>NC_080784.1:2165000-4565000 GCF_028018385.1 Neofelis nebulosa | reverse complement strand
GGAGTCTGTAGAGGTAGGAGAAAAGAAGCATATTCTAACATGTTCTATTGAAAGTGTAGAGAAACATTATTTTCTCAAGTGGCACTGGAATTCTGTGTATCATAAATTATCTAAATAGGCTGAACTTCGTGCACTAAGGTGGACTGTGTTTCTTCTTAAATAATTAAAGTGCAAGTTTCATAGACTTAAGCCAAGGCAAGACAGAGTTTCAAGAAAGAGGCAGAGCTAATCTGTAATGCAAGGCTAATAAAGACTGAAAGCCCCCTTGCTTCTGCCAACGAGGGGATTTTGGTAACTTTGGCAAGAGAAGCTCCTTGAGGGGAAAAAAACAAAACAAAACAAAATATGTGGCTGATATCTGTTCTTAATCTTTGATTCGTCCATGATGCTTTGCATTTGAATATCCAAATCATTGTTTATTCTTTAATTCATTCCACACTCTTTTAGGCTATAACACCCTTCTATTCCCAGAGGACAATGGAGAAAACACACACACACACACACACACACACTCCCCAGCAAAACTCTCTAACTGATTATATTCTAATAAGAAGACAGTGGTACTTAAAACAAACAAACAGAAATGGCAGTGATCGGGGTGGTCCTTATTGGGATATATTTTGAAGGAAGCCAATGGAGTTTGCTGAAAGATTGACAGTAAATTGTGAGGAATTGGAGAATATCATTAATGGCCCAAGGTTTTTGGCCAAGACAACCAGAAAGATGTAGATACCATTTGTCTAGATGGGAGAAGGATGAAGAGGAGGAGGGTAGGCATTGCATTTTGAACCTAGTGAATCTTAGATGCCCACCAGACATCTCAGTGCAGGTGGGTATCCAGCTGGACTTTTCTCAGAGAAGGCCTTGGATGCCCAGAATTAGGATTCTGTAACTGTGTAGATGGCATTTACACCACCAACCCAGACAAGGTCCCCAAGTGAGTTTAGGAGAAGAGAGAAGAGCTTCGAGCATGGAGCCCAGAGCACTACAACAAGAGGCTGGAGAGAAAAGAACCAACAAAGAAGCATAAGACTTAGTGGCCCACGGGATAGGAGGAAAGTATGGCAACCACAGAGATGATGTTATGTTACAGACAGATGGACTAGGGGCTGACATTGATCCTCGCATACACAGTACTGACATCATCAGTCACCTTGAGCACAGCTGTGGGCTGCAGAGGTGACAGAGAGCCTGCGTGAGGTGACCATGAGGGAATGTGGAAGGGGGGTAGGGTCTCCTCGTAAAGGAAGAAGAGGGGCAGAACTGAGCTTGAGGACAAGGTGACATCAGAGGAGTATTTTTGTTTAATTTTTATTTGGAGATAGGATATATAAGAGTGTGTGTGTGTGTGTGTGTGTGTGTGTTTATTTTATTATAGGAGTCATAACCTAGAGAGGGTGTCCAGTCTGCACACAGTGGTTGACTTTTATGTGTCTATGAAGCTTCTCTTTTCTCCTTGCTGTTCAGCTTTGCCCCTGGTTTGCTCAGTCCATACTTTATTTTCAGTGAGCCTTACATTAGAGCCTTTTTTGTATGTCCCTTTTACCATAAAACTACTTGTAAAAGACATATTGCAATATGTTATGGAAGTAATTTTTAATGCTGTAAATTATGATTAGTCCTTAGAATCAGGATTATTTATCATTTTAATCTGGTCATATACCTACTATCTTTATAGTGAGCCAATCTGTATCTTCCAAACAGGCGATGATGTCTCTACCCTTGTATGATTTTTTATTTCCATTCACTTCTCTTTCCATACTGGGATATTTGCTGTTAATTTCTGTATAAAACAGGCTTTTCTTTAAGTCAGAGGTATCTAAGTAAGTCTTGGAAAATGTATATCCTCACTTTTCTTTTTTTTTTAATTTTTTTGAAAGTTTATTTATTTTTGAGACAGAGACAGAGCATGAGCCAGGGGGAGGGGGGGTAGAGGGAGAGGGAGACACAGAATCTGAAGCAGGCTCCAGGCTCCGAGCTGTCAGCACAGAGCCCGACATGGGGCTCGAAATCATGAGCCGTGAGATCATGACCTGAGCGGAAGTTGGATGCTCAACCGACTGAGCCACCCAGGCGCCCCTCACTTTTCTTAACATAGTCTCTGCATCACCAAATTTTTTTTTGTCATTCCAACATTTCCTTAACATTAATTCTTTGACCTGAGATGCTTTAAGATAATTTAAAGTAGTTTCTTTTAAATTGGACAGTTACCTGGCAACCATTACTAAGACTTATTTACATACCTCTGACTTCTATAAAAGGTTGTTTTCTACAGCAGCGAACAAGGTATTAAGTAGAGATATAAAGTGATTTACAGACACACGTTTTCCAAGCTGCAAGGAAACATCAACTTCCTCACATTCAAAGAAAATCTTTTCCAAAAATCATAGATTTAGCAAAACACAGTTCCTCTGGAAAAATTTCCCTTCTCATCTACTTCAGTTTTAGATAGAAAACGAAATATAAAATGAGTAATATCTTGGGCTTATGTACAAACTTAAGTGTTTTACATGTATAGATGGCTATTTCAGGAGTGATTTCTTATTTCTTCTTTATTGTGGCTTTCTAATACTCATCTGCCTTTAATGTGGTGAACACACACACACACAAATTGCATAAACACCTACCCATAAGTGAACAGAAAGGGTAATTCTTCCAGAACGGTGCTGTTCAGTAGCGTAGCCACTACTGACATATCCAATTGAAGACATTGAATCTAGTGTAACTGAGTAATTAAGTTTTAAACTTTACTTAATTTTCATTAAGATGAATTTAAGTTAACAAAGAAAAGCTGTGCAAAATATTTTGTCACTAAAGTTTATCATTTTGTTTGGACGACGTGTTACTTTAATTATTGAAAATTGAGAATCCAAGCACGAAAGATATGCTGTAAGTATATGATGCATAGAGTATTTATATACCTATCATGAAAAAGAGGATGTCAAATGTCTCAGTAAGATTTTATATTGATTACATATTAAAATGATAATTGTTGGATGTATTAGGTTAAGTAAAATGTGTTAAATTTAGTTTTATTTTTTGCATTTGTTTTTCAATGAGGTGACTACAAATTTAAAATGATGCATGAGGCTCACATTATATTTCTAATTGATAGCACTATTCTGTGACAACATCCTTATGATTGTAATCAATAAGAGATTTAGAATCTAGTTAGGTAAAATATATGCAAATGATGAGGTAGATAGAGTAAGTGGGTAAAACAACATATGTGGTCATGGAATTGCAAACTGTTTTCATGATCAATATTAACATTAATAACCTGACCAGGTAACAGTTGTAGTTTATACATTCAGTAAGTATCTGTCATGTGTATCTGTATGTATTAGCTTATATCTAGTTTTTAGCCAGGGGACAGTACAAGGATTAGTAGGGTTTGCACATGATCGGATTATAGATTTATTTATTGAACAAACTCAGGGGGCTGTCACTTTAAAGGTCACACTCTGCCCTCAAGTATCTTAGAATCAACCACGTAACTGTGTACATATCTTGCACGCACCGTGTGAGGTTTAAGATTTCTACGGCCTTTTGAATACATTTTTGGATGTTCTAAGCCCTATCATTTTCATGCATTAACAAAAATCCATTTTGTTCAAATCTGTTTTGTTTTTTTAACTTCTCTAAAACATATAAAATAGTTTGCTTATTTCCTAACCTTTTTCTCCTAAAAAGCCATATTAACTACTTAAAGTCCTATAGTAATTTTAATATTTAAATTGTAAAATGTAATTTATGATATAGTAACATTTATATTCTTTGACAACTCTAAGTGTCGGGCTGTTCCTGATGTAACATTTATAAAGGAAGGAGAAGGGAATTACGCACTAACTGCTTATTATGTTTATTTGGTTTTCCCATGCTCAGAATCATTCTTCAATACCACACTTATACCCCCTGCCTGCCCCATCTTAAAAAAAAAAAAAAAAGCCTAGGAAATTTACCTAAGACATTGAAAGTCACATAACAAGTAAGAAACTGAACTTTGATTCAAAGCCAATGTTTCTCTTTTCACTGAATTATATTCACATTAGTGTTTTTGAATCAATGTAGGTATAAATGTAGAAAACTAAGGTAGAATTACACCATCGAGTGAATTGTCATATTCCCAAGCCTGGTGAGTTTAGCAATATTGGTTCTACAAATTCATCCTGATGATTCGTCCCAACTTATTTTATTTTTATGCTAAATTTTGTTTTAAAATTATTTCCTTGACTTTTACCCCACTTAAAATATGGAGATAATCAAGAGAAGTTGGAAACAAGCACTTTAAAAGAGTTTAGGTTCATCTGGAATTTAACTGACACCAAATTTACGGTATAGGTTTAAATAGTATTTCACAACAACATTACGCTGTGATTTGGAAAGATAAAAATCAAAGTAACAGATAAAATGAACTTAAGATATCCAAATTCAACGTTATGGCAATTTGGTTAAATTTTGAGAATCAAAACTCTTTCTCAAACTGGGTAAAAAGGAAAAAAACATTTTTAAGTCTTGAATTCACCTTTAATTTCATTTATCAGAGTCTTATCACATATACTACATTCTCGAAGACTAACCTCTAAAATAGCACTGAAAATATTTGCAGATCAAAATTTATTTAAGAAAAATAAGAAATAAAATGTCTGTTTTAGTAACGTGAATCCATTAAACTCTACTGAGTTTTATTTAGCAAACTTTATTATTGGAAAATCCACTCTGGTTAATTGTAGGATGTTTCTTAGATGAATACTAGTAAAGTAACAATTAAAAAACACATATGGAATTTTGGAAAGAAAATTTACTCAAAGCAGGCACTGAAACTAATTATGATGTCTTCCCTGGCTTAGTTTATTTAGATTCATTTAACCATGTATTACTTTGGTGTTTAAATGTTGCCTTAATGCTTACTTGTTCATCAAGGTTGACATTAAAGAAAATTGCTTAGTTGAGCAAAGTCGTGTGCAGATATATAATGGATAGTCAAAATGTACAATGGTGCTGTAAAGAAATTACTTTTAAGGCACATTGCATACCATAGTTACTGAATATTTAAATGCGAGGGATATAAACTGAGGAAGTCTTCACTTAGTAAACCATCATAAAATTTTCTAAAATAAAGGTCAGAGGCTTAAATTCTACAGAAAAGGAAAGAATGCAATGACAACATCTCACAAGAAAAAGGTAAAAACAGACAAAGTTCTCCTCTTCACGTAGCTCAAAACTGTCCATCATCAGGGCTCCTGGGTGGCTCAGTTGGTTAGACATCTGACTTCAGCTCAGGTCATGATCTCACTGCTTGTGAGTTCTAGCCCCACCTCAGGCTCTGTGTGACAGCTCAAAGCCTGGAGCCTGCTTCAGATTCTGTGTCTCCCTCTCTCTGCCCCTTCCCTGCTCGTGTTCTGTCTCTTTGTCTCTCTCTCTCTCTCTCAAATATAAAAAATAAAACTTAAAAAAAACCCTGTCCATTGTCATTGCTTGGTACTAATTTCAGAATCAATAAAAATAACATCAGCCATTGTTTCCTTATAGTACACTACAGATTTTATATGCTAAATTGTAATAATGTTTAGTGCTGTTGTTTTCCATTGGAGGAACCATACTGAACTTGGTTACATCATAAATTTAGGTACATATCACAAAGCACTTTTGGTGATCCCTATATGGGACCCTGTGGAGTGGCAGGAAGCACATTGAATGTGATTATTCAGCTTGAGATTAGTCCTTTCTCTTTGAGCCCTGCAACTGCATGACCTTGAATGAGCCATGTAACTCTTTTTCCATTTCAATTTTCTTTTCTGAAAACTTGAGGAGGAACGACAAGGTTACCTCTAAGATTTCTTCCAATTCTGTGCCTAGAAGCCTACATTGTTATAGTCAAAGAGACCTGGATTTAATTACTAATTCTGTCACTTATCAGTTATGAATACAGGCAAATTTAAGTAATGTCTCTAAGGCTCATTACTAACTGCAGGTGCTTATAATGTGTACCTGATAGGCTTGCTGATGGAATTAAATGAGATATGTAAAGTCTTATATTGCAAACGCTTGTCAGTCTTACCTCTTTTTTTAATGTTTATTTATTTTGAGAGAGAAGGACAGAGAAAGAGAGCATGAGCAAGGGGGTGGGCGTAGAAAGAGAAGGAGAGAGAATCCCAAGCAGGCTCTGTGCCAGCTCGGGGCTCAGTCTCACCAACCGGGAGATCATGACCTGAGTCAAAACCAAGAGTCAGATGTGACCTACTGAGCCACCCAGTCACCCCTTCGGTCTTACCTTTTATCATAGATTTTAAAAAGTTACTTACAAAATTATTGACATTCTGTAGGAACCTGGAAGTACTCAGTTTTCAGTGAGGGCTGCGACTGAGTGTAAATGGGAGGAAGAAAGTAAAAGAACAATGCATTCTCAGGAATGGCAAATACCGTAAAACCTTGGATTGCAAGTGACTTAAATTTATGAGTGTTCAACAAGACGAGCATACGTTTCTAATTTTAACTTGATAAACGAGTGATGTCTTGAAATATGAGTAATACGTTACACCAAATATCTCACGATCACAACGGAGCCAATGGTTCTTGAAATTCGCTTCGATATACGAGTGCTTTGAGTTCACAGCATGTTTCTGGAACAAATGATGCTCGCAAACCGAGATTTTATTGTACTTTCATTTCCTTGATTTTCGCACAGAATGCTGTATAATATCTTATAAATACGTCAGATGATGTATGCAGTGACATTAAGTCATCATTTCTTCAGCAGAAAAGAATTGAAATAATATCTTTTTAGAGCTGCTTTTCACAATGGTTTTTGAAACAAGAGGCACCTATCATTCTTCTTTTCCAATGTGTAGATTATACCGATAGCAATCTTATTTTTATCAAAGCAAGACTGGTTTCATTTAGTATGATGTTGCTGAAAATACTTGCAACTTTCCACAAGGGGGCGGTCCGAGATGGAGCGGGTGGGGTCGTGTGTACAGGCATCTGTGCTTAACTAAGCACAGGTGGGTTTATGGTGCCTAAAACTCAGCTGCAGTATCTGTAATACAGAAGTGGTGGGTTTGCCCTCGTACAAAATGAAAAACGTGTATATTTAAATCTGTCAAAACTGTCATTTAACCTTGCATAGGCAAAATGTTTTTCTTATTTCCACCTAATGGATCGAGCCTATTGAAGACACAGGACTATCTTATTTTCTTGTATAAATGTAGCATTTTAAAATTTGTGTTATTTTAAATGTATTATTATTTATTTTTGAGAGTGAGAGAGAGCACAAGGAGAGGAGGGGCAGAGAGAGAGGGAGACACAGAATGTGAAGCAGGCTTCAGGCTCTGAGCTGTCAGCACAGAGCCCAACAAGACTCTCAGACTCATGAACTGGGAGATCATGACCTGAGCTGATGTTGGCCACTCAACCAACTGAGCCACCCAGGCGCCCCTAAAATTCATTTTATTTTTTTTTAATTCATGTATAATTAACATACAGTTTTCTTAGTTTCAGGTACAATATAATGATTCAATAATTTTCAATGCTGAACACAATAAGTGGACTCATCATAATTTCCTTCACCTTTGTCACCCACCCACCTTCCCTCTGATAACCACCAGTTTGTTTTCTATATTTAAGAGTCTGGGTTGTTTTTGTTTGTTTGTTTTTCTCTTTTATTGTTTATTTTTTCTTTGTTCATTTGTTTTGTTAAATTCCACATATGAGTGAAGCCGTAAGGTATTTGTCTTTCTCTGACTGACCTTTTTTATTTAGCATAATATTCTCTAAATCCATTGATGGTGTTGCAAATGGCAAGATATCATTCATTTTTTTATGGCTGAGTTATATTCCACTGTATACATCTACCACATCTTTATCCATTCGTCCATCAGTGGACACTTGGGTTGCTTCCATATCATGACTATTGTAAATAATGCTGCAATAAACATAAGGGTGCATATATCTTTTCAAATTAGTGTTTTCATTTTCTTTAGGTAAATTCCCAAGAGTAGAATTACTAGATCATATGGTGTTTCTATTTTTAATTTTTTGACAAACCTCCATACTGTTTTCCACAGCAACTACACCAGCTTGCATTTGTATCACTGGTGCACCAGGGTTTAATTTTCCACATCCTTGCAAATACTTGTTATTTCTTATGTAGTTAGTTTTACCCATTCTGACAGGTGTGAAGCAATATCTCATTGTGATTTCGATTTGTATTTCCCTGATGATGAGTGATGCAGAGTATCCTTTCATGTGTCTGTTGGCCATCTGGATGTCTTCTTTAAGAAAAAGAAGTCTATTTATGTCTTCTTCCCATTTTAATTGGATTTTTATTTGCTATTGGTTTGTATAAATTCTTTATATATTTTATATATAACCCTTTATTGGATACATCATTTGCAAAGCTTTTTATTCTTGTGTTGTCCCAATACTTTAATTTTGCTTTTGTTTTCCTTGTCTTAGGAGACATATCTAGAAAAATGTTTCTATGCCTGATGTCAAAAAGCTTATTGCCCATCTTTTCTTCTGGGGATTTTATGATTTCAGGTCTCTTTTAAAGTTAGGTCTTTAATTCATTTTGAGTTTATTTTGTGTATGGTGTAAGAGAGGGGTCTGATTTCATTCTTTTGCATATAGCTGTCCAGTTTTCCCAGTACTATATGTTGAAGGTATTTTCTTTTCCCCATTGTATATTTTTGTCTCTTTGTCATAGATAAATTTACCATGGACTAGTGGGTCAATTTCTGGGTTCTGTATTCTCTTCCATTGATCTATGTATCTATTTTGGGGCTGGTATCACACTGTTTAGACTACTACAGCTTTCGACTATGGGATTGTGATAACTTCAGACCTGTTTTTCTTTTTCAAATTTTTTTGGCTATTCAGGGTCTTTTGTAGTTCTGTACAAATTTTAGGATTGTTTGTTCCAGCTCTGTGAAAAATGCTGTTGGTATTTTGATAGGGATTGCATTAATTCTGTAGATTGCTTTGCGTAATATAGACATATTAGCAATATTTGTTCTCCCAATCCATGAACATGGTATATCTTTCCATTTGTTTGTGTCCTCTTCAACATCTTCATTCTAAATTCTTACCTTGAGTTTCAACAGTTTTTTATGTTTAGGTCAACTTATCCCCAAATTTTCAAAGGCGGATTTATTTTTCTATTAAGTCTGGTATTTAATTACTTTTTTATTTGTGTATTTTTTAATTTTTTTTTAAATTTATTTATTATTGAGAGACAGAGAGACACAGATCATGAACAGGTGAGGGGCCGAGAAATGGAGAGACACAGAATCTGTAGCAGGCTCCAGGCTCTGAGCTGTCAGCACAGAGCCCGATGCGTGGCTCAAACTCACAAACCGCGAGATCATGACCTGAGCCGAAGTTGGACATTTAACCGACTGAGCCACCCAGGCGTCCCTATTTGTGTATTTTTTGACGAGTTCTTTCTAAATTTAATACTTTCTAAAAATCAAAATATTTCCTGTTAATTGTTGTGAAATTTGATTTTAGAACACCAATTATACAAATTTGTGCATATTCTTAAATCTTAGTTTAAGTAAGTAATAAGCTTCAATGTTTAAAATTAGAATTGCTAAATTTATTTATTTTTTATTAAATATAACTTATTCTCAAATTAGTTTCCATACAACACCCAGTGCTCATCCCAACAAGTGCCCTCCTCAATGCCCATCACCCACTTTCCCCTCTCCCCCACCCCCATCAACCCTCAGTTTGTTCTCAATATTCAAGAGTCTCTTATGGTTTGCCTCCCTCCCTCTAACTATTTTATTTTTTTTCTCTACCCCTCCCCCATGGTCTTCTCTTAAGTTTTTCAGGATCCACATCTGAGTGAAACATATGGTATCTGCCTTTCTCTGCCTGGCGTATTTCACTTAGCATAATACCCTCTAGTTCCATCCAAATTGCTGCAAATGACCAGATTTCATTCTTTCTCATTGCCAAGTAGTATTCCAATGTATATATAAACCACATCTTCTTTATCCATTCATCAATTGATGGACATTTAGGCTCTTTCCATAATTTGGCTATTGTTGAAAGTGCTGCTATGAACATTGGGGTGCAAGTGGTGCAAGTGTCCCTATGCATCAGCACTCCTGTGTCCCTTGGGTAAATTCCTAGCAGTGCTATATTGCTGGGTCAAAGGGTAGATCTATTTTTAATTTTTTGAGGAAACTCCACACTGTTTTCCAGAGTGACTGCACTGTTTGCGTTCCCATCAAGAGTGCAAGAGCGTTCCTGTTTCTCCACAACCTCGCCAGCATGTATAGTCTCCTGATTTGTTCATTTTAGCTACTCTGACTGGCGTGAGGTGATATCTGAGTGTGGTTTTGATTTGTATTTCCCTTTGAGGAGCAATGTTGAGCATCTTTTCATGTGCCTGTTGGCCATCTGGATGTCTTCTTTAGAGAAGTGTCTATTCATGTTTTCTGCCCATTTCTTCACATGATTATTTGTTTTTCAGGTGTGGAGTTTGGTGAGTTCTTTATAGATTTTGGATACTAGCCTTTTATCTGACATGTCATTTGCAAATATCTTTTCCCATTCTGTTGGTTGACTTTTATTTTTGTTGATTGTTTCCTTTGCAGTACAGAAGCTTTTTTATGTTCATGAGGTCCCAATAGTTCATTTTGCTTTTAATTCCCTTGCCTTTGGAGATATGTCAAGTAAGAAATTGCTGTGGCTGAGGTCAGAGAGGTTTTTTCTTGCTTTCTCTTCTAGGGTTTTAATGGTTTCCTGTCTCACATTCAGGTCCTTCATTTTGAGTTTATTTTTGTGTATGGTGTAAGAAAGTGGTCGAGTTTCATTCTTCTGCATGTTGCTGTCCAGTTCTCCCAAGCACCATTTGTTACAGAGACTGTCTTTTTTCCATTGGATACTCTTTCCTGCTTCATCAAAGATTAGTTGGCCATACTTTTGTGGGTCTAATTCTGGGGTTTCTGTTCTATTCCATTGGTCTATGTGTCTGTTTTTGTGTCAGTATCATACTGTTTTGATGATTACAACTTTGTAGTAGAGGCTAAAATCTGGCATTGTGTTGCCCCCCATTTTGGTTTTCTTCTTAATATTACTTTGGCTATTCAGGGTCTTTTGTGGTTCCATACAAATTTTTGGATTGCTTGTTCTAAATCAAGTGGGATTCATTCCTGGGCTGTAGAATTGGTAAATTTAATTAAAATAGCTACTGATAGGGGTGCCTGGGTGGTTCAGTCGGTGAAGCCTCCAACTTCAACTTTGGCTCAGGTCATGATCTCATGGTTTGTGAGTTCAAGCCCCCCATCAGGCTCTGTGCTGTCAATTCAGAGCCTGGAGTCTGCTTCGGATCCTGTGTCTCCTCTCTCTCTGCCCCTCCCTCACTCAACACTCTGTTTCCCTCTATCTCTCAAAAATGAATAAACATTAAAAAAATAAGAATAGCTACTATTATAGAGTTAATGGACATTAATTTAACTTTTAAAATCTTTTAAGCACAAATTAAATATATACTAAATGCTATTCCAATGATTAAAGCACTTTGGTGCTACACATCAATAAATAGGTGTATGACATCCTAATTTCTATGATTGTGTTCTCTTTGGCTCTGAGGTTAGAACAGTGAGGGCTGGAGAAGTCAGGCTCTGAAAGTAGACAGCCCCTCGCTGGATTTCTGAGCCCACTATTTATGGTATCTTGGGTAAGTTCCAAGGCTCCCTGAACATCAGTTTTTCCTTCTGTAAAATAAAGATGATGGTTTACTCACATGGTTTTGATGAGGACTGAATGGGATCATCTACTTAAAGCTTGAAGAACAGTGGCTGTTGGGTGATAAAGACTCATTACTGCTACTAGTGTTCATCTATGTCTATGACCCCTAACAACACCACCATAATCATCCTCTCTAAGCCAGAAAAAACAAGAAGAGAGAGGTAAAGAGACTTCAGTTACACCTAGGATAGGACTACTATTAGAGAACTGTTGTCGCCCTTTGAATTAGAATCAGCTGCATCTTTTACCCTGGAGCTTGACAAAAGTGCGCCTCAGTGGTTGAGTGTTTCCTATCTTACTGCACAGCTGGTGTCAGGGGATGAGCCCCTCTATCCTCATACCAGCTCTCTGATAGAGCCTGAATACAAACTCACACATACAACTGAAGGCATAAAGGGCTGGCCTCGGTGTGGGGTGAACTGAACTCAGCAAATCAAAAATTCCAGACTTGGGAAATATTTAACGAGAAAAGATGGTGGCCATAGGAAGAATGCTAGGACCACAGAGTCTGAAAATGGCTCTGAATCCAACATAAAAGGAGTTTGGGGTTTTTTGTTTGGTTTGGTCTTCCATGGTGTGGGGGCATAAGCAGGGCTAGCTGGAACTTTGAGGGGAGATTAAGTAAGCCATCAAGGCAAGTAGACATCTTGACAGCAGTGGCTTTCCAGAGCATGGTTCTCAGTGGATGTGGTCAGTTGGTCTCACAAAGAATTGTTAGGTGGGTGTGTACTCCACTCCCTCATGCTTGCTTAATCTTAAGGGCCAGCCAAGGTCAGGAGTGAAGGGAAACCTGACTGAGATTTGGTAAGACAAGTTGGGGGGTTCAGTCTGTGCAGCTGTAAATACTTGGTTGAGAGGGTCAGCCCCAATCCTGACTCTGGGGTGCAGGAGGGAAGGAGAGGGACTGTAGGTAGCTAGGCTTCTTTGAGAAGTCCTGAGCCTTCTCTTTCCCCCACCTCCACTTCTACAATAACACAAAAAGCAAGACAATATCTACCTCTGGGTAGAAACTATCACTGGGGCTATGGTTGCCTCCAGGAAATATTTTCCTTCAACCTTTGAGCAGGGCTCGGCAGTCTCTGTGAAAGTCTCCATCCACATTCTCTGACTCTGCCCACCGTTATGATCCCAGCTGTTGTAGTAGGAGAGAGGCACAGGGCGTCAACATGCCATGTTTCTATGTTCCACTTAAACGTTATACATGGACTCTGACATTTTAATTTCATATATTCACTTGTCACAAAATATTATTCAACTTTTGATTTAAAAATGGGAAAACCGGTCTTATACAAAACCAGGCAGTGGGACTGGACCACTGGCATAGTTTGTTGACCTCCATTCCCCATCTAGAGGTTCCTTGCATGCAGAAAGTGCCCCTTGATGTCTGGACCACTTCCTCCTAGTTAATATTGTCTCCAATACACCCATAAGAGGCCAAGCAGTTGCAAGTTTCTCTTTTAGGTAAAATATCATAATCCTCAAAAAGTCTTGTGAGTAAGAACTATCAACTCCACTTTATAAATGAGGGGATTGAAGCTCAGATAAAAACTGATGTTCGTATAAACACAGATGAAAAAGAAGTCTATATACACCTGCACATAACAGATATTTACTAAGTGTATACAATTGTTTTATCTTCAAGTTACTAATTTTAATGTTTCCCATTAAAGCCAAGTTTTCAAGTCCATCACTTCACATAGCTTTATATTCACTGTCTTTATTTATGTGCATATACTTTGCTAACTGGATTCCAAATCTTCTGTTAATTATACTCTCATCATCAGGGATGATGTCACAGAGCAGCGCTGTCTTTGGAAATATAATGTGAGCCCCATACAGTATTTCAAATTTGTAGTCACCTCATTGAAAAGCAAATGCAAAAGAAAAAGTTAATTTTAATGCTATATTTTAATTAACCCAATGTATCCCAGATATTACCATGGCTACACTCAGAGTCTGGCTCCTCAGATCCATAGCTTGGCCTCCTCCCAATGTTGCACAATGTCTCCACTTCCTATTCAAACCCTGAAGCGGTCATCTGGTCCCCCAGTGAAATACACAAAGATGTATGGTAGTTGCCCTTACGTGCACAGTACACAATGAATCTGAGATCACATACAGGTATTTATTTAGTACCAGACTCCATTATATTCCCCATCGCTTCTAACACATGTCACTAAGAGAATGTTTTAGGATGCACTGAGGAAAGTAATTCCTTAACTTTGAAATCAATGTCAAATGGCAGGGACTTCATTTCATTTACATATGGAGAAGATAGAGAATTTGACCGAGATTAAAAAGAAGAAGAAAAGAAAAACCAATTTTGAACACCCCAAGTAAAATGGAGATTCGTTTGCTAGATCGCACACCCGTTAAGGACGATTTATCAGTCACTCGCTTTGTTGCTCCTCAGGACTTTTTGATGGTGCTTAAATGTAGGAAAAAAAGCTCTATAAAAGAGTGAGTGTAAGTATTATTGGGTCTTCTCTTTCCCAAAGTCAGTGCAGAGAATTGTTGAGTGATTTTATGTACTTAATCATTTTTCCTTTGCTTTCATTCAACTTTTATGGTAACTCAAGAGAGCAGTCTTTGCAAAGCCATTTGGGGACCTCATTGGAAAGCAGAGTGCATTTTCAACACCCCCCAACTTTTTAGTCATAACCAAAATCCTAGTAAAAACAAAGATTTTGTTGCCATTTCAATCACAGTGCTCCCAGGACAGATATAAAACATGACCTCCTTTTCCCCTCCTCAGTGACGTGCCTCTGGGTGTTCAAGCTACAGAGTCTCAATATCAGGGTCAGGTGATCATCACGCTCTGATAAATTTGAGCCAGGCCGATTCCAATTCCATCGTTGCAGGAATCTCTGGAGCTCGTCCGAGTAACTGGGCCACTGGGTTCCTGACTTCATTAGGCCTCTGTGATAAATATCAGTGCACTGTGGCGGCTCAGTGAAAAGAATGTGCCATTTCACAGCATCTTGAGTGTGCATTCCTCAGCACCCCATTTCCAGGGTTACTGGGGACCCAGAGTGTGACAGAATGGCCCTTTTCTTTTTTTTTTGCCCCGTTTGAGAAGATTCCATTTTATTTGTGGCCTTGTATTTTACCATATCGTAGCTCTTAATACACAACTTAGTATAAAGATCTGGGAGATTGTTGGCAGAACTGAAGCAAAAAATGTTTCTGTTGTGACTTGATAAAGTAACAATCTCTTGATTAAGAGATTAGCTTAAAACTCCTCGTGCCATTGAGAACACATATTATTAAATTATCTGGCCAAGAGTGTCCAAAAGTCAAATCTTGTCTTTATCTGCAAGATGCCTGATATTAAAAAGATAGAAACATTCATTGTAAGAAAATAGCTTAAGATTTAATTTTTTTAACCGTTTAACTTTTGCATTCAAGACCAGTATTTTCATCCTATTAACTAGAAGAAAATAGTTATGAATCATATTTTCATTTCCTAAGTTTCCGGCCAGAGAGGCAAGTTCTAAGTAAAAATGAAACAATCCTCCAGAGCAGAGGAGTAGAGGCCGTGTGGCCGTTTAACCCTGTAGGCTCAGGAGTCCTACAGGCTGGGTGCCCATGCACAACCCAGTTATGGGTCTGGTGCTCATATCGGTGACTCAGGCTCTCCCCGACTCTGCCCTTTGGCCCCTTCTCATCCTTTGCTTGGCCCAGGCATCTGGCTCCATTACAAACTTCAAAAAAGGTAACATTGGGCAAATTGTTTAAATAGCATGTGCCTCTGTGACTTCCTCACGTAACATGTCACATGGGGACAGGGGTACCTTAACTCACACAGCTGTCACAAGGATTGAATAAGCCAGTGCATGGAAACATGTAAGAGTGAGTGGGGTAAGCAAATACCACACGAGCCTTAGGCTTCTTACCACAGTTCTGTTTCTAGAATAGCATTGGGACAGTTCACTTAATTCCCAAAAGCTGATATTATCTTAAATAAATGTGGATGTTAGAAAAATATATCACTTCAACAAATGTTTACTGAATATGCTCTCTGTGACCAGTTAGCATCAGAAACTTTTCAGTGATCTAGACTCGCATCTCTCTGCCTCCCTTGCAATCTTCCTTTTTATTTTCTCTTTGAAAACTGTGTCGATGTCTTACATGTCTATTATTCTTAGGGTTATATAAGGTAGCTCTCCACGCATTCTCTCTTTTTCCCTTGACAAAAGGGGAACCTGCAGGTTATCAATTATTAAGTGACAGACACAATTATAAGTTTTTTTGACTTAGACCCTGTGTAGCCTCACACCGTCACATGAGACAAAGACATTTCCTTCCCGGCACAGCAGACAGCTTTAGATGTTTTTGTATTTTCTCTTCCTCTCCTTCACTACAGGTGTCCTTGTCTGCACAGGTTTTTTGAACTTCTGGTAAGCCATTTTCCCTCCGTAGATCCCCTTTACTTTAAGCTCTTTGAGGCAATAAACTGGTATCTGCTAAATACATCTGTCTAAATTTATACAATGGCTTTTTTTTAAATGTCACGAAGTGTAGACCACACTGTAATCTGTCCTTTCCAGTTAAATATGAAGCTGCAAGTAGGAGCGGGTTGCTCCTTTGAAGAGCACTATTGTTTTTCAGAGTCCTTCATAATTTAATATCTCATTGTGTGCTCATACTGACCTTGATGTCATTGCCCCTGAAGAGATCTAAGGCCTGAGATGACAGATCCCACATCACTCGCCCTCAGCGGTACCGAACGGGGAAACCAGACTCCTGAGTCTCTGCTTTATTTCAAGTGTTTCTCCCAATTTATTTATTACCTGCTCGGCGATAAAAGAATACTATATAAAGCTGAAAGATGTTGGAGAGTCAGGACGGAAAGCTATCATCGAATTCTGCCTTCTCGGTAATTTGCTGTCAAATGATGCACAGAGCCCTCGGAAAGCACAATCAACGGCGTCCCCTTTGCCAGGGAGCTGATGGCATCGGAGATGTCAGTGTGCTACTGGGAGGCAGGAAATCTACACAGCTGTGATGCACGACCCGCATGTGACACGCAGTCATCTCTAGCATCAGAGGGAAACACACAAACTCGGGAGGGGTTTCCCCAGACAGAGATTTCAGGAGTAGAGGGTCGGCCCTCTGACACTCCGCTTGGTGCCTCGTTCCTTCTCTCTGTGAGTCTGCCGGGTCGCTGGGAACTGGCATTCCGGACATGGCTCCTCGACGCAGTCAAGGATACCGCCTGCCTGGCAAGGTGAAGAGAGGAGACAGAGCACGGGCATCGTGGCAGGTGCTTGGTGCAGGGAGGCGGCGTCGCACTGCCTCCATCCCTCAGGGGCACCTGCTCAGGCACTTGGTACCTCACCGGTTTGAGCCAAACCGAGGGAGGCCAGGAGGCAGAGCTGCAGAAGTAGAAACACTGGGCTGCCTTGCAGGCACCAGTCACAGATGAAAGGCTGGATGCGTTCAGGGGACCTACCATGCAGTAGCACTGGACTTGGACTTCCTGAACCAAGAGAGGGTTTGGAGGAATGAGCCGTGCGGGGGGAGGGCAGCCTGCAGATCCCCTGCAGACCCACTCACAGGCATGAATATGCATGAGGAAGGGGGCCCTGGAAACCCCTAGCTGCCCGCAGCGGATGCGCTGAGTTAGTGGAGAGAACAGGCACCCTTTTGTGTATTCTCCTTACCGTGGTTATCCGTGCCGATATTCAATATAATGTTGTCATCCTTCTTTAGGATTGTTTCCTAATTATAAACCAGGAAGGGAATCACACCCCCTACAAAAACTTACAGTGGCATGTTGGTAAGTCACCTTACAATCATAACAGGTGTTGTGTATTGGCTGGAATCATGTTCATTTGCTTTATCATATCATGAAAAAAAGAAATATCCTCCGAGATTCTAATAGGATAGAAATGAACTTGGAGAGGATGATCTGAAGTTTAATTTGATGCTAATTTCTCTCTGTACACACACATACATTTACACCTATATACACACATAAGCATACACACATACACACACCCACACACCCACAGGCACACACACATACATAAACAAATGTACACACACATATATAAACATACACACATACATACACACCTGCACACCTATACAGGAACACAAACACATATACACATGCACACACACATATGCACACATACACATACAAACATACATACATTCATATATACACATAAACATATAAACACACACATATATATACCCCTACACACATATACAAGAACGTACATGTACATACACGTTTACACACATAAACATACATACACACAGACATATACACACATACACATATACACACACATACACATACCCTTTAACTATATGAATTCTATAGTTTAACTATAGTTTATGAATTCTATATATCTATTTATATATATAGATATATAATAGTATATTTATTTTCAATTTTTAATAAATAGTATATGAATTTAAAAGATTAGTAAGTAAGCAGTCTTTTTTAGATGTTTATAAAATTTCCTTCAAATATTCAATTTGTAAAGCTGATTTATAACAAAAGTAGGCTTCTTTCTTGCCTGTTTATTGATTTATATCATATAATGTTCTCCCTTTATTTTTTTAAACTGTTTTAACATTTGTTTATTTTTGAGAGAGAGACAAGTGTGAATGTGGAAGGGGCAGAGAGAGAGGGAGACACAGAATCTGAAACAGGCTCCAGGCTCTGAGCTGTCAGCACAGAGCCCGTCGCGGGGCTCAAACTCACAGACCGTGAGATCATGACCTGAGCCGAAGTCCAACCCTTAACCGACTGAGCCACCCAGGCGCCCTATAGTGTTCTCCCTTTAAAGTGAGAATGTTTTTTCCAGCATCACTGAGCTATAACTGACATGCCTCGCTGTATTAGTGGAAGGTATACAGCACAATAGTTTGACTTACAGAGTGGGAATGATCTTAAAAGCATATGGTATATCTCACTCCTTAAAGAGATAAAATCTGCCTTGGCCGCCACTTTGTAAGTTAACCAAATATAAACAATTATGGCTGAAATTTTTCTATTAGGTCTCAATATGTTAACCATATGAATTTGGACACTGAAAACTTTCCTATTGAAGACAGAAATTGAAAGCATAGTCGAGTGAAGTGACCAATCTAAACACCGATGTGTGTTGGCTCCCTGCCAAACCACAATCAGAAACAATTCTATTTGTACCTCCAATCAATTTCATCTAAGCAGAACCTATCAGTGACGATAGACACATGGGTTTTCCTGCCTTCTAACCCTTAATATATACGTACGACATAATAGACCTTTTCATTGACCTTATATTTAAAAGATAATTAGCATTTCAAATGACTTTTCTTCATAGAAAATAAGCATTTTGAGAATCGTGTGGTAGGGGGAAGATCTCCTGACCAGAAAGCAAAAACACATGGATTTTCAATACAGTTTTACCAGTAATTGCACTCTGTGAATTTGCACAACTCAGATTTTGTTCACC
Source organism: Neofelis nebulosa (assembly GCF_028018385.1). Lineage (NCBI taxonomy): Eukaryota > Metazoa > Chordata > Mammalia > Carnivora > Felidae > Neofelis > Neofelis nebulosa. The sequence continues at coordinate 4,545,777 of NC_080784.1, read as the reverse complement.
TATAAGAGGCAGAGAGTGCTAATGGTCCACAAAGTCATGCTAACAAGTAAGTGAAAGTACGTGGCACAAAGCCTGGGAAGCAGGCAGATGCAAGTATAACTTCCTATGTCTTCATGTTAATACAATGACACAGTAGAAGTACACGGTAAGAATTACTACAAAGGACTTCCTTGAGGCACTCGTCCGAATAGGAAGATGCTTGCTAAATTTGATAGAAAAGATTGGATACCTCCTCACTATTATAAATGTCTCGAATTTTTCCATTTGTATTTTTCATCTTTCAGAATATCTGTCTTGGTCACCAGGATCGGACAACCTAATTGCAGTTCGTTTCTCACTGTAAATAAATGATTTCTTTCCTCCAGCAGCAAGTATAGGACCTAAACAGGGCAAATTGCCGAAATTCACACGGTGCAAAGAGGCTTGGCGATTTTAACCTGTAGAGTAAGTTCACAGTATTTATTCTGGGGTGTTACAAGAAGAGGCAAAGCTCACAGAAAGGGAACCTTCCGCTTTCAAGTTTCAGCTTCCTGTACTACCTTTGGGGCTGTGTTTCGCGCTGGCACCCCCAACCTTAGCTGGTAGGTTCCTCCACCATTTTTCTGCTTCCTGTATGGGACACAGTGTTTTTGTTTTGTTTGTTTTGTTTTGTTTTCCACCATTTCTCCCAAACAACCTCTGCCATCGGGCCTTTTACCGATAAGATCATTTGTAAGTTTGCAGAATGTAATTACAGTGCGGGAGAGCGGATGGTGGTGAGCATTGATGGCTCTTGCTATGGTTTATCAGGCATTGCTCACAGTAGGAACATTTTTACCATTTATCAGTCACACTGCTCAAGTTACCCCATGTCTCCCTCTTTTTTTAACCCCCTGCGTGTGCACAACCTGCCAATTTTTTGTTATCTTTCTATGTGGAGGAGGCTGATTTTTCTATCCCCTCCTTAAACCTGGTTCTGGCCTTCCTTTGTGTACGTCCACATCGCTCAGCCAAAGGCTAGCCCTTCATGCCCTTGCCCTGACAATTCAAAGAACCAGAAATAAGATTGGAATCACAGTTAAGGCTTGTTGCTTTGGTTGTTTTAACTACACTCAGGGCACAAATTCTTCAGCAGGATGACGTTTTTCCATTATACTTGTAGGAACCGAAAGAGAAATTTCGCCTTCTAGAACATCCCTCTGTTGTGAACAGTTCTGTAACCTGGGGCTCTGAGCCCTGCTAAATTTAGCCACTAAAGTTGTCCAAAGCCTGTCATGCAAAGATAAGAGTGTCCACATTACTCCCCAGAGCAGCCAGGCAGGGGGGGCCAAGGACAGCAGCCCGCACAGTCAGGAAGTTACCCAGGAGGAAGTTTAGGGATGCACTTCCTTTCAGGAAAGGAAGGAAGGCAATGACTTCCAGTAAACACAAGGGGGGTTGGGCTGGGATGGTGTCACACGGCAGAGACTGAAGGTCCTACTTCTAAAGGATGGATTGTGTTACAAAAGCACCAATGCCTAGGACAGGTCTGGCCTACTCTCCATCCAAGGTACCATAATTCCCTCCTGGGGATACACACCCTTAAAAAGACACTCCTTAAAGAAAAGTTAATTTTACTTAACTTCTTGACTCTCATCAACAAGTCTTTTAAATACAACAGACACAGGACTTTACGGTGATCCATTAGTCCTTCTGACTTCTCTCCGATGGGGCTGAAGTTTGTTTACCGGATAGCAGAGTTTCCTGTCGTTTGCAACTGAGGGTCTTAACAAAACACCCAGAGGTAGATTACCCGTCACAGGAGTGGACCTAGGCCAGCTTAAAAAGCGATCATTACGCTATTAATTTATAGAAAGAGTTAATCAATTAAATGGGCCTTTTAATGGCAAATTCTCAGCTGACCTTCCCTAGGTAGTTGCCAAGCATTCAGCCTGTCCTGGCTGGCTCCCTGGGGTTCTCTTGCCTCAGTCAGTTTGGAAAATCCTTTCCGTTGAAAGCTCCACAACGTTCAGTGTTATTTGTACCTTTAGTGCTGAGCTCTCTTTCCACTCCTTGTCCTCCAGATGCACAGCTCAGCTGACTGTAGCCACAAAGACCAGTTGTTCGCTGCCCTCTCGGAGAATATATCATTGGCATTTTGATTTGGACCTAGAGACAGTGAACAAAATCATTTTTAGTACTATTAAAACTGTAGCTTCCTCATTTTTCACTCAAAATTCCACTTAGAGTAACCATTTTAAATATATTTGAAGATGTTTTTTTCTTTGCACTACATTTTCACCTTTTCTGAAAGTGACTACAGTTATTGCCCAAGGTATATGATTTTTATTGGGTCACATTGTATTTTTATATGAAAGTAAAGTGATTGTTTTTTAATTCTCAATGACTTATGAACATTTCTCCTTACGTTTTCTTTTTAAGAATATGGAGTACAAGTATTAAATAAGCTTTTATCTACAGGACAGTATAGGTAGTATGACAGGGTCAGACAACAGTGAACTACATTTAGAAGTAGGATGTGTGCAATATCTCCATATCGTGTGACATTGTCCCATGATACAGGACAAAGGTGCTGTCATTCATTTTAACTTGGGACTCACCCAGTGAATGTCATGCCACATCAGAGATGCCACTCCAGTCATTTTCTCTAGTGGATTCCCCCTGCTCGTATGATTCTGTCCACCATGAAGTTCACGGAAGGGAGAAATAAGAAATAACAGAATCTCTGTTTTAAGATCGGTTTTGCGTTCATGATTCTACCACCCCATCTGTGTTAGGGAGCTCCAGAGAAACAGGACCAACAAGGCGTGTGTGTGTGTGTGTGTGTGTGTGCGCGCGTGTGCGTGTGTGCATGCGTGCACATGCAGTGAGGGGTTAACTCATATTTTTGGAGGCCAACTGACCCCACCATCTGCTGTCTGCAAGAGGCAGGCCCAGCCTATACCTGGGGGTATAGTTCAGTCCAAGTGCAGAGGCTGAAGCCCCAGCGAGTGGGTGGTAGAACTCCAGTCAGAGGGCTAGAAAAGATGAGATGTCCCAGTTCTCACAGTGAGACAAAGCAAAAGGGATGAATTCCTTCATCCTCCGTCTTTCCTTCTGTTCCGGCCCTCAGAGGATTGGATGATGGGAGGGCAATCTACTGTGCTGAGCCCACTGATTCAAATGCTAATCTCATCCAGAAACCCCCTCAGACACACTCAGAAATGATGTTTCATCTGGGCATCCCATGGCCCAGTCAAGTTGTCACAACGTTAACCATCATGCCTTCCATGGGGTCTTTCTTCCCTTGTGTGTCACAGGACACACTGTCGTGGAGTTGCTGAGGCAACAAGGATCATGCACAATCCCCAATTCCAGGCAGCTGCAGCACGATCTTGGGAACCAAAGATGGTGTCCTGTTTTCGCATGTGGCTTTGGAGTTATATATCAGAAAAAGAATGGAGTTTCAAATGAGCTAGCAAAATAATCTTTAGCTACTACCTTTCATAACACAGGCTAGTTTGATGAATAATTAGTAATTACTATCATTACAGTTATTCAGAAATAGGTATCTATAAATTACTAATGAAACCTGAGGAGGAGGGCTGTAGTCGAGAGAGGCATAGGTTTTTATAGAGGAACAGAGGTAATCACATAGGATACCAAAAGGAGAGTGGAATTTTCCAGAAGGAGAGTGGGAAAGACATTCTAGGTAGAGAGAACAATATATGGGGAAGGCAGTGGTGAGGAGATGGGCACATCACTAAGGGATGCGTCATATGGTGAGAGGCCACAGGCAAGCTTACCAAAGGTTTTGCTGGTCTCACCGAGAACTTGGTATTGAATCATGCAGGTGATGGGGACCATCGAAGGATTTTAAGTAGGAAAGTGGCAATGACCTAAAGATTTTGTTTTCTTTTAGGTAATCCCCAGGGGGGAGTACTGAGGGGTAAGATTGGAAGTTGAAATATGTTAGAAGGAACACAGGAAGATTAGGAAAGGGAGGTTTCAAACAGTAGAAGCAATGGGAATCAGATTGGATGGTTTAGGGTGTGAAGGAGAAGGGAAGAAGGAAACAGGCAGAGAGATCCCTGACTCTGACTCCTGGGTGACATCTGGCTGGATGGGCAGTATTCAGCAGGGCTCTTACTAACCTGACATGTGTGAGATGCTGGGCGAGTGATTTGACTTCTCTGAGCTCCGTGTAAAAATCTTTGACCCTATTAAAGAAATAGGGTCACCTGGGTGGCTCAGTTGGTTGGTTGAGTGTCCCACTCTCACTTCCGGCTCAGATCATGATCGCATGGTTTCCTGGGTTCAAGCCCCACATCAGGCTCTGCACTGATAGTTCATAGTCTGTTAGGGATTCTCTCTCTCTCTACCCCTTCCCCTCATTCTCTCTCTATTTCTCTCTCTCTCTCTCTCTCTCTCTCTCTCTCTCTCTCTCTCTCTCTCTCAAAATGAATAAACATGTTTTTAAAAGTTTGGAAAAATAGGGGCACCTGGGTGGCTCAGTCGGGTAAGCATCCAACTCTGTTTCAGCTCAGGTCATGATCTCGAGGTTTCGTGGGTTTGAGCCCCACATTGGGCTCTACACTGACAGTGCGGAGCCTGCTTGGGATTCTCTTTCTCCCTGTCTCTCTACCCCTCTCCTACTCATGCTGTCTCTGTCTCTCTAAAAATAAATAGATAAACTTAAAAAAATTAAAAAGTTTATAAAAATAATCATGACACTTTACTGGAGTTCTGGAGTCTAAACTCGATAGTATAGTAATGCACATCCCTTGATTTCTAAGTTCCACATCATCAGCCCCAAATTGCTGCACTGCAAGATGAGTCTCCACTGAAGCTTATTGGAACAGGCGTGTTTTGAATTGATCAGACAGACACCAAAACGTAGAGGGACCAGGTCTGAGTGATGACACCATGAATCCTGTTGCTCTGCCATTTGGCACTTCCTGTGTGGATCTGGCTCCAAAGATAGGTTTTCTAAAGTTCCATATTTGCAAATGGTGTCAACCTTCTTTTCAGAATCAGTGTTGCCAGGGGAGTTGTAAGCTAACTTCTATGGCATCTATTGTAAAAAGTCTCTGAATTCACCAACTGCTCTCATTGCATTGGTGCTGGCGGGGTTGGGGGGCAGGTACAGGACAACACAATAAAGTAGCTCCCTCACGTGCCTGCCATCTTGCTGAGAGCTCTGTTATCCAATAAAGTTTTACTGAGTATCTACTTAGTGATGAGACAGCATTGATCAAGTCAAACATGACTGTGCTTCAAGAACAAAGCTAGAGGGGCCCCTGGGTGGCTCAGTCAGTTGAACATCAGACTTTTGATTTCGGCTCAGGTCATGATTCCAGGGTTGTGGGATTGATCCCCACATCAGGCTTCACGCTCAGCATGGATTCTCTCTCTTGGGAATCCTCTCTCATGGGATTCTGTCTCTCTCTCCCTATGCCCCTCTACAGCCCCCTCAAATTAAAAAAAAAAAAAAGAATCAAGTTAGAGCACCAAGAAAATGTCTAAAGTTTGGGACAATGGTGTGCCACAAGACTGATAGGGTGAATGAGATTCTTTTAAGGAGTCAAGTAATAAATTCAAAGCTAGTTTTAACTGCTCTGCTTCCTTAAAGTTTTATAAATTCTTCTGCCATTTATACAGAGAAACACTGCATGGTGAGAGCTGAGGCAGGAAACTACAGAAAAGTAGCATTGAACTTGCTTCCAGGAGACAGACAAAATGCATGTTCTTCATTGTAAACTACTGAAGTGGCAGTCAAGATAAAGATGTTGGAGGATGCCCAGGACAAGGTATCATCTCCTTTACTACATGTATTTGATTCTGCAAAACTATTTAGTCTTTTTTGGTTGATGCATCTTAATATTTTCCAAAGACTTGAGTATATATTCTTTGGAAAGTTCTTCCTAATCTCTTCTTACAACCTGCAGCACTTTCCTCCAAAAGCAGTGAGAATCAGGAAGTCCTTAACAAGATAGTATTCAGGGTATAACTATATAGATTCTGGCTAAACCCACTTAAGCCATGGATGTCCAATTTAGCATAAAACTCTCTGTCCTCAGTGTCAACACTTCACAGTGCATTAGTAAGTTATCAGAAGACTTCATGCATTTTATTACACATGTGTAAACTAGTGTAGATACAAAATGTCATTGTGCTCCCATGTGAGTTATTCATATTCTTAAAGTTTTTTATTGCCAAAAGATTACAATATTTTTTTCCTGGAAGAGGAAAAGAAGAAAGAGAAGGGTATTCTTATCTAGAGAAAGTGGAGAATCTATTACCAAAGAACAAATGCTATCATCTCTCTTGGTTTGATTTTAGGAATGATTTCAGAGGCTCTCTGATTCGCTCCCCTCATTGACCAAGTCTGAAAGCCTGTTCTCTCTTTCCTGTGTGACCTCTATCTCATGCCACAGTTACCCCCAATCCAAACAGATTTTGTCTGAGTGCAAGAAAAAGCTTGTTTTCACCTCTTTGATCTCTTAACGTTGTATGATTGGAAATAATTGCAGGTAACAATTTGGACACTCTAACCTGACTCTTAAGGATCAAAATATGGTAGAGTTCTGGGGTGAATATACATTTAAAGACTACACATTTCTGTACCAGTTGAAGTTAGAGGAATCTCACTCATAGCTTGAAATTTTTATTGGCAAAACAGAAAAGAGGTATTAAGTTTTAAGGACCATGAAATGAAACTGTAACGTCACATTATTATCAAAAAGTGACAGGGGCACCTGGTGGTTTAGTCGGTTGACTGTCCAACTCTTGATTTCAGCTCAGGTCATGATCCCAACATGAACCCCATGTTGGGCTCCACGCTGCTGCTGAAGATTCTCTCTCTCTTACTCTGCCCCTCCCCCACTGGCTCTCTTGCTCTAAAAATTTAAATAAATAAATAAACAAACAAACAAATAAATAAATAAATAGGTAGCAGAATGAGAAGAACACAGAACAACAACAACAAAAATACGTATGCACTTTTCAGAATCCAGTTGGTTTCAACAACTAGCTAAAGATATTGAAAGCAGTATTTTATACCCAAATCTTATGGCCATAAAATTTGAACTTAATATAAAAATAACGTCACTACTTTCTCAGTTTCACCAGTTTCAACTATGAGCCTTTTAATCTGTTTATTTAGTCTCTTATGATAAAACACATTTACCAGATATGCTCTAGATTTCAGGCTGGCCTACACCCAAATAACCTAGTCTATAGTGAAAAAGAGAACATATCTTTTTAGCAGCTCAGGAAGCACATTTAAAGAACTAGAAATAATATCCAAGACTATGAAAGGAAGCTATTGCTGTAACTCAAAGGAAACATTTCATGAGGTCAAGTGGGAAGAGAGAGGCTGACTACAAAACAGGGGTATCAACCTCATCACTATACAGGGAGAGATATTCTCAGCATCAGGATTACAAATACTCATAACAGGGGCTCCTGGGTAGCTCAGTGTGTTGAGCGTCTGACTCTTGGTTTCAACTCAGGTCATGTTCTCAAGGTTTGTGAGATTGAACCCCTTGTTGGGATCTCTGCTGGGATTATCTCTCCCTATCTCTGACCTTCCCCAACGCACTTGCACTCTCTTTCTCTCTCTCTTCCCCCCTCCCAAAATAAATACATAAACATTTAAAAAAATATGTCTTCCAAGCTCAGAGCCTGGAGCCTGCCTCAAATTCTGTGTCTTCCTCTCTCTCTGCCCCTCTCCTGTTCATGCTCTGTCTCTCAGACTCTCAAAAATAAATAAACGTTAAAAAATTAAAAAATATGGGGGCACCTGGGTGGCTCAGTCAGTTGAGCATCCAACTTCGGCGCAGGTCATGATCTCCCAGTTTGTGGGTTCGAGCCCTGTGTCAAGCTCCCCATTTCCTGGAGCCTGCTTTGATTTCTGTGTCTCTCCCTCTCTCTGCCCCTCCCCCACTTGTGCTCTGTCTCTCTCTGTCTCTCAAAAATAAAGAAATGTAAAAAAATTTTTTAATTAAAAAAATATATGTAGGTCTTCCTAATCCATATTTCTATATAAACATTACTCTTTTCCCCATGGTCTCTCCAGTTGATAGATGAAGAAATTGTAGAGCTAAACTTGTTTCAATGTACACATCTTATTTTTAATTGAGGTGGAATTTAATAGGAGCTCCTGATTTGAGAACTCTTTTTCAATCACTTTAAAAAAGTTCATGCATTTAATGTTTTTTGTCTATGTTGAATATACTTCAATGTGTGACCCTCAAATCATGTCTCCCGTTAGTTTTTATGCTTCATCAGCTACTAATCATATTAGCAAATGATCATATTAGAAACAGCATAGCAATTTTTAAAAATAACTCATTCTCCTTTGTTAGACCTTTTAGAATAAATATAAGGCTTTGCTTAAACTTGTTTCTCATTAATCAAGTGATTGGCATGTCCAGGGTCGTCTTGTGCCATGCAGGTCTGACCATCCAGAATACTTGTAACTGAGGCTGTCCAGTCATATGCAAAAGAGCCATGGGCAGAATCGGCTCCTGTTTTCTCCCCTTATTTAGAATTAACCACAAAGTCAGTGCCACTAAGAGAGCTATTTGGAAAACATCCTTTCCTACCTTACAATGGTAATTTCACTGTTGAAAAATGTGAATAAACTTGGAATCCCTCTACAACAGCTCTTTTGCGCTGGCTTGTGAGTTTAGCAAACAACAAGGTAGATTAATCTCCGAGGAATAAAGAGAAGCTAGTAGTGTGGTTATAGTAGAACAGAAATATTGACCCAAAGGTAATTGTTGTCTCGTCGAGGTCCCTGATATTTGTCTGTGGGTGAATATTATAACCTCACTGAAGGACAATCATGGCGGATATGACAGCAAATTCTTTGGAGTTTAAGACGTTGGCTTTGCAAGCATAAAAACCACATTTTCATTAGCAAATCAAGCATCATTGTAACACGTGGAATTATGGAAGATAATTATCTTTCGTTGGTGATTATCTTGAAGCATTAGCATGGCATTTATCACTCTTCTTTTATACGTATATTTACCTATGTGGATATCTGCCAAGAAAGGTTGCTTCAGTCCCTAAGGAATGTTCCAGATAGGAGCTATTTCTTCTTCTTGTTTCCTGTACTGTAAATCTTTGATACATCAGTTGAGAAGAGTTTAATGTCCTAATTTATAAACAAATTAACACCATGCTGTTATTTTGGGTAGTGTACCAGATATCACACTCTAAAAAGTTCTCATTACCTTTTATTTCCTCTCCGTCAGATGAGTACTGTCTGTATCTAAACGGTGTTCTTACTTATGACAAATGCTGAATTATATTCTCCGTTAGGCATTGTGAAATAGAGTTTATAATAAGTTTCGCTCATATGTATTGTCAGTAGTGTGGGCTGAATCGCTGTATGGGTTTTTGCTTGGAGGGTCATAAAATCAGAATGGCCTGCTAAAACTTACTTTTAAGCAATTTCTGTGGAAGGTTGGAGATTTGGGGGCTGAAAAGAATTTGCGAAATAAGGTGAGAACCTGGTGGAGGAAGCATGGCAGTTCTCTCCTTGAGTAGAATTGCTCCTGCTCTAAAGTCTGTACAAGCCTCTTAACTGCCTCATTTGCACGTCTGTACAAGTGTCAACAAGAGCGCCCAGGATTATTGTGAAGCACAAATGGCACATTGTATACAAATACGCTTTTTAAATCGCAAAACTCTACGCACACAGTGGGTACCCTTGTGATTCCTGAGTTGAGCCACATCTCTCAGGGGCTTGCTAATATTCCCGGAGGCTCTTAGATTTAAGGTTTCCTACTTTGTGAAGCAGTAATTTCATTTCGCCCTGATTTTCCACTTTCAGTTTGTAGGTAGTTCACTCCCTAGAGACCCCTGCAGTTGGGTGGTGCCCTTTCTCCTTCAGTACCTTGCAAGCGCGAAACATTTCAGTCTTGTTGGATTAGATTGCAGGTCTGGAAATCAATTTTGAGACTGTGAGACGCGTCGCATTTCACCTTGGAACTGTACTGAAGGAAAGATAGCTAAGTGATATTTGTGCGGTTTGAAAATGCCACGTTTCTCAATTGCCAGAGATATTTGTTAAGTTGTTAGACCTAAATAAATAAAGGCGATTGTTGTAAGGGGTATTGCGAACATTTCTTCTTCCTGTCTAAACTTGTTCATCTTTCTTTATTTGTTGCAATATCAGATACATATTTTTTTTTCTTTTAAGCATTTGCTTATAATTAGCACTACTGAGGAGGTATACAGTCCACCCAACAAGTTCCAAAAGCCCCTTGGGCAGTGATCTAAGGAGAAACAGAGATAAGGGAGCTCCGCACCTAAATAGGCTGAAAACAAAACAAAACAAAAATCAAACAAACAAAAAACCAAAACCACCACAAGGACAGAGGAGCAGCAGGAAGAGAAAGAAGGAAAGGAGAGGAGACTGATTCTCCAGAAGCAAGCTCTCCCCCTACAATTTTAGGTGTTTCTCTGTATTTCAGGTGGAACTTTCCTTTCTGCCCCCAGGCGTCTTTCCTCATACCCACTCCCACGCTTTGGCCTCTTCTCCTTGCCTCCTTCCTCACCACCGGGCTTCCCCCTCTCTCTTCCTCTGTCTTTTCCTTCCATCAACAAATGTTAACAGAGCTCCTACCCTATCATATAACAGGTTGGAGGGATACAATGACTGAGCCAGGGCTCTCCCCTTCAGTGACATCACATTTTATTGTGGGGAAAGCTACCTTTCCAAAAAATGCCCGTTTATGGGACACACACAGCTGTATAACTGGGCACCCAAGCCCCGCCCAGGATGGGAGGGGGTGGAGATGATGAGACAGAACTTCTGGGTTAGGCCACTGCTGTGTGAACGTGCCGGGGGCGGGGGGCATGCACATACGAGGATGCTGATGGCCATAGTGTGAGGTCCAAGGGGGTACTCTGACATTTTTCAATCTTCATGTCCCTTGGCTGACTCACTGGCAACCTGTGAGTTTCCTATCTTTCTCTCTCTTCCAAACCTTTTCTTTCTTCTTCTTCTTCTTCTTCTTTTTTTTTTTTTGTAATTGGATTCAACATACAAAATAATTCTAAATCCATCTTCTCTCCCTGACAGACACATAGCACAGAGAAAGCTACGTGGTAAGCACTCAAAAGTGCTTATTGAAATCCAGCTTGTTGGACTGGATTAGATTCTTTCTATTGAATATCTATTAATGCACAGTATATTAACTTCCCCCTCTATACAGTTTGCCCCAGGGGCAAAAATCCACTAATGTGAAAGCCAATATGGACACAGAATTCTGATCTTTAAACAACACCTGCTCATTTGTTATTTTCCCTCTATTTTATTCCGTCCTTGAAATGAAGAAATCGTTTAATTATCATGTTGGTTTGGAAAAACATGAAGCATCCTTTAAACAGTCAACTTGAAAGATTGTCCCTCTTTTATGTCTTGGAGTTGTAGCAAAATCCTTTCTTAGATGAAATAATCATTGATTTCCTGAAAATACATCTCTTAAAATTTTAGGCATTTTCATACAGTGGAATGGAAGCCTGTGGAGTCACTTGTTCCTTCAAAATTATATCATATTATTTTATTTTTTTAAGTTCATTTATTTACCTTTGACAGGGAGCACAAGCGGGGAAGGTGGCGAATGAGAACCGTGCTGACAGAGTAGAGCCCAATGCAGGGCTTGAAGTCACAAACCTTGAGATCATAACCTGAGCCGAAGTCAGATTCTTTTTTTTTTAATTTTTTTAATGTTTATTTATTTTTAAGAGAGACAGAACCCAAGCTGGGAAGGGGAGAGGGACAGGGAGACACAGAATCTGAAGCAGGCTCCAGGCTCTGAGCTGTCAGCACAGAGCCTGAAGCGGGACTCGAACTCACCAACCATTATTAGATCATGACCTGAGCTGAACTGGCACTCAACCGACTGAGCAAGCCAGGCGTCTCTCCGTCATATTGTTTTATTAAAATTTTTTTTTCAACGTTGTTTTATTTATTTTTGGGACAGAGAGAGACAGAGCATGAACGGGGGAGGGTCAGAGAGCGAGGGAGACACAGAATCGGAAACAGGCTCCAGGCTCCGAGCCATCAGCCCAGAGCCCGACGCGGGGCTCGAACTCACAGACCGCGAGATTGTGACCTGGCTGAAGTCGGACGCTTAACCGACTGCGCCACCCAGGCGCCCCTCCATCATATTGTTTTAATAGAACACATTTGTAGGACTTGGATCTCAGAACTGGCTGAGGGACTATGACAGCACAGAAGGGAAGACCATGCATTAGAGAACAGATTCCCAGGTCTTACCTTGTGACATTCATTCACTTACTGTCAGCTCTGAAATCTGTGCCTCTGAAACCTGCCTGTTGTTCACGTGGCTTAGAGCTTACCCAGAAGCAGAACACATGCCTGTCATCCAGGGTTTGAAAAGTCAATAAATATAGGTGCCTGGGGGGGGCTCAATCAGTTAAGCCTCCGACTTTGGCTCAGGTTTATGGGTTCAAGCCCCGCATCAGGCTCTGTGCTGACAGCTCAGAGCCTGGACTGCTTTGGATTCTGTGTCTCCCTCTCTCTCTGCCTCTCCCCTGCTTGCACTCTGTGTCTCTCTGTCTCTCACTCAAAAATAAATAAACAATATATATATTTTTTAAGTCAATAAATAGGGACGCTTGGCTGGCCTAGTTGATGGAGGATGTGACTCTTTATCTCAGGGTTGGGAGTTTGAGCCCCACATCAGATGTAGAAATTACTTAAGATCTTTAAAAAAATAAAAAAATAATGTAAGACATCAAAGGTAAAATTGTAAAATTAAAAGAGTTTGTGATACAATGTGAAAAGAAAAAGGAATTTTGATTACAGGGCTTAGATGCTCACTGGGAAATTAAAAAAATAATACTTTATTTTTTATTTTTTTAGCGTTTATTTTTGAGAGAGATACTTTATCATCAGGATGAATTTAAATGGAGGCAACTGATAAAAATGTTAGTTTTAAATATTTGCTTCTTTATTCATTTTTATCCCTTATAATCCAACCTGTTCCACTGTCGTCCAATGCTGCCTCCATCAAAGAGAAATTATTTCAAATGGAATATGAAACACTAACATAACACATTTTAACGGAAAATAGGGCTAATCTTTCCTGATAATTACCTTTTCTTTTTACAATCCCTGTTTTGACGGTAAACTTAATTTCATTATTAAACAAAAAGCATAACTTTTGATGTCATTTCTATTCTTCATGGGTCCCTTTAGCATTAGAACCCTGCCATCGTTTTCTCACTGTGTCTGAGTTAGCTTGGAAGGCTAGCCTAAATGTCAGTAACTTGCATTATTTTCATTAGAGCTGGACCATCTATCTTTTACAGTTTCTTATAACTAGCCAGAGAAGAGCCATCACGGAGAATTCATTAAAGAGGGCTCTATCCAGAAAGGATTAGACTAATGCTATCAGGTAGAAAAAAATGTACAACCTATTATGACATCTCTTATGGACTGGCTATTTTCTGTTTGGCTTTTTCAAAATTCTCCCAAAATAAGTGGAAACTATGACATGTCAGAGCCCAGAAAGGCAACTAATTATAATCATGGCATAATGTAAAAATATCACCACCTATTGGCTTATCATTATAGTCTTATTAATTCTTGACTTATGGGAGGAGTCTGAATGTTGGTTTTGATCCATGTTCTGATCCAGGACTTCACGAGACAGTGGGGCTGTGACCACTCTCTTTCTTAGGTCTCTCCTCTGTGAAACAAATGACAAACCATGAGTCAAGGCCAGCACTCACCGAACTTTGGTGTAAGGGTACCTTTATAATCTTAAACTTTATTGAGTCCTGCCAAGTGACAGTGAGGAAACTCTGGAAACTCTCTCTCTCTCTCTCTCTCTCTCTCTCTCTCTCTCTCTCTCTCACACACACACTCATGACAGTAGCCATGGGAATGATGGTGACCTAAGGGACACATGCTCCCTGGAATCACGCTGTACATCCATGAGAAAACAGGACTGAAGAGAAGCAAATACCAGCTCATGCTTTATAAGGAACTACATCGGACCTAACTAACAGTATTGCAGGTGGTATCTTCTCAAACCCTGGAATTTAAAGGGATTTTAAAGCAGCGCCTGGGTGGCTCAGTTGGTTAAGCATCAGACTCTTGGTTTTAGCTCAGGTCATGACCTCACAGTTGTGAGGTCAAGCCCAGTGTTGGGCTCCATGTTGAGTATGGATCATGCTTAAAATTCTCTTTCCCTCTGCCCCACTTGGGCCATCTCTCTCTCTCTCTCTCTCTCTCTCTCTCTCTGTCTCTCTCTCTCAAAAAAAAGTTGGGGGGATGATTTCAAGTATACTGCTGAGAGTCACTTAAGATCATGTTTATGGTTGCTCTAAGTTTTAACCAATTATATGTTATTTCAAGCGATTTTATGTTATTTATGTTACCCAACAATGTATAAGTAGGCAGCTTCATTCTGCCTCAGCCATAAACATTTTATGAAAACCAACAGATCAAGATATCAATAGGATCTGGTGGCCAGAAAGCAAATTTCCATGTGTCTCTGATTTTTTTTTTCTAATTGTAATTTGAAAAGTACTATTCAATAGCTCATATCTATATTTCTGACTATTTTTTGCATTCACGTAGATTGTGTGCCTATTTTACCTATAAGCCATCCTCATTAGATTAAAAAAAAGTATGCTAATCTCTAATTACAGGTATATTACATAAAATTGGTCCTCGACTCTATTTTGATTACTGTCATGGACTAGTTCCTCTTTGTACTCTAAGCAGTCATGGTTAGTGGGATAACCCAATGAGACGAGGATAGTATTATCCTGTGCCATAAGCCAAATATTTGGATTTCTTTGTCATTTATTACCAAGAAGATCTTCAAACTATTGCTGGTACCAACTGAATTGTTCCCTCAGCATTTCAACCATCAAAACTCATTTCTTCATATTTAATATTTATTTCTAATCTCCAGAATAGTTTTAAGTGTCTCAAGTTTTCATTTTATGTTTGGCCACTTTTGTTAAGGTATGTTTACTTTGTCCCTGATGTTTTCCCTCTTCCTGCCTTTATCTTCTTACCTTATCTATAATCTTTATTATAACAATATCAGTCTTCCTCTATTATTAACGGATCATCTCATATAAACCTGAAAGATACACTGAGGTATTATTTCCATTGCTTTATATAAGGAAACAGAAGCTAGAAAATGCTAGGTTGGTCATGTTTCCATGACCAGAAAATAGAAAAATCAAGATTTTATTCCAGTTCCCTGGACAACTACTTTGACAATTTTTCTTATTAAAAATAGCTATCTTTGGAGCTCCTGAGTGGCTCTGTCGGTGGAGCATCTGACTTTGGCTCAGGTCATGATCTCACAGTTCATGGGTTCGAGCCCCACATCGGGGTCTGTGCTGATGGGTCAGAGCCTGGAGCCTGCTTCAGATTCTCTCTCTCTCTCTCTCTCTCTCTCTCTCTCTCTCTCTCTCTCTCCCTCCCTCCCTCCCTCCCTCCCTCCCTCCCTCCCTCCCTCCTCTGTTTATGCTCTATCTCTGAAAATAAATAAATAAAGCATTAAAAAAGTTTAAAAATAGCTATTGTTACATGTAATACTGATCATAAGGGTGATTTATATTTCGATGAAATTATACAAGAAATATTTTCTACCAAATTCTAAGACATAGTCCATGCTATTGAACAGTATGGCCTATTGCACTTAATATACAGTGATGCAGCATCTTTTTATACATTTCTTCCTACTCTGCAATGGCGATTTTAGAGTTTTCTTCTCTGCATTCCTAGCACAGTGCTTGGCACAGAGAATGCACAAATCGCCACTAATTCATGGCTTCCTTATACCTGCATGAGTAGGAGTGACAGGGAAAGATGAACACTGTCCACAGGGCAGGCCATCCCTCTGCATCAGCTGATGTGGAGAAAGAAAAAAAAAGTCAGTTGGCTCAATGACAATATTTACCTAGATTCACATTAGAAACATGCCGCCTAAGTGAGGGTTTCTTCAGTGAGTTACAGGAAGTGTCCCATACACCAGTAAGCCTGCATTATCTCATCTCATTGCAGTATGAACTTAGCTTTTGAAGTGAAGCACTTTCTGTCAAACTCTTTTTAATCATACTTTTTGACATTCACCACATTCTGCAGTTTTAGTGACCAGGGGTAATGACTCTACCCTCGTAGAATAGAAAGAATCCGTCCATTTCCCCCTATGTTCCCATTGTACATATATAGATATATAGATTTATATCTATTCAGATGTCTGTCTCTCTGTGTATCTATGTATCTATCCACTTATCTACCTATTTATCTAATTTGTCTATGAATTATTTCTTACACTCATCCACAGTTTGTGCCTTTCTGGACCAAGCCTACAGAGCAGCAACACTTCCTTTGGCTAACATTTTGATTCAAAAGTGGTGATACATGAATACGGAAGGTCCAAGTCTAGCTGGATGCTCACCGGTTTGTCATGAATTATAAGAATAAAATATTTATTTAGCTTAGGGAAGAATGCCAACAACTTTTCTAGAATAAACTATAAGCCATTGATAATACATGCTGCAGTGCATAGGGTCTTACTGATTGCTGCCTTTGCATTTTAGAATCACGTCCTAAAGTGGAGAAATGCATAAAATGTATTAAACTACCCAGGCTTCTGTTGAAAGTGAAAATGAATGGGGCGCCTGCGTGGCTCCATTGGTTAAACGTCTGACTCTTGATTTCTGCTCTTCTTGTTCCTCCAGTTTCTGGGTTCAAGCCCCACATCGGGCTCTGTGCTGATACCACAGAGCCTGCTTGGGATTCTCTCTCTCCTTCTCTCTTTGCCCCTCCCCTGCTCTCTCTCTCTCTCTCTCTCTCAAAAACGAACGAACAAACAAACAAACATACACACATGTAAAAGAAAGTGAAAATGAATGGCATTTTGCTATTGGAATAATAGTTTCTGTGGCTAGACATCAGTTTTAGGCAGTATACTGAAAACTAAGCATGAAGATCAGATCTATTTTATGAGAAATACAAGAAAAAAAAGTCACTTATGGTTTCCTTAGCATCTTACCCAATCTGATTTTACCTTCAAAGAATGGACATTGCCTTGGATGAGATTTTCATAATCCAGTAGTTCTAGATGTCAGAAAGTCATACTGCTTCCCTAAAAAAGAAATCCATGACAGATTTCAACTCCATCAACAAGTAGTCAGTGGACGATTTGTAGAAATGCCCTTAACCCTCAAAACAGACTTTGGGAATCTATATGTGATGTATCACCTTCTTCTGATGAATCTATAATGCGGTGCTTCCTGCTTTTTATGCCATCAAGGTGAGATTCTTATTGAAATTATTACAATTATTACAATTGTGTAATAATTTATTCTTTTTTTTTTTTTTACAACTGCATTGCCAGTTTAGATTCCATGTTTTGGTTTTCTGCTTGTTTGTTTGTTTGTTTTGCAAGAGGTGCAGTAGGTGAAAAGGTCTCTTACCTGTCATTTTACATTTTATCTCCCCAAAGAGCTGGGTGTAAAATTGTAGTTATTATCATGTGTGAAACTGATCATTAAAGGGTGTATACAATTCTTCCAGCTTATGAGGCACCCACCCCCCACAGTTTAAACAAAGAAGAAACAAATCAACATGAAAAATAATGACGAGTGAATATCCACAATTGGCCATAAACATTTTCTAAAGAAGATCCTTGGCTTAATTGTGCATTCAGCCTCAGAGAGTGAGGAGGCACAGGGAGGCAGCTTGCATAGGGAAGGCTTAATGAATGTGGTCAGAATACTCTCTCAAAGGAAAAGTACGACTTACCAGTGGAAATGAAGTCATGATCAGACATCACAGCAAAAGAAGCTCTTAAATCCAGCCCCTTTATGACCTATAGTTTGATCATTCCACACTCAACTGTACAAAATTCCACCTGCTTGCATTAGTACACTTTTATCTCACTTCTGGCGTTTTTGGTAAGCTATACCCCCCCCCCCCCATTTGTCTGGAATGGACATCCCTATTACTACCTTTAAATGGGTAATCACCAGTTCTCTTTTCTAAATGCCATTTAGAAATCATCCTTTAGGGGCATTAAAAAACTCCCAAGGATTAGAACAAGCCAGTAGCTCCATGGCCAAGGGAATCATTGACGCTTGATTTTTACAGCAGGTAGAGCCTCTTCAGACCAAAGTATGATGTCTTCTTCTCTACAAATTACACCTGAGGTCCGCAAAGACTGGGTGATTAGTTCTTGTATGCATGGTCTGTCACTGTATCTACTACAGAATGTGAACACTTCTTTCTAAGTTAAATTATATAGATTGGTATATGCCATATGCATATATATATATATATATATATATTCTATGCTATTAATATTTATAATAGAGATTACAGGTGTGTGTGTGTATATGTATGTGTGTCTCTATATAGATATAGGTAGATATCCATACAAGTCCTGGTTTGAGTTGATATTTCTATCTACTGATCTTTGTAAATGAAGGTAGATTTCATTACAAGGAAAAGAGTACCCCATAAGCTGTCCTGGTTTGAATTGGTAAATGAAACTCTCTTTTATCTTACCCCCTACCTCTCCCTCCCCTAAATCCCACTAAAATTAAAGTAATGGCCATGAAAGATTATCTTTTTAAAAGTCACAAATCTACAGGACCAAAAAAAGAAAGGGGGGGGAGGGGAGGGGCACAATACAATTTGACAGGTTAGAAGGACCAGAACCTTCTGAAGGTGACGATGATGGTGAGGCACAATGAAAGAGATGATTCAAAAAAAAACAATTCAGAAGGAATTAGAACCTACCCCCATCGCCCACTGTGGGCAGCTGGATGACCAACCGTCCTGCATCTTAGAAGGCTGAAGGTTTACTCTTCAGTGAAGGTAAAACAGAGGGTCTGCAGAATAGAAAAGTCAGGCAAATTTGAGGATTGTACCAGAATAAAAATAGGGAAATGGAAGTATAAGTGAATGTAGATATCCCTGGCTCTCCTAGTTTAAGGCTTATACCCTTGAGCAGGAGAGACTGTGGCCGACTCGAAAAAAAAAGAACCAAAGAGAAGGTATTGGGGATTCCTCAGTGAATATGAGCAGACTGCCAAGGAAATCCTCAGACAGGAAGACAAGATCTCCACTAGGCAGGGAACAGAGCAACTGTGAAGAACCTGGAGATGTGCAGAAGATGAGCTGAGCCCTTGAGTGTGTGTCTGAATCAGTACGGGAAAACCCTGCTTTCCAGGCCCCACCTCCAGACCTCAATCCAGGAGGTCCTGAGGGTAGCCCGGAGAAGTGCATCTTTACCCACTTCCCCAGGTATGCTCATGCTGCTGGGCCTGGGGTCCCACTTTGACAACAACTAGTGCAGCACTCTCTTAAGACAGGCAGGACCCACCCATCAGGCCATGTTCCGTAATCCAAGTGTTGAAGGATGAGAGGTATTGATTATCTCCAGGAGAAAGAGTTGTATGTTTGTTTGTATGGATGTTGGTTTTTCAGAGCAAAATGAGCCGCCTCCAGGAATCTGAAGTATTTGATGGATGATAAACAAACACTAAAAATCTAATAAGGAGAGGGAAGAAAACAAAATGCATAAGTCTCAGAGGACCCATGCCACATAAATTGATGGATGAGAGCAAAAAGGAACCTTTCTGTCTCCATGCTGCACCTGTGAGGCACACAGCATGCTCCCTCCAGCATGACCATCAAGCCAGGAGCCCTCCCTCATCCAGTGGGCCCCGCGGGGTGTACTGAGAAATCCACACTGTCCTTTGCTCTGTTTTCAGCTTGTTCCGGGTGGTATCAGGCAAGATCTCTGGCCATATGCGCTAGTGCCCAAGCACCAGAAGCTCCACCAGGGTCTAGACCATGACCTTGCATGTTTGCCCAAAGGGCCCACATGAGAATTCTAATGAAGACACCCCAGGGTGTCTCTTCACCTCTTCATAAATGTTCTCCATATACCTGAACAGACAGTGGCCATCTGAGTTGGGTTTGACTGGCCTGGTCTCTTCTCCATCTTGGGGAAAGAATTAATTAATTTATTCCCCCCTCCCTTTTTGATATGGGGAAAAATCTGTATGTAAATGAGGGAAATTGTTTTGTTTTGAGCTCGGCTAAATAAAGGATGCGTGTGGAATCATATTTTAAATTGATAACACGCTCTGGGGTCCCGCCAGTCCACCCCACCGGTTCTGCTGCTCCCGTCCAATTTCACTGTGTTTTGCTATTACTTCCCTACAGGCACGATTTACAGCAACATCTATCACATCACATCTTACAAGAAATGCTTTTCACTCCTTTTTTCCCCTTTATTCACAGTTGTTTTATGTTTGTGAGTATGTGTGTTACGTATCTCGCTCTACGATAGCATGCAGAACAAAAAACATAAGATCATGTAATATTTTAGTTATTAATTGTCACTATAAATTAGGAAGTTTCCTTTGAGATTATGAAAGTCTTTATTTTCAAGGTTCACATACAATCCAGTGATGTATATTTTTTATTGAATGATAATTGCCATACGATATTCTGTTAGTTTAAGGTGTGCCACATAGTGATTCTACATTTAGATTCATTACAAAATGATCACCACAGGGTCTAGTCACCATCTGTCACCACACAAAGTTATAACGTTATTCCCTATATTCCCTAGGCTGTGTATTACATGCCCACTACTTACTTGTCTTCCAACTAGAAGTTTGTGCTTCTTAATGCCCTTCACCTATTTCACCTGCCCCAAGCACTCCCCCCACTTGCTCTGGTAATTAACATTTTGTTTCCTGTATCTATGTGTCTGCTTCTGTTTTGTTTATTTTTTGTTTTGATTTTACTTTCCATATATGAATGAAATGACATGGTATTTTTCTGACTTACTTAGCACAATAACCCTCTAGGTGCATCCATGTTATCACAAATGGCAACATTTCATTCTTTTTTATCACTCAGTAATATTTCATTATGCATATAGTTATACATATATTATATTTTAATGTAATATATATTATAACATATTACAATTATATATATGTGTGTGTGTATATATATATATATATTTATATATATATATATATCTGCCACCTCTTTTTTATCCATTCATCTATTGATAGACACTTGAGTTGCTTTTAAAACTTGGCTATTGTAAATAAAGCTGTAATAAACATAGGGGTGCATATATCTTTCTGAATTAGTGTTTTATTCTCTTTGAATAAATTACCAGAAGCGGAAATTCAGGATTGTTGAGTAGTTCTATTTTTATATATTTGAGGAGCCTCCATACTGTTTTCCACAGTGGCTGCACCAGTTGGCATTCCCACCAACAGTGCGTGAGGGTTTCCTTTTTTCCATATTCTCACTAACATGTTATTTCTTATTTTTTTAACAATAGCCTTTCTGAACAGTGAGAGGTGATAGCTCATTGTGGATTTCTTTTGAATATCCTTGATGATTAGACATGTTGAGTGAGTATTTTTTAATATTAAAAGTGCTCATGGTACTCTATAGTTTCCCATTTGAACTTAATTTTCTGTTGTATTATATGTCTCTGCCTTGCATGTTCAGCATTAGTAAATAAATACAGGACATACAAGCATAAACATTAAATCCTAATGATCAATGACATTACTTTTTTTAATGTGGTAAAACCATAGAAATTAAAATCGTGTTTCCCACTTTGACAGTGTTAATGTACATTTCCAATATTAATCGTAAAAGAAACAAATTTCCTGTACCTCCTAAAACAGTTAAACTTCACTGATTTAACCAAAGTAATATTGAATATTAGAGACAAAGTATATCTGAGGAGATATAAATCTAACAAAATATGTATTACACTTGGAGGAGTATTGGATATTACAAGAGTAATGGACTGATGGTCACCATGTCTTTCCTTTCTTCTTTTCTTCGTTTTCCTTTCCTTTCCTTTCCTTTCCTTTCCTTTCCTTTCCTTTCCTTTCCTTTCCTTTCCTTTCCTTTCCTTTCCTTCCTTTTCCTTTCCTTTTTCTTTCCCTTCCCTTCCCTTCTTCTCCCCCTCCCTTCCTTTCCTATTCTTGAATCTGAATCTTACTGATGCTGTTCACTGGGATGCATCTGCTTCCGGTATTAACCTGTAACAGTATCTGTGAAACCTTTATTAATTTAACATATTTAAAATCTACAATCTCTCCCAGATTTACAGTGTGTTTCTGTGATTAACTCTGAACTCAGCTCTAAGAAGTGCCTTTCTACACGTTGCAAAGTGAGGAATGCATTTCTGCGTGGATTGTTTGTGTGCCCTTTATCTTTCTACGTGTGCACGGGTGGATCATGTTTCTATTTCTAATCTCAGTAGTATTACCAGTGCAGTA
Source organism: Neofelis nebulosa (assembly GCF_028018385.1). NCBI lineage: Eukaryota > Metazoa > Chordata > Mammalia > Carnivora > Felidae > Neofelis > Neofelis nebulosa. Next base: position 4,523,460 of record NC_080784.1, on the reverse strand, counting down.
ATTACATACAGAAACATTCCTTCTCTGTGATTTCTCAAGACTCATAACTCAGCGACAATTACTACTCCTTGATAATTACATTTCTGTAGTTGTAGCCACAGCCCAGGTGCATGTGGTTCTAGAATTTCCTACAGAACTGTGTCTTTAATAAGGTTTACAGCTCTCCGGTTCCTTAGGAATTGCTTTCTTTCTTTGGACCATGTTTCTATTCTCTTTGAACCCGGTTACAGGGGTGGGAGAAGCTTCACTTGTGTGGGTATTTCACGAGGTAACTCTACCTACACTTAATGTTCACCAAAGGGCCACCTTTTATGGCAAGTCCTGGATTGTGCCACACAGCCTCGCCCAGCCACAGCCATGAAGGTCTCAGCCTTTGCTGCCTCCCCAAGAAGTGTGGTGATAAGTGGCTCATTAGTCCTATCTAAGCAGTCGGGCCCCAAATTGTGTGAGCCTTGCTGTGTCAGCAGAATTTGGGGATGGAACAGGACAGTTAACCGACCCTGGAAACCTGACTGCTGGTTTCTGGTTCTATCTGAGATGGTCGACTTAGTCTCCCTGCCTCGGTTTCTTCGTTTTTACACTGTAACTATAGCTAGCTACTTTGGGTTTGTTTTGAGTATCCAGTATGATAACTTAGGTGCACATCCTGGTGAGTTGTATGTCTAAATTAGTAGGAATTCATCCTTTGTCTTCTTGGCTTAAAAATCCCATACTGCTTGGTCATTGGAGCATTCTCGTGACCTGTAAATCTATAAATATCTGGATGTCAACAAAAGGAGAGATTAAAGCAAGTCCCTATGGAGTTACCACAAATGTAATCAGGCATGACTTTCTGGAAAATGACTGAAGTAGCAGAATTGCACAATAGGTATTCCTGATGTCCCATATTATAAAATCTTCTGTCTATGTCTATCATTTGTTTATACATCTTTATACAATTATTTTAAAGGAACATTAGGACCCACAATGAAGGAGATGCTCCTACATTTTAGATTGTCATTAATGATTTTAAAAATCATTATTTTTAGTAGATCACCATATATCAATAGTATTAGACAACATCTTGAAGTCACTAATCCTTTGATATAAACTCAGGCAGTGTGATTCACAATTTTGCAATCGGAGGCTCTCTTCATAGTTTAAATTCTTTGGGCGGCCAGAATATTCCAGAGAGATCAAAGTGGATTTTTCTGCAAGGCTAAAGTTAATTCCTATGTAAAAAATTAAATTAAAAATAAGAGATGACTGGAGTTTTACAGTTTTATAACCACATTTTTATTCAAATAGATGCTGTCTTGTACTTGCTGCCATTTAATTCTAGACTGAAGTGCGTCAGAATGACAAAAACACTCTTCTACTTTGTCAATGGAAAAATTTGTCGTAGATTCCTCCAGCGTTTCCATTTCTACTTGTTTTTCATTAGATATTTATGCATATGATTTGGTTCTGTTGTAAAAAAAGATACTAGATTGAATACATTTTAGATGATTGCTTCAGTTCTATTAACACGTCTGTCATGGTTGTAATTACTTATTATATACTGAGTGTAGCTACAACGAAACATAGCACAGAGACCTTTGACCCATGTGGTGGGCCTGTAGGTTTTTGTCATTAAGAAGACATGAACACACAGACCCCGGTAAGGAATGAAACTCTACTATGTTCCTGGGCCATTAGACTCGTGTATTTAAAACATAAACAAACAAAAAGTTTACATTTCACCTATGACGTTTTCTACGACAACTCATAGAAGGTGCTATTATACACGTTTGGGGACAAGCAAGGATAGACAGCCTTAATGAAACTACAAGCCATTTGAAAGTTTCGTGTTCACCAGCCCTGGGACCCTCTGTGGCCAGATGTTACTAAATACACTCATCTGGAAATAATTGGTGTCTCTTTTCTTCCTTTTCCATCTCTGTGAGGAGTTAGTGGGCAGTGCTGAGACTAAATGAGGAAGATGAGTAAGAACCAACAGCCTGGATAAACCCCTGCTACATGTGAGGTCAATGTATCAGCAGTGGTTGAGTGGTGAATATGTTGAATTTTTTAATAAGTGTTCAATAATTAAGGAATAATTAAAATTGAAATAACATGGAAGTATCTAGAATCAAAGTGAAAGCTCCCCTTTATCCAAAACCCTCTCTACTTATAATCATTGTCACTGTTTTTGTGGAAACATTTCTTTGTTTACATGCATAAACAAACAGATGGGGAATATTTTTAATCATAAGTTGCATTATAGGATGCTGTATTAATTCGTTCAGGCTGCTATAACAGAATACAGTAAACAGATGGTTTAAACAACAGACGTTTATTTTTTCACAGTTCTGGAGGCTGGAGGTCCAAGACCAGAGTCCTGGCAGCCCTGGTTTTTGGTGAGGCCCTCTTCTGGCGTGTGGACAGGGCTTTCTTGCCATGTTTTCATATAACAGAGAGAGGGACCTACTTGGTCTCTTTCTCTTCTTCCAAGAGCACTAATCCCACCAGGGAGGCTCTGCCCTCATGACCTCATGTAAACGTAATACCTCTCAAAGGCCCTACCTCCAAATACCATCACTTTGAAAGTTAGGTCTTCAGCATATGAATTTGGGGCAGACACAAAACTTCAATCCACAACAGATGTATATTATCCTGTGACCTGATTTGTCTAAAAATGTGGGGTGTTTTTTTATACTTATTTTGAGAGAGAGAAACGTGTGTGCATGCAAGCAAGCAGAGCAGGGGCAGAGACAGACAGAAAGAGAGAGAGAGAGAGAGAGAGAGAGAGAGAGAGAGAGAGAGAGAGAGAGATTGATTGAGAGAGAGAGAATCCAACACAGTGCAGAGCCTGATGCAGGGCCTGAACTCAGGACTGTAAAACCATGACCTGAGCCGAAACTAAGAGTCTCTCAGATGCTTAACTGACTGAGCCACCCAGGCGTCCCTCATGTGACCTGATTTTTAACTGAAACACAGTTTTCATGTTTTAATGTATAGTAGACCAACCTCTTCAAAATTTTCGCTTAGTATTCCCTGATGTGAATGTACCTAACTTTAAGTAAAAATTTCTCTGTGGACACAGAGATGTAGGTTGTATCCAGTTTCCTTCTATTTTTAAGAATGTTACAGTGGCTGTCCATCCACCCGTATTCATGAACCGTTCTTTGAATATGAGATTTTCTTAAGGGTGTTTTCTGGAAGTTTGATTACTGGAACAAAATATATGTTCCAATTCTAATTTTCCAAGTTACCCCCAATTGCTGGTGTAAATCCACCAATACAGCACCATATTGTTGAACCAAGAATATGCAAACGACTGTTTCTCCATAATTCAGCACACAGAACACACCAGATCACATATAATTTGGCCAAACATATGGCCAATGTGCTACCCCTAAGTTACTGTTTTCCTGATTACTAAAGGGGTATAGCAAATCTGTTTGACCCAACACATTTCTCCTATGTCTTGTCCTATTACTATCTTTTGCCTATTTTTTTTTATTGGGTTCTGACATCTTGGATCTTTGGGAACATTTTTTTCTCTAGTTATAAATAAATTTCTTCAATTATATTTTGAGATTTTTTTCCTTTTGCCACAGCCTAGCCTGTTTCTAAATGAATATTTGGCATTTGTAGATACTCTTTCCAAAATGTTAGTTATCTGATGTTATGTATGGACTGAATGTTCATGTTCCCCCCAAATTTACATGTGGAGATCCTAACCCTCCACCCAAAATGATGTTAAGAGGTGTTAGGAGCTGGGACCTTTGGGGAGAGGTAATTAGGTCATGAGAGTAGAGTCTTCACGCATGGGATTAGTGCCTTTGTGAAATTGACCCCAGAGAGATTCTTCACCCCTTCTGCCATGAGAAGACATAGTGAGGTGATGGAGGTCTGTAATCCTCACCTGAACCTGACCATGCTAATTACCTGATCTCACACTTCTTAACCTCCAGAACTGTGCAAAACAATGTGTCACCCAGTCTGTGGTATTTTGTGATAGGAGCCCCAAAGGACCAAGTCACCTGACTAGAAGAGGTCACCGTCAGACCCTGGGATGGTTTATTTGCAACCTAGAGTGTGAGGCCTTCAGCACATCAGCACACCTGTTCTCTAACTGGAAAGTCCTTTCAAAAAAACGAATCATCAGCATCATTTACTGTGACTGCTCTTAGCCATCAGAATCACTGAGTGTTATAATGGGCTGCTGAGAGAGGTGGTCAGAGGGAGATGATGTATAACCCACCGAGTGCATCATTTATTAAGACTATCATAACTCTAAAATTACAGCACGCTGCCCCTGCTGCTACTTACCCTGTGGCAAACAGGTTCAGCTGGGGATTTCCTTGTTTAGGTTTCTGGTGCTCTGAAAGATGCAAAGATACAGAGCTCTTACAAGAGACAGTGATATCTAAAGGGGGATTCCGCTGGCAGCCAAGCAAGCTGCTTCCCACTGGTGACTTTGGATGATAGAAGTGAAAGGAAACCCCACAGCAACCTCCACGGGCCTGGTGGGATCTTCTGGAACCACCTCTGTGACAATTTAGAAGAAAAAGATTTGGATAACTAGAGGGAGTCTCTGTCCTCATCAGCCTGGATTTGTGGCAAGAGAAACAACAGCATGGTGGTAGGAAGAGGGTGAAAAAAGGCTTCAGATTTTATTCTTGTTGACTGCCAGCGATTTGAAAATTGTAAATAGAAAAATTTTAAGCTTCAATAGGTGTTCCTAAACACAGTCACTAGATAAATAATACTATCAGCATGATTCTTAGAATTCTTGAGAGAGACTATGAATGTTATATGTCTGAAAGTAATTCACGTTCTGATTTCTGAAGGCTTATGTGCCTCCAGTAAATCATGCTGTAGGTGTGGGTTTTTATATTGTATTCATTTCCCCAAAAATGTGTGCTCAGATATAGACCCTGTAAGCCAATGTAAATGGTATAATCTAGCAAAAGTGGAATGTTCGCACATTTTCTTCTGATAATTTTTACTTGTAAAAGCTGTTGTGTTTAAAGTATTGACCTATATGAGAATGTGTACCCAATTCTAACTTGTGGAGCCAGAGTCGATTTACAGATGCTTTGCTCGGGAGTTTGGAGTAGTAATTAAGTCTGCATATCACTTCCAGGTCCTCAAATGTGAAGCTCATCTTGTTCGAGATTGTGGGAGTCTGGGCAGAGTCCCCTTGCAGAGGCACCTTGTTCCTGCTGAGACCCACCACATTGTGGGAATGCTGTACAGTCTGTAGGCGGAGATGCTTGTTCCTCCCAACTTCCCACCTTCACGTACCAGTAATCACTCCCTTTAGAGGAGGCTGGAAGACAGGGAAGGGCAGGAAGGGAGCAAATCCTCTTTCCTTATTCATATTTAGCCAGCAAGCTCCATCCTGCCAGCATGTTTGCTTCTGAGATGGATCCTCTGACATGTAGCCCCAGCCCTCATCATGGATGAGCCCCATGGCCATGCATGAGATGCAAAATGCAGAGACATTTGGACATTTATAAAACTGTGGAGATTAGGGGCTCCTGGATGGCTCAGTCAGTTGAGCATCTTAGTTCTGGCTCAGATCATGATCCCAAAGTCATAGGATTGAGCCACACACCAGGCTCTGTGCTGAGCATGGAGGTTGCTTGGGATTCTCTCTCTCTCTCTCTCTCTCTCTCTCTCTCTCTCTCTCTGCCCCTCTCCCCTGCTTGTGTTCTCTTTCTCTCTCTGTCTCTCTCCCTCTTCAAAAATAAAAACAAAATGTGGAGATTCGAAGTATCCCACTAAAGGATTCATTACTGGCTCTTGATAATTAGATAATCATCTAGACAATTAGCCATCCAGAGTTTCCATTTCCATGGTACAATATTATGACTTATGTAATTCCTCATTCTCTTTTATTTCAATACTAGATCCCAGGGGCACCTGGGAGTGCTCAGTCCCTTAAGGATGTGGCTCTGGATTCCTGCTCAGGTCTTCATTCTCATGGTTCATGAGATTAAGCCTGTCATTGGGTTCTGCTCTGACAGCGTGGAGCCTGCTTGGGATTCTCTTTCTCTCTTGCTCTCTCTTTCTGTCCCACCCCCGCTCATTCTCTCTCTCCCTCTCCCTCTCTCTCTCTCTCTGTCTCTCTCTCTCTCAAAATGAATAAATAAACGTAGAAAAAATACTACCTCCCAAGCTAAATTGTGACTCTTTGCCTAGATTAAAGTATATTTTTATGCATTTTAAATCTAAAGTCTTAATATAGATGAAACAACACGAGAAAAATCATATATAAAATTAAGGCGACTTGTGTTTCATTATACTTATTTCTAGTATTAAGCTTGTTTAAATGTGTCATCTCTCAATAACCTCTGCTCAAGGTCAAGGTTTTTTTTTTCCAAAAATTAAATGCTTTTTTCAGTCTTCAGAATCTTCTGATAAAAGAATTTCCCCAATCTATACTACAAATAAATCAAGTAATGCAGAAATGAGACACAGCAAACAATAACACCAGCAACCTTAGAATCTTTCTGTCTGGAATCATTACTACATGCAAACCAAAGCAAAGCAAACATGTTTGAAAGGATCTTTGGAAGATTTTTTTTGTCGATTGCAGTCATATGTTATAAAACTGGGATTGGAATGAGTACTTCATTCCTGCCAGATGGCTCCCAGAGATGCAACATTTGTTAGGAGCAAGTTATTCCATTTTGTAATGAGAGTCTGAGACAATTACATCTCTTAGTGCACCTGTGGCGTCTCCAGGAACCTTCTTCACAAGATGACAATACTGAGTCGTTGATGGACTGAATATTTCTACAAGTGCCTCACATTTTATCTTTTTAACATAAGTAAATAAATAAAATGCCAGCACTAAGAAAATAAATGCCTCTGGTGTCTTTAAGTAAAATAACTTAGAAGAAAAAAATTTTTGAAAGAATCTCACAGATCAAAGTGTTTAACCCTGGACCCCTGAAGCCTGGCATGGTCGGAGGCCGAGAGAGAGGAAAATGAACAAGTTGAAACGTTAGATGGCATGCCTGGCTGGCTCAGTTTGTGCAGCAAGTGACTTTTGATCTCGGGGTTGTGAGCTCAAGCCCCATGCTGGGTGGAGAGATTACTTAAAAATAAAATCTTAAAAATAAATGAAATTGTTAGGCATTTTTTTTCTGTAACTTTATGTGCAGATTTGACTTTTAAGGAGCAACTACAAAGCTATCATCATTTTCAAAGAGTTTCCCGACTAGCCAAATGTTTAAAAATTAATTTTTTATGTAATGATAATGACATATGGAACGTTATATATGGAATTTATTTAAAAAAATGTTTTCAAGATAGACACAAATCCGGAGCATTGTCTTACAGAAGCTGGAAGGCAAGGGCAGAGGTTTGTAAAGTCCAGATGTCTTAGAGTAATCAGCGCGCAGAGAAAGTGATCACGGTGTGAGTCTCCAAAGTTCTCCTGGCTTTTGGTAGGAGAGATGAGTTCTCCACAGAATGAAATGGAAGAGTTATTACTATAGGCAAATTAGAGGTAGAGTCCACGAGTTTTAGGGAAATGATGGATGAATCAGTTAAAATGTATTCTGCAGTCCAATTTTGTCTTATTCTCTATTATTTTATTCTTATTCACTGGATTCTGAATTTCATTCTTTAGCTAAGAGATCTGGAAGAAGTTGCACATTTGCATATTTAAATCTGATTCTTCTGAAATCCTTTTCCAACCCCACCGTCATTAGTGTCCTGGCGGGGACTTGTTCCTGTGCCCACTGGGTGACTTCAACTTCCAACATAGCCGGGATACATTTTTTCTTTCTTAATGATTTCACGTAACACAGGCACAATTTCATCTAGTCCTTATTGGTCTCTTCTATAGAGTGTTACTCCTAAAATTGTTTGCTTGATGTATTTTCATTTCTTTGTGATGCACATTGACTGGAAAGGGATTGTAATACCAGAAAAAATGAGGATAATTTTCTCTACCCTCTCCCCTTCCTCTTAACCTCCTCTGTTTTAAATAGTTACATTAGAGCCTGTTTGGTGTAGCCCGTCCCTCCGTGAGCACAGGAGCGAACCTGTCTTGTGTCGTACCTCGCTCACAGAGCCATATGCTGGTGAATATCTTGAAAACTATCCGATAAAAATATCTGATGATGGAAAGCAAACATAAGTTTGGTGACGATGTTGTCTAGAGTTTTTACTTTCCACAACTCCAAGGGCAGATGACCCTGACCAATGCTGACCCTGGTGATGTTGGGGGAACTTTGCGGATGACCAAATGGAATGACCACTGCCAACACTTCCACTCAGTCACGTGCACCCCGTACAGGATTGAAAAGTTGAGTCGCGTATTCAGTGGTGCAGTACTGAGCCCCCAAGCCCATGATACTTTGATCGTAACTGGACTGTTCTTTCTGATAGATCACTCCCTAATATGCCCCGCAAAACTGTGAAACGGCATTTCATTCATGAAAATTATAGTTTGGTCTGTGGAATTTATATAAAATGGTTTCAAATTATACATAAATGGGCAATTTCTAAAGGTGATGGAATTTCTTTAGTCACAATCTCTTACAGTTTCAGGCTATTTCCATTAAAGTGACACATCCTTACAAATAAGCTAGAGTTAGGGGCCATTCAGACATGGAGTCCTGCTGGGTTTTCTGTGCCACTTAAGGGCTTTCTGCTTTGGAATCCAGATATCCCCAAACTTAATTAGCTGTCTAGAAACTGAGTGGCAAAAGTTGCATATGCACACACTTCATTTCTTTTATGTATTCACTACTTAACTGTTCTGAAGGAGAAAAACAGCATTTGGCAAAAACACGTCAGGCGACATTTCAAAGATCTCCTATGAGACCCCCGGGCTGGATTCCTGAGCCTGTTGCCCTGGTAGAAATCTAACGAGATGACTCATAAGCTGATGATGAGCGCTGGGAAAACAGTTGAGGTTCAAAATGGATTATCAAATTAAAACTGTGTTCATAACAGCAATTACTCGCCACTAATTCAGATGTTTTTCCGGGGAAACCCTTCATGCTTAAATGAAGCCTGCAACAGTCACTTTGTTAGACACTGTGAAACGGCCAGCCAGTAGTTCTGGATAAGAATATCCTAAGGAAATGTTGGGTAGCCGTAGAATCATCAGCCAACACTGAATTTTCATAAACATGAAGTCACAGATTTCCCAAAGATAATTCTATAGCATTTGAAACAAATGAATATACAGCAACTGAATCTTTAGTTCGTACTGGGGATTTTAAATGAGCTGGGCTTATCTCCTCTAGAGTCTGATATACCTTAATAGAAGAACTTTGAAACCCCCCTCCCCTCACCACTTCCTTTCCCCTCTTCCCTTTCTTTCTGCTGTTCTCCTCCCTTCTTCCCTGATTCCCCTGGTCATTGCTGCTTGTATTGCAGTTTGCAGTCTCTACTATGCAGACGTTTGATGAGAACGCTATTCTCTTAAGTCAGGATTTTGGAAGATGAGTGAATACTTTTATTTCCATTTGAGGATCTGGGCGCCTGGTCTCCTCCTTCTCATAAACCGTTATCAGATTGCATGTCAGTTATTAGCAGCAGGTGGCGGAGAGCGATGGGCAGTCACGTGAGGCAGCAGCGGCATCTGACACAGAGTGTGTTTGCTGCGTGGCTGGCCTGTCATGTTGGACAGGGATAATGGATTGCTACTGCAAATGAGCTTTCGGTGGGTGCAAGTTGTACATGCTGGCTGAGTCTCTGATACTCTCAGCTATTCATAATATGGTTGCTTATAATGAGAAGTCAGCAGGTGCTACTTTGTAGTTTAAGAGCGAGCCCAGATATTGATCAGTTGTGAACACATGGAAATTTTGAGGTGCACGAAATATCCGTGTCACTTGTAATCATTATCCAGCGCTTCAAACAAAATCTAAACCGAGAAGATTTGCATCAGGGCATTTTCTACCGCGTGAGGAGTGATTTTCATACGGAGAGGACTTTATCCTCTACAGGTGGTTTCCAGTAGGGGTTTTCTTCCCAAATGGAGACCCTCTTGATGATAGGAAGGTCTGAGTGGAGCCGTGCAGTGTTGAAAAACGTGGAGCGGTTCCAGGTGGTCCCAGCTGTGTAGGTGCGCACACCTCACTTTCTCTCTTTGTGGCGTTTTGTTTCTGTAAATGGAGGATACGATAGTTGCATCTAGAAGAATTGATTGAGACTTGTGCGTGTTGTGTCAACCTTGCTTGTTGGCCATTCATTATCGGTATGGTTACTCCCATGTTCCTGTTTAATCTACACGGATGCCTCCGTCAGAGACAGGCAGTGTGGTAGGTTGTGTTGGGCAAGGTCTCCGCCGTTAGTACAGCTCCGTAGTGGGATCTCTGAACTAGAGCTTTCCCTGTAATACCGACGGGTGCAGCCTTTTAAAATTGTACCTATTGGGTTTAACTATTCATGTTTGTTTGAGCTGACGGAGCGTAGGGTGGCTTTTCGGAGCCCTGACTCCAGGAGGTCGCTGCCGGTTTAGACCCGATCTCTCCAAGGTGGTGGCTCCCGGCCAGGAGGCTTTACTCCTGTGGTTGCTGGGGTGTCCAGCCTGTGAGGTGTCGTGTATGACAATACACACTAGATTTCCATCTAATCAGTGACTGTTATGTCGAATTCCCATAAAGGTCATACTTCAGATATGTTTCAGGGAACAAAAAGGTACCATCTAAAATCAAGTGACCTGTTTATTTTCAGCTGTAAAGTGTGGCTTCTGTAAAATTTCAAATTTCATGACCGACTTGCATCATAGTCCTGTGGACCAGGACTAGTCTCTAGCAGAATAGAGACACTGAAACTGACTACATTTTTCTTTGCTCATAAAATTATACCATATAAGACATCATTGCTATTTCTCGTGTAATATTTACCAAAGCAGTTACGCAGCAATTATCTGATACGGTGTTCTGTTTTTATACTTTTAAATAAAATTTGAGTATCATGGATCCCTCATTGAGAATCCTAAGGAAGCGCCAACGTTTTTCCCCACTGGCAGAAGCACATACATTAAAATTTTGGCTTATCATGGTCAAGTTCATGGGTCACTCCTCCCACCCGGAAGCCCGCCCCCCCCCCCCAGGGACTCCTTAAGTGTCCATGCAGTAGGCTGAAGATTGTCTACATGTGCTAAATTGAAACCATCACTTTTCCTCAGTCCCACAAGCACATGCCTTCCTCAGAGACATTTCACTAGCTCTCCCCTCTGCCTGGCACCCCTCCATGTCTGGCGTGCCCTGATAGGTGTTGGTACACCCCACATGTTACGTATTGCCAGGCGTTTCCTTGCAGTCAAGCAGGAGATCAGAGGATAAGGGCAGAATAATGTTTCTCCTCTGGGCTGAAGCACAGAGTAGCAAACACAGGGCCATGCTGTTCACTATGGCCTGCCTCGGTGGCCGAGGAGGGTCAGAGGGTCATGCCACAAGGTCCTGGCCTCGGCGGACTGGGTACCTGAGTCACTCAGGATGGAAACATTCTTCAGTGCTTTAGAGACATAGCCTGAGGGACTAGTGTGCTTTTGTTGTAGTAGGACACAGAACTTTGTTGATTTTGCCCTGGGCCAGCCGAGGCTTTGCTAGCCTGAGAGCAGAGCCTACCTGCCAGATGGGAAGCTGCCTACCACCTGTTGTACAAATCCCTCTTCACATCCGCACATCTCCTAGAACACTCGTCACCTTTACACTCTTGCTGGGTTTATTGACCAGGCTGGTTTACTGTCTGTTCCTTCTAGAAAGTCAGCGTCACGAAGTCTACAGCCCTCCCTCGCACAGTCACACTCAAGAAGTATTTAATGAGTGAACGCGTAAATAATGAAGTCAACCAGCGTCCATGCTCTTTCCCCAAAATGTTCTAGAAACCAGGTCCTCCATACAGTTTTAAGATACACATAAGCTTACTATGAGAGAGCTTTCCAAATTATTACAGGATTAACTTAAAGTCACACAAGCAATGAAACGAAGTGAAAATTAAAATTCCAACCTTATAATTAAATGTGGTTCTCAAAGGATGCCAAGGGTTCCCCTGGACATTAATAAGAGTTTTGATTTTGTTTTTGTTTTTTGCCCTTGGCATATATCTTAGGATATGTATCTTAACCACCACAGTGGACATGTGATTTTCATTCTTACGTAATTGGTGATTGTGTATTATATCCAGGGAGCTAAGAGAACATTAAAACACATACTTGCTGTCTTTACTTCAAATTTCATTACCATCTTGAGTTGAAATTGGACCCTTAGCATTTCTATAATGTAGTTTTTAATTGAATTGTCTTTCTTTTTTTTCCATGTGAAAGTGTTCTATTATGATAGAATTGGCAGCATCACAGCAGCTATGAGCAAACATGTTTAAACTACTGTTCTCCAATTCTCACTCACTGTGGGATTGATCTTAATGGAGGCAAAGACAAAAATAACTAAAAATGTAAGGCTGAGCACTCAGAGGCTTTGATCTAAAGGAAACATTTAAAGACATTCTTTGTAAAGGTCACCAAACAGCCAACAGTCTCCGGGAACCCAGAGCCAGACTGTGCTTTTCCTACGGCCTGGTAACTGTTGACCTAGTTACTCTCGGGACAGGGGCTGGCTCTTGCGCACAATTAACCGATAAAGCTGCCTCTTTATTGCTCTTTTGCACAGCTCTTTCCGAGCGTGACAAACCAGTCTAATCCCAGGCACCCAGGTTCAAAATGTCCTCGTGCAATTATCTGATGAATTCATAGATTAATGACTCAACTGAAAATAGCTTCTTTGAAAAGTTGGGAATTCAAATGCGTAAGGTGGGATCTTCACCTATGACAGCAAGCGGAAGGAGTAGAATCCAGTACCTTCAGTCATCCTATGTGTGAGCTCAGATCACACGTGTGTGTGGAGGCGGGGGCCTATAAGCAGCCCTTGAATGCAGGGGGCTTGGTGCATGGTGCTTGGGCGTGGAGCTGGATGATGCCCCCAGGGGGATAGGAAAAGCATTACTATCCACATAATTGAGGTCTTGGCAGAGAACAATGCAGGCATCACAAACTGGTCCAAAAAATGGCTTAAAGGACCAGGAAGGCGCCCGGGGTCTTTTGTGGCTGGGGGTGGGGTCCTGAGAGGGTTCCCTCTGCAGGCAGGGGCCTGTATGGTCTGAACCTACTGAGGACGCTAAGGGAGGGAGCATTCAGACTTTCTTATCAGTTTGTGGAGCTGTAGGGCAGGAGGTGAAGGCGGAGGGGTGAGGCTTGAAAGGTGTAAGCAGTCAGATGTCAAAAATGGAATCAGGCTCCATTACAGTGTGTGTATGTATGTGTGTGTCTGTGTGCATGTGTGCACACACACTTGTGGGTGTAGTACAACCACGTACGTTCTAGTGTAAAATGTGATTAGTCTAAAGAAACAGACATTGATGAACAGCTTCTCTCAAACTTGGGTGCTCAGAACCCAAAAAGGAAGATGAATATGTTAGATCATAATCATAATCACAATGGGTGATTCAGTCCGTTAAGTGTCCGGCTCTTAATTTCAGCTTCGGTCATGATCTCAAGGTCGTGGGATTGAGCCCTGTGGGGCTCCCACTGAGCATGGAGCCCGCTTAACATCCTCTCTCTCTCTCTCTCCCCCTCTCTCTCTGCCCTTCTCTCTTGCCTGCATGTTCTCTCTTTTACATTAAATATATATATATATATATATATATATATTCATAGTCATAATAACCTATGACACTAAAGAATGAGCTAAATATCAAATGAAATCATAACTAATAACTTCTATCTGAATGAATGGATTCTGACTGTGTGGGGTCAGGTCAGTCTTTACTAAGGGGATGACTTTTCAGTTGGTGTGTTTTGAATGACAAGTGGGATGCATTCATGGCAGATTGGAGAAAAGGACGGGCTGGGGTCAGGAGCTAGCAGTCCAGATGCATGGAGCACCGGCGTCCCAGGGGCAGAGAGTCCTATGTGGGGCAGCAGCTGCGGGTCTGAGCAGTGGACGTTGGGGCACAGGCAGCAAAGCTGTCTGGCTTGGGGAAATGGAGAGAAGAGGCATCTGATACGACCAATCCTGCCCCAGACGATACTGCAGGGAGTTAAATCGCTTTATGAAGAGGTAGTCATGCGATTGCTCCTTTTGGTCATTCTCTTTTGAAGCAATAATTTGTAACATGGAAGTGTTGGCTTGTTTTACTCTCAATACCCAGAATAAGAGACTCTCGCCATGATAGTTCACTGAACGTTCACTTCAGGTTCTGATCACGTTGCAAGAATTTAAAGTATCAGATGCCTAGTGACATTTAAAGATTAAGACTATATAAAATATCAAATATATGGATCCAAGAATAAATATATGTATCCAATATATCAAGCTCTTATTGATGCAGTAAGTTTTATATTTATAATATTTAACCTTTAAAATGTTTTAAAACATGATATTGGGCATGATTGACATGCAAGAAACTGTATATAGTTTTTAATGTGTACCACTTGATGAGTTTGGGAATAAGTATACACCTGTGAAACCATCCCCATCATTTAAGCTATAAACATGTCCATTGTCTCCAAAAGTTTCCTTTCTCTTGCTCTTTTTTTCTCTCTCTCTTTTGGGTAATCATGCAGAAAATGTTATGATGCCATTTTTTTATAGAGGAAGAAGGTGAAATATAGAAGAAGTGAAGAATTTGGCTAATGGTTCCCTAACAGTGATGAGAGGGCTAGATTTGAAACCAAGGTTGTATGGATTTGGAGAATATAGATGCTCTCTCTCTATATGTATATATACATATATATATATACATATATATATATACACATATATATATATATATGTATATATATATATACACACACACATCCATATATATGTATACATATATATTTATGTATTTTATATATTTATATATAAATATGTATTTTTTATATATTTATTTATATATTATATATTATATATTTATACATATATTTAATTTGTAAACATTGTTGTTAGTGTTTCTGTGTTGATCTAATCACACAGTTGCCCATTCTACAAAACGTTTGTTATCTGGTGTTCGGAGACAGAATCCATTTTATAGATGTTTATGGAGCTCAAACCCCAAGAGCATGACCTCATGACACAACTTTCTAGCCATCTAGGTCAACTGACAATGCCAAAGAATAAAAAGTTTAGAATGTGAATATTTTATCTGCTGATCATGTATACGCCTGTTAAAATTGTCAGGGAATTTGTCATTTACTTTTAAAGTAAATTAGTAACTCTGTCAGTCAGCATTTTGTTATAACCTTTAAAATACCGAGTTGAGGACACTGGCTCTTGGGCTGAATTCCTTCTTGATATCAGGCGGGGCATGAAAGGAGAAAGTGTATAGATGATGAAATGGAAAATTGCTCTTCATTGCTGTTGTGGACTAGTTAGAATTAAGAAGATCTGTTTCACAATATCTTGTCTGAGACCGTTAGATGCATTTTAACATCCTGAATATTGGATTACTTAAATTGGGGGAGGCCAGGAAGGAGAGGGACTTAAGTGGATGTGAGTTAAGTTGGGTTGAAATATCTCAGGCTTCAGCATGACCCCCTCATGATAAGCTGACATCTCAGTGGTCACAATGCTCCCAGCTGTCACTGCATTTTCAAAGAATTCTGCCCCTCAACTGACAGATTTCATATCTCCCTGAAATTGACCAAGGACTTCCTTAAATGTATTATGACAGAATCAGGAAAGACATTTTCCAGAGGGGTTAACCTCAAGAAATTACCAATGTCAAGTTTCTGTGGTAGGAAAGAAAAAGAAAAAAAGAAATAAAAGAAATATATATATATATATATATATATATATATATATATATATATATGTATATATGTATATATATATGTATATCTTTAAAATGAATAAAAAAACTAAGGCCACCACTTTGCTAATCCTCCTTATAATGTGTAAATTATAACCTACTAAAAATAAAAGATTAAAGTACGGCAAACAGCATTGTTCCTATATTCAAAAAGAGCAAAACAATCCATTCAATACAGGAAAAGGAAACCAAGAAACCATTTTTTAGTCTGAGTGATTTTCCCCCCAAGAGCATTCATTAGGGAAAACAACAACGATACCAGCAACAACATGGATGAAATTCTCTAAGATCGGAGGGCTCACTTAGAATTTTTGCATATCTGTAAACAGTAACCATGAAGCCACTGCCGGAGAGATTCCTGGCAAAGGTTGACCACCGTCTGAAGAGGATGAGATTCAAGAGTCCTCCTACCCGTGTTGAAACTGCTAATAGGAGGTTCACTAGTGACTATTGACAAGATGATGGGACATGAAAATTGGAAAGTTCAGATTCAATT
Source organism: Neofelis nebulosa (assembly GCF_028018385.1). Classification (NCBI taxonomy): domain Eukaryota; kingdom Metazoa; phylum Chordata; class Mammalia; order Carnivora; family Felidae; genus Neofelis; species Neofelis nebulosa. Next base: position 4,507,166 of record NC_080784.1, on the reverse strand, counting down.
TAAAAGATGTTCACAGGAAGTCACTCTTTATCCACTTTGAACTTAAAGACTGCTGTGCCAAGCCACAGCCATCCTATGCCCAAACTTGCATGTAACTTCAGCCCAGGTCACTTTTCTCCTGTGGGGTGGAGTTGGATGACTTTGTCACTAGGTTCCTGTCACTATCATATATTCAAAATCAAGGATTTAAATGATCCAAAGCATTGTTAAAGGTCTATCTACTGGTCTAGGATGACTATATATATACATATATCTATCTATCTATATATATATGCATATACATAAATATATGTATATATATGTATATACTTATATGTATATATACATATATGTATATACTTACATGTATATATATATGTATATACATACACATATGTGTATATATATATATAATCTCCAATATATATCGATATATATAGGATATATATAAATTTAGGATTTAAGTGTGCATGCGCGCGCGCGCGCGTGTGTGTGTGTGTATATATATATATATATATATATATATATATATATATTTAAGAGAGAGACCATCAGTGGGGGAGAGGGGCAGAGAGAGAGAGCTATATATAAATGTAAATATAAATATATAAATAAATGTGTATTTATTTATACACATACATATATATTTTTATATATATATTATATATATATTATATATATATATATAATATATATATATATAATCTGAAAATCTGCAAGAGTATTCTCTTCTCTATATACTCTCTCATTTGATCCGGGCACTATTCTACAGGGTCACCATTTTTAAGCCATTTTACAGTTGATGAGATAGAGGCTTAGCAAGGGTAAGTCATGTCCTGAAGTTCAAGGGGGGAGTGACTTTGCTGCTTCCTTGTAAGGGTCATAGAGTACATGGGCAGGTGATAGCACGGGAAGGTGGAGGGCAATGGAGGACAGGAGAATGATCCTAAAGTCTAGATGCCAGTAGGCTTCCTTTTAGTAGATGTTTCCTTTAGTTATAGATACTAAGAAGATGCAGAGAAGATACAGGAACTAGTTTGTTACCTCCCCCCGGAATTTGCACAGTGGGCGCTGTACATAACCCTATATAATCCTCACTGAGAACCAAGATGGTGAATAGCATGCCTCCTTTTACAAATAGAACCAGGGGTTGGATGAACTGTGCAGATTGTTCAGCACCAGGAATCCAGGAAGTGGAGGAATTTGGATTAACTTAGATCTCTCTGATTTTAAAGCGTTTCTTATTGTATTACACACTTTTTTTTAAAGTAAAAAGCCTTGATCGATAATGTTGGTCATGTTCCTCAAATTGACTGATTTCTACTTCTATTTTATTTTTTTTATTAACACTTAACATGAGATCTATCCACTTAACAAATGTTAAGGTATATAGCACAGTATTGTTGACTAAGTATTGGAGGAATCTTGAGGACATGACGCGAAGTGAAATAAGCCAGTGGCAGGATAAACAATAGTGCTGATTGCACTTAAGTGGGGTGTATCTAGTGAAATCCGTAGGAGAGTGGAATGGTGGTTGCTGAGGGCTGGGCAGAGCGGGGACAGGGCAGTCGCCCATACGCGGGCATAAACTTTCAGGAAAGTGATGGATCAGCCCAAGACCTCTGCTGTACAACATGGCACACATTCTGTCTTATAACGTAACAAAACAAGAATGCAAATAAAGGAGTGCCGCAGCTTCGATAAAGGTTTTAAAGAATGTAAAGGAGGAAATGTCCTTATGCCGTGGCTTTGTCAGAAAAGTCTTCATTAATAGGACCCACCTGAGCGATGCCCAAAGTACAAGCAGAACTCAGATGGAGAAGGATGTTGTAAGAGGGTGGGCTGCGGGTACAAGCAGGATTTTGAAATGATCCTCATGGTAGTGTTGTGACAAGGGGAAGGCTGAGGAAGTAACTCTGAAAGAGCTTTCTTCTAGGGAATAAAGACAGCGAATGAGGTCTGGTAAGGAAATAAGAGAAGAATTTTTGTTGACATTGTTATCATTTTTTTAAATAAGTAGATTGCAGTGGTTTGTATAAAACCCAGGCAGGCATTTCAAAGAAAAAGATGGTTTGGAGATGGCTTTGAAGAATGAATGACCGGATTGATTGGTTGATTGATACATTGGTGATTGATTTTAACGTATACTATGCCTTATTGCAAACTATACTGAAATTGTTAACAAATATGTTCTTAGTGCCACAAAGTATAGTGAATGCCGCTGAAGGCTGCTGAGAGCAGAAGGTGACTAGGAGAATATCGGGTGGTTAAGAAACGGGGGTCACAGGTAGTACTCTAGAAAGCTAGAAAGCTAGGGGTGCCTGGGTGGCTCAGTGGGTTGAGCGTCCGACTTCGGCTCAGGTCATGATCTCGCGGTCTGTGAGTTCGAGCCCCGCGTCGGGCTCTGTGCTGACAGCTCAGAGCCTGGAGCCTGCTTCGGATTCTGTGTCTCCCTCTCTCTGACACTCCCCCGTTCATGCTCTGTCTCTGTCTGTCTCGAAAATAAATAAAAACATTTAAAAAAAAAAAAAAAAAGAAAGCTAGAAAGCTAATCACAGGTAAAGTAGTAGGAGCTGAAGCTTGATTGCTTGTTTAATCAGTGAGTAGGTGTTAAAGAAGGGCAGGAGTAAGTCTAGCTCCTGTAAGTAATTTGACAGGGATTGTAAGGAAGGAATTGGAGAAAAACAAAAAAAAAAATGAAAGAACAGTGAGAAGCACAAAGAGGAAAAGATTTTGAGATTTGAGATTGTATGTGTGGTCTTCCTTTTTGTATAAATAAGACATGTAGCTTTGAGGGAAGAAAGGAAGGAGCCGGTGGTCCCAGAGATGATTAAAAAAAAAAAAAAAGAGAAGAAAACTTGATGACATAATGTCTAGGAGGAACAAGAAGGGATCTGTTACATACACCCTTACTAGGACCTACTTACAGTCTTGCACTTACATATTATTATAATAATATATCAAGGACCTGACTCCTGTATTAGATGTTCTGCTCTTTGATACAGAGGCTCATATTTTATTTATCTTTGCATCCCTAGTTCTTAGCTCAGCTTTTGATACAGATCATGGACTCGTTAACTGTCAGATCAGTTAATAGAGTTCATTCGATTTCTCATCTCTTTGAAAACTATAAAGCAGTTTTAACTTTTTTTTTCTATATTAGGTTCCAGCCCCTAATACAAGTCCTATCTCATAGACGCTTCTCAAATTCTTAGATGTGATAAATGAGTGGATGAAGGTATTGATAATACAGCCTTAAAAATGAAAAGAGACATTTTCCTATGCCATTCCCTTCCTATTAGTAATGATTATAATTGTAATCCTGTCTGAAAAATGGAGACCATTAATGGTAGATGTTAGTGAATGGGCAGAATTTAGGAGACCAACTGCAGTGAGGAAAATTGATAACTACCATCACATAGACCTGGCATATCACTACCTTCATGCACTCTTTGAGCCTTTCTTATAAAGGAGGTTCAGTTCCCAGTGTTTAAGTCCCAATTAAGTCATTCCTGGGTTTACTTTCTCATGGCTTGGTGGTTGACTCCTTAGCTGAACAACTGTCCTAAAAATCAAGCACAGAAACTACACAACTTTCAAAGCAGACCAGTAAGTGATGTATGTTCCCCATTTCATGGTAAATGACCCTGATTGAATGATACACCAGTTTAAAAGGAATGAAATTTTGTAGGAAAAAGGAGGTAAGATTAAAAGTATTGTGAGATGTGCTCTTTCTTGGTTTGATTCCTTATGAAGAGCTTTGTTCAGAATTTCTTGTGTTTTGTTCTGAAATGCCAGTACATCTGAAACACATTGTATTTATTTTAATATAATTAGATTCCATTCAAAGTATGTGTATAGAATTGTGTTGAAATTAGCTTCATTCTGAAGCTATAAAACACATGATTCCAGTTGTCGAGGGTTTTATGTGAAATCTGATTAGTGAAAGAGAATCTCAATTCTGTCTTTGTTGTTGAGATCTCTTATTTAACAACAACTTTCAATGGGCATTATGTGTGCTCAGACAAAACGTATACAGCCACAAAGGAATCATCGCTTTATGCAGTACAGTTCCATCTGACTGACAAATTGTCAATAAAAAGGACGTCCCGTGTTTGGACTGCAATTAAACTTTACCTTCAAATTATGCTACCCTCTTTCAAACTTTCATTGATGAATTCTCATGATAGGGACAAAGTTACCATTGTAATAGCATATGGTTTGTACAAATCAATTCACCGGGCAGATGTGGCCTGACCAAAGATTTTTAGTCATGCTGAAAGTAATGTCTGTATTTATCCAGAATTTGATAGCTCCTTAATTTTTTTTTTTTCATTTCAAATCTTAATCTTGTGTTGAATGCGGTTGCTTCCTTTTAAGGTTGCTTCCATTTACAAAATGTCCTGGATTTGTCATAGAAAATCTTTTAAAAATGTTTCGGCACGTGATTCCTGTGTTCAGGATTAGCTCTTCCCTAAGATAAGTTTATCAATCTGTGCATTGCTAGAATCATATCACACTGAATATTCTTCTAATTTACTATGTATTTGATTTGAGTTTGATTCCCCCAGGGGCAATAATTCTGACAAAGGGAATTTAAATCTTTCTTAATCAGCATGAATGGTTACAACTACTTCTGATAAGGATTACCGTATCTAGCATTCATTTGTACATCTTTCCACATGGGCTGTGTTACTTGTAGCCACAGTGTGAAGTGACTTTTAGTCCTGTCTCATTAAAGAAATGAATCCACTGAGGCAAATATAAGTAAGTGCTCCAGTGTCAACCAGTTCTACAAGAGCTAAGACCGTAGTCCTGTTCTCGGATCCAAGTTCTGTGCACTGCACAACAGAGAGCAAATGTTGAATGTACTAACCTTTTCCCACCAGAGTTGATTCATTCAATGAGCAATGATTTATTGAGCCTGTACTATGTGCTGAGATACAGTGGTAAAGATAGTGGAAAGAAGAGAATGTAGGGCTCACTGAAGGAAAGTACAGCCTTCTTTTTGTTTTTGTTTTTTTTCCACATACTTAATATACTTTATTTCTGTCTTTATTAACGGCTATAAGTTCACAGCAGAATTGAGAGTAAGGTACAAAGATTTCCTATACCTCCTGCCCCAACACGCACATAGCCTCCACCACTATCGATATCCCCATCAAATGGTATATTTGTTATAATCAGTGAACATCATAATCACCCAAAGGTCATCATTTATGACAGAGTCACTCTGGGTGGTGTATATTCTCTGGGCTTGGAAAATGTATACTGACATGTATATATCATCAGAGTATTGTACAGAGAATTCTCCCTGCTTTAAAAACTCCCCTGTGTTCTGCCTCTTTATCCCCTGTTCTCTGGCAACCAAGGATTGTTTTACTGTCTTCTTAGTTTTGCCTTTCCCAGAAGGTCACGTAGTCGGGATCATACTGTAGGTAGCCTTTTAGATTGGCTTCTTTCACCTGGTAATATGCATTTAAGATTTCCAGGTATTTTCATAGCGTGAGAGTTCATTTCTTTTTAGAACTGAATAATATACTATTGTCTGGATGCGCTGCAGTTTATTTATCCACCTGCTGAAGGGCATCTTGGCTGCTTCCAAATTTCGACAATTATGCATAAAGTTGTGATAAATATCCACGGGTAGGGTCTGTGTGGACGTGTTTTAAACTCCTTTGAGCAAATACCAAAGGGTATAATTGCTGCCATTCTCACTTCTTTATGGTAATTAGGGAGTGCAAATTCATGAATGATGAATTTATGATTAACTCAATTAATTAAGGAGGAGGGGGATAGAAAAATAATTGCCACATATTCCATCACTGCCCATCCCTTTGGACCGATGCATTGGCTCATGCATCTCAAGTATTTTCGGTTGAGGCTTTTCCTCTGCCATTATCGATAAAATTGAGATAACTGAAAAGTTTTAGAACTGCAAGGTGACTTTGGTAGAATCCTTTACCTGAGACATACACCATCATTATATACATCCAAGATATCAGCCACAAGGTGATATCAATATGACAAAGGAGGCAAGAATATACAATATGGAAGACAATCTCTTCAACAAATGGTGTTGGGAAAACTGGACAGCAACATGCAGAAGAATGGAACTGGACCACTCACCACAAACAAAAATACACTGAAATGTATTAAACACCTAAAGGTGAGACCTGAAACCATAAAAATCTTAGAGGAGAGCACAGGCAGTTATTTCTTTGACATTGGCCTTCGCAACATTTTTGTAGATCTGTCTCCCGAGGCAAGGGAAACAAAAGCAAAAATAAACTATTGGGACTACACCAAAATAAAGAGGCTTTGCACAGTGAAGGAAACCATCAACAAAATAACAATGGGAGAAGATATTTGTAAATGATGTACCAAATAAGGGGTTAATATCCAAACTATATAAAGAATTGTACAACTCAACACCAGAAAAATCTCCACAAATAATCCAGATAGAAAATGGGTAGAGGACTTGAATAGACATTTTTCTAAAGAAGACATCCAGATGGGGTAAAAAAATTCATGAAAAGAAGCTCAACATCCCTCATCATCAGGGAAATACAAATCAAAACCATAATGAGATACCACCTTACATCTGAAAAGATAAGAAATAAAAAGTGTTTGTGATGTTGTGAAGAAAAAGGAACCCTTGTGCACTATTTTGGGGAATGTAAGCTGGTATAGTCACTATGAAAACAGTATGGAGGGTCCTCAAAAAATTAAAAGTAGAACTTTATGATCCAATAGTTTCATTCCTGGGTATTTACCCAAAGAAAACAAAAACATTAATTTGAAAAGATATATGCACCCCTATGTTTATTGAAGCATTATGTACAATAGCCAAATTATGGAAGTAACTGAAGTATTCATTCATAAATGAATGGGTCAAGAAGACATATCTATATATCTATATCTCTAGATATAGATATATAGATATGGTGGAATATTACTCAGCCATCAAAAAGAATTAAATCTTGTTATTTGCAACAACATGGGTGGACCTAGAGAGTATTATGATAAGTGAAATAAGTCAAAGACAAATACCATGATTTCACTTACATGTGGAATCTAAAAAATAATAAAATAAAATAATATAAAAAATAAAATAAAATAAAATAATAGAAAGCAAATGAATAAATAAACAAAAAAGCAGAACCAGACCTAGAAATGTAGAGAACAAACTGATTGTTGCCAGATGGGAGGTGAGTTGGAGGATGGACAAAATGAGTGAAGAGAAGTGGAAGACATAAAAAAAAACAAGAGAGAGAAAATGTCAAAGATACCAGTCACAGGGTAATGTTGGAATACAACCCAAACTGCCTTTTAAGTGAGTAAAAGCCCATACAATGTACCCATCACTTTCTCAGAAGATTAAATGTGGAGGAATGAGTGACTGTTTTTCAGGAATTTATTGTTTTACATGCTTACCTAAATAGATACCTTAGTGAAGACTTTTTAAGGATCTGTATTTTATATGGTCATAATATACAAGCAAGAAAAGTTACCTTTTATAAATGATCAACCCTTAATATAGGATTTTTAAATTCCAGAATATTTTTAAATCACCAGCTTCCTTAAATTTGGAACCAATCTCTTGCCTCAGAGATTCTTAGTTTTTACACTGAGCTTGTCTGCCTTTCCTTCCTGTTTGCTGTGTTTGGTTTGGAGCCACAGGCTTCCCCGGGGACCATTTTGGAAGTGCCATGGAGAAATCCAGACCTGCCCTATTCTTGGGATGACCCACTCTGAAAGCCAATATGTGACTCAGATACCAAGCAATCCCTACGGGCCTGTAGGCTGCCATTGCTACTGCCTAAAGAGTCTTCGGGGAGGGTCTGGGCTTCGTTTCAGTGGTTCCACTTTGAAGAGAAAAAAAAGCAATGGTCTCTGAGCCAGCTGGTTTTCCTTTATTGTAGGAAAGCCACGACTCTAGAAATACCATTTTGTCTCTGACAGCCCTCAATTTTTGGTTGAGAAATGTTCTGCTTTTCTTCTTTAATGCATGACTTTTTAAGCGTGAATTTTCAGTCTTAAGGCAAAGAACATGGGTTTGGAGTGTCTATTCTTGTCACCCGTGGCCTAGCTTTCAACGCCTTTACCACTGTGTTCTCATGCAAAAATAAACAAATATGCAATCATGTATTTAAAAAAAAACCTTTATTTGGGTTCACCTTATAGGACTTGGTCTTTAGAGAATTACATCATTTGGAAAGCTAAAGTATGGATGCATCTCATTAGAGCTAACATTAAAATTTAATTTTGGAAGTGTCCCTCAGTTGTGGAATGTTCACGGTTTCTGTATCTTCACTTGTGCACCTGTGTATCTGCACAGTATGTTCATTCCTTGGGTTTCTTTGCCTCTCCCCAATTGGTTGATCCTCAATACTTGAAAGGATGCATCGTGTCTTTGATACCAAAGGGTCCCTCCTGTATCTTCACATTTCAGAAAATTAAAATAAATAAACACTCAACTCGAAAAGGAGGACACTGATCACTAGCCGTGCTCTTTTGGATTTTTGTCCATTTGTTTGTTTTGACTTTGCCGTGTTAGCCATGCATAACCGGCAAGGCAGAGGCAGCAAATGTGGTAAATACTGGATCAGATTATAACACAATTAGTATTGAAAGTTTAGACATCTCAATACGCAGGCGGGGGCTTCAGGGGAGTGTGAATGATGAGCTCATGGGAAGAGACGGGAAATAGATTGTGCCCAAACCAGTTCGTGTTAACTGTGTGGACTCCCTCTGAACCAGCTGATTGTCATGTGCTGCCCTCCTTCCCTCCAGATACTAGTCACATCTTCGCTCCTACTGCATTTCCTCTGCAATTACCAGTCCGAGCCACTCTAACTGACATCCGGTTAGCACGACATTGTAGACATCTTCATCGCTACAGTAGTGTATTGTAAAAGGAGACTTTATCGTCTCCCCTGTGTTCAAAGCCTTTACGTTGGAGCCTAAAGTTCAAAACCTTTAACGAATCCACTGTATGTAGAGTATCCTCCTGGATCTGTCAACATCCACTGTGCCATGGCCCTTAGACCCACTGCCACGTAGTGTGGAAATGAATTCCCTCTGTAAACTTTCAGTACACAGCAGCCTTGTTTACCCAGGGCTCATCGTGCATTTTCAAACCAGCATCTCGCTTACACTCTGAATTTACCCCTGAATGTTGACGTCTTAACCCTGAACTCTTTTTAGAAGGCAGCATGCCTTCCTATGTCTTGAAATGCATTCGTATCACAGTGACTACCACCGACGTGTCCCAGCATGGACGTCTCTACTACACTGCATTTGTACATCACACTGTGTGATTGCTATTTCCCTGTGAGTGTCTCACAGGGTATCCAAGCTGAGATATTTAAATCTACAGTTTTGGTTCTTCCAGCCTGCAATATGGCTCTATGCATAACCCAGACATCACCCTTGATTCCTCCCCTGGCCTCCCTCCCCATAGCAAACCCAGTGACCTGTTTGCACTTCTGACATGGATTTCAAACCCACCGCGAAGATCCCCTTGTCCTGTTAGCTGGGGAGGGAAAGTCACAGCCAGGTCTGGCCGGGGATATAGCGGAAAGCTTCTGAGCCATTTCCATGCATTCATGCCCCTTCTGCTGCAGCGCCTAGGTTTGCTCTGAAGACAGGACCGTTCCAGCTCCCTGACCCCCCTGGGGTGCAGGCACACCCCTCCATCTCAGGGATGGCCCCCAGTCCAGCCTGTGTTCAAGGGCTCTAAGTTCTTAGAAATGTCCACTTCCTCCCCTCAATAGTAACCAACTACAATTTGATTTTTAAATAGAAAAGAACACTCCTATCCTCCTAAATATATATATTTTTAATTTGGACTTTTTATATGAAATAGAAACCTCTGATAACATGAAAAATGTTACTGTTCAATCCTGTGAATCATTAGTCAACATATGAATCTGTGTAACTTCTGTTAAATTTCTCAATCCAGATTCCAGTGGATTGTATGGAAATTGTATGGATCTGTTGGCTTTAAACAATTAATTTGTCTTTTCTAAACATCAAGCGCTAAGTATAAAAATTAACGTTCATTATCTACTACATTGTACTTATCACATGGAAATTAAAAGCTGGCTAATTTAAATTATGTAGGATAAGTAATTATTTTCTTCATGTAAATGTGATATTAGTTTAATTAGCAAAATATTATGTAAATACATGTAAATTGTACTTTAAATATTTACATAAGGTGAAATTTAAAATTTTTTCTGTTTACTTGTTAATATCAACCTGGAAACAGTCAAAACGGCTCGCATAATTTATGGGTAGGGATTTGAGGTATAAGGGCATTTGAGTTAATTATATGGTTAAAAAATTCAAAGCAGAACTTGTTCAACTCTGCAATATCCAGCGAGTCACATAAATGGGAAATTGTTCGCAACATTTGTAGACATTTTTCTTTCAGTGAGTAAATCCCAACCCTCTTCAGGAAGAGCTCCCCACATAGAAAACAGAATGAAAGGAAGAGAAAGGATCAAAGAAAAACATATATGGAAGAAAACCTGTGTTTCAGAAAGCCACAGGTAATTAGGATTACTTGGCATGATTATCCTACCTCCACATTGCTTCAGTCCAAATTCATGCAAAATAATGGTTTCAAAAAAAGAAAAAAGCTCCCATGGTAATACAATAGGAGGGAAGTGAAGTTGGCCACAGAGAACACAGAAGCTCGAAAATTTGTCGATATTATTTTTAAAAATCGGATTAAGGTAAAACATTCTCTAGGAAAAAATACCAAGTGAATGATTTTTGGACTTTAAAAAAAAAGATTTAATATGGTCTCTGTCCAGCTCATTCTTTTCATAATTGCTTAAGACGTTATGCTAATGACTAGCAGCGTTACAAAAGATAATCACATTTCTTTAAACTGGTTTTCCAAAATCCTCCTATTCATTTACTGAATATACTTACTAAAACTTAAGGAACTGTATGTCTAATTATTGTTTTCCTGAAGATAAGAGTTAGGGAGAGTTATGAGAATTAATTCTCTTCTACAGAACAACGTGGCGAGAAATAGGAGCCCCAGTGAGGTGAGCCTGGAAATCAGGGCCCGCTGTCCCCAGAAGCTTCATCTTGTGATTTCCTAGTGAAAACCAGCCACCAGCCAGAAGGAGGCTGGGAGACGAGGTTCCTGGATGTGGCATGCTCCATTAATTGGAACAAATTAGTGGGCTTTTGAATGTCCCTCCCTGTTTCTCTAGAATGACTTTGAACAATTATCAGGAAATGTCTACTAATTCATAATGGAATTGGAAATTGTCTTCTTTTGTATAATTTACATGGTGCTTCCTAAGGAAAACATATTTTGCTTTTTTTTCCTGTCCGGATAATCAGAATTATGTCAATCTTAAGCTTCTAAGGATGACAAGCAATGAGTGGGGGGGGGGGGGCGCGGGGAGAGGGGTGGAAAGTCGCCTATCCTGAGAAATATGCTGACTGGTATTATATAAAAGTAGCCTAGCTGTTTTCAGAAGCGTGAACTGGTGGGCTTTACATAAATCCCCGGGTGCCATGTTTAAATGGAGAACTGGGGACATTGGTGCATTTTAAAACCAATGCAGCATTTTCAGCACAGAGTCTAATTTTGCTGGGATTCTGATTATTCATTTCTCCATCACTAAATACTCCCCTTTCAGAATGAGACCTGTTTCAGGATTTTTCCCCACCTTGTAACTGCAAGTTACAAGTACCAAAAATTAAGTAGAGACTACACGTACACAGCAGCACAACAGGAGTCCATTTCCCCATCAGCTTTGATAAGTATTTACAAATGTCAGTGAGTATCAACCAGCTCGTCATGGGGCTCGTGAATGTAAGTATTTTCTTACTCGTCTGTGCGTGATATGTATGTTGTGCAATTATGGTACCAATTGATAGGAACTACCTTTGCCCATATTTGGAATTCTCTTGCCAGTTTTAAAACAAGATCTTCCAGCGCTACATAATGATCGAATGGTTTAAACAAAACCCTCTATCAGTTTGTTTGGCGATATGGGGTAAAATTGCAAACAACTCCAGTGAAAATAAGAATGCAGAATGCATTAAAAATTAATTGCTTTTATATTTACGAATGCTTTCTCCATGAACACTTTACAGAATTCAGTGATGGGATCATGCCGACTATAACTAAACACTTATTGAGTCAGAAATGGAAGGTAAACTTTGTTAAATTTTAATTCCTTAGATTTTTGGCTTTTATTCTAATTAGTGCCCCATCCCTTTTCAAGTACCCTCATTCTGAGTTATAATGTAGATAGTAGCTGTTACCATAATAGTCATGGCATCCCTTTCCCCAAATATGAGCATTTTAATTTGCATTAAACAATATGTTCTCTAATCAGCCAACATAGAGAAATGAATTACATTCCCCTACTTCATGCCTTTTCCTTAAGTGTTCTTCTAATTTATAAAGAAAATTCACCTAAAACTCTGTTAGAATCTGTCAGAGGTAAGATTAGGAAATCAGTACACTTTCTTCTTACTCCAGTTTCCTAATGATAACCGTCAACTTTAGGGACCTTCCTTAGGGTTCTGGCAACTTATGAATCAGATCTGAAATCCAGATGTACAATCCTAACAGTTCTTAGTGTGTATTATTAAAGAAATATAATCCAAGAACTGACGAGTTTTCTGAAGCTTTCCATTATGCTGTAGGAGTTATTTCTGGCCTTTTTTGTTCTGTTGTAGATTTTAAAACCTTCCCATTTTTGTCCTTAAAAAATTAAACACATCCAATCAAGCCCCAGGTGTTAATTGAAGAAGAGAAAGGGTGGAAAATCTGACACTCAGTAGTTTATTTTTAATGCATAATAGATAATGACTCATGTTTAAGGTTTTCTCTTTATAAACAACATTACCCAGTTGCTTTAAATTTCCCTAATTAAAATGTGAGCTGCTTGATAACAGGGCTTAAATGATAACTTTTCAAAACAAGTCTAAAACACTTTTCAGTGAAATAGGTTATTTTGTCTGTAACTCTGTCAAAAGTGGAGGTTCCATTCAAAACAGGATCAAGCCCAGTTTGCATATGCTATACTGATAATTCGTTTCCGAGGTTAGACACAAAAGTCAACACATATGTACAAATTTTAATTTAATTTTGCTCATTTAAAAATCACCATTTTCTACTCTAAACTCATGTCAAAATGAGAGGTCTAAATCCCCCTCAAAAGAGGCTAACACAGTAAGTTAATGTTGTAGACACTCTCTATCTTCAATTCAGCAGAACTTTCGATGATATGCTTATAACATTGTTCTAACAGAAGAATCACAGGTGGGCAGACGAGGAGGCACGGATGCCCTTAAGAGCAATGACCCCGAACTGATGAATGACCCAGTCTCAGTAATAATGACAACAGCCCTGGAGGATGCTTTCTTTCCATAAGCACTTTCTGTGTGTTAAGCCCTTTTAAAGCCCATGGTAAAACCCTTTGTCATTTATCCTCAAACTAATACGTAAAGTACATTTCATTATCCCCATTTAGCCTTAGAGAGAGCAGGTATAATAACTAATTAGTGAAGTCAGTATTCAAGTTGTATGAAGTGAAAATGTTGTAAGGCTTGGATATCTGGAATGTATCTCGAGTGTCTATGTTCCTTTCCTTTTTCTTTTTTCTTTTTTTAACTGTGACCAAAGTGAAGGAGATGTCCGAATGAGTGGCAAGAAAATAATGGTATCGAACGCCAACTCTGTACCACTTAACTCATTTTTGTCTCACAGAAGTTCTGAAATGTCGTGCATGTCTACATGCCCAGCTCTGTGCCTTCTTCAGTCCATTTAATGACCTTCTCAGAAACATCTGCAACTTGACAGGCACCCCGCTAACTCCTAGAGAAAATGTTTTGAGCAGGACAGACACAACCCCTGTCCTGACGACATTCACAGGCGATAGAAAAGGCGGGTGGCCAAAGAGATCGTCACTGTATAGCGTAGCTTATGCTCATCCATTCGTCTTCAAGTGACTTCTGAAGACCCCATAGCACCGCCATCACCTGGGAGGCTTGCGTGAAGACGGAATTTCACACACCCCACCTAGTACCACTTAATCAGAAGCACGGGTGGCAAGGCCAGAGATCTGCACTCTTAACCAGACCTCCCAGCATCCTGATCACATTTAGATTTGATCACCCAAGCAGGAAGGCTGTGATGTGCCAAGGGAGCACCCACAAAGGGCACATAAGCCCACTGTGCAGGTCAGGAAAGACCTGGGGGTCTAAAAACTAACTTTTAAGTGCATATAAGGGTGATAGGACGGAGGAACCAGTTGTGGGTGAACCAGATGATGTCAAGGGAGCCAGGAGAATGGTGATTCGGAGGGCGGGCAGGAGGAGTCTACATGCCAAGGGCCGCTGTGCATGTGAACATGAGCGGGATGAGAACCCACCGGCCGCTGCAGGCAGGGGCCCTGTGGTCTTCCGGGATGGGAAGCAGTCTGGGATGGGTGGGTGTGGGTCAGTGAGGACATTGTCATGAGTTGAGGAAGAGCTGCAAGGGAACAGAGAAGTCACGCTGAGGTCTTTCCCTCAGCATGTCTGCCTGCGGAGGGCAGAGGAGTGGGTGTGGACAGCATATAGACAGGGTGGTGAGAGATTTGATTTTGCTTCTTAGATTGGCAGACACAGGTTGAAACTAGAGATAAAGGGGGAGAGGGATGACCAAGGGGGCAGTTGATGAGAGAGGGGGGAAGAAATGAAGAAGAGAGAAAATGGGTGGGAGCAAACACTTTTTAAAAAAAAAAATTTTTAACATTTATTCATTTTCGAGGGAGAGAGAGAGACAGAGTGTGAGCGGGGGAGGGGCAGAGAGAGGGAGGGAGACACAGAATCCCAAGCAGGCTCCAGGCTCTGAGCTGTCAGCACAGAGCCTGCCTGGGCTCAGACTGCAAGATCATGACCTGAGCCAAGTTGGATGCTTAACCGACCCAGGCGCCCAGGGAGCAAAGGATATATTAAAATGAATACCAGACCCTCCCAGAGAGGAAGAGAGGAGGGGCGGGGCAGGGAGGAGGCTGAGGCAGGAGACCCAGGAGGACGGCAGCACCTGAGAAAGAACAAGGAGGGTGGGGGCGAGGCCACAGAGAACTGGCAGGGGAGGATGGCGTCCGCTGAGCAGGTGCACAGATCACAGCCCAGGGAAAGTCGCCTTGCGTTTGAGGGAGGGGGGATAGGCCGGATTGGATGCAGGTGGCTCCCGAGGAAACAGGAACCAGGCAGGTGATTCCGTGGCAGTTAGAGGGCGGAGCATCTGCTCGCAAAGGGGAGACCAGCTCAGGTGATGCTCCTGGAGAAACAGATCCGGGCCTGCCGGGCTGCGCGCAGGTGGAGAGGGCGCGCTTCCTTGGAAGGCCTGCGGGCCAAGCCACGCCCTGAGGCCCCAGGGTCGCAGGTGTGTCCTCCCTCCCGGGGGAGGATGGGCCTTTGCACGACCTACCTTGGGATGCGACTTGTGTTGGCCGGGGTCCCTCCCCTGGAGGACTCGATTCCAGTTTATTTACAGGCGAGCTGGTCACTGAGTCAAACCGGGCAGCTGGTAAGTGGTTTTAAAAAAGCCTCCGTCCAGGTCTGAGCGCCGCCAACGTTCGCCTTCCTCTTACTCTCTTATGCGATGGAAATATGGTGAAATTTGATAAGGATGAGTAGGAAATTTTGATTTTAGATGAAGAAAATGTGTACAAGTTCAGTGGTTTGGTTGAAAAAAATCATAGTGATTAATTGACCACAAAGTCAACCTAATTTAAAAAAAAAAATAATGTTTATTTATTTTTGAAGGAGAGAGAGACAGAGTGTAAGTGGGCAGAGAGAGAGGGAGACACAGAATCCGAAGCAGTCTCTAAGCCGTCAGCACAGAGCCCCACGCGGGGCTCAAACCCACAAACCGTGAGATCATGACCTGGGCTGAAGTCGGATGCTCAACCAACTGAGCCACCCAGGTGCCCCTCAGCCTAATTTTTTAAGTTTGTTTATTTTGAAACAGAGAGAAAAAGAGAGAAGGAGCAGGGGAGGGGCCGAGAGAGAGGCAGAGAGAGAAAATCCCAATCAGGTTGAACACTCAGTGCAGAGCCCTGCGTGGGGCTTGATCCCACCACCCTGAGGTTGCAACCTGAGCTCTAAATCAAGATCCAGAGGCTTAACCGACTGTGCCACCCGGGTACCCCACATCCTTTGACAATCTAATCTGACAGTGTGCCATGGCTACCTGGGTTGAAGAATTTCAGATGGCTCTAGGCTTTGGATGTTTGGTAAATATTTGACGAGTGGGTGGACGAACAGTGACTGGTCTCTGGGTGCATTAAGAAAAGCCTAGAGTTTCTTCCTACTGTAGTCAGGGTTCAACTGCTTGGCCATAGGATATTGAATTTACGCCCAGGGCCATATCTTCAGAGCTGGATAGATTTGAAGATGGATGCCAAGGTACAGTCAGAAAGAATTAGAGGGGGAAAATGGTACCGATCCTGAGAAAATAAGATTTCTGAAGTGATTGGGAGGTGTGTTGGGATTGCAATTTTGCCTTCAGATTTTAGGTTGATGTCTTCGGGAAGTATGGCTTGCTAAAAGGGACACTGAAATCATGCTTTATGAACGTTTGGGGGACTCAGCCCAAGTTACACCTTCTTGGGGAGTCTTATGACATCTGTTCATGAATGGGCACCAGAGGGTCCATGCAATATTTTGCAGCTCTAAGGTTTTATCATGTGGGCAAATTATTTAACCTTTTTATGCTCATTTTCTGTATGCAACCCCGCTGCCTTAGGATAATTAGTAAGAATGAGTGAAGTATGGAAAACATTTGGTATGTTTCCTGACACGTGTTTACAATAGAGGTTGGCTCCTATTTTTTTTTTTTAGTGAATATGGGACAAAAGCTGTATCCGTGTTGTTTTGCTTTTTTTCAAGTTTTTCTTTTGAGATGATAGATTTATGTGCAGCTATAAGAAAAAAATGCAGAGAGATTTCATGCACCCTTAGCCAATGGTAATGGCTTGCAAAATTAGCTCCCTGTTACTGACATTGATAACCGTAAAGAAACAGAGCGTGTTGGTCACTGCTGGGATCCCTCCTGTTGCATGGTTACAGACCTACCCACTGTGTTCCTGTTCATGTCTCCCTGAGCTAGAGGAAACCACGAAACTTCTCCATTTCTATAATCGTGTCATGCTACATTGAAATTTTGGAATTGTCTTGGAATGTTGTACCGGAATTGTACATTAGACACACGTGGGGTTGACTTTTTCTCAGTATAATTCTGTGCTGTGGCATACGTTACTGGCCTCTTTCATTTTTTTTCCCCTAGGATTTTTCAGCTTATTAAGGCTACAAAGAATGAATTGGACAGCAGTTTTATTAGAAAAGGGTTACAGTGTCCTGGAGCTTTAAAAATATCAGCAAACATGATTTCAGCAATTTAAAATCATTTTCTAAATTGTCAAAATATGAAAGATCAGTTGCTTGGAGTTTCTTCAGTTTGGCCTTTTTATTTCTATTTTTTTTTTTCATACTTGAGATGCATTCTGGTTGTCTTCTTCCCAGAAGTGTCCCTAAAATTCCTAAGGAGGCTGGGAGTTTCTTATTCAACACACACATTGTTAGCCATTAATATCCCTCTACACACGGGTTTATTTGGGCAAAAGCCCCGCAAGGTTCTGCAAACTGATCGGACAGATGAGTCCCTTGGGGAGGAGGGTGAGGGGCAGAGGGTGCCATGGCCGTCCCTGCTACCTCTTGGCACCTCAGGGGATGGTGAGGGGTTCCAGGCAGTGGCCAAGCTCAGGGTCGCTCAGGTGGTTGGAGCGCTGTCCTTGGGTTTATAAATGCTTTCACTTCCGTCTGAGATAGAGTGCTTGTGGGATTTACCATCATTAGGCAAGGTTCCTTAAGGAAAGTCTCCATTCCCTTCCAAGCATCTGCTCTCCTTAGGTGGGCCACGATCTTTCTGCAGAAAGTTTCTTTTCTAGGTACCAAGAGTTTGTCCTCTGTTGTCTTTGAGTCCCATCCGCTGTCTCAAGGACTGGCACTCTTGCTCAGCAGGACAGGACAGAAAAACTGCCCTAAGGGCACTTGGTTGAGGATTGAGATGGTGGAGGGGCTGCTGTGGCTGGCCAGTGTCAGTCAGTGGCACTTGATGGTACTGTCCCTGCTGGTCTTGGCTAATGCCACCAGGATATCCCTTACAGAGGGATTGGGAAGTTTTGTCTGTTTTTCCCATAGGCGTTCAAGATTTTCTGATTTCTGGTTGTTGTTTTTTTTTTTTTTCTTTAACTTTCATTTACTCTTACAGTCAGGGATTGCCGCCCTGCAGTCTAAAACCAAAGAACTGAAGGGAAACCTCCAACAAAATTTTCAGAACCTTTCATTGTGGTTTTTTTGTTGTTGTTCTTAGGAAAAATAGCAGAGACAGAAGTAAAAACAAAAGCATACAGCACACTTAGGTTTCAAAGACAAATATGGCTAATCATTTTTCAGTATTAGGTCATTTGATTTGCTAATTTTTAGGAATTTCTTTTGCTTCAGTGTTCATTAAACATTAGGATGTGAACATTTTGTATTTATTTTAATGTTGTTGGTAATATCTTTGATAGGTTTTCTTATTATAATTATGTTAGTCTCCTAATACCAACTGGATCTTTTCCCCTGCTCTGTTTTCTAAAATATTTTTAATAAGATTGGTGTTACTTCATTCTTACCTGTTGGACAGAATTTGTCAGTGAAATCATTTTCTTTGTAGAAAAGTTTTGTTTTGTTTTATTTACTTATTTTGTGAGAGAGAGTGTGAGTGACTGTGTGAGTAAGGGAGGGTCAGAGAGAAAGAGAGAGTGAGAATCCCAAGTAGCCCCAATGCAGGCTCAATCCCACAAACCCTGAGATTTTTGACTTGAGCTGAAATCAGGAGTCAGACACTTAACCAGCTGAGCCACCCAGGTGCCTCTGTAGGAAGGTTTTTAATAACAGTTTAATCTCTGTCACAGATACACATTTACTCTGATTTTATTTCCTCTTTTGTCATTCTTCAAAGGTTGTACTTTCTGTAGAAAATTGTGTCAAAAATATAAAATAGATAAAAATATGTATTTTTTAAAAAATAAATTGTATGTTTCAAAAAAGAAATGCAAAGAATATTAAAAATATATACCTCCTATCCCTCAAGTGAAATTGTCAATCATGTCTATTTCTTTGTACTTGACCAGTCTAGCTAAGGCATCATTTTTATTGCTCTTTCCAAAGAAACACATTGTCACTTTGCCAATTTTCTCTAACGCTTACCTTTTTAAAATTAATTTCTAAATGTATATTTTCTTCCTTTTTTTTTTGAGGGTTTAAGTTTCTTTTTTCCTGTAACTTCCTGAGGCAGAATCATAGGTAACTGATTGTATGTTTCTTCTTCTATAATAAAGGAGTTTAAGCTATACATTTCCTTCTAAGCACTGCTTTAACTTAATACCAGAAATTTTAAAATATTTCAGTTTTATAATTTGAGTTTTTGTTAGGTTTGTTTCTTTGACTCATGGTGTATTTATCAGTGTTGTGTTTAATTTCCAAATATTTGAGGGTCTTTCCAAATATACTGTTATGGATTCCTAATTATAATCAGAGAACATACTATAATAATTTATTCACTTTTATACAAACTGCACATGCTTAATGTACGCAATTTGATGGGTTTGGACATATGACTATCCCTGCAATCGAGGTAGTTAACATATCCATCACCTCCCAAAGTTTCCTACGCCCCTTTGTCTTTGTGGTGAAGAACATATAACCTTAGACCTACCCTTCTGACACAATTTCCAAGTGCACGAGACAGTACTGGTAGCTAAAGGCACTATATTCCCTAGTACATTGTCTGTTTTAGTGAACATCTCCATTTGTTCTCCAAAAGAACATCTACTTTGCAGCTGTTGGGCATAGCGTTCTATAAACGTCAGGTCAGTATGATCATGGTGTTGTTCTGAACTTTAACGTCATTTTTGTAGTTCGTTGTTGCATGACAACTTGTAGTGGGGAGCAATAGTAAATAAGATCATCTCACACGGTTTCTGTGAGTTCCCAGCTTAGGACTGGGTCCATTTGGTTTTGGTTCAGAGTCTCTTAGGAGGTTGCAGTGAAGTTATTAGAGTTTCAGGCATCTTGACTTGAGACTGGATGTTTGATCCCAGATGGGTCGCTTATGGGCTGTTGACAAGAAACAGCCATTCCTTAGCAAGAGGACCCTGTTCCTTTGTGGCATATGGACATCCCCATCGGAGAGCTTGAGAGTTCTCTTCACATGGTGTCTGGCTCCCATGAAGGAAGAGGTCCAGGGGAGTAAGGATTAAGGGCATATGATCTGTGTTCAGAAGTTACACTAGCGTTCCTAGAATAACCCGTGGTTTGACAATATTAGACCTATTCACTAGGGGAAGGGACCACACAGGGGCTGACTTCTAGGAGATAAGGACCATTGGATGTGTCTTCAAGACTGGCTACTCTAATGTCTTCTCTGGATTTTTATCTAGCTGTTCTATCAAATAGTGATGATATGGTAACTTTTAAACATGTATCACATCATAGCTCAATGTCCTGCATTTTCTATTAAAAGGAATCATTTTTCATTTAATCTTCTATGGCAGAAACGCAACAGTCATCCTCCATATAGGAAATGTCCATCTTTCACAGATTCTATCACCTGTTGTACTATGCACCCTGTAAAGCAGACCCGATAAAGCTGATAAAGCATGGCCCCTAAGTCCCAGGAAGACATACCACAGTAATGGCATTGAACATGCATATTGTACTTCATGGCTTTTGAACGAAATTTTATCTTCCTGAGAAATAGATGTGTTAGAACAGGACTGTTTTTATTATTATGCTCTTATATGGGTAAGATATTTAAAGGCCAAATTAAATTTCTGTGTTTAAGCTAAAAAAAAAAATATTTAAAGGCCAGAGAGTTTAAGACTCTTAAATTCATATAATTAAATAAGTAACAGTGCTAGAATTTCAGGCTCGGCTCAGGTGTCAGACATTCACCCACATGTACTATAACAGGTATCTATACTATAATGTATTTATAAAAAATAAACAGCAAGAAGGTTTAAAAGTGGAGAATGAATATAAGTCAGTGTATTTAAAACATTTCCAAAACTATTGGGGAAATTTGACAACTGGAGGCTGGTGTTGAATTATTTCTGTGAAATAGTTGTGATTTGTTCCCTCTGTTGTCTCTCTCTCTCTCTTTTTTTTTTTTTTTTTAAGGTAGGAATAAATATAATTGGGCACCTGGGACATAATAAAGCAGCTATCTGTAAAAGTTATAAATTACATTTAATTGTCAGATGGAATATCTCTGGCCTTTTCCCATATGTTTCTGTATTCAGAAACGTGAAGGTGTTTTTGCAGAGAACACGCTGAAATGGTGAACGATTCCATTCTGGATTATGTGAGTTGTTAGACTTTCTTCAGTTTGGGAACAAATAAACAAAAGGTCAGCAGTGTTCCAAAATTATTAACTCAGGATGGAAAGAACAAATTATTTAATAGATTGCTAAATGTTTTGTTTAGAAGCTGTAGATGCACTGCCCTGAGAACCTTCTTTTACACCTGTCAGAAATCACCCCGAAATAGGATTCAGACACATCCTCCTGGAGAAGCTGAAGTCGCTTACACTAAGGTTTCAAATGTCCAATTGCCTACAAGAGGCAAACCTAAAACCTCCTGTCGCATTCTCTTCCGTCACCTATCCGACCTCAAAACTGCTTTGAATAGCTTGGTGAATAATGAATTCACGGTTCTGGGCTCTGTCCAGAGGTGGCCCCCTTCACCCAGATGAGCTCTTTGCTACATGAAAAGCCTCTGTTGCAATAAACAGCTGTGATTACAAAGGAGCATAAAACCTCCTCTTGTCCATCATACAACTCTGGGCAGAATAAGAATCATGCTGTCTGATTTTTTTCCATCTTTTTTTTTTTTTTTTTTAGCAGGTTAGCATTTTCAGGCAGATACGCCAGAAAGCTCTTTAGAAGGAGTGTGTATAACAAATCGTGTTATTTGGGCCTGAGGAGGGGGAAAGTGTGCTCTTGGATAACAAGATGCCGTGCTTATTTTATGAAGATTCTTCTAGAAGTTCAGAATGAGGAGGAGAAAAACCATGTGCAAGATTTATTATATATGAGGTTATGCAATGTGTCTTTCTTGCATTTTTGATTTAGCTGGTACCTGTGTATTCTGACACAGGAGACGCACATACAAACACCACATACACACCCCTAGGTCGTCTGTTAAATAATCAAATAAAAGATTAAATTCTGGCTTGTTTTATCAGAAAACTTCAGGCTCCATCAAATATCTGTTCACTGAAAATGCTTTGAATGTAGTGACACAGCCAGGAAGCAGTGTGGGGGAGTGGCAAGGAGCCTGGGCTTCTGAATCGGGCAGACCGCGTCTTAGGGTCCAGAGCCAGCTGGTCACAGCTCTGTTCTGATGAGCTCTGCCTTTATAAGCGAGACTCTTAACATTCACCGTCTTGACTTCTTCACAATAGTCTGCTAAGCAGTAGTTACCAAACAACACGGACAAACTCTTGGCGATTTGTCAACATCGTTTAGGTGGCCCCTGTGGAGCCAGGATGTATACCCTGAGATTTTGTGAGTTTCAATTCTATACCTACAGCCAATGTTTTATTTATCGCTTTTACTATTTCTCCCACAGAATGTTCCTCACTGCCCTCTGCCAACCCCCAGTCAAAAGAGCATTGTTGTCTTTATGGTTCTATTTTTGTGTGTGTGCGTACTTTTTTCCAGTAGCACACCTGCTGTTCGGTTTTGTAAATTACTGGAGGAAGGACCATTGTTAAATGAAAACACGGGTGAAGGGCCTAAATGTATATAATTCTGTGAAACCTCTGAGAATCCATTTCGAGTTTTTGTAGGACTGTTAGTTCTAGGGGATCTGTGGGGTGGTGGCAAAGACCTGCTTGTCGAGGATTTCATGGATTCCCTCTGTCCTATGTGACATGCTGTGGTTCACTTCCTTGACTGTATTATTCCAAACCTTGCTTGTCAAGTGAAAATAGTGTCTAAAATCAATCAAGTTCAGTAGAAGTTTGGGCAATAACGATCATATAATTTAGCAGGTAAACTAAACAAGGATCAGGAGGCCACATGAGAACTCAGATTCTCCTGTGCCCTGATCTTGTAACCTCTGGCCAAGAACTCATTGCTTAAGGAAGTCAGATTCACGGGTGAGAAAGGTGGTCACCATGATATTCCTTTTACTTCCCTTCCTAGGGACAAACTATTAGATGAAACAGTTTCTACCTCCTTAGACTAGAAGAAATACCCCTAAAACCTCTATTTTTCTCTATTACCAAGGACTTACAATAATAACAAATTTAATGGCCTCTTTCCATTTTGAACAGTAGACATGGAATGAGGAAACAACAAAAATTCATTACCTGGAAAAAACATAGCCCGCAAATTAAGACCTACATTTTCAGTTTATGACAAAAAGCTTTTTTTTTTAATCTCTTTGATCTTCAAGTCTTCTTCCCATTCTACCAATGGTGAACCCAAAACCCTCAAAGTGGCGATTCTCCCAAGGGTGTTCGACAAGCAAAAGTTACACCTACAGCTTAGAGTGTTGACTTTGAAGGAAGTGTTGCTTCCTTCCTGGTAGTAACCAGGAGGTAAGCAACATCTACAGTCACTGAGTTATTGACTGTCCTGGGTGCTACTTAAATTTTGGAGGGACAGCCTTTGAATATGTGCTATTTCCTCTGAAAAATTCCAAGTGGCTATTGGTACCCTTGGCTCTCATAGGGCAGATGGTGTGCAATAATTGTTTATTGAACTAAGCTGATCCCTCTTCACTCAGGAGCAAGGTCAGAGCTATTTCTTAAATCCAGCTCCCCGATGACTACATCAAAACAGACAATATCTATTCTTAGAGTGAAAAGTGGGCAACCTTTTGCAGTAGATAGTATACTTGGCATTTGTAGAAAATAAGGTGCTGGTGTTAGCCCTCAAGTTGTCCATGTAATAACTGGGGAGCCAAACAACGAAAATAACTAACTTTGATAAAGAAGTAAGATGAAATAAGCCTGGTTAAAGACTTGTGAGAGTAAGCAGCCCCCAAGAAAAGGTGCAGCCTTTAGGCAGGTCATGAAGGACCGTTCACAAGGTGATTCCACTCTTCTTGGCTCAGTCACTGATTTTTCTACGTGACTTAAATTGGATCTACTTGCTATTCCCTTAGCAGTACCCAGGGCTCAAATCCACATCTAAAGAAGGCACTCTTCTGCCATAAAAACCCTTGTGTCCCTCCTCTTGATTGTAAATGCCCATCTCTTTATCAGGATTCTGTCCAAATATCACCCTTTCTTAGCAACTTCCTTTGAACTCCCAAGAAAAATTAGGTGGTTCTCCCTCTCAGATGCTTCACCTATCTGCATATGAATTGATGACAGTCCCTTTGCATCCAAGTGGACATTGATTTCAAGTGGCAGTCCTTTACTCCCTCTCCACAATGAACACTTCCTCCCCTCTCTGTGTTTCACATCCCTAGCCAGTTTGGGCTGCTGAAACAAAGTACCATAGACTAGAGGGCCTACAGACCGGAGATATTTACTTCTCATAGTTCGGGGGGCTGGAAGTCTGAGATCAGGGTGCCAACATGGTCAGGTTTTGGTGCAGACTCTCTTCTGGGTGTAGATAGCCACTTTGTTACTGTGTCTTCATGTGCTGGAAGGGGCTGGGAGTTCTCTTAGGGTCTCCTAGAAGAGGACCAATCGCATCCCTCATGATCCACTCACCTCCCAGGCCTTGCTTCCTAATACCACCATATTGGAGGTTAGGTCTCAGCACACGGACACAAATATCCAGTCCATAACAGCTGCCTTACTTAGAAAATAGGGATCATGATTAAATCTGATTTTACATATATGGATGATAATGTGTATGATTGCATGGTTTGCTTTCTGACAGCTCAGACCTTCAGTAAGTGGAATTCTGACACTTGTTGAGATGTCTCTTTAGCTTGTGAAGTACTCAAAGTTAGGATCGTGACTTAGTCTTATGTACACGCTAACTGTGGAAAGCTAGGACTGCCAACGAGGAGCTGCTTAAAGTGGAAAATGATGAGTTGAGAAAGAGAGAGAGCCATGACCACTGAGAGACCATAGCAGCCACAAGGAGGTTTCACCAAAGTCCATGACTTGTCTGTGGAATCGTGGTGGAATGTGTGTGTCTACCAGGTGTGTGTGGAAGGGGTGGGGCAATGAAAAGGGTGGACTCCCAGCTCAGCCACTGACGAGCTGTGTGATGTTTGGAAAAAGTCACCAATGGCCTAACCTAATTAATCTATACACATTTTTTAAGTACTTTATACAACTCTGGAGAGAAACCATTTCCAAAGGAAGAGCAGACAGAAATCATGCCCCCAGACACCAGTCTGTGAAGATGGTGTTAAGGTGATGGTCAAACTCTCTTTGGGGGCACCGGGTGGCTCAGTCGGTTGAGCGTCCAACTTCGGCTCAGGTCATTATCTTGCGGTTCGTGAGTTCAAGCCCAGAGCAGTGGGCTCTGTGTATCAATTCCCAATGATGAGATCTTTGGTGCTTTTTCCAATAAAGTATGTTACTATTT
The DNA here is from genome assembly GCF_028018385.1 of Neofelis nebulosa. NCBI lineage: Eukaryota > Metazoa > Chordata > Mammalia > Carnivora > Felidae > Neofelis > Neofelis nebulosa. Next base: position 4,481,538 of record NC_080784.1, on the reverse strand, counting down.
TAAGTTTTATCTATTTAAGTAATCTCTATATCCCACGTGAGGCTAGAATTCATGATCCTGAGATTCAGAGTCCTATGTTCTTCGAACTGAGCCAGCCGGGCCCCCCAAAGTATATTTAATATAAAGTAGAATACACCACTGAACATCTTCCATATTTTGGCATCAGACTTGCAGGTGGCTCCATTGTTTAGATAGCCATGATGTCGTTTGCTCATCATCATGATGATGGAACTCGGAGGAATGAAGCGGCCTCGTGGTAGCCTGTAATCTGTTTTGAGCCACTGTCAAAATAGACCTCAAAAGCTGAATAGAACGTTGATTACATAAATGATGGAAAACATATTTGAATCTAAGGGATGAGGCACTGACTATTCACATTTTTTTAATCTGCTCATGTACAATACTTAGTAAACTCCTATACTTCACTTCCCACAGGCTATATCTGTTCATTCAGTTGTTTCCCACCCGTAAGTGAACATGTTGTATAGCCTAAAGCATCAGCTTCTGTTAGCCTCCTAAGATCTAGCAGCTGAATAGAAGTTGCCTCCAACTCCACATTATTTGAGCTGACCCTGAAAATGGCATGTGCTAGGTCTGCTTCCAAAGGATCTGACCACCAGAAAGGAGATTCTGTTGGAATGATACTGGTGATACTCTATTTGGGGTAAACCAAGTCAAGCCTATGAGATTTTCAACTCCCTGAAATCTAAGAATCCGTATTACTCCAGAGCAATCCAGCAAATTTAAATAAGTTTGAAATATTATCTCTAAGCAAAAAGTGTCATAGCTTTTTTTTTAAGTATGGTTGGAAATACATGTGAGGTATAGCAAAACTACAAATAACCATATCTCACACTTAAGACTTTAAGTTAAAATTTCAACATCAAGCTCCTCATTATGATGGAGTTAGATATGGGTGATTAAGGTATAGTTTAATTACAGAATAAATTGAAACAAGAATAAAATGAAAAGACAAAGAAAGAAAATGTAGCTAAGTGAGTGTTAAACATATTAAGCTGGATTGTCACTGGAAGTGTAGAAACTGATTTAAAAATCATAATGGCACTTTCCACGTCAGACATTTGAATATTGCTTTCTTTGGCACAGAGGCATTTCTTACAAAACTTATTTTCTTTCCTACTCCCTGCTGGTAGATAACACTGCTTGAAATAGCACCATTTTTTTCCAAGTGAGAGATGAGAGGGATCTGAGAGCCTAGGGACACATATGCGGGGTGACAATGGCTATGGAAAAGATTTCGTGACGATGGCAAGGTCTTCTGGAAGGATGTTGCTATATTAGGAGTCAGTTGCCAGTCAGACACAGACAGGGTGCATTTAGGCTCAATTTGGTTTAGGTCTCTGAATGAGTGACGGTCATTTTGGGGATGAGCCGGGAAGAGTTGAGAGTAGGGTGGCAACAGAGGGAACAGAGAATAAAGAACGAATTTGAGAACTAGGAGAGATGAGATTTCAATGTCGTAACTTGGAAAATTTAAAACAAGATGAAAATATCAAATATAACGCCATTGTGTTACCCAGGTGCCCCACGAGATTATCAGTCCATCCAATGGAGACAAAGCATTTGACCGCCATGGTGCTGGTGATGGGGGGATGCTTTGCTTCGGTTTCATGGACTTTGATGTGAGTGTGGGAGGATGAGGCCATAAAAGCAAACAGCTGGTAGGAGGTCCTCACAATTTATATGTTTCCAAGCAATAACTTTGAATCTCAAAAGTAAATGTAGTGATTTCCGCTTATTATTAAGAATCAGGCACCATTGAAAGTCACCTCTGATGAAAATGGTAGAAATTATGGTAGCTCTATATACGAGACGCTAAACAGGATTTTGCAGAGGAAAACTAGCACACCGAAGAGATTTGTTGAAAACCCCTTAGAGCCACAGTCTGGATTCAGGACTTTTCTCTTGGGCCCACTTCTGTCACCCGCTGGATGCATTCAGACAGACAACTGCACAGACAACGTACACGTTGTTTACTTTTCTGGACATCACTGAACTCACCATTGAAACAAAGCGGTGGCTGAAAATCTGTCTTTTTTGGCCAATTTGTGCGGAAAGCGCTCTCTGCTACATGGTAAAGGAGGCTGTGAGCCTCAGTCTTCCCCAGGGTTAAGCTGAAGTGGATTCCCTAGTTTGATGTCAAAAAATTCAGAGGATGCTGTCATCCATACGTGAGGTCTTTCTCTGAATGTAGCCGAAGTGTAAGGGAGCTCTTTGCTGGCTTTTGTCCACCTTATGACTCCAAACTGGGCAGGTGACAGAGTAGTAGATCTTCAGAACCTCATCAGATAATGGGCTGAAAAGGTGACACAGGGCGGCACCTCTCCAGTCTGGCGTCCCCACGAAGGCATGGCAGTGTTCAGTGTGTGGGACGCAGCGTCTCCCCAGGTCTGGGGGAGCTTCGAGGGCTGGGGTTGGGGACGGTGGTGGTTTAGGACGAGAGAGGGCTAGCAGCTAAAGAGAGCCTTGTTAGGAAATCCGGTCCATCGTACAGGCAACAAGGAGCTTGCAAGGGTTTATAAGCATGAGGGGACGGGTCCTCTCTTTGTTTGTATTTTTTAGCCATTTGTGTTTGGGGGAGGGGGGTTCCTTTTTGATTCCATTCTTTCATATGGACTTACTTTTCTAATAATTAATTAAAAAATCTTAAACACGTTCACTATGAAAACCAGAGTGTCTTAGCTCCAGCTGCTGTAATACGAGACCTCAGACTGGGGGTTTATATATAGCATATATGTGTTTCTCACAGTTCTGGAGGCTGGGCGTCTAAAACCAGGGTGCCAGCATGGTCCGGTTCCGGTGAGGCCCTCTTCCAGGCTGCAAACGGCCTACTTGTTTGTATTGGCACTTGGCAGAGAGCAGAGGCGGGAAACGAGCCCTCTCCTGAGTCCTACAGGCGCTAGTCCCGTTGGTGGGATCTCCACTTCCATGATTTTACCTAATCCCAATCGTCTCCCAAAGATCCCACCTCCTCATATCCTCTTATTGGGGTTTCAACAGAAGGATTTGAGAAGGACACAGATGCTGAGTGCCTAGCAAGAGGCTTCAGCAAACCAGAGAGCATCTCTGCCTGTCTTTCTGTAGTGTTATTGCAATTAAATAGCCCTGCAACCCCGAAAAAGAAACAATCCTACATTGCAGAGTGAAAGAAGATTGGATTATTTTCTTGGAATACTATACATTGGAAAATACCCAAGTTTAAATGCATCAGCAAGAACAGATACAAACTGGATAACTCACTTTTGATGGCTTGGGAAGAGCCACCCTGTCTGTGCATCCTGGGGACAAAGGACCCACAACCATCCCTGCCTCCTGAGAGAGCTGCATGTTCAGGAAACACTCCAGAAGTTATGGAAAAACTGACAACATGAAAACCTCTTCTACACTGACTATTTTCTATCTATAAAATGAACCTGCTACTTTAAAGGGTCTCACAAATTGTGGATAATTTCCCTAACACGGTCTGAGTTACGTGATAATAAGAGATTAATTTCACTATGCAGAATGAGAAAGAAATGGGAATAAATAAGTTCAATATTCTACCAACTGCATATATCCTCAAAGGGGATATAGGACATTTTTAGTTACCAGTTCCTATCAAATTCCAGAGTCCCTTTATTTTGCCACTAACAAAGTTTTGCACAAATCATTTATGTTAGTAAATGTTAGTAGTGATGACACTTACTTTGGTATTAGAAATAATAGAGATTTTATTTTTCAACTGCTCTTTAGCAAAAAAAAATTTAACACTTTACCCAATAAAGAAATTCATATATGTATTTCGTACATATGTGTTCATGTATATTTTAATTTATTTTGTGGTGTTATTGTAACTTTATTTTTTTAGATTATCCTAAATCCCTAATCTATAAAAATTAGGACTGTATGTAATTTACATTTAATGTGCTACAGTGAAGGATTTTCAGTTTAGCAAAATGTCATCCCTGATCATTTCCTCTTCTCTCTTCTGTACTTCGAGTGTCCAAGTGAGTTGGGTGTTGAATAATTCTGAAAGCACCATCAGGCCACTATAATGACATTATCACTCAAAATGTGCATGGGAATTATTGTAACGAGTAAAAACAAGCATTGTTCCCTCTTGTAGATTCTATAGTCTAGTGGGCAAGAAAGACGAACTGTCACACCCAAAAATACACAGGATGAAAAACTGTGATCAGTTCTACAAAGAGGAAGTGTTGCTTTCCAGAGAACTCTGGGGAGAAACTTGCACCCTAGCACAGACAAAGGAATACTCAGAAAAATTTACGCAGGAAAAAAAAGGTCGGACGTTTCTGTAGCACAATAAGCACCTCAGAGAACTACTTGGCAAACAATACCCATATTAAAAAAAAAAAAATCAGGGGAATTGAATGATCTAGGATCTCAACATCTCCTTCCTCTTCATATTTTAACCCAGAAGGGGCTAATATTATATGAAAATTGAGTTATTTCCATATGCTCTACAGTAGTTTGAAATGATTTATAGTTAGTTTATGCCAGATGTCTTAGCTTCCCAAGGGGATATTTGATATATAGTGTCCTCAGATATCACATCTTATAAAGCACCAGATTTTACACTTGTATAATGGGATATAAACAGGTTTCTGGACAAATGTCTTTCAAGAGGGTGAAAAATAGGTTCGGTTTTGATGGGATGGCTATGGAAAATTGTGCTGTGCATTACTGGCTAAATACTGCCTTTTATATTCAGATGCTGAATTTTGTTAAGTGCATCCTTGGTCTTCTTTGATAGTTTGGTGGGCTTAGTGTCATTGCTTTCTTTCTAAAAATAATTTACTTTTGCTTTCAATGGGCCAAAATGTGGTAGTATTTGTTTATAATTTGGTATAATGATATAAACTAATTGGATCATATAAGGTATACATTATATATGCATATGGCAGTCATGATTAAGCTCAAATTCACTTAAGATGGCTTAATTATAGAATTGCTTTAGTGCCTACCAATACTATAATAAAATTAAATTTGCAAGAGTAGAAACTATACATTATCTTCCTTTGTCCTTATAGCTTCCCAAGGCTAATAACAAGCAGTTGAGTGTAGTGAGTTCTCAGGAAAGCGATCATCAAAATATTTCTTAGAGATTAAGACCATTTCCAATATTTGTCTTGGTCTAGAGTTCACGCTGACTGCTTTACAGACTTTAAATGATTTTCAAACACCAAGGACTAGCAAAGCAATTTTGAACCAATTAATGTGGAGATAAATAATTCAGGAAAATCTTTTTATTTGGGTTGGTTTTCAAGTTTATAAATTGCTGAAATGGAAAAGAAGGTAGTTGTCTATACAGATCAATATTTTCACATTAGCAATTTACTTAGAAATAATCTAAATATAACCCTACTTCAGAGAATTATTTCCCAGAATAAATTCATTAAAATTCAATTCATTTAACTTTATTTATTTGAATACAGAAAAGTGAATATCTATATCCTCATACTGTAGGATTAATAGCGTAGTTATTTTTGTGCCTTCTGGCTCTAAGACACATAGCAGGGCCTCTGAAAGAATAGTGGACGAGGACAGCCAAAAAATGAGGAGAAAATAGAACCTAAGTAAGACAGTCACACAGAATAACAAATAGTTCCCAAAATTTCCCTCGGCTTCTTCTAAATTTACTTTTTTTAGCTTCATTAAGTATGACCTTGCTCTTATGTGACTAAGAACTGTCAATTTTCACAACGGTTCATTTTGTATTACTTTAGCCAAATTTCCTGCCTCTCTTTCAAGTCTAATTTTGGCTTGTTTTTTCATTCTCATCATTAATGTACCTATTTTATTTAAAATAAAGTAATTGTTATGAGCATTCTTTGATGTTTTTAATCTCAACTTTCTCTAGAAATGAAAGAACTAAAATTTTCATGTTGTACTGATTCCCAGAATGATAATGGGAAATAAAACATAGTTGATAATAAAGAGGAAATGAGAGCAAATGTTGGCTCTATTTCTGTACTATACTTACAGGTGATAATTTGATCGTTATGTATAGAGTATATTGTGTGATTCAATATTCAAGGCATTGGGCTTTTGAAGGAATATACCAAGTGACACTTCGGCCAAGATTCTGTTGATCTGACTTCCTTCCACTTGGGTTTATTTTCAAGCTTACAAATTGTCATAGTAAAAAAAGAAAACTATATCTATATCTATATTTATATCTATATCTATGTATCTATATCTATATCTATATCTATATCTATATCTATATCTATATCTGTATTTATGGTTTTCAGGCTCTGTTACCCTGTGAATCTCAGGCCCTGGGAATCCATATCACTACAAGGCTCTATGTCCAGAGATAGTTCACAAGGAATTGCAGGGGACAAGGTAAACGTTCCAAACACTAGCCCATCCCTGTATTTCTTAATGGAGGCACTGAAATCATTCTAGGAAATCCGCATGGATGAAAAAAGCTTTCCTTAACCATGTGGATATTTGCTTAACAAAACAAACCTAACAAACCAACACAAATCTCACATACTCTCACCTGTCTTACATGTGAGAAGATGAGTTTGAAACTTGAAGTCAAACAATGCAAGTCCTGTTTGTCATTCTCAAAAAAAGAATGGATTATGGTTCAATTTTCTTCACTACAGATTTGAAATAACAAAAGCTATTCCCCAGAGTAATAAGAATTGAAATAATTACATACCCTGATTGTCACAAAGAATACAAAAAATAAAATGAATACTCTAGAAAACTAGTATTTGTCTCGGGCGCCAATCTTGAGGGCTAAGTAAAAATATGTTTCCTAAAAATGCAATTCAGGGTATGTAAAATAAATTTCTATGGGACCTGATCTTTCCATAGTTGCAAGTATGGATGATATAAAAATAAAGTAAAGGAGAAAAACCTGATAGCACTGGAAGATTGGGGGAGGGGGGGAAGGCAAGTTCTGGAGGAGATGAACTGAAAAATGTGGAAGGAAAGAACAACCCGTGGTTAAAGGGTCCTTTTTAATGGCTCTTATTGCAAGGACATGCTCAAGTCTGCACTAGCGAGGCAAGGACAAGGTTTGAGTCAGCCGCCATCATCTGAAAGTGAGGGTGGGATCCCAGACAGGAGAGATCCGGAATGGGGAACCCCCAGTTGTGGTTCTAATTTGGCCCCAACACTTTGACCCTCAAATCCTGCACGTGAGTATCAGATTCAAAGCAGGATGACTAAATACTAAACAGGTGAGAACTATACTGAAATGTGACTTATCGCTCAGGAGGGGGAGTTTTCAGTTTGAGTACAACCAAGTTAACCCACTCCTGAAAAGAAAACAAACAAACAAACGAAACCCTATCCCCCAAACAAAAACAAAACCAAAAGAAAACAAAAACAGAGTTCATTAAAACTTTTTGGAAGAATATAACAGAATCCAGAGTTTCCAACAAATAACACTTGCAATTCGAGACAATAAAAAAATCACCCCAAATATTAAGTTTTTAGAAGAAAATCCTGTTTTTAAAGTAAGTTTTAGATTAAATAAATAAATATAAACAAAACAAAGACAAACTCTGTAGACCTAGATTAAAATGACCTAGATGTTGGAATCAGCAAAGGAATTTAAAGCAGCTGTTATAACTAAGTTAAAGTACAGGAATCAGAGAGGTTGGTGGAAAGAGCTAGAAACCTCAGCAGGACAATATATAGACTATAAAATAAGAACCAAATGAAAATTGAAGCACTAAAAATTACAATCACTGAAATTTAAAAAAAAATTACTGAAAGGTTAACAGGGTGGAAATGACAGAGTCAGTTAACTTGAAGTTGGGCAGTAGGAATTGCCTAATCTAAAGAAAACCCCTTTGAACTCCCTATCCCCCCACCCCCAAATAGCATCAAGCTTCCTTGAGAGAATGTAGGAATAAATAGATGTCTAGCACAAGCTTAACTGTGATTTTCGAAGCAGGGGAAGGAGAAACTGAGGGGAGGAAGTATCTTTGAGATAATCTGAAGCTTTCCAAACTTGGTCAAAAAAAAAAAAAATCAAGATGCTCTGAGCTGAGGACAGATAACTACAGAGGAACCATCCCTAGCCACATCATGGTCAAACCGCTGAAAACAAGAGTAAAAAGTCTTTTTTAAAAATTGATGTATTTATTTTGAGAGAGAGCACACACAAGTAGGAGAAGGGGCAGAGAGAGAGAGAGAGAGAGAGAGAGAGAGAGAGAGAGAGAGAATCTGAAGTGGGATCCATGCTGTCAGTGCAGAGCCCAAAGTGGGGCTTGAACTCAGAAACTGATACCATGACCAGAGATGAGAGCAAGAGTCAGATGTGTCACTGATTATGCCACCCAGGCGCCCCAAGAGTAAAAAGTCTTGAAAGTGGCCAGGGGAAAATGACACCTTACATGAAGAGGTACAACAACTCGAATTATTGCTGATTTTTACATCCCAAACCGCAGAGACCATCGATGTGGAACAACATCTTTAAAGTGCCGAAAGGAAAGCAAATAAAACAAGGGAAAAAATAACTGTCAACCCAGATATTCATATCCTGTGAAAATATCCTTTAAGAACGAGGGCAAAATGTAGAGAAAAAAAAAGAGAAAACTAAGAGGATTTGTCACCAGCAGACTTGCTGTGTACGAAGGGCTGAAATAGGTTGTTTAGGCTTCAAGGAAACAGTGTGCAGTGGAAACTTGAATCTTCAATAAAAACTGAAAAGTGATATAGATGGAAAATATATTGGTTAAAAGAAAAACCTTTTTTCTCTTAATTTGAAGTGCATAAGACTTTTTAAAGCAAACATTACATTAAGTTTTTTGTGTGTGTGTGCATGTGTGTGTGTTGGGGGGGGGGGGACCAGCAATGCATATAGTATAAATAAATAATAACCATAGCAAAAAAAAAAAGTAAATACGATTGCATTTTTTATACATTTGAAATAAAGTGGTACAAAATTAACTACAAGAAGACAGAATCAGGGATGTTTATTGAACTTTCTGGAGCAAACACTGAAGAAATAACACAGGTGAATATAGTTAAAAGACCAATAAATTAAAATGAAATTTGAAAATACGTGAGCATTGTAGAGGTAGGAAAGGAAGAACAGAAGAATACAAAGGGATACACACACAAAAAGCAAACCATGGATTTTGTGCCAAGTGATAGAAAAACGTCGCTACTGAGGTTAGGATAGCTTGTCACAAATGTCTTCATTTTAGTGCTTGTTGCACGGACATTCCAGTATATAGGTTGTGGACTGTGATAAGAACTGGGAATAAAAAATGAACAGTGTCTGTAACCTCAGAGTGAAGGGTCCCATGTGGACAAATGAAAACAAACACAATATGACAATGTGATATATGTGAGTCTAATGGGAGCCACAGTACAGGCAGCTACACAGAGAGGACCCACGGTCAGAGACTGTTAGACTGTGTACCTCATCCAAGGTGGACCTCAGCTGATGCCCCTGAATAGTACTTGAGGCGGGATGAACACTAACTCTAAGGGCAAGTGGTCACTTATTAGCAAGTCTCAGGATGTCTGTGCATTTACTTTGCTTTTGCTTGCTTAGACGTACTTAGAGTCTGCCTGTCTGTCCATTTACTTACTTAGAAATTTTCTGTGAAAAGCAAAACTTCTCCTTATAAAAATATGCAGCTCAGAAAACAGATACAGGTATAAAGTGAAAATGACCCACGGTCCTGCCACCTAGAGAGAAGTCCTAAAATTTTATTTACTTCCTTCCAGGATTTACAAGTGAGCAGAAAATCATGACCTTCTCCTGGACATTTGAGTCTGCTTATTAAAGACTTGCCTTCACTTATTCTTTTTCTTTGTTTGTTTGTAAGAATCCAAGTAATTTTACTGACCCAACATTTGAGATTTTTTCCTTCTGTGAGAGAATTTTACATTTATGTCTCAGGTTAGGAGGGTTTATGTCACGGTATGTTTTTGCACACAGTATCCTCGGGTTTGTTTTCCTTGAGTTAGTCGAAATGGAATCCGTTGCAAATGCTAATAAGATCATTTTTAAGACAAAGTAAATTGTCCATAAGAGGAAAAGAATAAGAAGCAGATTATGTAGAAAGCAAGTGTTAGGTAGAAATCCTTCAGTGTTTGAACGGAGGGGGAAAATGGACCTTGTAAATCTTTCAAAACCAGCTCACGGCACACTTTGATATTATGTAATAGTTTGTAATTTCCATAGGAAAGCATTACTTTACGGTGAAGAATGATACAGTGCAGGGATATTTAATTCTATTTCTGTACTGGATACTTTAGATGATATTTGGAAATGAGGATAGTTTCATCCTATTTTGCTTTTCTTTTTTATCTTTACAAAAGCACAATTACTCTGAACATTTAAGTTCCTATAACTAGATATGTTTACTAAAATCATTTCAAGAACCTCATTTGAGAAGACCGATAGCTTCCAGAGAATACAGTGTAAGTTTCCATATTTTGATTAAAACAAAACTGTTTCTGTGATAGTGCTTTGTCTTATGATATGCCGCTTTAGGAATTCTTTCTAAAATATAAATGTAATTTTCCATAACCCCACTTTTCATCCCTTCTCTGACTTAAATCCTCAGTACAGAATAAAACTCAACCTCCCTTAACTGACAAAGAAGATCTTCATGATTGGACCTCCCCCCTCAGAATGTCCTCATCAAAGGTATTCCTACCCATTCTCTATGCCAGAGACACACGCACATTTTACCACCAATAATGACTTACTTATATCCATTTTTAGTTGAATGTTTACAGGAAAATGTGCTTATAATTAAGTACCCAAACTACCTTTATCAAAATTGCATGTTATCTAACATTTTTTTTTAATTCCATGTGAAGGAATAGATCGAGGTTTGCATTTTATTCATAAAGTGGGTTTATTTTGAATGAAGTAATTGGATAAATCAATGTTATTAAATTATTCATGGTTTATATAACTACATATACAAGTATATATCACTATATATAATTGTATATAACCATATATAATACTATATATAACTATATATACAACTATATATACAGCTATATATGCAGCTGTATATACCTATAACTATATATACCTATAACTGCATATATAACTATATGTAACTACATATAACTTTATATATAACCATATGTAATTATATACATATAACTATATGTAACTACATATAACTTTATATACAACCGTATGTAATTATATACATATAACTATATGTAACTATATACAACTATTTGTATAACTATATGTAGCTCTATATATAACTATAAAATATATGTATATATATAGTTCCCTAATAAAATAATTTCAAATACATTCAATAATTTTATTGGAAGAAACTACTTCATGTGAAAAAAGGGTAATGTAAAATTTTACAACAATATTAAATTCTTGAGGAAATATTTATTAAAGAAATTCTTTCTTTCTCCAAAACTCTACTTTAATTCAGTAATTGGTTTCAAATTCCCTGAATTAACCTAAGTTGAAAGTAACGCTTAACTAACACTTAGTATGTAGTGAGCTGAAGAGAGTCATTCTTGGCTGGGATCCTCTGTTTCATAATTACCCCTCTTGAACATCGTACTTCATGGCACAAGATGAATGTATAGTGACTGCAAAGTCTGTGGACAGCCTGCCCCCCCAGAACCCTAGATTCTTGCTTTGTCCTCATCGCATGTGAAGCGAATCCCTGAAAACATGTTCAGGGGAAAAAGGACTCTTCGTCTATTATTTTATGTCTGGACTTAAAAGACTTCATCCCAGAGAGCTTGAATGTTAGCAAAGGCAAAAGTAAGAGCTCACGCTGTCTTACTCTCTCAAATATGGAATAACTTTAGGATACATTAATTATTTTTAATGCCTGAAGGTATTTATGAAATAGAAGTGACCTTAGTCCTTTGTTTCAAAATATCACACTATTATAGTCCTTTTTATTCTAGGAAGACCTCTGTTAAACTGATAGCAGTCAGGGGCTGTCCTGGGCATTGTTCGTGTGTCTGGGCTGGTTTTCTCTCTTGGAGCACAGAACTTCAATTCGCCTCTTTGCCCCTTTCTGCATTTGCCAGAATTTTAGACCAAGTCTTCATTGTTTCCCTTCTTCCGGTCAAAATATACTGTCATCTATTTTCAGACTGGAAAGGATAAAAATGTCCTTGATTTGATGAAATACAAACGAATTCACCAAGAGTTATTAATGGTTACTAATATGGTACATTTCCCTTCTGGGCATAATTACATTAAAAAGACAATTACCACCTCGTGTAATGAATCTTTAATGGTAAGATATCAAGCGGATACATTTAAGAATGCATCCAATATGTCGACTGTGAAGTCAATAGATTAATTAACGTCGAGATCATTCATTGCATAAGTATTATTGGGTAGCTTTTGCACACAAGGTACTCTCTTGTGGTTTTTGAAGTTCTAGGGACATGTTGACATCTCCTCCGTGGGGTTTAGAGGTGCACATATACGAGATGGGAGGCAGACAAGCAAGCATGAGGGAGCCACAGATGAACGAAGACTGTATGGACCGAGAGGGGGTAACCAGGTGTGGTGGGAGCCATAGACAAAGGAGGAAGGCGGCTTTGTTCAACATTAACTACTGAACCTCTTTCGGAGGAGAGGTAACAAGCAGAAATCACAGGGTTAGCGCTGCAAACTGAGAAAATTGCTCATGGAAAGGTTTGTAGGATAGGTAGCGCAGAACCATTTCAGCAATGTGGTTTTTTTGTAAATGAGACAGCAGTTCCTCTGCTTTTCCCCTGGCCTTGTCGGGATTCTTTCTGACTTGACGCAAAGATACCAGGGAGAGATCCCCAAGCTGAGAAGGAGCATACCCACCACGTGAACTACCGGTAACACAGAAAAGGAGGGTGCTTTTCCTCTTTACTCCTCTCCCAAGTTTGGGTGGGTGACGCAGCACCCGTGCTGTCTGGTTCTCCTTCATCGGGGCACGTCCTTGTTCTCTGTGGATTCTTCTTACGGAAGGCAGGGAAGGGAGAAGTTGCCATATTTGATATATATTCCAGACAAGACAGATCCTCAGGCAGTCAGGTTATTTTCTAGGGTTCCTTTTTGCTTTCTTCCCCCCAATCTTCAGCATCTGTGTGTTTGCCCATGGAGCCCGTCTGTCCTCCTCTCCACCAGGAATGTTACTGATGTCTCTGTGGTCAGCAGGGGTCTGTTTCCTCAGTCTCCAAGTTGGTTCATTCTAAGGCTCGCTCCCGTGGCCTTTCCATTCCTGCTGTAGTTCATCAGACACATCTAGCTGTGCGGTCCCATCTCTGCGTGAACACAGGATAACAAGGGTGACTATTTGGAAACTGAGAGTCCAAAAAACAATGTACTCAAATTTGGCTTCTTCTGTAATTACACCGAGGTAGATTCCTGACCACCTCCATTTTAATGTTTATTTATTTTTTGAAGGAGAGACAGAGCGTGAGCAGGGGAGGGGCAGAGAGAGAGGGAGACACAGAATCCGAAGCAGGCTCCAGGCTCTGAGCTGTCAGCACAGAGCCCGATGCGGGGCTCGAACTCATGAACCGTGAGATCATGACCTGAGCCGAAGTCAGACGTCCAACCAACTGAGCCACCCAGGCATCCCCCTGACCACTTCCATTTTAATCTGTATATTCTTACACACGTATGAGCTGCCCCCACCCCTCTTCATATGAAAATGCTGTCGTTTATGGAGTCTTGGCCAAAAGGAATCACATATTCTTTCACGGGATTCATTCCTGAGTTCTCCCTCACTCCCCCTTTCAGCAGGAGTATATCTTTTGGCAGTGGAAAAAAAAGCTACCATCAAGTGACATAAAGTTTTATAACTGCATTTTGAAGCAATGTTAAGATCTTTGTATAAATAATGCACACTCGATAAAAGTAAAATTCTCTATTATATTGATTCAGTTATTCTTTGGCAGTTGTGCCAAACAAAAAAATTTTGAACAGTTGAGGACCATAAACTCTGGCTAACTATCCGTGATTTTGATGAACAGTGGCCATATTCTGGTTAAATGTAAAAGTTCAATCAGCTATTAAGGACCTTGGAGAAATCTCTCCAAAAAGAGTCAACAGTTCCTGAAATGTTAACTGCACCCTCGTTGTTTATGTGTTTTGGGCTGTTGCCTTTCATAAGAAATGTTGAATGGTGGGTATCATTCGAGTGTTCTTTGGAAACAGCTTCAGGAAGATGTCATTTCAAGGGAAAAATTCTGAAAACTTAAACTAGGAAATAGCATTTTGAAAATTGTTACTGCTTTTGGAATATTACAATCAGCATTTTTTCCAGTGTATTTTAATAGTCATTGCAGAGGATCTTTTTGTTTGTTTTTTAATGTTTATTCATTTTTGAGAGACAGAGAGAGACAGAGCATGAGTGGGGAAGGGCCAGAGAGAGGGAGACACAGAATCCAAAACAGGCTCCGGGCTCTGAGCTGTCAGCACAGAGCCTGACGTGGGGCTAGAACTCACGGACTGTGAGATCATGACTTGAGCCGAAGTCGGACGCTCAACCGACTGAGCCACCCAGGTACCCCTTATTTGTTTTTTGTTTGTTTGTTTGTTTGTTTGTTTTTTAACTGAGCCATTTATTTGGATTAGATGCAAAATGAACAGAAACATGTGGCTATGCTGCCCTGAATATGGAAACCAGAAACAGAAAAAGAATGTGTGGGTCAGTGGGATGAAGCGGGCTGTGACATGCCAGCCCGTAAGTGTAGTGTCTACATGAATGTGAACTTGGAGTTCACTGGGGGGTGCAGCAAGCCAGACCTTCAGAAGGCCTGGAATTTCAGATCAAGGGAGTGCTCTTGATCTGAGTCTGGAAGGTAAGGCGAGCACTTATTCAGTGAACAGTGAGCTGGTGAGGTCAGAGCACGTTGGAACAGGGAAGAGAGATGTGGCTGTGGCAAGCAGTCCATGCAAAGGCCCTGGGGCTTGCAAAGCTTCTTCCCTTCAGAAACAGCAGTTGTAAGATAGAGTAGGGGTGCAGACGGTGTATTGGCATGGATGTGAGAAAACAAAAAAGAAATTTGGTCACATGAGCACTTTAGAAATGACTGCTTCACAAAACTTGCCAGCTTCTTGATTATCCTGCCATCCTCAGTGGAGGGAAAAGGCCGTAGCATGTTACTATGAATTTAACACACCCACTGTTTTGAAGAGGAGACCTGGTGACCCAGGCATCAGGCCGGGCCCACCCAAGCTCATCTGACCTACACTTTCCAGGTTTCACGTCACCATGGCATATGGAAAGAAAGACATTTTTACCGGTGAAAATTAGTGTGTAGAGAAACAGACATTTCCTCAGCTGCCTGGGCACAAGTGATGTGGTCCTGCATTTTCTGAGGGCATATTCTTATTTCAGCGGCATCCAGAAGAGGAAAGTGAATGTCATCTCATTTATTGTACCCAACATAATCAGGACTTCCTTGTCACCACTTCTGTAGTGGGGGTTAAGCTCGCATCGAATGGCCCCACCAGACGTAGCCAACGTGCACCGTTACTCACCATTTGTGACAGTTAGGGAGTTGAGTTAAATTATTACTGGCACTTGTGTGAAGAAAGGGCTTGCTGAGGAAGTTAGTGTCAGAGACGAGGGCAAGGGGTGCCAGCCTGCCTTCGGAGGACAGTGTTTCTGATCAGATGGACCCCAGGGTTTTCCAAACTGCTGTGATATGCCCTTCATCATTGATGAAAGACATTTTGCCCTAAGCCCTTTAAAAAAATAAAAAACGGATATCAGATGGTTTGGACACAGACCAGCATCCAATCAGGAAGTTTCTGGTCCTCCAAGATACATTCGTGTTTTTTTATTTCCCTGTCTGCCAAGAAAATAGGTTTATATTTTATTCTGCAGGCACACGTTTTGTCTTTTATGGTAAAAAAAAGAAAGAGTTTTGGACAACAACAACAACAAAAAATGTGTATATTAAAAATTATCCTGGGGGCGCCTGGGTGGCTCAGCTGGTTAAGCGTCTGACTCTTGGTTTCAGCTCAGGTCACTATCTCACAGTTTGTATGTTCGAGCCCCGTGTCGGGTTCTGTGCTGAGAGCACGGAGCCCGCTTGGGATTCTCTCTCCCTCTCTCTGCCCCTCCCCTGCTCACACACACACACACTCTCTCTCTCTTCAAATAAATAAATAAACTTATATATATATATATATATATCTCATCCTGAAAAAGAGCTGTATAGAAGTTTCAGAGGAAATATATTTATTTCACCTTTCCTAACTACAAGTACTTAAAATTACCCACAATTGGTTCCAGGCTTACATACATTCAGAGAATGTAGGATTTGATTGACTGTCTAATAGAACTTTAAGATTTGCTTGTTATTTTACTATATATTTTCACATTCTATATTTTCCCCCCTCGGGGAAGGCCTTGTGGCATTGGACCCACCATCCCAAAATGGTGTTGTTAAAGAAAATGTAACTCATTATTTGACTTATTAATTTAAATGAAAAAAATATTAAAACGCTGCCCCATGGGGAAAATTCTTGCTATCCTTCTCTGTCTTTTAATGTTATTAGAGCCAAGTTCCCTTCATCTGACTATCTTCAGTATTTACTGAGAAGTTGAGTATAAATCAGCACTTATTTAAGGCCTTAAGAATTTAGATGTTTGAAAGCTGGTGATGTGTCTTTGCCCCGAGGTGTCCTTCCCGAGGCTGAGCGGGTCCACAAGAAGGCATCAGGAGGGTCATAGCATGCGGGTTAGGTCGGCCCTTAGGCCACGGCCTGCCTCGCGGGTAACTTGGCTTTGATGTTATCCCTGGCGCAGATTTGCAGACACATTAACCACTGGCCAACCGTGATTTTACTCTATCAAATTTTAAAATCTGGGTTAAATTCCAGAAGCTCATGTTTATTTTAATTTCCTTATACAAACGAGTTCAGTAAGCACCGCGTTCCCCTACCGCCTCCCCTGAGCATGTGGGCTATTTTGTGAGCTCGTACAACAACACAAAGCCATTTGTTTTCTGCCTCCTTAATACTGAGGTGGAAGGCACCCAGGAAAACCCTGAGCGCCGACATAATTTGTAGAAAAGGCCAGGAGGGTTAACCAGCATCTTGTGGGAGCACAGGCACGGGGACAGGGGAGTGAGCCACGCAGATCCGACAGGGCAGGCTGGGGACAATCGCGGCCACCGCCATGGAGTGACCTCTGGGAATCAGAATAAATCCAGATGTTGTAAACACTTTTTACTATTTGACTTTTCACTACTGGTAGTCACTGAACTTCATATTCAATGCAGAGATCATAAATTTCCAGCATCATTAGTGCTGACGAGCTTCAAAGATTCATGCTTCGCATTTTTGGTGCTCAGGACAGCGGGTTGTCAGCTGACGTCACTTGAGGCACCGGATGGTTTTTTAGGTGCCTCCATTTTTCTAACATGCGCTATCTTTTTGTTTAATGCTTTCTGGCTTTATTAAGTCTGGGTCCAAGATGATTTGTCATCTGCATCACGGTACATGATTTGGTATTTTCCCTACTGTGAGATGCTGTTGTGGCAGAGTTCTCTTTCTGATTCATTCTTTCAAGATACGAAATACTCTCAGCTGAGTCCTTTCTTGAAAGATTTATGTCTAATTGGAATGAAATAAATATTATGTGTAGCTTAAAAAAAAAAAAAAAAAAGAAGACCACTTAGTGAACAGAGTGAATAGCTTACATGCTGATGATTTATTCTGTCTAGCTCTCCCGGGTAGAATGGAGGCTCAGGAGGGTAGCCTGTTATGTTCACTGATGAGTCACAAGGATCTAGAAAAGTGTGTGGCACATTGGGAAGTGCCATTACATTTTTGTTCAATGAGTGGCTCTCAAATAGCATCTTGTTTTATATGAAGAATGTGGTTGGGGGTCGCCTGGGTGGCCTGGTCAGTTGGGCATCTGACTTCAGCTCAGGTCATGATCTCAAGGTTCTTGGGTTAAGCCCCGTGTCGGGCTCTGTGCCGACAGCTCGGAGCCTGGAGCCTGCTTCGGATCCTGTGTTTCCCTCTCTCTCTGCCCCACCCCTGCTCACGCTCTGTCTCTGTCTCTCTCAAAGATAAATAAACATTTAAAAAAAAGAAAAAGAACGTGGTTGGGGCGCCAGAGTGGCACAGTCACTTAAGCGTCCGACTCTTGATTTCAGCTCAGGTCATGATCTCACGGTTTGTGCGTTCAAGCCCCACATTGGGCTTTGTGCTGACAGTGCAGAGTCTGCTTGGGATTCTCTTTCTCCCCCTCATTGCTTTCTCTCAAAATAAATAAACTGTAAAAAAAAAAAAAAAAAAAAAAAAGAGTGTGGCACAACAGTCTTATTTTTACTTAACGGATACTTGTATAGCCCATGCCTTGTGCCAGCCATTATTTTAAGGACTTTATATACCATAATCCGTATGATTATTTAACTTAATATTATTTACATTTTAATCAACATGTATTGGCTCTGTATATTATTTTTAAAATTATCTCTTCATATGTGTGTGGATTACCTATTACCTTATTTCTTTATCTAATTGAATATTGCTAATAGCTCTTAAAATGGTCAGTTTTCATAACTGATAACATTGCAGCGTTTTGCTCTTTAGTACTATATATGTATAAATGTGCATGTATATATATACAGTTTCATTTCATATGGCTGATAGAATTCCAGTCCACAAAGCATGGACAAATCCCATATCTATGATGCCTACAGATATCGGCAGTGAATATTTAGATGTTATATCCAAAGATAGCCTTGTTTGTATTGGATGTGACCACATTGATCAAACCTAATGGCAATCTGTGTCATTGTGGCATCATTGATCTCACACAAGAAAGTACACTTCTGTGTACAAGTACTCCATCTAAATCTGAAAAGCACTCCTTCTGGAGATTGAAGGTCGGGTCTGGGATGCATTACATAACATCTGAAGGGAATATGTTTCAGGAGATGGCTGCTTTCAATAATGTTTATAGCAATGCAAGAGGTGATTTTAAATGACCCTTCCATTCAGAATGCATTTGTTACTCTTCATTTACTTGTAGTGTATGTGTTTTCATTCTTAGGAAACTTGTAGAATATTTGTTTAGTTCGACTGAATGCTTAAGAAAAAAAAAAAAATTACAAATGACAAATGTTCCACTGCTTTCCACCCTGGGGTGTGCTATTTAGAAGTACCCACATGAGATGCCTTAATCTTGCCAACGGTGGTCTTATGGCAGTGTTTATCACAGTCACTCTGAGGAATTAGAAGTGCATGGACTGGTCCTCAGCCCAGCCACTTGGCAGTTTGCACCCTGTGGTCTCTGCATGCAGGATGGGGCTTCCTGGACCCCTTGGCTGTCCCCGTGCTGTATGTGCTGGATTGTTCTCCTGGCCTGGGCATCTGTCGAGGCAGTCATGATCCCGGTTCTCCTTATCCAACTGCTTCCCTCCCGCCAGTCTGGGAGCTCCCAGACACTTCAGCAGTGTCCTTACATCCTCTGACTCAGATGATTAATGATGATTAAGGATCTCTATTAGCCATTAATGAGTAATTCATTTATTTAGTAACTTTACCAGTACACCCAGAAGTTTTCAAGTCATGGAAAAACTGACCTCTTAATACACAGTCTGTATTTCTTCTAAAGGAAAGTGCTGTTTAAAATAAATTTAATTAGGGGCACCTGGGTGGCTCAGTCGGCCGAGCATCAAACTTCAGCTCAGGTCATGATCTCTGGGTTCGTGAGTTCAAGCCCCGCGTCGGGTTTGCTGCTGTCATTGCAGAGCCCACTTTGAATCCTCTGTTCCCCTCTCTCTCTGCCCCTCCCCTGCTTGTGCACTCCCCCTCTCTCTCTCCCTCCCTCTCTCTCTCTCAAAAATAAATTTGATTAGCAAACTGATAACCAGATCAAAACAAATCACTATTTTTCAGATACTGAACCCCAGAGAGGTAGGTGGGTCGTGAGAATAATTATTTGGTAAGGAACAAAGGCTGAGATCATTGGAAATCTAAAAGGACACTCACACTGTTAAGAAACAGCCTGGCATACTGTCTTCCCCTCTAAGAATCTGTTTGGTAAACAGGTGCTAGTCCCAGGAAGCAGAGTACTTGTTTACCGAGGTCAAGTGTCCAAAGGGCCTTACTCCACAGCCTGCCTTTACTACTGGTTGACCTCTCTGCTTTGCATTTTTTTTTCCATTCGATACCAACCCCTTTGCAAACTCCTGGTGTCTTCTACAGGTGTTTAGGGAGCTATATATAAATAAGCCTCGCCGATCGGAGGGATGTGATACAGCTGATTTATTCATGTCTGTGCTTTAGCAGTGTCATTTTTCCTTCTACTTTCTGTCCCTTTTAATTTGCAACACTTCCGGGTTGAGTTCCTATGATAAAGGCTCACCTGCCTGGGCAGACAGGGCTCCGCACACGTGTAGAACAGAGTGACTTCACGCTGAAGACCGGCGCTGGGTTCCTGACGGCGCTCGCTCCTGCAGGTGAACTGTGATGGAGGGGTTCTCCATCGTATGGGGATGCACTGGGGGTGAGCACTTGAGCCTGCTGAAGCCCCTCCTGGGTGTTTATGTGCACAACAAAGCCACAAAGAGGACACCGTACAAAAATGGTTGTGGACGGCATTTTGCACCTCGTAACTATGCCACAGTGGGTATTATGGATCTCAGTTTCGATGTCACTTTCCTTACCCAGTAGAAACTTACCTCTTTCCTCCACACCTTCAACAGGAAATCTATATAGTGTTTCGTTATTGCAAATGTGAAACAAACCGAGAGAGCTGTTTCTGTCTTTTCTTTCTGTCTAGTCCCCTAAGCGATTAGTGACGGGTGCCTTTGTGGTGTCTGACTTTGCCCCACGCCCCCCATTTTTATCTCCTGCCCTGTGTGGTCCCAGGCAAAAGGAATAACGTGAATGGCTGTGATGCCAGGGGTAAATTTGTATCTGAATTTCCTTATGGAGGAGTGGGTGTTTCTGGAATTCCCTCACCCATAACCCCGGATGCTGCGGTCTTGGTGGGGCTACTGGCAGGGGACTGGCTTTCCTTCGTCAGCCTCCCCACCTGCCACATCTAGGTCAGCTAGGAAGCCTCGCTCCTTGCCCCTGCTTCTCCTTCTCATTTATCTGGGCAGAAGCCCTCACTGCTTCTCAGATGTCCTTCTCCTTGGTGGGTGTCTTCTAAAGCCTTGGCTGCTGCTTTTGCAAATAATACAAATAATTACAGAAGTAATGAGCAATTCTCCAATAAGCCCAGAGACCCCATGACTGAAGAATATTTTCACAAAAGAGAATCTGTAAGGTCTAGAAAGTGAGCCTTTTGGCAGGGGGTGATATTCTAGGCAGAATGAGGACACATATTTGCGTGCAAAATATTTATTTAAAATCTCAGGGGCGCCTGGGTGGCTCAGTTGGTCAAGCATCCGACTTCGGCTCAGGTCACGATCTCGCGGTCCGTGAGTTCGAGCCCCGCGTCGGGCTCTGGGCTGATGGCTCAGAGCCTGGAGCCTGCTTCCGATTCTGTGTCTCCCTCTCTCTCTGCCCCTCCCCAGTTCATGCTCTGTCTCTCTCTGTCTCAAAAATAAATAAATGTTAAAAAAAAAAATTTAAAAGCTCAAATACTTACTATTCATTAACTCTTTTGCTTTATCTGTATAACCTATATTTTACTCTTTTACTACATGTACTGCTTACTACTTTACTATGTTTATATAACTGGTTATAGTAAAAAAAAAAAATCACACCTTTTCAATTCATCCTGGCTTTTTTTTTTCATTTCATCATTTGAGGTTCAAATAGCCTTTATCGACCACTTCCCTCCTAAAGAGGCTTATTTATTTAGACATAAAATATCCCAGCCTATCAGTTGTATATGACACTATATTCTCACTTCCAATGAATTCCTTAATATTTTGACTAGCATTTTATATTACAATCTTAAGGTTATTGCATATAAGCAGATTTTGATGTTTATTATATGAGATACTGTATATAAGTATTTGATAGCATTAACATTTTTCTTTTCACAAAGTTGATCTGATTTTGGAATGCTTGGAGAATTTAGAATATGTATTAGGTCAATTAATAGGGTTGTAAAATTTGTAATTATAAAGAGGGATTTTTTATTTATTTTTTTAAAGAGGGATTCTTTTTTTGACTTCAGGAAGATTATAGGAGAAAAAAAATGGAGTCTTTCTAGAGGCCAACAATAGTGTTATGAAAATTGTGTTCGAGTTTTATATATATATATATATATATATATATATATATATCCATCCATGTATTCAAGTTAAGTGATTTTATTTTCCAAACTTATTTTATTCAGGTACTGAATCAGAAAAGTCTTCTTTTTTCAAGTTTATTGATTTATTTTGACACAGAGTGAAAAAGAGAGAGAGAGAGAACAGAGGTGGGGCAGAGAGAGAGGGAGAGAGAAAATCCCAAGCAGCCTCCATACTGTCAGTACAGAGCCCGATGTGGGGCTGGATCCTGCAAACCATGGGATCATGACCCCCCTGAGCCAAAATCAAGAGTCAGATGTTTAACCAACTGACCCACCCAGGCATCCCCCCAAAAGCAGACTTTTAACTAGTTGTATATGAGAAATTGAATTTCTAAACTATTTTTAAGCAGTTGGGCATGCATACCATCTAATGCATAAAACTAAATCAAAGTATATAAGAATAATTTCATCTTATTTGGATATAGTCTATTCGTCTAAGTTTGCAAAGGAGACACAGATAGGCACATACATGCATATTGATAGGATATTCTTTGTGTGCTGTTAAAGGTAGTTCTCAGTGAAATTTTGATGTCTCTTTGTACTTCTATGGATTTAAGGAGAAATCCCAGAGCTCAGGGTACAAATAGACATACATTCTGTACATTACAGTGCATTTAAACACATCCTTTCCAAACAGTGGCCACTCTGGATAAATAGATGGTGATGAAGCTTCTGTTTTCGTTATTATAAGTTCAGGTGAGGGTAAATGTCACCTTAGATCTTCAGGGAAGGACACCTCACAAGACGCCCAAACATTTACTTTGCATACACGTAAATTAACATTTGCTGAGCTTATTGGTGTCACTACTCTCAGATCCATTCATTACGTAGTTAATCAGATAAGTATCCCGATCTGTGTTTTATAGTCTGGTAAGAAAATCGGT
This sequence comes from Neofelis nebulosa, assembly GCF_028018385.1. Lineage (NCBI taxonomy): Eukaryota > Metazoa > Chordata > Mammalia > Carnivora > Felidae > Neofelis > Neofelis nebulosa. Next base: position 4,458,422 of record NC_080784.1, on the reverse strand, counting down.
GATATACATCCAAAATTCTAGCACACGGTAGGGAATGATGAGTTAGTTCCATAAGAGTGGAATTCTCAGAAATGTTAGATAATTGTATCAGGGCATAGACTCAACTAATAAGGCAAAAAGTCTCCAAAGTACGTGCCACAAGCTAGAAAGAAGCTTGCTTCTCTCTCGTGTAACAACTTAGGGGACAGAAGGGATTGGGCTTGGGCAGATGGCCTGTTCGTGTGTGGTTCAATCAGGTGGCCTTCCTGCATTTCAGTGCTTATCTGCACGGTCACTGATAGCTCGCTGCAACACGGGACAAGAGAAGGACCCTCTTCTCATTGACTCGCGGGCTGCCGACTCACTACTGTGCCCTCACGTGGGATGAGGGGTAAGGGGGCCCTCCGGGGTCTCTTCCATAAGGGCACTGGTCTTAAGATTTATTCATATTTTTGAACGTGAGATAACAGAAAATGAATAGGTATGTGTTGAATTTCTCTATCTTCAGATTATCTTCCCTCATAATGATAGTAACTAATTTCAAGCCCAGTCAATAATTCACTGAGCCCATTAGTAAAAAGTGATTGATGATTTTAATAAAAAATTAGGGCCTGAAATGTACCATTTCACCATCTAATCTAAGCCCCCAGATATTATTTACAAGCCTTCGCACTTCCCTTATGCTGCAGATGACAAGTTATTTGAATTCAACTTGCACTTCTATAAGGTGGTGATGAGCGAAATATTTATCAAGTTGATGGCAAAGATCCTCCTTACCGATTATGGGCTGTGAGACTGTCTGAATTGTCTTCCTATGGAGACCCTCTCCATATCTCTACCTGGTTGAAATACATGATCTATGTAGAGAGAAAGTCTGGATTTGGTGTTTTCTGGCCAGCTCCCTCAGATTTGGAGAAGCCGGTTAAACAGCGGTTTGTTTCTCACTATGCCCCCAATCGTGGTGCCAGATGACCAGTCTTGCAGTAAGCACACTCTTCATTATAATACACTGTGGATCCCTGATGGCTCGTAGCACATAGATCTTCAGCAATTACGTCATATACAAAGAACATGCATGTGAACGTAACCGGAAAAGGCCCTGTGCATACCGTATGTGCTCAGTAAATGTCAGTGCCACTGCCCAGTCTTGTTCCAAGTGGCAGTCTGCACTATGTCTGACACACCTCTTGCCCAGGTGTCCCCATACTTACCTGGCTCCCCCACACCTGTGACGTTCTACCCCACTGTAGCCAGCATCGTGTCTCTTTGACTTGACTTGACCACTGTTCATCTTCTCTGTAGATTATTTTTATAAACTGGTCTTTGCTGCTGCAGAAGAATGCTGTTCCCCGTCTTATCAGACTCTCCTTGATCTGCATGCCGACCCACAACGTCACGTTGCACTGAGTACTTCGGAGAAAACCGAGAGCACTCGCTTGCAACACCAGACTACTGTTTGCGTCTCTTGTCTCTGGTTCTTCAGAGTTGCATTTTGTGCTAGGTTGCAGACAATGGGGCATCTGCTTTGTATTTTTAGAGTGCTTTCAATTCTGCCATGGCATTTTCAACCTTGCAGCTTCATTTAACTAAATTATGCCCTGGGATTTAATCAGCCCTCCAGGAGCATGCCAAAATTTAAAGAAATGACCTCATCAGACTTTACTTGGCCTTATCTTTCTCGACCCTTCAGAACTTAGGCTTTGCCAAACCTTGGAAGGAATGCACAACGTGTGCCATTGTGCCCACCAGCCTTCCTACTTAGGAAGCTGAAGCTCACAGTGCAGATTTGCAGCAAACTTCTGGTGCTTTCTTCTCTTCGTGTCTCTTTCCTTTTTTCCCTGGTTCTCCCTTTCACGAATGCTGCCCTAACTCAGAGCAGTTCACTTCAAAACCAAGGAAGAGAAAGAACTTCTAACATCTTACAGGGCTGAGTTTCCAGGTTCCCCATACTTTTAACTTCAGGCCATGTTACTTCCTCCCTGCTGATCCGTGGCCTGCCTCTCTTTTTCCAAACAGGCAAGTCCTAATCACTGATGTGAATGTCGATCAATTCAAGATGTATGTACAAGCAGCTTTGTGTTTATTCTTGGAGTGCTAGAAGTTCTATCTGAGTTATAGGACCTTTCCTACAAAGTTAATAGGCATTTCAGATAAAGACTCTGAATCCCACTTCTTAGGAAATCAGAATTTCCCACCCAAGGCCAATTTGAGCATTTACTCATTCAATAATGAAATCATTTATTCAATATGTAGTTTATGGAGTCTCCACTGTATGTTAAGTGTTATTTTAGGTACTGTGGACAGAAAGGTGAATCACAGAGCTAGGCCTTCTGCTCTCATTCTGCTAGTTTAAAATAGCAATAGTGCCTGGAAGAAACTAAACCGTGAAAGGATACAAAATAGTAGAAGGCAAGGATGGAGTTATTATAGGTAAACTGACCAGAAGAGACTTCTGCAAAATGATGGCAGCTGACCTGAACCACAAACAGTAGGAAAACTCATGTAAAAGTCTAGGTTGAGGGGGCTGATACAAGCAGTGTAATATAGACTGCAAAGTCACAGATGAGGGAAAGGGCTTTGTGTCATCTAGGAGAACCATAGAGAAAGGCCTATGAGACTGACGCATGATGAATCTTTTAGGGGCTACAGTCAGAGAAGTATTGAGGGGCTAGACTACACTGGGCATTACGGTCCCTGGTAAGGGGTTTGGGATTTATTCCAATGCTCTAGAATATACTGGAATGTATTCAGTAGGGGAGTGCCACACCTGACTTATGTCCTAGAAAGTCCCCTTTTTGCCATGCTGAAAATGGACGGTAAAGTACACAGGCATAGGCACAATTAGAATATCAAAGAGGACTAGAAAAAATAAGGTGCAGCGGATTTAAGGTTAGAGCTATAGAGGTGGAGAGAAGGGGTGGGACTTTGACAATGAGAGGCATCTACAAGACTGAAATCAAAGGGGACCCTCTGAAGGCACTGGACTCTGGCTGAGAAGTTGCTTGTATTTTCTGCTCACTGGGGTCTGGGCTAATAGTTCTTAATTTTTTTTTTTTAATGTTTAATTTTTGAGAGAGAGAGTGTGAGCAGGGGAGGGGCAGAGAGAGGGAGACAGAGAATCCGAAGCAGGTTCCAGGCTCTGAGCTGTCAGCACAGAGCCCGACCCCGGGCTCGAACTCACAAACTGTGAGATCACGACCTGAGAACTGGGAGATCATGCCCTGAGCCGAAGTTGGACGCTTAACCAATTGAGCCACTCAGGCACTCCTACGGTTGTTAAGCCAGCGCGCACATACGCTGGAAATGAGAATTGAGTCAGCGGATGGCGAGCGTGGGGACAAGGTCCTCCCTGCTGGAGTGGGAGTTTACAGATCAGCAAGGGAGGAGGCTGGGATGAAATAAAGACCACAGGTTGCAGGCCACCTGCACATCAGATGTAAACTGAGAGGCGATTATGAGGGATGCAGGCTTCCCTGATGTCATCAGGGGGGTAGAACTCATGTGTACAGTGCAGCTGTTTCCACATTAAAAGCGCTCATTCAGGTGGACCCCAGTTTCCTCTGGGTGACAACTCCACAGAGCCGAGTCTGACCAGTCAGGATGGTTTCAGGGATGAGAACGGGGCATGGGGTCTGAATCAGACAAGGGGGACTTAGAAAGGAGCCTCCATCTTGGATTTTGCCCTTTTACTTCCTCATCTTGATTACCTGCCCCTCAGTCGTGCAGGAATTCGGGGAAACAGCCCCTTGTGTACCATGTATTCCATTTAATTGCTGCTAGCTCACCTCCTTCTCAGCCCAAGAATTACATTTAAATAATTACACTTATACATGATATATACAAAATGATTTAAAAACCATATAGAATTAACCTTTACATTATATATTAATTTTATCCTTACAGTGTTTTTTTTGTGATGACAGAATTTCAGTAAAACTTGGGTTTGTGAGCATAATTCATTCCAGAAACACACTGGTCACCCAAAGCATTCGTAGAGCCGAGGGAATTTCAAGAACCATTGGCTTACTTGTGATCACGTGACATTCGGTGTTACCTGCTACCCGTACTGCAAGACATCGCTTGTTTATCAAGTTAAAATTTATTAGAAATGTTTGCTGGGCGTATGGAACACTCGCAGAACAAGTTACTCAGAATCCAAGGCTTTGCTGTATTTAGAATCAACAATAGGTGTTCAGAAGTTGGAAAAAGTTGAAGTCTGATATAATATCAGACTTCATATATATCAGACTTTGTATATAAATACCTATTATATATATATACATATATATATATATATATATATGTATATATATATATATACACATCTGTTTTTTGGATATAGTATGTGACAGACAAATATGATTTACCTGTTGCAAAAGATGCTTTTTAATAAAGCTCGAGCTATTAATATGAATTCAATCATGAAAAAATCTTTTAGGTTCAAATTAATATGAAAATCATAAATTAGTAATATACCAACGCCTGCTAAGCTGAAACTGTTTATATCCATAACTTTAATTTAAGACTATTTTTAGAAGGTAACTGCCAGCACATAAAAGAAAAATTAAATCGGGTTAGACTGAGTGACAGCCAAGAATTCATCAATTAGAAATAACATATGATGCCACATGACTTTATAAATTGTTAAGCCCCTTTTATTATTTTCCATACAAATACGTGTTAAAATTAGAAGTGATTTTAAAGTTTAATCTTCACAAAACCCAAATTTTCTACCCGAATAAAATTGTAGAATCCTTGTTTTAAATTAAGTTCATTTTCTTAAATAGGAATTTGGTATACTTGATTTGAATTACTCCAATGTATATATTTGGTATGCAATTTATAAGAAGCGTGTGTGTTTATATGACATAAGTATAGCCATAAAGGTGTTCATTTAAGAAAATAAAAAGGCTAAAAGTAATGTCCAGAGCCAGAAAGGGAAAGTGGCTGATGAAGTAAGCTATCTCTTGTAATGTCTGAAAATCACCTCCGTGTACGTCGTCTAGTCCTTGTATTTTATAGGTCACTTGTGTTCTCATGTTTTATTTTAGTCTTTGGATCTTACGGCTATTGCTTTGAGTGGTGGTTTATCTCCTTAATGTTATTTCTGCTCTCATCTTCTTCCTACGGGTAGCTTGCCTTTTTTCGAAGTCACTGCTGATAGCACGCATATTACTGAGTTTGCTTTGGAAAAGTTGTCTCCTCTACCTTTGAACCCTTACTGGCACTGCTTCCTGTGGTCGCTTGCTCTCCTTCAGGCTCAGCTTGCTCGTCACCTGTTCCGCTCAGGGCTTCCACTGGGCATCAGGAGCCTTGTCAGATTCCTCCTAGCTAGTTCCCTCCCACCTGCTGTCACCGCTTTCCATTGATTAGCACTAACTCAGCACTGGTGTAAATTATAGTGTCCTTGAAACATTTCATCCGCTCATATCACACACACACACACGATAGTCTTTTCGTCTGCCTCCCTCTGCAAGGATAACCTTCCTTTCGTAATGTCAGGAAAAAGTAAGAGACTGCCTCCCTCTGTGTTTTGGGGGTGGTGGGTGCTACAGCTGGTTGGCCACCGTCTCTGCTCCTCTGAGCTGGGCCCCAGTGCTCTTGTGTCATTCCACGTCCACGCCCCGGGTGGCAGTAACGAAGGGCATCACGCAGAAGAAGGATACGCTACCTTTCTTCCCACCGCCTTCTTTGTTATCTGTAAACTATCCCTTGAAAGATTTCCCTCACAGCTTTTCTTATAAACCCGAAGGTAGTTTAGGTATAGCATAGGAAATTAAAAAACAAAAAACAAAAAACACCTTAATGAACTTGATGTTAAAGATGGGTAGTTTCAGATCCCATGGTGAAATTTTTAAGAATAGAATTAAACTTTCATGGGGGGGAGGTCTGGTAGCTGAGACCCACTCCAGAAATTGGTCCCTGCCTAAGTTCCCACCTTGTGTCGGGTGATACCTGTCCAGGGAACAGCCCACATCTGCCACGGGGCTGTGCTGCCAAAAAGGCTGTAATTTGAGGCAGCGCTGAGAGACCAGCTCAGCCCCAGAGCCTCCAGTGGGACCGGCGAGGCCTCTGTCATGACCGCATGACATACACTTAATGTCTCTCTCTGCCCAGTCCGGCTTCCTGCCCTCCCCCACAGGTGCACCCTGCAGGCCCCACCAGGTCACCTGCTGTGCTCCAAGCTCTGTGTCAGCAGCCTCTCCCAGGGAACCAGGCCATAGTTCTGCTCACTTACTTGGAGAAATACATGAGACCTAGATTGAGTCATGTTTCCAGGGACTCATCAGTGGTAGGATAACAGGGAAAAAGGAAGCTGGCTGATCCCGGCCACTCTCTTGCCCCCTCTGGAGGGGGTCACTGGCCTCACAGATGAGCCTCTATAATTCTATCAAGTTGAGTCACTTTTGTGGTCAAGAACCCTAGAGTTTGGAATAGAAGAAAGTTGGGTGGGTTTTTCTGTGGCTTAAGACCATACCCTACTAAGGAAATGATAAATAAGAAACACATTCTGTTTAATCTTTACGTTTTGCATTAATGTTCAAAGACGCTCTCTCAGATTTTCCCCTTGGTATTCACATTTTTCAATTTGCGGGAAGAAGTGTTGAGAAAGCCATCAGAACTTAGATGCCTTTGAAATACTGGCAGCTGCGCAAAATCCTCAACTTTTACAATGGGAGAGTCACCTGCCTATCCTCGTGTGTGTCACTATTAAGATGAACACAGAAATAGGATATCGCAAAGGGAGACACAACGGGCAAGACAGAACAAGGACCCAGTTTCTGGATCTCCAGCTTGTTTTTTCCTTTAAGCTATCCCCAAATTATTTCTAACATTACGTTTTTTTGTTTTTTTTTTTTAATTTAAAAGCTTTTCAATTATATCAACACAACTGTGACACTGTCATGCGATGGAAACAGTCTAGGGTTCACAAAGCTGTGGGTACAGCTGTGTTCCCTTAGCCTCTCTGCTCTCACCTCCTTAAAACTTTTTTTTTTAAGATTATTTATTTTGGGAGAGAGAGTGCGTACAGGAGGGGCGGGGCAGAGAGAGCGAGAGCAAGAGAGAGAGAGAATCACGAGCAGGTTCCACACTGTCAGCGCAGAGCCTGAAGCAGGGCTCAAACCCATGAACTGTGAGATCATGAGCTGAAATCAAGAGTTAGATACTTAGGGGCGCCTGGGTGGCGCAGTCGGTTAAGCGTCCGACTTCAGCCAGGTCACGATCTCGCGGTCCGTGAGTTCGAGCCCCGCGTCGGGCTCTGGGCTGATGGCTCAGAGCCTGGAGCCTGTTTCCGATTCTGTGTCTCCCTCTCTCTCTGCCCCTCCCCCGTTCATGCTCTGTCTCTCTCTGTCCCAAAAATAAATTAAAAACGTTGAAAAAAAAATTAAAAAAAAAAAAAAAGAGTTAGATACTTAACCGACTGAGCCACCCTGGTCGCACCTTCTTTACAGATAAGGTTGGGTTTAACGATGCCTCTCTGGGAGAGTTGTGAGGATTAGCGGCAGCATGTAAGGCATCTGAGTGCTGACACGATGCCTAGCAGTGGTCACCATTATTATTTTTCATAATTAAATCTGTAATTGGGAACCCTGAAATAAATGTGCACCGTCACCTACAGCCCGCCACTGGTAAGCCGGTGAAATTCATCCAGGCTTCCATAACTCCAGTGTGACCAGTCTGTGTTCGTTCCGACTTTTCTTGATGTCCACCTAGCGGCCCCTGCAGACCAGCTGCACGAGCGAGTGCTTTCCAGAACCTCTGCCGCCAAAGCGTTTCCTGTCTCCACACTTCTTGTTTGGCCTGTTTGCAGCTCCTTTCCAGAAGTCTGGAGATGGAGGCAGACACAGAGATGGACACGGACAGGGAGATAGATGCTTTTCCTCTTTTACGATGCTTCTTTGGTTCAGACATTCACAGATCCTGCTTCCTCTCTCCGAACTTGGTATGAGCTTCTACGCGGGTTCTGAAGCCACTTGAGTCCTCATGTGCTACCTCCCAGACTGCGAGCCACCTCTCAGTGGGGTTTGTGGCCTCAGCACATTTGGGGCCTCATCGCTAATAACAACAACTTGGGACGCAGTGAGGACTGCTTGGAGGAGGGGGCGTGAAATATATTGACATTGTTTTTTAACAACACTATTGAGGGATAATGCCTGCTTTTGTCTTCAGTGTTTATTTCTTTGGGTTCATTGGTTTTTTTCCTTTTCAGGCTACTCATGCTGGAGACCTAAAGAGATTTGTTCTCGATCTTTCTTCTTTTAGGTTATAAATGTTGTATGCTATAAATTTCCACCTGAGCATAGTTTTTGATGCACCCTAAACACCATGCTTTTTTACCATGTCAGTCTAGCTCAAATATTTTCAAATATCCCTTATCTTATTATAAGGTGATGGATAGGGCTGTTCAAGTCTGCTATCTCTCGATTTTCTGTAGACTGGTTCTTTCAGTTGCAAGACTGGTGTGGAAATCTCCAACTGTAATTGGGGGTTTATCCATTTGTTTTCTTGTAGTTCTTTTTTTTAATGTTTATTAGTTTTTGAGAAAGAGAGAGGGAGTGTGAGCAAGTAGGTGAAGAGAGAGAGGGAGACAGAGGATCTGAAGCAGGCTCTGTGCTCACAGCAGACAGCCCAATGCGGGGCTCAAACTCAGGAACCGCAAGATCATGACCTGAGCCAAAGATGGATTCGTAACCAGCTGAGCCACCCACGCGCCCCTCTTGCAGGTCTATCAGTATTTACATCATGTGTTTTGAAGCTTTCTTATTAAGCTCACACATTCTTAGGATTATTATGTTCACACTTCTGTCATTATGAAATAAGCTTCTCCGTCCCTTCCTTGCATTAAAACTGTTGTGTGTACTATTAACATAGCAACTTGAGCATTTAAAAAAATTTTTTTTCTCAATGTTTATTTTTGAGAGGGAGAGAGAGAAAGAAAAAGAGGGACAGAGTAAGAGGAGGGGAGGGGCAGAGAGAGAGGGAGACACAGAATCCGAAGCAGGCTCCAGGCTCCCAGCTGTCAGCACAGAGCCCGATGCGGGGCTCGAACTGACGAACCGTGAGATCGTGACCTGAGCCGAAATCAGATGCTTAACTGACTAAGCTACCCAGGCACCCCAGCAACTTGAGCGTGTTTTTAATTAACGTTACTGTTCGTTCAGTCATGTTCCCCAACACTTTGCTTCTATCTGCTTGTGTATTTGTATTCCGAGTGTGTGTCTTGAAGTCAGGGTGCCTTTGGTTTTATTCTTTAATCCAATGTCACCATCTCTACATGCCTTGCCTATGTCTAGTTAACATGTCCAATCTTTACTTACTTGTGCACACGGGATACAGTTAATATACTAGTTTTAATATCACCTACTAATGGAACCCTCTGTGTCGTTTCTGGCTAATTTTTGTTTTCCTCATTATGAACTGTATTTCCTTGCTTTCTTGCAAGCTTGGTAATTCTTGGTTGGACAACAGACCTGGTGAATCTTATTTTGGTGGCTGCGGCCTATTTTCATAGTCTCAAAAACATTCTTGAGCTTACTTCTTGAATGTAGCTGCGTTTCTTGTAACTCGTCCTTAAGGAGATTGCTTTTGAAGGCTGGATGAAGGCTGAGGCAAGTCGAGAGTCTGGGGCGACAATTTTAAGTAGATGGTCACTCACCTAAGGTCTCTGCAGATTGGGTCCTGCAGGTGCAGTGACCGTGACAGGCAGTGCTAGATGCCTCACTAGCCTCTCCCTCCTCTGAGCTTGTGCTCGTAAGATTTCTAATAAGGGTCATGCAGCACTTTACTTCACAATGATCTTTTTCTCCACTACTGACGTTCTAGCCTTCTCAGGACTCCGTTTTCTGCCCACTGAGCGATGAAGTTTCTGCTCTGACCCTGGAAGAGGAAGTCTTCTAAGCCCCGGGAGAATTATGAGCACTCTTGTCTATGATTTTTCAGTAACACTTTCACTAGCCTTGGGTAGTGTCCCTGACATAAACAGGTCAGTACTCACCTCGGACGGACGCAACAGGGCCCTCTGTGGGTCTGTGGGGTCCTCCCTCCGTGCCCTGACTTTTAGTTTCCTTGACTACCCCTCCCCCACCTCTGTCCTCATTCGTGGAGACTGCTGGCCCAGCCTGGGTCCCCCTGCCCCGTGCCTTGGGCCTGCAACTCTCTCCAGACGGTAAGTCTGGAGAAATTGTAGACACTCTGTCATTTATTTCCCATCTCTCAGGGATCATGTCCCAGCACAGCATGATATCCAATGCTTTGAGAGCCCTTTTATTTTTCCATAGATATAGACTTTTTTTTTTTTAATTTAACTGGATTAAGACAGGAAGGGAAATCCAACCCTTGATACACCACCCTGGCCAAGTGAGGAAATGCTCTAGTGAGTTTTCAATCCTTATTTACTGGAATTACCAAATGAGCCATGACCAAGAACAAATTTGGAGCTGTTTCCTAGAATCGATCTAATTCAATGTGTTCACCACACCTCATGGTATTTAATGTGGCATTTAACCTCTGGAAAGGATGGCGTCATCCTCATTGAGTGAATAGCATGTGCTAGAGCACCATCAGAGTGGTATTTGACACAGGGATGAGTTCTTTCTGAGCAGTTTTTGAGTGGTTTCTAGTTTCCTTGCTCTTGAAGCCAACATCTAAGAGGACTTGTGATCGTATTTGTTTACATTTCCTTTGCAGATGTTAGAACTACCTTCACCTTAGCTTTACATAAATATTCAGACACTTGCAACTGATTGAACATCCATTTATTGATTATAAACTTCACTTTTTGGAAGAAGAAAGAAAAATGGCCTTAAAAATAATTTACAGGTTGGGGCATCTAGGTAGCTCAGTGGGTCAAGCACCAACTCTTGATTTTGGGTCAGGTCACAATCTTACAGTTGGTGGGATCGAGTCCCACACTGCACCCTGCACTGGCAGTGTAGAGCCTACTTGGGATTCTCTCTCTCTCTCTCTCTCTCTCTCTCTCTCTCTCTCTCTCTCTCTCTCTGCCCCCTACCTTTCAAAAGTGAATAAATATTAATTTTTTTTAAAAATGATTTACAAGTTAATGACCATGTCCCTAATGTACCATGTGGCTTGAGTATATGCGCAGTTACCTGATAATGTATGCATCATTTCCTCTTTGAAAATTCCAGGACAATTGAAAAGTACATCTTGTGTTGTTCCTTATTGCTATGCTCTTCGTATGTCAATCACTTACGATGACTTTTCAACCTTCGATATTACCAGGCATCCATTTTTCCATGACTGTTTCTAAGCTTGACTACTGGGCTCTCTGCGTGGTCTGACTCTTAACTTTGGGTCATTTTTCTTTTGAGTTGAATGACTGTTTGCCTGATTCCCTAATTTTGGGCGTTAGTCTACAGGATTTAACTCTGGGCTCCCAGCCTCTTTTCCTTCAGCTCCTTCCACTGCTGTTATTCCAGTCAGAAGAAACTTAGCAGTATTTGTAGTCCTTTTCTTGTGGACTCTAGGGTATGCAAATAGACACACTGCACAGATTTAAAACAAAAAGTGCTGGGGCATCCAACTTCAGCTCAAGTCATGATCTCATGGTTCGTGAGTTCAAGCCCCCCGTCGGGCTCTGTGCTGACAGCTCAGAGTCTGGAACCTGCTTTGGATTCTGTGTCTCCCTCTTTCTGCCCCTTCCCTGTTCACACTCTGTCTCTCTTTCTCCCTCAAAAAATAAGTAAACATTTAAAAACTTGAAAAAGATTAAAACAAAAAGCATAATATGCTCAGAACTAAATTTATTACGTTGCATCATCAGCCGTCATGTTCATATTTATGCATTCTCTTTTGCTGAGTCACCATCTATAAGTTCTTCCTAAGGTTGCTGCTTCCTCCTCAATAGGTAACTCTTGATCTGTCGGGGGTTTTTGTGTCATCGTTTTGTAGTAACTTCTACCTGAATCAATGCCTGTGTTGTTTAGGATGGCAAAGGCCCAGCTGTTCCGGCTCCAGATTAGTGCAGTTTAGACAACATCTGCCTTTGACTTAAAAATAGAAGGCCATGAAAGGGTCCATTGCAGAGAGTTAAGTGATATAATAACCTATGTTGTTATATCAAACATAGCTCCATTGAGAACACTAGGGATGTAAAGACATTTTATCTTCATTATTTCTTTTGATGTTGACCTGCTCGTAAGAAAGTTTATTGTAGTCTGAAGGGTAGAAATTCTGGATCCACTACGTGCAAATCCTACCACCAGTATTTACCGGCTGTGTGGCCATGAAGAAATTACTTAACTTCTCTTGGCCACAGTTTCCTGCTCTATAAAAACAGGATAATAATAGTATTTATTTCATACATACTGTATGTGTGTGTGTGTGTGTCTGTGTGTGTGTGTGTGTGTGTGTGTGTTTACCTCTTAAAACAGTGTCTAGTTCATAGTGTGTGCCATATGAGTATTACTACTATAATAAAACATGAATAATAGGTAGAATTAATATGGCTTCAAATAGAACTGGGATGTCTTTCTCCTTGGCTCTCCATTTTAATAACCATGTTCCCATTTTAGACATGATATTGACACCGCACACACAGACTTTTTTCTAGCTTTATTGTTTCTGAAGCTGGTATATATTAGAACCACTGTAATTTTAAAACTTCCATTATTTCCCTAAAAGTTTCCATGGTGCTTTAGAATTGGGAAAATAAGAATTGTAAATGTATTATCGATCATTCATTCTGTCCCAATTGTGCTGGTAGCTGTTCAATCTGCATTGTTTCATTTATGTTTCACACATACCCATCAGTCGCTTTGATTTTCATCCCTCCTGCCCCCCTGTCAAGACATGGAAACTGAGATTTGGGTAATTTGTCCAAAACTGAACAGTCTGTTTCTGAAGGAGAAGCACAAGTCTGTCTGATAGCCCATCCCTTTCCCATAACCCGCGCGATAGACTTTCCTTGCTACAGACATATTTGACTACTTCCCTTGTTTAGAGATGAACTTTCCACTCTAATTTGGCCAAATCTTACCACTTTTAAATATACCTAACTCTCACACCCTTTTTTAATTCTCCTGTTATAGCTTCTGTCACTTTTCAAAGTAATGGTGTTCATGCAGTATCTCACCTCCACCATGAAGACCGTGACTTTAGAAGCAGAAAGCATTCGTCACTGCCTACCGGGAAATCCTCATGATCTTTGAGACATGTAACTACGGTCTCTCCATCTTCTTGTTTCAGACTCTGCCAATGATTTTGAGAGTCTGTACCAAGAATAGATGTCAGGTTTCAAGACTTGGAAATCTGATTTTTAAAGGGTTTCTGAAAATTATATAACCATATTTTTCTTTTTTTTTTTTAATTTTTTTTTTAATGTTTATTTATTTTTGAGACAGAGACAGAGCATGAACGGGGGAGAGTCAGAGAGAGGGAGACACAGAATCTGAAACAGGCTCCAGGCTCTGAGCTGTCAGCACAGAGCCCGACGAGGGGGTCGAACTCACGGACCGCGAGATCGTGACCTGAGCCGAAGTCGGCCGCTTAACCGACTGAGCCACCCAGGCGCCCCATATAACCATATTTTTCTAACCCTTCCCAAAGTCTGTGGTCGGGGGTGGGGGGGAGGGGGATGTTGCAGAGCACACAGTCCGCAGACAGGCACATCTCTTATCATTAGTTTACATTTCAAGTGTTGTGTGTCAGGTGGGTATTTGAAGTTTTATTTCCTTGAGCTGCAGTGAGAGTCCAGGAAAGGCAAAGTGTAAACAAAGAGCCTGACATTTACCCTCTGGGACCTGGTTTCCAAATGATCGTGCCCAGTGAAATTTCATTGGTTGTGCACAGGCTGTGAAAAATGCTGCCTCTCTTCTGATGAATTTCAGACTTCTGTTCACTAGTCTTTTGTCCATCCATAATGAATATTAATGCCGTACTTTATTTTGGCATCATGTTTTCGCTTTTCTTCTGGAAGAGGATTTGATATGACATCCATTTCATCATTTAAACAGTTGGGTTAAAGGTTGACGTGATAGCCTAATGAGGTCACTGAGTTGTGACCATATGCACTTGCCAAATCAAGAGCGTTATGGAGGGAATTTCCATGAGGGTAATTAGAATGACAACCCGTGCTTCAAGCCCTGGGTATACAAACTTGGCTTCATGAGATCTGGTGGAATGAGGTCTGCCATGGGAAGAAGGAACTGTGCCCTGAGCGCCTTTCAAGAAAACGCTTTCCCATTACCAAATGTATGCACTGGGTGCTGAATTCCCATTACCCAAATAAGAATTTCTTTCTTAAATCATCCATGGGAAAGAGTGCAAATGACTTCAAGGGAGGATTTAAGGGAATTAAAATTAGAGTTCAAGTCAATTCAATAAGTATTTACTAAATACTTAATGTGTACTCATTACCATGGGAGACACAAAGGGACATTCATGATCTTCAGGGAAACTGGGTAAAAAATTAGTTAAAATGAAATTGGCAGAAATGCCATTCGGGTTGAGTTTATTTTACATTAGTTTTTCCCAGCCCCTGGATCTTTGGCAAGTTTTACATCTCTTTGTCTTAAATCTTTGCATACAGCTATAATTATTTTCATCCATTTTTTTTTCACAATTGAGGGTTTTTGATAATGGCTTAATGAACTTGAAAATGTTTTTATAATATGTGCATTTTTGCTGTTTTCTTTGAAACTGGAAGTTAATATTTGAATTCATCTTCAACTTTTTCTATTTGCGTGTTGCAATTGTTCACATTAAAACTTTAATATTTTTCCCTAAAATCATAAATTATTCCCCAAATTCCCCAAATCATAAACTTATAATATTGTCCCACCAACCAGTGACTTTAAACCTTAAAAGTTAGTTTTTAATCACTTTTTCCCATTTGCTAAGTTATTTTGCCTTATAAAATGTTAATTCATTTTAAGCCTCTGCATCCTGTTTACATTTTTAGCTAAATCGGGAGAAAAGTGGCTTAAAGTGACAATTTGTTGCTGATTCATTGTTTCTGAAATGTCACCTCATTCAGTTGGTTCTTGAAAACTCATTTGCTTTTTTCTGTTTCCATCAGGCTACAAACTGTGACTCTTAGTCGTACATAGATCTAGAAGAATACATGAGGTACACTGCATTCATATTCATATTTAGCACTTGATTGAGCAAATATAGATTTAGCAAGTTCCTGCTGAGAGCTGGACATTATTCTAGACACCATATAGACACAGATGTAAGGGCAATTCCAGGTCTAAATGGGAGGTGGTCAGTTGGAATGTAATCCAATGGTAGAGTCACACAGAGTGGGTATTTTGAGACCTGCATTGGCTCGTTCAATCCTCACACTGTGCCCCGTGAAATAAATACTGATGAAGGCACGTTTTTGGTAGATTAACAGAGCTAATAAGAGAGCAAAAGAAGAGTCTTAAATCCCATTCTCTTTCCGTTCCATTTTGGTGTTGGTTGAAAACAAGGCTGTGCAAATAATACGCGTTGGGTGAACGTTTTCTGAATTTGAATGCAATTGTCAAGATGTTAAAATAAAGACAAATCTGTAGACAGGAACAAAAAAGGAGATGTCTAAGGTGCCTGGGAACAGTTGACAGAAGGGGAGGCAGAGATGCCCATCTCTGCACAGGGCTTTGATGGGCATGAGCGGCACCGTAGTCACTGCTCTCCCTGGAAGCCTGACCCCCGCACCTGAGGAAGATCCCTTACGTCTTCTGTGCTATTTGAGATGTGATGTGCATTCTGGGCACGATACATCGTCCACCTACTGTGATTTTTTTCCTTTGGCAGTCAATACTTTTTAACATCTGCATTGTATCCTATTAAATATAGCTCTCTTAGCTTGATGATCTAGAATGGCCAAAATTATTTCCTTCCTGAATTTCATCATTTGTTTCCAAGTGTTCCATTAGACTCTGTTAAAAGTTTTAAGGCATGGGTGTTTTCTTTTCAGAAGTCTGCTTGGGGAGATCCTTATTTTCAGGAATGATTTTTCTTTTTGTTTCTCTTAAGCATTTCAAAGTCCATGCAATTATACACTTCCCAGCAATTATCAGTGCACAGTCAAGTTTTACATAAGGCATTTCACATTTCTTTAAATGTAGTAAATGGGTATTACACAGATAATACAGAATGGTGTTTGTTCATGCAGCAGCCACATCGTGTGATCTCTTTCCTATTGTACTTTGGTTACTGTGGTCTTTCTGTACAAAAGTCAATTATGTTATCTGTGCAAAAGCTAATCGTTAAAAATGATTTCTTGCTGTTTTTAATAGACAAATGGATAGAAAAGTTGTACAGGCCACATTCAACTTTCAGAATAGCTCATTTGGTTTTTCCAGTTCTGAAAGCAGTCACGTGTAAAAGCTGATGTTAAAATTTTTTGACAGATTTACACTGATAATTCTTGGCTTCGGGGAGACCATTTTCTGGACACAATCTAAAGTGAATATGTATCTTCTAATAAGTCTTAGCATTTAATGAAAATAATAAAGGCCCTTGAAAAAATGGCAAGGAAGGATTTGTTAATTCTGAATATTCATGGACAAGGAAGGAAAACACCGAAAGCATTCATATGTACATAGTTCCCCCACCCCTACCTCTCTCTCTCCATTGATGGTAAAAATTCAGCCCTGCCTTGCCTGTCTCTGGCTGTCAGATCCCTAGCTTCTGTCGGAGGGCAGGCATCCTGAGTTATGAACTGAAATCATTTCTACCTTAGAAAAGCCAGAGACAGTTAAATGCCAAACAGTCTTTTTAAAGAACATTTTAAAAATACCCCTTGACTTAGCGATAGTGAATGTGGAATTAAATACAGACTTTCTTTTTTATAAAAGACAACAAAGAATATTGTGGATCATAGTGAACTATTTTCTATTGTGTTAAAGAGGTTTCTGTAGACTGGTTTCACAAACTATTTTTTAAAAACTAGAACTGAGAACCCTTTGACTATGTAGGCAGTGATTTCGTAAACATGTCGATATTAAATATCTAAGTGGTAATGGTTGTTTTCTAAGTGTTTCTCTAAGCTTATTTTATACACATTTAAGTAATTTTTTAGTAGAAATAATTTTGGAAATCACTTAAATTTCCTCTCCATTCACTGGGAAAGTTTTATTTCTCCATTTTTCAACCAAAGAAAACAGAGTATATTGCAATATTTATACATATATACCAAAATACACTTCCAATGTCCATGTTAAAAAAAGAAGGATAGACACATAAAATAATCAAATTTGTTTATTGGAAATGTTTTTTTGGAACTCATTTCTTTTTTAAGTGATAGTCTCCTTGATTTGTTTCACTACATCATGATAGCTCTGACTTACTGGTCAGATGCGAAATTTAAACCAGAAAGATATAGACCATAACCAACAGTCATCAACTTCACCCATGTAACCTAATAGTGAATCACCTAGGTTGGAAATTATGTTCGGAGTATGGAATGATCTCCTATCGGTGAGGTTTCAAGGCAGTTGAATTCTCAGGCAGAGTATCCTATCCACATAAAAAGCGAGCAGGTCAAGAAAGAACGGAATCGAGGCTTTCTTACTGACAAGCAAATGAATATAATACTTGATTTGTCAAAACTGATGGCTAAAACTTTGTTGTGAATCAGACACTATAAATGCATGAACCTAACAGATAAGTTGGAATATACAAGTGGTGCATTTTTAAGCCTAACAGATTCATGAATGAAATTTTCCATTTATTCTTTAATTCAGTGATTTATCCATAAAATGTCAACTAACATCGATTAGTGATGTGTATTTGGTTGTGCTGGTCCTAAAGGAGTGAAGATAAATATGGCATGAATATTCATCCACGCTGTATTTCGGATAGCTGTCCATATCCTACCGTGTTATCTGTCTGCCAACTCCGTGAGACTGGAGAATCTCATAATTAGAAAAATAATGTAGACATCGTCTACAACACTGTACGCAGAACTGTATTTCTGCGTCTTCTCAAACTGCATTTATTTATACTTTTAAAATACTCTTATAAAGGGTTAAATGGCAGACGTGATTAAAAAAAAGAATACATTTTCTCTATTTTTTCAGGGAAGATGAAAATGGTTTTGCGTTAGCTTTGCTAATCTGAATAGTTCAAATGCAGTGCAGGCTTTGGGCGATAAGTTGATCTCACCAGAAAAATCTCTCACTTTTCTGTCTCTCTCCTATTTCTCTTTTAATAGTTTTACCCAGCCATACATGTGGAAATCCTGGGGAGATACTGAAAGGAGTTCTCCATGGCACAAGATTCAACATAGGAGACAAAATCCGGTACAGCTGTCTCTCTGGCTATATCTTGGAAGGCCATGCGATTCTGACCTGCATCGTCAGCCCTGGGAATGGTGCTTCCTGGGACTTTCCAGCTCCATTTTGCAGGGGTACGTACCATATGACCACATGTGTCGTGAACCCAGACTAAGGTTTTGGTACTGATGGAATAAGTTTCCAGTAAACAAAAAGAATTCGCATCCTGCTGGGTCTTACCATGCCAGCTTATTCTGTTCCTAGAAGTCAATGTTACATGTAACCCAGGAAGCCATCACTGGGCTCTGTAAAGCTGATAAGAAATTTACATGTGTTCCTTAAACATCCGAATTTTTCTTCGTTCTGTTTCTCACATTCTATGGCTTTCTGCATAATGTTATCACTTGCTGTCATAGCATGCTAAGATTTACCGTGCACATTTATGTCCTTCTTGATTGGACGGCTCCTTTTTTACATTTTGTTCTCATTAAAAATGACAGGCACCACTTGATAATTAAATTATACCTTTTAAAGACTTTTTGAACACTCTTATACCTTTCAAATAAGTTGATCATGAAGGAACACACTCTATCCAAATGTTCAGCGGCATGATTTGGGGGCAAGGTTAGAATTACTTTCCTGATGCCCTGCAATTTTTAACCTTTTCCATAACACTACTTTACTGATCCATTAACTTTAGGAAAGAGCCTACTGTCACTCTCAAGTTCTGACTTTCCCGAGAAAAACTCATCACAGGGTTTCAAAAATAAAAGCGTGGCCAACATTTATTACGGCCTGGATGTGAAGCCAGAAAACGTGCTGAGCGCTGTACTTGGATCATACCATTTAATGCTCAAAACAGCCGTGGGAATGGTAAGCACAGACGCTCATTTAACAGATGAAGAAACAGAATTTTTGTTTTCAAAAGGTTCCAGGGACAGTTTGCATGTGACATCTGAAGATTCACCCAAGTCTGGCTTCTAATCCGTGCTCTCCAGCATGAGTCCAAATTCACAGCGTCGGCTACAAGTCGCGTAGGGCAGCGTTCAGTTATCATCGGAATGCTTATAGTTTAGCCTCTGTTATTTAATGAACGTTTTCTTTAAAAATTAAAAAAAAATGTTAATGTTTATTTATTTTTCAGACAGAGAGAGACAGAGCATGAACGGGGGAGGGTCAGAGAGAGAGGGAGACACAGAATCCAAAGCAGGCTTCAGGCTCTGAGCTGTCAGCACAGAGCCCGACACGGGGCTCGAACTCATAGAGCGTGAGATCATGACCTGAGCCAAAGTCAGAAGCTCAACCAACTGAGCCAGACAGGCGCCCCTCTTTAAAAAAATTTTTTCTGTTAAATATTGTGGTCTCCTAAGATCTCCCTGATGCTAATTACGGGATGATGGCATATTGCTGCCACAGTTACCTCACTCCTGCTGGGAGCTAGTACCTACCGATAGCTTATGATGGACCAGGCATGACTTTCCACGTTTCATCGTCTCAAATAGGTACTTTATTAAAGACTCATTTTGCGGCTGAGGGGTCCAAGGTTAAGGAATGTGACTTGCTCAAGGTGTTCTAGCTCGTAGCTGATGGCGTTCAGGTTTAGCAAATTCTTCCTCTTCCCTAGAGAAAATCACACCAGGAAAGTTATCTGTTCCAAGTGTCTGTTTTTCCTCTGGACATGCTTATTTCAATGTGTGTTTCTGAAGTCTGTTGTCTCTCTTACTCTCTCTTTCTTCTTAGGGCTGTTATTTTCCATCTTGTCAAAAGAGCGACATACTCAAAATCCAGACCTTTGTCCCATTTCCCTTGTTTTTTCACCAGTTCTCCTCAACTAATGGATCCCATTTAAGGATACCACTTGTATCTCCTAAATATATGCTTTCTTCCTTGTCCCCACCATTGTTCCCATCCACTCTGGAGAAACAATGGAGCTACTCCAGCTTTGTTCTATTATTCCCTGTATGCCAGCTTTTTCCTTTCTCACTGTCTTTTGCTAACCTCTGTTTCCTGTCCTACTACACTGTTCCAGTTAGCTTTCTTGTTTTCTTTTCACCCAGACCCACTTCAAGTTGGCTAAATGAGCTCCATGCACAGAATCTCAGCCTCCATCAGACATTCTACTCGCTACTCCTTCTTTCCAAGAAACACGTCTTCCTCACCCCTTTCTCTCTCAACCAGACCCCATCAGTGATTCCAGAGGAATGGAGAGCCAACTCTTCAACATGGCTGCCAACGTGCCTCATGATAACCCTGGCTTAACTGGACTGTAAATGCCATCTGTCCGTGTTCTCAGACACAGACTTAAAGTGTTTCTCCCCACATGTGATGTTGTGTCAGGGCTGACTGGTGCTGGCTTTTCTCAAAGCCACTGACTGTATCATCTCTTTTGCTCTGCATTCCTCATACCATGGCTGGGGCGGGGGGGGGTGGTGGGGCAGTTTGTGTCACAGAAATTGGTAAACCCTAAAAACCAGGGTGGTTTTCCCAAAGAATTCCTTCCTGACATACCACTCCACGCTTAATTCCACAATTTTGCTCTTTTATCCTGCTATGTTTATCTCCCCTATGGCCGTAAATCTACTAAGTTTTCAAGTTCACACTCACGTCCAAATTTCTGTCATTCCTTACATTGCAGCCTCTTTTGAGATTGCTTTTTAAAAAAGTCCTTTTGTCTGTAGCATTTATTTTGTTGCTAGTTTATATCTAAACATAATGTCTTAATATTTTTTCTTGAACTCCTCCCTGGTGATAGTCTCTAGTCATACAAACGTCGTAACTATATCCTTGATTCCTCTCTACCTTAAAATTTAGCATAGTCTACAGCTACTTCCCCTCACTGCTTTACCTGTTTCTCCCATTCAAGAACTTAACAGAGGTATAGAAACATGTTGAGAAGCAAATAATTAATATTTGTTTGGAAATGCAAAAATAAATATTAGCAGTTGCCGTGACAGCTTGTTTCTTGCCCACACTCCCCCAAGGAGTTTTCTTCTTAACTGAAGGGTCCTTACTAATTCCACAATTATAAGCCTTTTTAAAGTCAAAGTTAATATAACTGTAAGCTCATAACCATTCTTATTCTGTCGCCAATTTATTAAATTCCACCAATATTAAGATGCTTTTATCAGGATAAATATTTTTTCTCCTCTATTACAGATTATTGCATTTTGCTTACATTTTGCTTTTCCCAGTGCTTGGGCTAGTAGCATTCCAAAGGGCATTAAATTAGATATAATTATTTTATGAAATGAGTTTGAAGGCTGCATCACAGTTTGTCATTGAATTGGATAACTGAATCATAAGGAAAAAGAAATCAATGATCTAATTCTTATAAATGTGTAGATGTAGCATATCTAGGAGAGACATAAATGAATTTCAGGAAAGTGGGTTTAGATAATTTATAAAAATTAAATGAGTATATTTTCTGCTTCCCCAACATTCTAGTTATTTAGTTCTGGGAATTGCTGGAGGATTGATAGCGATGTTAACGGTAACACCACTATGATCCCATTACAATGACTTTTCGCTGGTGTTGAAAAATGTATATAGAACTCCAAGTGGCAGCCTTTAACCTGAACAATGGCACTTAAAGGTGTGTATCATTTCTAGAGTCACGTGATACTCGTTAAGTAAAAATGATAGAATCATCTATTTAATAAAATCAATACATAATAAAATGGGAGGCCAGCCAGCTCTTCCTCTGAATGGGAGCCCAGCATCAAACTGACTTCTCCTCAGGATGAGACTTTAGATATTGTTCTTCTGGAGCTATCATAGATCAGTCTTCTTCATTTATCCTAGAGTTTTCAACTTAATGTCTAGATCTTCTTTAATTCTATTTCATTATTGCCTGTTGCTCCTGGAATCTTTGCAAAGATTTGCTGTTCCTGTGTGTTCAGCTACGGTGGACATTTAGAGGAGAAATATCAAAGGCAACTCAGAGATCCAATAACAGATGCTCTCAGCTCAGGATTGGAGTGCCTTCTCAATTTGCTTTCAGCTTCCCCTACTGTTTTATTAAATAAAATAGGCTATAACATGAGGGCCCAGGTTATATGACAAATTACTTAGGTCCCCAGGACCCTGGAGGGCCACAGAGTATGAAATCCAAAAGAGGAGGGATTCTTCTTGAATGCAAACTGAACGACCAGAAGTTGTCTCCAGATTTATGGCATGATCATACAAGAAGGTAGAAAGGAAGTAGGTAAGGAGCTGCATTCAGGAAATGCTCCTCCTTAAGAAACAATGATCTGATCCAAAGAACCCTCAGGTAGAGGTGATCCTTATGTCATGTGAGTCCAGAATGAGGTGGGTAAGTCCCTCCTTTCCCACCTCTCTTTAGACCCTGCAACTCTCTGACTCTGGACTTCATTTTTTAAGTATCAGTGTGAACTTACACCAGCTGCCTAAATCTAGGAATCCAACCACAAAGGGAATATGTAGACATAAGGGACATTTGGGGACATGAGCTCTGGCTGGGCCTGGAAGAGATTAGGATAGTTTGTGCAAAGCATAAACTATAGGACAGTTGCATCAGGCATATGCTATTTGAAATAAGCCAGCTCCAAGCAAACACTAGTCCACTCCAGAGATGCATTCTCTTGCTTCCCCAAGCATCGGCTCTGATGCACCTTAATGCTTCCAATGACAGAACACTTTGTATTTGCAAAGTGCTTCACAAAATACTTCTTAACATTACAGAGCAG
This sequence comes from Neofelis nebulosa, assembly GCF_028018385.1. Classification (NCBI taxonomy): domain Eukaryota; kingdom Metazoa; phylum Chordata; class Mammalia; order Carnivora; family Felidae; genus Neofelis; species Neofelis nebulosa. The sequence goes on along the minus strand of NC_080784.1, from coordinate 4,435,510 downwards.
AGATCCCTAGAAGTCATAGCTCTGGACATTCCCAATCACAAGCTGTCCTAAATAACGTTGTTTGTTTGTTTGTTTGTTTGTTTGTTTGTTTGTTTTGTAGTCTGCACTTCATAGGTTAGCCTCTATTTTGTGCACAACTCCTGTGAACTGCTATAGAAAAGCATTTAAAGATCATAGTTGTAGGGTCACCTCAGTGGCTCCGTCAATTAAGCAGCCGACTCGTGATTTCAGTTCAGGTTTTGATTTCACCATTTGTGACTTCAAGCCCTCCATTGGGCTCTGCACCAACAGCATGGCCCCTGCTTGGGATATATTCTCTCTTTCTCTCTCGCTCTCCTTCTCTCTCTCTCTCAAAAAGTAAATAAAATAAACTTGAAAAAACTCTCCAAAAAGTCATAGTTATACACTTTCAATTTGTAAATATGCCGAAGTCCATAAATTCATGAACCTGTTTGTATCTCTAATCACCTTGAATGTAGGCAGGGAAAGCAATATTTTTCTTGTAATAAAGGTAAGGACGTTTTAAATGGTGCTGACATAGGTTGTAAATTTATGACTTAGACATTAGAACAAGACAGTTGATATATCATCCTACTTTTACTAAAATTTAATATAAGTGGCCTATGCACATAATTAAAAAAAAAAAAAAGCAATAGTAAAGGGATTGCTGTGAAAAGAAACAGCCCATCGAAACTACCATACTTTTGTGCCACAGATATTCTGATACCGTTTACCTATTTTTGTTATCATTATAACTTCTTTTTTTTTTTTTTAATGTTTATTTATTTTTGAGACAGAGAGAGACAGAGCATGAATGGGGGAGGGGCAGAGAGAGAGGGAGACACAGAATCGGAAACAGGCTCCAGGCTCTGAGCTGTCAGCCCAGAGCCCGATGTGGGGCTCGAACTCACGAACCGTGAGATCATGACCTGAGCCGAAGTCGGACGCTCAACCGACTGAGCCACCCAGGCACCCCTCATTATAACTTCTTATACTGTTCTTAATCAGTTTTATTGTTTAACTTTTATTATTTTTAATTCACATCTTGCTTTGAGTATGAACATACTTCCATTACTTCCATCTACTGTGTCTTGTTTATCCCAATTTTAGATTTATGTATATTATCTTTAAAAAATTAGATAATACAGGGGCACTGCGTGGCTCAGTCGGTTGAGCATCCGACTTCAGCTCAGGTCATGATCTCACGGTTCACGGGTTCCAGCCCCACGTTGGGCTCTGTGCTGACAGCTCAGAGCCTGCAGCCTGCTTCAGATTCTGTGTCTCCCTCTCTCTCTACCCCTCCCTCGCTCACACTCTGCCCTCTCTCTCTTTCTAAAATAAACATTAGAAATCAAAAAAAATAAATAAATAATACACAGTATACCTTTTTTTCCCCCCTCCCTCCCGAAGGCACAGGCAAGGCTTTACTGGGACTACAGCTTGAGCTAAAGAGAGAAAGCTAACACACAGCAGCTTGGCTGGCCCCTCCAAATACTGCAGGGGCGGAGCTTATGTAGGGAGCATTCCAGCTCCCACCCAACAGGTTAAAGAGGGAAGGGGGAGGAGGTGCTTCATCCTGATTGGCTGGAAGGGCCTCGTCCTGATTGGTTGACGGTAGCAGGCAACTGGGGCAGCTCATTGGTGCTCTTTGGAGCCTGGCTCTTTTGGCTCAGGTGTAAGCCCGCATCTCAAGAGCATCCTGGTTCTGGCTTTGGGCTGGCCGTCCACCCCCGTTTGCGAGCTGGTAGAGGCTCAGATCCAGCATCCTCACTCCCACCAAGTCCTCTCTGTCTTAGGGTCCCTTCGTGGCCACTGCAATCTGTTCCCAGAGTTGGTTTCTGAGGTGCAAAAATGATAGAAACAGGGCCAGACCCAGAAGTCAAAGACCAGGTGAGGCTTTATGGGGGTTATGGGAGACACAGCATTGACAGAGAATAATTAGGCTGGCCTCCCTCTTTCTGGTGTATCTTCTGATCATTTCCTCCTTCTGTATTCTCTCGGCTGTAATAGAACTTTTGCAATATCAAAATTATTAACATTTATATTTTATGTTATAATCTTAATTAAGTCCTTCTTAATTTGTCTAAAGGCTGAAAAGCAGTAAACAACATTCATATTATTATAACTGTGTAAATATTTTTCTCCACATAAGTATTATGTCTGTAATTAGACTGCCTCCTCTGAAATCCAATATCTCACTCCCTGTGCCGCTCAGAGTTCAGATGAGTTCTTTCTCAGCCTCAATTATTCATAATAATGCCATAATTACTTCTGTTTCACATTTGGACCAAGGCTATCTCGTATAGCTTGTTTAGTTAATGTCATATCAGCAGGCTTAAACACAAATATTGTGTGCTCATGTTAAACCCCAAATGATTGTTTCTGACTGGCAGTTGATTCTGATACTGGTGGTAATTTGCAGACTTCTGTATCTGACTTTCAGTTTGCAGCCTTGTCTCCATCCATTTGGCAGAGGGAGGACAGTGCTGGAGTCTGTGTGAGCAGGTCCCTGCATGTGCCTTGTGTTGATTAGACACAGCCATTCTGTTCATACTTAATTGGAAGGGAAGCTAGGAATTGGATCAGCTATAAAGTCGGGAAGAAGGAAAAAACAGATTCAGTAAATGGCTGGCTCGTTCATGCAATGACTGCCTTCCATTGGTCCTAAAATTTTGAGTTATCTTTTCTTTCCCTTGTGGATTAATAAAATTTAAGTTGTGTCACTATAATCCACATGTCTTCTACTTTATGCTTCTTCTGGTTGTTACTAGGAACAAACTTTGTTCTTCATTCTGAAGGTCACGGACTTTCTCTCAAACTCAACTGCTTCTTGTTCCACATACAACTGTTCCTGAAGTGTCTAGTTGCTACTGTCCCCAGAATCCTGGACTTCCATTGCTTTGTCAGTAGCTCCATTGCCTTCATTTCCCCAACCCCATTCTCCCCTCTCCCTGTACTGTCCCTCAAGAGGGCTCTACACTGGCTCCTAGGGCTGTTCTTCACTACCCCACTCTTTCCTAATCCAGCATCTTCCTTTCTCCGTGTTTCACCCCAGATAAGCTGTCTAAAACTGTTTCTTCTGAGGAAAATCCCTTAAGCCTCAGTGTGCCCACAAATGTCCTTTTATGCATCCACATGGATGGATATTATAGCTGAGTATAAAGCTGTATGTGGAAAACATATCTTCCCAAAATTGTTAAAGCATTGTTTCATTACTTTAAGCATATTATTGGCTTCTGCTGAAATATATTTTCTCTCTCTCTGTCCACATGTATGCACATGCAAACACACACACACACACACACACACACACACACACAAAGTAGGTGAGTGCCTTTTGAAGTTTGTGACTGAAAAGTTTGTCTCGAACTAAAAAAAAAATAATTTTTCCAGGCATATGTCAATAGAGAAAATGGAGAGGTTTCTAAGAAAGGAAACACAAGTGAAACATTTTTTGAAGGAAGATACTATTTTCATAATTCATCATCTTCTCAGGGAGAAGAATAATGCACATGGTGTGGGAAAATGCCACAGATGCACCTGTTTGAGGTGAGCCTGGTTGTAGCCCCAAGCATCCTCACCATGTGTGAGGGAGCTGGCATGGGCCATGATAGTCACCCCCCCAGGCAGGGCTTAAGGGGTCATTCAGCTGCCACCTGCCTCATAATAGCCAATTTCTCAGGATTTAGAACAGTGTTTTCCACTAGAATGTGATGCAACCCAGAAGCCTGAGCCCACCATGTAATTAAAAGTTCCTAATAACTACACTTATAAAGTAAAAAGAAACAGGTAAAACTAATAATACATTTTCTTAACCCAACATAGTCCAAAGATGACCATTTGAACACATAATCAATATAAAATATGAATGAAGTACTTTGCATTTTTTCATACAATTCTTCAGAACCTGGTGTGCACTTTACAGGTACAACATACCTCGGTGTGAAACAGCCACGTTCCAAGTTCTCATTCGCCTCTTAGGCTAGGGGCTACTATTTCAAATGGCTCAGATTTCACAGGCAGAGGAATTTTAGTATTCTTTGTCCCTTCCACACCAATTGTTAATGCATGTGGAGTTCTGGCACTAAGTGGGTTTCATTTTCACTTATGATGTCGATTCAATATATAGATGTAGGTTTATGATAAGGACTCATAAGAAAATGGGTCTGAGTATACTCTGTCATAGACTGATTGGAATTCTTCCTTCAACTTCTCAGCCATTTTGCTGAAACAGATTTGAGCTGAATGGTATCGGAAAGTGGAGTCTATTTTTAAAATTAGTTTAGGCAAGAGATAAGAGTGAGCTGGCTCTTGATTAATCCAAAAAGGTTTCTCAAAAGGAATCTCATTTCAGACACTGTCTTACTTTTGGAACAAATGACGCTGGGGTCTGAGGATTGAAGGGTATGGGGAACTTTGAAGAATGGGCAAGGTAACTGTTGGGTAAGCAAAGAATTGGAAGCTCTTTGGTGCATGTACAACTCAAAAAGTATGCAAGAAAAAAAGACACATTCTAGGGAGGGCAAGAACTAGATTTAATTCCGGGGCCTAGCACCCATGATCTATGTTGCTGGAAGCACATTACATGCCTTTCCTAGAGTTCTTCTCCACCTGTGAACTATTGTATGTACTACAGTGAGATGTTCACAAAGACAGAGCACTACAGGTGAGGTTGGACCCAGCAGCTTAGCTCCAGAGGCCACTTACTCAATCTCTACATAGAAGTATATATAGGAAATGCTAAGTATTTTGAAAAAATGTATTAGTATGAGGGTTAAATGTGATGACATACGCTAAGCACCTTGCAAAGTGTTTAGCACATAAATGTTTATAGGCTCTGCAGTGCTTGCTTCCTGGGTGCAAATCCCACTCACTATTTGTGTGCTGTGACTTTGGCCAAACTTACTTTATCTCTCTGCTCTGAATCTCCTTCTCTGTGTAATATACCTATTTCATATGCCTGTGGTAAAGATTAAGTGAGAGAATCCAGGTGGAAAGCTCAGCAAAGGGGTGCCTGGGGGGTTCAGTTGGTTGAGCGACCAACTTCGGCTCAGGTCGTGATCTCGCAGTTTGTGGGTTCGAGCTCCACGTCAGGCTCTGTGCTGACAGCTCAGAGCCTGAAGCCTGCTTTGGATTCTGTGTCCCCCCCCCCCTCTCTACCCCTCCCCTGCTCATGCTCTGTGTCTCTCTGTCTCTCAATAATAAGTAAATGTTAAAACAAAATTTTAAAAAAAAGCTTAGCAAAGACCTGGCATAGTGAAATTCTGTAAATTCTAATTATTATAATTACCGATCCTATTTCCGCACCCCCCCACCCTGCTTCCCGTCTTGAAAACAACTTCAGATTTTGGAACGAAGTGAATGAAGCCCATGGCAAACAATCTAAAAGTAAATTCATGTGAACTCCAGGATCTCAGGGAGATCCTGCTTAAGGATCTCCCTGCTTAAAGGGTTTTTAATGCATCGTTGATATTCTTTGGAATATATTTTTTTAATGTCTCAGGCTGATTTAATGAGAGAAAATGAATGAACAGAGACTCAGACCAAGAGGAAATTAAGTAGCTGCTGAAGGCTTAGTCGATGTAGAAACAGGTCATTATATTTTACTTGTCACTGTCAGGATGCAATGACAAGACCAATGTTACACATACACCATGCCCGTTGATACACAAATGCATATGCCTAGCATGACGGTATAGAATATATAGATTTAACAATAGTCCAGGTGTAAATCCTTTCTAGATTCTTTTTTTCTGAAGGGAATGATCAATCAAATTCAAAGTATCTGAATAAGGAGCAAATAGAGTAGCATTTGTTATCCAATGATAGATATTTCAGTTTGGTCACTAAAATTGCAAAGCTTAAGAAAAAGATATGATGGTGGTGAAGCCACTATCAATTACCAGATGACAAGCCCTGTTTATGTGCCTTATATATATTCTTGTATTTAATATTCAAGATCACTGTTCAAGTTCTATGTTACCACTGGTCTTGTTTCTTACAGTCTCAGGCACGAAGGCAAGACGTGACTTTTCTGAGGTCACACGGCGGTTAACTGGGAGAGGCAGAATCTGAACCCAGGCATTTTATGCCATTTGCCCCTATGATGCCGTGCCCATTCCCTTCCAATTTACAAGAGAAATAAACGTCTTTAAAAGAATCTCAGTTATCATCTGGAAACAAATATTTGAATTTAAATTAAACAAACATTTCTTCTTGAGAACTGTGTGCCTGAGCCCTGAAAAATGGAAGGGCCAGGGAGAACATGGCTTGTCTGGAGATGGGCTATCAGGACTGTTAACAGGTCAGTTGATGTCCCCCCTGTAGAGACGACAGGGGGCTCATTCAGTGCTCTCCTCTTACTCCTCCTCCTACGTGCAGGACAGGAAGGTGTCTCACAGACCCCGTAGGCCATTCAGAGGTCATGTGCCCAGAACAGAGAAAAATAAAGGTAGTCAGATGCCAGAAGGGAAAGGTGGCAGTTGGTCTCGGTATTTTCTGTGGGTGTACAAATGATTTAAGCCAAACACTGACTAAAACTGCTTGCCGGAGTGACTACCGTGCGTAGCAAATGAAAAAAAATTGATGTGTAAGCTTAGTTCAAGAGAGCTTTAAGCCCATAGAGGACTGTTTGGCTGTAAGGTCTTTCTCCCGTTTTATTTCAAAGGCTAAATATGATTTGCTGAAGCTATTTCTTTACAGAGTAAGTCAACCTTAGAGAAAACAAAGCAGACAGTGGTCTGTTTTCTCAAGTGGGCTTCCTACTCCAGGGGAAGAATTTCTTTGTATTAAGTTGGTCCATACCTCTTTCTTCTTTCTTCCCTGCAGTTTTAGATCCTTCACAGAACCCCACCCCTCATCTGCCCTCCCAACAATCCCCCATCCTTGGGCACAAAGGCAAGACTTGGCAGGTGCCCCCGAGTAGTGGCGCAATATTGGTGCACAGAGAAAGTTCTCTGGCCCCAAGAAGAACCACCTTGGGAGGCAGTTGAGGCAAGATACAAAACATTTGAGAGGTGGTTGGCCAATAATTATTCTTACTTTATTTTCTATTTCTAGCCAATGGAATCTTTTTAGGTAACTATGAGATACTCAAGAAAGAAAGCAATGAGGAAGTTGAGATAGCATGGCTAAACATTTTATTTAGATTAAAATCCTCTGGGGCAGGTGTCATATTATAAAATTTACATATACTATGTTATGCTGTCCAATAATTGTGAGGTGAATATTTATAGTTTGCGGATAAGGAATCGAATTCCCTGACATGGCAGAGACTCTGGTCCAAGGCTACAGAGACAATGGCTGCCATAGGCAGTTCTCACGTGGTGCTTCTTACACATGCCTCCGAATGCCTCCTCCTTGGGGGAAGCTAAAGGGAGGTTGTTTGCTTTTGTGTTGTGGAAAAGCATGATCTGTAAACCATTAAAAGTAATAGCAAATGAATCATTATTGAAAGCTAGGCTTCCATAAAGCTCTAACCTTGTTTCTGTCTAAACACATGCATTTAAGACAAATATTCACCTAAATTTGTCAAAACACGTTGTCACTATTATGTGATGGTTTTAAAGAATATAGGATGTGACAGCTGGGGGGTTTTTTGTTTTGTTTTGTTGTTGTTGTTGTTTAAGAGTTGACTGATTTTATCCATTTCAGGACAGTTGCTTTTTTTTTTCTTTTTTTTTTTTTTTTGGAAGGATGGATCCTAGTTAGCAAGCAAGGATGCCATGAAATAAAGAACCGGGAGCCATCTCAGTAATGCCTTTAATAAAACAGGCTAAATAATGTATGCGTGTGTTTCATTTAGAGCTGTCTAAAGCTGAAAATTTCTTTAATTGATAAGCCTTACATAACGTGACTGGAAATGACAATATGTCACTTGCCACTGCTTCACGAAATGTCACTCAAGGTTTTTTAATTGCAGGCATTCCGCTGCTAGTGATGCCAGGGAGAAAGAGAGGCTGGGGAAGATGTAGCTGGAGGGGAGGAGAAGGGAGAGAAGTCATGCTTTTTATGCGAGCCTATAAATTCTGTGATATTTAAAACACAGCTGTGTTTTTATCAGTTATGTTACAGAAATAACATAAAACGAATCTTAAATGATCTGTCATGTCAGGACCACGCATTACAAAGTAAGATTGAGTGGGGCAATCTTCACAGAAGGAACCTGGCTCTAAATTAAGTTTGAATGGCTTTAGACAATTTTGTTTTAAGCACTTTTCTTGCACACTGTGCAATAAACAACTCTAATGTAAACCTTACCAAAATTGGGGGAAAAAAGAAGTATTGAAAATATATGTCAACATTAGATTGTAGTAAGTCTGGCTTACATGTTTTGCATTTCATGATGTCACAGGCTTTCTGCTAAGTACCTTTTTTAAAAATATGTTTACATTATCTCATTAAATCCAATCTTGTGACAAGTTTAAAGCATAATCATAAGGTGCCTGTATGCCAATTATTTTTAATTTTGTGGATTAATTTAGTTATTTTTCTGTGATTTTATTAGAGGCACCATATTGGGTTGTAGAGCTGACTGTCTAATACCAATATAGATATATTTCCAAGGAAATGCCATTCACTGTGATAGGTAGTAACAGACGTGTCTAACAGCAAGAACTTTGTCACTCAAGATCCTGCTTTGCCATATAATACCTGGGACATCTTGGGCAAGCTATTTTCTTGCAAAGCCTCTGGTTTCGATTCCTTTAAATTAGACTAATACTTTTAATCTCACAATACCGGCAAGGATTAAATAATATCTCAAAGTGCTCAATACCAATAATTACTATTATTATTGTAAATGTTATCACTGAAGATCCAGGATGGAGGGAAAGTAGGGACCAATGAGGCCAACCCAAGCTCTGGGAACTCTCAAGGCTAAAGTCAAAGAGCAGATTACTTTTCTTGTTTTTCCTTTGTAAGATTAGTATTATACCATAAACTTTCAGTTTTAATTGATAGCATTTTCTTCTCAATATCCTCAAAATTATACAAATTAATAGTTATTTCTTTGCCTGTAATTGAACATAATGAGTGTTTCCAACATTTACAGCTGCACATAATACTATAATTAGTGTCTCTGTACATATAGCATTGCTTTTGTTTCTTCTGTTTAATTATTTCCTAAGGATAGAGTTTTCAAAATGTTGTTTATGCCTTGCACACTTGCTGAACAAATTTCCACGCTGCCAGGAGTTTCACCACAATTATTCCTAGTTTTGATGTTAGTATTTGCTTTTAATTTGCTGAGAATTTAGTAGCATTAGAACGATGCCCCAAAGTTGCCTTAATCGTCCTTTGATTTCCCATAGAATATGTCTGCTTACTATTTGTGTCCATTCATTCATTCTTTAAAGAAACATTTAGTTATCAAGGACATACATGTTTTCAGACACACTTACCAATAAGTTCAGTAAACTCTACTGATCAAGGGTAAGATAGTAAATATTTTATGTTTTTCAAGCCATATTGTCTCTGTATGAACAGTCATTGTGCAGAAAAGTTTCCATAGGCATTACCTCAACAAATAGGCAGTGCTGTGTTCCAGTAAATCTTTATTTATAAAAACAGGTCCAAATGTGGTCCACAAACTGTAGTTTGTGTACATTAGTTCCTGAAGCTGGGGCTACAAAGTGAAAAAAAAAAAAAGGAAAAATCCCAACCACCATGGAAATTACATTTTTGGTTGGAGATAGATAGCATAAATACATAAAGAGATTAGTAAAACCAGATACATAACATCTAACTGTAATAAGTGCTCAGAGATATTCTCACTAAGAAAGTGACATTTGACCAAGAGCTGTACTGGCCAGCTGTTTGGCTTACCCAGAGCTGTCCTGGTTTTAGCACCTGAAGTCTTATATCCTGGGAAAATTATGTATTTGGCAAAATGAACATTTTTGGACCCCTCATGGAGGTAGAGTGGTCCAGATCAAGGAAGTGTCCATGGCTTGAGTCCTGAGATACAGGGCTAGAATGGGGGGATAGTACAGTGGTGAGTGTGGCTAGAGCACGTTGGACAGTGGCAGGTGGGAGAGAGCAGGTCAGAGACAAGGTGAGAGGAAGAAGGTCTTGGAGGGTCCTGTGGTCCCTAACATAGGCACTAGCTTCTATTGTGAGCAATATGGAAAGAAGCTAGAGGATTTGGGGAAGAGAAGTGGCATCATCTCATGTAGAATTTAAGAGGATTACTTGGCTGCTGTGTTGAGAAAATAATATATGGTGGAAAGGATAAAATCAGAGAACCTGTTAGGAAGCCATTGTAACAGAGTGAGAGGTGGTGTTATTTGTCATGATAGTGGCAGGGCAAGCTGCCGGATGCAGTTGGATCAAGAACGTAGTTTGAAGAAAGGGCCACTAGGGTTTTAGGACACCGTGCTCATGGATATGAAAGAAATAGAAGAGTGATGGGTGATGCCATGGTCTTTTTACCAAGCCACTGGGAGAGGGGAGCTGCCATTATTTGACATGGAGAATACTGTGAAATTTCAGACTTGGAAAGGGAAAGATCAGAAGTAGGACTTGGGAGTAAGTCTGGAATGTGTTTAGGCGTCTACATGGATGTATCATGTAGGGACTTGGATACATAAAACTGAATTCAGAAGAGAGATCTGGAGTGGAACTACAAATTTGAGAATGTTCAGCATACAGATGGTATTTAAATCCATGTAACTGAGCACGGATGAGACCAATAAGGGAATGGATATAGTCAGGAAGAAACAAAGTCCAAGGATGGAGCTGCAGGCATCATGCTACGGATCAGAGGGTGACTTGAAACCAGGTGGGGCTGAGTATAAATGGCCAATAAGATCAAAGCAAGCCTGAGAAGAGTAGTTCATAAAAGTACTACTGAGGGACGCCCGGGAGGCTCAGTTGGTTAAGCTTCTGACTCTTGGTTTCGGCTCAGGTCATGATCTCACAGTTTTGTGAGTTGGGGCCCCATGTGGGGCTGTGTGCTGGCAGTGTGGGTCTGCTTGGGATTCTCTCTCTCCCTCTCTGTCTGCCCCTCCCCCACTCATGCTAACTCTGTTTCAAACAAAACAAAACAAACTTTAATTAGATAGATAGATAGATAGATAGATAGATAGATAGATGATAGATAGATAGATAGATAGATAGATGATAGATAGATAGATAGATAGATAGATAGATAGATAGATAGAGCTAGGGAATAAATCATATTCACACATTGAACCAGTGCTATTTTAAAAACTTTTGATATTCTATATATGTAAGATGTAACCATTGGTGGAAATTTTGAGAAGGGTATGTACGATCACTCTGTACTATTTTTGCAAACTTTTGTGAATTTGCAATTATTTCAAGACTAAAAGAATAGTTTTAAAAGCCTAGTGAAAAAAACAAATTTAAGGAATAGAAAATGGAGAATAGTCCAGTGTTGTTGAGAGCTTGTGTGACAGGAGAACTGACTGTAGGATTTATTGGTGTTGCTACCTGAAGAGCCCAGCTGCAGTGGGTGAGGAAGGACAAAATCATGACTCAAGTGGGTTCAAGAGAGGATGACAAAAAATTAAAGTTTGCAGTTATAGACATTTTTTGAAATGTGTTACTGGGAAAGGGGTTTTTAAAAATAGGACTAGAGATGGATGTGGAATTTGGAGGTAGATGTGGAATCAAGAGGTAGTTGCTTTAAAATTTTGAATTGGAGAAATTATAATATGTCTATATGCTGAGAACAGTTGTCCAATAAAAAAAGGAAATGATCATTTGGAGAGAGGAGAGAGTGCTAATGCTTGGCTTAGGGACTTGATCAGGGATGAAAGCAAGAACACAAACAGGTGTCAGCCCTTGGTAGGAACCCAGTATGGACATTTTATGAGCAGAAGTACAGAGAGATGATCAGATAGAGTGCTGATAGGTTGTAAATTGTCTCTTTTTATATATTTTTTTAAAAATGCTTATATTTTTATTTATTTTCGAGAGAGAGAGAGCAAACATGAGCAGGGTAGGGGCATAGAGAGAGAGGAAGAAAGAATCCCAAGCAGGCTATGCACTGTCAGAGCAGGGCTTGACAGGGGCTCAGACTCATGAACTGTGAGATTATGACCTGAGCCAAAGTTGGATGTGTAACTGAGCTTCCCAGGTGCCCCTAAAATGTCTCTTTTGATTGCCTCTGTTTTTAGTAAACAGGAAAGAAAATCACCATTGAAGGGTAGGAGTATTGGCAGGTTAAGGATGAAGGAGGTGTGATATGGTATTCACCCAGAAAGAAGCCTAAAAACTGAGGGAAATTAAGAATGCCACAATTAAAGGACATTTTGGATCTAGCCAATCAATTTAAAGTTAGACCCATCTACATGGTTCTGGTTTTGCGTTTTCTCTAGCCATACTTACCTAAATGTGAGAGTAAGTGTGGATTTGACCCAAGTTTGAATTGAAGGAATTGACAATGGACTTATGGCAAGCACAAGGGGTGATTTAAATAATGGCCATGAAATCTAAGGATGTCCAGGTGAGACATAAGAACAGGAGGGAATAAAAGGAGAAAGTGGCAAGATCAGGGAACTGTAGGTGCTATGGGTTCAAAGAATGGTTGGAGTTAATGTGTTTGGAAAGTGGCCTGGACATGTGGAAAGTTCGGGTCTGATCACAGGACACTTCAAATGCAGCTATGGCAAACGATCATGTATCATGTTGAAAAGATGAAGGACGAGGATGGGGATAAAAGGACTGTGTTGGAGGGTTGGAGGAGGGGGGCAAGTGAACTGAGAAGCCAGCCTTCAAAGGATTGTCTATCATTGATATGGAAATAGCAAGAATTAGGCCAAACATGGAATTGCAGAAAATGGCAGTGAGCCAGGGGTAAAAAAAAATCTTCACGGAATAATGGGGGTGCCCCAGGGATTTTGTAGAGGGCTAGAGGAAGAAGATTCTGGGGATAAAAGGCTCAAAGGTGGGGCACTTTGGGGAGGAAAGAACAAAGTACCTGAAATAGTAATGAGATGTGCATTGGTAGACACATCGCCCAGTGCCAGGGCCGGCAGTCCTTGGACTGTGGAAGCAAACAGTGACCATGTGGGAGGCCTTCATGATGCACTATCCTCAGAAGATATCTGGGCTTCCGTTAGAGAAGGAGGGGGTTGCCTCAGAGATGGTTGAGAGGTAGGGAGTTTTGCTGAGAGTTGACCTTGAGTTTCAGAGGACCTAGCAGAAGGCTCAAGAGCTTGGGAGGGGTAGGAGGTCAGATACATGAGACGTGAAGATCTTTGAGGGTTTGCAGGGTGACCAGGAGATCACTGCTTCTTGAGGTGACTACAGTCCGCAAGGATAAAAGATAATCCCCTGATGGTCTCAGGTAGAGTGTAAGTGGGTGGTGTCTACAGAAACAATGCCAGTAGATTTGGGGCCCTCCTGCCTTCCCGTCCCTAGTGCCCTGGAAACCTTCTTGACCTGCAGCTCTTTGTGACTCTCTCTCCCTCTGGAGTCACTTCCTATTTGGTGAAAGCAAAGTGTCACCCAAAGCAGCGATGCTTTTAAAACTTATGATAAAGCACTAAAAAATAATTTAATAAACTATCACGGATTGATTGCTTCGTGCCAAGCAGGAAAAAAATAATAATAGTAAGTTTTATGGAGCAGGTAGTATTTGCGTGCATTTTTCTAGCAATTTACAGTTCTTAATGCATTTTGCCCTCGCAGAGCACTGTGAATAGGTACCCATTATCATCTCTGTTTACAGGTCAGTAAAAGAGGCACAGAGAAGGGAAGGTGTTGTCACACCAAAGTCAGTGGGGGAACCCCCTGGTTTAAACCCAGACCTTCTGACTTCAAGGTTGTCAGCGGTACCCGTGTTCCACACAGATTTAGGCAAAGGACCTTAGAGAATATCTCCTAGACTTAGAAATTGGGCATCATGCATGTGTTTGTGTATATGTTCCTTTTCTCTTTCCTGAATATTTTTCCATACAATTTTAAAATTGCGAAGAGTCTACAAATCCAGTTGTGTACGCTGCTTTTTATAAATTTAATATTCTAACTGAGGAGTTTACTGAAGCCGTCTTACAAATGCTTGGTAAACACGTTGGTCCTGTGGTTTGGATAAATCATACTTTATTTAATGATGTATCTGTTGTTAAACTTTTAGTTGGTTTCCATTTTTCTTTGTTATAAATATGGCAAAGTATGTCTCTAAATAATGTTTTATTCTGTATTTTGAATTATGCCCTTAAGATATATTCCTAGCAACATTCATACCCAGGCAAGGCATATATAATAATTTTAGAGTTTAGAATGAAACTTTGTAAAAGTTTGGAAATTCCTTAGGGGAAATAGTGTACTCTGATTTCTGCTTACACTCAGGATTATTTTCCCTACTTACAGAAATCAGTAGATTCAAATACATCTTTTATTAAAAACCTTATTGTCTTCTTGGATTAAGTTGATGGCATTCAAACTCCTTTGAACTGTAGCATCTTTTTTTTTTTTTTCAAATGCAAGATTTTGTGAACCTCAGTATAGGAAACTGATTTAAAGGAAACACAGCTCTGATGGAAATTTGGATTGGGAGCCAAAGTCGCCTTGCTCGACTGTTTTGCTAATTCCAACCATTATATGGAAGTTGTAGGAACCCACTTTTTAAAATAATCAAGTGACTCACTATTGATCCTCATCATTTCATTAAAAAATTGTTGTATAGTAATTTTTACAGTCATGTATTCACCTGGAAGTTTTGAACCTAACTTCATTTTCTTTGTGAATAATGTAGAAGGAAGGAAGGAAGGAAGGAAGGAAGGAAGGAAGGAAGGAAGGAAGGAAGGAAAATAAAAATAGCATTTCCTAAATCAGATCCCCCAATTTTCAGCTTTCACATGAATCCCTCCGGTATTGCAAAATTAATATTGAAGTAAAATGTAAAATATTGAAGTAAAATTTTATCCACATTAATATCCACGGAGCTTGCATTATATTAATTTAACTATATTATTTAAATATTGCTCAGAATTATTTAGCTTATTTTAATGGTTTTCTGTTTTGATACATTTTGCTTTGTGTGTGTGATTTCTAAGTTTACGTCACACGGTTGAACTGTGGAACTTGAACTCCGGGTGCCAGGAAGCTTGCCTAGAGTCTCCTTATTGCTTTGCTTTGATCTATTTGCTTCCTCTCCCTGCCTTAACTTTATCTCTTCCTGAAATTTCCCTGCTGCTCCGCTGTACATAAAAGGACCATTCCTGGTCTTGTGGCTTAGCTACTTGGTGAAAACAAACGAAGCTAAATAAACATACCAACTAAACCCCTCATGGATTGCTACAGTGATAAAACTTTCTTGGCAATTAATTTTTGTCTGAAATATCTCTACTTAGAGGTTTGCTGCAGTTTTTAGAGAATGTTTTTTAAACCTTATACTTGAAAAAGCCACAAATTTCCATAACTAAGCATACTTTCTCCCGCTCATCTTAGAAATGGGGTAGTTGGATGCCATGCACGGCCCCAGAGATCTGTTTTGTGACAGTCACACTACACTGAAGATAACTGGATACAGGCACATTCAACCTGATAGAGTCGCAGGGAGTGCTGCAATCATCACTCAATGAAGGAGGAAAAAGAGAGTTCACTGAGTTCCAGGCTGCCTTCTAGGAACAGGGACATTAGTCCAAAGACATTATGGCCCAATGCTTGGCACTCAGCTAAGTGCTAAGAAGTAAACCAGGGCAGGATGAAGTGATGGGAGTCACAGAGAGCAGGAGCTGGTTCACATACAGTCAGCAGAAGGGGCGGACCAGGAAGGGGAGACCTGTCTTGGGGAGGGTGATGAGACCAAAGGCTCTGGGGCAGGAATGCACACACGTGGCATGTGGTGAGACAGCGTGGTTAGAACAGAGTGAGGAAAGAGTAGTGGGGAGAGGAGGGCACGGAGCGGGCAGGACAGGCACTGGGGACTGGGAGGGGCTGTGGGTCAGATCACAGAGAGTGTTGATTTTACTCTGAGTGGGGACAGAAGTGTAAGAGTTTGGAGCAGAAAATTTTAAGATTCAAGTAAAATTAAAAAAAAATATCCATCTGGCTGATTTGAATGAAACAGATTACAGAGAAATGAAGAAGGCAAGAAGAGAAGTTAGTTTTGAGGGCTCTTGCGTGTGTGCATGTATGTGTGTGTTTGTGCGTATGTGTATGCGTGTAAATGGTATTAAGAGATGATTCCGAAGGTCTCTGGTTGTACGTTTTTTCTAAACCTGGCCAGTGATCTCTAGTTTTGAGGCTCCTACGTGTAATTTTCAAATAAAGCATTCGTTTCTAGCATTTTATTTGTAAATAAAATAGAGATAAAGTATTAGTGTTTAATTGCTATTTTTGCATTGTTACTAGTTTTTATGTAAAGGGTGAAACCCGCCTTGTGAAAATACACATCAGAAATTACAGACTGGTCATATAAAAGAATTTAAGTTACATCTGTCATACACATACTTTCCATCACAATCCTAGGGTTAAAGATGCATTAAAACAAGGGCAATAAATCTCTTATACCCTTAATGATTTTTAGGTTTTTCTAGAGATAAAATATCTTAGTTTAGAAAATTTAGTAGCTCTTTCCTAATTAAGTTTATTTACCGAGGCTTATTCTTTGTGAGAAAATCTGTACAATGTACATCAAAAATGAGTCCATTTTCAAATTCTATGGCAGCTACTCTGCTTTAAATTATCTTATATAAACAGATTATTTAAGGGAGAGCACCATGTATGTTTTCCCTATATTTTAGTACATTTAAGGAAGTCACATATCTCATTGATTATTAATTCTGACTCAAGGAAAGAATACTACATAGCATTTTAATACGGCTTTAATTTCTTCCGTTTAAAAGCTCTATATAGTACCACTGAAAAGAACCAGAAAAAAAGAACTAATTAAATTCATCTAAGTAAATGGTTCTCAACAAGGGACCATTTTGCCCCCCAAAGAACATTTGGCAATGTCTGCAGACATCTTTCGTCAACACAGTTGGGGATATTTTTGGGAAGTAGTGGGCACGGCTAGGATGTTACAAAGTTTCCTACAATGCACAGAGCATCCTGTTAGAACAAAGAATTATGTGGCCCAAGATGTTAACGATGGTGAGGTTGAGAAGCCAGGACATGGTGTTATCTCTTAATCATAATTTTAAAATGGAAATTGCTTTGTCCTTGTTACTATTTATTATAGGAGATACCTTTAATAATGAGATACAGGCAACTCCCAGAAAAGCATTATCTTTATCCATGTACATTTCCTGGGGAAATGCCTGAAAATGAATTATGAATGAATATTTTATAATGGTAGCTCTCTCAGATTTTCATATTTTTTTCCCTTGGAAATTGGTGATGTAATGAAACATCAGGACAGGAATATATGATGCTTTGTCTCTGTTTCTTGGAGCTATTCAATTGAGATAATTTGTCTTTGAAACTCTTAACTGTCTTTGCTGCTACTATTGCTATATTACTCTCACTGTTACAAATGACAGTGAAACCCAATCGACAAGCAGGGATTGAGTGACAATGACAATAGAGTCTGCCTCATGATGCTGTAAAGACACATCAAGCTAACTCATTGTCTTAGCACAGCAGGAAGACCATCGAAAAATCCCTTCTTCATCCTCAGGCTTCACCAAGATAGCAGCAATTTCGCTAGGAAAGTCCAATTTCCTTTGATACGATTTTAGGGCACTTTTTAATAATATATGTGGGCTTCAAAAGTAAATATAATATGGTATGTGATTTTGAGATTCATTGTGAGATTCTGAGGAACATAAAGAGATTTATTATGGGGAATGTGCTGATCCCATTGGAGAGACTAAGTCCAGCTGGAGTTTCCGGAGAGCCAGTGATGTGAGTGAGTTCCAGCCAGAAGCCAAGCAAGAAGGCAGGAGAGGATAAATGTCTCAGCTCCAAGACAGGCAGGCAGAGAGCATATTGTTTTCTACTCAGCCCTTTTGTTCTACTCTGGCCTTTAAGGAATAGGGCAAGGCCCACCCACATTGGGTAGAGCTATCTGCTTTACTGTATCTGCACATTCAAATGTTAATCCCTTCCAAAAGCACCCCTAAAGACCTACCCAGAGTAAGTCCCAGCTAAATATCTGGGCACAGGTTGACTATCACGTTGAACCTAAAATAAACCCTCACATCTATAGTTTCCTGGCCTAGGTACCAGGAGCACAGAGACTTTGAGATCCGGACTTAGGTGGAATTTTGCAGGGAGGTGATTCAGAAAGCAAAGTGAGGGAGTGAAGACGTGAGGCAGGAAAGTGATGTCAAAGTGTTGATAAGTACACACCTTAATACCGCGGAATTTGTTTTGCGTTTCTGCAAAGCACCGGTTATACCTCTTATAGTGTTTTGCAATAATGTATATATCGATTAATGTTAATGCCGCTTACTTGATCATGTTGATATTTCATGACTGTCTTAACATT
Source organism: Neofelis nebulosa (assembly GCF_028018385.1). Classification (NCBI taxonomy): domain Eukaryota; kingdom Metazoa; phylum Chordata; class Mammalia; order Carnivora; family Felidae; genus Neofelis; species Neofelis nebulosa. The sequence goes on along the minus strand of NC_080784.1, from coordinate 4,417,101 downwards.
TTCCAGATGCACGTTTTTCATAAGTAACCAGAATCTCACTTTTGACAACTATGAAATAGGAACGATAATTTTCTCATACATTTTGAAATGATTCAATAAATGGTCCAGATAAGGGACTTAGTACAGAATATCAAGCACCTAAAATGTACTCAATAAATATTAAGACCTCAAATTGAGTAACTTGCCAAAGATATGAACATCCTATATATTATCCCTAATGTATATTATCAAATGGTCCAAAATTTCATATCAATATACATTGATATCAGAAGCAAAGAATAATACCCATTTTACCCTTAGTTATTTTCCTTTTTGTAAAAAATGCATTTTAAAACTTTAAGTGTTTCACCCTTGTGTTAATTTTATTGCGAGAACAAGAGTGTTTAAACCTTTTCCTGTGTGTAGAATTTCTTTCTGGAATTCTTGTTTAAATTGTCACTGACGACCTTTTCTCCATCAGTCTCTTTGTATATTGTTCTTTTTTTTTAATGTTTTTCAATGTTTATTTATATTTGAGGGAGAGAGAGAGAGAGAGAGACAGACAGACAGACAGACAGAATGAGCAGAGTAGGTGCAGAGAGAGAGAGAGAGAGTGTCAGAGAACCTGAAGCAGTTTTGTGCTGACGCAGTGAGCCTGATGTGGGGCTTGAACCCACAAACTGAGATCATGACCTAAGCTGAAGTCGGATGCTCAACCAACGGAGCCAGCCAGGCGCCCCTCTTTGTGTATTATTCTTAATGTGAATCAAATAAGTATAGAAGACATCCCTTTGCTATGTTGCAAATTTGCCTCATTATCTTGTTTATTTTGGATTATGTTTATATGTCTATTTTGAAAATAATGTTTTTATGTAGGTAAGTTGGTTTATGGTAATGTTTCTTTTGCTTCAGTCACATAATTTCTTTCAGTTGAGGTAATACATTATTTGGCATGATACAGTATATTTATTCTGCTAATTTACCCATTATTTTATACTTTCATTTTAATTGATGTCATTCATATGTATTTTCTATTAGGCTGTTTCTAAATGATTTTTTTCAAGTTTCTTTTTTTCCCAGTCACTTTGTTAATACACTCTCCTCCCATCACGGATGAGGCTCGTCTTATCATTTACTGAATCCCCCTGTGTATTTGGGTCCTCATAACACCTACACTATGAGGAATGAGGCTCCCATTTCTACTTAGCAAAGTCTTTATCATAAAGTGACATTTTAGAGAAAGGTAGCTTAATATCTTTTGCAGCAGAACTCAAAGTTCACAACTAATAGGATTCCCAAAATTAATTAAAATTAAATACATTTTTCCCAAGGCCAAAGGTGCTTTGGAAAATGTTTGCTCAGTTGTTTTACCTATATGTGTAATTACTCTGGAGATAGATTTTTGTAAATCTAAAATCAAAACTTGGATTTCTTTTTAAAAACATTGGCTACTCTAAAATGATAGTTACATTACCCTTCCTCAAATACCATTATGTGTTCGGTTGTGCAAGATGTTACAATTTAGAAAAAAATTCTCTTACAAAAATGGCAAAGAAAATACTTAAAATGTTCTTTTGGAGAAATATTTGAAGCACCATTGAAACTCCTTTTCCATACCCTCCCCCCACACAAACACATATGCAGAAATATGTTTTTACCACACTCTCTACTAAAGAGTTTTCTGTGATTTAAGTGTGTTATCCAGTGAGTGACATAAGGTGTTTTTTGTTTCATGTGCTTAATTCTCAAAGATTTCAAGTAGATTATCTAAATGGCATTCTGCAATATTTTATGTGAAATGCCCTATTAAGAAATCATAATATATCCCATATATATTTAGCCTGACATAATTTTAACTGTAATCCATTTTAAAATGTTCTCTGGGCATTAAAATATCAGAGAAAACACAATGGTGATTGCAGGTTTGGGAGAAATGTATTCTTGTTTCTCTCTGCCAGTTTCTTTCTTCATTCTCTTCATTTCTGTTTTCTATTCTTGTCTTTATTTTATCATCTGCTCCTATTTCCAACAAAGTTACCATAGAATTGTAGCCCTCATCCGCTCCTGTAATGTGGCCTCTGGTCCTCTTTGGAATTAGCGAGCATGTCCTCGCTCCCCAGCCCCTTGGCGTCTCACCCTCCATGCTGTGCTCAAGTCCTCACCTGAAGTCTCCTGGTCACTTGAAGTCCTAGTGTCTAAACTGTTAGGCTCATTGCATCAGAACTGAGACGTAAAAGGTGACAATGCCGGTTATTCAGCTCAAGGGCTCTCGTGTTAAAGGGAAAAGGGATGTATTGCTGAGAGGGAAGGGCATGTGATCTGAGCTTCTGTCCGCTGGTAGGCACCAACACAGCTCTATGCGCCGTTAAATGTGAAAATATCCCCATGGCAGTTCATGTATATCTACTTCCTGGAGTGTCTGGAGCGACCCTGTCACCCCGGCTTCTTTGGCACTTTCTACAGGTCTTCAGACTTTCCACTGGTCATGCAGCTAGAGACATAAAGGCACAGAGCGGGGCTCCAGGGCTCTGCTGTAGAGCCACCACTGACGCCCATTGCTGCTGGCAGGTGCCTGTCGGTGTGTACTCTCAACAGGTGCAATGTCACCTGCTTGGCGAAGGTTGCCGCCTTGCTTTCCCAGAACCAACCAGTGTGCTTCTCGTCCCATTCACTCTTACCCCTAGTGTGATACACACAAATACACCTATTGCAAAGTCTTATTTATTTATTTATTTATTTATTTATTTATTTATATATATATGTTTTTAAATGTTTATTTATTTTGATAGAGCACGTGTGTGAGTCAGGGAGGGGCGGAGAGAGAGAATCCCAAGCAGGCTCTGCCCTGTCAGTGCAGAACCCAATGTGGGGCTCGAGCTCATGAACCTTGAGATAATGACCTGAGCCGAAGTCAAAAGTCAGTTGCTTAACTGACAGAATTGGATTTGGTAACTTTTAAGTCCACTCACTTATGATATTTTTTTATATAAGAGTGCTGTAATTCTTTTTTTTTTTTGCATTATACTGAGATAACTTTCACAGCATATGATAAAATTAGAGAAATAAGGTCAGTGTATTAAATAGCATTATGCTGTGTGTGTTGATCATGCATGTACGTATGACATGTTCATACATGAAAAACAGTTGTTACTACAGAGGTGTCAGTATATGCAAGTGTATACTACATTTACATATACAGTTGTTTCATCAGTAGCCAATGAAAATATCTGCTCTACATGATCTTATCCAGGCACACAAGCTGCTAAAAGCATATGTCCCCATCTTGGTGACAGGCTGACTTCATTTATCAGTTATATTAGAGCATCAACACCCATAAATATTAAATATGCTCTTTGGGTAGAAACTATCTGATAGTTCAAAAGGAAGGAGGGAAGGAAAGAAAAAAAGGACACTCCCAGACATGTCTTAGCATAAGTATCTTATAAATATTTATTTACCTGTGTTACAGTTTACTATGTACATAACATTTTGTAAGCAATGCTCTGAGTTCAATAACCTGTATGTTTTGCTCTAGGGAAAACTTGGTAAGATGGCTTCCCCTCAAATTAATATTTTAATGCAAATTTATATTATATCTTACAGACGTTTTGTCATCACTGACCATTTTAGTTGCTACTTTCCAAGTTATTCTGCTTTAAGTTTTCATGCATCTGTTTCCTACTCAGAAAGTTTTTATGAATTGCTGTGTCTCTATCATCATATTAGTCCAGAACTTACCTGAAATTCAAAACCAAATAGACATTCCAGAGTCTGTAGAAAAACAATTAGGGTGATGACTACTTTCAGGATCACTGTATTTTCAAAGCCAGGTATCAGTGAATTGATGGCTACATACTTTTAAATCTCAGAGAAAGTTTTGGTACATTTTTGTGAAGCCATCCGTGAATGTGAGGTATATGGCAACGACACACTGTAGATGTTAGAAAAGTCAAGACTTCACTCTTCCGTGATGGAAAGTCAGTTAATAATGCGGGGTAGTTGTTTAGACTTTTGTAAGCTTTTCCACAAAACTAAATTAATAAATCAGAAGAAACCCTTTGTCATGTTGAGACTATCAATTTTGGGTTCAGAAAATATTTGTCACGGATCACTATGGATACTTTGTAGATGAACTTGTGTATGAAGTGGTCTTGAAATATGATTCCCATATGTTTCTGCTCCTGCCAGCTGAGGGAGCCTGTGGAGGGACCCTGCGGGGAACCAGCAGCCACATTTCCAGCCCGCACTTCCCCTCAGAATACGGGAACAATGCCGACTGTACCTGGACCATCCTCGCTGAGCCCGGGGACACCATTGCCTTGGTCTTCACCGACTTTCAACTAGAAGAAGGGTATGACTTCTTGGAGATCAGTGGAACAGAAGCGCCGTCCATATGGTAAGTCCTGGGGAAAAAAAATGTGTTTACCCCAGATACAGCAATAGGCTTTGTTATATGGTTCTCCTTGGACATTCATTGGCAAACATGAGTGTTCTTTCTTTGCTTTGCTATTTTGACTGCTAACAAAGCCCTCTATATTGTGACTGATCTCAAAGTTTCCAAGATGTCTTTGCGTCGGTATTTGGAGCCGGGAAAGTTAGGTGCACGTGGGCACTGGAACATCACATGCCCTCATTCTCGACTCTTACAAAGCAACAGAGATGATGGTAACCAGGCGAGCTAAGTTAGTTTTGGATTTGTTCCGGAGCTGATTCAATGTAAACAGATATTTTTAGACGATGGACATTTTAAAATGTCATGTTACCAACCATTTATCTACTGTGCTGCAGTTATATGACTGCGTTTTTTTTTCCTTCCTGACGATGTTGCAACTATGAAGGGTCACAGGCAAACCATAAATACTAATGCAACATACATATGAAATTAATCAACTGAGGATCACTTCTCTGGCATGTATGCTAGTGGAGACAGAAGGAAACTGGGTCTAATCAATTACAGCGAATCAATCTAGGTCTTGGTATTGCTGGTGAGAGCAGCTTCAGTTGTGTCCATAAGTGCAGTTGAAGAGGGAGAATCCAAAGAATAGATGTTTGAAGTCTTTATGCCTCAAATTAAGTCATTTGTCATGAGTTGTGCTGGTTTTTGTTTTATTTCATTTCTTAGTATTTTAAAAACCCTATCAGTACTCTATTTCAGATCTTGGATGATAAGCTAACTTGAATACACACACAGACACACACACACACACACACACACACACATTCAAATTAGGGTGTAAGTCAGAGGAGATGTTGGCCATTTATACATTGATAGAGAATATGAAGTGAGTGGGAATATTTCTATGGGTTCAAGTTTGCATTTCCATGTAAAGACTAAAGGATAAAAATATCAACCCTGAAACATGACATCAAATTAGATCACCTGTCTTAAACCAGTTATTTAAATTGAAATTTATTTTTTTCTAAGGCTCAAAATTCAAAGCAGAGGGTTTATATTAATGGGTGAATTATTTCCTTACGTTAGTTACGCTGTGATTATATTAAATGTTGCCTCAATTAAGAGAAAAATAACCGTTGCCTCTCTGGCCTTTGCTTTATATTTGATTCATCTTAAACAAGACTTTGAGATGAGTGGGTTTACCCATTTGTTGATTTCGCGTAATACAATCTGAGACGTTCAAGAATTGGTTGATAGTACCTCTCTCCCTTTGTGTTCCATCAGACTTAGTGGAAATACCTTGTGAACATAATGCTGGCTGTCCTGGGTTCTCTTCCATGTTCTGCCAAAAATATCCTTGTGACCTTGGACAAGTCACATAACAGTTTATATAAGTAGGGAAGCTACTGGATATCTAGTACACTGGATATGCATTACCTATCTATTGAGTTCATATTCTCTGTCAATCACTAAAAGACAGCCAGGGATGTAACATTTTTAGCTTTAAAATTACATCGTTCTGGTTTTCAGAAATTCATTGCAATATAAAATACATGGTGAGTGTCTCTCAGAAACTGTATGATTTATGGTAAAGGCCTTGTTTACGAGAGATTCTGCAGATCGTGGGCACCGACCGACTACCTTGCTCCTAAGATGTCAGGTTGGGAAAGAGAGAAAAAAGAGAGACATCTTTGACCATGATGTTAGAACCCATGGTCCGGACAGCTTCTGCCAGACAGACTTAGTTTATGTAAGAGAGGAAACGTGGAGGTGCAGATGTCCGTGTCAAGGTCTGAAATAAAAATAGGGCATGTGAAATCAGAATGAGACACAAGTCTCCAGAAGGGCTTGTGGCTCTTATAAGCACATTGTGACTTCCCACTGAGAGGCACGAGCTCATTCATTTCATTCATTTTAATTAAAGATGGCAGGCGGGAGCTAAAGAATGTTGTCTGAGTTGTTGCCTGTTTCTTCTTGGCTTATCCCTGTTGATTTCTCTCACATCCCCCTCCTTTCTGACTAATCTCTGTCTTCGTGATCCCCTGCTACTTGTCCCCAACAACTTCAGTATTGGACTCAGAAAAGTGTTGAGGATGGGGCCATTGGGCCCCTGTGAGGCCTGAGAGCAACAGTTCCTAATGTTTGTCGGAGAGAGAGCTGGCATGGGGGCCAGGACAGTGGCCCGTCTTCTTGGTGTGTGGATTCAGGCTAGAGGACACTTTCCAGCTCTGAAATATATCTAGGTATCTGCCAGGGCACCAAGATTCATGACCTGTGAACACATCGGAAAAACAAAAAACAAAAACTGGGCAGTTGTTGGGAAAGTTCTTGGTGGGAACTTTGACCCTGTTTGTGTTCCTTCCAGTCTGGCAAATGGGGTATCTGGTTGGACTCAACATGCTCTTTCTCTCGATGGCTACTGGTAGATAGAGTTGTGTTCATATTGTGTTCCTATGACAATCTGTAGTGTCCTCTTGGCACAAAAGCCCTGGGGTTTCTTATTAATATCCTCTAACTTTTACTGATGAAGAAGCTGGGAGCAGAGATCACAGACCACAGGGTATCACTGGAACTCAGGCTCAAGGCCTCCAACTCAGAATTACGTTTCCTTCTCACTCCACCCCAATCCCTGCAACAGGACAGTCCAGCCAGGTGTAGACTTGATGCTCTGTCGGGAACTCACGTCTCCTCGTAGATTTCACGGTAAAGCCTCAAACAGGTTACTACCACAGAGAGTAACCACCTGAGAGGCGAGTTTACACACACACTGCCTCAATAGAGAGTCGGAGCGGAGAGAGCTTTTTGGGGTGACACTTCACGTTTCTCATAACTACAGAACTGTCTTGACCTGGCCATGGCACGTTTACACAGGACCCACATCTCTCTTCCGTGGAGGCTATAACGGAATAGGTGGCTTTCCTAAATCACTATGGAAACATGCACGGGCACATTTGTAATACAAAATAGAATCACTTGAAGTCCGTTTTTAAGATCTGGACAAATGCGTAATATGGCTTATCTCAAAAAGACTATTGTTTTACTATCATTTTAGACTGACAGTCTCTGAAATGTTTAATGGTTCAAATCGGTATGTTTAAAAGATTTAGCATCCCTGTACTTCAAGGAAGACCCTAATAGAGCGCAGGTGGGTGGTGCCCCCCCTCAAGCACAAGGCTACGGAGCAGTGACAGTCGGTCAGCGTGCAAGTCTGAGTGTGGAGTGCACAAGCACATATAATTTTCCAATAATCCATTTTTCAATACCGAAAATACAAGCAAGGGCACTCTCAGGAGAAGCTACTTGGAAAATTGTTAAGAACAATAATAGGATTAGCTTTATTTTCATTGAATTTGGAGTGAAATTACCAACTCAGCTATGTTTTATGCAAGTGTTACCATGGCTACAGCGGAACAGTCTAAATGTGGTGAATGATGTCATGTGCCAAAATTATCCATACATTAAATGTGGAGGGGTTCGTCATCTAAACCGAATCCACTCTATATACATTAGATAAGGCTGACTTTTTTTTTTTTTTTTATACTAGTCAGGTTCTAATTTTCTACAGGCTAGCTTCTTACCAATACCCTACTGTAGCAGAGAGCTGTCATTTCTAATTCTCTTTGCCCCATGCTCTGGTAATTATGATTTTTCTTGCAATTCAAAACATGGTTAGCAGTGAAGCTAGTCAACTTTTCTTTATTTCTGAACTGATTTGACCGTCTAGCCTATAGCTCATAACCCAGGAAATATCAAGGAGAAAGTAAATTGATTTTATTTCAGAGTTAACCTACTGTGGTGTCTAAATTAAGACTTGGTGGTTAAAGGGATGAGGAACAGATAGTCTCGACAGGAAACAACTAATGGAGCGTTTACAACCTTTCAAACATGCATCCTATCATGAGAATAATTTATGCATCCCCTTCTGGGACAGGTAGCCTGTGAGTAGGGTAGAGAAGGAAAGGAAACGAAGAACAGGAAATGCACTTAAAAAGCATCCCCAAACACACGTAAATGCATCAATTCCTCGAAAGTCTTCAATGACTGAGGCTCAGGCCATCCAAAAAAACCCCAAATGCCTTATTGTGCCATTCAAGGCTTTGCACTGCACACACAGCCTGCCCTCCATATGACCACACCTCACGCCAAGCATCCTTCAGTTTTGCCTCACTGAACACATCCTGTCTTCACTGAAGCACATATTTGCGTCCCTTGCACATGTGTTCAGGTGTATGGGAATCCCACACCAACCAATTTAATAGACGTTCAATCACTGTAACTTGATCTTAGCCAAATGTCCGAGAAGCGATTATCACTGTAACGCTTACAATGTCCTATAGACGGCAGCCCACTTAAGTCCTACAGGTGCAACAGTCTGTACGGTCTCCTCCCCTGGAAAATGTCACTGATAACAAAGGCAAGAATGATTCTGGGCTGCTTTGGATTCGACCTGCCTCATTCTACCAGTAGAACATGTTACTTTATGATTTCCTAAGGTTTCGGTTATTCACTAACCAGTATAACTCCACCACTTTGTCTCTCTGCATTGTACAAGGCGACACTTGAGGGGACCGAAAGAAGTTTTGGAACTGCGCTTTATTTTGTCCCATTAACCAAGCATAATCTCGCTATGAAACCAATCTAATCAGGGCCTTGCTAAAGCCAACACACAACTTCAAAGAAACTGGAGAAGCTGAGTGAGCTTCAAAGAAGCCTTGAAGGGTCAATTAACACCTGCGATGTTTATCCAGCTTGTCACTTAATTGAGATGTGACTTGCTGCTTATTTAATTTCTAATGAGGAAGGATTATAGAGGCTTACCCAGAGTGGTGAACTCCCTGGAAGGAACTCTTCCACTCCCCTGCCCAAGGTAGAAGAAAAGGAAGGACGCTCCCCTCTCCCCTTATTTTATTTAACTGTTCATCTTGAAATTATTTTATAGAGAATTTGCAGAGCTAGCTCAGAAAGGTGCTGTGTATCCTGAACCCACCTCCCTCCAATGTTCACGTCTTATACAACCATAGTATAATTATGGAAACCAAGAAAGTCATTCCGCCAGCAGGCAACTAACTAATGTACAGACTGATGTGAATTTTTCCGGCTGTCCTGCTGGTGTGATTGTTCTGCTCCTGGAGCCACCAGGCAGTGAGCTAGGCTTCTTTTACCTCCTCCAGCCTGTGACTGTTTTGCGTCGTCTCTCTTTGTTTCCATGACCTTGACTTCCCTCATGTCAACAAGTCGGTCCGGTCACGTAACTCTGGAAAGGCAATGGCATTATTCAGGAACATGGAGACTATATAGCAATGTCCCTTTACCCCCAGTCGAAATAACTGGGGTTTCTTTCTATCATGTTTTCCATTTTAAATTTAAATTCAGGAATCATAGTCCACAAAGCTGTTATAATACATGCATGTCAGCATTTTTTGTGGACTCCTGTGACTGCACTTTATTTTGTTCCCATTAACCAAGCATAACCTCGCTATTAAATCATAACCAATTTATGCTTTCATAGCATAATAAGCATGACATAAACAAGAAACAAGTATCACATATGTATGTATGTATGTATATGTAGAGATATGTGTGAATTTCTGTGTATTGTTTGTATATATATATGTATATATACATATGTACACGTGTTTGTGTGTGTATATATATCCATGTATATATGTACATATGTACACACACACATATGAATTTCTATTTTTTTCTGAACCTCTACAAACTGGCCAGAAGTCTAAGGATATAACTAACACGATATTATTTTAGCCCTTTTCCTAAACCCTTTTCCTTTTTTAAAATTTTATTCTCAAGTTAGTTAACATACAATGTAGTCTTGGCTTCAGGAGTTGACCCAGTGATTCATCTCTTACAAATAACACACAGTGCTCATCCCAAAAAGGATCCTCCTTAATTCCCATCACCCACTTACCCCACCCCCATCAACTCTCAGTTTGCTCTCTGTATTTAAGAGTCTCTTACGGTTTGACTCCTGAACCCCTATTTTAATTAAAATATTTTTATAAAAAATATTGTAATATTTTGTAATCGAGTAATGTATTTTTACAGACACTGTACTGAATGGTAATATTCATTGATTGATGGCTATGTACCAGGCAAGTGGAAACAACAGCCACTTCTTGGAGATGCTGCTGTCCCCATTTTAGAGATGAGGAAAACAAAACCCAGCAGAGTTCAGTCTCTTCCCACACAGCTACCAGGTAGCAGAGTGGGGATGTAAACAGAGACCGTCCTCAGCCGTATTTCCAGCCATATTTAAATGCGTCAAGATGGTATTTCTTGATTGGCTTTAAACCAGGAGAATAAATGCAGTATGCTGGTGCTTCAACACCAGCCCATCTCAGCGGACCCCAAGGAAGACGTGAGTCCACGTCAAGTCCAGTCAGCCCTGTTACTTTGTGCTGTTGTCATCATGAAATATGCTTCTCAACTTTCCCTTTTTGTGTGTTGTTAACTATATAGCGAGGTAATAACAGATATACATACATATATATATACATACATATGTATGTATACTTTTGGGTACAAACGCAATCTAGGATACTGTAAGGATTCTAAGATGGGACATACGTGACCGGTCTGAAGTTATCATAAAGTTTTGGCCTAACAGTATAAATACTGAGGCTTCTTGATACAACTCTGGCTCATTTAAATTGTAGGGAGATGGGGGAAACAATGGCCAGCTTAGATCATCTCAAACCTGTTGTTACCTCCACCACAAAACTCCAAAGAGAAATAAAGGAAAATTTATTTGATAACAGCTAATTGTAGCCAAAGGAGAATTTCTACCTTGAAATATGACATTCTTTTGCCTGTCTCATCCAAACGATATTTATTTTTTCTGAGAAGGTTAGGGAATCCCTCCCCCCCACCATCTTGAAATCATTTTGCAGAGAATTTGCCGAGCTACCTCGGAGAGTTGTTGTATATCCTGAACCCACCTCCCTCTAATGTTAATATCTTCTACAACCATAGTATAATTATGGTAAAAGCCGTTTGCACATAGTATAATTACAGTAAAACCAGTTCGCACTCTCCGCCCGCCTCTCGCATTGGTCGCCAGCGGCCCTGGGACGCTGGCAGTAAAGGAGTCTCTGGAAGTGATGTTGCTCTCCTACAGGCGGAGCGAAACAGGCAGGCTGTGTTTGCAAAGGTTCCAAATGGGGTAATTTTTTAAGGCACTTACTCCCTCCCATTTTCCCCAGATGCACCTTCTGCTGGCACTGAGGGGCCTTTCATGCTGGAATTCACCTGGAGAAGACAAGCAGGAGGGCTCTACTGGGCCAGCAGGAAGCTTCTGCCTTATTCTCAGTCTTTCAGCTTGTGTGTACCCAGTTCAGTCCCAGGCAGGTGCACTGGAGGGGAGGGGCTTCCCGCCATGCTCTCTCCTCCCCGGTGTACAGGGCTATCCACAGGGGCCACTGCGCCACTTCCTTGCACGAATTAAGTCTGACTTGGCTGTTGGCTCACAAATGTCTGAAATACCACCTGAGTAGTTCATCTTAGGGTAACTTTCATTTCGGCTGGAATCAACCTCCAAAACTTCAGATGTACACGATTGAGGAAGCTAAAACATGACCTATTCTAGTGAATAAATAATTGCATTGTAGAAAATCGATATAGTTTACTTATGGTAAACTTATGTAGTAGCCATGGAGAAAAGGCAGTATTTTCTCCTATGACTGCATGCATGATGACCAGACCAAGGAATAACAGAAGAGAGAAAAATAAACCATATCTGCCTCCTGATGATGGGAACCATTGGAAAGATAGATAAGTATCCCGGGGAGAGTCCCAGAGCCATGTTTCTGTGTCACAATCAGGGCAGATCCCACACCGCAGAAAGCACAACTTTGTCGCAATATTGCTCTTGTCATGAGGCACCCCCACGGCTTGACCTCAGTTTATTGGAAAATACATTGCCAACGTGGATGGAACTGGAGAGTGTTATGCTAAGTGAAATAAGTCATACAGAGAAAGAGAGATACCATATGTTTTCACTCTTATGTGGATCCTGAGAAACTTAACAGAAGACCGTGGGGGAGGGGAAGGAAAAAAAAGAGAGGGAGGGAGGCAAGCCATAAGAGACTCTAAAAACTGAGAATAAACTGAGGGTTGATGGAGGGTGGGAGGGAGGGGAGGGTGGGTGATGGGCATCGAGGAGGGCACCTGTTGGGAGGAGCACTGGGTGTTGTATGGAAACCAATTTGACAATAAATTTCATATTTAAAAAAAAGAGAAATACACTTCCTATAACTTATTTATGTTGGAGACAATGGGGAAATTTTTCCCCCTTAGAGATTTGAATTCATTTTGCAAAATACATGTTTTTTGTAGTCACAGGTCTGTCCTTTTGTATGTGGTCTTTTGTCCAGGGAATGAAAGAAGTACAATTAAATTAACATTTTTAAATAAATTTGCCTTTTAAAAACACACTGCCTTTCATAGAGAGTTCTATTTTACTTATCCTCAAATAATCATTGCAGACTTTCATTTATTCCCCAGGTCACTCAATTTGTACCTCATGGTGTTCCAATTATATATGTTGAGATCTTCATTTAAAGTTTCTCTCACAAGTCTGAATATCGAATTTTTCTCTTTCTTCTTAAAATAAAGTCTGTATAATTTCATGGAGGACTGGTTCGGAGAATAAGGTAATTTTGTGCAATCCAACACTTCGGATTCATCCTACCGGTACACGATGCCATGCAAGCTTGATAAGCCCTTTAAATGAACAAGGGCTGGGAGCATTAACATTTCCCATCTTTTGACTTTCATAAATAAAAGCACCTAAGTTATTCTGATTTGGAACCCTTGAGGGAATTACAGTGTCATTTCTTAATAAACATCTACATCTTGGAGGTTTTGATTCTCATGCAAGGTGAATTTTAGCATAGGTGGAACATGAGAAATCAAACACCATCACTTTATTGTGTGGAAGAGAAAGCCGCATCCTAAAATACGAAGTGCCTGCCCTACATGCACCATTGGTTGGTGAAGAGAGAAGCTAAGTCTTCTGTCTGTTATCAGAGCTACTTGTGCCCTACTGGGAAGCTGGGGGCGTGGGGGGAATATCCCCTTTTATTCCTCCTTTTCTTCCTGGAAGCAGGCAGGACAGCAAGGTTGCCAAGGCAAGACTGTGGATTCAGCTCTCGGTGTCAATCACACTTGGGCTCTGGTTTTGGATGGGCAACTTGGTGAGCCCCATGACCTAGAGCAGATTTGCTCTCTGCAAGTTGCGGATCCCTGTCTGTAAGATGGAAATGATCACGACAGGCCCTCGGAGGCTTGTTAAATGGAGCAAATGAGGGAAGGTTTGTAAAGCCCTCATCACAATGCCTCCCAAACGCAGCGATTTCTTTAATGAGCTGCATGCTTGTGACTCTAAGAAATGGTCCCGTCACAAGTTCAGATTTCTACCTTAGAACCCAACAACAAGCTTTTAAAGTGAAAATCTTGATTTAAGAAAAAAAAAAAACACAACTTAGTTTCTAACTTGCTCTTCAGTCAAAAGTCTATTTTCATTAAATAAGTTTGAAATGCTTGAAATTAGAAAATCACTCTTCTATGCTGGACTTTTAAAACGTGTCTTATCAGACAAATCCCTCTGATAATAAAAGCTACAGTCATAAAATTGCTTTACAAGAAAAGTTAGAACCAAGTTGCAGAGCTCCCTTTGTTTTTGGCAATGTGTTTAACCGTAGTAAATCATTTTTAATATTCAGGGATATCACTGTATTCACCATTCACTTTCTTGGAAATCCACATGCTATATGGGTCCAGATCATTATATTATTAATGGTATACAACTTAGTAAAAAAAGGGGGGGGATCAGTAGAATTTATACTAAAGCATGGATGAATCTATTTAGCAAATACTGTTTGAGTACATAGCATGTGCTAGAAGTTGTGATATGTGCTTGTCTAGTGCTTCTCAAATTTTTATGTGTGCAGGAATCACCTGAAATCTTCTTAAAATGCAGATTCTGATTCAGTAGAGTTGGGGTAGTGAGATTCTTCATTTGTAACAAACTTCCAGGTGATAAGGAGGCTACCATTTGGTGGACCAGATGAGCAGTGAAGTTCTAGAGTGTTTGTGGATGAAACATATTTGACAGTGAGTTAAGTAGAGTCCTATCTAGTTAAATTTCAGCTGTAGACTATAGCTTATCGTACACCACATCCTCAGAACTTACTCATCTTATAACTGAAATTCGGTGCCCTTTGGCCAACATCTTCCCATTTCCCCCAAGCCCCAGAAACTACCATTCTATCCCTGATTTTATGCGTTCACCTTTTTTTTTCCCTAATGTAGATTTCACATCTAAGTGATATGTGAAATACCATCCAGTGTTCGTCTTTCTCTGCCTGCCATTTTACTTAGTATAATGCCCTCGGGGTCCATCCCTACTGTTGCAAATGGCAGGATTTCCTTCTCTTTTAAGGCTGGATGATATTCCATTGCACATATACACCACATTAGCTTTATCCACTCATCCGTTGAGGCACACGTAGGTTGTCTTGCCTGTTGTGAATAATAGTTCAGTGAACGTGCAGTGTGGGTGTGGCTCACTCCTCAAGATAATGATTTCTTAGATTTCTGCTTTTGATATCTTACTGGCCGGTGTGACTCAAAGATCAGGTAGAGGACATCACATTCACCAAACATATTTGACAACGAAGCCTCTTTTTGACAGAAAATAGATTAACATGTGGGAATAGGGGTCTGTACGTGGCTGTCCCTCTCAATGTGGTGCAGACACTGGTCTGACCTTAGCCCTCTTAGTATTTACTTTCCATTGTGTACTTTAAGCTGAGAGTGTCTTGATTCCAGCCTGCTGTTTCTTCTCCCATGGCTCCAATGCATTTTCTCTGTCTACAAAGTCTTCTCTTCTGTGCTGCCAGGAAAGCCCTAGTAATCCTCAACAGCTGAGCTGTTCTTGTCAAAAGGGAGCTGGCCTTGGATGAAAAGAGACGATAGGTTAACCATTGTGCCCTTCCCCTCGGAGTTGGGCAATTTGGCTTAGTTATTCAGACTCCCAGTTTTTGTTTCCTGACTATAAAATGAGGTTAATAATGCCCATCTTGCTGGGTGAAGGTTAAAATATAGGTCAGGATCTGTCGATGTACCCAGTGTAGAGATGCCTGATAGACTGTATCCATTAGTGATCATGATGCTGTGTATGAAAAATGACAAATGAGCAAGAGACTAACGAGACACTACCAGAGCTTGAGGAGAGAGAAGTAATTCCCGAGTGAGGTCATCAAAGAATATTTCACAGAAAAGTTGGGATGTGACATGCACCCTGGGAGTAGAAAGGGTCTGGATAGAAAATGTGTATGGGTATTGTAAGCACGGGGTGTATAACATAAAAAGTACAGATGTGGAGAAGCACGAGAAATATTCAGGTGGTATGAGAGAGAGCAATCTATTATCTTTGATGGAACAAAATGCCGTAATTTTTGATGGTAGGTTCTATTTTTTCATGATAAAATGTTCATTGTGTTCCTGATATCTACTCATGTAAAGAGAATAGTGCTTCAGGAAGCTGAAGGTGATTTTGGCATGTTGGAGGGATTGGAAAAGAGGAAAGGGAAGATAATAAACAGTTACAAGTGTCTGTGAGGAGGACACACAGAATTAGACTGTGTGGTCACAGGGGTAGAAAGACAAAGCAAAGAAATGATGCTGTTGGTAGCCACTAAAGTAGGATGCTGGACTTTGCAAATAGATGTTCAGGGCCCTTCAACTTTCAGCTTAAGCTAGGAACTTGTTAACAATCCAAATGTCCAGGACTCACGGCTCTGAAGTTTGGGGATGGCTGGGTGTGTCCAAGGATGTCCATTTTCATCAGCACTCTGGAAGCATTTGAGGGAACTCAACTTTTAGAACGATGTGGGTGATACATGTAGAAAGCTTTATCTCATAGCTAGAGCGAGGGCAGTTACTCTTGGCTACATTTCCTCTGCCTGCACTTCATTCTCCTGCCACCACAGAGTACTGCCTCCTTTAAAACAGAAATGCTCTTGGGAGACTTTCTAAGGCAGTGGGTCCCAAATGACCTGAGGGACCCTGTTCATTTCACCTTATCACTCCCAGCAGTGTGAGCCTGGATCGAAGAGTGGGTTCCTCCTATAAGGAAGTAGGGAAAGAAGCAGAACCACAGGAAATAGCAAAGAGCCAGGGTGGGGTTCTGCCTTAACCTGGAGTAAGAATATAATGAAGGAAACTCTTGGGCCAGAGTTAGTAAAAAGAAAAAGACAAAATCTGGTTAATGCAGAAGGATTTGGAATGTACGAAGCAGGAAAGCATGATAAATTGGAAAATCAAAAGTATTTGGTGGCCAGACAGACCCAGGGAAAATGCTCCACACTCAGAAAGTCTTGGTAAGAACTCTGATATTTACCTTGTACACGTTTCATGACAGTATAGATTAGTTTTGTGAAGAAATGTGTTGGAGAGGAATAATTTTTCTCTGCCCTTCAAGATTCTTCTGGTGGGTCTAAGAATTAAATTGACACGAGACAGATTAACAGGACAACATCTT
Source organism: Neofelis nebulosa (assembly GCF_028018385.1). Lineage (NCBI taxonomy): Eukaryota > Metazoa > Chordata > Mammalia > Carnivora > Felidae > Neofelis > Neofelis nebulosa. The sequence goes on along the minus strand of NC_080784.1, from coordinate 4,400,161 downwards.
ATTTCATTACATATGTAACAAAACATCAGAGGTTCCAAAGACAGGCAAAATCAGGCACATTGTCCTTCTGGACTACAGAGAAGGGGGTAGGGCTCTGAGGCTTCAAAGGGGAAGAAGGCAATTCCCAGGAATGATGGAAAGAGTACATGGTGGTTAAACAGATGTTTGCTGCGCCACACAGAAACAGTGGGACAAAGAGAGGACTTCCATCAAGCAGGCCTTGCCAGGGTCCTCCCTGGTTCACATTATACTGTGTTTATCTGTGGTGATAGTGCTCCTCCCGCAGAGGAGGTCCTCAGTCTACATTCTTGTAGACAGTTAGCCAGGGCTGGGGGTGGCAAAAAGAAAGACCTTGTTTTGAATCTTTTGTTTCTTAAAAAATAATCAGCCTAGGGGTGCCTGGGTGGCTCAGTCCATTAAGCATCTGACTTTGGCTCAGGTCGTGATCTCACAGTCCATGAGTTGGAGCCCCGTGTCGGGCTCTGTGCTGACAGCTCAGAGCCTGGAGCCTGCTTGGGTCCTTCTCTCTCTGTCTCCTTCTCTCTCTGCTCCTCCCCTGCTCCTGCTCTCTCTCTCTCAAAAGGAGATAAACATTAAAAAATGTTTTAAAATAATAAAAAAAAAATAATCAGCCTAAAATAATCCACATGCCTGAGACATGTATTTTGGGGTGGCAAATTTTGGTCGCGTCCAGCCTCAAATACTAGAAGGCAGCCAGCACCCCACACAGGGAAACTGTTAGTATTTAAAAGGAGAGCAAGCAAGTAAGCAGAATTATGTGCACGTTTTCTTTAACTGTTGAAACGTGGTAATGGCCAGTTTTTAAGCAGTGATTCTATTTAAAAGTATGTGTGAGTGAGTGTGTGTGTGTGTGTGTGTGTGTGTCCCAACAAGAAGGTAGTTATGCATATATTTATTCTCTATTGAAAAAGAAGAAGAAAACAGTGTAATATGTAATCCTAATGAATAGAAACAGATATGCCTGCTTAAAAAATCATTTATTCTCAGCAAATGTGCCTTGTTGATGATGGGGGAATATCCTAATGCATAAAGTGGGACTTTAATTTATAACACATCGGTGCTTCTTGGGTACCTTCTAATTTGCCACCAGCTGTGAGAAGGGACGAGGAGGGGCCATTTGCATCCATCATGCCACATCCCAAAGTTTGGAGGAGCGCAGGATCTACGGTGTCATTTTTCATACGGGTCACACCTGAGTACCATAAAACCTGCAATGTTTTGAAAGCCGAGAATACGGATATCGTCCTAAAGAACTGGTCAGAGCAACAGTAGGGGATCAGTTATTTTTTTTCTGTATCTGGATAATCCACCTCTCCCCACCATCACCAAATTCAAATTTCTGTGTTATTTATAAGCTTTCTGTGAATCACACTCAACGCTGAGAGAGAAAGTATTAATTTTCTAAACATTCAAGGTTTCTTTTCCTTTTAGGCTTCCTACTTGCTCCTTTTTATCCCTTCCCCGAACTTCTTTCTGTTTCCTGCATTTTCTCACTCACGCACATGCACGTGCATTTGTATATTTGAGCATGCATATTACGGACTTGGAGCCCTGAACCAAGAAAACACTGTTTTTTGTTTTTTGTTTTTTTAAGAAAAGATTGACAGTTTGTTCAAATCGCGCTGTAGCTATACTTTTTCTTCCTTTAACTAAAAAAATTAAAATATTATACGTGGCTCATTTTTTTCTTAATATGCCCAGTTGAAAGTCAAAATATCGTGCTTATGGGGGTGCCTGGGTAGCTCAGTCTGTTAAGTGTCCAATTTTGGCTCAGATCATGATCTCACAGTTCCTGGGTTGGAGCCCCACGTCGGGCTCTGTGCTGACAGCTCAGAGCCTGGAGCCTGCTTCAGATTCCGTGTCTCCCTCTCTCTCTGCCCCTCCTCTGCTTGTGCTCTGTCTCTCAAAAATAAATGAAAAATTTTAAAATATTATAAATAAATAAATAAATAAAAGCATTAAATTTTTTTTTAAATATCATACTTATGAATGCTGGATTCAAAATGAGCTAGTCACTGTTTAACATCATATTCCATTATAGACCCTGCACTAAATGTGTCTCTTTATCTAGCAGTATCCTCTTAGAACCAAAGGTACTAATTGCTTTGAAATTGGACATTCTACATTGGAAAACAACTAGTCAGCCAAAGTCTACATTTGCTCTTTGGCAGTGATCAGAATGTGACTCAGTACACTGGGTGCATGTGTGAAATTTCAGTGAGAACATCAATCTGGCATTTGAAGTTAAGCCGGCCCCTGAGTTGGAGGTATTGTTTCACTGCGTGGATCATGTCTTCCAAGTCCAGCTAGGGGTTGTCGACCAGAATTTTCTGTGACCACTCCATGCACTAGAGCTACGGTGGGCGAGATGGTTCAAAGACCCCCTCAGGGAATGGCTGATGTGAGTAGCCACGGCCCGTAATCATGAAACATGCAGTGGAAATACGCTGCCTGCAATCTGCACAGGAGAAAACAAAGTCACACGTAAAAAGGGCTCACCACTGAAAGGTGCTCATATGGTGACTGTGGGCCGTTCTCTGTTCCACAGTTTGGGCACCTGTTTGCAGGGATGGCTTCCTACTTGCAGCAGTGGAAGTTTGATCGCACCGTTGCACGTTCTAGATGTGGGAGGACCATTTGATGTTTGAGATGTTTGAGACCCTTTAAATAGCTGGAAATTTGAAGGGAGAGAAGCCGGCAACCCCGGATTTCAATCACAGCTCCTGTGTGTGTTTCTTGGGCCGCCGACTCCCCTGCCTAAGGACCACTCTTAATCTGCAAAGTGGAGTTTTTCAATGTTGTTGTGAGGACTGGCAGTGGGGAGGTGGGGGCCAGGATGCCAACAGCCTCGCGCTGTACCGGGCACAGAGAGAGTTGCAACGGTGACAGTTACTGTCACTGTTGCCGCTGTGACCCTCCAGCAGCTTCCTCTTCCCCCTCTGTTTCTCTGTCACCATCTTCTGTGTCGCTCAGCTCTTGCCAGGGCCTGTGTTACCTTCTTTCTGTCTTTTGAACTGCTGAGACATCCCGATATTGTGTCCTGGGATCTGGCTTCCCTGGACAGCACCTTGCCACACATTGCTTAATAGGGTCCTTTCTAGAATAGTACTTCTTGGGGCACCTGGGTGGCTCAGTCGGTTAAGCGTCTCTTGATTCTGGCTCAGGTCATGATCTCACGGTTCATTTGATTGAGCCCTGCGTTGGGCTCTATGCCAACAGCATGGAGCCGGCTTGGGATTCTCTCTCTCTCCCTCTCTGTTGCTCTCCTGCTTATGTGTGCTCGCGTGCTCTCTCTCTCTCTCTCTCTCAAAGTAAGGAAACATTAAAATTTTTTAACTAGTATTTCTTATTGACTGGTGCACTTCTCCATGGATATATTAAATCTAAATGATGTGCAAATAATTTTTAAATTTATTTATTTTTAATTTACATCCCAATTAGTTAGCATGTAGTGCAGCAATGATTTCAGGACTAGATTCCTTAATGGCCCTGACCCACTTAGCCCAGCCCCCCCCCCACCCACAAGCCCTCCAGCAACCCTCTGTTCTCTGTATTTAAGAGTCTCTTATGTTTTGTCCCCCTCCCTGTTTTTATATTATTTTTGCTTCCCTTCCCTTATGTTTACCTGTTTTGTCTCTTAAAGTCCTCATATGAGTTAAGTCATAGGATATTTGTCTTTCTCTGACTGGCTAATTTTGCTCAGCATCATACCCTCCCATTCCATCCATGTGGTTGCAAATGGCACTCTGCCCATTACAGAGCGTTCATAACAGTCGTGATAAAAATCGTTCAGATCTGTGTATTGATTCTGTGTACCAAGCACGGTTGTAAGGGCTTCCCATATGTTGGCTCATTTAATTCTACCCACGACCCTTGATGTGTGCACCCTTCTCATCCCTACTTTGCAGACAAGGGAGCGAAGGCACAGAGAGATTATGGATATCACTCAACCTCATACAGCCCATAAAAGCACAGCCACGATTTAAACCTGAGCCTCCTAACTTCACAGACGGGGGTTGTCTCTAACTAGGTTTGCACTAAGGGAGCCTGGCAGATGAAGTGTTTGTAGTGAGTGCTTCGCAGCTGGGGGACCCACTGAAGAACGAGGGGCCAAATGCATGTGAGCAGGCTTGGGGGGCTTTTTGTCACCTGTTATTGCGTGTATGACTTCAGAAGTGACCAAAGAGTCTTCAGTTAGGGGACTTTCCGAATCGAAGAAATTATGGCCTGGGGCCACGGAAAGGCAACTTGAAGGGGGACATTATTTGTTTATCACATTTAAAAAGCCAAATTTTAGGGGCACCTGGGTGCTTCAGTCAGTTAAGCGTCAGACTCTTAGTTTCAATTCAGGTCATGATCTCACAGTTCGTGAGTTTGAGTCCCTGCCTTGGGCTCTGCACAGGCAGTGAGGAGCCTACTTGGGATTCTCTGTTTTCCTCTCTCTCTGCCTCTCCCCTGCTCCCTCTCTCTCTCTCTCTCTCTCTCCAAAAAGTAAATAAACTTAAAAAAAATAAATTTAAAAAATTAAAAATTAAAACAAAATGCAAAATTTTAGTCATGTGTTGTAAAAAGTTGTTCTGAGAGATTTAGGTAGAGAAGGTTGCATTCTCTCCCCTGGAGAAAATTTATTCTTTATTTTTGTAGCACTTGTGCATAGAGCATAAGGACCACGATTTTTCTATCTGATAGTCTCTTGATGTTTCAGCAAATTGGGTTACACAAACAGTGAGCAATGGGGGTAAACTAACCACGTGGGCACGTGTGACTGGGAAGGTGGAGTTTGCACACAGCAGTTTGACATTAAGGAGCCCCGGGGGTGGGTGGCTGTGTGGACCTCAATGCTGGGCACGATGTAGTCCTTTATGGGAGCCCCAGGGGAAATGTCAGGGATGCTCTGGAGTGGTGGTGGGAGTTTCAGCCTGAAAAGACTACGGTCACCTGCAAATTTGAAAGGATTTGCAGACAGGCCAGCTAGCAGCCAGCATAGCCATGGGGATGTCATCTCTGAGGCCCGGAGCGGGAGGTGGGGGGGCACAGGAGCACGCCCCCTCGGTCCCAGTGAGAAGTCTCTGTGTGGGATGGGACCGAGAGCTCGCCACTTCACATCTTTTTGGGAGAAAAATCTAGGAAGAGTAGAAGGTACCAAATTGTCCACATTTGGAAAGAAAAAAAAAAAAGGCAGATACTAGTGAATTTTTCTTTGGAAAAAAAAATCTGGATAATGTTGGCATAATTGTGCAGCAGTAATGTATCCTGGGGAGTAACTGACCAGGGAAATTAGCTGAAGGGGGTACCATTGTGCTCAGAGTGTGGAACAGCAAAGTAAAGGAACCCCCCCCCACCCAACATGGAAAAGTGACACGCAGTAGATAGAAAGTCGGACCACAGGTGCGTTAGTCGGGGTCTGATGTCAGGTTTCTCTGGCCAGAGGATGGGAGGCTATCTTATGCTGTTAGGAATGCATCCCTTATGCAACCCAACATAAATCTGAAATTCAGGAATCGCCTGCAGCCCCTTCCTGGTACCTCATCAGTTATGACCTAAGATAGCATTAAAATGTGCTCGGTGTGCTAAGTACTCACTGGTCCCCTGATGCTTCTGTTCCCACATATGCTGACAGTTGATAGTATGCATAAGTCATCCAATCCTTGAACAGGCTGACGTTAAATCACAAATCAGGAGCTGCTTTATAAACTGGAAAACACTATAGGACGATGAAACCCATTTTATCTTTAAGAAAATGTGGAAGAGAGACAAGAGAGAAAAGTAACCAACTGGGAATTGAGGATGGGGTTTTGATGAGCCTGCAGGTTAAACACAGTTGAGGTATTTCTAAGACAACACACAGTATAAAACACCTGGGATAAAATGCTTGATGTCTTGACTCTGGCTGAGGATATAGGCAAATGGTCTTTTTGGAGCATGCCAAACAGGTTTTCATGAGAGTGTCTGTGATATAAACAACCCTTAAAATTTAGATAGTTTTCTACACGGCCTTAGTCTGCTCAGGCTGCTTTGACAAAGTACCATGAACTGGTGGGCTTATAAACAACAGAAACTTATCTCTCATACTTCTGGAAGCTGGAAGTCCAAGATCAACGTGCCAGCCGATTTGGTTCCTGCTAGATCCCTCCTCCTGGCTTGCAGAGGACTGTTTTTTCTCCCTGTGTCCTCACAAGGTGGGGGGTGAGAAGCTTCAGTGTCTCCTGCTTGTAAAGACACCAATCCCATCAGGATGGTCTCACCCTCATGACTTCTGTCATCTCCCAAAGGGTCCACCTCCTGATATCATCATCACATTGAGTGTTAAGGCTTCACCGCATAAATTTGGGGGCACACGTTCAGTCCATAAGCCACACCCTATGCTGTGATTTAAATACAAATTGGGTAACCACCTTTCCTGCTCACTTTTCCATTAGCCTTTATGGCCATGATGATGCCTCCTTAAAATTTTATCAGTACTTCTGTCACATCTGCTGGTAGAAGTCAAAATAAAATAATATGTGGTGGGCACGTGTGTTGTGAGGTATAGACCCATTAGAACGCATCGCAGTCTGGTCCCAGGAAAGAAGAGGCCCGGAATTCCCTGGCCTAAAACATAGTGTGAGTTGTTGAGATTTCGATGTGCCTGTGTCTGAGCGTGTATCAAACTGACCGGAGTGGTAACATTCGAGGGGGGACAGAGCCACCATATTTCAATGGGGGAAGTGAAGCCATCCACCTACTCCGTCTGCTGTGCAGATACTGCTACGTACATCTGGATGAGACTTCTTGGGGCCCAGCTGTTACACACTATTTTTGTTTGTTTCTCTTTCTCCTCTTCTAATCATCGTAAAGAGCAAGCTTCTAGAAGGGAGTTTATTTTTTATTTTTTATTTTTTTTAATTTTTTTTTTCAACGTTTTTTATTTATTTTTGGGACAGAGAGAGACAGAGCATGAACGGGGGAGGGGCAGAGAGAGAGGGAGACACAGAATCGGAAACAGGCTCCAGGCTCCGAGCCATCGGCCCAGAGCCTGACGCGGGGCTCGAACTCACGGACCGCGAGATCGTGACCTGGCTGAAGTCGGACGCTTAACCGACTGCGCCACCCAGGCGCCCCTAGAAGGGAGTTTAAAAACAGTGCGACCTGTGGCTAGCCATCAAATGCATATTATGACATTAGTTCCCAATGCACTCGCTGCTCCCATATTGCACTCCTTTCATTAAAGCTAATGGCAGCCCTGCGAAGGCACCAAGAACCGACCAGACCTCAGTAAGTAACGGATGCCTCCAGAAAGGGTAGCTGTTTCCCCTTAAAAGCATTAGCACTGCAATGCTCTCGTGTAATATGCTTGGGATACATCTTTTACACCAATATCAGAATGTTCAATTAGCGATAATTAGAGACCAGCTGGGCAAGAGTAATTTCAATACCACAGCAAAGGGGGGGAGTGTTGCAGATGACTTTTCATTCAAATTACTTCCCCCCAAATATGACTAAGTCTATTCATTAGTCCCTGGAAGGATCTATATTTTTCTAACCCTTTGCCAAATTCTCATGTGTGCGTTACATGCTGCCTTTGAGAGTGTACTGAAATATTTAAAATTACAGACACAATTCATGGGTTTCTTGCAGTAATGCTTTTATTCGTAGGCAGGTTCCAAGAGTGTGAATAGAAAGAATATGAGTTGGATAAATCTACGAATGCTGAATATTTTATAAATGAGAGGTAAAAATTATATGTGCTTAGAAAACAAAGACCAAAGTAGAGAGAGAAATGTGGAAACGGTTGGCCTCCTGGGGAATGTGAGGTTATGAGGAGGCTAAAGCTTTCCCTGTTTGTGGTTACCCACTTGTGTGGGACTCTGGACCCCCGGGAGACCCAGGGTACGGGGTTTTTCTGACAATAACAGTTGTGCTGGAGATGAGCGGTCTCTTAGCTAGAGAGGAAGCCTTTCTTGAGGGCAGAGCTTGCATTCATTTCATTGTCCCGAGAGGAGCTTCCCTGTGAATGGGCATTTGATGATAGACCTCGCTGGCAAAAACATTCAAATTTGCAGCCTCCTACTTTGGCGTTTGTTCCGGTACCCCCTCTTTTGGGGGAAGAAGCTATAATATAAGATGAACAAGTAAGATTCAGTTGTCCACGTGTGCTTTATTCACCATCAGGTGGGTGCAGTGGATCCAGAGATCAGTTACCATTCTTTGGTTTATTAAATTTATTCATGACCTGTGTTTACACATTACTTCCGGTGACTTGTTTGAGCAAAACACATGCAGAAAAATATAATGAAATAGAAAATGAAAGCCAGGAGGAGTGAATTAATTAACTATAAATGAGGATTAATAGAATCACGGAGACCAAAATTAATATTTAATTTTTAATTTCCCGGCATCTATGGCAAAAAAAAAAAAAAGTTGGCAATTTACCACACTCTCATTAGCAGAAAGGGGAAGTTTCCAAATTTCTCTCAAGAGTGGCAAAGTTTTTTTAGTGCTATTTGAAAATGAAATTTAACTTGGGACTGTATGTTTGGGCCCCAGAGGTATAAAAGCCTTCAAAGTTCTGAATAGGAGGGTGTGGAATTCAATCTCAAATGACCTGTAAGTATCTCTCAAAGTAATTTTAAGTTCAAGCCATCCGAAACGATTCAGAGAAGAAGACACACACACACACACACACACAAAGACACACGCACATGCACGCACACACACACACACACACCCTTATATGTTCCCTTTTCAGCAAGATATATTTTGAATATTCTATTTTAGTTTGCTGTGCTTGGTCCAATAGGATATCCAGAAAGAAATGAGACATAATTTGTCTTCAGGGAATCCATAGTGTAGCTGGATCATCTTGTAGGAATTACTCATTTGGTAGGTGGAATGTGATAACGTATCCTAAGAAACAGAATGGATATTAACTGATTGTGATCTCAGAGGAATTTAGACCTCATTGCAGTTTGAGAGAGCAGGCTCGTTTTAATCATCAAAATTCGATTTCAGGATTTCTGTAAGGTAGAAATTAGGAAGAAAGGAACAAAATAAACACCTAGTTGGGAAAATAATGAAGGGAAAGAGGATTATAACTCTCCCCAAACCCACTCCCTGTAAACACACAGAGACCCTCACACTCTCACACTTAGACACATATTCTGACTCAATCGCTGATGATTAGCCTGGGCAATATGTAAAATATTGGCCAAGTGATGTTATAATTACCCTGCTATTAACTAAACTAGCAACAAATATGAACAGCTTCAGATATTCCAGAACATTAATCTGTATCGAAGAGCTCTGTTTCCATCCAGCTGTGGCAGGAATTGCTCAAACAGAACATCAAGAACTGTTCGTTGTATGTAGCCATGACATCAGTAGTCACTACCAGCTGCTCTCCTCCCCCTCAAGAAATAAATCTCCTGATTAAGATGATCTCCTGTTCAAACAATTTGGAGGCTAAAATGTGCTTTCGTGTTTCCGTGTCCTTGGAAGGAGGAAGTTTCAAGTCTTTGCACTGGTCTCTTGTGGGCATATGTTCCATTTTTCAGGGGCTTTATTATTTGGTATGAAATCAGTACAGAGTGCATAAACTGTGTAATTGGGGGCAAACAATCAATTAACAAAGCTTTAAGATCTGTTATGTAACTGGCAACAAAATCCATACACTTGGCAATTATTATTTTCTAATAATAATTGGCCAAAACATAGAGCTAGACTCTAAAAGTAGTTTTAAACAATAGTGTCAGCGTTGAAAGTTTTCTTATCATGGTGGAAAGAGTAAGGGCTTTGCGGTCAGACAAATCCCAATTCAACCACTTAGGCAAGGTATTTAATGTAGTTGAAATTAATTTTACTTTCCTCACTCTCTAAGGAGAACATCTACTTAGACCAAGTTTATTTATTAATTAATTCCATTCTAATCTTACCTACTTTTTCTAGGCTGCATGCGATGTCCTTGCTTTTATAGACTTTTCAATCTACATATATATAAATATATATAACATAGTATAAAATATATAATATAAAGTACAATATACAATAACAGAATAGATATACAAACTAGCAAAATATTGTCATGTTATTGATAATGATAAAACTTCTTCAGTGCAAACATGTAAGGCATAGAGAATCTACTTGTATGTAGGTGAGAGATTTGGGTGTCTTAGAAATGGTGCCTCTTCAGTGTGGTAGCTGTAGGTAGCTGTGATGCCTTCACACCCTCCCTCAGCCAGAGAAGATGTTTCCTGAGCTTTTAAAATGGGCTCCTAACAGAAGTGCCTCTTGCGTGTCAGATCCACGGTGTGAGTTGTAGAGGATGCTGGCAATGTGTGTAGTAATGAGTGCAGTACAGTGGGCAGGTCACACATGCACCTCACTGGGCATGTAGACTTGAGGAAGCTTCTGGAGCCCCTAGGGTTTGTTTCCATCATCTATAAAATAACACTGAGAATAGGGACCATGTCATAGGGTTCTTACAGAGATTAAATAAGCTTACGGAAAATCCTGGGACCGCGGATGCTCATGTTGGACGAGGCTGGTGAGGAAGGTTGTAAGAGCACACCGACCCCATGTAACTTTCACTTAGGCAGATCCTGCTTTGTTCTCATTGCTCCTAACTGAAAACATTGAGACGATCGACAAGAGCTTGCAATCATACATTTAACAAATCCTGTACTTACTTAACAAATACTGTACATTATTTAACAAATACTGTACTTATTAACTATTATGTCTTATGTTAGTAACTCTTCTGGACCCTGGAAACACATGCATCGATAAACACAAGGGAAAAAACTTTCCTGAAGGTGTTTCACGCTAATGAATAATACACAACTTGAAAATAACTCAAGCACCTTCAGCAGCATTGTAATATTTACCTTTCTGGTTTAGGAATTAAAGAAGCATTGGCCGTATGAGAAAAATTTATGAGTTTACTCTGACAGGTAAGAGTAACCTAAGAAGATAAGTCTTTAATAATTTAATATATATATATATATTTCAAGTATTCATGAAACCAGTATGTAAATGATTAAAATAAACACAAAATATTTATTATTTAAAATCTTAGGTTGTTTATCATTGCTATAGAGTTTCTACTGTAGAGTTAATAAGTTTTCTCTATTAGGGTCTTACTAGTCTCAGAAAAAAAAAAAAAAAAAACTAAAACAACCTAGCAGGTGCACTATAGATTTCTATCAGTACATATTAAATAAATCCCTCATTTTCAATCTCAAATTTTTGATTTAAACGTTTGATGAGGGGCATCTGGGTGGCTCATTTGGTTTAGTGTCTGACTCTTGACTGTGGCTCAAGTCATGATTTCAACTTTGGTGGGATTGAGTCCTGTATTAGGCTCTGTGCTGACAGCATGGAGCCTGCTTTGGATTCTCTCTCCTTGTCTCTCTCTGCCCCTCCCTCCCTCTCTCACTCTCAAAATAAATAGACTTAAAAAAATAATGTTTGATAAAACATGCCACAAATAACTTGTGTAGGTAGTACATGCACTCATTTCCAACTAATGAAAACACTATATTGCTATTTAAATAACAAAGGACAACAGTAACTACAAACTATATGCGAGTGATATGTTTTAGAATTAAAATTAAAATATACAAGGATTTTTAAAAAGTAAGATAGAGAATACTTTGAGCCACTCTGCTGTGATTTTCCTCTTTTTCTTTAGTTTGCATATGATGAAGTGGTGCCAAGCACGCCTTGAAATCAATCATGTCCCAGACATGTCCTACATCAGTACTGTTAAACACTACTGTGACGCCACAGGGCTTTCCTCCCAGGAACCCTTTTTGTAAGTCACAGGAGGTGTGCAGCCTCTGTGATGAAGGGCGGGCCATCCTCCCAACAGTGGGATGACCCATCACAGCAGCTGGCCACAGATGGAGAGGCTCCGTCCCACTTCATGCTGTGACAGTCCTTCCACTGTGATTTATTAGTGTGTTTTAAAATTTAATTTCTGTCAGGGGTGTGAATGGGTTCCATCTCATGGTTAAAAAGAGAAATGTCCATTTAGCTCATATCACTAAAAAGCACAGAGCCTCAGGGTTCCCCCCGCCCCCCGCCCCAGTGGATGTCCACAGACATCTAAAACCGTCCAAAAATTGTACTACACAGCAGGTGGAAAAAATGAATTTGGAACAACTCTCTCTCTCCTATAGCTATTTCCATATAATGATATTAACAGTGGTGCAGTGGAGGGCATACATGAAACATTCAGTTAGGGGAAACAGCATTGTGACTAGAAGCTGAGTGATTAAGAAACATAAAGAAGTTAAAGAGAGTGATTGTCCAGGATACAACAGCTATTTGCAGGGCATCTCTTCATGGCTACCCCCAGAAGGGCATCTGGATAATGTTTAGTTTTACCAGGACGAAAGTCAAAGTGTTGAATAGAATTTGGATGTAGAGGCCGTAAGACAGCTTTGGTAGAAATGCTGTTATTGGCAATCCATTTGTGCATTAGTTAATTTTACCTGCCCTCTGCCCACCATACCCCTATTTTTAATTACCAGTCGTTTTATAAAGGGACTCTCCAGCCATTATGATAAATATGTATAACACACGTATGGAATTTAAACTTTGTGAAAATTATGAGCGAGGCATTATTCTACAAATTAAAAGATTGCCTTGGGATGTTGAGTACAATGCTAGCTTTTCAAGCGCGTGGATGATCCTCTTTCTTCAAATCCAGGACCCAGGCCACTGTGCCACAAGTCTGTCGTGAGCGAAGGGTGGTTAGCCCTCATTAGAATTTGAAAATACTCTCTTCAGAAGCAAGGAAACTATGTGACGAATTCACTATTTTTTTCAGCTCCTGTTTTTCTGAGTTTGGTTGTCTACTTACTAGGTTGATTTGTATTAATCAACATGTGACTCCAAGCAGTGTAATTCACACAGATGGCTCTTCTTTCATAAATTTAGGTGTTTAATCGTGACATACTGTGGCAATGTGCCAATCGTGTATGGTGTGTAAACATGAAGGTGATTTTCAAATCATTAAAACAAGTAGGTCTTTTGTTTGTTTCTTTGGTTTATGGTTATGAAATAAATTTCTCAGGAAAGCTCTATGGTTACCAAATGAAATTTAAAATGTGTATCTTATTTTAAATAGTACAAATAAGTCCAGCATAAACTCTTTAGGTAGAGAAAATCCTGGTTTCTTAACACATACTGGTTGGGATCTGCTCTATCTAAACCAGAGAATTTCATTATAATAGCAAATAAACTTGATATATTTTGAAACTAATTCGGTTGATATAATATGGCACTCGTTTCATTGTAAATCTGCTGATACAGGTTAATTGTCTTATTGCCTATGTCCATACATAGTTGTTCGTGAATGACAGAATCGCCAGCCCATTTAAGGACATTCTCTGTCTTTTTAAGCATTGAATGTTCTTTCACCAAATAATAAGTGTTTATTAGAAGCAAGGGTTATTATTATGAAGAGAAATGTATGATGGTTGTGAATATAAACATTTAAATATTATAAGAGCACTAAACTAATAAGTAGAATATAATGGTTCCTTTTTTATTGCCCAATTCTAATAGGTAGTTGTGTACTATCATTTGCACATACTATTTTGAAAATCTGGTTCAAGTGAAAATAAAATATATATTGAATTTTGCCACCTGAAAATAATCTATATATTTGATTCTATTCCTTTCAACTCATCAGGCAAATAATGTTTGATGGACAGGAGAAATGAGAAACCCAGAGCAAGCTTGATTTCAAAATTAAAAGTCAAGGAAAAATGAGTAGATATTTTTAATTTAAGTGTTTTTATTAAAGAATTTGGACTTCTGGCTAGTAAAGTGTGTGTGTGTGACTGTAAATACACAGACACAAATAGAAAACTAGATATAAAATATGTATAAGGCTAGAGCCGATTTCTGGGAACAAGCTCCTCATTCTCAAATTATGCCAAATTGGATGGCTTAGATAAATACATCACTAAAATATTCATTGGCCTTGGAAAATGATAAAGTACTTCTTATCAAATCTTTGTGTCCAATACCAATGATATTGTGATGCATTTAAGAAATGAAATTCAAAATCACAAAATGCCATAGTGACGTTGGCACCCATCCTGGGGCCAGGCCACTCCTCTAACTCTGGAGTCACTTTTTGATGAATGAATGAATGAATGAATGGGAAAAAACAATACTATAGTGATAGAATTTTTCCGTTTCCATTCTTACTTTTTTTTTTTAGTTCTAGAATGATGAAGAATTTTATAGTTTTCAGAAACGCATTTCTACTTATGCAGGAAAAGATTTGTTAAGATGCATGCTACCTGTAAAAGATAACTTCAGCTAATACATATTTTCAAACAATTTTTGTATTATGCATATGCTTCACTAGTAGGGTCTGACAGGTCACAGAAGCAGGTAAATATGTAAAAGTTAAATGTTCTTTTGAAAATATTCTAAGGAGCACCAAGTAGGTGGTGGCCATTTGAAGGAAACACAGATCCCTGGGTGCAAGTGGGAACACTTAGAAGCTGGGTGCAGAATGGACACATGGCCCTCAACGCGCTCCCCCGCCCCCCGCGCCCCCGGGAGCTTGTGTAGGGAGTGACTGGATGTTCAGTCCTTCATTCAAAGTATCTTTCCAGCAAAGCATAAGCACTTACTCAAATTTTATTTCCATTTGTTTCCATCTTCCAATAAAGCATGCTTGCGAGAAAGTAGGCTTGCCATAAAAACCAACATTTGTCATCAACTGATACGTTTCCATGATCTGCTTAGAAGACGAGTTATAAGAGGAAACTCAAAAGTCAAGCGTACAGTAAATATAGGAAATAAGGTTAACCTGGGTTTTCCACTTAAGCATTATGAATAATTTTTATTTTATTTTATTTTTTTCACTAATATTTTGGTGATATCACTGGTTGGTATCACCACTATTTTGGTCATGTCACTGGTTTTCCTACCTTAGATTTTGGTGGGACTTTTTTTTTCTTTGCTGTTGTATCTAATGGGTAGATGAATACCAATGTGTATGTGTAAATACCCAGATTTTTTTCATGGCATATATTCCTAAAGTTGGCTAGGACATTGAATACATACATTTTTTATGGTTTTAATTGGCACTGTGTGTTTACTCCCACAAGAAGTATTTAAAAGCACCTGCTGGCAATATCCATGCTAATACTGGTTATAATCAGTTGCTATTTTTACTATCAAATGTGAAATCTCTTACATAGATGGCTTAGTAATACATTAAAAAATGTCATCTTATAAATATGAATAACGTCAAAGGGACCCTGTGGGCAACGTGTACTCACATCACTAACTCTGGGAATGCGTTTCTAAGGAATGGCAGGCATGAAAACTCATTCCAGGAAGGAAAGGACAAAGGAGCCAAGGAAACGGGTTACAGAGATCTCAGGTAGCATTAAATACCCATAAATCACACAACTTGCCAACATGCTTTCTGTCTATAGAAAACGGCCTTAGCAAATAGTGAAATTTTGTAAAATAGTGATGTTATTGGAAAATTGGAATTTTAAACTTGGGTTGTGGTAGGAACTTATGCAACCAGTTTTTTCAAAAATAACAAAAACAAAATAAAAAATCTCCAAAAACCCAAAACATTAAAAAAAAAGAGGTCAATGTGATTTAAAAGACGTGTTTTTCCCCCCTCAAGAAAGTGATAAAAACAAAAATCACATCTATGTGAATTTAGGTAGGAGGTACACAGGCAAACTGAACATTTCTACTATTCACACACCAGTGAGAGAAAATAGTTCAGCATTTATCTCTGCGCTCCCCTTTGATGATTCCCCTTATGGAATTTAAGAAAATAGAGCAATTTATTTATGTAGTCGTGAGAACTGATCTCAAAAGTGAGAGCCTGGTAGCAAACTCTTTTTCAGGTCTCTGAGCCTCGGCTTTCTTATGGCTCAAGTGGAATAAGATTGCCTTTAAGGCTCATAGCGGCCAATATAACTACAAGCACCCTAAAAATTAAATCACACAGAATTGTAGCATTCTAATTTTTTAATTTTTTCTTGAGTTTGACTGCCTCATATTTAACACTCACTCGTATCAATTAGAGTTCTGACTTACTAAATAGGTTATCTGAAGTTCTAAAGTTGAAATTTGATGAGTCAAATCCCAAAGCATATGAAGAAGGTGAGCCTGCACACGCGCGCACACACACACACACACACACACGCACACGCGCGTGTTTGAAACATCTTACGGAAAATTAATGGGCACAGTAATCATTTGTATGTTGAGAATGTGACTAGAAAGAGAACACATCTGAACCGGCAGCTGCAGCCTGTAAGAGCTGTTGCAGAGGTGAGGAGAATATAAATTAACAGCTCACAAGATAAAAACACAGGCAGAGGCCGTGAGCACACTACAGACTGAAGGGACTCTAGATGCGAACAGGAAATTCAGTGTCCTTTCTCTCCATCGTGCCAGGAGGCAGGGTAAATAGAGTATTTAACATTTCGTGATTGCAGAGACACTTTTGAGGACCCAGTTCAATGCCACGGAAAGCCACCTTCCACCATTTCACCAGGACCCCCTGCCCTGGCTGAGCATGGTTGTGGACATACAAATGTATGTTTCATTAGACGCTCCAACAGCTAAGTGAGAAACTCAGTAGAGGATTATTCGATGGTGCTGGTAACTAGCACGTCCTTGAAGATGACGCTTGAGGGGTTATTTCTCTACACACCCCCGTCTTGCTTATCTGCTGTGTCCATAGGGCCATTTCAGTTGCAGAACACTAAAACCTGGCCACAGGGTCCTTCACTATATTTCTGGAGTCCTTAATACCAGTGATGATGAGTTTTCTTGTTGCTGGTCCTGTAGTAAGCACAGAGACTGGTGTCGCTCGCGGCCACATCCCTGTGGCACTAAAATCCAGAACGTGCCTCATCCCCCAGGGTTCAGATTCCCAGCTCTGTCACAAAGGAGCTGCTGGTGAAGTCTCCTGCTGGTTCAGATTCCTTGTCCTCACCTCAGTGCCTCTACATTTGACAAAGAACATTTCCCAGATTGAGGACCTACTTTACGTTGATCGATCTTCTCGATTGATTGAAGTAGGAGGTTCTTCTGAGCACACATTTGTTTTGTAAGTGAAAGCCCACTGCTTGACAGGTGTCTTATTTGACTACCCAGGTCGCAAAAAAAAAAAAAAAAAAAAAAGTCCTATTTCAGAGGATATTCGAACAGTTCAAGACCTCTCGTGCTAATGTGCGTTTAATTTCAGGACCTCATCAACATAGGCTATGTAATTAGTGTCCTGACTATGTAGGAATGTTATAGTAAATATGAAATAGCATCGTCAAATAATCTGATAATGACTACCACCTTTTTCCTGAATGACAAAAACGCTGGGGGAGATTGTTTAAATATAATAAGTTTTTTTTTAATTACCTAGATCTCTACACCCTAATTTGACAGTTTTCCAGAAATTATCTCATAGCTGAACACTTCATTTCAAAATCCCCCTTTCTCCTGGGGGAGATGGTATCTTTCATTTTCAGTGAATTAAAAAGATAATATATATAATTCTTTTGCAGGAACTTTATATGGTTATTTTATTGTCAAATTCATGGCTTGATGTATCAATGATACCCACAATGTCATCATCCTAAAAACATTTCAGACTTTTAAAATGCTGTAGCGGTTACTTAAATGTTGATTTAATCTTAGGCCAAGTTAGGATGGAACACAGCTCAGTTTCCATTATTCCATCACCGGTTTCCAAAGTGGATATTAGGTTGTGTTCCTACAATTTCTTCAAATAACTGTATATATATAGTTAACTATAGTTAATGTATTTTTTTTATTTTTAAAACAAATTTTTGAGTTTATTTATTTAGAGAGAGCACACAAGCAGGGGAGGGGCAGAGAGAGGGAGAGAGAGAATCCCAAGCAGGCGCCACACTCAGCATGGAGCCCAATGCAGGGCTCGAACTCACGGACCATGAGACCTTGACCTAAGCTGAAATCAAGAGTTGGACGCTTAACCGATGGAGCCACCCAGGCGCCCCTCCAGTTAGGTTTTGGATCCATTCTGGGTAGTGAGCACTGCCAATGCCAGCAGCCAAAACTGAATCCACAAGAATGCAGAGCAGCCTGTCTGGTGGTGTAGACTCCGTCATTACATGTGTCCTCAGGGTACAAGACGGGATTTTGTATTTGAGGAAGAGGCAAGCTCTTGTCCCCAAACTTATATTTTGTAAAGAAACAAAAATATCGTAAGGTGAGGGATGTTTTAGGACCCACAGTCATGAGCCAGACAAAGGCGTACAGATGACTCCATTTCTCTCAGTGCTGAAATGGAGACCCCTCTTGGTTGAGTGTCTCGCTTCATGGTCTGCAGCAACCATTCTGCACGCGGAGCATTGTTACATGCAATGGATGGCAGGGAAAACATGAAACGGAAAATCGACCTCTTGCCTTTCGGAAACTTCCAGCAGATGTGCGATGAGAAAACAACCAACACTCATCAAATGGAAAAACCAGGAGAGAAAATAAATAAAAATAAAAATTAGGAAAGATTTAGAGGACTTATTTAAATGACTTAAGTCAATTCTTTAAAGGATAATGATGAAGGAGTAAGAGTGTAGCAAGTTGCATCTTCCGATGGGGAGGGTCCAAGTTTGCGGGGCTGTCAGGAACTTTCTGGTCTCTTCTGTTTGCCCCATGACCTAGGATTGGCAGTATCAGCCCTCTGTTGCCCCTGGCCTCTGAGCTGCGTGTTGGGAGACCCTCAGACTAGCTTGGGGCTGCAAAACCACCGGGTATGTGGACAGGGCATGCAACTGTTGAGCCAATAGTGGCTTGAGGTGGTCCCCCCACTTTTTGACAGCTATTTAAACTGAGTGCTTGGCCCTGTTATTGCCTCCAGATGATCCACATGTATGTCCCTGCTTCTGGGCTTCTCCCTTATCCTTCCACCCGGGGGATAATGCCAAGCCTCCTGGAGACTCCTGTTCTTGCACAGAGAAAGCTTCTAAGAAATTATTTCCCTGTGCATATGCTCCTTTTCCTTGTGATGTTTACACATTGGAAGAGAACCCCAGAAAGAGGGTACTACTTGACCCAAACCTCAATCTCTAACACAGGGGCGCTAAAGCAGTGAGGGGTAAACGTCGTGGAGAAAATATTCAGCGACAGGGTTTCCTGCCGTCACCCAGCTCCCGACTTCTGATTACCTTCTTCCTGGAGCTAACCCCACCCAACAGTAAGGATTGGGAATTATCTGGGATTTCAGAGTTTTGCCTGATTCTTCGGCAGCGGCGACTTCTTTAGTCTGCAGTGACCTCCCTTCTCGATTTGTTATGATTTATTTCCTAATTGCTGTAGAGGCAGCTCATTCACGTTGTGTCTCTATGATCATGGGAACTGTGGAGATGGGTGACACACAGGATTCACGGGTGTGGCCCACACACAGCCTCCACCCACGTGCATGCCCCCACTCTGGGCTTCTGTGCACCCTGCTTGAGTTTGTCTTTTTCTGTGTGGATTTTCCAAATTTACCACAATAAAAAAAGACATCTCCCTCTCCATCACCATTACTTGGGGGTGAAATACAAGATTACCGTGACGGCTTGGAAGCCAATTTTAACCTTTTTCTTTCTGGATGGGAACGGACCAAGTCAGAGAAAGTTAGGATTTCGTTTTCCATTGCCTCGGTTACTGTCATGTTTACTATTGTGACTGCTTTGCACAAATCAAAGAATTTTCGCTTCTTTTGTTTCCTATATGCCACACCGTTGCTATTGGATCCAAAGCCCAGGAAAATCCTCTTAAAGGAGAATAGGCAGAGCATTTGTGGACTCAGGCAGCAAAATACCTTTGGAAGCACCAAAGGGAGTGGCTGCTTTCGCATGTTTGCTAAACATGCTCTATGTTTGGGAGTCATTCCTAAGTTAGTAAGCTCATCACAGTATGCAGTGATATTAACAATGCTTTTATGGAGAAATATACAGATGTTTTAAGTTCCCTGGGATTTTTTTCTGTGAAAATGCTACCATTTTACTGAAATGGAAGTAGTTGTCTTGTGACTGTATGTAAATAAATAAATAAATATATAATAAATAAAATGTATATCTGTATGTGTGTATATATGTATGTATACATATGGATATATATATATACATACATACATATACATATGTATACATACATATATATACATATATACACAAATACACACTAGCAAATATATAGTTAATATAGTCTAATAAATTATATATATAAACATATCATTGTATATATGTATATATTTACATAAATGTTCATATATATATCTCCATTAAGTAGAGAATTATATACAGTTCTCAGTCACTGAGTACTTCCATGAACTGGGTAGCTACTACACCCATAGTAATCACTACATCCATAGTGGAAGTGTTCATTTTTTCTTCCCTGGGCACTGCATAGTTTCTTTGTTTCTTTTTTTTTTTTTTTTTTTAACGTTTATTTATTTTTGAGACAGAGAGAGACAGAGCATGAATGGGGGAGGTCAGAGAGAGAGACAGAGAATCTGAAACAGGCTCCAGGCTCTGAGCAGTCAGCACAGAGCCCAACGCGGGGCTCGAACTCACGGACCGCGAGATCGTGACCTGAGCCGAAGTCGGCCGCTTAACCGACTGAGCCACCCAGGCGCCCCAAGGGCACTGCATAGTTTCAAATGCACCATTTTATTGAAGTTCTACCACACTTCAGTGGGATGAGTCCTATTGCCATTCCCAATTTGTAGAGATTTCCCTGGATTAAATACCTTTAAGAAGGATAAAAAGAAAAAGGAAAAAAACCACTAGCTTATAGGATAGCGTCTTCGACACCACTCGTTACCATTACCAGCAGTCTCATTACGTGAAGAAGACGGTGTGAGCTGTAGCTGACATGAGTGGTTTTCAGGTTCTGTGCATTGTGGGCAGGTCCAACAGGAGGCGAGGTAAGGAAGCATGGCCCTGGGAAGATGGGCTTTACTTCCAGTCTCACCATATTCAGCCCAATCTTCTCCATTTTTATTACTATTTTTCAGCCCTATGGATGTGTAATTGATAAATGACATTGCCGGAGTGCCTGGCTGGCTCATTCAGTAGAGCATGCGACTCTTGATCTCAGGGTTGTGAGTTCAAGCCCCCATTGAGCGTTTACCTACTTAAAACACATACACACACACACACACACACACACACACACACACACACACATTGTAATATATATTATGGAAAGATAGGCACCAGTAATGCATTTCATCATCTTGTTTATTTATTTGTTTAGTTTGGTAAGAATGACTGGTTGCTGACACTCCTAGCATATTTCAAATATACAATTCACTCTTCTCAACTAGAGTCACTGTGTTAATACATTAGATTGTCAAACCTTATTCACCTTATAACTAAAACTTTGTACCCCTTTGCCAACCTCTCCCTAGTTCACCTGCCCCCAAGCCCCTGGCAACCACCGTACTATTCTGTTTCTATGAATTTGACTTTTTTTTTTTATTCTACATAAAAGTGATACATTTTGTATTTATCTTTGTCTGGTTTATTTAACTTATATAATGCACCCAGGTTCCTCTATGTTGTCATAAATGGCCGCATATCCTTCTTTATAACTGAATAATATTCTATTGTGTGTGTATCACACATTCTTATAGTTTTTAAAATTTTTTTTAATTTATTTTGAGGGAGAGACAGAGCAAGTGGAGGAGGGGCAGAAAGAGAGGGAGAGAAAGAATCCCGATCAGGCTCCATGCTGTCAGTGAGGAGCCTGACGCGGGGCTTGAACTCACAAACTGTGAGATCATGACCTGAGCCCAAACCAAGAGTTAATGCTTAACTGACTGAGCCACCCAGATGCCCTTATTCTTTATCCACTCCTGCATTGATGGACACTTAGGTTGTTTCCAAACCTTGGCGGTGGGACTAACGCTGTGGTGAATATCCGAGTGCAGATAGCTCTCCAAGATAATGACTTGTTTCCTTTGGATAAATATCCAGAAATGCAATTGCTGGATCATATGGTAGCTGTATTTTTATTTTCTTGAGGAACCTCCATACTGTTTTCCAGAGCAGCTGCATCAGTTTACATTCCCACCAACAGTGCGCAAGGGTTCCCTTTCCCTCACATCCTTGCCAGCATTTGTTTTTTTGTCATTTTGTCTTTTTGATAACTGACATTCTCACAGGTGTGAGGTAATATATCATTGTGATTTAGGTTTGCATTTCCCTGATGATTAGAGACATTGAGTACCTTTCATGTACCTGTTGGCCAATTGGATGTCTTCTTTGGGAAAATGTCTTTTCAGGACTTTTGCCCGTTTCTAAATTGGGCCACTTCTCATTTTTCTGTTGAGTTGTACACGTTGCATATTTTGGCTATTAACCCTGCATTACAGCTGTGGCATGTAAATATTTCCTCCCATGTCACAGGTAACTTTTCATTTGCTTTCCTTTGCTGTGCAGTTATTATTATTTTTTAATATTGCATTTCTACATTGGATTTTGAATAAAGAGGAGTGATAGGTTTCAGGCCCTGAAAATTTTGAAGTAGAACATTATGCAATATATATTTATAATGAAAGTTGCTTAAATAGGAATTATATGAGTCTTACTTGAAATATACTTGTGTTATGAAACATAATTAATAGCCAAATATTGGCACATATTGGAACAGTGCCATACTGTTTCTGTTTCCCTGTAATTCCGACCCTTACCCCCTGGCCTCCCCCTTCTGTTGTTGAAGCTGTATAAATGCTATGGACCTATTAGACCCTAGATCTTGTAATTAGAGCAAACACAATGGCTAACACTAACTGAGCACTTCTTTCTTTGAGTTTGTATACACAGAAGGTAGCAATTAAGGTAGTAAAAACATTATTTTGTGTTCTGTGAAGGGAAAGACATCTTCTTTAGCAAATGTTCTGACCTATTTCCTCTATAATTGTTAAAATATTCTTAATGTCTGAGAAATGGCTTTAGGATTATGCTGGTTCGTTAAGTATGTTGTATGTGCAAGAGGCATTTAACTAAAAAGATTCTTACAGTAAAAAACAAACAAACAAAAAAAGCATTCTGGTGGCTAATGGGTGTGTCCTAATGCTGATAGGTGAAGGAAGATTCTGAGCATCCGTAAGTTTCCACTGACTGGGGGCTGGGATTGGCCTCTTACAGCATCCACGGAATTATAGCCCCTGCCCGGGCAACACTTATACTCCTGTACCTGGGGGATAAAATAAATTACAAAAGATTTTTCTGGTAGATTCTTGGTCAATAACATGGAATGCTTTCACAATAATAAATTGTTTTCCATCCCTATCAGGATATGTGCCTAAACAGATAATATTCATGTAAAAAGTAATATCTCATATAGAATACTAAGTGCCACTCTCCCTTCCTGCTCTTTGTTGGGTTCACCTTTTACTTACCCTCCCACGTTCACCTCCCTTTGAAATAACCCTTTATCTATTGACACAGAACGCAAGTGGGCTAGAAGCAGAGAGAGAGAACAGGTGAGGGCACATGGGAAAGGAACTCGTGGTAGTGGAAACCGTTGAATTCTAAACGCAGCACTGACATCTGCTGAGTTCGCACACGCATCCTTTATTTCCATCTCCTTTGCTGATTCTCTGCCCAAGTCAGCAGCACATCTATCTTGACAACATTCCTTGTGTCCCTTCCTGTAAGCAGGCAGAGCTGGCCTGGGGAAGCGGACACCATCCAGTAATGGCAGGTTGCCTGAGAGCCCACCTTGAGAACAAGGAAGCCGTCAGGCTGTTGTTCCAGGTCCAGGGTCTAAATGGAGATGATGCCTGGTCGTCTCCACTCTGTAGAAGCAGAGGATCAAAGACAAGAGGCGTGCAGGGGGAAACAACTAGAAGACCCGACTCAGAATAGGAAAATATCTGAAGTAGAAAAGCCCAAAGCAACACAGAGACTCGTGTTCAAAGTTGAGCCGGGGGAACGTAGTAGTTTTGTAGAGTAGGAAAATGCAAATGGACAGAATTATGTTCTATTCCTCTGTGAAAATCATCGCCTCCTTGCCCTTTCGTAGTGACCTACCGGCATCTGACTTTGATGCTTTGATTACAGAGTCTAAAGCTGCCTTTGAGAAGCTCTCCTCAGTTCACTGTATGTCTCTGTCGTGTCAGATTTATCCTCAACTCTTCAGAATTAAATGAAGGACTTGAATGATCTCTGGATTACTTTATATCATCATACTGTCTCTTCATTCAGTCTCTTCATTACCAGTCTCTTCATTCAGTTCACCGGCACTCATTTCGAGCTGAAAACTTGACACATTGGCTATGTTTATGTAGCAAGATGGAACTGAAAACACTATGTGTGTAGTATAGTTGATTCACAGAGATGATGCGTTATTTCTGGAGATCCATTTACAGACCTGCGAGTCAGATGGTGTGTGTGTGTGTCTGTCTGTCTGTCTGTCTGTGGACACAGCCTTCCAGGTGCCAGACACCGTATAACTGTGGGAGTAGATACTGAGAAACACAACACATGGTCTTTGCCCTCAAGGACCTTGTAGGCTAATTGAAAAAATAATGAATTTGAGTAGTACATGCCAAAAACTGCAAGCCAGTGTTTACAGGAGAGAAATCAATAAAATAAACCTGAAAATAACCAAAGCCATTATTTTCCCCCTGGAACCAGGTCTTCTATTTCTCTAGTATACCAATAGCAGAAATGAGGAGGAAAAAAAAAAAAGAATCTAAATTGTCCCAACATTTCAATACTTGGTTGTGTATAATTTTGAGAAAATGAACAACAAAGACTGATTTTCTTTCTCTTTTCTTTGTTACTCATAATTTCAGCTTGCCTGCATCTGTGTGTACCTGTACATTATTGATTACATATGGAATGGAACTAATTTAGCCCGTGAGCTGGGAATCTGGCATATTTTGTACTGTTAGGTCTTAGACCTCTTCTCTTTTGCCATGAGTTTTTTTTTTTTAAGTTTATTTATTTATTTTGAAAGAGAGAACAGGGGAAGGGCAGAGAGAGAGGGAGAAAGAGAATCCCGAGCGGAGCTTGATCTCCCAAACCATGAGATCCTGACCTGAGCCGAGATCAAGGGTCGGACACTCACCCGGCCGAGTCACCCAGGCGCCCCTCTTTTGCCATCCTTGTAACCGAGATAATGTAGGTAAAGTGCCTTGGTGACTCTTCAATAAATGGTACATGTCTAGGCCCTTCTCATTACACATAGACCTTCTTTATTTTTAGTCTACAGTAATTCTCTAATCAGTGTTTCCTTCTGTCTAAACTTGATTCCACTCTTCATCTTAGAATTTTATTTTTTCCTAAGTTATGCCTTCTTAAAAGACTTTAATAGCTTCTGATTTCTTCTAAAAGTAATAACAATTAACTCTAAGGCCTGGGATTAGAAGCTCTCTATTCCGTGACCTATTCTTCTGGGCTCTAGGATTCAGCCAAAGGGCACAAACTTACTCAAAAAAAAATTAGAGCAGTTTTAGTTTCACATCAAAATTGATAGAAAGATACAAGGATTCCCCAAGGATTCCCATCTGCCTTCACATATGCACAGACTACCCACCATTGAACATCCCTCATTATAGTGGTTCATTTGTTACAGTTGATGAACCTACATTAACACATCACTATCACTGAAAGTCCATACTTTACATTAGAGCTCCCTCTTCGTACTGTCCATTTTCTAAGTTTGGACATGTATGATGGCATGAATCAACCATTGTAATAGAGAGAGTATTTTCACTTCCCTTAAAGCCTCCCCGCTGTCCCTATTGATCTCTCCCTTCCCCCACTCCTGGCAGCCATGGATCTCACTGTCTCCACAGGTTAGCCTTTTTCAGAGTGTCATGTAGTTGGAATCCTACACTATGCAGCCTTTTCAGATTGGTTTCTTTCACTTAGTTATATGCATTTAAGTTTTCTTCTGTGCATTTTTATGGCTTGATAGCCCATTTCATCTCGGAGTTGAATAATATTCCATGTCTGGAGGGAGCACGGTGTGTCTATCCATCATCTACTCAAAGGCATCTTGGTTGCTTCCACGTTTTGGCAGTTATGAGTAAGGCTGCTGTCAACATCCATGTGCAGGTTTTTGTGTTGACCTAAGTTTTCAAGTCCTTTGGGCAAACACCAGGGAGCACAACTTCTGGATCACGTGGGAAGAACATATTTCATTTTGTAAGGAACCACAAAACCACCTTCCAAAGCGGATGTGCCATTTTGCATTCCCACCAGCAGTGAATGACAGTCGTTACTCTTCATACTCGCCAACACAGCATGTTGTCACTGGTCTGGATTTTGACCATTCTAGTAGGTGTGTAGCCAGCTGCGACTTGTCAGTCTTTCTTTCTTATATCCTTTAATTAAATTAGAATTAATGAGAATTCTACCAGGAACATTCTACTGTTCTTCCAGTGCCATCATAAAAACCATTTCTATGTGGTAATATACATATATTAAACTTGTTTACAAAACCTTTTAAAAACATAACCTTATTTCCCTACCAAAGAACATTATCTTCATTTTAGAATTAAGGAGACAGATGCTTAGATCATAGCAACCACGGCTATGGTGGAGCAAATCCATGGCTCATTCTAAAGCCTAATGTTTTATATTCATGTCCAGTGCCCCTAGACTCCACTCCTGCCTCCCTCTTCTCATGGCCTTTTGTTGGGGACTCTTAAATATGTGTATATACACGCACACATAAAATAAAGCAACATAAATATAAAACTAAATGAAATATAAAAATATAATATTTGTTGAAAAACAAAATTTATGTATTTCATTTCACTTAATTTTATGCCCTAAATATTAGGTAGAAATTATAAACTCAATTTAATAAAATGAGAAAAATGTCCTAGAGAGTCCACAAGGATTTGGCACAAATTACATGTGAAAAGCAAAGTGAGGGGCGCCAGAGTGGCTCAGGGGGTTAAGCATCTGACTTTTGATTTTGGATCAGGTCATGATCTCATGGTTCATGAGTTTGAGCTATGTGTCGGGCTCTACACTGACAGTGAGGAGACTACTTGGGATTCTTGTTCTCTCTCAAAATAAACAAACTTTAGAAAAAGAAAAGTGAAAAGATATTTGCATGTGTACATGTATATGATTGTTTACTTTATTAAAAGTATGGATAATGTATAATCATACTTGTTTGGAAATTAGAAATGCTACTAGTGGGACGCCTGGGGGGCTTACTTGGTTGAGCGTCCATCTTCGGCTCAGGTCATGATCTCGTGGTCTGTGAGTTCGAGCCCCACGTCAGGCTCTGTGCTGACAGCTCACAGCCTGGAGCCTGCTTCGGATTCTGTGTCTCCCTCTCTCTCTGCCCCTCCCCAACTCATGCTCTGTCTCTTTCTCTCTCAAAAATAAATAAACATTAATTTTTTTAAAGAAATGCTACTAGTGAGGAAATACATATGACCAATTTGTGATCTTAACTGATTGTCAACAGATAATTGTTATGTATGAGAGTCTTCTCTGAAAGACCCAGGATATTTTGCAAGTGCATTAAAACAGATTTCTAAAACGTCTGCCTTTAAAAATAATTATACTCCATTTTAAATAAAAAATACAGTGAAGTCTCCACTTTTATAGATACATTTAAATAATATTTTCCTTGCAACTGACTCAGAAATTATATCTGGAGTTTGAGTGGACGCAGGGATTAATGTGGAAGAGTTCATTTCTTGGCGGGGCTCCTTCCTTTCTATCCCAGCAGGAGCGCCGGAGCAAAGACGGTGAATTAAAACAACAGGTTCTCAGTCAGTTGATTCTACTGACTCACGAGGCCTGAGTCAGAACAGAGAAACAACTCTAAATAATATATTGAAATGAAAGCAAATGCATATAAATTAACTTGTGCAAATAGTCACATAAGTCATGGTAAGGCGTATTGTTTAGTGACTGTGGAATTTTCCCTAAAGTCACCAGTTTGCTTTAGAAATGTTGGTATGTGAGCTCTAAGTTTCAAAGAGGGAATATTAGCAAAAAGTATAATTTAGTAAATTACTCTGGTTTATATAGTCTTTTTAAAAAATGACTTTAATGTTTACTTGTTAAGTCGAAAATTAGTTGTCACCCTCTTCTGTAAATTTTATGCACAACTTCTTTTCTGAGAGCAGTTTCTTTTTCCTGTTGACAACAAAGTTATTCAAGCCAGCACCCCATGCAGTGCTATTAATGAAAATAATTTATGCAAAGCATGAAGGTTCTTTGTATAGTCTGTTAATGTTCAAGTAATTCTGTCTGACTAAATACCTTTTAAATTCAACAAACTTCCAAGAGGGAGAAAATTAAGGCTGGAGGGAGTTTAGAAATTCTTCCAGGAATAAAATGACACCTTTACCTTTATTCCTTAAGCTAACACTGTAAGATTCTATTTAATTTTGTTTAAAAGCAGAACTTTTATATAGAATTTTCTTCAAAATAGTGTTTTAGTCTGATGTAGGTTGCTGTATATACAGTAAACTATTGTTATATGGATATAATTTTTATTTTCCCATCTTAACATTATTGCATTTTGTCTGGGAAGAATACATATATACATATGTACAAACATATGTATATACATGTGTACATATATACATACATATATACACATATATACACACAAACACAGATACATACATAGAGCTTTAATATTTTTATTTATTTCTTAATGGTTAGAGAGAGAAAGAAAGAGTAGGGGAGGGGCAGAGAGAGGGGGACAGAGGATCTGAAGCAGACTCTGTGCTGACAGCAGCGAGACTGATGTGGGTCTCGAACTCACAATCTATGAGATCATGAACCGAGCCAAAGTCAGATGCTTCACTGACTGAGCCACACAGGCACCCCTTACATGAAACAATTCATTACATGTTAAATTTAAATCTTATTCTTTTTTTACTCTGTATATTTTAATGCATTTCAATTAAAATATTATAGTATTTTATATTTTAAGGTAGAAAACGTTCTAATCTCAAAACGTAAACCCCAAATATTTGCAAAACACAATTAAAATGAAGAGACATTTTTGTTAAGTTTGGCAGTGAGAATTAGTGAGCTATTTTCAAGCTAATTAAGAACCCACAGAGTACAGGATGTCAAGATATTACTGAATATAATACTAGATGAACACCAAACATTCTCTCAAAAACACATTTCATTGGTTTAGCTGAGTGAAAGCCGCTGACGTGGCACTTTTGCCATTCATTTATTCATGTGTTCGTTTATTAAATGGTCATTAAAACAGCATCGTGTTTAAAATCCTGAGCACACCGACATACACCCAGTCAGGGAGATCATTCCTGTTTCATCAGAGCATGTAATCTGTGGAAGGAAACTCCTTGCTTTCAGTATCTAAATAATTACAGATATGGTTGTAATCCAGATGTCAGCCACTTAGAGTGTCGTAAGCCTTTTCTCCGACCAGAAGAGCACTGGGTGTTGTATGGAAACCAATTTGACAATAAATTTCATATTAAAAAAAAATAAAGTGCATAATAACATAAAAAAAGAAGAGCGTTTGCAGGGCCCCAGCACAGCACCCACACCACTACCTGCACATTCCACTGTGCCCCAGCTGTAACTGCAGTTCAATGAGCATGCTCTTCCTTCGAGCCAATCCCTTCACTTTGAGGTGAAATTCCATTTACCCCTATTCGCATAAATTCACCAACTCCCCCATCTCTCCATATCATGGATTTTCCTCCCACTCTCTGTGGTGTGAAACCATGCTCCTTATACTTCTCTAGGCAGTTAGCCTACTATTATCGATGTCAGTGCATTCACTGACCTTCATGTTACCAACAGGACGGGGACGTGTGGGGCATGAATATTCTCACCCCACGCGGTGATGAAGCGACAGCTTGAATCCACATCTGTTGGATGACAGCACAGTACCCATGACCCATCTGTGCCACTAGAGGCTGCCCGTGGAACCCCCACCCCTCCCGGCCACGCCTCAGGAACAAAGCACTTCTCAGTTGAACAGGTGTAGTGATTTCACAGTAGAAGGATCTAACCGTGACCAGATCTGGAGTGCAAGGTCTTTATGCGGGGAAGAAAACCCTCATAGATGCCAAACAATCCGATTTACAGTTGTTGTTCATTCAGGCAACATAAAGTGAACAGAAACACGGAGGAGGTGTATCAGCATGGACTAGATGTGCAGAACAGAGAGGCAGAGAGAATACCGTGTTGTACTAACGAAGGAAGAATATTCTCCTGTGGGTGAGAAGAAATGTTCTGTGCCATCAGTCAATCCACAGAGTCTTTGTAGGTTTTGGATTTGTTGATGTTCAGTGTTGCTTGGATTCTGAATTCTCCTTTCCTCTTGTGTCAAGTGAGAATTATAATACAATTTAAATATTTCATAAGAATTGAACACATTCTGGGAATGGTTTGAATCATCTGAACAGGACTGAAGGGTCACATTATTGCTTCGTTGCCCGTGAGGATCTGACGTGAGGATTCTGTAATCGGTGCCGTGTACAAATATTTGGTTTAAGTTTTTCTCATTTTATTACAATGTTATCATTACAGGGTAACCCTCATCATGTAAGAATAGTAAGTGATAATCTAACAGTTTCTCACAGTTTTTCTGTCAACTTTTATCATAATCTTTTGGTTTTAGGTGATTAAACAATTTCATATATTAGTGTCTAAATGACTATGTAAGTAAAATATTTAAAATCTTTTTTCTTTATTTGCTTTGTCAATAATGAAATCCTTCAAATCTACAAATACGTCCCTAAATGGCATGGCTAAATGTCATTCTGTATATTTTCTTGGTAGTTCACACCAATTTAAGTCTCTAAGGGCACAATTCAAAATTGCCCCAGATTTGGAAAATTTATTCCTCACTAATGTACATGAATCTCTAACCTCGCGTCTGATGCGTGTTAGATACACGATAGTTTTAGGTGGTAGAAAGATCAGGGAGACTGGGCATTGCATTTTGAAACTCTAATATCTTTTTTAAGTGTTTGAAGAATATCATTTGCTAAATCCCTTATGAGATGACACTTAGTCTATTGATTTTCCCTGATCCCGAGGAGAGAAAAATGATTTGTCTTGGTAATTATGCTTCATGAGTGAAATGAAAATTCATAAGTGAAGGCAACGTGATAAAATACACTGTAAGAAAAATAGCTGTAAAGTCGTAAGAAGGTGTTTCTGTCATTATCATTTCGACCAACCTGTGCATGGCCCACTGGGATCCAGCCCAGTTGCTTAACGGGGTGATCCTGGGGAGATATCTGTATTTATGGACAAGCCCAGAAGACTCCTTACAAGGGCTGAAATCTTTAAAACCATGTTGTCATTCACAGAGTTTATTTTATTGCACAATTGTACAAAAGCCATATGATCAAATATCTACAATAGGGGTTGAAGGCCCACTAAGACATCTAACAACCAGCAAGAATACAGACGGAGCACACATTATGTAGATCGTAATATATGACGTGTTTCTCTGCATCCCTTGCTGTGTTTTCTCCTGTATAATAATATTATTTTCCTGTCAAAGGGATGGAATGTTCCGGGAGGCTTTCACAGCATCATGGAAACATTGCCCTTCTCCTTCCAGATACAGGGTAACTAAAAATTTAGCTAATACATGAAGAATATACAAGCCAAACTCATGCTTCATTTTCTGACCCCATTAGTGTTGCAACATTGACGTTGTCTTCCACTGTTTTCATCGAGAATGTTAAGCAAGCAAAAAGAAATGAAAACAAACAAAACTCTTTTCTAATTTTATATCCCACAGGGTGATTGCTCCCTTGAGAAATATTCCTCTGGCCAAATGGAGGAAGTTAGCTCCAGGGGGTCGCCTTGAACCAGCCCCACGTGCACACCATGCCTGCATAATTGCACACTGCCTCGAGTTTTCTCTGTGCCTAAGAAACCTACCAATGCTGCTCTTCCTGATGTGGAGAATATACATTTAAAAGTTTAATAAAAAACTCTCCACTGGGTCTCTGAGATATATCCCAGGCAATTTAGATCCACGAACATTTGAGTTTAAAAAAAAAACAAAAACAAAAACCTGTAGACTGTGCATAAAGTATCAGACTTTCTGAAATGCTTGCAAAGCTTCTTGAAAGGCAATGTATAGGTTTGTTGGCACAAGAACCCCTATGGGCTGGCATATTTAGATTTCTAACCCTGAAATAATGATACATCCCTGTGCGTCTGTCACCTACCTCAGTGCTTAGTGTTGGGGACACTCATAAATATGTGTCAATGAAAGCAATACTGAAAACAAGCTTCTGAGGGGAGAAAGGCACATGGTTCCCCACTGTGAACATGAGGTGGATATCCACGGCGTCTAGTTGGCCCCATTTTCTGTCTTCTCCCTGTGGAAAGGTTCTGGCTCTTCGACAGAGCTGGAATGTAATGGAAGGGCACGGACACAGGAGAGGGAAGTGGTGGGAAGTTAGGAATAAAGAATATTTTACTCAATACCCTCAAAGTCCATCTATGTTGTCAAAAATGGCAAAATCTCATTGTTTTTTAAGGCTGAATAATACAGTAAAACCTTGGTTTGTGAGCTTAATCTGTTCCAGACACATGCTTGTCATCCAAGGCACTTGTACATCAAAGCAAATTTCAAAAACCATCGGCTCAGTTGTGATCATTTGACATTCATCGTCATGTACTATTCGTATTACAAGACATCACTCATTTATCAAGTTAAAATTTGTTAGAAATGTTTGCTTGTCTTGTGGAACACTCAGGGAATAAGTTCCAAGGTTGTACTATATTTTGTTGTGTATAGACATCCATTTTCTTTATCTATTCACCCATCAGTGGACACTTAAGTGGTTTCCATATATTGGCTGTTGCATATAATGCTGCAATAAACATGGGGGGATTAATACCCAGAAATGGAATTGCTGTATCATGTGATTGTTCTATTTTTAATTTTTTGAGGAGCCTTCGTATTGTTTTCTATAGTGGCCGCTCCAATTTATATTCCCATTATGAGTACACACGGTTCCCTTATCTCTACATCTTTACCAATATTTGTAATTTCTTGTCCTGTTGGTAATAACCATTCAAAACAGGTGTGAGGTGATATCTCCTTGTAGTTTTGATTTATATTTCCCTGATGATTGTGATCTTGATTTTTTTTTCATATTTTTGTTGGCCATTTGTCTTTAGAAAAATGTCTAGTCAGATTCTCTGTCTCCTTTTAAATCAGATTTTTTTTTTTTGCCATTCAGTTACATGAGTTATTTGTATATTAATCCCTTATCTAAAATTTAATTTGTAAATATTTTCTCCTATTCAGTGAGTTTTGTATTTGGTTATTTGCTGTACAGAATTTTTAACTAGATATAGCCTCACTTGTTTGTTTTTGCTTTAGCTATCTTTGCTTTTGCTGTCAAATCCAAAAAATCATCTCCAAGACTGACGTCAAGGAGCTTTACCACCTATGTTTTAAGAGTTTTATGTCTTCATGTCTCACATTCAATTGTTAAATCCATTTTGAGTTCGCTTTTGTGAGGTAAGATGGTGGTCTAGTTCATTCTTCAGTATGCACCTGTCTAGGTTTCCCAGCACCATAGATTGAAGATACAGTCCTTTCCCCACTGTATATGCTTGTCATAAACTGATTGACCATATATAGGGGGGTTTGTTTCATGACTATTCTGTTCTGCTGATCTGTGTGTCTATTTTTAACACTAATACCATACTGTTTTGGTGACTGTAGTTTGGTAATGTAGTTTCAAATCAGGAAGCCTGATACCTCCTTCATTGCTGTTCTTTCTCAAGATTGCTTTGACTATTCAGAGTCTTCTGTGGTTCCACACAAATGTTGTTATTTGTTGTTTCTGCAACATGCTGTTGGTATTTTGAGAGGGAAGCAAAATACCAACTATAGGTATTTGAACCTGTAGTTTGCCTTGGGTACTGTGGACATTATAACAATATTAATTTTTTCAGTTAATAAGTCTGGAGTATCTTTCTTTTTGCTTGTGTCATCTTCAGTTTCTTTCATCAGTAACTTACAGCTTTCAGAGTACACATTTTTCACTTGCTTGGTTAAATTTATTCCAAAGTATTTTATTCTTTTTGAATTGGGATTGCTTTTTAAATTTCTCGCTCTGCTACTTTGTTGTTAGTGTATAGAAATGCAACACATTTCTGAATATTAATTTTGTGTCCTACAACTTTACTGAATTTATTTATTAATTCTAACAGGTTTTTTTTGGTGGAGTCTTTAGGGTTTTCTATCATATCATGCAGTCAGCACACGGTGACATTTTACTTCTTCCTTCCCAATTTGGATGCCTTTTCTTTCTTATTCTTATTTCACTGCTGTGGCTAGGATTTCCCGTACTTTTATGTTGAATAAAACGGGGCAGAGTGGACATTCTTGACTTGTTTTGATGTTACAGGAAAATTTTTCAGGTTTTTACTGTTGAGTATGATGTCTACTGTGGGTTTTTCACATATGGCCTTTATTATGTTGAGGTATGTTCCCTCAAAACCCGTTTTGTTGAGAGTTTTTATCATGAATGGATGTTTTATTTCGTCAAAAGCTCTTTTCTGCATCTATTGAGACAATCATATAATTTTTATCCTTCTTCTTGTTAATGTTACATATCACAGTGATAGATTTGCAAATACTAACCCACCCTTACATTTCTGGAAGAAATAATCATGGTGAGTGACATTATCCGTGTATTGCTAATATTTTGTTGAGAATTTTTGCAACTCTGAAATCAGAGCTATTGACATTTGTTGTTGTTGTTGTCAGTATCTTTGTCTGTTTTTGTTATCAGGCTAATGCCCGTCTTGCATGGTGAGTTAGGAAGTCTCTCTTCCCCTTCTATTTTTTCAAATAGTTGGAGAAGAATAGGTATTAACTTACTCTGAAATTTTTGGTAGAATTCACATGTAAAGTCATCTGGGCCTGCAATTTCATTTGAGGATAGTTTGGGAATGTGGGGATTCCTGATTCAATGTCATTGCTAGTAATAGTTGTGTTCAAATTTTCTATTTATTCCTAATTCGTTTTGGAGGGTTATATATTTCTAGGAAATATCCATTTCTTCTAGGCTGTCTAATTTGTCAGCATATAACTTTTCATAATACTCTCTAATGGTCCTTTGTATTTACCTGGTGTCAATTGTTAATTTCTCTTCCATTTCTGATTTTGAATCCGCTATGTTTTCTCTTGATGACTTTGGCTATAGGCATCTTAATTCTTTTTATCTTTTCAGAGAAGCAGTTCCTGGTTTCATTGATCTTTTCTGTTTTTTTCTCTTTTTCATGTATTTCTACTCTAATCTTTATTATTTCCTTCCTTCTACCAGTCTTGGACTTTGTTCCTCATTTTCTAGCTCCTGTGGTATAGCTTTAGATTGAGATTTTTCCTGTTTCTAGAGGTATGCCTCTATTGGTCTAAAATTCCCTCTTAGAATGGCTTTTGTTGCATCCCAAAGATTTTGGATCATTGTGTTTTCTTTTCTTTTTTTTTTTAATGTTTTTAATTTTTTTAATGTCTATTTTTGAGAGAGAGAGAGAGAGAGAGAGAGAGCGCATGAGTGGGGAAGGGGCAGAGAGAGAGGGAGAGAAGGAAACACCAAATTTAAAGCAGGCTTCAGGCTCTGAGCTGTCAGCACAGAGCCCAGCGCAGGGTTTGAACCCACGAGCAATGAGAGCATGACCTGAGCCAAAGTCTGATGCTTAATCAACTGAGCCACCCAGGCACCCCTGGATGATTGCATTTTAATTTTCATTTATATCCATGTATTTTTAGATTTCTTCTCTAATTTCCTTATTGACCAATTTTTTTCTGTTGTTTAGTAACATGTTGTTTTGCCTCCACATGTTTGTGTTTATTCCAGATTTTTTTCTTGTAATTAATTTCTAGTATCATACTCTTATGGTCAAAACATATGCTTGATATGCATGTTTTCAATCTTTTTAAACTTATTGAGACTTTTTGTGGCTTAACAGTGGTATATTCTGGAAAATGTTCCACATGTGCTTAAAAACAATATTGTTTTTCTGTATATTCAGAATATACAGAATATTCAATATTCTGTATATTCTGTTTTTAGATGGAATGTTCTGTATATATTTGTTAAGTCCATCTTGTCTAATGTGTAGTTCAAAGATACTGTCTTTTTTATTGATTTTCTATCTGGATGATCTATCTATTGATGTAAGTAGGGTGTTAAAGTTCCCCACTATTCTATTACTATCAATTTTTCTTATGTCTGTTAATATAGTGTTATATATTTATGTCCTCCTATGTTGGATGCATAGACATTTATAATTATCATACCTTCTTATTGGGTTGATCCCTTAAATTATTATGTTATGTCCATTTTTGTCTCTTGCTACAGCCTTTGTTTTGAAGTCTGTTTTGTCTGAGACAAGTATTACTCTCCCAACTTTTTTTTCCCACTTCCATTTGCACAGTATAGGTTTTTCTATTCCTTCACTTTCAGTCTGCATGTGTCTTTGGGTCTGAAGTGAGTCTTTAATATACAGCAAAGATGGGTCTTGTTTTTGTTGTTGTTGTTTTTCCATTCAGTCACTCTGTGTCTTTTGGTTGGAGCATTTACATTTAAGGTAATTGTTGACAGTATGTACTTACTGTCATTTTGTTAATTGTTTTCTGGTTCTCTTTGCAGTTCATCATTTCCTTCTCTTGCTCTCTTCCCTTGCGGTTTCATGGCTTTCTTTAATTTCTAATATTATGCTTGGATTCATTTCTATTTGTTGTGTATTTATTGAGAGAGAGAGAGAAACGGGGAGAGGCAGAGAGAGAGGAGACAGAGAATCCCAAGCAAGGTTCATGCTGTCAGCACAGAGCCTGACGTGGGCTTACTCTTATGAACCGCAAGATCATGACCTGAGCCGAGATCAAGGGTCAGATGCTTAGCCAACTGAGCCAACCAGGTGCCCTTTATTATTTTTACCATTTGGTTCATATATAACATCTTATGTGTATAGAGGTCTACATTAAGTTGTTGACCACTTATATTTGAACATATTCTAAAGCACTAAGTTCTTATTCTGTGTTTTTATGTATATGATGCCATATTTTACATCTTTTTATTTTGTGTCTCCCTTGACTAATTTTTATAGATATGATTTTACTATTTAGTGTTTTAACTTCCATACTGCCTTTTTAAGTGATTAATCCACTAAAGCAAAAGTATGTTTGCTTTCACCTGTGAAATTTTTCTTTCCATAATTTTGTACTTGTTTTTATCGTCTTTTCTTTCCATGTAAAGGATTTCTTTTAACATTTCTTGTAGGGTGGGTTTAATGGCCATGAACTCCTTTAACTTTTGTTTGGGAAGCTCTTCATCTCCTATTCTGATATATTTGGGTAGAGTATTTCTGCTTGTGTGTTTTCCCTTTTAACATTTTGATTTTTTTTTCAACGTTTTTTATTTATTTTTGGGACAGAGAGAGACAGAGCATGAACGGGGGAGGGGCAGAGAGAGAGGGAGACACAGAATCGGAAACAGGCTCCAGGCTCTGAGCCATCAGCCCAGAGCCTGACGCGGGGCTCGAACTCACGGACCGCGAGATCGTGACCTGGCTGAAGTCGGACGCTTAACCGACTGCGCCACCCAGGCGCCCCCCTTTTAGCATTTTGAATATATCACACTACTTGTTCTGGCTTGCAATGTCTCTGCTGAAAAATCAGCCGATTGGCCTCGTGGGGCTTCCTTTGTATATAACTGTTTTCCCCTGCTGTTGTTAAAATTCTCTTTATCATTACTTTTTGCCTTTTTTAATTATTACGTCTTGGAGTGGACCTCATAGGGTTCATCTCCTTAGGGTCGTTCTGTGCTTCCTGGACATGGATGTCATTTTCCTCTTCTAGATTAAGAACGTTTCCAGCTATTATTTGTTCAAGTAAATTTTCTGTCTCCCTCTCTCTCTCTTTTCTTGAAATACCTATTATATGAATGTTGTTTTGTTTGATGTTGTCACTGAATTCCCTTAACCTGTTCTAATTTTCTGTTCTTTTATCTTTCTGCTGTTCTGCTTGGTTGCTTTCCATTACCCTGTCTTCCAGAATGCTCATCTGTTCTTTTGCATCCACTAGACTGCTGTCAATTCCCTCTAGGGTATTTTATTTCAGTTATTGTGTTCATCTCTCTCTCTCTGTCTGTCCGTAATTTTTTTTTTGAAATTGTCACTGAGTTCATTCACTGTTTTCTGAAGTCCAGTATCTTTATGACCATCATTTTGAATTCTTTATCAGGCATATCACATAGATTCATTTTATTTAGCTCTTTTACTATGGTTTTGTCTTATTCTTCCATTGGCGACCTATCTCCTCATTTTGTCTAACTCTCTGTGTCTGTTTCTATGTGTTAACCAAGTCAACTATGTCTCCTTCTCTTGCAAGCAGTGGCCTTGTGTGGAAGAAGTTCTGTGCTACCCTGTAGTGCAGTCTGCCCTGGTCACAGAACCAGGTACTGTAAGGGTATCCCTGTGTGGGCTTCCTGTGTCCTACTGTTGTGGCTGAGCCATGATTTCCCTTAGCCCAGCTGTCAACAACCAGACCCTTTGTCTGATGTAGGTATACTGAGCAGGTTTGGTCCCCAAGCTGTTGAGAGGTCTGAGGCTGTCACAGGCTTTCTGGTGGGCATGGCTGCAGGTGCACCGAAGGGAAGGGCTTGCTCCCTGTTTAGCTAGCTAAGAGACTGGTCTACAGGTGCCTGTGGGCACACTCATGGTGGGGTTACCTCCCACTTGCCATAGGGCAGGAGTAACCCTGTAGTGGTGTCACAGGGACATGATTTCTAAGGGACATTCAATAGCTGGATATACCTCTTTTTTTAAA
This sequence comes from Neofelis nebulosa, assembly GCF_028018385.1. Lineage (NCBI taxonomy): Eukaryota > Metazoa > Chordata > Mammalia > Carnivora > Felidae > Neofelis > Neofelis nebulosa. Next base: position 4,361,320 of record NC_080784.1, on the reverse strand, counting down.
TGTTCATTTATTTTGTGAGAGACCATAAGTAGGGGAGGGCAGAGAGAGAGAGAGAATCAGAAGTAGACCTGGCATCATCAGTGTGGACATAGGGCTTGATTCCACAAACCGTGAGATCATGACCTGAGCCAAAATCAAGAGTTGGACATTTAACCAACTGAGCCACCCAGGCATCCCTGTCCGTGTATCTTTTAAATTCTAACAGTTTTATTGAGATGTAGTTGATAGACAAAAACTGTACATATTTATTGTATACGATTTGGTGGATTTCAACACAGGTACATGCGGAAATTTTGACACGATTTTTTCCTCCATGTTTGGCAGTTTCTAAAGAGTTTTGGTGTCCCTACCACCCATCCCATCTTGTATCCCTCTGGGACACTGTATCATCAAGAAAGGAGACTGTGAAGTAGTTGTTCGTAATATTTAGTATTGAACAGAATGGAGCAGCATACAGATGGCAGTGTTGTAATGTTGAAATGTTTTGTTCAAGCCCTGGATCCTCTGTTGATTCAGATGCTGGCTGACAGCCTTACAATATAAGTAAAGAAAATAATGCAAGAAGACAAGAGTCCACTTTAAGGACTGCATATGTATGTATGTATATGTATATATATATATATATATATATATATATATATATATATACACACACACACACACACACACACACACAGCATAATACACACATACATTTAAGAGACTGCATACATGCAGTCTCTCAAATAGAACAAACATGAACTTTAGAAAGTCTATGAATTAGGGAGAAGGGAGATTTACTGTATTTTCCCCACATATTAAGGTAGAAGATGCCTTAGCAAGCTCAAAGTTTTAGTGTAAAGGCTTCATTCAAACTGATCGGTTCAGTTCAGCAAAGTTTCTCCTCCTTTCCCTTCTGTGGGATACTTACTGAATTCCAAATGTGAAACTACCGCCTGCACTTGGGGAAAGGCTTTAGTTAGATATTTGCATACAACCTTTAAAAGTAGGAGAATATGTTAACATTCTCATCTCCCAGATGGCAACCTTGAGATGAATGGAGTTGAGATGATCCCCCTGCCTCTCTCTTCATGAGTTTTGAAGACCATGAACAAAATTCCATGTTAATGTATATCCAGCACATTTTGGGGGCATTTATCTGAAACTAAATAGCCTCAGAATGAGAGCTGTGTTTTTCAAAATAAAAGTAATACAAGGGACTTTTTAATTTTTTTTAACGTTTATTTTATTTTTGAGACAGAGACAGAGCATGAACGGGGGAGGGGCAGAGAGAGAGGGAGACACGGAATCAGAAGCAGGCTTCAGGCTCTGAGCCATCAGCCCAGAGCCCGACGCGGGTCTCGAACTCACGGACCGCGAGATCATGACCTGAGCCAAAGTCGGACGCTCAACCGACCGAGCCACCCAGGGGCCCCCAAGGGACTTTTTAGAGGCTTACTCCTTGCCAGCACCCTTTAAGGGCTGATTTGCTTGCATTACCAAATTTTCCCCATAACTCTGAGACAGGAAACCTATTCCTATCCATTTTACAAAAGAAGGCACAAGATATGGAGATGTTAGGAAACACGCACAGTTACAGGGTAGGAATCCAGGGTATAGTCTTGAGTAATTAATCACTGTCTTTGAATAGGCAAATTTGTGTATCTGCCAGAAATGGGTGGGATCTCAGTAGGCATAAAGTTTTAGTTATACCAGAGGAATAAGCTCCAGAGATCTGCTGTGTAACATTTTACCTGTAGTTAAGAACACTATATTGTGCATGCAAAAATTTGTTGAAGGGATAGATCTCCCGCTGAGTGTTCGCACCAGAGAACATGTGTGATGCTGACTCATTATATTACCTTCATGTCAGACAAAAATTCTTTTCAACTACTCTGTATATGGACATTCCCTTTATTTCCATTTTTTAAATCATTTTAGCTAATACTGTAATAAATGTATATTTGCATTTTCTCCATGAGAGAACGCTACAATTAGGATTGCCTAACCACAGCATATGGGTTGTTTTTCAGTTTTAATAGTGCCAGATGTTTTCATAAAAATTTTGCCAATCAGCTACATTTATACATGTGTGTTTACTTTATATACAGAGAGAAAGTTACTTACCTCGCACTTGCCCATCGTTTCAGGTTTGAATGTGCTTTTCCATTAAACATTTATGTCTAGGTTTAGCTCATTTTCCTAGTAGGGTGTGTTTCCTTTTCCTGGTTGTGTTTTAATATGTATTATGGGCATTAAGTGTGATTTTGTTTCACTGGAAATGCAATAACTGTGCTCTGCATTAGCACTGCTCGCATCTACCGTGTATAGGCTGACTTTGTCAGGGGTACTTGAGGGGGCTGCTAATGGCAGAGGGAGGTCCACCCAAGGTGTTGCCATCAAGTGGTCACAGTAAAGGGAACGTGGGCAGTCAGCCCACTGGGGGACCTCTTGGAGCAGGTGCCCCTGAGACTTGTAGGGATTCTGGACACGAAAGGAACAGGCTCCTTTGCCCCGCCTTTCTTAAGGCCAGACCCAAACCATGCAAGTTTCCCTGTGTGGCTAAGAGGCAAAGGCTTGGGGCTTGAACAGTGTCTCATTCTGGGAACCATTCACAAAATTGATTCATTCAGTTCATGGAACTTCCATTTCTGAAGGTCCAGCAGGCTTCTGGAAAAACCTCAGGCATCCCAGAGCACTGGCCTGATAGCTCAGGAGTCTCCTGGACAGCTCTGATGTGGGGGGCTCTCTTCAGGGCCTGGTATCCCACCCCTGTTTGTCCATCGCTCTGCTTGGCCAGTCATATCTCCAGTATCTCACAGATGCCAGGGACTTCAGATGAGGCACCTGCCTGGCTGTGACACAGACCTCAAAGCTAAACCTTTGTATGCATGAGCCTTGGGACTTAATTAAACTCCAACTGTTTATTTAAGAAAGGTTCAAAATGGTAAAACTCTACTGAGGATCAAGCGAATCCCTGAAATCGCTCATATGCCTCTCTCTCCATGTGTTTACGGACACTTGCATTTGTGGATTGTGTGTGTGTGTGTGTGTGATCATAACGTGAACATCTAACTATATACAAACACTTGTGTAGAGCTGTATATGATGTTGATACATAATACATAAATTATGTATACAGTCTGTTTTCCATAGCATCTGATGTTTGTTAAATCTACTTAGACAATTTTAATCCCTACAATAGTCATATATAATCCTAATTTTTATTTTACAATATTGATAGTTTTTACACAAAAGCTTGAATGCATTTGGAATTTTTATAAATGGTGTTTGGTCAAGTTCTAGGATTATTCTCTTTCGTATTGGTCTTTTTGAAAAGAAACAGCTTTGGAGTTTATTCCTTCTCTTAGCATCTTTTATTTCATGTTCTTTCCTATAACTATAATCATGATTGTGTCTTTAGTGATTCTTGTTGCCTAATTTCTAAAATTGTTATTTTTATCTCATTGCTTAATGAAGTATTAAGGATATTTTGTACGTTTTTCCTATTTTTCTTATTGCTGAAGTCATTTAAGGCTATAAATTGCCCTCTGAATACAGCTTTCACTGCGTCTCACCATGTTAGGTAGGAGCTTTGTTTTTCTTGTTATTGTATTCAAAAGTTTCTGTTCTGGTTAGAGTATTGGTTATTAAGTATTTTTATTGGGGTAAAATCCAGACACCATACAATTAAACATTTGCAAGTGTGAAGTTCAATGACGTTTCATACATTCCAATGTACATATGCCCCAATTTGTCCATTTATCAACTGAGAAACATTTGGGTTATTTTTACCTTTTGGCTTATTGTGAAGGATGCTGCCAAGAATGTTCATGGACAAGTTCCTGCATGGACAGGTCTTATTTTCACTTGGCTTTTTACCTAGGGGTGGAATTTCTAGGTCATACAGTAGTTCTATGTTGAGAATTTGGGAACTACTGAAGAACAAATTGCATGAGAATGTATTACCTGATTAATACTATTAAATATTCCAATCCATAAATATTGGATATCTATTTAGCTAAGTCTTATTTTTTTTCCAGCAATGTTTCCTTGTTTTCAGTGTCCAAGGCATCTCTTTGGTTAAATATATGTGTAGATATGTATTCTTTTGGATGCTAATGTAAATGTAATTGCTCATTGCTGACATATGGAAACCCAGAGGATTTTGATCCTGTGTACTCATCACTGAAGTCATGTGTTAGATCCACCAGATATGTGTGTGTGTGCATGTGTGTGCTTAGATTCTTTGGGACTTTAAGTAGAATCATCTGAAAATAGTTTCCTTTTTCTTTTTTTAATTTTTTTTTCTTTTTTTTAAATTTTTTTTAACGTTTATTTATTTTTGAGACAGAGAGAGACAGAGCATGAATGGGGGAGGGTCAGAGAGAGGGAGACACAGAATCTGAAATGGGCTCCAGGCTCTGAGCTGTCAGCACAGAGACCGACTCGGGGCTTGAACTCACAAACCGCGAGATCATGACCTGAGCCGAAGTCGGACACTTAACCGACTGAGCCACCCAGGCGCCCCTCTTTTTTAACTGAGTTGTCCTTTTCTTTTTCCTGCTTAATTACTCTGGCTTGGACTTCCAGTGAAAGTTAAATAGCAGGGGTGAAAGTAAGCAGCTTTGTCTTGTTCCTGATTTTAGAGGAAAAGTTTTCAATTTTTCACCATTATCATATTAGCTGTGGGATTTTACATAAAAGCTTTGTATCGGGTGGAGTATATTACACTTTCATCCTAGTTTTCTGACTCTTTTTATAATGAAGGAGATATCGGTGCAGATCTCTTGAAATTTACCTTCCTTGGAGTTCATTAAAAGTTTCTCGGATGTAAAGGTTCATGTTTTTCATCACATGTGGGGAGTTTTTCTGCTCCCTCTCTCTGCTCATTCTGTGACTTCCGAAATAGGAATGCTGGATGGTGACCCATACACCCCTTTAGCTATTTTCCTTTGTGCCTTACTTCTTCCTGCTGCTGAGACTTCATAGTTTCAATTGCCCTGTAGTCACATTTGTTATTTTTTTCTGCTGCCTGCTCAAATCTGTTAATTCTTATAGTGTGTTTGTCCTATCAGCTATCGAATTTTTCAGATCCAGAATTTCTGATTCTTTTAGGTTTCTCTCTTTATTAATAATTTCCTACTTGTGTAGGCATCATTCTTCGAATTGCCTTTCTTTTTACATTTTCTTTATTGACCTTGACCTATAACATTGAGTAAATTTAATGTGCATGTATTACTTTGATATATGTATATATTGTGATATTGCCATTGTAGTAATATTTATCACATTGCAGAATATAGTACAATATTGTTGTCTATACTCATTATACTCTACATTAGATCTTTATGGCTTATTTTCTGCCTAAGTTTGTACCTTTAAACAACATCAGTCTTGCTCTCCTCCCCACCCCCAATCTCCTGGTGACCACCATTTTACTGTTTTGTTTTTTTAACAAGATTGAATTGTGAATGATTTTTAAGGTGTATACATACAAAATCATTTTTACCCATTTATCTGTTGATAGGCATTTAGCTTGTTTCCATATCATGGCTATTATGAATAATACTGCAATAAACATACCAGTGCATACATTTTTTCACAATCCTGTTTTTCTTTCCTTTAGGTATATAGTCAGAAGTAGATTTTCTGGATCATATGGTAGACCTACATGTAATTTTTTGAGGAACTTCCATTTGTTTTTTCAAAGTGGTTGGACCAATTTACATTCTCACCAACAGTGTATAAGAGTTCCCACATTCTCACCAGCACCTGTTATCTCTTGTCTGCTTGATAACAGCCTCTGTAACATGTGTGAGGTGATATCTGATTGTGGTTTTGATTTGAATTCCCTAATGATTAATGATGCCAAGCATATTTTCATGTGCTCAATGGGAAAAAAAGTCTATTTAGTGTTTCTAATTTTTTTTTTAAATCAGGTTGTATTACTTGATATTAGATTGTATATTTTGGATATTAACCACATATATAGAGGGGTTAACAATTTAGGGTTTGTAAAATTTTTCTTTGCTTCTGTAGGTTGCCTTTTCATTTTGTTAGTTTTTTCTTTTGCTGCCCAAAATCTTGAGTTTTATTTAGTCTCATTTTTGTGTTAGTGATTTTTGTATCATGTCCAAAATTTCCTGCTAAGACCAGTATCAAGGAGCTTCTTCCTTGCATTTGCTTTTAGGAGTTATATGGAATCAGCTCCTTATGTTTAAATCTTTAGTCTGTTTCAATTTAATTTTTGTGAGTGGTATGAGATAGGGGTACAATTTCTTGTGTGTTTCCAGTTTTCCCAAAACCGTTTGTTGAAGTGACTGTGCTTTCCCCAGAGGATAATCTTGACTTCTTGTTGAATATTAGTTGACTGGATATGCTGCCGTTTTATTCTGACCTCTCTGTTCTGTTCTATTGGTTTATCTCTTTTGTTGTTGTTATTTGTTTTTTGTGCCAGTACCTCACTGTTTTTATAACTATAGCTTGAATCAAGCAGCATGATCCCTCCATCTTTGGTTCACCCCCACCCCCCTCAGGATTTGTCTATTGGGAGTGTTCTATATCTTTGGTATTTTTACAGGGATTGACTTGTAGATGGCTTTAGGAAGTATGGATTTTTAACAATATCAATTCTTCCAGTCCATGAACACAAATGTCTATTTTTTGAGTATGTAGTCTTCTATTTTTTCAGCCAGGTCCTTTAGTTTTAATTGTACAGATCTTTTACTTCCTTGGCTACATTTATTCTTGAGAATTTTATTGTGTTGATTTTGCATTCTACCACTTTTCTGAATTTGATTAGTTCCAACCTTTTTTTTATTTTGCATATAATATATATGTATATTATATACATATACATATATGTGAGGTTTTAATCTTTTAATAAGTATCACATTTGTGATCTATTACATTTATTGATTTGTCCCTGTAGAACCATCCTTGCATTCCAGGAAAAAAAAAAAAAACACTTGATCATGGGGTATAATCCTTTTGATGTGTTCTTGACTTTGGTTACTGATATTTTGACAAGTTTTGCATCTATAGAATTTGTCTATGGTTTTGCTTTCATGTAGTATCCTTTCTGGTTTTGATATCAGGTAATAATACTGACCTCTTCAATTGAGTTTGAACGTGTTCCCTGTCCTTAATATTTTGGAAGAGTTTGAGGAACACCTGTATTAATTTGTTTGAATATTTGGTAGAATTCACCAGTGGAGCTCTCCTCTGGTTCCGGAATTTTCTGTGGAGGGAGATTTGGTACTACTAACTCAGTACCTATACTTATTAATCTGTTCAGATTTTCCATTTCTTCCTGATTTAATGTTGGTAGGTAGTGTGTTTCTAGAAACGTATTTGTTTCTTCAAGGTTGTTTGTTGATACAATATTTCATAGGAGTTTCCTACAATCCTATGAATTTTTGTAGTATCAATTATACAATGTCTTCTCTTTCATTTCTGATTTTGGGGAGTCTTTTCTTTCTTGATGAGTCAAGCTAAAGATATGGCAATTTTACTCATTTTCAAAGAACTAGCTTTTAGTTTTGTCGGTACATTTTGTTTTCTGGTCTCTCTTTTGTTTCTGCTCTCATCTTTATTTTTTTCTATACTTTTGCTAACTTAGGCTTAATTTCTTCTTTTTCTAGAGATAAAGTTATCTTGAGATCTTTATAGCAATATGGATATATTAAGAAATAAACTTTGCTCTGAGCATTGCTTTTCCTTCATGTCATAATATTGGCTAGGTTGTATTTCCATTTTCATTTGTTTTGAGAACAATTTTTATTTCCCTTTGATTGTTTACAAGTGTGTTATTCAGCTTCCGTATATTTGTAGAGCTTCACTTTCCTCTGTTTAATCTCTAGTGTCATACCATTTTGGTTAAAAAAAATAGTTGATAGTTCCAGTCTTAAATTTGCTAAGATTTGTGTTTTATGTCCTATCATATGATCGATCTATCCAGGAGAAAATTGCATGTTCACTTGAGAAGAATGGGTATTCTGCCCCTGTTGGATGGAACGTTCCGTATCTATCAAGCTATAGTTTATAACAAATAGACTTAAGCTCAGTATTTCCTTTTGATTGTCTATCTGTATGATCTATCCTTTGCTGATAGTGGGAGATTTACTTCCTCTGCAATTATTGTATTGTCTTCTTCCCTTAAAAACCTGTTAGTGTTTGCTGAATATATTTTGGTGCTGGCTGTTAGCATATATATTCACAATTATTGTTGTGTCTTCTTGATGTATTGCTATCTTTATTACCATTTTTGGAAGTCTCTTTTTTCCCCTTTGTGTGTCTGTACACATAGACACACAGCCTGTATGCATCTGTACAATGGAAATTAGTCACCTATTGGCAGTATATTAAACTTGTTTTTTAAATCATCTAGTCATTCTGTGCCCTTTGATTGCTGACTTCAGTCAATTTATATTTAAGGTGATGATCTTTTGCCTTTTGGTTGTTTTGTATACCTTTGTAAACCGATGGTTTTCTATAGTGATATACTTAATCTCCTCTATGTTTTAGGTATCTGCTGTAGATTCTCCCTTTGTGTTAGCATGAGGTTTATGTAAAATACCTCATGGACAAAACGGTCCTGTTTCTGCTGATAGCAACTTCTCTTCCTTTTCTTATAAAGATTCCATCTGTTTACTCCTCCCTCTTTATGTTTTTGACATCACATATTATCTCTTTATGCTGTAAACTTATTACCAAACTTTAGTAACTATAGTTTTTAGTGTTCTTTTTAACCTCCATAGTATGATTAACACACTAGAGTTATAGTTTTCTAATTCTGGCTATTTGTGACCTTGGGCAGAATTATGTGTAACGTGGACTTATTTCAGCTTGAGGAGCTCCTTTCAACATTTCTTGTAAGGCAAGTCTAGTGGTGCTGAACTCCCTCAGATTTTTCTTTCTTTTTTTCATTTGGGAAAGCCTTTATGTATCTGAAATATAACTTTGCTGGATAGAATATTCTTGGCTGGCAAATTTTCTCTTATAGTGAGTGCATTGAATACGTCATTCCACTCTCTCCTGACCTTTAGATAGTTGTGCTGAGAACCTGGTAGGGGTTCCTTCATGGCTTAGTCTTTTTCTGTATGTATTATTTGAAGTATAGGTGAAATACTACAATAGTTTCAGGCATGTAACAACGATTTCACAATTACGTATGTTATAAAATGTTTACCCTAACAGGTGTAAGATAAAAAGTTATTACTGTATTTTCTATGTTTTACTTTTTTAAATCCCTGACTTGTAAGTGAATGTTTGTACATCTTAAATCCCATCAGCTATTTTGTACCCCTCTCCCCATCAGCTTCTGCTCTGGTAACCACCAATGTGTTCTCTGTATCTAGGAGTCTGTTTCTGTTTGGTTTGTTCCTTTTTTGTTGATGTTTAGGTTCTACATATAACTAAGCCCATATGTTATTGACCTTTCTCTTTTTGACTTATTTCACTTAGCATTATACCCTCTAGATCATCCATGCTGTAACAAATGGCAAAAGTTCCTTCTTTTTTGCGTCTAACAAATACATTTTCTTCATCTGTCAATGTATACTCAGTTGATTCCAGTTGTTGGCTATTGTGAATGGTGCTGCAACAAACATAGGGGTGCACAATCTGTTCATTTGTTTTCTCCTTCTTATGGTAGACACCCAGTGGCTTACCAATTCACAGTCCCACCAACAGTGCATGGGAGTTCTCTTTCCTCTGCATCCTTGCCAATACTTGTTTTTTGATGTGTGCGAAGTGGTATCTCACTGTGGTTTTGATTTCGTTCCCGTGATGTTGAGCATCTTTTTATGTGTTGGCCATCTGTATATCGTCTTAGAAAAAGTCTTTATTAAGGTCCACTGCTGCTATTTTAATTAATTTATGTGTGTGTGTGTACACACGCTGAGTTTTTGGAGCGATTTTTCAATATTGAACATTAATCCCTTATTAGGTCTATCATTTGCAAATAGCTTCTTCCATTTAATAGGTTGCTTTTTCATTTTGTTGGTTTTGCCTGTTTAAGAACTTTTTTAGTTTGATATAGTCCAAATAGTTTATTTTTGCTTGCTGCCCTTTCCTGAAGATGACAAATCTGGAAAAATATTGCTAAAGGTTGAAGTCCCAAAGTTTACTGCCTATGTTTGTTTTGTTTTGAGGCTTTTATGGTTCCAGGTCATACACTTATGTGTGGCCTAAGAAAGTGATCTGGTTTTCCCAGCACCATTTACTGAAGAAACTGCATTTCCCCCAATGTATATTCTTGCCTCCTTTGTCTTGTAAGCATATAAGCTTGACTATCTAAGCATGGGTTCATTTCTGGGCTATTTTGTTCTACTGATCTATGTGTATTTTTGTGCCAGTACACTGTTTTGATTACTACAGCTTTGTAGTATAGTTTGAAACCTGGGATCATGAGATGGCCAGTTTGGTTCTTTTCTGAGGCTTTAATAGTTCCATACAAATGTTACAATTATTTGTTCTACTTCTGTGAGAAATGCTATTGGTATTTTGTTTTTTTAAATTTTTTTTTTCAACATTTTTTATTTATTTTTGGGACAGAGAGAGACAGAGCATGAACGGGGGAGGGGCAGAGAGAGAGGGAGACACAGAATCGGAAACAGGCTCCAGGCTCCGAGCCATCAGCCCAGAGCCTGACGCGGGGCTCGAACTCACGGACCACGAGATCGTGACCTGGCTGAAGTCGGACGCTTAACCGACTGCGCCACCCAGGCGCCCCTATTGGTATTTTGATAGGGATTTCAAGCATCTGTGTTCTCCCAAATCATGAGCGTGGAATATTTTTCCACTTATTTGCACCACCTTCAGTTTATCATCAATATATTACAGTTCAGGGTATAGGTTTTTAATTCCTTGGGTATATTTATTCCTTGGGCATTTTATTCTTTTTGGTGCAATTTTAAATCAGATTTTCTTAATTTCCCCTTCTGCCAGTTTGTTATTCCTGTACAAAAACACAACACCATAGTCTCTAGCCCCGTCCACGTTGTTGCAAATGGCAAGATTTCAGTCTTTTTTCTGGCTGAATAACATTCCGTTGCGGAAATAGATCACATCTTCTTTATACATTTATCAGCCAGTGGAAATATTGTAAGTATTGCTGCTATTAATATAGGGGTGCATGTATCCTTCAGAATAATGTTCTTGTATTCTTTGGGCAAATACCCAGTCGTGCAATTGCTGGATCACAGAGTAGTTCTATTTTTAAGCTTTTGAGGAGTTCTCCGTACTGTTTTCCACAGTGGCTGCACTATTTTGCATTTCTAGCAACAGTGCATGAGAGTTCCTATTTCTCCACAACCTTGCAAAAACATGAGTGGAGCTAGAGTATAATGCTAAGGGAAATAATTCAGGCTGAGAAAAACGAATACCATAAGAGTGAAATAATATGTGGAATTTAAGAAACAAAATGAACAACCAAAGGGAGAAAACAAGAGAAAGACAAAGATTCTTCATTGTAGAGAACACACGGTTGGTTCCCAAAGGGAAGTGAGTGTGGAGGTGGGTTATTGATAATGAGGATTTAGGAATACACTGGTGGTGCTGAGCACAGGGTGTTGTATAGAAGTGCTGAATCATTATTTGGTAGGGTTGAAACTAATATTACACTGTTAACTATACTGGAATTAAAGATGTATAACAAAACAACAGATTTCTGAGTTCTGAAGAACTCATTAATTTTATTAGCTTTGTGTGTGTGTGGAGTCTTTAGGGTTTTTCTTTCAATTGGGAAGATTTTACTTCTTCCTTACCAATAGTTTTATTTATTCTTATTGTCTCTGCTCTGGGGAGGGCTCCTGCTACCATGTTGAATATAAATGGTTAGAATGGACATCCTTGCATTGTTCCTGATACGCCTGGAGCATGTTTTTAGCCTGAGATTGTCATATATGGTGTTGATTCTATATTTCCTCTATCTTCACTCTTTTGAGAATTTTAAACAGATGTTGGGCTTTGGGAAATGCTTTTTCTGCATTAAGGTAATCATGTGATTTTTCCCATTTTTAATTGGGTATATCAATTTGATTTGTAAATACTGAATCACCCTCCTATCCCTGGATTAAATCCCTCATGAATCATTGTGGAATGATCCTTTTAATGTATTTTTGTTGAGGATGTTTAAATCTATGTTTATCAGGAATATTGACCTGTAAATTTTTGTGTTGCACAGTTTGAGGATAGGCTTTAACTCTTAAGAGTTTAATGAAATTCACCAGTGAAGCCGTCTGTTGTGAACTGTGTTTGTTGGAATTTGTTTACTAATTCGTTAATAAGTCTGTACAAATTTTCTATTTCTCTGGGATCCATTATTGGAAGATTGTATGTTTCCGAGAATGGTTGTTCAGTTTGTTGGCACATTTTACATAATTTCTTATAACACTCTGTATTTCTGAGGTGTCAACTGTCATGTATCCCTTTTCATTTATGATTTTGAGTCCTGCCCTCCCTTCCTTGCTAATCTGGCTAAAGGCTGGCTTACCTTTTCCAAAGCCAGTTCTTAGTTCCACTGATCTTTTCTATTGTTGTTTTTTTTTTTTGAGCTCCTTCATTCTTCCCCACTGTGATCTTCATTATCGTATTTCTTCTAACATTGGACTTTTTTCCTCCCTTAGATGTAAAGATTGCAATTTTTCTTGTTTATTGAGGTAGGCTTATAACACTAAGAACCAACCGCTCCTGGTATATCCTGAAGATTTGAACCATAATGTTTGTTTTCATTTGGTCCATGTATTTGTTTTATTTCCTCTTTGGTTGTTTAGCCTCCATATTTTTTTTTTTCAATTCTGTACATTCTTGTTCTACCACTATGTTGAATAAGATGCTTGTTATCAGGGGCGCCTGGGTGGCGCAGTCGGTTAAGCGTCCGACTTCAGCCAGGTCACGATCTCGCGGTCCGTGAGTTCGAGCCCCGCGTCGGGCTCTGGGCTGATGGCTCGGAGCCTGGAGCCTGTTTCCGATTCTGTGTCTCCCTCTCTCTCTGCCCCTCCCCCGTTCATGCTCTGTCTCTCTCTGTCCCAAAAATAAATAAAAAACGTTGAAAAAAAAAAAAGATGCTTGTTATCATTCCAATCTTCTTAAACTTATTGAGACTTATTTTAGGTATAACATGTTTTCTGGAAAATGTTCCATGCATACTTGAAAAGAATGTTCTGTATATATTTGGTCTAATGTGTCATTCAAAGCCATGGATTCTTGGTCTGGATGATCCATTTTATTAATGTAAGTGGGTGGTAAAGTTCCATACTATTATTGTACTGCTTTCAATTTATTTTTTTTAATATTGGCTTTATATATCTAGGTAACCCTATGCTGGGTGCATAAATATTTGCAATCAGTATATCCTCTTGTTGGATTGACCCTTTATCATTATGTAGTGTTTTTTTTGTCTCTTGTGGCAGTCCGTTTTAATGTCTATTTTGTCTGAAATAAGGATTGCTACCCCAGTTTTTCCTCTTTCGTTTACATGAAACTTCTCTTTTCCTCCCTTCACTTTAGTCTGTGTCTTGATGTCAGAAGCAGTCTCCTACAGGCATGCTATAGATGAGGCTTGCTATTTTATTCATCCAGTCACCTATCTTTTGATTAGAACCTCATACCATTTGCATTTTAGGTAATTAGTAATAGGTATGTGCTTCACTGTTTTCTGGTTCTTTATGCATTACAAGTTTGATTTGTGGTTACTGTGAGTTTCATCTAGAACATGCTGTACATATAGCAGTCAATAGTAAGTTCATGGTTGCCTAATTTCAAACACAAAGCACTGGATTTTTACCCCTCATTTGCATATGTCATATTTTACATTTTTAGTTTTGTGTATCTTTTGTAGATGAACTGTACTTTTCATTGGTCTTTTAACCTTCATACTTGTTTTGCTCTGTTTGCTCTTACCGTGTACTTTTTTTCCTTTAATAATTCTTTAAATAGAAAAGGTTAGGACTACAAGAGAAGGCTTTTTAACATTTCTTACAAGGCCAGCTTAGTGCTGATGAGATTCTTTAACTTTTCTTTGTCTTGGAAACTCTTCTTCAATTCTGAATAATCTCCTTGCTGGGTTCAGTATTTTTGGGTATAGGATGGTGTTTTTTTTTGTTTCAGCAAATACTTTCAGCAAATATTATGCCACTACTTGGCTGTAAAGTTTGTTTTTTTATATATATAACTAGTTGCTTTTTTCTTGCTTTTAAGATTCTTTTTAATTTTTGACATTGTATTTACTCTGTCTTGGTGTGAATTCCCTTGGGCTTATCCTTTTTGGGACTCTATGTGCTTCTCAGAACCTCTTTTTTCCCACTAGGTTAGGGAAGTGGTCTGTCCCTTTCTGTCTGCTCTCTCAGGGGAGAATACTCTCCTATAATGAGAGTGGTAATATGCTTGATGTTGGTCTCAGAGGTCCATTAATCTAGCTTCATTTTTTAAAATTCTGTGTTTTTGCAGTTCAGCTTGGATCAGTTTCTACTACCCTTGCCTTCCGGATTTTGATCCATTCCTCTGCATCCACCAATCTACTCTTAAATCCCTCTAGTGTATTTTTAATTTTAGTTACGTATTCTTAAGTATTTCCTATCTGCTTATTGAAGTTCTCATATAGTCCATTCTCTCATGAATGAGCATTATATTGAAGTCTTTGTCAGGTAGATTGCTTTTCATTTAGCTCTGATTTTGAAGTTTTGTCCTGTTCTTTTGGTTGGAGCATATTCCTCCGATTCTTCATTTTGTCTTTCTGTATTTGTTTCTATGTATTAGGTCAGCTAGGTCTTTCGGTCTTGAAAGTAGTGTCCTTATGTACAAGGTGTCCTGTGGGGCCCAGTAGTGCAATCCCCGCTGCTCCTCAGAACCATATGCTCCAGAGTAGCCCGTGTGAGCTGTTGTCACTGGACTGCTGCAGGCATGCTGATGGGCGGGGCTGGCCCTGTGTCCTGGTTCAAGACTTCCTTTGGTGTGGTGACAGTGCTGCTGAGCATGGCAGCCACCTTCTAGGGACATTTGTCCCAACTGATGCTGCCCACTGTGTGTGGTGGGGCTAGAGCCACTTCAGAGAGGCACTAGCTGGGGCAGGTAAAGTAGGTAGATAGTGTTAGAACTGCTTCCCTTCAACATCAGGCAGGCTGAAGGAGGTGAAGGCAAATGGTGTTTTCCATCAGTTCCATTCCCTGAGAAATCACTGTAGGTTACTCCCCCCCACCCCCACTTGCCCACCTGGTTGTCTTTAAAATTCTTTCTTCACCATTGACCTTAGTCAGTTTCATTATACCTTTTTTTTTTTTTTGGCACCAAAATAATGCAATATATCTTTAAATATACTCTGCTCCTTTCTCTCCTTCTGGTTTACCTGTTAAGTCAGTTTGATAAATGTTATAGGGTTTCTTCAATTTAAAAAAACTCTTAGAGGAGAAAAAAATATCACCTGGACCATTTCCATATTCCTGTCTTCCAGATTGTGTATTCTCTCTTCCATTTGATCTGCCGCCTTGTTTTCAGTGCTTTCTAATTCATTGTTCATATTATTTTTGAGTTCTTTAGCTCCAGAATTTTATTCATGAATTCATTGAATCGACTTTCTGAAATTTCTTCATAAAGAGCTATTTTGAATTCTTTACAAGTTGTATCACAATATTCCATATTTATGAGTTTGGTTGCTGGAGAAATCATTTTCTCTTTTTGATACCATACTGACATGAGTTGTCATAGCATTTGAGGAGATATACCACTGTTGATACCTTTGAAGTAGCAAATTTTTTCCCCTGAGACAAGGTTTCGTTTACTTAGAATTCTACAGCTGACTCTTGACTAAAGCAGGGGGTTGAGATGCTGACCTGTACAATCAAAATTTATGTATAACATTAAAGTCTGCTTAAAAACTTAATAGCCTACTATTGACAGGGGAAATCTTACCAACTACTTAAACAATGAATTCATTTTATATGTTATGTCATTAGATGTCTTAAAGTAAGCTAGAGAAAATAAAATGTTGAGAAAATACATTTACTGTACTGCATCCATAAAAAAGAATCATTCTTTTGTTCTCCATAAGGTGGCGATATTGCACAAGTGTTCGGTTTCTCTTCCCAAAGCCAACTCCCCCTTAGTGAGCCTCCCCAGAAAGCTGGCATAAAGATCTCTCAGCACAGAGAGTTGGGTGCTTAGCACTTGGGGCTCTGTATGATTATTCATGTGTTTGATCATACATTTCAAGTCCAACCATTTGTGTACAAGTGATTGAAATCCTGTAAGTAGAGAAAAGTGCAGCTTTCTGTGCCTCTGTAAAGAACAGAATTTAAGTTACCATCAGCAAACCCATATTAGATCCTTGCTCTGGCATGACTCTTGGCTGCAGTACTTTGGAAGTAAACAGGACAGGCTTACAGACCAAGCAAAGACAGAGAGAAAAGTCAATCCAGTCTTAGTGCACTTTAGAACTGTGTCAATTCCCCACCAATTACATACCAAGTTCTTTCAGGGTTTCAGCGTCAAACTTGTCTTTTTTAAACTTCTGTCTTCTTAAGACAACCAACTTCCAGACATCCCCTTTTTCCTAGAGAGATGCTTTTAAACAATATCCTCACTTACTATAGGTCAAAACTGTGGCCAAATGAATTATGCTCCTGCTGTGATTGTGTTCCAGTCAAAAGAAAAAGTATTTTAAGAAAAAAAAATGTTAATACACTCAATAGAATAGTCCTTTACAGAGATTAATTTTCATTTAAAGTCTATTATCCCTACAAATCAAAACCACACTCAGATACCACCTCACGCCAGTCAGAGTGGCCAAAATGAAGAAATCAGGAGACTATAGATGCTGGAGAGGATGTGGAGAGACGGGAACCCTCTTGCACTGTTGGTGGGAATGCAAATTGGTGCAGCCGCTCTGGAAAGCAGTGTGGAGGTTCCTCAGAAAATTAAAAATAGACCTACCCTATGACCCAGCAATAGCACTGCTAGGAATTTATCCAAGGGATACAGGAGTACTGATGCATAGGGGCACTTGTACCCCAATGTTTATAGCAGCACTCTCAACAATAGCCAAATTATGGAAAGAGCCTAAATGTCCATCAACTGATGAATGGATAAAGAAATTGTGGTTTATATACACAATGGAATACTACGTGGCAATGAGAAAAAATGAAATATGGCCTTTTGTAGCAACGTGGATGGAACTGGAGAGTGTGATGCTAAGTGAAATAAGCCATACAGAGAAAGTCAGATACCATATGGTTTCACTCTTATGTGGATCCTGAGAAACGTAACAGAAACCCATGGGGGAGGGGAAGGGAAAAAAAAAAAAAAAGAGGTTAGAGTGGGAGAGAGCCAAAGCATAAGAGACTGTTAAAAACTGAGAACTGAGGGTTGATGGGGGGTGGGAGGGAGGGCAGGGTGGGTGATGGGTATTGAGGAGGGCACCTTTTGGGATGAGCACTGGGCATTGTATGGAAACCAATTTGACAGTAAATTTCATATATTAAAAAATAAATAAATAAATAAATCAATAAATAAAATAAAATCTTAAAAAAAAATAAATAAAAATAAAGTCTATTATCCCTTAAGAATTTATTCATACTCTGTACTGTTTGTTAAAAAAATTAAAATATTGAAAATGTTAATTACATATTTTATGGACTGCTCAATAATGCATTATTAAAGTAGTTGTGACACATTAACTCTTTAACCATGACAAAAAAAAGATCAAACGTTTCCCTGCAGAGTCACAACCTAATGGCAGTTCAATATTTCATGCAGTGTTGCTACAGGCAAGTGGAATGCTTGTACTGAAACTCTGTCCTGCTGAGAAAACTGACGGTGGTGGATGGAGAGACAACTAAAGGCACACGCCACATTTGTACATTAGTGGCCAAGTCACTAACACCTTCACCATAGAGAGCTGCACACTCTGCCTCTTACGCTGACCCTCGGGCAGCTGGGAACTCCATTGGAGAGTTCTCTGCTCTTTGCTGGAGTTATTAGCCGTTATGCCGACTAGCTAAAGCCAGATGGCTTTTCTAAATGGAAACCATAATATTGGGAATTCTTTTTTATAAATGTTGTTTAAATATCACGCTATAAATACATTTGTCAACTTAATTCTTCCATTGTGTGATGAGTAATATTATAGTATTTTGGGTGCCCTCAAGCACCTTTTAGAGTTTATCCCTTTTCCTTAAGTCTATGTATAAATAAAAGTCAATATAAGGTGTCTAATGACCATTACAATGATGATGATGATTAGCAGTGAAGGAGCTTCCTTTTCAGCAACTCAGTTCTATCTTTAGTATGACAGATGTCTCTAATGCCCACCAGAATCCGCCAGGACCCTGGCAACTGTGGTGGGCAGTTCCATGTGAGCTCAAAGCCACCAACATTCACCTGCAGCTGCTCCAAATGATTCTTTGTACATCCTAACATAGTCCTTGGGGCTCGCCAGCCTTTTGCAGAGGTGTAGCCTGGAAAACGGGTGAGGGAGGGAGGTTTTCCTCCCAGGGAATCCTCAACCAATGGAGGATGGAAGCCAGTGGAGAAATAAGTTCATCAGGGTCCATCTTTTGAGAGCCCAATTCTGGTGGTCGCTTTGTACACTTCTCAGAAATTCTAATGTGATGTGGCCATATAGTGTGAACTATGAAACATTCTTAAACCATATTTTATTCCTCTGTCTCAACCCCTTTGTTCACTCGAATCTGCCTGAAATTACTTAACAAACCACCTATATTCAAATTCTTGCATCAAGTTCTCAGTATCTGAGAATGCCCAAAGTAGCAGACCCCCCCCCCCCCCCACTATTGGCAGCTTCTCTTTGTCATAGCACTGACGGTAATATTTTAACTTGTATAACATAGCTACTTAATAGTTATCCTTGTGTCTAAATTTTAAGAGCATTATATACATCATTCATGTAATATTTAAGAATCAGTGTTGCTAAGTTCATTTTACAAATGAGGAAATTCTAGTTCAGGTTTGACTAATTTGGATTGTTATACAGACAAAATTTCTCACCTTGGTGATAAATGTTTTACAATAGCTCATCAATTATTTTCCTTCTACCTTTTATACCAGTCAGTCCTCTGGGGAGGTAAACAATGTAAACACTGAAAGTGAAGCACCCATGTGAAGAGAAATGTCTCATAAAAATGACAACTAGTTACTAAAACTGGGCTTTTGATTGTACAAACCATACCAAAGAAATACCACATGTTCCACCTAAGTATTAAGTTGACAGGATAGAACTGATTCCTTTTTTACTTTTATAGCAATGTTATGCTTTTAAAAAGCCTTTAGAAATAGGTATGTGAAACCTGTAAGGCAGGGATGCTTCACATTCATCCTGAAGCAGGAGGACATCCAATAAAAAAAATCTCCACTCAGCATCCAAATATCATTAAAAAGCAATGAAAATGACGGGGCGCCTGGGTGGCGCAGTCGGTTAAGCGTCCGACTTCAGCCAGGTCACGATCTCGCGGTCCGTGAATTCGAGCCCCGCGTCAGGCTCTGGGCTGATGGCTCGGAGCCTGGAGCCTGTTTCCGATTCTGTGTCTCCCTCTCTCTCTGCCCCTCCCCCGTTCATGCTCTGTCTCTCTCTCTGTCCCAAAAATAAATAAAAAACGTTGAAAAAAAATTAAAAAAAAAAAAAAAGCAATGAAAATGTTTAAAATAAATTGATCCTCCAATAAAAAGGATCACTTCAAAACACAGCAAAACCTAACATCTCACTCTCGTTTTCACGTCTCCTCCCTCATTTCCACAGGGAAATGCTCCCTAAATTTTCTATCCATGCATTTATTAAGCTGCCCAAGATCTAAACCCAACAAAAACTGTTAAAATGAAGACTGCAGAATATATTTTGAAGCTTTCCTTGCTCTTGTACATTTTGGAATAGTTTGACTAGTATAGATATGAACTCTTCTTTAAATGGTTCATAGAATTTTCCTGTGAATTCATATAGTTCTGGACTTGTGTTGGGAGTTTTTTAGATTATCAATTCCATTTTTTGCTAGTAATTGGTCTCTACAGATTTTCTATAAAATCAATTTTTCTAAAAAATAGAACAGGAAAAAAAATACTTCCAAATTCATTTTAAAAGCCAGCATTACACTGATAACAAAAACACACAGGAAAAAAAGAAACCCACAGGCCAATATCTCATTAGCAAACCAAATTTAACGATTCATTAAAGGAATCATTAACCATGATCAAATGGGACTTATTCCCTGGATGCAAGGATGGTTCAATATCAGCAAATCAATCAACATGATACACCACACCAACAAAATGAAAGATGAAAAGCATATGGTCATTTCAATAGATGGAGAAAAGCATGTGACAAAATCCAACATCCATTCATAATACAAACTTTCAACATAGGTGTTTATAGCGACCATACCTCAATACATTATGAACATATGAAAAACCCAAAGCTAGCATCATGCTCAATAGTGAAAAACTGAGAGCTTTTCTCTGAGATCATAAACAAGAATGGCCACTGTTGCCACTTTTATTCAGCATAGTACTAAATGTCCCAGCTGCAGGAAGCAACACAAAAAAGAAAGAAAAGTCACCCAAATTGGTAAGAAAGAAGTAAAACTCACTATTTGCATATGACATGATACAATATACAGAAAATCTCAAGGAGTCCAACTAAAAACTATTGGAATAAATTTAGTAAATTGCAGGATACAGAATTAACATACAGAAATCTATTGCACTTTTAATCACTAATAACAAAGCAGAGGAAAGAGAAATTAAGGAAACAATTCTATTTACAATTGCAGGAAAAAGAAAAAAAATGCCTAGGAATAAACTCACTCAAGAAGGTCAAAGACATGTACTGTAAAAACTATAAGACACTGATGAAAGCACTTGGAAACAACCAAACAAGTGTAAAAATAATCCATGTTCATGGGTTAGAAGAATATTGTTGAAATGTCTATACTACCCAAAGAAATGGGTTCAGTGCAATCCTTATCAGAATACCAACACCATTTTTCAGAGAACTGGAAAAAATAATATTAAAATATGTATGGAACCACAAAGACCCCCAAATAGCCAAAGCAGTCTTGAGAAAGAAAAGCAAACTTGGAGGTCCTACAATTCCAGATTTCAAGTTATACTACAAAGCTATAGTAATCAACACAATATGGTACCAGAATAAAAATGCACACATAGATCAACTGACCAGAATGGAGAACCCAGAAAGAAACTCATACTCATATGATCAAGTAATCTATGACAAAAGAGGCAGGCGTATGCAATGGGGAAGATAGTCTGTATAATAAATGGTGTTGTGAAAACTGGACAGATACACACAAAATAAACCTGGATCAGTTTCTTACACCGTACAAAAACAAAAACCCAAAATGAATGAAACATTTAAATATAACACTGGAAACCATAAAACTACTAAAACAAAACCTAGGCACAAATGTCTCGGACACTGGCATTAGCAACATTTTCCCAGATAGGTCTCCTAAGACAAGGGAAGCAAAAGTGAAAATGAACTTAGGGGATTACACCCAAATAAAAAGCTTCCGAACAGCAAAGGTAATCGTCAACAAGAAAGGCAACCTACTGCATGGGAGAAGATATTTGCAAATGATGTAACCAATAAGGGGTTAATATCCAAAATATACCAAAAAGTTATATAGGCCAACACTAAAAAATCAAATATTTGGAATAAAAAATGGGTAGAAAACATGAACACACATTTCTTTCCAAAGAAGATATACAGATGGCTAACATACACATGAAAAACTACTCAACATTACTTATCATCAGGGAAATTCAAATCAAAACAATGAGGAGGTTCCAGTTCAAGATGGTGATGTGAGAAGACTCTGAACTCACCTGCTCCATGGAACACACCAAATTATACCTGTTAATAGAACTAATCCTAAGGAAGAATTGAGGCAGCTGCTGCACATCCAAACACAGAATAGCAAGAGAAAAGCAAAAGAGACAGAGACACCGTTATGAAGGTAACCTTCACCCCCAACAATATGAATGACAGTGGGGAAGGATAATCCTGAGGGACTGGAAACAGATCTCTCTATCCTTGGGCACAGAAAAAAAAGCTGCAGATTAAACAGCAACTAGCATATGCAAAAGACAACCCAAGAAATCTGCTAAGTGGCAGAGGAGCTACAGGAAAGCTCTCCAGGTCAGAGGGCATTGGAGAATGACACAAGTAATGCTCCCACCCACCTTAAAATCCTAGACAGGAGCAGGATCCGGACACCATAATGGGTGGGTCCAGTGTCTTCGTGAACTTGCGACCTTGGTGAGCTCAGGGGCCACAAGCCCACACCAGCCCTAGTCATGCGGGTGCACAGAAGCAGCAGCTGAGGTTTTAAAGGGTCAAGGAGCTGTGGGATTCTGTCTCCCTTTCCACCTTGAAAGCCCAGAACAGAGTCTGGACATCCTAAAGGGTGGGCTCAGATGCCATACTTACTGGATCCCCAGTCCATAACTGGAAGGTTCTATCGTCAAGAAAATGAGTGACTTTAGCAAGCCCGGGATCCACAAGCCCACACCTGCCCTGCTGGGACACACACATAAAAAAATGATTTGAAAGGGCTGAGAGACTACTGGAATGTTCTCTCTCCTCTCCCTTAAAAGTCTCAGACTAGGGAGGGATCTGGATACCGTAAAGGGCTGGCCCAGACATCATAACGGGTGAGTGCATCTTCACTGGAAGATTGCAAAGTCAGCAAGTCCAAGGTCCTTAAGTCCACACCAGCTGCCCTGTGATGCCGGGGCAGAGAAAACAAGCCATGGTTTTACAGGGTTTTGCTGTCATTTTTCTTAATTTTTACATATTTTTTCCCTTTTTTCTTTTTTTTTTTTTTTTTTTTTTTTTAATTTTTGGGACAGAGAGAGACAGAGCATGAACGGGGGAGGGGCAGAGAGAGAGGGAGACACAGAATCGGAAACAGGCTCCAGGCTCCGAGCCATCAGCCCAGAGCCCGACGCGGGGCTCGAACTCACGGACCGTGAGATCGTGACCTGGCTGAAGTCGGACGCTTAACCGACTGCGCCACCCAGGCGCCCCTCTTTTTTCTTCTTATATTTTACTCTTTTTCTTTATTGTTTCTATAAAAAGCCATGGTTGAAAAGGGAAACTACCACATACAGCTGCAGCTCTAGCCAGACAGCAAAATTCACCAAATACACATTGTCTGCACAGGGGACACCAGACACAAGAAAACTACTTCAAGTTTAGAAGTAGTTATTTTGCCTCATCCATAAAAATAAAGTCAAGCAAAATTGGGGAACAGAGGAATATGCTCCAAGAGAAGAAAGAAAAAAACTCAGAACAAGAACTAAATGAAACAGAGATAAGCAATGTGCTTGATAAATAATGATTATAAAGACACTCAATAAGATGGAGAAAAGGGTTGAAATATTCAGTGAGACCTTCAATGAAAAAGTAGAAAATATTAAAAGAACCTATCAGGTTTGGATAATACAGTAACTGGAAAGTCATACTAGAGGGAATCAATAGTACATGAGATGACTCAGAAGAACGTATCTGCAATCAGGAAGACAGGCTAATGCAAGTCATACAAGCTGAACAGCAAAAAATAAAAGAATTTTAAAAATGATGATAGATTATGAGATATTTTGAACAATATGAAGCAAACAAACATTCCCATTATAGGGGCCCTAGAGAGAAAGAAAGATGTAGAAAACTTATTTAAAGAAATAATAGCTAAAAACTTCCCTAGTGAAGGAAATAAGACATCAAGAATCACTGAGAGTTCCAAACAAGATGAATCCAAAGAGGTCCACATTCTGACACATAGTAATTAAAATGTCAAAGATTAAAGATAAAACAATAATTTTAAAAGCAGCAAGAGAAATAAAAATTTACCTGCAAAGGAAAACTTAGAAGGCTATCAGCTGATTTTTACTTTGCAGGCCACAGGGGTTTGGCATGATATATTCGAAGTGCAAAAAGGAAGAAAAAGAAAAAAAAAACACCTACAACCAAGAATATTCTACTTGGCAGGATTAGCATTCAGATTGGAAGGAAAGATGAAGAGTTTCCCAGACCAAAAAAAAAAAAAAAAAAAAAAAAAAAAAAGATAAAGGAGTTTTTCACCAATAAATGATCCTTAGAAGAAGTGTTAAAGGTATTTCTTTAAGTAGAAAAAAATTGCCATATTGGGACATAAGAAATGATGAATTAAAAAAATGAAATATTTATGAATGTGTTTGAACTTAAATAACCAACAAATTAATATGGAGTGGTATTTATGTAGGATGTTATATATGAACCTCATGGTAACCACAAATCCAAAACCTATGATAGAAACTCAAAAACTAAAGTGAAAGAAAACTAAACCAAAAATTATACTCATCAATCACAAATAAAGAGCAAGAAGGAACCAAGTAGAACTAAAAAACCAAACAACAA
This sequence comes from Neofelis nebulosa, assembly GCF_028018385.1. NCBI lineage: Eukaryota > Metazoa > Chordata > Mammalia > Carnivora > Felidae > Neofelis > Neofelis nebulosa. The sequence continues at coordinate 4,336,920 of NC_080784.1, read as the reverse complement.
AAAAACAAGAAAAAAAGTATAATAAGTACATAGCCATCAATAATTACTCTGTATGTAAATGGACCAAATGCTCTAATCAAAAGGCAGAGTGGTGGAGTGTATTAGAAACAGACAAACAAGCAAACAAAAATACCCATCTATATGCAGCCTGTAAGTGACACAACTCAGACCTAAAAATGAATACAGCCTGAAAATAAAGGAATGGAAAAGCATTCACCATGTAAATGGAAGAAGGGGAAAAAACCAGGGTAGCAATACTTGTATCAGTCAAAATAGTCTTTAAAAAAAGACTATAACAGGGGTGTCTGGGTGGCTCAGTCTGTTAAGCATCTGACTTCGGCTCATGTCATGATCTCACACTTCATGAGTTCGAGCCCTGCACCCAGCTCTGTGCTGACAGCTCAGCCTGGAGCCTGCTTCAGATTCTGCATCTCCCTCTCCCCCTCCTCTGCTCACTCTCTGTCTCTGTCTCTCTCTCTCAAAAGTAAATAAACATGACAAAAGAATTTTTTAAAAGAAAGACTGTAATAAAACACAAAGAAGAGCACTGCAAAATAGTAAATGGACCAATCCAAGATGAGGATATGATAATTATAAATGTTTATAAATCCAATAATTGAATACCTAAATACATAAAGCACCTATTAATGGACCTAAAGATAGAAATTTGTGGTGATATAATAATAGTAGGAGTCTTTAACACTCTACTTAAACCAATAGATAGATCATCCAGACAGAACATCATTAAGGCAACAGTCTTTGAATAACACATCAGACCAGATGGACATAACACATATGTACAGAAACCACAAAATCCACATTCCTTTCAAGTGCACATGGAACATTCTCTGGGATAGATCACATACTAGGCCATAAAACAAGCCTCAATAAATTTAAGATTGGTATCATACATCTTTTCCAACCACACAGTATAAAGCTGGAGATACATCGTAAGAAAAAAGTAACACAAACACTTGGAGACTAATCAACATACTAAACAACTAATGGGTCAATGACTAAATCAAAGAAGAAATAAAAACACATGGAGACAAATGAAAATGAAAACACAATGGTCCAAAATCTCTTGGACACAACAAAGGCAGTTCTAAGAGGGAAGTACATAGCAATGCAGCCTTACTTCAAAAAACAAGAAAACAACAACCACCACCACTACCTATGCTTACATCTAAAGGAACTAGAAAATGAAGAATAAACCCTCAAGTGAATAGAGGAAAGGAAATAATGAAGAGCATAGGAGCAATAAATGATATAGAGACAAAAAAATAATACAAAAAAATCGATGAAACCAAGAGCTGATTCTGTGAAAAGATAAACAAAACCCATAGCCAGACTCATCAAGAAAATAAGAGAACCCAAATTGATCCTCTTATAACCCTTTGTATTTCTGTGGTTCCAGTTGTTTATTTTCCTCTCTGTTTCTGATTTTAAGACAATACTATGAAAAATTATGTGCCAACAAAGTTAACAACCTAGAAGAAATAGATAAATCCCTAGAAATGTAACAACCTTCCAAAACTGAACCAGGAAAAAATAGAAAATCTGAACAGACTGATTACAAGTAACAAAATTGTTTGGGCCAGATGGATTTACCTGTGAATTCTACCAGATATTTAAAGAAGAGTTCATACTTATTCTCTCAAACTATTTCAAAAAGTAGAAAAGGAAGAAATGCTTCCAGATACATCCTACAACACCAGCATTACCCTAATACCAAAACCAAACAAAAATACAAAAAAAGAGAACTACAGGTCAACATCCCAGATGAACATAGATACAAAAATCCTGAACAAAATATTAGCAAACCATATAATACTATAAATTAAGAAGATAATTCCAGAAAAAAGATGATTCACAAAAATTAGGTGAGATTTATTTCAGGGATGTAATGATGGTTCAGTATTCACAAATGAATAAGTGACATCAATAAAACAAAGGATAATACCCATATGATAATCTAGTAGATGCAGAAAAAGCATCTGACAAGATTGAAATTCCATTATAATAAAATATGTTAGAAAAATGGGGATAGAGGGAATATTCCTCAACATAATGAAGGCCATATGTGAAATTTCACAGCTAACAGCATACTGAATGTGAAAAACTGAGAGATTTTCCTCTAAGATCAGGAACAAGACAAGTATTTGCACTCTTTCCACTTTTATTCAACATAATACTGTATGTAGCTACTGTTACTAGCTGCAGTAATCAGACAAATAAAAGAAGAGGCATCCATATTGGTAAAAATTGAAACTGTCATTATTTGTAGACGACATGATACTGTACATAGAAAATCCTAAAGACTCCACACACAAAAAAAATTACTAGAATAAATGAATTCAGTAAAGTGAAGGATACAAAATTAAAACCCAGAAATCACTAATGTTTCCATAAACTAACAAAGTTATAGAAATTTAAAAATAACACCATTTTTAATTGCACCAAAAAGAATAAAATACCCAGGAATAAACTTAACCAAAGACAAAAAAAAAAAATTTACTCTGAAAACTATAAAACACTGATCAAAGAAATTGAAGAGGATGCAAACAAAAGATACCCCATGCTTATATTTTAGAAGAACATTGTTAAATGTCCATATTACCCAAAGCAATATATGGGTTCAATGCAATCTCCATCAAAATCTCTACCAACATAATTTTTCACAAACTAGAATAATCCTAAATTTGCATGGAACCACAGAAGACCCTGAATAGCCAAAGCAATTCTGAGAAAGAATAATGAGGCTGGAGGTATCAAACTCCCAGATTTCAAGATATACTACAAAGTTGTAGTAATCAAAACAGTATGGTACTGGCGCAAAAATGCTCACATAGACTAGAAAAGAATAGGGACCCCAGAAATAAACCCACATAAATATGGTCAGTTAATCTATGACAAAGGAGGTAAGGATATACAGGTGGAAAAAAGACAGTGTCTTTAATAAATGCTGCTGTGAAAATAAAAACTGGAAAAGAATAAAACTGGACTACAGTGTAACACCATACACAGAAATAATCTCAAATGGATTAAAGACATAAACTTGAGGCCTGAAACCGTAAAAAGCCTAGCAGAGAACATAGGCAGTGATTTCTCAGACACTGACATTTTTCTAGATATGTCTCTTAAGGCAAGAGAAACAAAAGCAAAAACTATCCAACTACATCAAAATTAAAAGCTATAACACAGCAAAGGAAACATTCCACAAAACAAAAAGACAACCTACTGAATTAAAGAAGATATTTGCAAATGATATATATGATAAAGCATTAATATCCAAAATATATAAATACTTTATACAAATCAACGCACACACACAAAAAATTAAAACATGGGCAGAGGACCTGAATACACATTTTTCCAAAGAAGATCTAAAGACAGCCAACATAAACATGAAAAGATGCTCAACATCACTCATCAGCAGGGAAATGCAAATCAAAACACCATATGCCTGTCAGAATGTCTAAATCAAGAAACAAACACATGTTGGCAAGGATGTAGAGAAATAGGAATTCTCATGCACTGTTTGTGGGGATGTATAGCCACTGTGGAAAATAGTACAGAGATTCCTAAAAAATTAAAAATAGTGGTACCATATGATCCAATAATTCCACTATTGGGTATTTACCCAGGGAAAATGAAAACACTGAGAAGATATATTCTTATATTGCAGAATGATCTACAATAGCCAAGACATGGAAGCAACCTAAGTGCCCATCAATAAACAAATAAATAAGGAAACTGTACACACACACAGTTATATCTATCCATCTATCTATATCTGTAATGGAATATTACACAGCTATAAAAAAGGTGGGGATCATAACACTTGAGACAACAGGATGGGCTTAGCGTGAAATAAGTCATACTGAGAAAGACAAATACCATATGACTCCACTCATAAATGGAAATGAATACACAAAAACCAGAATCAGAACTATAAATACAGAAAACAAACATGGTTGTCAGAGGCGAGGGGGTTGGGCAAAATGGATACAGAAGAGTGGGAGGTACAGGCTTCCAGTTATGGAACAAGTAAATCATGGGGTAAAAGGTGCAGCATAAGGAATATAATCGACGCTATCGTAGTAGCACTGTATGGTGTCATACGGAAGCCATACTTGTAAGAAGCATAACATAAATATATACTTGTTGAATCTCTCTGTTGTGTGCCTGAAACTAATGTAACATTGTGTACCAACTGTACTTCAATACTTCAGTAATGAAAAAAAATGCAGACTACACATCCCTTATTTTTACTTTTTACAAATATGTATAGAACATACTATGTTTCAGGGACTGTTTTAAGGACTCTACATATATTAACTCAACAAGCCTAATAATAATCCTGAGGAAGTTGCATTCATTATTCCCATTTTGAAAAGACTCCAGTGAAAATTTTCTGTCATTGACTAAATCTCTACATGCTCTAAGAAACTGTTGACTTACTTTGTCTGCTCTTTGCTTTCCCACCTCTGGATTCCCCACTATTTCCCATTTAGTCCCTGTTGCTAAGTTCACATGTGGGGCAATTTTCAATTTTCATGATTATGACACTCTCCAATAATTCCACTGTTAATAATTCTGCCACCCCTTCACCAATAGTATACTTCTTCCCATTGATCATCAACCACAGAGAAAAGGAAAAAAAACCTGATAATACATTTGTTGACCTGTGGGACAAAGTCAACTGATGTAATATACATACAATATGAATCTGTAGACACAGGGGGAAAAATACTTGTAGAATGTTGGCTGAAAAATTACTGGATTTGATGAAAAGTATAAACCTTCAGATCCTAGAAGCATAACCAACACCAACATGAAAAAACGTAAAGAAAATCGTACAAGACTCTATAGTCACATTCTTGCAAACCAGGTATAAAATGAAAATCTTTTAGCATCTAGAATTACAAATATAATGTACAAAGGAACAAATATAATATGATGGTAGCTTCATTCTCAGAAGATAAACTGTCTGGTTCTAAAGACAATAGAACGATATCTTCAAAGTTCAGAACAAAAAATTACCTGTCATTTAGACTTTTATACCCAACGAAAATGTCTTTCAAGAAAGTAGACAGACAGTGTCAGAAATATTTTGAAAATGTATATAGGCAGAAGAAGAATAACAACAAATGCACTTTTGACTTACAGGAAGGAAAGGAGAGCTCTTGAAAGGGTGAACATATGACTTAGAAATATATTTCTCATTTAACATCTTTGAGATAATTCAGTACATAATAATTGTTTAAAGCACAAATAAAACTAATCTATTTTAGTGTTTACAATGTATGTACAATAAAATATATGACAAGAATAACACAGAGGATAGGAGTAGGGACATTAAAGCATATGGTGGTACTGTTCTTACGTTCTGCATACGCGGTGTTTGAAGGTAGACTGTGTAAGATAAAACAATACATCTGATAACCTTCCAGCAACCACTAAGATGTAATAACAATTAAAAAGCAAGATTTAGCTAGTAAGATCATAAAGAAAACGTATCAGATTTTTAAAAATTCATTAATCCATCAGAAGACAGCAAAAAGCAAAAGAATGAACAAAAAGAGAAAAAAGTTGAAAGCAAAAGTTGGTCTGTTGAAACCTAGATACATTAATACACATATGATTAAGTGCTCTAAAATTCCCAAATAAATGGGGAATCTATCAGTTATAAGCAAGCCCAAGTACATGAAGTATATTAGGAAATATACACTAATATAAAAGGCATTAATATTAAAAGCAGTTAAAAATAGAAAGGTAAGATAGGTAAAGTGAGCACTAATCAAAGAAAGCTGAACTTATATTAATATCAGACAAAAACGATTTTAGAACAAGGAAGTATTGCAGAAGTAATGGTGGACAATACGTAATACACAATACATAGTAACAAAGCAGCCAATTTATCAAAAGGATATAAAGTAATATTAAATATTATGTATATTAAATAACAACTTCAGGATAAATGAAGCAAAAACTGAAAGAAGTGAAATAAATCTACAGTTACAGTTGGAGATTACTTCTCTTATTAACAGAATAAGTAGATATAAATTAATAAGTATATGGAAACTTAACCTATTAACTAAATTGACATATTTGCTTTTTTAAAACACCCCTCCAAGAGAGAATACTCATGGAACATTCACCAAGATAGTCTATAATCTGGGTCATGAAAAGATAGCTAAATAAATTTAAAGTGTTTAAAATTATATAAAAAATATATTCTCTAATCACATCAGCATTAGACTAAAGATTGAAGCAACACTATCTGGAAAATCTCCAAATATTTGGAAATTAAACAACGTGCTTCCAAATAACCCACAGGTCAAAATAGGTACCGCAAAGATAATAAGAAAATATTTTGAAATGAAAATGGAAACAAATCACTGTATAAAATTGTGGCAGATCAAACCCAGCAATTTAAAAAATTCATGATGTATTCTGACCAAGTGGAGTCCATCCCAGGAAATCAGAAGTTCAAAATTTGAAAACCGATGCAATTTACAGTATTAACATAATGAGTATTAAAAACCACCTGATCACATGAATAAAGGGACATAAGACTTTTGACGAATATTCAACACTCATTTAGGACACAAATTCTCATGTCTCTGGGTGCTGGTGAAAGTTCTTCAACCCAGTAAAGGGTACCTACAGGAAATTTATAGCTAATTTCTTAATGATGAAAGCTTGAAAACATTTCTCATAAGATTAGTAACAAGGCAACAATGTCTAATTTTACAATTCTATTCACATTGTAGGGGAGTTCCTAGCTAGTGCTAGAAGTAAAACAAAATTAGTGAAACTGTCTTGATTTATATGATGTCATCACCAGTGTAGAATTTAAAATAATACGGGGGCACCCGGGGTGGCTCCATCGGTTAAGTGTCAGAATTCGGCTCAGGTCATAATCTCATGGTTCATGCGTTCAAGCCCCGCATCAGGCTCTGTGCTGACAGCTTAGAGCCTGGAGCCTGCTTTGGATTTTGTGTTTCTCTCTGCCCCTACCCCACTCGTACTCTGTCTCTCTCTCTCAAAAATGAATAAACTTTACAAAATTAAAAAATAATAAAATAAAATAATCTATACAAACCTACAAGGACAAGTGTGTTAACAAGTTGCTGGGGCAAGGCCAAAATTTAAATCAATAGCAGCCATGAATTAGAAAATGAAATTTTCAAATTATACTATTTATAATAGTATTACATACAAGGAATTTTTAATTGGATTACTTATAAGGAATACATATTTTTTAAAAAATGTGCCAGACTGTGTGCTCAAACTATAAATCATAACCCAGAGAAATCGTAAAAGGCTTAAGGAAAGGTAGAGACCGGAAGATGATATTTTTAAAATGTACACATACCCATCTGTAGTCAGAGGTAGGCCAACACCTATAAGGTAAAATGATTTTAGACAAAACGTGGAGTTGATTCACTAAGGAAAAGATCATCTTTTTTTTTTAATTTTTTTTTCAACGTTTTTTATTTATTTTTGGGACAGAGAAAGACAGAGCATGAACAGGGGAGGGGCAGAGAGAGAGGGAGACACAGAATCGGAAACAGGCTCCAGGCTCCGAGCCGTCAGCGCAGAGCCTGACGCGGGGCTCGAACTCACGGACCGCGAGATCGTGACCTGGCTGAAGTCGGACGCTTAACCGACTGCGCCACCCAGGCGCCCCAAAGATCATCTTTTTTAACATCCACACCAAAAAGATGAAACCGTTTCACTGCACTCTTTAACACGGACACTATATAAAATCCAGATGCTTTTACCATTGCCACACCTTGCAAGCAAGATAGATTTAGGAAAGTTGCTCAATTTCCGATTTATTCCCCGTAGTAAACCTATTTCAAAGAGCTGCATTAGGACCCATTGAGATAATGTGTATGTGAGCACTTAGCAAGTACAAATTATAAAGTTCTCTACGGACCGTAATTATTGTTTGCATTAGTATGGAAATAATGGCAAAGATAATACCTATGTCATGGCGTTTTATGAGCATAATTGATATGAAAGGCTTGGAATAGTGACTGGAACATAATAGTCTTTCAATAAATCTGAGCTTTTAGTAAAAATGATCATTACAACCTTAATAGGAGCTACAATTTGTGTGATTCATCAGGACAGTCTTGGGTCTAACCACATGATTTCTGGAATAATTATTGACAAAAATCAATATTTACCTTTTAAACGACTTCATGTGTTGTTTGTTGAAGATTAAAGGGGCTTCTCATCGACCTTCATATTCGCCATTTCAAACCATTTCTTGATTTTCCATCCCTTAGGAACCTAAGGAAAGGAAATTAGCAGCAAATGTTGATGAGGAAGACAAGCTCTCATCATCTCCCTGAGTAAGATAATACATCCAGCCTAGTTAATACTGTGGACTTACCGGAGCATTAGTTTGCCTACTGTAATACTAATTTTGAATTCTTTCAAGAGTTGTCTTTTGATTTGCCTTTTCTCTCAATGTTCTCTGAATTTAGTGCCTTTTGCTATTGTCAACAAAAGTTTGAGATACAGACTTAGGATGGTTCGCCTAAGCTTTTTCAATGTTAGGATGGTGTAAAAGTGATACACATTCAGGAGAAAATACACTCAGAATGTTGAATTCAGGTCTTTTCCTGAGCTGGTGATCTGTGGTTTGAGGTCTCTGGTGATGCTGGGCAGTGATAAGTAGCATCTCCCAGTCATGTGTGCCGTCACCAGGATGAGGAACCAATGCTCTGACAACCATCCTATAGCCACACAAACCCTTCTGTTTGTCACTCTCAGAACAGTATTTAATAAATTTCATAGACAGTCAACGCTTCATAAAAGGTGCTTGGTGTTCGACGATTTTACCCACTGTAGGCTAATACAAGAGTTCTGAGTACATTCAAGGGAGCCTACGCTAAACTATGCTATTCTATAGGTTAGTGTATTCGATGCATGTTGACTCACCGTATTTTCAGCTTACCGTGGACTTACCACGACATAACCCCATTGTAAATCAAGGAAGACCTGCATAGGAAATACATCAAGGATGTAGATTGTGAAAATAATGGAAAAGATTCGGCACTTAGACTACCAAGGTCATTCATAATACTTCATTTCTGGAGAAAAAAAAAAGTGTCTTTACACCGTGTGGGTTTGTTGTCTTTGTAAAAACTTTGTGAACATTACTGTGGTTATAGTATTTTTAAACATAATTAATTTCTCATGAATCTAGTGATCATTTCAATTGACCTGTGTAATAAAGAAGTTACATTTCTGATTATATTCATCTTCCACCTAGAAACACAATGTTCTAAAGCAAGTAGTTAGCTTTTAGCCGTTTACATACCGTCAGGTAGTGAAGATTAATTTTTAAATTTACTATCTTATTATTTATTTGAGAGAGGGAGGGAGGATGGGGGGCAGAGAGAGAGAGGGGGAGACAGAGAGTCCCAAGCAGGCTCCACACTCCACCTGACACAGGGCTCAATCTTACCACGGTGAGATCATGACCTGAGCCCACGTCAAGAGTCAGGGGCTTAATGAATTGAGCCACCCAGGCATACCAATTGATTACCATTTTTAAATACTTTTTTTTAATTGGTAGTTTGTATAAGTTACTTCATGTTTTCTGACTTTCAAATTAGACATTTTATAATGAGGGATTATGGATTCTTACATCAGGAACTCTAGACCTTCCTGTTGGGTTTGGGGTGAACAGGACACCTGCAATGATTAGGCTCCTTGGTTAGCGCTATAACATGGAGGTATGAGCAAATTCAAAATGCTCTTACTACAAAAATTTACCCAAAACAAAGTTAACAGTTTTTAATTTTGTGTTTACACATTTAACGTCAATTACTCAATATGCATTCTTACTCAAAACTCAGAAGAAACAGGCATGTTTGAGGGGTGGCTGTGTGGGGGCAGAAGGGAAATGGCAGTCAAGAGAGGGACCCTCACCTCCTTGGACACAATGCATGTGCTTTTGAAGAAAAACTGCTATAGAATTGCCGTCATTTGAAAACTCCAGGTCAAACAGTACATTAGAAATATACTGGAATGCTCAATTCCTAGTGTAGCTTTATCAAAGGCTTATCAAAACTTCTGTGTTTTTATTTATTTATGAGAAAGAGCATAAGCCAGGGAGAGGCAGAGAGAGACAACGACACAGGATCCAAAGCAGGCGCCGGGCTCTGAGCTGTCAGCACAGAACCCCGACGTGGGGCTTGAACCCATGAACCATGAGATCATGAACTGAGCTGAAGCCAGACGCCCAGCAGACTGAGCCACGCAGGCACCCCCCATCCTATTTATTGATTAGCTTCAATTTTACTTTTTCCACTGTATATAACTTGCAAAACCCCTTTTTTTAATTTTATCTATTTTGAGAGAGAGAGAGAGAGAGAGAATATGAATATGAATATGAATATGAATATGAATATGAATATGACTGAATCCCAAGCAGGCTCCACACTGTCAGCACCGAGCCCAACTCGGGGCTTGATCACATGAACAGTGAGATCACAATCTGAGCTGAGATCAAGAGTCTGACACTGAACCCACTGAGCCACCTAGGTACCCCACAAATCCCTTTTTAATTCGGTCCTAATAAAATGCATGTTCTAAATGCCAATGCATATTGGATATCGTATATTTGTTACTTAAATGCTAAGTGAGATAAGAGAAACCTTTTGGGAATACATGACAATAAGGGCAGCCATTCAGCTATAGTAATTTCCCACAAATTGGTTTGATGGGCTAATAAAACCAAGTGACGATAATATTAGACACATTCTCTATCTTTTAATTAGAAATACCACTGGCTATGACACTATGCAGTCAACATATTCCAGCCATTTTGCTGGTATTTTACTCAGGCTAGGTCTAAATGATTAAGGTTTTATTTTGGTACCCTGTGAAGTCATCATTTTGGGAGGCTACAGTAAGACTAACATAATAAAATTCCTTTACTGCTCTACATTACGGATTTCACTCAGGATTTTATGTGTCTCATTAAACAACTTGAATGCATTGCTTAGAATACCCTGTGATGCCAGGTAAGCAAATGATGACTTTGAAGATATTTGGTGACATACTGACATCATCAGCTGCTGGTTTTTGCATTGGCTGTGTCACTTTCTGAAAAAAATGATGTGCTTAAGGAATTGTGTTAAATGTACCCCTTTCCTTGTTGACGAGGAAAAGAGAAGAGATTGGAAACCGCACTGTGTATATCCATACTGCCAAATGCAAGATTTAGCTACATTGTAAAAAAAAAAAAAAAAAAATTAGCGGTTAGAAAAAAAAAAATCTCAAATTCTAGTTGAATTCTGCTGGGGTTTGTAGTCCAAGGCCATATTTTGTTTCATTTTTCTTCTTCCTTCATTAAATTCTTTTTCTTCATGAGTTGTCAAATACTTCTTAATTGAGTAGGTATACATATCCATGGAAACTCATTGCTTGGAGAAAAGGCCAATTAAACTCATTTACATTACACATAAACTCCTTTTTTAAAAAGCTTATTTGAGAGAGACACAGGGCATGTGCAAGCAGGGAAGTGGCAGAGAGAGAGGATCCAGCAGGGGAGGGGCAGAGAGAGGGGGAGAGAGAGAATCCCAAACTCCGCACTGTCAGCACAGAGCCCCATGTGGGGCTCAAACTCAGGAACCCTGAGATCATGCCCTGAGCTGAAACCAAGAATCAGACACCTAACAGACTGAGCCACCAGGTGGCCCTAAATCAAAACTCATTCTGATTAGGTGCCTCAAATATGCATTTGATAGCAATTCAGTGTTTCAAGAAATCAAACAATCTTTCCAGTTTGGTGAGCAGAAATATTTAGAATTTCAAAATTTTTATGTCATAAAATTACTTGAAAACAATTATCAACATTACAGGATATGGAAGAAGAATTACAGTTGAAATAGGACATTTCATAGCATTCAATTAAAATGGTAGTTTGGGGACTTGGTTATTTAGCAAGACTCAAGCTTGTTGTTTAATTAAAATATATAGTGTTCTTGTTTTTAAATGTATGTTACTATGATAATTTTATCATAACATAGATTTATTATGAAAATTCCTGAAACGGGACCAAAGACGAATTTAAAATTATATATTGGTTGGCAGTATGTGACTTACGTGTTTTTTTTTTCATTACATACCAATATACACACAATGCTCTCTTCCACACCCCACTCCCACACACTTGAGCACTAATTGAAGTTTTAGTAAATCTATTGAATATTGGGTCTTAAATGCTACTTTTCCCCCCCTCTGAGCCATCTCTATATGATAAATATTGTTATTTTTTGACACTTTAAAACAGCTTTTTTTTCCTCAATTACTAACATAATTACATAGAAAAATACAGATTTTTAAAAATATTAAAATTATATATCATCCTGAAATGGCCATCATTAATCTTCTGGAGCTTGTTTTCTATTATTTTCTATATGTAAAATTATAATTTTTCTCTATTTAAATATTGGTGGTAGAACTTTTCAAAAATCATACTCAAGGGGCACCTGGGTGGCTTGGTCGGTTGGGCAGCCGACTTCAGCTCAGATCAAGATCTCGCGGCCCGTGAGTTTGAGCCCCGCGTCGGGCTCTCCAGCTCAGAGACTGGAACCTGTTTCAGATTCTGTGTCTCCCTCTCTCTCTGACCCTCCCCCATTCATGCTCTCTCTCTCAAAAATAAATAAGCGTTAAAAAAATTAAAAAAAAATCATACTCAAAATATTTCGTGGTTAAAATAACTACAATACAAAGTAAATAATTTGTAATATCTTATTTAAAAAACTGGGCACAGGTTATCTGCCTTTACATTATTTATGCATCTCCAGGTCTCCCGTTTTTATCTTTGAAACCAAGATTTTTAAGATTTTTTTTAAGGTGAGCTACTTCAAATCAAAGGAACGTTTTTGGGTTGGGTTCCTGAGTACAGCCTGTCATTCACAAACAGTCTGACTGGTTTATTCTCCATTGATAAACTCAACAATTTATGCATCTTAGGAGATTAATTTGTCAGATTGTTGGCTCAATATTTTCTATATCAGAATAACTATCCTATCATCATTAATGCAAAATTCCATTTCATACCCTTGCAGCCCCTGGCCATGAGTGATAAGTTTTAAGAAGCAAACAAATAATGGGGCACCTGGGGGAGGGGGGCTCAGTCGGTTAAGCGTCCGACTTCATCTCAGGCTATGATCTCGCCTTTCTTGAGTTCAAGCCCTGCGTCGAGTTCTGTGCTGACAGCTCAGAGCCTGGAACTTACTTTAGTTTCTGTGTCTCCCTCTCTCTCTGCTTCTCCCCTACTCACGCTCTGTCTTTCTCTCAAAAATAAATCAACATTAAAAAAAAACAACTTTAAGAAGCTAATACTACTGTTAGAGAATGGTACAAGTTTATCGTGTAGATATATAGTTATCACATTTAATAATTCACTTCTGAAGGATGTTGCTTTGCATAAAAAAGAAGACATATTATGTAACTATCTAATGAAAATATTTGGACTTATCCAAAGTGTCAATAACAAAGGGACTTCACTTGGATAGTCTGTGTTCCACAGAGATTGTCGAGATGAGAACGATCACTTATATTTAGGTCTCTAATTGTTGTAGAGCGACCGCTAGTGCCGTCGACTATAAAGAAAACCTCCTCGGCTACCCTCATTCCAAATAATTAAAGCGAGGCGCCCGCAGAGAAGCCTAGAGTGACAGCCAGCACATGGCAGCTGGGGTTGTCCGGGGCCCACGCTGATTTCCAAGTACTGACTAAAAGAACAAGACAGGTCCGTAGCATCAATCATCTCTAATTATTCCCCAGCAGAACCTCTCCTTTTTTGCCCAGTCTTTATGGCAGTGTGCTCAATTTGCTGGTTCCTACCTGGACTACTGCTGGTTCCCATTGAACAGAACCTTTCAGTGCATTCATCCATTGCTTAGAAGTTATGTACACTTGTGTTTTTTCCCAAAACATGAATGATGTAAGGAATCATTCCCTTTGACCTGTGATTTTTTTTTTCTTGAACTAGAAAGAAAAGGTACATTGTCCGTAATTTTGATTTTCCCGTATAGTAAAGCTTTATAAGCACAAAGTCATTGACTGGATAGCAAAACTATAGTGCACTGAGGTGAAATGCAGATTCAGTGTCTTAGTTTTACTAACTCAGAGTTAGCAGGAATTAGCAACATATTCATGTTCATTTAACGCTCCATACGATGCGCACTTCCAAAAGATTTTACGTCAGTGAACTTATGTCATCCTCATAATATATTTGGGAGCCAGAGAAGTGTGTCTATCAAGTGTTTTATAATTAGGGACTGTGTTTTACACTTGGCTGTTTTGAAATTGGGGCTGTGTGATAGAACAAGGTCAATCTAAGTGAGCATATGACTAGTGACTAGAAATGGCATTTAATGAAGTTTCATGGCTGTTTAAACTGTAGATCAAGTTTCCTGTTGAACGTACAATTCAAATAATATTCTGTGAGGCTCTCGCTGCATATGAATCAATCACATCTTACCTAGTGATATCTTATTTGATGTTTTCATAAAGAAAATAAAAGTATAGATGGGTAAAATGTCTGTTAGTAATGTATGTGAAAATCCGCCAAATGAAATAACCAATTGTAGCTGATAAATATCCTGATCTGGATTTTGCTAAAATACAGAATACAATACCTCTGAGAATCTTCCACATAATCATTCTGTTATGCTAATTATTCTAACAATTTCCATTTCTACTCTTGGAGCTTTTGTAATTTGGGACATTTTTAGAGAAAAATAAAGGTCATAGTCTTGCTTTTTAAATTCATGATTTTAACAGAGGAAATGTGTGAATAGGAGCATGATTTTAAATGTTAGATAGAAGCGTGTTATAATTATGAAGTGAGCACAATGAAAAAATGATTGAGGGTAGGTTTGGGAGTTCAAATCTGGGTTCCTCTTGATTATATGTATCACTGAGCTTCAATCTGGGTGCCTGGTAAATTTTTAATAAATATTACTTCCATCTGTCTTCCACTCTCCTAATTATAATGTTCTTCTTGGAAAACTCAAACAAATCTACCAACCTTGTGTCCCGTACTGAATACCGGGTGCGGAATGCATGAGCCTGGCCTACCTACTGGGGGGGATGATTTTCAACTACTGTCACACTCCTGCAGAAGGTAGCAATGATCTTGCCCTGCTGTCGTTAGCTTTTCTTCAGGTTTTGAAAATATTTGAAAGATAATCAATTGCTCATTTTGAAAATTGTGGCAATTTTCCCTTACAATTACTCTGATTATGGATTTCTGTGGACACAGGATGGAAATTAGTGCAAGATGACTTATCTTTTTCCTCTGTATTTACATGTCAACTCTTGTAGCAATTGAACACACTCACCTACACTTATAGGTACTAGAGTGCAGGTTAAATCAATGAACAGACCACGGATGGATTGAGTGGGTTTATCAATCAACTCTTCACTGATTAACTTGGATTCAAATAGAATTCAGATTCTGATCTACCCAGGATTCTCATGGTCTTTGTAATGTTATTAGACTTCATTGTGAAGTCTCACCATTTTAAATCTAGACTTTCCATTTTCAAAAACATGCCTTAAAAAGTTAAACTGTGTAGACTGTTATGAGGGCACAGTAAACACTGCAGGTTCATATATTGTGGCCAATATTTGTCTAATATGTTCCTCTGCAGTGGCCTGTGAGTTTTTTGCACCCAAGACCTTGCTTTATGTTTTTTTGTATTTTTCACCTACACACACCAGAGAGTCTACCAGAGGTAGGGAATATAGCTTTGTTGGATGTGACCGACCGGGTCACAACAGAGAAGTACATCCACCTTGGACTAATTGGTCCCAAGATATAAATGATAAAAATCAAACTCCTCATAAAGTATATAACCCTCAATAAATCTGACCTGTGTTTTTGCTTTAAGGAACTTCCCATCATTCTAATGCACACAAGAGGCACACAAATTGGATGAATATTTTCAAAAATAATTAAATTTTTGCCTGAGTGTAAGAACTATCAGTCTCTTACCAAAACACACTCGAAAATAAAACATTCTAAAACTCCTGCTTGCTCTTGTCTTTTCCAAAGTATTATACTCTGTGCCTGGACTCTCATCTCTTCCCTTGTCAAAAACTTCCCAAACCTTTTTCCCAAAAAGAGGGTAGTGAGGGGGCAGGCAAGAGCACACACAGCGGTAAACACTGCTTTCCCTACTTCCCACAGATTATTCTTATGTGTCCATTTTAGCGGGACTAAGTTGAAAGTCTTTTAAAACAGTTTAAGATAGTTAAGGTGATAGAATAGTGTCTTCAGTTTGCAAAGAAGCACATTTTAAAAGGAGCCCCCCAAAAAGTATTTTAAAATAATCAGTTTCACATGTACTATAAATCTTAATTCATCTTTTTATTTTTTTTTTTTTTTTTAATTTTTTTTTTCAACGTTTTTAATTTATTTTTGGGACAGAGAGAGACAGAGCATGAACGGGGGAGGGGCAGAGACAGAGGGAGACACAGAAGCGGAAACAGGCTCCAGGCTCTGAGCCATCAGCCCAGAGCCTGACGCGGGGCTTGAACTCACGGACCGCGAGATCGTGACCTGGCTGAAGTCGGACGCTTAACCGACTGCGCCACCCAGGCGCCCTTAATTCATCTTTTTAAATCACATTGCTGAATACGGCAATTAATGAGGTCCCACCATCAAGTTGTGTTTGAAATAAATCCATTACTATACTATGTAAGAATCCAAATATATGATGAGCCTGATGACTAGGAGGAAAATGATGTCTTTTTTTTTTCTTTTTAATGAGACATTTTACCATAATTTAAAAAAACATTTTTTCTACTCTGGGAATACAAAATATTTACAAAATTTTTAGGATGTTAGAAAGCAAAAATGTAAAATGCATATACTCTTAAATTTTTTTTTTTACTAGAAGTGTGTTCTCACTGGAATAAGAAATTCTGAAGCATATTTCAATTTCATAAAATCACGAATTCTAATAACAATTGTGTAGAAAAGAGAAAATGAAATACCTTATGCGTACCCTTAAAATTCAACACCTTTAACTTTTGTTATTAGTGATTCATTACATTCTACTTTTTTAAAGCAATTAACATTAAAGTCCACCCCAAATGAATAATGTTCTTGTAAGTTTATTGGACAGGCTTTTTGAGGATGCCTTAACAACATACAAAATGTCAGTATAAATGTTTGGTGAAAGATGATATTGTTTACAGGCTTTTAACTAGCCACAGTACTAATTAAACTGCAATAAGTTGAACTTTAATTCTGTGGCTTGATTGATTTAATAAGGTTAACATCTGCCACTTTCCCTCGACTTAGTATTAAGACCCTACATATCAAGATCTTCTTACCCAGCTTGAGCTAGGCTAGGAGAGCCAAATACTGTTAGAAACGTCGATGGAGACAGCACATGTTGCAGATACAGCACAACACCCAAGTGTCTGTATTCTTTCCTCTAGTAAAATAAACAGGGAAAATTACATCAATAAGGACTATGTGCACATAATTAACTAAGCAAAAAAAAAAAAAAATCTGGAGAACTCTAAGCAAGCTATTACTTTGGGAGGATTTTTCTGTCCTACCTTTTTAATCCTTGGCTGGGAAGCAATAGGGAACCCAGCTATAGCCAAAATGATGCCTCCAGTGGTCTATTTTAGAATATCACTCCAGCAGAATCCCTAGTATACCAGCCATAAAAATGCCTCATTTCAAAATGTTTATTCTGGATGTGAGTACTTTATGTTTTTAAGTTTATTTATTTAGTTTGAGAGAGAGCACAAGTGGGGAATGGGCAGAGAGAGCGAGAGAGAGCCTCCCAAGCAGGCTCTCCAACACCAGTGCAGAGCCCCATGTGGGGCTCAAACTCACCACCCACAAGATCGTGACCTGAGCTGATGTCAGCCATTTACCTGATTGAGCCACCCAAGTACCCCCGGATTTGAGTAATTTAAACAAATCTGTTTAAGGAATCCCACTCTGAGAGAAGATTTGAGTTGAAGAATAAAGTTACAGTGTTTTCCTTGCCCCACCTCTAAATCTACATTTGTACTACTTTAATCTGTTAAAAAAGTATGTTTTTAAGTATCTCTTGAAAGTATTTTTAAAAGTATTTGATTCTACAGCTATAGTCAGATTCTGTGTTGTTGTTTTTTTCCTTTCTCCTTTCCCTAAGATCCTTGGAAACAAAACCCATATCTTCCTTTGCATCTCTGCATTAAGATAGTACAGTCTCATGCTTAAGTAGAATGCTGCATTGTGCATTCACTATTGTGGACTGAACTGGCAGTCTCTACTTGCATACTTTGTTCTCTCTTGTGTGGATCCAAACTAAAGCCTTTGAATGTCTTTTTGTTGTCGTTGTTAATTCTGCAGTTCTTAGTTATAACAAACAAACAATAAAAATCAGCTGTACAGAGACAAAGGTCACCATCCTGTACATCTTGTTCAGTAGTTGCCTTTTCCACTTGAGACAATGGGCTGAAGCCAGTTAAGGGGTAGTTGGTCCTGACCTTCCTCCAAAAAGTTCATTAAACAAGCCAATTCTAATTCAGTAAAAATGCACTTGAGCATAGATGTCCATCATTTTTAAAACACCCACAATCTGATGAGTTTCCAAGCTAAAAAACAAACACAAGATTCAAACATTGTAAACATTTGTTTTTCCAGAACATCTGGAATAAGTAAAGTAAGTCTGACATTCAGCTGGGAGCCAAAGAAATGAGAGACCCATCCCTGGTTGACTCCTACTTCTTAAGTGCTTTGACATTTAAGAAAACCATTAATTTTAAGCCCAAAATTCAGAATGTAGCCAGAGCCTAACGAATTTTCTTCCAAGACTCCCCAGCTTTGCCAATGTTGTCTTAAATAAATACGAGCAGTGATGCTTTGAAAGTTACAAAGATGTTCAGTTAAAACAATCTGTGGTAAACTGAACTGTAATTCTAGGCTTTATTGATATATTTAAAGATGACAAGTATTAAAAACTTTATTCTAGGAATCATACTACAGGGAAGACTCTTCATGTTGTAATTAGTACTATGGTTACTTAATACCTATAAATATTCTACTGTATTACTGGAAATTTTTGCTGATCTATATTAAATTATTGAGGACATTCCCACAAAGTGAATCAATTTGCTTCTAATTTATTGGTTGGGCATCAGACTCCTGATTTTGTCTCTGGTTGTGATCGCAAGGTCGTGGAATCGAGCCCCACACTGGGCTTGGTGCTGAGTGTGGAGCCTGCTTATGATTCATTCTGTCTCTCTCTCCCCTTTTGCCCCTCTCCCCCACTTGCATGCATTCTCTGCAAAAAAATAGAAATAAAAACATATATTTAAGTGCAAATTTATAGTGTCCCTTTGCCTAGAGTCATCATATCATAGAGTATATGTCACTGTTAGTGTCACCATAATGGCACTGTTTCTTCATACCCTGGAACTACCTTTGTAGATACTTCTAATACCAGATAAAGACAATACCCCAAGAAGAAAATCAACCCCAAACCACAAACATCCTCTCTCAGTGATTTCCCACAAATCAACATTAGAAGAAAATGTTAAGAAGTGTACAAACCTTTCCTCAAAGTTCATCACACACACACTCTAATGAGGGAGCTGTATGTTTTTATTTGTATAAATATGCTTTTGAATGAGACATTTTTCTTATTTAAGCCACAATATTGACTGACATTGTTTTCCATGTTATGCTATAAAACCAACACATCCAAATAGACAACCATTTCCTGCTGACACTGACTTTGAGTTTCAACACCTAGGTTTCAGGGTCCTACACACACAAAACACCTGTAAGCTCACCTTAGCTCTGCCCCTTCCCTGTCCTGTTTGTCATGAGGGGCAGGGAGATGAAGGCTCAACCCTAGCTGCAGAGATTTTAAGACTTTTCTGAGGTTCGGGTTCAACGTGGAGACCAAGGAAGATCCAGAATTCACTTCCACTCATGGACATAACAAATCTACTGCTAAATACTGAAAGATTTACTATGGGAAAAAAAAACCCTATCACATGAGGCAGACAAGAGGGGAACCACAGAGACTGAAAGACAGTCTTTCTATAAAACCTACCATAGCCAGTGACCCAGAGGCAAGAGGCAACTTAAAACCTGGAGCTTCATCTTGAGGAACAAGGGTTCTTACCCCACATCAGAAGCTGTAATTTGTAAGAGCAACACCTGAGAGGTATGCACCCAACGCCCCTGGCTTTGAAGACCAGTGAGGCTGTCACCAAGGAGATCTGTGGGGCTCTGCCAAACTAAGAAAGGGATCTGAGAGGGCCTGCAGGCAGATACCTGCCCCAGGGCCCAGCTCTGAAGCAGCTCTTTGAAAAGTGCCCAGACTTTATGTGAAAGAGATTCATTTGCTAATTGTAAAGCACTTGTTTCAGGGGCTTGGAGCTTCTGGGATACTCCCTGGTGATAAGCTGGTGTACCCATCTTCCAGCTCTCCCTCTGCCTTGCTAAAGTCAATGGGCACCATTTCTTTTATTCCTTTTTTTTTTTTTTTGGTTAGTGCCATCACTGCCCCTTTATTCTGTCTCACTCCAGCCAGCAGGCAGTATCTTCATACTCTCCCACTGCTGTGCTACAGAGTTCCATCTGGTGACACAGTTTTTGGGCCACCTGACTTAGGAAGGCAGAGGACCAGTGCTCCTGGGTTCTGTGATAAGAACAATCAGAGAGGCAGTTCTTGGCAGACCACAGTCCTTGGGTTCTGCATACATAGCAGACTGAAACACAACCTAGCCTTTCTTGGAAAAAAGCCTACTTTCTTGGCCTAGAGCTTTGGCCTGAAGGGCGGCTTCAGATTTGGCACACATCTATGGACTATGGAGGTGCTCTCAGGGAAGGTGGGCCAGGGGACGCCATCTTTGTGCTCTCCCCCTCTGCCTTGCTAGGACTTGTTGGAATTCATAGAAAGGAGACTGCACAACTGACCTGGATCCCTGATTTTTGTTAATTGCTATCCAGGGGATGCCTCCAGATTTCCTGGCTGTGGTAGTAAGCAAAACTTACATATGTGGTCCCATGGCAATGTAGATATTTGCTTTATTTCAAAGCTACTTCCTGAAGTTCTGGGCTGAATCTTGGACTAAGATCCTTTCCTGTAGCACACTGATAGGTTTTGCCACACCCTCAACAATCGTGAGCTATAAAAATGAAATAGTCTGCTTAGAAATCATAAAAGTTTCACAGACAGTCAAGGGCTAGGTCTAGGTTGAACAAAAAAAGGTTCATCTCCAACACAAGGCTACTCCTTCAACACTGGCAGAGGTAGTGGCTTCACCTACACAAAGAGTTGGGCAAAATGAAACAAGCACACCAAAAACAAACAAACAAACAAACAAACAAAAAAAAAAAAACGAAGGAAGGAAGGAAAGAGGAAGAAAGAAACCAGGAATAGGTTCCAAATGAAATAACATAATCAAACAGTCAGGTTGGGGGGGAGCCTTAATGAGATGGAGATAAGTAATTTACCTGATAAATAGTTCAGAGTAATGGCCATAAAGATGTTCACAAAACTCAGGAGAAGAATGGATGAACACAGTGGGAACTTCAACAAATACAGAATATAATAAAGTACCAAACAAAAGTCACAGTGCTGAATAAGTAAACTGAAAAATACACTAGAGAAGTTCACCAGCAGACTGGATGAAGCTGGATAATGGATCAGTGACCTGCAACATAAGGCAGTGGAAATCACCCAGTCCAAGCAGCAAAAAGAAAGAATGAAAAAAAAAAAATTAAGACAGTTTAAGAACCATGTGGACAACATCAACCACAATAACATTTGTATTGTAAGAGTCTCAGAAGAAGAGAGAGAAAGAGGCAGAAAACTTATTTGAAGAAATAATGGCTAAAAATTGCCCTAAGCTGGGAAACAGATTCAGGAATCCCAGAGAGTTCCCAATAAGATAAATCCAAAGAGTCCCACACCAAGACGCATTGTAATTAAAATGTCAAAAGTTAAAGACAAGGAGAGAAACTTAAATGAGCATAGCTACTGGTTGTGTACCAGGCAACCCCCACAAGACCATCTGAGGATTTTTTAGCTGAAGAAACTGTAGACCAGGAGTGTCGCAATATATTCAAAGTGCTGAAAGAAATCTTCCAACCAAGAATATTCCATCCGACCCAGTTATCATTCAAAATGGAAGAAAACGACTTTTACAGATAGGCAAAATCTAAAGGAGTTCATCACCAGGAAACCAGCACTATGAGAAATTGTTAAATGGACTTTTTTAAGCTAAAGAGAGAGAACATTATTTAGTAACAATAAAACATATGAAAGTGAAAGTCTCACTGGAAAAGGTAAATATATAGCAAAGGTAGTGGATTAATCACTTATAAAGCTAGTAGGAACGTTAAAAGACAAATGTAATTTTAAAAACCCTGTAATAATTAAGAAACAAGTTGAAAAGATGTAAAATGTGACATCAAAAACATACAATCTGGGATGGGGGAGAGTAAACATGTAGAGCTTTAGAATACAATTAAACTTAAGTTGTTACTGAATTAAAATAGACTGTTAAATATATATGTTGCTATATGTAAGCTTCATGTACTCACAAGCTAAAATCCCTATAGGAGGTATGTAAAAGATAAAGCAATCTAAGCATACCACTGGAAAAAAAAAGACCTTTCTATATGCTGCCTCCAAGATATTTATTCCATATGTAAGACCAAACAAAGTGATAGTGAAGAGGTGGAAAAAGATATAATGTAAATGTTAGCCAAAAGAAATCTGGGGTAGCTGCACATATATCAAAGTGGACATTAAAGACTATAATAAGAGACAAAGGTATTGCATGATGATAAACAGGTAAATTCAACAAGTTGATATAATATTTGTAAGTATTTATGCATCAAACATGGGAACACCTAAACATATAAAGTGAACATTAACAGATCTAAAGGGAGAAATAAACAGCAATACATTCATAGTAGGGAATTTTAATACCCCACTTACATCAACAGACACAAAATGCAGACAGAAAATCAATAAAGGAACTATTAGACCAGATGAACTTAGCTGATACATAAGGAACATTCCATTCAAAGCAGCACATGCATATTCTTCTCAAGTGCACATGGAACATTCTATAGAATAGATTATATGTCAGGCTATAAAGCAATCTCAGTAAATTTAAGAGGACTGACATCCTGTGAAGCATCTTTACTGTTCATAGTGGTATGAAACTGGAAGTTAATTACAAGGAAAAAAAAAAGATTCACAAATATGTGGAAACTAAACACTATGCTACTGAACAATCAATGGGTTAAAAAAAATACCTGGAGACAAATGAAAATAAAAACATATAGGGTGCAGCAAAAGCAGTACTAAGAGGAAAGCTCACAGCATTCTGTGCCTACCTCAAGAAAGAAGAAAAATCTCAAATAACCTAACTTTATACCTCAAGAAACATGTATGAAAAAAATCACATACGAAGCCCAGAGTTAGTAGAAGGAAGGAAAATAGATTAGACTATAAAAGGACAATAAAAAAGATCAATGAAACCAAGGGGTGTGTTCTTTTAAAGAAACTGGGAAATCTTTAGGTAGCCTCAACAAAGGGAGGATTCAAAATCAGTAATTAAATATAGACATTACACTTGCTATCACAGAAACAATTAATTATACTCTAATAATTGGGGAATGGATTGAAGAATGGATAAATTCCTAGAAAGACAAAATCTGCAAAGACTGAATCAAGAAGAAATAATTTAAAAAAATTGAACAGACATAACAGGTAAGGTGATTGAATCAGCAGTCAAAAAACTTCCAAAAAACACAAGCCCAAAACCAGACAGCTTCTTTGGTGAATTTTACCAGATATTCAAGAAGAATTAATACCAATCTTTCTTAAACTCTTCTAAAAATAGATTAGAGAATGTTTCCCAACTTATTTTATAAGGCCAGTATTACCCTAATACCAAAATTAGGTAAGAATGCCACAGGAAATAGTAGGCCAATATCCATAACGAACATAGATGCAAAAATCCTCAACAAAATGTTAGTAAATAGAATTCAACACCATATTCCACACCCGTACGCCAAGATCCAAATGGGGGTTATCGCAGGGTAGAAAGGAAGGTTCTATATTCACAAATCAATGTGATAAAACACATTCACAAAATGATGGGTAAAAATCCCATGATCATCTCAGCACACTCAGAAAAAGCACAGAACAAATTTAACATACATTATAAAAACTCTCAAGAAAGTGGATAAGAGGGAACTTACTTCAACCTGATAAAGTCCATCTGTAACAAGCTGTGGAGCTAACTTCATACTCAATTGGTGAAAGCTGTTTTATTTGGTAAAACATGGAATATTAAAATATTTTTTGACAAAAAAAAGTTGTAAGTTTTTTCCCAAAGTTCAGGAGTAAGACAATGATGCCCATTCTTACTGCTTTTATTCAACATAGTACTGGAAGTCCTAGCTACAATACTCTAGGAAAGAAGGAAGGAAGAAAGGAAGAAAGGAAGGAAGGGAGGGAGGGAGGAAGGGAGGAAGGGAGGAAGGGAGGAAGGGAGGGAGGGAGGGAGGGAGGGAGGGAGGGAGGGAGGGAGGGAGGGAGGAAGGAAGGAAGGAAGGAAGGAAGGAAAGAAAGAAAGAAAGAAAGAAAGAAAGAAAGAAAGAAAGAAAGAAAGAAAGAAAGAAAGAAAGAAAGAAAGAAAGAAGAGAGTGGAGGAAGGAACGAAGAAAGAAGGAAAGAGAGAGAGAGGGAGAGGGAAGGAAAAGAAAGAAAAAAGAAAGGAGAGAGAGAGGGAGGGAGGGAAAGAGAAGGAGAGAGAGAGAGAAAGAAAGAAAGAAAGAAAAAGAAAAGAGGAGAGGAAGGAAAGAGAGAGGGGGAGGGAGGAAGAGAAAGAAAGAAAAAGAAAGAAAGCATATCCAAATTTGAAAGGAAGAAGTAAAACTATCACTATTTGCAGATTACATGTTATTCTATACAGGAAACCCTAATGACTCTATCAGAAACCTGTTAAAACTAATAAATGAATTCCATAAGTTAAAGGATACAATAGCAATACACAGAAATCTGTTGTATTTCTATATACTATTAATGAAGTACCAGAGACTTTCTAAAATCCCATTTACAATGGCATTAAAAATCATGAAATACTTACAATAGATTTAACAAGGGAGATAAATGAGCCATACACTGAAAACTGTAACACACTAAGAAATTAAAGATAACACAAATAAGTGGAAAGTTATTCACATATATGGATTAGAAGAATATTGTCAAAATGCCCATACTACCCAAAACAATAGATTCTATGCAATCCCTGTCAAAATTCCAAAGGCATTTTTTCACGTAAATAGAACAATCCTAAAATTTGTGAGAAACCACAAAAGATGGTTTGCTGTGATGAGCAGAGTGATGTAAGCAAGGGTTGAATCACTATATTATACACCTGAAACATAACACTATGTGTTAACTAAATGGAATTAAAATAAAAACTTTAAAAAATAACCCCAAAGAGACATAGCAATCTTGGGAAAGGAGAACAAAGCTGGAAGCATTATGCTCCCCGACTTTAAACTATGTTACAAAGCTACAGTATTTAAAACAGTATCATATTGGCATGAAAAAGACATATAGATCAAAGGAACAGAATAGAAAGCCCAGAAGGAAAGCCACACATATATGGTCAACTAATTGATGACAAAGGGGCCAAGACTCTACCATGAGAAAAGGACAGTCTCTTCAATACATGGTGTGGACAACTGGACAGAAACCAGCAAATGAATAAAACCATCTTACGCCACATACAAAAACTAACTGAACGTGGATTAAAGCCTTTAATACAAGACTATGAAAACATAAAATTTCTAGAAAAATAGATAAGATCCTTGACACCAGTTTTGAAAATCATTTTATGTATGTGGCAGCACAAGCAACGCCAACTAAGTGAAAAATTGTTTAAGACTACATCAAAACAAGCAAACAAACAAAAGCAAACTGCACACAAGCCACCAGCAACATGAAAAGGCAACCTACTGACTGGGAGAACATATTTGTAAATCATCTATCTGAGAAGGTGTTCATATCCAAAGTATGTAAGGAACTCATGCAAATCAATGGCAAAGAAACCAACCATCTGATTAAAAGTTGGGCAAACGTTCTGAATAGACAGTTTCCCATGAAAGACACACAGATGGCCAACAGACACATGGCAATGTGCTCAACGTCACTCATCATCAGGGACACTGGAGTCCGAACCACAGCGAGATTTCACTTCACACCTGAGAGGCTGGCTACAATTAAAAAAAAAAAAAAAGAAAGAAAAAAAGTCAAGAACAAGCAAGTGGCAGCAAGGATGTGGAGAAAAGGGAGCCCTGGGAACTGGTGGTGGGAATGTTGCTGCCACCACTATGGACAACAGTGTGGAGTTGCCTCAGAAAGTTAAAAATAAAATTATCATATCATCCAGCAGCTGCACTCTGGGTATTTGTACAAAGAAAACAAAAACACTAACTCAGAAGATACATGCACTCCTGTGTTTATTGCAGCATTATTTACAAGAGCCAAGATATAGGCCACACCCAAGAGTTCACTGACAAAGGAATGAATAACGAAAATGTGCTATACATACAATAAAATGTTATTCACCCCTAAAAAAAATGAAATTTTTCCATTTGAGAAAATATGGATGGACATTAAGGGTGTTTTATGAAGAGAAGTAAGCCAGACAGAAAAATGAAGATCATATGACTCAGTTATATGTGGAATCTAAAATTAAAGAAAGAAAAAAGCACACATAAAACAAGCTCATAGATACAGACGACAGATGGTTGGTGGCCAAAAGTGGGGTGTGGGTAAAATCTGTGAAGCAAGTCAAATAGTAGAAACTTCCAATTATAAAATAAGTCACAGAGATATAAAATACAGCATGACAACTACAGTTCGTAGTCTATTGTATCATTGAGAGTAGATTTGTATAGTTATCACAAGAAGTATTCTGTATCTAGGTATGGTGACAGATGTCAACTAGACTTATTGTTGTTTTTCAGTATATATAGATATCAAATCATTATGATGTATTGCTGAAACCACTACAATGTAGGTCAATAATGCCTCCATTAAAAAGAAAATTTTCCAGGGCGCCTGGGTGGCTCTGGCAGTTAAGCACCTGACTCTTGATTTTGGCTCAGGTCATGATATGAAAGGTTCATGAGACTGAGCCCCATGTCGATCTCCTTGCTTGAGATTCTGTCTCCCTCTCTGCCCCTCCCCTGTGATCCCCTACCCCCAAAATAAACCAAAAAAAAAGCATTTTCCAAAAAATGTCCGAAACTAAAACATATATGTATACATTTGCTACCCAGAAGATTATTTTTATATTAACATGTTTTCTTAATAGAGAATTTTACAGGAAATCAATATGTCTAAACTTTTATATAGATAAATACCTCTTCTATTAAAGAGAGTATCTGACTAAGGGGTACGAAGAGTTCAGCAAGATGAGTTAGTGCTAAAGATGTAATTTATAGCCATGTAACTATGGTTAACACCAATGGGTTGCGTACCTGCACGTTGCTAAATGGCTATGTCTTAAGTGTTCTAATCACACAAGAACAGAAAATCCTATGTGAGGCAACACATACGTTAATTATCTCGACTGTGCTCTTTCGCTATGTATTTTTTATTTATTTATTTATTTTTTTTTTTTTCAACTTTTTTTATTTTTTTTTTTTTTTTGGGACAGAGAGAGACAGAGCATGAACGGGGGAGGGGCAGAGAGAGAGGGAGACACAGAATCGGAAACAGGCTCCAGGCTCCGAGCCATCAGCCCAGAGCCTGACGCGGGGCTCGAACTCACGGACCGCGAGATCGTGACCTGGCTGAAGTCGGACGCTTAACCGACTGCGCCACCCAGGCGCCCCCGCTATGTATTTTTTAAAAGCATCTTAAAGTACATCTTGCATATATACAACTTTTTTGTTACTTATACTTCAGTAGACTTGGCAAAAAAAAAAAAAAAAGAAAATGGCAAATGTATAATTAAATCTAAAAACCTCATTTACATATTTTTTGTACATATCATAAATACTAGAAGAGGATATTTACTCTGGTGTTAGTTTTTAAAGTAACAAACCAGTCAAGATTTCTGAAAAGAGGGCCTCCTGGGTGGCTCAGCTGGTTGAGCATCTGGCTCTTAATTTCAGCTCAGGTCACCACTCCAGGGTCCTGGAACCGAGTCCCACGTCTGGCTCTGTGCTGAGCATAGAGCCTGCTTAAGATTCTCTTTCTCCCATTGCCCCTCTCCCCCACTTTTTTCTAGAAAAAAACAAATTCCAAAACAAGAGTTGTGGGGGCGGGGGGAGTGTTAGAGAACAAGGTCAGGGAGGGGAGCAGGCACACATCCTCAGCCCTAAGAGTTGCTCTTAGAGGCATAGTCCTGCCAGGGTGGCCATTAAGTGTGGGTCAGTTAGGAAGCGTGGTGTCACTTTACACATGAAGTTTCAACCCCCAATCCCTCCATCTTTTTTCCCTGTGTTACCTTCCTCTGATTGTGCTTCCTCATAACTGTCACTAATGGGCATGAAAACTGATAGCCTTGAGATTTGCAGGAAAACCAAAATCAGAATTCACTATGAAGACACGATTTTTTAAGTGTACAAAATCACATTAATGATTTGATAAAATTTGAAGTCACAAGAAAGAAAGATTGCCTCTGAACATCAGCCGCACAGCCTTCCAGAAAAGGCAGTCCATCACACTCTTCATATCCGTGTGGCTACAGACCTTGGGGTCATTTGAAATTTGTTATTAGTATGAGCGGATGGCAAATGAGGTCACGTTTGATTCCAAGGCTGTCTTCCAAATACTTTAATAAAAACAAAAAACCCAAGAACATTTTTTCCCAAATCTATAGCTGCTTTCAACACACTTTTATTGCTATTTTCACTCCTGTTCCGTCTCCTTATTCTAGCATCTTCTACTTGCGGAAGGAAAAACTGACAGAAGGGAACTAACAAGCAGGAACAAATGTAAATCTTGGTGGATAGCAGAATCCTGTTCTTCACGTTTTAATTTTACAAAAGGATATAATTAATCTAGCAGTTCTTCGTTTTTAAAGTGTTAGAACTTCTTTGGGGGCACCTGGGTGGCTCAGTCGGTTAAGCGTCCAACTCCTGATTTCAGCTCAGGTCAGGATCTCATGGGTCATGGGCTCAAGCCCTGCATTGGGCTCCAGGCTGACTGCACAGAGCCTGCTTGGGATTCCCTCTCCTTCCTTCCCTCCAACACCTCCCAACTTGTGCTCTCTCTCTTTCTCAATATAAATATACTTAAAGAGTAAAAAATAAAAAAGTTAGAACTTCTATGGATGTCTACCACCACCTACAAATGTTTTCATACACTTTGCAAGGAGAAAGAAATCACGTGGCTACAACTCAACCCTGGGAATTAGAAGGAAAGAACAAAATTAATGGTGTGGGGAAATCACTGTGGCATTGTACCAGGCTGTTTTATTTATATCTACTGTCTTGATTTTCCTTTTCATTTCACTAAATTAATGTCGTTCTCATATTATTTTCTCAGTAGCTTAATTGAAATGTAAATTTTTAATAGGCAATTAAATCTATAGTTTATTTCCTTTTCTTTGTATTTCTAGTATATTTTTCTAACCATAAAGCTTATTAATGAACTTGGTAAGTTTCATAAAAATTAGATGCCATAATTGTTCATCTATCAAAAAAGATAAAATTAAAATGTTAAACTAAATGCAGATGATATTAAAAAACTGACAATTGTAACTTTATTTTAAATTTTTTCAATGTTTATTTACTTTTGAGAGACAGACAGAGGCTTGAGCAGGGGAGGGGCAGAAAGAAGGAACACAGAATCTGAAGCAGGCTCCAAGCTCTGAGCTATCAGCACAGAGACCGACACGGGGCTTGAACCCACAGACTGTGAGATCATGACCTGAGCTGAAGTCGGATGCCCAACCAACTGAGCCACCCAGGCGCCCCAAAAACTGATACATTTTTAAGTTAAACTTTACATGTCATATTAAAGAAGTGTTTATGCCTATGAAATTATTTTTTTAACTTCCTTTGTTGTTAATCAGACTTATTCTCATTGGTTACAAACATGCTAATTGGTGGCTACATTTTACACAATGTTATACCCGTGTGTACACAAATATAAAACAAATGTCAAAAATATCACCTCTAATATATTTATTTTGAGACATTTATTTTTTCTGAAAAGTAATGGTGAGTGTTTAGTTTTATATTTAAACCTAAAATATTTGGCAAATATCGTTGGTGTTCATGGGGCACCTGTGTGGCTCAGTAAGTTAAGCTTCCAATTTCAGCTCAGGTCATCATCTCACTGCTCATGAGTTCAAGCCCCGCATCGGGTTCTGTGCTGACAGCTCAGAGTCTGGAGCCTGCTTCGGATTCTGTGTCCCCCTCTCTCTCTGCCCCTTCCCTGCTCGTGCTCTGTCTCTCTCTCAAAAATAAATAAATGTTTAAAAAATTAAAAAATATATATATATATTGTTGGTGTTCTGATTATATAAGGTCAAGTGAGAATCTTCTGGGTTATCTGGTTAATTAAGGTTACAAAGTATGTTGACTATGCTCTATTACAGTCATGACCTTTCCTTAGCCATAGAGTATTTGGATTGTTACTTATTCTCTGATATTTTAATAAGTGTTAAGTGACCTCCTCAATTTATTTGTACTCAGACTAAAGATGATTCAGGATTTATCTATTAAAGATTGCTGGGAATGAAGTCCCTAATGAATTATAGCTTTACAATTTTGTAATCATTTTTGACTTTGACTCATCTTTGATTTTAGTGATTTCCATGACTCTCAGTTAATCAACTATAAAACTGAGTCCCCCTGTTTGGTGAGCACTGAGGAACGTATAGAATTGTTGAATCACTACACTGTACACCTGAAACTGATATAATACCGTATACTGATGACACTAGAAAATTAAAAATTAAAAAAAACACCAAAAAAATGAAACTGAAACAAAATGCAAGTGTCTGTTTCTAAATTTTCTCTTATAAAAATAAGACAAAAAATAAAGTACTTTAAAACATGTTAATTTAGATTGCCCTCAGCTGCATTTTAATGTGTTTTATGCATAATTACAGGTCATTAATTTTAATAATGTATACAAAATGAAATGTGTTAAGTAATGAATATTTGGAGATTGTCGTGTTAGGATACGCATCAAAATAAAAATTAGAAGAAAAATCATTAGCCTTTAGCAAATAAAAAACATGTTGTTTTTTTTTTTTCTCTCAGTTGTAAGAGTCTTTAAAATACCTGAGACTGGAATTTTAGTCCTTTGGTGCTTTTACCTAAATGTTAAATATAATCAATACAGTGCAGCATAATATGTATTCATTAATGCAACAAATGTTTATGTCAGACACTATAAATATGTGTCTAATAATAGACAAATCAGAAGAAAACCTCTCTAACCTCATGGAGTTTTATCCTATCAAGGAAACGGGAAGTAAGTAAAAACGTGCAGTATACATGGTGATATGTGAGAAGGAGAAATTCCCAGCAAGAGAGAATACAGGAGGCACCGGGCAAGGGGGCCGGGTTGCACTTTCAGCGTTAAAGCACAAAAAAGGCCAAGTGTGAGTTGGCAAGTCCCGCCCACTCAAAGGGAGGTTAATGCCGAAGTGTGACTAGCAGGAAGCAGGATCCCTGGCATCTAAGTCAGCTAGCCCACTCCTCTCCTAGCAGGATCTTGCACAGAGAGCTGGGACACCGAAGCTTTTCCGTCCAGGAAGCAACTTTAACCATCATGCCTGCACGGGCTCCAGGGTTCTGTACCCGAAAAACTGAGCCCTGAGCGCATCAGGGTGTGGCCTTTCATGCACTTTCTACCGGTCTCCCAGACATGGTGATATGTAGACTTATTGGACACGGTCCAGGTTACAGAGTCCTGTAGGGCTACGCCTACGTGTACAGGAGCTGATTGGGCCATGTTGCCTTCCTTTGTTCTGAGGAGGCCTCCACCACATTCCCCCCTTTGATGCTCAGACCCCCTGTCTGATTTCCTTCCTCAAGAATGACTGTCTGGGTTAGAGGGCGTGAATAGCTAAGAAAGCACAGAAGACTGTTAGGGCAGGAAAACTACTGTGCATGATACTATAAAGACCAGTACAGGCCTTCATAGATTGGCCCAAATCCATAGAACACACAATACCAGGAGTAAGCCATAACATAAGCTACTTTTGGGTGATGACGATGTGTTAATACAGGTTCATCAAGTACAGCAGACATACCCTCCGGTGGGGATGTTGATAGTGAGGGAGGCTGTGTATGTGTGGGGTAGAAGGCATACGGGAAATCTCAATTTTGCTGTGAAGCTAGCACATTATTACTTATATGTTAAAAGGTTATTGGGGCGCCTGGGTGGCTCAGTCGGTTAAGCGTCTGACTTTGGCTCAGGTCATGATCTCACCCTTGGTGAGTTTGAGGCCCACATCGGGCTCTGTGCTGACAGCTTAGAGCCTGGAGCCTGCGTTGGAGTCTGTCTTCCTCTCTCTCTGCCCCTCCCCCACTCATACTCTGTCTCTCTCTCAAAAAAAAAAAAAAAAAATTAAAAATTAGAAAAAAAAGTCATTAAAAAAAGGAATGACTTTCCAGTAGATAACGTGATCGCATATGATTAATCAAAACCCGATGGCAATAATTTACTAGTGCACCTCTCTATTATGATATTTAAGGTGGCCACCACCTGCCTTGTTTAGCAACCACATACCTAAATGCACAACTGAACAACTTTAGAACAGAAGGCTTTATGGTTTTCATGCAAATCTACATGTTTTTGCTAATTTCTGATTATCAATTCCATCATGGATTTACTTCAGGAGAGCACCCTCTCTTCTGTCTTGCCCTTGGTTTGACCCACAGAGCAAGTGGCCACTAGGTTGCTGATCAAATATCACTTCACAGAAAAGGAAACAGAGATCCCCCACCTCCCCGGAGGCAAAAACTTCCCTGAAATTGACAAAGTAACTGGGATTGCATCACTCCAAGGCAGTGCCTTTTGACCCTACCTCTCAGAATTAAACACACATTGTGGCAAATAGAAGGAAATGATTCCCACATTTGTTTGATTTGCAGCACAGAATGAAATTTCAAAACTCAAATATTTGCCTGGAGGACTTAGAAAACACCTGAGACTTAACCAATGGACTCTGAGCCCTCTGTGCTTTCTAAAGGGTAGCCATTACTCCAGAGGCAGCCTTAACCATTGAGTCTGTGGCCCGGGAGTATCTTTACTCTCTCCTTTGAGGGAAGCATAGGGGATGGCTTTGCTGAATATGGAGGCATGCACCTGAAAGTGGGCAAGGGACAGTTAAGTCGACCCTGCAGTCCGTCATACTGTCCAGAGCCTGCAGGACAGGGCGTTTCCTGTTGAGCACCATCTTTCTTGTCCCCGATGGTCTGAACCAGCTCCAGACCTCAGCCATCATCCTTCTCAAGTGACCACAGCAGCCTCTCATGCTACTTTTCTATTTTGAGACTTTTTCTTCTAATCTATGCCATCCAATCTGAGTCTTCATGATGGTCATTTAAATCATGCATTTTTTTTTTGACCTGTTCAGAGACCAGTACATGTCTTACTTATCAACTTCCAAGAATTTTGCCGACGTCTCTGCAATACTTCTGCTTCCAGTCACACCCACCATGATACACCTCAGTCAAGCCAGCCCCCTCCTCCCATCTCCTCTCTGATTGGATTCCTCTGCTTCCGTGTCTGGATATTCACAGAGGACACCTTCTTCTTCAAATCCTGTAAGACCTTCTCCACTATTTAAAATGCAACTCTTGTATTAAACCTTCACAAATGTCACCGAGTTATCACCTCAATTGCTCTGGTGATCTCTCAGCATTTGTGAACCATTTGTGATTCATGACACAGGACAGGTTAATATGTTTGTATTTTACTGGCGTTCTTGTCCGTT
The DNA here is from genome assembly GCF_028018385.1 of Neofelis nebulosa. Taxonomy (NCBI): domain Eukaryota; kingdom Metazoa; phylum Chordata; class Mammalia; order Carnivora; family Felidae; genus Neofelis; species Neofelis nebulosa. The sequence continues at coordinate 4,302,891 of NC_080784.1, read as the reverse complement.
TTTTATTTTTATCAAATTATCTCTCTGGAATAGAGTTATAACTCGAGGGCAGAGACCATGACTTTGGCCTCCTTTGTTATTCCCCAGGCACTAAATGTCAGAGTGTGCATACAGGAGTCACTCAATAAATAATGACTGAGTGATGGTCATGGGCTACTTTGCAAATACTCTGCCCTTTGGAAAAGTTGTTATTCTGATATTCTCCCCTTAGACCTGGATGAATGCCACCATATGTAAAGGCTTCTCTTTTCTCCTCCCCAACCCCTGCTCATCCCACACATAGTACAAGGTCTTGCTGCTCAAACACGGACCCATTTGAGCTGCATCGGCATCACCCAGTAGCTTGTTCAAAATGCAGAATCATAGGCCCACATCATGCCTAATATACCTGCAGTGCTCTTTTCACATTATCCCTACCAGAACATTGTATGCACATTAACACTTGAAAAGCATTGTCTTAAGGGGAGTGATTCTCTTCTCTGGAAAACCCTACCCTGTGAAGCTGGGATGTTCATAGCCTGCAACTGATGTGGAGAACAAAGGCAAAAGGAAATGTAAATGAAATTAAATCTCCTTATAACTTGCAGCCCATTGACAAATACTTGACACAGGCAGAGTATGACATTTCTCCAGGAACTCCCAACCATCATAATATTAAGGCTTTGCTATAAAGAAGAAATACACACACACACACACACCCCACTCAGCTTGACAAGAGCCAGGCCTCCAAGACCCTGTAATTCTTCCCTAACATAGGACTATCTTCTTGGAAACTTGCTTTATCTCTGCTCCCTAGGCCAACTTCAAGTATATAACCAATGGGTCCTTACAATCCCAGTTTGGCTCTTTCTGCACAGGGGTCCCCATGCTTTAATGAAACCACCTTTTTTTGCACCAAAAATGTCGGAAGCATTCTTTGACCGTTTGCTCCTGGACCCCACATCAAATCACACAACTGCTTACTTTCATTTCCTGGGTTGTAGCCACTTAAAAACATTGTGCCTAGTCAAATTGTTAACTGAAATGAGAACAGGCATACCTCAGACCTATCACTATCAGATTTGGCTACAAACCACAGCAATAAAGCATATAGTGCAATGAGGTGAGTCAAATGAATTTTTAGGTTTTCCAGTGCGTATAAAAGTTATGATAACACTATAGTGTAGTAAGTGTGCAATAGCTTTATGTGTAAAAATACGCATGCCTTAATTTAAAAAAATTACTTTATTGCTAACATATGCTAACCATCAGCTGAGCTTTCACAAAATCATCTTTTTGTGGGTAGAAGTTCCTGCCTTGGTGTTGATGTGGGTGGAAGGCTTGCTGGCAGATCAGGGTGGTGTTTGCTGAAAGTTTGGATGGCTGTGGCAGTTTCTCTACAGAAGACAGTGAAGTTTGCCACATCGATTGACTCTTTAACAAATGGTTTCTCTGCAGCACGTGGGGCAGTTTGATAGCATTTTACCCACAGTGGAACTTCGTCCAACTTTGGAGCCCATCCTCTCAAACCCTGCCGCTGCTTTTTCCACTCAGTTTATGTCATGTGCTCAGTCCTTCATTGTCATTTCCACGGTCTTCACAGCGTCTTCCCCAGGAGTAGATTCCATCTCAGGAAACCACCTTCTTTGTCCATCCACATGAAGCATCTCCTCATCTGTTCAAGTTTGATCATGAGATGCAGCCACTCGTCCACTTCTGACTCTCGTTCTCTGCCTCCTTCCACCACATCTTTTGTGACTTCCTGCATGAAGTCTTGAATCCCTCAGAGTCATCCCTGAGAGTTGGAGTCCACTTCTTCCAAACTCCTGTTGTGAATTTTGATATTTTGACCTCTTTCTATGAGTCAAAAATGTACTTACAGCATCTAGAATAATGAATCCTTTCCAATTTTTCAAGGTACTCTGCCAAAATCCATCATAAGAATCACCATCTGTGGCCCTATCCTCACAAATTGCAGCTCTTAAGTCAGAAGATTTGCAAATCAGAATCACTCCTTCGTCCGTGGGCTGCAGATGAAATGCTGTATACAGGCATGAAAACAACAATCTCAATGTGCGTCTCCATCAGAGCTCTTCGGTGACCAGGTGCATTGTCAGTGAGCAACAATATGTTGAATCTTTTTTTCTCTGAGAAGTAGATCTCAACAGTGGGTTTACAACATTCAGTAAACCACATTATAGACATATACACTGTCATCCAAGCTTTGTTTTTCTCTTTGTAGAGTGCCAGCAGAGTAGACGTAGCATAATTCTGAAGGGCCCGAGGATTTTCAGAATGGTACGTGGGCATCGGCTTCCACTTAAGTCACCAGCTGTGTTAGCCCCTGACAAGAGCATCAGTCTTCCTTTGAAGCTCTGAAGCCAGGCATTGACTTCTCTCTTGCAGGGAAAGTTCTAGATGGCATCTTCTTGCAATGAAAGGCTGCCTCACCTATGTTGGAAACCTGTTGCTGAGGAGCCTGGGTGGCTCAGTCAGTTAAAGAAAAGAAACTCTGTTGTCTAGAGTAGGCAGCTTCATGAATTATCTCCGCCAGATCTTCTGGAGAACTTGCCGCAGCTTCTGCATCACCTTGAACTTTCATGTTATAAAGATGGTTTCCTTCTTTCAACCTCGTCGGCCAACCTCTCTTGCTTGAAACACTTCTTCTATAGCTTCATTACCTCTGTCCACCTTCATAGCACTGAAGAGAGTTAGGACCTTGCCCTGGATTAGACTTTGACTTAAGAGAATGTTGGGGCCCCTTTGAGCTTCTATCCAGACCACTTTCTCCGTGTCAGCACTAAGGCTGTTTGGCTTTATTATTTTAGCATGTCTAATTTTTGTAAGAATCTTTCCTTTGCACAGTTTAACTGTTGCGAGAGGCCTACCATGGCTTTTGACATGCCTTCCTCGCAAAGCTTCATCATTTTTAGCTTTTCATGTAAAGAGGGAGATGTGAGACTTTTCCTGTCACTTGGACAGAGGCCACTGTAGAGTTATTAACTGGCCTAATTTCAGTATTGTTGTGTCTCAGGGAACAGGGAGGCCCAAGGAGAGGGAGAGAGATGGGGAGGGGGGGCAGCTGGTTGGAAGAGCAGTCAGAACACATATTTATCAATTAAGTTCCCAGTTTTACAGGGGCTCGGTTCGTCATGCCCTGAGATAATTACAGCAGTAACATCAAAGACCACTGATTACAGATCACAATAACAAATATAATAGAAAAGTTTGAAATATTATGAGAATTACCAAAACGTGAGAGACACAAAGTGAGCATATGCTGTTGGAAAAATAGTACCTATAGACGTGCTTAATGTCAGGTTGCCAAAAACCTTCAACTTGTAAAAAAAAAAAAAAAAAAAAAAAAAAAAATCAGCAAAGCTCAGTAAAATGAAGTATGCCTGTACGTGTCCACTAAAAATTATTCCTGATCACAAAATTCCACCCATGTAGTTGTCGAAGTCACCTGTTCTATGTAGTAAGTACTGAATCAACAGATAGATTTCCATCAGCCCCTCTGCATTACACCGTATTATATGTATGGTATTGATGTAAGTATTCACACCTCTCCTGTCTTCAGAGGGCTTGCAACTGACTGGCTGATTTCCCTTATCTTCATATAATAGTAAACACTTTTTCTATTTGCAAAATGAATAGAAATTCTGTGATTATTTCAATTATTTATCCTACAGAAAAAAGTATTACTATTCGGATGGAAAGCTAGCAAAACCCCAGGTGGAGATGTGCACTCACAAATGGAGGTAATCAATCTCTACAGAGATGAACAACATGTCAAAAAACTTTAATTCTGGAGGTAAAATTATCAAGGAAGGCTACTGTTATCCTTCCCCAATGCACCTTGTATTTCACAGATATCTTAAGCCAATTAACCAGTGATCTTCCTTACCATTTATCATAGTCTCTATTCTCATCTTTCCCAACCTTCTGTAAGAAGTGAATCCTTGTCATGGGTGGTTATAACTGACTTGAAACTTTCTGATCATCACAGTCTTGAAATATTGAAGTATCTATTTACTTTCACTGTATCAGTAAAACAAGTTAGCTTGAACTTTATGAATTTGGCAACAGGATATTGATTCTGACTCACAGATTTGGCAACTCTATAGGGTTCAACCTAGTACTTATGACATCCTTTCACAAGTCAGAGATGAAGATTTTGGTTCATATGCAAAGAAGGTAAACTATAATTAAATAATTTTCTCTTTTTATTTTTTGTATGAAATTTATTGTCAAATTGGTTTCCATACAACACCCAGTGCTCATCCCAACAGGTGCCCTCATCAATACCCATCACCCACCCACCCCTCCCTCCCACTCCCCATAAATCCTCAGTTTGTTCTCAGTTTTTAGGAGTCTCTTATGTTTTGGCTTCCTCCCCCGCTAACCATTTTTTTTTCCTTCCCCTCCCCATGGTCTTCTGCTAAGTTTCTCAGGATCCACATAGGAGTGAAAACATAGGGAATCTGTCCTTCTCTGCATGACTTATTTCACTTAGCATAACACTCTCCAGTTCCATCCACGTTGCCACAAAAGGCCATATTTCATAATTAAATAATTTTCTACAGCTAAAAATTTTGCTCATTTAAACTAATATTAAATGGGTAACATTATAAATTCTATAAACATGAATTATGTTGAATGTTATGAATATGTGTTGTAGAGCAATTTGTCTTTTATTAAGATGGTTTTTCCCTTTAATAAGAGACAATTTGAAATAAAATTAGAGTAAATTGTTACTGAAATATGCTAATAAAATACAGTCAAATATGGTAATTGAAATGCAAAGACCACTCAATCTAAAATGTCCATGGATTGCAATTCTCTCCAGTTTCAGAGCCAAAGTTACTATACATAAATTATTTTTAAAATTGAGGTAAAATATGTTTATGGTGAAATGCTCATATCTTAATTAAACAATTAATTCAATGATCTCTGACAAATTATTCACTCCCACAAATCCAGCCAGGATGAAAGCAAAAACCATTTCCATATCACAGGAAGTCCCTTATTTGCATTTTACATTCAGTCCCTAACCCTTCCCTTCCTAGGCAACTTTTGTGACTTCTAGTATCAAGCATTAACTTCATTTGGTCTATATCTTCATATAAATGGAATAAATATATGCCTTAGGTCTGGCTTCTGTCTCTCAATATAGTATCTTAAAGATTTATTAATGTTGAACGTTTCAGTAACTGATTTCTTACTGTTGGGTAGTATTCTTTTGTTTAAATATCCATGTTTCCCTTGATGAGCACGTGGGTTGTTGCAGTTGGGGGCTATCTGAATACAGAGGCTATATTTATATTCCTGTACACAATGTGGTGTGGACATATGTTATCACTGCCCATGGGGAATAACAAGAAGTAGAATTCCTTGGTTATAAGGTAGTATGTTTAGTGTGACACAAAACCGCCAAAGGGTTTTCCCAAGTGGTTGTACCATTTTGGACTCCCAGACTGTCGTGGATAGTTCAAGTTGTTACGCAGCCTTGCCGACATTTGATGTTGTCGGTCTTTATAATTTAGCTACTTTTTGCATTATGCAGCAATATCTCACAGTTATAGTTTGCATTTCCCTGATGATTACTAATGTTGAGAGATTTTCATGTGTTTTTGTCATTCTTAGATGTTCTCTTTTACTCAAGTCACTTGTTCATTTTCTAGTGGTTTTTATTACTGATTTATATGAATTACTTAAATATCAGATGCAGTCCTTTATTACATAAAACCATGTTGAATATTTTCTTTTAAGCCATAGCTTTTTCCTTTATGGAATATTTTGACGATATATAATTTATCAGTTTTATTTCCTTTCATAGTTAGTGTTTTATCTTCCATAACACAACTCAGTCTGCCCCATGACTGTGAAGTTATTCTCTGGTATCTTTGAGAAGTTTTTAAATATTATCATTTACACAAGGTCTAGTATATGTGTAAATAATATTTTTTGCATGTGGTGTCAGGTAGGACTGGAACTTAATTTATATATTTATTTTGATTTCAGACTCCACTGGATCCCCTCTGTTGTGGATATATTGCAGTTTGAAGGTTAGGAAGGAAACACAGCAAGGGTCATTTATACATATTTTCTAGGGATTTAAAAACTGATGACAATAGAAGGTAAAAGTGAAATAATAACTTCCTGATCCCATGAAACCAGGATTCATATGAATATATATATGTAATGTATAAATGAGCATATACACAGATAAATTTACACACATGTATGTGTGTGTGTGTATATATATGGTATGTATGTATGTATGTATATATATATATATATGGTATATATATATATTACAACATATACATATGGTGTGTGTATATATATGTATATATATATGTATACATATATATATACAGAAAATATAACTGTTACTATATACACAAAGAAGAACACTATATATCATGATGTATAAAATATAGGGTTTTTTTTAATTTTTATTTTTGAGAGAGAGAGAGAGAGAGAGAGAAAATGCATGAGTGGGGGAGGGGCAGAGAATGAGGGAGGTATAGAATCAGAAGCAGTCTCCAAACTGTCAGCACAGAGCCCAACTTGGGGCTCAAACTCATGAACTGTGAGACCGTGACCTGAGCCAAAGTCAGACACTTAACTGAGCCACCCAGGTGCCCCTAGAAATTATTTTTTTTTAAACTGCTTATCTAATTCTAGGACCTTTGTTTATACACAATGGACAGTTGATTCAAACTGAGCAAAACACTGTCTTTCCCTACTCCTCCCCAATTTTCTTTTGTTTCAAGAGAAATGAATTTATATGTGCAAATGAAAAAAAATGCAAATAATTAACCTAAACATATTACCTTATATACAGAAAATTCTTCAGTAGATTCACTTATTCAACATGTATGGGAGAATAATAAAGAAACCACGTAAATGTGATACTCTTCTTCTAGCTTTGAAAAAATTAATAACCTATGTATGGTATGCATTAATAATTAAGATATGAAAAAAACCTTTCAAACATTTTTATCACCCTCAATTTGCTACATACTGCTTAACAGTATTCTTTAATACTTTAATAAAAGGTTTCATAATGTATTCATTTTAAACCATAAAAAAATAGGAATGCGTGACATAACTTACCTATCACCAACTCATTTTACTATTTTAAGATTTGAGAAAGTGAAACATTGATGTAATGTGAAATGGAGGTTCTAAAATACATGATTAATAAAACCTTATGCTTTGAAATTGAATAAGTCAGTTTCCCATTGGTACATTTTAAAAAATCCCCTGGCTGCCTGGCCGGCTTGTACTTGTAGCATAGCAAAAACCAGATATGTATTTTGGGTGGATTTTACTTCTTTATCTGAAAATTAAAGGTGCTTCCGGTTCTGCATGTCTAATATTCTAGGCATTCTCTTAACAAGAAAGTGTACAAAAACTCTGCTCATTGCTGAAATCAAATGATCAAATTCACTGACTTCTAGAAGTTATACAGCAAATCTCTAACCTGAATGGACAGGACACTAGGTTTGGAATACCATAGATTTGAATGCAATCTAAGTTGCCCACATGCTATGTAAATTGAGGATATTTGTATAACCTTTCTGTATCCCAAGTTTCATTACTGAGGATGGAAAAAAATATCTCGGCTGTACATGTAACGCTCCAAAATTCAGTATCTGAAGTGTTTCCACTTGACTTTTGAATCTCGATTCTCTTATTGAACTGAATAAAAGTACTTGTGGCTAATGTTGTGTTACTTGAAGCTCTAATGAGATACATTGTGTGTGGGTTGTTGCTATGTGAAAAGAGCACAGAATGTGTGGCTGAATATAAATATCCAGCAAAGAGGAGCAGGGCTTTCAACAAACATATTGATTACAACATAATGGTACTTGATTGGAACAAGAAGATATATTGGGAAAATTGAGACTTTAATGTCATCAGAAATTATATTAGGAGGCAGTTCAAAGTGGTGACATAGGAAGATCCTGAACGCCCATCTACCATGGACATACCAAATCCACACCTATAGGTTTCCTCTGAAAACTAGCAGGACAACTGCTTTACATTGGCAAATGATAAAAGAGCCACATCAAAATGGTAGCAGAGGCTGAGACACCATCTTTCCATAAACTTCACCCCATTACAGCGACCCACCATAGGGGGCAACCCCCAAACATGGAGCTTCTGAGGAGCAAAATGTTCAAACCCTACATCAGGCATGCCCACATTGAAGATCTGCACCTGAACAATGAGCACCCATAACGTCTGGCCTTGAAAACCAATGGGGCTCTCATCAACAAGACCCAAAGTGCTGTTAGCACACTGCAGAAATTCCTCCTCACGGGCTCAGGCCTGGACTCACTGCAGGGCCCAGGGCAGAAGGATCCATTTGAAAAGAACATGCATTACATGTCAGAACTTCATTTGCTAATCTTAAAGTGTCAGCTTGAGGGGTCAGGCCTGTCGGGATATTCTCCAGAGATTGAGGCACTGACAAGCACCATTTTTGTTTTGTGCTCTCCCTAGACCTTACTAAAGCCAGTAGGCACCTTTTGTTTTCCTCAGTGGGAGCCATCTTCACACCCCCCTTTTGCTATGCTCCCAAACACCAGTATCTTCTAAAAGGGAGGTTCTATAGATATACGTTGTCTCATGTTTACATCTGTAGCCCCAGCTTTTGTGGATGCAGCTTAGGGTCACCCCTTGATTGTCTGGCTTTGGAGGCCAAGGGATTGTATTCCTGAGTCCCGTGGGACTGTAACAGTTGAAGACACAGTTTGTGGCAGATTACCACAGCCAAGGCTCTATAGAGATAACAGCCTAAAAAAATACCCCTAGTTTTTTTCTGAGAAAGATACCTATTTACCTGAGCAGGAGTTTGGCCTGAAGGGAATGTTTCAAATATGGCACACATCTAGAGGCTACAGAGGTGCTCTCAGGAAACAGAAGCCAAGGGATGCCATCTTAGCACTCTCCTTTTGCCTTGTTATAGCTTGCTGCTATCTCCAGGAGTTTATACACTGATCTGTAGCCCTGAATTTAGGGCTATGGCTTAGGGAGCACATCCCAGTCACCTGATATGATGGCCATCAGGACTTAGGCTTGCAGTCCCACAAAACTGTATATATTTTTATAATTTAAAAACAGTTACCTATGATTCTGGCTTCTAATCAACTTGAATCTAGGTGCTGAAGGAAATTCTCCTTGTGCTGGGACACTAGCAGGTCATGGCACACCCTAAATGACTGGTATCTTTTAAAAATAAAATAGGCTGCTTGGAAGATATGGAAGGTTTGAGAGACAAGAATTGAACAGAGTTAAATGATAATGTTCATTTCTATACTAAGTTCAGAATGGGAGAGGGGGCTGTTTTATCTAATACATAGAAATCAACACAGAGAGTCAAACAAAATGAAGAAACAGAAGAATGTGTTCCAAATCAAAGAACTAGAAAAAAATCCTTAAAGAAACAGAGATGACTAACTTGCCTGGTAAAGAGTTCAAGGTTATGGTCATAAGAATGTTAACTGAACTTGGGAGAAGAATGAACAAACACAGTGAGAACCTCAACAAAGAAATATAGAATGAGAAAGTACCAAGCAGAAGTCACAGAGCTGAAAAATACTACCCATGAACTGAAAAAAAACTTCCTGAGAGGGATTCAACAACAGACTAGATGAAAAAGGAAAAAAGGTCAGTGAACTTGAAGGCAGAGGAACTCAAAATCCAAGAAATGATAGCTTAACAGACTTGTGGGACAATATCAAGCAGGTTAACATTCTCATTTTAGGGGTACCGTCAGGAGAAGAGAGGAGGTGGCAGAAAACTTATTTGAAAAAATAATGGCTGGAAACTTCCTTAACCTGGAGAAAGAACCTAACATCCAGATCCAGGATACCCAGAAATTTCCACAAAAGATAAACACAAGGAGACACAAACCAAAACACCTTATAATTAAAACATCAAAAGGTAAAAAGAATCCAAAAAGTAACCAAAGTAAAACAACTTGTTATATACAAGGCAACCCCTGTAAGATTATCAGGAGAGTTTTCAGCAGAAACTTTTATCATTCAGAAATGAAGGAGAGATAGTTTCCAGACAGTCTAAGCTAAAGAAGTTCATCAACAATAAACCTACCTTACAAGAAATATTAAAGGGACTTCTTGAAGCTAAAAAGAAAGGGTACTAACTAATAACAAGAAAACATATGATAGTATAAATCTCACTGGAAATGGTAAATACATAGTAATGGTACCATAGTAATGGCAGTATATTAATTACTATATAAATATATAGTAATAGTAAAGCTAGTTTGCTTGTAAAGCTAGTAAGAAAGTTAGAAGACAAAAGTAGTAAAGGTAACCATGATGATCAGTTAAAAGATAGTCAAGGGGCGCCTGGGTGGCGCAGTCGGTTAAGCGTCCGACTTCAGCCAGGTCATGATCTCGCGGTCCGTGAGTTCGAGCCCCGCGTCAGGCTCTGGGCTGATGGCTCGGAGCCTGGAGCCTGTTTCCGATTCTGTGTCTCCCTCTCTCTCTGCCCCTCCCCCGTTCATGCTCTGTCTCTCTCTGTCCCAAAAATAAATAAAAAACGTTAAAAAAAAAAAAAAAGATAGTCAAGATCAAAATATCTAAAATGTTACATAAACATAAAAAAAGTTGTTGGGGAAAAATTTAGAGCTATAGAATGCATAAATTAAGTTGTAATCAACAAAAATATACTGTTAAATATAGGTTGTTATGGGTAAACCTCATGGTAACCACCCAGCAAATTCCTATAGTAGATGCATATCTACTTTAAATAACACGTTAGGTCAGATGGATGGACACACACACACACACACACACACACACACACTTGATCCAAGAAAGAGAATACATATTCTTCTCAGGGGCACATGGAATGTTCTCCAGGACAGATAATATATTAGGCCACAAAGCAAGTCTTAAAAAATTTAAAAAGATGAAAATCACACAACATTTTCTGAACATTATGGCATTAAACTTGGAATCAATTACAAGTAGAAAACTAGAAAATTCACAGATGTGTAGATGCAACAATGCACAACTGACAAAAAAGAAATTAAAAAATACCTGGAGACAGAGAAAAATGTAAAAGTAGCATGCCAAAGCTTTTAAGATGGAGCAAAAGCAGTTCTAAGAGGGAGAGATTCGTAGTAATAAATGCCTACCTCAAGAAACAAGAAAAATTTCCAACAACATAACTCTGCACCTCAGAGAACTAGAAAAAGAACTACTGAATCCCAGAGCTGGCACAAAAAAGGAAATAAAGATTAGAGCAAAAATAGATGAAATAAAAACTAAAAGGGTAATAGAAAACATCAATGGAACCAAAAGCTGGTTCTTGGAATGAGAAACAAAATTTACTAACTTTAAGCTAGATTCACCAAAATTCTCCCCACCCCTTCCTCCCTCCCTCTCTCCCCCCCCCACATATACACATATATATACATATGTATATGTATACGTATACATATACATACGTATACATATACATACATATATACTCACATGCAGTATACATATATACATATACATATATATACACATATGTATACTGTGTGTATATAGAAAGAGTAGAGTGTGTGTGTGTGTATATATATGGTATAGAAATGGTATATATCTACATTTGTGTGTGTATATATATATATATATATGTCTCAAAATCAGAAATGGAAGAAGATATTTTATAATTTCTACCACAGAAATACAAAGGGTCATAAATGACTACACCAATCAATTTTATGCTAAGAAATTGGACATCCTAGGAGAAAATGGATAAAGCTCTCGAAACACACAACCTTCCAATACTGAATCAAGAGGAAATAGAAATTAAAATACAGTGCTTACTAGTAAGGAGATTGAATCAGTAATCCAAACTTCACAAAAAACAAAAATTCATGACCAAACTACTTCACTGGTGTTTACCAAACATTCACTGGTGTTTACCAAACATTCAGATCAGAAATAGTATTGATCCTTCACACAATCTCCCAAGAATAGAATAGAAAATGCTTGTCAACTCATGTTACAAGGTCAGGATTATCCGGGTGGAAAAGGACAAGATGAGGAAGAAAAAACAAACAAACAAACAAACAAAACATAGGCCAATTTCTGTGATGAACAGAAATGCAAAAGTATTCAACAAAATTGAACAATACATTAAAAGGCTTGTAAACCATGATCATACAGGTTTTACTTCAGGGACACGAGAATCGTTCACCATTTACAAATCAACATGTTATATAATACATTAACAAAATAATGGATGAAAATTATATGATCATCTAAATGGATACTGATAAACATTTGATAAAATTTAACATCCTCTTATGATATTAATGCTCAACAAAGTTGGTAGAGACGGAATGCGCCCACATAATAAAGGCCATTTATAACAAGTCCTCAGCTAATATCATACTCAATGGTAAAAGTTGAAAGCTTTTCCTTTAAGATTAGGAACCAAAGAAAGATGTCCACTGTCGACCTAAGTCCTAGTCACCATTACGCAAGAAAATGAAATAAAAGTCATGCAAATTGGAAAGGTAGAAATAATATTGTCTTTATTTGCAGATGATATATTATATATTAAAACCCCTAAAAACTCCAGCAAAAAAAAACTGGTAGAACTAATAAATCCAGTGAAATTTCAAGATACAGTATCAATGTGCAAAAATCTATCTTTTCTATACAATAATGAACTATAAGGGAAAAAGCAATCTCATGTACAACTGTATCAAAAATAATACTTAATAAATTTAACCAAGGAGATGATACGCCTGTGTTCTGAAAACCAGACAACACTGACGAAAGAAACTGAAAAAGACATAAATGGAAAAATATTTCATGTTTGATGTTTAAGAATTAATACTGTTAAAATGTCCATATTTTCCAAAGCAATTTACAGTTTCAATGCAATCTCTCTAAAATTTCTGATGGTGTGCTTCTCACGGAGTAGAAAAAAGAATACTAAAATTTGTATGGAGCCACAAGAGATCTCAAATAACCAAATCAATCTTAGCAAAGAAAAAAGTGAGAGGTATGCTAGAAGTAAGCTATAGCTATAGTAATTGAAACAAATTGTATTGGCATAAAAATACATATAGATCAATGAAATGGAATACAGAACCCAGAAATAAGCCCATACATTTATGGTCAATTACAACAAAGGAGCCAAGAATATATAGTAGGCAAAGTGCTATCTCTTCAAGAAATGTGTTGGATAAACAGGACAGCCACATGCCAAAAAAAAAAAAAAAAAAAATTTGGACCACTGTCTTACACCATACACAAAGAGTGACTCAAATTGATTTAAGACTTGAATGTGAGACTGAAACCGTAAGACTCCTAGAGAAAAATAGGCCATAAGCTCTGTGACATCAGTCATAACAATAGATTTTTGGATTTTACTCTAATAGCAAAGGTAACAAAATAAAAAATCAACAAGTGGGACCACATAAAATTTAGAAAGTGCTGCACAACAAAGGAAACCTTCGACAGAATGAATAGACAACCTATGAAATGGAAGAAGATATTTGCAAATCATATTAATATCCAAAATATATAAAGAACCCATACAACTCAATAGCAAAGAAAGAAAAAGGGAGGGAGGGTAGAATCCAATTTAAATGATGAGCAGAGGATCCAAATGGTCATTTTTCAAACAAACAAAAAAAAAGATATACGATGGCTAACGGGCTCATGGAAAGATGCTCAAAATCCCTAATCATCAAGAAATACAAATCAAACCATAACATGATTTCACCTCATGCTCGTTAGGATGACTATTTTTGAAAAGGTGATAAATAAATCTAATAATAATAAGATTATGGTGTTGGATATGCAATGCTGTAAATACAGTAAAGCATAGTGATTTACATATTTTAAGCAGGAAATGTAAGGTATATAAATTATATCTCAATAGGCTGTATAAAACAAGACAAAAGGAAACTGTCCTTAAAGCCTGCAAATGTCAAAAATATACTGGTAATTAAGAAAGGCATTAAAGGTAACTTGTGTTAATCCCACATTGGTTTGTAAATCCTTAAAGATATACATTATGGATGTGTAAAATAAGCTTGGGAAATCTACGTAAGATTTCTACTATGCCTTTCCACTTTAAAAATACTGGTTCCATCTTGGGGCACCTGGGTGCCTCAGTCGGTTGAGGGTCCGACTTCAGGTCAGGTCATGATCTCACAGTCCGTGAGTTCGAGCCCCACAATGGACTCTGTGCTCTCAGTTCAGAGCCTGGAGCCTGCTTTGGATTCTGTGTCTCCCTCTCTCTCTGCCCCTCCCCCACTTATACTCTTATCAAAAAATGAATAAACTAAAAATAAATAAAATACTGGTTCCATCTTTTATGATAATTTCCATTATGTGTGTGTGTGTTTCTGTAGACATTTAAAGAATTTATGTTGCATTTTCAAAAAAATTTCATATTTAAATATGTTTTCTCTATTAAAATTGATAGCCTAAATTCAAGCATCTACTTGATGAAGCTGATACGAGGTCACTCACTAGGCTCATGGGGAATATTTCAGCATAACAAGTTTGCTACCTGCTTAACGAGTGAAAACACACTTCCTGCATGAGATAGTCACCAACTATTTATACAATCTTAAGCCCTTAGTAGTAAAGCAATCATGAGTTTATTATTTTGCTACCTGTACCATGACACTTCAAAACTCAATAATCCAGCGCTTGAAGATTTTCTTTAATTTATTATAATTAAAAGACACCCCAAGAGGGCAATCCAAATGCTTGAAAGTTTAAAGCTTTGTTCCCTTTGCTACATCGAAAGAAATGTTCATTTCTCTATCAAGTGAAGTACACTTCTGAGAATCCACACTGGCTCTTATATGATGGAGTCTTTCAAAGGAATCATTTGAGGTGACCAAGGAAAAGAGGAATTTTGGAATGGCCTACCACAGTCTTGAAAATAGAAAATATATATACATAGATAGGTAGGTAGGTAGATAGATAGATAGATGGTATTCTTCTAGGTGAAGTTTTTATCATTTCTTTCTGTAATGAGAAAAATGAAGTCTGAAAAAGTGAAGAAAATATTTTCAATTAAGAAAATGGTGAAAGCAGCATTGGAACCCATCTCTATGGCAATGTCATGGTCATTTCAACATGTGGCCTCCTCACAGATTCTAAACACTTGGATCCGGTCATGCCTAAAGCAACGTGAAATCACGTATTTTTTCAGCATGAAGTGTTCCGTGCCTGCTATGTACCCATTCCTGTCCTAAGTGCTCAGTGTACCGTGAATCCAGGGACTTCCACTGAGTATAGCAGACAGTTCCCAAGGTTCAGGGGGGATATGGATACTAAGCAAATATTTGAATGGGCAAGAATTAAAGACTGAACATCAGATCATAAGAACTCAGCTGAAGAGTGAAGAACTGGCTAACAGAGAGGGGTGTCAAGGACAACACTCAGGGGAGAGGAGGTAAACCCTGAGGAACAGCTTCAGATTTGGGACCATGACAAGGCATGGAGTGCACAAGACAGGCTGGCCAGGAGATGGGAGTGTGGGAGCCCTGGAGTGGCTGCAGTGCATTGAGAGAATGTAAGCCCGGGACGAGATGAGGTCAGAGAGAGGCCAGTATGAACTCACTTCCAACTTTGTTCAGAGAAGGACCTTGGACTCCATTCAACTTGAGAATGGAAGTCCTAAGTGAGTTTTGATCAGGGGTGACACATAATCCAATTTCCATTCCTTTTTTTTTTTCTTAACATTTATTTATTTTTGAGAAGAGAGAGAGCATGAGCTTGGGGGGGGGGGGGGAGAGAAAGAGGAAGACACAGAATCGGAAACAGGCTCCAGGCTCTGAGCCATCAGCACAGAGCCCGACGCAGGGCTCAAACTCACAGACCGCGAGATCATGACCTGAGCCAAAGTCGGACACTCAACCAACTGAGCCACCCAGGGGCCCCTATCCAATTTCCATTCAAAAAAAAAAAAAAAACCCTCTTTTTGCTATACTGAGGATAGACCAAAGTAGGCCACAGAAGAAACATGGTCACCAGTTAGGAAGCTGGGCCTGAGCCATCCCAGTGGGAATGAAGAGAAAGGAAGAATACACAGACATTCCCATCCTCCCACTGTCTTAAATATCAGTTCAAAACATTTAAGTGATAGGTGCGAGGTGCTAAAAAAGTTATTTTGCATTCTGAGCCCGGTTGAAATTCTAATGCATCATAAAAGCAGTATTAAAAATAGGCAATGTGAATTAACTGGCCACTAATAGTCAAAAAGGAGGACATTCATTGAGAAGTATTTTTTGCCCAGAAAAGTATTCCTTTTCCCAAATCTATGTGACTATAATAGACTATGGAACTATGGATTTGATAGCTTTATTAATTTCAGTGGTTATAAAGCCATTATACACTACTTGCCTGTGAATTAGATGAGCATTAATGCAGCCAAAGGTCCAATTGCTCACTTTGGTGCATATTTTTTCATAAAAGTCACATTTTCTTTTATTAGCTTCAAGTTTTTATTTAAATTCCAGTTAGTTCACATACAGTGTAATATTAGTTTCAGGTGTACAATTTAGTGATTCAACACTTCCATTCAACACCCGGTGCTCATCACAACAAGTGCACTGCTTAATCCCATCATCAATTTTACCATCACCCCATCACCTCCCTTCTGGTAACCATCAGTTTGTTCTCCATAGTTAAGAGTCTGTCTTCTGGCTTGCCTCTTCTCCCCTCTGTACTCATCTATTTCTTAAATTCCACATATGAGTGAAATCATATGGTATTTGTCTGACTGATTTATTTTGCTTAGCATAGTACATTCTAGCTCCATGCAAGTCATAACAAATGGCAAGATTTCATTCTTTTTGATGGCTGGGTAATATTCCATTGTGTGTGTGTGTGTGTGTGTGTGTGTGTGTGTGTGTGTGTATACATACATCTTCTTTATCCATTTATCAGTCGATAGACATTTGGGCTGTTTCAATAATTTGGCTATTGTTGATAGGGCTGCTATAAACATTGGGATGTACATACCCCTCTGAATTAGCATTTTTGTAACCTTTAGGTAAATACCTAGTAGTGCAATTGCTGAGTCATAGGGTAGCTCTATTTTTAAATTTATGAGGAGCCTCCACACTGTTTTCCACAGTGGCTGCACCGGTTTGCATTCCTGCCAATAGTACGTAGGGATTCACCTTTCCACCTGTTGTTTCCTGTGCTCTCCATTTTAGCCATTCTGACAAGTGTGAGGTGGTATCTCAATGTGGTTTTGAGGGGCACCTGGGTGGCTCAGTTGGTTGAGCATCCTGCTTCAGGCTCTGTGCCGACAGCTCAGAGCCTGGAGCCTGCTTCAGATTCTGTGTCTCCCTCTCTCTCTGCCCCTCCCCCTGCTCATGGTCTCACATGCACGCTGTCTCTAATAAGTAAACATTAAAGAAAATTCAATGTGGTTTTGATTTGTATTTCCCTGATAAGTGATATTGAGCATCTTTTCATGAGTCTGTTGGCTGTCTGTAGGTACTCTTTGGGAAAAAAAAAAAGTCTATTCATATCTTTTGTGCACTTCTTAACTAGATTATTTGATTTGGGGATGTTGAGTTTGATAAGTTCTTTATATGTTTTGGATACTAATCTTTTATCAGATATGTCATTTACAAAAATACCACAGAAACACAATTATAAGAAATTCTTATGAAAAACTATATGCCAACAAATTGGGCAATCTGAAAGAAATGTATAAATTCAAGAAATGTATAAATTACCTGAAGTGAAACAGGAAGAAATACAAAACTTGAACAGACCAATAACCAGTGAAGAAATTGGATCAGTAATCAAAAATCCCCAACAAACAAAAGTCCAGGGCCATAAAAGTCACTTTAAAAGAAAATATACACACTCTTCCTAATGTAAATAAAAAGGAATACGATTAGAAAGGGAAATATATACCATTATTTCTATAAAATATTTACTGCAATTCACCAGTAAATGTACCTTTGAATATCGTTAACAGTCAGGAAACAAAATATGTTTGGTCACATGTCTTCATATCTTACAATTAAGAACATCAGTTTAAAAAAAAAAAAAAGAGGTTTACTTTCCCAGTATGTGATTATGAAAAATGCCATGGGTTAGTGAAGGTGACCACTTCAGAGTCTCAGGTTAGTAGCCAGAGGAGAGTGCTTCCCCACCCGTGTGCCCAGGTACCATTTTCCTCACAGGCCCCTTCTCCTGGCCTCCAAGGCCTGGCTCATGTTCACCATGGATTGCAGTTACCCACCCGCCCAGGTGAGAGCCCTAGAGAAATGTGGATTATGGAGACAGCATGATGATCATGATGAAAGGAAAAGGGCTAGGATGGCTACCATTTTCCCTAGGATGCCAACATCTCAGGGGAAGGAGCCACATCTGCCCACAGAATGCCATTATCATAGAGAGACATGTTTCTCTGAGACACCATCATCACAAGGGAAGAAATACCATTTCCCTTAGAACACCATCATCCTAAGGGCAATTTCCTCCAGAAGACACAATTTTTCCCAGAGCACATCAGCTTAAGGGAAGCAATTACCATTTCCTCTAGGACACCAACAGCAGGAGGGAAAAAGCCACAGTCCCCCCAGAACACCCCACCATTCCAAAAAGCAGCAGCAGTTACGAGTAGAGCCATGGTATCCGGCTCCCTCCCTTGGTTTGGCCTCCACCCCGGCTTCCCAAAGATCTGCGAGGGATTTCTGAGTCATGGAACATACTTCCTTCTGCAATAGGAATAACGTCTTGTTTGTAAGAAGCACATGAACCTATCTGAATCATTCTCTCAAATCAAAGTGATGTCTTTAGACAGGCAATTGTCTTGGGGTGGAGTGTGATGGAGGACAGTGGAGTATCTGTCATTGTACCACAGTGTTTCTTTCCCTGTTTTCATTTTTTTTTTAAAGAATCTCATTCATTTGGGCTGTTTGAATCCTCTCTACCCAACATTTGTGGGTGGCCTCTTTCACTATGTTAGGATTATCACTCATACCTGTTCAACTTCCTTTATGACAGAAACCTCACCATGCCTCAGTTTCCTGGACTGCTCTTCTGGGACAGACTCAACACTCCTTGCAGGTGGCCAGGTTCCCAGCAAGCACCCAGAGATATGCTCCAGAAATGCTCACTCTTTCTCCCTTCTTAGATTCTGGGCAGGACTTTTGCTCAGGCAGGCTGGGGGAGGCATCCAACAGTGTTGTTACACAGAAATTGTTTCAAAAGATATGAATTTGAATTGGAAAAAAATAATCAGTTGGTTTGGCAGTCTCCAATGTCCCTTCAGTTTTAATACTTATTTATGAAGGCATTAAAAAAGCACAGTTCCACCTACTATAATCAATGACATAGGAAGACTTGGCCTTACTTGGCTAAACAGACTGCTTTGGGTTTCCACCCCCACCCCTAGATCCCAGAGTAAATAAAAGTTGTTTTAACTGTTAGCTATAGGGCTCAGTTTTTATCCTCTCTGATATATCACTCCTTCTTTCTTAGTAATAGCTTCTCTGTAGCGATGTTTGAAAATGAAAATGCTAACCATTATATGTCCTTGAGAGCAGGTAACACCAACATATTGAATGAAGCCGTTAAATATCCAAAGACAGCCATGCTCCCACGTGACCAATTGGAAGGCTCCATAACTGACCTCTCCCAGGGAACCAAGACAGGGCTGTGGTGTTCCGTATTCACATCATAGCACACATGCCCAACACAGAAATGTAAACGTTTATAGAGCTCCTTAAATAGCGCTAACGGCAGTAACAAGAGTGAACTACACTTCATTCAGCCTCATGTGTTTCAAGCAATCCTTTGAGCACTTAACCTTCCGAACAATCCAATGAGACAGGTGATGTTACTGTCTCCATTTTAGACATGGAGAAATTGAAACTTGGTTAGAGGAGGTTAATTACGTAGCAAAACGTTAGTTGCTTTAGCTTCTTAACTCCCGACAAAACATACCGGACAGTTATCTGGTCTACTTAATCTAACTTCTAGAAACAACTTAACCTGGCAGCAGATTAATAGTCCACTAGCAGGCTCTTATCTGTAAGAGATAGGTTCAAAGACCCCAGTCCGTGCCTAAATCCACACATATTACCAAACCCTATATATACTGTCTTGTCCCACGCATACGTGCTTATGATTAAGTGTAATGTATAAGTCAGACACAGTAAGAGTAACAACAATAAAATACAACAATTATAACATGCTGTACTAAAATCTATGCAGATGTAGTCTTTCTCTCTCTCAAAATACCTTACTGTCCTGTCCTCACCCTTCTGGTGATGGTGGGAAATGATGAAAGTTCTCCACGATGAGACAAGGCGGCACCAGTGACGTGGGCACATGATGTAGCGCTAGGCTTCTGCTGACTTTCTGATGCTGGTCACAACAAGGACAGCCTGCTTCCAGACCTTGGTTAACCACGGGTAACTAAAACTGCCCAGGACAAAACATGACTTCCTCTTTCAACCAAACCCCAGCTACCATGTGCTAGAAGACTGGGGACATCGTAGCCCAGGCAGCCTGTCCACAGAGCCCAGGAGCTTCCTCTCCCCGCCTTGCCATGCACTGAGGCAACCTCCCATCTCCTCGGATAGGACACAGTACCCGTGGGAAGGCTTGCAACTTACTCACACCTTTCAATTTTCTCTTGCAACAATCTGCACTGGAAAATTTCATGAAAAAGCCAGGACACTGATAGAGCCACATTTCCATGCCATAGTAATTTTCCTTCGGTAATCAACAGAAACTTAAGCAATTTATACAGCACGCCGGCAAAATATTCAATTTTGTACTTGAGAAAAAGAAAAGTAATAGAAAGAGATTGAGCTGGGAATATCACCAAGCCCTTTAGAGTAATTCGACACCGTGGGTAGCGGAGGGGTGTTTTCTCATTTTTTTTCATACGTGTAATGAAAGGCAAAGATCATTAGACCAGAAATGTCAAGTTATCTTTGAAACACGAATGCAGTGTTACCAATGCAGAGCTTAAATAGATACTAATGATATGTTAATTGGTTAATTGCACATTTTAATAACAGACTCACAAAGCCAGGAATTCTTTATGTTTAAATGACATAATCGTTTGTTACTTTTGTTTTCGATAAACACTGGGATATTTTCATTCACCTACACATCTCTATATAATTAAGTTTTGGCTTTCTCTCCTTGAGCTATAATTTATCCTAATGTCTTTACTAAATAGGAATCATCTTGAGCAACCTATTTTTAGTCCCCTTTCTGAGCAGTCTAGGTTGTCAGTCAGAGTCACAGAAAGGTGACACATCCTCACTGGGATGCTGGTGCCTTACAAATGGAATTGCCCTTCTCTCTCGGGTCTTGCAGCATCCAAAAGCACTCCCTGCTCGCGCCTGGTAATCAGAGAAAATAAATTATTTTTTGAGGGTATGTGCAAATATTTTCAGTCCATTCCAAACTTGGGTTCCACTTTTAATTTTTTTAATGTTTATTTTTGAGAGACAGACAGACACAGAGCACAAGCAGGGGAGGGGAAGAGGGAGAGAAGGAGACACAGAATCCGAAGCAGGCTCCAGGCTCTGAGCTGTCAGCCTAGAGCCCGACACGGGGCTCGAACCCATGAACCACGAGATCATGACCTGAGCCGAAATCAGACGCTTAAGTAACTAAGCAACCCTGGGTTCTATTTTTAAATTGCCTTCTTATACAGAAGATACAGCAGTTACCCGGGGGCGGGGGGGGGGGGGGAAGGTTTGTTTATGGAAGACCTTTTAGCCTTCAGCAACGTCACTCAAGAATGTATCTCTTTGGAATCATATAAATGGTCCTCAAAATTAAAAACAAAACAAAAAAATACACACACACAGTTACATATATATGTAGCATTAAATATATACACCTAGTTACCATGTTTTTTATATAAGTATATGCGTATATAGTGTATATATGTACATACGTGTGTATATATGTGTATATATGTATATATATTTGTATATGTGTATATGTTTATTTATATATATATTTATACATAAATTTATTAAAAGTTGTTTTTGCAAGACAACATTACCACAAATTATACCAAGAGATACAGGATACACAATAAAGGCTTTTACCGTCACATTTACTAAGGGAAACAGAGGTGTCTTGTCTTTTGTTCTTATGCTAACTGAAAACTCTCTGAAGTAAAGACAGATTTTAAGAATCTTCAGAATTTTGGTATAATTGGAGGGTTTACTGTCATATATAAAACTATCATCAAAAGCAAATTTTACCTACTCTACAAAAAATTATGGAAAAGACTTCAAAAATTTGTGTCCTTCTCTTGAAAAGTTTCCAATTGTAAGTTGTCTCCATCATGAACCAGGGATAACACACTAGATACAGGTCAGTGTATAACGTGGGCAGGACCGACATGTTTAGCAATAATTGTGCCATCATCTCGGTAGTATCTTATTAAATTGTTCTGCATCAGAGGTAATTCCTAAACCAAATAGATTTAAATGTATTCGTATGATCCTTCCAGCATTTGGCAACATAGCAGTTTTCTCTGTTGCTTAGAACTTCAAGCACCCATCCTCCCAAGGGTATGATGGCAATAACATGAGGGTTGCTTTTATATAATTTCCAAAGTGTCTCAGAATGTGAAGTTTGGGGAAGGGGGCAGTTTGCAGTAGAGTAAGGCAACGTGTTTCCAAATCAAAAACCTAGCCCTTACGTCCTGATGACAGTTGTGCAGTAACCTCAGGGATTCCCAACTTGCGGCTGCCTTGGCCAAATGTTCATGCAGGTGCCTTGGAACAGCTCACCCCATGCAGAATGTCCATTTGCAAGAACAGACACATAGATACAGATACAGCTTAAGAAGACGTGGATGAACCGAGAGTAGAGCAGTGGGTGGCACCTGCTCATCCTCCAAACAGCCCCCGAAGAATCAGTCAGCGTCTCTGACGTAGGGCAGCCCACCCCCTGCCATGCCATGGCCTTCATTTAATAAGGTGGACTCAGGTCTTTGCTTGATGCACCGTCTATACACAGTGAGACCTCTGGGTAAGGAGATGGGCAATCAGAAAAGGGGCCTGTGAACAAACCCATCACTGTGTCAGGTGTTCGCCTATTGAAGCACCTGAAAACCCATGTAAATCACGGGAGTTGCATTCTACAGATATGCACAGAAAGGTCAAGAGGAAACTTCAGAATCCATATAGGAACCATGAGGATGGGATCGAGTGCAGTATGGTGGCACCTAGAGCCATGGGCATGTGACTACTGAATGTGATAAATACAAAACCAAACCTCTTCTCTGGATCCAGGATGGCTTAGCCATGGTCTATGCGCACAAGGCAGCAGGGGGGCAGAAAAGAGCCTAGCCTGACCTGGGCTTGAGTCTTGCCTTTTGCTAGTGACTGCCATGTGCAATGCGTGGAAACTTTCTGCATTTCAGATTACTCATCTGTGTTATATAGAAAGGCAAACCGAAGTCAGAGCTTGAATCTTCTCTAAAACAGATCTTTCTAAATGTGTATTTACATACTGCACAAAATGAAATGACAATTGTACAGCCTACTGGAATAAATAGATGAGACTCTCTAAGGCTAGAGGCAAGTGGACCAGGGCTGCTCCAGGCCACACCCATCTGCCCAAAAGATTAAGGGTATCTGTCTCTTCCATTCCACATCCAAAAAGGCAGGAAACTCTCCTCTAAAGTACCACACTTTAGTCATGCCATGCACATGTTTATAGATGAAAATACACTATTTATAGCTTATTCAAAATTGTCATTGATAAATATTTGTATGATTATCTTTGTCTTAATCAGTAGATTCTATTTTATGGAATTGGGCATCGTGGCTTTACCATGTCTACGTTGACAGTGATTAGTACAAACTACCTGGTTCCTTACTTGGAAAATGATATTGGCCTACACGATTGTTAAGGTCCCTTTCAACTACATCATCCCAGAAACCTGTGGTTCTCAAACTTCTGCCTATTTCAGAATTACCTGCTAGACTTGCTGGGACACAGAGTGCTAGCTAGACACGTCCAGACTGTCTGATTCAGTCGGTCTCAGATGGTCCCAAGCCTTCTCTTTGTAACATGTTTCCAGGTGATTGTGAGGCTGCTAGTCTGGGGACCACACATAAACCAGGATCGTGAGCCTCTGAGTCCATAAGTAGGGTCAGGCTTTGTTAGAGGGTTGAGAGCAGGGAGCGATAGGAACTGAGGGTTCTTGAAGAGGAGTAGATAGATACTCCTTTCCCAGATTGAAAGGCAAGGTCATGGGCCTCTGGGAAAACTGCTCAGAGAGACTGTGAGATCGCCCTCATTGTGTTTGCGTTTCTCTCTAACCCATCACAGTTTACTCAGCATTCAACAAATTGTTGCCTATGCAGGGGCCATCCCACATATTGATACGGGCCTAATTTTATGTTGGCTCGCATTCCTCCATGCGAAATTAAGTATCCTTTCTTCTGTGTCCTTACCTCCCCAGCTTTGTGGTCACGTTGGGGATATTTTAATGTTTTGTCTGGTTGCCTTTCTCCCTTGGTTTTTTGGGACAATAGCACCATCTCCAAATGACAATTATAGGGTCAGGAATATAGTCAGTGGTCAGAAGTGTTGGGGGAATGTCTAGTTCTTGATCGTGTAGAGAAGTCTTCATCCAGATATTAAAAGAAACTCTGCTGTTTCGTATATTTCTGAGATCTCAGAGGAGGAAGAGAAGCCAAAACCCAAACCACCAGAATTATTGGACAAAATTCTTTTCCATTTGTGAAAATCGACATGGGATTCAGGAAATATTGTGACTTAGGAGAAGGAGCCAAGTCAAAGTGTTGCCCGCCTCCAAAAAGGCAGGCGGGACAGAAGGACGCAGAAGCCACTGTGTGCACATCACACCTCAGAGGAAGCCCTTCCCCTGGGTTTGTATTTGGGTTTGAAGGGCTGACGATGGTGCCTTTCCAGGGAAGGTGTGATTATTATCCAGCTATGATAGCACCTCACTACCACACACTATTGGTGTCAGAGGCCTGGAGGCTTTATCAAGTTGTGATGAAATTGGGGAAGGAAAGAACACCGAACCCATGAACAGGAAATCGGGGTTCTCTTCTCAGCTCTGGAATTTCACAGCCATGTGTTCGACCCAGCAGTGCAACATCTGGTTGTGGTCACTTTTCTGAACTTCGACATCAGGGAGTGGGGTAGATGATCTTTCCAGGTCCTTTCTGGCTTTAAACAGAAGTTCCTTTGTCCAGAGATGGGCGGGATAGTGCTCAACCTTTGTCTGTGAGATGGAGATAAGGACGCTTGTCCTCTATCGATTTGGATGGAAGTGCTTTGAAGCCTTCAAGTTATGTGACAAGTTATGGCTCCTGCTTGTTGGCAGAGAATGAATCTTAAATTTTAAAGAGCTGTGTTCTCGAGTTCATGATGGAAGCTTGTTCTAAGCGTAATCCTTCTGTGTCCGTGTATGTACATCACTACTCTGTGTTGTTCAAAATGTCCTACAGAACTGTGAGCTTGGAATCTGTTCTATCACCTAAGTAGTTTTAAGGAAGAGGGGAAACATGTGAGTAGAAAACACTGAAAGTAATTCTGAATCACAGGGAGAGATCACCAGAGGTAGGTTTATGACCACTGAAAACTGCCAACCTGCTGGAAGGTTAGCACTGTGGCTTAATTACAGATAATTAAGGCTTTAAAATTCCACCTGTACCTGTGATTCTTCCTTGTTTGGATTCACAGAGCATCTTAGAGAACAATTTATTTCACTTTAGTCTTATAGTAGCCGTCTGGTTTGATCTGTACTGGACCCCTATTTCCCCCCTTACTAGGTATCTCTTGACACCTTGGTGAATCAGTCCTCTGACTTTCCTTTAACAGCATGTTCTCTCCTCTGTGGTCTGTGCAGTTGGGCACACTGATGACACCCCAGGTCAAGACCAAGGCGGGGCAACACTACCACTCACTCCTGGCTGTAGGATTGGGCACAGGACACAAGCCAGACCATTCACTGCCATTGTAAGCATCAAGAACACTAGACCAGTGTTTGTTTTGCCAGGAAAATGGTGGGCTTTTTTCTTGCTGCATTTGAAAGAGCAAAGATATTGGGTTTGCTGTTACACAGACAGTTGAGGATGCCAAGAAGAGGGGATAGCTTCCCAGACAAAAGCTGAGATAGGACACAAAGAAAGCTGTGAGGACATTGCTTGAGCACCTGTTAAGCAATGTCTTGATATCACCCTATTGCCAGGGTTTCTAGTCACACTGCCTAACACACCTTCAAGTTTTCCTCAAGCCAGTTTGGCTGGAGTTTTTGGTCATTTGAAGCCTAAACGGTCTTAACAAAAGGCACATTGGAAAGTGCTTTATTCGTGTTTCTTTGAGATGTTTAGACCTTAACCCTAAGTCAGTGATTGATGATGTTTTAGTAGGTTTTTATGCTTAGTGTGGAAAAAAAAACAATTCCATGAAGCATTTCAAGGTTTTCTCAGTCACTAGGATGAATTAGTGAACCTTGATATAATTATTTCCTTAAAAGACAACAACAGATCCACTTGCTAGAATATCTGTTTACATTCTTATTCATTTGATATTTATATAATTTTAATCAGTGATTGTTCTGACTCAAAGAGACAACATACAAATAGTATTTTCCTCTACACAGAAAATATAGGAAATGGAAGTCCGTAGAAGAAATGAAATAATTCCGTGATGGCTTGGGGAGACTAGAATCTCACAGGGGACATTTCTGCCTTTTGCCCACCATGAACAATGTGCCTATCAGTTTGTTTCCTGAACCCAGTATGTATGCCAGATGGTAAGACACTTAAATGAAGGAAAAACAAAGGAGTTGGCACACTTGAATATTAATTAAAATGTTTCACAGTGATGTGACTGGGTTACGGTATGACACTGTCTCTCCATTGTGGCTTATATGTTTTAGGACACTAAAAAAAAGTGGAAAACAGTTCAAACGTTGAGCTGAAATTGAACTATGCTTGAAATCTTGCTTATGAAGGAATAAACACTCCATGAATGACCAAAATGGAAAATGCATTAACCAACCCATCTGTGTACCGTCCAGAGTAGACAAGCAATAAAAGAAGAGATGATGAAGCATGTGGATGACAACAAGAGCTCTTTGTTGTCCCGATAGACCCCTGGATAGCCTGGTCCCTCCCCATTCTTGCCTATTTTAATTAACCAAGGGTCAATCAATAGTAGCCGTTGAGTTAACTGCCTTTCCTTTGAGGTTGCAAAGAGTTTTGAAGCATGTATTCAATCAGTGCCCAAATTAGCCAACGAGGACCACTTTAATGGCATGCCAGCTCTTTTGTGGTCATGATAATGTGTTTTGTCTTTTTTGATAACATCAGGTATCTATCATGGTAAAGGGAAGAGGCAGTGCAATTTTGTGGGAGGAAATTTGGAATTCACTCTTAGGTTACTTAACAGAGTATGGTGACACCATTTAAAAATCAAGGGTTTTACATAGGTGGATACAGAAGTAAAACCCTACTTTCAGCTAGTTTTATTGCCTGGACACTTTCATGTGTGTTTCCACAAAATTTTTTAACACAATTACACCTCAGTGGAATTCATGACATTTTCAGTTTAACATCCTTACCAGTAAAAATGAGGGAGAAGCTACATTGTCATTATTAATATAGCAAATCAAATTGCACGTATGTATAAGCAAATGTGTAAATACGTTTAGTGCTCCAAGAGTTTATGTGATAGGATGATGCAAGATCAGATATACCAGAGGTGCATTTGATTATGCAAATTATTTGAAGGAAATAAATGATCTAAGCCATTGAAAGAGGCCATATTTTCCTCAGCGTCCCACGTAAGAATTATTTTAATTCATTCTGTGAGCACTGTGTTCAGTCAACCTCCTATGCTTGGAAATTATGTTTGAATTCAGAGAACAGTATGAATGTGAAGATTGATCGATCTACCTTAATGAGTATCCGTCAATGCAGTAGATTGAGAAAACACCCCCGAATAATAGAACACGAAAGTACCTACAACTCAATTTAAAAATTTCAAGATAGTTTTAGGACATGATTCTTCAACCTGCCTGTGTTCTATAAGGAAGTTAACATGTTATTTAGGAGCAATTCTCCAAGTGGCTTAAAAGCCCTATGCTTGCCAATATTCAACTTTTTTTTTTTCCCTCTCACCAAATTGTCCATCCTGAGAGAGGAGGAAGGTGGGCAGGGAGGGAATGGAGGAAGACAACCGAAAATGCCATCACTCTGCTAATGCCTTCCATTACTGGCCAAACTTGAAGTCTATGTGTCTTCTCTAAAGCTTGGAAATGTATGTGTTTTCGATCAGACATGTTAAGAGGAGAAAGTGATCACTCCCCCCTTTTTGTTGCTGTTCTTGAGAGGTCTCTGCTCTTGGAACAATTTGTGACAAATCTCTTGAAATTTTGAAAATGTTGATTTAAAAAAATCATTTATTCATTTTTGAGAGAGTGTGAGCAGGGGAGGGGCAGAGAGAGGGAGACACAGACTATGAAGCAGGCTCTGAGCTGTCAGCACAGAGCCTGACACGGGGCTTGAACTCATGGACCACGAGATCATGACCTCAGCTGAAGTCAGACACTTAACTGACTGGACCACCCAGGTGCCCCAAAATTGTGATTTTTACCTAAGTAAAAGACAGCAATTTAACAGATCTGTACAACAGAATAAAAGTAGCTATAAAATAAAACTGATAATCATCATCATGTAAAATACTCTAAAGACAGAGCTACATCCAGGGCAGAACCATTTTTTGTCAACATTTACCATCTCAGCCTCTAGCTCCCACTATTGCCAGAGTTTACGGCTTGATGGGAGCTTCGCAACACTTGTGATGCAGTTCTTGGCACATCCTTTATTTGCATTCAGAATAGAAATGAGATTTTGCTTACACTCAGTTCTCAAGTTCCGCATCTGGCCCACAAATCATTAGTCCTTACTACTACTATTGTTCCTGCAAAACAGGACCTATAACCTGATCAAGGACATCTTCAATGCCAACTACCTCTTTTTAATATCCCACATCGGAGACTAAACTTTGGTGTAAACACCCTCCAGATTGCCACCGAGTAATATAATGGCATGAAACGAGGCCTCTGTACCCTCAACAGTTCTTTAGCCCAGTGGTTTGAACGGTGGGTGGTTTTGCAACCTTTCTCTCGTAGGGCATATTTGGCCCTGTCTCAGAAGAAATCTGTTGTCGTATCTGAGTGAATGTCCCTACAATTTGGCGGTAGAGGCCAAAGATGTAACTAAGTATCCTGTGAGACACAGGATAACTCCCATAAACAAAGAATTATCCAGTCTGAAATGTCAGTGTTGCCATGGTTGGGAAACCCCGTTAGCCCTACGGTTATCGGTAATTTGGGAATGGTGATTCTATCTTACCCATGAATCTACAACATGCATTTTTTATTTACTATTCTTCCACTCTTCTATTTATTTGTAAGTGTATGATTACTTCACACCATTCTAATACTGTAAGGAGACATTAATTACTAGGCAGCCCCACTTGTGTTAATTATTCAAAATTATAGAATAAAACAAAACACTTCCATTACTTCTGAAACCAGTCATCAAATGGATATGATCTCCGAAGACACAATGGCCTGCACAAGTGAGAAAATTTTTTTTTTAAGACCAAATTAATCAATGGTGGAAAGTACAAGGAAAGGTATTTAAATATCTCCTGATATTGAGCAAGACATATTTTAGAGGATAATTCAAAACAGATGATGTGTTGCTTAGTATTTCTCTCAGATGTGGTGGTGGCTCTTAAATTTCAGTCATCGGAGGTCCCTGTTGTTCTTCTATTTTACTCTTCTATTCGGTTTTATAGGAACATAGAACACTGTTAACATCTGGGGTAAATGCCTGAGGATGTGTAATCCTGAACACAGGAGAAAGAATAATGAATGCAGTTCTGGGTTAGTCCGCTCCCAGATAGACTCATGTGTGATAGGCACCCGGTGGGGGTCAGGGAATACCATTATAACTTATAAATGGTAATTTTAAATTTATTAAGATGAATTATGTTTATAGTATATATATAGTTGACGTTGACGGATATTTTGCCAATCCCCCGAGTTTCTGTGCAAATATAAAAAGTAAAGTCTAAAATATGTGTATGGTAATATTTAAATATGACAGCAAATGACACAAAGAAATGTGGGTTTGCAAAAACCAGTACTTCGAAATTATATAAGAAATAGTATGATTCTTAAAGCTCTAGATCTGATAGACAACTCAGAAGTCATGTTTTCACAGAAATACAGCCTAGACTACATACTCCCCCAGCCTCTTATCACTGATCATGACTTTTTTCATATTCTGGATTCATCTGACACTGTCTCTTTGAACTTAGAGATGCTCACACAGATTACAGAAGGTCATAAAAACACATTGTTCCTTTGATCTACAGTAGTAAGTCAGTGAAAGTGTCTCAAGAGGCTAAATTCTAGCCTTTGCATCACAGCATGTGGCAATGAAATTAAAGCCAGCTTTACTCCACACTTATTAAACTAAATTATCATCAAAAGTAAGTGGAAAGAAGAAAAAGAGAAATAATTCATTGGACTAGAAATTTCATTTATTCCTCCAATAGGTTTGCTGATAAAAGCATTATAGAATCAAACTTTCAAAGTCAGTAGGATATTGTCTGCATTATTAGGTCTGACTGGGTCATCTCTCTTCAGGAAAATTCTTGCCTTCATGATAAACTTTCCAGTTGTATTTTCCCTACCCTGCCTCTGAACTGAATTGAAATAATGGCAATTATAATTCAGGTCCCGCTTCCAGGAAGCAGTTCTACAAGAGGCTGACATGGTTATATGTAAGTGGGTCACAGTCCTCCCTCTCACCCCCCAGTAACAAATAGTGGTGGATTAGAATAGATGTAGCTTGCTCTTTGGGGTTTCTCAAAAATGAAAAAAAAACAAAAAACACATGAATAAGTAGATTAAACAAATACTATTTGGCAATAAAAAGAAATCAATTAACAAACGTGTGTATTGTGACTGTTCTAAACAATGCCTAAGGACTTAACAAAACAGAATAATTGAGGCGCTAATCCTTCTGAACTACTCTTTGTATATAGAAAATCTCCCCACCTCAGAGTTGAGTCCATCTTTAAGTCTTAGTTCCCTTAACATCAAAACCCCAGGTTCAAAACCTAAGAAAACACAATGTAAAAAATCCTCTCTCATTCCAGAGTCAGGAAGAATCACAACTTTTTTACATAGCAGGGAGAAAAATATACTTGAGCCTAATTACTGGAAACTTCTTTCCCCTAAATTAAGCTGTATTTCACTTTTCCCACACTCTGTGTCATCGCTACGTGACCCTTCTCTGTGGCAGTGACCCAAGAAGATAAGCCAACGAATAAATACATAAATAGACTCAAACCATGCTTCCCAATGTTATGTAAGAAAAAGAGAGGGTGTCTCAAGGGAAAAACAGCAGCCAGATGACAGGAGAGAATTGGTTGTGGTCAGGTTGCCCAAGAAGATGACCTTAGGTAGAGATGGGAATGAGGGGCATTTAGCCCACTGGACCCAAGGACCAAAGCTGTCCAATCATCTGTACCCAGAGCCACAAATATGGCAGAGCCAAAATTCAGGGGGCATTTTAGGAAAGCGCTCCCCTTTTAAAGCCTAATGTGGACCTCCACTGATCCACTTTTGGAAGGTATCCTGATCTTCAATATCAGCAGTTAGGTGGAACATTCTAGAAAAAGGGGTAGAAAAGATCCAGAATATTGAGTAA
The DNA here is from genome assembly GCF_028018385.1 of Neofelis nebulosa. Taxonomy (NCBI): domain Eukaryota; kingdom Metazoa; phylum Chordata; class Mammalia; order Carnivora; family Felidae; genus Neofelis; species Neofelis nebulosa. Next base: position 4,271,099 of record NC_080784.1, on the reverse strand, counting down.
ACACATTCATCTGCCCATGCCAAACCCGACTTCCAATGTCTGTATCGAACACGCACCTCACAGCTTCACGCTCAGAGTGTTAAGGCTGACGTGTTACACAGCAGTCCTGTTAACTGTAGACAGGAAGCTGGTGTTAGAGAAGTGGATTTTTCTGGTGCGTTCTGCGTACTTCTGTATGTTACAGAAGAAAAATAATAACTCAACACTTTCCGCTGATGCCCAAAGGTCCGACTCTTGATCCATTCGGTGTGAGGCAGGAACGCAGGAGGAGGGCTCAAGGCAGTCTGGCCCTGACTCATTCCGAGACACTGCAGCCCAGTGTAACAGCCAGATGTTTCAGGCAAGGGAAGTATTTCCTTTGGCTTTCACACTGTCCCAGCCGACATCCTCCCCAGATCTGCTCCTCCAGGGAAATGTGCAGCCCACCCCCTCCAGGCAACCAGAGACACCCCCCCCCCCCCGCTCTATTCAGAGTCACAGGATGGGGTAGAGAGACTGACTCACAGTTTTTAAAAAGCTGCACATGAAATAAGGAAAGCCCTTTCTTAATAGAAACTTCTGCATGTCAAATCCTGGAAGGAGATCAAAGTTTCAGAAAAAAAAAACTATTAATTAACTCATGCATCACCTATTAATTGAGCACATTATGCGTGCCCAGAACGTTCTTAGGCAGTAGAGGCACTACAGCAATTAGACAATTGGGGGCTTCACCCTCAAGGGGTGGGCAGACCAGGAGGGCACGGGCATGTTCCAGGCACATGAAAAGCACCGTCAGATCGGGGGGAGGTCCGGGTGCCCAGAGACCACAGGATAAGAGCCCTGGCCTCACCATGTAGGAGCAGCAATGACCTTTTGAATGAAGGGACGTTCAACACAGCGAGGGAAATGGAGAATACCAGCAAAGAAGTGATATCAGGACAGACAGAAGGTGTCAGGACACGTCTGGCAGGATCCCCAACGCATCTACGTCCCTCTCATCTCTACCTCACCTATTAACCAGCACTAACGAGAGGGTCCCTGGCATGACTTAACACTCCTCCTCCCACTTTCCTCCCGGAAATGCAATATTAGCAATACCACCCCGCACACATGTGCGCACACACACACAAGCACCCTCCTGATTAGGATTTGCCAGTTTACAAACTTTAGAAGGGGGGTGGGGGTTGACAGTAGGCTTGCTATTCACTCCCTTTTTGACGCACGTGTGACAGTAACCGGCAGACGAGGGAGGAGAGACAAGAGAGGTGGGAGACAGATGCTGACCTTCATGGTGGGAAGGGACCAGACATCCACCAAAGATTTAGAGGACAGCGACTCTGATATCCTCTAGGCTGGTTTTACATACAATCCCTGCTGTTGTGCAGGTGAGAACCCCAGCTTTTCGCTGTGAGGAACCTATATTCTCTCAAAGAAATGGCTGCAGCGATTAAAACAGATGGTGCTGACGAAGAGACAGGCGTGCAGGCCAACGGAACATAACACACAGCCAAGGAACAAACCTGTGCACAGTCAGCCAGTCCATGGACCTTTGACGAATGTGCCAAAAACCACACTGGGGAGTGGCCAGGTGTTGGGAAAACTGGATATCCACGTGAAGAATGTAAGTAGGCCTTATACCGGAAACAAAGATCAAAGTGGATTCACAATTTAAACCACAATTATAAAACTACTAGAAGAAAATATACAAGAAAAGCTTCATGACCGTAGGCTTGGCAATCATACCTTACATATGAACTAAGAACACAAGTAACAAAAGTAAACTCAGACAGGTAGGACTTCACGTCACTGCAATGGAAACAGCCAAACAGCACAAAAACAGCAGCTTACAAAACGGGAGAGAAGATTTGCAAGCCATATATCTGACAGAAAACGGATATCCGAAATATGTAAGGAACTCCTACGACCCAATAACAAAAGCAAACAAAGACAGTTTAAAAAATGAGCAGAGAAGACAGATCAGTGGTTGTCAGCTGTGTGAAAAGACGCTCAACATCACCAATCACCAGGGAACCAGAAACCAAAACTACAGAGACATCGGCTCACACCTGCTAGAAGGTTATTTTCAAGACAGGTATCGGCAGGGACGCGGTGAAATTAGAATTCTCAGGTATTGGTGGTGGGAACACAAAACTGTGCGTTGTTTGCTGTGGAAGCCAGTATGCAGACTTGTCAACAACGAAAGATAAAACTAGCATTTGGGGCACCTGGGTGGCTCCGTCGGTTAAGCTTCTCTGGCTCAGGTCTTGATCTTGGGGTTCTTGGGCTCGAGCCCCGCGTTGGTCTCTCTGCTGCCTGCACAGAGCCTGCTTCAGATCCTCTGCCTCCCTCTCTGCCCCCCTCCCACTGGTTCTCTCTCAAAATAAATAAACTTAAAATAAAAAACAAAACCGGCATTTGACCTAGAAATTCCATTTCTGGGTATTTATTTATCCAAAGGAAACAAAGGCAGCATCTCAAAGAGATACCCGCACTCTCATGTTCATTGCAGCATTAATCACAATGGCCAAAACATGGAAGTAACTGAAGTGCCCACTGACGAATGAATGGATAGAGAAAACATGGCGTATGCAAACAACAGAATAGCATTCAGCTTTCAAAAAGAAGGAAATGCTACCGTTTGTGACAATATGAACGAACCTGGAGAGCATAATATTAAGCAAAATAAGCCGGTGATAAAAGGGCAAATACTGCATGACTGTACTTACATGAATTCTCTAAAACAGTTGAACTTACAGAAACAAGAGGAGTAGAATGGTGATTACCAGGAGCTGGGAGGAGGGCAAACGAACCACACTTGTTCCACTGATAACAAGTCCAGTTAGGCAAGACCCATGAATTCTAGAAATGCGCCCTACAACACAGAACCTGTACAATACTCTGTTGTGCACTTCATTTCTTGAGGATAGACCTCATGTCAAAGAGCTCTTACCCCCCGCCCCACACACACACGAAGGGACATGGGAAAGTTCAGAAGGTGATGGATAGGTCACTATCTCGATTGCCCAGACTCATCCAATTATGCAAATTAAATACATGCAATTGCACGTTTATTAATTATACCTTAATACACCTCTTTTTAAAAGGTTCCTAGCATTTATTAATCTATAGAATGATGACTACACTACTTTATTATTCTATCACTGTAACCACCTTATCTTGCTGAAGAAAACTAACATTTAGGAGAATATTTGCTCCATATGGTAGAAAGAGTTTGAACCCAGAAATCTGTGTGTACCCTTGCCCTTTCTTATATTCCCTGAAGAATACTGGAGCCCAACCAGTGGCAGGGATGTTGAAAAGGTCCAACGTAGGCACACAGAGCAGAGGTATGTTACAGATGCAGAACTGACTTGAGTTAGCACAGCAGCGCCTCTCTCAGAAAATCAGTATTAGGTTTACTTGCAGATTCATAGCTCTTCAACCTGTCTTCCACTTAGACATCAGCATCACCCTTTGCAAATATAAATATTGGATAAGGCTAATTCTCTACTTAGAACTCTCGGTAATTCCTCTTTTTTTTTAGAAACAGACACACACTTTAGAATGCACCAGGATACTGCCCCTGGCCAGTGCAGACCAGTTCAACGTGGACACCTGTCAATGTGCCCTACAGATTGCTCAGTGCTTCGGACACCAGCATTAGTCCGTCCTCAGTGATGGCCTCCAACTTCAAGGGCCTTATGAGGTAGTATTAGGTGACAGACAGGGTTGCTGAACAGTTTGGTGCAAGTGGGGGGGGTGGGCAGAAATACGTGCAGTGCGTCAGGTGAGATCAGGAGAGGAAATGTGCATGCCAGGTGGGCTCCTAGGGCAGATGGAGTTTGAACCGAGTAGTAAAGAAAAACCAAGAGTTGACCATGATGAGGGAGATAAATAAAAAGGCGTACCAAGCAACAGGAAAGCATAAAAGGTGCTCCAGGAAACGGGGGCTTGAGCAGAGTGGACATAACAAATAGGTGGTTTTCCCATCCATCCAAATTGAGCTTTACAGCCACCTTCCTGCCCCTCACTGGAGTCAGGTTCAACGAAGGAGTTAACATTCGTTGAAACTCCATGCTGTTCCATGTCCCTGCAGCTTGGCTCCTGCTATTCACTTTTCCTGAAATAGCCCGCTTTGCTTCCATGGTTTTTCTTGTACAATTTCTGTCCTTTAAGAGTTAATCTCAAATCTCTCCTTCTGAAATAGTCTTTCAATGATCTCAACAGTTAATCACTTCACTCCTTGAGCAGACACCAGGCTACGTGTCTGCCTCTGTATTTACTTACCCATTAAATGCACTGACTGTGTGTATGTATACCCTTCAAAGGCACACTCCTGGTCTCACAGATCTCTGAAATCTTCATACCAAGCATATTGCAAGTAATCAAACCGATCATATTTAGAAAGAAACAGAAAGAAATGGAGTTCTTGGATAGTTTTTAGTGTATCTAGAGAAAGAATAATGTCAAAGATATATCTCTATTTCTAAAAAATTAGGGTACACATTTCAGAACAGAGCTACTGGGTCTCCATAAACATTATAGGTAACAGGTGTGCTGTGACTTCTACTTTCTTCCAAGGGGAGATTCTGCATCCCCCTCAATCAACGCAGCTTAATCAGTCCCTGTCTCCTCCCTGTCCCCACCTCCTTCACACACTAGGTCACAACCATCATTTTTAGCTTCATACATCCACACACAGTGACTTCTTCCTGGGCAAGTGGCATCTTAAAATCCTCCAAGTTCAAGAGGGCATTGAACTTTCAATATGGGTTGTTGACAGTAAAGGACAGATAAATGATTGATTCATGAAACTGGCCTGTGGGTTTATTTTGGATTAGTTACATAAAGATAAATGCCTGTGACATTTCAGAGGGTGTATCTAAATTTAAGCTAGATTAACTCGCTCTAGAGAGCTAATAGAGACTTGGCTGATATCCCGTTACCCTACTAAGCCACATTGGAATCAACCTAATGTGCTGCCTCGATTTCCTTTGGTTGTGAAGGTTGAGTCAACTGAGGAAGTAATTCAGCGTCAGTATTCTGGGATGTACATGGTCATGGAAAAGCTTCCAGGAGGAATAAACTGCCCGTGATGTCATGAGCCTTTTATACAAATGCCAGTTATCCCACAGAGAGAAAGTGTTGTCTGTGGTTTCAGAACCTTTGCATTTCTCTTTGTTATGTAAGAAATCAAACTCGGCAATATCCTTAAGAGTTATCGGTTTAGGTAGAGAGCTAAATGGTGGAGAACTGTGAAATGGTGTAATTTTGCCAGACCATGTCCAAAATTTTTGTCCTGAAAACCTCCTGTTGTATGTGTGATAGAAATATAGTAATGCCATTTTTAATCCTGGTTGTCTTACTTAACAGAGTTAAATATCCTTAGATTTCAGGAAAGGAAACCACATTTCTTCTGCATACATTTCAGGAAGGAACTGTAATTTTAGCTTATTTTTGAATTAGCTTATTTTTCACAACGCATCAAGTATCCTTATGTTTGTTCCTCTAAAATGCCTTGCCAATCTTGGTCAGTTAAATATAAACGTATGTTAAAGGCGATTTTGATAAAGATGGTAATTTTGTAAACTATCTTAATGAACTTAATATTTTATCATTAGAGTCTTCCATTTTATTAATGTGGAGAATTAAATACTTGGCTTCTTACATCTACGTTTCAATTTCTTCTAATATACAAACATTTCAAATGATCTAATTAAGTCCAGTGATGCCTGTGTCCTTGATAAATGTCACTGAACTTCCCTTCTACGCAAAGGTCTGTTTCGCTTTCATTTTGGTTTTGGATGGTCTGTGAGGTGTGGGAATAAAAGTATAAATGTGAAGCTGTCTCTTATTTCTGCAGAAACATTTCCTTCACAAGTAGAATCAAGTATTCCTTTGGGAATATCTGTAGTGTGGGAGACTATGTCTAATTTGACAGAGCTGTTGATTTATTTGAAAAGGGAATTCTAAAAAAAGGCATGCCAGCTCCTTTGAGTACATTTTCACAAACCACCACCACACCCCCCCCCAAAAAAAAAATAAAACAAAAAGCCTACAGATTCTGTGAGACTTCCAGGTGGTCCGTACAATGTTTTTCAAATGACAGTAGGCAACTTTCCTCCCAAAGCTCAGAGCTACAAAACTTCCAATGGGAAATATAAACATTATCATCATATGTACCTTTTTCTTCCCCTCCAGAGCTGCAACGCCCACTTTCACAGCAACCAGCCCCACACAGCCATTAACTCTTGAAATGTGAGGAATCTGAACAGATGTGCACTATAGCTATAACGTACAGAAAGGGTTCCAATGGCTTAGTCCAGAAAAACAAAGTAGTGTTTCAGTGACATTTTTATATTGATGTGTTGAAATATTTGGTATTTTGCACTGGGTTAACAAAATTTACACAGAAATTAATTTCACCTGTCATCATTCCTTATAATTTGGTGACTTTAAAAAAAAATCAAATGACATGTGGCTCACAACATATTAGAGCATTGCTCTCAAGTCTAAACTGATGGAAAATTGAGTAAATGGTACCCCCTGATGCAGGTTTTGTAGGAATTCTATAGCTTTTAGTGTGGCTGTTCTATCTGTAAAAACTGTAAAAACTCTGATGTCTTTTTTTTTTAACTACTACATAATACTGATGACTTAAGTTTCAAACTTTGGAAATGTGCTAAAAATGCTGATATTTTTTTCATCTTCTGTGAGGCCCCTTTGTGATGGGCCCCCTGGGTATATTTTATTCCGCCAGGAATTTCTCAGGAAGGTCTTTTAGAAGGAAGTACATAGGAGCATTCTTGTCCTTTACGCCAGATGCTGTGGGTCTGATTGTAAAGAGTGTTTGTTCCCTGAGGGGCAGTAACAATAAGCAAATACACAGGTCAGCCAGAAAACACTTGAGAAGGAACTTCTTCAGAGGTATCAGGGAGGGTTCGTGGCTGCAGGGTGGGCAGTGGGGCTTCATGTACTGGGATAAAGGGGGAGAACTTAGAAGCGTGTACAGTTTGTACTTGGGAGATGAAACACACCCTTAGAGCTGCCGAGGAACGTGTCTGCTCCCCAGAGAATCAGCAGCTCTAGCGAAGATACGGAAGCTAGTTATGGAAAATTATCTCTGGAGCACATAGGAGGCTGGTGGAGCCACATCCAGTGTTGAATCAGTCCCCATTGTCAGGCTCAGTCCAGATTGTGTAGAATTTGGAGGCTTGAAATACAATTTGGATATAAAATAGACTTCTATAATTATCAACTCATTGTACAGTAGGGCAAGACTGAAAATGAAGATGAAGTGACAAAATCAGACACAAAGTAGCGACTTTTTGATGAATTCTGAGTGAAGTAAATCCCTTGTGTTAACTAGGCTTTCAGCATGATGATATTCTCTGTCACTTCACCGCTTTTTCTTAAAGGTCACCATATTGTCTTTCAGCTGTATGCCCACATGGACCCTTCTGTCACATACGAGTTATACACAACTTCACTTCTGCAGTTGGGGGCCTCATTCTGAGAACAAGGGATTTGGTTTGATCAACCAAGGACCTAATTTAAAGCCCTCCGTAGCAACTGTAGAGCTGGGCAAGGTCACTAGAAGACATCCTGCATGTGGTCAACCCAGGCAAAGACCGTGCAAAGACACTTCTACGTCAGGTCACAACGTAAGCTGAGTTACTGATGTGTGGAAATGAGTTATTTCTGCTTGAAAGTAGCCAAAGATACAAATTCCAAAAAATTTTTCAAGGAAACTGCTAATTAAGGACTTCAGTGATAAGATGCCTTTTAAGGGAAGATCGCCTTTTCTAACTGGTAGGCTCTGTTTTCCTTCCTACTTGAGGCAGTCTTTTTAAATCTTATAGGTCAGGAGATCATAAAACTACTTCAGGTCCAACATTCCAGATGTCTTGTCTTTCAAGTTCCTACCATGGGGCTTAACACACGTCCTGTTGGCTGACTGGACTCTCTCCCAGGGGGTTAAAGTTCTGTTTCTGGGACAATCAAGCTATTTGCATCTTTTCCCTTCTATGGGATCCTACATCTGAATCCTCTCTGTTAACAGTATCTTCCCGGGTTCTGGTGAAGCATCTCTGACTTAGTCCTTACAACTTATTAAGCAATCATTTAGGGTTAAGTATTAGAACACAATCATGAACATACTTTTAAATAGTGACACATCTAATGTAGAGAAGATAATTGTAAAAGCCTACATCTGATTATATAGTTTTGATCCTTAATGTAATCATACTCATTCCTTCTTGAAATATTCCATGTTGTTTCAAAGATTAAGTACAGGGGCACCTGGGTGGCACAGTCAGTTAAGCGCCCAGCTCTTGATTTTGGCTCAGGTCATGATCTCATGGTTCAAGGGATGGAGCCCCACGTTGGGCTCTGTGCTGACAGTGCAGAGTTTATTTGGGAATCTTGGTCTCCCTTTCTCTCTGCCACTCATCAGAGTAAGTTAAAGAAAGAAAAGGTACAAACTTGCCTTTCATTCTCGCTATGTCATGTAGGTTTGTGCTGTCCTAAAATTTCTAGTTGAAAATCCTAACACGAGGTAGAACCATTGGGAGGTGACTAGGACAGGAGGGGGGGGGCCCTTATGAATGGGGTTCGTGCCCTAATAGGAGAGTCTCCTGAGGGAGCCCTTGCCCCTTCCACCACCTGAGAATGCAGGTAGGAGGGCCCCCACCAGAACCTAAGCAAAATGGCTCCTTGATCTTGGACTTCAGCCTCTGGAACTGGGAGAAATTTCTATGGTTCATAAGCCACCCAGTTGATGGTGCTTTGTTATGGCAGTGCACAGAATGAGATAGTTCTGAATTGTCTGCCGACAGTCAAATGAACTGCACGTCCCCTTGCAAAGTTATATTTAAACCACAGGTGATTGGAATCAAAGGTTCTGTATAAATAGAAATAATTAATCATGAATAATTAAAGACCAGAAAAGATGCCTGTTTAGGTAACACCTGTATTTAGAGATCATATGTATCTGGTTAGGAAAAAAAACAACATTTTAATAAAGGATTATTTTAGTGGCTCAAAACATGTCTGGTCCTTCATGATATGATTTTTAACTTGTAATTCCTCTGTGACATCTCGATTTCCCCAAGGAACTGTCATATTCCTGAAATGTTTTCTGCTAGATCAAAGCCCAAGATAAAATTTCAATTACATCAATGAAATGAACTATTCATATGGAACTAATCTTTCTATAAAAACCTCTTCAAATAAAAACATCATTTTTGAAAGGCAGATAAACCCAATTTATTGACTCAGTTGTGAAGTTTATCAGAATATATGTTATCAACATCCTGTGCTTCTCCAATATACAATACTGAATAGTTGAATAAGAAAAGAGTACCCTATAAATTGTTGCCAGTTATGCAAATATGAAGCTGTGAATGCTGGCACACTGATCACAGACATCCTTGTTACAGAACAGTCCCAAGAGCTCCAAGTAAATGATACAGTAAGCAGGATTTAAAATTAGAAAATAAAGTATCTTGATATTGCTACACAAATAGGAATCCTAATCTACAGACTAACATCCTCGTGCTTGGCAAAAGCTGACATCTATACGAATTTGTGGGTGATGTACTCCACGTCAATGAGCAAAAAGTTTTGCCACAAAGAACTTAATTTCATCGTATACTGGATGCTAACAGACCATATGGCAGTACCTGGGAACGTTGTAATTGAAAGTCACTTAACATTTACAAAGACAACCCAAGTTTAACCACGATACAATTCTTCACATTCCTGGCCAGAAAAGACACCCTTGCTCTCATGGAAAATAAATGATGACGCTGTGTAAGTTCTCATGGCTCTTTTCAATGTGCTTATTTTCAGTTTGGAACACCTGTCACGGCTTTCACTTAATTATAATGCATCTATAATTAAGAATCTGTTAGATTTTTCATAGAATAGTTTTGAGAAAATTGCATTAACATACTGTCAGATTCCAACAGCCTCTGTGTTGGAATACAAAAAAAATAAAATAAAATAAAAAACAAAACAGACTCCTATACAGAGAACAACCTGGTGTTTGCCAAAGTGGTGTGGGGATGGGCAAAGCAGAGGAAGGGAATTAAAAGGTTTGACCTTCCAGTTATAAAGTAAGACAGGAGGGGCGCCTGCGTGGCTCAGTCGTTTAAGTGTCCAACTGTTGATCTAGGCTCAGATCATGATCTCACCGTTCGTGAGTTTGAGCCCTGTGTCAGGCTCTGCACTGGCAGTGGGAAGACTGCTTGGGATTGATATTCTCTTTCTCAAAATAAACAAGTAAGATGGGAGAATGTAACGTATGGCATAGGGAATATAGTTAATATGTAACAACTTCGGAGATAGTTGGAGTAAGGTGTGGAGATCACTGTGGGACGTATATAAATGTTGAATTACTGCTGTATGCCTGAAACTAATATTGTAGACCAACTACGCTTTGATAAAAAAAAAATAACCATCAGTAAATCTCACATGAACAGATGAGAACTTGATCTTTATCAGGGCTTCCCAAACCCTAGTCCTCACTGATTTCTGTCCTCCTCCCCACTCCTTTGTTCTCCTCTAACACCTCTTATGGACTCTCTGGAAAACAATCCATCTCCCCCTTGTCTCTTCCATGCCAGTCACGCCTTCCATCTAAACCCTAGTCCAAGCCATCTTCCTCCTTCTGTGGGCCTCTTTGCGGGTGCTTTTTATTGGTCTATTTCTGTTCTTGACTTCCGGCACCCCTTTCTGCATGTTAGCCAAAATGGCTTTATTAAACAGAAATGAGATAATATGCCTTCTCTCCCATGCATTCTCACACAGCTACCCTATCGCATCTCAAGCTGAAACCAAACTCCTTGCTCTTGATTACAAAACTCAACACTGTTGGGTCTGGTCTCAGACCCCATTTCACATCACTAACCCCCTGGCCCACGGCAGCAGCCACCAGCTCGCCCGGGACTTCACCGCATTGGTCTGTTTCTCAAGCGTGGCAAGCCCATCCCTTTAGGGTTTATACTCCAGGAATATCCTCTGTCCACAATGATCTTTGCATAACCTGGCCCTTCTTGTCACTCAGAACTTAGTCTAAATGTTACCCCTTCAGAGAGGCCTTCCAGGGCCATCGATCTAGCAGCCAGAGATAGGTCGACTCCTAGGCTTAGCTACAAACTCAGATGCCCCACCAAACCCTTGTCACCCTCCTGCCCTGCTGGGTTGTTTGTTGCAGAGATCCCCAGCCCTGCATCAAACAGGATTTCGGGAGGTTAGGGATTGGTCATGATTTTCCTTGCTGTAACCTCAAGTATGTTTAAGGCTGACGGATACATAATACATAGTGAATAAGCATGGGTGGAGTGAAAACTGTTCTATGAAACACACAGAGTGGAATCAAGTAGGGTCAAGAAATAGGCGAAAAAATGAGCCTTCTGTAGCATTTCTCCAGATTAGTATGTCATCACGTGGTGTCCCCAAGACAGGAATGTGAAATGAATGATTTCCAAAAATGTATTTGACCACTGGAGAATTTTTTGTAAGGAGCAGCTCTGACTAGTGTGTAACGATGAATTAAATTAGACGTCACCGACATGAACACATTTGTCTCCACAGACCTGTTGAGAACCTTAAGGCTTAATTTTTTTTTTAAGGAAACAATCTGCACAAAAGAAAGTTTAGCTCTTTTTGTTTTCCTTTTCACCACGATAACTACACTCCAGATCTAGCTCTGTTAATAACTATTTGTGTTGACTTTGGACAAATCATTGTAATTTTCTGTGCCTGTTTCCTCCACTGTAAAATGAGCACGATTTCTCCATAGTCACATGATTCCTTACGTTTTAGAGCTTCACTTCCCTAAGTCCTGATAATTTGAGAAACACCACAGATGCACACAGGGGAAGGGAAGGAAAATAAGGTAAAAACTGAGAGGGAGGCAAGCCATGAGAGACGCGTAAATACAGAGAACAAACCGAGGGTTGCTGGAGGGGTGCGGGGTGGGGGGATGGGCATTGAGGCAGCACTTGTGGGGATGAGCCCTGGGTGTTGTATGGAAGTGATGAATCACTGGGTTCTACTCCTGAAGCCAAGGCTACTCTGTATGTTAGCTTGAATTTAAATTTTAAAAAGGAGGGGGGGGATTAAGTATGATTTGAGGTCAAGTAAGGGAAAACCTTATCCAAGTGACCACAGGTGTTTGAAGCACTGAAGAACTCAGTGATCATCCCGAGTGCCTGTCTTTTTGGCAAGATGAACCTTCGCCTCGGCAGGCCTCGGCCGTGACCACCAGCCCTTCACCCCTCGGCTCAAATGCTGCCTCCCCCAGGAATAGCTTACTGCCTCAGGCGCCCCAGATGGGACCTTCTCACAGCTCCCTGCTTCGTCTTTCCAGTGTGATCCTATGTTGCCTTCTGTGATTGTTTCCACACTAGTTCCCTTCTCTACATTTTGAGCTCTGTCCAAGTGAGCAGCATTTTGAGGACTATTACCTCCTTGAAACCCCAAAGACTTCTCGCAAGTAGAAGGCTCTCAACCAACAGGTATCTGTTGAGGAATAGGAGTTGGGGGGGGGGGGGAAACTTTGACATAAAATAACAATAGAATTCACTACCATGGCTGATATCAAAGTGGATAGCCATTCATATTCAGATCAGAGAGAGATAATGCGCCTGAAAATTCCTCCCAATTTTGTGTTTATTCAAATGCAGTAATTGTTTCAGAGCACATAGTCTCAAGATGAACACACAGGCACACCAGCACAAATGCTAATTGAAATAAAACGATTAGGGGCCAGTAAGCTCTCCTTTCATGAATGCCTAATGACAATTTTAGGAGCATATTCATTGAAGTTTGATACGTTAATAAAATCTATACTCCCCTTCTCTCTCAAATTCTTTGTTCCCACTTTCCAGGAGAGGGTTTATATGAGGACAGTCAACAAATGGGCAGCATTTCCACACAAAGAATTTCTGCCCGTTGGCTCTGAAGGGAGCTTGGTACAAGATCAAGACCCGAGGAATAGAACATCAAGAAGGAAGCATCAAATATTGAATATCTAATACTGTTTAGAATTAGAAGTCAAATATTATTTCACAAATGCTTTCACAATTCAGAAGAAAACCAATTTCTCTGGAGAGTGGCACATTGACGAGTGATCAGTTTTTCACAAAGGCATGTGAAAAGTTAAAAGGAAAAAAATATCTTGAGAGAGTACTGTTATTAGTTATTTCTGCTCCTCGGGGGAGCTGACCCTGGGGCGGTGTGGCATGTTGCATTCAGTTGGTTCCATCTGTCTCCTTCTGGAATTATTAACAGCACTTGCAAACTTGTCTTCATGATACAGACAAATGGTTCGTGGAATTGCCCTAACAATGACCAAAACCGTATTAGAATTCCATAAGAAAAGAACCAGGGGATTCCTTATAAATATGTTATCAAGGTATTGAAACACACAATGTCAATAGTTAGAAGTTCATTTTAAAAAACAAGCTGGAGGCAAATGTTTTCATCCTCCTCTGTGCTCACTGCAGTAATGGAACATCCCAAATGTTCTGTTGTTGAGCCGTTTTCACTGCACTGCTTATGGATTTCCTTCAGAATGAGTCCATGACACGTACAGTCTCTACTGGCCAAGACTATGTTTAGAAAGCTAATGCATTTATGATTGAAGAAGAGAAATAGAGCATTTCAGAGTACTGTTATCAGACGGATAGCGTACCCTCTAACGATTCCGGATCTCTTCACTCATAGGTGACGATGCAGATTACTACGTATTACGTCTCAGATGGCTAGCTCACTAATAGAGCATCTTTTCAATTAAAGTTGTATAGTTTGGTAATCGAGAGATATTGGAACACTAAAATACTTTTCACACTTCGGCTGTGATGCATTGGCAGAGTTTATTAGGTTTCTTCAGTTTGTGGGGTCATGTCCCACATTCGCTGATGGTTTTATGTGTAGAAACCTGTATTATGTGAAGGTAGGATAGTAATCCTTCAGGGTTACTTGAAAAACGGAAATAGTTATGCCAGCTAAGTCAGATGGGACAAATGTGCTGTCGTCATCTGAATTCAGGCTCAGCCTTCCGTCCTTGCCTGAGGTCCCTTGTCTGAGCACGCTGGATTATCTTCCTCTTAATTGAAAAATCAAAATGATGTTGCCTGTTCAAAATGTTTATAGTAAGATTCCTCTTTAAAATCATTACTTGCCTTCTTTTATTTACATTTTCTCAACTGGATCATTTTTATAGTACTTCTTTACTGAAATTCTTCATTTGTGAGCCATTGTTATAAAAGATAAAATTTTGTCTCTTATTCTAAATCCCTAGCCACGTTTCTCTCTTGCACAGTGTTACTTTTTCTCTTAACTATTTTTTATGTTTAAGAAATGGAAACATTCTAAGATGGAAAAAATAACTTAAAGAACCCAGCCACAACAATAGGAGTATTTGAAAGAGTCAAAGATTTCAAGTACTTGCAAGGAAATTGAGATCGAAGGACCTTGAACACTACAGATTTGTGACTGTGTTTCAAGAGGAGACAAAAATGGGGCTTAAGCATTGATAGGCTTCTACTCTCTAGAATAGGATCCTGATTTTAATTTTGATCTGGCTGAGACTTGAAACACTCTGCTTTCATTGAAGAGAACACAAAAATCAATCTATAGTGTTATAGAGAACAGAAATGTATATTTGGAGAAGAGAAGAAAAGCCATACTGCATGGATAACACAAATAGGAGTTGAGTGTTTATTCCTTCAATGCATTATACATCTATGTGGTGGTTGATCATTGGGAAGCTTATGCGATTTTTCTTATTTACATTCAAGTATCAATTGTATCAATGATCATGACTATTGAGGACTGTCAATTTGATATCTGAACCTTTCTGATGTTTTCAAAACATTAGGGAGGTATCTAATGGTAAATTTCTCTGAGTTTCTAAGGAAAGTACATAATCATAGTAAATTTATCAGAAAACTCTAATCAAGAAGTTCTTGTGTTTACCGTTTTTATTATATATGTTGTTAACATTTGCAATGTGTCAGGCTGCCTGAGTGGCTCGGTCAGTTAAACATCCGCCTTTAGCTCAGGTTCTCTTGGTTCATGAGTTCGAGCCCCACATTGGGCTCTGCGCTGACAGCTGAGTGCCTGGAGCCTGCTTCGGATTCTGTGTCTCCCTCTTGCTCTGCCCCTCCCCAGCTCATTCATGCCCGGTCTCTCTCAAAAATAAATAAACCTTAAAAAAGCCTTGCAATGTGTCATTACAACACTAATTGTTATTTTGTCTCTATACAAATAATGTTCTAAGTATCTGGGAAATCTTACATAGAGGGACGTTTCATTGGCATTTAAAATAACTTAGGTTCAACTCTTCTTTATAATTAATCTATATTTTCATATAACTTCTGTGTTACAGGGTTTTATGTTTCTACTTTTCCACAACCTTTTTCCATCTTAACATCTAGAATTTATTTCAGTGACTAAGTGTGTAGTAGTGACGAATGTTTCTGATCAACAAATTGATAGAACTTTGGGCAATAGTTTCTCCAAAATAGAATGCAGAAATCTCCTTTATATGCGTTATGGTGTTGTAGGATGACTTTCAACAGAAGCTAGCCATGTCGTAGTGTGCTTTGGTCCAGTCTTGCAGGGTCATCATAGAATGGATAACTGCAAGAATGTGGCTATGGTTGTGTTGTTCACATGGTAGCCATGCAGAGAAAACCTTCTTAAATGGAAGAACAAAATGGGTCAGAAGATGTGAGATGTCTTCTTTGACCACCAAACTCTGATGAACTGGTTTAGTTGTAAAGGACATCCTTACGTATTTTTTGTGCTAAATCAAGTGTAGGTATTATTGTCCATCAATCTCCTGGCATTCTTTCCAATCATTCTCCCTATGTAGTTACAAGATCTTCTTTCTGGCTTGGGGTTTCACCTTAGGAAGATGTGTGGGAATCCCTTCAGGTCCTTGTGGGAATTCCCAATACCCGAATGCAAAGGTATCATCTCAGGGGACATACAGTTCCTCCAAAGCAGAAATGTCCCATCTCTGAATTAGGTGATGGGGGCATTAGACAGACATTGCTCCTTTGTATATGGTTTTAAGCCCCATCTCCTCCTTGGGGAAAGAACTTGTCTGGAATGATTCCAAAAAGTGGTGATACCAGAGTTGGGTCTTAGAAGAAAGGATAAGTAATTTATTTATACTAAGTGATATTTAACCTAAACCCTATTACACACTACACGAGACAAGTGATATTGCACAACAACCTGGGTTCAGTTAGGATTACAATTTAGAAAATAAGCAGTTTATTATCATTTCACTCCCAGGAGAGAGTGAAATGTGTGCAAAACAAAAAATAGGGTAAAATTTTCTTAACTCCAAAAGCTGGGCATTCCAATTCCTGTTACCTTTTAAATAGTCCCATAGAAAAATTGAAGGCGCTAATATTTACATTTTGGCCATTTTACGTAATTGGGTAAAGTGGGGCTTCGAGGTCCTCATTCACGAGATACTGCCCTGCTTCAATATCAATAAACTGATGTTGTCATGAATAAAAAGTTCTGTAAGAGCAAAGAAAACTGATCCCAGTCCTTCACCAGTTACTTTGAATGAAGTTACTCCTTTCTCAGCCCCAGGTTGGGGGGAGTTTATGTCCATGGGTGATTTTTAACATAGACAGGAAGATAGCAGACCCATAGCAGATCCCCATTCTGTACTCAATGTATGTATGAAAAGTATGGCCATGAAGGAGACTGTTTCATCCTATCAGTTCCATGGTCTATGGTCAAAGAAAATAATTGGCCAGTTATTCCAGAATAGATGTGCATAGATAAAACTTACTTAACCCTTAGAAATATCCTTTCGACATATAGATGAATCTCTTCAATAGTAGAAAATGGGATTGCAGCCAGCACTCATTTCTACAGCTGAGCCCCGGGCTAGAGCTATATTCAGCCTCCACAGGGTCAGAGACATATTGAAGAAGCATGAACTTTGATCTAGAATGACTGTGTCTGTCCCAACCGGCATGCATTTCTAAGAGCAGAGATGCACCCCAGGGAGCTAATGCCCAATGACAGAGACAAGATTTGAGGTCCTGAGGACGTAGAAAAAAATGAAAAACAACAGAGCTGACTCCCCAAGATACTGTTACAAATAATGATGTTTGAAATGATTGACAAAGTGGTCTAAAAGTCTTTATGGAAAAGTCTAGGATTTGGTGGAATTTTCTATGGATTGTGAGGAGCTCCTTCCTTATTTGGGCACAGAGGTGTCTGTTCTGGAGGGAGAAGAATGTGGGCGGACAGCACCTGTCCCCTGTCCTTAAACCCTAGATTTAAGATCCACTCGTCAGCTCTGTCTTCGCTCTCGGAATGCATCTATCACAGGCAAAAACAAACAGACAAAAATAAAACACATAGTACTGTTTTTGTCATTGGTGTATGGAATTCTATTCCCATGAGCTTTGTCATAACCTCATGGAAGTAGCTGTTTTTCTGCCTCTTGGAAAATGCACAGATGGGTATACAATGTTTCAAATTCATAGACACACCAGGGACACCTGGGTATTTATAATTAATATTTGGATAATGTTGCTATCAATTCTTATTGCCCTGGACGGCCACCCCCTTCTCAATTTGTAGTTCTTCTCTGGGTGTCCAGCCAGCTAGCCTAACTCCGCAGATTTCAGACTTACGCCAGCCTCCACAGTCATGTAAGCTAATTCCTTAAAATTGATCATTTTCTTTATACATACACACATCTTGTTCACTGCTTCTCTAGAGAATCCCAACGAATACAATACAGTATAGGTTTATGTCACCCCTGCTTCAAACGGACCAGCTTAGCTTTGATTTTTTTTCTAAATATTTGAGCTTCCAGATGTAATTTCATTCAGAGACAGTTTCTACTGATTACGAAAGAAAAAAAGTTTATAAGTCAATATTCCACAGTGTTCTGGGGCATGTGTTAGATACTGGGAACGAAACAGAAAATACAATACAATCATGCACTTGAAGAACAAATAAATCAAATGTCTAAGTAATAAAATAAGGAATCAGCATTGTGCATTCCAAACTTACACCGGGTCCCACCTTCCTGGAATTGAGTGTGACATTGTTTGATGCTCTAATGGAGTCATCAAAGTACAGGTCTTACTGATACATGTATTAGTTCATCAGAGATGCCTTAGCAAATTACAGGGTGGCTTAAATAACACACATTTATTTTAGTTCTGGAAGACAGGGATTGAGGTGTCCACAATTTTGGAATTTCTTGGGGCTTCTCTCCTAGATTAGTCGTCTCCTCAGGTTTTCCCTGAGTGTGATTCCTAATTTTATTTTCTTATAAGGACACTAGTCAAACTGGATAGTGCCCACCTTCCAAAAGCCTCATTTTAACTGTCTCAAGATATGGTCAGATTTGAAGGTATTGAGGGTAAAGACTTCAACATGTGGATTATGGAGGAGGAACAATTCAGCTCATAACAATAGGCACCATGACATCCCTAATTTCCACTGTTACCATGTAAGTGGGAGACTGTGGCTTCCATGGGTATCATCTTGGCTTTCTTTAGAACCATTCTTAGGGGATATAAAGACATCTGGGTAACCACTAACATCTGGGCGACGCTCAACTCTCCTGGGTAGCAGCAGCCTTTTAACACTGAAATCAATCTATGCTACTTTGTTCTTTGGAAAACGGTCAATACCTTAATTCAAATTACAAGACCATTGGCAGTACAATGTGAAATTAACAGAAGATGCCGTGACTGTCCGTTCAGTGGTGTGCATGGCCGTCTGTAAGTTGTAAGGTAGAGCTCGTGAGGCTGAGTGGGCTGGCCGAATTTATGAAGCATCATCACATACGGGTCAGCAGGAATCACCTCAAACACATGAAGTAATTTTGAATTATGTGCTTTTTATATTTATTGATACGATTCTGTGGGAGGTTTTTATGCAACACCCAAATACTTTCCCCCAGTTCATTGAGATATGTAATCAGCATATAATGTTGTATTAGTTTAAGGTGTACAATGTAGTGTGTGGTGGTATTTCATAAATTGCTAAATGATTGACCGCAGTAGGTTAACATCCATCACCCCACATAGATGTAAATTCATTTCCCTTGCGATGAGAAATTTTAAGATTTCTCTTAGCAAGTTTCAAATATACAATACAGTATTGTTAACTATAGTCAGCAGGCTGTAAATCACATCCCTAGAACTTACTGATCGTATAACTGGAACGCTTTTTTTTTTTTTTTTAACCTTTCAACCACCTTTACCTGTTGCCATCACCACCCCCCATCCCTGTCCTTGTCAACAACCAGTCTGTACTCGGCCATAAACACGAAGGAAATCCTGACATTTCTGACAACCTGGGTGGATCCTGAGGGCATGACGTTGAGTGACATTAAGTCAGAGAAAGACAAATACCATATGATTTTACTCCTATGCAGAATCTAAAAAAAACTCAAATGAATAAATAAAGCAGACCCTGAAGTACAGAGGACAGTGGTTGCCAGATGGGAGGTGGGTGGAGGAATGGGTGACCTAAGAGGATTAAGAGGTACAAACTTCCAGTTAGAGAGTAAGTCATGCAGACGACAAAGACAGCGTAGGGAATATAGCCGATGACATCGTAACAACGTGCTTTGGTGACAGATGGTGACTGCACTTATGCTGAGCACTGGGTAATGTACAGAACTCTTCAATCACTATGTTGTAAACCTGAAACCAGTACACCACTGTGTGCTGATTGTACTTCAACAAAATATACGTATTGAACCCCTACTAAACATGACCCTGGGCTAATATCCGATGATACATAGTAAAGCCAAAACCAGACACAGTGTCTCTTCCTTTGCTACTCACAACCTCATGGGAAAAAGGAGTATTAATGAAATACTTTCAGAAACACATCACAGCAGCATTTGTGAAAAAATGCTACAAAGGAGAGTTAATGAGGCTGTCGGACAGACCTATGCTGGCACAGAGATGTGACCGATGATAGATGCCTGCCTGGATGAGGAGGACAGACAGTACCCCGGGTAGAGAGAAAGGCCTGCAGAGTCGACCAGCTGTGGGAGGTGCAAGGTAACTGTCAGGAAATGGAAGTCAGGGTTCACTGGAGCCCCCAGAGATTGAGGAGATCCTGGTATACAGCCCAGCTGGTGGGTCATGCCCATTCCTCACGGGAACTTACAGGTCATGTTGGTGATTGTTGCCTCGACCTCAGCAGTGGTGGCAGTGGAAAGCAGGCAGGATGGGAGGAAGCACGATCACTTTGGGAAGAATCTATTTAATTGCAAAATGAATACTCTTGGGGGGAATAGAGATTGTGTGTTGAGACTGATTCGAGTGGCTGTGGCGATAATGCAGATGTGACACTGTGATAATTTGGTCAAGGAGATACATACAGAAGTCGACCAACAGGAAACAGGTTCATACAAGATGTTGGTGGAGATGTGAGGGAAGATTTCCGTGTGGAATAGATGGTGGTGCCATTCTCTGAGCTGGAAAAGTCTTGTAGAGGAAGAGTATACAGAGGAGAGACTGAGATTTAGCCTGTGTGTGTGTGTGTGTGTGTGTGTGTGTGTGTGTGTGCGCGCGCGCGCGCGCGCACACACACACAGACATGAACATACACGTACATTCACACATAGATGCATATGTGTATTTATTCTCAATATCTGGGTGTCTAATATGTATATGTCGCTATATACACACACGTATCTATACGTTTATATATACATCAGGGAACATGGTGTCTCCAGCTTTGTATCTATGTATCTATGTGTATATCTACATGTATAACTTGTTTGCACATATGGTTAAAGGTGCTTTTGAAAGTTTAATAGGATATTTCAAATAGGCAGAATAATGGATCAAGAATTCACAGGAGAGATCTGAGGTAGATTAATTTATAAGAATTCGTATCTGATCATTAAACATATGGGCATACTTATTTGTGACCTCACAGGGAGAGAAAATGAGAGGATCTGAAAGTTGTGTTGGGAGATGCCAACATTTAAATTAACTGTTTAAAGTAATCATACAGTATGATCAAGTGGTGTTTATTCGGGTATGCAGGAGTTCAACACCCACAAAATCAGTGTGAAACACCACACTGAAACAGTGAAGGATAAAAATCATGCAATCATTTTGGGGCACCTGACTGACAGCTCAGAGCCTGGAGCCTGCTTTGGATTCTGTGTCTGCTTCTCTTTCCGCCCCTCCCCCACTTATATTCTCCCTCCCTCCCTCTCTCAAAAATAAAAATTTAAAAATCATAGAAGCTTAATAGATGCAGAATAAAAGACACTTGACAAACTTCATCATCTATTTATGATAAAACCTCTCAACAAAATGCAAACATACTTCAACATAATAAAAGCCATATATGACAAGCCCACAGTTAACATCATACACAACAGTAGAAAGCTAAAAGCATTTTTTCCAAGATCAGGAACACGGCAAGAATGCCAACTCTTGCCACTTTATCCAACATCGTATTTGGAGCTCTAGCTAGAGTAATTAGCAAGAAAGAGATAAAAGGCATCCAATTTGGAAAGGAATAAGTAAAAATGTCTCTACTTTCAGATTACATATTATATATAGAAAACCCCAAAGACTTCACCAAAAAAAAAAAAAAATGGTTAGAATAAATGAACTCAGCAAACTTGCAGGATACAAAAACAATATAGAAAGAAAGCCAGTTGCAAAAAGAAATGCTTTGCATTTTTATACACTAAGAACAAATTATCAGAAAGAAAAAGTAAGAAAATAATCCAGTTTGCAACTGCAACAAAAATAAAATCCAAGGAATACATTTCATCAAGGAGATGAAGGATGTGTACACTAAAACCTACAACATTGATGAAAAGAACTGAAGACAAGACATATAAAAAGATCTGTACTTTGGGGCACACGGGTGGCTCAGGTGGTTAAATGTCTGACTTCGGCTCAGGCTATGATCTCATGGCTTGTGGGTTTGGACCCAGCATCAGGCTCTGTGCTGACAGCTCAGAGCCTGTAGTCAGCTTCAGATTCTGTGCCTCCTTCTCTCTCTGCCCCTCCCCTCCACTCATGTTGTCTCGTTCTCAGAAATAAACATTAAAAATATTCTTTTACATAAAATAATCAAGGATGGGGTGCCCGAGTGCCTCCGTCGGTTAAGCGTCCCACTTCAGTTCAGGTCATAATCTTGCGTTCCATGGATTTGAGGCTACCAGGCTCTGTGCTGACAGCTCAGAGCCTAGAGCCTGCTTCAGATTCTGTGTCTCCCTCTCTCTCTGCCCCTCCCCCCCACCTCATTCTCATTCTCTCTCAAAAATAAACATTAAAAATTAAAAAAAAATCTGCGCTTATGGATTGGAAGAATATTGTTAGGGTGTCCATACTACCCAAAGCATTCTACAGATTCCATGAGAGCTCCATCAAAATTCCAATAGCACTTTTCACAGAAATTAGAACAAACAATCCTAAAATTTGTGTGACGTACAAAGGGTCCTGAATAGCCAAAGCAATTTGAAGAATAACAGAGCTGGAGACATCATCCTCCTTGCATTCAAACTTTATTACAAAACTACAGTGAATTAATTTATGACAAAGGAGGCAACAATGTATGACAAACAAAGGACAGTCTCTTTCAATACATGGTGTTGGGAAAGCCGGACAGCCACTTTACAAAGAATGAAAGCAGACTACTATATTCTACCATACACAGAAATTAATATAGAAAAAAGATTAAAGAAACACCCAAGTGTAAGACCTGAAGCCATAAAACTAGAAGAAAACATCAGTGGGGAGCTCCTTGACATCAGTCATGGTGATATTTTTAGTTGACACTGAAAGCAAAGGCAACAAAAGCAAAAATCAACAAGTGGAATTATATCAAATTTAAAAGCTTCTGCACAACAGAGAAAACCATCCACACAGTGAACAGGCAACCTACAGGGTGAGAAAAAATATTTACAGATTACCTGGTAAGGGATTAATATCCAACATATATAAAGAACTCCTATAAGTCAATAGTAAGCACACACACACCAAAAAAAAAAAAAAGGCAACTGATTTAAAAAAAAAAAAGTCAACAGAAGATCTGAATAGGCATTTTTCCAAAGAAGATATACAGATGTCCAACAGGTACATTAAAAGATATCCAGAATCACTAGTTATCAGGGAAACGCAAATCAAAACCACAAGAACGACCTATCAAAGGACATTAACAAGTCTTGCTAAGGATGGGGAGAATAGGCAACCCTGCATACTATTCATGGTAATGAAAACTGGTGCAGCCACTATGGAAAACAGTGTGGAGGTTCCTCAAAAAAATTAAAAACTGTACTGTCATATAATCCAGTAAATCCACTTCTTAGTATCTACCCAAAGAAAACAAAACACTAACTCAAAAAGATGTAACAACACATGTTCATTGAAGCGTTATTTACCACAGCCAAGATATGGAAACCAAAGTACACATCGACTGATGAATGGATCAAGATGATGTAGTATATACACAATGGAGTTTTATCCAGCCATATAAAGAATGAAATATTACCATTTGCAACAACATGGATGGATCTGGAGGGTGTTAAATGGAATAAGTCAGAAAAAAATAGAATATATGGCCTCTCTTATATGTGGGATCCAAAACAAAAACCACCCCAGAAAAACAACAACAAAATACAAACTCAGATACAGAGAAGTGACCAATGGTTACCAGTCAGTACGTGGGGGATTGGAATAATGGGTTAAGAGAGTCAAAAGGCACATATTTGTAGTTATAAAATAAGCATGTCATGGGGATGAAAAGTACAGCAGGGTGAATATAGGTAATACTATATAGTATGAAGTAGCTAAGAGAATAGTTCTTAAAAGTTCTCATCACAGGAAAAAAATCTATATATGCTAATGGATAACTCGGCTTTCTATAGTGATCACTTTGCAATACATACAAGTAACAAATCATGCATGAATGCTGCCATTTGTAGAAAAGTTTAGATTTGTTTCAAGAGAACCCGATGGCAAAACACGAGTCTGACAAGTCCAAGTTAAAAGGAAGGAACATTTTTGACTCATCACCAGGAAGAAATTTCTAAGATCAGAAGAGCCTTTTGAAGTAATAAGTGCCTTAGTCGAGTCTATCAGTATAAATGCAGTGATCATTGTCTGCCACGGTATTAGGAAACTGAATCACTGGGTGAAACATTGAAAGAAATGCATTTAAGGGTCATTCCAAAGCTAAGCTCCCAGGGATCCCACGTTTCTTTGATATTATAGCTCTACATACATTTTTTATGAGCATTTTCTTCACTGTTAAAAAAGACCTATTATGAACAGCTTGCTTCCCTTTTACTTAATGTTTTCTCAACATGCCTAAGCCATCAAAAAGGTTTCATGAAGTAACTAAATGCTTCTGTAACTTTGAATCTTAAAGAAAAAAAAAAAAGACAGCCTATATTAGCCAAATGGTGAGACAGATGTTCAAGAATGGCAATGCTGAAGGAGGTGATTAAAATGCCAAATAGTATCTTACTGTCCCTTTAACAGAAATATCCTTGAAAACTGTCGGGTGCAAGTAATGTGAGGGAGAACAATTTGCAGGTAAGCAAAGTAAAGTTGCTTTTAATTGTCTTAATAGCAAGAATGCCTACTTCCTGGAACATAGTAGGCATCCAACATATTATTGACTGAATGGAAAAAAATTATACACATGGAAAACAAAACGGTGGAGGAAATCTATTCCTGTAAATCAATCAAAATGCACATGTGCCTCATTATTTCAGGATAAAGCGAGTGTGTATAATGGTGTTTTCAATTCTGCCAGTCATGAGATACAGGGCAAAGTCCCAGGATAAGTAAATTCTCACTGGTTGATTTGAATCCAGGCATTAGAACGGACTGTTCTACATGATTTGTTACTGTTGGTCATCGTGATGAGGAACATATCAGATGAATAGTTGAAATTGGGTTTTTAATCCATGTAACGCAAACAAATACAAAAGAATTTTCATGAGCTTTTGGCTTGGAAAAGTTTTTATTACACAGTTTTGAATACCTCATGAGCTTGATTTTGAACCATCCTTAAAAATTAAAATAAAAAAAATTGGGGTGCCTGGGCGGCTCAGTTGGTTAAGCCTCTGATTCTTGATTTTGGCTCAGGTCATTATCTCACAGTTCCTGAGATCGAGCCCCACACAGGGCTCCGAGCTGAGTGTGGAGACTGCATGGGACTCTCTTTCTCCCTTGCTCTCTCCCCCTCCCCAACTCACACTCATGTGCATGTGTGTGCTCTTCAAATTAATATTAAAAAAAATCTTAAACTAAAAAATTAATTGGTAAAATAAACGGTCATCAAATATATGTTCTAACCAATTTAACCAGACTTTGACTTCCACTAAAAGCCACTATTTTTTATCAGTGGCACTGGGAGGAGGGACCTTTGACAGCCTTTCAAAGTAAAGACCAAAAACTCTATTACCCATTACTCTTTCATTACTTTCAAAGCTTTGCAGTTATAAATTTCCGTGTAGTACATAATCCACTTAAATTGCTCATCATAGAAGTCACCAAATCTCAGCACGAATAAGGGATCTTAGAGTTGGTTCCAAATTTTTCAGGCCCAACACCCTTTCAAAGTTTTTTTTTAACCACACGATCATAATTCGAGTCTTAGTATCTTTTGATTCAAATAACAGTACCAAAAAATATATATACGTAATACCAAACTATACACATTCCCTAGCAACTGAGAGGAAGTTGTATTAATAACATGCACAAAACATTGAAACTTATTGAACATGTACAACCTGGTAAATGGTCTCTATCCAAAGCTCTAAGACCATGTAGGTCTGGCATTTCTTCATGGGAACCTCACCTCGCCCTTGGATCGGAAGCACTGGCCATAGCTAAGCCTTTTCTACAAGGACTCTTTGTCCCAACTCAGATTGTACTTATTGCAAAAGTAAGGGGAAAGCTACAATTTTCAAAAAACAAAAACACAACAACAAAAAGCCAAAAACAGTTATTTCCCTATTTTTTGCAGCATTAATATTTATATTGAGCTGAAAATCCCTCTCTAATACTTGTTCTTTGTTCCCATATTTAACGGAGCACAGAATAACTACAACTAGATAATACACAGGCCATTTGCCCTCAATTCTTTCAGCTACCACCACCCAATTCAACCCACATCTACTTGTTAAACAATTTCTGGTTCCTTTACACTTTTCTGGATGGCTTGAATCTAAGTAGTACCCTTATTCAAACCTCTGTTGTAGAGTCATGCCCATGTGAAATTCAAAACGAATCCCAAGTCTCCCCAGGAGACCAGATTTCTCTTTCTACAACATTCTATGTATCAGTGCACCCTAAGTTAGGTTTTGGACAACCACATCAGCACTACTATTAGTCCATAAACTAAAATCTCAGTGACTGGTTGGTGTGTGTCGTTCTTATGCTCAGTCCCCCATTTTAAGCAGACGTTAAACCATCTCACCCCCTTGTGCATTGGCACACCATCACCAGTTTTACCTACTTTTAAACTTCAGTTCCAAGCAAGAACCGGGTTCTAATCTCAGACCTGTTTCAGAGACTCTCCTAGATCCTCGGGACACGCTAGTACAAATAACACATGCCCTCCTGTCCGCATGGAATTTACAAAAGAGGCTGCTGACAGCTATAGTTTCGACTTGTTGGGACCCTAAGTTACATAGATTTCAAAGAGAGCTTGCAAACAAAACCAAACTAATAAACTGTCAAAAAAAAAGTGTCAATTTGATTCAAATTGGCAAAAAGAAAGCAGTTAATATTTGGTTTAAAAATCATCTTTTAAAAAGTGATGAAAGGAGTCAGGTTTGAAAAATCCAGTAGCAAGCAGCCACTATCATAAATGGAAATATAATATTAAGACCCTAGATCTCACAAACTCGATGCGAGAAGGAAAAATGTAAAATTTCCTAAACGCAGTAAAGGCATTCCACGAGTGAAATGAAACTGCCAGTAGTCAACATTACTCAATTATTTAAAAAATCCCAATTTGATTTCTAAAACAACCATCAGATTTAAGGAATGTTATTACTGTTGGGTCCTCAAACATGGATTTTACCTGCGTGGGTCCACTTACACACAAATATTCCTTAAGTATTTGTACAGTATCGTAAATGTATCCGCTGTTCCTTTTAACATTTTTTCTCTACCTTCCTTTATGGTAAAAATACAGTGTATAATACACCTAACAAAATGCGTGTTAATTGTTAAAGCTTCTGGTCAGCAGTAGGCTATTTCTAAGTTTTTTGGGAGTCAAAAGTTATTTACCTATTTTTGATTATGCTGAGGGAGTGAGTGCCCCCAACTTCTGTTTTCTCCAAGAGTACAGTGTATTCACATTTACAGTTGGTGAATGTTCTGGTGATTTTTTATCTCAGTGTTTTTTTTTTTAATTAAAGAATTTGGATAAGTGATTAAGGTGGCATTTTCAAACAGAATCAACTCTCTATTATCCACTCTGGTGACCTGTAAATTTCTAGTTTCCTTATAAGTCTTGCTTTCCTGCTTTTTGTAATTAACAAAATATCATCTGCTCCACTGACAAGAGTTTCATCACTTGTGAAAGATTTTCTCAGGGTCCCTAGGTGGCTTTGTCAGTTAAGTGTCCAACTTCAGCTCAGGTTGTGATCTCATGGCTCATGGGTTCAAGCCCCACATTGGGCTCTGTGCTGACAGCGCAGAGCCTGGATCCTGCTTCCAATTCTGTGTCTCCCTCTCTCTCTGCCCCTCCCCAGCTCATTCTCATTCTTATCCTCTCTCAAAAATAAATATTTAAAATAAATAAATAAATAAATAAATAAATAAATAAATAAAATAAATAAAGGTGTTCTCTTTTATACTATTTTTTAACATGAGTGAAATCCTTTAAATTATTCATTTATTAAATATTCATTGAATGTCTACAATGTATAACTGTCAGCAAAAATATCGAAAGACATTTAAACCATTTGTTTCATTCAAACAGGGATAAAAATTTCAAACTATACCCAGACCCTGTGCACATGAACCATATCACAGGTATGGAAAAAATACGAAAACAAAAAAATTAAAAACCAGTAATTGATATTTATATCAAAAATTAAGTTATTAGAGGTTTTTTTGGTTTTGAATAAAAAGTAGAATAACTATAAATTACAATGCCTCTGCGTCAACATATCAAGCTGGAAACCAAATATTTGAATATTAGAAAAAAAAAACTGATGCAATATCATGGAATGCACATTTAAAAAAAAAAACAGGCAGGAAAGATACAGTCAAGAGCCCCCACTGTGGGGAGGAGGAGGAAGATACAATATACAGTCTGTTAGGAAGTTCATGGTCTTGGGGGAACACCCCCATCTGTAGGAATCTCGGATCTATCATCTGAAAGTGGGAATGACAAGAACCCTCAGTTCAGAGAGCTGTTTTTAGAAATCAAATACAACGTACACTTGGAAATTATAAAGCAGAACACACGTGGTGAGTAAAACTTAGAGTAAGCCAACTGAAACTGAGCAGAACTTTCCACCGTCGCATCCCAGCAAGGTTCCAGGAGAACCATAAACATGAACTGAAAAAAACGTATGTTTTTTCGGCCCGAGGGCTTGGCCGAGGAAATGCCTGGCATCCAGCACTCACAAGGTCTTGTTGTCATTGTCCCTATGGCTTGACTTGAGCATAATTGAATCCCCATCTCATTCCTAACAAGATCATCAAAATGGTGCTCCCTCTCATCTTTATTTATATTA
The DNA here is from genome assembly GCF_028018385.1 of Neofelis nebulosa. Classification (NCBI taxonomy): domain Eukaryota; kingdom Metazoa; phylum Chordata; class Mammalia; order Carnivora; family Felidae; genus Neofelis; species Neofelis nebulosa. The sequence goes on along the minus strand of NC_080784.1, from coordinate 4,242,349 downwards.
ACGCATATACAAAAGCAAACTTTAGGAATAAATCAAAATCCAGAAAAGGTCCTGTGTTATTTATTTTCCTTAAGTAGTTTAGAAAATGGGCCTGGCTGGTCACTCAGATCTCTAGCAAGACCGCCATGGTAACTGCCCAAAAGGTGATTTTCAATGAAAAAAGGAAAATCAATAATGACTTTGGGGGATCAAGTTTGGGGTGAGATGGAATGACAAATACTTGCAGAGAGCCTGAGAAGCCATACTCAATAGATACATACATACCTCACTTTCCAAGCAAATTATTATAAAAGAGTGATTTAAGGACTCAACTCTGTGATCCATAGTGGGAGCGCTCGAGTTGATTTATGTGCTCAGGGAGTGCAATCTGTTTGGTAATGTGACTAACAGTAACTTTATCATTTCTTAGCAGAATTGTCACAGGGAAAAAATTGGATTTTTAAGAAAGTAATAACCAGGGGCCAATGTCATTTAAATAGGCACATGCGGAGACCTCATATCTGCAGGTGGAGGGAGTCCTCTGAGCAAGCATCTGGGAACTCGATGTTTGAATTCATCATTGTCTGGAATTGAAACCTTAGTAGTTTTATTTCCAATAGGGAAAAATGCAGGGTTTCATTGGCAGTGAGGTTATGTGACCTTAGTGGCTTCTAAGTGAAATATCCTCTGCCTTCTGGAATAATCAGGTGTGGGTTTTTTTTTGGGGGGGAGGGGGGGTAGGAGGAGGAAGGAAGGAAAAATGTCTCTTAAAGGTTAAAGCATGTTAAAGGTAACTTGTTATTCTTATCAATACTCTGTGCATTTAAAAATTGAGATTCTAGTCCCCACTGGTTTTTCATTCTAGTGTCAAGTAACATGAGGATACAATTCAAACTTCAGAAGTAAAAATAGGTTCACAACATGTCTCATGTTGTAATGCAATTTAACGAAGGTTTCTTCTGAACCCACCGTCATCTTGAAAATGCACAGGTGCGTTTGGAAATAAGCCTCAAGTATAACGCACATGTGTAGATACTGATGTGAAGCCAGGAATAATTAGTAAGACTTAGCAGCCCAACTTGGTCTAGAACGTGGTACCTGTAAAAATCAACGTATGTACATCCTGATCAGCATCAACTGGACAAGTAGATGAGTTAGACACGTTTCCTAAGCAAGTATCCCCTCTCTGTTTCTTCATGTGTAAAGCTGGGATAACGTTAGGATGTATTCCTTGGGACTGCCGTGTGCATTGCGTGTCAGTGTGCAAGCCCTCCAATGTCCGTCAACTTGACATTTGAGATGACAGCAGCTAACTTTTGTGAACATTTAACTCCCCCTAATTCTTCAACAAGACCAAACACCTCAGCCAAAGAACTTCTTTTTAAAATGCAATCTTCCTATCTCCACCAAAGATCACCAGTTTCTCCCCTCAATATGGTCTCAGGATCAGAAAGGCAGGTAGAAAGTGTGCGGTAGGCAGAAGTCTAAGATGAGCCTCATCCCTCCTATAATCTGGGGGTCCTAAGAGTATGGGCTGGATCGTAACCCACTTCTAACCAAGGGGGTGTGCAACGATGGTGGGAGACCACTCCCATGTTGATGCTGCTATTCGGGGAAGGGAAGGGGTTTTGAGGATGTAATAAAGGTCCCTGGATTGACTGACTTTAACTTATCACAAGGAAGTTAATCCTGGGAAGCCTGATTTATTGGCTGATCCCTTTTAAGTGTTTTAGTTCAGAGACCACAGCGGTAAGGACACTCAACTGCTAGTCTGGAGGAAATGCACTGGCATTCCATGGGGAGGGCCCCTGGCACCCAGGAGCAGCCAGCCAGCCAGCCATCAGGGGCTGCCTTGCTCAGTCCTCCACCCGCAAGGGCCTGCATCCCATCAACAGCGACATGAGTGTTGAAACGACCTAGACTCTCAGATAAGATCGCAGACCACTGTGTGTAGGACCTTGAGAAAGGACCCGGCTAAGCCTGACTGTGGTTGCAAGTTTGTGTCAATGTTTTGCGTGTTAGAAAAGCAACACAGAATGCTTCCTTAGTTCAGATCTAAATTCCTAAGGCTACAGTTTGGTCTAATGTCCTTGCCCATCACAAGTGATTATGAAATTCCGTTCAGTAGCAATATTTGCACAGCGATTTCAGCTAACACAGAACACCAGCTAATTCAGGTGGAGATCCTCTTTTTCTTGGGCACCTGTAACTTTTCAGCTTTATGCACTTTCTCTTTGAGTAAGGCTAAGTATGTTTTCTCGCTTTTAAAATAACCCAACAGGATTTTTCCACTTTACAAGGGATCTATCTCCCTGCCACATCTTCTTTGTTTTAACCATATTGGTGATATTTCGCTCTCTCTGTTTCTCTTTGTGAACTTAATAGCTCACCTTGAATTTTTTATTTTCTGCTGTGATTACTGTTTGGGATGGAGGGCGAGTTGACCTTTTTTTTCCTACTGGCAAAAAACCACGTCAAAGAAATCCAGGATATCTCAGAGGAGACATCCTATCCTCCAACACCTGCCTCCCAACATGGGAGCCCATTCTGTCTGCTTCCTCGAGCAACAGAGCCCACGAGATCAGGAAAAACAACCAAAAACGAACTTTCGTCACACATAGTAACTAGAAAAAGGCACATGCTGTTCTATGGTCTTTAGACACAGCTAATGTTTAAGCATGTAGCAGCTGTTTTATAACTTAAATGTTTTATTCCATGAAGTGATCTGGAATCACATAGTTTGCATTTCATAACAAAAGCCAGAGGATTTGCTCGCTTATCTAGTACAACCTTACCTGGCACCCATGTACTATTTTTTGTAAATATGAACTTTGAACAATTTTGCAAAGCTCAACCTCATTTTTTTTTGTTTTTTAATGTTTATTTATTTTGAGAAAGAGAGAGTATCAGCAGGGGAGAGGCAGAGAAAGAGGGAGAAAGAATCTCAAGCAGGTTCTGCGCTGTCAGCATAGAGCCTGCTGTGGGGCTTAATTCCACAAACCCTCAGGCAAAATCAAGAGTTGGAGGCTTGACTGAGCCACCCTGGAGCCCCATCAACTCCCTTATGTTCGAAGGTAGGTAACAAGTGGAATTTCAAAGCAAGAATTTTTATTTAAGTCCTGTTCTACCACTTACAAAACCTGTGTGGCTTCATATCTGAAAATAGAATAGTAGACGAGATGCTCCTGGAACACGTGTGTCGGATCATGATTATCAAGTATATAGCACTGTAAGTTATTATCGGTAATTTTACTGAAAAGATGGCACTTTTTTTTTTTTTTTTTTTTTTTTTTACAAAACAAAGATGTTTAGAAAGTACGTAGGTTTTGGTCCAGAAATAGCAAACAGTGATGTATGGCACCTATTGTACTGCAAAAATTGACTCCCACGTATGCAATGAGGTTGTAACCACGGGAAAGAAACCAGTTGAGAAGACTAGCACACTAAAAATTAAAGTGTGAGGGTCACGACTATCAAGAAAATACAATAATTTCAAGCAATAGCCTGATAGGTGAGTGGCACTTGGGTGGCTCAGTCGGTGAAGCATCCAACTTCAGTCCAGGTCACGATCTCAGTTTGTGAGTTTGAGCCCTCGTTGGGCTCTGTTTTGACAGCTGGGACCCTGGAGCCTGCTTTGGATTCTGTGTCTCCCCCTCTGTCTCTGTCCCTCCCCAACTTGCCATCTTTCTGTGTCTCTCTCAAAAATAAAAAATAAACTTAAACTCAAAGCATGTGCTGTCAGGCGAAGAGTTCAGCTCTTAAGTCTGTTGTGGGGAAGATTCTCCTGCAGATACTTGAAAGCAGAGAACAGCACCATAATGTCCCAAACACATCTGCATTTCAAGGAGTGTAAATCTAAATTACAAAATATAAACAATAAATCACTTTAAAGTGACCTACTCCAATGAGTTTGTCTAATTTTCAATATAAAGATGTGTTAAGTACCTAGCAGGATTCTAAAAACAACCAAAATCAAAACAAAACCCAAAACTTTGTCCCCAAATGACATCTGTCTGGTTCTAGTGTGTGATAGGACTTTATCCTTCCAGAGACAGTGAAAAGAGGACTAGGGGGTGTGAGATTATAAGTCATACTAAAAACTATGTAAATATTTAGTCTTTGTCCCGTTTCTGGCACAGAGCTCCTGAAACCCTGGAGATCCCCCACTTAGCAAGAGCAACAGTGGTGTCTTATGTTAACGAGGCAGCTTTTGGAAAGCACCTTAGGAGCTGGTTGCCAGTAGAACCAACCAGGGGTTAGTTGGGTTGTCAGCTCTACTCCCCTGACTTCTGGGGAGGGGGGAGGGGACCTGAGGTTGGATCGATTGCCAATGGACGCCTATGTAGTGAATCCTCCATTAAACATACAGATACACACAGGACAGAGTTCAGAGAGCATCTGGGCTGGTGAGCACATGGTGGGTGGTGAGCATGCACTGGGAGTGTGGTGCTCCTGGAGAGCTCATGGAAGTCCCCCAACCCTTCCCCCATACCCTTCCCTGAGTGTGTATCTCTTCCGTGGGGCTGTTCCTGAGTTCTTTTTATAATAAACTGGTAATCTAGTCAGTAAAATGTTTGAGTTCTGTAAGCTTCTCTAGCAAATGGATCAAAACTAAGGAAGGGGTTATTGGAACCTCTAATCTACAGTGTGTCTGTGGGTCAGAAGCACAGGTGACAATTTGCACTTGAAAACTGCCACCTGCAGTCGTGGGGAGGAGTCTCTTAGAACTGAGCCCTTCACCTGTGGGATCTGATATCATCAACTGGTAGAGATGATCAGAATGGAGTTGAACTATAACACCTCAGCTGACCTCAGAGCATTGTTTGGACATGTGTTGGGGGAAATCACACACACACACACACACACACACACACACACACACACACACACACGAATCGGTGACCAAATCATTAATAGAAAAAAATCAGGTTACTGAAAATTTCATGGGATCCAGTTGTGTGGTTTTTTTTTTAGTAAATTGATCAAAGTTTTATAAATAAACTTTGTATTACACCTAATAAAGTGACATTAGACAGGACAGCTCACTCTATATCTGAATTTTTTAAATTTACTATTTACATCTAGCTGTTCTGAATGCAATATGTGCTCTAATTTTTGAAGACTATTTTTTAACCAGAATCCCTTTTACTAAAATTTTGATAAGGCAGAAATGGAAATACGCAAAATGCTGTTCAAAAGGAGAAACAGTATTAAATGACTCACATTTAGTTCAACCCCTTATGAAGGCAACAATTCTGAACATAACTCACAGCTACATAACTATAACCAAGACATAACTATAGCCTTTCTAAGCCACCTCACTGCACACCCTATGTAATCACCTCAGTTGCCAAATGCCAGAATTTTCCAGAAAGTTCTCTGCTTAGGCTCAACACGAACACCAAAACAAAGATGGCAGCTTTCTGGTCTCTCTGAAGGGTAGATTCACTTTAGGATTCACTGTGTTTCTTTGCGTGTTACGAACTGAAAACTGCTGTCATCCTTTCATTCACCCTGGTCCACTTTTCATTGCCGTTAATTCTTTTTTTTTTTTTTACTGAAATTTTTAAGTTTCACTTTTGTTTTTGGAATTTGGTTTTCTAGTTTCTCAGACTCAGGAGCTTCATGAACTTGGCAAATATTAGAAGACACACTAAGTGAGCCTCACAGATGTTTCAGACTAATATAGATCACCAGCCAGGCCAGTTACCATTTTCTCTGTGTCTTTACATGGTGCTTTTTCTATATTGCAATTTAAAACTTGTGTTCAGTGGAACAAATTCTATAAACTTTCACTTCCACTTAGAGTTTTCCCCCACTCCTCCTAGACCTGATGCCTATCCTAAACTTAAGGATTTGTTTTATTCAATTTTTAGATATTTTTTCCCTCATCCCCATTCTCTACAAAACCATGATTTGGCATCCTGATATGTAACGGTGATTGTCTTTATTTCAACAGGAATTAACAATCTCACCAATCATATGATAATAGACTTTAATAATTAAGGTTCTCCTCTACTCTGTACTCTCCCTGAATATAAAGTTGGTGTGTATAGTTTTGACCCTCAGCACTGATCACATTTACTAGCTGAATGGGTACGATACCTGAGGGCTAGGTCAGGGTCAGGGAAGCCTAGATAAGGAAAGCGAGGGTTTCTTTAGAAATGAGAGATTAGGGGCGCCTGGGTGGCTCAGTCAGTTAAGTGGCCGACTTCGGCTCAGGTCACGATCTCACGGTCTGTGGGTTTGAGCCCCACGTCGGGCTCTGTGCTGACAGATCAGAGCCTGGAGCCTGTTTCATATTCTGTGTCTCCCTCTCTCTGACCCTCCCCTGTTCATGTTCTGTCTCTCCCTGTCTCAAAAATAAATAAAATGTTAAAAAAAAATTTAAAAAAGAAATGAGAGATTTATTTAAAGGAGGAGTCAGCCTGGGAATTGTTGATGAGAAAAGGAGGGAAAAGTTTACAAAACACATGCACCAGCTCAGAAATACACAGGACGGTGTGTGGGCAGAGAGACAAGGCACATGGGAGGCTTGGAAAGACACTATGGGAAGTAAAGTTCAAAGAGGTAGAACAGATCAGAAGACTGTAGACTCAGAAGTCAAAGAAAGGAGGTACAAGCGGGTGAGTCACTGCACAATGACTTTAACACAACCATGCTGGGCATGGTGATCTATAGTCTTACCTACATCCACATTGTAAGCAATAAAATAAGTAAATATATAGCTCAAGGGTTGGAAGGATGATTCTGGCAGGTATTTGTATCTGTGATGCAAGTGACTTCATTTAATGCTCCATAGGGAAAACGAAATGGGATTCCCGAGACTGTCCGCACACATTCTGCCTGGTTTAACAGGAAAAGCCTCCAGTGGGAGGTCCATTTTGGTGCAGTTGTGAATTGGGGACATGAGGGTCTGGATAGCAAACAGGATTTAAAATCAAATTCAAATTTTCTGAAGCTTTGGTAAAACTATTTACAAGGAATATTTTTTTGAAAGAGTTAATGTTACAAAAGATTATACCCTATAACAATATTGATAAATTTGGGATAAAGAATCAATGTTTAAGTCTCATGACAGAATCAGCTTTGTACTAAGTACACTCCATATTGGTTCAATGTCTTACTGTCCTGTTGGTCGCACTGTTTCTCTGTGCATCTAAACATTTGCCGCTGAAGTACTATTTCAAATTCACACTCATGTACATCTTATAAGTGTGATTTAACAGGTTGTAAAAGACAGGAAACCATCAAAACCCTAGAGGAGAAAGAAGGAAAAAACCTCTCTGACCTCAGCCGCAGCAATTCTTACTTGACACATCTCCAAAGGCAAGGGAATTAAAAGCAAAAATGAACTATTGGGACCTCATGAAGATAAAAGCTTCTGCACTACAAAGGAAATAATCAACAAAACTAAAAGACAACCGACGGACTGGGAAAAGATATTTGCAAATGACATATCAGACAAAGGGCTAGTATCCAAAATCTATAAAGAGCTCACCGAACTCCACACCCGAAAAACAAATAATCCAGTGAAGAAATGGCCAGAAAACATGAATGGACACTTCTCTAAAGAATACATCCAGATGGCCAACAGGCACATGAAAAGATGCTCAACGTCGCTCCTCATCAGGGAAATACAAATCAAAACCACACTCAGATATCACCTCACGCCAGTCAGAGTGGCCAAAATGAACAAATCAGGAGACTATAGATGCTGGAGAGGATGTGGAGAAACGGGAACCCTCTTGAACTGTTGGTGGGAATGCAAATTGGTGCAGCCACTCTGGAAAACAGTGTGGAGGTTCCTCAAAAAATTAAAAATAGACCTACCCTATGACCCAGCAGTAGCACTGCCAGGAATTTACCCAAGGGATACAGGAGTACTGATGCACAGGGGCACTTGTACCCCAATGTTTATAGCAGCACTCTCAACAATAGCCAAATTATGGAAAGAGCCTAAATGTCCATCAACTGATGAATGGATAAACAAAGTGTGGTTTATATACACAATGGAATACTACGTGGCAATGAGAAAGAATGAAATATGGCCTTTTGTAGCAACGTGGATGGAACTGGAGAGTGTGATGCTAAGTGAAATAAGTCATACAGGGAAAGACAGATACCCTATGTTTTCACTCTTATGTGGATCCTGAGAAACTTAACAGAAGACCATGGGGAAGGAAAAAAAAAAAAAAAAAAAAAAAAAAAAAGAGGGAGGGAGCCAAACCGTAAGAGACTCTAAAAAACTGAGAAAAAAAAACACAAAAAAACAAAAAACAAGAATAAAAAAAAAAAGCTGAGAATAAACTAAGGGGTGGTGGGGAGTGGGAGGGAGGGGAGAGAGGGGAGGGTAGGTGATGGGCATTGAGGAGGGCATCTGTAGGGAGGAGCACTGGGTGTTGTATGGAAACAAATTTGACAATACATTTCATATTTTAAAAAAAGACCAAATAAAACTGATCCCAAAACTTATTAAAAACTAAAAGCTCATGTATCATAAAATTTAGGTCAAAGAGACTCTGTAGATTTGAAGGATATGTAGTGGTGATTCTCCTTTAGGTATCTCCTTTCTTTGACTTCTGAGTTTATTTGATCATTTACATTGTTTTCAAAGAAAATAGGTTTCTATTCAAAAAGAAATAGAAACTGCTGTTTCTTCTGAAAGAACACATGAGCATAGTAAAAAGGGTGTGTTTCAACTTGATTATATTTTGTTTCACTGGTATTAAATTTATAGAAATTAACATGGGAAGATAATTTAAATATGTAGGTAAAATTATGGGTTTTTATTAAAGATGAATTGTTTTCCACTGACATTAAGATTTCTGAGGAACCAGTTCATGACATAATGTACTGTATCATTTTTCAAAAAATAAACCTGGTAATTATTTTACAAAGCAGAACATTTGAAATGAGGATTCCTTTCTTGACAATGGTATATATCACAGCCCTGAAATCTCTTCAAGTTTGATTTTTCTCATACTTATCATAGAGGCATAGAAAAAATTAAAGTTCCAAATTTATGCCCAACTACCAAACTGTTTAACTATATGTGGTTATCTTTTTTGAATCAACATGTCTAATGCAATTGATTTTTCAGATACTCATTTGTACACTCTGACAAATTATCTCAAAGGGAATAAAGAAAAAAAAAAATAAAAGAAAAAGAAAACTGGTTCCAGAGACCTAAAGTTTTGTCAGACCCTGAAAGGTTAGTATTTTAAACTATGATTAGGCACCATTTATTATAGGCCAAAGAAGGGGAGTTTGGCCACTGTACTTGCCCTGTGCCAAGTATAACAAATTAGGCTTTATGCAATAGTGAGGAAGAAAGAAAAAAGGGAAGAAAATTAAGATCAAAACATAGAGTTCGGAATGCAAGCTGGTGCAGCCACTCTAGAAAACAGTCTGGAGGTTCCTAAAAAACTAGGAATAGAACTACCCTATGGCCCACCAATTGCACTACTAGGCATTTATCCAGGGGACACAGGTGTGCTGTTTCGAAGGGACACATTCACCCCAATGTTTATAATAGCACTATTTACAATAGCCCAAGTATGGAAAGAGCCCAAATGTCCATCGATGGATAAATGGATAAAGATGTGGTGTGTGTGTGTATGTCTATACACATACACATACATATACATATATACATACACACACACATATACATATATACATACATACATATATACATATACATACATACATATACATAAATATATACACATATACATACATATATATACATATACACACATATACATATATACATACATACATATATACATATACTTATATATATACATACACATACATATATACATACACATACATATATATACATACACATACATACATATACACACGATGGAGTATTATTTGGCAGTCAAAAAGAATGAAATCTTGCCATTTGCAACTATGTGGATGGAACTGGAAGGTATTATCCTAAGTGAAATTAATCAGAGAAAGACAAATATCATATGACTTCATTCATAGGAGGGCTTTAAGAGACAAAACAGATGAACTTAAGGGAAGGGAAACAAAAAATAATATAAAAACAGGGAGGTGGACAAAGCATAAGAGACTCTTAAATATGGAGAACAAACAGAGGGTTACTGGAGGGGGTGTGGGAGGGGGAAGGGGCTAAATGGGTAAGGGGCATTAAGGAATCGACTCCTGAAATTATTGCACTATATTCTAACTAACTTGGATGCAATAAAATTAAAATTAAAAAAATGTATGAGTAGAGAAGAAAGGGCCGAGTGGGCAGCAAAAGGAAATGTACAAGGAAGCAATCAGAATGATGAACATGATATTTCAACATAAAAGAATGAAGACAGAAAGTTGTTGGAAGGATGCTGAAAAGGACCATAAAAATCTGGTTAGGCCAGTGGGCCAGAGACACTGGGAGAGTCAAAATACTGAAGGGTTGGTGTGTAAGAAGAATTGAGCTGGAAAGATAGCAGACCAAAGAGAAACATGCATAAAACTTCGACTATGGATGGATTGCAGGCACTGGTAGAGAAAAGTTCTCTAGGACAGTGTTGAGAATGACTGTGGACAACTGAAGATTATTGCAGAAAAGTAGTTCAAGACACTGAACATATAGGTTGTTGGAAAAGCCATCTACGCATATGTTGAAATCATTAAGAATCAAGTAGAAGTATAGAGAATATGGCTAAATCAGGTTAAAATAACTGAAAACAGATAGAATGGGTCAGGCATTATTGGTGGCAACAACCAGGGGATGTCGTGAATGCTCTACGCTGGAGGCTCAAGAAGCAAAGATGGGGGTTGATAGAGATGAAGACTGGTCTGAGGTCAGTCATGTAGAGCAAGAACAATGCATGCCCCCCTCCTCCAGTCTGGTGGGCGGAGAATCACAGCAAAGTCCCACCATTACATGAGAGGGCTGGAGGGCTTCAGTGTCCCCAGGAGCAAGCAGGAAGTAGATAAAATTCAGATGGAAGAAGTCACAACTGACAAAGAATTACAGAAAAATATACGTGGTCTCAGGAAATGAACAAAGATGGGGAATGGAATAGAGAATACGAAATTCGCCTCAGGAGGATTAGAATACTGGTGAGCAAAATCTCCTCACTTATCAAGGTGATGGACAGCAATAAAAAGAGAAACAGGAGGTCTAGGTGAATTTATGACAGTGGCAAAGAAAACCTGAGTAATGGAAGTATGAAGGGGGGATGGTATCAGTGTCCTTCCACGTCATTTGTGCACTAGATTCACATCCTCTCTTGCTTACACCATTCAGCAGCCTTTCTCTTTCTAAACCATTAGTATTTGTGCCTGTCACCTGGGTCATCGCCTTCAACATCCAAGTAGGCTTTATCTCTCTCTCTTTCTCGATCCCATTAAAACAGTAACTCTTGATCCCATTTCCCTTGCCAGATAATGTCCCGTTTTTTATATGCCTTTATAGCACAACTCTCCAAAGGAATTTTTTTTCCAATGTTTATTTTGAGAGAGAGACACAGGGAGGGGCAAAGATAGAGGGAGACAGATAATCCCAAAGAAGCTCCATGCTGTCAGCACAGAACCTGATGTGGAGCTCCAGCTCACAAACCGTGAGATCAAAGATTCAGACGACTAACCCACGTAGGCGCCCCTCCAAAAGAGTGTTCTGTGTTTTGCAACTCCTCTTCCTGTGCTTTGAAAACCAGTCCACCAGGCACTCAACCTTGCCATGCATCTCCAACTGTTCTCCTCCGAAGCATCGATTATCTCCACATTGTTCAATCCAATGCTCATCATTCTTGATCTATCATCAGTAGCATTTGCAACAGGTGGTCACACCCTCTTCACTAGTTCTTCCTTTTGAGAACTCAGCCCTGAAACTCACAACTAAGTCACTGGTCTTTGTAAACTCTCCGCTGTGGGCTTAATACTTTTCACCTCACATGTATTACTTTTATTCCATGCTATATAATTTATTTGAAATATTTATTTTCCATCTTCTATTAGGAAAATGTCAGCTCCATGATGGCAAGGCTATTTTGTTCATGGGTATTTCTCAAGCATTAGTATGAGTGACTGATAAATAGCAGACGGTCAAATCAGTATACATGGGAGGTAGGAGGAAAAATGAACTAGAGATCACTTATCAAAAAGAAATCGTTGACATCATGAGTAATGGTCTTGGCCATTCAGGGTTATTGTCTCCTAGTCTGGGAGATTGTAAAGCAATGCAGTTGGATGAGCCTCAGAAACCTTGAGAAGTACCTCTTTCTGAAACTTGATCACCTTCTACTGGTTCTACAAACCATGTAATTTTATAATTTTGAGTAAGCTAATAAAGTGTCAGCATGCTGTGCTTAACAATAGAAAGAAATCAGCATTGTATTTTTTGCAGTGTAATAAATTATGCCTTTGTCTATGCCAACTGTCATAGTGATCCCCGTTTCACTCAATGAGCAAATAATTTGGTTATATTATAAAAAGAGTAATTGAATTTGTTTACTTCTTACTCATTTGCTCCTTTTCAGAGAAAAGACTTATTATTCTCATGTTTACATCTTTGTTGATATCTTCCCAGTCAAATATCAACTATTTTTTATTATTAATAAGCATAAGTAAAAACTATGAAATTCCCTTAATAAAACAAAAATTGGAAGTGAACACCATGCTAATACTTTGGAACATTTGAAACTTTCTTCAAAGGCTCATATGTTAAACTCCAAAACATTCTATCAATAATCCTTATAAAATTAAATTTTAGTGTGCATTGAAACTTTTGCTGTAATTTTCCTTTTTGTTGTAATTGTTTTTCCCTTTGAATAACTTAATTTGCTTTAAAATTGCAGATAATAAATTAACTTAAAGTCTTACATTTCCAGGAGTTTTAAATGCTAATATGGAAGAATATCCAAATAGCAAACCTTCAAAATTAGTTGGCACAACTTTTATTTGTATGCATTTTTATGTACAAATAAAGAAGGCATAATCACTGAACAGCACAATGTTATCAGTAGTTTTGCCTTTGTTTATCTGTCTTTTCTGTCTTCCTCCACTACAACTCTTACTCCCAAGGAGACTTCTAAGTTTATCAGCCACATTATCAGGCTTTACAATATAGAATGGGGGGGTGGGAGGGAGACAGAGAGAGGGAGAGAGGATATATACAAGGATTGGGGAAAGAATTAAAAACTAAGAGAGACTCTAGAGAGGGAAACTAGGAGATATTAAGTGGTGTCATGAGAGAGGTCAAAACTCAAGTGACCTTGACTCAAGGTCAAAAAGTGAAAAAGCAATTATATCAAAGTAATAAAAATAGTAAATTAATAAATTTTGATTCATTTACAAGATGAAAAATTACATAGATATTATAGTTTTTACAAAATATTTTTAATATGAGTGTTAAAAATGATATTCAATGAAAAAAATACAAATGGGTGGAGGCTCATTGACAACCAATGACTCAATGAAGAAAATTAAAAGAAAACCAATACCTTGGGACAAATGAAAATGAAACTACAACATAACAAATTTTATTGAATTGAGCAGAAAATAGTTCTAAGAGGGATGCTCATAGTAATAAATGCCTACCTACCTCAACAAAGAAACATCTCAAACAAGAGGTGTTTACACCTCAAGGAATAAGGGGAAAAAAATGAAGCCCAAGTTAGTAGAAGGAAGGAAATAACAAAAATCAGCAGAAAAAAAATGGAGACTAAAAGAAAAATAGAAAAAAAATCAATGAAACTAAGAGCTGCTTCTTTGAAAAGATAAAATTGGCCAAAGTTTAGCTAGACTCATGAGGAGAGACACAGAGAGAATTCAAGTGAAGTCAGAAATGGAAGAGGAGACACCGCAATGAATACCCCAGAAATACAAAACATTATAAGAGGCTACTACAATTATATACTAACAAATTGAACAACCAAAGAAATGGATAAATCCCTAGAAACATTCAAATCTGCAACTAAATCATAAATAGAAAATGTGAACCGATTACTAAGAGATTGAATCACTAATCAAAAACCTCCCAACAAACAAGGACCAGACTGAGTCAGATGGGAGTTCTATGAAACATCCAAAGAATTAACACCAATCCTTCTCAAATTCTCCCCCCCAAAAAAATAGAAGAAGGGAGAACAATTCTAAATTCTTTTTACGAGGCCTACCTTATTCTGACTTCAAAAGGAGACAAGGACATCACAAGCAAATTACAAACCAACATTCCTGTAAACATGATACAAAAATCCTCAACAAAACTTTAGCAAACCTAACTGAAGACTACGTGGAAAGCATCACCATACCATGGTTAAGCAGGATTTATCCCAGTGATGCCGGAGTGGTTTAGCATCCACAAATCAAGCAAAGTGATATGCCACCTTAACAAAATGAGTAAGAATTATATGATCACCTCAATAGATGCAGAAAAAAATAAAAAAACCACAATGAGATACCACCTCACACCTATTGGAATGGCTAATATCAAAGAGACAGGAAATAAATGCTAATTAGTATTTGGAGAAAGGGGAACCCTTAAGCATGGTTGGCTGACCTATAAATTGGTGCAGTCACTATTCACAATAGTATGGAGTTTCCTCCAAAAGTTAAAACTATGCCATGATCCAAAATTTCCATCTCTGGATATCCAAAGAAAACTAAATGCTAAGTTGAAAAGATACATGCATTCCCATGTTCATTGCAGCATTATCTACAATAGCAAAGATATGGAAACAACCTAAGAGTCCGTTGACAGATGAATAGAGAAGAAATGGTATATATACCTAATGGAATATTATTCAGCCATAAAATGGAAACCTTGCCATTTGTAACAACACAGATGAAACTTGAGGGTTTTATGCTAAGTGAAATAAGTCAAACGGTGAAAGACAAATGCAGATGATCTCACTTATATGTGGATCTAAAAACAAAAACCCCCATAGGTACAGGGAACAGATTGGTGGTTGGCAGATTGCCAGAGACAGAGGTTGAGGAATGGGTAAAACGAACGAAGAGGGTCTAAAGATACCAACTTCCACTTATTTAAAAAAATGTTTCATGAGGATATAATCTACAGCATGATATGTGTGGTCAATAATGCTGTATTGTATACTTGGAAGTTGCTAGAAGTAAATCTTAAAAGTTATCTTCACAAGAAAAAATTCTGTAACTATAGATGATGATGAATGTTAAGTAGATATATTTTGGTAATAATTTTGCAATATATACAAATATCAAATTGTGTTATATGTCAGTTATACCTCAATTAGAAAGTGTCATATTCAATGAGAAAATACATCTATAAATCACATGCAGCCATACATGCATAAACTCACATATTTACAAGTCAACACACATATACAGAGAGAAATTGAAACATCCCAAGATAACAAGTAGTTATTTTCTCCTGTTAAAACTATATTTAACAATTTTTAGTGTAATTTATTTTTTCAAAATTTTGGTAATTGGTATGATTTTTAGTAAGAAAAAATTATAAAAGCTAGTGAATGTGGCCAAGTCTTCAATAATGCAAAAGTAGTAGTAACAGATTTTTTCATATTCTATAGTAAAATCTTTACGATTTAAAGCCCAGGACACATATATATGTCATAGGTGTATATAAGTACACACACTTTTTCAGAAGCAAATGCAATTATATCCTAACCCTTAACTTGCTAAAGAATACAAAGGTGTATAGTATAAAGTTAAAAAATCAGATCTTGGAAATATTTTGATAGAGATATGTACTGGTTATGACATTGAAGAGTCTCATGTGCTGAGAAACTTATTTTCTAACTGCCATTTTGCCTTTGTAGGTGTTAATGAGTTTAACAGAAAAATTGATCAATCAAGTTCTAGTTGGTACAATGCCAGATGACTAAGTATGCTAATTCTTATGATAGTTTACTGCTTGAAACATGAACATAATTATCCTGATTTCATTTATCTTAATAGTCACTTACCAAATAATGGAACTATTTTCTGTCACCAGGATTTCATTCTAATGAATCATGCAGTATTAAGTGCTAGTGTACTAACTTTGAGTGAGATTGGACTTTCCATACAATTCTTACTTGTGGGGGTTCCTATTGCCTCCACTGACTTAGAGCCTGCATATGTTTATTATGGCACTTTGGGAACATGGTTTCATTTGCATTTTTATTTGCACCACTAAATTTGTACAGGTGAGCTAAATACTGGATCTCAGAGGCATATTTAGTAGTTTCATTACTGGTATATCTCATCTGATCCTTTCTATTTTCTCTGGTACCTAGAGAAACATTCTCTAACTTTTACATCACTTCCATCATCATGCAATCAACAGGCTACCCTAGTAGCCTGGAGTTTGTAAGGAAGAGGAGTCCTGAAAGACTAGATGCAATTTAACCACACCACTGATTTCAAGATTTCCCAAATCATGTTGCATGGGGAGTACGGTCATTGTACTCTAACTTGCCATCTATCCCATGTCCTGTCTCTAAGATGGCCATTACAACATCAGGAGAAGAAATTTCCAGGCTGATAAACTCAGGAATTCCTATTGGTTATTGAAATATAGGTGGAAAGGACAGAAGGTTTCCCAGCACCATATTTCAATGCCAATGTCTGGTTCACCATGCATCCTTTCCGTCTACGTGGAAACTGAGCACTTGTCAGATATAGGCTGCAGGCCAGAGTGAAGACAGCAGGGAACAATACCCAAGCTGGCCCATGGTGGCCAACCATTCCAGATAAACACTACTAGAAGTTGAAGGACATGTGTCACTGCCACATAGCCTAGCTATACTGACAGTTATGAAGAATGAGATCGTATTAGGGAATCTACTTGCGTGGAGAAAAGTATGTGATAAAGGCATGGAAATGACCAGAAAAGTTTGAGAGCTTCGGTTTCCTGTGCTTTGCTTTGTGCAGGAAAAATTTTTAAATGACCAGGGAAAAAAAAAAAAAGCTCATAATACCTGTCTCAAGGTTGTCTAAGAGTAAAATGATGGGATTATATAAGCTTCATGAACAATGTGCTGAAACCATACAGGAGGAAGTCATTGATTCAACCTAGGTAGTAGAGAAATTTTTCAAAAAAGGGGTAGTAAGTAAGCTGGGTCTTTAATGTCAAGAAAATTTTTCTAATGAGGAAGCTGAGAAGGTCAGAGCAAATTAAACCAAAGAAAATTAGCAAAAGCTCATGTTTAAGAGATTATCTTGTATTTGAAGTAGCAAGTCCATGAATACATGATAGCAAGTCAGAGAACACCCTGCTTCTATGTATGAAGACGTCCAGGTCCAGAAGTGGTATGTGACTTGTCAAAGATGACACACTGGCAAATTTCAGACACCACCTACACCTGACATCCTGGTCCTCTGTCAGATATATCAATGAGCTTCCCAGTGAGGAAAGACGGAGATAGAAATAAGAGTGGGAACTAATGTGTGACAAGCCTGAATGGGATTTTAATCAATCTCTTAGAGTCTTCATGACCTGTGAGCATCTTGTGTGAGAATTCCTTCATAAAGACAGAGTTTAACATGGACTCTAAGGATACAAATGTTGAGAAAGACGGTACAGGGAAAATAACTCAGCATTTGTCCCAAGTTGAAATGAGAACTCAGGAGAAAATAGCTTATTCTTTTATAAAATATCTAGTCACCTTCATTAAATGAGAGGTTATCTGGCATAAAGCAGATTTCTTCAGTCTTTAAAAATGGTCAGCCTTTGGCTCGTAGCCAATCCACTAACGCTTAAATTACATTTTAAAACCTATTGACTTCTCTGTAAGAAATTGTTCTGCATTTGTGTTCATTCTTGGAGAAACGAGTGATTATATTTTAATACATACAACTGGTTAGTTGACCCTTGAACAACATGAGTTTGAACTGCTTGGGTCCCTTTTACAGATCTGTTGATGAATATAGCATGGTCCCTAACCCCCGTGTTGTTCAGGGTCAACTGCACTTGCCTCTGGGAAGATGTAATTTATGACTGTCAAATTGCATTTTATAACTTAGTCAAATCACTTCAATCTTAGCTTTCTTTCATCAAAGATAGAAACTGAGGGTTTTGCCAACGGAGTGATTTTTTTAACACCCTAAATATCTCTATTCTCTAAACTCATAATTCAAAGTAAAAGGCAATGTTTTTCTCTAATATAGTCCACAGAATCAGGGTGGACTTTATCAAACCCTCAGGATTTCATTAATATGAATACAAACTTCAAAAGGTTCTTTTTCAGAAGAATGTTTAGAATATTTCATGCTTGACCTTGATTTTACAACAGTGATTTAAAATGCACTCTGTATTATCGCTTACCTTTTTCATCAGCTTGATCTTTTGCTTTATTTCAGCAGAATATCAATACTAATTTATCTTTATATAATAATTCTAATCATTGGTAGGAATTGAAGGTCTACTTAATTATAAATAGATGTTTAGAGTATAGTGTTCAATATGCATAAATTAACTAAAAGAATACTCAATTTTTTAGTTTTTGCTAAATACTTATACATCTATTTTAAAAATTATCCATTTCTAGACCTTCAGTGCTGTCTTGGGACAGCTTGCTATACCCCAAATAGAATAGTTGATTAGTTAACATGATATCTTCAATACTACTTTGTAGGTTACGATCCTGCACATATTAAGAGATTAAAATTATTGAAGCCATCTCCTTACGTTCTTGGGAAGTCAGGTGACACCTGTGGCACATTTTATTTTCAGTAGAGCATTCCAGTAGGATCAGGTTCATTTTACTAGGTAAATTCAGAGTTTACAAATGGATTGGGAGGTGATCGGGGCCAGGTTAGGTAGAAGCAGCAGAAATAAGGACTACGTCAATCCCTTCTACTTAAAACCTTTGGAAATCACTAACCTTCCCCTTAAAGACATTATAATGGAACTTTTACTTGTGTGATTTAATAAATATCTACCTCCTATGTGCACACAATAGACTCTAAGTTCTATGAATAGCGATCATAGCTGTCTTAACTCAAAGTCTTAGCACAGTGCTGGAAACAGCCTCTCGAAACACTTGCTGAAATCCTCAGCAAATGAGCAAAAGACACCATTCAACTTCTTCAATATCAGCCATTCAGAGACACATTTGGATCTTCCTACTTTTCCTTCAGCATCTATCCATGGTGTCCAACATGTCTCCCATTTTTAGGATTCTTTTTCTCTTTAACATTTTAGGTCCAGAAATAAGATTTTAAAAAACTATCTTTGGAAATATCATGATTTATTTATAAGTTTGTAGTAAGAATTGTGGCCATAAAGATCTGGCTTTTGTGTTTGGTTTCTGGGAGGTAACCTTCATTATAGATAGAAGAAATCTCTTTGTTTTCGTGGGGCTGACCACACCTGACAATTTAAGGGT
Source organism: Neofelis nebulosa (assembly GCF_028018385.1). Lineage (NCBI taxonomy): Eukaryota > Metazoa > Chordata > Mammalia > Carnivora > Felidae > Neofelis > Neofelis nebulosa. Next base: position 4,223,030 of record NC_080784.1, on the reverse strand, counting down.
AGGGTCCCAGCCATGCCAGAAAGACCAACATTGTGATATGCGGTGGGGACTTTGGGCCACATGCTATCAGCTGACCTGGAGACTGAGTTCAGTCATTTGGGCAATCAATCCTGCCTATGTAACAAAGCCCCACTGAAAATTCTGGATGGCGAATTTGGGCAAGCTTTACTGGTTGGCAGTATGAGTGCACATTGTCATAAATCAGTTCTGGGAGTGTAATGCAACTTGACCCCCTGGAGAGGGGACAGGAAAAGCTTCATGTGGGTCTCTTGGTTGATTTTAATCTGAATTAAAATCCTAGAATACGTATTGAAATGCTCATTTGGCAAGTTGAGGGATTCAGCTAAGATTTTCACAAAGGAATGACCACATCAGAACAATAATGTCTCCAGCTACTGGCTTTCTGTTGCTTGCCAGCCCACTCGGGCATTAATTATCTGTTCTGAGAACTCTGTCCTCTGGAGAAATGTCAAGGAACACAAAGGTCTTAAGAACTGTCCCACAACTAGTATAGTTTAAATATTTATACTATGATATGAAAAATTGTCCAACTGAGCCAATGGATGTGTGTCACTAAATAAAGCATTTAAAATTTGAATGCAGGTGTTCATTTCAGGAGAAAATAGAATATACTTGCAAATTCTTTCAGGCAAAGCACCTTGTACATAAAATACTCTGGTGTTCTGGATTCACCAAGGATACCAGAAATAATTTTTCAAGTATGTTGTTAATGATGTGAAAGTCCTAAGTGATGATTAGCGTGAATGCTGGGTTACAGATCATGGGTGCAAAGAAGAGAAACTGATTTTTATATTCCTTTCATTGTAATGACAATTCTGTAAAGTAGTTACATTTTTTACAAAAGGGCATGAAATTAGATGAAATCAGATGAGTGAAATCACCAAGCTTTGTAGGCTGGCCTAAGTGCAGCACTTTGTAATAGCAAAGTCCAAATTTGAACCCGGGCAGCACGAATGGAGAAAGCAGGTCCATGTCGCATTGCAACAATTAACGCCTCTGATCAGCCGCTATGTATATGGCACACCGCCCCACTCTACCACATGGCCTTCGGTTCCTTTACTATACTCTGCGCCTGTCCCTCAACGAGTACGGTCAAGCATCTGTTCTGATTGCAGTCACCCGGAGGAATCCATCAATGACTGTTGGGAAGCCAGCGCTTTGGACTTCTCTGAGGGATGTGCCTTTAACCTGGGCATACCCCCTTGGGAGGACTTTGGAAGTGAACCTTATCCAGGGATTACATGGGAATGGGTGAGAGGGGGCGTTGGTTTCTAAAGCCAAGTGATCTCCGGCCCACCTCCCTGAACCTTGTCCCCTTGGGTATATCAAAGCCCTCTTGCTACCTGGAGGAACAAGGAATAGTTCTGTCTGCTGCAAGAAATTGACCGAAGGAAATCTCCCAATGGTTCCACTGGCCCGTTCAATACCCTTTCTTCTTATCCTTCTAGGTGAATTTAATGACAAATTTGATCTAGGAGGCCACATGTGTATAAATGTGTGGCTGAGCCTAAGGTCTGCAGTGGAAATTTCAGCACCCAGCATGTCTGCATTTCCAGGATTCCATGGCTCCTTGGAAGGCAACCTCTGCAGTATGCCTTCATAGCCTATTCAGGGATGCATGTGTTTATGTCAGTTCAGACATCATGAATCTATACTATCATTCCATGTGCCTTTCCCTACTTGCTAAATCTAAGTTTCCTGCCCCAAACACTCTAATTTCCCTGCTATGTAGTTTATCCAATTTTTTATGGCCTTGTACCTGTCCCATCAGAAAGGGGCTCTCCTCTTTTCTAAATTATGCCAGGTCACTGCCTTAACCTACCTAATACACCAGCTTCTACTCCCGAGACCATCATGACTCACTCTTGCCATTTAGACCAAATTAGACTCTCATGGGTATCATTCGCTCACTTAGGGGCCTCTACCAGCGGAGCTAACTTTGCTTCTCCCGGTATTTTCTTTTTATGCGGCACTTCCATTTTCCGCTAACATTCTCCCACTTGCCTTTCATTATCCTCTCCCGGAGTAATGGTCTCTTCTCATAATTCAGATGTGGTCTTTCTTTAGAACCCAAAGGTCACCTTTCCTGGAGCTTACAACATTTTAGTACCCTAAATTCACCTTACTCTGAAGATTGTCAGCACCTGTATTTGCAGGGTATTCTATTAATTTAAAAATAAAATGTTTGGGAGAGAGCAATCACATGTGCACGCAAGTAGGGGAGGGGTGGAGAGAGAGGGAGGGAGAGGATTCCAAGAAGGATCTGTGCTGTCAGAGACCAATGCGGTTCTTCAGACTAAGAAACATTTTGAGATCATGACCTGAGCTGAAATCAAGAGTCAGATGCTTAACCAACTGAGCCAGTCAGGTGACCCTGCATGGTATTTTTCTTAAGCAAGGATTTTGTTTATATATTGCCGTGCAACTGCTTGATTGTTCAATTAACTGAAACATTCAATATACTTTTCAGTTTTTGTACTGAAAGTACTTTTACACGCAGGGATTCACATGCTTTCCTAACAGCAGAGAGTGAGATGTAAGAAGAGATTATTTATGTTTTACAAATAAAGAAGTTAAAGCCCAAAGAGATTAATCACAACGGCATCAGTTACCTCAGTGGAAGAATCAGGATTAATGTTCAAAACTTTGGTCATGAATTTTATGCTTTTATTACTGTAAATTCTTTTGGAAGAATGCTCCAAGACTCTAACACCAAACCTTGTGAACATATTTCATGTTGTGGCACTACAAACCACATGTGTTTTCTTGCTCTCTCTCTCACACCTATATCCTGAATAATTAAATAATGTACATAGTCTCTGATTAAGAAATCTCTTTCATCTAAAATGTTAAAGATCCACCCAGAATTTTCTACCAGTTTTTTCCGTTTAAAAATCTCATAATGTCTCCATTTTTAATGCAGAGTGCTCAAAATTTAAGCACCTGAAGAAAGCATCGATTCAATCGGGTAGTTTGATTTTCACCATTGCTTTTAAAGAGTAGTGTAAGAACAGGGAAATTGACATATGTCCTTTCAAACATTATGGAAAAATGGACTCCAGAGTCTCCGAGGTTTGATTTCATTCTTTTGTGTAGCTACATTCTAGGCAAGTCATGAATGCATAGGGTAGACAAGAAAAACAAGTTTCCAAGTCTTAGAATTACTCTGTGAAAGTAAATGTGAAAATGGCTCAAATATATTTTTTTTCTGAAGTTAAACTCATGCCATTTCCCACTTCATTTTAAAGCTCTTGATTTTTTTCCTTTTATTTGATCAGCTTCATATGGATCACCTTTTATATTTCAGGAGATCTGCTAAAAGTTAAAAAATAATAATACAATGATGACTCGGGCTTTCCTTGTCCACAAGGCCTCATAATTTTCTCTGTTGTGATCAAGGTTTGGGGCAATCAGAATTTACTAATTCAGATATGTGTTAAGTTCTTCCTCTGAGAATGTGTGTTGGATAAAGACAGGGCATTGATAAGTATAGAAGAGGCTGATCTATCCATTTCCATGGGAAAAGGCAGGAGACAAAGTTAGGAGAGAAAGTGGGGAGGAAGGGAAGAAAGAGAGACACTTCTGGGCAGTGGAGGGTCCCGTCTCTTTGGGATAGGAGCATTATAACTAAAGTTCATCTCCCTCCCTCAAAGATAAGTGTGGGCAATGTGGTCATGCAGGTGTTAGTATAGCTCAAAGTCTATAAAGTTACTAAGAAGTTATCCCAAAAGTTATACTAGCATTGGTCAGGTTAAAGCTAACGGCATGGCTGACTGAGTATACTTAGGACAAGCCAACTATCACGTTGGGACTTCAGACTGAACAAGAAGCTTTTGTGTCTAGTTGGACAGCCCAGTTTGCGAGTACGACATCGCCCACTTTAGTGTGGTCCCCTAGGTGCTATTTCTCTCATTTCCCAAGTCAGACATGCTCCGGGTCCACTTGTCCACACATTGTCCGCACAAAGCATATTGCTTTGGTCAATGTGATTGAATAATATCTCTACCCCATACTTCAGCCCTTTAGCCCAGTCGATGGTTAGGCTTAGATGCAGAACTCTTGGTCAATAGCACTGGTGCCTCGAGAACCCATTTGGGGAAAAGACAAAAATCATTCATCCACAAATCAGGGTGGTAGTAACTCCTCTCATGTGGATTTCACAGCGTCTAAGCTGATTTTGCTGATCTAAACCTGGGTGTACAGATGAAAGAGACACATGTTTCTGGACCCCATGCCGGGTGCTGGGCCAGTTCTGTGCAGAGCTAGACAAGAAGGGCTAACACACAGAATCATAGGTGCTGACAGATCTGAGAGGGAGCTGGAAAACTAGAGAAGGAGGTCTACAGTAATGCAAAAGACAGTGGAGAACAGGACAGAGGAAGCACAGAAAACAAGAAACAGAAGTATTTAGATGCCACTATCAACATGATAATGACATCATCCCTTCATTTATTTCTTTACCTCCTAACAAAACACAGCATCTACTACATACTAGGTCCTGTTCTAGGTTCTACGGAGCAGTTAACGAGACAGTCTGCATTCAGGGCTTCTATGCTGATGCACTGATTCTGCTCACGGTTTCCCTCAAATTCTCTAAGTTTTTTTAATTTTATTTTAATATATAACTACCCTTTCACTAGTGAATTTGAACGAGGAACATTTATTGTAGAAAAATCAAGTTGTAAATAGTATTTACAAGTAACCTCAAAACAAGATTAATTCAGGTTTCCCTCATATCTGGAAGCGTAATTAAAATGATAAAATGGAGAGAAATTTTATAATCATCTCTCGCCACATTAGTCAGACAAATTTCCCCCAAATAACCTAGCAGTACTTTTGAAAAACAAGAAACCATTTAAAAAAAAATTCATGAGCTTTCTTCCAAGGAAGGATTAAACTATTCCATATATGTTTATGAATACACCAAAGATACATTAAGAAGTTGCTTCGTAACTGCATCAATTTGAGCCTCACTAAGTCTTTATTCCTCATTCACATCTTTAGCCCCAGTTTTGAACATCATTTGTAAGTACCTACAAACATTTTTTTATGAATACATTTTAAAAGGGAACAGTTAAAAAAGACTAGCTGAGCCCGAGGGGATTGGCATTCCTGTCCTTTTAATGGAATACAAAACTTCCCACATATTTCACTTTACCATTGCTTAGCTCAGGTTTTTTCTTTTTTGAGAGAAACATTTTCAATTTAACTGATTTAATTTTGTGTGCACACACACATATGTGGGATGTTAACATTTTGAGTGTAGTGTGATGGGGGAACACCCTCTAAGGAGTACACTTCAGTCTGCAAACGGCCCCCTTAGTCCTGGGGAGCGGGGGGTAGAGGGGCAGGAGCCACTGAAAAATACCATGTAGTCTGTGCTGTCCACGCCTCCACCTTGAAGTCAGGATTTGGAAACGGATGCAAGGAAAATCGAGTAGAAAATAGTTCTTCTCAAAGCCATTCTGTCAGAATGGTTCTCGCACCGTGAAGAAGCCTCAGGGATCCCTTTGATGGTATAAATGTATCCAAAGTGAAGATTCCTGACTCTGATTATGGCTCCACATCCAGAAGGATGTGGTCTGTTTACTATTATGAATGGCCCCTCGTTACTAACCTATCGATTCATCTTTAAGCAGTTATTCCAATTTGGTTTTGAGAAATTAAAATTTCTGTGGCACCAGACACATTTTTTGAGGACTCTAATTCTGATTTTCGCTGCCAACTGTCCCTCTTGTGCAATACTTGGCAAGGTTATGTTCCCATGGGACACATGCACGCATAGAGATTTAGCCGGCCAAACTCTTGAATTGTTCCTGTTAAGATGTTGACATAGACTTGCTCTTTTGTTGTCCTTTTACCGACCACTTTTTTCTAGTAAGTTATGGCAACCATTTTTTTTTTAATTTTTTTTGTCTTTTTTTTTTTCCTATTAAATAGTGAGGATGGGTAAGACAGCTGGTTGGTGTTCTGTCTTGACAGTGAATATATGGATGAAAGAGGAAATCAATAACTAGCTACCTAACTTGAGGACCACGGCCATATAGTTAAAAGCTACAAGTCGTGTCTTGAATCGAAGGGGAAATGTGATCAGTCTAATAACTACCACAGAGGGTAGGTTTACGTTTTACAGAATGGACTGAAACTGTAAGATTTGTTAGAACAAAGATCCAGTATACAAGTGCCCTTCATTCCTGTCTTTCAAGGCTCTCATTCAAGAGTGGTTCACCTGTGTGTGTTCCTGGGCAGTCGTGTCATTAACCAAGCGACAGCAACAAGCCACTGAAGATGGCAGAAAAGACAGCGTTTTAATGTGTCCGAGGGAACGTGGGGCTGGCGAGCTACCTCTAGTGAGGTGCGTAGGTACCTGAGACCCACACAGAGTCCTTTGCATACATGATCCTCATCTTACAGAGACCTGGGGCAAATGCCATATTTACCTCAGTCATTCCAGTTGCTTATCTAGACCAGGTGACAAGGAGCCCTCCTCCACCAAGGCCCAGGAAGCAGCCTGCGTCTGTGGAACGGGACCCAACTCCACCAGAGTTCAGGTCTCCATCTCCAGAACTGAACACTGGACACCTGACCCCATCTCCCAGAAGTCATCCCCCAAACTCCCTGCACCCGCTCATCTTTCTGCCTAGAGACCGTTGGGTCCAACCTGTTCGTGCCCTTGGTGGCTGTTTATGTCACTGCAGGACACCCACACTGCCCCCTCCCCAGGCCGTCTGGCATTTGGCAATGCACACCTCTCTGCCTGTATCAGTTGGTAGATTGAGTCTCGTACATGCGCATCGCGTCTTACTGCGTTTTCGCTTGGCAAAGGCAGGACGCTGGCTAAACTCAAGTGTTTGCCTAGCGCGCACCTGCCTTATTGCACCTGAGTAGCGAACCCCAAGCCAGGACGAGGGGTCTCAAGGTCACTTCGGGGCCATTCTTCTGACGCGCACCCTGTCCTCTGCCCTGTGGTCCTACCGTCTTTCCCAAGTGCGGGTTACTCCCCCTCCTGGGGGAGGTTACCTGTGCCTTTCTATCCTCGTCGCATCTTAAATACTACATACGCAGGGCCACGGGGCACCGTTCACACTTCCCACCAAACCGGGGGGATCGAGGGGCAGCTCTGGGGGCCATCCTCATCTTCGTGCACCAGGCACAAAGACCACGTGCAAGCCACCAACCATTCCCAAATGCTTGCCTCCAGCCTGAACCGCACTCATGACATAGGGGTTCACCTTCCCAATGGCCTAAGACACTTCATAGGTGTCTTCAGTTTAAATGGGGAGCTCAAACTTCCTGTGAGTAAGAACAAGTTCCTGGTGTTTCTCTCCAAACGCATAGTCCTATGAACTCTCCCCAGCCCATTAACACAGCCCCCTTCTTCCTATTGCTAGAGCAAGGAGCCTGAGATCCATTCTGGATCTTTCTCATTTTCTCACAATCCACATCCAATCCACCCGCAACTCCTGTCTCTTCTCCCTCACTGTGCACGCAGAATCTGAGCATTCTCTGCACTCTGTGTGGGTCCACGCTCCCATCCCCCCTAGCCAGTTATTATGACCACCTCCAAATTAGGGTCCTCGTTCATATCCATGCGACTCCCGCCACCTTCTACCAACACCGCCATGCTGACCCTGTTCCAAGGAACATCAGGTCGTGTCTCCTTGTGTCCAGAGCCTCCCAGTGACCTTCCATTGCTCTCCAAGTAAAAATATGGACCATGACCTGATGGGACCCTGTGTGACCAGTCACCCCCAGACCACTTTAGGACAGCAGCTCAGTGTCCTCACCAGCCCCCTGGCTCCAGCCACACTCACCCAACGCAGCGGGCAAGTCCCACCTCCAGGCTTGTGTGCCTACTCTTCCCTGTGTCTGCAGGGAGGTCCCCCAACAGCTCTGGGACTTGCACCATCACACTCCAAGTCTTCAGTCAGCTGTCACTTTGTCAAATGGCAAAGCACCCTGCCCCACTGCACCGGTTTTCCACCTTATAACTACCCTACAGTCCAGAGCACAGAGGGACCTAGTACAGCCAGACTCCTACCTACTGTGCCAGTAACTTTTTTTTTTTTTTTTTTTTTTTTTCAATGTTTTTTATTTATTTTTGGGACAGAGAGAGACAGAGCATGAACGGGGGAGGGGCAGACAGAGAGGGAGACACAGAATCGGAAACAGGCTCCAGGCTCCGAGCCATCAGCCCAGAGCCTGACGCGGGGCTCGAACTCACGGACCGCGAGATCGTGACCTGGCTGAAGTCGGACGCTTAACCGACTGCGCCACCCAGGCGCCCCTAGTAACTTTTTTTCTTTATTCCTTTTCTCCGGTCCTGTTGTCAGTTCCTAGAACCAGTCTCACCACTGCTTTAACTTGCACTTCCTTCCACTGCTAGGAAGGTTGAAGGTCTTTCTTATGTTTAACTACCATCGATACTTTTCTTTCTAGGAATGCCTGACTTTACGTTGCTGCTCACTCATAAATCAGATACAAATTTCTTTCAGAGGCGCACCTGGGTGGCTCAGTCGGTTAAGTGTCCAACTTCAGTTCAGGCCATGATCTCACGGTTCAGGAGTTCGAGCCCTGTGTCTGGCTTTGTGCTGACAGCTCAGAGCCTGGAGCCTGCTTTGGATTCTGTGTCTCCCTCTCTCTCTGCCCCTCCCCCCACTCATGCTCTCTCTCAAAAATAAACAAACATTAAAAGATATTTAAAAAAGATTATCAGATATAAGTGGGGAGAATGGAAATTTGCCAGATTCCTTTATGAACTGCCAGCTTATCTTACTTGCATTTTTAAAATTAGTTTCATGAATTTGTTATCTCTTACCTTCAGTTTTGTTCAATTAAGTAAACTCACTGATACAATTTTGTATTAGTGCTTGAAGGGCACCGATGTCCATCACCTTGTTTAAGGCTCCCAAGGATAACACAAGCAAAAGAACAGGGTGATCATAAAAGGTCATCCAGATATTATAAAATTATAAAACTAGTGTGTAACTAATGGGAAAAGTATACAGTGGTACATAGAAGGAAAAGTGGAGGTCTTTGTACCTTCACTGTAAGCATACTCCCCAGATATGCTAACCTTGGAGAGTTGTGGGCGTTCTAGATAACATCCCATCTATAAGAAGGTCTTCTGAAAAAATACAACTGCATTTTCCCACAATTTGAATCTCCTTTAAAGACTCTTTTCCAGAAGGTCCAGAAAAATTTGTCATACACAATTCTCTCAAGCAATATAGGACAGTAACAATAAATTTCATCAACTCTCTACGTATCCATCTTTCCATGTTTGTATGTCCTCACGTTTTCTTGGCCCTGGTAGTGACCCATAGTGTGTATACAGACTAACCAACCCCTCACCAATACGCCTTTTTCCCCCAAATATGCATATACCACTATAGTGAACATTCATACACGTCTGTCTTTGCCCATTTGCAAGTATTTCTTGAATTCCTAGAGTTGTAATTACCGGCTTAATGCCTCCGGAAAACTTGGACTTTCGCAAGTCCTGCCAAACTGCCTACAGAAAGTCCATCAATTTGTTACCAACAACCGGTAAGAGTGTTTCTTTAAACTTAATCCAACATGTATATATAAATTATATATTAAAGTTTAAATTCAGTTAAAGTAAAAAAATGGATTTGTAAAATTATAAGTATTTCATTTGTAAGACTCATAGTTACATTTGTTATCTGAACATTAGAAAAAAGTTAACAAATATTTAACTTACAAGTTATTTGTCCTTCTCTGTTAATATACTATCCCTGTTATTTGACCATATGTTTACACATTAATTTAAATTACTCAAATACTATAGAATTGCATTCTTTTTGTGAAATATTAATAAGAAAAAAACATCACCAATATGATCACTCCCATTCTTCCTAGACTTTTATCAACAGAGTTTGACATTCTGTTTCTTAGGGTTTTGTTTGTTCAATGTTTTTATAAAACTTTACATGGCCCTGTAACATGCAAAATATGGCTTTACATTTTCAAATGATTTTTTAAACAGATCATAATTTTTTTTCCATTTGAAAGCATACAAATCTCAATGTTTCTTTGTACTAATGTGTAGCATTCCATGAGATGGATATATTAGAGCTTCTTTAACAATAATCCTATTAGTAGACATTTAGAATGTTCTAAATTATTATAGCAAATAATGCTTCACTGAGCATCCTTGTACCTGCTTTTGATGAAAATAGGCAAATGTTTTTCTAGAATGAATACTAAGTAACCTAATGAATAGGGAACAAGTCTTATTAGCACCTAATAACAAAATTACCTTCCAAGCAACTGCACCAGTTTAAACCCCTACTGATGTCTCAAAATTTTACCTTCCAGTTGATACCAAATGTTACTCCTTTTCCAGGAATAAGGAGTCAAAAAGTTTCATAATTAAGTTGCATTTCCTGCAATTATTAATGAGGTTGAATATCTTTTTGAGATGTTTAACCACAGTTTATATCTCCCTTGCTGTGAGGGCCTGAATTTCTTAGTCTCTTAGCTTATTATTGATTTGTAAAAACTCTTTATATATAGGGAATATCAAGCTTCAAATAATATCACGTATGATGCTCCTATATTTCTCACTTTTTAATTTATCTCGTTGTTTTTTTTTTTTTTTCATATGGAGGTCAATCATTTTCTGTGGGCAAAAATATTTTTATGTAATTGCTTCCCAAACCCACACTTTAGTATCTGAGAAGTTTGTCCAATTATAGATGGCATGTAGATTAAATATAAAGATGATGTGAAGTTTGAAGATTCGGGTGAGGCTTTTACAAGTAATTGTGAGCCATTAATTCCTTTCTCAAAGTAAACAGCACTATTCATTTGGAAATAAAGAGGAAATAAATTGGTTTGTAATTCTGAGATCATCTATTCTAGTCTGCCTTTTTTTTTTTTTTTTTTTTTTTTTTAAGTAAAAAGAGTACAGCTGTGAACTGAATATGTTGTGCCTCAGGTCACTTGGTAACTGCTTTTGTGTTCATTTTAAATTCTGCCAGCATTCCCTCCCGTGGAAGCCAGACGCTGTGCTGGCAAGATGTTTCTGCTTCAGTTACCCCCTACTCTATACATCATAGCCTCCCTGAATTGCTAGTTAACAAGCATTATCCCAATCCCATTTTGCAAATGAAAATGCTTTGGAAAAGGACAGGTAAAATGTGTCCCCTTGGTGCCTTAACTAGGTAATACCCTGCCAGGTCACTTAGATGATGGCCCTCAAGAATTGAGGTTTTCTGTTTCAGAGTTTCCTGAGGAGCTCTGGTGAAAAGTCATTTTATAATTCAGTTTTCTCCATCTATTCATTTATTCTTCATTTACTCATGTTTATTCCCCAGCTCTTCAATCCTTTAGACCTGCTTACTCTGTAGAAGGCCTTTTTTCTCACAGCATTATAGATACAGAAAACACATGCGCGCACAAACACACGCAAACACACACACAAGACACCTGTCTCAATCATAGGAGCTCCCCTGCATGGGTGTAGGAGAAAGAAATGACTAATGGTTGTCTGGTCGCTTTCCAGGGATTGGCAGTCTGTCAGGGCTGGAGTCTACCTTCGTAGGTTCCTAATGTTAGGAAGACAGACGTATTCATTTGAATCAGATTGACTAAGAGCAAGGGGTTACCAGTCACTTTTTTCCATCTTATTTTTGAGAGGGAGAGCGAGCAAGCAGGCGGCGGAGGGACAGAGAGGCAAGGAGACACGGAATCCGAAGCAGGGCTGTCAGCACAGAGCCCAACATGGGGCTCGAACTCACGAACTGTGAGATCATGACCTGAGCTGAAGTCAGATGCTTAACCGACTGAGCCACCCAGGTGCCCCAAGAGGTTACCAGTCTTGAAAACAAATAGATCTGAGTGGGGATTCTGGTAAGAGAAAGGCAACGCTCTCCAGGACTGTGTTGGTCTACTAGGTGTGTTCTGAGACACCATGTGGCTGAGGCAATTCTCCCTTGGTTTGGCACCTAGTTTTTAATAAGCATTTTGCACCTAATTCCATTATATATATGGGGCGGGGGTCCCCAAAGCAATTCTCTGGACGTTGGCTTGGTATTCTATAGGTTAACTCAATTCTGATGCTATCTATGTGAAGATAGCATCACATCTCACAATTGAAGGGCTCAGTCCTGTAAGACTGCCTGCCATTCCAGAGACTAATCACAAGTCCAAGGGGACATCTGCACTTCTGGATCAACTAGTTATAAATCAGAGGTTCCCATGCCTCCTTTGAGTTCAATTAACTTGCTTTTCTAGCTAGAACTCAGAGAAACATTTTCTGAACTAGATCACTGGATTATTACAGAAAGGACATATCCAAACGCCAGATGAAGAGATACATAGGACAGGAAGTGGGGAAAGGGCACAGAGCTCCCATGCCCTGTGTTACTTTCCTTGATTATCCAGGTACACACCAACCTGGAAGCTCTCCAAACTCACACTTTCGGAAGGCTCTGCGTTATGGAGGCGTGACTGATTAGATCAATGGCTTTTTTTTTTTTTTTTATTCAACCTCCAGCCCCTCTCCCCTCCCCATAGTTAGGGGCAGGGCTGAAAGTTACAACCTTCTAATCACGTGGCCGGTTCTCCTGGCAACAAGCCCTCACTCTCAGCTGGTGTCCCAAAGTCACCTCATTCATGTAACAAAGCACACCTTTCTTTCTCTCAAAACTTAATTCCACAGGTTTTGGGAGCCTGGAACTAAGAAATCCTGGATAAAGACCAAATAGAGATGAGGAGTAGCTTTTGGTAATCTAAATGACCAAATACAGATTTCTTATAAACCACAATGTTGCACTTTCCCACATCTCCCTGCAGCTGAGGGGGTCTCCGTGTAGGGTCCTGTTGCCAAGCCCCGAAGTGTCTTCTCTCAGCAGCATTCACCCCTGTCCACAGGGTTGTGCTGTCTGCCACCCCTCCATTCCATGAACTAGCCAGTGTCCATGGCCATGGAGATCACCCTCAAGGTCTTGCCATTTTGAAAGGGAAGGAGAGTATGCTTACTGTATAACTACAAAACTCAAGACCAGGCCTCTGCCTGGGCCAGAGAAGTCCTAGATGATGGAATCGCAGGCTTCCCAACTTTGAACAGAAGTAGAGCCTAGAGAAATTATACCTCCGGGGAACCGTGTGAAGACACAGCTTCAAGTAGTTCCTGTAGCCATCATAGGTGTTACCCCGGACCAAGCAGAGTCATCAGAGACCAGAGAGCTCAGATTTTATTGCAGTCTCCTATAGACTTTTTACTAGGTTACACTGGACCACATGTCCTAAGCTTTCACAGAGTATCAGCAGCACCTTATGACACATTGCCATATCTACTCCAGGGTGTTAGAGACATCATTCAACATATTCATTCCCACGTGTGCAAATTTTTTTTAGCTTAGTTCAGAAAAATTAGACTTCTAAAGGGAACTGCCATGCTTCTCCCTGTGGAAAATGAACCCCACAATCCCTTTAAATACAACAAATGTTATGGAGCCCTTACTCTGTGCCAGGCATGGCCACATACAACAAGAGGAAACGCCACAAGGTGTTCTGTGAAGACTAGATTTTGGTGAGAGACCCTGACCAATGGAAATGAGCAAGGAAACACATCGAAGACAGGGCAGAGTTCAGAGAATACAATTAAGGGAATAGGGTGCCGTGATAGAGCCTGATGTGGGCAGCCGGTGATATAGATAGGACTTGGGGAAGGCCAGCCAGGGAGGTGAGGTCTAGTGGAGAGCCGCCAGAAGCAGCCAGCAAGGGCTGCTGGGGAAGAGCTGGGCTTCAGAGCATCGCAAGAGGAAGCACAGATGCAAAGGCATCAAGGCAGGTAGGAGCTGCGAACACTGGACAAGTAGAGAGAGGAGGACAGGAAAGTTAGTAGGTATCACATCCCACAGTGACTTCAAGACCACAGTGAGGTGTTTGGAAATTATTCTAAGTTAATGTCAAGCACTGGAAAGGACCTTAGGGGAGGAGGGAAGCAACAAAGCCATTTGGGAGGCCCCTAGGATGGCCTACGTGGTTTCAAATGGGAAGACAGTTGTGCAGAAAGAGGAAATCTTTGTGCTGCATCCAGCACCCCAAACTCAATGGATTTATAGTTATATTGAGTGAAGCATTGTGAGAGATTGAGGGCAATGGATGAAGTTTTTGTTTTCAGAAGATTAACGGTGTGTAAAGTTTTGGGGTTGGAAGAAGCCATCGGGAGGCAGTGAGAGAAAGAAGAACAGGTGGAAAAGCTAGACAGGAGGCTCCCTGGCATGAGGGGGTAGAACACAGGAGAAACAGCAGGTGTGGAAGGGAGAAACCCAGGATAAGTGGACCACAGAAGAGTATTTTGGAAGAGGATTGGCCCAATTAGGAGAGAGACTGGCAAGAAGGGGAGGACTGCACACAGAGGCTGGTGAGGGCAATTCCAGCCACAGTCCTGGGACAGGAGCCTGGTGACCTGGAGGAAGGAGTGAATAGGGATTAACAAGGAGAAGACAACATCTAGAGAAGTCTTCACACTGCATTAAATGGGGGAGGAAAACAAGGTGACAGCTTGAGGGCATGTGGCATCCAAGCAAGGATCATCCGTAGGGACCACTACAGCGTGTCCCAGCGTTTTTCAGAAGGACCGTGAAAATGACCATGCTTCTCCTTGTGAATGAGTAAATGGGAACTTAGAGTGTGAGGGTCAAATGTCATAGTTATTCCTCAACTATACTTCTACTTTTGTATCCTTTGATCTTGCGTTTCAAGTTTACATTTGAGATTTACTTACACAGGCATTTTCTACACATTCACTTCATTCCTTTCAAACGGTTTTAGCAGTGCTAATAAGAAATTAACCACTGGAAAACCTGTGACAGACGCCTTGAGCCATGAGGGCTATAGATATTTGAAGGAAGGGAAGGGGATAGCTCCATCCAAATCCCACGTGTCATGTCATGTGAGCCACACTTATTTTATTATTTTTGAGAGACAGAGGCAGGCAGGCAGAGAGAAGATCCCAAGCAGGTTCCGTGCTGACAGCAATGAGCCCAATATGGGTCTTGAACTCACAAACTCTAAGACCAAGACCTGAGCTGAAGTTGGACGTTTAACTGACTGAGCCACCAAGGTGCCCCTATATGTCTGTGTATGCTTTTTTTTTAAAGGAGTTGTTAGAAGCATAACAAATAATTCGTAACTCTTAACACAGCTACTAACTAATAGTACACTTTTAGGTGAAATGTAAGCATTTTAAGAAGTAAAATAGAATTGTTTTACTTCAAACCACAAACCACACCAACTTCAGAGTCTTTGACGGGGTTCTTAGCCTCATGTAACTCAACTCTCCCATGAAGGGAGCTATTTAATCCCTGCTTTATTCATCCTCTGTCCTTCATGATAGGAAGGAAAGGGACATTTGGAGAAAGGAACTGGACACTCGGCTCAGCAGGTCTTTCCCTGAAGCTTTGGAACCTGACTGACTACTGTGAATGTATGTTCTGGCATGCTTTTTGTTGTACGACCAAGGGGTTCTTCCCTGTGTTATGGGTCCTGAAGGTGTCCAGCTAGGTCAGAGATGGCAGAGGAATGTGCCATGGTGCTGTGCTAGACTTGGCTGCTGACCCAACGCAAGTCCACTTACAAGTATCAATGGTGGTAATATTAAAGTGAGTTATATAGTGCACCCTGGGTCTCTTTTTCTATTTGGTTCTAATCGAAGTAGAGAAGTCACAGAATTTACTTAGAGATGCCCTCGTGCCTCAGTACTCGCCATTTTTGGTGCAGCCCAGAGGTATAAAGTGAGTTACTCTTGGATTGAAGACCAGAATCCAAGACTCAGTCTTGCTCACACTCTCTTTTTAAATGTGAAACAGTACAAGTTTTCTGTTCCAGTTAATATGCTGTTTACAGTAAAGCTTCTGTTTTCTCTCATTTATGGCTCTAAGCACATAGCTTGTATATTTTGTGTAATTCATGTCTAATAATGTAAAGAATTAGCAAGTCTATTAATAACTCACTTTTATACTTAGATTATGTTAATACTATCAAGTGTATAATCATATAAATATTGCAACTTTAATAACCATGAACAAAAACATTGATAAGGAAAATATTTTATATATCCAGGACAGAATCTAAAGTTTATATTGGGTCTACATCAAAATAAAAAGCTTCTGTAACGCTAAGGAAACAATCAACAAAACTAAAGGCAACCTACTGAATGCAATAAGGTATTTGCAAATGACATTTTCATTAAAGGGTTAGTATCCAAAATACATAAAAAACTTCTAAAACTCCATGCCACAAAAACCTACATGATGATACAATTAAAAATGGGCAAAAGACATGAACAGACATTTCTCCAAAGACTATCTATAGAGAACCAACAGACACACAAAAAGATGCTCATCATCACTTACCATCAGGGAAGTTGATTTGATACAAATCAAAACTACAAACAGGTATCACCTCACATCTGTTAGTGTGACTAACATCAACAACACAAGAAACAACATACATCAGCAAGGATGTGAAGAAGGAATACTCATGCTCTGTTGCTGGGAATGCATGGTGGTACAGCTACTCTGGAAAACAATATGGAATTTCCTCAAAAAGTTAAAGATAGATCTACCCTATGATCCAGCAATTGCACTATTAGGTATTTCCCCAAAGGTTACAAAAATACAAATTCAGGGGCGCCTGGCTGGTTCAGTCGGTCGAGTGTCCAACTTGCTTCAGCTCAGGTCATGATCTCACAATCTGTGAATTGGAACCCCATGTCGGGCTCTGTGCTGACAGCTAGAGCCTGGAGCCTGCTTCAGATTCTGTGTCTCCCTCTCTCTCTGCCCCTCTCCCACTCATGCTCTGTCTCTGTCAAAAATAAATAAACATTTAAAAAATTTAAAAAAAAATACAAATTCAAAAGGATGCATTCACCCCTATGTTTATAGCAGCATTATTTATAATAGCTAAGATATCAAAGCAGCTCAAGTGTTCATCGATTGATGAATGGATAAGACAAAGTGCCACCCCCCCCACACACACACACAGGAGTATTCAGCCATAACAAAGAATGAAATCTTGCCATTTGCAAAAACATGGTTGGAGCTAGAGTGTATTATGCTAAGCAAAATAATTCAGTCAGAGAAAGACAAATACCATAGAATTTCACTCATGTGGAATTTAAGAAACAAAATAAATGAGCAAAGGGGGTAAAAGTGACAAATGAAGAAACAGATTCTTAAATATGGAGAACTGATGGTTACAGAGGAAAGTTACGGGGTGCACTTGTTGGGGCACCTGGGTGGCTCAGTTGGTTGAGCATCCAACTTTGGCTCAGGTCATGGTCTCCCAGTTTGTGGGTTTGAGCCCTGCATTGGACTCTGTGCTGACAGCTTGGAGCCTGGAGCCTGATTCAGATTCTAGGTCTCCTTATCTCCCTGCTCCTCCCCTGTTCATACTGTTTCTGTCTCAAAAATAAGCAAGCATTAAAAAAAAAATTTTAAAGGAGTGCACTTGTGATGAGCACTGGGTGATATACAGGAGTGTTGAATTACTATTGTAAATACGAAATTAATATAACACTGTATTATAGGGAATTAAAGAATTTTAAAGTTTAAACTAAATTATGGCTCATAAGTCTTCAACTTAAGCAAATATACATGATAAATCATAATAGGTGATTAGATGGCTAACATAAAAAGTAATTCATTCTGGGTAGTTATGTAATAACCGTTTTTTGTTTTGTTTTGTTTTTTTGTCATGTTTTGCCTACATGCCCACACTCCCTTGGTCTCCAGACTTTCTTTGCTTGGGAGACTCAAATAGAGCATTCCATGTTGGGTAGTTCAAAGACAAAACAAATATCAGGTAATGCAAATGGAGGTCATTTCTTAGATTATACAGTTTCCAGGGAGGAGATTAAAAGGAGCTTGGTCCGTCTCCCGAGGTAACGATATACTATCCGCTGTTCTGAAAACGCCCTGCGCCTGTAAGTTCTTCATCTGAGAAGAGGAATCCTTGAGATTGCCTCTGTAAGTATCCCCACAAATGGAACTATTACAATGGCGATGATAATGATGCGAGTTTTACTTTTCATTTAGAACCATGAAAACAAATACAAATATTAGCTAAGTAAAACATGAGCTAATTTTGTTTTGTTTTTCCTCGTTCTAAGAATTGAAAAATTATATCAACAGGGAAACATGTAATCAATGTGAATTCTTTCAAATATCTACGCCATCATTTACTGCGCAAAGACTTTAAAAGGCTCAAAAAAGTCTTTTATTCAAGGGATCGGAGTCGCTGTTATGTCTGATGCTTTGCCTAGGGCACAGTTTAGAACATGTGCCGTTCCTTCTACTTAAGGTCAGTCACCTACGCTTCCTGACTTTGAGCTAACTTAGTAACTATTTTACTATCATGAATTCCCTTTTTCATATATTTAAATTTTTTGAGAGAGCGCGCGTGTGCATGTGCACAGACAAGTGTGGGAAGGGGAGGGGCAGAGAGAGAATCCCAGGCAGGGTCTATACTTTCAGCATGCAGCCCCCACCTGGGGCTCAATCTCATGAACTGTGAGATATGACCTGGGCTGAAATCAAGAGTCAGGACACTTAACCAAATGAGCCAAACAGGTACCACACACCCTGCCTTCTCCTATTTTATCAACTGTGTCCAGGATACAATAAACTGAGCCTAATTCTTCACTGATATCAGAAGCGATAATTAGAGTGGATATACGGGAATGTAGCTTCATCTATGCATTTTACATCATGATTTGGGTACATCATTAAAAACTTCGTATTAGTACAAATTCTTGAATATCTTTTACCCATCCCTGATATTCCATATCCTTATGGTGTTTTTTGTTTTTGGTACAATATTACCTTTTGATAACTGTGTAGGCATAGGATGCCATCTTTGTGATTTCCGGCTCTCCCAGGATTTTATTGTATTCTCTACTCAGTGTTCAATACATTGTGTTTTATTATTGTCAGTTCCTAGTTAAGGCAGGTACACGTCATGTCTACTAACAAAGTGTTTAGTAAAATCATAGTTTTCATGTATCCATTGATACACCCATAAATGCATGTGCTGCATGCATATTCTAGAGTTTATGGGTCTATAGCAAACATGCTCTAGAAGTGAAATCTAAAATTTTCAGGATTAGGGTAATCCAAGGACACTCTACATACGTCAAATATCCATGCACTTATGTAGCAATAGCCATAAATGTGGAAGAAATTAACCACTGGTTGTGCAGGACTTCTTCCCAGGTGAGGCTCGGATTTGCCTGGGACATAAAGCGAGTTATGGAAGATCCCCTCCCCCTTGGCAATCCACTTCGTTGTTCTCCATTGACACCACTTTTTAAAAAATCACACAGGCATGGCGGCCACTATGTCGGTTAAACGCCCAACTCTTGATTTCGGCTCAAGTCATGATCTCACAGTTCATGGGCCCGAGCCCCATATTGGGCTCTGTGCTGAGAGTGCTTAGCCTGCTTGGGATATTCATTCATTCATATTTTCTCTCTCTCTCTCTCTCTCTCTCTCTCTCAAAATAAATTTAAAGACGCACAAGCATTCTAACTATATTTGTTCCTATTCACTGGCTTCACAAGTGATGAAGCACAAACATCTCTTTCCCTTTAGAAAGCCAACATGTCTAGCTATCTCATGGTTTACAGAAAAATGTGAAAGGCTAATACTGGTACCACAAAGAGAAAAACATTGTAGGTGGATGAGAGCTCACATCAACCTAAATTAACACTGCTTTCAGATTCAGATATTTGTGGTTTATTTGTTGTGTGTGTGCGTGCACTTTAATCTTAGAGTGGGACTTCTCTAATCATTTTCATATCCTTATTGACCCAGTGCTCTGTATGTGGTAGAAAACTAGAAGTATTTTTTAATAAATTAGAAACTTATTAAAGATGGGCTAGTAGGTTGGATTACACAAAGTTACTGCCTACTGCAAAGTGTTGAAACCCGTAAAAGATTTAAAAAAAAAAAAAAACAGTTCCTAACATAACAAGTATATTAATTGAATCCACATAGGGTCCTATGTTTCAGTAGTGAATTCCAGAGCATTCTATCATGGTACAAAAGAAATTAGATTCAAGAATAGCCAAGAGGAGCAGTTAGAGGAAGCAATTTGATTCCAAGTGCAATTCTGTATGAATTACCTTCTCTTAGCATGTATTATAAATCAAATTCTTTTGCCCTATGCACCAATATTTGGTTACATCTTTCAAACTCCCAAAAATACGGAGGTTTTTTTTAATGTTTATTTTTTAAAGAGAGAGAGCATGAGCGGGGGAGGGGCAGAGAGAGAGGGAGACACAGAATCCGAGGCAGGCTCCAGGCTCTGAGCTGTCAGCACAGAGCCCGATGCGGGGCTTGAACCCACCAGCCGCGAGATCATGACCTGAGCCGAAGTCAGACACCCAACCCACTGAGCCACCCAGGTGCCCCATCAAAAATATGGAGTCTTAGTTCTTTATTAAATTTTACTTGAATGACAACAATATTCCCATTTTACATGTAAATGAACTGCCATATGACCAAAGTGGTTTTACGGTGTTTATTTTATGTAAATTTTAATTATCCAAATATTGCTACTCAACTTTTTTTTTTTTTTTTTTTTAGTTATAGATGAAACTTGTTTTCCAAAGCTACACAAGGGATTGATTTCATTAATTGCCTTTCAATGGGCATTTCAGTTCAGTTATCTTGTGAACAGTTACTGTATTTTTGGAAATTCCTTTTCCTAACTGTTCATATAAATCTACGGAGGAAGGAATGCTTGCACTCGTGTTTCATACTCCCTCAGTTTCAAATCTCCCAAGCGAGGAAAAATTACTCCTAAAGATAGTTATGTAAGTATTATCTGAAAATAAATCTGTGAAAAGCAATATATTTTCCCTTGCGATGACTGATCATAAGGGATTTCATTAGAGTAATCTAATGCCTGGGACATGTTTGTGTGCTTGTCTGTGTTTTGTTGGTAACCAACTTCCCTAGTCCTCCTTTGTGCCCCATTAACTGCGAATCCAATACTACTTAGCAAGTATTCACATTGGATACAAAGCCAATAAACAAAAATGAAAAATAATTTTTTTAAAGGTGCCACTTATGACAACAGCAAAACCTCAATCCCTATGAGTAAATCTGAGGAATGACTCATTAAACTTAACATTTGTGGGGGGGATTACAGAAGAGATAAGGTGGGGTGTCTGGGCAGCTCAGTCGGTTAAACGTCCAACTCTGGATTTCAGCTCTAGTCATGATCTCACGGTTTGTGAGATCAAGCCCCGCATCCGTCTCTGTGTTGACAGCTCGTGGTGCCTTCTGGGATTGTCTGTCTCCCTCCCTCTTTGCCCCTCTCTTGCTCACACTATCCAAATAAATTAAAAAGAAAAAAAAAGTTAAGAAAATGCAGAATACACTATGCCCAGGTGTTAGGAGATAAGGAGACAGTACTGTAAAGGTAGCAATTCTCTTCAAATCAATAAGTTTAATCCAATCCTAACGCAAACACCAGCAGGGTTTCATTTTGTTTTGTATAAATTGACAGACCAACGGTAAAGTTTGTAGAAGGCTAAGTACATTGAAGAGTAATTTTGAAGAGCAAAGCTTGAGGTCTTCCACTACCAGTGACAAGGACTTCTGGTAGTAATTAAGCAGTTAAGACTTGAGGGACTCATTCAAGAAATGCCTTTCTGTGCTGTGGGGAAAGGACTGGCTTCTCAGTGGTTGTCACAGGACACCTGGGTGGCTCAGTGGGTTAAGCGTCAGACTCTTGATTTCAGCTCAGGTCATGATCTCACGGTCTGTGCATTCGAGCCCCGTATTGGGCTCTGCACTGACAGCATGGACCCTGCTTGGGATTCTCTCACTTCCTCCCTCTTTCCCCCTCTCCCTCCCCCTCCTCATCTTTCTCTCACTCTCAAAGTAAATAAACTTAAAAAAATGGTCAACAGTAGAGGATGAATTGCGTATCCATCTGTAAAAAAAGTATCTAGACCCTCTATCATTCTGGATCTAGAAGTAAAATGAGAAATTTCCTAGAGCCCAACACCAGCTAACATCTTCATGACCTTTGAGTAGGCCAAGGGTTTTCAAACAGGAGATTAGAAGTTAAACCATATTAAATTTATGAAATTCTATGCATCAAAAGACACTTTTAGCCACAGAGAAAGGATGATCACCATTCATATACCTAATTAAGGATGGACTTACAGAATGTATAAAGAAGCCTTATGAATCATTAAGAAAGAGACGTAACCCATAGGGGGCAAAAAGGCAATAGGCTTGAAGGGACAATTCTTGGAGAAAGATCAAGAGAACCAATCCAATAAATGTGAAAAGATGCTTAACTTTATTAGATAAAGTCAAATAAAACCTCCATAAGTAGATACCACTATATCACTATAAAGAAAACGGAACATTATTAGCAAGGTTGGAGAACAACAGAGTCCCATACACTGCCCAACACCATGAGTTAGCACATGTATTTTGTCAAACAGTCGCCAGACTCTAAATTGAACAAAGTCATATTCCAGGACACCATACCATTTGTAGGCATACACCCAAAAGGTGTTTATTTATTCACCTAAGACATGCTAGAATGTTCAAAATGACACTATGTGTAATCCTCACAACTAGACGTTATATAAATGCCCATCAACAGAAGAAATGCATCAATTACGGTGTATTCACAAAATAAAATGCTGCACAGCAACAAAAAGGAACAGACTCCACGTAGACAACACTTGGATGAAGACAACAAACCTATCCTTGAGTGAAAGAAACTAAAAACAATGCAAGACGTATGGTTCCATTACATAAAGTGCCAAAACACAGGAGAAATTAATAAACGCTGGTCGAAGAGTATGGTTACTTGGGCAACGGGATTTAGGATTCCAAGAGCATAGCCAGCTCTTGCGGGGGTGGATATTCTACTACATGACCCTGAGCTGAAGTTTCAAAAATTCCATTTGTGAGCATTTTCAATTCTAAATGTAGAACATACGCACATTTCCATATGCATATTTTATTTTGTTGAATTGATCAAAAGCCTGAGAACATCCGAGAATGTACGTTGTCTCTTTGGCTAAGAAATTCTCTAAAAATCCTTAATATAAACAAAACTAACAGCATGGTTAAAAGCTTAGGCCTCACTCACATGGGTTCATTCCAGAAAACGCAGATTACCAGCTAAAGGAGCAATTTATGTCTCATTTTTTCTCATTAAAAATGGAAATAAATTATTTCCTACCTCATAGATTTATTGTGAGCACTGAACGAATCATACAAGATGCAGTGTCCTACACATGGAATCAAATTTGAGATCTCCTCAGTACTAATACACTATAGTTTTTATTTTTTTTAACTTTTTTTTTTTAATTTTTTTTTTAACGTTTATTTATTTTTGAGACAGAGAGAGACAGAGCATGAACGGGGGAGGGTCAGAGAGAGGGAGACACAGAATCTGAAACAGGCTCCAGGCTCTGAGCTGTCAGCACAGAGCCCGACGCGGGGCTCGAACTCACGGACCGTGAGATCATGACCTGAGCCGAAGTCGGACGCTTAACCGACTGAGCCACCCAGGCGCCCCTTAACATTTATTTTTGAGAGAGATAGAGACAGGGTGTGAATGGGGAAGGGGCAGAGAGAGACAGAGGGAGACACAGAATCTGAAGTAGGCTCCAGGCTCTGAGCTATCCGCACAGAGCCCAAAGTGGGGCTTGAACTCATGGACTGTGAGATCAGGGCCTGAGCTGAAGTCAGACGCTTAACAGACTGAGCCACCCAGGTGCCCCAAAATACACTAAAGCTTTATAGGAATAGTGTGTGTGTGTGTGTGTGTGTGTGTGTGTGTGTGTGTGTGTGTGCGCGCGCGCACACGCACGCACCTGTAATTAGTTTCCACTCCTGCTGTAAATGAATCCTTAGGATTTATAGGTCTTTTGATCACTGATGCACATTGAATCAATGCCTTCAAGTCTACAAAAACTCCAATTCATTGATGAAATTTATTCACACAAATTTATCGATCAAGTACCATATACCATTGTATGGTTGATCTCTACAATCTGGAAATGATCAATTGAAACTAATTGTAAACCAACAGGAAAGTGGCACCTTTTAGCTTGTGTTACAGAGTTTCATTTATAAGTATTGCTCAAAAAAAACAACAACAACAAAAAAACAAATGCATTTACCAATTGGGACAATAAGAAAATAATCGGCTATATAAATATGTTCATGTATATAAATTACACAGTATAAACTACACATATACCATCTAGTGAAATAGACACAAAGATTCTTCTGGAGATTTTAGCTCCCATACCAAAGATGGGTTTCTATGTCGTTTTCCTACCTTCTAGGAAAAGTAAACACAATGAAAGAAATCCCAAGTTATTTTAGCATTCTGCCCTCATTTTCTTAGTATTTATAAACTCGGGTGCCTTAAAATTTGCTTTATGAGTAGGTAAGTTTATTCGGCAAGCCCCACACTTTCCTTTTATATGCTTATGACAAGTCTAAACACCCTTCCATTTAACATGCAATATCATCTGCGCTGTGTGGACAGTATGTGCATTATGAAAGCCTGGATAGACAAAGAGTAATAAATATATTCCTCATAGAATTGTTACAAAGACTTCACGCGTATCCAGAGTGGCATGTTCTGCTACAGGTCTTGAGCTCAAAGGACGTGAAAGGACACCAGAGAATAAAAAAAAAAAACAAACATAGTTGCTAGTGCCCCCAAGGATCTACACAGGAGCACCCACACTCAAGGCTGTGTGAGGTCATGTGCAGGTTCAACACCATAGTCAGTCTTGATTCCCTGATACACACAGTTCTACAAGTATGCGTGCACACATGTAAGAATGTATTCTGATTTTGTTAAAAAGTTTTAATGCTTATCAGCAAATTATCGATATTCTCCTTTAAATTACAATTTTATCCAACTCCACTGGGAAATGTCTCCTACGATTGGCCTTCATTTGTATAAAATGTAGGTAAATAAGAGTACCAGTCTCATGGACATTTTTGTGCTTTCGTAGAGACCACATAAAAATATCTACTTTGTCCTCATGTATATCAAAATTCCAAGGCTGAGAAACTTGCTACCATAAAATGATCATTTTCATGCTAAATGCCACATGTGTGGGCACAGAAATTTTTGATGACCAACTCATTGCAAATTGTAGGATGCTTAGACATTAAAATATTCACTTACTGATGTTCTATTTATAACAAGACTTGATCTTCCGAATGGATATGGTTTTGTTCCTTTGTGAATTTCATGGAGTAAAAATGGGATCCAAAATTTACTCTTTTTGGTCTGGTACTAGGTAAGCTAGACATGTTGAAGGAGAGGTGAATAGAATGCGTTCCCTGCACACCCGAGACTGAGCAGTGGACCCAGTGTGTAGACATTGGTTAATGATGTGGAAGATTCTCTGTGGCAAAGAATTCTTGCCTAGCTTGCCTGTGGTTCCAAGGATTTGGGCATTCAGTCAACAACTTACTAGACATCCAGTATTTGCCAGGCACCATGTAGACACTAGAAATAGAGGTGAAGAACAAGGGAGATCTCATACTTATCCTTCTAATGGAGAATACAGGCGAGAAAGCAGGCAATTACATTGTCCTATGACAAATGCCATTTGAAGTTTGAAGAAAGTCATACCAGCTTTGGAGGGTTAAGTGTGCACAAGAGGTTTTGTGGTTGGGAAACTGAGTTAGGAATGAATGTGGACAATATTGTGATGGGTGTCTGGATCAATGCTGGAGAGGGTCTTGATGTGAGTCAAAGGTAGTTCTGATGGGGTCTAGGGTACCTTCCTTAAAGATAAACAGAAAATCAGCTTTGGAGAGGGGAAACACAAAGAGGTTTGGAGGGCTTGGAAGCCAGACTGCAGGACTTGAACTCAAGAACCAGAAAAGGCGGAGTGCTGAAGGCACCAGAGCAAGCAGCGACACTGATTGGAACTCCCATGTACGTAGGATTCCCAGTGGGGTCCTGGAGAGCAGCAGGGGGAGTGAGGCCAGGGAGGCAGAGGATGAAGGGAGCCCACACAACAGGACTGTCAGAGAGCCAAGAGCTGACATGGGTCATCTAGAGGGACAGCAGCTTCAGAATATGGTAGCAAATGTGCACAAGGTGGGAAAAGAAGAAAATTGGATTTCTGGTTAGGTGCTGGGGATGGTTGCTAATGGCATGACCAGCATCTTTGGGAAGACAATGGATTTGATAGCTGTTCAGCAGGGTATAGGGAGTGCCCATTGATAAAGCTTACATTAATCTATTAAATGAAACACAACTTAATACATCCCAAGGCAAGTGAAATTATGTGTGTGGTTTCCTTGACTCTATCCTGTTCCTGAAGCAAATAGCTTCCAGTATACAACGAATACAGACACGAAGGTTTATTAGGAGGTATGAACATGCAAGAAAAATGAAAGATTCCTCTGGGAGACCATCTTAACAGCATGCACAGAAAAATCCTGAGAAGCCATTAGAATCAGGCACGTGTGTGAGTTATAGAATCAATCTGACCTTTGTCAGGGGTTTGTCAGTATTTATTGGCACCCTAGTGACATTTATATTGTTCAATGAAAATATAAAAGCTTGAAGCTGCCAATGGAATGGTTATAAGGACAATATCCGATCGTAGGATGCTATAAATTATGTGAACAGAGCTGAAGTACAAATTTCTACTGTTCTCAAAGATGAAAACCTTCTGAGAAACATTTCTCCAGAGTCTGCTGTATCATCAGAGAGATGAGGGAAGAAAGGGTTTACTTCACCTATCACTGCCATCACACAGACTATTATCTGGAGTCTCAATTTGCCACAAACATGTCCATGGTCTCCATTTACTAATTGTATCTTCACTGGCTTTCTCTTCTCTATTCTTTGTTACCCCTCCTTTTTTGCAGATTCATGCAAGTACATGTGTTCATGTATTTGCATCACACACCAACACCCCCCCACACACACACACAAACGTACATTGAAATGAAGCTTATTTATGGCTAAGAGCAGACTTTCTGAAATCAACCATATGGTATTTCTGATCTGACAGAATTTCTATCAACAGAACAATTTGCTTTTACGTTTTTAAATTCTAGTTAAGGTAGTGTGATATCAGTTTCAGGTGTACAATATAGTGATTCAATGCTTAGCACCCAGTGCTCATCACAACCGGTGCCCTCCCTAATCCCCTACCTATTTCCTATTTCCCCCAGCCCCCCCACACACACACACACACCTCCCCCCTGGTAACCAGTTTATTCTTAGAGTTAGGAGAATGTCTCTTGGTTTGCCTCTTTTTTCCCCTTTTGTTCATTTGGTTTGTTTCTTAAATTCCACATAGAAGTGTAATCATATTGTATTGGTCTGACTTCTTTTGCTTAGCTTTGCTTGACATCCTAAATTGGAGTTTTCAATTTTCTATGAGGTTTGTTGCTTCTCTGTGAATCAGTACAAAAGTAACAAGTCATAACTTAAGCTGTTAACAAACTCTTTAATCAAAGTATAGCAACATTGATATAATTTTAATTATTTAAAAAACCTATCATGGTCAGTTATCGGTTTGCTAAACATGATAGCAGTAACTTAGAAGGTCATCCGTTCAAGATTTTCCTTTTATGGAGCCAGATGGTAATTATTTTGGGTAATTACCTACATATTCTGTCACTACTCAGTGCTTCTATTGGTATGTGGAAACATTAATGACAACACATTCACAACTAAGTGTGGTTGTATTCCAGTAAAACTTTACAAAAACCAGTGGGGAAGAATTGGCCCAGGCTCTTGTTTATGGACTCCTGAGACAGATCTTGTAATAACTTATTAAGAATCCTCTATATGTGACACCCTTGCTAAACCCTTAATCTGGTGCTTTTTAGGTTGTGATCATTCCTGTTCTCCAGAGGCGGCTACAATTTAGGAAGGTGAAGAGATTTTACCAAGATTACATAAATAGGGAATAAAAATGGAATTTGAACCTCGTTCTAACTCCACAGTGTCTGCCCCCCAGTGGCTACACTCTGACACAATCCATACTGATTCACTAAGCATTAACACAGCCAATAATCCAGTCACCATATCACTTCTCGGGTTCTATTAGACTCTGGAGGCATTAAAACACTCTTCAGTGGACAAGATCTAAGGAAAAATTTGTTTGCTAACTTTCAGAAAAGCCCTGAGCGTTCCCAAGAGCGAGGACTGTAGGCACCTTTCAAATTCTACCCTAAACATTTTCTCATCTATTCTTAGGACACAATTCCACTCAAGCCGAGTATCTCCGTTAGAAATTCAACACTTTACCAAAACTATACTGAGTGGGTCAAGTTGATGGCATTCTTAGAGAACGTTCCAGACACTGGAAGTGTTTGTGCTCCCAAAGGTGCTTATCAACAAGGAACAGTTGACTGTGGGGAAATCAAGGTCCTTGTGCCTGCAGAGTAATAGAGCCACCTGGGAGACCCACAGGGCAGCCTTCTTCCACTGCCAGGTGATCCTTTTCAGGACAAAAAGAGAGTAATGGTTCTTTCTAGACGCATCCAAGGGCATGCTATTTCGTCTGAAACATCCGTGAATATTAGGTATTGTATTCACAGAATTAGAATTTAGTTCTACACCCCGGTTTCTCATCTCTGGCTGCACATTAAAATCACCTGGTAGTATTTGAGGACTTCCAATACCCAGACCTTCTCCTGAACCAATTAAATCAGAGTCTCTGTAGGGCTGGGCAAAGAAAAGCAAAGCTCCCCAAGTAACTCTAACATGAATATAGAGTTCAGAGCACTTCTGTTGACCTGGAGTTAGGATCCATTATCTTTGTCCCTGAGGAAAAGAGACACTAGAGATTTTGCAGGAAACAGCTTTGACTCCAGGAGAAGACTGGAGCTAGTGACCCAGGCCAGTACATGAACTGGGTGTGTGGTGTTAGGAAAGTCTTTTGTGCTTCTATGCCTCAGTTCCTTACATATGCAAAAAGAACTTGGAAATGTCAAGTCTTCTTCAGGCTTCCATGGGGCGATGAGTGAACAAAGAACCCACTTAACAAAAATTACAGTTATGAAAATAGTGCTGTTGATAACAGGATAAATTTGAGGGGAAAAAATAGTGCCTTCAGAATTTTTATCTGATTGTGACAGAAGCCTAGCTTCTGGTAAAGAAATTGAAAGCCCAAAAGAGATTTATGATACAGTTATTATTCTGCACTGTTGTACAATTAAAAACAAATTGACCTTCATCTAAACAGGGTAACATGAACAGCAAACATTATTTGTGTAAAATATTTACCATACTGTAAGGTATTTTTTTTTAACAGACTTAATCTGAAACTTCAAATCAGAGCCTAAAGATTAAGTTAGGGGTCCTAAGGAAAATGTGCTCATCTGCTAAATATACCCACATACAAATGCCTTGTTAACACAAACCTGACAAGTTGATCTTCAAGCAAAGACTTTGTATCCAAATTCAAAGCATAGTGATTACTCAGTTGGGTGAACTGTCAACAATCTTGATAAGCTTATTTCATTCCATACCAAAACCTTTTTTTTTTTTTTTAACTTAATGCAATGTTCATGTGCAAAATGCATAATTAAAAAGGAGTGTCACTTAGGAGATGATTATCGACGAGTGCAAATGAAACACAAGGTGCTTTGCTAGTTCTCCCTCCTGACCTTGCCAGGACTCCTGTTGTATCAAGTGCCCAGCTGGAGAAAGCGGAGCTAATAATGGCCCAGCTGCATCATCTAACAGGATCTTTGTGATACAAGCAAGGTCAAGTGCTCTATCATGTAGCGTATTAATCTCACTGTGCACAGAAGGGGTGGGGGGGGGGCGCTGCTGGGACATGATTTCTAGCTGGAGAGCCTATGGAGGTCCAGGCTATGGGATTGTGAGTGGGAGTGTCCAAGGTGAAATGAATAGTACGTCTACAAGGAGCTGAAAAGGATGGTCTGGACATAATGTCTATGCTTGTGAATGTGTAATATTTTCAATGATCTTCAATACAATATAGTTTTACCACAAAAGCGTATCTTTACATCATTTAGGCATGCATATACATTACTAATTGCATTGTCCTTGAAACGTCTACTTCTTATGACCAAAACCCCTTGTAAATCCAGCTGCCACAATTACTATAATTCCATACAACTGTAACAAAGAGCTTAATATGCCAAATACAGATTTCATCTGTAGATCACCAATGTATTAGAAGTTTGACTTCTAATAATTCAAGACCCAAAAATCAAGGTCTCAAATGTAGCAACGAAGACTGTTGTTAAGGTGTTTTCTCCAAGAGAGATTTGTAAACAATGATAAAGCAACAATTGAATAAAAAAAATTGGAGAGGGTTATTAGATGTTGACCTTCTAGAAATCCATAGCCTGTAATTTCAGAAGAAGTAAAACCCTGCCATGTTTTATGCTATTGAAATTTTTTTTTCTAAGTAATTAGCAAATGCTCCTTACCTATCAGAAGAAATGCATTTAGACTATAAATTCACACAGATGAAAGTCTGAAAAGGATTGGGATACTGTTTCTAATGTGGCCCTACCATGTACAAAAGCAGACTCAACATTATCGTCAACACACGGCCGTAAATGTAGAGGTATCGGATACTCATCTGTCGTGAAGTCTTCAGGAATATAGACAACAAGGAAATAAAAACGAAATCTCTAAAGTCAAAGGCACTGAAATCCAAAAATTCCTTCTGAATCACTATTATTTCATTTTCTGTAGTGTCGCTTCAGGGTCAATTCAATAATTTAACAATACAGTTTTATAAGTTATTGAATATATGGATCAGACCTTCCTTTGGAGCATTTTGATAGCTAATATATCGGAAGGATAGAATTTCACTTTTGATAAAAGACAAGCAATCTTATCGGTCCAATTTGCAAAGAAACATCAGACATTTTACTGGATGTTAAAATTAATCTGCTTGGAAAATCTTAATAATATGGAGAACTGCACCCGTTAATTCACCAGATGCCTCTTGCTCCTTTACCACTGGGCAGACCCTCAGCTAGACGATGGAAAACAAAGATAGATAGAAACTTGGTCCCACCCTCGAGG
The DNA here is from genome assembly GCF_028018385.1 of Neofelis nebulosa. Lineage (NCBI taxonomy): Eukaryota > Metazoa > Chordata > Mammalia > Carnivora > Felidae > Neofelis > Neofelis nebulosa. The sequence goes on along the minus strand of NC_080784.1, from coordinate 4,191,914 downwards.
AGCTCCAGGTGTCTTGGAGAAGACATAGGATTCCGATTTAGTGGGAGGCGTTTGAAGGGGGAGGACATGGTAGAAACAGCTGGGAGCCCCGTGGAGAGAGGCGGGATTCTGACTGCCACGAGAGGCAGCTGTGAAGGCGTCCTGACTACACTCGCAGAGATTGAGGTCCACGGGGCGCACAGAAGACGAGGAAGTTTTACACGAAGGGAGGTGTCGGAATTCTTACTCTCCAAGAGAGAGCCTGCTCCAGAGGGGACAGAGGATCTGTCTCTAGGGTAGAGTGGTTTGGGAAACTGGAACCAAGATGGAGAGTGGCGTTCTATCCCACGCTAGCAGGTAAGGGCCCTGCACGGCAGCAGCACACTGAGGCTGCCACAGCCAGTGCTCTCGGAATGGAGGGCTTCAACAACAGGAAATTATTTATTCACGGCTCTGAAGGCTGGAAGTCTAAGATCACGTTATCAGAAGGTTTGCTTTCTCCTACCTCCTGGGCTTCCCGAGAGCCGCCTCCTCCCTGGTCCCCACGGGGCCTCTTCTCCAGGCATGCTTACTGCCTGGTGCTTCTTCCTGATCTTATAAGGGCAGTGGTCCTACCAGATTTGGCCCCACCCCCCCTGACCTCTTTCTAACTCAGTTCCCCCCTTAAAGGCTCCATCTCCACATACAGTCACGTTGGGGGCTCCAACCCCTAATTTTGAGGAAACACAATTCAGTCCATTATAGGGACCATTATAGGGTTTTAAGTAAATGAGAATTTTAGGAACATGACTTTGAATGTGGTGCACAAAGTGGAATGGAGAGAAGAATATTATCAGGTGCATTTAACAGAGAAAAGTAGAGCCCCTCTCCTGACGATCAAAGGGGATGGGTAGGCAGAATGTTCTGTGTTCGACTTTTCTTTCCGCATGCTTACAGCCGCACTCCCAACTTGTACTGGAGCTGAGTAAGTTTTGGCAGAACATTTAAACACCGGGCTTTGTTATTTTTAATACCAGTGGCCTGGGCCAGTGAGAGAGGTCAGGGCCTTTATGGAGGTCCTACCTTCATGCAGGACTGCAAAAGCCCTGCCAACACCTGGGATTCACCTGATCCCCCTGAGTCCCTTGTTCCATCCCCGGGGTGACCCACGGTGTCCACAGTGGCGCCACCCATTTGTGTCCTTCTCTGAGAAACCACACAGGTGTGGTTGAGTTCCAAATCTCCACAGAAATAGAAATTATATCAAAGGCATTTCTGATGGGACCCTACCAGCTGGTATTCAGCGGACACTTCTGTGGGTGCTGAGAATTCATGTCCCTGAATTTCCAAACACTGATGAACTTGCACATTGTCCACCAACTGTTCTGATTGTGGGGCCGGTCCAGAGTAGAGAGTCTCAGCTTCCTAACTCAGATAGGACGGGGCACTTCACATCTCTGCAATTAAAATAATGTTGATCAAAAAATTAAAAACAGAATTACCCTGAGACTCAGCAATTGCACTACTAGGTAATTACCCAGAGGATACAAAAATGCTGATCTGAAGGGGCACATGCACCCCAATGTTTATAGCAGTGCTCTCAACAATAGCCAAATTAGGGTAAGAGCCCAAATGGCCATTGGCTGGCAAATGGATAAAGAAGATGTGGTGTGTATGTGTGTGTGAGTGTATATAATGGAATATCACTCAGTGATCAAAAAGAATGAAATCTTGCCATTTGCAATGACATGGATGAAACTAGAGTGTATTATGCTAAGTGAAATAAGTCAACAGAGAAAGACACATATACGATTTCATTCATATGTGGAATTTAGGAAATACAATAGATGGACATAGGGGAAAGGAAGGAAAAATAAGATCAAATAGAGAGGGAGGAAAACCATAAGAGACTCCTAAATACAGAGAACAAACTAAGGGTTGATTGAGGGAAGATGACTGGGGGGATGGGCTAGATGGGTGATGGGCATTGAGGAGAGCACCTGTTGGGATGAGCACTGGGTGTTACACGTAATTGATGAATCACTGGGTTCTACTCCTGAAATCAATAAATACCACAATGTGTGTTAACTAACTTGAATTTAAATAAATAAGTGTAAAAAATAAAATTTATCTCTCAAAGGATAGAATAATACCTAACTCACAGGGAATTCTGAATAAATATTACATGAAATAGAGCACGTGGCATATTTCCCCATCCCAGAAAATGAAGCGTGTTTTCAACCCCTAAGTTAAATAACACTTGTTACTCCAGATGAGTCTTGCCTCAGAGAGCACTTGAAGGAACACGTTAGGAGCATTTTCCAAAGAGAAGGAATATCTGATGCCTATAGTGATGCAAGGTTTTTGTCTTGAGTCTTTCCAGGGACTAAAACACTACAATGTCGAGTGTGTGGTTTATGAAAAAAATGTTCATATTCACAGAGTGGCAGAAAAGAAACTTTTCCTAAGTGTCTGATATGGACTAAATGCTGTGATATAATTCTTCCGACAACACGCAAAATTGATGTCATGAACATTTTCCAGGTGAGGAAAATGAAGTCTCTCAACGAGTGAGCAGGTTTTTGAAGCTACGTCTCTTGGATTCCATAACCCATGAACTTTCCACTGTACCTTCCCGCCCCCAAAACTAGCCTCCAAGTGACACAATTCTGACCTGAGATGGAATCACAGCTCTTTAAGTTCATAACTATGTGATTAGGGCACATTAGTGATTTCCATAAGCCTTAATGGACTCATCTGCAAACCTATTCGAAGGTGCTCAGTGAAGGTTAGCTATTGGTATATTTATTATTTTGGTATAAGTTTTACAAAATTGTCAGAATGCCAAGCTCTGAAGAAATATTTGATTATTTTCCAATTAGTTTCCAAAAGCATATCAATTATTTTGATAATAGTACATGATAGTGTTAGTAATATGAAAGCAAAAAAATATAGAGGCTGGTCACATTTCGGTAAGGTTTTATCATATACATGCTGAGAAGTCCTTCTTTACATTAAGGCAATACAGATTACACACACACACACACAAAAGATAACATTAGTAAGTGAAAGGTAACAGCCCAAAATATACGATGTCTTTACAGTGCTTAGAATGGGCAGTTACATTTTATAAGGTTAAACCAAATAGTTGAGGTCAAACATTTACTCGGATACCTGAACATTCAATAATCCAGCACCCCAGCTACACATCACTCACCCGTAATTGCTAAAGAGAAAAACTGTCTTCAACCTCCCTCTTCAAGAAGATGTGTGGGAGAAGATTCTACACTTTTTATATCTTAGCATTTACCTACACAAATCATTAGAGAAATGTTTCTCCCAAAGCTAGCAAATCGTAGGCTTCAGATCCAGTCACTTGAGAAAGACCCTTTCTAGCCCTGGAAGCTGCCCTCTCCGAGTGTGCACCTAGGGTCCTGTGGTTGGAGGATTTTGCAAAATAAGAGACTTTGCATATGAATGGTGAAGACTGCTCTCCCCACTCCATTTTTTCCTCACTTTCACGTATAGCTGAGTTGTCACTAGTCCTCCTAAGATAATTCCTGTGTGACCTCGGCTCGATCATGGCACACAGTGCCGACCACAGGAGTTCTAGAGCGAGGATGTGCTCTAAGTGACAGACACTGGAAGAAGGTAAGCCATGGGCATGAGAAAACAGTTGTTGATATGGATAGAGACAGATGCTACTCGGTGAAAGTAACTCGATGGAAGCTTTCCCAAGTAACAACGCGCATGACGTCACCAAAATGTGTCGTCACACTCACCTACAACTTGCCAATGTGAGTGATACTTATAAAACAAGTTTGAAAAAGTATTTGACTAAGAGAATCCCAGATGATCATTCTGTTGTCTCTACCAAAAAGTATTACAAAATCATAGGATCACATGAAGAGGTGATCAATCTGCCAAAGCTGTAGAAAAATACATGTTATAGGATTTGTCAGAGGTAAAAGGACTACTAGGCCACTTTGTTTTCAGATTCCCACCCCCCCACCCCCAATATTTCTGATGGTTATAGAATTGTTCAGCATTGGAAACAGGTGTAACTTGTGATTTCTTGCCTAATTCTTAAAAATGTCAATTTTAAACTTAATATAATATTCATAATTTTGTATCTTTATTTGGTAGAGGGTCACCCAAATTGTATGACCTTTAGACTTGGCAAGACCTAAATCAGCCTCTGGAAACTATTATGACAGTTTGATATCTTGTTCTAAAGTTTTATTTAAAAAAAAAAAAGTAAAACCATCACATTTATTAAAATGTTTTCCGTTACAAATGAAATTCAAGAATATTCAAAAAGGAGAGGCATACACCCATCTTCTACTTCCTATGCCTTGTGTCTTGCTTCTTCCCATCCCACCCCCTGTAAACTTCACTCTGGGTTTTCTCTGCTTTTGGCAGCAACTAGATATTACAGTGCCATCGGCGAAATATCTCTTATGGCTGTGACATTCATGAAGACCAGCATACGTTTAAGTTTGTCTGATTAAAAGAAAACAATTTTTGCATTACCTTGAGCCCTCAATTACAGAACTGCAGATAGCTTTAAAATTATCTAATTAAAAAAATTCTAAGACATTTTCCTCAAAAATATTCACTTAAAATAGTTTTTCCACTGTCCATTGATTTGTTGTCCAGCATTGGGCGATTTACAGGAAAATAAATGCTCCGAGATACGGCTAAAGTAAGTGTTCGGTGTTACTGCTAACAAGAGAGTCTAATTGAAAACTGCATTGATCCTTTTTTCCACCTCCAACTATATGAATTCCTTTCTTGATTAACTGGAATTACCAGGGAAGTGTCTCCTACCTCCACACCACAATTAGAGCCGAGTATGGGTGTTAAATATCTAGGTGCCCTAATTTAGATTCACTGGCAATGTTTGCTCTGGTTCTGTTAAAAACAGCATTGTTTTATACCTGTCTTATAAATCCTAAGAAATTATAGTGTCTTAGGAGCATTAAAAATTGAACTATATAGGTGACTTAAGTTCCAATATGATGAAGAGACTAATTAGAAAAATCAATCATGAAATGTCCATTTGGCTTGAGACCAGCTTGACAGAGGCCATTTGAAAGGCATTTGCAAGCTGAATGCTGTTCAGGCAAAGTATAACCATGGTCATCGTAATTACATATTCAACAGCTTACTCACATATTGATTAGACATAATTCATGAATCATCTAGATTTGAGGCTTCACCTCAAAATCAAACTTGAAGACACCAATAAATATTTCCTGTATACTAAGAAAATGAGTTTTAATCAAAATAATTGATTTTTTAATCATAATTGTGGCTCACCACAACACAGAGTTAGAATGTCCATTGCATACTATTCGTTTATAAAGTAAACTTGAGTAGTAATTGATTAACATAGATTTTGTGCTTTAAATTTTGACTGAGAAGATTTATCACCCAAGGGAATGTCTTATTTTACACAGTAGATGAGATACTATGTGATAGTGTTTATGTTTGTCCCTGGTAATACAATAGTATAGATCTACAAAATTTAAATATCAGTAGACAAAAAATAGAAAAATCAATGTTATTAGCCCTACTATTAATTTAGGTGTACCTGCTCTTGTGAAATATTTAGAAGGACATAAACGTATTTAATATTTATATGCATGGAATTATGGACTTATATTTCTTTTTTTAAGTTTATTTTGAGAGAGAGAGCATGCGTGTGGTGTGACCAGGGGCGGGGCAGAGAGAGAGGGAGGGAGAGAATTCCACGCAGGCTCTACACTGTCAGCACAGAGCCCTTTGTGGGGCCCAATCCCATGAACCCTGAGATCATGACCTGAGCCGAAAACCAAGAGTTGGATGCTTGACTGATTAAGCCACCTAGGAACCCCTATGGACTTCTATTTCTAATGCCTGGACGCATCTCACTTTTAAAGATTGTCCTTGGGGCGCCTGGGTGGCTCAGTCGGTTAAGCGGCCGACTTCGGCTCAGGTCATGATCTCGAGGTCCGTGAGTTCAAGCCCCGCGTCGGGCCCTGTGCTGACAGCTCAGAGCCTGGAGCCTGTTTCGGATTCTGTGTCTCCCTCTCTCTGACCCTCCCCTGTTCATGCTCTGTCTCTCTCTGTCTCAAAAATAAATAAAAACGTTAAAAAAAAAAATTTAAAGATTGTCCTGATAAATTCTCAAAGAGGGGAACGATCATATGTACAATGTTCTATGCACATATTTCTAGTTTAAGACTTTGCATTTAGCTTCTAACTTATCCATTTATGTGTTTGTTCTTTCACTTATTTATTCATCCAGAATGTACTTCTCAACTAATACTACAGTGTTAATTTTTCACACTCAAAATGTGGAAGTCGAGGAGCCACACATCAGACACTCATTAGAAACATGGACTCTCAGATCCCCGCCCCCACCCCGTGCTGCCCCCCCTGCAGATATATTGATTCAGAATTAGTAGTTTCACAATATCCCCAATGGCTGTGTTAGAGAAGGTTCTGGTCAGAAAAACATTGTTCTGAATGGAGTGTTTTAGGTCACACTGGTAAAAGGTGAACCCTTTCATGCCCTGGTGGTACTGGTTCACATTTACTGCAGCACGACTGGTTCTAGAAAAAGAAAGGCATGACGAACCAGGGAACTGAGGACTAACTAGCGATTTCCAATGAGGCATACTATGGTTTATAACTTCCCAACATGCTCACCACCGACCCAGAAGAGGTTCGCTCCAGTATTTGGGTCCCATTCAATTTAATCAATAATATGCCTAAGAAACAACTAATAGGTTATCTTGAAATCTGTAAGGAAAAAAAAATATCTACCAATTCTGTAGCCTTCATGAAGTTGACAAAAGTGCTTGAATCAATGCTTTCAAAACCTGTATCTGTCTGTCTGTGAACGAGACTACCTTGGCTTCTGGGGCAGGGAGGGGGGAGGGGGATGCATGAACTGATTTGTAGAAGTTTATATACCCCTTTTTCCAAATTAGCAATGTTTTAAAGGACTAAGACATACTGAAGATAGTGATCGCTCTAGAGTGGGGAAAGCCTATAAAGATTCTGAAACATTGAAAACAGAGGCCAGGACAGAAAACAAATGGAATAAAATGCTACCAAATGCATATTGAAAAATTCTAGATTCTCTAGTTCTAAAAAATGAGAAGTAGAAACTAGTTTCAAAAAAAAAAAAAAGCAGAAAAATAGATGGAGACAGCATGTAAATGAGCCTGAAGGACTGGTGTCAGCATGGCATCGAGTTTGAACCACGACTGTTTCATTTGCCTATTACTTACTTCGTTCTGACATCCGGCTCTCTGGTAATATAACAGCTATCTCATAAATAACTCCGTCCACATTGCTAATGAAGACTGCTTGACCTCTCATCCCGTGTGGTGCTTTCTGCCGGCCATCGATCTGGAGCAAGGTCACCTCTCTCTGGATCTAATTTGCCTCCTTGGTGAAATGGTCTCATTACGCTGGAAACTTCCTAATGTACCTCTCATGCTGGGGGTATTCATGAGAGCCTCGAAACCATGGAGACCCTAAAGCACAGCCGCTAATTTTAAAGCTGTAGTTGACATTTCAACGAGGTAAGGTTAGAAGAATGGCAGCAGGAAGTTGGCAAAACAACCAAAAAGTTCAAGGACACTTACCTGGAGACAGCGGTTGCTTCACGCTTGGTGATGCAGATTATCTACACTTCACAATATCCACAATATCTACATGATGAGAGTTATTATGTGCGAGGGGCAACCAAATACGTGGATCAGGGTTCTCTCATCACCAATTAGCTCTAACAGTGTTTTAGCCTCTTGTAAAACAACCAAAAATTCTCAAGGATCCATGGGCTGATTAGTTTGTTATTCAAATTATGATCTTAAAATCATGCAATTAAAAAATTAGAAACGCTTACAGCTTGTATACACCTACAAAAAATGCCAACAAATTAAATGCATACGGAATTATATAAATGAGAATTTCTGAAAACATCAATGAATGTGATGAATTTCAGTAACAAATTGCCACTCAAAACGGACTCTTCTGGCACAAATCATCATCATTAATAATATTATTATCACTATCAATATCCTTTAACATGTCCACGATACTCTGATGAAGCACTATTAAAAACCATGGCAAAAATCTCTTCTGTAGGAAACACTGATATAATTTACCTTCCTTTGGCCCCAATGGGTCAAGGTCACTTGCACCTTTTTCTCATTAGCCTGGGGATATTATGGTAGTGCTACTTATAGCCGATGGAATCTTAAACACAATGCAAATAAGGTGGCCATGCTGATAATACAGTATTTGCTTACAGAGTTATATAATCATAAAATGAAAACACAAAATTAGAACCAAGGCACAGAGAACTAGAGACTCCTAAGAGGTCTTCAGATCCCAGTTTGAGATTGCTGTTCTCATTGTACTTGGAAGCAACACATATAAAGACATATGCTACGATCATCGTAACACCCACTGTCTCACAGGGTAGCAGCTGGGACAGACTGGGGCAACTGTGACTCACCAGTTTCCCCTCACCATCCAGCTACAAGCTTATAAACCTGGAAAATGTCTCTTATATATGGAAGACATAAAGATCAGATAAAACTTCAGGAACAGGCAGAAGTACAAATGATAACCCATCATTTGAAAATTGAAAGTGCAGACAATCAGATGTCATTTAATCCACGTGGAGTAAATTACCTGTTGTGTGTCATAGCTTGTTGTTTAAAGTAAGAACTGTCACTAATCAAAGGTCAATATGGCACCTTAAAATATAGGACATATCAGCTAGTTTTAATAATATTGTAGCTTAGCATTGTAACTGTACTAAACATAATATTCCAGAGAGTGCTTTGGGGTCTGTAGTGTCTCTAGGTTATCACAATAAATATAAATCTTTGCTGCAGTAAAATGTGCAGATATAAAAACCTGCGTAAGACCATTAATTCATTCAAAGGTGCACCCATACATCATTTCGAATCCACAGGTTCTCTTAGCAATTGTCGATTTGTCTCTCTCTCTTTTTAGTGTTTATTCATTTTTGAGACAGGGACAGAGAGTACGTGCATATGTGCACAAGCGGGGGAGGGGCAGAGAAGGAGGGAGACAGAGGATCCGAAGCAGGCTCCGTGCTGTCAGCACAGAGCCCGATGTGGAGCTCGAACCCACAAACTGTGAGATCGTGACCTGAGCCAAAGTCGGACGCTTAACTGAGTCAGCTGGGCGCCTCAATTTGTTTGTCTCTCAGAGTTCATAATGGACAGTTGCATGAATTCTTGGGCAGAAAAACCTGAATGTTGTGTTGCAATTGAACCCTTATATCAAAATGAGAAAGGAGCCTTCCTCTAAGATATTCACACCTTCCTGAGTTCAACCAGTGGATCATCAAATATTTATTCATTGCTCAGGACAGAGTTGATGGACCAATGCACCGGTGGCCACCGCTGGAGACACAGTGATACAATCTGTGTTGACTTTCCTTTCCCCTCCTACCCTACCGCACTTAATTGTATTTTGCATTTCTTTTTGCCCAGAGATTTGTACAAGCTATAGAACTGTCATTTTCCTATCTCTTTGTGTCTCTAAAATCAGCCTGCCTGACCACATTGTGGAAATATGAGTAAGATAGATGTTATAGAGCAACCATCAACAATTGAGCAGCATTCCTACTACTAAAATGAAGAATCGTCATTCTAATACTTGAGCTTTTCCAAACTGTGTTTTTCAGGTCACTGACAAGCCCCCTGACTCCTGCCCAGCAACCAGAGTTCAGAGTGGCTCTTTCCTGGGTCCATGCACTGCCCCCTTTTTTACCATCGCTGCTGTTCCTCAATCCACACTACCCAGAAAGGAGTTTTAAGACTGAATCTTAGCTTTTCCATTTACAAAATTGTGTGATCGGGAGTAAATTATTCTATCCCTCTAAGGCACAATTTTCTTATCAAATAAAGTGGAGCACTATCTACTTTGCAAAGTTTTATGAGTATTAAATTACATAATGCACTACCTGGCCCATTTGAGAAATTGAATAAATAGTAGCTATATCCAACCTTCCTTCCGTGTATCCATCCACTAATAAGAATGATCATTCTTATCCAAACTACTTATTTTTACTCTCATTTTCCACAGTTGGTACAACACAATATGCTTCTTTGGTTCACTATTAGTTTCTTTTGGTTTGAAGCTGGAACCTGGAAAACTCTATGGTACGCCTGCACCGCTGACAGGCACCTGTTTTTCCAGGCGTGGCCTAAATGTCACTTCCTGCAGCGTTGCTTTCTTTGCAGATGTCGTGTCTTCACTCTGAAATCTTACATTACTTTTGTTTATGACACTTTTAGAGAATGAAGGAATTCTGCCTTGCATTATATTTGTATAAATATTTGGTCTACTTTGCACCAGTATGTGTTTCTAGGGAACCAGAATTATGGCTCATTTTGGAACCCCATAGGTGTAGTAAGAGCTGAATTACGATATAGATTAACGCTGTCCTTCCTTCCCAAACGGATTCTAAGTCCTTTCAGGAAGGATGCTGTTCGCTGCCATGTGACCCAGTCCATTACCAGCAATCTGAAGTCTCCTCCTATGTTGTGGTTATGATTATTATTATGGGCCTACGCTAGAGATTGTGTCTAGCCATGTCTCCCGTGATTTAAGTAAAACACAGATTTTAAACCAGTCATTCTGACTTGAAGCCTGAGATCGAGCATTTCTGAGAAGCTCACTGGTGAAGCCAGCTCTGCCTTTGTGGAGCTCACCTGGAGGACAAGGAATTCAATTATTTTTAATATCTGACCTTTGATGTCAATGAAAAGAGGTGTGGAGCTGCATGTAGAATGTCTCTGAACCAGGATTTGTGCCGAAGATTGACTTTCTCTGTGTTTACTCTACCACAGAGCCAATATCCACCTAAATCTCTGTGGGGGCGCTGGCACAATCTCCTTGATATTTTGTAAGAGATTAACAGAGTCCCTCTGTTTAAATAATTATCAGTAAAAGGTAAATATATAGCCAATGTGTTCCTGAAAACAACCCATCCTTCTCCATGATATGAACGTTTTTTTTCCCCACCTATGGAGAAGTATATTTAGATTACATTCTTTTATACACAAGGAGAGGAAGGTATCCACTCAATACCAAAAAAGATTAATAAAATCTACCCGAGTTTAAATCCAACATAGCAAATAGTGTTGGTCACCTGAACAAAGTTCTCTAGAGACTTCGTTAGCAGCTATGAGCAGTGACATGGCTTCAACTAACCAGGCAGGTGACATAAAGTCACTGTACAATGTAATGTCCCACCAAAGACCGACAGGATGCCTATCACCCCCCAAAAGTCAGTACATGATGCATCTGTAGGGACTACCCGGTGGGTCTCCACATTCCTCATTCACCAGCATCCCTCAGAGCCTCGTGAAAGTACAGAGTATGTGCCCCACTCCCAGAGTTTCTGATTCAGCTTGGCTGGGAGTCTGCGTTTCCAATAGGCTCCCGGGTTGTATTCCTTCTGCTGGACCAGGGGCCATGTGCTGGGTGATCTCCTTACCTACACACAAGTCCACAGGAATGATAGGGTCATGGCAAAGTTGGATTTTGATTATGTCACTCTCTTGTTCAGAATTCTTCAATGGACTCTTCTTTAGTAAATAAAGTCCAAGCACCTTGTCCTGCTTAAGCTCTTCTCTGACTTTGGACTCTCTCTCATATTATATATTATATATGCATTATATATTATAAGTGTTATATATTAATATATAATATATTATAGTCATATATAATTATTATATCATATATTAATATATATTATAATTATATATATATGTGTGTGTGTGTATATATCTATATATATATATCTGCAAACATGCTTGTCCATTTTTTTTCAATCCTGTTCCTTCACCGGATGGTTATTATGTCTGAAGGCTCCTGTTTTTGTCTGTCTCTCCATGCCCTACCTGTTGGGGGAAGGTGAGGGGATTCACATTCTCTCCCTTTGCTTCTCCCAAAGCTAACTTCAGAGCTGTGGGAACCCCTCCCACACTCTAGGCACACCATTCAAGCATCATCCTATAGGCATTGCTGATGGGAGGCATTCTAAGTAAATTGTAAATAATTATCTTGACTCGGGCACTAAATGCCATGGCATAACGTTGCAACGTGGATCTGCTTCAAATCAACTGTTGCAAGAATAAAAAGTATGACACATCGATTTGGCATACTAACTAATTCAAAATCCCAAGGTATACCTTCATCATCTACTGCATAGTCTAAATATATCATGTGGAACATTTAATACATTTTCACCAAATATGAGAGAGGAATGCTTAATACTTTAGAAAGCCTGTTGTAAATTCTAGAAAGAGGCTATTGACAAATTGTGTCCAACAGGGAGAATAAAAAGTCAAGGTTATGCTCAGTCAAAAGGTTGAAGAAAAGGATTTTTAGGCAAAAGCCACAACAACAACAACAAAAACAAAAAACAAAAAAATGCTGTACCATGATCTTTGGAAACTTGTCTTTAAATAAAGTAATAATTCAGTATCAAATGAGCCTAAATGAGTATTTTGTTTTAGATTTGCAAAGTATAGTTTTCATAGAAAAAGTATACATAATTATTTATGGCTTATATAATAATGTCAATTAACTCAGTGGCTGGAAGAAATTCCCTACCTCTGGAAATACAAATACCTCTGAGAAGGAAAAAAAAATGCATATATATATGTATATGCATATAACATATATATGTATATATAATGCATATATATGTATTTTATATATAAGAAATACATGCATATGTGTATTATATATGCATTTAACACATATGTATACTTTATATACAACATGTATATGTGTAACATATATGTACATAATGTATATGCATATTTTATATAGTGGCACATATGTAATACAGATATAATGTATACAATGTATATGTGTGTTTTTTATATATAACATATGTCTACATAATGTGTATATGCATATATGAAGAAGGATATAATTTCCATTTTGTAAGTTATATGAAAATATTAGGGTCAAATCCTCATATATAGCCCCCAACATCATCATCAACTGTTACCAGTGAACATTATCCATCAGACTGATGCTGGGTGGCTTCTTCTAGTACTAAGTGCCATTTGTAGCAGACAAGTGAAATTCCTCAAATACTTTGTGTTTTTTTCTTAAAATTTTTTAAGTTATACTTTTTATTTTGAGAGAGGGAGAAAGTGCGTGCACACGTGTGAACAGTGGAGGGGCAGAGAGAGAGGAGAGATAGAATGCAAAGCGGGCTCCAGGCTTTGCTCAGAACCTGACACAGGCCCTGATCCCGTGACCCTGGGGGTCATGACCTGAGTTGATATCAAGAGCTGGATGCTCAACTGACTGAGTCACCCAGGCGCCCCTCCTGAAACACTTTGTAAGTGGGTTTTATGTTGCCATTTCCTAGATACAGAAAATGGTTGAGAGGTTAAAAATGTTCCCAAGTGACATCAGCTACTAAACAGCCAAAACAGTATTCAAATCTAGACCAGTCTGATTCCCAAACCCTGGTCTTTAATCAGCCCACTATGCACAAAAGTTACTTTGTATACTACTGTGAACAGAAGAAATGCACATAACCTGAAGCCAGATACCCGAACTCCTACAGCAAATGCAAAGATGACCATTTGTGTTGGAAAAGCAAAAAAAAAAAAAAAAAAAAAAGAAAAAGAAAAAGTTTAATTTTATCAAAAATCTTAAAAAAGATACATTTTGTCAACATATTATACACACAATTTAAGACCATGATAAAAATTAAATGTTGTAAAGTTCACATTTAGTGTTTAATTAAAATTATAACTGGAAAAAAAAATCAAAGTTCAATTATGTAGGAACTATCCAAATGTGGTGATTTAGGTTTTTCTTTGTTTATCCCCTTATCACTTTCCCCTAGTGTACTTTTAGAGATCTCATGATGCATACACTTTAAAGTAACATTATGATAAAATATTCCACAGCCCATTTCAGTAGGGTATCTTGTAACCACGTAGCAGGTCTTTGCTTTATCTGTAAGAACTGGCCTCAGCCAAGGGTGGGGTACCTCTGGCTGTGGCTGGTGCCAGGTATAGGGCAATACCATGAAGAAATACCCTACGCCAAGGTTAGCTAGCAAAAATGCCACCCATTAATTCATGTTAGGGAAGAAAGGGAACAAGGTCATTGGGGGAATGTGGACTTCTCTGGATCCTTGCCATCAGCGGTGCATGTGAGTGATCAGACTCTACCTCTGGTCAGTCATCATCCATCAGACTCAGAATTCAGGCCCTGTTACTGATGATTAACAGCCCAGAAGTTCTCTTAAATAGACCCTCTTTTCATCAACACTATCATCTGGGATTCAGGAAGATAACCTCCTGTCTTCCTGAGAACTTTATTGGGGTTCTTGCCTCTGAAAACAGACCTTATTATTTTGGGGGGGCACTGAGGGCAGAAAGCAGGGTGATTTGCTGGGGATAGCAGGGAGCCCAGATGTGTTCACGGCCTCCTCTAACCCCCAGGATGACTGCAAAGATTTCACTTATGATAGGAGATGAAGTCCAGTCCTCAAAGTGGGAGCCACTGAGGATCAGAGCCCTAATCGCCTGCTCCCTTATGGAATATAGGAATCACTGCAAACCTTTATTTGCAGATGCCTGACCATGAGCCAGACTAGATGCTGAGCACATAACATTCACCATCCACTTTGCACAACGCTTTGAGAAGACAGGAGAGGGGCCCCTGGGTAGCTCAGTCAGTTGAGCACCAAACTCTTGATTTCCACTCAAGTCATGATCTCTTGGTTCATGGGATTGAACCCTGTTTAAGGCTCAGTCCTGAAGGTGTGGAGATTGCTTGGGATTCTCTCTCTTTCTGCCCCTCCCCAGCTCTCTCTCTCTCAAAATAGACTTTATATATATGTATATACATGTGTGTGTGTGTGTGTGTGAATAAAAGAATAATACAATAATACAATAATAAGAATAAAAGAAGATAGGAGAACACTGGGTCAAGTTTCATTAAGAAATTTATTTACTCCAGGTCATTACATTGTGAGTGGAAAAGTACATTCAAAAATTTCTAACTTAACCTCATAGCTGATGCCCTCACCACGATGGCTGGAGACCTCCCAGCGGGAATGTGAGGAATGTAGCGATGCTGTCTCGATGGACAAGAGCAGAAAAATGTGCTTGCAGTTTTGGGTGTTCCCAAATGCCCTAAGCTTTGAAAGGTCTTATGTCTCCTGATAGGAACTCCCAACCTAAGGGAAACTCTTTTGTAGCTAGAGACCTCATACTTACCTCTCTCTCTGTTCTTAGCCTGGAACATGCTTAAAAACTTTGCTCAAAAAATATATATTTTTTAAATTGTTCTGCTGGGCCTACTTTAGCAGCATGAAACAACTCTGCTGAAGAAATACCTTAATAGGAGCCTCGAGGTCTGAAAGATATTATTAATATAACTTCCAAAGGTGCCAAACTTGCTTCTGGGCATTAGAAGAGATTCTAGTTCTTTGCTATTATTTGAAAACAGGATCTGTATGCGAGGACCAGCAACATTTAGACTTCTCAAATATCGCTCATGGATGTAATATAATAACACATTCCTCCTCAGAGAAAGATCACTCTTATCACACTTATATTGTTCTTCAAAGCCTGATAGGGAATAATGTTCTTAATGTTATTTCGGTAGGAATGTCCTTGCCTCTCATGTCATGAGGTGAAAGGAAAGATGTAACTCAGAAAGCCTTTGGGGGATTCTAGGAACAGGTGTGGTGGCTGCAAAGAATCAGTGATGGACTTGGAGAGACTGCACGATCAGGATGGGGTCAGGCCCTACCTAGGATTAGCTAGCGTGGCCACCATGTCCTTGCCTGGGAATGGACATCTATCTTCAGAAATGGTTGGGTGTTGGGGCAACATTTCCTAACTGGGGTCTACCAGTTGTACATCTTCTGTGATGATTCAGCGGGTGACGATGGCTGAGAAGCTTTGCTAGAGCTGATGGTTGCAAGTGGGAAACAAGACCAAATTCAGAGGGAAGATGAGCTGGACAGTGGCCAGGACAGGATCAGCGGATGAGAGAGAGCACATAGCCCACACCTGACATGACAACAGGGACGACAGCCAGCGTGTTGTTTTGTTACATAAGAAGGAGTGTTGTGACAAGGTGTGATCTTTGTCCAGGAGTCCAGGAGACCTGTTCTGCCTTTAAGTAGCATAAAGGGACAAGTCCTAATGCCCTTTGTCGTCCATCACTGCAGGAACAGGTGAAGATCCATCTGGGGATCTTCATATTCCTCTCTGGACATTAGGGTTCCCCTTCATAAACTCTTAGGAAGTGGGGAACAATGGATACTGGGTTAATTTTACCAGCAGGTGCAAACGCTGATCAAGGTAAGGGCCTCTTGACTCTTGAGATAACATGAACTCCATGGATTGGAAAAATGACCACTAGTTTCCATCGCCATTTTGGGTAGTGTCTGTAATGAAAGTACCACATACAGCTGGATGAAAGTTGATAGAATGGGTGCAAAATAATTAAAAAACGAATCCCTGTATGACAACTGTGTCCGACTCTAATTAGATACGTAAGACACACGGCTTTTTGACTGGAGTGAAGACAAAGTTAGAGCGTGACAGGAATGTTGTTTCTTATTTCCTGATCATCACCTATATTTTGCTCTAAATGGAGACATCCCCACCGCAAAGGTCAAATAGTAACATGGCCCTGGGAAAAGAGAACTAAATATAAAATGAGGGGAATAGCAGTGTGTGAATTTTAAGGCTTATTTTGAGTGCATTGGTTTTATTGGAAGAAAAGGATATTGATAATGTTGTCAGAACAATCCTCATGAAGCTCAGCACATTTTTGTGTAGAAGTGAAAGCCTGTCAGAGGTCAGTCTGCTGTCCAAATGCTCGGATGTCTCGCCACCATATTAGAATAGATGGGAGAAGCAGTACCCTGCCTGTCCCACAAGCTGACTGCGGGGGGACCCAGAGCATGGGGATCACAGGACCATCCACGACACTGCTCTGAAGGTATTCCCTTGAACATCAAGAGGACTCTGAGTCTCTTTACAAAGTCCTGAAATGTAACTTCACTGATATATTTATTATATATTTTATTTTTTTAAATATGAAATTTATTGTCAAATTGGTTTCCATACAACATCCAGTGCTCATCCCAACAGGTGCCCTCCTCAATGCCCATCACCCACCCTCCCCGCCCTCCCACCCCCCATAAACCCTCAGTTCTCAGTTTTTAAGAATCTCTTATGCTTTGGCTCCCTCCCTCTCTAACCCCCTTTTGTCTTTCCCTCCCCCATGGACTTCTGTTAAGTCTCTCCGGATCCACATAAGGGTGAAAACATATGGTCTCTGTCCTTCTCTGTATGACTTATTTCACTTAGCAAGTTATTATATATTTTAAATGTGAGTCGGACAAGCAGGACACGAACTTTACCAAGAGGTGGGGTTTGAACGGAGTAGGCGTCCTTACGGATGTATTATTGGTAGGGCTCTAATACAACAAAAGACAGATGAGTTTAATATGAAGCTTTTATGGTTAATAAGAAAACAGACCAATATTGCTAATTACATAATTTATTTTTCTCCTCCGTTGTTAGGATATGCTTTCTCAAACCATTAGGGGTGTAGAAACACTACCGCAAATCCAGCACCGCTTTAGAGAGTGTATTGCCTTCCCCCCAGAGGACACCGCTATGAATGTAAGCTGTTATTGGAGAGTGTGCATAACAGGCTCAATCTCCATCTAATTTCTCCTTTCTTAGAGGAGATCAATTTTAAGAGAAGTAGAAAAACAAGTGTTTCCCACACACTTTCCATACAATATTGTTAGTATCTTGATTGACAATGATCACTAATGCTTTCTTGGGCATATTTCTGTAGCTATTTCAAGGCGCGCTGAGCCAAGTCCTACTTATTCAGCGGCTGCCCAGCTAGCCCTTTGGGGACATTCCAGTGCTCTAGAAATTTGAGATGACCAGGGCACTCTGTCAAGTTACCTTGGCAACAGTGGTTTACTGGCCAGGATGCCAATCTCAGGACTCAAAAGGCTCCCAGAAAATCACATCATGCAGGCCAGTCTCTGGGGACCTCGATGTCACAGCCTCACTTGAAAGCCCATTCCAGGATTAAATCACATCATTCTTAAGGTCCGTTTTCTTACGTTTAACTGAAATTGCTATTGTAGATTCTGGGTTTTCCCCCCTTTTTCCTTACTAAACGGCCACAAACACCATCTGTTCCTATTTCCAGTGTGTTTCCTGTGCAACCTAATGAATCACTAGAAGTGTCTTTCATCATTTTGAGCTGGCAGTGCTTGTCTGAATAGCCGCGCGTGCTCCTGGGGCTCCCGTAACACCTCCAAATCTTCACCCCCATCACTGCCATGATGAGGAAGGACCCCTCATCAAATACCTCCTCACCTCACCTGCCTGACTTCTCAGGACACCGAAGCCTGTGCCCTCTGTTTAGTTAAACTCACACTAAATGCCAGCTTTCACCTCTGATTTTTCCCATTACTTTCACCAGAAGACAAGGACCTGTTTCCTTACCTCTGTCACCTTTTCTTACCCTCGCAAGTTCAAAACAACGGTCTTCCATGTACTTGCCTGTGTTCCCCACATCGCCTAGTGTCTCCAAAATACTTACTAGTTTGATTTTTAAAAAATGTTGAAAGCATCACTTGCCGTGTATATATATTTTTTCAGTATATTTTCTTTCGCCCCATTTTATACTTCATTGAGACTTTTAAAACCCTAAATCAATACATATAAATATTGTCAAGCCCTGTGAAAACAATTTTCTATTCTTAATTAATTAGAGAAATGTGAATCTCACATTCCCAGTGAACTGGTGATAACTTCAGAGAAATGTTTTGCTAGTTCTCTAATTTGACACATTCCAATATGGATGTGAATTTATTAGGATATGTCACTAAATATGGAAAACACAACAAACTGAGAGTTAAGATTCCATGTTTTGGCAAACTATGTAAGGTGCAAACTCATGAGTCTTACTTCAGTCAAAATGCTTATTGAATATTTCCTACATTCAAGTCCATCTTCTAGCCCCTTGGGGGCAGTAATAACCAAGGCATCAGGATTCTCAAACAAGACTGTTTGTTTAAGTGTTCCTAGACCCTCATGCCAAGCATTGGACTGGTTTAGTCTCCCTACAAACTCTATTTTGGAGTTGAGACTTGGAGCATAAGCAGGAAGAATGGTGACAAGGGAAATCAAGTCCCGTGGTAAAGGGAGAACATTCTAGGTACTGTTTACATGAGTCCTGAGGTAGGAAAAGTAGAGTGTGTGTCAGACACTACACACACCAAAAACACGCAGATAGAAAAACGGAACGAGAGGCCCAAAGTCAGGCTGGAAAAGTAGACGGGGGTCTGCGCTTATAGGCTAAGGGCAACAGGAGGCATTAAATGCAAGTAGGTAGAAAAAGTGGTACCAATTGGCTTTTAAATGATCCACCATTGGAAGCATGGGACAGGGAGTTACAGGGAAGGTGACGTTAAATCAACATTAAGACTGGTTGGCAGCTATGGGCAGTCACATGCAAGAGAGAACACAGTGGGCTTGGAACAGGAACTGGTCACAAGGATGAAATGAACCAAATAGGGTGGATACAGGGAACCTTATTTACTGGTGGATATAAAAGTAATGAGAAGGAAGAATCATGACTTGGGCAACTACGTCACTAGAAACGGCACCTTTGAAGACATGTAGCCCTACAAAAGGGACAGCTTTATTATGTGTGTGATGATTTGGGGTTTGAGCATGTTGATCTATGAAGTATCCATGCTAATCTATGCGGAGACATTGAGTTAAGTGTTGAATATATGTGTTGGAGCTCAGAACAGACGTTAGGGTTGGAATAAACGTTTGGAAAGTTCCTGACACACTGATGACAACTGGAACCATAGGACTAGTTTTCTCAAAGGATGATCTGAGAACCACCTATCTACAAAGTAGAGAAGATCCAAGGCCAATCAGGACAAAGGGAACTGGTAGAGGGAAATGAGCCTCCAGAGTGGAAGAAAGAAAACCATGGGAATGTGCCACAGAAGTAAAGAAAAAATAACTTTTCAAAAGGGGTGGAGTGATAGTAAGACAATAAATAATATTACTACTGAATTCCAATGCATTTGTTAATAGAAAGATCAGGGCCTGCTTAGTAAGAGCATCTATCAACAATTCCCAATTCATTATCAATGTATCCCCTCAACAAATACTCATTGAGCACCTACTCTACCATGGATCCTTCTGTTAGACTTTAAATTCTTCAAAGACATGGATCATATAGGCCTTAATTTTGTGCTGCTTAAATATTACAAATAATTCAATAAAAAAAATTGTTCAGCTCTTTGTAAAATTTAGGTTTAGAAAAGGCAAAACCAACCTAGCAGAATTTCAGTGTAATGAAAGCTGACAGAGAAAAGGACTTTGTGAATATAGGGGTGTCCAAGATGGCGAGACTCTACAATGGCATCCAGGGATGCAGAATGGAAATAGCCATTGAATGGGTCATTAGAAAATCCCTGTTAATAGAGAGAGAAAAATTTCAGTAGTACCATGGGTTCAAAAGATCAACTTCAAGGACTTAAGAAAAGGGGTAAACAGCAGGGAGCAAGATGTAATTACATGTTACCTAGTATTCAGTCCAATTCTAAAACAAGTCTCATATGAGATGAATAATTACATAATTCTGCAAATAGGCAACAGTCTTCTAAAACATTTGAAAAGCTTACCATAAGTTATATTTAATTTTAGTATAACTAGTGTTCTTAATAACTTATTAACATTACTGATTATGTAGAATTCCATAGCCCTTATAATTTATAGGTTGAACATTCATGTAGTTAGCTGCTCAAATTATGAACTCTCTGAATTTCCATTACATCTGTTCCTAAGAATTTAACATCAATTTTATTGTATTTATCTACCTTGCCTTTCAAGGTTTAACATTTCAAATATCACCCCAACTAGACATTTTCATTCGCTTTGGAATTAAAGTGAAATTAAACATCATATGAATTTCTAGCAGAGTTATTTGAGGCAGAATTACAAGAATTTTCTCCAAGTTTTAGGTAAATGGGTTGAACGCATTTTAGTGAGGTTCCTAAGACTGATACAATGCAATTAGTTGGGAAATGTCACTGCAGACAGAAGACAAATGAGCAACATAATACTTTGCCTTTCAAAGTATCTGCTTAGGAAATGTCTTTGACTCAATGATTCTGTCAAACAAGGTAAGATGGCAGTAAATTTCAATGAAAACAAAATACTAAACACTCTACTACTACAAAAAATGAAGACAGCAACGCAATGATGAAATAGCGACTTCCAGATATGGCCAACAAACTCATTTATGTAAGACAAGGGAACCATATACCACAGGAGCAGAAGACTTTGTGTAGAAAATGCCATATTATATTAATACGGTTCTCAGAACTGCCCTGGATATTTCTATCATGAGTATTGTTGTTAAATATCCCCTCTCTACTCATATTAGCTAATCTCATGATAAAGTAACTCAATTTCTAAAATTAACCATTAAAACTTTATTCCTATGGAATAGTTTTAGGTTCACAATAAATCGAGAGGGACGTACAGAAATTTCCTGTATACCCCCTGCCCCCTTACATGTGGAGCCTTCCCTCCTTATCAACATCCCCACCAAGTGGTACATGTGTTACAAGCGATGAACCTATGCGAACTAGTCTTTATCACCCAAGGTTCCTGAAAACCCTCTGTGCTGCAACTACTCATCCCTGCCCCCCACCACCCCTGGAAACCACTGATCTTTTTACTGCCTCCATAGTTTTACCTTTTCCAGGATGTCATATAGTTAGAATCATCCAGTAGGTAGCCTTTTCAGATTGGCTTCTTTTATTTAGTGATATGTATTACTCAGGGTGCTGGCACTTCTGGGTCCATTCATGCCCTCCTTGTTTCTAAAACCCAAACTCACTTTTCTCAGTAATCATCTCTAATGGCCACAATTCCTAAAATGAATAAATGCTGGTGTTTTCTATCAAAGTACAGCATAATATATCAAGGAGTTGGATCACTCTATTGGACACCTGAAATCAATGTGACATTATGTGTCAACTATACTAAAAATTGTTTTAAATCTAGATATCAGAAGATGAAAACACACTCAATTGAAAAAAATCACAACTATTACCTCTCTATTTTATGGGCTTACAGAATCCTTTGATAGTTTATGGATATTATTATTGACAGGTTGGTATTATGATGTGTTATTATATTGTAAGCCAAAAAAAAAAAAAAGAAGAAAACACATAATTTGTGCTTGGCCCCAGTTGTGCTAATCATCATCACTACCACCACCATCATCATCACCACACATTTGAAACTAAAGACAGCAAGTGATCATGACTTTTCCTGTTTCCAGTTGTTGACTCTTAGTGACACAGATGTGCATTTTCTCCCTAAAGGGGTTTCCTGTGGGCAGCACTGATTCATAAGGCATATCAGAGTTCTGAATTTTTTTAATGTTTATTTATTTTTGAGAGAGAGAGAGACAGAGTGCAAGTGGGGGAGGGGCAGAGAGAGAGGGAGACACAGAATCTGAAGCAGGCTCCAGGCTCCGAGCTGTCAGCACAGAGTCCGATATGGACTAATGAGAAGGAAGAATCATGACTTGGGCAACTACGTCACTAGAAACGGCACCTTTGAAGACATGTAGCCCTACAAAAGGGACAGCTTTATTATATGTGTGATGATTTGGGGTTTGAGCATGTTGATCTATGAAGTATCCATGTTAATCTATGCGGAGACATTGAGTTATGGGACTTGAACCCATGAACCTGAGCCGAAGTTGGATGCTTAACTGACTGAGCCACCCAGGTGCCCCACAAGGCATATTAGAGTTCTGATCATAGATAGGGATTTGGAACAAGGCATGGAAATTTAATTTTTATGTCTTAAAAATGACTGTAGGATTTCTCTGATACTTTCATTTAATATACTAATAACGGGTCTTCAGTGAAATTCTGTAAATTTTCACATTGTTATTAACCATGATCATTTTAACATTTGCAATAAATACTAAGCAGGCAGCCTGGTAAATGCCTTACTAGGCTTTTTAGAGTTTTCACCATTTTACTCTTTAGAGGACTTAGTCAAAGACTAACAGAATTATTCAGCATCTCTAGTTAGATGTGCTTTATTTGGTAAGTGACTAAAAATATTATCTATAGAGTATTAATGTACATACATAAAATTTGAATGGTGCTATTTCATAATCTGTATCCCATTGCTTATTAAATTTGTATATATTACTTTAAATTTTTTACAATATTTACTTATTTTTGAGACAGAGAGACAGACACAGAATCGAAAGTAGGCTCCAGGCTCTGGGCTGTCGGCACAGAGCCCGATGCGGGGCTCAAAACCATAAACTGCAAGATCATGACCTGAGCTGAAGTTGAACGCTTAAGCAGTGAGCCCCCAGATGCTCCTAAAATTGTATACATTACTTTAAAACAAAACAAAACAAAACAAAACAAAACAAAACAAAACAAAACAAAACAGCAAACACTGACACACACACACATGTCACGTTATTCCCTAACTTCAGGAATAGTATAATATATAGTGAAAATAGATTAGATTTGGAATCAGATGGCCTGGCTATGAGACGACACTCAGATGACATCCATGAACTATGCGTCCCATGTCCAGCCACTTACTCCTTTGAGCCTGTTTGCTCATGTGCAAAATGTGTGTGAAAATAACATACCTCAGTATGTTATTGTAAATGTTATAGGGAATAAAATTGTAAGTGTGTTTGTTGTATGTATTTATCATGTATCCCTTTACACAAATATTTAGAAGATCCATCCGTGGATGTGAAAGTGCTTTATGAACGCTAAATTGCCATCTAGATGTAGAGCTCTGTCTATATCTGTAAATGTGGCTGCATCTATAACTTCAGAGGGCTAGGGTGGGATTTAAGTCATGCACCCAGGTCCTTTGGTAGAATGCAGCGAATCAATTAATGGATGAACAACTAAATATCAGGAGTGAGATGAAGCAAATAAATGGTTGATCTCATTGCTCTTTGCTGGGAAGGAAATGATTCCCAAGCTTTCTTTCGGCTTCTGCTTCCAGGTTTAACCACTTCCTGTGGTAAGTTCCCTGAGAGCAGGAGTCCTTGCTTGGGTCTCAAAGCCCCAGTGACATGTACCACTCATGAAATCTTCAGGATTTTTAGCAAATTGCTAGTCTAAAATTTGTCAGAAAGGAAAACTGCTAAGTCCATCATGTATTTGTTTTTAAATTTTTAGATTTATTTTGAGAGACACAGAGAGAGCACAAGCAGGGGAGGGGCAGAAGATGAGGGAGAGAGAGAAGCCCAAATAGGGTCTGTGCCATCAGCTCAGAGCCCAACGCCAGCCTCGAAATCAGGAACCATGAGATCATGACCTGAGTCGAAGTTAAATGCTCAACCAACTGAGCCACCCAGGCGCCCCAAGCCCATCATGTTTAAATGCAAGATGACTAGTATGTCTTAAAGCAATTGATCTAACACTCTGTAATTCTTAATTAAACACCACCACATGAGCTTTTCTTATTTATGATTTCATGTCTAGAGCTCAATTATATTGTAAAGTTTCTTTATTTAGAGAGAGAGAGAGAGAGAGAGAGAGAGAGAGAGAGAGAGAGACAGAAGGAGGGAAGGGCAGAGAGAGTGGGACAGAGTGAATTCCAAGCAGGCTCCATGCTGTCAACACAGAGCCCAACTCGAGGCCTGAACTGTGAACTGTGAGTTCATGACCTGAGTCGAAACCAAGAGTCGGACACTTAACCAACTGATCTACCCAGGCACCCCAGGAATATTTTAAAGAATATTTTAGAGCTGACTGCTAGAAGGGGAGTGAGAATTCATCCAAGGGATACTCCCACTTGATGGCCAGGCTATTTGGCTCAGTGTGTAAAGTCAAGAGTTTAGCCAAAGACTCACTCTTTTTTCTTGGGCTAATGATCATAGTTTTTAGCTCATAGTGCAAAGACATTATACTTCTATGCAAGCACTTCTTTTTACCCCCTTCCTTTCACACTACAGTGCTTTGATTCATGTAAGATAGAATGACACTACCATATTATAGTGCTGCTTTGTGTAAAACAGGACAGTAACATTCTAAAACATTCAAAGTACCAAAAAGTTTGAGTTCTATGCTTGTACTATAAGTTTCCAATTCTCCCATACAAGGCCCCCATTTTCCTGACAAATGCAGTATAGATTTCTAGTTGTCTGAAAGCTTATACTAATTTGTAAGTAATAGTAAATTGGCATTACCAAATGGTGTATTTCTCCTTGGAATAAACATAATTACACAGCTTTACTTGTTGTAACACTTATATCTTTAATTAAAGTACCTAGGAAATCGTATTTCCCCATATATTTCATGGACATCAATATCATCTTAGTTGGTATTAACCTCTTCTGAGAAGCTGCCATTCTACTTGGTTAATCATGATTTTGTTTTTCACATGAAAACTTGTAAATCATTTAGGGAAATCATTGAAATTCTTGAATTGGCCGCAACATGTGAGAATATTGGTTTTCTGCTTATTTAATTGATTTTGAATGTAACATAGCATCAACATGGGGCTATTTCTTCTACAGCTTTCAGATTCAAATACCTATAAAATTTTACTTTTCTTGTAAAATTGTGTATAGTTCTTCTTGCAACCCATGGCCTTTTCATCAAATGCTTTTTTTCAATTTTCAACAAAGGAATGTCAAATTCTGGACATTCTTCTTTTTCTAGGGGTTGGTAGCCACACCATTGCAAACCCAATATATATTTTTTATCTGCCTACCTCTCCTGTTGAGCGATAATTAAGTTGAGTTATAACTAGATATGCTTAATGTTGTGCAAACACTGAACACAAAATGAATGTGGCATTTAACACATACAAGGGCCTTAATAAGTGTTTGTGGAATGAAGCCAGGCTTCTGATTCTCATCCTCACTCCCCATTGTGGATTCCGTCTTATCCAGCCTCAGCCCATCACTAAGCCAAGAGCCCAACAGCAATCCACCTCAACTCCACACGACACCATTTAAGTCCTGGGCCAACAACATGGCTGCTTCAGGACTTTGATACTTTGATTATCTCCTCCATTTTGGCTTCCATCACAAAGCTGCTCCCATCCAACTTCTCTCTCTCCATCTCTTTATAAGGGCAAACCCTTAGTCCTCTTTGGCCTCCCTGGGGGGTCACTAAAGCCATGGCTTCAGCTGTCCTGTGTCCAAGTGAACCCAAAGCCTTTGTGCCTGTTGTTCAATCTCTTCTGATCACCATGAGTGTGAACCTACTCTTGACTGGGCATAGTTCATCAAATGTCTCAGAGATACCTCCATCCCAGCATGCCAAGATACTATTTGCGATCTGTCATTCCAACCCTCTCTCAAGCCCTGGCTCTCTTTCAGTGTCCAGTCTCAGCAAACAACTCTTCATGTCTCCTTATGCAAACCAAGGCCCTGGCATCACCTTGCCTGTTCCCTCTCTCCCTCCTCATATGCAACCCGGCACTGGACCCTGCTGACCTTCTGCCTCCTGAACCTACTCCCACCCCCCTGCTCTCCCCCGCCCCTCTACTGCCACCACCTCAGTGTGAGATCTGTTATGTCCCAGGGAAGGGTCATGAAAGCTTCTATCCCTCACCTTCTGCTTCTGTAGCCCACTGTTTGACAATGCTTCATAGAGCAATCTTTTTGAAATTTCAGTGTGATCATGACATATCCCTCCTCTATGCCTTCAATGTTGTCCAAAGCATTTAGGAACAAGAAAATTAAAAAACAATAATAATAATCCTTGGCATAGTCTATGAGGCATCCCACAGTCTAATCTCCCCCGCCCCCACCTACTTTTCCAAATTCGTAAGACATCCACTCGTTTCACCTCTCGGTACCCAGTGCCCCGGTCCTGGCTTTCTGCCGTACCACAGTGCCTGCTGTGCTCACCTTAAAGGCAACCCCACTGGCTAGAGATCTGGGTCCTGGTCACTCTCAGCACCTGTCAGCCCTGTGCCAATGTGTGGCTGGCACAGTCACCCTGTCACTCCCGCACATGTGTGTTACCTGCAGTGTCGGCCCATGGCCACTCACACCTGCCTGTCTGTGTTGGCCACAATACCACCCCAGGAGGTACTGGATTTAAATAATCTGCCACTAGCTCTGCTGACCCCGTCGGCCCAGTTATTTTTAATGTATGACTGAGTGGAGCACTAGGATTTTCAGGAACATGGGCCCCACTACTTCTGTGGCCCTGCTTCACTTGACAGAAGACATCAGGGTATCTGACTATGGACCCCTATCCCCCTGAAACCCCACACAAGATGGAATGATGGGTATACAAAGAGAGCAAGTAGAAACATGTTGAAGCTTTTGGCAAAATTTGGGCAAATACCCTGAAAGCAAAATGATGGTTGCCAGGAACTGGAGACGGAGGCAAGAGGATACTGCTGTTCAAGAGGGTATAGAGTTCTAGAGGAAAGGTTCCAGAGACTTTGCTGTACCACATTCTATAGATAACACCACTTTCTGGGGCACCTAACCATTTGTTAAGAGCATGGATCTCATGGTGTGTGTGTGTGTGTGTGTGTGTGTGTTTTACCATGATGAAAAAACTAATCACCTGCTCTCATTAGGTTTCCTATGGTGTTAATATGTCATTACTGCCGTCCTGAAATGAGGTTCTTAGATAAGAAGACACCACATTTGTGGACTATCTTGTAGTTTATAATGATCATTTATATAAAAAAGGTACTTACTAATGTTTCCTTTTGGGGCATTTCCTTCCTATAGGCCAGCAGTTTAATAAAAGCAGAATTAGTACTACCATATATAGGCTAGTAAATAATTATCTGTAACTTAAGAACAAGCACTAAATTAGGATTCACATGACTTATACTCTGTCTTATACTGTGTTGTAAATTTGCTTTTCATGTGATACAAACCTTGTTAGTGTCAGATTCTTCCTGTATTAATGAGGAAAATGAGAGGATATGACCCCTAAATTCTTTATGGCTCTCTAATTTGATTGTTCAAGTTATCAAGTTATCCATATCTCTTACTAAACATGTAGTAAGTGGACGGAAATATAGATTAATGGACAGATACTCTTAAATTATACATTAAAATATCAAATGTCTCTTTATCTTATCACCTCCTTCTATAACCACTTACCTGTTCTTTAATGGAATTGGTATTTGAGATTATCGTTCTTATAAATGAGTCTATTAAAATTAGAGAATGAACTTAGAGGAGAAAATGTAACGGGAAACACTGTTGAGCAATGGATCTAAGAAGTACAGAGAGAAAAATGATCAAGAAATGAGGTGCTTAATGGGGGACATTTATTAATATGTCTCCATCACATAGTGCCCCGATACCACCACCATCAAAGCAGGTCTCTGCTATGACCTCCATAGGATGGAGTCCGTGATCGAATTTCAGAGACAGAAGGCAGTTAGAGGCATGGTTCTTCCCAAGCACCTGCAATTCCCACCACACAGACAGCCATTTATGTACTGACTTCCCTGTCTATGAGGATGTGGGAGAAAGATGATGGATACTTGGGGAGTTCTCTTCGTAAGTGGGGGGTATACAGGCAGATAAACCATCTCACTGTGTCCACAGTCACACATCCTAATTCAAGGGCCACAATATGGCTCCATGGGGCTCCATTCACTCCATAGTCTATTGTGAGGGTAACCCCTGGGTTGTGCAGCTCACAGTCTGCTTGGCCACAGTGCAAGATTGCCTTAATTCTATGTAATGTGCCTCACTGAATAAAACACATAGAGAGACAGGAAAATCGTGCAAATTTAATCCTAACCACATTCAATGAGAGAGGAATGAAAAAATAAATTACATGCGTGAACATGTTATTGGTGTTACACGTTCTAATCCATGGAAATTAGCAGCTGCAATTTTTTTTTTTAAACTTTGCTCTAGTTACCAACCTAGTACTTCTGGTTAAATAATAAGGGCCTTTGTCTTGTTTCAACAACTTGGGTCGTGAGCTCCTGGAGAGCTGAAGCTGTGTCTTTTGCTTCTCAGGGAATCCCACACCCCCACGCATTTAATAGGCTCCTAACTATCTGCCTCTTTCCTTTTGATTTGATTTGAATCGATTTGATTTGATTTGGTTTGGTTTAAATGTCCCTTAAGAAATACTTCATTCCACGGAGTCAAACAAACATCATGGATATTTTAGGGACAAGTAGACAAATATCTTTTAAGTTTCCTTTAAAAAAATTTTTTTTTAACGTTTATTTATTTTTGAGACAGAGAGAGACAGAGCATGAACAGGGGAGGGGCAGAGAGAGAGGGAGACAGAGAATCTGAAACAGGCTCCGGGCTCTGAGCTGTCCGCACAGAGCCCGACGCAGACACGGGGCTCGAACTCACGGACCGTGAGATCATGACCTGAGCCGAAGTCAGACGCTTAACTGACCGAGCCACCCAGGTGCCCCATTTTAAGCTTCCTTTTTACATTTAGAAACCTATGATGTTATCTAAATTCTCTGGCAATACCTAAACCCCTTCCACTCTCTGCGAAACTCAAAATATCCAATACATAGAGAAAATTATTGAGGAAATTGTTCTGAGGAAAAGCAAGAGGGCCAACTGATTGACTTTCTTTTTGATTGATCTATAAGAATGTCGCCAAAGAGATTAAATCGGCTTCATGTGCACATGGGCTCGCATTCTTTCCGTGGTCAACTGACATAGTTAGGACCACATTCCAGCCTCCGTGGCTGGGGAAAGGTCCAGTTTGGGGTCGGTTTTAGCGAATTATTAGATGACTTTGCTATTTGTGAGTTATTACCGATACAATTCAGTATTGCCACAAAAACTGGTTTGTAATGGAATGCTTTCTGATATTGGCGTCAGGAGGTAATTTTGAAACATTAAAGTTGTGAAAGCCGCTGTTACGAGTGAGTCAGCAGTGTGTATAACGTGGATTAAAAGGGGATAATTAAGGACCAGGCAGCCTCTTGACTGTTTGCAGTGCTTCCAAAATCTGATTCTGACGAACAACTCATTTGTGGAACACCAACGGGTCGCTTAGCATCATCTGTGCTGTTTCTGAGCAAGAAAGGACTAGACAATACTGATTTGATTAGTCCTGGTATACTTACGTAGGGAGATAAAAGATGCCATTCACTTTGAACTTTTGATGTTCGCTTTGTGCCTGTAATTTTTGTATCCAGATGGCACAGTTTTATATCAGACCAACTCTAATTATTTAATACTGAGTGGTAAGGCAAGAGGATTTAAAATGATACAAAGAAGATTTGTCACAAATGTAAAGGGAGGGTGTGAATGTCAGGGGCATGCTTATTTGGGGGAAAAAAAGTTTAGAAGTTCACATTGTTTCGGTACCCAATAAATTAAAACATTTCAATTTGCAAGTATTTAAAGAACTGGAAAATACAAACTTAAAATATCCAAGACTATCTTAAGCAACTATTTTTCTTGTTCTCTGTTAAATATATCTTGACATACGACTATTAAACATTTCTGAACATTAATCTTTTTTCTGGAATGAGCATGAAGACTTAGCTCAGGATATATTTCAAATAACTTCAGTATAATTCTGTGTTCTGCATATATATATGTATTAGATAATCTTATTATGCCTGTTTTTCCATATTTCGAGT
Organism: Neofelis nebulosa; assembly: GCF_028018385.1. Classification (NCBI taxonomy): domain Eukaryota; kingdom Metazoa; phylum Chordata; class Mammalia; order Carnivora; family Felidae; genus Neofelis; species Neofelis nebulosa. The sequence continues at coordinate 4,161,204 of NC_080784.1, read as the reverse complement.
CATTGTCATGACATATGTGCGACTAAAATATTAACCCTGTCATCATCTACATTTTATTAAAATACCAACTTACACACCAACATAATTGCTTTTGGATATTGGAGCATAATTCATGGCTAATTTGCATGGATCATTTACTAGGGTAATTTTACATCAAGCATGGATGAAATCAGTGAATGCTATAAAAAGATTATTTTAACACATATAAAATCCTTTTAAAAATGACAATTTAAACAATCTCTCCCTATGCTCCTAATTGGCACTCATCCATTACAGGTTTTCTGAAGCCCCTTCTCTATCGTGGATCATTGCAATTTATAGCTCCAGTGCTGTTTTTAAATAAAGAACGCACGTAAAAATCAATAGAAAATCTGAAGCCTAGTTCCTTAAAGGCTCAAGCAGATAGATATCGCTCTTGCTTTTTGTTATAGGTTAGGAAGGATATCATTGGTTCTGTTTCATGTTCCCTCAAATATTTCACACACATACACACACACACACACACACACACACACACACACACACAAATGATGAAAATATTTCTCTGAAAGGTAGATTTAGAAAGTCATCTACCATGTATTACATTTGGAGGAGAATAGAAATGGTAATTTGTCATAAAAATGTTGATCATGCAAACATTCTGGTGTCTCTACGCTTATAGGAGCCCAGGAAAAAAGTGCTGGGAATCAAAAGGATACAAGTCAGGCCTAATTGTCCTCCCAGAATCAGCATTTTCAAAGAAAATCCTCCTGATCAAGGAACTCCTGCCCTACTTTGCTTACAAATGCCTACAAGCAATACTTTTTCTCGACCATGCATTCAATGAGAAACCATAAACATGTACAGCAGTCAGGAGAAATGTGTTTTGAGCACGACACAAGACTCCATGGGGCCTAGTCCCGAACCATTATATTCAACCCAATTTTCAAAGACCCTGAGATGAGGAGGGGACAGCTGGGGAGCCAAGGCATGAATAGGACTGGAGCTACGGGAACCAACAACCTGGATGTAACCCAGAGACGGAGGGAGGCGAAAGATGAGACGCGGGATGGGGGCTGGACAGTGTAGCCGTGCCTTTTCTCCTCCATCTGTAGCCTCAAGGGTTGAACTCCAGGAGCCTGCGTACCTGGCTTTCATCGCAAGGAATGTAGTAATGGGGGCCGGGGACCAGAAGGTGTGGAAGACGGGGTGCAGGCAAGGTGAGGGACCTGTAACGGAGCCGGCATGGGAAGATACCATTCTGGGTTGCGTTCATTTATTTGCGTCCGTCCCTACCTTATTACAAAGTGACTTCAGGCAGCTGGCGTTTGCATATGCTACCCTAATTAGAGAAGAGGTAATAGGAGAAAGACACCCTTTCAAATGTATTTTGGCCTGAAAGTCAAAATAGGACACGATAGCAAATGTCAGCAGAAGCAATAGAGTAAGATTCATCAACTTCTACAGAGCAGATGGCCACCTCCCCCTTCCCGCGCCTTCTGCCCCTATTTCTAACTGCTCCTGGTGTCATTTCTTACCGGTCCCAGACGGAGTCTCAGAGTCTTTCCCAAGCTAGTGTATTAATTAGGTCAGTGGTTCCCCTTTGGTTTCCCCTGGAGTCAGCTGGAGACCACATCCATCACATGGCCAGAGTTCTGATGCCACAGGTCTAGGGTGGGGCCGGGGAATTCGCATTTTAAAGAAGTGCCCAGGTGAAATTGATGTTGCTGGTTGGGGTGCAGGTGGCGAGGAATATCAATCTGAGAACAAGTCCTCGAGACGATTCTCCCCCGTTGACTGCAGCGAGCACAGGAGACAAAGCCCTCCTGCACAGACGATCTTTTGGCTCTCAGAGCATCTCCAGTCCATCTTCATTGAGAACAGCAAGACACCAGAAGGAAGGCTCCCCTTGCTTAAAGACCGGGTAGGGATTGGCAAGATCTCCCGAGCTTGGAGAGCTACGGAAGAGGGGCCTCAACCGCGTCCTGCATGTAACACCAGTCCACCCAGAGGCACTACTGGCTGAATTATTGCATGAGCAAGATTATTCATTCATCCAACAAATACTTCCTAAGCACCTATTATTTCCTAAGCAAAAATCAAACAAACTGAACTCCTGCCTTCAAGGAGCTCGTATTCTATAAAGGGAGATGAATTTCAAAAATGAAATAACAAGTAGTATATACACACACGGGTACTTATGTGTATATGTGTGTGTGTGTGTGCATGTGTGTATATATATATACCCTTGTATACATGTGTGTAGCTATATCTAGATCTAGACACAGAATCTAATCTATATAGCTTTATCTTTACCTATCCATCTCTCGCCCATCTATCTAAAATCAGGTAGCAATGGGATTCCTGGGACGAAAATGAGGAAGAGAATGATTTGGAGCATGGAAGGACATCAATAATACAATGTTAATGAGATTAACCATAGTCCTAAAGGAGAAAGAAAGCCAACCTTGAGAATATCTGGAATTCTGGGCAGAAGGCATTGCAGGTTCAAAGGTCCTGGTATATTCACAGGATAGCAAGAAGCCAGCGCGGCCAGAGCTAACTAAGTGTGTGGATCAAAAGTGGCCAGGGATGCATTTAGAGAAGAATAAAAGGTTGTAGGTCCTCGCAGGACATTTTTAGATTTTAGCTTTACTCTAAATGAGCTGGGTAACCATTGGAGAGTTTTGTTCAAAGATGAGTTGTGATCTAATTTATGCTTTAAATGATTCCTCTGGATGTTGTGTTGAGAATGAGATGTAGGGGCAAGGACAGAAGTGAGGAGGCTGCAAACGTCATGGTAGGGGACACCATGGATCCATCCAGCTGAGAACAGGGTACCCATGAGGTGCTGAGAATGGTCAGATATGGATCTCTTTTGAAGGCAGGATCCATTGGATATGCTGATAAATAGAGTGCATGTGAGAGGAAGAGGGAAGCAGGGGAGAGGGGCAGATTTACAATGATGAAACCCACCAGGCAGGTGGATAAGCCCACTCTGAGATGGCGACTGGACACTACGTGGAGCAGACATGGAGGACACTGGGTGATGGGCTGCAGGTCTGGCAAAGAGGTCCAGGCTGACGATGCATACTGGCATTGCCAGCATATAGATGGCATTTGAAGCCATGAGACTGGGTGAACTCTCCGAGAGGGTGAATGTAGAGCAGGAGAGAGGTCCAAGGATGGAGCCCAGGTTGTTAATAACCCCACTATGGGCAAAATGCAGCCAACCACGCAATGACACGAATGCTCAGTAATGTTTTGTGGACTTTTAGCTCAGTAGGGGGACAAAACTAATTCACAACCCAGGTCACAGGGTAATTGAACCATATGCTTATGTAAATCATTGAAGAAATAGAACCCATTTCAATGGCGTTGTGTTGGTCCCTCCACCAACCCCTCATGGCTTGTACTGAACTACACATTGACATCAGCACATGGGTCTACATCAGGAAACATTTTAAGATGACCTCTTCCAAAAGGTTTCCTTGTTTTTCTTGTTAGGACCCCACTGGTGATATCATTCAGGACCTCAACCAGTGTCTTTTTCGTGATGATCATGAATTTAACACTTCTTTTCTTTCTGTCTCCCAAACATGGTTGGTTTTCAGTTGATGTGCACGTGAAGTCAATCCTATTTCCCTTTTTGTTCTGTCTGCTGAAAGATCCAGAACCAAATGTGTGGGAGGAACCCTTTAGTGCATAACTTCTCTCCTGGATCCATCTTATCTTTTCTCATTTTCTCTTTCCTTTAATTTTTCCAATGCATAATATGAATTTTTTTGTTTTTAACTCATTTTGCAATGTTTCAGGCATGCCTTCCAAATCCCATTTTGACTTAAGTTTTACGTGAATAAATGAACACTGCTTTACAATTTGACCCTGAATCCGCCACATGGTGCTGATCAGAATATGACGTAAACATCCTTCCACCAAAATTTGAATCTAATTAGCAGAAATCAAGATGTTGCTCTTTTTAATCTTAGTGTTGGTCAAAGGGATCTGTTCAACAATCTCCAGCTACGTGTTCCGTAGTTCAAAAAGGACAGTGAGAGTTTGAAATCCATTCGGAACTGAAGATTAACCAGGCAAATGCAGAAAGCGCTGGCATTCCGAAAGCTAATGAAGGAAATGAAAGATGAATACTGATGCAAGTAAACAACAGTCATGTATTTATGCAGTCAACATCCCCTATGCCCTGTGGGCAGTGTGGTGCAGCCCCAAGCAGGGCCCCACGGAGGGACAGCAAATGCAACCAGCAGACAGAGCATGCTCCCTGCTACATCACATTGGCGTCCTGGGGAGAGGACAGATGTCCGAATATCTAGCCGTGCTACGAAATCTAAGGCGCTATGCACTCCACTAAAACTCAGATGCCATGGGAATGCGTAGAAATTCCTTTCTGACTGAGGGAATCTGCAAGAATTTATAGAGAAGGTGGCCTTGGAGCCAAATCTCAACGGATAAAATAAGGTTGAAGAGTGAGGTGAGGTCAGGTGGTTAAAAAAGAGAACAAGAAAGGTTTTTGAGGACATTCTAAGGAGGGTACATTTATCCTCAGGGTCTAACAGGAGACGGACAAGGAACATTTTTCGAGAAGTGGCAGGACTCAAGCTGTACTTTAGGAACCTAGCCAAGAGCGCTAGCGTGAAAGATGGTGGAGGGAGAAACCCAAGAGTGCGGGAAGAGTGAGGAGAAAACAGATGTGGTTTTAATTCGGACTCTTCTTAGCTTTGCGGCAAATTGCTTAACCTCACAGATCCCCAGGATTTTTTTTTATTATGAATAACATTAAAATAATAATCGGTACATGGGGCAAATTCCATGATTGAGTTGTGACAAAACCTAAAAGAGGGCTGACACTTGAAAAATATTTATTCTGGGTTAACTGCTATTTCCATCGTCACCGTCATCATCACTTCTAGGGGGTCGATCAGTTAGGATGCTACCGCTGTCAACCAGTGAAGAAACCGGAAGTCAAGATCTAATAGCGCTGCAACAACACTGACGTCGCACCTATTGGAGTTTCGCTAGCACTATGTGAGGCAAGGCGGCACCTGAGGAAGCTGCACACTCTGGGGACACAGGGCCAAACGGGTGAGGGACATGGCACGGAGGGAGGGTGACGAGCGGCTGAAGCAGCTTCTGTCACACACGCGTGTTGGAGACCATGCACCGCGATGAGTGGCCGTCACGGGGCCTTAGGACCGTTCAGTATGTGTCGAATGGATTTGCATTTTAGATTTCTCCCCTTCCGAGGATACAAGGAGCAAAGGGAAGCTTTGTTCCCGGTTTCGGACGCTCACACACGTTGTCCTGGTATGGACTGGGAAGATGAAGAGGTAAAGAAGGAGTCAGATGCCAGGACCAGACACTTCGTGTGGGGCCCGCTGAACGAGGGCACAGGTTCTGGGCAGCCGGGAATTGGATAAATGTTGTAATTACTGGATGCCAGCAGACATCACACGGCGTGTTGAGTTGCCTCCTGGCTATTTTTGCCCTCTTCATATCTGGGTCAGATCAGGGTTGCGGTAGCTCTCAAAGTGGGCAAAGAAGGACAGGGAGAGGATTCGTGAGAATCAACCGAACCCATGCCTTTGCTCAGAGTAAAGGGATCCCAGAGTATTTCCGAAAACGGGAGAAGTGACTGATGCTACTGTCATTTCAATCACTCACTCTAGGCCACTGAGGCCAGCGTGCAGTGTCTCTTTACTTTGGGTCACCAGGGGCCGCCCCATGCACCTCCACCCCCGCCGAGCCCTCGGGGAGATTTTAGGGCTGGCCTGTTCGGAGTCCCTGCCCTCCAGCTCTCTGGGACTTCGGGGGGCTGTGATTCTGCCCTGGCCGTGCGAATCCAGCACCTCTAGGAGCAGACGTGTGAGAACTCAGACGTGCTGGGTGTTGGGAGGCTGGTGTCTGGGAGCGGCCCTGCCTCCTCCCCCAGCAGCCTAGGAAAAGGACTTTACCTGTGCCCTGCAGAGCACTGTGGATGGACACTCCCCTTCCAGGGCGCGGTGCTGGTGCAGGGTCTGAAGCAACGCAGCCCGAATTTCAGGGAGCCCTTTGTCCCTAAGCGACAGGGAACAAGCACAGGGAACAAGCACGTGGCCGCTGGCCTCCAGCAGCACCTGGGAGCGGCCGTGACCTCGAACATAGGACTTGCCAAATGCAAGTGATTTGCAAACCAGGAAGAACCTGGCCCTGATGCAGTTAGGCATGTTTTCTCCCCCAAAATGTACCAAGTGATAATTAGCACGTGTTAATTTTTCTTCTTTTTAACAATTTGGATAGAACCTTCCAAGACCCTAAGAACACAATATCCTAGTGGCCGAGTGTCTCCGTGGACACACACACAAAATGCTTGCACGCTCAGCCCACGTTAACAACCCCAGGTGAAAGTTTTGTTTACCTCCCAGCAAAAGAGGAAATTCACCTGCCATCTGAAAGCAATTAATTTAGCCCCAGAGAAATAGGCTTGAGACTAAACATCGAGTGGCACCACAATTTGTTTTTGTTCTTTTCTTTTCTTAGATTAGCTGCTGAATATGCCATGGTTAAGAGAATGCAAAGAAACATTTAATCACGTACAGATTTTGTGGCAGATGGGGAAGGGGAGTTATCACAGTCACAGGGATGGTAGGTGACAATTTTGGAAGGATGGTCAGTAATGACAAGAGAAAAAAGAACATGCAAAACACTTTTCCTGTCAGGCCCTTTGATGGCTGGTATGGGTGTGGAGAGCCTCTTAATGATTCCCAGCATTTCCTTTTTATCAAGAAAAAGAAGCAATACATAGATGCAGCTTTTAGGGAATCCTATCAGAGGGGTTTCACACTCAAAGCATACGCCATGGCTTCCGGTAGCTTTTCATCTCAAGGTAGAGATGGACGTGGTAACAACTCTGCCGTGAGAAAGAACAAGGTAATACCAAAGGAGAAAAACAAGCCATATGTGCTCAGAGTTCACAGAGAAGGTGGCAAAATCAAAGAACGGAAGATCACACTAGAAAGTTCATAGAGTCCCTTTGAAAGGGTTCTTCCCAAAGTTTATCTTTTTTTAGAGGGCAATTTTACAATATCTATATGTTTATTAAAAAAATAGTCTTGAGGAAGTGAATCCTTTCTGACCCATCAATGCTACTTCTAGGAGTTGATCCTAAGGAAATAAATGCAGTGATTCAAAAAGCACTCATCATGATGTGGTTTAGTATAAAATTCATCAAGCTAGCAGAAATCATATCGAGTAACTTCACTGGGACATCGGTTACATGAGTGATGGAATATTCATTCAATGGGATAGTACATAAAATCCACAAACTATATGTATTAAACATTTTTTTTTTTGAGAGAGAGGGATAAAGAGAGAGAAGGGGTTAAAGAGAGAGAGAGAGAGAGAGAGAGAGAGAGAGAGAGAGAGAGAGAGGGCGCACACACACAAGCTGGGGAGGGGCAGAGAGAGGAGGAAAGAGAAAATCCCAACCAGGTTTGACGTCACAAACCGTGAGATCATGATGGAGCTGAAATCAAGAGTCAGATGCTCAACTGACTGAGCCACTCAGATGCCCCCCGTCTTTTTAAACATTGTTTTTCACAGATGATATATATTAATAAGGTGATAATGCTCACTGAAAGAGAAAAAGTAGGTCTTTAAATGGTATATAAATAGCACCACCTTTTCACATCTACCTACGCATATTGTATAGGAAAACATTTAGAATATTAGATTCATTTATGTGACTAATTTAAATTTTATTATTACTACTATTATTATTCTTTTTGCTTATCTACAATTTACTCCTTGACCGTGGAAGAAAAAAATAGTGCAGGATGTCACTATGAGCTAAACCTCTCTGGAATATTCTTTTGCATCAGTGAGTGCTTTTGAATATAATATTTAATGGGTATTTTTAGCCGCTTTGGTACAACTTTCTTTTAACGATATTCCGGTTCTTCTCAAGATGATTATGACTACAGACCAGTATTTGACTACGGTTTATCTTGTTACTGACTTACAGGGAAGAATCACAGTGAAGATTCAAATTAATTAGAATAATTGCTTTCAAGTGTGAGACTCTCACTAGTATCTCTGTGGATATTAAAAGTACACAGAAAAATGGCAAGAGTAAAACTTTAAGTTTTCATTGCTTTTCAGTCAGTTTAGTTAGTATTAAAGAAAAGTTGTATGTTTAATTATTACTTCAACTCTGCTTATCCATATTGACTTAAAAAAAAAGACAAAAAACACCACCATTCCTAGAGTAAAAGCAATAGCTCCTCAGGCATGGTGTGAGCAGGCCAGCGAGGAAGACAGCTGGCCTTTTGTGCACTGGTTACCCTCCTTCAACACAGAACAGATGCTTGAAAAGCCGTAAGTATGAAGCAGGCTCTCCTTGGATAAGGTGATATGCATACATAATACACATATATACATACACATAAGACGTACGTATATACACATACATATGTATACACAATGCAATATATATAATATACATATACAATGTACATGCACTATAAATATAAACCTATATACAATGCGATATTCCTCAGCCATAAAATGAAGGAAATCCTGCATTTGCAACAATATGAAATTCTCTTGTGAAATTCCTTCTGCCGAAAGCCTGAACACAGATTCTCAAACCTGAGGATGCTTTAAGAGTTAAATTACTTATGTGAGATATTGAATCCTACCTACCAGCTAATGGGGATGATCGATGAGACCAATAACCCTTGCCTGACACGAAGGCAGAGCTTCGTCCACCCCCAGACTGGACGGGGAGGCTGGCTTGAAGTTCTCTGGCAGCCAGCCCTCCAAGTTCACCCAGACTCACCTGTGGCTGACCGGACCTGAGCTCCTGCACATTTTCAAGAAGGAGCAGACATTTGGGTCAGTGAACAAGGGATTGTAGGTTGGGATGTGATTTACCTTGGACCAGCCCCCACGATCCCACAGACCTACACGGATGTGCATTTTCCAAATCTAAAAGGCACTAAACTCAATATTCAACAATAATAAGGCAGATATACCTATCGTGTACTGTATGCTGAGTCCAAAAACCAAACTCCAGGCCTAGGGGCTTACTTCCTCTTCTGTAAAATGGGAGAAATGATACTGATTCCAAGTCAAACAAACAAATCCTAGTTGGGTGAAGGGTCTCTGTGCATCTCCTGCAAGACTGTGAAATGCATGAAACTAGGAGCATTGTCCTGAGCACAATAAACCAGAAGCAGGAAGAAACATACCAATGATCTCACTCACATGCAGAATCAAGAAAAGCCAACTTCTGAAACAGAACTAGAATGGTGGTCATTGGGGTTTGGGCATGGGGGAAATGGGGAAGAGGTTAGTCAAAGGGTATACACTTCCAATTAGAAAATGAATAATTTCTGAAGACTGATGTACATCACGGTGACTGTAGTTAATAACAGTGTATTCTATACTTGATAAGAGAGTAGGTCTGAAACATTCTCACCACAAAGAAAGGCAACTATCTGAGGCGATGGGTGCGTTAATTCCCTTGATTGTGGTGATCATTTTACATTGTATGAAATCATCATGTTGTACCCCCTGAGTACATATAATTTTATTTATCAATTATGCTTTGATAAAGATGGAAAAAATAAAGTATAAATAAAACAAATAATTTTTTAAAATAAGTACATTGAAATACATGTATTCACATGATTAACCACCACCAACACGCTAAGCGGGTTCTGTGAGAGTATCTCTAGGATTTGCATTTCCTAAGGCCTATGTGATTTTGTGTTAGATTAATATTCAAGAGAATAGTTTATTAAATGAAGTTATTGGCAGATCTTAGGATAGGCCCTACCATTTCTAAGACCATTCCAGAAATGTGTGACATACAGACTTGGTTAAGATACAAGCAAGGAAGTTATGTATATCTTTGCCAGCATAGCTTGGAGGGGGCAAAAACACACGTACAAGTTCCAATCACTGTACAACTAATGTCTGTCTCTAGCACACTTCACATTGAATGGGAAGTTCTCTTGAACTTCAAATCGGGTTTCCACGTGCTTGGAGCCACGTAGACTTTCATGTCCATTCTTCACATGGTTTCCTGTTATTTTTCCTTTATTTCTCAACTGGAAACCTTCAGAGAGAATGGGTTGAAGCTGTGCTTTCTAAATCAGTGAAAGACGTTTCCGAACACAGACTGATCTGCAAGGGTGTTTCCTCTGAGAGTCTGGATGTCGTGAATTCCCCAATGCTGTTCCATAGGGGCTGTGACCGTGTGGTCAGATTTGTCCACGGGTGGGATGTTACAGCACCTGTCTCTTCCGTCCTTCATGTTTACCTGGCCAAAGCCAAAGCATGTGCCTTGCACAACATTTGGGATATAGAAGAGAATAGATAAATTGAAAAAATTAACGGAACAATATGCTGCTCACGAATGTGAAACGGAAAATTGTTTATATACAAAAACTTCTTAGCTCGGCATGTAGATAGATGCCTGCGTGCCCACACACGTATCACATAACATGTAGATAATCCAGTTTTCACCACTCGGCATGGGTAGAACTTGCATACCTAAGAGTGTACGTGTATATCATGCATATATATATATATATATATATATATATATATATATATATATATATGGAGGTGGTCAGATGTAATTCCTTTTCCCTGAATCACGTTGCTGCTGGGAGAGAAGCAAGACAAAACTGACGCCTTCTGGGATGGAAAAGTAGGGAACAGCGCTGGGCACGCCCAGCCTGTCTAGCCCAGTGTGCGTGGGCTTATGCACACGGGTGAGGCCTGGAGGTCCAGGTGACTTGAGCAAAGGCCCGGGGCCACCCAACGGGGGGGGGGGGGCATGGCTGGCTTTCAATCCAGGTGAGGCTGATGCCACAGTTTTTGTCTGCAATGATGGCAGGATTAGAGATGTGCCCCTGATGGAGGGAGGAGGTGGGCCTCCGCAAGAGCGCTAGCCAGTCCGCAGCCTCAATGCAGAGCCCTGTGCGTGGAGGGAGCTCACCTCCTGTGACACGAGGGTAGTGGCCACAGACCGCAGCAGCCGGGAAGGCAGCAGCCGCAGACCCACACCCGGGGGTTGCGCGTACTTGTGTGAGGTGTAACCAGGTCTGCGGGAGCTGGGCGGCGACACAGGGGTGCCACTCGGTGAGACACCACAGGCTCTGATGATCTCAGATGTCACAGCCCTACGCCTCGGGTGCCCTGTGATAGCAGTGGGGGCGGCTGAGCTCCTGCTGTGGGCCGTAGCACAGCAAGGTGGCCGTGTTGTACCAGCTGGTTGCATAAGGTGTTGCTAAAAAAATAAGTAAGTTTGCTAAAAAAATAAATAAGCTCATTTCAGGTTCTTGAAATGGTCTAGGATAAGACTAATCTTACCCCAAGATTAAGGAGAAAGTATTTCTTACAATGTCTTAGAACGCATGTATGCTAAAAATATCAAAGAGAAAATGATCAGTGATCCAGAAATCCAATGCTATCTTGCCTTAAAAAAAAAAAAAAAATGTTGGTCTTCAGGTATTGACTGTGCATGCATTTATTATAGAGATCTGTGGATAATGTCTCTTTTAATGGCCAGAAAATGATATCGATACTCATCCGTGTCTAGCACCAACTGTTAGCTATTTTGAAAGTCCAAGTGATATAGGAGACAAAGAATGTTTTTCCTGTTGGCAAAATCCAGACACCTGTCTTCACAGATAGTTATAAAACGACCCACCAGGATATTGGACAGAGCAGAGGATTAGAGACACAGACTGGAAGTTTCGTTTTCCAGGTCACTGACTTAGAGGCAGACGAGCTTGCTCCCCGCCCAGGATCTGTAATACAGATATGACCTTGTGCCATGTATGTGTGGAACAGCTCCCCCCACACGGAAGGGCACGCACACAGCCCTGGATGCGGTGAGGCTGCCCTCTGGTTTAGGAAGGAAAAGACATCCATGGGCTGACTCTGCTTTCCGGGTTGGCCTCCTTCCCCTGTCTGGAGGGGGGCCCAGAGGCCCAGAGAACTTCCCACTGAGAAATGGTGTCAGAGCCCGCTGTCTCTTGACTGTCTTATCCTATTACTTGTCTGTCTGAGCCATTTCCCGGGCTTCATTCAGGGCAATTCCCTGACATTTAGTCCTTGAGCTTTAGAGGACAGGATTTGTCACATTCCCTCCCAAATGATCCTCTCTGCTTGACCTCCGGGTTAATTCCTGATGCCTGGCTTGCTGAAGTCCTGGACACCTTTCTGACCCTTTCTCAAATCCCTCTTGTCTGTCCTGGGCCTCTTTGCCCCACCTCTAATAGATTTTATTGTCCTGCTCCCGCTCCTTCCTTGACACAGACTGATGTTTTCACTGCCTTAAGTGAGTCTGGCATTCCTGCTCTGGGCCCCATGGATATTCTAGGAGAAACACAAAGAAGATGCCAGATCTGTCCCACTCAGTGTTCACACTCGACAGAGACTTCCCTGTGTGTGGAAAGATGGGAATGACATTCTCATAAGGAGTTTAACTGTTCTGCAGTCTTACGGTGTGCCGCTGTTTGAGTAGCTCACATCGTGAGCAAAAATAAAAGCACAGAAACCATTCAAAGTGGGTATATTGAGACTCTCTGGTGTATGCACAGTGCTGCAAGCATGAGGGAAATTAATAAGGTGTTGGCCGTGCCCTCAGTGGGCTCCCAGTTCAGTCGGGGAAGCGGACATCTACATAACCACCCACAGTACCACACACTCCTATCATCTCCATAGAAATATGAGAGCAGGTGCTCAAGGATTACGAAGGCACGGGTGGTTGATCCTCCCCGCGGAAGGGAAGGAGTTTAAGAGGGATAGTCTTCTGCAAAAGCTTTGAAATTTGAGGAGAATTTAAACAGGCAAAAGCCAGGTAAGGGACTCTGGCTGGGGGAGCGCAGGGGAAGCAGACCTGGAAGCTGGGCCACGTGGGACAAGCTAGGGAGCCACCCTCTGTCGCTACAGAGGACTTGGGAAAGAACAGACAGGAGATAAGGCAAGCAATGGTTGGAGTGTCTTCGGGAAGCGTCTTCAGTTCCAAGCTAAGAAAGTTGACGTCTTTCTCAGGAGTGATTTGGAGCAATGAAAGCATTTTTAGGAGAGGCTCGTGCTGTGATTTAGCTTGGGAATCAGCACAAGCTGTTGTCGTCGCTGTCCCCAGTGCCCCCCCCCCCTTATCCATTCAGCTGGCAAGTCACAACTCAGACATCACACCTCCAGGAGTGGCCTCCCCCCTCCCCAGAGGAGTGGAAACCCCCTATTGTGGACGCTTATGTGGGCTGCACTCCACTGATGCCTGTTGGGACCACAGCTTGCTGGAAACTTATGTCTTTAGTGCCCGGCAGGGTGTCAGGCACACGCAGGTCATTTGTAATGTTGATTTGAATTACAGTCAGGGCAGTGATGTCGTAGTTACACAGAGGGACAGGAAGAGACCTCTCCAACAGCACGCATAGAGGTTTGGGTTTGGCCAGGACACGGGCAGTGCCTGGTCAGAAGAGAGGAGTGTAGCAGACGTCACAGAGTTGTGTCCGAAATGCTCAGCGTCTGAGTAGATTTTGCATGCAGGTCTCAGGTGGAGGAGGCGTCTACGAGATGAGGGTACCTTGCACACTCTGATGCCTCCCTTGGATCCACTGCTGCCCTGCCTGATTTGGTGTCATCAGGATTACACATCTGAGAGCTTGCCACACTTACAGAAATCTGGGACATGGTGTGTCTATGGTCTAAGCGTCTGCCAAAGAGCTCACCAGCCACCAAAGGCAGAGCTGAGGGGGTGGGTACTGAGGACATTCCTGGAGCAGCAAGTGGTGGCTCTCTGGATTCCCTTAGGGATCATTACAGTGAGTGGAGAGTAGATGTCCTGTCCGTGAAGACATGGAGCTCTGGGGGCATCCATTCAGATCGTATTCCCTGGAGCTGTGCATGTCTATGTGCAGAGACCTAGGTCTGGGGCACATGGGAGCCATTGTTATTTTCCTGGCACAGGTTCTCCACTCCTTCTTTGCTTTCCTCCAGGGTCACAAAGGTGTACGAGATACCCAACACAGACATTGCCTGGGCACAAATGCAGCCCAGCCGGGTGTGACAGGAAGCGTTGTTTAGAGCAGCGCTCACTTTGTGAAAGGCAGCCGGGGCTGGGCCACATGTTTAAAGTTACCGATTCCATTTATTAATTCCATCTGTAACGAGCTGCTCCTATATGCCCAGCGCCTGGCTAGGTTCCAGAGCGACAGTGGGGATAACACAACTTCAGCTCTGAAATGTCTCCATGAAGGCTCTAGGAGAAGACATAACCCGGGAGGAAGGATCTCAACTTCATGGTCAAGTCATGCTTCCCTGACAATGACACCCATAATCTGAAATCGACAGGGGGACCAGGAATTACTAGCAAGCAAAGAGGTGGTGCACCAGGGTGGGTGGGTGTCCTGGGTCCTGGTGGGAGAGTGATCTGTACAAAGAGTCTGAGCAAGGAAGGAGCACTGGGCTTTCCGCTGGGAACTGAACCAAGTCAACCGCATCCGCATCAGAGCATAGAAACCAAGGGGAGGGTGTGTACGTGGGGTGAGCCTAGAAAGATGAGCCGGGAACTGAATGGGGGACGGAGAGCTCAAGAGGCTAGAAATCGTTTTTGTAAAAGGCACAGAATATACAAGAGGAACACAGAGCAGGGACAACGTGATGGCTCCAGACATGAGAGGAGACAACGTCCGTGAGAGGGAGGAGAATAGCTATTGGCGTGCCATCCTGAGCGAATCTTCACAGGTACCTTGAGCAAAGAGTGAAGCTAGAGAGAAAAGCTGTCCAGGAGAGAGCAGACCTGCATGAGGGCTAATCACGAGTGCCATGGCGCGTGGAAGAGATGTCTAACAGAAAGAACAGATTGTGATGAAAGAAAGAACTTTCTGAAGGAGAGGTCTTCTCCTGTCGTATGCTTTGAAGTAGGCTAGGGATGGTTTTTTGTTGTTTGGTTGTTTTCTTTTGTTATTGTAGCAGTGTCTCCCAGAGGGTAGATATGTGAGTGTGAAACTTTAGGAATAAATTTCTAGAAATATCTGTATATAAATATATCTGTTGTATTTTATATATATCTGTGTACATGCATATTTGTGCGCACACACACACACACACACACACTTCTGGATCTCTCCTTTTCATTGCTTTTCAATGAACTTCCAAGGTAAGAACTACCTTTAACATCCATCGTTACTTCCATCAAAGTCCAAAATATGGCTTAGAAGAAGCAATATGAACTCAATGTATGCTCAGAAGACAGTGGCTTTCCCTGGTAGCATGAATAACACTCACTGAGAAGCCTGACACTTCAGGAACCCTTTGTTGGATCAGATTATTCCATTCCATTTTTATAAAGCAGAGGGAAGTGAAACACCACCCTCTGAATCATGTCAGTTACATGTCCAGAAGAGCACAGGAAAATCTGACAACTTCTAGATGACTTTCTGTAGATGACAAGCGATCAGCTCTTGGGAGTAATAGGTTTATGAAATTCTTGAGTCTCCTTAGGGAGGCTGGGTAATTCACAGTCTCTGTTGATGGTATTAATGCTTTCTGGCTTCTTAGTCATCGCAGTTAAAGAGGTTTAACTAGAGAGAAACTCCCAGCAATTTATATGATGATTTTCTAAAGACATAAGAAATCTGGCTTAATGTCAAACAAGTGCTCAAACAGAGCTCTTTCAAAACCTTTCACATTTCTGAATGCATTTCAGAAAATTATCTCAATAAATTGACTCCATGTTTTTCGAGTTACGTAAGTAAAATGAATGAGTCACCAACACAAGGCAGTAATGGTTGAGAAGAAGAGGTACTCAAACCCCTCATTTTACACCTGAGAGTGTGGACTGCGGGAGGTTAAGTGGGAAAGGAAGTTATGAACGTATTATAAATAGAACCCTGAAATTTATGGTAAAGCTATTTGGAGAAAGTGGAACAGACTGGCCGGTTCTATTTCGGCTCAAAGAAGGTCGTCTTAACTTTAAGTACCCCGCGGGTCCCACATCTATTTTTACTGTTGGCAGCAGCGAAACCTTGTTGAGTCTTTGAAAGAAATGAGTTTGCCAATGGATGAAATTGCCTAATTTGGCCATCTTGGGGGGAAGAGTGAGAACTACCAGTTCCTCTAGCCATGTCTAAAGGGACTGCTCAATATCCGCACTGTGAGGCTTTATGGGTTTCCTGACCTAGTTTGAGATGCTCCAGAAATGACGTGCCTCTCACATTCCCTCAGGAAGACCCTTTCCTGGCAGATCACCCTGACGTGTCCTTTATTTTTTAAGTCCAAATATACTTGAATCTCCTGATTTCACCAGGTAATTTTCCTTTGCTTTTATGCGTATAGGATAAAAATTCAGAATATGTTAGACACTTTCAACTAATAGACAGAAACGTGTCTTGATCCCTGCCATTATTTCATCCTTTCTCTGTGAAATGTTTCTGCTTTGTATCTTATGCTCACTATTCATGTCAAGTTCCTACTATTGCCCCATAATCTCTTACATCCCAAACTACTTACTTATTAGAAAACCAAATCCAGAAGAGTTCAAAGACATACAGCTAAGCACTGAGCAGGACTTTTCAGAGAAACAAGCCAACAGTGATGGATGTTCAATCCCTGATAACTATACAAAGTGTTTAAAATGGGCCAGTTCCCCAAGATTATTAATAGGTTCAGAGTGACGACATGTTCTACCCTATTTCCTCTCATTCCAGACTGTTTTAGAATGAAACATACGACACATGTATTAAAATGTTTGTTTTCCATTACTGCCATAACAACTTCACACAACTATGAATGCTTAAACTGACATGGATGTATTATTTTATGGCCGTGCTGGTTATAAATCTTACACAGGCTATACTGGAATAAAACTAGGGTGTCAGCGGGGATGTTTTCCCCCTCCAGGCTCTAGGGAAGAAGGCATGTAAGGACCATCCACATTCTGTGGCTCGCGGCCCCTTTTTCCCTTTTCAGGGTCAACAGCCATGGCTATGACTCTCATGTGCATTCCCCTGACCTCCTTCCTGGGTTCCTTCTTCTCCCTGACTCTCCTCCTCTGTCTCCCTCTTCCATTTGTAAGGATTTTTGATTACATTGGGCTACCCCATAATCCAGGATAATCTACCCTAGGTCTGTAACTTTATCACATCTTCAAAGCCCCCTTTTGCCACGTAAGGTGACATAGTCACAGGGCCTGGGGATTAAGCTGTGGACAACTTTGGGAGCCATTTTGATGCCACCAAGCTGTTCAGTTCAATTCTTTACATCTTGTCTGAATCATCCAAGTTCTTAGTAAATCTATTATAACAACCACTGGCTTGTGTATGAGTCAACTTCCTTTAAATTAGTTTGCAATGAAGGAACAATTGACTTTATAATGTAATCTTTCTGTTAAATGACAGCTTTAAGATTAGCCCAGGCCTGGGGCACCTCAGTGGCTCAGTCTGTTGAGCATCGGACTTTGGCTCAGGTCATGATCTCATGGCTTATGAGTTCGAGCCCTGCATCAGGTTCTGTGCTGACAGCTTGGAGCCTGGAGCCTGCTTTGGATTCTGTGTCTCCCTCTCTCTCTGGGTAACCCACCCCCCACACCTGTGCTCTCTCTCTCAAAAGTAAATAAACATTAAAAAAAATTTAGCCCAGGACTGTGGAAGAGGACAGAAAAAGTCACAGTTCCAAAGGATATGCCTTATATAGAACCTCCACCAACCTGACACCCCAAGAAAAGAGGATATGAATATTTGTTTATTTCCCATGGACAAATCAAGAAATCCAAGCATGTTGATCCACTCTGGAGTGTGACTCATTGGCACGGCTTGCCTCTCACCATAGAAAATGAATTATATAATTATTACAAAGTCCTCACCCTTGATTCTACATAAAATACATCTGTCCAGGAGTTACATATTTGTAGAAACTAGTTACACTACCTTGATATGTGTCACCTAATTATCTACCTGCTCAGTATTTTTACAAATTGCCTCATATTCGCCAAAGCAAGGGTCAGCAAACCATGGTCTACAGGCCAAACCTAGCATATAAACTAAGACTGGTTTTTACATTGTTGAGTATTTGAAAAACCGTCAAAAAAGAGTAACAATTGTCTTTCTCTGACTTATTATAGAGCACAATACTCTTTAGCTCCATCCACATCACTGCAAAAAGATTTCATTAGTTTTTATTACATAGATGTGTAATATATATGCGACATCTTTTTTTCTTTACCCATTGGTCAGTCAGAGGACTCTTGGGCTATTTCCATAGTTGGGCTGTTGTAGATAATGCTGCTATAAACATTCCGGTGATTTCATTCATATGTGGAATTTAAGGAAGAAAGAAAGAAACAAACAAAAAACAAGCAAAAGGGGGGGAAAGAGAGGGAGACAAACAAACTCTAGAGAACAAACCGATGGTCACCAGTGGGGAGATGGGTGGGGAGATTAAGGACGCACTTGCTGTGCTGAGCACCAGGTGACACATGGAGGTATTGAATCAGTATATCGTACACCTGAGACTCATATTACACTGTATGTTAATTAACTGGAGTTTAAATAAAAACTTGAAAAAAGAAAAAAAGTAACATTTTGTTTAGTAGAAAAATTACATGACATGCAAACCTGCATAAAGGAAGTGTTCCTGGAACACAACCATAACCGTTTTATGGCTGATTTTTCACTACAACAGCAGAGTCGAATGGTTACAGCAGAAACCACATTACTAGGGCACTTGAGTGGATCGGTCGGTTAAGCATCCGACTCCTGATTTTAGCTCAGGTCATGATCTCACGGTTTCCGGGTTCGAGCCCCATGTTGGTGCTCTGTGGAGCCTGCTTGGGATTCTTCCCCCACTCTTTCTCTGCCCCTCCTTTTCTTGCACACTCTCTCTCAAAAAAATAAAATAAATAAACGTTAAAAAAAAAAAAAAAAGAAACTGCATTCCTAGTAAACCCTAAACTATGTCTTCACTTTAGAGATGAAATTTGCTGATTAACACAAAACTATCATTTTTTGTGGGTCGGTATTTGAAAAATGTGGGAGGTGGAGAGCATATTTACTTACTCACATTACTAATGTTGATACACAACTAAAATGCAATCCCACCCTGCTCTTGAGATCTGAACCCCTCAAAAAGAACCTAACTGAGGGGGAAAAATACTGTTAAAGCCTCAACAAGTAAACATGGAATTCAGTTATAAAACTGCCAGCGAGTAAATGTAGGTGAGCAGGATATACTGGGTTTTTGAATCCAGAAGTCACTTACCTTTTGGCCATTGTCAGTATCAGGCAAAGGGGTAACCTATTTCTAACAGAATCTAACACACGCTCACCAAGGTGGTGGGGGAGAAAGCCTTCCGACAAAGTAGCAGAGTAACGCAATGCTTCCTAGAAGCAGCTGTATCCGACCTCGGCAGTCAGAACTACATAAATCCAGGCAAATAGGCAGATCGGAGTGGTGTATTTCCCTTCACAGAAGATTATTTCAAACGGTGACATAAACACTGTTGCAATCGGTTACAGCCAAGGTTTGGCTTTTCTCTTTAAACGGATCCTGCACGTTTTTAAACCTGAGAGTTTAAGTTGAACACCCTGACATCAGAGAGCTTGACTACGTATTTCATTTGATGCTGCTTTCCCTCCAGATAATGGAGAAAGGAGGGAAGCCAGCCCGTGCCCAGGGAATCCTGGGCACGGAAGACGGCTTGCAGCCCGGCCAAGCAGCCCTGCGGGCACAGGCCAGCCCACGAAGGGCAGCACAGATTCCAGCCACAAGTGGACTGCTTAAACCTTTGCTGATCACCGGCACTAATAAGCATCGTTTTGCAAATGTACTTGGCAATTGAGATGCAAAATAATCCTATGATGCATAACTCGGGGTGACATTTAAAACGCGCATCAGGGGCATTTACACATATCTCTTGATCATCTCTTTCAAGCCCTCAGTGGATGTGTTTTCAGGTCCAGTTTACACACTGGAAAGTAGAGGTTCAGAAAAGATAAGGCAACTGTACTACCTGAACTTGTACCAGGTGGAACCAGAGGTGGCCCCACCCAAGGATACTTCTGCCCTTGGCCAAAACCCAACGTACCCCTGTGTCTCCGACAGGGAGGAGTTTCAACACCTGAGAAGAGCTGAGAAGACTTTCACTTCTTGGAGATGCCAGGTTTTCAGTAGCAGGAAGTAAATTACTCTTTTTTTTTTTTTTTTTTTTTCTGACAACTAAACCATACAGTGTAAACTGGGAGGGGAGCTTCAACAGCTTAGCCAGAGATCGTGTCTGATTCTGAAAGATTTGTGTTTAAATACCGCTTGCCCCAAACATAACTTTATCTCATCTCAAATCTCTTCAACAGTGCTTGTCCCCAACCCCCTAAACACTGCTCTTCCTCCCGTGGGTGGGGAAGGGCCACTGTTTGGAACTCTGTGCACAGGAGACTAGAAATGCAGGATTCTATCAACATGATAAACAGTGTATCTGAGGGCAGGTCAGAATCACAAAGTGTTGAAAGGGTGAAAGGCAGAATGTTACCGTTTGCCTATTTCTTGTCCTTTTAGAAGTCATTACGATTGAGGTCCTGATGAAAACAGGATCTGATAACAGATCCAAAGAATATCTTCTCATGTGTCCATCATTAATAAAGAAGAATAAAAAATGTCAAGTATGGGTGAAAGCCTTCACGTCATCAAGGGTAAAATATAGCGCTGATATGCGGGCAAACGTGACATTACCTGAGTCATTTCAAGGGGTCAGCACAGCTCATCAATGACTTCTGTCCTAAGCAGCTCAAAATCATGACTGTCAGCAGTCAATTTGAAAAGTGGGTTTGAGGGGCTCCTGGGTGGCTCAGTCGGTTGAGTGTCCAACTTTCGCTCAGGTCATGTTCTCGCGGTTCATGAGTTCGGCTCAGGCTCTGTGCTGACAGCTCAGAGCCTGGAGTCTGCTTTGGATTCTATGTCTCCCTCTCTCTCTGCGCCCCCCCTGCTCATGTTCTGTCTCTCTCTCGAAAATGAATAAACATTAAATTTTTTTTTTAAGTGGGTTTGATAGAGGACATTTATTGGTTGATTTATAAGGGAGCTTTTTTTTTTTCTGGTTCTCTTTTCCAGGCTGACTGGCATGAACCTTCCTTCTCCCGTTATAAGCAGCAAGAACTGGTTACGACTGCATTTTACATCTGACAGCAACCATCGGCGCAAAGGATTTAATGCACAATTTCAAGGTAAGAATGCCCCATTTGATATACAGAAAATAACAGAAGATATTTTGGTGTTTTCACCCTCAAGTTTCAGGATTCCCTTGCCAGAGAAGGAACCAGAGATATAAGCTTGAAAATACCTTCTAGAACTTTCGTAAACAATTGACTTTGGAAATTCTACAAAGGGTACTAGCAACTTACTAGTAAAGCTTTCTTGCTTTGACCACATGCAATGTATTTTATTGTTTTCCTTGAATTATTACTATGTTTTAATCAGTAAGTCAATAAATATATATTAGCATTTATTTTAATTCATATTTACCTAACTGGAAAATATCCACAGTTGCCCTGTTGTTTTCTTTATCCGCTCCTTAAAAATGGTACAGCATATAGGCCACGTGAATATGCAAGTGTGACATCATACCCTTTCAGCTGTAAAATATCTTCACAGTACCTAAACCCAGCTACCTGCTTTAATAATTTACATGTACGTGAACATCAAAAGGAAAAATGTGAGATTTTTTTTGCAGCTGAGTGAAACAAAGTCTGTAGTCACCAGTATGTAGGTTTGAAACTTCCTCTTGGTATGGAATTTCTAGTGTTTATACCTGGATAACATAGTGTCCTTGCCCATGTGTTTTTAATAGTCAATAATCCTTATCGATACCATAAAAAGGATCCAACTTATTAGGAGATCCATTGAAAACAATTCCATTTTGCATTTGCAAATAACAATCAAATGAACCTGTCAGAAAGCAGGATGCCCTCCCAAGCAAACTTCTCATGCTTCCCCCAAATCATGACCATGAGCACATCAGTTAAGCCCACATTCCCTAAACAGTAGCCACATGCAAGCCAGGACGCCAAACGAGGAGATTCTAATAAGCCCCCACGCTCCAGAATCTAGTAGGTCAGAGAGACAGTTTGCAGACAGCTTCCATGAAAGGCAGAATGAAAAGCGAAATCATGCCAGCCACTCCAGGAGATTTTAGTAATGCTCCAACAAATGGTCTGGACATGTCCTATCTAAAACCCACTTTAAAATCCGTAATGCCTTCATTGTGTCCTTTTGGACAAGAGGTAGAAAACTAAGAGTAATTTTCAGGGGCTTGAATACAGATAGCGCTGGGGAGCATACTGGAGGAGGAGTGCTGGTTTTATTTGCCACCGGGGTCCCCGGGGCAGGGGACCTTCGAGGAATTGCCAGACTTCAAATGCAGGGCCAATTGTGTTTTACCAAAATGTATTCATCCGTCATCAGGAGCCTTGCCCATCTCACATCATCTTCTGATGCTGCCAGAAAGTTCTTACCTTTATCTTCTTTGACTGCAAATATATGGTTTTATAGGAGTCATTACACTTGGCTTCTTTTCCTGAGATCAGGCAAGGCTGATCTCCTTTTTTAGAGATCTCTATTTGCCTTTAGCTTTTAAGGCCACATACCATGCCTGTAGTCATAACAGGGGGCATACATAACATATGAACATATGACACATATAATATGTTGTACAGTCTGCGTCTGGAGCCCTTTCTTGTCCAGCAAGAAAGCAGGACGCAGGATTAAAAATGTGAGAGGAGACAAGAGCCCGGGTAAGGGTCTTTGCTCCGTTTTTATTAGGGTCAGAAGGCTTACAAACATGGTGATGGACTTGCACAAAGAGACAATAAATCTGTGAACACTAACTCAGGGGCCTGAGGGCAAGATGTGCGGGGTTAGGGGTTTGGGTTTCTACAAAGCAAAATCCTGGCCCTGGGCTGGAGGTTGTTTACAGCAGACATGAGGCCCCACCTCTGTTTACGGAAACGGGCCTAGGGGACAAGGAAGACAGAGCAGGCTACCTCAGGGTCAACAAGGCACCTTTCTTCTGCTAATTAGCTCCCCTCAGGGCAACTTTGCCTGCAGAGGTCTGTAGCCCTATTTACCTGTTTACCTCCTTGGATCCTTCCTTCTTGTGAAAGCAGCTTCCTGCTCTTGTACTAAGTTGGAGGGATGTTACCTGCCCTGAATACCTCATCTTGTTTACCTCATCTTGGATGTTTTCATCCTGAGATTCCCTATCCTTATACCTTTGTCCTATACTGGGACCTTTGCCCTGTTTACCTACTCTGGGACCTTTGCCTGGGAAGTTCCATCTGAGTTTTGTCTATATCCATCCATATCCACAGAGCTATATAGCCCTGACTTAGAAAAATCCTAAATCAATATTCAGAAGGCAAACTGACTGACCAATAGGTAGGTAGGTTGATCAATAGGGTTGTTCTATAACTACTGATTGATCTTCTCCAAAGGTCCTGATCCTGATTAACAGATTGGCATTGAACCACAGAAGAAATTTCTAGGTATCATTCCTTAAACCGATCAGTGAATTTGGCATCTATACCAGTGATTGGAAGAAAGGCAAAAAATAGAATACCTAATTTGAAGAGGGTCCAAATTGGTAGATCTAAGTAACATTCTGGTTGACAGAAAATTGTAATAGCTTAGACATATCAGCCATTGATAAATAAATAAATATGAATCAACTATATATAAATATATATAACCATATAACTATATAATTAGCTAACCATATATACATATATTATTTAATATATGTAAATATATTTATATATAACCAATATACATATGGTTAAAATTATATACACACACACACACGGAGTGATGAATAGAAAATTTGCACATAGTGCAAAAATATAAAAAGATGCAGAACTATAAAAAGGAATGAACATGAACATGGCTTAACAGTAATATATTCGAAAACCTCTCCAGGCGGACTTTGAAGTTCAACTCCAAGACAAACTGATTTCAGGGAGCTGCCAAATGTTTACTCTCATTAGCACACAGACCCTTATCTCAAAGGAGGAGTCATGCCTAAGACCACATCGAAGCAGACAATATGTGGAAGATAGGGGTCAGTACCAGATGTTACACTTTTGAGAAGGAAACCAACCAAATGGGCAGCATCCAGGATGATGAAAAGAAACCTTCAAGAGAGGACGCAAGGACCACTGGCTTAAGGAGTGTGGTAAATGTTATGCAGGAAAGTATTGCATTCATTTTTGCTGGTCCAGAGGGAAGAAATATCACTAATTAATGGAAGCGGAAGCTACAGAT
Source organism: Neofelis nebulosa (assembly GCF_028018385.1). NCBI lineage: Eukaryota > Metazoa > Chordata > Mammalia > Carnivora > Felidae > Neofelis > Neofelis nebulosa. The sequence goes on along the minus strand of NC_080784.1, from coordinate 4,136,898 downwards.
AGTCCTTTCTGCTGATTCTAGAACATGCCTATGGGCCCCAGAAGGCAAGAGATGGCTCAGTAGCTCAGGATGAGATGAGTCTCCTCTCAAAGTCCTCCCCAACCCCCCCCCCCCCCCCAGCCACCCTCCTGGCCCCCTCCCTGCATGACTTTGCAGTCAGGAGCATTCAGGTGTTTCATTCGACGGGCCAGCGGGAACCTTCCTGACACACGAGGAAAATAGGTTGTGCATCTAAGTCTTTCCTTTTTTCTCTGCCTAGATTGAACTCCAGGGGCCCCAATTTGTATTGGACATTTGTTCCAAGGAAACAACAACAAAACACAAACAATAATAGACACCAAGGTTATTACCAACACAACTGCAAAAAAGAAAAGCATAGTAGATGAGCAATCCAGAAAAGCAACAAGAGAAACAATAGTAGTAGTGAAAACTTACAATGTGTTTACTGAAGGCTGTTTTAAGATCTGGGTATATATTCCATCAGAGTCTGAATCTTGGGTTAGTCGGTGGAGGAGGGGAACGTTTTTTAGAAATATACATTTCTATGCTTATGACCTTTTAAACATAATTGCAGTCACGTTGATCATTTATGGTCACTATCAAGACTATACAAATTCCATCAGTATTCCTCGGTGTAAATATGATTACAACTTATGTAGGATACCTCTAAAAACTCTTTGTGATTCTAAGCTGCTAATGAAGCCTTTGGGTGGGATCTCTGGATGACAAACCTCTCCTCTGTTCAGCAGTACCGTGCATGAGTAGAATTTTATAACTTCTAACAACAAAGAATAGCTTCTTTTTAACTTGGTGCTTTTCTTGGTCAAATAAACAACCACCACAACATATTCTTTCTTCTCTTTGTGTCTTTAACTTTCATCTCTATGCTCTTTATTCTCTGGATTTTACACTTTGGTCTGTGCTTTCATCTCTTCAATCAGGCAATAAATTATGCCAAAAGTAGCAGTGAGGTTGACTGAGAAGTAAAACTGGTCTGTAGTTGCTACTCCTAAAACATGTTCACTTTTAAAATAGCAATGTGAACAAAGAAGTGGAAAATGCAATAAAAGCCACTTGATATATTTGCAATATCTTGTGTATATATTGGGTTCTCATGGAATGACAGATTTATGTAGGACACATTATTTCTTTAAATCAGCTGAAAATTGAGCTCATTCATTATATGTTGCCTCCCTCATTAATTATAATTAAATAAGTGCCTCGTTAGCACAATCAGTCTCGTAGACATTTTTGACGTCTACGAGATGGATTTTCTAAAGATATATTGATATTGAACCACAGGCACCACTTCCCTCTTAAGTAACAATATGTGTTGAGCTCTACGTTTACATATATTTACCTGGCTACTTATAAAAATACAATTTTCACAAAATGAAACTCTCATTGCTTTCTGAAACTGATAAATCATTTTGAGTATTTGTCATAAAGTACCAGTTTACACAGAGAACACCTGTCTCATAAATCAAGGGAAAACCTGACCATGGATTTAAATCATGTGTTGACACAAATAATTAGCTTTCTTTTTAGGTGATAGCTCTATGTAACTATTCATTTTACTTTGTATTTAAAAAAATTTTTTTAATGTTTACTTATTTTTGAGAGAGACAGACAGACAGAGCATGAGCAGGGGAGGGGCAGAGAGAGAGGGAGTCACAGAATCCAAAGCAGGCTCCAGGCTCTGAGCTGTCAGCACACAGCAGGGCTCGAACCCACAGGCCAAGAGATCATAACCTGAGCTCAAGTCAGATGCTCAACCGACTGAACCACCCAGGGGCCCCATTTTTACTTTGTAGTTAAAGTGGAGAGCTTTAGGGGCACCTGGATGGCTCAGTCAGTTAAGCGTCTTTCTTCAGCTCAGGTCATGATCTCGCAGTTTGTGTGTTTGAGTCCCGCATGGGGCTCTGTGCTGACAGCTCAGAGCCTGGAGCCTGCTTCGGATTCTGTGTCTCCCTCTCTGCCCCTCCCCTGCTCTTGCTCTGTTTCTCTCTCTCTCTCTCTGTCTCTCAAAACTAAATAAACATTAAAAAAATTAAAAAAAGAAATTATATATATTCATACAGCAGGATACTAGACAAAAATGAAAAAAAGACAAATGACCTCCACATGCATAATGTTGAATGGAAAGATCCAGGCACAGAAGCGTGTGCATTGTATTGCCCACATAAATATACTCGCATAATATAAATAATATTTCAGGAATATATACATAGAAAATTTAGGATTCTAAAAACTAAGTGTTTACGTGGGTGTTCATTACTAAAAGAATATTTTTACTGTGTGTATGTGTATGTAAAATACTTGAACTTAAAAAGTGTTTTTAGAAACGGTTAGAACAATTCCTATCCAAGAAAATGACAAGGTGTTTAGAATTCTTTTACAAACAGGGCTAGGCCAAAATACCTACAGAAGCCCTACTCAATGCCATCGTGCAACTGAACGTCAAAATTAGAAGCCCCAACCTGCACACAAGGAAGAGGGTTAGTAAGTGACAGGGCTTGCACAACACAGCTTGTAAATGGCAGGCAGCGTCAGGATGTAAATAGAAGTCTCTGATCCTTCTTTTCAATGTCATCCTTTCCAACCCTATTTTCACAATTGACTTGCTGCCCTGATTTACGAGTTCCGATCAGAACATCTTTCTTTGGGGAGCAGTGATTTATTTTTGTAAAGCAGAAATCCCACTGAAGAAAGCAACACCCAGGGACAGCTCTAAGTTAGTGGCAACGTTATCTATTTTCTCAGGTTGATCTATTCCAAGCAGAAAACTGGCAGACCACTGCGGGAACAGGTGCAGCAATGATGGGAGGGGGTTGGCAGAAATCATAAATCTGGAACATGAGGCACCGAATAAGAGAATGAGCAAATGTATTCACGAAGAATGTGTGTGTGTGTGTGTGTGTGTGTGTGTGTGTGTGTGTGTGTGTAACTACTGGACAATAAGAAGGTAGAAGGTAGTGTTGGAAAGAAGCTAAAAAATTGAAATACGATTCTGCAGAGGAAGGAAAATAAAAAAATAGAGCAAAGGAACAGTTTCACAGCATGGCTAAGGGCAGGCCCAACTAACAGAGAGGTTCCACTGGCACAGACACCTTGAGAAACGAGGAAGCCACTATGTAGACACTCTGTCCACAGTGTTCATCCTGCTCCCTTCCCTTCAACCATGAGCGATTGACTGTGTGGCTCAGAGAGAACAGGATTGGAGGTAGGATTCCTTGGTCTCAGTCCAGTCCTGACTCAGTCTGGAGTCTCAGAAACTCCAGGTTAACTAGAGAGATGTCCCTCTAGACCTATAGTCCTCCTATATAGTGAAATCTGTTTCCTGTCCTAAGAATGGGGAGAAGAACAATGCTCACCTGGGCACAGAAGTGGAGATTAAAAAGGTAATACATTGGAGGCATCTAGCACAGTGCCCAGAATGGGCTCCCATGTGTCTCATAAACTTGGGTTTGTAATCTCGAGCCGGGGAAAATACCTCGGTTAACCTGTCTCTCCGTCTCACAGACTTCGCATGGAAAACCCAGTAAGTGCTTTGCGGGACTGTATTACTTTCACAAACTTCCTGGAACTTCTTAGAGTGATTTTCAGTTCCCAACTGCTTTGTCTCTTACTCCCCTGCCTCCCTCTTTCATTTACACTACCTCACTGACCCAAGTCCGATGACCATTCATTGGGATGCCACCTCAAGTCATTTGGAATTAAACTCTCTCCAGCTCCCTTATTGGACACCGGCAGTGTGGGTTGCACGGTGCCAGGGACACAGAACCAAACAAGACGAGCCACGTTTCAGCCCCTGGATTCCAGCGAAGAAGTCAGGGAGACACATAAGCTGACCATTTGCATACCTCATGGGTGAGATTATGCACAAAATGCCCTACAATTAGAAAGGTGTACCTCGACTGACTTGGCAGGGAGCACAGGGCGTTTGTAGGAGGTTTCCTAGAGGAGAGGGTGCCTGCACTGTGTTCAGGTCACCAGGAGAGAGGGAGGAGGGGGTTCTGACTACGAGAAAAGTGCGAGCAGACCCAGAAAAGCATGACATGTCACGGTGTGTTCAGCCTCCTGCAAATATTGATGGTTCAATACTGAGGTGTGAAGGGAGTCAGACAGAGCAATGAGAAATAAAGCTGGGGAGGATAGCTGGATCTTGGAAGGATTTTATGCTATCCTTAAAAACTTAACTGTACCGTGGGTAAACAAGAAAGATCACTGGAGTGTTTGTGGAGAGGGAAAATGGAGAACAATGCACACATTTTCATCACCCAAGCTGCTGGTAAGTTCCCCTTTGTTAGCCTGCAGGTAGTGCCCAGGGATAGCTCTGAAAGAAGGACCATGTACTGGAACATTCTAAGACAGTGAGCACAGGAACAAAGATTGTCCCTAGGTCATCATGTTTAAAGAAGAGGAACAATGTTGCTGAGGTACATGAATTTGCCCCTCAACAAATTTGATCCCTAAAGGGATCCAATGCCCTTCAGTCCAAGGCTTTGCCACAGTCAAATTTAAGGAATTAGTATATTTGAGAGAGAGTGTGTCCATCAGAAGTGTGTGTATGTGTGTGTTTGGTGGTGACGGTCATAGAAACTTCTTCAGAGCCCAGTGAGCCGGGTGCTAGACAAGACAGTGATGCGAAGCCTGGTGGGACAGATTCCCAGGCTCGGCAACAGTGGTCTGGTCGTATCCCAGCTTTCTCCTGGGGACACATGAAGGGGTCAGTATAAATGAACACATTTCACCAACAGTCATGGTACCCCCAGTGTGCACCAGTAACACCTCTGTTTACAGTAGTGGTCAATAAAGGAAAGGCCTCTTCTCCCACAGAGTGGCCATTGTAGACAGGATGAGACAATCCATCCAACCAGTCAAGAAACACCAAGTGGCAACTGCAGAGTGGGAAACTTTATCACTCGGTCAAGAAATAGCCTTCCTCGCGTCAACTCCTGAGCTGAGATCCGAATGGACTGTGTAGGTCAAAAAGAGCAAAGCAGACACAGAACAGAGCAAGTCCCAGTCCCTGGAGGGAGGAGGAACCGCAGAGGGACAGGAACACACTGAGGTGTGGAAAAGCTCAAGAGATGCATTGGGGCAAATTCCTGCAGGGCCATGTGGGGGCATCCACAGGGGGAGACTGGATTTATGTCACGTACAAAGTAAGACTTCAGAATGTCTGGATGAGAAAGTGATGTGACCTGATTTCCATTTTGAACATATCATTTGAGTTTTTCTGTAGAGAATGCAGTTCTAGACCTTAATATTCTGTCCCCTCGATGTGTTATGGCATTCCTTATAAATTAATAAATGATCATGGTGGTTCTTACTGCCTTCTCTCTTGTCGTGACTACTTGACCACATCCTGAGATATAGAACATGTCAGGGTGCTAGAAAATCATGCTTTCTGGTCTCCCGTGTTGAGGGCACCCTGAGCTAAAGGGCCTGGAGGGTTGTAGTCCTGGCTCAGATGATATGCAGTTTTAATGTTCTCATTTGTCCAAACTGCCACTTGGCCAAAAATCTTTACCTACTGCACAGTGTGCTCTTGGGCTGGCTGTGCAACAATCTCATAGACACGTCCCACTTATGTTGTAAAAGACAGCAAATAAAACGGGTATGATTTTGTGTGTCTCTCAATATATTTAAAAAACCCTAATGGTAAAAATTCATTCTGAACAGCTGTTTGGTGTCTACTAAGAAAAATGAAGAGAATGTGTTTAAATTTGAGTAGTAATTATTTTGACTAAACATTGAGGGTAATATCTTACTAAGTTGAAATAAGAGAACATATTTCTTAAGGAAAGCATGCAGTTTTATTCAACAGAGATGTTAAATTAATAGATAGAGTTCTCACCTCGAGGCAGCCCTAATGGAGTAAATGAACTTTTGAGTTAGTTCCAGACTTTTGATTTAAATCAATGCATTTTCATGTATCGATTTATTTTAAAGTTGTGTTGGAAATATTAACACATGATAAATCTTAGTCGTTGTATATCAAACCACTTAAACTAGACCCTTTCTTTTTCTAAACTTCAAAATGTGGTTCATCCTGGAAAACGGGAAGCCGACAATGTGACACAGTAAATCACAGCTATTTAAAACAGACTAATACATAGCAACAGCAGGTGGGTGTTAAGTTCTTATGCATAAAGAACAGAAAAGCTTAGGAGGGTTATTATTCCCTCAGTAAATCGTATTTCTACAGTTTCGGCTTATGTGACGTTAAGACAGAAGTCGTTCTGGCTTTCAGTTCAACGAACCCCTAACTGGACCCATTCTTCATGCTTTTTGTCTCTTGCTGGCAGTTTGATCGGTCCATTTTGCAGACTACATTTAGTGCTTATGGGCTAAATGGGCGCATCCGCCTCTCGCAGGACACGCATGCTTTGGAAGCTAAGACAGTACGCTGCCCATACCAGGAGGCTGTCAACCCAAGTTGTCGGCATTTACAAGGACAAGGGACCCTCAGAGTGTGGTTCCTTCCCTCCGAGCGGCTGTAAACCACTCACCCAAAGCAGTTACAGCATGGTACCGTAGGGCCGCCCGGCTCTGTTAGTGCTGCAGGAAGCCAGTCAGCTTAGAACGGACGCATCACACTGCTTGTTCTCTTAGTCATCTGGGTCAGGTTGAAGAGCAAAGCGGTGCCCAGTCGGCATCATGAGTAATCCAGGATGAGGCAGTTAGCTTCGGCACTACCAGTGGCCGCCTCGTGGGACCAGAGCCTCAAGCCTCTTACGGAATGCTAGTGCCCACGTCTCAGGGCAGAAACACAACCCCCAACACGAGTGCAGATGTGAATTCACATTGGGTTTGGAAGCAACGTGTGGCGGGAGGATGCGTGCTGTAGCCATTGAAGACTGTGGTGGGAGAGTTTATTTTTGTTCAGATGCAGACTGTTTCCCTCACATCACTTCAGTGTATTTCAAGTCACTCATCTGAAAGTCCTTCCTCTACCACAACAATTCCCGGGAGGTTTCTCCAAGCGTCCCGTCCATCTGGTAAACAGTCTGAGTGGTGGTTTCTAAAGGCTCACAAGGTTCCAGCCAGCATCTTTGCACAGTTGACCACCATGATCTTTACCATTGGAAGGGCTGTGTCTTTTCACTCCATGGGAGATCTGAAGTTAACTCTTGACCATGACATTGTGTACAATTCGCTAACCCAAGATATATTTAACCAAAGAATATATATCACATAAGGTATAGAGTTCTAACTATTTTCCTATAGTTACTTTAAAATTTACCTTGAAACTAATAGGAGCTTTCTCCAGACATATACCCAGGGCTGCGATTCAGCTCGTCTGTCCATATTTATTGTGAAAATACTGACTGACGAATTACCTGACAAGCCACAGCCTATTTATCTGAATGGCCTCCTGGATGTCCTCGCCCTGCCTGACCTGGGTTGTTCTGCAGAATGCCTCAGTGTTAGCTCATGAAATTCCTTAAAGATTTAAGCTCTAGAGTAACAGCCAGCTTCAAACCTTCCCAGAGGTAGAAGAGTTAGCGGCTTGTGCTGTTTGAATCGCGCCTGCGATATACCAGGTGCCCAACACATTTTAAAACGTCCTCCCAAAATATATTCAGAGTAGCTACGTGTGACTAGCCAGCTATGTGGAACTATTTACTAAACACACCATTAAGTTCTATAGAAATATACAGCAAAACAAATATGGATGTCCTTCTTTCTAGAGAAATGTACACTAAGCCTCTAGAAGACTTATGTTAGTATATGTAGCTAAGTCACTAACTCTTCCTCATTTTTAATCCATTAGTAACTATCTTTGGCTGGTATTTTGTTGGTTCCTTTTGGTTTGGTTTGCGTTTTTTTTTTTCCTCCAAAAATTAAAGAAAACAACTTCCTAGGTAAATCTTCCCCTGTGATAAATGCCCTCATACTTCCCAAGCCTGGGGCTCAAATCTGGTCATGCTGGGTCCCTGTGTAAAACATCGCTGTAGTTCCCATCATGTACAACACACAGAGCAGACACCAAAGCTCTCGCAGATATGTCTCCAGCCTTCCTTTGCAGACTCCTCTTTTAGCCCACATTGCAGACACCGCACACTCCTCTTACGAAAACACTCACTTTGTCGGGACGCATCATCCGGTCCCCACCCTGGCCCTATGTTCCCACCAACACATGCAGCCCCCAGGGTCTTTGACTCCCTTCCTCTTCAGAGAAGCCTTCCCAGCCTCCCTCACCAGCACCGATCACGCACCTGCGTGTACCTGCACAGCACTTAGCCTTTTCTTATGACTTTTGTTTTGAGCTACGCTGAAGTTTAATTGACAAATAAAATTGTACATACGCAAAGCGTGCTATATCATGATCTACTTGCACAGTATGGAAAGATCTCCCCCATCACGCTAACGAACACACGCGTCACCTCACACACTCACCTTTGTTTTTGTTTTTGTTTTCTTACAATGAAAACATGTAAGTTCTACTCTCTTAGCAAATATCATGTATACAATAGAATGTTATCAACTGTAGTCACCAGGGTACGTGTTAGATCCTGAGGCCTTATTCATCCTATGACTGATCGGTTGTACCTACCAATCTCTCCTGATTCCCCCTGCCCCCCGCTGCTGGAAACCACTTTCCTGTTGTCTACTCTCCATTTCTGAGTTTGATTTTTTTTTGTTTTCACATATATACGTCACACAATCACTTGCCATAAGTGAGGATAATAAGGTAGTTGTTTTGTCGTTTTGTTTTTGTTTTTGTTTTTTAAGAGCAGAAGCACCTTCTCTGTTGTCTCCAGCACTCAACGAAGTGATCTTCAGGGATAGCATGCACTCGATGTTTGTTGAATGAGTAGCTGAACTCCTGAGCAAATCAAAAGCACGTGGAAGGGATCTGCTACCCTCTATCCATTCAAATGGTAGCATGGCCTAGTGGAAAGAGGCTGACATATGGAGTCTGAAGACCACTGTGACCTTAGCCAAGTCTTCTAGCTTCTGCAGATGTCTGTTTTTTCATCCATAAAATAGTGCTCACCACAGCCGCCCTGCAGGAAGAACACCATGGGGCTCAGATGGGGAAGCCACACAAAGGCCGCGTTCCAATGTGGCGCAGATCTGATTGCTTCAGCTACTGCTGCGGTCTGTGCTTCTGTGTCTCGGGCAGCGAGATGGCGGGGATGCCGCGTCCCCCGGAGGCCTCTGTGCCTGTTCGCCTCTCCACCACAACTTGCCTCATCTACATGAATGCGTGTTACCTGTGGCAGTCAGGACACAGTCAGAACTCTTCACGGGGAAAAAAGTTGGGTGGCTTGTATCATAAACTCCTTTCTCTCTGATCCTTCCCAACCATCTCAGGAGAGCCTAGACCTGAGCGGTGACCCTAAGGGTAGGCGAGCCGGACAGACCAGTGCCCTGTTACCTGCAAGGCCACAGAAGCAAGAGCAGAGGCTGTGAGCTTCTTACTGGGAAGCACACACAGTCTTCGGAGAATGTGTCACTACCTTGGTGTCCCGTAACGTCCTTGGGTACTGGTTTCCTTGTCATATAATCTTCCAGCCTCTTCAGACCCTGGATGTGTATAGTTCTAGCTGGAGGCTGATGGGGTGGTGGCTACGTGAACAAGTTTGATGAGGGGTAGCTATTTCACAACGCATACATATATCAGAACATCGAGCTGCACACCTTATATACACACAATTTTTATTTCTTAATGATACCTCAATAAAGCTGGGTTTGGGGATAAAGATAAACAGAAAGAACAAAAATAGAAGTTGGACAAATATAGACCGAAGCGCTTTTTTTTTTTCCTAATGCTAAGTAATTGTGTTCCTTCTCACGATAAGCTAATTATGCTTACAGACTTTCCTTACCTTTACGGTAAGACTGCCCAGTAGATCATTTATTTTTTCTAATTCAATAAAACACAGTATGAAATAGATATATACATAGGCAACATCGTTTTCACTATTACCTTTTTTCAGAAAATTATATTTATCCCTGGCCAACAAATAATTGACTGAATTTAAAAACCTCAACCAAGTTGAAATTAGAGGTTTCTCTGACATCTTACGGTCTACAGGTTGAAGCTGTTGTGATGACCAGTGTTTCCCCACTTTCCTCAATTTCACTGTAATCAGCCTTGGCTGTATAACAGGGACAGTCAGAGCCTTTAGAAAGCACCCAGGGATTGTGATTTTCACGATTTAGGCTGCGGACCAACATGGCTACTTTTTGTGAAACCTTTCTACATGACTCCAATGTGGAGCCAGGGTGAACAGAATAATGTAAACTGCCTCTAAGAGTTCTGATACAAGCATCCCCCCTCACTCATGGGGGTGTTCCAAGACCCCGGCAGAGGCGTGAAACCATGACGGTATTGAATCCTATATGCTCTATGTTTTTTGTCTACACACACAACTTATGATAAAGTTTAACTTGTAATTCGGCACAGTAGGAGACTAGCAATAATAACTCATAATTAAGTAGAACAATTATAGTAATATACTGTAGTTAGTTTTTTTTTTTAATTTTTAAATGTTTATTTTTGAGAGAGAGAGACAGAGTGTGAGCAGGGGAGGGTCAGGGAGAGAGAGAGACAGAGACAGAGACAGAGACAGAGAGAGAGAGAGAGAGAGAGAGAGAGAAACAGAATCTGAAGCAGGCTCCAGACTCTGAGCTGTCAGCACAGAGCCCGATGTGGGGCTTGAACCCACTGACTACGAGATCATGACCCGAGCTAAAGTCGCGCTTCACCGAGTGAGCCACCCAGGCACCCCTATAATAATATACTGTAATAAAGTCTATGTGAATGTGGTCTCTCTCTCTAACGTCCTGTACTCACCCTTCTTCTTGGGGTGATGTGAGATAAATCGCCGAGTTGGTGAGATGAAGCGAGGTGAAGGATGTTGACATTGTGACGTAGCATTAGGCTACGATCATCCTGGATGCTGTCAGAAGGAAGATCATCTGCTTCCAGACCTGGCTCACGGCGGGTCACTGAGACCAGAGAAAGCAAAACCCCAGATCAGGGGGACTGCTGCTCTAACTTACAATTACTTCACCACCAGTAATCTTCAATGCTTTAAAAGGTGATGGCTGTTGCATAATATTTTGAAATTCAAAATTTAACTATTTGAATTGCCCACTTAAATTAAAAATTCCGTGTATTAGAAATTACCTTGGTAGGGGTTGGAATGCAGATAGCAAATCTACTCTAATACTAGCAAAACAAAAGTAGATAATTCATCTTATATCCTATTTGCTTCATAACTTAATAGGAACGGCAGGCACCAGTGCATGTTACTTATGAATTTATCTGATACCTTCTTACTGTTGAAAAGTCATCCAATATAGTTCTACAAACTCTCTATCATCTTCATTGTTTTATGCTTTATTCTTTAGAGTGACTTAAAACATAACAAATTATATTTGTTAATTCAACCTTTAATACAAAGGTATAAAGATGGGCATTTTTCTCAAATTCTTTTTGAGAATATTCTCTTCTTTGTTCTAAGTGATTTCTCTTTTCTATGTAATCTTTAACAATGAGATCAAATTTCTAAAATAGGTTACCTTAATGAATGCCACTGTTAACTATAAACCTGTATTAACTGCTATGACACACTTAAATAAATATGCTATCTAAATGAAAACGAGCATTTTAAGATCTAATTTAACAAAAAACATAAAAATAAAATAAAATCTAATTTAACCTGGTAACTTGAACATAATATACATTTACAAAATCCTTTTTGTCATATGATAAATATAAATTTTGTAAATACATCTAATTTAAGCATAGGACATAAAAATAACTATCTCTGCCTTCAGGAGTTTATAATTTAATTAGTAGCTCTCAATATATATTTGGCTCAGACTCCCTATGGAAAATTTAATAAATGTTACAGACTTAGAGAGAGTCCATATGTATCAGATTTCACGTATATTTTTGTGAACTTCATGTTTGCATGAAATCCTAGGGGTTACAAATACATTTCAGGTAAGGAATTATGTCTATTGGAAATACAGTGTAAGAAATATGCTTTCAGTTAGCATTGGGCTGTAGGAGACCCACTTAACAGAAAGATGATAGATACAGATAAGTAAATAGGTTAATATACAGAAAGGGTTTTTGACGTGTGTGTATGTGTGTGTATACACACACACATACACACACACATTATATCTATATCTATATCTATATCTATATCTATATCTATATCTATATCTATACCTGTAGATTAGGCAAAAGTGTGAAGGGGACAATAATGTGTTTTGGGAAGCTGGGAAAAAAGGGGAGTATCCAGCTTCAAAGGGCAATTTGAGAGGGAAAAAAAATCAAGAGTGCTTGGAAAACATTGAGTTACATCTGCCATTTGTGGAAGAAAGTGGTGGAAAAGTACATGTTGGCCAGAACGTGGCTGCCATTAGAAAGAACCTGAACCCTATAAATGGGTCTTCAGAAGTTGCTGAAGGACACCTACCTGAACAGGGTTCGACTTGGAGAAGGAGGACAACAGGTCTGGCATAGGTCAGAGAAATGGGCATGGTGTGGCCCCAAGTATGTTCAATGACTGTAGGGCACTTTGTTCTTTTGAAGGATGACTATCCATTCAGAGGACAGAGATTTGGCGTGGTGTTCCTGTCCCAGTGCGCAGTGTAGAACACCCTTGTCATCTGTTACTGTGCCGGGAGTCACCTGTCTACACTCGCTCACTGCACTGAAGAAGTCAGGCTCAGCAAGGTTCATGGCGAAGCCCCTCAGAGCACATGACAGACGTGCGGAAGTAAGTCCGCTGCTGAAAAGTGGAACACAGCCCTGATCAGAATCCCATCGCACGTTTGCTGCGACGCTGGGTGACACTGCCGTCACACTTGTCACGAGATGTGACAGGCAAATGGACAAGAGTCTGGATTTGAACACCTAGCCACCGAAGCCTCCTGGGGTTCCGTTCTCCTTTCTCATCTCTCTTTCGACCTCTTGAAAGAACACTTGGGGCACCTTCTTTACCACCTGTGCCCTGCTCTGCCCTCGCAGCTTCTGGGCCGCCAACTCTGTCTCCTTACTTATGCCTCTCCTCCTTAGTTTGCACCTTCCCTGCCCCGTAAGTGAGGGACCCCAGCAAAGCTCTGCTCTCATGCCCTCTCCCTGTGCTCTCCCCGCTGGGAGCCCTGTCCCTCCAGGGCCTTGCTAAGAAGGTGCTTGACACAGGAGCTCTCTGCCCTCTTTCTGCCCCCTTCCTCTGGGCCAGTGGGCACTTCTGCCTGTTGCTCGGGTCACCCTGTCCCTCTCCTCCCCTGTACACATTGGAGCCTACATCCTGATTCCCTGAACTTCTCTCTGCATCACCGCCTCGAATCCCAGCACGAACTCCTCCCCCTCCTCTCCCCCCCCTTCCTCCTTCTCCCTCCACCTCTTCTGCCTCCTTCTCCTCTTCCCCTTCCCTCCTCCTCCCTCCTCCTCTTTCTGCTCCCTTCTCTCCCTCCTCCTCCCTCCACCTCTCCCCCTTGCCCTTTCCTCCTCCACCCTTCCTCCTCCTTCTTCCACCACTTTCCCCTCCTCCCCCGTCCACCTCTTCCCCCTCCTCCTCCCTCCACCTCTTCTCCCTCCCTCCTCCTCTTTCCCCTCCCTCCTCCCTCCACCTCTTCCCCCTCCCTCCTCCTCTTTTCCCTCCCTCCACCTTTTTCTCCTCTGTCTCCTCCCTCTCCTCCTCCTCCAGTCTTGACCATATGGTTTCTCTGCTGCAGAAGTCCTCCTTTCTTCCTACTATCTCCAACTCATATACATCCCGAGAGTACTCTGTCCTAAAGTGCTGTCTCCCACATCTGAGAACTATGGAACCCGCTCCTTTCCATACCAGTCATGCTGCTCTTGACTAGTACTGTCTTGTGCTGTTCATGCAGCTCTTGACTAGTACTGCCTTGTGCTGTTGATTCTTTTCATCGGAGCTCCCTTCCAGATGCAGGAGCCACTGGCCAACCATGGCTGGTGTCAGTGGAGATGAACTGTGGGTATAAAATACGGCAGGTTTCAAGGCAACAGGAATATACTGCTATGTGTGTGTGTATGACTGTAAGACATTATATGCTAAAATATTTTCATCATTTTTTCAACCCTTTAAATGTGTCCACCAGAAAGTTTTAAATTACATATGTGGTCACATGGCTCGCCCCTATTTTCTTTCTACTGACAATGCCACTGCATGTCATTTTGGTCTCACACTGAGATTGGGAGGGCCTCTCCGACAGGACCACGTGAAGTGATTTCTAGAATGGTAGCTACAACCTCACCTTGTTTCTCAAGATAGGTCTCCTACCAACTCCTAATGTCTGAAACTCTCGTATACAAGCCAAACTCTGGGTTTAACATTTTGGTTTATAAAGCAAAATCTCCACAAGATGTAAATGTTGCCATTTATTCTTCAGTCTGAATGCATTAACTTGACTGCTTCTTGGAAGTAAACAAAGATAGGGATTATATGAGATTCTCCAGTGATTAAGGGAGAAAGAATAATGCCAGAGAAAACAGTGCACGTCTATGGATTATTATTATTATTATTATTATTATTATTTTCAATTCACAAAATTGCCTTGGACCAGCCTTTGAGATCTTGTGTAAGAGGCCTTGATGTCACTCAGTAGATTGCCAAGAATGGCAATTTCATCAGTTTCAATTTTTTCAACGTCTGGTACTAGGACCAACACGAGTTTTTCGAGGGAGAATAACACAGGCAATTGTCACCTGCAGACCTACCACCTCTGAAAAAAGAAAACTCTTGGGGCACCTGGGTGGCCCAGTGGGTTAAGCATCCGGCTCTTGATCTCGGCTCAGGTCATGATCTCACAGTTCATGGGATCAAGCCCTTCATTGGACTCTGTGCTGACAGTGGGGAGCCTGCTTGGGATTCTCTCTCTCCCTCTCTCTCTGCCCCTCCCCCCACCTTTCAAAATAAATAAATAAATTTAAAAGATAATTTTGAAAAAAAAGAGAACTGTTTGCGGTAGGGTAGAAGAATGTTATATTCAGGATATTCCAAAATCAATATTTAAAAATGAAATCTTTGCCTTTGATAAAAGTAGAACTTCAGCACAACCAGCTTCCAAACTCATAGTGGTGACAAAGAGGAAGGGGTCTGTACTACTTACGAATGGATCCCTACCAATGATGGCCTTAATTGTGGAGAGCTTAGTCAACATAGGCTTCCCACAAATTAAATCATAATGTAAAATAGGCGATATGATTATTATTTTTATTAGATATTTATTTATTTAAATTTATTTTAAAAACTTTCTGTGTAATTGTTCTTGGAAAACTCCACTTGGAGTATCATGTTTTTTAATGGACAGAAATGCTCAAACCTGGACATGAAGCAAGCATGCTATTAAAATCATTAAGATCATTGGGGCGCCTGGGTGGCTCAGCCATTTGAGTATCCGACTTTGGCTCAGATCATTATATAGGTTCGTGGGTTCAAGCCCTGCAGCGGGCTCTGTGCTGACAGCTCAGAGCCTGGAGCCTGCTCCAGACTCTGTGTCTCCCTCTCTCTCTCTGCCCCTGCCCTACTCATGCTCTGTCTGTCTGTCTCTCTCAAAAACAAATAAATGATAAAAAAATTTAAAAATCATTATTTAAAGCTTTTGAAAAGGCAGTTACTATCGAGAACTAAAATAATTTTTAAAAATTTAAACTCAATGAAACTAAATACCTTTATTGCATTTGTTCAGTGTGTGACAAAGGAACATGTTGTAAGTGGTTCTAGTTTTTGCAAATGCCTTTGTATTTCTTCGATTCACTCAATGATACCCCGAAGAGTCCGAGGGAATTTTAATTACAAGATTAGCAAAGATAAAGCAGAATTCTGGATTAATTTTTCCTCTCATCTTTAGAGAAAATGCCATTATTGCTTAAAGACTACAGTCAGCATTATTTACCTCCTGAGATTCTTTAACATACCTACTTCTCTGAATCACCCCCTAATGTAAAATGTCTGCATCGTCAATTGCTAAGAAAATTGAAAATATTTTAACATTATACCTTGACCGCACCTGGTTATGAAATGTATTGCTATCAAGGTGCCTGGGTGGGTGGCTCTGAGCTGACAGCTTGGAGCCTGGAGCCTGCTTCGGATTCTATGCCACCCTGTCTCTCTGCCCCTCCCCCACTTGTGTTCTCTCTCTCTCTCTCTCTCAAATATAAATAAACATTAAAATAAATTTAAAAAAGAAATCTTTTACTATTGTCTTGGTAAGTGTGGGTCAGTAACTTAACACTTAATAATAATGCACACTGTACCAGAGTCCTTTTGATGTGCTTTTGTCAAATCCCTGATATCATTTGCAATTTTCTTTAACTAGGAAATTCTATTTTCAGAGTCATTTCTTGTGAAATAAAGTTTTAACTCAAATGATTCTTTAGGGATTACTCTTCAGGTTTTATTTCATTAGCTATTTTTAAACTGATTAATTCTAAGCAGGAAGCTTACAATTTTTCAAGTTCATTTAATTTTCTTAGCAACAGGTATTGCAGGAATGAATAGATGGAGTCCTTTCTGGGTTTTGACTAGAGTTTAAACAACAGGTGTTGAAAATGACAACAAACCAAACAAAAACAAATAATAAACAAAAAAAAACCCTAAACAAAACACACACAAATAATGGAGAGTTCATAAAAATTTCACGTCTCCTAGGCTATATTAAGGAATAAATGCTGTCTTCTTTGTTCCTCTAGAAATTGAGCCATGTTTTATAGATGATGTGCAGGAAGCTTATTCATGGCAAACTTAAAATCATGGTGACAAAAGATTAGCTTTAAAATGGCTATGGGGAAACACATATACAATAAATCCTACTTCAAATAACAGTTAAAAATAAGTATGTGGGGGCGCCTGGGTGACGCAGTCGGTTAAGCGTCCGACTTCGGCTCAGGTCACGATCTCGTGGTCTGTGAGTTCGAGCCCCGCGTCAGGCTCTGGGCCGATGGCTCGGAGCCTGGAGCCTGTTTCCGATTCTGTGTCTCCCTCTCTCTCTGCCCCTCCCCCGTTCATGCTCTGTCTCTCTCTGTCCCAAAAAATAAATTAAAAAAAAAAAGTTGAAAAAAAATAAGTATGTGATAAACACAGTCTTTTTCCTGTTCCATTCGCTAAAGCTATAGTTTATTACACTGAATCCAAGATGAACTTTCCCCCACACTTTAGTGTCTCCAAAAGGAGGATCACATATTTGGCATCATTGTGTCTTTGTTCTTTCTCAACGGTATGTTACAGAAAGTAAATCTGCACCCTGCACTCAGCAGTGTCTGAGATTTGACGAAGTACTCTAAAGGTACTTGTTGATCTGATTTAAAAAAATTTTTTAAGTATATTTATTTATTGTGGGAGAGACACAGAGAGAGTGAGCAGGGGAGGGCCAGTAGGAGAGGGAGAGAGAGAATCCCAAGCAGCTCAAACTCACCAACTATGAGATCACGACCTGAGCCGAAACCAAGAGATGCTTAACCAACCGACTGAGCCACCCAGATGCCCCTTGTTGATCTGATTTTAGACACTTCCCTTTCCCCAGATGTTAAGACTCTGTATGGCTTCTTCTCGTTTCCGGCCTGCCTTTCCTTCCCTGGGCTCCTGTGCACATGAAGAGTTCTAGAACCTTCTCCTAGCTCCACATGTGCCTTTCCTGAGGTGCAGAGCAAAGACAATGATAGGGAAGAATAAACACTGGGTGTTGCAGGCATTAAAATGTGTATTCATTAATTTTATAGAAGTAACGTAAGTAAGACAACTTCAGACAAATATGACACCATAAGCTGCAGCCTTACACTGTGCGAGTTTACACATTAACAGATCTAGCAAAGGCCTGCAAGCGTTCGGCAAACATATTTGCTTTGAAGGACTTAAAGGCGGTAAGTGACAGGAAGCTGAGCATTCACACACGGAATCAGCATTTCTGAAGACAGTCTGGCAGCTCGGCTGGAACTGGAAGATAACAGGAGATGAGACTGCGGACAGAAAAGCATGAGGAAAGAGCATCGCATCCAAGGCTGCGTATATGCCTCAGATACTTCAACCGCAGATATTTGTTTATGACTTCACGTTGAAAGCCTTGTCAGCAGGATGGCTGACGGCTGCCCGGGTGAGAGATCCCAGCCTCTGTCTGCCCCCATCCCCACACAAAAGTCACCCACTACCCACCAACAAGAGTAGTCCCGGGACAGCTCAGGAGTCCACGGAAGCTGCGGCAACACAGTGTCGCGACACACCTGAGAATAAGTGCGCAAAGGGAGTAGTGGGGGCCACTCCGTTTGCCTGCATCACCCCGCCCCCAGCGCCCCCCTGGAGGGAGGGAAGTCCTCCCCGGGCTCCTCTGGCAGGGAAAGGTGCGAAGTTGCTGGGGACACGGACGCAGATGAGGTGTCTGGAGATGGCTAGCAATGAAGACAGGCGAGGCTGTCACCGTCAGCCACATGGCAGGAGTGACCCTATTGCCCAGGGCGCCCGCGACTCTCAGTGTTGAGGAAAGCCAGAAGCTTTCCTAGCTGTGCTCCTGAGTCCCAGCCCCCAGCCCAGCTGCCAGGACCCCCATCAGCGCTGCCACGGGCACTCCAGCCTGACACACGGCCCACAGCCCACGCATGCGCCTGCGGCTAGCCCTGGCCACTACCACCAGTGCCACCGTCTCCACCACATGTGCCCACGGTGGGCCCCTGCCCTCGTGACACCTTGCAGGACACCCTACAATTGGTGCATGCACGTCACTGGCCCCACTCACCACGGGCACCTGACACTTGCCCCAGTCCCTCACTGCTGGACCTGGGAGTGCTGCCGGGGACCCCACAGATCCCCCAGGCCTTGGGGATGCCCCGCGGCTCTTGCCACCAAGCAAGCACCACGCAGCTGGCGATGCTGTAGACCACGGCTGTTTGAGCAGGTGGGCCACCACACACACCCCCCACACATGCCTGGAGCCACGGCAGGCTCCAGCGTGCACCCCTAGCAAGTAGAGGTCTCTCCTCACTGAAGCCAGTCCACGAAGTGTGAACACACGACAGGTTCTTCCAATGTGCGGACACGTGTGGAGCTCACAGGGATCACAGAGAATCAGGGAGACGTGAAGCCATCACACACATACAACAAACGTCCAATAACTAACCCCAAAGTAGTTGGAGATCTGTGAACTGACCGACATAAGATTTGAAATAATTGTTCGGAAGAAGCTCGGAGTGCTACAAGAGACACAGATAAACTATTTAACAAAATCAGGAACACAATACAAGAAAAAAAATGGCAAGTTCAACAGAGAGAAAACACAAGAAAGAACCAAGGACTACAAAATGCAAGAGCATTTCATGGCAGACTCCGTCAGGCAAAAGAAAGAACCAGATGCCTTCGGAAGATGTCTAAACAAGCAAGAGATACTCAACATCATGCATCGTCAGGGAAATCAGAACCACAATGAGATACCACCTCACATTTGTACGTGATCTCAACTATATGTGGATCCAAAAAAATAATAATAAATTCAATTAATTTTAAATTAAAAAAAAAAAGTGAAGCTTTTAGCCACAGAGCCAGGGGCTTGGGGTGCAGAAAATGGGGACATATCAAAGAATACAAATTCTGACTCATGAGATGAATACGCTCTGGAGACCTAATATACAGCACAGTGACTACAGTTAATACATATTGTTTATTTGAAATTTGCTATGTTAGTAAGTCTCTAGTGTTCCTACCACATACACATAACTGTCTGAGATGATGGGTGTGTTAATTAGCTTGATCGTGATAATCATTCCACAACGTGTGCATATATATCAAAACATCACCGTAAATCCATGCAATTTTTATGTGTCACCCTACTTCATTACAATAAAACGTATCTATGGAAAGTGTTAGTCTGAACAAGTTTGAGCATGCCTTTTGTGTATGCTTACATGTCCACTACCCAAGGAAAGAGGGGGCATTGCTGAGGCTTCACAGAGTTTTAGAACATATAATTATTAATGTGGTAAAATTTCCAAACATACGCATCACTTACCAGTATCTATACGCAAAGAGAAAAATGGCCTCATGCATAACAGCGTAGCTGCCGTGTGTTAGAATGTCCACCCCATTCACATGTGTTATCTTATTCAAGGCCCCTTGAATTTGTCTCCGTCTTTGGAATTAGAGTTGATGACCAGACTCATCACATCTTTTGTACCGTCATTTGAGTTCAGTCCTCTGACCTAGCTCTACTGCATCATCTCAGGCTCAATCTCTCTTAGCTCATGCTGAGCGACGAGTATCATCTGAGGGTTTTTTTTTTTTTTTGCCACTTTCCCATGACAGAGCATACAGCTCCTGAAAGGGGCTGCTAATTCATCTTTGTCTGAGAGACCCATAGTTGCATTTCTGGTCATCATGATCAAATTCCAATTTAAATAATTCATTAGCTACAGCTATTAGCTTCAACCCAAGTTCGAAAGAAATAAAATTTGTGATATCCACCATGCATATTTTATGAAAACAGTATACAGTTATAGTTACTGAAGCCCAGGCCCTGTGTGTATACATTGTGAGATGTATTAAAATATGAACAATACACGTAAAAACAACTAAGACTCTTCTCTACTTGCCAGTGTGGTATTCGTGTTTCCTCTTAGGGTGCTCTCTCTCTCTCTCTCTCTCTCCATTTTTAAAATTAAATCCTTTATTTTTTGGAGTACATTTAGATTCACAGCAATGTTGAGCAGAATGTATAGAAACGACTCATGTTCCCCCTGGTTCCCACAGGTACACAGCCACCCCCCTCCATTATCAACATCCCCCACCAGATGGTACATTTGTTATAATCGATGAGCCTACACTAACACATCATTATCACCCATTATCATTGTTAGGGTTCACTCTTGGTGTAGAACATTCTGCGGGCTTGGACAAATGTATAAAGGCACGTATCCACCATTAAAGCATCATCTAGACCAGGTTCACTGCCCTGAAAATACCCTGCGCTCTTGTTTTGTAAACAGTGTAAAATTGACAACATTATCAAATCTATTTCTGTATTTATTGAACCAGGAGAACAAAAGAACTAACGTTTCCGTACACGTATCTACTACATGTACCTCATAAATAAATGTGTCTGGTAGAGTCTGTAACGGTAACGGAAGGAGGCTATAGTGATCATTGACCGTAAAGTGGGGAACACATAAACAGCAGCAAGGGAGATATGGCTCACCTGCATTTTGTTAGTCTATCACCGTGTTCTTCCGCAGTCTTCGCAGGTCATTTAGTTGTTTCTGATGAAAATTTCCCGCCACAGTCATCTACCTACTGTATTAAAAAGCAACATCGGATTCAAGGAAAGTCTCACTTTGCGAAGATGAACTACAGGCTGACACAAGACTAAATGGACTATGTTTCTTTAGTTTTCAAGACTACCATCTTGGCTATTTTTTTCTTTTTAATTCTCTCCTTTGATTTCAAGCGGTCTTGTGCAAATACAGGAGGTAAAGTGAATGCTGGCAAAGAATCTTTAATTAAATACCACCGCCTAAATTCGGAAGTCAGAGACCTGAAAAGGAGAAAGTGCCATTGATTTTCCTGGACAGGGTGAAGAGATTGTGGGGCATCCAAACAAAGTAGCTTAAGAAAATCTTAGTAACCGAGAGGGTACTTTCTGTTGGCAGAATCTTGGATTGACTTAAGAGGAAAAGTACCATTCTATGCAAGGAGGTTGGTAAAAATAAACCAGTCACAGTGTCAATAAAAGATGTTAGAATCAGTAGTGGGAGTGTGGCAACAGGCAGCCACAAAAAGATGACATTTAAAAATTACAGGGGAGCCCTTTCATGTAATGCTAAAATAATTCCAACTTCTTTGTTACTAAAATAGTTCTAGGAATTAAAAAATACAATTTGCCACGAGGACTGAGATTCAGAAGGTCAAATTAAGAAAATTAGGTTCATGGCAAGGTGATATCTTTTTCCCCGGAAGAAAATCACACCAGCCTACTTTAGGGGGATAAACACACAGTTCATTACTACTAATCGGCTTATCTCTAGAGAGAAAGAAAAAAAAAATCAATGATTATTTCTATAGATAGCCATTGTTTGTGATAAGGACAGCAGCACAGCAGCACACAGGTAAAGGAAATGCAATTTTTATTACAGCAAGTCTCTGCTCCCATCCAATGGAAGGTCAAAATAGAGTATGTGACTATGGTAAGTTACATAATTATTTAATGTAAATAATTCTGTGAAACAGACCCTGGGAGGAAATGTCCCATGCCATGCTTCATAGAGAACAACCCAATATGACTTAGAGTTTGTCCTTCATGTGACACTGTTCCTACATGCATTTATAAGACAGAGGGACTATCACAGAAGAACCATGAAGAAGCCTGGTTTTTGTTTTTGTTTTTTTTTTTAACATTTAACTTATTTTTGAGGGAGAGAGGGACAGAGTGCAAGCAAGGAAGGGCAGAGAGAGAGGGAGACACAGAATGTGAAGCAGGCTTCAGGCTCTGAGCTGTCATTACAGAGCCCAACGCAGGGCTCGAACCCATGAACCAGGAGATCATGACCTGAGCCGAAGTCAGATGTAGAACCCACTGAGCCACCCAGGTGCCCTGACAAAGCCTGTTTATACAGTTGCCATTCTACCCACCAGGAACTGAAGCTGGGCCAAAAGCAGATATGTGCACAAAGTCATCACTAAGTGGTCAAGATGAATCTGAAGTCCAAGCTCCCCTCTTGAGAAGCTTCCAGAAGCAAGGCATAAAGGCTCCAAGGTCTAGGGAAGGAGGAGGTTTGGCTCTGACAGAGCCAGACCATCGGGCTGGTCTGGAGGTGACAGGAGGCAGGGCCCAGGGTGGTAATTAGGGGAAGGGGGCAGATACACTGGATCTGAAATTCTTCTCAGACCTTAAGAGTGAGGAATATTTGTGTTGTTATCTTTAACTGCTAAGAAATGTTCCATCATTTGACAAACCCATTACTTACCTACCCATCCTTTTCATTAGGGAATGATGGGATACTTCCAAGTTTTGTTTCTTCAAAATGGTGGTGAAAAACCAGTTGTGTTAATGCACGTAGAGAATGATACAGCTAATGTGAACCACTATCAACATTTTTATGAACACGTCAAGATGCAGTGGCGTGGGAGGGTTTTATGAGTATTAAAATGGTTCAAGGTATGTAGGAAGCATACAGTGCTTGACACACGGGGTTTGTGTTATTGAACTAGTTTCGTGTCCACTGCAAATTAGCTCTTTGAATTTCTCCTCCTTCCCTATTTTTTCTTTACCCAAAGCACTTATTCCCACTGAGAACCCATATATTTTACTCATTTACTTGCCTTTTGTTTATCTCTTTGCCTTGGAAGGAAAAGTGTAAGAGGGAAGGGATTTTTGTCTGTTTTATTTACAATTGTATTTTCAGTACTTAGAACAAGGATGGATACAGATTAGGAAATTAATACAGATTTTCAACATGAGTAGTGACAGAAAGTATCACTATAAATTATCTCCAAGATTAGCTAAGAACTCGCATTTTATCTGTAGTACTATCCTAAGGCTAACGTTATGCTCGTCCTCCTTCTAAGTGTTTTCCTTTGTCCATGTATCTAATACTGAAAGCAAGCTTGTCCAAGGTATAAACCATTTCTCTGCTGAGTGGACCAGGGAACCAGGAGGTTAAATCCGCCCATGGAGAGAGTTAAACTCAGGAGCTGAATTGGGCTCTTCTTCTTCTTCTTCTTCTTCTTCTTCTTCTTCTTCTTCTGCTTCTGCTTCTGCTTCTGCTTCTGTTTCTTCTTCTTCTTCCTCCTCTTCTTCTTCTTCTTAAGAATAAGAATTATCTGTGACTAAAAAAATGCAGAACTTGTCTTTTACTCTAGGGCTGGATAGAATCAATACTCTTGCACACCGGAACATATACATGGTAACACATTTTAAAACATGTTGCACTGGGGTGCCTGGAGCACCCATCATTCCCTAATGAAAAGGATGGGCAGGTAAGTAATGGGTTTGTCAAATGATGGAACATTTCTTAGCAGTTAATGATTGCTCGGTCAGTTGAGCAATCAGCTCTTAATTTTACTTCAGGTCATGATCTCATGGTTCTTGGGATCAAGCCCCATGTCGGGCTCTGCACTGACGGCGTGGAACCTGCTTAGGGTTCTCTTCTCTCCTCTCTCTGCCCCTCCCCCACTTGCACTTTAAATAAATAAATAAACATTGTATGATGTATTTGTGAGGGTTCTCCAGAGAAATAGAACCAAAGGAGACAGATGATAGATAAATAGATGATAGATAGATACATAGATTGATAGATAGATAGATTGGCTGATTTATTATAGGAATTATCTCCCACGATTATGGAGGCCAAGTTCCCATGATCTGCCATTTGCAAGTTGGAAGACCAAGAACGAAGAACCAGTGTGACATTCTGTTCAAGAGAGCCAGGAGTTGCCAACGTTTGAGGACAGTAGAAGACAGGTGTCCTGCCAAGCGAGGGCCAACTGCCTTCCCTCCAACCATTTGTTCTATTCACGTGGGATGATGGTTATCTGCATTGATGAGGAGATATATGTATATATATATATACATATATATATATACACACACACACACACACACACACACACACATATACGTATACACACATATATATTTGAATTGGATAAATATATATATTAGATTGGATAAACATATATACTAGATAAATATATATATATATATATATATTTGAATTGGTAAAGTGAGTTAAAAAATGTGTAGGTATATATATATATATATATATACACACACATATACATATATATGTGTATATATATATGTACATTTTTTAACTCACTTTACCAATTCAAATGCTAATTTCTTTCAGAAACACCCTCACAGACACATCCAAAAGTAGTATTTTACCAGCTATCTGGGTCTCCTTTAGCCAGTCAAGTTGACACACAAAATTAACCATCACATATAAGTGTTTCTAGATGCATTCTAAAATCAAATCCTAGGGTTAGCAATTGTCAGTCAATATTCACACAACGTGCATTTTTTAAAAGCTTTATATAGAAGTCAACTGTAGGATCCTTGTTGAGTGATGTCTGTCACTCAATATTCAAAGACGGCAAGAAAACATTAAGGAACCACTGACAATATGTCAGTTAACACGTGCCCTGTTCAAGGGAGGTCTGACCTGTGAATGTGTCAACTGAGGGACACTCTTTATCGGCAAGATCTATGCAGGTGCACCGTGGATCCACAGGGCCAGAGTTGCTACCGTATGTCCTTATCACCTCTCACGTTCATACCCATACTGCCTGTTCTAGGAAGTAAAGACATAATTTCCCTCCTTCCCCGCATATTACGCACCACTGGGAAGTGATAGTTCTTACAATGAGAACAGAGGTTATACTGCGGGGCTAAGCAAAGTAATTGGAGACTTCTGTGTCTAACAGCAAAGGTAAGATTGCTGAAGAGCGTGTTGTTGTTACTCTGCCAGCAGCTGCTCCAGACCTAGTGTCATGGTAGAAGCCAGGTGCAGTGTCATCGTTTCACCCCCCAATTGTAATGGGCCGGGAGATCTGACTCCCAAAGATCGGCCAGCAGCGTTAGGCAGACTACTACAGAAGATACTTTTATATGGAGCAGTATTACCAGTGTTTCAAGTCAGAGGCAGACCTGTTCTCACGCTGTCCAACAGTCTTTGCTAATCTGTTGAGCACCAAGCATAGACAGAGGTGTCACAGACACCACGTATAACACGGGGAGATGTGGAATTATGGGCTGAACACAAAACTGAAGCCTCCAACCCTCAACGTGAAATGCAGCCTTCCCATTACACACATCGATTAAATTTTTTAAGCAGATCAGCAGTGTAATAATCTTAAATAATTAAGTATCTTTATTAAATATTAATTTAATGCATTGGAACCCAATAATAACATTAACATTCTTTCTCTTAAACAGCTTGTATATACTTCTGAGTTTCTTCATTATCCTACACACATATACATACATAGATGTACATGCTCACATCAGTAGATACACACACACTTGACCAAAAACAGGTTTTAAAAACTCTCTACTACCTGAACCAGGTTGTGAGTAAAAATAAACAAATAAATTCTACGATACGTTTCTCAGTTTACAATAAGTTTCAAAATAATTTTGAATCACTCTCTGGACCAGCATGTGTGGTCGGATAAGGGGCCTGAATGTGGGGCATCACTTACAATCCCTGGGACTCTGCTTTAATCCTGGTATTTCAGTGTTTGGCTTTTTAGATTTCATTCTTGAAAGTTCAGTTTATCTGGCAGTATGTTTTATCTGCTTTTTCTTTCTATCTTTAAAAAAAAAATCGATTCAGGATCTAACTTAGCTCTAACAAGCAAACAAATGAAAAAGCTCTTAAAAACATGAAGGGAGCTGAAACACAGTTTTCATGGCGGACTCCCAGAGCATAAAGCCAGCGTCTGTATGGAGTGCTCTAAGTTTTCAGATTTCCAGGAAATGTTGCCCATTTATCACCATTGGGTTTATGATTCTCTTTTATTTTCTTGGTTAAGCAGCTATCCTGAGAAATGACTTGCTCTAGTAAAACTAGCTTGTTTTTAACGTCATTGAAAGGAATGGCTGAAAAAATCCTTGGCAAGACCACCTCATCAGTTTATTGACCAGGAGCCCGGAATTCACGGAGGTTAAATGACTTGCTCAAGGTTATTTCAGCAGAAGGTTAAACTTTCCTCAAGATTAGTGCAGCTTGTTCTCAAGTTTTTGCCCTGCAAGGTGGCCTCAGGCAAAAGTGCTAAAGGATAGAGTTAATCTCCTCCTGGAGACTCCTGTTCCCAGGGCAACCACCACAGGGGACCCTCACTCAGGGCTGTGCCTGGAGCTCCCAGGGGGAGCTCTGTCCTCCCTGGCCCTCTTTCCCCGGCGGTATCCATTTTTAAGTGTTTCTGGCCCTGGGATCGGAAATTCATCCAATGACCTGAAGACAAAAGAGGGCTCCATATGAGCCGATACGATTAGTCTGAAACAAATTTAGACAGTGTACACTGTGCACTCCCATAATATTACTATTGTTCTTTACCTATCCGCCAAGTTCATTAAGATCAAGGGTTTGGAGTCAGCTGACCGGTCGCGAACCTCAGTTATTCCTCAGGGGAGCTGAACAATGTTGGCAGATCACTTACTCGCTGAGAGGTTTAGTTCCCCTACTTACAAAACAGGGATAATGGAAATCTACTCACGGGTTGGGAGAAATCGAGGAAACGCTTCATGTCTAAAATATAAGCGCACAACGAATGTCGTCGTTGTTGGTGCTGAGTATCCGATTCCATCCGCATACTCTGTACATATAAATTCTGTGCTTTATAAATAACTTCGACCCACCCACGATTTGTGCTTCCTTCACTCGCGCCAGCTTGGTGGTCATGATTCTAACTTCTGGTTTCTTCCAACACGTATTTCCGGTGATAGTTTTTGTTCCTGAGGTTTACACTCACATAATAATCCCGTGTTAAGTTCTGAAGAGCCGGGCTCTCACCCAGCCCTATTGTCCGTGTTGGTGTACGTGTTCATCCATGACACACTCACCTGTGGCGGCAGGTTTCAGTTTCCCTGCAAGGGACTGTGGCTGCCAGGCATTACTGTGCATCTGCTAGTGGGTCCCCACCTCTCACCGACACTCCCTCCCGTGCTAGACTATACTTCCACTAAGATTTGTTAGTCCTCTATCTCCTTCCTTCACAGGCAGGCATTCAGTAAAATCTGTCTGTGGAGATAAACCCGTGAGAGAGAATGCAGACTGGTGGTCTCCAGGGGCGGGGGGGACAGTATGGGAATGTAGAGACGCTGTTCAATGGGGAAGGGGCTTTACTTTGAAATGATGGAAATATTCTGGAACTAGACGTGGTGGTTGACGACACTGTGAATGCACTAAATGCTATTGAATTGTTCACTTTAAAACTATTAATGCTATGTGAATTTCAACCCAATACTTTTTAAAAGAAAAATATTTATTTTTGAGAAAGAGAGAGAGAGAGAGTGAGAGCAGGGGAGGGACAGAGAGGGAGGGAGGCACAGAATCCAAAGCAGGCTCCAGGTTCTGAACTCTCAGCACAGCCCAACACGAGTCTCTAACGCTTGAATTGCGAGATTATGACCTGAGCCCAAATCTGACGCTTAACTGACTAAGCCACCCAGGCACCCCAATACTTCTTTTTAAATCTGTGATATTACAAGAATACTAGAAAGACCCTCCCATATGTTACCAGCCCCCCAAAAAGTATTCTTTCAAGTAATGTGATGCATTAGAGCTCATACCAGCTATAATAAATATAGCTACACGTAGGGGAGGAAGAACTTCCCTCTACCCTCTTAGGTTCTGTAACTGAGGGCTGGGAATTAGGCTGACATGAGACATATGAGCAGCAGAAAAGCACACACATTTTATTTAATATGTGCATTCGGGAGCCTTCATAGGAAAACTGAAAACTCAAAAAAGTGGTTAGGACCAAGAGCTTATAAACCTTTTTCAACCAAGAGTGAAAAATCTGTGGAGAAATAACAAGATAAAGGAAAAGAGGTTCAAAGCCCTAGGGGCAGTAAATTGTGGGCAGGGATTGAAATATACAAGGGGAGCGAGGGAACAATAAAAATGATCTCAATAGGTCTGTTTGTAGCTGTCCCAGTGACAAGACTGGTCTCTTCCTGGTGCAGAGAGGGACCGTCCTCATGGGAAATTTCATGACTTGCTTTCAGGTAGAAAGAGAGTGGTCAGAGAGCCCATCCTGTGTCTGCTGTTTTTCAGGTGCCTTCAACTTAAAATGACCAATATGTCAAAGTGGCATATTTTGGGATGGCTTGTTCTGAACCCCCTCATACACAAACCATCATGGAAAGCAAGCTTAAGGTAGCCTTTCTCGTGTGCCAGGATCTATAAGGAGTGTTTTACATGTATGGAGAAGCCATTGGTGAAGCCCTCATAGCCCTTCAGCCTACATCTGAATGTCCCTGCAGCTGAGGTCAGAAGTTCTTGTAGGGATGGAACTCTCCTCAAGCTCCTCTTCTGCTTCTTGGCCAGAGATTTTGCTCTCTTGCTCTGGGAGCTCACTCAGCACAGAGCAGCCTGGAAGTGCTGGGAATATAGGCCCCATCACCCAAGGAGAGGAAGGCATTGGAGGGTAAATCTCTCCAGCCCGGATCTGCTCACGGGCTCATGCTTCAGGGGTCCCTACAGGAACCCTGATGAATTGAGGGCCATGTGCGCAAAGCGGTATTTCCTTCATCAGTGAATATCTTTTTTCCTTTCTTGTTCAACCTTCCCATTCCTTTATTCATGCTCCCCAGGACCATTCCCAAGTGAATGCACCGCCTCTAACTCCTTGTTTCAGAATTCGTTTTTGAAGGAACGAAAATTAAGTGAGCATCATCTCATACAATCTTCACAATAGTGGCCTTTGGAGGTTAATAGGAATATTATACCATTTTGCATTACAATGTGGAGAGGAACAGAAACAAAGACCTTCCATTCATTAAGCAGCAGAACCCAAATTTAATATTGATTTGTGACACTCCCAAGCTCATATTCAGAAACCCAACACCAATGAACCTGGTTGTGATGATATCTAGTCTGGCTGGGAGAAAGAACATCAGCATTTTTTTAGCCCCTAATGAAATAATGGACCTGCATAATGGTCGTCAATAGCTCCTAAAATCACAGAAGGAAAGACAAGCCTTACATCACGTGCTTCCTGTGAGAAACACAAAACATCTCTATGCCGAGTTCTGGCCAGACAATCGAACCTGAATCTTATCAAGGCTTTATCTGACTGACAATTTTAAGGACACTCAAAGGACAGAGAAACATACCAAAGATGTGCACGGTACTATGATTAGCAAGGTGTACATGTGGGACTCTGTAACACACTGCTCATTTTGTTTACTAAGTGAAGGTAAGGTGGATGGGGAGGGAAGAAACAAAAAGAGAATGTACAGAAGTTTAAAAGAGACTTCAGAGACATAAAAACCAATTATAATAGCTGCCCCTTATTTGAGTCCTGAATGGGTAATTAATTTTAAAAATGAGGTAATTAGAAGAATTTGAATCGTGGATGGATATTTGATGATGTTAAGAGATTACTGTGAGTTCACATGTGATCATTGTATTGCGGTCATTCATTTTAAAAAGCGTCTTACTCTTTTAGAGATGTACACTGAAATATTTGTAGACTTATGAATTTATGGCCTGAGGTTTGCTTCAAAGTAGCATGGGTTGGGAGGGAAGGATATAGGTAACCAACAGGATAGCTACGTGTTGGTAATAAGTGCAGGTGAATGGTGGTTACGTGTGGGTTCAATACCATTTTATCTGTAATTGTGTTTATGTTTTAAATAATTTTTCCATACTAAAAAGATAAAGACAACAGCAACCCTTGGCAAGAAATGAGACTTTGAGGCAGTAAATTATTCTACCTATTATAATAGCTAAAAACACTTTCTCTTATCACCTCTAGCATATTTTTTTAATATCCAGCATATAAAACTGTGTTGTTTTTGAACATGTCATAATATTTGGTTAAGAGCTTCATCTCTGAGTGACGTCCTAGCAGCTTTCTATCAACATGGAACACTGGAAAAGTTCCTGGGTCCGCAAAATGGAATAAGGGCAGCGCCTTCTGATGAGGATAGTAAATGCCAGGGAAGGTCAATGCCTCAGAAAGAAATCACGGCTTTTTGGACGATGAGGTAGTAGAAAGGTGCACTTGTAGGTACTGAGAGCATATAGCATACAAGGCCATTCCCTGGTGGTTGCAAAGTATCAATAATTATCCCTGCCACTAACACAGGGTCAGAGTAAAAATCAGTTCGTAGAAGGAGAGTGCATCTAAAAAGCTATCACCGATGAAATTCTTTGCTCTCAATACCCAAAGATTTGCTCAGTTGGTGCTCGGTGGTGGTCAGGCCCAGAGCAAGTGAATCCCACTAATTATCAAAGGGACATCAGAGAAATTACCGAGTCAGGGGCCATAAATGCAAGTAAGTCCATATGATCAAGACAGCCCCCCTCTAATCTAACCTTTTCGGTAGCCAAAGACACAAACGGGAAGTCATGTTATCAGCTTCTCTGGTGGAAGCATAGTTTCAGGGAACGAAAATACTAGAAGCTATATAATCACCACATGGTCTCCTTCCAAGTAGATCCACTTGTAAAAGAAAGGGTCTCATAAGCAAGGGAAGAACAAAGTCTGGAGAATAGGACGGACAGAATGGACCTCAGCGAGGCGTGCCTGAAGCCCCTGGACCAGAGATCCTGCTCCTCTGAGCAGTGATGGGAGAAGTGATAGGAGATCCTGGAAAAATGGTTTAAGAAAGGTTTGTCTGTCTTCAGATAACCCCCCGTGTCTTGCCTATTCTCCTATACAAAGACATACTGGTGAATTCAGGTATGTTATCCTGAAGCCTGATGGTGCTGGTGTGGTCTGGTCACAGCCATCCGGGGCTCTGAGCCCCTCTGCATGGAGTCTGCAGTGCACTTTGCTGGGGAGAAGCTCTTTCCCCACTTCCAAGCGTATGAGATGCATTTACTCTCGTTGAAGATATTAGTCCTATTGTAAGGTGCAGACACCTGGGCCTCAGGACCTAAGAACTGAGTTAGTGAGTGGGGCGGAAGCTAGATTTGAAGATTCTTCTTACAATGTCCACCAGAAGACAGCATCGACTTCCATGGCATTCTTAGGCCCGTGGGTTAAAACATTCCCAAAGCCAAGGTTTCATTGTACAAGCAAGACGGGGCAATGTTTCTCAATAAACTGAAGTGGTTTTAAGACAGCACTTACACCTTGAATGGCAGTAAATCTCATCATGCAAGACTGTGCCAAATAGTCAACAATACAATTTTCTGAAAGGTTGTCCACTTCAGTGCTAAAATTGCAGTTCTCTGGTGGACTTGCTTGGATCATGTGAAGAATTATCACCAGTTTCTGGATTAGAGGCTTTGCTGGTTGATTTGGGGCTCTCTTGCTAGACCTCATATTCTTACTAATATTTTGATGAGGTCAATTCACATTATTTTATGATTCATGATTAAAACTGCAGTAGATGGCATATTTAAAACTGTGGGTACAAATAGTCCCACTCCAGCCCATATATCTTGAATAAAAGGAATAATGCCATTTGAAAAATTAGTGAGAAATTATCAGATAGTGCTCAAGAAACATCACATATGACATTTAATCAATGCTTCTACCCTATGGCTAAAGGCTGATCATTCAAGTTATTTTAAATTGTATGATTTGCAAGATTACATGGGAGATGATTCAATTTTGTTTTCCTTTTCAACCAAGTTGCTCTGCAAGTGTTGTGGGGCGGTGCTCTCCAAAGCAGATACTCTCACTGCGGGAGATAAACCAATCACTCCGCTGAAGAGCCATTGGACATATTCAAACCCACGTTCACATTTATTTTAAAAGAAACGAAGTAAGGCTCCTTAATTTTTTATTGTTATTTTAAATTGTAGTACAATAAACCAAACATCAAATTCCCCCACGTTTAAGTGGGCAGGTCAGTGTATGAAGTACAACTGACACTCTCATGCAGCCACTGCCACCACCCATCTCCCGAACTCTTTTCATCTTCCCCAGCTGAATTCCTGTCCCTGGAAACACCAAAGCCTCATTTCCTCCTCGTGCAGCCCTTCTAGGAGTTTGACTGGCTACCTCACGCAAGTGGAATCGTACAACATTTGTCGTTTCTTGAGTGGCTTACTCTGTTAGGTATAATGTTTTCCAGGTTAATCATATTGTAGCAAGCATCAGGACTTTTTTTTTTTTTTCCTTTTTAAGCCTGAATACTATCCTCTTGAATGGAGAGACCATAGTTTTTATCCATTCATCCACTGATGGCCACTTAAATTGCTTCCATCCCTTGGTTTGTGAACAATGCTGCTGTGACCATAAGTATATAAATATCTCTTTGAAATTCTGCTTTCAATTCTTTTGGATATATACCCACAAGTGGAATTGCTTGATCATATGTAATTGTATCTTGACTTTGTTGAGGAGCCACCATACTGTTTTCCATAGCAGTACACCATTTTGCATTCCCACAAACAGTGCAGAAGGTTCCAACTTAAGTTTCTTTAATTTTTAATACACCACTGACATCAGTCTCATTTTAGCGTGTCAGACAGAAAAAGTCCATGGGGTACCTGGGTGGCTCAGGTGGTTAAGCCTCTGACTCTTGATTTTAGCTCAGGTCATGATCAGATTCATGGGATTGAGCCCCACATGGGGCTCTGCGCTGATGGTGCGGATTCCTGCTTGGGATTCTGTCTCTCTCCCTCTCTCTCATACACTCATGCTCTGTTTCTCTCAAAAATAAATGAAAGAAACTTAATGAAAGAAAGAAAGAAAGAAAGAAAGAAAGAAAGAAAGAAAGAAAGAAAGAAAGAAAGAGAAAAAGCCCAGATGTGTGAAGGTATTCAGAGGGAAATGAGCCCCCGCCCGCCACCCCTCCCCCACCATGTCTCCTTCCAGTACATCAGGACTAATTGCAATCCTGCAGTCCAGGTGGGATATTGATGCAGATTGCTGAATAAGCTAAATACGTTTCTGTACGGTTCCTGCTGTGAGGTGAGCTTTCTTATTTACGAGAACTATCAAAGCCAAATACTGGGATAAACTAAATTTAAAATAAAACATTCAAATCACTGCATCAAAGTTACAATCCATTTGAAATGAAACACTTTTTATGCTAAGTATTCTAAATAGTAATGGGTATTATGGGATAATAATGTATTAACTGACATAAAATGGTATTAACTTTATAGAGAGAGGGAAAGGGTCTACACCATTAAGAAATAAAATTAAAAAAATAAGCACAAATACTGAAAGTGTGAGCTCAAAATGTTTCCCGACAGAATGTGCATCCACGAGGGTAATAATGCAGAGGTTAGTAATGAGTTACTTGTGTCAGCCATTAGGCAGAGAACTTCAGAGAGAACAGGGGCTCTGTCTTTGGGCCAGAGATACAGGGCTTGGCAGTGACTCTTAACATGACTTTTAAAAATACATTAGGGGCATCTGAGTGGCTCAGTCAGTTAAGCATCTGACTCTTGATTTCAGCTCAAGTCATGATCTCACAGTTCGTGGGATCAAGCCCCAAGTCGGGCTTCATGCTGACAGCATGGAGCCTGCTTGGAATTTTCTCTCTCCCTCTCCCTCTGCCCCTCCCCTGCTGGGGTCTCTCTTTCCCTCTCAAAAATAAACAAACATTTAAAGAAATACATTAGGTGCTCACAGAGCTGCTATTAACATCAGAGGGCACAGAATGAGCAAGGCTCAGGAGGCACAAACAGGCAGGCCAGTGCTGCTAGCTCGACAGGAGCCCATAGGTAAGTGCACACCTTGTACCTTTCATAAATCAGAAACACAGGCTGATCACGCTTCTCTGACATAAAGTAAAAAAGTAATGATTGCCAACACTTGTAAGAAACTTCATATAGGTATCTAGGTGTCCTGCTTCTCTTGAAAACATATAGATTCAGGAACACTGGATGCAAATGATGGTAAGAAAGTCACGTGTTACAGAGGGTGTGCGATCCCTACACAGCCAGCCACACGCTTTAGCCAACTTCCGGCTCTGCCATTGTAAAAACTCATCTGACCACCTTTAATCAGAGGCCAGTGTCACAGGCTGCGGCTGGGTACGGTACTCGTATTGCTACCTAATGAATGACCTTAAATTTAGTGACTTAAACCCAGACAGCGATTATTCTATATATTTTGTAGGTGAGGACACTGGAAGCAACTTAGCTGAGTCATTCTGGCTCAGAGTTTTTCATAAATTTGCAGCCAAGACGTTGACCAGGATTATGACCATCTGAAGGCTCAGCTGTGGCTGGATGGCCTAATTCCAAGATGGCTCATTGTCATGGCTATTGGCAGGACATATCAGTGTCCTCACGGCTGTTGTCAGGGGACCTTAAGTCCTCACTAGGTGGGTGCTTTGGTCAGTCTGGGCTGCTACAGAAAAATATCATGGATTGGGTGGTTAAAACTGCAAGCATTTATTTCTCCTAGTTCTGGAGGCTGGGAAGTCCAAGATCAAGGCACTGACATATCCAGTATCTAGTGACAATACCCTGTGGTTTGCAGATGGCCACATTCTTTCTATGTCCTCACATGGTAGAGAGGGGGGAAAAAGCTCTCTAGTGTCTCTTTTCATATGAGACTCTATGAGTCTCCATGACTCTATGGACTCCATTCTCATGAGTTAATTCCCTGCCAAAGGCCCCCCAGCTCCAAACCACAATGGGGGTTGGTGTTTAAACATATGAATTCTGGGGGGACACAAACATGGAGTCCACAGCAGTGCAACTTTCCAGGGATGGCCTGATGGTCTTTATGGCATGGCCAATAATTTCCTGAGAGGAGCAATCAGAGAGAGAGAGAGAGAGAGAGAAGGCGAAAGTGAGAGCGAGAGAGCAGGCAGGAAACTGCAGTGTCTTTTTGGGGACCTAGTCTCCAAATTTACACGAATCACTTCCACTGTCTTTCTATTTAGCACAAGGGGGTCACGAGGTCCTGCTCACCATCAAGGGGAGGGGAATTAGGGCCCCCTTTTTGATGGGAGTGTTAAATAACTTGTGGATGTAGTTTTAAAAACCACTAGAGGCAGATAGGTGGCTGAGATACTGTCAGAGTCCTTAAGAAATTCCCAGACCAGTGGTCTCTGTGTCCTCCCAAGTTCTCCCGATGTTTTCACTAAGAACACAGCAGCACACGCATCTCCCTTTGCCTTCCTTCCAATTGCCATGGCAACTACCTCTGCTTCCTCTGAGACCAGGCTCTCTACTGGTACACTGACTCCCACCCCTCGTCCTGATTCTAGGGCTTGACACCTTCTCTTCTGAATCAGCATTGTTCTCCTCTCCTCTAGATCATTTCCATTAGACACGAACTTGCTATATGGTGTCGGGGGGAGACTATCACACACACAAGCAGGAAAAACAACAGCATGCCCCTGGCCCTACAATCTCCACCAGCAACCACCTTAACTTCCTGCTTCCCTTTCCAACAAAAAATTTTCAGAGGTGATCCCTATACCGGTCACCTAGAATCTTCATGTTTCTAGGCCCATTCGGTGAAGCCTCTGTCCCCATCACGGGAATGAAAACACTCTTGTCAAAGTCACCATTGTCCTCCGGGTAGCCAAATCCAATGGCAGTCCCCAGCCCTCAGGTTGCTGGGCCTTCCCAACAGCACTTGGGAACTCTTTACACTTGAGCTTCCTTCACACAATCCCCTTCTGGAGTCTCAGGGGTACTGCCGGCTCCCTCAACGCTCTCCTCAGCTGCCCATGCCTTCGCGTCCCTTGCTGAAAACTCATCTTCCAGGGGTTCTGAGCATCATTCCCGGTCTCCTCCAACGGTGTGGAGGAGTTTATGCGTAAACTTCTTAGGATATCATTTGTAAATGCATAAAATAAAATAATAGGAGACCAAAGAAAACTGGTTGTTTTGAACTACTGTCATCAACATATTTTAAAAAACTTTTTTTTTTTAAATTTTTTTTTTTTTTCAACATTTTTTATTTATTTTTGGGACAGAGAGAGACAGAGCATGAACGGGGGAGGGGCAGAGAGAGAGGGAGACACAGAATCAGAAACAGGCTCCAGGCTCCGAGCCATCAGCCCAGAGCCTGACGCGGGGCTCGAACTCACGGACCGCGAGATCGTGACCTGGCTGAAGTCGGACGCCTAACCGACTGCGCCACCCAGGCGCCCCAAAAAACTTTTAATGCTTATTTATTTTTGAGAGAGACAGAGACAGAATGTGAGCAGGAGAGGGGCAGATAGAGAGAGAGACACAGAATCTGAAGCAGGCTCCAGGCTTTGAGCTGTCAGCACAGAGCCCGACGCGGGGCTCGAATTCACAAACCGTGAGATCATGACCTGAGCCAAAGTCAGACGCTTATCTGACTGAGCTCCCCAGGCGCCCCCAGTCATCAACATACTTAAAAGAGAATTTGTAAATAGTGATGAGGGTGCTTCTTTAGTGAAGTGGTGACTTTACTAGCTATGATGTTCTGAATTAGAAAATTATATTTTGAGGTATCTGTGATAACTGTGTAATGTGATAAGAAAATATCTGTGCTTTCTGTTGGTAACCAGGTACTGTTAATATTATTATGGTTTGTTGCCTATACTAATAAATGAATCAGGGGGAGGCTTATTTTCAGTTAGAAGTTAGTTGAGGGTGCCTGGGTGGCTTAGTTGGTTAAACATCTGACTTTGGCTCAGGTCGTGATCTCGCGGTTCATGGATACGGGCCCTGTGCTGACAGCTCGGAGCCTGGAGCCTGCTTCGGATTCTGTGTCTCCCTCTCTCTCTGCTCCTCCCCTGCTTGCACTCTGTCTATCTCTCTCCCTCTCTCTCTTAAAAATAAATAAATATTATAAGAAGAAGTTAGTTGAAATAAAAGTCTATTTTTTTTTCTTATTTGAATTCATGGACTCTTGAATTCTAGCCATGACACCAGTGTGAATGCCCTGTTTGCATAGGGAGCCTGGCACAGAGATCAGTTCTTATTTCCTTGTCTGTTTCCTCTTATAGCCTGGAGCAGAGGTTCTCAAGCCCTTTAGACTGAGGACTATTGAGAATCCCAAACACTTTTGCGTGTATGCATGATAGCTGTTGATGTTTAATATATTAGAAATTATATTTATAGAAAATTTTAAATGTTCATTTCATTTAAATTGATAATAATAAACCCACTAAAGTTAACAGAATTTTATGTTTTATGAGAATAACCATATTTTCCAAAAACAAAGACCAAAAGAAAAATAAGTAGATTGAAGACTAACACCATTTTATATTTTGGCAAAACATTTTAACATTGGGCTCGGAGGAAGAGGCTGGTATTCACATCTACTTCTATCTTAAACACATTGTGCCATGTTGTTTTGGTTGAAGTGAATGAAGAAAATCACAGTGCACATAGATGAGTATTTGTAAAATAGAGAAATATTTTAAGACTTTTTAGAGAATTATTGGATATTTTTAATACCGTACAAACATTAATCAATGGGTGTTTCTTAAAGTTAGTTGCTATACAGAATCTTAAACCTTATAAAGTTTTTATATTCTATTATGATAAAATCCATTGGTCAATTTTGCATTTTGAATGGATCTTTTACCCGTGCATGGCTTCAGTGTATAACGCATGGATCGTTATATACTTATAGGTTAGTTGAGTTATTCATATTTCTGTTTGTTGGTATAAATATCTTAATAAGAATATATATTGTACAATGTCTTTAAAAAATTATGTCTGCCAATATCACTGCCCATTTCCACAGACAATTCTAAGTATTGGAAAGTTGTAAAGATCAGAGGTAGATACTAGATTTCTAAAATTCTAATATTTGCTTGAAAACTCGAATTTCATCAGCAGCAAAAATATCATCTGGTTATTTTACAGGGATAATAGCTATTCATTTTCAAATGAGTATCACCTAATACCCAATTGTGAAAATCTGAGTATCTGAAGATAAGCATTATTCCAAGACGGCCTCAGGATCATACATACCCATTGAGTAAATATGACTTATCCCTCCTGTGATTAGGTTATACTTTCTGGCACAGCTGGCTTCAGAAAAGGGCCATTCCCCCTCTCCCTCCAATGGGCCCTTCCCAGGGGTCCTTCCTAGGAAAAGAGACTGTGTGTGTGAGACCGAACATGAGGGAGATTCCCCATTGCACTGAAGGTGAATAGAGCCACACAGCGGGGACCCTGCTCAACAAGAAGACAGGGACCTCAGTCAACAATCACAGCATCATGATCTCATTAGCAACCTGAATGAACCTGGAGGAAGGTTCTTCCAAGGGCCCCCAGGTGAGAAGTCAGCTGAGCCTCCTCCTTTGAGTGTCTGAGGCCTCAAGTGGGCCGTACCTGGATTTCGGACCAACAGAACTGTGAGAGAGCATACTCTTGCTGGTCTAAGGCACTGAATTTGGAGTTATGGAGCCATAACAACTAGGACACTCACCAGAGTCCGTTAGTCTTTCCTTCAAGTACAAATGGTGTCCATGGAAAAGCAGCCAGTTCGTCCCCAAAATCAAAGAACCATGTGAGTGTTTCTCCTCAAGACAATACCACATTGTCATGCAGCAGAAGTCCTTAATAAGTGCTTCCATTTCACCAAGCAGAACACCAAGAGGACATGCGCTCAAGGCTTGAGATTGCATGAAATTAATTGTTTTCCTTGCTTCATCCTTGGCATTCTTAAGTGAACTTGAGTGTCATGGAGAACATGATGGCTGTGACAGCTCGTTGGCGCCAGGGTCCTGATTCATGCAAAGGCACAACAGTTTTAGCTACCGTTGCTTTTGTACACAGTGAAACAAGTACATACTTAGTAGGAAAGAGGACACAGCTTTGATCCAATAGTCCCCTCCAAGGATCCTGATGCCCTCCGCCATGTGCGTCGCTCCTTGAGGACAACTACTGTGGCTCATGTCATCTATTTTCTGTTGTGTCTCGAGGGCCGATAAGTCCCCCCACCCCCCACAGGCGGTCTCCCACCCCAGTCTCATGTGACCAATGTGACCAAACTCTTGGGTCCATGTCTAGTAACAGGCAAATCAAACTCGCCACACCCAAACCACGTCATTTTCCTGTTCAACCTTATCCTCCGCAGTCTGCAGCATCTCATACTAGGGGACGTTTCTCTTCCACTTGCTCAGAACAGAAGCCAAAGTAAAAATTTATATTTTGTGTAACAATATAATTAGAAAACCTAACCTAAGAGAACCTTCGTTCATAACCGGGAATCCAGAAAAAAGCTACTCTGAGGCAATTTACAGAACCCTGTGCTACAATATACCTCATGCCTCAATTGAACATTTATACTCATAGGAACTTTGTCCCCTGTGTTGTTTTCTCTACAGTTGTTAGTGGCAAAATTTGGGGGATATTGGCAGGAGGTAAGAAGGTGTATAGATCGTAGAAAAAAATCAAAAATAAGGGAGCAGAATTTTTTCATGAAAGAATGATTTGAGACCTTGGATTGGGGCAGATACTATCTTAGATTTAGTCAAGATTACAAGTTTAAGCAGTATCTGGATTCCTTAGGTAGTGTGGCTTCAAACTATTAAATCCCCCTTTAGGTTCATCTTAATTTTTATGGAAATTTGATTCCATTATATTTAAATTTATTTTTGCCTTCAAATGTTTGCCTCCCCAAATTGAAGATATCTGCATTTCCATCCCTTAAAACAGGTGTTTGCTGAAGCCTCTGACAAATCCCTATGTGTACGATATACACTAAATCCAGCCCCTTTAAACAGACTCTTGTGGGTTTTGGTGACGGTAGGAGACAAGGGAAGAAGGGGTCTAGATGTATGTGTGGCATTTATGTTTATCAGTGTTTTATCCATCACCACAGTGACCGTTACTAAACAGAATTCCTCATTCTCTGCTGTTTCCCTCATACAGCATCTCTCAGAAAATGCTCTGTAATTAATCACTCAAAAGTGGCTCAAGATGGCTCATTCAGACAGAAATTTTATTGTTCCCATGTAAAGATTTTACAATTCCGTCCCTTTTTATCACCACATTAAGTTTGATTTAATATACCATTTAATGAAATTAATGAGGCTTTCTCAAAGCATTGGGGGAAATCAGCAAAATAATAGTACTTACAAAATAAGAAAAATTAAGATAAAAGCAAAGACAGAGGAAACAATCTGGGGCAGCAAATGCCGTGAGAATTCACAAAGAAAACATTCTGGAAGTGGATTTGTCTCTCGTGCCATGTGCTAGAATGCGGGATGCTGTCCTATTCCCAGGGGCTGAAGCCAAATCGAGATGTCACGTGCGCTGACAACTTTCCTGGGTTTGGCAGTGTAATCCCGGTAAATCGTTGGACAGGGCCCACTACGAAAGCTGAGCAGGGAGGTGGTCCGATCTACGCCCTCCCGTCCTCGCTCGGGAAGATCCACAGCCCTGAGCCCAGGCGCACAGTCGCGCACGTGCCCGCGCATCCCTGGTCTGAGGGACCAAGGACTGGACTTGGGAGTTGAGTGAGAAGCGTCTGAATGTGCAGAGACCAGAGAGAGAAAGAGATGTTTTCACGGCAGCTCCTCCTCCTGTTATTCAAGAGGCACGGCCGTCAGATGCTCACCTCCTGCGGGCCGCAGTGAGGAGGGCCGGTTTCTGAAGGCTTCACCACGAGCCAGGCCCCCCGCGCTCCGTGTACAGGCCTACCACTAGGAATCCTCTGAGCCTCCCCGCGGGTCGGCGGACACAAATACGCTGTCATCCTTTGTGTGAGAGAATAAAGACCTCGGGCACAGACACCGTGAGCGCTCTCCTACCGTGAGACGCCATCCAGGTTTCAGACGGTCAGTACCTGGTGAACGCGGGACAGCGGTCACGGGCGCTGAGAAGTCTGTGGTGGCAGGGAAGAAATAGCTGTCACAGAATTTGCTGTGACCTGTCCTCACCCAGTCTGAAAGGACACATGTATGTACTGAAGAACTGATGCAAACAGTTTACCTTGTGCAGTGAACACCTTTGCACAGACAAAAGTGGGAGGGGTGGTACCGGGAGTTGCCCCAGAGAGATGTTCCAGCGGATTCCCTCCTTTTCTCTACCCAATTTCTTCTATGAATTGCTAGAATTAGGATCTTTTGGTCAACACTCTGCGTCCACAGGGATACACTGATTTTTCAAAAAGCTTCACTTTGCCCACCTCACCAGGTGTGTGTAAGAATATCTCAGGGGCGCCTGGGTGGCTCAGTTGTTAAATGACTGACTCCTCATTTCAACTCAGGTCATGGGTTCAAGCCTCGTGTTGGGCTCTGCCCTGATAGCACAAAGCTTGCTTGGGATTCTCTCTCTCTCTCTCTCTCTCTCTCTCTCTCCCCCGCCCCCCTCTGCCTCTCTGTTATGCACACTCTCTCTCTCAAAAATAAAATTAATAAACTTAAAAAAGTACTTTAAAAAAGGGAACATGCTTACTGACTTGCTGATTGAAAAATGCTATCTCATTTCTGTTTGCATTTAAAATAATCAAGGTGTTTATTCCTTTATTCTTTAAGATCGTTTGACTGTTACTGTCTCATGGTCTATATACAGTGTTCTATGGGGAGTTTGTTATATATTGTTTTATATATATATATACACACACACATACATACACATACACGTATATGTGTATGTATACGTGTGTGTGTGTATATATATATATAAAATCTGAGAACAATTTCTTTAGTAGGATGTTTTGTTGGTTTATTTATTATTATTATTATTTTGAATGAAAAACACGTGCCAATTTCTCTGCTAGAGACTAACATAACAGGATCTTGTCCTAGCTCCTCGGGGACTATACTCAGGGCGTTTACAGTTTCCTCCCCGGTGTCCTGTCTGTGGTGAGGTTAAGGAAAGAAGCTGAAGAAGGGAGAGACAGTGATACTTCACAATGAATGCAAACAGGAACTGGAAAGTTCTCCCTCCTGTTGCAAAGTATCTTTCAAGTGCTTGGCATGCCTAAGAGGAGCCAGACATCACACCTAGGTGCTTTTATTTGTTATGTCAATTACTCTTCACAACTCTGTGAGGCAAGACACTTAATCTTTATTAAACAGAAGAGGTACCTGAGGTTTCGGGACATCTTAACCTGTCAAGGTGACGGCAATAAGAAGTTTCAGGAGGATGATGAGATCTCACATCAAACTCCAAAATCAATGCTGTCTAAGGGTGAGGCTTTCGCTATGACAAGAATCAAGGGTTTGACAAATGCAAATCTGGAAGTGCCCTCAGTGGATGTCTTTGTCTCTTCAGGCTGCTGTAACAAATTACCAGCGTGGTGTCCCATAATCAACAAATACTTATTCCCCATAGTTCTGGAGGCCAAAAAGATCCAGTTTCTGGTGAGGGCCCATTCTCTGGCTCCAAGATGGCAGAAGGGGACAAGGGATCTCTCTGGGACCTCCGCCACAAGCGCCCTAGTTTCATTCCCTAATCACCTACCTAAGGCCTCGCCTCCTAACACCATCACATTGGGAGTTAGGACTTCAACATATGAATTAGATGGTGGATGCAAACATCTGGACCATGGCGGTACATAGTTTAGTGCACACTGATTGCCCAGTACAAGGACAGGGCCTATTTTACATGAGCGATGCTCACGCTTGTTCAATTTTCCCCAATGGCTCTGCCCAGCAGCATGCTTCCCACTGTGTACAGAGTACAGCACTGCTCTTGCAGGGGATGTGCCAGCGCCCTTACCTTCCAGAAGAAGACACAGAAGTCCAGGCTGGAGCCCTGCTCTGGGGTAAATACCATCCACATTGTCTGCCTAGAACAAGAATGAGGACACCGAATATCAGGCTCTTGGAAATTCAAGTCCTTCATTTAATTGATGTGAAAAAGATAAGGCCCTTGGCTCAGGATTTCAGACACTTTCAGAAGTGAGACTGATGCTCAGATCTCTGGACGTCGAGGGCAGTCCCCCTTCCTGCTGAACCAGACATTTCACAAAGTGGGTGCCCACCCTGCCAAGGAAGGTGGCTTCTCCTCATAGTCCAGCTGGGAGAGCTGGGGAAATGGCAGTGGAAAATCTCTCCATGGGGTATAACACAGACATGAAGAGTGTGTTGAGGGAAAAAGACTCAACATCTTTATTGGCAAGTGTGAATTTTCTGAGATAATTATGCGTACATCCCTCTGAATAATATCTACATCTTAACACACAGAAGATGCGGAAGGAGAAAAGGTGTTTTCAGGGCACACTATGTCACTCTCTTTTTTTAATCTTCTCCCTTTCTCTAGAATGTCTCCAATTGGTGTCTCCTTCTTGTCCCCTCTTGTGTCCCTTGGTCCCCTCCATCCCTTGTGTTTCAAAGGAAATGACCTGAAATTAACTTATGTGGGAAAAAAACAATAAATCACTACAGAGTTAAGGAAAAAATCTTTCAATCCCAAAGTGTTCCAAGTTAAATCTTGAATGTTCTTATCTCTGACAACTTAAATTGCAGGGAATATATATTATTTAATTGAGGTCCATGATTTGTTAAGTACACAGAGACAAATAAAGTTAACTGCCTTCCTTCCAATAAAAACTTTTATTGTAATTACCCTTCAAGTTGGCAAAGGATCCAATAACCAAGTGTTTGTGGGTATCCCACAAGAATCCTTCTATCACCTAGATCACGATCATTGATGCAATAATACAACTTCACAAATGAAAACTTTCTCTTTCAATTTAGTGACGTTAGACTAAGACAGTCTGATAGTCAACCAACAAAAACTATCAACAGTAAAACTTTTAACATTGTACAGTATTGGCAATAAATAGCTGAGACTTTTCAGATCCAAAAGATCACTTGTAACACCTTAGAGAGAGGATGATTTCTCCAACAAACAAAAGATTCTGGCTGCTGAAAAATAACAAATAGTAACAAAGAAATCTGATAATGTAGTTCCTAAAACTCAGTTGTCCGTTTTCCTCATGGGTCCATGTGAAGGCATCATAAAATCTAATAGACAATGTAAGAATGGATAGCTGAGTATGGGCTAACTTACAAGGGAGGCTCTGGCAAAATAGCCTAATAAAAAAAAGACAATAGTTATTTATTTCTACATTAAAT
This sequence comes from Neofelis nebulosa, assembly GCF_028018385.1. Lineage (NCBI taxonomy): Eukaryota > Metazoa > Chordata > Mammalia > Carnivora > Felidae > Neofelis > Neofelis nebulosa. The sequence continues at coordinate 4,092,288 of NC_080784.1, read as the reverse complement.
ATATACATATATATGTATATATAACGAGAAACTCCCCATAAAATAAACAAAATAATGTATGGACCATGAGATCATGATAGTATGACTTAAAGAATAGAAGAATAAGCACATTCATTACTTTAAATGCATGTAAATATCTATAGCATTTTTCAACTACCAAGTTAAACATTTTTTTTTTTTTTTTTTTTGGTAAAATTCAATGTTGGCAAAGGTGCTATAGTCAAGATATTCTTAAGTAAACTGCTGAGGTAAACTGGTATAGTTCTTCTAAAAATCAGTTTAATACTGCAGATTAAGAGCCTTGACTAAAGAATATCAGTTCTAGCAACGTATTCTGCGAATGTGGTCAGAATTTACTGACGTGGTCGAAAGGTGTTTGGTGTTATAAACACTTGTAAGGAGCGAGAAAATGTCTGTGAGGGAACTAAATATGTGGAAAGCATTTCTTTTTCAAAACTATTCAAAGACCTCAATAAATCTAGTTTAAAAAATAAACTATGTAATGACAAGAAAAAATGCTCAAAGAATCATACAAGCAGAATAAAAATATATTTACACTTTTGTTTGTATTCTGCAGATATCATGTGTGTCTTTACCTCTATAACCCTTTTAACTTATATATGTAATGCACATAGGGTTGGAAATAAATACACAAATAATAGTAACAGTGGTCATCTTTAGATGATTTGTTCAGTCACTTTTGTTTTCTTTCTGATAATTTTTAGGTTTTCCCAATTTTCCTGCCACGTCCACATACTACTCAATCATAAATAAAAACATTCTATAGGGAAGGAAAACAAAATCAATTCTGTGTGACTCAGTGCACATCTTTTGTTAGAACAGGATCAACGTTAACAGACATTTGAGTCTAAGTAAGTAACATATGAGTTCATCAAAGCATTTCTTTGATAATTATTCAGGAGCAAATCACATTCTGGCTTTGAAAATTTAACGTTGTAAAAAGACATGTCGACTCATATACAAATACAATAAAGCCTTGGTTTGTGAGCATAATTTGTTCTGGAAACATGCTTGTAACCTAAAACACTTGTATATTAAAAAAAATTCTCACATAAGAAAAAATGGAAACTCAGATTATTGGTTCCACAACCCCAAAATATCCATATGAAAATGATTACAATACTGTAATATAACACAAAAGTATTGAAAAATACAAAATATAAAGAAAAATAAACACATTAACCTGCACTTTGAAAACCTTCGTGGCTGGTGTGAGAGAGATAAGAGAGAGGAGGGTTATTTTGTAGAATGACTTTCACTAATGGAATCTTTTTCTGCATGTGGGCCAGTGTATGCACTTGAAAGGATGTTGACTACAGAACAGTATTAATAAACTCTTGTCATACACTGTGTTTAATGTAACTGGCAATAGGGCAGCAGAGGAAAGGGTCTCTATCTGCAGGCATCCTGACCTAGAATGAATCAGAGCATTCCTAAGCTCCCTCTTGGATGGAAAAGCCAAGGCCTGTGCATAGGTGCTTGGAAATGACAGAAAATACACGAGTGCCACTTGTGGGCACCTTCTAACGTTCTGAAAAATCACCCATTCCTGCCAAACATTGTGGCCTGAGATGAAGTATCTGAGCATGGGAGCCGATCACCCAGAGTCCAGGAGAGGGAGAGGGAGAGGGAGGGGGAGGGGGAGGGGGAACCGTTGGCTCAGTTGTGATCATGTCATATTGGGCATCACTCACTACGCATATTGCAAGACATCGCTTATTTATCAAGTTAAGATTTATTAGAAATGTTTGCCCATCTTGTGGAACACTCGCCAAACAAGCTCCTCACGGTCCAAGGTTTTACTGTATTTAAGCATTATATCTTATGTTGTAATAACAAACTTTTCATAAGAAAATTTTACACTGCCAACTGGTTAAAGTGAGTGGCATACTGCATAAAGGAGGCAGGCCGCCTGGGTGGCTCAGTCGGTTAAGCGTCCGACTTGGGCTCAGGTCGTGATCTCGAGGTCCGTGAGTTCGAGCCCGACGTCGGGCTCTGTGCTGAGAGCTCGGAGCTCGAGCCTGGAGCCTGTTTCCGATTCTGTGTCTCCCTCTCTCTGACCCTCCCCCATTCATGCTCTGTCTCTCTCTGTCTCAAAAATAAATAAAACGTTAAAAAAATTAAAAAAAAAAAGGAGGCAGCATGGCCCCCTGGAGAAGCAAGCAGGCTGTAGAATCAGATGTCCGATACGAAGCGGCTCTACCAGTAGCGGTGTAACCCAGGATAAAGCAATTAACCTCGCTGTAAGTCGTGATTTTGCTGGAAATGGTTGTAATCATGGCGGAACTCTTACCACACTGTGATGGGATAGAATAGGATGCACACACAGCACTCTGCTGGAGTCAAATGCGTACTGATTTAAACATTATTGGTAATAATCACAGCACGGTAGTAATAATTTATTGAAGTATTGATGACAATACTTCCATGGGATCCGTGGCTGGGGTGGGGGGGGGTAGTTATAGCAGAGTGTGGATACCAGACAACACACCAGGAAGCCTGTGAACAAGGAGTGGTCAAAGGGGCAGGGACACACGGGGGCGGGAGGGTGATCAGGGCGGGACTGGTGCCCCCCCCCCCCACCTCTGTAGAAGGAGCTCACTGTGCCTGTGACCCCTGCACCGTGCGGGAGTGCAAGTGGAGAACTGACCAGGAGACCTAGCGGTAGGGAAGCCACAGCTCACCTTGTTCAAGGCTGTTTTCAGATTCAAGATAGGACGAGACGGGGCCGGGGCGTGGCCCTTCTCTGGAGCTTCGCTTCACGCCTCAGTTACCCCCAGAGCAGAGCGGGAAGCCGAGGCTCCTCCCCCTGACGCAGCGTCAGGCCGCAGGACCCAGAGCTACTCACGCACGCGCCTGCGTCCTTCTCGCGAGGCTGGGGCTAGCGCGAGGCTTCACCTCCTGACCCGCGGCGTTTTATCACCGCGCTGCCGCCGGGGAGGGGTGAGTACGGGGCAGTGGGAAGCTTGAGAGCTGCAAAGAACCTTCCCGTAGCTGTGTGTTGGTGTCATTTTCTTATTCTTAGTTACTGTTGTTAATCTCTTCCTGGGCCTGACTCATAAATTGCACTTTATCCCAGGTGTGCACACCTGAGTAGGACAGGTGGTAGGTCAGAGAGAGGTCTGTGCTGCTGGTGGGTTCGGGCGTCCTCTGGGGTCTGGGGCGGTGTTCCCGGTGGGTCAGGGGGGCCAGTGGAGCGGTAACACAGTTGGTTTGGGGGTTTCTCCCGCTGCTCCCCGGGAGAGGACAGAGTGGGGACCGTGGCAGCCCATGGGACCACCCAGTCTCTCTGCGTGCTTGCTCTCTGGTTCAGCATTCAGTTTTGTTTTGTCTCGGTTTATGAAGACGGGAAGTAAAACAGTACGTTTCTGTGATAATGGAATTGATCAAGCAGGAAAAAAAAAGTTTGTGCAGAAAGAGGAGGAATTATGGCACTGTGTTTTTGAGGTGCTGAGCTCTCGTGCGGATGTAGAGACTCTGGTTTTAGATGGGGAAATAGGCCCATCGTCTATCATAATGGACATAATGAGAGATTGTGTGCATACGGATTGTTTATCAGTGTCTACACCAACCATACATTAATGATAATTAACCAGAATAGGAAATTGAGTCAATACTTACATGTTTACTGATCTTTGTTTAACTATGGGGGCATTTTGCTTTGGGCTTTAAACATTGTTTTTTAATGTTTGTTTATTTTTGAGAGAGAGAGAGAGAGAGACAGAGTGAGAGTGGGAGGGGCAGAGAGAGAGGGACACACAGAATCTGAAGCACCTCCAGGCACAGAGCCGGATGTCGGGCTCCAACCCATAAACCTCGAGGTCATGACCTGAGCTGAAGTCAGACGCTCAACCGACTGAGCCACTCAGGGCCCCTAAACATTTTTCTTAACGTGTATTTAATCCGAAATTTGAACACTCTTATTATAAACAATAATGAAATCTAATGAAGACATGCTAATTTGGTTGGGGGTGCTAGGTAATTAGATCTATTAATGAAGCAATTGAATATTTTGAAGGCATTTCTAAAAAATTAGGGAACAAATATTCTTAGGGGAAGAAGTGAGTTTTACAGTAAAAAATGCAAGCCACTGGAATTGCTCAAGATATAACATTTTCAAAACATTTACTTGTTTTCTTCAAAAAAGATTGACAAAACTCTAGGAGATACTACAAAAGTGTAGTTTTTTTCCCCCCTACTAATAAAGGAAAGCAGAAAATGTGCCTAACAACCATGAACCAGAACCAGTTTTTTTGTGACGAATGACATTTCTACCAATTCAAGAATAAATTGACATAAAAATGGAAATTTAAAATAAATCATATTTACTAAGGGGACAATATAAAAAGACAATCTAAACACAAAAGATTAATAGCTTGTAGGATATAATTGCTTACTTGCCAAATTAAATAAAAAACAACTGATTAATTGCAAGTCTAAGAGAACAAGAGTGTTTCTGACAATGAGACAAGGTCAGATACTTTCATTTGTATATCTGTTATGTACTTAAGTACTTTATACACCGATATTAGATACTACATGTACATTTATATTTAGTAAAATTAATGAGTATGAGAATCTGAGTCAATCATAAGTGCAATGAACAGGGTTTATATTTTTATTTGCAAACCTTGAATTCTTGAGATAGTCATTGCTGTGTACGCATGATGCAATTTCCTCTGTGAGTTGTAAGGTTTCTCAGTGGTTTCTGTCACTGTATTTAGTAAATTAGTTTTGTTTGAAACTATGGTGCATTTATTTTATTTATTTGAGATGATCCGAGCTCTCCTTTATAGGGAGAGCATTGTTGCAGACATTGGTACGGGAAGCTCCAGGATGTCATTGGCGGAAGATACGGCTTCCTAACAGAGGTGTAATGAGCATGAGGACCTTTGTGAAGGCCAGGTGGCCCTTGCCGGGGACAAGGCGGGGAACCTGGAAAGCATCCAGGACTGAGCTCGATTAGGACCCCATCATGGATGTAGGAGGGGAAGGATGTTCCCTTTGGAAAGGGTTGAGAAAGCAGTCGCTTTACGTAGAAACAGTAATATTTATCTCTTATCATATTGCCACTCTAAACATAGTTATGAAAAACTGTTGTCATTTCGATATAGTGGTTCTTCCCTCAAATTTCCAAACTACCTAAAGTGGGATTTAGCCTGACCCTGACAGATTATAGCGAAAGAAGCTGATAGAAGAAAAAGAAAGAAAGAAAGAAGGAAAGAAAGAAAGAAAGAAAGAATAACATATCCTCTCTGTTGCTATTTTCCAATCTTTTCTACTCTTAACCTGCAAATGTTATCCCTAGAATTTTTCACCTTATTAAATGTCCTCATAGGAAAGGAACTGAAGATACCTATTTGAAGATGCTAAATCTGAATTGCTGAGAAATGATCTTAGGCAGGATAGACCAGTGAGTCTCAGACTCTAGTGATAGCATTTATCCAACTGTCTCTTCCCCACCAAACAAAGTAATGAAGAGAAAGGAAAACAAAATAAAACAAAACAAAGCAAAACAAACAAACAAACAAACAAAAAGCAAAGCCAGGTGGCCGTGCTAAAAATGTGTAGCTTGAGGCCAGGCCCAGCTCCAGAGTTCCTGATTCCATACATCTGAGGTTGACCCAAAAATTTGCGTGGCTGTCATTCAGGAGATGCAACCGTATCATCCACTCTAAGACTTGAGACTGAATGCGCTAAACACTTCTGTCCATGAGAACTTTAGGCTGCTGGCAGAGGTGGCCCTGGGTAAGCGATCTTTCTGGAGATGCTCCCATCTGTCTGCCCTACTGTCTCCCTCTCTTCCTGCATCTTTTCTGGCAAGAGGAACTCTCCATCCAGGTCTGCGGAGAGCCACTGGAGGGGCAGGAGGCCGCTGGATGGAGGAAAAGAGGGGACATGGGAGGAGGGCCCTTGGAGGAATGCCCAAGCCAACTGCCCTTTCTTTACAATGTCACCAGGAACCAGTGCTGTGCAATTAGAAGACCCAACAACTCGAAACAAATTAGGACTCAGTGGGGCAGATAGTCTTCATTACAGCGCCATCTTGTTGGGAAAAAAATCCTCGGTGGAATGACCTTCACACAACTGCATACACTTATTTCCAACATTCCAGAGTTCATCAGGCTCCCAGATAGGACGTGTGTATTTAGAGCCCATTATCGTGCCCTGAAAGCTACTCTTTTTATTTCTGTTTATTTTCTGAATGCGTTTTCTGTTTGTGTTCATCTGTTTCTTCTGGGCGACGTTTGCTTTAGTTTCATGCTCTTTATTATCTCCCGTTGATTATCCTGTTCGTTACTTATTGTGCATTCATCTCTTCTCTCCTGAGTAACTTCAAGACAAAGTTACTACAGCCCAAGACAGCGGTTATGATGGGTGAGGCGCATGAAGGCGTTCCCCAGTTCAAGTTAACCCATTGTCCTGGGGAGTCTGACAGACAGGGTCACTGCAGCCAGCGGCACTGTGGTGAAGGCAGGTGCCAGATCTCCTTCTCCCACCAGACAGAGAGAAGGATGAGGAAGATGTCAGGTGAGGAGGGAGCACACAGGAGAAGAAAGACCCCTGATGCCCATTGATGCTTCTCTGCTAGGCAGTTGGACGTTAGGGAGCAGGATGCCCCCTAGGGGATGCCCTTTGGGGTTAACACCCTTGGAAGGAGGAGAAAGCAGCTATCGTGGGTTTCCTGGAAGTCCTAAGCAGTCCCAGCGATGCACAGGGTGCTTGGAGTTGAACTTGCTCCCCTTCGGGACTTGTATACGCTCGTGTGCATTAGTGTGGTCGGCCCCTGGAGGGTATGACCCCCGGAGAGGTGGCTGTCTGGAGGTCAGCATTCCCTGAAAGGGGCTGACACTGAACACTACCACCGACCAGTCCATCCACGAAGGGGCATCTCCGTGGCACGTCTCCATATCCACCAGGAGTGGCTGCACTGTTAGGAGTCCCATGGTCTGGCTGCGGTACCGGCCGTAACGACCTGCTTGAGCCACATGACCACACTGGGCTGATTCACTCATTTCTCATCTGCCCTGTTGGGAAGAGCTCTTCAAAGTCTATAAAGCACTTCCACACTCTCATTTTCCCCCTGGTGAAATTCACAGCAAAGGGACTGACCGTCGTTGAAAAGATTTAGCAACTGAGTTTGTGGTGTTTAAGTGATTTGTCAGATTACGCGACCATATTAACGGGGGTAAGATTCACAGTCCAAGGCCAGACTCCTTTAGATTATGCCCAGAAGGGAGTGCTTGAAACCCCCATATGCCACTAAACAGGTGGGCTCATCAAAAGAGATCCTGTGAATAAGAACATTTGGGAAAAAATGATTCAGCAGTCCCTTAGGTAGAAAGTCCAACTTGCCATCATATTGGGGTAACTGTGAAGAATTGGCTCCAAAGCAAAGGTCGGTGGTGACAGTAGCTACGTACAGTCATATCTGACACGGAGTCTGCTTTTCACTTGGCTGGTGGACCTCCAGTGTCCTGGGTCCTCTCCTTTCCTGCCACATCCCAGCACACGCCCTGTCCTGGGGCATCCCCCAGGGTCTCAGGCAGGTGCTGCCCCATCCCAGGAGTGCTCTCCAGTCCTCTTGTGCCCCACACCCTGTGTCTGCTGTCCCAGCATGTGCCCCACGCTCTGTGTCCCAGCAGCCTGTAGACAGACTGTCAGGGGTCATCATCAGAGCTGGCCCCGCCTCGTTCTCAGTGCCTTGGCAGCAAGATCCCAAATGTCCAGGTACCCTGCCACCGTGTCTTACCTAGAGTTGTGTGTCTCAGCCTTGGTGGTGAAAGCCGCGACCCATCACCCTACCCATCTGGCGGCAGCTTTGTCTTGGCCGCTCCTGAACCCCAAATCTGCTCAGTGGTGAGCACTTCCCCATCCTTCCCAAGAGGCTTCGTGTGATTCCCTCCTTGGGGGAGGTTTTTTCAATGATGCCTTTCCCCTGCAAAGGTGTGGTCAGTGCCAACGGGAGGGAATTGCTTCCTTCCTCAAATGCAAGAGCTTGCTTTTTAAGAGGGAGGTGGGAAGTGAGGTAGAATCAGCTTTTATTTTATTGCAGAAAGAAAGTAAAAGTAAAAGTATCAGTAGACTATGCTTTCCCTTCAACTTTGGTGATGTTGAGATGATTTCGAAGGCCAGGTACAGGGCTCTCGTCATCTTTGGCTTCCTTCCTTTTAGGGGGTCTCCACCTCCATGCTTCCTGCACTCAAGCTGGCAGAACACAAGGGTTCTGCCTCGTGGGTTCTGAGTGGGGAGATCTGTATCCCAGTCACATATCTCACTCTCCGTGTACTTCCGACAAATCTGTGAGCCTTGGTTTCCCGGCTCCCTGGTATGAGTAAAGGTCTGTACAAGACCTACCTGAGTGGTGGGAGAATTAAACACCATGGTGGGTTTGAAGACGCGTCCCACAATGTAAGCCGCTAACCAGTGTCTGTGTGAAGAGGCAGGTGAAATGTGTGGCGTGGGACTCTGAGAAGCAGAGATGTGGAGACCTGTACCCAGGGGGCCAGAAAGTCCACCGACGAGATGGTGGCAGAGTGCAGAGGGGACACAGGTTCAGTGACATCAGCTATAGAACAACCCGAAGGGCGCTTGCTGTGGCCACCACTAGGGCACACGTCTGAATACACAGTTAGGAGAGTAAGAGCAAACACCGTCAGGCACGGAGTCTATCGTGTGCTCCCCTGGGTTACGTTCGTTATGTCTACACCTTCCTCGTACAGCCTTCCCACCCCTGCATTCGACATCAGCATGCGCACTGCATTAGGGCTCTGCAGAGAATCAGAGCTAATAGGCTCCATATGATTTTTTATAAGAAATTGGCTCTCCCAGTTATGGGAGCTGAGAAGTCCCAAGACCTGTAGGGCAAGTGGGTGAGGTGGAGATCCATAAGGGCTGATGGTGTAGTTACGATCTACAGGCTGGCAGGCTCAAGACCCAGGGAGAGCTGATGTTTCAGTTTAAATCTTAAGGCAGGAAAAGCAGCAGCAACAACGACAACAGTGGAACTAATATCCCAATATGAAGACACACAGGCAGGAAGACTTTTTTGCTACTCAGGAGAATGTCAGCATTTTTTTTCTATTCAGGCCATCTACTGATTAGATATGTCCCACCCAGATTAGGGAGAGCAGTTTGCTTTACTTAGTTGATCTAAATATTAATCACATTCACAAAGCACTGTCACAGAAATGCCCAGGATACTGTTTGACCAAATATCTGGGCACTCTGTACCCACTCAAGTTGACACATAAAATTAACCACCACGCTCACTTTACAGAGAAATTAACAGATTCTGAGTTAAGTGACTTACCCAGACCGCATAGCTACCAAGTTGTTAGCAAAGATTTGAACCCGGATCTGCATACTTTGAGCTACTCTAGGTCGTCTCATTTGTGTACATGATAACTGTTCAAATTAAATATTATATTTTCAATATAAATATTAAATTATTATTTAAAAGTATTTCTTAAGGTTTTTAATGACAGAGAGAGACAGAGCGTGAGTGGGGGTGGGGCAGAGAGAGAGAGGGAGACACAGAATCCGAAGCAGGCTCCAGGCTCTGAGCTGTCAGCACGGAGCCTGACACAGGGCCAGAACTCACAAACTGCGAGATCATGACCTGAGCCGAAGTCAGACACTCAACTGACTAAGCCACCCGGGTGCCCCTTAAATTATTATTTTAATGTAAATAACAATAATATATTTTTACTATTTAAAAGACTTTTAAATCAAAATATTATTTCCTAGTTTCTTCTCAAGAAATGCCTCCTTACTTGTTGTTTTCTAGAAATGACCAGAAAAGTGAAACTTCTTAAAATGTTTGATGCAGGACCTGAAATCACTAAGGAACATAAATTTAAGCTTGAGAACTATGACCCTAGAAACCAATGTCATATATGCCTTTCTTTTTTTTTAAATGCTGTCTATAGATAACAAGCATCTGGGAGGATTTTCATTCTTTTATTTAACATCTTATCCCCAGCACTCAGAACATGATTTCCCATATGAGCTCCCCATGAATGTATGTATGTTAAACTTTGTACTATTAAATAACTACATGAATAAATAAATGAGCAGCTTACATTTTATCTAAAAATTATCATGAACGCAGCAAATTTAGAAAGCTCTAGAGTCATTGCACCTTCCTTGAGAGAGCAGTCTGCCTGAGTGCTTGTTGAAATGGTGGTGATTTCTAGATGGGCCATCACTGGTGTTGAAGGTAAACCACAGCCCACATCATTTTTAGCTTCTGACACTGCTGTTATAAGATGCGATCTTGCTGCCTGATAGCCTTGCATTAATTATTCACAAGCTCTTGTACTTCATTTGCTTTGCATCATTAACCTCTTAGAACGTGTCCCCCTTTCCAGAGGTTGGTAAGCACGCAGTCATGACTCAAAATGCTGTGAGGATAAAGCACTATTTTGTGATATCCCTTTGACTCTTACCTACTAATGGCTTTATTTTGTTTCTTGCAGTGAAAAAGGCAATTGAATTGAAGTCAAGAGGAGTCAAGATGATGCCCAGCAAGGACAGTAGTCATAAAAACTCCGTCTGTAAGTCCTCTTTTCTTTCTATATGAGGATTGATATGTCAATTAGAGGGGACACAGAGGAGAGAATGGAGGCGTCCTGGAGAAGTAATCCTATAAACTGCTTTTCTCGCTTCCCCTCTTTCTACTTTTCAACCTGCGAAAGTATTTGCTGGAAGAAAGAATGTGCACTGGCTTCACATTGTTGGGGAAGAATGTCCTGTTGACATTGTCCTAAATGAATCCGCTAAGTGTGTCTCAAATCTGTCTTGACTCTCTGCTCTCAATGGTCACTGTGAGGCTGGACCTTCCGATTTCTCTCATGAATAAGTGTTCCACTGCTAGCGTTTGATCCCTGCTTCCTTCCATTCTTGTATGGATCTTTAGGATATGGTAGTCTGGTCTTACCATTTTCCTGTTACGATGCTCTCGATCATCTGTTGCCTGAAGAATAAAATAGCTTTAGGGCAAATCCTGAGTCCTTCCAAAGAGGAAATACGTACATATATATACATGTACATAAAGACCACATGTATACAGGCTCCATTTGCATATGCCTGGCACGTGGTAGTACTCCGTCACTAGCTGTTGGATGACGGGAGGTGTCTCCTACCACCTACTTTTCTAGTGTCTTCTCCTGGAAGTCTCGTTATTACTCAGCTGAAGGGACCACCTTGCCATGCCTTGGATGATGTCACGGAGCCTCTCTGCCAGAAGTGACCTGCCTCCCTTCACTGAATGCAGAAACCCACGTCATGCTTAGAGACTCCCCTCCCCCTCTGAAGGCTCTCCTGACTCCCAGGCATGGTTAGCTGGTCCCTCGTTTGGTTCTTACCTCTGTGACGTCATTTATTTTGTCAGTTTCACGGTGCGTTTACCTGTCCTACGAAGTGCAGCTCCGCAGGCCCCATGGTGATACCCAGGCGGGTTCATTTCCAGTGTGGTCCTTGCTCAGGCACCGTTGTTCCTTTTAGGACTTTCAAGCTGTCGAGTTGCCTTTTCTGTTCATTCCTGGTGACTTCTTCTGGTGTCCCTACTTACCTGCTCTCTTTGTGCTCCTTGTCCAGTGTTTGGGATCTACGCATTTTATCCATTTTCCCACTGCCTAGCATTTAGTAGAGATGGAAATCTTGGCATGGACATCTTGAGCTCCCTCAGCCCACCCAGCTCTGATTTTATCTGCGTGATGTATTGGGCTTCTGCATGAAGTTTTCTCCATGGCAGATACTCTACAACAGCTAATAAATAAACAAAAATAAACAGCAATATAAATCTTTTAAAAATCACTTTGTAGACCTACTTCTGCTTCTCAGTATCCCATTTGTATGGTATCCTACTCATTGCCTGTGGAACAGGGTCCATTGACTAGATGATGGCCCTGTTCCCTGGCCACTGAAGAGGACAGAGAAGTAGACTCAGACTCCTAGGATGTAAGTGTCAGATACAGGGCATGTCTTAGATCTCTCAGGCTACCATAACAAAGTACCCTAGATTGGGTGGTTTCAATTTATGTCACATGGTTCTAGAGGCTGGAAAGTCTGAGATCAAGGCAGATTGAAGTTCTGATGAGGATTGCTTCCTGGTTTATAGATAGCTGTCGTCTCTTATATCCTTATATGGTGGAGGGAGAAATCATCTCTCCTGTCCCTTATCAAGGCACTTATCCCATCATGAAGGTTCATGCTCATGACCTCCTTACCTTCCAAAGGCCCACCTCCAGATACCATCACACTGGAGGTTAGGATTTCAATAAAACAATTTTGAGAGGATGCAAAGATTCAGTCTATCAAAGGATGTATTGCTTGAACTCTGACTAACCCAGGTCCTTAGGTACCACACACACACAAAGTCAATCTGTAAATATTTTCATTACGCTTTCTGTTTGATAATCATGGAAAGTGCCATTCAAATCAGATTGGACTAAAAAAAAATGGAATCCAGATGAAGGCAGAAAACAACTAAGTGACAGAGAAAGAAAGGAAGGGTTTTATTAATAAAGTTTTGATAGTTTTTGCTAGCTTTTAATTCTGGATGTTCAGTAGGGTAGGGGATGTGGTATTTATAATAGTTTTGTACTTTATATTTTATAGTTGAACACCTTACAGAGATAACCCACAGTAATGTAGAACCACACAGCTGCTGAACCTCCCCATTACATCAGTATTAGGTCAACACCAAACTTCTCTGCTAGAGCAAAATGTAGATGGAAGCTATCTTTGTAAAGAGAATGTCTCTCTGTCCTTATCTGAACATGAAGTGACAAAGGCCTGATTACTCACTTGGTGTGAAAAAGGATGCTGTCCTTTCTCCAAACAGCATTAAACTTTTGGTTTTGGTTGTGAGACATGAGAGTTAATTATTAGAAAAAAATGAGGATCGAAGAAACTGAGGGCCTTCTGAGGTCCACGATGTAATAAATAATAAAATGTTATTTACACAGAAGTTGTGGCCAGAAAACTAAGTGACGTGTTTCCTAGAGAAATGGACTTGGACTTTGAAGACAAGGATTCCGTGGTTGTAAAAGTATGAAAGGTAGCCAAGGTCAGGTTTCATCATTTATGAAATTAAAACAATAACATGTTAATTAATGCTTAATTTAACGTTTTAATTTGGTCAAGTGGGTAAAGCAAGGTGTTTATAGATTGCCCTCTCCAGTATACTTTGTGTGATGGGCATTCAGCAAACCACACCGTGAGGAACTGGATTTTCTCTGATGAAAACAACCCTTTAGTAAGTAATCCCGCCTCACATTATTCTCCTCCAGAGGGGGCATCTGGTTCCTGTTGGGACCCTGTTTAGGTTGCTAGAAACTGCTCAAGATTCTGATCATCCACACAGGGCAAACTACCCAAAGATTCAGGTGTTTGAAGAGAAACAAACAGAGAAAACACTAGACAAGGCAAGGGACCATGCCTTCTGGCAGTGTCGATCCAAGCCTCCCCAAGTGCCAGGAAGAGAGACAGATACCTGGCTGGGGAAACGGAAAGATTTGACAGACTCCCTCAAGGAATTCATGGTTTAATGATGAAAGGCTCATATAATTATAGCAGTTAGGTCACTAGAGTGCTGGAACGAGGTGACATGTACTGTGTTTTATAGCAAGACTAAGCAAGGATTTTATCACTTGTATGTTAGGGAAGTTTGTACAGATCTATAGTGACTGGTGCATAGGTTAAAAGCATTTTCCGTTTCATCGGATAGATAACCAGTGCCTGTATTGAGGTCCATTTTCCAGCCACTTAGCACACATCCCTAGGGCCAGAGTGCATTTCCTTCCTAGACCTGCCTTGGTTCTCCATTTGGTCCGAGACCAGCTCCATGAGAGCGGAGTGCTCCCAGCCAGCAAAGCCCTTCCCAGCTGGTGCCTTTACAGGATCACAAGCTGCACTTCCTCCTCCCCAATAGCCCAGCCAACAAGCACTTAGCACGTATATACTGACTAAATAAATGAAAAAGGGGAGAACACAGGAGAGGCTCGTTTTCCCCCATTGTGGAACAAAAGCCCTACATATCCTCTCTTCTCCATGGGATTGATGAATCTTCTGTGAATTTTGCTCTGGAATCTATATCGGTCAGTTTCTTTATCCAGCCCTGGTTTCACGTTACCAATTAACCCCTTAGTCATTCACATCTGTCCTTCACATGCACAAACGTGATCACATAGTACAGGGGGTGGGCACAAGTGGGGATATTTTAGCCCTTCTACATAATGAGGGCAATTAATTTCCTCCATTACCGTGTAGAGTGGAATGATGTACAAGTTTGTTTTTTCATCAGGTTCATTCATTATTGATTAATAAGTGTTTTCAAAAAATCTCAGAGGTAATTAAGGTATTCATTCTGCCTATTGCTCTACATTTCTAATCATTTTAAGCTTTGGCAAGATTGCAACATAAATGGGGAGCATCACTCAGCAGAAGGGCATCGGGAGAAAGCTCAGTGACTGTCCCACCCTGAGCTTCCCTGCTGTCTCCCAGTGACGTGGGGTTCGCCTTTCTTCTGAGAACAGACCCTCTCAACACCAAGTGGTTATTAAATTGTCACTGCCTAATTTTAACGTTTATTTATTTTTGAGACAGAGAGAGACACAGCATGAATGGGGGAGGGGCAGAGAGAGAGGGAAACACAGAATTGGAAGCAGGCTCCAGGCTCCAAGCCATCAGCCCAGAGCCCGACGCGGTGCTTGAACTCGCGGACTGCGAGATCGTGACCTGAGCTGAAGTCGGACGCCCAACCGACTGAGCCACCCAGGTGCCCCATCACTGCCTATTTTTAAACGGCAGTAACGGTAGACACAGTATGTCTTCCTCTTCTGAATCTTGACAGTCGCCTATGTGGGATACAGTGTTAGCAGCCCCCCATGGGAGAACCAGGAGCCTGGACAATCCGTTAGTGCCCTTCTAACTCCAAAATATAAAAATCTGTAGGGAGGAGGGTAAACGAAAACCTTGGTTGTTATTTTTCAGCTAGAGATTGTTTTCCCCTGTAAAGTTAAGGACAAATGACTTTACAAACTCCACATTGATTTGTTGTAACTCACTCAGATGTATTGATGGCCCATGCTGTGTACTGAGCACAGCGGTCACAACAGTGGATACCCAAGCAGGGTAGGACATTGATGCGGAATCATTATTTAATGTAAAATAGAAGAAAACACTACGGAAAAATTGAACAGTATAATGCATTACCTTATAAACCCTTGGGTAAAAATAACAACAGAACATCATAAAATAAATGACCCTAGAATTCTCCTACATTTGACTGTAAACCATTTATTTCATTGCCTTTGTGTCTATGGATAATCAATATTTTTTTTTCTACCTTGAAAAATAAAAATACCTGAAGCAAAATAGTCCAAGTTGCCAAATAGTCCTGTTAATGAAAAGCAATTGATCAGGTATCATCTTCTGTAATGATACTCAGTAGTTCCATTTTTTCCCTCTGGTTTTTCTTTTGAGTCAGAAATAATTATTTGGAAAGGCAGATTTTAAAATTTTTGTAGCTCTGTTTTTAGAATGACACAGCAAAATGATGCCTTAACCACTCTATACAGCTAGAGATACAATCACAACTATATAACGTCTGATTTACCTTTTTAACACACATGACTGGTTAATCCATTTTCTAAAATATACCCTTATAAATGACTTTCCATCTGTCTGGGGTCATACTGCATTTATCCCCTTATCACTATAATTATGTTACACTCATAGTGTTCATTTTCTTAAGTTTGGAAAAATTTAAGAGCGTGTGAGATATACTTGTGTGAAATACTTTTTACTTATATTCTGATGGGCGGTAAAGAAAAAAAAGGGATTAATCTTGTGTCTTGCCTAGTTTCTTGCCTTCTTGTTGGATGCTAAGCTTAGTGACGTTATCACCAAGGGCTCAGCCCAAGGACACTCTCCTGTCAGCCCTCTCTCTGCCAATGGTGACTGGTGTAAGCTAGGAAAACAGCAACCGTGAATTCTCATTAATGGGGTTAAAACAAGAGATGAAGAAAAGGCAGACCATCCCAATAACTGTCTTGGTTTGGAAAGCAGTTCCTGTGCGATCACTGGAACGGAATGAGCTGTGTTTGGCTTACTGTCCTGGACTGCCATCTGGATTTCCAGACTCTGACATCCGGCTGCCACGCAAAGTTTGCACACCCCCGTGTCAGGGACGTCTCTCGGACCAGGCCGTTCCTTTTCTTCGCCGGGGACCCGGAGCCTGGTGCCGGCCCTCTCTCCGGCAGCCAGCAGGCCTGCGCCCTCCCAGCCATCACAGGCCGGCCATTTCTCCTTCGCTCCTGGCCACCATGGTCCCTGGCCGGCCCGCAGTGTTACCGCGTCTTCTTCCCCCAGCCTCCAGTCCGCCTGCTTCCCCGCGGTGGGTCACGCTGCCGCGAGCCCTCTGGGCGACACGACGGTGGCTTCCACGCACTGTACTCCATCCCCTCCGCCTCTTACCCTCCTCCACTGGTTGGGACGTGTTTCTTCAAAACCTCCCGCATCTTCCGCCCGGCTCTGCTCCTCTGTTTCCTTAGTTTGAAACGATGCTCTCCAAGGACTCTCATCCCTCCCTTCCTTCGGCGAATCTCTCAGAATTTACCTTTTCTGAAAGACTCACTGGCCATCCTGCTTCCACACGTCTTGCCTGCCCATTATCGTATCCCTCGTGTTCTTCGCTCTGGTTTCTGTGTACCACTCGCCATGACATATCCCAGCCACCACACGTGTGTATTTACGCTCTACTTGCGGGGCGCGTGTGCGTGTATTTGGATGTGCGTGTATGTGTGTCCTTATTCTTGTCTCCCCCCACCCCAAAACTAGAATATAAACTTGAGGATAGAGCTTTCCTTCTCCTTTCTTCGCTGATATCTACAAGTTGCTAGAGTCACATGCACACAGAAGTTGCTCAAAACGCTTGTCCATTGAACGCCTGAGTGTCCTAGTTACGTGGTAGCCTGGAGCAGGGTGACAGAGTCGTGCTCACACTTTTCTTCAGTGATGTCATTGTATCCCACATCTCATTCATGCACACAGTAGTCACACATTGAGGAAAGACCAAGAGCTTAGGGCTGTTCAGAATATGTTCCTTCCCCAGAGAAAGTTACAGCTAACTGGTATTTCTGGTTATATAAATATTTATCAGACAGAGCCTGTCTTAATAAACGTAGCAACATTTAGTGAGCTTTGAGTAAAGATACAAGTTTATTTTTCCAAACAGCAGCACATCGACCCATAAAAAGTAAGAATCTACAGAAAGTTAGGATGTGAAACAATTACATTAGTCACGTACTATGCCACCAGCCAAGTCACCACACCTTCTGTACGAGACCTCTTTAATGGCTGGGTCACTTGAATATCTCACGTATAGACATGCGCTTGGCATTGGTCGAAAGTATGCTGCATTATCAAAATCACGCGTATTACATGAAAACGACCCTGTTGATTGAATCACACATCAATGGCAGTAACATTCTGTAGTCTTAGAACGTGATACCCACATTTTCACTGTGAGGAATTGATTTTCTTCAAGTGTCTGTTATGAGTTGTTAACAAGTAGTAAACTCTCATTGTCAGTCTAGATTTTGTGCTCTAGGAGGTCAGCGACCACTCTGTGGTGCACCTGTTTCCCCCTGGCACTACCGAGTGAGTCCGCGTGTCAGTGGATCGCGGACTGGGACGTGCCTGCTTTTCGAGAGGTCGTTTAAAGAATGCGGTGGTGAAAGGCGGACAGCCTGTCTCCTGTGTACCCGCCCAGGTTCAGAGCTGCAGGGGGCTGGGATGCAGGGAGGGGCAACGGAAGGAGAGTGTGTGAGGAGATGAATAACCCTGAGTAGCCCACTTAATTCGCCTCCGAGGCAAGGCTACCCGGGGAACAGAATCATCCAGCTGGTCAGGATGCTGTGTGGTTTCCAACCCTGAGACTTTATTCCGGAAATAATTTTCATCTGGCCCAGTACCTGCATATGTTGTTGTTCTGTTCACCCCCACATGAATCGTCTTCAAAAATTAAAATGATCTGCTTTACCCATTCCCCCCAAAAAAGCATGCTTTGCTTCCCAATACTGTCGTTAGTGTCACTACACGTAACATTAAATGGCCAGCCGTCCTGCCCATCATCCGGCTTTGTTTTTAGGGGACCTTCGTGCTCTATTATTAATGGGTGATTTGTTTGAATGGTTGCAGACTACGGTGATTTGTAATCCCACTACAGAAAAAGCCATGCCTGCTTTCTCTGTGCTGGGTTTCCGGCACTAAGTGCTCTAGGTCTTGCTTCGAAGCGGATTTTGACAGTAGGAAAAATAATAGCCCCATTAACCTCTAACAGTTGTATAAAGGTTTAATAAAACACGAGGGATAATTGCCGCAATCTACTGTGTTCTATCATAAAACGTGGTAAGAGGGAGTTTTGCAATTGTGAAAGACCCTTGGTTTCTTAACAAATGTAGCACGAATCCCCACGTAGCACGAATATGCTAGATTTCATGAATTGCTTCATAAATCAGGTAAGTAAATTATGCTTGCAGTTTCTACATAGGCCTTTGTCACTGCAGGAACTAAAATATCTTTCAAAGTGCGGTGGGAACCCCGGCTGCAGAGGGGAGTGCTGTCTGGAAACAGGGTAGGAACAGCGTCACTGGTAACTAGGAGGAGAAGAAGGTGGCTCATCAATTATTTAACACACCACTTACACAGATAATTGCTTAAGTAACCAGGAAAAAGAAGGGACCTATGAAAATACGTAAAATAAGATACAGCTTGATTGGATCAGAGACAGTTAAATGGTACTGTAACCCTAATAGGAAGTAAAATGCTTTTTCAGTGATTTCAGCGTACAATTATGGAGCATAATTGATTAACTAAAGGGAAAAAAACTCACTTTGCAAAGCGACTGGAGAATGCATTATTTTGTTTGAGAGAGCTCGCAGGTGGCTGCAGCTCTGACAGGACAGGATACATCGTAGCATTTCCGTCATTTGTTTTTTCAGAAGCCCAGAATATCACATGTTGGGTTTGTGTTTTCATCAAACTTTATAAAGCAACTTAACCTTCCAAAATAATTGGATGAGAACGGAGTGCCGAAGAACCGAAGAACCGTAAGGCTCTGGAGCCTTGTGGGATTATTGGTGTTTGGGTGTCAGTACAGTTAAAATAATACCAGCAGCAGTTAGAAGGAATCGCCTTTCTGATGGCATTAAATTACCTTACATGATGGAATGTTTGCTAGTGAGTAACTTCCATCAGAAACTAAAGAGGAAGATAATTAATCATGGTGACTCCTTTATGAATTCAGTGAAAGCCCTCCATTTTACACATGAGGAAACTGAGTCCATGAGTTAAATTAATTAGCCTCACGATAAAGACAAGAGCTGGAGCTAAAAATCAGGTTCTCAGAACATCAAGGGGAATTCAGAAAAAAAAAAAAAAAAGAAATACACATCCCTGAAGCCCCATCATTTTATTTAAATCACATTTTGAAGGTGCCAGGAGGAAACTGAAAATATTTTCAGATTAAGTCCTTTGAGTGTGTATGACATTACAGAATCATAACATTACAATGGACTTCCAGTTTTTGGGGAGAAATCACTTTGCCCAGACTTGGTAACTTTGCCTCGCTGAATGAGAAATTTAGATAAATGAACTGATGTTGACCAAGCGGTGATTATGCCGATAATTTATGTTAATTTTAAGGAAGGCGATTAGCATGTTCAGTAACATGGAAAATACAAGAAGCAGCATAGGTACCGCATGTGTGTAGATTGATGGAGAAGTAGAAACACCCACCTTTCTTCAGTGATTCAGGGACAGCCTCTTGGGAAGACATGGGCACATTCAGATTCGCTCTGGCGAACTTATGCCCTGCCCGTATCACAGGTGATCCTCCAAAGCCTCGAACACCAGTCATGTGCCCTACAGTGCCTTTGCAACATTTTACTTGTTGCCAGTCTCTCTTTTTGACTGCTTGTTTTGAAATAATTATAGATTCCCAGGAACTTGCAATGAAGTCTACAAGGAACGCTTGTACCTTCACTGTTGTCCTGAATGGTAACATCTCCCCTGTCTGGAACGCAGTAGCACAGTGGGTCCAGTGACTTTGGGACAGTCCACAGAACTGATTCGATTTCACCAGTTCACGTGTGTGTGTGTGTGTGTGTGTGTGTGCACGCGCGCGTGTGCTTGCACAGCTCTGTGCACTCGTATCACGTCTGTGGGTTCTTGGAGCAACCGCAGTCACGGTACAGAACTCACGTCTATTCTCCAGCTGTCTTTTCAAGGGTATCTTGAAATATCCACCTTGCTGTTTCAAGGGTGTCTTGTTCATGGAGCCGTGAAGCGGGTAACCATTTGTGACTGGCATGTGCCGCTAGCACAACTTCCTTGCCATCCACCCAAGTGTTTGTATGTAAAGTTTGCTCCTTTTTCTTGCCATGTGGTGTCCCATGGCTTCCCTGTACCCTGGGTTGTTTCTCCTTTGTGTCGTTGAAGGATGTTGGGTGTCTTTCTGATTTGGGGCTTTTAGGAACAAGATGCTAAGAATGGCTTTTG
This sequence comes from Neofelis nebulosa, assembly GCF_028018385.1. Taxonomy (NCBI): domain Eukaryota; kingdom Metazoa; phylum Chordata; class Mammalia; order Carnivora; family Felidae; genus Neofelis; species Neofelis nebulosa. The sequence continues at coordinate 4,071,696 of NC_080784.1, read as the reverse complement.
CATGAACACGTGTTTTTATGTCTCTTGGATAAGTGCCAAGAAATGTAATTGCTGGGTCATACATGACCTGTATGCATGTGATATTTGCATGTATTGATTTATGAGAAATTGCCAGACCTATTTCCGGAGCACCTGCATCGTTTTACACCCTCACAAGCAGTGCATGTGTGAATCCGTTTCCCAGCAGCCTCAGCAGCACTCGGTGTTAGGACTAACAACAACAACAACAACAACAAAATTGGCCATTCTGAGAAGTAGGCAGTGATATCTCATTATGGTCTTAATTTGCATTTCCTTAGTGGCCCATGATGTTGGAGATCACTTCGCGTGCTCATCTGCCATCTGGGCACCTTCTCCAGTGACATGTTAGCCCACATAGTTCACCCACTTTCTGTTTGGATTGTTTTGGTTGTTTGTTTGTTTTTCTTGTTGAGTTTTGAGGGTTTGTTATATATTTGACATGCTCATCCTTCGTTAAAAATGCAGTTTGCGGGGCGCCTGGGTGGCGCAGTCGGTTAAGCGTCCGACTTCAGCCAGGTCACGATCTCGCGGTACGTGAGTTCGAGCCCCGCGTCAGGCTCTGGGCCGATGGCTCGGAGCCTGGAGCCTGTTTCCGATTCTGTGTCTCCCTCTCTCTCTGCCCCTCCCCCGTTCATGCTCTGTCTCTCTCTGTCCCAAAAATTAAAAAAAAAAAAAAGTTGGGAAAAAAAATTAAAAAAAAAAAAAATGCAGTTTGCAAATATTTTCTCCCGAATGTTTTCATATTTTATGAAATTTTATTTTTGAATTATTATTATTGAATTATTATTATTTTGAATTATTATTATTATTATTTTATTTATGAAATTTCAAATTTTATGAAATTTTATGAAGGCCCTGTCTTCAAAGGGCCTTTTGTAGAACCAGTCTCTGTCTCTGTCCCTCTCCTTCTCTAAGTTTTAGCTGATAGATTTCTGTCAAAAAAATAAATAAAGTAACTTCTGGTTTCTGCAGACACACATAGCATGGACAAGAATAGCGGGCAGGTGGCTGCCCTGAATAGAAAAGGTGTGAGGCCCCATCCCCAGAACCCCATGACCTGTTGGGTCTTTCAGGCTGCTTGCAGTAGTAAATCCTGCAGCTTAAATGACCTATACATAGAAGGCCAAGAAACTGATGAAATGTCCTCATTCGTAATCCCACAATTGATTGGATATTTTCATGGGGATTCAAAGGAATTATAATAATCTTAAAATAAGGGAATTTAAGTTATGGAAATAAAACTTACTTCAAATAATAAAGAGTAAAATATATTTTACAAATTCTTACTGATTTTTTTTCAAAATGTCCTATCTTTTACTTCTAGTTTGACCGTATATACTTAGGTTTGAAATGGACGATTTTTTCCCCTTACTCTGCTGTCTTGCCTGCAAAATGGAATAGCCTTACTATAAGTCATCAAAGAAATGTAGCGATGATATATTGACTTCAGAAGTGTTCACCAATTTTCTTTTGTTACAAATCCATCCCAAGTAATCATCACAGTAATTGAAGTAAATCAGGTAATTTAATCGCAGCAAATTATTATATTTTTTGATGTCATGCTTACTTGATCATATCCCTAGAATTCAGTGCATTTACATTATTTTTATAAAGAAACAGCATATGGAGAGATGTGCTAAGTGGAAGTTTATGCCAGAGAAGGAAAATAAGTTGTGTTTTAAGATACATATGTGAATATACATGGCAAATCAAGGAGATAAGCTAAGATTAACAAACTGGGTAATTAGTAAAGTGTTTTGCAGACAGAAAGAACCATATTTTGTAAGCATTGTGTGCTGCAATTATTATTAGAATGGTTGCAGGGAATTCAGTTTGCTTATTTAAATCACCTATTTTATAGTTTCATCTGTCAAACTGAAAGGCATATAAAACTGAATAAGCCATGTGACATCCAAACAAGATACTTTCATTATGTACCTGGGAAAACCTCAGCTTCAAGTAAACATTCAAGTTTGGTAATTAGCACGTAAGAAATTTTCCATACACCCCCAGCCCCAAGAAAATCTTTGCAGCTTTTTTTCTTGTGCAAATGCATGCATAAATGTTCCACAAACCTTTGTAGGTTTCTGACATTGGGAAGAGTGTTAGTTACAGCTTTGCGTACTTCTCAGAAGGACTGACTCGTCTGCAAAGAGGTAGAATAGAGTTAGAAGAATATCAAATGCATTAGGTAACTGTAATGATTACAGTTGTAATTTCTGTGAAATGAAAAAAGAATCCTATTGGAAAATGAAGCGTTTGCTGATTGGGCTGTAATCCACCTGCAGCCGGCCATGTTGCATGTGCTCAGAATAGGGTGTAGATACCATCTATCCCACCCACCACCAAAGGGCCATTTTCCTTATGTTCAGTCACACAAAAATTATTTATGGCAGATTTTGACCCAATTTTTGTTTTTCATTGCCTGCTTTTTGCATCACAGTGGCTTGCTAACACTTGCTTTAGTTGAATGAATAACTTCATTTCTGGCTTTCATTTGTTTTGTAAATGAAACAAACAAACAAACTAAAGTCTCTATTTTGGATGTTCTTGTAAAGTATACAAACATTTTTCTCCAGGATTATCATCCTTCAAAATAATATATTTTTTTTAATCTGGTAACAAAACCAAATAAACAGACATGCTACTAATGTTATCCTCTGTATCTGTAAGTTCTAATTAGAATAATATAAAGCCAGACTTGTGTTTTTCTTGGTTTTTATATTAACCTCACTGTATTAAAAGGCTTAGGTGGAATGTGCTTTGTTAAAATGAGGCTGAGCATACCAGACAATTTGAGCAATCCTTTTTTATTTTTTGTTACTCAGCATTTGTTTTTGGGCATTAAGTGTTTTCGATAAAGGACATTAAGTTGCCAGTCCTGCATTATAGCACTATAATTAAGATCTTGCTTGTATTTGAAAGTCTTCAAAGGTTTGTTGCATCTATAAGACGACTGTTTTTTTTTTTTTTTTTTTGACAGTGTCCTAAAGGCCCTCTCTGCTTCTCCAATATCATTGTCTCCACCTTGGCAACAATCACACGTGTACACCCACACGCACACGCATGCACATTCCCAGACAAGGCCACGTGCCTTTTTCCGTGCTGATTAGTCTGTTATGAGTATCCTTTCTGCCTTGGCCCCCTCTGCTCTCCAAACTTCCCTTTCTCCTCTTTGAATAAGTTCCAGATCATCCTGTAAAACTGACATGACACGGCGTCTTCTCTGCCCCTCTTGACACCCCCCCAAGATGGCCAGGTAGCGTGCTGCTCAGGGCTACCAGTTCCCTCGGGCGCAGAGAGATCGGCACTTTGCGTGTAGCCTGCAAAGGCTCTGAGACCTGGTCCTAGGGTCTGTGCTGTGCTCCCTGCATTCCAAACGCATTTGTTCGTCTTCCCCCTCTGCCGCGCCTCGACTTGTGTTGAACTTGCAGCGCACCCGGCACTTGGCACGAGCCCGTTCGACCCACAGCCTGCTCTTCCCGTGTGTCATTCCTCAGGGGCGGCCAGGGGCGACATCCACCCCGTGGGACCTTTCTTCCATCTCTGCCGCTGACTCCGTGATTGCAGGCTCTGTCTGGACCTCCGCTTCAATCCCAGACACACGCGTGCCGCTGTGTTCCTGACATGTGCCCTGCGCACGCACCCGCTCCCTGGGTGTTCCACCGGGAGCCCTCCGCGCCTCCGCCCCCGGCCAGCCTCACACAGCCTGTCCGGGAGCAGTGGCAGCATCGCCGCCTGAGGCGGCAGAGCCCCCACCTCCGCCCTGGGTCTGGGCCCCTTCTCGGTCGTGAACGTTCGTACCTTATCCGTGCTCACGTTCATCCAGGTCTCTGAGCCCCCACGTGCACTGGCGCATGTGCGCGCGTGCGCGCGCGCACACACACACACACACACACACACACACACACACACTTTCTCCCTCCGCCTCCAATCCCCTTCCAGTTTTAGTTTTTTACCTCTGGTCATTATTTAGTAATTATACATACGTATGTATGTTATGTGTATGTGTATATATACCTATATGTATATATGTGTGTGCTATGTTTGTACACATACATACATTTTGATACATTTTAATGTTAACGCTCCCACTAGGATGGTACCGGAGACGTGGTGGAGACTCAGGGGATGTACATTGGACGAGCGAGTGAATGAATGGATCTTCGTGCCTGCCTTCTCATCCAGCTGACAATAGCATCCTGTCCTCCACCACTCTCTCACTCAACACCCTAGCTAAGTTAGCCCACCTCACAGATGTAAGAAAAACGGTCCTCCTCTTCACCCTGTCTTATCACTTGTCTAGAATCTGTCAGTAATGAGAGATATTTGTCCATTTGTGTTTTTGTTTCTCCTAGAATAGAAGCTCCTTGATAAGAGGCCTTAGCTTGTGCTTGCTTGTCTGCCCAGAACGTGTGATGCCTGTCATGGAATAAACGTTTGGTCAATAGTACTGATTTATCGACCGGGCGAGTTTACTCAGCACAGTATGTGGACTGGACTAGGTTACGATGTGTATCTACTGATACCTAGCTCTCTGTCTATCTGGCATAGTCTCTGTATACAATAAATGGATACTTGCTCCCGGAGAAGAATTTTAATATTGTAAACCTTCTTTAGATTAGATCAGCATTAATATCAGCTTTGGTGTTTTAAAGAAGGCAAATTCAGGTGCTCACATGGCACATGGGATCACATATCTTTAAGAAATAAACGCCAAAGCACATGAGTCTTCAAGTTTCTGAAGGAGCACCTCTCTATCCTGCAGCAGTATTTTTGTGATGCACATTCAGGTCTGCAGGCCTGAAAATATCCTACCAGGGGAGGCATATGGGCCATGAGTCAGACTTTCCAGGTTTTCCTCGGGAGAGTTCATTCTCTGAAATGTTTATTCAAGTGTAAATGTCAGGTGGCTCTGGGTCAAATGCGGTACGTTGGAGCTGACAAGTCCATAAAGAGCATTTTACCTGAGCCCCTTTCTTTGGGGACATGGTGGCCTGGAAGTGGCAGACATCACAGAAATCCCACCGGTGCAAGGCAGACAGCATGGGCAGGGTGTGAAGGGGTGTGCCCCAGGGCACTGAGACATGAAGGGTGTAAAAATCGGAAGCGAGAAGAAACAACTTAGCGCAATGTTCACAGCAGTAAGTAGCTACAGCAGGAGCCGCCGGATGTCTAAGAGACTCTTAACGGAATGAATTGCGAAGTCGGTGTGAGGTCTGATCTGGATGGAGCCTGGCCATCCACAGGTAGCGATCGACTTGTTAGTGAGTGCGCCTGGGTCCCGGCACCCAGCTCAGGGCCTGGGTGGCCACGGCCATGCCAGAGAAGCGGAGGAGGGATGAATGAAAGGTGACCTCAGAACGCACCTTCAAGGGGAACGTGCTGGGTCCTGAAGCCACGCAAGTTACAGATTCAGATTCTTCTCAACAGTGTTCAAGTTACATACTCTGTCGTGTCATTTGTTGTTTTATCACAAAACTGCCTTGTATATTTCTTAAACCAAGAGGAATTATTACAGATAAGATAAAGTTGAGCTAATTTTTTCATTTCTGAAATAGTGATGATAGTACTTGCCTTGTTAGACCATTTTGACCATTTATCACTCTTCATATAAAACACTTAGCCCAGTGCCTGATACAGTGGGCACTTGGTGACCATACCTGTAGATTCTATTTGTGTTTCTTAGGACAGAAACCACACTGTGGGCACTGATCGTACTTACCATATAGAAGTGTTTCTACTCTCAACTTTATCCGAGTAGATCACGAACATTTTACTTTGAAATACCAATTTTGAAATGCCCTGGGAAATTATAAACTACACACTGTAAGTTCCTAACCTTCTCTCTATTGAAACAGATGTGATAAGTGATGTTCCCATGTGTGATCCAGAAGAGAAGTCACAGAGGTATCGAGATACTGAGCCTCAGCCCTCGGCACCCTCCCCATGTACACCCCCCAACATGCACACACACACATACACGCACACACACATAATGTGTCTGATTTCTGTTTTATTTGGATGTGATATTTATTTAGTTTTTTTAAGTTTTTTATTTAAGTTTATATATTGAGAGAGAGAGAGACAGAGAGAGAGAGAGAGAGACAGAGAGAGAGAGAAAACCTGTGCACACAAGAGGGGGAGGAGCACAGAAAGGGAGAGAGAGAGAGAATCCTAAGCAGGATCCATGCTGTCAGCACAGAGCCTGACAGGGGGCTTGAACTCACCAACCATGAAATCGTGACCTGGGGTGAAAGAAATCAAGAGTCAGATGCTTAACTGACTGAGCCACCCAGGTGCCCCCTCCCCCCTTTTTTAAAAGGGATGTGATATTTATTTTTAAAAATTTTTGTATGTGAGTAAATCACCTACTTAATGGCCTCAAAATACGTAGTTTGCAAAATAAAAATAGGGCTATTTTAGATTTATTTTTTTTGAAATTGAACTGCATCATGTAATAAGAAAACATGGTCAAGGTCCCTCGGCATAAGCCGTGGCCCAGGTGACATGAGCTTCTGGCTGTCTGTAATTCCCAGTTCGCTTTCACACAGCTCCACTCACCTCTCAACAGAAAGTAGGCAAATAAAATCCATGTTGAGATTAGCAGTGATGTTATCACAGGGATGACCTTGAATCAAATCTGGCTAATCTCAAAGCTTGCAAATGTTGGTTAGTTTGGGTGTGTGGTTACTGACAGCCTGTTCGGAAGGCATCCCTGACCTGATTCAGACAGTCACTCTGCGGGGTCCCTAGTGGAAAACCCCTAATCACCACTGTAACAGTCTGTCCACAGGCTGTAGAAAGGTGTTCTTGAATGTTTCATCCAAGCCTAGCAAATTTGAGGTTTGTGTTTTAAGTTTACATTAGTGTATGTTTCCTAATGCAAGAACTCTACTTACCCTCCTTCCCACTACACTAAAATATTATGTATAGTATATTAGTACTTGGCGTTCATATATTATAGCATCCTTATTATTTAATTGCTCATTTTGATTATTTGCAACCTTATTTAATTTTATCCGTGTAAAATGCTGGAGCAAATAATCTCTTTTAGAGATCCCGGGATTTCTTTTCTTTTTTTTAGCTGATTGATGAGGAATTATTGTTCCTGCAGTGAGTGGGTAGTGACTGTGCCAGAGACACTTCATGTCACTGGCCCTCTGGGATGAACTATCCTCCACTGGATGTGAGGGAGATATTCAGTGGGAAATGGCTTCTTTCTGAGAAGAAAAGTGAAATGGTATAAAGTGAAGGCACAATGCTTGGCCATCTGGAAGAAACAATCTATAACTACTTCTAATGTCTTGCCATACACTTTTTTCCTAAATGTTTTATCCAAAGGAGATGCTGGCATTTCAAATGGCATAAGCTAGTGTAATATGTGGGAAGGGCAATGCAAGAGTTAACTAGATCATTTTGGGGGGTCTTACTCTTTGACTAGTTTTACCTCTCTGGCACTGAACTTAAAACATTCTGTGATTGGCTGGGGTGCCCGGGCGGCTCAGTCGGTTAAGTGTCTGACTTCAGCTCGGGTCATGATCTCACGGTGTATGTGTTCGAGCCCCGCGTCAGGCTGTGTGCTGACAGTTTGGATTCTGTCTCCCTCTGTGTCTGCCCCTCCCCCACTCGTGCTCTCTGTCTCTCAAAAAATGAGTAAACGTTAAAAAAAAAAAAAAAAAATCTGTGGTTGACTTAAGGATAATCGTGAAGGAGTAAAGGGGCATGGAAGGGGGAGGGAAGGTCTGCAGCTCCCAGAAACTCATTACATGTGCCCCAAAATCATGTCGGAGCACAGATCCTACAGTTTAAACCGGAGTGTGGAGTTGTTTGATTGTTGTTATTTTCTCATTGTATGGGTGGGTTAGGAATGGTTATATTAGTCACATTTTTACTAAGATGGTCCTTAAAATGCACCATATGATATTAACACATAGTGTATGGTCCACAATTAAGGTGAGATAACACTTTTTAAATTGATAGTATTTCACTCATTGGATTATTTAACACTAACTTATTTACTGTGGATAATTGTAAATACACAGAAGAGTGGAGAGAGCTGTAAAGAGAACCGCTGTGTTCTCCATTCCATCATTTGTATTTTATCTGTTCACTTTGTCACAGTCCCCCCTCCCTCCTCCAGGTATCTTAAAGCAAATACCAGACATCACATTATTTTATTTGTAAATAGTTAACATATAGAAGTGTGTAGATAGGTAGATACATAGACAGTCTGGCATACCTTTTATATAAAGCATGAGGATAGTACACTTTCAAAACACCAAACAAAATTGAATTTATTAATTTCTTAATATGTATATTTCTTCAGAGTTGTCCCAATTTATCTTTTTAAATTTTTAAAAATATTTATTTATTTTTGAGAGAGAGAGAGAGAGACAGACAGGGACAGAGAGAGAGACACAGACAGAGCATGAGTGGGGGAGGGGCAAAGAGAGAGGGAGACACAGAATCTGAAGCAGGCTCCAGGCTCTGAGCTGTCAGCACAGAGCCCAACGCAGGGCTCAAATTCACAAACTGCAAGGTCATGACGTGACCTGAAGTCAGACACTTAGCCAACTGAGCCACCCAGGCGCCCGCCCCCCCCACCAATTATCTTTAATTTGTGGTTTGTGTAAATCAGGATCTCAAATGTCTACACTCTGTATCTGATTACTGCGCATGGCCTGCTTAGGAATTTTAATCTCTTTTTCTCTCCTACATCTGTACTCTTCTTCTTAGTTTTTCCAGTGCCCTTCACAAATTTTTAAAGGAGGGCTTTAGTTCAGAGACTGTTTCACATGGTTGATATTTTCAGTATCACAAGGATCATACCCTTAGCCTTTTGTTTATTTCGTTCCTGTCTTTTTTTATTTTGCTTTTGGACCAATAAGCAGTTTTAGAACAACTTGAATAAAAATCCCCTTCACATTATATTTTTAAAACTCAGTTTGGGAGCTAACTTCAAGTTTAGTTATGCTATTTAGGAAGGAGCTAATTGAAATAAATAAACAGTATTAGTGAAGATTCTCTTATGAGCTGACATGCATTTCTGTTTACATCTGCATTGCTAATCTCTATATTTGTTTACTTTTTCTTTGGTGTTGTTTTCCTTGGTTGTCATTTTGTAATTAATAAACAGTTATTTAAGGAAAGTTTTAGGTGATAGGACAATTGTGTGGAAAAGTACAGAGAGTTCCCATGTCACCGCACCCCCACCTACCCCCAAACACACATGCAACCTCTTCCATCATTACCAGCCCTCTCTGGAGCGGTACTTTTGTTATAACTTACAAATCAACATGGCACCTCATTATCAACCCAAGTCCATAGTTTTTTTTATTTTTTTATTTTTTTATTTTTGAGATAGAGACAGAGCATGAGCAGGGGAGGGGCAGAGAGAGAGGGAGGGAGACACAGAATCTGAAGCAGGCTCCAGGCTGTGAGCTATCAGCACAGAGCCCGACACGGGGCTTGAACTCACAGACTGTGAGATCATGACCTGAACCGAAGTCGGATACCCAACCGACTGAGCCACCAGGCGCCCCCCCCCCCGCCCAAGTCCATAGTTGACAGTACGGTTTACTCTTAGTGTTGTGTATGCTACATATCTGAATAATGACAATGTCAAGTAGCCACCACTATAGTTCATACAGAATAGTTTCATTGCCATAAAAACTCCTGTTCTCCACTTGTTTATCCTCTCCCCACTAACCCCTGAAAAACACTGGTCCTTTTACTCGTTATATTTTTACCTTTTCCAGAATGTCATATAGTTGAAATAATACAGTAAGTAGCCTTTTCAAATTGTCTCATTTCACTTGGTAACATGGAAGTTTTGCCCCTGTCTTTTCATGGCTTGATGGCCATTTGTTTTTAGTGCTGAATAATATTCTCTTGTCTGAAACGACTACAGTTTATCCATCATCTTTTGAAGGACGTCTTCTTTCCTTCCAAGTTTTAGCAGTTATGAATAAAGTTGCTGCTAAAATCCACATGCAGGTTTTTGTGTGGACATGTTTTCAACTCCTTTGGGTAAATACTGAGGAGTGTGGTTGCTGGATCTTAGAATATGCTTGGTTTTGTAAGATACCGCCCAAATGTCTTCCACAATGGCTGTACCATTTTGCATTCCCAACAGTGAACGAGAGTTCTTGTTACTGTACATCCTCATTAGTATTTGGTGTTATGGGCATTCAGCATGTTGCTCGTTGTAATGGGCACATAATAGTATCTCGTTGTTTAATTGACATTTTCTTGGAGTGTCTTTTCCTATGCTTGTTTGCCACCTGTGTATCTTTGGGGAGATGCCAGTCCAGGGTTTTTGCTCATTTTAATTGGTTTGTCTGTTTTCTTATTGTTGAGTTTTAAGAGTCTTTGTATATTTTGAATAAAAGTTCTTCATCAGATATATATTTTGCAGATATTATCCTCCCATCTGTGGCTCGCCTTCTAATTCTTTTAATGTATCACAGGGCAGAAGTTTTTAACTTTTATAAAGTCCACCTTCTCAACTTTTTTAATAGATCATACCAATATTGTTGCATTTAAAAAGTCATTGCAAGATGCAAGGTCTCTTAGATTTTCTCCTGTCGCCTTCTGGGCATTGTATACTTTTGCATATTACATTTAGGTCTGTAATCCATGTTGAGTTAATTTTTGCAAAGGATGTGGGATCTGTGTTTAGATTCAGTGTTTTCCGTGTGTACATCTAGTTGTTGAGCACCGTCTGCTGAAAGGTCTGTCTTTTCTGCATTGAATTGCCTCTGCTCCTTTGTCAAACAGAAATCAGTTGACTATATTTGTGGGTCTGTCTTGGGGCTCTCTGTTCTGTTCCATTTTATCTGTCAGTTTGGCCAGTATGGAGCTGTCTTGATTACTATAGCTTTATAGTAACCTCCATTTTTATAGCATGTCAGAATCTGTACCATGCTACAGTTTCACCCAGAATGCTTAAGATATAAGTTTGTTCCTTAAATTGAGAAGTCTGGACCTAGGGACATCTTGTAGGAGTGACACTAAATTTCAATTCACTGAACAGTCTAGAATTTATATGTTTTTTTCCAAGTGGGCTTTTAAAAAAACGTTTATTTTTTTCAGGGGCGCCTGGGTGGCTCAGTCAGTTAAGTGTCTGACTTCGGCTCAGATCATGATGTCACAGTTTGTGAGTTCGAACCCTACATGGGGGCTCTGTGTTGATGGTGTAGAGCCTGCTTCGGATTCTATCTCTCCCTGTCTCTCTCTGCCTCTTCTAGGCTCATGTGCATGTGTGCACTCTCTCTCAAAATAAATAAACTTAAAAAAAATAAAGTGCTAAATGTTTATTTATTTATTTTTTTTTTGAGAGAGAGAGAAAGAGAGAGGGAGGAGGGGAGCAGAGAGAGAAGGGGACAGAGGATCTGAAGTGGGCTTTGTACTAAGAGTAGAGAGTGCCTGATGCAGAGTTTGAACTCACAACCGTGAGATCATGACCTGAGCTGAAGTCGGACACTCAGCCAACTGAGCCACCCAGGTACCCCTGCCCTGGGGTCTTTTTTCCCCAACATCTCTCACTTTGTATATGATAATTATAGATGATTACTAATATTTATTAGGCACGTGTAAGAAAGTTTTACACGTATTAGAAAAAATAGTTTTTATTATCCTTCTGAACAGTAATTATTATTGCCTTTTATGTGAAGGAACCAGGCTCCAAATTCACTTATCAGATGCAAGGTCTAATATCTGTGTGCCAAGCACTTCTACAAAGTACATTATCCCGTTTTCATAGGGATCACTAGATGACTAAACTTCCTACTGGCATTTATAAAAGATTTTTTTGAGACTTACCACATTTAAAATTGGTGCTTTATATTTTGTTATATTCCATTTCAAAATAAGAGAGGCAAAATAAGGCAAAATAAGAGTATTTGTAATTTTGGATAAAAATGTGTTATTGTGTCCATTCACCATTCATGCAACACAAATTTATTCTGGCCAGTTTGTGTCCAGCACTCTTATGTACTTTAGTTGTATCTAAATACAAGGTATTGAAATACTTCAAAACAGTTCAAACAAACTCAGTGTTCAATGGCCTGAATGCACTGAACATCTTTGTAAGCAAAAAGAAGCAGCAGCACTGAGCAAAGAAATCACTAAAATTTGACCCTAAATTTTTTCATATTTAGAAGGGAGAAGTCTTTAAATTCAGATAATCAAAGAAAACAGGTGGAAGAGGAAGAAGAGAGAGAAGGTGGGGAATTGCTGAAAGCTGTTTGCTCAGCACCTTGGTGAGGGACACTCAGTCCTGACCGTGGAGGACAGTTATGGACACGACCCCCACACTGTCTTTTCCTCTCTTGAGAGATTTTAGTGAAGCAAAGATTAATTATTTTTACACGTAGAACTTTGCCATAACTCAGGGTCCCAGTGTCTTCAAGAGAGCTGCTTGTTTCCAATGACCGTCAGCCATTAATTAGGGAAACAGGGCACAGGCAGTCACTGGTCTGTAGCTTTCAGAGCAAACTATAAACGGTGCTCTGTACTGGCTGGACTCACCTCAGAGACCGGTTTATTCAAAGTAGAAGAAAAACAGCATTTCCACTGAGAAGATCTGCAAGAAAATGGAGAAATTAAAATTGAGAAGAGTTATTTTTCGTATAGATTTCTCATTAACGACTGTACTTTCATACTCTTTTAAAGGTCAGCTTCATGGCCTTAAATTAGAAATAGAGTGGATTTCCTTTTAGGTATGGCTTCCCTGTTCGCCCTACACTGAAATGATAAAGATATAGATGGTCTTATCCAGTCTACGAACAGGTGACTGTTTCCTTTCTCCTGTCATACATGGGGTAACCGCATACTTTCTTGTCCAAACCAGTGCTGTCCATAACACCTGCTCTAAATTGGGACCTTTCCTGGATGTAAGGTCCCCTACACTGCACCAGAGGTGATTCAAGGAGAGAAGCAGGATTATGTCACATTTATGGTCATGGCTTTACATTTGTGTAGGATCCTGTATTTATTGGATGCGGACTGGGTATTTTATGCTGGATTCTGTAACGTGCTTCAGCATCACTCGTTACCCCCGCCCCCATTTCACTGTATCCTTCATGACCTCGTATGTTTAAATGAACTTCTGTGTGGATATGGAACAGGCACTTGTTCAGGAATGTCTGGCTAGATCACCGCATGGAAGGAAGGAAGCCAGAAGCTGATCCTCTGATTTATGTGGTTTCACTTCTCTATTTTGCAAAAGTGAAAACAAGCTTAGATGTCTTGAGGTCCTTCCCTGAGGTCACGCTGCTGCCTGTGAATGACAGATCTTTCAACGGCACCTTCTCAGCGTGTACCCCAGACTGCTGGTGTTATCCGTGATGCCAAGAACTCGATGGATGAGCCATACTCTGATTTTACAGACAGCCCAAGCTTAGCATCACGTGATGATTTGATGATGTGTAGAACAGTTCTAAGGAATTTCTACAGTCAAAAAAACAATTACGCTGCCGAGTCCTTAAATTAAACATAGTACATGAAGTTAGCCCTAAGGCAACTTTATTTTGTAGCCATTCTTTTGGGAAAAAAGAAAAAAAAAAAGGATTAATGGATTCACTTTTCCAAGTCAGGATCTGATTATATCAATGTTTTACTCCAAAACAGTAGAATCAAAATAGTGATTCCCAAAGTCCACCATTATTTTTCTATAATGAAACCAGCAAATTGATATATAGTCAATATATCTCTTATTTTTTACTTCAAGAAGTAGGCTTAAATTATGTTAATCTTTATGTTGATACATGTATATATTGTGAAATAATTACTATAATAAGGTTATAGTTAATGCCTTCATCACCTCACATAATTACCTTTTTTTTTTTTTTGTGGGGGAGAATGGTGAGAACATTTAAGATCTATTTTCTTAGCAATTTTCAAGAATATAATCCAGTACTGTTAACTATCCATTTCATACATTAGCTTCCCAGAACCTGTTCATCTTATAGCTGAAGGTTTGCACCTTCTGACCCAGTCTTTCAGGGACTGTTTCCCCCACCCCTTTTCCCTGGTGATCATCATTCCACTCTGTTCTAGGAGTTCAGCTGTTTTGGTTTCCCTGTATAAGTGAAACTGTACCGTAGTTTTCTTTCTCTGTCTGACTGGTTTCACTCAAGCATAATGCCCTTGAGGTCCGTCCATGTTGTTGCGAATGGTAGGATCTCCTTCTTACTCATGGCTGAGTGATATTCCACTGTAAATATAAACCCCAGCTTCTTTGTCCACGTGTCCATTGACGGACACTCGTGTTGTTTCTGTTTCTTGGCTTTTGTAAGTAGGACTGCAGCGAACATCGGAGTGCAGATACCTCTTTAGATAGTGATGCCGTTTCTCTTGGATGTATACTCAGAATGGGATTGTCTAATCATATGGTTGTATTCTTAATTGTCTTGAGGAACCTCCATAAAACAGTATGGAGGTCGACCATATGTTGACCGTTCTAAGTGGAGCTTGTCTGAATCTTGAAATGTTGGTTCCAAAATGAACTTATTGCTGCACTTTATTCCAGAGACAGCTTAAGGGGTAAAATGTGGCCATGTTCTTCTCCATAATGCTACAAATTCAAATAGAAAATTTAGAACTGCATAACGTACATAGAAATGGTGAATATAATAACTGCTTTGATGGAAATACTACAGCATTTGGAATATTATCTGTGGTGTTCAGAATAAGGGTGACTCTGCCTAGCTGCAGTAATGTGATGACGATTTTACCTTCTGTATTATTATCCTAAGTTGGGTTCCCAGGAGAACAAGGTACAGGGATAGGAGAATGCAGTCTGACTTGGATGGCACGTAAAGAAGATAAAATGTGTGCACATCATTGGCAAGCAAAGACAAATCCCAAAATCTGCATATAAATAGGAATGTTAAGTACCAAAGAATAATTCAGATGAAAAAATACTTGAAGTTGCTGATTTTCCATATTTAGAACAAGCCGTCATTACATTAAAATAGAGAAAACTTTATCCATTTGGTGTTAATCTGTTAATTCAAACATGTTCTCATGAGTTTAGGTCGTGCTCTTCCTCCACATCAACCAAGAACTTCACATCATCCCAAATTTTCTAAAACTTAATATTCTGAGGCACATTTTAAGTAAATAATAACATTAAATAGAGCCAAGACTACTAGCCTAAAGTTCATGAATATCCCTTATGTCTTAAAAATTCTGGCCAAATATTTTGATAACGAGGTAAAACAAAGCCGATATGGTTTTACTGGGGAGCCGTGAACTCGAAATCTGAAGACCCAGGTTTGAATCGAAACCACTAGTTGCAAGGACTCTGGCAAATCATTGAACTGCTTTGTCTCAACTCCTTCACGTGGAAAAGGGATGATAACTTCACAAAATAATTATAGGAATTAAATTGAAAAGAATATGGAAATGTTTTCAGTAGAAGAAAGACCAGGCACAAAAATCATACTCAGAAAAGTGCTTTAAAGCCGTTTCATTTTTTCCCACTAAAACTAATCCCTCACCACGGCGCCGAAGTGCCCCCAGTGTGGGAGAGTGCTGAGAGCGCATGTGGCCCTGCTCCAGAAATGGTGGGGTTATAATTCTGAATTCCCCTTAGGCAGATAGTTTCACACCATTGTGTGTAATTGCTTTAGCAGAGAAGCCGTGACGACACGGTGCCCAGAAGAAACAGCTTATTGGTGATTTTGTGGAAGATTGGTTGTGGGACAAAATGAAAGCAGTCTGTCTGCGCTGGTCCTTCCTCACCAGGGACACAGGTTCGTCCCCTGGGTCACCAGCGTCAAATGGTCACAAAGTGCTTCACAAAGAGGTACACACCCAGTGGAGAGTTTTATTTGATGTATTGATCCAACTTTCCTGTCTCTCCAATCCATTCCCCTTTTTTTTTGGTCCCATAGAGAGTTGTTTGGGGAGATGCCGTTTGATGATGGCATAAAAATAAGGGATTGGAGGAGCACCTGGGTGGCTCAGTGCGTTAAGCATCCTACTTCAGCTCAGGTCACGATCTCACGGTTCATGAGTTTGAGCTCACCCCCCCCCCCCCCCCCCCCCCCCCCCCCCGCGCCGGGCTCTGTGCTGACAGCTCTGAGCCTGGAGCCTGCTTCAGATTCTGGGTCTCCCTCTCTCTCTGCCTCTCCCCCACTTGTGCTCTCTCTTTCTCTCTCAAAAATAAAGAAATCTGGGGCGCCTGGGTGGCGCAGTCGGTTAAGCGTCCGACTTCAGCCAGGTCACGATCTCGCGGTCCGTGGGTTCGAGCCCCGCGTTGGGCTCTGGGCCGATGGCTCAGAGCCTGGAGCCTGTTTCCGCTTCTGTGTCTCCCTCTCTCTCTGCCCCTCCCCCGTTCATGCTCTGTCTCTCTCTGTCCCAAAAATAAATAAAAAACGTTTAAAAAAAAAAATAAAGAAATGTCGTTAAAAAGTTTTTTTTTTTTTTAATTTTTTTTTCAACGTTTTAAATTTATTTTTGGGACAGAAAGAGACAGAGCATGAACGGGGGAGGGGCAGAGAGAGAGGGAGACACAGAATCGGAAACAGGCTCCAGGCTCTGAGCCATCGGCCCAGAGCCCGACGCGGTGCTCGAACTCACGGACCGCGAGATCGTGACCTGGCTGAAGTCGGACGCTTAACTGACTGCGCCACCCAGGCGCCCCTGTAGTTAAAAAGTTTTAAAATAATAAGGGATTGGATAAAGCAAGGTTGTTCTGAGTTAGAGAATTTAATGGAAATACTGAGTTTTGCATGATCCGCTAGTTTAAGAAATATGCATATATTAATAAAGGTTCACATTTCAGTTTGACAAAGATCAGTGCTGTTTTTATTAGGACAGACTTCCACAACACACAGGTGGATGTTCCCCGGCCTGGCCCCCAGACCCCCAGGTGATAGAATCCCTTTTGTGTAAACAGCACGAGGTTCCGCTTGGGAAGATGTTTCTAAGCAGAGGTGGCCCAACAGTCTCCAGCTTGCTTTAGTCAGGGGCATCTCCAAAGTATCTGCTGCTACTTCCTGAGCCTGGTCGCCATGGTGACGCTGGGGCAGTGCCTGAACTTCCTTCTCCTGGGTCTTGGCTGGAGCTCAGACGAGTGCACTGGCCTCTGCCCTCCAACTCCTATTATAGGGTCCTTGACAGTTTTTATTTGTTTTACACTGGTCTTGGGCAGGGTGTGTGTGTCGGGGGCGGGGGGTACATAATTGTGTATCCTTGCAAGAATCCCTTGAAAAAAGCCCTAGATGATTACTAAGTCTCTTTATTACATGAATAATTAGCTTAAAAGATAACTTTTCTGGGGGAGAAATATTAGATGCACACCGTTAATCTTATACTTTTAAAGAGTGATTTTCTTTTGTTGATTTGTATGGCATTTATGTACCCATTTTGGTTATCTCACGGTTGATGGAAATGTATTCTCACCTTTAGGATATTGATTTTGATTAATGTACCATCCCCAAGTATAGGTACCTAATCCCACGAGTCGTGACCTGACCCAACCTCCTCAGGAAGCAGATTCCCTACATAGTGCACGATGTGAGTTATTTGGGGGGGATGGGGAGGTGTTTGTCCCATTAGTCTATGTTTAAATACATGGGCTTCTGAGATAAAAGTTTTGCAAACACTTTATGAAATTTGATGTAATATAAAATGAAATAACTTCTGTATGGCTAACGTTAGCATATATTGAGTGCCTAGGATGTGCCAAGTGTGTTGGATAGAGTGTTGGTTTTTATCTGTTCTAACAACAAACCTGCCTCACAGACCTAACCCTTCAGGAAAGAACATTAAGTTAACTGACTTGCCCCAGGGTGACATAGCTGGTAAGTGCTTCGGGCCAAGGATCAAAACATCATCCTCTGACTCTGCAGCTGCTGTTTATTTTCAATACATAATGCAGTGTGGATAAAGGAGGAAAACACTATAAAATCTAGCAGAAGGAAATAAATGAGTTATTTCAGGTGTAGCTAAGGCAAAAGGGAAAATGAAATGTGTCATCGTGAATGTGTGAAAACAAGCATTCAAAATCATCCAGACAAACTTTTTTTTAGAGCTCAAACCTAATTTACTTCCTGGTTTCTCAAGATATATCAGAATATATAAATATATTAAGAGATACAGGTGCTAATCAAATGAATATTCCTTATGTCTATATTTGTCACCAGTGATAAAATACTGAAGTCAGAGGGGGGGTAGATGATTACTCTGCCTATTTAGGGAAGTTGGCAGGCAGTGGGCCTGAGGGAATAGCGGTCCATGACTTTACTTCCAGCGACGGGTCACTGAGAGAGAACAGGCTCACGTCACGAAAGGTCGCGTTAGACCAGCCAAATGCGAAAACACTGCTGTCTTAGACAGCTTGGGCCGCGTTAATAAAGCACCATCAACTGGTGGCTTAAGCAGCAGGCGTTCATTTCTTACTGTTCTGCCGGCAGGGAAATCCTACATCAAGGCGCTGGCAGATTCAGTTCCTGGCAAGGGCTATCTCTCTTCCTGACTTCGGTGGCAGCCTTGTCACCATCTCCCCAGGCAGTGAGGTGAGAGGGCTGTGGCCTGTCCGTCTTCTTGTGGGGACACTAATCCCAATACAGGCCGCATCCTCGTGACCTCATCCAACCCTGCTGCACCTCCAAATCACGCTGGAGCTTAGGGCTTCGACATGTCAATTTGTGGACGTACAGACGTTGAGGCCATGGCACCACCTCCTCTTGGCTTCGTGGTCTTTCCGCCCAAGTCTTCATTTGAACAGAGAAACCAAAGAAAATAGCGCCCCGAACCGACCTTTATTGAGTACCTCTGGGGGATACAGGCAAGGGTACGGTGTATATACAAAGATGTGTCGAATGGTGTCATTTCCCCAAGGAGTGAGGGAGCCAGACCCAGGCCAGGTGGAGGCTGTGCCATGGGTCCTGTGGTGGCCGGAGGAGCGGTCAGTCCTTGCGCCTTGGTGGGGGGAGAAGGGAGCCCGCTGCAGAAGCCCATGGAGAACACCGCGCTGGGACAGACCCCGGGCAGGCCGCGAGGAGAGGCGGTGGTGTGTCTTCCACGAGGCGGTTCGCGGCAGAAGGTATCTCCCAAGTTACAGAAAGACGGGCGTCTTCGGCATGCCTGCATCCCCCCGGGCGTCGAGAACCTTCTGCGTAGACTTTCTTAACCCTTAGGATTCTGGCCTGTTTCCGTTTCCTGCCTGCACAGCCTTGAGAGGTCAAGCACTGCATGCCTTCGCTCTCTTTGAAGTTGTAAAAACGGGCTCCCTGTCGACTGGCCCTACAACAGTCCTTTCCCACTCTCCTGGCCTGTGAGGTGTCCTGGGAACTTCACCCTTGTTTTGGAATCAGTTCCGCCTCTTTGGGAACCTTGTTTACCTTTCAGTTTCAGAAGAGTAACACCATCAAGAACGGCCAGGGCTGCTGAGCCAGCAGGACTGGGGCTCCGTCCCTGCCTCCTTCCCTGCTGGCTGTATGCCCAGCACCGGCGAATCTTCTCCACTCTGTTTTCTTATCCGTGAAATGGGAATAACACTACTGAATATCTGCAGTTACTATGGCATCAAGTGAGACACTGTTTTGACGATACTTAGCCTAGTGTCGGACACATAGTAAGCATTTAATTAGTAATAGTATTACATTAGCCTGTGAATCACGTACACTGCCGGGTATATTTAACACTAATCTTTATTTTTTGCTGTTTATAATATAATAATGGTAACAGCCATGACAGCATCTTCTACTTAAAAATCTCTGATTTCATAGAGACCTGCTTAGAAAGTGATAGCTTCTCCTCAGCTGGTGTCAATCTGTTAACCTACTGCATAATATAGGGTATTTTACATCCTATTCAAAGAATGGTATCTATATCCACATTCAGAGAATGTGGCATTTTTGCTGAATTATCAGCTTGCAATAAATTAACATGGGTTACACATAACTAGCAGAATGAAGCCAACCATATTACAATCTGACTTGACATTATCGAAGACTTAAAGACACTTCAGGGTCGTATATTGTGTCAGAATCTTCATTATGAATGCCAGGCAATATGACACAATGGCAGCGTGAAAAGTCCCTGATGACAGCATGGGCCACACCCATGGTTACTGCCCATGTTTGTGCCTTTATTCTCAGGAGAATAGCTCCAATTTCCTTGCAGACTAAAATCCAATACTCCTATTATGCAGCAGGCTGGCTGATTGGGTGTAAGTTAAAAATAACTCACACCATAAATGCTTTATGTATAAGTTGGCTGTGCCCCCTAGGTCGAGAGAGCTCAGTTATTCAAGTTAAAATTAACTTCTGAATCAAGTATGTGCATACTGAGGGGCAGGCTCTTTGTGAAATATCGAAGATGTGAATGCTTTTCCTGTAAAATGTTTGTGAATGGTGCAGTTGGGTCGGTTGTTAAACAAGTGCCTGCTTGTCATGAGGCAGGAGCCAAGTTGTGCCTGGAGAATAAGGAGAGATGATGCTACTTCTTCAAATGCTTTCATCCCATATTCTTGCTGAGTAATTGTCTTATACTCAATCATGAAATTGTGTCTCCCTTGTTCAGCCCCTGCCTCATTTTCAATGCACCTGTTAGGCTGGATTATAGAGGATACAGACTTGGCATGGAGAAAGACATTCAGTGGAAATGCACGTAGGAATATTTATTCTGGCTCAGATACACATGACCTGTGTGACTGAATGGTTATCCTCTCTCTATCTGAGGCTTTCCAGGCAAGAGTCAAAAGCCTGTTTGTCTAATAGTGCAAGAATTTTCTTTAATCTCTTCCTTCTCTATACTAATTAATTGATGCATTTACTGTGAATTCAGTAAATACTTACTGAAAGTCTACAAAATAGTATACTGTTAAAGCTCACACTCTAGAGGGAAAGAAAACTAAACATTAAATAAATAAGTAAATAAAAACATGATGTGTGTTTGTTAGAATTACAAGGAGGTATAAGAATAAACAGGGAAAAGAAATCATGGACTCGCTTTGGGGTGGGGAGTTTAGAGAAAGCTCTGTAATAATGAAGCCCATGGATTGGTCCCAGAAAGTGGAGTGGGGGCTTTCTGTAAGTCTCTTATATTCAGTGATGTGCTCGTAAATGTTTACCAATCAGTTATCTGAGGGGCAGAGCATGATTTATAACATTTTCCAATCTGCCTGGTCAGACATTTCCACGTTGGCCAGTTTCTAGCTGTCAACCTGATGTCACTGGGTAGCCAAATGAAGTACAAGTCCCTATTGTGGTATTTCCACCAGACAAATACTAGCCTCAAGGGTTCATATAAAGGCCAAATACAGTATAGTAATTAGGAATTTATGAGATCTACATCTGTTTTAATGTAGTGGATTTAATTTTAAGTTGATATCATTTAACCAGTCAAGGGCTATGTTTAACAATCCATCATCTTGCAAACTTTCTCAACATTTAACGTTTGCCTCTCATACTCTAGTGTAAACATACCACTGATTTTTTTCATACTCTTTTTGAGATGTGGTAAGCAGAACATAAGGGCATATCCTAAATGTTGACACAGGCTACAACATGTAAAATGGGTAAGATAATTATTGATCAGTCATTTGGGGCAAGAACTGTCAGAAAGACCTTAAGATTCTCAGCTGATTTCTTGAGTTATGGTTTGGAGTCCTTCAGTTTGATGTTTAGATTCTTTAAACTGTATGAACTTTATGAAAATCTTATGGATGCATCAGACTCTTTTCTGTTAACTTCTACAAAGTTAAAATTGCACGATCTCTGTCCTTAGAAATATTTCATTCTAGATAAGAAGACTTCAGTGTGTATTTATTTTTGAGAGACAGAGAGTGAGAGGGAGGGGCAGAGAGAGAGGGAGACAGAGGATCCGAAGCAGGCTCTGTGCTGACAGCGCAGATCCTGTCACAGGGCTTGAACTCACGAACCCTGAAGTCATGACCTGAGCCGAAGTTGGATGCTTAACCCACTGAGTCACCCAGGCACCCCTCTAAGATAAGATTAAAAAAAAAGAAAGAAAAGAAAAGAAAAAGAAATAAAAATGTAGACATTTGCAAGATCTCTAAAACTATATCATACTATGGAATGATACATACTATGAATGGAATGGTATGTATGGAAAACTACATACTATGGAATGACATACTTTGAAAGGAATGAGAGGTGTTTATTTTTCTTCATTTCCTTCATGTTTTGTTTAACCTTTTGTAATTTTGCTTTTGAATTATTTTAGTTTCATTAACATCGTCCACATAATGAAAATAAAACTGTGCAGTCATAAACACTCTGGTGTGATTCACACCATGAGAAAAAAGATAGAAATCGCTTATACGCATTGAAAACTTTGTTGAGGGTACATAAAATAAAAATTTACAATTTTAAAAACGCCACACAAAGAAAAGAAAAAACAAGTCGAGATGCTTTATAAATGATCGTGGCAGGAATAGAGCGTCCCTGTGCCAGTTGGCTGTGTGTCACGGCTGCCCATCTACAAGGGTCGGCCATGTCTTCCGAGATGTAGGAGGTTGTGCGTAAAATACAATCCGGAAGCGTTAGACGCATTTGTGTATGTGGGAAGTTTTGAGAAAAGATTTGAAAAAAATGGGCTTCCCTCCACTTGATCTTACTTTGTCCGAACCCTGTTGAGAATCCAGTCCTTTGTGTGAGGTGACTCCTCAGGTCCCGGCTCCTGAAGTGGGTGCAGAAGAAGGTTAAGTGTGGTGATGATGATGTTGCTTACTGCCATCGTCACATTCATCTGAATTCACTGAGCAGCAAGTTGTCCCTGGCAGTTGAGAGCGTGCTAGAAAATGAGGGGAGACTCAGTGAAATTGCGCACAGAGCAGGGAGGGAGCGGGGCGTCTGGCAGGGCTGTCGCTGCCTGGGGCACTGGGCCTGGCCTGATCGAAACACGTTTCTTGTAAATGAAGCACCTGATACGATTTTGATTTGGGAAACTATGTGAGTGCATCAATTTTGGCTTCAAAATGAAAACAAAAAATGAATCTCACTGTGCTTTGGAGGAAAATGCTAGCTATAAACAAAGGATCATAAAACTAGAATTTTAAAGGAATTCAAACTACTCAATCTGATGAAATCAAAATCCTAAGAGGGCTTTGAAAGCCGATTCCTACCACCAGTTACGAAGCCTAAGATCTCCATAAAATTCAGAACCAAATAGTACCTGAGATTTTTGCAAAGAGCTTTCGTGCCTACAACACCTTGACATCCCAGAAAGGTTGCCATGTAGGCAGGGCAGACGGTATTGTTACTTCCTTTTCACCCAGAGTCACACCGGCTTGGGGATTTCAAGCAGGTTTATTCCCCCGGACGTTGACGTATTTTGCCAGCAAATATTCACTGGGTGCCTTCTGTATTTTTGTTGTTCTGAAATGTGTGGATGAACCTCCGATATTACACAGCTTATTTCTGGTGGGTGGAGTGCCAATAAACAAACGTACAAAAGCCAAGTAATAATCGTCAGGTAGGATAATCCTTACCTGTTCCTCCTTCGGGAGGGCAGATTGGAACATGACGATTGGAGATCGCATGATTCGTGATTAACGTCTCTGCGTAATCAGGACTTGCAAAAGCCAAGTAATAATAAATACAGAGATCAGAAGATAGAAAATGGCGGTGGAAAATTTTGCACGTTATGTTGGTCAAGGAAGGCACCTCCGGTAAACCAGCTTTTGCTGAGGCTGGCAGACAGAGAAGGCTTGAGCCCAGAAAAGACGAGCTTTCCAGGCACATGTTGACACCTGGTTGGTCTCTTCCAAAGACAACCAGAAGGTCAGTGGGGACCAAGCATCATGAGGAGGGCGATAATGACTGGAGGAAGCAGAGTGGGGGTTTAGGTGGTAGGGTGGCAGGTGACACAGGGCCACTGGCCGTGGATTTTATTCTACGTGATGTAGTAAGTCACTGAGGTATGTTTATTGGGGCAGCCAGCCTCATCTTGCTTAGGTTTTAGAAACATCACAGACAGTGCTTCTGGGACAGTAGATTCTTCCAGGAGAACAGTGGAAGCAGAGAGAGCAGCTGGGAGGCTGCTTTAGAGTCGCAGGTGAGAGACGAGGGTGGGCACGCAGGTGAGGCTGATGACGGTGAATCGGGCAGCTTCCGCATCATGGGGCAGGTCCTTGATTTCAAGGGTCTGTCCTTTGTGGTACAACGACAACCAAGCAGGAGTACCTTCTGTTTTCATGTCTTGGGGTAGCTGTTTAACATACCAGCATATGTATGCCCCCACATGTCAGGAGAGGAGGAGGAAGGTCATACTCGATGATCACCCAGATGCCTTCTGTTGATGGTCTGATGCCAGTGTCCTTTCCTCTGAATTGGCCAGAGTGGCAGCTGGAAGTTTTGTGATGGATTAAGTGAGCTTCTGATGATGTGCCGGGTCCTTGCCTTCCTCTTTTGTCCAATTCCTAGGGCAGGAACTCGCTGAGGACAGGTGCTTAGTGAATACCTGTTGGGTGAATAAGTGATACAAAAAATTGGTGAGTCAGTGAATAAGGGATGTTTCTACCATGTCATGATTTTTGCGTCACTGAATTTCGTCATTCAAACGATCTTCCCCTCTGCCTCCTGAAAACTCAAATTTCCTCTGCTCAAGACTCAGTACCCTGGGACTGACATTGCCAATATTTAGTTGGGGAAAACCATTGGTTGAACGAATGAGCGGATGGAAGTACGAGTAAGTCTTTTACCAAAGTGCATCTGGCAACCCTCTGCCCTGGCCAGCCCAAGAAGAGAAAGCTGTGGTCAGCCAGGCCCTCCCAACTGAGAAGGGCTCTGAAAATTGGGGCCAGGAGGAAGGTCACTGGCCATCCAGTGAGACAAAGTGAGGGAGAAGAAGACACAGAAGACAAGGTTTTACATCAAGTTGTGTAATACGTGGTCTTAAATCTTAGGGTGTTTTCTTTTTAATTTTTAATTTATATGAAAGTATATTTTCCTTTTCTCTCACCATTCTGACTTTGAGGAATAATTGCCATTTTTTCTGTAGAAAATGGCTTCCACAAACATATATCCAGCAGGGTAAGTCCTTGGTCTTTGAAGACAGATTATGGTCAACTCCGGAAGATGAATTAAGTTTAATGAAACATTTTCAGTGAGAGTCCGTGCTGGTCTGTTTAATTATTGTTCCCTGTCCCCACCTGCTTATATCATGCCTCTTAAAGAGCTGTGGTGGAGAGGACGTACGATTCATTTCATCATTATGATTAAGGTTTGTAGCCATCAGAGCAGTAAGGCTATGACGCCTGCAGGTCTGTGATGTGCCCAGGGGTTTCTCTTCCCAGGACCACAAAGGCTGTTTGCTCCGTAGGGGGTGCTCTTCAGAAGCCCTCCTTTCCTTTATTAGGAACAACTGCTGATCCCCTGAGGCTCAGTTCACATATCACCTTGTCCCGAAAGCCCTATCTTACCCCCATCTGAGTTAAGGGTCTGGGTTTCCAGAACAAGCCACCCCTGTCTCCCGTCCACTGCTCTCATCCTCCCTGACCTCATCCCCAGCACCTTCCCTCTCCCACTGGGCTCCAGCCATACTAGCCACCCTGGGACACCCTACTACCCCTCACTCTCCTCTCATCCATGCTTTATTTTTCTTGCGCCACAGATCACTTGACAGATGATGGAATATATTAATATGCATCAGTGGAAGACCTAATCTGTCTCTATTTCTAATCTGCTTCTTGATCTGTCTCCTCACCAGAACGTGAGTGCACGGAACAGCCCCTTCTTGCGTACCGCGCAACAGACTGGTGTTTCCCAATGTCTGCTCTGCAGGATTGCCTAGCTCGTGCCAGTCGCTCAATAATTATTTCAAGAATGAAGATACGAATTGATCTGCACACCTTCGGGAAAGCGTGTCTGTTGGCTATAGGTTAAGTTCTTATGATTGGACCCTTAACGTTCATTTCCCTGTTTTTTACCCCTAGGAAAGCACTTAGAATGTAGCAGGCATTCAAGAACTGCTTGTTGAATGAATACACATACTGGGCACTCTGGCCATACATACGTTAATAGCAACAACTAATCATGATTTAGTATCTTTATCAAATTACATTATGAGTCATTTATTGAAATACCGAAGTGGGCCCCAGCATTAACTTCCAAGTAGCCAGGTATTTATATCTGTACATATGCTTCACGTCAGTTCTTCTGAGCTTGAGAGAGACAGGGGACGGGGTGATGGTAAAAGAAGTGTAAGGGATAGGAAGGGGGGCTCTTTCCAGTGTGGATCCAACAAAGACTAAAACAAATCGTCAGAACCTAGCAGTGAACTCAGGGATTGAATGAGAGGCTGAGTCTGTGTCTCTGCAAAGCATTCCTAGGGCTGCTCTGAGGACCAGTCTGGGCTTCCATCTGCTTCCCTCCACGAGTACTTTACTATATTTGGGTGCTCATTTCACTTCATTTCGGGTAACATCTCCGTTCTGCGTGCCTGGAGACACGTCACTGTGTGTTCATCCCATTCAGGTGCAGTTTTTCAATATTTTACCCAGGAGTTACTTAGAACCCCACTGAGCCAACTACTTGATTAAGATTAGGTTGATAACAGAGAATCAAAATCCTGATTATTTTCCTGACAAGTTATACGTTATTTGGTGAAAAAAATACCTCCGTTCAAGATGTACAAAAGCTAATATTGTAGGAGTAGTTTTCACTGTGTCACTTAATATTCAAGACGTAAAATTCCTGATGGATGAAATAGAAAATCCATGTTACAAGGGTTGTTAACCCCTGAAGTTGTATACATTCCTTGGGTATCATTTAAAAATCATTCAGGTGGGTGGCTGTGTGTGTGTGTGTGTGTGTGTGTGTGTGTAGTAAATACCTCAAATATCTTTAAAATTATGGGTTGAATTCTTTGACGCACAGGTAGACAAAGTACAACCCTAATGAAATGTATTATTTTTGTGGAATTTCAGTCATTGAAATTCAGTCTGTAGAGTCTTTGGTGTGTTTTGTCAATAATGGACTTAACTGTTTTAATCCTGACCCTCTTGATAAACTCTGTGGAGAGTTCTAACAGCATTTGACTGCGTTCCCTATTTTAAATGTTAATCTGGACATCTTAATTAGGGATCTGCCTTCAACACCATGATGAGATAAAACGTCAGCCATTTATGGCTTCTGGGGATAAGGGAAAGGAGAGAAAATGCTCCTGGCTTTTATGCTGTCACTGAAATGGTGTGGTGACACATAAAATGATGCAAGGCAGGTGGAAATCCAGATGTCTCATCCTACTTGCGTTGTCCTTGTGGGGAAAAAATGGATGCTGTTGGACATTCCATCAGTATGAAATTCCCATGGGATATTTCATAGATCCTGTGCATGTTAACACTTACCAGTTTCCATTTTGTTCAAAATAACACGGTTTGGGAATGGAGTCGATTCAGGTGACTAGGGTAGAACTGGAGCAGAACACCCTCCGTGGCCTAACAACAAACATTGCGATGTTGAGATAAAAACTTGAGGTCGCCTCACTTGTCTGATTGTTGGAGATTTACACTCAGCTTCAGGGAAGTTGGAACAAGGCTTCTGTCTCATGGACTCTCAAATATGTGTCTCAGTGTCATCCTTTTCCTGGGTCTTCTCCACGTGCCCTGTCGCTCGTCCCACAGAACTTCCACTTAAATGTCTCACTGTCAAGTCAAACCTGTTGTGTCCCAGGCTGAATGCATGACCCTCAGCTTTGACAAAGCTCTTCTCTTCTCCAGATCTCCTGGTCTGCCAGTAGTGTCACTCTGTCTCGCTCTCGTGGAGAAAGCCCTCGTTAATCTTCTTTCACCAAGCCATTCCTTCCTCTGTGTTCATGACAAAAGTGTACCAGCCTCTCTTCCTGGCCTCTTGTCTTCCTTCTCTTCTAAGGATGCGGCTCATCTTAGCTCTTGTCACCCACATGTCTGGGGGTGTTACCCTTCTCGCGGCTGTTTCCTGTTTTCCACACCTCTTTCTTTATCGCTGCCGCCAACAAATAAAGTGGATCCTTGACCTTCATATATTCAAGTCAGAGAGAGGTGGAGAGAAAGAGAGACACAGAGAGAGCATTTAAACAGTACCGACAGTTTTAAATTTTTTTTTTTTTCAACGTTTTTTATTTATTTTTGGGACAGAGAGAGACAGAGCATGAACGGGGGAGGGGCAGAGAGAGAGGGAGACACAGAATCGGAAACAGGCTCCAGGCTCCGAGCCATCGGCCCAGAGCCTGACGCGGGGCTCGAACTCACGGACCGCGAGATCGTGACCTGGCTGAAGTCGGACGCTTAACCGACTGCGCCACCCAGGCGCCCCAACCGACAGTTTTAAAACGTAGGCGGCACAGGCTGTTTGACTGCATAGGCATATGCCTGAGCAAACAGGAGAAGATACGATTCTCCCACTCTCTTGGTTGATCGTAGTCGATCAGGCTGTACTTCCTAAACTCGCTGTTACTTCCAGGCTGATCACGACCGTGCACTGCCCTTTGCTGCATGAACTGCCTTCAGCGTCACACTCTCGCTGTGTGTGTGAAACATCACCGCATTCAACGTAAATGTCTCGTTTAGCACGTCGTCCCGTGTTTAAACCCAGCCACAAAACAGCTCTTTCTCGGATTTTCACCAACATGGGATAAAAACTCTTCTGTTCGTCTCTGTGGAGGGCTTCGTGGCTCCTCCCTCCCGCAGCCCCCGGCCACACATTCCCCTCGTGCCGTTCTTCGTCTCCGTGGGGCTGCTGTCTTCTCGCCTCTGTATCTGCAGACCTTCCGCATCTCTCGGCCCCCCGCTCCGTCCGCAGGGTTGCTTACTGCGCGAAGCCCGCTTCCTCCTCTGCCAGCCCCCCCAGCCGTCGTGGTGGCCGCAAGCACACGCACGCCCCCCTGCTGGCTCCGCGGCCTCCTGTCACTCCCCTCTGCTCCACGCAGCTGCTCTTACGTGGGCCACCTCGTGGAGCTTGTGTGAGTCAGAAGGAGCCTTGCGTACAAAACACGTCGCCCTGGACTCTAAGCAAGTGACTTTAAGCCCTGGCCCTATCAGCACGAGCTAAGAAAAAGCCACCGGACCCGCGCCTCAGTTGGCAGGTGCGTTTCTGACCCACGTGTTTGCCGGGATGATCTGACAACCTCGGCGAGACTGTTCCTCATCTGTGTATCACTCGCTCTGTGCCAGGCACTGTGATGATCAGCGATAGGTTTAATCCTCTCAGTAATCCCGGGAGGGGAGTGTTAGAGCCATTCCCATGGCGCACACGGGTCACAGGGAAACACGGAGGTAGAGGAGATCCCGGGGATAGGTGAGCCGCCGAGGAAGATTCGGTCTCACGATCAAATCAAGCGACGCACACGACAGTATTTTACAACCTGTGAAATGTCAGGCACGTACCCCGTTAGTACGCCTCGTGTGGGGGGTACCCGGCCGAGCACACGGTCAGCACTGGACACACTTGATGGCTGGGGACACGTTGTTCACTGTGAGCCACGCGTGAGCTGCTGTTGGTGCAGGTTTCCAGGGGTTGTTCTTCCAGATCACAGTCAGGGCCTGCGCTGCTTGGAAATGTCGTCTTCGTATTTTAGATTCATGTGCATTATTTCTCTCAAGAAGTTACAATTTTATGGTCCGTTTGGGAATGTTATTTTATGCCCTATGCTTTTACTCCCCAGTTATATCGCATATTGGGAATTCATTATATTTACTGATATTTCTTCATAGGGGTGTTAAGGGAATTAACATAACAGAGTTTGAAATTGATTTGAGCTTCTCTGAAGAGCCCAGATGGTTAATAAAAACATTATTTCCTTATCTGCTTTACAACATCGCCACTACCTTTCCCTTACAGTGGGAGATCCCAAAGGGATCAAATCCTGGTTTGTTCTTTTTTGCAGAGAAGAACAAATAGGGTTACCCAGCGGTGGTTGGTAAAGGGAATAGTTTCATGACTTAGGCTTCCTGGAAGGCTTCTCTTTGTGTGTCTCACAGATTTGAAAACTAAATGGAGTTTTTGATAATTGTAGAATGATTTCAAACACTGAGGCAAGCTACCTTTGTCCCAAGTGAAAAATATCATCGGGGCGGTAGGTACTTAACTCAGCACGGAGCCCTGAGTTAGTTTTCTTTTGTGTAACAATAGTTACATCATTTGTCAACAAATGTGATCATCTTCCTAATTTAGTACTGTTAATCATCAGTTTTTCCAAAAGGTTTTGGGACGAAATACGCCCTGTTTTACTTCCCAGAGCATCTCTTCTATGCCGCGGGAAACAGTTTTGCCTTTGAGTACTGATTTCTTGGACCCGTGGCAAGTTACACGTCATTTTAGGGATTTATGTGCTATTTATATAAATTGTTCTGAAATACTTATATTAGTATTTAGAAAATTAGACTAATTTCAAGTACAGTTGACCTTTGAACAACACAGATTTGAACTGCCTGGGTCCACTTATACCCAGACTTTTTCCAATAAGTACAGCACAGTACTGTGAATGTATTTTCTCTTCTTCATGATTTCCTTAATAACATATTTTCCTTTGGCTTACTTTTATAGGAGTACAGAATATAATACACACAACATACACAGTATGTGGCAATTGACTCTTCGCGTTCTCGGTGAGGGTTCTGGTCAACAGCAGGCTACTCATAGTTGGGTTTTGGGGAAGCCAAAGGGATACATGGATTTTCAACCACATGGGGGTCGGCGACCCTAAGCCCTGCATTGTTCAAGGGTCGGCTGTAGATGTAACCAGTCCATGTTAAATTCAGCGACAGTGTTCTGAAGAGCTAATATTATTTTTAGTGAATATGCTATTAACATTAGGTCTTCCTAGTATATGAGAGTTACTGGGCACGCATGCACGCACACACTCTCATCGCCTGTATCTAGAATGGAATTACCCATTCAAATTGTAAAACAAGGGGCACCCAAAATAATCCCCCTACGTTTGGTAGGGAATTCTCAGAGTTACAGGCAAAAATTCAAATACACTTTTGAAAAGCTTTAAAAGTTTTAAAAAAGCCATAATGAAAGCATGCTCATTAAAACGTTACTAAAATTCACTTTTAAGATACGAATGATATAAAAATAAAGAGGGGGCGCCTGGGTGGCTCAGTCGGTTGAGCGCCCGACTTCAGCTCAGGTCATGATCTCACGGTTCGTGGGTTCAAGCCCTGCGTCGGGCACTGTGCTGACAGCTGGGAGCCTGGAGCCTGCTTCAGATTCTGTGTCTCCCTCTCTCTTTGTGCCCCTTCTCTGCTCATACTCTGTCTCTCTCTTTCTTGCTGTCTCAAAAATAAATAAAACATATAGATAGATAGATAGATAGATAGATAGATAAATAGATAGAGTTGGGGTGCCTGAGTGGCTCTTTCTGTTGAGCATCTAACTCTTGATTTTGGCTCAGGCATGATCCCAGGGCCACCCTCTCTCTCTCTCTGCACTGAGAGAGGAGCTTGCTTGGGATTCTCCTTCCCTCTCTCTCTCTGCCCCCCCACCTCAAAAAAATATAAATAAATAAAAATTATGTAAAATAAAGCATTTAAAAATAAATAGAGCATTTCCTACTGAGGAAATGTATGCTGTGTGTGCGTAAAGCAGAGCAGTTAATGCAAGAAGTCCGTACGCAGGACCATCTGTTTATACACTTAAATGCAGTCATTGGTAAGAAAAACTGAAGTTATTCCACTGCAGGATTTCACATATTTACCATTTATGTTTTATGAAAGGAATGCCGTATTTGAACTCAAGTTTACATCCTAAGTTTATGTTTTGCTATTCTGTTATGAGAGAGTTAAGCCACTGAAGATTTTGAGTCCTTCTTGTTTTTTAATAAGAGTAGTATTGTTTGGAACAGTAATAATCACTATTAAATGCCTCTGTGCTGGCTCTGTGTAAGTTAGGCACTTGGTATTTCATGGGGAGAAACTCACTGCTTCTGCTCCTAATCCAGAAATTTTCTGTATGAGTTATATGCTGTATTTCTGTATTTGAGATATTTACCACCAATCGGCGATTGAATATTGTCCTGCCCCTTACTAAAATAAATAAATAAATAAATAAATAAATAAATAAATAAATAAATAAGAAAGTAAGTAAGTAAGGGGAAAAAAACCCAAAAACATAGCATTCCCAAAGAAAATCTGGAACAAGTATAAAGGGGATTTTGTGTATATCTTGTGTGTGTGTTTTTTTTTAATGTGTTTCTAAATTCAAGTTACCTAATTTTCTACATTTTAGCATCCTTGGATGACCCATTCCAATTGACTTGTGTTAAATAGTGTCATTCTTGTCAAGGGATTTGTTACAAGCCCTGAGAAACACCAGATAAAAGTTTTCTTTGAAAAGAAGGGTAATTTTCTTTGCTGCCTTTTCCATATGTTTGGCTTCCTCTTGCATCGTGACATAAGGAGGGCCCCTCCTCTGTCCTGGCAGCCCCCAGACCACCTGTAGTCTCCAGATGTGGGAAGCTGTGGTGTCCCCTAACCCAGAGGCTCCCTGTCTTCCCCGGGCTACTTAGCATTTTGTCACATCCCTCCGAGCCCTACCCCTGTGACCCACAATCCTCCTATTTGCTTGTCTAGACCTCCCCCTAAATTTTTACCACATGCCCAGCACTGGGCCTGACACACAGTGGGGCATCATTTTTATTAGTAAATGAATAAGTGGCTGCATTTGGGGGCTAGGTCATGACCTCCTGGGAGGGTTGACCAGAATATGCCCCTCGGAAATCCCTTCCTTTGTCTGGAGAGTTCCCCAAATCCATGACTTGCAGCCAATTTCTTTGGGCTTTAAAGACATTTCTTTCTTTATGAGTGCTCGATGAATATTTTAAATGAATGGATGAATTTTACCAAGCCTTCATGGAACCTGTCCTTTAGAAAAGAATGTGTTATTTTATATCCAGCATGCTTTTAAGTGGTCCAGACTCATAAAGTTAAAAAAATAATTAAATTATTCTACCAATTAAGGTAAATTAGTCAAAAAAATTTTAAGATGTCATAAATAGATTTAGTGTACCATCTAATGGGGGACTCTTGCATTCAGCATTTCATTTTTCATCCTACTTGGATGTTCTTGTATATTAATTTGAACTTTTCTAAAGTTTTTTAATGTTTATTTATTTTTGAGAGAGAGAGAGAGAGAGAGAGAGAGAGAGAGAGAGAGAGAGTGTGAGCATGAGCTGGGGAGGGGCAGAGATAGGGAGATACAGAATCTCAAGCAGCTCCAGGCTCTGAGCCATCAGGACAGAGCCCGATGTGGGACTCGAACCCATGAACTGCAATACCATGACCTGAGCCAAAGTCAAACACTTAACCAACTGAGTCACCCAGGTGCCCCTAATAATTTGAACTTTTACAGAAACTTTTCAGAGAAACTATGCCACAGCCATTTGCAAGTGGCCCCAGATTTTCATGGGTTTTATGGTCTATCCACAGGAAAAAGGTTAACAGTATTTGTGGATATGGATATTTATCCCATCCAGCCAAGGTATTATTATTATTATTATTATTATTACTACTACTACTACTACTACACAACTTGTTTCTTAAAAAGAAATAAAAGTTAGGATTGTTTCTAAGACTCTTCATGTTCCAAAACACAGTGTTTTGCCTGCAGCTAGAAATGTGTGTAGCTCACAGGGGAGCGTGGAGGTGGAGAGAAGACATCTGGGCCTCTGAGCACATCGTTTCCAAATACCAGCATAGTGGGTTCAGGGCATGATCTCGCAGTTCATGGGTTCAAACCTATATCAACTTATATTACCTGGAGAGAACCAAGAGAATGAGGAGGAGACAGGGTGAGGAAGGAACTCTGGACGTTTTCAGGAAAGCAGACAGGGGAAGTGGAGCCCACAGAAAGAAGGAGGAGACAGATGGAGAAGGGCCAGGAAGGAGAGAGAGAAGACAAGGGAGGGTGGTAAGTGGACCAGGGGCCAGGGGCCAGGGGCCAGGGGCCAGGGATTGATTACCTTAGCAGACAAGAGGAGATCAGATTTGGCAACAGTGAGAAAACAGCAGATTGAAATGTTGAGCCCAAATCACAAGCTTCTTGGCAGCCATGGTGGTTCTTCTTAGGCTCCTCACTGGAAGAAAGTGCGTCTTGATGTCCAAACTTCCTTCCGCTTGCCAGTGTCCCCCACCGTCCACTCCTTGTGTATAAAAAGTTCTCACAAGTGAAGTATTTAAACCGTTACCTAAATAGTGTCCAAATAGGTTTTTTTGTTTGTTCTAATTCTTGTTCTTTGTTCAGATGTTTAAGTCGTGTGTAGAGCTTTCCTGGCTCTGAATGAGGGTGCCACTTATCACCAGTGTTAACACAGCCATTGTGAGAAAGTGTAAGAGCAGGGGCACCTCGGGGCCCAGTCGGTTGAGCATCTGACTCTTGGTTTTGGCTCAGGTCATGATCTCACGGTTCATGAGATCACGCCCCATGTGGGGCTCTGTGTTGACAGCA
This sequence comes from Neofelis nebulosa, assembly GCF_028018385.1. Lineage (NCBI taxonomy): Eukaryota > Metazoa > Chordata > Mammalia > Carnivora > Felidae > Neofelis > Neofelis nebulosa. The sequence goes on along the minus strand of NC_080784.1, from coordinate 4,037,263 downwards.
TGGAGCCTGCTTGGGATTCTCTCTCTCCCTCTTCTCTGCACCCTCCGCTGCTTACACGCACTCTCTCTCTTAAATAAATAAACTTAAACAAAAAAAGAGTGTAAGAGCAAAAGTCAGTGGGCTAAAGTGGGGCCTGGGGGTGCTGGTGTTACCACCTGCCAGCAGCTGGGCCTGCCTGGACACAGGGTTACACACGGGCCACCTGGGATCAAATTACTGTAGGACAGGGTGTGCCCTCAGCCCAGAGCCCATGTCTGCATGGCCGTGCGGGAAGGGTGAGGTTACAGGAGGAAAGCTCACTTCACAAATGTGTACCCGCAGAAATGGAGCTGCTGGTGATCATTTGACCTACTTAACATTGTTTTCCTGTCTTATATTGGTTAATTATGCACGGTTCCATTGAGATCACATGCCCAAAGCAATAGCTTCCTGCAGGAACAACACTTACCTTTCCTAGCAGCCAAATGCTCAGGACAGAAGTGTCTGTTTTCATAAAAACACATCATCAGAAAGTTTTTATAAGAGGCTGGGGGCAAAAACTTTCCCCTCTGGACACAGATGTTGGGTGTTTTTACTCTATCCTGTTGCACACACTTGTGGTTCTTTTACTTAATTACTTCTTTCTCCTTTAATAGGACAATTTCTTCATTTACCATATATAGATTCATAGGACATAGATTTCAAAGAATCAAACCATTTTTACATAAGAATGAAACAGGACGACAAACATCAGGAGGCTGTATGTGGATGTACACGTAAGAGGAAGAAAAGGAGGAAGCATACATACACCTCTTAGCATGCTATGTAAAAGTCAGCATACCCACCTCACTGGCAATTCAAGAAAGGTCACTCTGGCTCCAGAATTTGCTCCTTTTCTTTTCTGAATGGTTTCCATTGATTGTGGGAGGCTAGACAGAGGAGGAATCATCATTAACCCAGCACGTGGGGCCCCTCTTTGACCCCAGCCATCCTGGATCCCCTACCAGGGCACTTGCTGTCCCCCGGAGCACTAAGGGCTCTCATTGCCTTGAATACAGACAGAATGTAGGTGGTCCTTGTCAACTTGTGGCTTCTCCACTCGCAGTTCCCTCTCATGAGACAATCTTTCCTTGCCTACGTGTTAACAGCATGCTTTTTTAAAAAAACATTTTTTCCCCCAGCATTACAAGATTGAGCTAAAGGTATCATGAAATCCCACATACCCATGACCCAAGCTTCCAAAACTACCAACATCTCACCAATTGCATTTTATTTATTTATTTATTTATTTATTTATTTTTATGAAATTTACTGTCAAATTGGTTTCCATACAACACCCAGTGCTCATCCCAACAAGTGCCCTCCTCAGTACCCATCACCCACCCACCCCTCCCTCCCACCCCCCATAAACCCTCAGTTCTCAGTTTTTAGGGGTCTCTTATGTTTTGGCTCTCTCCCTCTTTAACCATTTTTTTTTTCTTCCCCTCCCCCATGGTCTTCTGTTAAGTTTCTTAAGATCCACATAGGAGTGAAAACATGGAATCTGTCCTCTGTATGACTTATTTCACTTAGCATAACGCTCTCCACTTCCATCCATGTTGTCACAAAAGGCCGTATTTCATTCTTTCTCATATCACCAATTGCATTTTAAAACTAGAGTGCTCTAGGGGGCACCTGTGTGGTTCAATTGGTCAGGCGTCCGACTTCATCTTAGGTCATGATTTCGTGGTCCATGAGTTCAAGCTCCATGTCAGGTTCTGTCCTGACAGCTCGGAGCCTGGAGTCTGCTTTGGGTTCTGTGTCTCCCTCTCTCTTGGCGCCTCCCCTGCTCACACTCTGTCTCTCTCAAAGGTAAATAAACATTAAAAATAAAAAGAAATAAAACTAGAGTGCTTTAGAGCAAACCATAGATACGTGATTTCACCCACAAAAACGTGTCTCCAGGAAATACTATTTAACTACACCATCATTATCATACTTAGCACAAATAATTTTTTGATATTACCTAATATCCATAACCCATTTTTTGTGGCCTCAGAAATATCTTGAGACACTCGTCTACTCAATTGGACTCAAACAAGTTCTCATTGCATTTGATTTTTAGTCTGTAAGGCCCATTTAGTCTATGATAGTCTCTCTCCTCTTACATTCTCCTACCATGTATTTGTGGAGAAGGCAGGGTCATTCGTGCCACAGAGTAGGAGCCATTCTGGACCTGGCTGATTGCATCTTCTGAGGTCACTGTTCTCCAGTCTTTATTTTGCAAATAGTGTCACTTGGTTCAGAGGATCTTGACATTCCGCATTAGTTCGATTGGGCCAGTGTAACAAGATACTGCAGATTCCGTAGCTCAAAGATGAGAAGTGTGTTTTCTCTCACGTTGGTCACGAGGAAGTCCACGGCCATGGTTTCGGCGCATTCTCTTATGGGGCAGGGGCTACCTGCTTGCTGTGTCCTCACATGCAGAGAGAGGGTTCTCTCTGTGTTTCCTCCTGTAAGGACACTAATCTTACGGATCAGGGCCCCTCTCTTATGACCCTGTTTAATCTTAATCACCTTCTTATTGACCCTGTCTCCACATACTGCATAAATGTGCGATTCTCCGATAAATGAATTAAAGTAAAGATCAATGTCGGTGTCATATTTTTGGACGTACCGCTGAGAGGGGACAAACGTGTTCCTGTCTGTATTCACTCTAACTTAGGCCCTTGGCCAGCACCGGGTCCCGCAGGTGCAGGGGCAGGAGGGTGCTCCCCATGTGTGAGGCTGTCTCCCGCCCATCCCGGCTCCTGGAACCTTGGGTACGAGCAGACTAGCTGCCTACCTGGGGTTGTCAGGAGTCTCACAGAGGTCAGTGCTGGCAGGGAACCTGGACCCCGCCTGGCACGCAGCTGATACTTTACCAGAGATTGAGAAGAGCAGGGGTGAGCAGGGGAGAGAGCCGACCTCCGTTTGTTTTAAGCAAATGAGCGCGAGCATCTGCTCCTTTTTTTTTTTTTTTTTTAAACGTTTATTTATTTTTGAGACAGAGAGAGACACAGCATGAATGGGGGAGGGGCAGAGAGAGAGGGAGACACAGAATCGGAAGCAAGCTCCAGGCTCTGAGCCATCAGCCCAGAGCCCGACGCGGGGCTCGAACCCGCGGACTGCGAGATCGTGACCTGAGCTGAAGTCGGACGCTCAACCGACTGAGCCACCCAGGCGCCCCTCTGCTCCTTTTTAATCAGAGGAAGGAAATACAGCACTGCTCTCACCTGAGGAATGAGGCGTGTTACCTCCGCATCTGACTGGTTCCTCATCGTCAACCAGGTTTTCATGACGGAACACAGATGCTTCCAAATTTGAGCAGTGATATTCCAATACGCATTTCACATGCACATGTTGTTACCTGAGGCTCCTCATTTGAAATGCAATTAAAAATACTAAGAATAAGATAGAACACTGGCAAAGGTAATCCAAGTGGTATTTCATCATTTCCCCTCTTTGCACATTTTTTCAGGGATATGCATTATGGTAGTTGTTACCACCCTTTTAGAATCCAGCATTGCTTCAAAATCGTACAGTTTTACATAACGTTTATAAAAAATAATCTGTTTTGTTATGTGTTAACAGAAGACACATTTTTAATTTTTAATACATATATTTATATAAGTGTATAGATATATTTTAAATATATATTGAATATGTTAACTCATAAATTAATTAATTTAATTAACATAATTAAATATATGTTAATATATTTGCCTTGTTCTTAACTAAATATGGCATAATGCACTTTGACTGCAAAGTAATAGTACCACACCTTTTTCTTATGCGTTAAATCTATTTTGATCTGGCTTCTTATGAACACAAAAGATCACAAAAAATCATGCCCATACACAGCAACTCCCCTTCGGAAACAAGAAAAATAACCACATCACATATATCGTATTCTACAGAATTCCTGCTATTGTCAGCAAAAGCACACAGCTCAAATTCTTGGCAGTATTTGTTTGAATAAAATGTCACATTGCCCTCAAGACTAGAAGCTTTAAAAATGGAAGAAGTCAATCTAAAAAAAAGGACACTTATCTAGTATTCACTGAATTTTTTAAATTTATTTTAAATTCTCAGAGAAGATGTTTTAAACACTAAATTGTAATTACAGAAAAGCAAACAGATGTTTTCCTATAGTATTTCTAGACCGTGTTTTGTGTGTGTGTGTGTGCACGCATGTGCATTTTTGATGTGGGAACACTTGATACTGGGTAATGATCAGTGATGCCCTTAAGAGTTTTGAGTTGTAAATTTTATTTTTCATAAGCTAAGTATCCTACATTGCTATAATCAGATCCTTCCATATCCCTCCAAACCTCTATAACCCTCTCTGTAGACATCTACCATTGTACTAATCACCTTTCATTCTAACCCCTTCCTTTGTGTGTCTTCCCTGTGCTCCCAAGTGAAGTGTGGGCCCTCTGAGGACCAGGTGGCATTTATCTATGCTTGCACATCATCCAAGATGGTGATAAGTGTTGTCCCAGTTCATTCATGACATTCCTCCTTCCTGGTCCTCCTAGTGAGCCCCTCCAGTGCCTTCATTAGGGGGCCACTCACATGGGCACACATCCTTCTGAACTGAAGTCTTAGGATTAATTCCAAACATCAGGAGAGTTGCAGCATTTCTTTGGGGATAGAGTGCACAAGGTCTGTTTCATGGCCCTGGGCTTCCGTGCACAGGAGGCGTATCTTGTTAGCTTCTCCTGTATTTAGAGCTGTTGCCCACCTGGCTGAGGTCCCTGGAGATTTAAGTTTTGAGAAAGTGTGTGAATGTGTCCTGTCTTCTTTATCTTCACGCTTTCAGAGATTGTCTTGGAACACTGTATGACCTAGGGTGGCTAAAACAGTAGAGGCTTGTTTTTCTCAACATTGAGAAGTCTGTAGATAGGCACCCAGTGGTCTGTTGATGCTACAAACACCTCAAGCTTCTGGGCTGATTTAGTCCGTGTTTTATTGGCTTGCTTAGAATGCTTTTCTGAGGAATTACTGCTGGATCCCTGCGCCCTAGGCTCCACGAGCCTTGGCCTGGTTGGCAGAGACTGTCTTGCGTCCAGCGCACTCGTGCTTTGCCTTCCCCTTCCCCTTCCCCGCCCTTTCTCGGTGATGCCCCCGCCCCTGTCCCGCAGCCGCCTCTGCATGGACTCGTAGGAACCAAGGTCACTTGGGCTGCAGACCTTCCCTTCCTCAATCGGCTTCCCTCCGATTCCGTGCTGAGTCTACACACCGCACGCTCTTCTGGAGCAGCTGTGTGCCTGGACTGGCGTGCGGACGTTGTTGGAGTTTTAATTTTCGTGGTGGGAGAGGAAACTGCAGGGAGAGGGATCCTGGGATATTTGCTAGAGCCCTTTGGGGGCGCCTGGCCCTTCGCCTCGTTCCTGGCATCCCAGCGAGGAGATGACACCTGCTCTGATCCCTCCAAAGTGACATCTGCTGCATCTTCCGTCAGGTAATCTCTCTTGGTTCCGTCTTGAAAACACTAGAAGAGGGAAAAAAAAAAAAAAAAAAAGAAAACCCTAGAAGATGCTGTCTTCGTTCTTGCCATCAGAGCCACCCTCTCTTGTTTTCTGACAAAATAGCTAACTTTCTAATGGCAAGCTTATGCTAAGTGACAAATGACTTAAAACCGGTGAATGTACAGAAGGTTGTGTGTGTGTGTGTGTGTGTGTGTGTGTGTGTGTGTGTGTGCGTGCGCGGCCTTCACAACCTCCGCTTACTCAGTCAACCTGCGGGATTAATTCAATTGGCTCCTTCAATGCCTCTTGCCTTTCTTGCCTGGGGCACCCGCAGGGGGAGCTCTCACCACTAGGGGGCTCCAGCCAATACCTTGCACACTTGGGTTATCCAACAGGTATATGGCATGCCCCTCCAGAATTACTTGGCTGTTTGTACCAAAGCTATTTATGGCAGTGCCATTTGCCATCACAGCTATTTAATTTTATAAAATAATGGATAAACCAGTCATATTAGAGTTTAAAAAAGAGAGTTACTGTGTTTATAAAAAATAGCTAAAATACAAATTATGGCCAAATAAACTGTGGACAAGATGACTGCCAACAACTGTGTGTGGGGGGGATCTTTTTAACCAAATAGGAGGATTATGCTCTCAGCCTCCAGACTTCTCACATTCTTGCTTCACCTTAGAGTGACCAAAAACTGAATATTTTAGATGATAATTGATAAGATCTTGGTTGGGTTTTGTTTGTTTTTGTAAAAGGCTGCGTTGTCTGTGTACCAGGAATCATAAGGAAGGAGTTCTCTCTAGAACTAAAGTTTGAAACATTAATGTACATTTTCACGTGTGGAATGAAAATGAACTGGTCAAAGGAGCACATGCTATTTTTTTAAAATAATTTCTCTCTTAACTGATGACTTTAATCTAAAGAAAATAAGTGTTTGCTGTGTCAGTCCCCCTACACGTGGCATTTGCAGCTTGAGAGATGCACGGAGACCCCCGAGACAGCAAATTCCAGACGTGATGCTTAGTGGCTGAACCGTGTGGAGACCAGCTCACGTCTCCCCGTTCAGCAGAGAGCCCGTCCTTCCTCCAGGTCTGGGGTGTGGGCAGGGGCCGGGGATGAGGCACTGATTCGGGCTGTGTGGATTGTGGCCACCAGGAGGGCTCTGGGCTAACTGGGGGCCTGTTGAGAACACCCTGTTCTGTGTTCTGTTCTGCTCAAGATCCAAAGCTTTTATCAGCTGCCGGGATGGCCAGTGACCCCTTTGTTTGCCGTGACCGGGAACCCAGCCATTCTTGCTTGGGCTTTCCTGATCCAATCTGTCACACCCAACACACGAAAGACTGACTTATGAGAAGGATGTATTGGTTTTCCAGTAAAAGCAGAAATTTAACTCTTCACGTAATCATTACTAATTCCTGTTTTTGAATTTAATTTCTCTTAACATCGAAGATTTAAGGTTTTGTTTTCTCATGATTTTCTAAAACGCTGTGTACTCTATTGCGTGTAGCGTTTTTCTCTACACATGTACATACACATATACCTACACTTACTTTTACACACACATCTGACATTTGCACTTGATAGAAGTCAAACTATTTCAACTTTATGATACACACTTACCTTTACAAACTCCATTATAAAATATGACATAATTTTACAAATCTTTATATTTCTGTTACCTCTACATTTTGGCTAAAAATGTCATTTTAAGCCAGTACCCACAAAGTACAGTTTACAGTCCAGTGAAGCTGGTGATGCGCTCTAAGATACTAAAATTGAAAAGGATGCTGTGTTCAGTGATATGTGTGTGTGTGTGTGTGTGTGTGTGTGTGTGTGGGCACGTGTGCACGTGCATGTTGTAAAGATGAGTGGGAATGGGTGGGGCCATTGTTTCCTGACAATACCCACTATTCTGACACAAATGAGATGTGATTATGGCCATTTCTACCTCACTGGATGTTATTCACCCAACCCCTCCATGCAGTGACATCCAGTGTTCACATCAGTGATCTGGGTTCACATTATATATTTTATGTGACAACTGTAGGCTGTCATGGGTGAAATGGAACTGCCAGTTTTCAGATAGAGCAAAAGCTGATTTTTAACACTGATGCTGTCAGGACTGAGACTGTCATTTCTGGGAAGGAGGGCGATAAATACATAATTAAGTGTACTAAGTGCGTGTTGGTCATTAGTCTTGTATTACTGTGTAGGGATAAGTCATCGTCAGGACGCTTGTGGGACACCACCGAGATATGGCCAGGACTCCCCTGGAATCATTGGTTTTCAAACCGGGTGCATAATTGCTGCCACATGGACTGAGAAGAGGGGCCTCACCAGGCTGGGTGGTCCATGGGAGGAATGATCTAGAACCACTGTTACCTTACTCTTTTTGAACCATCCCTGATTTAACAACTTTTTCAAAAGTTTATGTACTTGTTTTGAGAGAGAAAGAACATGAGAAGGAGGGAGAGAGAATCCCAAGCAGGCTCCGTGCTGTCAGCACAGAACCCATTGTGGGGCTTGATCCCACGACCCTGAGATCATGACTGGAGCCAACATCCAGAGTTGGATGCTTAGCCAGCTGAGACACCCAGGTGCCCCTGATGACTTTGTAATTACATAGGACAACATATAAATAAGCAAGCTATAGAAATAGATTAAATGTATGAAAATATGTTTTTAAACTTCAAATATATAACTTTCCAGTTTTTCAGTTGATAAAGTATACAGCTGGAAAAGTGAAGCTTGGCACTGATGAATGTCTTAATGCAGTGCTGTTTTCTGATAGAAGCCCTTTTAAAATGCCCCATATTGGTGAGAAATGGCCATATTATGTAGTATTTTGAAGGTAGAACTTACAGGATTTTCCATTGGGGTAAGCTTTAGGAGGAAATGAGGCAAGAGTGACTGAAAGGTTTCTGGTGTAGTAAACTGAAGGGTACAGCTGTTCCCTGGAGATTCTTGTGGGGGCTGGAGCTGGCTTGGAGGTAGGGGTGGGGAGACTGAAATTTCTAGGTGCTTGTTAGATGTTCAAAAGGAGATGTGGGTGGTCAGTGGTATAGAAGCATTTCCCATTCAAGGGAGAGGTCAGGATTGGCAATGGTGTGGCTGGCGTTGAAGCCACGAGCAGGAGATCCAGCCAGATACTGCTCTAGAATGACTCACGTTTACATTCTGGAAGCGACGCTGTGGTCTTCACGTTGAGGCTGGGAGGCCCTTTCTCTGGAGGCTGACGATGCTTTGTCACTGTGGACTGTGTTGGGAGATGGGTGTCCACGGTCAGCAGCTCAACCCTTGCATGATGAGCATCACATACATTTAGAATAACTGACTGTGTGCACTCTGTGGGACAGAACGGAGGCAAGGCAGGAGCCTGGGCAGAGCGGAGCTCCTATAGCCCTCTGTCCCCACCAGCTAGGCTGCCTTCGCCCACGAGCTCTCAGCTCTGCTTCACATCGGCTCTCTGCCATGTCACAGCTTCAGTGAAAGCACAGTAAACACGTGCTTTTCTGTTTCAGCTCAAGGCTTGCTTCTCCTTTCGAGCCTATCTTCTAAATTAAGATTATTTCTTAAGAAATCGAAAATATACTCTATCAGGCTGCTTGTGCCACGGAGGAAGCATCCAGCTAAATGGCGATCGACAAAATGTATACATAGATTCAACATCGATAAAACATGTAGAACGTTGCTCTGAAATATGACAGCTCATGTGGTGTGTCACGTGCTGATATTAGTGGCTTTAATATCACTGATGGATTATAATACCTGTTTTAAAAGCAGACATTTAAATTAGCGTAACATCTAATGAAGTGTGGTAGATTTGTAAAATTTTTTTCTTTTATTACTCCAAGAACAATATTAAATTTGAGATCCAGATTCAGGTTGCAGAAAAATTATGTAAAATGGAGAAAATACCGAAGGTCAGTGTGAACATGTCCTTGCCCAGAGGTATTTGCTTGAGGCTAAAGGTTGCGTTGTAGCCTGGATGTTATGATATTCCTGTTGAACCATTTAGTGAGAGTGAGTCCGGAAGGTAACCCAGAAAAAAAAAAAAAAGCACCTGAATTTTCCATGGTATCGCTCCATTTTCTAGCTGCATGCCCTTGGGTAGCACATATTTTGATCACCAGATATAGAAAGAACCTCAAACACAGGCCCGGGCCCATAGCAAGAGTTCTCAAACTGTAACTGTTAATAGACTTGCTTATTTAGATGGACACATGGAAACACCGTGTGCCAGAAGCAGGTGACAGGAGCCACACGGCATCACGCGGTCGCATAAGACAAAGAAGTTATGGTTCTGAGAGGGGGCCACATAAAAAATAAAAGCAAACAATAACAACAACAAACACATTAAATGTATGTGTCCTGTCCCGACTGTAACATGTGTCACTGCTCAGCCTGTTCCCAGATTGCTTTTCTGGTCCCTGCCGCAGCCCTGTGTTTCTCAGGTGGGTCCGTCTCTGTTGCTTGTGTTTGCATCTAGAAGACCTGGTGTTGGGGAAAGTCATTAAAATCTTTTGGAAAAACAAAACAAAGTTCAAAAATAATTTTCTGTATTCTGAAACCAGAGGATAAATAAATCATTTACAGCTTTCAGCTACATTTTCAGTAGTTCCAAACTCTCAACAGTAGCTGTACTTTTTAAAAGCGATTCTGTCCCTCAACAGAAGCAGGTATTCAGGTATTAAAATCTGAGTTTGAAAAATTCCCTGTCATAACCAAAATAGTGGTTAACATTGCAATAATTATTCTTTCAGAAAGGAAGTTTTCAGGACAATTTCAGTTATATAACATTAGAGAAAGGAAGCATTGAAAAATAAAAGGAGATTGCTTCTCTGCCATAGCTAAGTGTTTATATATATTTTTATATTTAATTTTTACAATAAAAATATTTGTGTAAATATAAATGTATACATTCTGATTTTATATGCTGAGAGTTAAGTTTGCCCAAATTTATCCATACTCTCTAAAATATGTCATGAAAAAATACCACTTTACAAAATCTTAAAGAATAAGTTGTTATGTACATCAAAATGCATTTGAAAAGGAACACACTACATTAAAAAATATCTGCATATATGACAATAGTTACATAAATATCACACCTCAGTAATAGAATATTCATTCACCTTCTAATGTGTTTAACCTTATATTTTTCTCAGAATAAATGACCTTTTGGTACAATTCTGTAAGAACATTTTAGTGTATTATAATTACAAACTACAAATATTGGATGCCTCTGATGCCTGTAGGTGCTTACATATAGCTGCCAGTGAGATGAGCCACAGCCGGACACTGATAAGGAAGAAACACCACATGACAGATTTCAGAGGGGAGAATATCACATCATTAGGTAGCCTCCACATGCGGACATTGCCATCGGGTGTGAAGTGTTAGGAGGTAAGCATCGGTATTTGTCAAGAGTCAAAGTTCAGTTGCAGTTCCCAAGCTCAGGTGACGTAAAGGACATTAACGTCACATGGGAAACATGTCACAGAACATTAGCCGTATTGGCAGATCACGTCCCACAGTTCTGAACTACAGCAAGCAGGCTCATCCCCGTGAACACGGTCTTTCTTAATCGAGCCTGAAGGTGGAGACACAAACAGGCTTTCTCAGGATGGTGGATACAGTAGATCGGCTGCTGAACAGCAGAGCCAACTCCTGTCCTGGGCACAAGCTGGAATGCACACATGCACACACACACGTGTGCACCTGCATGCGAGCACATCATACACACTTGTGCACATGCACATACAGGCATGCACATGCACACACATGAACACCTGTGTGTGCACATGAGCACACACACACACCCCACACGCACACACCAGGCTCCCTTGCACTAGGCTTCCAGACTTGGTTCCTTCCGTTTGGATGATTCAGGAGGTCATTTGGTCCTGACCTGGCAGGTGTGTCAGTGGTTCCCAGTCCTACCTGATTGTACCACTTCCTGTCCGTGACAGAGTCAGCTGTCTTCTTACAGCCTCAAGTGTGATTGGAGCATGTCCTGGACAGAGAGAGGAAGGGGGTAATCAGGAGAGAGAAAGAACAAACTTCGGGAAACATGGGATGAGCAAAGGAAGAGATTGGTACTGAGCCATAGTCACTAAACTTAGCAGAGATGGGGGGGGCACCTGCGTGGCTCCATCAGTTAAGCGTCCAACTGTTGATCGCAGCTCACATCTTGATTGCAGCTCAGGTCTTGATCTCGGCATCAGGAGTTCAAGCCCCATGTTGGGCTTCATGCTGGGCGTGAAGCCTACTTAAAACAAAACAAAACAAAACACAGATGAGGGCACAGTGGCTGGTGCACAGGCTTTTATATTGAAGACTTGAGGTTATGTAAGTATGAGGTCGAAAATGGAATGGTAAATGATGAATTTCAAGAAACAGGAAAGAGTTTGGAAAGGCTGTGGAATGCTTTGCAGTGCGTTTTTATGTAAGCAATTATTGTATCAGGCAGTATGCGTCCAGTCCTTGCTCTGCCCTTACTGGCTTGTATTGCACACACCAGCTATTTGTAGTGTCTGAATCTCGACTTTCTCATCTTTGCCAGCCCCGTAGACTGGCATCGATTTCCTCCACCTTGAAAGTGATGTTGTAGGCGGGGACCAGTACATTGGGAAGTGCAGGGGTGGTGGATAGGGGGCTGTCCTGTGCACTACAGAATGTTTACCAACATCCTGGCCTCTGCCCCACTGATGGCAGTTGTAGCCCCCAGTTGGGACAGGCAGAAATATTTCCAGACTTTGTCAAATGTCCTCAGTAGGGCTCCTTTGTCCTGACTGAGAGCCATGGCGTAACCTTCCACAAGTTTGCTGTCACGTTGATTCTACCCCCCTCTAGAGCCAGGACATTCCTTCCCCAGTATATATAAATTATAAATATAAATATAAATATAAATATAAATATAAATATAAATATATATATTTTATAGAGAATCTCTCATAATGATGCTGAAAATAAACACCTTAAATTGTTCCAAGCTTATTTGGATTTTGGATTTGGATTTGGATTTGGATTTTTTTTATGAGAAATCTTTGAAACAATAAGACATCTGACCTGGAGGAAAAACTATAGATTCACTTCTTTTAGAACAACTTCCTCCATCTGGAGAAAGCTTTTTCTATAATGTGTGATAACCAAATACAAAATGTTATCAAAAACATCTTGGCTTTTATAACAATAAGTAAAAAATGTTGCATCTCTCACCTGTCAGGACATGCAGATTTTTAACAGTAAGAGAATAATTTAGTAGAGTGTACCATCACAAGTTGAGGGAGCAAGAGAGGGTGTGTCCACAGAATCAGAATTTCTGGACCAAATCTCTATTCAATGTCAGTCAAAACGAGCCCTTGACCACTTGTCGAAGAGGCAAATGTAATGCACATTGTTTGTGTACACGTCCCAGTTAAATCATGGACGACGAAGGAAAGAAGACAGGGCATATGGAAGAGGGGGCAGAGAAAGCTTCCAGCTATGGGAGCCGAGTCCAGATAGAGTAGCGAGTTCTCTTCTTACTAGATGCCTCCTGTCTACAGCTGGACAATTGTACCTTCGCCCTCCATCCACAACCTCGCAGGTACGTCTGGGTCACTGACTGGTTGCGCAACAGATAGGGATATCATCTACCTCCTTGCAGCGTCCTGCTGCTTACAGTAGGTGTCAGTGCTTTGTGAACAGGTACGTGTCTTCTGGAAACAAAGCATGACCGTTTTTTTTGAAACGGCTCATCGATTACAGATTCACCAGCACTGTATATTTTACCACATTTGTTCTTTCAAAGTTAGTCTTGGTCTTCCTCTCCCCCTCTCTCTCTGCCTCCTTCTCTAATCTATACCTTGATGTTCATTTCCTAAGAACAAAACCAATATCTTACAAGTACCCTGTAGTGTTCAAGTTCAGGAAATTTAATTGAACACTTCTCATCCAATAGCACCGGACCAAGTTACACACGTTGCCAATTTTCCCAGGAATGCACTCGCTTCTACATTTCTCTGCTGGCCAAGGGCCTGTCCCAGGTTCACAGGCTGCCTTTGATGGTCTTGTCACCGTACTCCCCTTTAATCTGGAATATCCCTTCTCTTTTCTTTGTCTTTCACAGCAAGCTTGTTTGTGAAGACTTCAGGCTATCTTTTGTGCCTCTTCATCTCCGGTATCACCAAAGAATGATCCTTCCCCACTAGCTGCCGTTAATGTGATTGCTGTTTTCAGTCTCAAGTTCTTCTGTGGATTGTTGTTACCCTCACAAGGTCTGGGCTCAGCTTCCGATGCACAAGAGTGCCAGCCTTACCCAGCGGCATCAGGACTTCCCCAGAAGTGGAGGGGAGATAGCTGCCGAAACACTGTTCAGATTGCCTCCTGCTTGCTCTTGGAGGATGTATGATGATTTAGGTACTAACATTGCATCTACCTCCTGTACCCACCCCACTGCCCGAGGCAGGGGGCGCACACACCAAATTAAGTCAGGGAGGAAAGAGGCCCGCGGTAGGAGTTGGCAAGGGGAGGATGGCAAGGCTGGATCAATAAAGACAAGATGGATGGCGAGTTGTTATCCATGGAAAACATCCTCTCCCTGGCCTCTGAGGAAACAGAGGAGGCAGGTGGGAAGCTCTGTTTAGAAGAAGTGCTAATGAGGTGTGCAGACAGGCAGATCTGGGCCCTTGGAGTCTGCCTTTGGCAAGAACCTAGAAAGTTACTCATTTTTAGTGGTTTACTGGTTTCCTAACTGCTGTTTTGGGCTGTCCTACTGAGTACCACGAGAACAGATTCATGCATTATGAAATGTTTCTTCTCCCCAAATCCCAACTACGAAACCGCCAGGTTTGTATTTACATTTCAAACGGAAATGATGATTGTCCTAATAGATGCAATTTTCCCTTATTTTCAAACAAGGTAGTTAATTTTTAAGATTAAAATAGATTTTGTTTTGATTTCTTATAACAAAGCAATGCAGGCATAGAAAACTTGGAAGATGCAAATGAGAAACAGTTTAATTTGAGAATTAATAAAAATCTCTACAGTGCAAAAAACATAAGGTTAGCATTTGGGCATATAGCCGCCTTTTTTCATGTAATCTTTTTTTCTTTCAAATATGGCAAAATACTAAGTAACTTTTTTGTTGTTTGTTTTCTTCACTTCAGATAAATATTTTTAAAATTATAAATGAATATAAATACAAATATAAATATAAATATAAATATTTTCTATGTTGATAGACATTCTTTGACATACATTTTCCTGGCTGGAGAGTTTTCCATTGTGTGGCCACAGCACAATTAATTTAATCTACTTCCTTTTGTTGGGAACTTAGAATATATCCAGTTCTTCTGATAACATCACTATACTAAAATTGTTATAAGTATCACTTTAGCCTATATATTTTTAAAACAGGTCCTCTTAATTATTTCCTTAGGATACATTTTGAAAAGTAGAATTTATAAATCAAGAGTTAAAAGAAGACATATTTTGGAGATAATAGTATCATAGGAGAAGGTAGGATTCAGTAGGCAGAAAGGGAAAGATGAGGGCCTGAGGTCCCTGGGTGGGGAAAACACCTGTTGTGGAACGATGCTGGGAGTGTCTGACCACAGCAAACTCCCTCAGCATAAAGTTCTTCTTAAGAATGTAACAGACTCCACCTGGAATTTGACAAAAGACCTGAGTGTGGCCATAGACCACCCCTCATACGATGGAAACGAGCCAATCAGAATGGGCAACCCAGCATCCAGAGCTATCAAGCCAATAAGGGTAGGATCTGAGAACGAACAAGGGGGAAGGAAAGGGGGAGGGCCGACCAGAACCTTATAAAACAAGGACCCTTGCCTGTAGTCCCTGGGCATTCACTGCATTCACTTTTGAATGCCCCCTCTTTGTAAAGAGAGTGTCCCTACTATTTCTTTTTTTTTTTTTTTTCTTTTTTTTTTTTTTTACATCCAAGTTAGTTAGCATATAATGCAACAATGATTTCAGGAGTAGATTCCTTAATGCCTCTTACCCATTTAGCCCATCCCCCCTCCCACAACCCCTCCTGTAACCCTCTGTTTGTTCTCTGTATTTAAAAGTCTCTTATGTTTTGTCCCCCTCCCAGTTTTTATATTACTTGTGCTTACCTTCTCTTATGTTCATCTGTTTTGTATCTTAAATTCCTCATATGAGTGAAGTCCTATGTTATTTGTCTTTCTCTAATTTCGCTTAGCATAATACCCTCCAGTTCCATCCACCTAGTTGCAAATGGCAAGATTTCATTCTTTTTGATTGCCAAGTAATACTCCATTGTATATATATACCACATTTTCTTTATCCATTCATCCTTTGATGGACATTTGGGCTCTTTCCATGCTTTGGCTATTGTTGATAGTGCTGCTCTGAACATGGGGGTGCATGTGTCCCTTTGAAACAGCACACCTGTATCCCTTGGATAAATGCCTAGTAGTGCAGTTGCTGGGTCATAGGGTAGTTCTATTTTTAATCTTTTGAGGAACCTCCATACTGTTTTCCAGAGTGGCCACACCAGTTTGCATTCCCATCAGCAACGCAGAAGAGATCCTCTTTCTCCACATCCTTGCCAACATCTGTTGTTGCCGGAGTTGTTAATGTTAGCCATTCTGACAGGTGTCAGGTGGTATCTCCTTGTGGTTTTGATTTGTATTTCCCTGATGATGAGCAATATTGAGCATTTTGTAATGTGTCGGTTGGCCATCTGGATGTCTTCTTTGGAGAAGTGTCTCTTCATGTCTTTTGCCCGTTTCTTCCCTGGATTATTTGTTCTTTGGGTGTTGAGTTTGATAACATCTTTGTAGATTTTGGATACTAACCCTTTATCTGATATGTCATTTGCAAATATCTTCTCCCATTCCGTTGGTTGCCTTTTAGTTTTGCTGATTGTTTCCTTCGCTGTGCAGAAGCCTTTTATTTTGATGAGGTCCCAGTAGTTCACTTTTGCTTTTGTTTCCCTTGCCTCCAGAGACATGTTGAGTAAGAAGTTGCTGTGGCCGAGGTCAAAGAGGTTTTGACCTTCCTTTCTGATCTTATACTCTAATGAACTTTTTGCCTGCTGCTCATTTTGTGTCCACCTCTTCATTCTTCGAAGCAGTAAGACAACAAATCCGGTGGATTATGATAAAAAAATCCTGCAACAATAGTATTCATACCCAAATTTACCAATGTGGCTTAAACGTGCGTTAAATAATGGAGTTTGTCCTCTCTTAAAGTAACATGATTTTAATGGACCTCTTTTTTACAGTATGTATTATAATTTTTTTCTTTTGTTTTTAGTTTTTTTCTGAAGATTACCTAAATTTCGGGCGTCTGGGTGGCTCAGTCAGTTGAGCATCTGACTTTGGCTCAGGTCATGATCTCACAGTTCATCGGTTCGAGCCCTGCATTGGGCTCTGTGCTGACAGCTCAGAGCCTGGAGCCTGCTTGGGATTCTGTGTCTGCCTCTCTCTCTGCCCCTCCCCCACTCGTACTCTGTCTTTCTTTCAAAAATAAATAAGCATTATAAAAAAGTAAAACTATCTTTGGCTTCACAATCAGATGCCAGAACCTCTATATCTTTTGCAAAGTGAAATAAACTCTCAGCTTGCAGCTGCATAGGCTGTGGCTGCCCCAGGGTCTCCTGCTTGCCTGTAGAAGTTACTTCCGTTCTTAAGTTCCCTCGTACTTCTCCACCTGTGACCACCACCCCTTCTGTCAGCGGTCAGGGAATCAGACAAGGGTCTGCCCTTGTCTCTGGCTGAGTGTCTCCTCTGAGAGTCCAGAAGGCACAGAGACACTTGGAGCTCAGCTTCCATCACAGTCTGGCTTATGGAAGCATTGTCCTCGATCGGGATAGGTCTCTCTGCCTGACTCTCATTCTCGGAGAGTGCTTCAGAGTCCACTGGCTGCAACTTCTGAGGACGAGCGCTGGGGCACTGATGGCATTGCAGGTCCGAGAGGCCCCCCCCCCCCCCCCCAGCTCCTGTGCACCTGTCTGAGTGCAGTAAGGAAGGTGACTCTGGACCAGTGAACTCAGGTCCCAGTCTCGTGAGTGAGGTTGATACAGAGCTTCAAGACAGATGTCTATGATCCGAGATGGTAGATCAGTTGTTGGCTTTTCTGAGTCAGATGAAGACGCGAAGAAATGCGGACGGTGAGAGACACCTCTAGAGATGGGGTGTCGGTAACCTAATGTCCTGGGGAAACCGGGCATGCTGCTGCTGTCGGAGCCGACCACCTGCGTCTCATCTTCATCACCTCTGTGCCTTCATTAGCCTTGCGTGTTCCCTCCTGACTTCCCACGGATCCTCTCTTCCTTCTCTGCCTCATCCTCTTAGTGAAAAGAGGGCAGCATTCGTGTGCAAAAGGCACTCGTGCTTTCTCTCATTCCTTCTGACCGCCCCCGTTTTATAGTGAGCACCGTGCAGCAGGGCGGTGGTCTCAGGTGTCCATGGCCTTACCCCCGTGCATCATACCTCAAGGCCACATACCTACACATGCCTCAAGGCCAGCTGGCTTCAAAACCTACGCTTTCAGCAAAATTCATCATAGACCAGAGATACTGGTATTGTTTTTTTAAATTCCCCAAGAGTGGTGGTTCTCAAATATTAGCTTGCTTTGGATCCTCATGGGGAGTCTATTAGAACATGGATTGCTGGGCCCACCCCCGGCGGTTCTGGTTCAGGAGGTCTGGAATGGGTCCTGATATTTAGAAAATGTGCCTTTCTACCAAGTTTACAGGTAAGGCCTATGCTGCTGGTTTAGAGCACTGGAGATAAAAATCGGATGCTCTGATTCCACTGGCTTCAAATATTGGTTTCCAGTTTTCTCCTTCTGTGTTAGGAATTCCTTTGCAACAACATTCCATCTAACCAAAGCCGGAAATCCCCTAGGGCCTGCCATTCCCCGGCCCTGACATTAAATCTAACAAAGCCGATTAACTCAGCTAATACATGAACCCAATTAGCTGATAAGTCACATGATTACGTGTGACTTGATCCCTGTGATTTGATCCCTTCCTTCCTCTCTGTTGCCCACAGATAAGAGAGAGCCCTGACTGGGAAAGCCAAAGGGGGTGGTTACTGCACCTGGTGCCGACCGCCTATGGGTGGGCCTGTGGATCATCAGCTCATAAGTCCATTTCCCCAGCTACTCTGTCCTGTCTCTCTCTCCCCACCCCTCCCGCTCTTCAGAGACGGTTGGGCTTTGCCGTTGCGCTGTCCCACAGCGACGGCCGTTTCCTTTTATCCTTCCTGGTGGATTATTACTGAGCTGCCTGGATCTGGATCTCACACATTATGTCTTTAAGTATTGCCTCTTCCTGACTTCTAAATCATCTTCTGAGACTCTGATGAGTCACACACCACCTTCTCTGTCCCTCGAGCCCTTGCAGTTTCACGTCCATAGTGGCATCTATATATACAAGGGGCACACACACAGAAGCAACCACAGATGGAAAGTCTAAACTTTCATGTATCAATAATATCGATAATATATGATATATATTATAATATATGCAATTATATAACATATGAGTATACACATATTACACATAATTATAAAATACATATTTTATATTCAAGCATACTTTATATTCACTGTATATACACACCTAGTACATATATACATATATAGCGAATATCAAATATATTTGAACATAGGGGTGCCTGGGTGGCTCAGTTGGTTAAGCTTTTGACTCTTGATTTTGGCTCAGGTCACAATTTCATGGTTCATTTCGTGAGTCTGAGCCCAATTCGTGAGTTTGAGCGCTGCGTAGGGCTCTCTGCTGACAGTGCGGAGCCTGCTTGGGATTCTGTCTCTTCGTCTCTCTCTGCCCCTCCCCCACTCACACACCCACTCACACACACACACACACACTCTCTCTCTCTCTCTCAGAAATAAACTTAAATAAATATACTTTAATATAAATATATATAATTTGATTGTATATTGTGTATAGCTATATATATTATATACTATGTGTAATATGTATACACTGTATTTTGTACCCATCTATGTATTGATCTGCCCATCCATCTAGGTTAGCTTAGACTGTCCATTTCTGGTGACTGTAGTTATCAAAAGGGAAGCTCCAGGCGGCCAGACTTTGCAGATGCTGTTAAGATGGTCCCTGTCTTCTGGGACTGCTTATCTCTCAGGGTGCCTGCTCTTGCCTCATTTTTATATGAAATGTATTCAGTGTTTATGTTTCTTAATGTGAGTTGTTTATAGATACTGCTCATGTCCCGAAACCTGGCTGCAGTTAGCCCTACCGATACCAGGAAAGTTAGAATCAGCCTGAAGGAGAGGTCAGCAGAGGTGTGCACAGGTTCCTGGGACGTCACACAGATGGCGGTTTGTGTTGCGATGGGTGGCTGGGATGCTGAGTGACAGGGAGGGAAATACTTATCTAAGATGTTTCCATTCAGCCTAGAGTCTGCTTCTTAAAAGTAAACGATGCACTTGGAATTCACGCATGGACATAAATACTAGTATTCTCTCAGAGATTCTGTGATGGCTTATTGAGATTATAAGAAGCATTTCATAACTGAGGTATAAATCATGGTTTTTAAATACATTTTCTTCATTTCCCACGCTTCTCTCTTTTTGTACTGGAATAAATACGCTCACCCAAGTGACCCAGTTTTACTTTACTGTATATGACACGTGTCTACACATCCTGTCAGACAAAAACAAAGGCGCAAGAAGCCACTTAATATAAAGTAGGAAATCTGTGGGTTTTGATAGAACCAGAGTTTTATTACTGCTTCCAAGATCTACTCGGTTTGAAGTTGTTCCATGAGGTGGTGAATGAAATGTCCCCACTGGGGATTCTGGGTTCTATTGTTAGCAACTCATTGCTTCTCCGTCTGGAGAAGAGAGCTGGTAGCTGCTAACACTTACTACCCTGGATATGCGTGGGGATTAATGAGTCACACACAAGAAACCAAACAGAAAGTCTGAAAGAGGCAATTTACTCCTGTGAAGTGATTACCCATTTCATGTTAAATGTGCGTTTTTTGAGAAACTGAGTGTCTTCTGCAATAACTTGAATTCAGCTTTGCTTTCGGCCTTCCTGTGGGCCCAGAGAGGCCTGATTAACGACAGCTTTCAAGGCCCGTACACACACACGCGCATGCACACACACACACACACACACACACACACACACACACTGAAGGTACATGAAAATAAGGGATTTAAAAAAGATGCTATTGGTTTCACCAAGTTTAGTTAACATATGATTGTGTTGCCTTTCTTCTTCCTTGACAGAAGGACAAATCTAGCAAAGTGTGATTAATACTAAGTGTTAATTACTGAGAGCATTTGCAATTTTTATGAAATTAGCAACATAAGACTTCCCTGCCCCTTCTCTGTTCCTCTTCTTGAGATTGGGTCCTCTCTGCAGGTGGACTGTGTGTTTTCTACTTCAGGTCATGGCTGTATTCTTTCTGTTCTGACCATGAACAAGCCTGGTTCCTACCTGTTGACTTTCTGTTGCAGAGAGATACATTCTTCCCCGGCACAGAGTGTACATGTTTCTTCTGCTTCCATAAGTTACTAGGTAGGAGAATCATATAGAGTCTGGACATTTTCCAGAGGCTACATCAGAAGGAGCCACACGTATTTCTTCTGCAGTTTTTTCTAGTCCTGGATCTCCAAATACATCTGAAGTCCCTTTCGTCACTACTGTCACATCTCAGAATTTCAAGAGCAGCTTGTGGGTTGGGGGGGGTGGGCCAAGAATAAGGCTTTCCTCTCCCCATAAACCAACATTGAAGCTCTTGCTCTGGTTTTCCCGATCAAGCCACAGCTACCACTGGGGTTGAGAAGTAGCTTGAATAGATAATGTATTCTTTGTGTATTATTTATGGTATTACATCTATTTGTCTATCATCTATCTATCTATCTATCTATCTATCTAATATATATTTTATGTATCTATCTAACAGGCTTGACCTATTGCTGCTTAAAAACCTGGTTCTAGAAACCAATATTTGCAGCAATGGTTATTCGAAGTTTGGTGAAATATGGGGGGTGAAGCCTCAGTTTACGCGGGAAGGTGTTGGATTAAGACCTGCTCTACGTGGGTTTAAGTCTTCGCTCCTTGATTCATTGGTTGTATATCCTTAGTTAAATCATTTAACATCGTTACATCATTACACCAGAGACATCTCTGGCATGTGATTTCACAGGGTCTTTAGGAAGATTAAATAATACATTTGAATGGTACTTATGATGGTGCTCAGTCCATACAAAATAATCAAATATTAGACATTATTTTACTAAATTATTATCTTGATACAGAAGAAAGCAAACCACTAAATGTATTCCTCCTGTTAGGTGCTTCAACATAACATATTGTATTCAGGCCAGGGAACAATTCTGAAGTTATGGCAAGTTATATTACCTTTCTTGAAGACTTGAAAACAGATTGAAAGGGATAGTGCGATTCATTCAGGTTCATAAGGTGAGTTAACACTTGAATTCAGATCTTTATGATGCCAAAGCTCACAACAGCCTTCCAACACATGTATAATTGCCGTCCTCACTTTACAGACATTCTCAGACATTCATTGTTTATGAAATTTCCCCAAAGACCTAAGTAGCAAGTGGGGCAATCCGTTTTCAGTTAGGATGCTTCTGACTGAAAATCATATAGCTTAAAATAAAATGGATTGCGTGACTCAAAAACTAGCATAAACAGTAAAATAAAAAAAAAGTATCATTACATGGACCAGAAGTCTGGAAGTAGACTGTTTTGGAGGTCAGTTACTGAAGGACCCAGCAACATTCAGCAGACCATCTTTGTACTTGTCTCTGCAACCATCGAGTCTGCTGATCCCATCATGGCTGCACGGAGGCTGCTCCAGGCTTCAGATCTCTGCTTGCACCAAAGACCAAGACGAGGAGGAATGCCCCTGTATCATGTTTCCTTTTAAGAGAAAGAATATTTTCCCCAAAGATTTTTCTCACATTTTATGGCCAGTGTTAAGTCACATGCACATACCTCAAGAACAACCGGTAACATAAATAAAATGACTTGTATTGACTTAGATAGACTCCTAAAGGTTTCACACACATCCTCCCCTTCCAGATCTTGGAGAAAAGAGGAAAAACAAAAAGGCAGCCATCACTATTAGTGGTCAGTAGTGAGTCCGTGTGCCTGAAATAAGGATTTGAACCAGGCGGTCTGGTTAAGCAGATTAATTATTATACCTGTTATTTTCTTACTGGCTGATGTGGTTTGAGGTTCCCAACATAACCTTCAGGTTTAGTCATCTGCTGGAAGGACTCACAGAACTCAGAAAAGCCATTATACTCACAGCTACACTTATATCAGCCAAGACACAGACTGGAGTCAAGGAACAGAAGGGACTTCTAGGGCTGAGTCCAGGAGAGATCAAGAGAAAATACCCAGATGTCCTGTCCCTTCAGAGTTGCACAGACAGCACTTGCTTCTCCAGGCAATGACAAGTGACAAACATACATGCTGTATTGCCAACCAGGGACACTCAGTGAGCCTCGCCGTCCACAGTCATAAGTGACCGCCCGTGTGGCTCCGTGTGGTCGGCGAGCACCACAGAGTTCACGCGGATACCATGTGGCCCTTCTTCCCACATAATCACATCGTCAGCACAGAGTGCCTGCCATGGCCTGGAGCTCTAGTAAGCAAAGATACTTTTCTCAGGCAGGAGGATATTCCAAAGGCTTAGAGGTCACCTCCCAGGGCAGGTCAAGGACTGACCAATCTTTTAATATGCAGGTGAGGACAACCCAGCTTAGCTACTACGTTCACTGCCCTGGTGATAGTGCCAGATGAGGACTACTTCTAGATGTTTTAAATAAGGGACGTGGACATCCATCATCATATTTCATACTGAATTCTCTTAAATTAGGATGATTCAATTCTGTATATTTTAAATAGTTTTGAATACACATGTCACTTTTCTTTGCTTCTGTGATCTTCATGATATTTTAAAGTTTGTAGCTGGTTACATGCTATGTGTCAAGTGGATGTGTGACAGATAATATCTGGTGATTATAAAGCAAATGCATCTACGGTTCCTGGAAAGAGAGTAAATGTTCTGCATGGAATTTTCATTTTTGGTTTAAGGATAATCAGATGTTTTCAGATTGACATACAATATGCATCAATGGTGGGAAAATGTGTACCTTTACCATTTATTTGTTTAGTTAGGAAATATCAACACACCTGCCAAAATGAGAACGGGTTGTAGTGGCTAAAATGAAGTATGCTTTTTGTGTGAATGTACAACCAGCTTGATTCTCCACTACATTTTGGTTCCACAACATTTGTTTTTGACTTCTGAATTGGACACTTGGATTTGCATCTGCCAGATTTTATTTGCATCATACAGGGGCAGAGCATTCATTCAGTGTCTCACCTCGCCTGGTTTACAAACTTGTCAGTCTGAAAGAAAACATGCCATTCCCGATAACACCTTTTACACAGTGCATCTCTGAGTCTTTCCCCCTCCTGAGCCTCCAGGCTGCGTATTAAAAACTTACTTGTCGGTGTTTATTTCACTGTCATTGTAATTCCTGTTATACTCAATGTGAGCATTTTAAGTTGTGTTTGGTTTAGGTTTTGTGAGGAAAGGAGAGTTCGTGATACATATTATTTTCAAGAATTAAAATTTTTTTACATGTATTTATTTTTGAGAGACAGAGACAGAGCACAAGTGGGAGAGGGGCAGAGAAAGAAGGAGACACAGAATCAGAAGCAGGCTCCAGGCTCTGAGCCATCAGCACAGAGCCCGACGTGGGGCTCAAACTCACAAACTGTGAGATCATGACTGGAGCCAAAGTCGGTCGCTTAACCGACTGAACCACCCAGGTGCCGGCATTATTTTCAAGAATTTATTAGTTGATATTTTCTTTAGTTAGAAAATCAGGGAGAAATGGTGGGAAAAAGAGATACCAGCAACTATTAGATAAATTAGTGAAGGGAGTCAACAGGGCACAGAGGCTAACCCTGGAGGTGCCCGGTACTAGGATAGTCACTAAGGAAGGGTAGCTCTCAGGTGCGTTTTTCTTTTTCTTCTTGAAGTGGAATTTGTACTTTTACAATGATCATTATACTTTTTAAAGCCTGCTGCTTCCGTTTCATCCCCCACGCTTCTCTGAGAGCCTCCTTCCTGAAGCAGGATAGCAAACCGGAGTGCAGACTGTGAAGAATATCACTGGCGTGAGACCTGGCTGTCCCTGCACCTGAAGAGGGGGAGCACATGGGAGGTGGACTTGATCAGAACAGCACAAGTATGCTGACACCGGGTCATGACAGCAGCTGCCGTCACCTTCTTACTTAAGTGGTCATTTCCCGTTTTAAATATTACCGGGATGAATCATTAGAACGATGGTCCTTTTAAATTAGTTATTTTTAAAGAAATTCCAGTAATTCAGAATCTACTCTTTTATGCATTAAAACACGGCAACCTGTTTGGTCTAACCCATCAGCAACACCCACCGCAATCTGAGGTTTTCACCACTGCAGTTTTACGGAGATACATCTAGGAGCTTTTGGTAATTCTCTCAGTAATGAATAAATATATAAAAATGAAAAATATTGTATTAAAATAGAAATACCCAGGGATAGTCTTTAGGTTTGTTTTTTTTTTTTTTACTCCGTGAGGGTAATGGGGAACAGAGGTTAGAAATAGAGGCCCAAGGAGCAGAACACGGTTCCAGCTGCCAAGATAAAAGGGTGTCCCCCACAAGCATGGCTGACCTAAGACTTGACCTTTCTGTAATACGATGATTCTAGCACCATATGGTGACAAGCTAGTACTAGAAATCATAGCTTCTTTTCCCCCTTCATTGCCTAAGCATTTTTAATCTTGTGACAAACTTGGGGGTTTTTGTTAGTCTTCTCTACCAAGAACTTGAAAGAAAAGCCTTGCTAAATTTTCTGCTTGTAATAATAAAAACCACAATGAGAAAATCTAAATATATAATAATCACGTTGTTGTATCCATAGTGGCACATCGACGGTGAGTTCACCCATGGTCATGGAATCAGTATCCTCTCTGTCCAGCCTATAACTTGACGGCCACTCATTTGCAGTTGGGAAGGGCAGGAGGACAGCTCTCCAAGAGTGTTGGTCTATCAGGGGTAAGCCAGATTATCTTGGGTGTGGAGGAAAATTCAAGTTTTAAAGATAGATTAAGTCCTTGTACCTATGGCAGAAAAATCCCAATCCCCTTTAAGATCAATCCTCGGGGAAAACTATATACACTCAAAAGCTGTACCTGGAACATTTTCCTGGAACAGCTAAATCCCTCCCTCCACACAAAGACTTTGGTTTTTCATTATTTGACCTGAATTAAGCTTGCTGAAATCCCCAGTGATCTCTAGTGTTGTCAAGCCAATACACATGTTTTAATCTTCTATGTACTTGACTTCTTAGCCTCATTGCAAACTGTTCACAACCTTTTCATCTTGGAAATTCTCTTAATCTGTTCCCCCGACACTACCTACTGCCTCCCTACCTGCTGCTTCTCAGCTGCTCGGCTGTTCCTCAAATCAGCCATCAGCTGGTCGGTAGTGTCGTTCTCCTCCGTGTGCTAGTCCCTGTACGGATTCTGGGGGTAGGGTGATGAGCAAGGCAGAAAAAGCTCTGCCCTCAAGGGACTCCCATGATGGAGAAAGGGTCCCAGGTGCATGACTAATGAAACTTGTGATGGTGTGAAGTGCTGTCCAGACAAGAGAGAGACGGGGCATGTGCAGGCTGTTACTTTAGCCGGGACGACCACGGAGGGCTTCTTGGGAAGGCAGACGTGGGCGGGTCTCTGTGTGCCAACAAGGCGCTGATGGGAAAATGTGGCTGAAGGCCCAGCCCGTGGCAACAAGCACGCTTGGATGGCTCAAGGGTAGGGCAGTGTCAGAACCCCATTCTGGATCACATCAGTGATTCCCGTGATTTTAAATACGCCGTCTCTGGTAAGGAATCCTGGGTTTATGTAAGAGATCGCTTCTGCCAGCCTGCACACACGCATGCACGTGCAGCTGACGTGTGCACGGGCTGTCTGTCGACACCTGAAATGTAAGGGATCAACAACGGCTCAGCATTCCGATCTTCATCTGCTCTCCTCTTACCTGCCCTTCCCCTGCACAGGAAGTGATAGCTCCTTCCATTCAGCTCTTCAAACAGGTGACTGTGTTTCCTTCCATCCTTATGACCAAACCACTTACAGAATCTTTGCCGTTTCCCCTCCAACACAATAAAAGCTGTCACCTGCTCCACGTCACTGTGCCTGTGCAAGCCTCCCCCATCTCTTGTCTGGACTCTGCGGACAGCTTCCTCCGTCTGTCTGCCTCTGCGTTTGACCTTCCCCAGGCTAGTCTTCTAGGAGTAGCCGGTACCTGATTGCGCTAAATCAGACCTTCCCATTTTGTGGTTTCCCATCTGGTTCTGACCTCCTCTCCGTCAGCAGTGATGTGGGCAACATGGCCTTCTCGTTTTGGTTCTTCGAATGCTCCCATATCTTTCCTCCCTGGGGACCCGATTTTGGCTGTTGACTTGCCGTGAGGGTTACAGCGTCTACTCTGCCCCTTAGCTAACGGACACACAGCCTTCAAGTGTCCGTCGAAATGCCATTGCCCTGCAGGGGCCAGCCTGATGCCACCCCGAATCCTGTGCTCCCTCTGTTCCCCGTAACTCTGTCTCTAACCGTATTCTGCCCTTTCCTTCGTGGCACCGATTCCAAGTTGTAACTGCAAATTGCTTTGGGTTTTTATTGTCTGGTGTTTATTTCATGAGGTTAAGCCTCCCAGAAGCTAACACAGAGCCTCCCATAAGGGGCGTTCAGCCGCTGTGCTGCTGAGTGGATGGCGGGCAGCTGCACAGAGTCGGCCATAGCTTACTTGCTCTTTCTATTTTCAAGTGTCCTCTCCATGGTGATTTTGATGACTGCAACCTATCAGAGAAATAATCATTTCAGTTGTTTGCTTCTTATGAATAGAAATGCACCGTGTCTTCAAAAAATACGTTAACATGTCTTGCGGCTTTTAAATATAACACAATAGCACTACTGGAAACAGGTGCAAATGCCGTGGAAGCAAAATTTCAAACCCACTTCCTTCTAAGTTGAAAGGTAGGATTTCCTACACAACTAGTTTTATTTGAGTTCCGAGATGCTAAACCCCGCTAAACCCTGTGTTTCTGAATGGCGGTTCCTGTTACACTTCTTAGCCTTTGTTCCACTATGCAAATAACCAACCTACCTACCTTCCTTCCTTCCTTCCTTCCTTCCTTCCTTCCTTCCTCCCTCCCTCCCTCCCTCCCTCCCTCCCTCCCTCCCTCCCTTCCTTCCTTCCTTCCTTCCTCCCTTCCTTTCTTCCTTCCTTCCTGTCTTTCTGTCTTTCTTTCTGTCTTTCCACTTTATGAAAAGTACACGTTGCTTTCCGTGTAATATTATTGTACCTGTATTCTTTCTGTGTCTCTCATGTGGTATTTTCTATCCCCCAATCTTTTATAAGTAAACTTATGTTTCATCACATCCCTGGATGAAATTTCCCTGAGGATGGGAATCATAGAGACAGACTCATGCAATTTTAGAGTTGAAAGAGCACACTGAAATAATGTAGCCTGAGGTGTTTATAGGGAAGAGGAGTGGAGCAAATACTGGCAGTAATATCATCTTTATTGAGCAGTTCCAAGCATGCTGCCTGCACCGTCCTTACACTTGCACAATGACGTTGCACGGTAGGTATTTCCGATGAGGAAATGGAGTGTCCTAGAGGTTGAACAGCCAGCTTGCCCAAGGTCCTGCAGCCATTCTGAAGGCATCTGTCCTTAATCCCAGCCTTGGCACTACGACACCTTGAGAGCCACGTAGCTTTTCTGCACTCTCCAGAATGAAAGATAAAGAACTGCACTATGTTATTTAATTTTTAGTCACTATTTTCCTCTGATTTTTCTAACACAAACCTTGTGTTTTTTCAATCTGTATCCTCTAATTATGGTACCTTATTACTTTCCTTCATTTATCAGTCATTATATTTTGTCCTTTCAGGAGGAAAGATGTTGCCAAATTACCTTAAATGGTATCTTTTCCACTTTCTACCAAAGTTCCATTTTCTAAGGAACCAAAAAAAGGTTGATTAAGTGTATTCCCATGGTAGGTGCCATTTAAAAAAGTGAAAATCCAATTCAGATTTTGGAGAAGATATTTCAGAATAAGTATATTTGAATACACACACACACACACATGCACACACATCTACACACAGTTCATCTTTTGCATTTCACATTACAACCACGTATCACTAAACACACACGTCTCCATAATGGAGAACACATCTGAATGTCACGTGGAATACATATATGAAAGAATACGTGAGAAAGAAGTAAGACTGCTTCTCATTAAGATTCTCTTTCAGAGACAGATACCATATGGTTTCACTCTCATGTGGATCCTGAGAAACTTAACAGAAACCCATGCGGAAGGGGAAGGAAAAAAAAAAAAAGAGGTTAGAGTGGAAGAGAGCCAAAGCATAAGAGACTCTTAAAAACTGAGAACAAACTGAGGGTTGATGGGGGTGGGAGGGAGGGGAGGGTGGGTGATGGGCATTGAGGAGGGCACCTTTTGGGATGAGCACTGGGTGTTGTATGGAAACCAGTTTGACAATAAAATTCATATATTGAAAAAAAAAAAAAAAGATTCTCTTTCAGAAAGCGTCTTCATGGTGCGACCTTTACCTTGATACCTGACTTGTGTTCTCCATGTTCCCACCTCCCCTTTATAAGCAGTTCTCCTCTGTGGTGTGGATGATCCATATCCATTCTGCCTTCCTTATCTTTGCCCACTCTGTCCCCTTGCTGGGGTGCCCTCTTCTCCAGTAGCCCCTGGGCTCCTTTTGTCACACCTGTGTTCATCTACACTGTGAGCCTTGAAGTCCCTCAGGGACAGGCTGGAATTCTCGTTTTCTTCCTTTCCTTTTCACCCCCTGATTCATCCTTTCCCCTTTCCTCTTTTCCTTCTTTTTTTCCCTTACATTTTTATTTATTTTTGAGAGAGAGAGAGACGGAACACAAGCAGGGGAGATGCAGAGAGAGAGAGGCAGAGAGAGAAGGAGACACAGAATCGAAGCAGGCTCCAGGCTCTGAGCCGTGAGCACAGAGCCCGATGCAGGGCTCGAACCCACAAACCATGAGATCATGACCTGAGCCAAAATCGGATGCTCAACCGACTGAGCCACCCAGGCTGCCCTCTTTTCCTTCTGATCCTTTCTCCCTTTCTTCCTCATTTTCTTCCTCTCTTTTGTTCCCCTTTTGTTACTTTATTTTTTAAGACTATTTTAGAGTGGTTTCAGGTGCACAGCAAAATTGAAAAGGAAGTACAGTGATGCCCCACATGCTTCCTAACCGCACGCGTGTGCGCGCACACACACACACACACACACACACACATACACACACACACACACACCATCAGCATCTCCACCAGAGTGTTTTTGTTCCGACTGACAAACCTTACATTGGCACACAGTTATCACTGAAAGTGCACAGTTTACATTAGGGTTCACTCCTGGTGGTGTGCACTCTTTGGGTTTGGACATGTATCTATCATTAGGATGTCATACGGAGTATTTTCACTGCCCTCTGTGCTCTGCCTGTTCACCTTTCCCCCTCTCTGTCCCTGGCGACCACTGATTTTTTTTACTGCTTCGTTTTGCCTTGTTGAGAAAGTCATACAGTTGGGATTATATAGTGTGTCACCTTTTCAGAT
This sequence comes from Neofelis nebulosa, assembly GCF_028018385.1. NCBI lineage: Eukaryota > Metazoa > Chordata > Mammalia > Carnivora > Felidae > Neofelis > Neofelis nebulosa. Next base: position 4,007,043 of record NC_080784.1, on the reverse strand, counting down.
TGCCTTCTTTCACTTAGAGATACGCACTTGACATTCTTCTATGTCTTTTCATGACTTTAACTTCTTTTTATCACTGAAAAGTTTTCCATTGTCTGGAAGGAAGTACTACAGTTTATCAATTCACCTAAGGAAGGATATCTTGGTTGCTTCTGAGTTTTACAATGATCAATAAAGCTGCTGTAAACATTCATGTGCAGGGTTTTGTAAGTCTTCAACTCTTTGGGGGTAAATACCAAGGCGTGTGGTGTCTGGATCATGTGGTAAGAATGTGTTTAGTTTTGTAAGAAACCACCAAACTGCCGTCCAAAGTGGTCTTACCATCTTGCCTTCCCACCGGTACTGAGACTCCGCGCTCCTCCATAGCCTTGCCAGCATTTAACGATGTCACGGTTCAGGATTTGGGCCACCTTTATTTTTAATAACTTAAAAAAAATCTTAGATTCCTTTGGTTACCAGATACACTTAAGTGAAAGAATATTCTTGTACTAAAAGTAGAAAGCCAGAAACATGTATCTTTTCCAGGGGCTAGTTAATTTCTTGGTGTTGCTCTCACCAACTAAGATGTGATGTACCAGGGCGTGTAGGCTTCTTGGTGCAATGCTGCTCTGCTCAGCTCCACCAAGTGGGTGTATGTCTGCCTCCCTGCATTTGGATGCCTCCCTCAGCTTCCACTGAACAAAAGCGGACCTTCTCTGCACCCCCAGGGACTTCTGGCTTCACCAAAGTGGCAGGAGAGGGCTGCTGAAACACTGCATTTTTAAAAACACACCACTGCCTAGCTCTTTAGGTAGGAAATACTTATAAGGGACAATGTATAATTACTGAGGTATTGATATTTTTTTTCCCATCTGCCTCCTATTATACCTGAGCTTGTGATGAAACCTAATGCATGCTGCCTACTGAATGGCATTCTTACAATGAGAACCTTCATCTCTAACTGTCTCCTATCTTTTATACATGGAAGCTAAATTTCTCAAAAAAGTAAATGTTATATGTCCAGATAAATTATTTTAAATTCAAATCTGTGAGTTGTGTCCGTGGAAGCATTACCTGACAAGGAAGGCAAGTAAGTTCATGGCTTTGAGTCCCCCAGAGAAAGGTACGTGGTCTAGAAGACATGGAGAAGCAGATCTCTGCTTCATTTTTACATGCATCTTTCTCTCTTTATTTATTTTTTTAAAAATTGTTTTAACGTTTATTTATTTTTGAGAGAGAGAGAGAGAGAGAGAGAGACAGAGCTCGAGAGGGGAAGGGCCAGAGAGAGAGGGAGACACAGAATCTGAAACAGGCTCCAGGCTCCCAGATGTCAGCACAGAGCCCAATGTGGGGCTCGAACTCACGAACCATGAGATCATGACCAGAGCCGAAGTCAGACGCTTAACCGACTGAGCCACCCAGGCACCCCATGTCTTTCTCTCCTTAAAGAAAGAACCTATTTTCATTATACGATAATGCAACTATATAAATACATACAGCCAACATTTACAAGTTACCTGTACAACTTAAAATAATTATTAAGTTATAAGGGTAGACATTTCATGACTAGAGAGGTTTACAAGTCAGCAAACGAAGGTTAGGTATTAAGGGAGTACATCCATCAACTCGTCCACGCTTTTCTCTATTTTGTTTCCATAAAAACAAAACTACACCACATACTCTGTTTTATGATCTGCTCTTGGGGTGCCTTGGGGGCTCGGTTGACCAAGTGTCCGACTCTTGATTTCAGCTCGGGTCATGATCCCAGGGTTGTGGGATCGGACTCTGTGTCCAGCTCTGCGCTGACAGTGTGGAGCCTGCTTGGGATTCTCTCCCTCTCTCTCTGACCATTCCCCACTTGCACTGTCTATCTCTCTCTCTCTCTCTGAAAATAAATAAACACTGGAATATATATTTAATATATAAAGTATATATGATCTGATTTTTATGTTAAAGATATTTAGAGTTATTTACATGGGTATTAATACTGGAAGTATAATGTTTATAAGGTCAGGTATTTGTGAAGTGCACATAAGTTATGTTCATTTTTAAAAACCTTTGTCCATAGGAGCACCTGGGTGGCTCAGTTGTTTAATCATCTGGGACTTCAGCTCAGGTCACGATCTCATGGTTTGTGGGTTTGAGCCCTGCATTGGGCTCTGTGCTGACAGCATGGGGCCTGCTAAGGATTCTCTCTCTCCCTCCCCGTGCCCCTCCCCTGCTCTTCCTCTCTCTCTAATACATACATACATAAAGAATTTTTTCCTGATAAATGAATTCAGTAAAGTTGCAGGATACAAAATCAACATATGGAAATCTGTTGCATTTCTGTATACCAATAATGAAACAGCAGAAAGAGAAATTTAAAAAATCCCATTTATAATTGTACCATAAGTAATAAAATACCTAGGAATAAACCCAACCCAAAGAGGTTAAAGACCTGTACTCTGAAAACTATGTAACACTGATGAAAGGGGGCACCTGGGTGGTTTAGTCAGTTAAGCATCCAACTTTGGCTCAGGTCATGATTTCATGGTTCCTGAGTTCGAGCCCCACAGCAGGCTCTGAGCTGACAGCCTGAAGCCTGCTTCAGATTCTCTGTCTCTCTGTCTCTCTCTGCCCCTCTCCTGCCCATGCTCTGTCTCTCAAAAAACGTTAAAAATTTTCTTTTAATTAAACAAATTTTTAAAAAACAAAAAATAAAAACCTTTGTCCATAAATGAATATTATCTCCTCAAAACACCCTCCTTAGCCAAGTATATAAGAAAAATGAATTAATGTAGTAAGAACAATGTAGGTCTTGAAAGCAAAAATTCTGATACATGTATCAGCTAAACAAATAGGATATACTAACTACTCTCCCAACCCCACTTTCCTGTTTGTCAAATGTAGTAACTTCCTTGCAGAGATTTTGTGAGGATTGAATTATGTAGCATGTAAAAGTACCTGCCACAGTACATCGCATTCTTTAATTCCTCTCCTTGCTATGATCCCTTTCCTTACACAAATTTTATGTATTTTTGTTGGAATACATTTATTAATACTATATTATTTATTAATATTTATATTTAATATTATTAGAATATTAATACTAGATTCTTACCCTTTTCATATTTACATGTCTATAACTTACTGATATTTTCAGTTGAGACCATGGAAGGAAAAAATCGTAGCCAGACTACAAGTATCCTACAAAGTTTTTTCACTGGTTTTTAAGATCTAAGAACTCATGACCAGAGGTGATAGGCCATTATTACTTTAAATACATGTAACTTAATACTTCATAACTTGAAAAATGGAGACATTATACACATGCTATATCATTGAGTGGGGATTATTATTTCTCCCACGTATTTACACCTTTGGATTTTCAAAATGACCATCACCATGCTGTAAGAAATGTACTTTACGATAGTCAAAAATAGCATTCCTCTGGATTACACGTTTGCAGAACATCTGAATAATGTACAGAGTGAAATTACCCATACGGATATGCTGTGATAAGGAGAGTTTTCAGAGTGACCAAGCAATTTGATTTATTGATACATTAATACATACATTACTGATACATCATTATAATGTTAAACTATGTGTATCACATAAATTCTCAGAGAACTTAACATTTCTGCCATCTTAAAATAGTGTTAGTCTGTCTCTTATTATATAGTATTACTTTAAACAAATATTAATAAATGTATATTATAAAAATATGTGTGATATACAAACCATTTGTATTAAATAGCACTGGTTTATTAATATTATACATTTAAAGCTATTTTATATAAGCAAATATATAGCTATAAATATATATCTGAATATTTATATCTATTTAATGTAAAATTTAAGTTATTTAATATATGAATACATGTGAAATACATTGGTAAGTGATAAATATATACGTCAAGTATATGAAACACGTTTATACAAGTTACATTTACTGTGTTAGAATGCCTTTAAATATAAATTTCTGAAATCACTTACAAACTATCTGAGAAAGAAATTTTCTATGGGTACTCATCCCTCAGATATCTATTTTTTATTTTTGAGATGTAAAAATTAACAACTAAACTTTTATGATGTAGATCAATTATCTTTAATATGAAGTATCAAAATATGTGTATTGTCATATAAATTTACAATTTCATGTATACATATATGTGTGTGTGTATATATATATATATATATATATATATATATATATATATATATGCCTGAATCAATTATAGTATACACTGACTTTGAGATTTTTCCCCTTTCTTCTCATATCTCAAGGTTATGCAAAATAACACACATCCTACGCAAAGTACCATAAACTGGCCTCGTCAGATGTTGGTTTTACTGTTAGAAGACCATGTATAATTAGGTACGCTGTGACATATCTTTGAGAAGCCCTAAACATTTTCAAGAATCCTAAGTCCAGCGTCCTTGAATTTGCAGGAGACTGAAGCAGAAGTTACAGGCTATAAGACCTCAAGCTGAGGCTGCTTCGTTCCTGAGTGATGGTCACCCTGCATCTGTGGGAGCCAGGACAGGTGCACAGAGGCATCTCTGGTGCCTGCCAATGTACATCCAAGTGAACATGCCAGAAGATGGGAGGAGTCAGGCCTGTAGGCTGTGGCATAAATTTCCATGCTGCTGATTTTGCAGAGGTCATTGAGACTGGTTTCATACTAGCATATTCTTATTTTTCATTTTATTTGAGTACCGAATAAATATCTTGGTTTAATTTGAAGATACATAAGGAAAGTACTCCCACTTTGAACATTTGCTGCCATAGTAATTTTAGCAGTTGGAAGGGTAATTACTCATATCATAGCTCTTCTAAGAACTTCTTGTTTTCTCCCCTGGCAGAAAAACAATCTAGAAGAGGCAATGTTTAAGAAAAAAATAAGTCTTAATAGTGAGAGAATTTGGAGTGTTTAAAATGACCTGGACCATAAGATCGCTGCAGATAGTGTTCGAATAATGTTAGAAAGACAGGAGGTTTTCAGTGACAGCCAAATCATCCTTATTTCTTGTGCGGTTGAGAACCATTAAAATTTTTGAAAGTTCCTCGATAATGTTTTTATTACTACATAATATTTTATTACATAAGAAGCTAAACTATATTTTATTTTTAAACGTTTACTTGTTTATTTTGAGAGAGAGAAAGAGAATGTGCGTGGGGGAGGGGCAGAGAGAGGGAGAGAGAGAGAATCCCCATCAGGCTCTGCTCTGTCAGCACTGTCAGAGCCCGGATGCAGGGCTCGATCCCATGAACTGCAAGATCATGGCCTGAGCCAAAATCGAGAGTTGGATGCTTGACTGACTGAGCCACACAGGTGCCCCTAAAATCCCTTTGAAAAATAAGTTGCTGTAAGCTAAGAGCTTGATTTAGGAATAGGCAATAGAACTGGAAATAAGAACATGGCAAATTTAGATCTAAAAGTCATGATAGTGGGCATTCGATTACTAGTGTTTTAAAAGTCGGCAAATTAATGCAGCGAGAAAAGAGAGAGAGTCCAGACAAAATGTCTGGCATTATATTAAAGGAAGCATTTGACAAATATAGCTCACACAAGGGGCTTCATGTTCTGTAATTCTGTTGCATAAGAGGTGTTTCCTTGATGATTTAATCTGAGGTCCCAAAAAGTGCAGATCGAAGCAAGATGTGTTGATAAATTACTTCTGTGCCAACCCTCCCTTTCAAGCCCTAGTGTTGCACTGGTGATAAGACTTCTTCATTCAGATATCATCAATTTGTGTTTTACGTGTCAGTATTTGTGTACTGTTCTGGGATCGAACCAACTGCTGGCAAAGACTATAAATGTTCACCAGAAACAGAGAAAAGTTACCTTTAATTCTGGTATGCATGTGGAAATATCCCATGTGATACTCAACAAAGTAAGAATAATCCTGTTAGAGCTAAATGAAAGAAATTAGTACAATAGCAAAATGTTGTGGAGGTTTACATTTAGTTAAGTTAGTGGTTTGGTGTTTTGTTTCGTTTTGTTTTAGGAAGAAACACCAGGAATAAGTTTTATTCTTACCAAGATAAAATTTGCAAATCAAAAAGAGGAAATGCATTAGAAACTAGGCATTGCTTTGCATTTCAGTAAAGAAATACTGAGTCTGTTAAATGTGGAAGGAACAAATGTCAGTGTTGACTTGTTCCACACTGATTTATGGCAGGAACGTCTGAAGTTTACAGTACCCCCCCCCCCCCCAACACACATGCATGGCATGGGGTGTGTATCATCGAAAGGTCATTGACAGAGGGAAATATTGCTACCAAGGAATTTCAACCAGAATGTGTTCTGTATAACAACATATTTTGTTGTTATGGAACTAAAACCATGTCACCTCTCTGAAGGTGTAAAATGGTTAGAATTAGTCTCAAAATTGATCCATCTGAATGAGTATCAAAAATAAAAATGTGTTATAATAGATCATAGGAGCAATGTCACTAAAAAGTCGGATTTTCTTTAAATGGCTCTTATTTTGGACCGTTTATTCCAAAGGCATACAAACTAAATTTTAACTCAAAAGATGGCACCTTACATGAAGATTTGAATCTTCAAGCCAACCCGTAGCTCTGGTGCTCTACAGGTGGCTTAGGGGCTCGCGTGGAAAGCGAGTCTGGTCTTTTTACTGCAGGAAGATTGCCACCAGATGGTACTGGAGCTGACGCCTCATGGCTCAAAGCATATGGCTCCACATATGTATGTTAGATTGGGAATATAAATGAAAACACCTTTCTTATTCCAGCTTTTGGTGCTCCGTATCTTTTCATTAGAAATGGAATTTTATTATGAAGAATCTTGTAACATTATTTTTTAAAGGCCTTGGTTTAAGTTACAAAGCCCTTAAACATACGATGTCTCAGTAACTTATTGCAGGAAGTGTAGGGAAAGGAACCTGGATTCTGGAATCTATCAGGTCCCAACTCTGGCCCCGGTTTTCTTTCTTATAAAACGGGTTTAATATTATCACCTCATGGAACAGCTGTATGGATTCAGTCTCAAGAACTCTGTAGGGGCACCTGGGTAGCTCAGTCGGTGAAGCATGCTAGTCTTGATTTTGGCTCAGGTCATGATCCCAGGGTCATGAGACTGAGCTCCCTGTTGGGTTTAAGCCTATGCTCAGCGTGGAGCCTATTTAAGAGTCTCTCTTTCTGTCACTCTGCGCCTCTCCTCTGCTCATGCGCACGAGCTCTATGTGTGTGTGTGTAAAGGACAGCTGGAGTTTCCAGCTTTAAATTTAAATTATTAAATTTAATTAAATTCCAGATTTAAATTTAATTAAATACCAGATTTAAATTTAAATCATCCTCCTCATTATTATTCTTAGTGTTTTCTTTCTGCTTGTTTCTATTTCAGTAATTGTAATTCTTGTCTCCACTGAGTTATTTCTCTCTGTTTTCTTTAATAATAGAGGTAGTTGTTTATATTTCTTTTGTATTAGTTACTTTTATCTCTATAGCACTGGTCTCGCTGTGTAGCTTGCTGCAAATAATTCATGTTGAATTTTAATTGACAGTCACAAGGCATGTCCTCAAAGAGCAGGATAATTTGGTAGGAAAAGCATCTTCCTCTTACTGAACATACTTCATAGGAGTCTTCATATTGTGAACCGAGATACTTTGAAAAAGGCATTTAAGTATATATACATTAATATAATTTACACATTTTAAATCAAAATTCATTAGAAGTCTTTTACAAACTGCCTAATTTGTATCTGTTCATCCATTTGCATAATTTTACATCTTGCTTTGGTATTAGTTAATGATGGGTGATGAATCTACCCATTGGATATTTCCAGTTTTGATTTTTATCTCCAAGGTTTTGACTAAAGTTTAATATATTTATTAGTATCTGTGGCATGTGTCCCAGGAGATTTGAAAAGATGTAATTCAACTAAATTAGAGTTAAAATGGTATTAAACCAAGTAATTCCTCTCTTTTGAAAATGTGTCTCCAAGGCACTGGGGAACCTGCTTGAAGCAGATTGAGCTCCATGACTCTTTCCAGCTTTAAAGCTTCAGTTTTTCGAGAAATTAATTGGTCATGATGTTGATGGGTAGGTAGTTGGGATTTATGGAGCTTATTGTTTACTTGTACATAACCTGTTTGTCACCATGTCTTTGCCGTCGTTATCCCATTAAAAACCTATCTTTGTTTCGGGAAATCAGCCATATTTTACATTTAGTCCCTCATCACTTTTCTGTTATCTTCTGCCATCTGCAAACCATTCGGGCTTGTCTAATTTATTCTGTGCTCTCACAGAATTCCAAGTAAGTAACCTTTCTTGAATAAATAAGTGACTTTGACATTATCTTTAAAAAGACCCAGAGTGTTTTGATCTGACTTGGATGGGTACTTCCAATTTCTCTCATTTCTTTTTATTACTACTCCACGGGAGAAAAACAGAAAAAGAGGAGATAGAAATAGACCTATTTTAAGCATTTATGTTACGTTTTAGAGCAGTCTGTTATTCTAGAATAGTGAAATAAGAGCCACACTAAAGCAGACCAGTTCTGATAAAAACAGTGATGGCCATTTACCTTAATGAGCTATTTTCATATGACACAGCGATGACCATTGTGCTCTGGGGTATATAAGATGTTTCTAAGTGATGATGACAGAAAAAAAAACATGGTGCAAATAATACTCTGCACTGAAGTTTGAGGTTATTAAAACTAGAGTCTCTTTGAGAGACTTATTAGTAGACCGCTGCCTACTGCCTGGGGACTCTGCCCTAGCACATGATATAGACTCTGAAGCCATGGGGCTGAAGATAAAAGTAGTGAAGTCAGTCCCCCATCTCTGTAAGGGATACATTCTCACACTCCCAGTTAATGTCTGAAATCATGATCGGTGCCAAACCCCCTATATGCTACATTACGTCCTAAACATACATAGCAATGGCAAAGTCTAATTTTATAAATGAGGCACAGTAATAGACTAACAACAATTACTACTGATAAAATAGAACAATTATAACAATATACTGTAATAAAAGCTATGTGAATCTCTCTCTCTCTCTCTCTCTCTCTCTCTCTCTCTCTCTCCCCCCCCCCCCCCAAATATCTTACTGTCCTGTATTTACCGTTCTTGTGATGATGTGAAGATGATAAAATGCCTATCCAATCAGATGAAATGAGGCGAGTGTCACAGGTGTTGTGACATAGCTTGAGGCTTTAGATCATCTGCTTCTGGACCATGGTTGACCCGGGTAACGGGAACCATAGAAAGTGAAACGCGGATAAAGGGGACTACTGTAGAACTGTCAGACTGATAGAAGTCGATGTGCTAATAGGTCACAGATTTATAACTTGCTGGAATACACACACATACACACCCAGTGATAAGATACACAGAACATAAAATTTACCATTTTAGCCATTTTTAGGTGTACAGTTTTGTGGCATTGTGTACATTCGCATTGTTGTCCATCTGTCACCACCATGATGATCTCCAGATCACCAGACCTCCAGAATTTCATCTTCCCTACTGAAACTCTGTACATGTGAAGGAATAATTCCCCAGGCCGTTCTCCTGGAGCTTTGGAAAACCACTGTTCTACCTCCTGCCCTTGTGAATTAGACAACTCTTCACTCCCAGCTGCTGTGTGTCCTTGGATGTAAAGTGAATCTCTCGTAGACAGCATATAGTTGTATCCTGGTTTGTTTTGGTTTATCCATTCTGCCAATCTGTGTCTTTTGATGGGGAATATATTAGTCAGCTAGAGCTGCCGTAAAAGAGTACCACAAATTGAGTGACTAAACCAACAGAAATGGATTTCCTCACCGTTCTGGAGGCTAGACGTTCAAGATGAAGGTGTTGGTGGGGCGGTTCTTCCGAGGGTCCTTTCCTTGACTTGTAGATGGCTGTGTTCTCCCTGTGTCTTTGCAAGGTCATCCCTCTGTGGGTGTCTGTGTCCTAATCCTCTACTTATGGGGTCACCACTCATACTGTAATAAGGCCACCCTAATGACCTTATTGTAACTTACGTCCTCAAAAACCCTCTCTCCAAATGCAGCCACATTCTTAAAGACTGGGGGTAGGGCTTCAACTTGTGAATTTTAAGGGAACACAATTCAGCCAAAACATGTAGCTGATTACACATAAAGAAAGTACTGATTGAGGGATGCCTGGGTGGCTCAGTCAGTTAAGCATCCGACTTCGGCTCAGGTCATGATCTCATGGTTTGTGAGTTTGAGCCCCAGGTCAGGCTCTGTGATGACAGCTTGGAGCCTGGAGCCTGCTTCGGATTCTGTCTCTCTCTCTGTCTCTCTCTCTCTCTGCCCCTCCTTCGCTTGTGTTCTCTCTCTCTCTCTCTCTCTCTCAAAAATAAAAACAAAAGAAAGTACTGATTGGAAGGCACTTATTTTGACCGTTTTTATTTGTTTCCTGCATGCCCTACAGCCTTTTTTTTTGTCCCTCATTTCTCCTATTACTATCTTCCTTTGGTTTAGTTGATGTTTGGTAGTGACCTATTAGGATCCCAATCTCAGTTCCTGTTGTGCATATTCCATAGGTACTTTCTTTGAGGTTGCCATGAAGATTACACGTAAGATCCCAAAATTATGACAATCTGTCTTAGAATGATACCAACTTAACTTCAACCACATACAAAACTGTGTTCCTTCACTCTGCCCTCACCACCACTTTATGCTATTGATGTCACAGATTGTATCTCTATTTATTGTGTATCTATTAACACAGACTTGCAATATTTTTATGCTTTTGTTTTTTTTAAATATGAAATTTATTGTCAAATTCGTTTCCATACAACACCCAGTGCTCATCCCAGCAGGTGCCCTCCTCAATGCCCATCACCCACCCTCCCCTCCCTCCTACCCCTCATCAACCCTCAGTTTATTCTCAGTCTTTAAGAGTCTCTTATGGTTGGCCTCCCTTCCTCTCTTTTTTTTTTTCCCTTCCCCTCCCTCTGTGGTCTTCTGTTAGGTATGTTTTCACTCTCATGTGGATCCTCCTTTTGTCTTTTAAATCATGTAGAAAATTTTAAAAATGGAGTTTCAAACCAGAATTACATAATAGAGTTTTTAAAAAAGATTTCTGTCTATAATTCCTTTTACAAGAGAACTTTTGTGTTTTCATCTTGTTTTGAGTTATTGTCTAGTGCCCTTTCATTTCAATTTGAAGGACTCCATTTAATGTTTCTTATAGGGCCGATCTATTAGTAATGAATTCTCTCTGCTTTTTTAGTTTGCTTTTCTTTTGGTCTGTTTATGCCTTAATTTTCCCTTTATTGTGGGGGAAGGTTTTGCAGGATAGAGAATTTTCAGTTAACATGAGCTTTTCTTTCAGCCCTTAAATATTTCACCTAATGTCTTTTGTCCCACGGGGTTTCTGCTGAGAAGCCTGATGGTTTTGTTGGCGATCTTATTTGTGATGGGGTGCTTTTCTCTTTCTGCTTTCAAGATTTGTTGTTTTTGTCTCTTGACAGTTTGAGTATGTGTCTCATTGTGGGTTGCATTGACTTTATCCTACTTGGAGTGTGTTTAGCTCCTTGGATTTGTATATTTGCATCTTTACTCAAATGTGAGAAGCATTCAGACATTATTCAAATTCATGTTTAAGACAGTTGTGTTATAGTCTTCGTCTGGTAAGCCTGATGCATGTGTTTCTTCAGGGACTGTTTCTGGAGATTAATTTCATTCCTTTGAATTGGGCACATCTTTCTATTTTTGTATGACTTGTGATCTTTGTGAAAAAATGTTCACCTGAAGTAAACAGTTTCCTCTCCCAGTTTTTGCAGAATGGTGTGGAAGACCTTTATAAATTAGTGGGCCCCTGAGCCATAGGATTAGCCTGGCATGAAGACTTAAGGTCTTCTCAGGTCTCTTCTGGGAATGTGTGCCGTCTGGGTCTGTGCGTATGCTTTTCCAGACCCCCATCCAGCTGCTTTCTGATATGTTACTACCCCAAAGAGCCTCACTCCAGCTCCTTCCCAGGATCTTAGATGTTCCGTTGTAACTTCTTGGCCCCAGATACCTGCATGGCTGCAGCCCCTTCGCACTTTACAAATGCAGCAGTCCACCAGCGCCTTCCGTGGCTTCTGGCTGCCTTTCCCCATATGAGCTCCAAGGCAGGCGAGACAAAAACCGGTCTCTCATGCAGCCCACAGGCCAGAATTTGCAAACAAGCTTCTCCACCCTCGGGGAAGGAACCAGGAATGAGGTCAGGAATGAAGGTGTGAAGCAAGGCATGTTAAACCCTCAAGAATTCTCCTGCCCTCATGGATGTGGCTTTTCCTCATTGGGCGTTTGCTTGACTGCTGTTGACTTCTGACTGGTATCCAGAGTTCCTACAAAGTTATTTTATTTCGTCTGTAGTTTTTATTTGATGTTTCCATGCTGGGGTGAGGGCCTGCAACTTCCTGTTCCACCATCTTACTGATGCCACTGCCCTTCTTGCTGGATAATTTTTAAATGATAGTGAGAAAAACAAATATTTAAATACGAAAGAAAATTTCAGAGGTGAATCCATTTCTCACACCCCACTGCAAAATGAGTATTAGATGATATAAAAATCTCAATTAAAACCTGTAAGAAATGAAGATTATTTTGGAATGATGAAGTGCTTCCTAAGAATAAATTTATTTAACATACTTTAGTAAGATTTGTACTTAATGAGGGATTACGTCCATATTGCAATTTCATTCTAACTTAGCAATGAAAACTGAATCTTGCTGTGATTATTGTCATTTTTTATGCACAGTTTTAATACTGTTCTTAAGGATTTCAGTATCTACCTAGATATATTTTTTCTCATGGAATCATTTAAAATATATGTGGAGAAAAAAATATATATAAATCTATTATATATAGTTAATATTTTATATGTATTATAAATATATAAATATGATCTGGACGTATATATTATAGATAGATATAGATATAGATAGGTAATGAAACAATCTATTTAAATGGGTTTAAACTGTAGGAAACACGAGTTACCCAATAGGATGTTAAGGTAGGGTAGGTTCCTGAGTTGTCAAATTTTCTGTCTCAACTATGATATCAAGGGTCCAGGTACTTGGTATATATATATTCTCCATTTATGATATACCCTCCATTCTTGGAACATAGCAGTATGGCACCAACAATTCCACATTCGAAATCCAGACACAGAAAGATCCAGAATAAAAACAGAAATGGTCTTTGTTGGCTCACTGGAATGTCTTCCCAGTGGCACAGCTCCAGACTTTCCCTCATGTCTCACTGAACAGAATTGAGTCACAAGCCCCCTGTTGAGCTAATTTATGGAAAGAAAGAAGGAATTGCCTCGGCTGGATTAGACAACTTAGATAGGGTGGGGTGGGTGTTGGAGTGGCAGCTACTCTATCCAATAAGCAAGCGCGTCCTTTAAAAACCCTTCTGTGATTGTACAACATCCCCATAGGAGGAAGGCTCCTCATGGAACACATTCAGAAAATACATCAGCATGTTTGTAAAAGAAGAATGATACTCATTTTTTTTTTTTAGTCCAATGATAAACATGTTCAATGTTTAAAACATAATAGGTAATTTTATTTAAATTATGTCTCATCTGGGCATTAACAAATAATTAGTGTCTTCATCTGTGGGTCTTCTGTATAAACTGTGGCATTTTACTATTCTGTTCTTTTTTGTCCCATCATGCTATTAGTTGTGACCTATTGTAAAGTTGAACATAAGGAGAAAAGGTATTTTTTAAAATTAAATTTTGACCACGTCAGTAGAAGAAGGGCTCAGACTAAAGAATGTTGGCATCCTTTCACTGGATAGGAAGTCTTTATTTTTCAGACATAAAAATAAAGATGTATTTTAATATATCTAACATGTCTTAATTCTAAAATAAATTGCATTTTTAAAGTCATGATCTAAGAACCAAGACTGCCTAACATAAATTTATTCTCTGAGGATTTCTCCAACAGCTAACCAAATTTACAAGAATGTTTCTCTCTATTATAGTGAGTCAAGGAGGCGTTGCGTTGGTCTCTGACATGTGTCCAGATCCCGGGATTCCGGAAAATGGAAGAAGAGCAGGTTCCGACTTCAGGTAGGAGATACAGAAGTTATTTGAAAAGCATGTGATTTTCTAAAATATATATAATTTCAACTTGTTGTCCTTAACTCTGATGTCCTTCTGATTTAAAGATACAACTTCTCAATTATTATGGGGCTCTTATATGTAAGGCATACTGTGTAAAAATCTAAGACAGACTGTGTTTAAAACTTCCACGTGGTGTAGAGTTGATGCCTTTCACTATATGAGCCAGTATTAAATATTTAACCCTAAATGAATATAATCAAAATTTGTCTCAGGGGTTTTTTTTTTTCCGGTTTTTCATTAATTACCATCTCCTATTCTAATGCATTTTGGTTAATGTTTAAAAAAATAGATGGGGCAAAAATTTAACTATAGCCTCATAATTATTTCATTCAATTTTTAGAATAATGAATGTAAGTGGCAGTCAATGCAATTTATTTCAGAAAATGTTATGATTCACTTTACTAGGATCATGATGAGCTAGAGACTACTTTCCAGTTGTGACATTATTAATGTAGTGGTGATTGTAATAGTGTATTATAATTATAATGCCATTTATATTTATAATGATTACAATATCATTTCTTTGCATTTTTGAATTCCTTTCCATTAGTTCCAGAAATGTTTGCCAGTTTACAAGATGGATACACATACTGGGAGTAAGCTTCAAAATAAAGAATACAGGGGGTTGGGAAAAGTGCTTTCCTCCCTTAAATTTTCACCATTTTGACAGGGAAACAATAAAGATACATGTAGAGAGCTTGGGCTACCACAGTAAGAGGAAACTGAAACAGTCGCTGTGCCACTAGAGAAGGAAGAAGGAATATTCCTCAGTGAAGCTGGAGTAGCAATGGCCATTTGGGGAAATTTTATTTAATTTTAATTATTTACTGATGTATAGTTAACAAGAGTGTTGTATTAGTTTCAAGTGTGCAGTATACTAGTTCACTGATGTTACACATTTCTCAGTACTCATCAAGATGAGTGGATTCTTGACCCCTTTGTGTGTCTCACCCCTCAGTCCCCCGCCTCCATTCTGGTAACCGACAGCTCTCTCGGTTTCTAAGAGTCTCTTTTTTTGTCTCTCTGTTTCTTTCGTTTCCTAAATTCCACATATGAGTGAAAAAGACAAGTAGCGATAGTAATTTTGAAAAGGTTAGAGAAAGAATAAAATTGTCTACAGGCTGGCTGTAATAAAGTTGGTATAATTATAGACACATATACTTTTTTTTCCATGAAAAGGAAACAAAGAAAATACACACGATAACAAAATGCGTTTGACTTCCTAGAGGTGTCCGCCTTGTTTGAAGTGGATGGGAGATCATGTGGTTTACAGGTTAAAGATACCAAGTTTGAGTGTAGCTAGGGGAGCTGGTGTTTCAGTTCAAGTTCCTTTGAAGCAGAGCCTGAGACAGGATTCTTCTTCAAGTGATTTTTTTTTTTGTTGTTTGGAAAAGCGCTCTTTGGAGAAGGGCAGTGGGGGAAACAAGGCAGGCAGAGTGAAAAGCTCAGACACAGGCTGGTTCTCGCTGCTGAGGAGCTTCAGTCCGAACCCACAGGGACTCTCAGGGAACAGGTCACATCGACCAGCTGGCTCCCCCTCCGGTACCCACCCTCCCTGGCTGCCCATTATTGGGTTCCTTCTTTTGGCTCAAGGAAGTTCTCCAGAGCACAGCTTGGTTGTGGGTATTTGTGAGCACTCTCAGTGGGTTCTCTGACAGAGACAGGTGCTGGCTTCCACCAGCAGATAAAATAGCAGTCAGCCGAAGGCACCAGGAATTCTGTCTTTTGCAAAGCAAGCAGATACACGAAATGTACACATTCTTGCTGGAATCCATAGAGCTTTTTATGTTTTGATTTCCTTCCTTATCTCAAAAGTGACCTCCTCCACTTGCCCCTTCCCCATTTCACCCTGGAAAAAATGCTCCCCTTGCCTCACTCCCAGAGAACTGTACACGCTCTCCCATGATTCTTCATTATTGTTCACGTGTCCGTTTTCCCCATCCAGCTCACGCTTCTCCAGTGCAGGGATGGTATTTTATTCACTCCGGCTTCCTCAGTGACTGAAATGGTGCCTGGCCCACGGGCACTCGCGGTATTATTCAAGTGCCCCTTGCGTGTGAGGGAGATTGTCCATCCAGCACTCTGTCATCCCTGAAAATCTTTGCAGGGATCTGGGAACTTCCTTGGTCTGTTTTGGAATAGCTCTGTTTTAAAACATGATGAGTTAAATGCTGTCTGACAATGCCAGGTTCAAATTGTATGCTATGGTAAAAGGAACTAGAGAAACTTCTTTTCTTTTTTAATTTTTTTTAAATTTTTATTTATTTTTGAGACACAGAGAGACAGAGCATGAATGGGGGAGAGGCAGAGAGAGAGGGAGACACAGGATCCGAAGCAGGCTCCAGGCTCCGAGCCATCAGCCCAGAGCCCGACGCGGGGCTCGAACTCACGAACTGTGAGATCGTGACTTGCGCCGAAGTCAGACACTCAACTGACTGAGCCACCCAGGCACCCCAGAGAGATTTCTTAACCTCCAAAAGTTGACAAGGAGCTCAGAGACATCCAGGGCCAGTATCGGTTCAGCACAAGCACAGCAACGGAGCATTTTATGAGCACCTTAGATGAATGTGCTGGTATTTACTCTGCTCATTCTTACAACAGCCTTATTTCTGAAGAAGAGGTTCAACGTTGGGGTAAACATTAGCCCCTGGGGTTATGTGTGTCTTCGGGACAGCCAGTGAAGGAAGGAAAGGAGTTACCGTATCTCAGATGAGACATTCACGCTTTCAAATCCTGACTTTCCTGGGGAATCTCTATATTGTTTCCATGTCTCCAAGTTCATGGCAATTGAATAATATAACAGCAGAGAAAGAGATTTGAAAGAGTAAATTTCCTATAAGACTAAATACAAATGTAAATATTTTTGCCATCTATGGACGTGTGTGTGTGCGCAAAACTGTGATAGTCCAGGGGCACCTGGGTGGCTCAGTCAGTTAAGCATCCGACTTCGGCTCAGGTCACGATCTCATGGTCCGTGAGTTCGAGCCCCGCGTCGGACCCTCTGCTAACAGCTCAGAGCCTGGAGCCTGTTTCAGATTCTGTGTCTCCCTCTCTCTCTGCCCCTCCTCCGCTCATGCTCTGTCTCTCTCTGTCTCAAAAATAAATAAACGTTAAAAAAAAATTTAAAAAACTGTGATAATCCGGTTATAGTAGCTTTTTCTACACTTCAGAGGACTAGATCTCTAGATGATGCTCACAACTACAAATAAACAGTTTTCAGTTTTTCTTTCTAATGTGAATGAATTCTGTTTCTTTTCCTTGCCTGAAAGAACTGGCCAGGACCTATCTTATGAGGTTGAATATAAATGGTAAGCCTTTCCTGCTTCATTCAGTTTTTAATGTTTTATTTATTTTTAGTAATCTCTACCCCCATCATGGGGCTCCAACTTATGACCTTGAGATCAAGAGTCACATGCTCTCCCCCAGCCAGGCATCCTCATTCTTGCTTTATTCTTGATCTTTGGTGGAAGGCATTCTGGTTTTCATCATTGAGTGATACTAGCTGTAAGGTGTTTATAGATTATTTTTATCATGCTGAAAAAGCGTCCTTCTATTTGTAGTTTGTTGTAGGTTTTTATCATGAATGGATATAGATTTTCTCAAAAGCTTTTTCTAGATCTATTGAGATGATCTTTTCTGTTTAGTTTTTAATATGATTAATTACATTGACTGATTTTTCTTGCATTCTGGGATAAATTAATTTGGTCATGATGTATCATCCTTTTTATATACTGTTGGCTTTGATTTGCTAATTTTGTTTTAGATTTTTGCATGTATGCTCATGAGAGATATTAGCCTATGGTCTTTTCTTGTAATTTCTTGATTTTGCTATCAGAGTAATGCTGGTCTCATCAAATTAGTTAGGGAATATTCTGTGCTCTGGAATATCCTGAAAGAATTTGTGTAGAGTTGATAACATTTCTTTCTTCAGTTTTTGAGAGATTTATCAGTGAAGTCATCTGGAGGTGCAATTTCCTAACAAAAAGTTTTTAAATTACAGTACAACTTTTTTTCTACATACAAACCTGTTCAGGTTCTTACTCTGCTTAAGTAAGTAGCTTTGATAGTTTGCATCTTTCAACGTATTTTTCAGATTTTTATCCAGGTTGTCAAATTTATTTTCATAAAGTTATTCATAATATTTTCTCATTGTCCTTTAAATGAGTAGTGGTGGCAGAATTGCAATTCCTGACCTTGGTAATTTGTGTTTTCTATTTTACCAGACCCACTTGACTCGTGATATGTCAGTGTTATTGATCTTGTCAAAAAAAAAAAAATCTACATTTGGTGTCACTGATGTTTGTCTATTGGTTTTATTTGTTTCATATTCCATTGAATTCTGCTCTGGTCTTTTATTATTTTCACTCTTCTGATTACAGTGGGATTTATATGCTCTTCATTGTGAAGTTTCTTAAGATTGAAGCTGTGATTTAAGATTCCTTTTTCTTTTCTAATGTGGGTGTTCAGTGCTTTAAATTCTACTCCAAGAATGGATTTAACTGTATCATGTATAAATAGCATGTTTTCCTTTTCATGCAGTTCAGAATACTTCCTATTTTCCCTTGTGATTACTTGTGTAATCCATGGGTTATATAAAAGTGTTCTATTTAGTTTCCAAATATCTAGGGATTTCCCCAGGTTCTTTGTGGTCAGAGAACATACTTTGTATGACTTAAATCCTTTTAAATTGACCAAGAATTGTTTTCTGTCCTAGAATATGCTCCATCTTGGTAAGCATCTTATGTGCACTGGAAAGAGTGTATGTTCTGCCATAGTAGGGTAAAATGTTCCCTGAAGGTCTGTTAGATCAAGTTGGATGACAGCATTGGTCAAGTCTTTTGTATCCTCACTGACTTTCTGGCCACTTGTTCTGTTGTTGAGAGAAATATGTTGAAATCTCCTGCTATGATTGTGGGTTTGTCTATTTCTTATAGTTTCATCAGTTTTTGCTACATGTCTTTGGAAGCTGTGTTATTAGTTACGTATGTGTCTGTTGTCTTTTTAATGAATGCATACCTTTGATGTTAGGAAGTGTCCCTCTTTATCTTGGATAGTATTTTTTGCTCTGAAATACACTTTGCCTTGGTCTATCCTAGTCACTCCAGCCTTCTTCTGACATTTGTGAGTATGGTGACACTATATATGCGTTCATACTCCTGCTTCTGCGTTTAATATGTTCCACTATGTTGTTTTAGTTAACATATTTTTAAAAATCCTGCCTCACATATGGTTGAAAAATAAATGAATATTTGGGGCACCTGGGTGGCTCAGTTGGTAAAACTTCCGACTTCAGCTCAGGTCACCATCTCACAGTTCGTGGGTTCGAGCCCCGCCTTAGACTCTGTGCTGACAGCACAGAGCCTGGAGCCTGCTTTGGATTCTGTGTCTCCCTCTTTCTCTCTGCCTCTCCCCCGCTCATGCTCTGTCTCTGTCTCTTGAAAGTAATAAATAAACGTTAAAAAAATTAAAAATAACAAATGAATATTTATTGTTTTCCTCCAAGTTTTTATTCCAGTTCTAGTTAGTTAACATACAGTATAATATTTGCTTCAGGTGTAGAATTAGTAATTCATCTCTTCCAGACAACACCTAGCACTCATCACAAGTGCCCTCCTTCATCCCCTTCACCTGTATAACCAATTCCCCCATGCTTCCGTCCAGTAACCTTCAGTTTGTTCTCTACAGTTAAGAGTCTGTTTCTCGTATGTGCCACCATGAGTTTGACAGTTTTCCAATGCTTAAATATCTTTCCAATAAGATACATAGACATATATAATAGGTGATACTATAAAAATTGATAAAGGATATTTTCTTTTAAAAAATTTTTTTAAGTTTATTTATTTTGAGAGAGACAGAGACAGTGTGAGCAGGGGAGGGACAGAGAGAGAGGGAGAGAGAGAGAAAGAATCCCAAGCAGGCTCCGTCCGCACTGTCACCAAGGAGCCTGACGCGGGGCTGGAACCCACATACTGTGAGATCATGACCTGAACCAAAGTCACATGCTTAACGACTGAGCCACCCAGGTGCCCTGATAAATGGTATTTTCTTAAATGTTGGCTGCAGCTTGGAATATGGATTCATAACAATAAACATTTTATACGTCTTTGTCTTAAAAGCCACTGATCTAGCTATCATATTGAAATGTTTTATTCATCCATGATTTTGTACCATCATGCATTGGTCATTTGACAAATCATGATTCTTTGAGTTTTGAGTTCTTCCGAATGTTGATACATTTCACTACACAATGTCAAAAACATTGCATATTTTAATATCTCTCTATATCTTATTGGAAAAATATTTAAGCATTGGGAAGCTGTCAAGGTCATGATGGCACATACAAATTTTCAGAATTTCTAATTTCTATTAGACCACTTGAATTTTATCATTGGTGACAAATTTTGTAAATTATTTTTCTTAAATAAAAGGCTCATTCAGTAGCCCTCAGTTTGTTCTGTATATTGAAGTGTCTCTTATGGGTTAGCCTCCTTCTCTGTTTTTATGTTATTTTATTTTTCCTTTCATTTCCCTATGTTCATCTGTTTTGTCTCTTAAAATACACATGTGAGTGAAATCATATTTGTCTTTCTCTGACTGATTCACTTAGCATAATATGCTCTAGTTCCATCCATGTAGTTGCAAATACCAAGATTTCATTCTTTTTGATCACTGAGGAATATTCCAGTGTGTGTGTGTGTGTGTGTGTGTGTGGACACGTGTATATACATGCTTTGGATTCTGTGTCTCCCTCTCTCCCTCTTCAGATTCTGTGTCTCCCTCCCTCCCTCTGATAGCTAGATCAATGGCTTTTAAGATAAAGACGTATTAAATGTTTATTGTTATGATTCCATATTCCAAGTTGCAGCCAACATTTAAGAAAATACCATTTATCAGGGCATGTATATGTACATGTACATGTATATATGTATACACACACACACACACACACACACACACACACACACACTACTTCTGTATCCACTCCTCAGTCGATGGACACTTGGGCTCTGTAGTTTGGCTATTCTTGATAATGCTGCTGTAAACATTGGGGTCCATGTGCCCCTTTGAATCAGCATGTTTGTATCCTTTGAATAAATACCTAGTAATGCAATCGATGGTTCAAAGGATAGTTCTATCTTTAACTTTTTGAGGAACCTCCATACCATTTTCCAGAGTGGCTGCACCAGTTTGCATCTGGGGGATGGGCTAAATGGGTGATGGGCCGTAAGGAGGGCATTTGTCAGGATGAGCACTGGGTATTGTATGTAAGTGATGAATCACTAAATTCTACTCCTGAAACCAGCACTACACTCTACATTAACTAAATTGAATTTAAATTTTAAAAAAGGAGCTGTAAATAACATGTTTGACGAATACTCAAATGCTATCAATAATAGCTTATTAGTTATTTTTTCAAATAAGTTTCATGAAAATAAAGCAGTTGATTCAGCTCACAATTCAAACAATTTCAACGAGTTTTTCCTTGAGATCATGTAAGGCGTCAGTATGTACCACAGATGCATAGGTATTCAGTGATCAAGATTTATCAAAAGTAATCATTTTTCCTGCTTCATCAAGGACTTTCTTAAGTGATGCTGGCCTTCCTTTTCCTCCCCTCCTCCTGCTCCTCCTCCTCCTCCTCCTCCTCCTCCTCCTCCTCCTCAGTCTTCTCAGTCTCGTGCCTGATGCTATGGCTTCCATTTGTGTTAGGTCACTATTGGGTTTGCTCACCATTGCCCTTTTACCATCAGTGGACATAGCAACCCATGGGGAAAAAGCATACATCTTTTAGTATTATTATAAAAACAGTCTAATATAAAAATATCGTACCCTCTGAAAAGGTCTCACTACCCACCTGAGGGATCTGTGGGCCACACCTTGAAACGAGGTACACTACATATGGAAGTTGAGTCAATTCAGCCTAAAAATAATTGTTAGAGTCATGTGGAGGAAGGATATATGAACAAAGAAACATGCTATTCAGTTATTTGCTGCGTTGTAACTAAATTAAAAGTCATTGCCATCCCTACTGGTGGTTTAGGACTGTGTAGTGACCCTGGGCATCCGATGTACCAAGTCTTTATTTCATCGACTGCCTCCACCCAGGCGACGGTAGAATCCATGTGTGTTCATATGCAGGCTGTAAGACCATGGCCATGTAAACATACCTCATGACCATTAAGTGAGGTGATATGTCCTAGGCTCAGCATATAATAAGCTGACTATAAATGCTGGTGTTTTAAAAAGAAGGAGGCTGTTCTTGATTGTTTAAATTCTTTTGGAGACTGTTTTTAATGAAAAGCAATTCAGTTCTTTCTAAATTCATGTAATCAAAACTAATGACTAACATATAATCCAATCTAATGACCAACATTGTCAAGATGAGTGGATGAATTCATTTGTAGTTACCACTGTAATTATATATAATTTGGGGCTTTTTCTGTTTAAAAAATGTTCACTATATTAGGTTGGTAAAATACTCCTCATCTGATTTTATTTATACTATTATTTTTGTTTCTATGGAAATCTTTTTTTTCCATAGACAATCTAAATATTAACTCCAGTATTATATATAAAGAATTATAAATAATTGAAGCCTAAAATTTGAACTTTCCTTATTTGAATTCAAACTATTTGGGGGACAATTTTCTGATTTTTTTTCCACCCTTGACCACTCTCTAAGAGACAAAGTGAATTCATTAGAACGGAATATTTATGAGTAGATTGATAGAAAATTCATATATCAGTTTGTAAAGGATGGAGCTGGAGTAGGGTTGGAGAGTTTGTGGACGGATACGGACATCTATTTCCTATGCTGGTAGGATAGATACTGTAGGTGCAGACAGATACCGTTATCCCAACTTTTGCAAATATGGCTATTGAAATTCAGAATGTTAACATGCCACGATGCTATAACTAGTCATGGTCATAGCTGGGACTGGAAACCAGATCTTCTTGACTCCAAAGCCTCTCTTGGTCCCAAAGATCTGTAATGAGGAAAATCACATTGACTAAATATCTTCACACCTGTCATGCAGGACCGCCGGATAGGGGTGTGCGGGGTGTGGACACCACTAGTTAGCCATATGAGGAGTCAAGATGTGGTTCACACCTAACCTTGAGCTCACCATTCCAAGCCTTACACCTTAACATGGGGTTACCCTACACTCAGCACAAGGGAATCTGTGTTCTAACTGATAAGAGTGAGTGTCATGTTGTAATTTTGCATAAAGGATCCACTTAGACTAACCACACATGCTACACACTGCTGGGTTAATAGGTTCTTTATAAACATTGTGTAAATATTGTGTTTTATATGCAAATATTATATAGCCACATGTTATACGTTCTGTGTCAGTCGTATAAACATTATACACAAAATAAATATAAATATTATACTTTATATTGTTGCTCCATGTTATAGTATAGGTTTTTTGTGTGTATTATTTCCAACCCTCAGATCTATTCTTTATAAAATTTTTAATCGCATGTAATAGATGCTGACATTGCATGTAGGGACCCCCGGATTTCCATAAAACATGGGCTTCCATTCTCTTCCGTGGCTCTCCTTCCTTTTCTTCCGTAAGTGTGACTGTAACTCACCTCCGTGGCAGAAACCCATTTGATAAAGATCCTAAATTTATGCAACCTGTAGTACCCATCCTAAAAGTCCCTCCTCTCCAGCATGGCCACTGCTACCCTGCAATTCTTAGCCCTATTCTTAACCAAATATGGTTTTCCCTGCTACCACACCTAAGCCACGGTGAAAACTTTCCTCAGGTGACAGACGTCTCACAGGCAGATTAGAGCAGGCTAATAAAGAAACTCAAGGAGCTTGAAGACGCAGAACTGGGGGACACTGACATGCCCCATGGTTCTCCCGAGGATTCATTCTTTGTAGGACA
The DNA here is from genome assembly GCF_028018385.1 of Neofelis nebulosa. Taxonomy (NCBI): domain Eukaryota; kingdom Metazoa; phylum Chordata; class Mammalia; order Carnivora; family Felidae; genus Neofelis; species Neofelis nebulosa. Next base: position 3,983,061 of record NC_080784.1, on the reverse strand, counting down.
GGGTATTTTTCAGTCATCTCTGCCTTTGCCCAACCGCACAGTTGTCTTCTATTTGTAGGATAAGGGGTCTTTGCTCTCACTTCGCTTCAACCCATTGTTTCAACTTCTTCAGCAGAGTTTTTCGTGTCGCATATTTATGTTTCTGTCACATTAAATGTATGCTCCCATCATGTTGGATTATGAGGCCCTAAAGGAAAGAGGACAGCACAGAATTTATTGATTTTATTTATTACTGTGCCCCACATATGGGAGATACGTTTTTATATTGAATTGGAATAAGGTGATGCTAACAAGACGTCCCTAGGGGTATGCAGTCATAGCCTAATTCGTACCCTGCAAACCCACCAAGTTAGCCACCGTTGGTCAGACTTTGATTAAAACATGACCTGTGCTCACAAAGGGAATTTGGGTATTGGAAGAGTGATGGTTGTGACTTAAAAGTAAACACTTCATTTGTATGGTTGGTGATTATGGAGCACTGTTCAAGTTAACACCATCTGCTCTTACGTCGTCGCCCATTTCTCAACAGATCTCACGTTTAGACACTCTGTGGAGTCAAGGGGCGTCAAGTGGAATTATGTGTCACCCAGTGAAAGGAGAAACCGGGGTGCATAAAAGAAAATTACATAATCGATGAGAAGCGGAACAAAATCCATTACCTAAGTCTCTTGATAAACTGCTGTTTATTTCTAGTACCTTCCACATTCAGCCCCTCTTCCTTTTCTTGTAACACATCAGTAATTCTCTCTCTTTTTTTAAAGGGTTTTTTAAAAATTTTTTAAATGTTTATTTCTGAGAGAGAGACAGAGCATGAGTGGGGGAGGGGCAGAGACAGAGGGAGACACAGAGTCCAAAACAGGCTCCAGGCTCTGAACTGTCAGCACAGAGCCCAACGTGGGGCTCGAACTCACGAACCGTGAGATCATGACCTGAGCCGAAATCAGATGCTTAACTGACTGAGCCACCCAGCTGCTCTCCCTCCTCTCTTTTTGGTGTTCTTTCCACTAGTAATTCTCTTTATAGCTTTAGTACTTCCCTACTGTAGGTCAGTTTCAGTGACATCAGAGCCACCTGCCTTTTGTTACATGAAAATACAAAGAATTGCATGACCAGGATATAAACCAAGAAACAAATTTGGCATTCTTTTCCTCAAGAATTGCTATTGATTAAGTTCTCTCATGGACTCAGTTTTTATTAATTTTATTAATTTTAATTACAGTATAATTGGCATACAGTGTTATATTAGTTTCAGGTGTGCAACAATGCAGTAATTCAACAGTTCTTTTTTTATATAAAGTGTATATATTTATTTTGAGAGAGAGAGAGAGAGAGAGAGAGAGATCATAAGCACGGGAGGGGCAGAGAGGGAGGGAGAGAGAAAGAAAAGAAGGGGAAAAGTAAACTCAGCGTGGAGCCCGAAGTAGGGCTCAAACTCATGGCCCATGAAATCTTGACCTGGGCAGATGATTCAGTAATTCCGTCCATCACCTGGTGCTCATCATAACTGCACTCCTTAACCCCCATCACCTGTTTCCCCCTCCCCCCATACATGTCCTTTCATTGAGTCATTTTTCAATCATGTTTGAGTAGGGGGAGGGGCAGAGGGAGGAAGAAAGAGAATCCCAAGCAGCCTCCATGCCCAGCACAGAGCTCTATGCGGGGCTCGATCCCACGACCGTGAAATCATGACCTGAGCAGAAGTCAAGAGTCAGACGCTCAAGTGACTGAGCCACCCAGGTGCCCCTAGGGCATTTAAAAAAATGTTTATTTATTTTTGTGAGAGAGTACAGGAGCAATGGAGAGAGGGAGACAGAGAATCCCAAGCAGGCTGCACGTTGCCAGCACAAAGCCCAACGTGGGTCTGGAACCCACGAACCGTGAGATCATGCCCTGAGCCAAAGTTGAATGCTCAACCAACCGCGTCACCCAGGTGCCCCAGCCCCTAGGCCATTGTTTAAATGACGGAGGAACGAGGGAAAACCAGGCAAATTGTCAGCCACTGCAGGTGTTACTGTGGTGGTGGTCAAGGGTATTAGTGAATTGACATCTTGCCGTGGACAGAGAGAATAGTGTGGAGGCTGTCTGGGAACTTTGGTTACCTCCATCTTGTACAGTCGCCTGTTTTCTTGCTTTGTTGGAGTTCTTCTGTTGCTTCCTATTTTTCTTTCACTTGCTATGGTGGGAAATTTAATTCTACTTTGAAGTGATGTATAAAGCAGTATTTTGGTGTCCTGTGCAGTGACAGTTCTCCCCGTCAGCTCTTTTTTGTTTCTGTTGTATGTTTTCCATGACACGTTGGTATCATCTATCTTCCCTACGTTGTTCAGAGATACTTGATTACACAGTGGACATAGATGACCCGGATCTTACCCATCCTACGCTTTCCGCAAATCCTGTGGCCCTTTCTGACCACATTCCCTGAAATGGACCTTTTCATTCACACCCTGCTCTCTCTGTGCTTTCTTTGGTTTTTACTTTAACTTTGTAGCACTGACCAACACCCACAATTACATGTGGGTCTGTTTACGGTTTATTTTTAGCACATATAATGCATGTTCATTGTCTCTCCCCCACCAAGAATGTAAGCTCTGAGAATGGACTTGGTTTTTTTCATTATTGTAGTATTCCCAGAGCCTAGCACAGGCTTTGGGTCACGGCAAGTGCTCGGAAATACTTGTTAGAGCTTTCGTGTATACCTTTTATACTAAAGAGATGCTCATATTTACACATTGTTAAGGCAATGGTGAATGTTGATTCAGCATGCAGAATTTCGATTGAAAGGTAGATTTTCAGGAATAGAACTATTCCAAAGAAGATAGCTAATTTTTATTTCCTCTAGGGTCTGTGTTAAACAGTGAGTGCCTGCATTTGCTGGATAGTTTATGTACACTGTTGCTAATCTTAATAACAAGAAGAAAATATAAGTATAATCATTATTATTGAGATTATCAAGTTAATCACTGTAAAATTTTTTAATTTAGAATTAAATCCATGTTTAGGATTTTGCCAATAAGCAAACTTTAGAAACTATAATGGAAGGTAAAAGAAAATATAAAAACATAAACTAAGTTTCTTGCTGAAAAAGTTTCCCATCCTTATGACATAACCCAGTTGTACTCACTATCCTTAAAGGGACAGTGATAGAATTATCTTTTATTTTTTGAAAACTGAGCATTATCTTAATTATCAGAGCATTGTTTAGATCTGGTAATGATTTCTTTACTATTCTCTTGAACTTGGAAAACCAAATGAAGGAAGAGAGTCTGGGACTGAGTATTCCTTCTAGTTCTCTGTATCAGTGAACAGCATCCTGTATTGGAATATGTAGCACCAAAATCGCCTGTTGTGCTCCAAAGCATTTTTAAAATTTGAAAAATACTGGAGGGACATCACTGATTTCTATGCTATTTGCCGAATGTAGGCATCTCACTGTCTGTATACGATTCACTGTTACTAAGAAACTATAGTCTATGAATGACATTTGCCAATGATGATTCTTCTTTCAAAGAGCATTGGCCATATTTCAAAAACTACTTAAAGAAATAGCACAACCGTATTTTCCTGCCCACACTATTTGAGACCATTATGTGCCTCTGAAAAAGGGTGCTCCGTGAATGCTCCAGGTCTCATTTATCTGGCTGAAACCGCTTCCAATAAAGAACCCACCAAGTACAACTCATGGAGCATTCTCCCTCTTTCTTCCACAGCCTTTCCAATATCTGTAATAATACTTTTTTTCATCAAAATATTAATATGCATTTCGGTAGTTTTCTGGGGCAACAGATCACGGTTATTTAGGCATACCTCAATTTGTTACTTTCCAAATGCAGAAGATAGCTGAAGCATGTATTAGCCCATTGTATCCTGACGCACAAAAACGGATTTTTAAGGACAATCTGAATACTAGTGCTGTCTAAAATGACCTTCTATGATACAGTTCATTTCTTCTGTTTATCGGTTTCCCCATCTGTAAAAGAGAGCGTGGCAATAGAAGACTTGAGGATTTCCGAAGTCTGTTGGAGCCGCAAAGCTCTGTGTCTCTTAGTTTTGCCACGGTCTCTTCTAGAATGCGATTCTACAAAACTTCTGTGGTGTTACTCAGAAGTACCAACAACCTCAAGGCTGATGGAGGCATGTGAGATCATCAGCACTGATACGCGAAGGAGTTGCCAAGTTCAAGGACAATATTGACGCAGTGAACACTATGTACTTACACCAGTGCATTTATTTGGGGCCATTCTCCTGGTCTCCAGTGTTTGCAGTTTCTTTTAAAAACTCTTCAGGATCTCCGACCACTCGCATCCTTGCCCAATATACCTCCACCAGAGATGCCTCCATGGAAAGAATGGAAGGCGAGTTAGCATCCATTGATCTCCAGTAGGGAGAGAGCTGCTATCCTCAGGCGTGCTCTAACTGCCCCCGGTGGTTCCGATTCAACTGGTCAGCAATATGGCCTGGGCATTAGGATTTCCTTTTAACTCTTTAATTGTGGTAAAATACCTATAGCATATGGTTCACCATCTTAACCATTTCTAATTGCGCAGTCCAGTGACGTTAAGCACATTCACGTCATCGTTCACGCATCACCACCGTCCATCTCCAGAACTAGTCCGTCTTCCAAAACGAACAAGTACCTTCTCATCCCCCACTGCCCCCATGTCCTGGAAACCACTTTCAGTGTTGTGAATTGGATCACTGTAGACGCCTCAATACGAGGATTGTTATAAGTGCCCATGTGGTTTCATTGGGCTAACAAGGTCAACAACCACGGGACTACCTGGTGCATGTGGGCATAACCAGTCAAAAGGACTTGTACTTTCACAAAGATTGTGTGAAAAAGCGGGAGGAAAACTCATTATTAGGAGGCTCTCCCAGTAGCTTTTCTTCAACAACATCTGTATGTCTGCAAAAGCCAGGTTGCCGACTTGATTCCCCACTGCAAAAATATCGCCCAGTCGTGGCCTCCATTGAATCATGTTCTGGGGAAACATAATAAAGAAGCAAGACCTGTGAGCAGGAATTCCAGTGCTAATGGAAACCAGGAACTAGGGGCAAACGCAAGTGTAGAAGTAAATATACAGGTACCACTGAGCTTCCTGGAATTTCTAGGTGTTATCAAGCTTGTTACCCCAAGATCACAAGAGGAGGGTTAATGAAGGATGTTTGCTCGTGAGAGTGGAGAGGACCTCCTGCCGCTGAGCAAACAGCTGGGTGGGTGGTGAAAAGGAGGATTTAATGCTTCTACTTTGTCAGGTGAGACAAAGGGCGAACGGCAGATCCCCACGAACTTACAACATACTCGGAAGATTTAGATTAAATTTCCTCATGGGAGAATTCACATGTGTTTCTAAATGCTGTGCCTCTGAAAGCTAGTCACAGTGTGAAGACTGCTGGTCATTTGAAGCCTGTGTCACAGCATTATTATCGCTTACCCCCTCGAAGTGCCTTCTATGCTGATCGTTGTTAGGGGTCTTTGTTGCACTGCTGTTAACATACAGCCTCTAAAAATGATACAAAATATTAGTTTCTGTTCTTTCCTCAGGCTAGAGAGATCCATCTACTCTGTAATGCATTTTTAGTAGTGCTAAATTGCCTTAAGGTTTGAGAAGATGAGTCTAAAAACTGTCTCTATAAAAAGAAAAAAATGACCCAGAAATGACACATTATGTGTGAAAATCAAAAGAGTAGTAAAAGGCATTCTGATATTCACAGCGTCTGTGCATTTGTCTCTCTGATGATGGCATTGTCTGGGTCACTGTGCAAACTGCACTTTGCTGGTGTCTTAGGCACAAGTGGCTGGCTTAGTTCGCATGGTTTGCCCTGGTAGGCCCTCGGTGTCCTGTATGAGGGCCACATCTTTCAGTTGATGGGAGCATCCAGTTAGGTATGAAAGGACCATTCTGACTGGAGGAAGGATTCATCTACTGGAGAATCCATGAGCTTATCTAAGACAACTTATTTTGAAATAGAGGCAAATGATCACGAAGATGTACCTGCAAGTTGGAAGCCGAGGGGGATTTCTTCCTTATGCTGCTGAGGAAAGCCTCAGCAGGACCCCCTACAGCCTTCAGATGCATTGGCTTGATGGACACCTGTGAGATGATCAGAACTCACATCTCTGTCTCCTGGTCTATCATTCCACAGCTATTTATTTCAGGGGTAGTATAAGCTCCATATACCATGCTAGGGTCTGATTAGAGGGTTAGTGAAAACACTCCCCCGGGAAGTGCTGCTCTCGGTCCCTGCCTTCTCTGGGTGGCCCGATTGCCCAGCCTTACTTCTTCTGGATTTGTGTGCTTTTGGCTAATGTTTCTCAAATGAAACATACAAGGGAGCAGTGAAAGAACTAAGTTCTTTATCAGAGAGAGAGAAAGCAGAAGGGGTGAAGGACATGAAAGCAAATTCGTGTGTCTATGGAGGAAATATTCGGGGCCAGGAGGGAATGTGACCCCTTCCGTGGCCTTTGGGATGGCAATTGGAAAATACCACTGTGGACAAACCTGGCTGTTTGCAATTCCCAGGACAGACCATCAACTTTAAAACCAGCAGGGCCTTCTATGAATGTACGGAGGGTTCAATTTAGGACACATATACTCATTCGAAAATAAATAAAGTAATTAATTAATTAATTCTGTAGATCTTTCTCTTTCTGGCAGTAACGTTTCCACTAAAGGCAAAATGTGTTGTTTTCCCACAGTAGTGTAGATTTATTTAACTCATTTCTCAATAATTGTTTGATGAGGTGTCTCTTGCCCACAATAGCACATCATTACATCCTTACGTGCGTGGCGCCCGGGGCACAAAAGGTTGACTCAGCAATTGTTGAACCAACGTAGGCAAGGCATAATAAAGGCCAATCCAGAAGGGTGAAGACCAGATACATTTCTTTGCTGGCACTATTTCTCAGTCCTATTTTACTTATAAATTTACATATATAGCCTCAGGAAAATGACTTCTTGATTTAGTCGGTCAACATGTACTTGTCGAGTGCCTACGATGTGTCAGGCACTGTTTAAGGCACCGGGGAGATTTTCTGCATAGGGTTGGAACTTGAGTTTAAATATTCTCCAGGTGTTGAAGGACATTAGAATTGCTCCTGACAATTTTCCTCTAATTTCTTTCCATGTATCAAGTATCATTTCTCATCTTTGTAAAGGTAGGAAAATACCTTCAATTTCATTTTAACATAAGTAAACTTTTTAGCATTTTCCTCCAGGAAGCACTGGAAGAACAAATTCTATTTTGGGAGGCAAACAGTTATTTTTAATGGTCAAAGAAAACAGTAAGGAGAAAGGGGAAGAGAGAGCAGAATGAAAGATGAGATGGGGGGAACCCGGAGAGACCTGCACGTGATAAGAATTATTGTGTTTTTTGCAAAGTTAACTAAAACGTGTTTATGAGGTTGAATTCCAAGCCCATGGTTTCAGATGCACAAGATGTAATTTTATTTATACTGTAATTACTTCCCCGCCCTCCCCCCCCCCCCCAGATCCCTGTTGTGTGTGAATCAGAAAATTTTATGTATTCACCCTTAAAGTTAAGATCAGTGATATGTCAACCTGTTAGGTTCAAAGTCAGTTACTTCCTCCCTTCTACCCGTCTTTATGGTGTTAAATGACGGGGCTTAAGGAAAGGCTGTCCAGGCGATGGTGGGGAAGAGACCTGACTTTCCCTCCTCATCTGTGCCATGCGGCTTCCCACCATGATCACCCCTCCGGCTCTCGCAGGGCGCACGTCCTCATCCTGGCTGAGAAATGACCTCCAGATCTGTGGCCTCCCCGACCGTCAGCCGCATCTGGCGTGTGAGGGTGTGAGCACTTGGGGGTGCCCCTGCTACATCGTCGCGGGAGCCCCACCCTCAGTCTGAAGTTAGCCATGCTGCCATAGTTTTAATCGGAGGGGCTGTACCATAAGATGGAATTCTTTATGGGATCACAGCTGGAAAACGAGAACAAGTCCCGTATCACCCTGGGATCTCCTCACGCAACCCTGGAAGCGTCCTGTACTGTCCCACCTTCTCACCCCCCACTGGCTTCCTGGCCCAGGGCCTGGTGGGAGAGCAGGGCCCTCCACGTGCACAGCCAACACAGCTCGCCTCATTCTCCTTCACTGCCTCGCCTTGGAGCTCTGTTTTGCTTAGTTTTCATCGTTTACAGTTGGGTTTGAGGAGCAGGGAAAACGCACCATCACACCTCCTTTTATTGTATTTCGTGACTTACGTCTGGACTGCACCTGTGATATGTTAATACTCAGGACTTTGGGGTGTAAGTAAGATGTGGGAGGAAACTCACAGGTTTGCATAGTCATGGACACATGTGCAAACACGCACACACCTCCTTTATCACTTTACGTATCGTCATGCCCCATGGTGCTGCTTCTTTGTAAGCAAATAGTTCAGTGAAGCAAAATTTCCCGGTGTCACCCCGGTTCATTTTACGAGGACAAATATGTCAAATCCTAGCTTGAACCTAGTTCTAAAGAAGATTTTTTTTGCTGTAACTTTTGTGTTTTCTGTTGCTTAAGAGTGAAAGCAGTATTATATAATTATCTTTTTTTTTTCCTAGAGATGCAAAATGTTTTAATGCCCACTTTTGGTGCCTAAAGTATTTATGACTTTTTAAGTGTAATGCTTGAACTGCATGTATTTTTAAACAAAGAGTCCGATATCTGTCTGCCTACCTACCTATCTTTCTATTTCTATCCATTTTGATCTGTATATTGATTTAGAAAACTCTAAATGGAGAAGTTGATTTTTTTAGTACATTCAATAGATGTCCACCAGTATGGGTTGAGGAAAGATTGGAGATATTTCTATCTTGATGGTCCAGGCTGTTATATCCCTGGTAATTAATGGATAGTTAGACATCACAGCTAAATCAACTCGTATCTTATTTTGGATTCTGGTTTAATATTTAAGTCACTTCAGGTGTTTTGTTTTTTTTTTCAGATTTTTTAAAAATCAGAAATACTTATGGCACCAATTTTAAGTAAATTTGTAAAGAGCCATTATTTAGGAAAACGAAATTTAGCAATAGTTCATGTTAAAACTAAGCCATATTTTGGGGCACCTCGGTGGCTCAGTCGGTTAAATGTACAACTTCGGCTCAGGTCATGATCTCACAGTCCGTGAGTTCGAGCCCCGTGTTGGGCTCTGTGCGGATAGCTCAGAGCCTAGGGCCTGCTTCAGATTCTGTCTCCTTCTCTCTCTGCCCACCCCCCTCACTGCCTGTGTTCTCTCTCTTTCAAAAATAAATAAACTTAAAATAAAACTAAGCCACATTTAGAAATAGCTCATTCACCTCAAAAGACTCTTCAAATTGTGGTAGGTAAAGTCAAGGAGATGGTGGCAGATGGAATGTCGTTTGAATTCAAAAAGTCAAGGGATGAGGTTTTCAGAAAAGCTAGTCGTCGAAGATGTGAAACATTTATTTTCCCCTGTTCTATTTAAAACACAAAATTAGGCCACTTGAACTGTAGCATAAAATTTAACTTAAACTTTACCAGTTAGGTATTTATTATCTATATACAACATATCTTGATCTCACACGAAACCAGTTTTCTGTTATTTCTTACAGTTTCCAACTACTAGCAATTGCCAAAATTGTAGAACATATTTAATCAAAATGTTTTAAATTTGCTTGTCAATGGGAAGGTATTAATAACTGTTATTTTCTAGAATTTTCTTCTAAAAGTCTTGTCCAGAAAAACAAACTGGTTTCCTAATCTTACATAGATAATTGCAGACATAGTAATTATGATCAAATCATAAATCATATGAAAACTTAGTGTATTATATATTAGCAATTGAAAGTATGCATGGATTTTAAGTTGAACTGATTCATGTGTGAGATAAAAACAAAGGAAAAGGTTGAAATAGGTGGGAAATTGGGTTATCGTTGTTTGCTTTTATTTTGTTCAATCTCAATCAGATCCATCATATGCAGAGAGTTTACCTCATTTCAGTTCTTGGGACTAAGTTCACCCAGCGGTGGCTCTGTTTTCCAGCTGGCAGTCAAACTAAGGTTTTTACTAACAGGATTTTAAAAGATTGTTTAAAGCTTACATTATAGATTATTAAAACCAAAGGTAATGCAATTATTGGAATATAGAAACAGAAGTGTACTCATGATGATGTCACCACTCAAAAACTAGTTTTTGCCTATTTTTCCTGATAGATGGGTATTGATATACATATTATTATTATCCGGAGTCCATACAGTTTTGCATCAGGCTTTTCTCTATATCGCTATGGGTTTATGCTCACCTTTATTGTGCGACATTGGAGTTTTTCATATACATCTGGAATAATTTAGTCAACCCTGGTTCTATTGTTGGACACTTTCTTGGCTTCTAAAAACCAACTCTGCGCATATTTTGGATGATGAATATATGTTATAGTGCCAGATCACTGATATTACTGAGGTTCTTTTTTTAAAATTTTTTTTTAACGTTTATTCATTTTTTGCTAGAGAGAGAGAGACATAGTGTGAGTTGGGGAGGGGCAGAGAAAGAGGAAGACAGAATCAGAAGCAGGCTTCAGGCTTCCAACTGACAGCACGGAGCCCGACGCGGGCCTCGAACTCACGGACTGTGAGATCATGACCTGAGCCGAAGTCAGACGCCCAGCCGACTGAGTGACCCAGGCGCCCCAACTAAGGTTCTTGATGTCCAAACAAAACACAGACTCCTAAGATTACCAGAGGAACAATGATTGGAGGTCTGAGAAAGCATCCATGAACAGTGCAGGTTTCGATGGAGCGGGATGCCGTCTGCCATAACTAATGAACAGTTGGCTGCTGTAGTTGAAATACAGTGGTGGCCAAAGGAAGCAGTAATGCCACTTTCCTTCCTTTATGCTTGACCACACCTGTGATAATGTAGAAGCCATTAGCACTTTAGTTTACCAGGATTGTAAAAAAAAAAAAAAAAAAAAAAAAAAATGTTGATATACTCTCAAATCGCAACTCCCCCTAATGTGTTGTTAGTCATATCATAACATTTGACTGATTTTCTCCATAGCACTTATGATACTCTTTTATATTCTTCTGGGTTAATTTCTTATTTGTATTTTCTTCCCTTAACTAGACTGTTACTTCCATGAGACGGGGATCTTCTCAACTTTTAACTCTTAGTAATTTTTGCATCTTGATACCTACAGTGGAGTGGCACATAGTAGATGTTCAATTAGTATGTATTGAAAGAATGGTAAAATACACGAAAAATGAGATTTATGTAAACAGAAGGAACTGAAGATGGAACTGAACAGAGAAATATAGTTGCTTACAGAACAAAATTTTTAGATATATTTTGTTTATTCAGTGTGGCTCCAGAGGTTTAAACAAAGACCAATGAGCAGAAATTATGGACGGATGGCTCCAAAATGTATAGCTGTTTTAAATAACATGTTTACATATACATGTTTTAAATGTATAGCTGTTACGACTGACCATGAAAATTAGAATTATGTGTATATTTTGGTTTTTACACTTTTTACTTTCAAAAGTAATACAAGTTATGTACCTATGATACAGTGTTTCTCAAAATTAATTCCAGGGAGTTTTAGTTGCCATGGATACTGGTGAAAAGGGGCTTCCTGGAAATATATAAATTTGAAGATCTTTATACTTTACATTTCTCTTACGTAAACAAAATACATTTTTTGCATATTAAATTGTAGCCAACTGAGAGTCCTCTTTAGAAAAGAAACATGCTAAATTTTGCTAAATCCAGAATTTTTCAGTTGGTTTGACCCTGAGTTGATGATTTCTGCAGGTATCGGTGACCATCCCCAGAGTGCTTTACAGAAGTGTGGGAGGTGCTTGTGTGATACCAGTTGAGTAATATGCACTCTGAGACTGTAGATGAGAGTTTTCAATAAGCAGGAACAGAATGTGTGTTTATTTTCCTTCTCTGTCTCTCATCTGTTATTAACGGTATCCGTGCACATGGGAGACTTTCATCTTTTTTCCCCAGGGACCCCCTTGCATTCTCATTTTTGTCAGCATCAAGCTCAGAGTCTGTCAAGTGGAAAACATACGTAGACACTCCTCTTGAAGCAGGAGGCGTGTGGGATTCTAAAACGATACTATGCTCAGCTCCCTTCCAGACAGCAGGCTTAGAGGACAGAATCCATTGGTGTGTTCAGACTCAGTGTGTGCCTGGCACGTTTTGTTATGCACCTGTTGAATGGTTGCTGTGCAACATTTTGTTACGCTTAGGACCTTAGAACTTCCTGTTTTCAGATGCAGCTCTGAAGCCCAAACAATTTGTTGTCCAACTTTAGGCTGGATGGATTGCTTTTTTCTAAAACAAGTGGTTTTCTTTCTCCTGTAAGGTGTATTTCTGAAATATCATATCACTGGCTTTCTGAATATAATTAATGTTTGTGATAGTAACATAGATTCTTTACTGAGACATTTTTCTCTCCCTCCCTTTCATTGGGAGAATTTTCGTTTTATTTTGTTTTGTTTTTTGTTTTGTTTTATGTTATGTTATTTTATTTTGTTTTGTTTTGTTTTATTTTTATTATTTTATTTTATTGTAATAAAAACACTCATCATGAGGTCCGTCCTCTTAGCCAGTTATAAGTACACATTACTGTCGACTATATGATCAATGTTGTATATTCATCTTACTTAATTAAATAAACCTTGATGCCGGTTGATTAATAGCAGCCCATTCCTCTTGCCCAAGCCCTTAGTAACATCGTTCCTGTCCTTGAGTATTTTTAGAACCTCATAAGTGGCACCACGTAGCATTGGTCTTTCTGTACACTGAGACGTTTTCTTAACCTGGACTTTTCCAATCCTTGTTTCTTCAGGGTATTTATTCACAAAGAATGACTCCAACTTTGTTTTTGGAGTACACAATTCTTTCTTACACATTTTCTCACCTACACCACAGCATGCAGTCAGGTCGCCTTTGTTACTCTGTTCATTTTAGAGATGAGAAATTAAGGTTCATATATTTATTTAGCTGTGAAGTTGGCAGAACAGAAATTTGACCCCAGGTCTTGTGCTGTGTGTCCTGTGCTAAATTACAGGGTTCTATCTAAGCATGATCTCTCAGGGATTGCTTGAAGTGTAATATTGTTTGGAGGGCATAATACGCTGACAACACTGTGCTGATATTTTTGTGAAGAAGACTTCCATGAATAATTTGGGTTGTTTTCTCTCTCTCTTTTTTTTAACTGCTTAGGGTTGGTGCAAATGTCCAGTTCTCCTGTGAGGATAATTATGTGCTCCAGGGATCCAAGAGTATAACCTGTCAGAGAGTCACGGAGACACTGGCTGCGTGGAGCGACCATCGGCCCATTTGCCGAGGTAAGGAGCACATGACGGGGATGTCTTCCCACACGCTGGTATGTTTCGTGAACACAAGTGAAGTCTCGAGCAGCGTTGTGTCCGCTGAATACAGACAAAGCAGGACAAGGCAGACGGTGATGCATGTTTTCCTAGTGCGTCATATTTATTTGTAATTTGCGAGGCGGCAAACATTTGCAAGATATTAGCAGTTTTTAAATTTCCGGAACAACAGAAACAAATCTGATCACTCACACAACGCACACACACACGCACTTAGTCAGTGTTACCTGATACTCCTCTCCCTCCCTCCCTCTCTCTCTGTCTCTCCCCCCCCCCCCATATATATATGTAGATAGATAGGCATATAGATGGATACAGACACACAGACACACAAACACACAGAGACACACACAGTTTGCACATTACTCGGTGTTACCTGGTACTCATCTACATATATATACACAGTTTACATATTGCTCAGTGTTACCCAGTACTCATCTATATATACACACGTTTTGTGTATTACTTGGTGTTACCCAGTACTCGTCTACATATATATACACACACTTTGCATATTACTTGGTGTTTCCTGGTACTCCTCTGTGTATACACACAGTTTGCATATTATTTGCTGTTACCCGGTACTCGTCTGCATATATATACACGCATTTTGTGTATTATTCAGTGTTACCCAGTACTCATCTATATATACACACACACTTTGCATATTACTTGGTGTGACCAGGTACTCATCTATCTATACACACAGTTTGCATAGTACTCGGCGTTACCTGGTACTTCTCTCTATATATATACACACAGTTTGCATATTATGAAAATAGGTTACATAACTAGATCCTTTTGCAAGTTTTATGCGCACCCCTGCAAATCTAAAAATATTCTCTGCTGAGTGGCAGTGAGGTTGAATCCTTGGGTTCTGGTATCAGTGGTAAAGGGACTTTAGTAGTGTGCTCCCAGGTTAATCTGTCACTGATGAACTATCTTAAGCTAATCTGTGCCATAGCAGAACATAATGCTGCACATCATCATTATCTTCTTCAAAGATGTCAAAACAAGATTTTGTCACTTCTAAGAAGTATGTGAACAGTCTTACCACAATTCTACAATCCATAGCGAAATCAGCAGAAAATTGCTTGGGTTGTTTTAATATGGAAAATTAATAAACTCCAAAGAGAAACCAAGGTTTTGTTTTGGTTTTGATTTTTGTATTTTGGCCATAAACTAATGTATGCAAATTGCTACATTTTAAAGAAGGGAAAAAAAGCGCAGAGTTGACCAAGGAATAAAAAGGGAAGTTTTAGGGGCGCCTGGGTGGCTCAGTCAGTTAAGCTTTTGACTTTGGCTCATGTCATGATCTCGCAATTTGTCAGTTTGAGCCCTGTGTCGGGCTCTGTGCTGTCGGCTCCGAGCCTGGAGCCTGCTTCGGATTCTGTGTCCCCTGCCCCTCTCTCTGCCCCTCCCCTGCTCACGCTCTGTCTCTTTCTCTCACAACTAAATAAACATTAAGATAATTTTTAAAAAGGGAAGTTTTATACAAGAGAATATCTTATCCCTCCTTATAGCCTTTTTGAGGTGAAGAGACTCATCATTTCTTTTCTAAATTTAAGCAACACCAGTGACATCCTGTGACGTGAACTGGTTACCAAATACACTGCTAGCTTTATCTAAGAACGCCAACTTTGCAAGATGGCCTGTACTGTACCCTTGCCTGCAGCCATTCGAGGCACTTGAACCTGTGGGCGGTAGAGTGCTGGGGCATCGAGCTGCACCCTGGGAGAGAGAGGGGTTCTTTCCTCTGAGTCGGACACGCTTCTTGGAGAAGCCCCAATCTCTGGTCAAGGAAACGCAAACTCTCTGCCCTCCTGCTCTTTGTCATAGACTACTTCGTACATCTAATACCTAACAGACAGCAGCAGGCTTTCCGAGGAATTATAGCAAAAGCCTGCCCCTGGCAAGTGATGGTGATTTGACTCATTAAATCCATAACTTTTTTTTTGCGGGGGGGGGGGGGGGGGCCTGAATCTCATCTTAAGCTCAAAACACTCTCTCAGGCTCCCGACACCCACTTGTAACCTGACTTGTATCACAGCCTCTGAGGTGCTCATCTGTCATCCAGGCTGTGGGTCAGGTACCTTCTCCATCTTCCACCTCTGAGCACTCACACTTTGAGGTCATTGGACGGGGAGCCTTCCAGCTCCCTGTTCCCACAGATTCTCGTGCCTCACTGAACGCTGTTGCACCAGGGAAGGGCTCTTGCACAGGACCTCTGTTTGGCACATAGTTCGCCTGACTTGTTCTTTGCGAGAGACCCCTCCCCCTCTGATGCCCGCCTCTCTCATACCCAGAAGCAAAGGGTGATCAGCTCTCTTGCTCTTCCCTCCCAGTTGGTGATTCCGGCAGTTGGCTTAAACCACACAGCCCTTTGTTTTCAGGGAGTGATTCTGTAGTTCTTGTCCAATTAGGTTTAACTTTCTGAAGTAATGAGCTATCGTCGCTGGGAGTAATTCTTTTTTATTTTATATTATGTATTCTTAAGCATTTCTTAATGTTTATCTATTTATGTTGAGAAAGAGCAAGAGAGTGCCAGCAGGGAAGGGACAGACGGAGAGAGAGGATTTCAAGCAGGCTCCGCGCTGGCCGGGCTCGATACCACGAATCTTGAGATCATGACCCGAGCTGAATTATAAAAGTCTGATGTTTAAACTGAACCACACAGGAGCCTCCACTGGAAATGATTCTTAGGAAGACACTTCCGTGAAGGATGTATAGATCAAGTCTGTAGACCTTAACTAGGACACATTGTGTCCGGGGAACTATAACAAATAATATATTTTTAAAGCTTAACGTTTAAAATTTTTTTTAATGTTTATTTTTGAGAGAGAGAGAGACCGAGCCTGAATGGGGGAGGGGCAGGGAGAGAGGGAGACACAGAATCTGAAACGGGCTCCAGGCTCCGAGCTGTCAGCACAGAGCCCGACGCGGGGCTCGAGTTCATGGAGTGTGAGATCATGACCTGAGTGGAAGTTGGACGCTTAACCGACTGAGCTACCCAGGCATCCCAAAAAGCTTACGTTTTAAAGAAAACTATATTTTAGTATATTTTGGAGTAGCAAACCATGAAACAATTTAAATAGAAAGGCCTGAAATCTTGTAAAGAGGAGAATCTGAGATCTGCTATTTAGAATTAGGGGATAAAGAACAGGTGACAAACATCCAGACCCCAGGGGAGCCTCACCCAGACGGAAATGGGTTTCTGTCTCACGAAGACATCAGGAGTCGGGCAGTGTGGGACCGGTATGGCAGCTCTGTTTTGGGGATGAAAATGTCCTCAAGACTCACCCTGTGAGCCCTGTGGTCGGGCCCTCCCCCTCACGGTTCCAGGCGCTATCCAAATCCCAGGTAGCCAGATCCAGGGGGTTAGAGGAAACAGTGGAGGGAGGCAAAGCAGCTGTAACCTGAGGAAGGTTCCCCGGGAAGCATCACCTGCCTTTCTTCCTGCTCTGTCCCGTTGGCCAAATCCCAGCCAAGTGTTCTCACCTGGCTGTGAGACTTCGAAACGTAGTTTTGAGTTTAGGCAGCTAAATATGTAGCAAAAATTTATATTTCCATGGAAGAAAGGGGAAATAGTCATTCAGGGAAACTGCGTTCTCTCCCAAGGGGGGTGTTCTTCCTTAAGAGGGAGAGTTAGAATGAGTCACTGAATAGATATGTGTCATAAGTTCATGGTTTTTTTTTTTTTTTTTTTTTTATTTATTTTTGGGACAGAGAGAGACAGAGCATGAACGGGGGAGGGTCAGAGAGAGGGAGACACAGAATCGGAAACAGGCTCCAGGCTCCGAGCCATCAGCCCAGAGCCTGACGCGGGGCTCGAACTCACGGACCGCGAGATCGTGACCTGGCTGAAGTCGGACGCTTAACCGACTGCGCCACCCAGGCGCCCCATAAGTTCATGGTTTTTACGTGTTTGTTTGCTTGTTTTGTTTTGTTTCGTTTTGTTTCATTTTGATGTTGCTTTTCTGTGTCACCTGCAGCTTTCTGTGAATGAGAGGGCAAATGAGGAGGCAATCATTCAGCCTTCTCTCACACCCTCTGGCATTTCCATACAATGCCGAGTTGTAGCTGTAAGCAATAAGGATGAAAACAGGTGGGACTGTGTGTAGAGGAACATCCCAGTTTCTGGACTGGAAACGGCTTATCTGTGAGCATCATGGTGAAGTAAGGAACCTGTGCATTCCTTCTTGACCCTGTACTCCCCTCCTAGCCACATACCCCTCTAACAAGAGGAAAGCCTCTTTGCTCAAAGCCAGCAGGTACATCCATTCTTCTAGTCTGGAAGAAAACAGTCTTGCACAACATCAAGCGGTCCCCAGGTAGCATGACCTGGTCAGTGGCTCACACAGCTGTGGGCCAAACACATTAGTGCATCTGTAGGTTGGTCCTATAGAACATTGTTTGGAGGAATTCTCTATCCGTGCTCTCTACTAGAAATATATGCCATGTATGTACTTCAAGATATCTAGTAGCCAGATTGAAAGCCAGTAAAAAAGCAGCCGTGAAACAGGTGGAATTAAATTTAATAACATTTTATTTAATACAACTGCCCCGAATATTATCATCTTAACATATAGTCAATATAAAGATTATGAGAAGATTATTTACCTTCTCTCTCTCTCTCTCTCTCTCTCTCTCTCTCTTTCTCTTTTTTTTTTTGTACTATGACTTGGAAATTCAGGTGTATTTTATACTTACAGCACATCTCAGCTCAGACTAGCCGCGTCTCACCTGCTCAGTAGTCACATGTGGCCAGTGCCCAGTGTGGACATCTCAAGTCTAGATACTTCACTCGGCCATGGGCCTAGCTTTTCTCCCAACTGTGGGGTGCAGTCAACACCCTCATAGATGTGAAGGGAAGAAATGAGTTCACAGAGTCATACACTGTCCCAGGTGGCATCCCTTGCTGTAGAATATACTTTCTTCCATTAATTTGTATGTTTTGGGGTGCCTGGTGGCTCAGTCAGTTAAGCATCTGACTTTTGATCTCGGCTCAGGTCACATCATGGTTCATGAGAGTCAGGCTTTGCACTGACAGAGCAGAGCCTGCTTGAGATTCTCTCTCCCTTGCTGTCTGCCTGTCCCCGATTCACGCTCTCTCTCACATGCATGCACTCTCTCTCTCAAAATAAATAAACATTTAAAAAGTGTTGTAAGTTTCTCAGGTTGGAAGTATTTAGGAACCCTGAGTCTTTTAGTCTATTAGCATTCCCTCCTTTAAATAGTGCCTCTATCTGCTTCTCCTGACAGGTTCATCAATTGCAGAAGAGCTGAAAAAAAAATGAAGTGGAGATTTAAAAAAATAATAATAAAGTTGAGATTTTATGACAATTTCTGTAAAAAGATAGCTTGAGATATCTAAAATGTAGGGGGGAATGGTTACCATGAAACTTAATGGTATTTCAAATGCTACCCAAAACGGACTGTTGGTACTTAGCTGTTGATGGGTCCCAAACGCCTAGAGCAGTTTTCTGAATTCATTTTCCCATCTGCACGATCACCATAATAAATAATATGTAAGAAGAGAACATCATGGTTTGGGTTTTCCTGACTCATTCTGAGGCTTTAAAGGAGCTCTTACATGGATCATCTCGGCCAGGATATTCTAAATTCAACCGTCTATCAAACACAGTAAACCGCCCCTGGTCTGAGCTTTGCACGCATTATGAGATTTCAGATCGGTGAATTAAGGATTGGTTCTCAAGGTTCTCATCTTCATGAAGGGTCTCTAACTCTTAAGTAATTATCGTGCCTTCTCTACAGAAGGAATACCTGATGGAAGTGTTTGATAAATTGCAGTGAGTCAGAAACGATCTTTCACATCTGGACACTCGTATCGTTAGCCAGTGCTTACATTAGCTAATTAGCTTTGAGGATGGGGGGAACATTACCTTTTCCTCCTATTACCAGGTAGACAAATGGTCGTCACAGCTTGGTGATTATGCAAGTGATTTTGTTTGAAATGATGCTTACTTCATTCACTTCATGCTTACTTCATATGAAAACAACCATTACGATTTTTCACAGGGTAAAATCTTACGAACTATTTAAAACTATGTAAAGTATCTTTGGCAGTAGATGTTTAAAGTAAGCAAACAAACAAACTAAGGAAGAAGACATAATTTTAGTTTTTAAGTAAAATGTTTCAGCTGGCATTGCATTCTGTCAACATTTACTGGGGCTTAGCAGAGAGAACTTCCTTTAATGTTAATGCACTCTGATCTGTGGAATTAATATTTTTAGTTGCTCACTGAGTTGAAAGAGCACAAAAGGAAAGTGAAGTATTATTTGCATTTGTAACTGTGGTTACATGGAACCATTTAGAGCCACCAGGGGTCATTGAATAAAGCTCTTACCTTGGGACTCTAGATTAGGTTAGCTAAGAATTACCTTCAACTTATTAAGTTGTCATTTACCAAGAACTTTTTATAGTTTATTCTTTATACCCATATTTTCTGTCCATGCAGAAATGACCTTGTAAATAGTAGTCAAAAGGCCACTTACCTGACCGAGGACTCTTTATTCTACTGGATTAAATTTTAAGTCAATTTTAAGATTATATTTTGTATACTGATTGTTATACCAGGTAGCTGTGATCTCTAGATTTAAAGAGACATAACAGACTTATGACTTTTAATTTAATTCCAGTGAATTAGGAAAAATTTATCCTGTTGCTTCTAGAATTCCAAAGTTGTAAACTTCCTAGCTGAAGACCACTTGGGTGAAAAATACATTTTTCTCTCTTTTTTAATTAGGTTATTGGAAATAATAAAACTGTATTTTTATATTACTCTCAAATTCTGTTGACATAAAATGACTTGAATGCTAATGTTAATTTGGTGCTAATCATGTTCCTAGAACATGATACGGACGTTTCTGACATAGCTTCCTCTCATGTATTGTCCTTCTACCTGGGACACTTTCCCCCAGGTGTCCACATGGCTGTCCAACCTTCACCTTTGTTCAACTGCGATCTCTTCCAAAATCCTTCCATGACCACCATCTTCCCGAGGAAGTCCTTTCATGATACACCTCGAACCCTTGCTCAGACCTTTCTAGAAAGCTTCTGTGTCCTCCACACGTTAGATTAGGTGGCCTGTGTTTATGTGTTAATTTCCCGTGGAAGACAAGGATCTTGGTGTTGTTCTGTCTCTGCAGAAGCATCCGTGCCTAACACCTTGCCCAGGTCACGATAAGCGTGCTTCGTGTATTTCTGTTATACATAGTCTGTGACGTGCTAAGTGCCTTCCTTGCTCTCCTCCTTCAATCCTTACGGCAATCACAGATGAAGTTATGATTAGTATACTCATTGAACAAATGGAGGGTGTGAAACGAGTTAAATCAAGATTCGATGTCCAGTCACTGCATTAACTAGTCTTGGAACTCAGCTGCGATTAAGAAAAGTGACTCTTAACCTCTACAACATACTTTTTTCCACTTTGGTTGACAATCTGGATGAAACATGAAAGCTGTGATGGATCAGAATGCTTTCTCCGAAACACGTACAAGAAACAGACTATCAAATATGTTATTAAATTGTTTGAAACATTCTTCAGATGTGAGTCCAGGTAGCCTCTTAATTTAAATGTAGTCAACTAGAATATTCCTCTCCAATTAATGTGATTAATTAAATAGTTACTATAGAACAATACAGATTCCTGGAACTGAATTTACACAGACAGACACATGATTACTTCATATTACATAAGACAGATTATGTGAAATGAATATGTTTTGTACTTAATATTTATTGATTAAATAGATAAATGGCATATATTTGCTTTCAAAATCAGTTTTTTTCTCCCTATCTACTTTCCGTTTTGATACATTTTCAACTACCATTTTGTGAATTCTTATTTAATTTTAAAAACGTAAAACATGTAAGTAAAATTTGAGCTCACAAGTTTAGAATACTGCCACGGGTAATACTAGCTGTACGTTAGGTCACGGTTATTACCAAAGACCACTTATTAAGCATTATTGATCATTTAAGTGTGTATTACTTTATATTGGATATTGTATTTCCAGGAAGATCTTGACAAGGGAGAGCACTTAGCAGGAGTAGGAAGGGGGTATTCAACTCTGATTTATAGAAACACGCACGTATACATTTCTGTTATGGGAATATATTTAAATGTTGCTATAAAACCTGCTTGACATGACTGTAGTGTCATTACTTAATTACGTTGGCCAATTAAATACTTTGTTGACTAATTGAATGCCTGTTCGGTACAGAAGCAGCTGTTGGAGGAAGACCTCCCCCCCCACCCAAGGACACTGTGCAATTGCTTACTCATAATTAGATCAGGTTTGCTAAGCTAGCAGGTTTGTGCTTGTCCGAGAAGGTCCGCGGCCCATGCGTGGGGTGCAGTGAGGAACCAGCAAAGAGTCCGAGGTGGAAAGAGACAGGCAAGGCGACAGACCTTCAGGGCTCCAGCCTTCCGTGTCAGATAATAGCATGGCTTTATGAATCTCCACAGCAGTGGTTGAGTTCCTATTCAGTCATAGCACAGAAGCCGCTGGAAAAGCAGCACAGGTGCACTTTGCAGACACAGTGCCGCCAACCCGTTCCTCTCGAAGGCTCTGTGTGCACTGCCAGCTCCCTCGGATCCCGTTCTCCCTTCCTGCCCCGCAGGCTGGCCCCTCCCGCGTGTTCTTCCCGAACCTGACCTCGGGTGGGTGGCCAGGGCCAGACACGCACTGACTGACTGTCCTCGTGGCTCTATGCCGAATGATGCTCAACCGTCAGACGCATGTCAGTGGAGCTCTTAGTCCTGGTCCCTCTCTCGTCCCTCGGGCTGCCCTGTGTTCCTTAGCTCTTCTCATTCTTCCCCCAAGATTAGGTTTCTAACAGAAATTAGAGATGCGGCGGATATGAAGGAAAGTTGCGTTCAGATGCTTGAGGCTGACGAGGAGGAAGACGCGGCATGTGACACGGCTGGCCGGGAGGCTTTGCTCTAAAATTCAGGGTTTTAGGTGCTCCTGGGGGGCTCTGACTCTCGGTTTCGGCTCGGGTCATGATCTCACAGTTTGTGAGTTGAGGCCCTGCGTCGGGCTCTGTGCTGACAGCTCAGAGCCTGTTTGGGATTCTCTCTCTCTGTCTGCCCCTCCCCTGCTCACTTGCTCTCTCTCTCTCTCAAAATAAGTAAACGAACAAACAAACAAACAAACTTAAAATCTAGGGATCTGGCCGTTTCCTATAAGCCTGCCCCAGAACCACAGAACGGAAAGGATGCCCCAGGCGACGAACTCTGCCTGCGGGAGATTCAGCAGATCACATCCAGACCGCACGGCAAACACCACAAGCGTCTGGGTAATAAGAGCCAGAAATCACGGCAGCTCAGAACACATTAGTATTATTCTGTGAAGATTCTGCACGCAAATGGTTGAGCTTCGAGTGGTCGCCGGTAGAAAATCTGGGGTTATCTGGGATTTGTAGAAGAACGTCGACACAGAAAGCAGCGCCCAGTGACGCCTCATTGGTGTGAAGACAGTGGTATCATCGCTTGAAGAAGCTGATGATCAGGAGGGGGAAGAGTTAGAAGAGCAAAGACTGAGGTCCTGACTAAAGTTTTAACGGTTTCCAAAGGAGAGGATTGTAATTAAATAATTATAACTGGATCGTGTTATTTAAGGTCATTACACTTGTTTAAAAACTACAGCAAGTATTCGGGAGGGGGGAAATTATCAAATGCTAGGAATTGTTCTAATTATTAAAGTGATAGGGTGGTTCAAACAGAGAAAAATCCCTGTCCCGAATCGTCCACGGATGTCTTTTCTGCTGATTATGTTAATGGCTTGATTGAAAGAATGGGTAAAAAAATAGTTAAAAGTAATGGATTAGAAAAATGTATTGCAAAAATAGAGATATATTTCTATGACAAAAAGAAAAAAAATTTTTTTGTGAATTAATTTGACAATTTCTGATGAAAAAGATCTCCGAAGAGACGGGATTCATAACTCACTCTATGTGAAACACAGTCCTAAATAGGCATGAAAATGTGAGAAATGTACTGCTTTCCTATAAATATTTTGCTAATAGTTACCTCACTAAAATATATAATCACTAAAAGTCCTATTTCCCCCAGCAATGGGTAAGATGAATTGCACGGAGAGCTGCTAGGCAATTTGAATAAGTCAAGTTAAGGGTCAAGCTTCAAAGCAGACACGTGGGACATAAGGCCGTTGATGGAATGTCAGATTTGGTGAACTTTCCAGCAGAGTGACAGCTGGGGCTAATGACTGGATGGGCGCAAATTGTCGGTGGGAATGTAGCAATTAGTCCCCGACTGCTCTCCCTCACTCTTCTGATGTTTTTTTGAAGTTTGATATACTTAGAATGGCACTTTGGCAATATTAATTCAAAAGTAAGTCAAAAAATATTTATCGTGCAATGTGACGTTATGCTCATAGCAGCTTTTCAGTGTGAAATTTAACAAAGAACGAGCCTGTAACCCAAAGGCATTGTAAATCGAAATGTATTGATGATAACTTTTCTTCTAAGATTTTCTCACGAATACTGCTAACAGGGCGCTTTAGGAAACTTTCGCATCTGAAGCTCATGGTCCTTTCTGAGAACATGTTCCTAAAAATAGATTCTGTTGTGTATAGAGGTGGGTGTGTTTGTGTGCAGTTAGCTCTCCATTGGAGGACCTACTGGATTTTGAAAACCAGGTCATCTTTTATGGATCTTTTTTTAAGAAATCTTGTCCATTTTCAGAGTTCATGCCAGTATTTTAAACATTGATTTCCCTGTGTTTTTGTTAGTCACCATATAGTAGATTAATTCTTAGCTAATTATTTTCATAGTAAGTACTGAACGACTGAAGAGTTGTCTACTCTTACCACATTTTTATATGTCAGCAACTATAGACACTGGCTGTGGTGCTGATGATAAGGGAAGGATGCCCTCCCGAGGTCAAGAAATTCACGGCCTTGTAGGACAGATAGATCTGTAAACGAATCATTACAATAAAGAACTATTATTGGGAATAGGTATGAATTTTGCTATTGTTACGTCCATATAAATGGACAAGGAGTATATATTCCTGGGGGCAGTTAGGAACAGCTCAGTTGCATGGTTTCCCCTGACTTGTCCACTGTAAGATGGCCCTTGGAAGTCAGAATCCTGCCCAATTGATTCTGTGACTGTGTCTCCCAGAATAATGCCGGATCTGGAGCGGGTGCTCAGCCAAGAAAAAGAACAAGGCAAGACGGGTCATGATTAGGATTAATCTTTTATTGGGTGACAGTTTAATTGGTTTGTGTGATATGAAACCTTAGGAAAATGAACTCGCGCTTCTCTTACATTATTTCTTGTGAAATTAGTTTCTCTGCTCTTTTTTGCAAACCCAGTTTAAATTACTTTTTTAATGTTTACTTCTTTTTAAGAGATGATGGGGGTAGAGGCAAAGAGAGAGAGGAACAGAGGATCTGAAGTGGGCTCAGAGCTGGTACCAGTGAGCCTGATGTGGGACTCAGACTCATGTGAGATCATGACCTGAGCCGAATTTGGATGCTCAACCGACTGAGCCACCCAGGCGACGCCCCCCGCCCCCCCCCCCCCCCACCCAGTTTATATTATTATGTTAAGACTGGATTGCATTTCAAGTCCACATTTGATTTCTAAAAATTACGTGCCATTTTTTTTTAAACTCCTTTCTTAAAATGGAAGTCAGTTGAAATAGATATATTTTAAAAATTTTTAATGTTTATTTATTTTGAGAGAGAGAGAGAATGAACATGAGTAGGACTGGGGTAGAGACAGAGGGAGAAGGAGAACACGGAAGAGGGGCAGAGAGAGAGGGAGAGAGAGAATCCCAAGCAGGCTCCACGCTGTCAGCCCAATGCAGGGCTCAAACTCACAAACTGTGAGATCATGACCTGAGCCAAAATCAGGAGTCAGACGCTTCACTAACTGAGTCCATCCAGGCAACCCCTGAAATAGTTTTTTATATTAAAACCTCAGTAATATCTGTTAGGTTATGTCATTTCTGTAGTTTGCTGGGTGGGTCTTTCAACGTAAGGTCGTTTCTTTCCCCTTCTAGAGCCACCATTTCTATTTTCTTTCTTTAAATTGTCAACTACATTTTAATCTCCTGCTTGCCCTGTGCTGTAAGGAAATTTGTATAGTTGATTGTAGAGTAGAGTCTAAAGCTTGGAAGAGACTTTGGAGATGACCTGTGGTACCATCCGTGTTTAGAGTGGAAAGGATGAAGTTGTCATACCGCGTGGGGTGTGGTGGGGGCGGCAGGGAGGGTCTCTGGAGCTCCCCTGCACTGCACTTTCCCCTCTATCTTACTGTATCTGTGTGCAGCCAGAGGTATGTACAGACTGCCTCTGAGTCAGACTGGGATTTGGGTGGGCTGATTTGATCTGATTTGGCATCATCCATGGCGATATCAGCAACAAGGTCACTCTTGTAACTCGTGAGTGGTAACGCCTTGGAAAATTTAATAAAGAGCTCGGGTTGGACGTTGCCGAAGTCAGACAAGGGTCCCCATGGCTGAGTACACTGCACTTGCCCACTTGAGTTCTTGAACCTCTTTTTATCATAATCAGTGAATAACTAATCTGATGTTTCATGTGCCTAGTTTGTCTTCACCACACAGATAAAATGCTGAAGAAAGTAACACCATGTCTATGTATTTCTAGCTAGAACATGTGGATCAAATCTGCGTGGACCCAGCGGCATCATCACCTCCCCTAATTACCCGGTTCAGTATGAAGACAACGCTCACTGTGTGTGGGTCATTACCACAACTGACCCGGACAAGGTAAGGCCTCCCCCGTCCCCTCAGTGTCGCCGATGCTGTCAGTGCTCTGACTCGGACAGTGTTCAAGATCCACAGCCCTGTGAATGTGGGGTGCCCTTACACTTTGCTGTTTGAATAGAAAGGCTCACGTTGCCTCCTGAGTACATATATCCACAGTTAGTGGGAAAAAGTCTAGGACTCAAATAGAAGGGGAGTTTTCCTCATTTGGTTGCCTCCTCCTGGTTCTGAAGGTTGGCCTATGTTTTCCACCTCCCACCCCAGTTTTGTTGAGATATAATTGACATATAACATTAGGGTGTATAATATAATCATTCGATATATGTATATTTGGCAAAACAGTTAACATTCATCATCTCACATAGTTACCAATTTATTTTCTAGTGGTAAGAACTTTTAAGACCTATTCTCTTAGCAACTCTCAAGGATACCGTACAGTCACTCTGAATGTAATGGAATATGCTGGAATCAAGAATGGCTTTAGGCGGGCATGGTAAAGCCCTTACCAGAATGAGGGTGTGGTCCAGCCCCCCTTCTGGCACTTCCACCAGGGGCACCTACCCTACGTCTGCGGTTCCTGCACCGTTGTTAATAACGACCTTCTTTTATTCTCCAGATCGGTCCAGTTTGGAATAATATAAATATATAAATTCTCCCTACCTTGAATCAGGGAAAGGGCCTCAGGAACCAGTTTTTTTTTTTTTTTTTTTTTTTTTTCTTATGGGAAGAGATAATGAGTTTGGTTTTGGGCATAATGAGAGTGAGGTGCCTGCTGTATTTCATTCAAGCGGATATGACTGATAGCAGCAAATGTGGAATTCACAAGTGCGTTTTCTGCTGCCGAGATCTGGGATATGCATGATGTCATGTGGGGAAGCCAATAGAGACAAAGAGAGTCATGCTGATGGCGTATTTTTCTCTGGTGTCAGTGGGACGGGCACTGGGCTTCCGCTGTAAGGAGTGAGAGGAGTTTTGCAGTTCTGAGTGTCAGGCGAAGAGCTGTAAAGTGTGGAAGTCCTTTGTATGGAAGGAGCAGGAGAGCCCTGCTGTGGTGATAGGTCAGGCAGCGGCTGCAAGGTGAATCTTCAGTAAATCTGAGTAACGCCCGTACGGTATTCCAAAATTCATTTAATTCCAGATTGCATATAAATAATCATGAATATTTTTTATACTACAGGTACACCTATATATCTGAGTTTCTTTCTTTCCCTCACATACTAGAATAACTGAAATCTCTATCTAGAAGGAAGCTTAGACTTCCTATTGTCTGTACCCTTCACCCCACCGACAAGAAACCGAGATCCGGGGAATGTAAACTACTTGTTAAAGGTATCCCAGCTATTTTGCTCCTACGGAAGGAGGAGAACATGTGTCTTACTGCACTGTGAGGGCACTTCATTAGCTCTCTTTGTTAGAAGACTCATTTATTTCTGCAGCTACGTGTTCCATTATCACTGTGAGGGGTGCCACGAGGAAACGAAATAATAGGTTATTCAGTGTGTCAATAGGATGTTTGGGGCTGTAGGTATGAGAAAAAGTGTTCAAGAAACATTATTTCACCTAACAAAAGGGGAGAGCCGGTGAGAGTCCAGATTTAATTCAGGAGCTCAGGAACATCGTTGAGGATTTATGTGTCTCCCCTCTTTTCTGCTCTACCATCCAGGGCAGTAATGATGCCTGCCCCGCCTCAGGTCACAAGATGGCTGTGGCGTAGTCATGTTCGCTGAAGGAATGAGCCATGTCTTTCTAAAACATGGAAGGGATTTTCTAGAATGTCCCTAGTGGACTTCCCTTCAGGTTCACCTGAGTCGAATGCCCATGTTCCAGCTCCTAGGGAGCCTGAGGAAAGAACCATCTGGAAGGCAGAAGGCAGGGCTGAGGATTATGGGAAACCAGTTTTGTCTACCACATGTACACGAGCAGAGTGTTGAAGAAAGAGGTTTGGGTTCTCATCAGCTTCATATTTTGTTTATGGCACTTCAGATCCCATTATTTTCCTGTTTTGCCAGACTCCAGCAGGCTCACGTTTGATAAAATGCATGAGGTGTGTTCTTTGAGGATGTTGCAACATGGCCAAACTGCAAAATGATAAATGAAATAACGGACATATGCCATTTGGATTTACATAGTTCTCTCATTTTAGGGGTTTTGCTTTCCCAACTCATCTTTATGTACATTCACATAGATTTTTCTAATGATCTTGTATAAATTTGGTTGACTGTAAACACTCAACAGTTAAATTACATTTCAGGAATCTTGTGTTATATCGCTTCAGTAAATTCTTTGCCTTTCTTCGTTTATTTTGGTGAAATGTTCAGAGAAGAAACAGGACATTCCAGGTTGATGCACTCGTGCACACCAATACTCTTGCTAGAGCACCACTTAGACACCTGAAGGCATCTCAATTAAGCAGAATTACCATCCAAATTAAGAAGCAGTCATTGCCATTAAGTATAATTAGGCTTAATTTGATTCCTTGGGAGACATTCCAAATAAGGGGGTTTCCCGATTAAGCACATGGTGACGAAGGTATATTACATGTTGAGCATAAGAGAGGAGAATGGTTCTATAAAGATTCCCAGCCAGACTCTTGCTAGAAGCATTAGAGAGAGTTCTAGATAAGAAGTGTTGGTGTACTCAATCTGTACATTTGACGTGACTTGCAAACCTTTGAGAAATAAGGTGGAATAGAAAACAAAAATCAGTTTCTAATGTCACCTAGAGATTAGTTGATAAACTCCTCTTTTGTTGAAACCTTAATCTCCTCTTAATGATTTAGTCTTTCCTGGTCTTATATTTGCTCTCACTGTTATATAACCAAGTGACATGTGTCAATTTATGCAAGGCATTAACATAAAATTGCTTATACAAGATAATTATCATAGGAAGTTCAGTGGCTAGTAGCAATGAATATTATAATTTGTCATATTGTGTAATATCATCTTAAAAAGAATATGAGAAACATATTTATAAATACACACACATGCACACACACATATGTGGACACCTGAGTGACTCAGTCAGTTCAGCATCCAACTTTGGCTTAGGTCATGATCTCATGGTTCATGAGTTCAAGCCCCATGTCGGGCTTTGCTCTGATGGTGTGGAACCTGCCTGGGATTCTCTCTCTCTCTCCCCATCTCTCTCTGCCCCTCCCCTGCTCACACGCTCTCTATAAAAAATAAATAAACACTTTAAAAAATTTTAAAAATATATATACAATTTTCTAAATTATATTAAGGTGATGTATGTTATAATTGAATATATAACATATTAACATATTACCCACTATATATTAAATAATATATTAACTATAACTAATAATTATAAAACAGTTTAATATATACACACACACACACACACACACACACACACATATATATATATATATATTTTTTTTTTTTTAGGAGACCCTGTTATGTAATGTGTTCTAGGTAGAAATTAAAAAGAAATTTTCCTCAAGATTCAGTTTAGCGGAGAAGCAGATTTCTAAACAGCCAAGTACAACTGCTCCCGCCATACTAATCTAGTAAAAATCCAATAAAAATTAATTCAATAAGGAGATATTTATTTAACATAGATCGTTGTATATGCATTCAACAACTCAGCTTTCTCAGATAAAACTCGTGACAAGTTGTGTGACCAAATTCTTGAGAAAGTCATATATGGTTGATGAGTTACAGATAAGAGGAATTACCAGCAAATGCCCTCAAAAGTTCATCCCTGTGGTTTCCATTGGGAAGGTGAAGGGCAGACAGCTTTCCCTGGAAGCTTTGCACGGACACGGGCGGCATATGTCTGTGTATGCATATGTATACATGTACGTACATACACAGATTTATATCTCAAATGCGCTTCATGGAGACATAATTTCAGTACCTGATTTTAAGTTGATCTCCTTGGAAAGCATTTTAAACTCCTTGAGGATTTCAGTGATTGTAAGTATTTGAACTTTGTCTGTTCAGGCTTCTAAGACAAAATACCGCAGATGGGGTAGCTTAGAAACAAAGAGTTACAGAAGCTGACAGTCCGAGATCTGGGTGCCAACATGTGAATACCCTTGTGCGGAACATGGCGTCAGTGTGAAGCACCTAGAACACTGTCTGCCCAGTGCTCCGTGCCTCCCCTCCCCCCATCCTTCCCTGTCCTTCCTCCCTCCCCCCCCTCCTCCTCTCCCTCTTCCCCCTCCTCCCTCCTCCCTGCCTTCCTCCTCATCCTCCTTTTCTTCTTCTCCATTGCTATTATTAATGACTACATTTAAAGAGCTGTAAATCAGACCCTGAAGGACAGGTAAAGGGTTTAAGTTTTGTGCTAATGACAGTGGGTGTCAAGAAACAGAGGAAAAGAATGGTGTTGCCATGTATATGTCTCAGGTCACTCTGTCAAGAGTCAGGTGGACACAGTTGAAGGACTCACGATTGGAAGCAGAAGACATCAGGGTTTTGGGACAATTGTGAAAGATCATATGAGCCTCCATCGGGACAGTGGTGTCAGGATTGGAGAAGAGGAGATGAATTTGAGAGGAATTTAGGGACTAGGTAATTAGATACAGCGATTTACACATTTATATCACACCTTCTATTAAATACACAACTCGTACTAGCTAAAGAAAAAATAAGAAGTCTTGTTTTAAACTTAATGCTTGTAAGAAAGTACAACTGTGTGTTAGACTTCTTTTCGGGGAGGGAGCATTAACTTTTATTACGCAGATTTTTTTTTTACATAATGTGAAATAAATTCATACAGACGTAGAAAAGGCATTCATCTGCATTCAAATTATTTCAAAGTTAAGGTAGAATGAAATATTTCACGTAACAGTTTGTGGTGTTTTGAAATGGAGTTTGAATGCATCCAGTTCCATACATTGTATTGACCCATCAGGGATTCCCAGACTGGTGGAGAGACCATGAGACACATGATTATCTGCTGTAATACTGTGCAAAGCGTCCCCGTCAGTTCTGTCACAGACGCCTTCCCAGCCCAGAGCCATGATGGGCTCTATTTAATGGCTCCATTCCGTTGTCTTCTGTGTCACTGAGCTCCTGTGGAGAAAGTCACGTGCCGTGCCAGCTTCCCTTCGTGGCACACGAGGTGCCCCCTTAGTTCTTGCTGGCCATCGTCATTAATCTTGATACGGATTCGTTGTTCCCTCCTTGTCCCCTCTCCAATATGTTCATCTCTCTGTGGCAGCCCTTTTATTGCCAGCACCGTCCCCATCAGCACTGTTTAATAAGTGTATCCTGTTTAGGAACAGAGTTTGGCTCTTTCCTTCTTGAGTCTCTGTGGGCGCCGTTCCTGGCATCCTTTCTGTCCTGCCACACGGGAGCCTGCCTTCCACGATTGCCGCTAACAGGTTTTTCCACCACACTGCAACTACTGCCTTGTTAACCGAATTTAGTTATTTTTGTCATCTCTTCTGGGTTCTCCAAAATAAAATAGAAGACGGGGTCCATGCTTTTGATTTGCTTGCATTTTAAGTCAAAAATGAATCACACACACACACACACACACACACACACACACATACACACACACGTATGTGTATAAATACATATACACACATGATGGAGACAGCATTTTTAGAAAGACTGACCTGTTAGTAGTGTGCAGACCACATTAAAAAGTTAAAAAGGAAAACAAAGCAAAAACAAACAAAAAATACTGCAGAGGTGTAGACAGATGATCCACATCTGTTTTACTTGGTGTGAGTGATGGAGATCTAGGCTGGAATAGTGATTGTTTATAGAAATGGAGAAGAACAAAATATCCAAGTAACACTACTGTGAGAAAAGTACACAGATTTACCGATTTTTTAAAAATAAAAGTAGCTTTAGTGGAGGAGACTTTAATAATTGTATGTCCAGAATCTGGAAAGGATGAATCTTCATCCTCATGACAGAAAGGTGGAAAAGTTTTTTTTTTGTTTGTTTCTGCTTTGTTTTCTATGAGTAGTATGGGTGCGCGCGTGTGTGTGTGTTATTGTAAAAAGAGGCAGAAATAAATAGTTTTTTTCTCCCACTTAGGTTTTATGTGTCTTACACGTAGTCACTGTTTTCCATCACCTTTTGCCCTTTAATATGTTTTAAGTACTTATTTCCTGCATTAAAACACATTTCCTTTTGCATTTTTCTTCTTTTCAGTGCTTTTCTTATTTAAACACATTAATAATTACACAAGTAGGGAAAGCAATACAAAACTGACCCATTCAGTGTATTTTTGAGCCACGCACTCTTGATAATTGGTAAAGAGTGGTCAACAGAGCAGCTACAATCTCTGCTGGCATGGAGGTGCCACTGCAGAAGGAAGAGAGAGGGAAACCACCCAGGAACTAGGTGCAGCCACATAAAGGAGGCACGCGGCAAGCAGTTCCTTGCAGGGATGCGGGACCCATGATGGCACACTGATCTCCGTCAAAGCGCACCTTGAGAGAAAGTTGCTGTTGTCATGAGAACACTCAGAACTAACAGAACTGTCTAGCTAGTTGCTGCTACCATCCTTCCAGCTCATTTCTCTTGTTCTCTGGCCTCTCTTTACTTCCTTTCCTTCTCCCAATCACTTGAAGAGATGTTTAAAATTTGGGGAGGGTCTGTCCCCACACACATGATTGTGGGGTCCTATAGGGCAGTGGAAAGGTGTAAGGAGAACCAGGTATGTTACTCCAAGCCCCAGGTTCCCGCCTTTGCCCGTTTCCTAGCTGTGTGGTTTCAAAAAGACATAAAGTCTCTCTGTCAGTTGCCTCATTTGCCGCATAATCTGAATACTGATAATACTATGTAGACAAGCTAATGGTATTTCTCCATTTGTCAGATGAATGCGCATATATGGGAATACCTCTGAGTTATTAATGTTACTGCTACAATTATAGGATCGCCTCCTAGTCTCTTCTCCATACGTGGAGTTTCTTTGCATTCCATTGCTTGGAGGACTCTGTTCTCTGATGAGAGTGATCAGTCATGTAATCAACTTACCTGAACATAGTACTGCAAGTCCAGATAAGCCCAGGGCATTTCTGGGGCATCCTAATAGCATTTCGCGTAGAGAGATACAGAGAAGATTCGTTCTCTCTTGCTCAGCAGTCTGTTGCCCCTCCTAGAGCCTTTCTCTGAGTCCATCTTGTCATGCAATCCAGAAAACAACCTTTATCCTAGACTCATTTCCTCCTCTGTCACCTCTAGTTGAGCATATTTCCTTTGCGCCAAGACCTTCTGGATACACTTTCCCTTTTCCGTTTTCCACTAGTGACTCTTCTAGGTCAGCCACTTCTGTCAGTGTGCACCATGTATTGCTGTGAGATAGCTCAGCTGTTTGTCATATTCTGTTCTCCACTGTCCTAATTTATCTTCCACAATAAATGGGAAATATCTTTTCTAAAAACTAAATATGCATAGATATGTGCATGTAATAAAACAAATACATGATCACTGTTTTGCAAAATCAAATGACACAGATAACTAGAAAGCAAAAACCAAAGGAACTAAGTATTTCAATCCCAAAGATGAGCAGTGCTAACTATCGGTGCATACTTTTTGTAAGACTTTTATCTCTATGTTTCTAATCACAAACACATATGCAAGAACATAGTTTTCCTTTATTTCCTTCCTCCTCCTTCCTCCTTTTTCTTCTTAATGACATCTTCTAATTTTAGATATGCCAAAATTTTACAGATCATTGTTACTTTATAATGCACTGCATATATATATGTACATATGTGTGTATATATATATATGTGTGTGTGTGTATATATGTACATATATATGTATATACACACGTATAATGCAAATATATAATATATATCCATATATAATTCATTTATAATGGGTGCAGGATATATATATATATATATATATATATATGTATATATATTTCCATCCTAATGTAATTTGTATATGTAATTACATATATATATGTAATTTACCATTTTTAATAGGTGCAGAGTATTTAATTCTATCAGCTTCTTCCTTTAAACAGGTCTCTAGACTGCACCATTCTCTGTCATCATGAACAGTGCTTCAACAGACATATTTATGTTCGCTGTCTTGGCCGCTATTTCAGTAGGTTAAAGTCCTTGAATTAGAATTATAGTAATAATTTACACACATTTATAATTTTGATGCTTATTGTCCAAATACTTACCCTGTGCTAAAAGTGTGCTCATGGAAACTCCCACCGCATTGTATAGATGTCTGCATTTCAACAACATTGAGAACAAAGGTAAAATATGACTCTGTTGTATTTCAGCATTATGTCCTCAGTAATTCTCTATGGTCCATGGGAGAAAGTCCTTTTCGTAAGATCTTTCGTTCACAGCAGGGCAACTGACATCACTCCACTCTCATTTTATCACTTGTTCCTGCATGCTTAGTCCCCAGCCACGCTATTAGACTCTCGGATCTTGAAAAGTATTGTACTGCTGCAGGCTCGTGCGCCTGTTCATACACCCTGAACAAAAACCAGGTACTGGGGTGAAAATGCATGTTATTGAATGACTGAAGCAATATTTATCATCAGATTCATGGCAGAAATTCTATACTTTGTTGCAAACCGATGAACTAATTAATGGGTTGACCATATTCTTTATTATCTGAACCAAAACTCTTTTAAAGGATAATGTATTAATAATAAATCTGGAAACAGTCAAAAACTGTAACTATCCAAGTAAACCAGGACCTGTGTCACCTTGTGAAGGGACAAAGGGAAAAATATCCACAAGTAGAAGAAACTCTGTGTTATTTTCCCTTCTGTAGTTGTAAAAGGATTACCTCCATACTCCCAGAACGGAAGGCAGGAGAAATGGTCAGATCTCCCAAAATACAGGAAAAATTCCCCAAACAGTAATAGCATTGTGTGACCAATTCCTAACTTGCTCAAAGCTACACAATTAAACATGTGTCTTTTTAAAATGTTTTTTATTTGTTTATTTATTAACGGCACACAATGTAAAGGTACATCTTAGGAATTTTAAATGAAATGAAATAAGTTACTTAAATTACCTTCTGCAAGCAAGCCTGTGTCTGTCACATCTTTGAATTTACACTCTCTTGCACGGTTGAATGGCCTGTAGTGAGAACTAATAAATGATTTTTAATAAATGGCTGTAATTATGACCAAGCATTTACTGTTTTATATCACTGGGGAGGCAAAGAAGGTCGTGCCTTAATTGAAGTTTTTGTTTGTTTGTTTATTTTGAGAAAGAGAGACAGACAGAGAGAGAGGGAGACCATGAGCAGGGGAGGTGCAGACAGAGAGATAGAGAGAGAGATCAAGAGTCCCAAGCAGGCTCTGCACTGTCAGCACAGAGCCCGTTGTGGGGCTCGAGCTTATTAAACAGGAGACCATGACCTGAGCCAAAATCAAGATTCAGATGTTTAACCGACTGAGCCACCCAGATACCCCTTTGTAAAAATGTATGTATATATATAACTATTTGCAGGCCAACAGTGCTACAAATCTACATATTATTTGTGTCCTTAACGGCTGCATATTTTGTACAAATATGCTTCCAGATAAAGTATTATTTTCATCAGAACATCTATAGCATATAACACAAAAGGTGCATTTGACACTATTAAGCTCAGTTGTGGTTAATATTTTGCAAGCAGTTGGCTTCCCCATATTGTGTTACATTGCACTTGCTGGTCTGTATTTTTGCCAATTACCCAGTGGTTCCTAACGAGGCGCAGACTTAAAAAGAGAATATTCCAGAGGTCTGGATACTGTGTTCTGCTTGCCTTCACAATCCTCTAAGTGATGATTTGATGTGTGTATTTGAAAGACCGTGTTAATGACCTGGTAATTGTTTTTGCTGGTTTGCACTGAAGTGTGAAGTGTGTTGATAACTGTCCCCTGGCATTGGAGGGGGAGCAGGGAGCCACACTGATTCTTACCCTGTGGCCATCTCTCCATGGTCAGACGCTGAACAGCTGTCCATAGAACTGAATAAATCTGTGAGGCGGAAGAGCGATGTAGCATCGTACCTTCCTTTTAAAGGTGCTTATGGTGGAGAAACACAATGATTACTATTTTCGTAATAGGTGGCAGCTGGCCCCCACATGGCTTCATTGAAGTCAGTGAAGTCATTTTGAACTTATTTGCAATAGGAATTTTTTGTTGTTGAAAAAAAGGCTTATATTTCATATGACATGTTTTTTCAGATGACTGAACCAATGAGATTATCTCACAGGATCGCTTCTAAATTCAACACCGTGAATGAAACTGTTCTTAATGAAATATTTCATGTTTATAAAACCCACTTAGGACATTTGGGATTCTGAAGAGTTCCAATGTCTGGTGTCATCGGGTATGGTGAGAAGTCTTATGTAAAGAGGGCAAATATGGAATAATATAGGGTTTTTTAAAGTGTTTTTTTTATTTTTTTTATTTTTGAGGGAGAGAGAGAGCAAGCAAGCAGAGGAGGGGCATAGGATTTGAAACGAGCTCTTTGCTGACAGCAGAAGCCCTGATGTGGGGCTCGAACTCATGAACCATGAGATCATGACCTGAGCCGAAATCAAGAGCAGGATGCTTAACTGACCTAGCCACCCACACACCCCTAGAAGCAGTTTTAATACCACATTTGACTGATTTGCAGAGCCCTATATAGATACATGATCAAAATATTCAACCATATACATTTCATCTAGAAATGTATGACACCAAAGATATGCATCTTGCTAGACACACACACACACACACACACACACGTATATAAGCAATGTATATAAATAATCAAATGAATGAAACAGGAAGGGAAAATTAAAATTATGATTGGCACATAATTGAAATAAAAAACCCTGACATTTGAATGAAAAGTCCTCAAAAGTTACAAACAGAGAGGGAGGGAGGCAAACCATAAGAGACTCTTAAAAACTGAGACTAAATTGAGGGTGGATGGGGGGTGGGAGGGAGGGGAAAGTGGGTGATGGGCAGTGAGGAGGGCACCTGTTGGGATGAGCACTGGGTGTCATATGGAGACCAATTTGACAATAAGTTATATTTAAAAAAAAATTAAAAAGTCCTCAGGAGCAAGCATATATACACACACGTAAATATTTTAAATTTATATGCAAAATGAGTGTCTCTTGATGCAGGGTTTAGGAAACTGAGTGATGGTTGTGTAAAATCTTCAGCGAAGCAAGATTTTACTAAGTTCTTTCAGATACAGAATTTTCACAGTGGAGCTCACGTATCAGCTGAAATCATTGGGCACCCACACTTTGCCTCTGCCCTCTTGCCCTGCCCGAGCTCAGCCTGCCTCTGCATACCTTCCTTGGAGATGTGCCCTTGGGACTCGTTGGCTGAATCCTCAGGGATAACGTCCAGGCTGTGGTCTTCACTGATCACACCCGATGTCTTGAGAATGAAGTGAAAACCTCCACGTGGCTCGGCACTGAGAAATTTACCAACTTCTCTCACTTGATTCTAGATCCCCAAACGCACATCCCAGCCCAGTTAAGCAGCACTGCTCCCTAACGCGCCCCTATTTTCCTCCTCCTGTGCAGACACATTTCTCCACATTCTGCTGGGCCTTGTCCGGGCTTTGCTCACATTTCTCGATGCTTGTTGTGGCTTGTTCTTGGGCCTTGCAGCCCGATCCTGTCCACAGCTCTACGCAGGGCCTCCCTCAGCACTGCCTGCCTGCAGACCACTCTTCCTCAGCATCCGCCATGCCCCATGGCTCTTGTCATCACACCGAGGCACTCAGGGTCCTTCCCCCAGTGGCACTTCCTGCCATTGATTCGTCTACCACTTGTTAGGAAAACACCGGCAGGGCAGAGTATTTTCTGCTCAAGGTATCACAGTAGTTGGTCGGTGTCCTGCTTTTTTCTGCTTACTCATGTAGGACTTTCAGTTTTCCTAGCCCTGGTTCTCTTGACATATGGTTCTGATGACTTCTGCTCCTCGTTGGATTTGTTTTCTGTCAATATTTTCCATCTGTGGATCTTCTGAAGCATTTGGTATTCCAGTTAACATAACCAGGCTAAGATAACAACCCTCACCAACTAAACAAAACCTAGATGCTACCATCTGTTGGCCATTTCTACTGACTGGTCAGTTAGTCCTTTGGCCACCATGTTGAGGTGACTATGGGAGTCTTGCTTCAGGATCTCATCATGGCGGCAACTGTGGGTCTGTCCAGTCCTGCCTATTTTTGATTCTAAGTCCTTCCCTTCTTTTGGACCTCTCTTCACCCCAATATTGGGTTACTGTAGCAGCAAGCTCCCTGCCCCCCCCCAGCTCTGGCCCTCCTCCAGATCCGAGGCTGGTTTCCTCCAGTCGCCATCTTCCTCAGACCCAACTATGTTTATAGCACACACTTGCCAATGTGCCGTGGGCGTGACTGTATCCGATTCACACTAGTGAAACTAGTCAGAAGGTTTCACGGTGTTTCCTCCCACTTTCAATATGTACCTATGTCCTCCTGACTCCTCCTCCTCCTTCTCCGCTTCTTCCTCCTTCTCCTCCTTCTTTTGCAAAATGTAAAACTTAAGCAGCTTTATTTTAGAATACAATTGCCGGAGGTTGTCATGGCAGAATTGTCCTGAAAGAAGGAATTTATCATAACAATGACATTCAGTAATCATAAAGTCAACAGATTGAGATTATATGTCTAATATTTATTCAAAGTTATAGTATGGGCTTCTGCAGATTTCCCCTAAGTTTTATTGAGGTATATTTGACAAATACAAAATGGTATAGATTTAAGGTATAAAACATGATGTTTCAATATATGTAAACATTGTGAAGTGACTACCAGAATCAAGCCAAGTGACCTATTCATCACCTCACATAGTTACCTTTCCTTTTAAATTAGGGTAATTGAGTTACCTTAATTGTGAGAACAGTTGAAATCCATTCTTTTGGCAAATTTCAAGTGTGTAATACAGTATGGTTACTAGTCACAGCGCTATACATTACATCTCCAGAATTAGTCATCTTGCATCATGAAAGTTTGTACCCTTTGAATAATATTGCCCTGTTTCCCCCACCCCACATCCCTTTCTTCTCTTCAAGCTTTTCCTTTCATTGTTTTCACACAATAAAATATTATCCTCATTTCTGCCTCAAGTTGCTACTCTCATAAAGAATACTTCTTGTCTATCCTCTTTTTATATTTATATCCTCTATTCTGTGGAAAGCATTGACCTAGATGTGAATGAGATACAGTAGTAACGAATTTATAGTATAACCCTTAAGAGCACATACATACACATACTGTTATTCTAAATTATTAATGTATGTTTCAGTTCTCTTTGGAAAATGAAACACAGAGAAAGTAAATGTCATCAAAATTCTATGATTTAATATATGAACAAATTCAGTTCTACTCTCTGTGCACTACATAGGAATCTGCTTTTCTGTCACTGTATAAATATGGATATTTGTATATGCACGTATCGGTATATGTATTTATGTGTGTGTATATATACGTACATATGATGGAATGTATGCACACATATATAAAGTAAAGACAAATATTGTTATAAGCAATTCTTTGCTTATTTTTTACTCAATAAAACATGAACATCTCTTTCGATCTATTTGTTTATGTGTCTACTCACTCACTTTAATATTTTCAGTGTCCGTTAAGTATGACTATACTAAAACTTGTTCAGCCATTCCAAGGTAATAGATATTTTGGTTGTTTCCAAAATGTTGTTCTCATAAGCAGTGCTGCAGTGGCCATCACTGTTACTGTCATGGGTCCAGTAAAGTCCCGCTGTAATTGTTGACTACTCAAAACCTGTACAGTCTCGCCTTCCCCATTAGGTTCTTCTTGCCTCGGTTGCCATGGATATCCTACCTCTAGAGTGTTGTCAGTTTTGAGGCATCTAGTCTTCTGACAAATTCTCATAATAGTAAAGAAGCTAAGGCACTAAGCAGATATAAGATTAGATTGTGGATCAGCCACCTGTGTCACATACTTTGTTTTATAAATTGGCTTATCTGAAGAGGCAATTAATGACCTCCAAATTATTATAGAAATCCCTTAAAGGGGGTGCCTGGGCAGCTCAGTCGGTTAAGTGTCCGACATCACCTCAGGTCATGATCTCAGGGATCGTGAGTTCGAGCCCCGCGTTAAGCTCTGTGCTGACAGTGTGGAGCCTTCTTGGGATTCTCTCTCTCCCTCTCTCTGCCTCCTTCCTGTCTATATCTCTCAAAAATAAATAAATAAACATAAAAAAAGTCCCTGAGGGTATCTGGGCAGCTCAGTTGGGCATCTGACTCTTCAACTCAGGTCTTGATCTCGGGCCGTGATCTGATTTTGGCTCAGGTCATGATCTCACTTTGTGAATTTGAGCCCGACATCCCGCTCTGTGCCAACAGTGTGGAGCCTGCTTGGAATTCTCTCTATCCCTTTCTCTCTGCCCCTCCCCTACTCCTGCTATCTCTCTCTCACAAAATAAATAAACATTAATTTTTTTTAATCCCTGAAAAGAAAGTGGCTAGTGTATTCATACTTTAGCAAATTTGTGATGGTGGTCCTCCTATAAATCTGAAATACTGTCATGTTAGTGTAGACCCTATTTAAGTATGTTCTCATGTATCCATAAATTAATTTTATTGTATTTATCCCAACCTTACATTATCTGACAAAAGGCATTCAGAGTGGGTTTTTTTTTTTTTTTTTCCTTTCCATAATTAATTGGTTGGTTGGTTGGTTGGCTGGATGGTCAGTTGGTTGGCTTGCTGATTGGTTTTAGGAGTCATGTATATCTATTACTTAAGTACATTCAGTTCTCCAGTGTCACACTTTAAAATCTCCTCACATGATGGACAGTAAAATGGCGTGTCTATAATATGGGGTAAATTACTCCTGGAATAGTAACCCTCTTCTAGGCTGTCTTCAACACATAATACATTTTCTACCTCCATGAATTTCAAGAAATAAGCATCATTCATTTCCATTTAAAGTAAGTAACTTTCCATAATTGTATCAATTTCAAAGAAAACTGACATTTAAAAATTAATGAAAATAGTTCTGTTCTTCCATACCGATGTTCAAGGTGGAGTTACTTTATATGCGCATTGAATTGACCTAGAGTAAAACACAGTTTATGTGGACCTCCTGACCCACTCACACGTGGGCTCTGTGAGTGGAGCGTGTCAGTGCAGACATTCCTGCGTCAGAACAGACCTGTACAACGCACGTCAGATTTGAATCCTCTGAACTTAAGAAAATGTCTTCTGCATCAGGATCCACATGTCTCCCCACTTCCGTTTGTCTGATTCAGGCTAACCCAGTTCTGATGATGTTTGCAGTCTACTTAGAACAATTTAATTTTCTGATGTCTAAAGGAAGGTTAGCACAGTTCAGAAGGACCTTTACAAGTGCCTAAAAATGCTCTTTCTAAAAAGACATTTTTGAGAACCCTTTAATTTGGCATATACTACTTATTTCAAAGTGTAATGGAGATTTAAGATTCCTGTATTTAAAATACATAAAAACTCAAAGTCTGTGTGCTGATCTGATTTTTAAGGAGAACGTTTACACCATATAGGTGGTATAAACCATCAGTTTTCAAGCTTTGTATCAAGACATTTTTCAACTTTCCAGTAATTCTCTGTCCTTCCTTCCAAATCACAGTGCTGTTTCCCTGTGGATAGCCCTGCTCTCTGTCACAGAACCACACCTCTGTGTCTCAGAGGGGGGAAGGATTCCACTGTGACTGTAAAACTGCTTTTGCACGATTGCTGTAATGGCCTCGCCATTCTGTCCAGTACTTCAGAACATGAGTCCACAAAATCCCCTTCCTTGTAGTCAAGGCTCTGTCATGGAACATCTTTCCCATTCTAGACCTGGGGTGTCAATGCCCCTGCAGGATTGGGGAAATCTGTCCTCGGGTCCAACAATGACTGGCCTCACTTTCCACTGTCTAAAACCACGTCTGGAATTTGGAAAGCGGGATGTCCTGAGGTGCCTGTGTCACAGTGGGAGATGATGCTTACAACCGCAGAGAGCATCAGATCCAGGCTGGCCCCAGGCTTGAGCCCAGAGGGGATGGGATGCCCTACAGTGAATAATTCTTGCCATCAGTCACGTCTGTATGGCACAGAATAACAAAGCACACTGTGGTTGAGTATCAGACCTCAGCTATGAATAGCAAAGACCATTATTAAAAAAAAAAATACCTTTTTATACCTCTATTTAAAAAATCTGAAAAGATGGGATGCCTGGGTGGCTAAGTCAGGTTGAGCATCTAACTCTTGATTTTGAATCAGGTCACGATCCCCGGGTCATGGGATCAGGCCCCATGTAGGGCTCTGCACGGAGTGCAGATTCTCCCTGCTTGAGATTCTCTCTCTCCCTCCCACTGCCTCTCTCTCCCACTTGTGCACTCTCTCCCTGTCTGTTAAAAAAAAAATCTGGAAAGGAATTTACCAATTCTGAAGTTATGAGTAGGGAAGTAAAGGGTGCTAACCAAGCCTGGTTGTGATGGAAGTCACATATCCAGTAAAATCTATTTTGTTCTCCTAGGTTCCCAGAAGATAGATAAGTTTGTTTCATCCACTGCCTCCTGGATCACTTACCCACTGTGTCTACCCAAAGGCTTAAAGCCAATGAATTTTCAGGCTCATGAATTTTAAAATGTATTTTGGCATAAAAATTGTATTCATCTGTTGGAATTTCCAAATATCTTAAAGATGGGAGTGGGTGGGAGATACCACAATACAGAAAAGAAAGTGCCAGAAGATATCAGCTAATATTGCTGGAGAAATCAGCCGATTTTAGAAACAGAAAGGCATTTCATCCACTGTTGTGCTGAATCCTTAAACACTCCGTGTCACAGGCTCTGTTATTAGAGTTTTTGCCTTAAAGGTAAGAAAACTGAGTCATGAAGAGGTAAAGTGTACCTCTTTCACCACTATCCAGTGCTGCCTCAGCTCTGGAGGCGGAGGGAGACTGGTGCTTATGGTAGGTACAGGCTCGTCCTGACAGGTGGCTGGCGCGTCCTGAGAACAGGTGTTATTGTGTTCACGTTGAGCTGTGAGCGGGGATGTGCTGAGAGGGCCAGTGGTGCGACGCTGTTCCAACCAAGGAAGCAGACGTCTCCACCACGTACACACGAGCTGCGTGTGCCCTCTTTGTGTGTCTGCTCATCACGTAGTTACGACATCCATGGAGTGTCCGCGTGTCATCTGTCTAGGGCCTAGGAACACAGTGGTGCCCAGACCAGGTGCCGATAGGTGCCACGAAAAGCAAACAAACAAGTCAATGAACGGATAAAATTTAACAAAGGGATAGAGGCTGATGAGGTCAAGGTCATGGACTGGGGGTGTGATGTGTGCCTGAGACTGTGTGCAGGGCGGTCGCCTGAGCTGAGCCCTGGAAGATGTGAGGATGGGGGAGGGGAGGTCAGTGTAGGCAGTGCCAATGTCCTGTGGTAGGAGTGAGTTGGACGAAATGAGAAGCACCAGAAAGGCAGTGGGGTTGGAACAAGTGGGTGAGGGCAGAAGTGGCCGGCGCTCAGATTTTGGATACATTCCTGAGGAAGAGGCTTCGGAAGACTTGCTGATGATTGAGTATGGGAAGAAAAGATCCAGAAGGTTAATACACAGCTCCAAGGCTTAGGAATTGGGCAGCTGGAGGGATGGCCATACTGTGGCCCCTTGTTTCTACACCGGATACCTTTATTCCTTTTTCCTTTTCTTCCTTTACCTGGCCTTTTACCTAGAACTCTTCCCAATCAAAAATAAGGGAAATTATAGTAAAATCTAAGAACGGGGAGCATTTAAGGGGCACCTGTGTTGCTCAGTAGGTTAAGCATCCAACTTCAGCTCAGGTCATGATCTTGCAGTTCGTGAGTTCGAGCCCCACATCGGCCTCTGTGCTGACAGCTCGGAGCCTGGAGCCTGCTTCCAATTCTGTGTCTCCCCCTCTCTGCTCCTCCCCTGCTCATGCTCTGTCTCTCTCTGTCTCAAAAATAAATAAACCATTAAAAAAATTA
The DNA here is from genome assembly GCF_028018385.1 of Neofelis nebulosa. Lineage (NCBI taxonomy): Eukaryota > Metazoa > Chordata > Mammalia > Carnivora > Felidae > Neofelis > Neofelis nebulosa. Next base: position 3,938,964 of record NC_080784.1, on the reverse strand, counting down.
AAAAAAAGTTTTTTAACATTTTGTATTTATATTTGAGAGACAGAGACAGAGCACGAGATGGTGGGGAGAGAGGCACAGAGAGAGAGAGGGAGACATAGAATCTGAACCACGCTCCAGGCTCTGAGCTGTCAGCACACAGCCCAATGCAGGATTTGAACCCACAAGCTGTGAAATCATGACCTGAGCTGAGGTTGGACAATTAACCAACTGAGCCACCCAGGAGCCCCACTTTTTTTTTTCTTTTATTACTATCATAAATGTTAAACATGTACAAGAAAAACATCATACATTTCTGTTAAATAATTGGTTTATGACAAAACAATTTATTTCTTTCATAAAGGTAGGCTCAGTGGCTTTGACTTACAGGTAGCAAATATATGTAAGTTAAATTACATTTTTCTCAAAGTCAAGCTTATTAGTGTGAAGTAGTAAAGTTACTGTGTAAATAGTAAATGAATAAGAATAGAAATAGAACCTACAGTTTTACACAGGATTGGAACGTATTTTCTTGTTGCATGATATGGCCAGGCACAAATACAGGCACAATGACAGAAAAATAGTGCACACAAGTGTTGATCTCTTGCCCTCTTATAAATCTGTGCACATACAAGAAGTGGGGTTTTTATAACTACAAATGTAAAACCAAGTTTATCTCTTTTATGTGAAAATTGCTTTTTTGCTTCACAATTTTTTGCTTCTCAGTGTAAATCTGACCTAAGCACACAAGACTTCCATTTTTTTTTTTTTTTTTTACTGAATGGTGACTTTCTGTCTTCATTCCTGATGCTTGAAAACAAGACGCTCGCTCACACATGTGAGAAATTCACCTTGCAGCCAAGGGGTTCCCGTTTTCTTAGATATGGCAGAATGTTCCTCTTCCTCAGACTCCAGGGGCTTGGGCGGGGGTGATGACACCAGACCACAGTTCACATTCCTGTTCTTCCCTCAAAGTCCAGGTCTCCAGCTGAACAGAAGATTTGGAGAGAGTTCCTCACCCAGCTCTCCACTTCTGTGAAGAGAGGGGAAATACTAGTTGGTCCCATTCTGTGGTTTTTCCAGAAGGTTTGAAAACGACAGGCGGTATTTGATGTCCTTCCCTGTTCTAGACCCAGTCATCACTGGAAACGTTTTAGGATTTTCTTTTGCAACATGGTTTCTCCAATGTTCCGATTTCCTTTTAAATTCAGTAGTATGATTGTATCAAGCCAAATAATTTTCTCCACGGGGCTAAGGAAGCCACTTCAGCAGGTTCACTTGATGAGAAAGGACTGCTAATGCTCATATCTTCCACTTTTTCATTGTCAGTAACATTCTTTGTCTCAGTGTCCAGTCTTGAAACATTCTGAAACTTGTCTTTATCTTACCCGGCTAAGTATTTCTTACAGCATTGCTCAAAAGCTCTTCAGCAGGTACCCCACTGCAAAGCAAACAATGTGTGGTGAAGACATCAGGGTTTTTTTTGTTTGTTTTTGTTTGTTTCTTTCAGCAGTAGAGGCAGAACTTTCCATGAGGTCAACAATCTATGGGAATGGTCTGTACAGATGCTGACACGAGTTTCTCCAAGATCTCTTGTTTCCAGACAAGAGAACAAATCATTAAATGCATCTTGGTCTTTGCTTATTTAAAGCAGAAAAAAATTCTTAAATTTCACCACGAGTTTTGTTAGTGGATCTTTTGACTATCGCCTTGATAGAGGAGCTGCTTCGTAGGGATCTTTCTCGGTATCAGGGACATGTTATCAACGTGTTGACTTTTGGAGCAGTGCAGAGTAGAAAGTATTTCGGCTCCTTGTATCCTATTTTAGAATTCTCACTGTATAGTCACTGTAGTTTTTCATGCCGCATTACTAAGGTTTCACCAACTGTTTGACTTTGCCTTTTCTGGTCAATAAATTCTGCTGCTAAATGACTTACTTCCTGAGCCTCTCCACCAGTGTGACTTTTTGTTCCTCAGCGAAAGCTTTACTCTATTTGAGATTCCAGTAGCCTTTAAAATAATCGGCGCAATTACCCATTGAGTGGCTTTGATTTGAAGTGAAGCGTCCTCAATTTTGCTGAAGTCAGTACTGCGTTTGTAAGGTGTTTTCCAGTAGCGATGCGCAGTGAATGGGACCACTTACATTCCCCACGTAAAACCCACGACAGACGGCTTTCGTTGTCAAGGCAGAGTTCCTTTGTGTTTCATGTGGCATTAGCTCAGTGAAACGATTCAAAAGATTCTAATGCCGTATCATTAACCTTACCAGAATTGTCAATAGACCTAGAATACTCCTCTTCTACTTCATACGTCATCTTTAGAAATTGCCACTTGGGTCCATCAGATACGTGCACATGACAGAAGTGGCAATAAAATATGAAACAACGGGGGCACACATAATTAAATGAGCGGATAGTGAAAATATAGAAACTTCATCCACCTGTCAATCCCCACAGTCCGCACTTGACAATATATACAGTAACATCAGTGTGTGATGAGTCCAGTTGGGTAGTGGTGTGTAAAAACCCCTCTTTACAATGAAATTCTTGTCTCAATATTTTATCGCAAAGTGAAGCTTCTTTCCTTTATGAGACATTCAGCAACACGCTAAGGGAAGTTTGGGGAGATAATTCCGAGGAAAGGGAACACCATCAGTGTGGCTCTGCATTCATCGGCCGGCTCCCAGCCTCATGTCGGGAATCAGCAGTGCATTCACCCCATGAGGACACTCTCTGCCCTAGTTTGGGGAACCTTCCACTACAGAATCACCAGCGGATCCCTCAGTCAGTGTCCATCACCGTGAGCATCGGCACCGTGCGGCGGGTCAAGTTGAAAACACCAGTCTCACGCAAAACCGCCTCCTGTGATGCCAGTTAAGGAAACTCAGGCATTGAATGGTTCCAAGCAGGAGATATTGGTCGTTCAGATGAGTTAAGTGAGAGTCAAAGGAGGTATGGATTTGAGAGCTATTCCGGGGGTGATGCTACTAGGATACCGCAGTGGGAGTTAGGACTTTGTTTAGACGGTTCTGTGAGTGAGTGTGTAGAAAGATGAGAAGCAGACGCTCTGAAGAGTGTGCGGCAGGACGTGCACTAGGTTTCTCCTGGCCTCCCCTGCCCATCGTCCTTGGGCACAGGGCTACCATGTCAGCAGGCACGAAACAGAGCTCCTGTGCCCTTGCCTACAATCAGACTTTCTAGCCGCCGATTCCAGGATTCCACTGGTCTTTTGTTTCTGAATCTACTGGGTTCCTCATCAAGAAATCAATGGCATAAATGTGGGAGTTTGGGGGAAGTATTGACGTGCTTGCTGGAGCTGAAGCTTCTTGGGGCTTTTCTGATTTGAGCGAGGGGATATGTTTTCCAAGAGAAGCAAGGGCACGTTACAGGAAGCCCGGAAGGGAATACTGTATGGTTCTGGCGTGCACCAGGAAGTCATGTGTGAAGTCCAATGCCTGTGAGGACGAGTCCAGAGACCCAGCCACAGTGGAGGAAACAATTAATTCCAGCTTCCTAGGGGCCAGTTTATAGTCACATATTGAATTGAAAACCACTAAAATCTGACAGTGTATATATTATCTTCAGAAAACAAAATTATCAAATGAGAAAAACAAATTGATCCAAATGTATAAGACCTCTAGTTTTCCTTTCTAGTAGGGTACTTTTCTGGTTTTGGTATGAGGATAATGCTGGCCTCAAATAATGAGTTTAAGAGTCTTCTCTCCTTGTTTGTTTGTTTGTGTTTTTTTTTTTTTTTTGGAAGATTTTGAGAAAGATTAATGTTAATTCTTCTTTAGATGTTTGGTAAAATTCGCTAGTGAAGCCATATGGTCCTGGTCTTTTCTTTGTTGGGAGGTTTTGACTTACTGATTCAGTCTCCTTATTAATAGCAGTCTGTTAAGATTTTCCATTTCTTCCTGATTCAGTCTTATAAACTGTAGGATTCTAAGAATTTTTCTGTTTCTTCTAGGTTGCCCAGTTTGCTAATGTATAATTGTCCATATTAGACTTTTATGATCCTTTCTATCTATTGTGGTATCAGGTGTAATTTCTCCTCTATCATTTATAATTTTGTTCATTTCAGTTCTTTTCCTTTTTTTCCCTTGGTCAGTCTAGCTAAGGGTGTGTCAATTTAGTTTATCTCTTCAAAGAACCAACTCTTTGTTTGGTTAGTCTTTTCTAATCTTTTCCTGTTCTCTATTTCATTTATTTGTGCGCTAATCTTTATCATTTCCTTTCTGTGTTAATTTGGGCTGAGTTTGTTCTCATGGGGGTTTCCTTATACGTAACTCCCCTCCTTTCTCTTGCTGACTTTTGACAATGTAATAAAAATGTGTCTCAGGGCAGCCCAACACAGGATCAACCTATTTGGGGTCCTTTGAGTCTAGGGGATCTGGATGTTCATTTGTCTCCTCTGGTTCAGGAAGCTTTGGGCCATTATTGTTCTAAATATACTTGGTGGCTCATTCTCGTTCTCTTCTGGAATTTCCATGTGAATATTCTTCCTTTTTACTGTGTCCCATAATTCCCATAGGCTTTCCTCACTCTTTCTCATTCTTTTTAAATTTTTGTGTCTTCTTTTTTTTTAATGTTAATTGATTTATTTTGAGAAAGAGAGAGCAGGGGAGGGGCAGCGAGAGAATCCCAAGAAGGTCTGTGCTGTCAGCACAGAGCCTGACACAGGGCTAGAACTTACAAACCATGAGATCATGACCTGAGCTGTAATTAAGAGTCAGATGCTAACCAGCTGAGCCACTCAGGTGCCCCTCTTTTCTCCCTCTGATTGGGTAATTTCCAATGTCTTATCCTCCAAATTGCCAGTAGTTTCTTCCATATGTTGTCAACTCTACTTCTGAAACTTTTGAATTCTTTAGTTCAATTATTGTTCATTTCAACTCTAGTTTTTGTGTGTTTTTTTAAATTTTTTTAATGTTTATTTATTTTGGAGAGAGAGACAGGGTGTGAGCAGAGGAGGGGCAGAGAGAGAGGGAGACAGAATCTGAAGCAGGCTCCAGGCTCTGAGCTGTCAGCACAGAGCCCGAAGCGGGGCTTGAATCCAAGAACATTGAGATCATGATCCAAGCTGAAGTGAGGCGCTTAACTGACTGAGCCACCCAGGAGACCCTGTTTTGTTTTGTTTTGTTTTGTTTTGTTTTGTTTTGTTTTGTTTTGATGATTGCTACTTTCTTTTGGTTTCTCATCAAGCTTCTTGTTTTGCTCATGCAGAAAATATGGAACATTTCATCAATGTGTGTGTCATCCTTGCTCAAGAGCCATGCTAGTCTTGTCTTTATTGTTCCAGTTTTAGTATGTGTGCTGCTAGCCAAACACAAAGCTTGATGTGAAACTGTATGTGCCCCCTCAGTGCCTTTGCTGATGCCACTCCGCGCCCCTCCCCCTTGAATATGGCACATCGCGGGCTCGGCTCTTTTTCCTGTTGACACTCGCTCCATCCTGTAGCTTGAAATACTGTAGTCTATAGGTTGCCCTCTTCCAAAGATTTCTCTAGACAGATTCCCTACTCTGAACTCTACATGCATCCAGTTGTCTACTCAGCTTCTGCATTTACATGTCCAATAGGCATTTCAAACATAGCTCGTCCAGAACAGACCTAGATTTTCTCTCCAAAACCTGTTCCTGCCATCCTCTTCTCGGACACTGGCCGTTTCTCTCTGTCAGTCACGTAGGTTACAAAATAAACTCCATAGTGATTTCCAACTCCGTCTCTCATGCCCCGCCTCTCTCCGCAAACACCTACAAATAGTCTACGCCCCAGAGCCGGTATCCAGCCCTCCCCCACTTCCGTTAATCACACAGAGGTCTCGGCAGCCATTGCGTCTCACCTAGATTTTCGCAACTCTCTCCTGACTGATCCCCTTATTTCTGCTTTTGCCCCTGTTCAGCTTTTGCCCCTCAACATAGTAACCAAAGTGGTTCTTTTAAAAGTTGCTGTGTATCACTCCTACGCTCAAAACTCTCTGGCGACCTGTCGCCTGTCTCTGTAGAAAATCAGAAGTCCTAATGATGTTCTTCAAGGCTCCCCATAAGCCTCCCCCCATGGCCCCTCGGTCCCGTGTCCTGCTCCAGCCCCACACTGCCCCAGCTCATCAGCGTCCTCGTGGTTTCTCAAACACATTGAGCACTCTGTGTCTCAGGGCTTCCGTCTTCTCCGTCCGACACGATCGCCTCTCGGATATGTGCAGACTGATGTGCCACGCGCCATAGATCTCTGTGCGGCCTGGGAGCAAACCCCTCCCTGCCTTCCACCTCCGTCTCCCTGCTCGCTGCTTCTCCCTGGTACTGCCCCCGTGGGACATGCAAATAGTCAATGATGTGTCTGTTGCCTCTGACACCGCCCTAGAGGGCAAGTAAGGGCAGAGGCCACGTCTGTTCACTCACCACTGTATTGGCAGTCCTAGAACTTCACTTGGAAAATGGCAAATGATCAAAAGTATTGTGGAATGATGACATAATGGAATTCGTACCTTCGGAGCTGTGGGGGGGAAATAATGCCAAGGGGCTCGAGCGAATGATGTATTTTACATAATGTCTTCCAGGCCCATCCATGCTGTCGCCAATGGCAGGATTTGCTTCTGTTTTAAGGCTGAATAATATTTCATTGCATGGATAGACTCTTTTCTTTTCTCATTCATCTGTGTACCTTCGGGTTGCTTCCATATCTTGGCTACTGTGAATGACGCACGGCCCTGCTTCCATGAGGCATCTAAAATAGCTGAAGGTTTAGAAGTAGACATTAGGGTGGTGATTATCACAGGCTGGGGGAGGACCGCGTGGACGGTTCTTGTTTAATGGGCGTAAAATCACAGCTCTCCAAGACGAGTGTGTTTCAGAGATCTGCTGTACAACATCGTTCCTAGAGTTAACAATAAGATGTTGGGCAATTAAAAATTTATTGAGAGGATAGATCTCATGTTAACTGTTTTTCCTACAAGAAAGAGGGGGCACAAGGAACCTTCTGGAGGTGAAGGAAATGTTTACTACCTTCCTTGTGGTGATGGTGGCATGAGTGTATGCATGTGACTAAGCTCATTAAACTGCATGCGTTAAGTATGTGTGGGTTTTGTGGGCCAGTTATATCTCAATAAAGCTGAAGAAAGAAGAAAACATAATGCTGAAGAATTTAGCACAGTATGTGACAAATATTAGTTGATTAATAAATGCTAAGTATAGATGTTAAGGTCAGAACCCTTAGGGTTCAAGTGTTTCATCATAACATAACTCGAAAGGAATTTCCATAGGAAACAAAAGAGACTGGTTGATTTTCTTTGTATTTTTAAAAATACTTATTTATTTTGAGAGAGAGCACAAGAGCATGAGCAGGGGAAGGGGCACAGAGGGAGGAGCCAGAGAATCCCATGCAAGCTCCGTGCTGTCAGCGAGGAGCCCATTGTGGGCCTTGAACACATGAACCATGAGATTGTGACTTGAGCCGAAATCAGAGAATCAGACGCTTAAGCTAACTGACCCCCGCCGGCGCCCCTCTGGTTAATTTTCTTAAAAGGATGTGGGGCAAAGTAAGATAAATACAATGTGTTCACAAATGCCAAAGTAGACGATTAGGAAGAAATTTCAACTTTAAAAATGGTGTTAGGCTGTATCTAAAAATAAAGCCTTTTGTTTTTAAGGACATTCAGTGGACGCACAGATGTGGTGCAAAAGCTCTGGGTATTTGTAACAGAAACTGTTAGCACTGAATTTAATTAACTCCCTCTGCTGTGTTGCCAGATGAGAAGTTTGCTTTGTGCGTAAGGTAAACCAGGAGGCGTTGGTTAAAATTCAGAGTTTAATAAGCCGGAGGCATGGGGAGAAGGCGTTTTTATCCAAGACTAAGCCGTCATTGTGTGTAATACCACTCCGCTTAATTTCCACGCGTGAAAACTCTGTGGCAGACAAGCTTACGAACAACTCCCACCAGAGAAACGTGCACTTCGAAGAGCATACCGTGCTCACCACAGTGCGGCCCCGTGTGGTTTGTTTCAGATGCGTACGTAAGAAGGATTTCAAACATCGTTTCTCAGTCTGGAAACGAGGTGCCCATCTGTGCCTGATGTGATTGTGGCTGATTTAAAGGAGATCGTTTTCTAACTCTGTCTGGTTCAGGAACATTATCCACTGGAATCTCAAGGTGGCTCAGCACACTTGAGTTTTCCGTTGTTTTCCACAGGTGTTTTCTCCTTTTCCCTTTGTAATAAAGAGGCGGCCAGAGACTCGTAGCTTTGGGTGTTCTGTATCTTTAATTTTATGTCACAGCCCCACACTTGGTTCCACAGGCGTGTGACGGGACCGCCCAACAGTGAGGTAGTGACGGGAGCAGTTTTGAAGGTTTGGGGCGAGGGTGAGCTGCTTGGGTGCGTTGCATAACCCGAGAGCCTCACTTTCACTGCCAGGCACAAGGCGAGCGTCTCTGCAGGTGTCCGTGCGTCACCTTCCTCTCTGCTCTGCACCAATTCAGGCCCTGGAAATAGAGATCTGCACACACACACAGATAGCCGCTGTCACCAAAGCTTCTAATCCAGTGGATGAAGACATAAGCCTGAACACAAATAACATATGATGAAACCTGGGACGGGTGGAGCGAGGCCTGCAGGGAAGAAGCCATGCCCTTTCATCCGTGGTAGCCCTGGTGGTCTTCTGAGAGAGGGAGGAAGGACTAGTGATGGACCGGAGGTGGCCTGGGGGGAGGAAGGACTAGTGATGGACCGGAGGTGGCCTGGGGGGAGGAAGGACTAGTGATGGACCAGAGGTGGCCTGGGGGGAGGAAGGACTAGTGATGGACCACAGGTGGCCTGGGGGGGATCCCTGCAGGCGGAGCCCTCAGCAAGTGCCAAAGCCCTGAACCTGAGGAGGTGGGCACGTTGTGGGGAGAGAAACATGGTTATCTATGGGTTTGGGGTGACTGGTGGGGGTAGGATTTGTCTGAGAAGCCGCTCACTGAGGGCGGAAGGGGTAACTGCCTCTCAGGCTCTATGAATATGTTTGGACTTCATCCTCATTGCAAGGAGAGCAGCTTCTGGAAGGTGTGCACTTTGGTTTGGAAGCTGAAGAAGGTTTTTGTGACTGCTGTGTGTAGAACCATTTGTGGGTGAGGCAGGAATGGAAGCCGTCGTGGCATTCCGGGGGCGACAAGCAGGTCCCCGTGCAGGTGGGGTGGCGTGCTGGCTCCGTGGATGGCGTGGACGGAGGGCTTGCAGGGCCGTTGAGGAAGTGGCTGGTGTGATGGGAGAGCAGTACAGGACTGCAGGCTTTGATGGGTAGCGAGAGGGGATGAGGCCGGGCTGCCCACACGAGTGGAGCTGGGTCCCTTTGCTGGGTGACGGAGACAGAGGCAGAGTGAGTGCCTGTGCCCCCCAGCTGAGCTGTCACGTTCGGTTCCAGTTGGCGGTTGCCACGTGCGAATGGCGCATCGGCTCTGCCCCGCCCATCTCCTGATTTTCCAAGGGCAGTTGTAAATCTGGGATTTCACATGCAATCCTCATTTTCAAGTCTTGTTCCAGAAACCGAAACATTCTGCTCTTTTAACCACGCAGGTAGCACTGAGCCATATGGCCACCGGTTTTGCATCCTAAGCATAAAAATCGCTTATCACAGAGTCTCATGAACTTTTCTGTAACGAGAATATGATAAATGTCAGACTACATCATTACCCTTCCTAAATAAACAGCTTTAATGGAAGAAATGCTCATTATTCTATATTCAAGAAAAATAAAAGGAACATCGCTGTTGAAATATGGGAGACAGGGATGTTGAATTAATTAAAAAGTGTTTATTGAATCTGTAATATCTAACCGAGTGTATGCCAAGTGCTAATGGACGGGATGTCTTCGGTTGTTTAAGTGTTCCTGATTTCTTGCCCTAGAATTTCCAGCTCCCACCGAGTAGTTAAAAGTGTTTTGACTCTTGATAATGTGTGAGGTGATACCTGCTTCGGGCACACATAGCGTGTTGTAAATCAGCCTGGAATCTGCGTGAAATAAAAGATGCTCCGAAAATGTCATGAAAGGAAATGCAGCACCCATGATTTCATCCTAAGAGCACAGCCATCCAAATCGACCCGTAAATATTAGTGCTTTGAAAAAAAAAGATTGATATATAGGAGTTTGTCCACACGTTTATGAACCGTTGTCTTAAATTCCTGAGGGACTCATTTTAAATACCTTTTGCCACCTTGCAGTGAGCTGACGTACTGTGCCTGGCCAGTTTCTGGAATGCAGCAGGTGTAGTATGTGGTCTCGTTGCCTGATACCTTAGCTTGTTTAAAACAAGCACCCTGAACAGTAACATATCACACAGGCATCACAGGGATATAAGCTGTATAAGAAAGAAAGGATTCAATTCGCTGTTCCCCAGTGCTGCGGGTGAGGGCTCTCAGTACATCCGGACTCCTGCCAGGTCAGATTTCATTTTCTCGGATTTCTCATCCGAACTACAGGAGACAGTGTTTGGATGCCTGTTCCCAGCTCCCCCATGGATGGCACTTAGCTAGAACAGCTGCTGAAGAGGGCAGCTCATCTGTGAGGTACGCGGGCACCTTGGGGCGTCAAGGCTGGTCTCGCAGGAGAGTCTGGAAGAGAACACGCTCTGAGGGTGAACTTTTTTTTTTTTTCTCGCGTTCCTCAGTGACTACGTTTCTGACCACTGCCACTAGATGGTAGTGACAGTTCACACTTGCACGTTGCAGCTCTCATCCGTACTAGGCGCATGAAGATCATAACCACCATTTATTGAGTCTCTACTATGAGCCATACCCATCCCTCATGTGGATACCTCTCCCGTAGAGGAAGTAACGTAGCCCCAGTCCATCAAAACGGAGACTTCTGCTCAGCGTCCCACAGCACACAGGTGGCCTTGTGTTCTGTCCCCGTGCCCAGCCTTCCGGTCACACTTCGCAGACTCCTGGGTGATGGGATCCCAGACCCCCTGACGTGTTTCCACTGAGTAAGGCCGGAAGCCGTGCCTTACTCGATTTGCAAATGTAATGTAAAGAATAAGTGCACAAGCTGGTGAACTCACCGCGCTTGGAGTTCATCGTGCTGCTTCCCCACGTGGGAAACACGCTGCCGTCCTCTCTGTGCACCTGCTGGGGGTCTCGGGCCCTCCGGGCCAGAGCTGGGCGCAGCAGTAACGGCCACAGTCGTATGGGACATGCACCGAATGCTTCCCACATGCCGGACGTCCCGTGTGGATGTGTGTAACCTCTGTGAGTCCTCGCGGGAGCCCTAACAGCTATGAACCCCAGCAATACCCTTTTACACAGAGCAGAAGTGGGATGTCGAGAGACTCGGTAACTCTGTCAGGATCTCAAACACACCGTAAGGAAGGGGTCAGGACCCAGATCTGTGCTGGCGTATCTAAAGCCCCTGCACTTGGCACCCTGGCTGTTGCACCCAGCAGACCGCCACGAATTCTCATTCTTGTTGGCGGGATCAGGGTCGTTACTGGTCGCAGAGACGGAGTGCCAAAGCCAAACTTCCCTTCTACCCAAGGATATCAGATTTGGAGCAAAACCTGCACGACTGTTCTCATGAGGGGATGTGCAGAATAATTACTGTCTTGGGCTTCACAGCCAGGGGAGTCTGGGTTCCAATCCCAACAGCAACTGCTTTCTGCTTCTGATCAGGGTCCCCCCACCTCTCTTTAGTTCCAAGAAGGATGTCAATAGTGAGTCCACCTTGAGGTGCAGTTGTAACAATTGCAAATAGCATGCAAATCACCTAGCACAGCATACGGTTCCTACGAGGTGCTCACACTGGTATGTTTATTACTGTTATTTTTATGAATTTTACCCTGGAAAAATCAATCTTGTAGAATATTTCTTGGAATGAGTGCTGTATTTGTTTGGAATAATACTTCTTCAAGCCCTTTGTGTTACACACCGAAACTCTTGTTTGCAGAATGTCAGCAACATTTCAGCATAGGGAGAGAAACTGGTCTGCCCTCAAGGAATAAAGATTTTGTTGGCCCTGTAGATAGACAGGTGGGGAGATGGTGGGAAGGGTACAGGTGTCTTCCCGAATGTCCTTAAAATCTTCAGGGAAGTTAGACTGTGCTTGTTGAAGGATTGACTTTATAAAACACTGTGAGGAGAGGGACCGTAAGGAGAGGCCCCGCTTGACACGGACCAGTGTCCATTGTCTGCTGTGTAACTAATGACCACAGACCACACACTTGGCAGCTTAAAACACCACCGTCACCATCTCGCACTCTGTGCCGGTCGAAGTGTGGAAGTCTGGCATGGCGAGGCTGGGTCCTCTGCTCGGGTTCTCGTACGTCTAAAAGGAAGGTGTTGGCCTTGGTTTCTCATCTGGATCTGGGTGGCCTCTTGGGGACTCATCCTGGCTGTTTGCAAAATTCAGCCCTTTGTAGCTGTGGGACCAAAATCCTCAGTCATTTTCTTGTTGGCTGTGGCTGGAGGTCACTCTGAGCTGTATGGGGACACCTTCAGGCCAAGCCAGGTGGCTACCTCATACTATGGCAGCAAGTTCTTCAAGACCAGCGGGAGAATGCTTCTCCAGACAGCTAAAGTGAAGGCATATATATCTATCGTAGGGTAATCATGGGAGCCACCAGCCCCTATGAAGGAACCTGATCGAGTGAGAGATTGCCCCCACGCACAGACCCTCGCCACACTCAGAAGAGGAGAGGACACAGGGGTGTCACAGGGAGCTTGCATCCTAGAGGCCATCATGGGATTCTGCCTACAACTTGACCAAAGACCACAACTACAGAGAAAAAAAAAAACATTTGCAGAGAACTCAAACCCGAACTTGGGAGAAGCACTGAGCGAGAGTTCTCTACTGGTAGTGCTGTGTCTCTGCTAAGGCCTGGATACAATGAACAGCGAAATAGTATTCGTGATAAATATAGGCTATTGGAGATGAGAAGAACCCGAGAAGTTATTTGGCATTCCTTCAAGTTAGGTGAATTGCAAGAAATCACAAGTAAAAAAAAAGAAAGAAAGAAAAGAAAGCCAAGTCCGTGCCATGGAAAGGGGTTAAGATCCACTATGAAATCGGTCTTTTATCAGCCATGCAGTTAAAGGTAAGGGAGTGGCTCCACGAGCCTATTTTATCATCTGTAAAACCCTTCCTTCCAGGGCTGGTTAAATGAGATTTATAAATATCTCTGTCTCCATCTGTGTATCTATCTATTACCTATCTGTCCATTATCAGTCTGCCATCTATGTATGCATCATCTGTCATTCATCTATCATCCTCCTATATTGCTGACATTTGGCGAGTACCAAATCCCCCCCAAAAATAGCCTCCCCCCCCTGGAATATTTAACTACGCAGGTCTGCCTTTGGACAAGCCAGGCTCACTCACTCTGGCTGCCCTGCTCCCCACCCTGCGCGGCCCCGTCTTTGTGGGACGCTCGTCTTCACAGCACAACTCTGTGGCTCTGTCATCTTTCCAGAAGTTCTTGCACAAATATCTGTTTGACACTTCTCCCAACAAGCGCAAACTACACCTGTCTTCCGAAGTGCACGTGGGAGGTGCTCCAGAGCAGACGCTGCGTGAGGCCACGGGACAAAATGCTTAATGAATCTTAAACATCCGAGATCACGCAAAGGATCTTTTCCAATCACAGTGAAGTAAAACTGGAAACCAACAGCAGAACAAAAACGTGAAATTTCACAAATATGTGGAAATTTAACACGCTTCAGAGAACCGCTGAGTCGAAAGAAATCAGAAAGGAAAGGAGAAAATAACTTGAGAAAATTGCAATGAGAACATGACGCACCAAAGCTTCCAGGGAGCCGCAGAAGTGGTGCCAAGAGGGACATTCACAGCCGCAAACGAGAGTTCGAATCAACAGCCTGACTTTACGTCTTAAGGAAATAAAAAGAACCAACTGAATCCAGAGCTGCAAGAAAGAAGTGATTAAATACAGATTAGAGATAAATAAAATCAAGAACAGAAAGACAAATATCCTGTGATGTCACTCATATGTGGAACTGAAGAAGCACAACAGATGAACATGGGAAGGGAAGGAAAAATTAGATACAAACAGAGAGGGAGGCAAACCATAGGAGACCCTTAAACCCAGAGAACAAACTGAGGGCTGCTGGTGGGGAGGTGGTTGGGGGGATGGGCCAGATGGGTGACGGGCCATCAGGAGGGCACTTTTGGGACGAGCACTGGGTGTTGTATGTGATGGTGAATCACTTGGGTTCTACTCCTGAAGCCAGGACTACACTGCATGCGAACTGACTTGAATTTAAATAAATAAATTACTATATATAGTGTATGTATGTATATGTACGCACAACACACACGCACAGCAGAGAAACAAGAAAAGAATAGAGCAAATCAATGTAACTAAGAGTTGATTCTTCAAACTCAGATCAACAAAATCGACATCTAGTGAGATGGAATATAAGAATCACTGGTTTTGGAACGAAATGATCAAAATGCATGATTGTGCTCCACTCTTCTTATTCCCGTTGGTAAAATGTCCCAACAAAATGAACAACAACGGTGGGGGGCGAGGGGCTCCTGGGGGGCTCAGTCAGTTAAGTGTCTGACTCGGGCTCAGGTCATGATCTCATGCTCCATGGGTTTGAGCCCCACCTCGGGCTCTGTGCAGACAGCTCGGAGCCTGGAGCCTGCTTTGGATTCTGTCTCCCTCTCTCTGCCCCTCCGCTGCTCTCACTCTGTCTCTGTCTCTGTCTCAAAAATAAATAAACATTAAAAAATAGAACAACAACAAAAAAGACGTAGGGCACTTCATTTTTACGTGTGCACATGAATCATGCATATACTTATAAACATCATCTCCCTGACTAGGGAGGCATGGATTTTTCACGAGCAGCATGCCCTGCTTCCCCGCATCCTACGGCCAATTTGCTGTCTATGGAAACAGACAGCGACAGATGACAGAGAAGGAAATTCCAGGACAGGGTTGTTTGGAAGGTAAAGAAAGTATGTGTATGCACGGGGCAGTGTTCATTTCAGTTTTTGCGTGAATGAGATATCCTCAACAGTATCCTCCCAGATATATTTACAAATGCAAATGGGTTCGTGAACTCTGAGAAATTGGCATTTTTTTCCTCAACTCAAACACTGTGTTTTTGACAACTCATGAACAAAAATTCAGAGCGATGTTTGTCCTTGCCTGGGTTGTGCTCTTACATCACGAGGTTCTTGGAAAGCACAATTCGATTATCTGAGCCTAAAAGTCCCCATACACAGAATGTGAGTCTGTCTGGCTCACCTAACCCTTGTCTTCCTCCAGCCCAAGTCTGTGGTTGTGTCTTAGGAGAATCCTTTACGGGTTCATCAGTTACTGTTTGGTTCATCAGTTACTGTTTTCTCCCCCTTCACTATAAAAATACAGTTTCACTTTAAGAGTGAACTATTCTTTCTTGAATTAATCTGGTGCAATTAGATGGTCTTCCAAGTGAAGTCACATGAAACATGAAAACTGCTTATTTTGCATTCTTTTAATTAGTGCCGGCAACTATGAAAAAAAAAAAAAACAACAACAACAAACCTGCATGGAAACAGGAGTTAGTGGCCCTTTGCAATTTAGTAACACAACTCTTGATTCAGATGAGAAAATCTGAGTCAACGTTATATGTATCACCTCAGTTATATTGTTTAATGTTTCAATGAAATAATAAGTCTAGTTTTTTTTTTTAAAGAAATCAGTGCATTCTCTTGGAAATGTCTATAGCTTTTATTAAGGTGAGCACTTTTCAAAAGTTTTACTGGGAATTATAATGTTTGGAGAATGTGAATGCATGTCAGTATGGCTGTACATAATTGTCAAACTTTTCCCTGACACAACATTGTCTAAGTTTTATATTATTTATCATATTTTATAGACAAATGCAAACCAAATGCACATTTTTAATACATAAATAGTATGAAAATTTTAATTAGGTACATCATTACATTTAAAGAGATGACTATATCTAGAGATGATTCTATCCAGGAGTATTCTATCAACTTTCAGTTGTGGGGGAAGAAATAGTCTAAATAATTTTACATCAAGTATTGCAGCCTCTCAAGTTTCCAAACCACCTGGATCTTTTGGTCTCAAGTACAGCTACTTTGACCTAGAAGAAATTTAACTAAATGATACAAATTTGTATTTTGAAATGCAAATTGCATGTTTCATACAGTTTCCTGAACCATCGCTCTGGTCAGTTTTATGGGAATGGAACTGATGTTGTAAGGAAGAGAGGCCCACAAGGTGCCTTAGGGAGTGCCTGTTCAACAGGCTTCAGAGGCCAGAGAAAGTGCCATCGAAACAGCACAGAGCCCTGTCTGTCCCCTAAGCTCCATGCGCCCACTGCTCTCAGACACTTTCTATGGTCTCTTGCCATTCTCCCCTTTCATCCTGAGAAAATTCGGGGGGAGGAAGCCTTTTGTCACTCAGCTTTAGCAGAACACCTCAATAACCCAGGTGATTG
Source organism: Neofelis nebulosa (assembly GCF_028018385.1). Taxonomy (NCBI): domain Eukaryota; kingdom Metazoa; phylum Chordata; class Mammalia; order Carnivora; family Felidae; genus Neofelis; species Neofelis nebulosa. The sequence continues at coordinate 3,922,551 of NC_080784.1, read as the reverse complement.
AAAATGCATTTGCATCACTTCTCACAAGAGATAGTTCAGAATTCAGTGCTTAATTTGAACGTTGGTGCAACAAATCAGGTTCTGATTCCACTGGAGGATTTAACCATGTGAAAGAATTCTACATCAGTATCTTTTGTAAAAGGAAGAGTCATCTTTCGTTATTCTTAACTCTCCTCAAAATCAGCAGTCCCCGAAAAAGGGTGGTTTTGCCCTCCCGGGCCTGTAGGACAAGGTCTGGAGACATGTTTGGGTTGTCACGGACTGGGGAAGGGGTGGCTCAAGAGTCCAGGGGGTCAAAGCGAGACAGGCTGCCGCGTGCCAGGTGCCGCACTGCACACGATGGCCCCGGATGTCAGTTGTGCTCACTTCGGGGAGCACCACCCTCAGTCAAGTATGCGTATCAAGTGTTATCAGAGAGCACAGTGTGTACCTTGTTATTTTGAAACAATTGTAAATTCCACAGGAAGTTGAAAAAAAAAGTACAGAAAGATCCTGTGTACCCATTACCCAGATCACTCAATGATGACAAGTCCCATGCCCTTTCTATGACAGCAGCACCAGGCTGGTCGATCATACCATCTATCGATCTCAACAGTTTTGACATGCATTCGTGTGTGTGTGTGTGTGTGTGTGTGTGTGTGTGTTAGGAGGAATCGGCTCATGTGATTATGGGGCTGAGAAGTCACACTGTCTGTCCTGTACAAACTGAAGATGCAGGAACATTAGTGGTGCAAGTACCAGGCCAAGGTCAGGAGACCAACATGCCATCTCAAGAGGTCAGTAGAGAAAGAGAACTCTCCCTTCCTCTGCCTTTTTGTTCTCTTCAAGCCTTCAACAGATTGGGTGATGTCCACCCACACTGAGGAAGGCAGTTTTCTTTCCGGAGTCTATTGACTCAAATGCTAATCTTTTCTGGAAACACCTTTACAGACACCCAGAAATCATGTTCAGTCAAATATGTGGGCATCCTGTGGACCAGCCAAGTGGAAACATGGAAGTACCCAGCACAGCACCTGCCTACAGGCCAGGAGAACAATCTTGTTGCAGGGTTTCTGGGGGAATCTCATTCTTGTAAAGCAGAAGAGAATGCTGGAGGCGTAGAAAATACATACTGATCTTCAGGATCAGCGTAGGTGAGGTGAAACATATAGACACATAACTCACTACTCAGGGACAGAACAGTTTCCCTCTGTGCTTTTTCCTTTTGGGTGAAGGTGGCCTGGACGTACTAGGTACTCCAGAAATACTGACTAGAGAATTAACGTCTGGTGTCCTTCAATGCAGAAGCTTCTAGAAACACTGATTCTGCTTGCATCAGAGCAAAACACATAAAACTTTGACAGTGAAGGCAGTTGAGGAGAATTAAGTACTCTTACCTATAGGATAACATATTGCCTTAGAACACAAGATAGTGATTCATTGGTGGCACTCTGGGGCCATTACTGTTCATAGGGGTCTAGTTTGAGTGTTTTATGTCCGACGCTGGGTCTAGAGAGCCAATTTTACAGAATAACCAGTCTGTAGTAATATATTTGCTTTACTTAAATTTTGCAGAAATTTTAGCCACTTATAATTTAAAATATACTTACATTGGAGAAGGCTTTATTTCTCATGACTCACACAAAAGGCATTTGGAGTCCATTTACACAAAAATTATACTTCAGACATTTTCTCCTATTTGGAAGAATATGCCTCTCTATATTTGCTTTTGCTGTGATAACTTTATATTTTAAGATAAGCTATATATTCCATAGAGAATTTAGGAAAACTGTGTATTTTTGATCGGAGAAGTGTCAGAAATACTACACATGACCACTGTCTATAAATATAGGTTAAATACCAAAACACTGCTTTCAGTTTCTAAAATGAGAAGAGAAGTTTCTTTTTAACCTGAATTAATGACTCAGCATTTTGAAGGCCCTTTGAAGCGCCATGTACCCAGGTTACAAACTGTTTGATTTGGGGTAAGTTATTGAAGCTCTATGATGTGTCCGCACATCTATAGAGAGGGGCTGATTCCTCCAGCACTGAAGTCATTATAAAGTTGGACACAACGTATGTGAAATGACTAGTCCGTGGTACATGCCCGATACCTTCTACTGTGGAAACCAAGTTGAGGAGCACTTTCCTATGGAGGTTCTGGTGACCCAGGGCACTATTGGTTAATTCCTGTGTGAAGTCAGTGGTAATAGCTGAGTATCGCTGTTTCAATTCTTGCAAAGCTTTGTTCCCACTCTTTTTCTCTAAAAGGGCTTTCTGACATCTAGATGTTAAAATCCGGATGGGTCACGGGAAGCTGAGTAAATAGAGCAGCATTTAATTCCATTGATTGCTGACCAGATGAGATTGAAAGAGTGTCCGTGAAGAGGCTTTGGAGACACAGTGGACACCCCAGTGGCAGGCTTATTCCTCTGCCGCTCAAACTGTCAAGGAAGGCAATAGCTTCCACTGGTATTTTCAGAGCAAAATCAATGGCATGATACAGCATTTCTTATCACGGAGGATAATTCTCTATGCCCCGCTGTCAGTTATAATCTAGCTCGGCTTGTAAATTTTGGTGAACTCAGTGCCAGGAGTATTCTATGATTACCTTGAAATTAAATCCACTGTAGAATCTTGATCCTTATCCTGCCCCCCAGAGTGCTTTTGAAATACTGCCCTTCTCACTGAAAATGCTAATTCCCTTTTAACCTGGCCTACTGCTTTGAAAGTTTCTGAGTACTTTTAAGGGCCCTCAGCATACAGAAATGCCATCTTAGCTAAGAAAGGTCAAGTCCTTAATGGTTTCTGACTGGTGGAGTCCCAGGCAGCCTAGAAAACTCCGCTGATGCAGGACTCACTGTGTACGGCCTGTGATTTCTATGCGTGCAGTGGAGTACATTGGGGTTGAAAGGAGATGTTCGAAAACAATGAGATGCCACTGCATCCCTGTCACCGTGAACAAAATCCAGAACTCTGACCACACCAGACACTGGTGAGGATGTGGCCCAACAGGGACTTTCATTCGTTGCTGGTGGGAATGCAGAATGGTGCAGCCACTTTGGGAGAGAGTTTGGTGGTTTCTCACAGAACTAAATACACTGTGTGATTCAGCAGCTGTGCTGGGTGAGTGGAAAACTCATCAGAACAAGTTTCATGAGTTAAAAAAAAATATTTATTTTTACACAAACACCTGCACATGGGTGTTTATAGCAGTTTTATTGAGAATTACCAAAATTCAGATGTTTTAGCAGGTAAATGGATAAATTGTGATCATGCAGACAACTATACAGTACTGAAAACAAATGAGCTCTATAGTAATGAAAAGACAGGAAACAAACTTAAGTGAATATTATTAAGAGAAAGAAGCCAGTTTGCAAAGTCTACATACTGTGTGCTTCCGACTAAATGACCTTCGGAGAAGTCAAAACCATAGACATAGTAAAGAGATCAGTGGTTGTCAGGGGTTCGGGATAGGCAAGGTTGAACAGGTGGAGCACAGAGGATTCTTTGGGCAGTGAAATTACTCTGCATGACACTATAATGATGGTTACATGCCAGTATGCATGGTTTGTTTTTTTTTAAAATCTACAGAACGTACAGCACCAACAATGCACCCTAAGGTGCACCTTGGGTAATTATGCTGTGTCTTCAATTGTAACAAATCTACCCTATGATGGGAGGTTGTGCGCGTGGAGAGGGCTAAGTGGTAGTTCTTGGCACTTAGCTATGAACCTAAAACTGCTCTAAACATGGTAGTCTTAAAAATAATAAATAAAAAGGAGACTATTCCCTAACCCATGAATATTGTATGAAAATCAAATTTCATTACCTACAAATAAAGTTTTATTAGAGAACAAAAAAAATGAGATACTCGCTTTAGTTAGCTTTTTAGTTAGAGTTCCATTCAGCATGGATACATCCAGGATTAGAGCAGAAATAAAGACCGTGTTGAAAATTGCACACTGTCCTTTCCCTAGGGCAGCAAATGAGTGCATAGCTGTGTCCTTTTCAGGAATATATTTTTATATCATATGACACCAAATTTCTTATTTTTAATTCTATCAAAATTGATTCATGTACCGTGATATTAAAATAAAAATGTACTAATGATGAAATAAAATCGTAGTACTTATTGACATGTGATTCAGTGTGTGTGTTAGACTGCCCTTCCCTTTCACAGCTGTGTGATTTGGACTACAAGTGGCTTAGTCTTTCTGGGACTTACGTTCTATAGGGTATAAGCATGTGCGTCTCTAATCAAAAGCGTCTCTTCCATCTCTTCCATCTCTCTTTGTATCTCACGTAGTCTCTAGGAGAGAGTGCAATGCCACAGCAGAACAAAATAATTTTGGTAAAACAAAAGTAATTACAGGAATAGGTTACTAGTAACTAGGATTTATTTTAAACATTGTGTGACTGATATGTAGACACTTCTTAAATCTATCCTATGCAGAATAATTGCAGACACAGTGATATTAACTCATAAGTGGCTCATTACTCTGCCTTGTGGTCAACCCGAGGAAGATAATTCTCTGCCTGTTTAGAAAAAAATTTACAGAGCTGACTGTAATATTGCATGTAGAGTCAGAGACCTGAATTCAATCTTTCTTTCTTACTACTAAGATCAGAGACTACCTGACTCAAGGAGTTGTAACACGTATTAAGTATTGACATGCTCTTGAGAAGCCTGTGTATAGGTGTTTAATGTAATGAAAACATCGAGTATTCACTACGACAAACTTTCTGCCTATCTTATTATGATGGTGGTTCTGCCAGAACTATGGAATTTTCTGGAGAGATGTTAACTCACTGTGGCTGCTCTATAGACCGAGGGTTATGTATGAATACGTTTAGTAAGATAAATGTGGCATTATTGAATATTGGTACTCCTGAATACCAATGTCCAAAATACAAAATATGTTTAGATGTCTGAATGTCTTCCTTTAAGACATGTAATTAATTTCTTAAAAGACACTCTGAAAATAAAGGAACAACAACAACAAACCCACTACTGAGTTAGTTTAAATATTTGAAAGCATTCGTGCCCATTATTTAGTTGAGACGGGAGGTCATTCCTCATGTACTATACTGCTAATAGTTGGTTACATGTATGTGTGTATTATTCACTTTACCATTTAAAAACTAACCAGGGCATCTATGTCTTTGACTAGATTTAGGTTCTGATTGAAATAAAGATAAGTTTTGTGTCCATCTACAGACTTACCTATACCATATAACTCAGAGACTTACTCAACCCAGACATTTAAGGAATCCTGCATTTAAATTTAAATTTCTAATATATATAGTTTTTTGTTTTCTGTTTTCTTTGAAGAGCCCTTACTTTTCCTGTCATTACTAAGGATATAGGCAGCAATCTTTGAAGGGTATTCACATGACTTGGATATGATAGAATATCATTAGAACATTAAATTCTAGTTTTCCAACTTCTTTTTCCATAATTTTTGTTACAGTGTATGAAAACTTGGGGATTTAAGACTGAGTTTGCCTACGTCATTTTGACTTTTCCTCTTTCAATCTATGTTCGCAGGACTGTCGGCTTTACATTTCAGTTAATTAGAAGGACGTTGTACTAATTGCTACAAATTCCTGTGGTACCAGTGATATAGACACAATTAATATGTGGTCTTATTTGGGTCTTATATAGGAAGATAAGATCTTCTTAGGGCAAGAATTAAAACAGTTTAGGGCAGTGCTGTACTTGGCAACAGTTAGACTCTACACGTGTTGCAGAGAGATGCAACTTGCCCTCACCTGTTGTGTGTCACACGTCTTCCACACATTTCCACACTTCTTTGTAGCAACCCTAGAACATCTTTCAGATGAGGAACTCGAAGTTCAGAGCACTTTCAGATTTCCTTCTAGCTCAGCGCAACTGTAACATACGCATAAAAAGGTAGAATTGTAGCATATTGTGAGAATACAGATTCAGGAAGCACTGGACTCAGATTTGGTAGGCTGACAATCACTGGTAAGTTGTTGACCCTTTTGATGAGCCCGTTGGGGTAAAGCTTCAGATCTCCATCGGCTAAAACCAGATAAATACCGGCCAACTTCCTCGTGCTTCACTGGTCAAAATTACAATTGATGAAAGTCACAAATCTGAGATTGTCTTTTGCGATCATGTAGTTTCATGCCGGCAGAATCTAGTCAGGTTCTGATCCTGTGAAAACACCTCCTGGGATGAGGTGGAAACTATGAAATTGTTGCCAGCAGAAGGAACATTCTATTTTTTTATACACATTTATATATGCCGAGAGAGTGCACGCACATACATGCATGAGGAAGGGAAGGGGCAGAGGGAGGGAGAGAGAAAATCCCGAGCAGCCTCCATGCCAGTGCAGAGCCCGACACGGGGCTCCCATCTCATGACCATGAGATCATGACCTGAGCTGGAATCAAAAGTCAGATGCTCAACCAGCTAAGCCACCCAGGTGCCCCGAGGGAAGGAACATTCTAAAAACACTCTCCTTTGCCCTCACTCTGTATGCCTCATCGTCTTCTCCCACATTTCAGTCTTCATTACTTGTCACTTTGTGTGACACCTCTCACCACAAAATATGACCTTAAGGAAAGGCACTAGTGTGTACTTTTCTGCACTACTTAAATCAGAGAATTACAGCAAACGCCCCCCCCCCCCCATCACTTTAAGGATGTGCTCATTGGAGATTTTCCTCCTGTGTAACTTCTCGGCACATGAGATAGAAAACTGTCCCAGAAAGTTTAAGTTACCCTTCAATGTCAGAGATGAAGGAGAACCCCAGGCTTCTGACGTGTAGCCCAGAATGGTGTCCATGTGCTATAAAAAGCTGGTCTTCTAAAATGTGTATTATGCTGGACAATTAAATCTACCAGCTTTTTAAATAGCTTGGTGCAAATTAAATTAGACAATTTTGGAAAATACTGAGGAAATGAGAACTTTAAATAGGGTGAGAAGAGAAAAGGTTTAAGGTGATTCTTTCTTAGCACATGGGCCAAGAACTTCGTATGGCATTACGTTTGGACCGTACCTCCCAGTCCTGGGAGGGCAACAGAACGGGCCCACCCTATGAACAAGGGTCCCACACCAAAGAGGAGTTATGTAAGCATGCTCAAAGTGACACAGCCAACACGGAGGTGATGAATTTGGGTCCTTTACGTGCCTCAGTGACTGTGCACATTTGTTTGCTTCCGGGGGTGTTGTGGTGGGTGGGGCCTCTTGACACCATCTGAAGGCCACACGGGGGGTCTGGAAGCAGTGTTGGGAGGGAGAAGTGGAGCGTCACCGGCTGGGGAGTGGCAGGTGTAGTCCTCACTACTCCTCACATCTGTACTCAAACACCACCGCGGCCCCCGCCTGTTGGCCGCACGGCCCATCTCCTGGAGATCGTGATGTCCGTGCCTTTTCCTCTGTGTAATCGGCTTTCGTTCTTAGACTTATCCCTTCTGTAAAGTATTCTTTCCACCCCAAAGAAAGTTCTTTCCACCCAACTCCCACAACCCTTTGTTCTGTCTGCTCCGGTAACACATACGCTGAACCTTCCCTTTCTGGACTCTGAGCTGTCTCTGATGCACGAATGGCTTCCTTGTTCCTTCCTCCATCCTCGAAGATAAAGTACGCAGAACTCAGGGGTCTGCCAGAGTTCCAGCAAACTCTCACATATTTTATAAATTGTTATGCCATTTTATTTATTTATTTATTTATTTATTTATTTATTTATTTTGTTTATTTTTTTAATAGGAAATTTATTGTCAAATTGGTCTCCATACAACACCCAGTGCTCATCCCAACAGGTGCCCTCCTCAATACCCATCACCCACCCTCCCCTCCCTCCCACCCCCCATCAACCCTCAGATTGTTCTCAGTTTTTAAGAGTCTCTTATGGTTTGGCTGTCTCCCTTTCTAACTTTCTTTTTTTCCTTCTCCTCCCCCATGGTCTTCTGTTAAGTTTCTGAGGATCCACATAAGAGTGAAAACATATGGTACCTGTCATTTTAAAATAAATATTGCTGTCTTGCTATCTAAAGGAATTACGGTCAACAGATTGATACAAAATTCAAATGGTATTGACCCATAGGGTGGAAACTATATGTATTTTTACACTTGTCCCTGATATGCACACCTTAAATATTAGGTCAAAAATCCTTCAGAACTTCTACTTTTCTTTTCTCCTTACTCCCTGATTTCCAATAAAAAGCTGTTGCTTAATGGAACTTCATGTTTTCAAAATAATATGTACACTGTACATACAATAGACATAATAAACAATTAAAATTAATAGTCTTAGAACTATTTTTCACACTGCTGAACACTCCGTCTAAATGATTGAACTTTGCAATCAGAGAGGTAGTTTCAAAGATAGAGAATTGAGGGGGAAAATGATAATGCAATTTAGATAAACGTCCCACATATCTATAGGGAGAAAAAAAGAATCATGAGGCAACACTCTCATGTAATTGAGATAAAAGATAATGCAAACAAGTGCTTGTTCACAGTTTGCAGAAATGAATGTTTTGGTAACTATAGTTTTTTATACTTTAATATATGCAGTGAATAAGGATTTAATTGGATTTGCCTCAGCCTCTATTAACAACACAGAATATGACATCAAACTATTTCCTGATACGGAAGTAGACATATATGATAATATATGTTTTTAAATGAGGGATTTTTAATAAAGCAGCATCTATTATTTGCTAATGAAATAATTTTGTTCTTTATATGTACTAGGAATGCAATAAATGAGGATTCGCTTCAGGCTTCGTGTCCTCACTAAGAAAACTTATGGTTGATGTGGATAATACTTAATGTTCTTCCAGTTATAACATTTATTTTTTGATCTGCTTGCCAGTACACATCGTTCTGTGCCCGGGAATTTTACTAAATATTGGAAGAGACCAAACACAACAAATTACAGATTCACCTAAAAATTAGCGTATGTTCGAGTTGGTGAGACTCGATGCCCGTGCAGGTAATTTTAACACCAGGGACAAGCAGTGCCAGAGTGGGAATGAGGCTGGAGACCATGGAATCTCAAGGAAGGTGGCTTTCTTCCTCAGTCGAGGAAGACTTCATGGAGTCGCTGGTGCTGAAGGTTTGCTAGGATTTGAATGTGGAAGATGTGGGAACACAGAGACACTGATGTGCAAGAACGTGTGTGAGAGAGAGCCACAGTTATATGTAACTTGTGCCATACAGAGCAGTGTTTTCAACGACAGGCATCGTGTTCGTAGAAGTTAAGTGCTGTCACTAATCATAGTCAGTGTGTGAGGTGATGGGTTTGTCAGTCGTATCTCAATAAAGCTGAAAAACTAAAAGAAAGAGAAATGTGGAAAAACGAGCATGGCGTTGAGTGCACGGAGCACGGAAGGAATCCTGCGAAATGACTGGAAAGGCAGGCTGGACAAGTCGGCAAGGAGACCGGAGGCCATGAGAAACCACTGAAGTTGCTGAAGCAAGGATGGTGGGCAGCCATAAGATAATTGATCGGTTTTAATGAATTAATGTGTTGTAATTTATTGTCCATGTCTAAGGTGCATGGGAGTGGTGAGTGGCTGAAGGTGACGAGACTGTTAGGAGACAGTAGTCACTGGTGTTACAGGTGTGGGGTAGCCAGACACACAAAGTCATGGGCGGGACGGGTAGGAGAGAAGAAGGAGATGATAAGTGAGTTTTCATGGAGCATAGAGGGAAGGAGGAAGCAGAGATGACCTTCAGGTTTTGAAGCTCAGTGACCAAGAGGTAGTGATGTGATAAAAAAATAGTGACAGAGGGGCGCCTGGGTGGCGCAGTCGGTTAAGCGTCCGGCTTCAGCCAGGTCACGATCTCGCGGTCCGTGAGTTTGAGCCCCGCGTCAGGCTCTGGGCCGATGGCTCGGAGCCTGGAGCCTGTTTCCGATTCTGTGTCTCCCTCTCTCTCTGCCCCTCCCCCGTTCATGCTCTGTCTCTCTCTGTCCCAAAAATAAATTAAAAACGTTGAAAAAAAAAAAAAATAGTGACAGAGGCCTAGAGTGGTTCCTTGTGCCAGAAGTTGAGCGTGAGGTGCTAAAGTTGTTCTGCTGGGGATTGCAGATTGACGCTCAGGGAGTGGACTGATGGGCAGCAAGAGTGGTCGGAGGAAAAAACCAGAAGACAAGGAACATGCAGGATGTAAAAGAGAGGGTGTGAAAACAAACAGAGACTAGATCTGGGGTTGCAAGGGAACCAGGAGCAGGTCACGAGTGAGCCAGCAGTGGGTGGCACTGTTACTAGCTGTAAGTGTGAAATGTACACATAGTCTAGAGCTGGCGAGATTAGACAGCACAACGGAAATTTGCTGTGGAATCGTCAAGATAACATACTGTATTTTCTTGGTTATAATCTAACGAGAGTAACTTGGTATTTTAACTTCTTTTGTTTTTCATCTTTAAGGTGTTTGTTAGATGTTCTTTCATGATATCTTTTTCACAATTGAAGTATTGGCTTTTAAGGATTGTAGTTCTTTTTTTAAAATGTTTATTAATTTATTTGGAGAGAGAGAGAACGAGAGCACACACACGAGTGGTGGAGGGGCAGAAGGGGAGGGGGGAGAGACAGAACCCCAAGCAGGCTCCACATTGTCGGGGCAGAGTTCCCGACTCAAGACTCAAACTCATGAACTGGGCCGAAGTTGGACACTTTACTGACTGGGCCACCCAGGTGCCCCAAGGATCCTAAATTTTAATGCTCTTAAGTCCTGCTGTTGATGTGGGTGATATTGGAATCAGTTCATCATCATTTTCAGGAGGACAGGTTGAATCTTAATAATCCATGTAATATTTCTTCCTATTAGCTTCCTATATTAGCTTTCCTATTTCTTTCCATTTTTCTGCATAGCATCATTATTAAAATAATCATGATTTAAATGAAATTCTTTTTTAACCTGTTCTACTTTCATAACATTAGTTCTCAAAAATTACTTCTCCTTTCCTATAAAGATTCTTAGAAATCGTCTTTAATCTAAGAAACTTGAAACATACAGTTTTACCATTATTTTCTTGGGGCCCATTACATGTATAAAACAAGAGAAGTTACAAAAAGTCCACCTATCTCCTAGGACAGCTACTTGCTTTGAGTTTATAAAAGGTGAGGTTTTGTAGACGTCTATCATAAGTGTGACAGCAGTATGATAATTTCTGTGCTAGCCGCTGAGTGGTGGTCTAGACAATGTGGTATGAAGTATTATAAAGTTGGAAGTGAACTTATTTAAAAATTAAGATGAGATCTGCTGTATTCAGCCAACTTGCTACCTTTACATGTATCACACACAAGACAACCTGATTTTGTAGAGGGAAAGTTGCTTTGCTTCTTAAGCTAAAGAAGGTGTGGTCCTGCGTTTTGCCTTGTAAAATGGCCTTGTGCTCATGCACGGGTAAGTGTGGGTGCTACATTATACCACCCTTCTTCAGACTTTATTACCCTCTCCACTAACCTGCCCTTCGGCCACTGATTGTAGGAACGAGCCTCCTGAAACTGTTCCACTTACCACACAGGCTGGCTGGAGGTGGAATTCAGTGTCATCATTAGTCTTTTGCTCTTTTGTGATCAGAAAGCTTCGTGAATCCTCATACAACACCTAGACTGTTCAATTGATATGCGTAACCTTTAGACATGCTGTCAGTATATTTTTTTCAGCAGATATTTTTGTTGTTGTTAATGCAAGGAGGGTAGTACCATAGTTACTTGGCAGACACAAAACCATACTTCTCCAGTTGAAAAATGGACATACCCAGTGTCTGCAGTTTTCAAACAATTGTGTGGGTGTTAGAACTTTAAGACTCAATCTGACTAACAGGATGAATATTGCGAATGAATATCATGACAGCTTTTCTTGATACACAGTAACCGAACAACAGGTCCATGATTTTATCTGAAAACTAGTAACAGGTCTCCCTCCTCAGTCCTTACCCTTGCTTCACAAATTGAAGGCCAAGGACAGCTTTCTAACACATTACTGTGTGTTTCTGTCTTTGGCAACAAAAAGCCATTCATTTATCTAACAAGAATTTATATGCCTTATCACTGTTCGTGCACAATTGGGAATCTGCAAGGTGATGAAGACACAATATGACTTGGAAAATGGAGAAATAAATTTGGACTGGGTAAGATACTCTGAGGAAAAAAAGAAAAATGAAAATGACAAGGAAGAAAGAAGAGTACAGTAAGCAGGAAGCAATGCGGGGAACCCAAGTGAGGACAGGGATCCGGCCGCAGAAAGGGCATGGCTGCTTCGAGTACCGTGTGGATTACACAGAGTCCCCAGTGTGCCATCGGCCATATGCGCGTGGACCCCAGAGCCAGTGACCAGCATCTGGAAGTCCACCAGTGATGCCCAAGCAGAGAAAAATTGTGACAGTATTGGTGAAGAAAAGAAAAGATGGCTGAGGTTGGTAGCTTGTGTAGGGTGTGTGGTCAAGAAATAAATATACATACCAAAAAGGAGCTATAAATCACGTTTCCTTGTCGAGTAATGAATTTGGCTTACCTTCCCTGGGCTGCTACTTTCAAATGCTTTTGTATCTTGCTCCTCTCCTAGCTAGTGAATTATCACAGAAGTTGTCCTGAATATTCTCCACTTTCTCTTGTTGCCACCTCATCCCGCTTGGAGGTAAATATATTTGAAAGTGAAGGAAATGAGTCCTAGATAATTTTAGAGACAGAAGGGAATTAACAGACAGAAAAAGTACACAGACGGTCTAAGTGGAGGCAAAGAAGTTGGCCAAGGTTGGTTGTCTTACTGGAAATGAAAATGGGTGATGGTGTCCATGGTTTGGAAAAGTTCAGAAGATTTGGGAGAGATCTGAGCGTATTTTTGAGCATATTTCCAGAGAGGTGAAATAAGCTGGAAAACAACATACTTACCATTGGAGGTAATTATTTCCAGTTCTTCTTTCCAGCAGTCCTGGGAAGTAATAGGGAGCAAGCGGTAGAAACTACCATTGAATGGAAAGACGCAGCTATTTTTTGCAAGAACCCATTACTAGTAAACATAATTTCCATATGCAGGGGGAGAAAAAGAGTTGACAGTTTGCCCAGTAGGCATAATTAATCATTGTGTTTAAAAATAAGGGATATTTAGCTTCTTAAACACGTATATATTTTTTTAATTTGTAAGTTACCCAAATATTTCCACAGAGGACAATAAGGCACAGAAGTTGAATTCTTTAACATTGGTTCAAAAAGGGTTTTTTAAATGTCGCAATAGAAACAGAAGTTGGCATGCAAATTCTTTAAAAACAGAAACTTCATCTATCCATTTGAAAAATGTTTCATTCTTATTTTGAAACTAAATAAGGGACAATATGAAGGAATTCAGTAGCTGTCAGGATAAGCATTTTATGATTCATCATAAATGTTAGAACCATATTGTAGCTGGAATGACTGTAGATATAAGCAGCGTTTATTACTAGGTTGATTTATCTGAAGTTTGCATGGTGCCTTGTTCCATCTAATAATTAATTCTCACGAACAGAACATGTAATGAAGTTTTCAGGTCTGCAGCCCTCACAGGAGAAGCACACCAACAATTTATTTAAATTATTCTTTGGGGCATGATTAGTCATTTCTCATTTGCCTCATTCGTTTCTTCTTTCATTTTTCATATCCCCCATTAACTCCAAATTCTGAATTATTTTGAAATATGCACTGTACTGTCACATTCTAATTTATTCTTACATGGAATATCGCATTTTATTTTATGGAGATCATTGATGCTTACTGTTTAGTCATTTTTCAGACTTCTTTCTTGAGTCTATAAATGACATTTAGCAAAAGCAATATTGTTTCTTCACGTTCTCGTGAAAAATATTAGTGTGTCTCCCATTTAATGGTCTACAATTAAATAGTCATTTCCTAGATGGTGTTGATGTGCAGGCCCACATTTTAAGCTCAGGAGGAAAATGCAGTTATCCTCAGTTGTTGGCTGAACTAAATACATTTCATTTTATATGATCTTATATTAGTTAAAAAAATACACATTCATCATCAAAAATTGAGAGTACAAAAAAGTAGAAAAAGAAGAGTCAATCATTGGTGCATGATCCACTGATAACCTTGCAGTGTGTGGTGTATTTCCACCTTTTTCTCCCCTAGAAATAATTAACTTAATAATGTTATATAGTTCTAATACATAGTTATCTTGGTCATATGTTATAATATATATATATATATATATATATATATAAAACAAATTTACCTTCTTGAGTTCTTGATTAGTTTTTCAACTCTGAATTACATCATCAAAACTTTTATGTGGTATTTTTTAAATTATTATATTTTTTTCCTTGAACCTTTGCATAGAAGAGAATGCCTTTATTTATTTATTCATTCATTCATTCATTCATTCATTCCTTCAAGTTAGTTAACATACAGTGTAGTCTGGGCTTCAGGAGTAGAGCCCAGTGATTCATCACTTCCATACAACACCCAGTGCCCATCACCCATCTAGCCCATCCCCCTGTCCTCCTGCCCTCATTCCTCGGCTAGTTGTAAAAATCTTTCAGAAAATCTTTTTCCTAAAAACATCCATGTAATGCTACTTTCTTAGTCTGTGCTAAGTACTGCAGAGAGCAGCAATACTGAGTCTTTTCCCTCCCACTCAAGTACTCATGGAACATTGACACTGGAGACTATATACTTTGCATCAAACTATCCTAAGTCGCAAAGCTCTCTAGTGATTTTAAATAAATGTGTGGATTGTAACATAAAAAACTCTGCTGGTTTGGATATTGAGATCTATCAGTTTAATAAAAAACAATTTTTTTTAATTTTTTTAAATGTGTTTTTTTAAATTTATTTTTGAGAGAGAGACAAAGAGCTCAAGCAGGTGAGGGACAGAGAGAGAGAGGGAGAGAGAGAATTCCAATCAAGCTCCCTGCTGCCAGCACAGAGCTTATTGTGGGGCTCAAACACACGAACCCTGAGATCATAACCTGAGCTGAAATCAAGAGTCAGATGTTTAACCAACTGAGCCACACAGGTGCCCTCCCCCCAAAAAATATTTTTAAATAAAGTATTGTTCTGCTTTATTCATTATATTTTACCTAGAGTCTCTGTTTGCTGCCCATCATATCTACCCTGTTCTTTCCCTCTTTTTTCTTATCATTTACAACTCTGTGTCTTTTCAAGTTTTCTATCTAATCACAGATTTTACTCCCTTTCTCTGCTGGGGTAGCAGAGGTGGTTCAATTTCCAGATACCCCAATTCCAGTATCTGCTTGACTTGTCACACCTGTTCTCCCCAAGGACCTGTTCCCAATGTCCTGTGGTCAGTGTTTTTACCCCCATCCTTACAGAAACATCCTCTCTGACCTTGAATCGGTCTCTGTGGCTACTGAATGATATTTGTGCAGAAATGCCCTATTTGAATTTGATTTTCTCTGTGATGTGATGAATGAAATAGAATAATATTTTCACAGCTGCTCCAAAAGGTACCTGACTCATTCAGCCAAAGGTGACTTCATTGGTTTGAAAACTAGTATGAGATCCAGGGCTTCTGGCATATCCTGTCTCTGTTTTTTCTCCATTATGTTAGACTTTCTCCACACTGTCTTGTAACTTGAACCAAAACAAAACAAAATAAAAACAAAAAACTATCCATCTGATGTGTTGACATTCTTCAAATTATTTGTAATCCTAGTGCCTGGCATTTAGCTTGAACTCAATAAGTACAATGGTGAATAAGTCTTCCGCTTTGCAAATGTTGCTGAACGTTCCTTTCTGGAAGAGTTATTGGAGGCAGTATTAAATTTGGGGGCAGTATTCGTGGTTAAGAAAATGGACTTGAGGTCAGAATGCCTAGATTCAAAGCTTTGCTTGCTGTGAGAGCTTTTTTCAAGTAAATGAACTCTTTATACTGTACCTTATTCACCCTTGAAGCGGGGGGTGGGTTCTGCTCGGATCTTTTCCACAGAGTTTTGAGAAGATCGGATAAATGACTAATTGTAAACATGTAAAACAGCGATTGACATCCTATAAGCATTATTCAATGGCTTGCTACTGTTTAGTATTAGAGTTTTGTCCCTCCTTCATTACCAAACATTTGTCATTTCAAAGTGTGCCCGAGGTATTAACCTTCCCCACAATTAACCTTCTTTTATGTCCCTGCACACAATAGGTCACTGCAGTGCGGAGCATGGTGAAGGACATCGTGTGTGTTCAAAAATCAGCTGTTAAATGAACTAAGGGAGAAGGCATCCACATAGGCAAACACGTGAATGGCCACTGAATAAAATTCTCATCTTCTCACAGAATAGTTGCTTATTACTTTGTTCCATGTCCTTAGTCCCCAATGTCACCACGGGGTCCACATGCCCCTGGAGTAGGGTAAGATTGGGAACATTCTAAATGCATGGAGCTGGCCACGGAAGACCAGAGTCTTGCTTTCTCCCCCTCCTGTTATATTGTGCCTCCCTTTCCCTCTTTTTAAATGATACTTCTGAGCAAAGAATAAGTGTGCATATTTCTCTCCTCAAAGTTTCTATGCAGTCTGTCTAGCTAATACATGCGAAGTTCCAAACAACAAGATTACATAAGTCATTAAGAGTTTTTGTGACTTGAGTATTATTCAGAGGTGATCTGTACCTGCCTCAGTGTATTGAACACAGTGCCAGCATCCTCCCACATTTCATTATTTACGCCACTTATTCCAGAAAAACCCAGATACAGCCCTCTTGTCCATATCAAGGACACATAAGATTGTCAAATGCACTTGACATTTAATTTCCCCAAATGTTTAAGATTACATAAATAAGATCTTCCCAACTCCTTCTAGATTCTTCACATCTATTCAAAAGGAAAGTAATATTGATGGCATTGACTTTAAAAATGTGAAAAACTGTGGGGCGCCTGGGTGGCTCAGTCGGTTAAGCGTTTGACTTCAGCTCAGGTCATGATCTCACAGTTCATGAGTTTGAGCCCCGCAATGGGCTCTGTGCTGACAGCTTAGAGCCTGGAGCCTGCTTTAGATTCTATGTCTCCCTCTCTCTCTGCTCCTCCCCGCTCATACTCTGTCTGTCTCTCCTTCAAAAATAAATAAAAAGATTAAAAAAAAAATTTTTAAATGTGAAAAACCTTTAACGTATTAACTATACTATTATCAAAATAATAGATGTTGAATGTAATTGGCATATTGGAAATCAGACTAAATCTTATGTATCCATTTTAGGATAAAATTTTATTTTTAAAGAGTATTTTTATATATTCAATATATATATATATATAAATTTAGATAAATGTGGTTGGTTAATGTAATAAATAAATAAATGCGTAAATAATCATAATGATAAATCATAAACCCTCATACTATGTTTCTCTTATTTTTTTTTCTTTTTTTTTTTTTTTAACTTTTTTTATTTATTTTTGAGACAGAGAGAGATAGAGCATGAACAGGGAAGGGTCACAGAGAGAGGGAGACACAGAATCTGAAACAGGCTCCAGGCTCTGAGCTGTCAGCACAGAGCCCGATGCGGGGCTCGAACTCACGGACTATGAGATCATGACCTGAGCCGAAGTCGGACACTCAACCGACCAAGCCACCCAGGCGCCCCTCTTATTTTTTTTTCAAGTGTCATTAATATGTCCTTGATAATACACATTCCTAGTGTAAGTTACAATTTAATGGGAAAAGGATTGGGTGGTGACACATATTAAAAGAAGGCCATTGTTCTAACTTGAAAATGTACTGTATTCAACTTCTAGATGACATTAATAAAAAAGAACTGCAAATATAAGAAAATAAGTTATATGAAAGCTAGCTGAGACATCTTTGACAAGTCATAAAGAAAGTAGTGAATCCTGTGAGCAGATATACCTTAAACGGATTTGCCATCCAATTTATTCAAGAAACATCACTTTTTAGAAGATTGTTATTTAAGACGTGTTAGTTTCAAAAGCAATTCAGCTCTTTATTTGAATATATATTGTCCCTTTCAGTTATATTACAATTGTAATATTCACGAAGTTTGCAACCTATGCAGGTTAAGAAATAACTGATAGATTGATAGATGGTGGAAGAAAGTTTCTTGTAGATTAGAGAGGTGATGCAATGAAAGCTAAGAAGATACTTTCAGTATTATGACGTTCACATTTTCTAGAACACAGAAATTTCAGGTCCTAATCTTGGCTCTGGAAACAAGTAGGACCAAAGATTTCGAGGTATATGTGATTCTTTACATATTGTTCCTAAGTTTATTTAATAAATATCTAGTCATCTCCAGAAAACTTTAGGGTGTGTGTTGCCCAGTGGTGTGCCAGGAGACAGGCTGATTTGTAGGGTTGACCAAATTCCGTGGCCTAAATATTCACACCCCTGAAAGTTTACTATTTTCATAGGGAAGTAGGCTAGTTTCATTCTCTTCTAGAGTATTCTTCAGTTTAGCCTATCCAAATGAGAGTGGGTCCGGATTTATCAGCTGCTGAATGGTTTTGCCCAGTAAGAATGTCCAAGGAAACTCTAACAGAGGAGGAATTGTGTGTCTCCAAGTGTTAGAACCTTACCACTGAGCTAACTCTCTGATAGGCTGACACTTATAAGTCTGTCCTGCAGTATTACAGATTTTAATATTTTCATTATAAAAAGTGTTACAGGAAGGTATTAACTGTGACATAATTAAGATGCGATCATGTTGAATTTCAGTTAAATTTAGCTACACTTAGGTAACAATTCTCCTGATGGCGTTCCATGCTAAGATTATGCTGTACATGGTGCACAGATTTCTTGAGTTGATTCATTCCTGTCCTTCTCTGCTATTTGGCCGGGATGAAGTATTTTTTCACATGATTTTATATTGTGCTGGCACCTAATTTCAAATTACGTGGCTGAGTTTGCCATGTGCAGGAACAGTTGTTTATGACGGCAGTTCTGGTATTTCTGGCACTAGAGCACAGATAGTTGGAAGCAATTACTCTTGTTCCCCCCTGTTGATTATGGTGACCATAATGGAAATCTAAATTCTTCAATTTCCAATGTAGGTTAATGAAACCGCTAGTTCAGTATGCATTCCCTCAAAGTAATTTTTAATGTTTATTTATTTGTGTGTGTGTGTGTGTGTGTGTGTGTGTGAGAGAGAGAGAGAGAGAGAGAGAGGGAGAGAGAGAGAGAAAGAGAGAGAGAGGGAGAGCACGTGACAGGGGGGCAGAGAGGGAGGGAGACATGGGATCCAAGGCAGCTGTGCCCTGTCAGTGCCGAGCTCGATGCAGGGCTCGAGCCCATGAACCATAAGATCATAACCAGAGCCGAAACCAGGAGTTAGATGCTTAACCGACTGAGCCACCCAGGCGCCCCCGAAGTCATTTATATATGATGACTATAATTAAAGAATGAGGCTCAGGACATAATGAGAAGCCCCTTCAAATACCGTCTCTACTCCTTTCCTCGTTGGTAATGGTTGGCACATCAGTAAGGATTATTCAGTGGGGACTATGTATGAGCTGACAGTTTAATGCTAGATGGGCACGATATTTGCAAGACATCCTAGATCCCCTAAAGAGACTACAGTTCATCAGCTGGTGTGTGGTGTGTAGAGAGTCACAAGAGTATGAGAGAGGTCAGACGTGTGTCAAAAATGTCTGTTAGCAGCAGTGTGCTGAGAATGTCTCTACTGTGCGCCATTTAATAACGGCTTCCTAAGGGAAGGAAAGAGAATGTGAGAATGCCATTCCTGCTTAGGGTCCTTCGGTGACAGAACAGCGTCAGGAGGGATCTGAGGGGATTGAGATGGGCCTTGCATCCTGTAAAGAGAGGAGGATGGAGTGATTATCTCCAGGAATACAGATCACAGAGCTGTCTGGAAAGCATGTGTGTTGCCTCCAGAAAACGACTTCTCTATCCCTAAAGGAAGGCATAGTTCAGACCCTGTTCCCTCATCCACTTTGTTATTAATATCGTTTCTCTCGCTCTCTCACTATCTCCTTTCCCCCCGCCCCAAATTGAATTATTGTAGAGTTGTATCGAATACTTTGTGTATTTTCCTATCTTTTTATATCCCAGGATCGTCTCTCTAAATCTGGGATGTTTACTCCTGTAACTGAAGTGCTGCACCCTCTAGACCTCCTGTGCTCAGTGAAATGTGTTCCCCAGCTGATCTGTGAGGAGAGCCAGTACATGAAGCATGTAGGCAGTTGACCTGTGCACCCCAGCATCTGTCCGTGGGGGCACAGAGACACCCTGACAGGTAGACTGTCTTCGGTGCCAGGGGCTGAGCAGCGCCCATGACCGCATGTTCTCTAGGACAGTGTATATGGTCAGCGAGAACACTGTTGAGCCCACCCCGCATCTGGGGCTGGCTAGGCAGTCGCTTAGGGAGACTAACCCTGTTTTCTTCCAGAGCATCAGAGGTGCCCCAGCGTCCTCACAAGTCCAAGACCGGATGTCAGGAGTGAAAGGAAGTGTAGTTAGCTAAGTCAGTGACCAAGGGAGTTACCCTGCCCCCAGCAACGCACCCCGACTCCTGAGCAAATTCCCTCAATGTTTTATTTGGTTAACATGGATGCCTATGAAGGCAGGGCTTTCAAGGGTGAGTCTCTTCCCTGCGGTCTCGTCATCAACACTAAGACACTTCCTTTCCTGGGAGGATGTGACTCTTCATCTCAGCACAGGTCTTGATCTCAGAGTCACGAGTTCAAGCCCCACATTGGACTTCACGCCCCTGTGTGAAATTTACTTGAAAACAAACAGACAAACAAACAAACAAACAAACAAAAGACAATAAAAAAAATCTTTTCCTGTTTCCTGATTCAGCCTTCCAGTGCCCAAATAAAAAAAACTCTTCCCCACATCAATTTTACTAGCAAAGCACCTGAGGACATACCCCAAGATTTCCCCCTCTCCTTGATTAAAAATAAATGTAATGAGTCATTTATCTTCACAGAATTCATGTTCTTGTTGGAAAGTCAAACTTTGAAAACTTAGGCTATTTGTTATACCAGCCTTTTTTGATACCCCCCCACCCCCACCCCGTACAGTTTTACAACGTCATGGCTGAGAATTAGGAGCTTGTGTATCTTACGTGGATTCAGGTTGTGCCTGTGGAGCAGTCCGTCATGTGATCGCTGCCTGTTTATGGCTCTGTGAAGTGACTCTCATTTCTCTGGCTACAAATCACACTGGTGATGCCACCTGTAGGTATATCTTGTCCAGCCTCATCTGCTTCTTCGCAGCGTGTCCCCCGCAGAACTTCTTAGCGTCTGCTCCCATGCTAACGTGTCTGCCCACATCACCACCACACTTTGTCTGCAAAACCAGGCTTCTTTGCCGTCTTCTGGCGCTGAGCGAAGCCTTCTTGAGGAAGCACCATCGCCTCTGTGCTCCCTGCCCGTCTCTGCACATGGAATGTCACACACACGGCTCCGTGTCTCCCCGTGGACTGAGTGCTCTCAGTGCATGGAGTTTGACTTGCATATCTGTTTTCCCCAGCCAAGTGCCGGTAAAGCCTGAGGACTCTAAGTGTACGTTGAAAGAATGAAAGAATGTGCTGTGTCCGCGGGTGGCTAATGGAAAGGAGGGAAGTTGTCTTCAACCCTCTTAGGGTCCCTGGTCGGGTCTGCAAATTAAACTGACAAAGACAGATTCACAGGAGAAAAGGAGAAATTTGTTGAATTGTTGTGTACATGAGAGCCTTCATGAGAGAATGAAGACCCGTAGAAGTGGCCAGAGCAGAAAGCTTGCATACCTTCCAGACGAAATAAATAAATGTGGAGAGAACTGATAAAACACAGTGGTCTGGTCTAAGGGTGGTGAGTGGTGGGGATGTAACTGGGAAGATACGGTGAGCTTAACAAGACTGGTTTACAGCTTTTTCGTCCCCCAAATTCCCATCCCTGGGGCTCCCAATGCCTTCCTTCCTCCTGGTCCTGGGAGGCCACCTCTCATAGGTGAGGTTTATGACCTGTTTCAGGGAAGAGGACAGGGCAGGGGAGGACAGAGTGACCTCCATGTTTCTGCCATTTTTTAAAGTTTATTAATTTTGAGAGAGAGAGAGCAAGAGTGGTAGGGGCAGAGAGAGAGAGAATCCCAAGCAGTTTCCGCACAGAGCCCGATGCAGAGCTGGAACTCACGAACCATGAGATTATGACCTGAGCTGACAACAAGAGTTGGACACTTAACTCCCTGGGCCAACTGGGTGCCCCCATTGTTCTGCCATTTTTTAAACTTCCTTCAGCGTAAGATACTGGATATGCAAAAGTGCCATGATTGGGCTACCGTTTAATGAAACTGGTCAGTGATAAAGCAGCATGAGTACTGAACCCTGTCCAGAACTTTCCTCTTCTTAAGGAGGCAAGAGACACACACACACACACACACACACACACACACACACACACCAGCTGCCTACCAGTAAAGGGCGCCAATAGTGGCCATAATGCAAGCGTTCTCCTTCTTAAACATTAGCAGGTCTTAAATGACCATTTGAAAATATATCTGAAATTGCAGAATTTTAAACTTCTAATGTAGATAAACTTAGGTCATAGCACAGGCGACTCCAGTAATGGAGAGCAGTGTATTTCATCCTTTGAGTGAATACACAAGATATAGACAGATGGATAGATAGATACATAGATACATAGATGATGTCTTTATGGCTCCAATAAGAATTCATAGATTTTACTCAGACAAACTTTTGGGGAAAATGCTAATCTTCCAGCTTTAATTTAACTTAAAGATCCCCATTCATTTTCCTATTTGGAAATGGGATTGCTTATTTATTTATTTTATTATTTTGTATTACAAGAGGACTATTTTCTGAGTCAGGAAATCCCTTAAGTCCTGGCT
Organism: Neofelis nebulosa; assembly: GCF_028018385.1. Taxonomy (NCBI): domain Eukaryota; kingdom Metazoa; phylum Chordata; class Mammalia; order Carnivora; family Felidae; genus Neofelis; species Neofelis nebulosa. Next base: position 3,899,786 of record NC_080784.1, on the reverse strand, counting down.
TTTTCACTTGCCTACTGATTTGGAACAGCCCATCACTACTGCCTCTGAGGATAGTTTCTAGAGGATCACAAGCTTCTCCATGGCAGTCACAGAATGCTTTACCCTGTTTTAGTATCTCAGGCAATCTAACTTGTGAAGTCTTTTTAATCTGTGTTACTCCCCTTCCAGAGGGTAACTGGCATTTCTTGGGGCATCATTTTGTGTTTGGCAAGTGCTAAGCACCTGATAAATGTTACTTCCCTTAATCTTTTCAAAGACCCTCTAGGATATCGAGTTGATGGTTGAGGGCACTGGGCCCACATCCCACCAAATAAGTAATAGATTCTGGACGCAAAAAGTTAGTCTGGCTTCAAAGACGAATTTCCGGTTTATTGTCCTGTTTTCTCACGGTCTCCTGTGTATTTCTCTTTTCTGTGACTGGGAAATGGGAAGGGGTGGGGGAGGAGAAGTGAGTAAGGACCCAGGGCTTCGGGTAGGGGACGGAGACACAGAAGGCAGCGGCCGGCCCCTGCTCCGCTTGAACTCCTTGATAACACCCCACCAGCAGAGCACACGCGGCTTGCCTTCGCCTTCAGAAAAACAAATATGAGCAGAAGTCCTCCTTGTCAGCCAGTCCTCTCTTTCAGGTGGGAAAATGCACTCTCTTCTAATTAATTCATTTTCTTAGCCCTTACCGGTATTTAAATAATTTAGAGGGGAAATAGACACATGACTCATATGTGTTAATTAGAAAGATGGGTTTGTATTTCCATTTCACACACTAAAAAGGAATGGTTCGCACGTCGGAGAGCACGGAGTGCCGTGCGGGGTAGGCTTCACGCTTAGCACTTTGCTGGGGCATCGGGCTCGCGGTTGCCATGGCCTCGGGCGTGGGTCAGACGTGATCGCTGCTTCCCTGACCGGGCACGCTTGCACCTGCCTGGGGGGCTGATACAACAGTGCCCACCCAGAAGGTGAGACAGCCGGTAGAGCCTTACGTTCTGGGGCCGACCCCGTCCTTTGGACTGGCGTGTCAGTTCTCGGAAAGCTCACAGCTGTGCGCCTGGAGACAGCCAGGCATCCACTGCTTCCGCTCCATTCAGGTGAATCCCTCTAGATATTAATTCAGCACTTCCCAAATTTATGAAGGTGATTTCCCTTTGGTACGTTTTCGTTCCAAGTAGAAGGAAAGTGAGGTGGAAAATAGTTCAATTATTTGCCCCACACACAGACATTCCACAGACATTCCATGTCTCAGGAAGCCAACATCACCAAATTTTTTCTGAGAAAATTTTCTCATTTTTTTTTCCCCAATAGCATTGGGTTATTTTTTTCTTTTTTCTGTTTTTTTATTATTTAAAACAAATTATGTATGTATGTATGTATGTATGTATTTATTTTTGAGAGAGAAGACACAGCATGAGCCAGGGAGGGGCAGAGAGAGAGAGACAGAATCCAAAGCAGGCTCCAGACTCTGAGCTGTCAGCACAGAGCCTGACATGGGGCTCGAACCCACGAACCCTGAGATTATGACCTGAGCCAAAGTCAGACACGTAACCGACTGAACCACGCAGGTGCCCCTTTCACTGTTAGAGTTTTATATTGTATTAATAAACAAAACAAAGCTAACTTTAATTTGCATTTCTTCAAATATATACCACGTTTTCTTCTGGGTTTGTGTATGGAATTTTTCTGGTTGTCTTTAACAGTTCTGTGAGATGTATTCCTACATTTTTCTTGTTACTTTGCTTTAAGTGGGGCCGTAACAAGCCATTTTTCAAATCTATTCTCAGTGCTTTTATCAGCTGCAAAAAATGTGCCTTCTACTTTTTTTTTTAATTATTGACTGGAACCCTTTGTTCCAGTTCCTTCTTGGCAAACTTAGTATCTTCCGCTTTTATCTATGGATCTATAATTTTCTCTGGCAACTCTTTCATCTTTTAGACCTTCAAAGTTCCAACTCATTTATTGCACGTACCTTCGGTTGATAGATTTCAGTGTTCTGCATTTTACCGCATCTAATCATGCCCTGATTTGTTCCGTGATGGTAGTCATTATATTGTCGTTCTTAAGTTCCCAGTTTCTCACTCTCTTTTTAATAAACTGCTATCCTCTTTCCTCCATCTGAGAATATATTTCAATAATTTTCTAAATAATGCTTCTGATTCTTTACTTGCTTCATTTCAGGGATTACTAAAATTCTTTTGGAGCTCTCGCTGGTTTGCTCTCATTTTACACCACAAGCCACTTTTAATGTTCCTCCATCATGGCTTTGAGTCGCCTCTTTCCCCTGGTGGTCTGGATAATCTTTGTTGTTGTACAATGAGTGTTCTATATCTGGGACACTTTTATTGGCATCTTGATGATTTTTACTTGAGGGATTTCATTTTTTTTTTTAATTTATTTTTGAGACAGAGAGAGACAGAGCACGAATGGGGGAGGGGCAGAGAGAGAGGGAGACACACAATCGGAAGCAGGCTCCAGGCTCTGGGCCAGCATCAGCACAGAGCCCGACGCGGGGCTCGAACTCACGGATCGTGACCTGAGCCGAAGTCGGACGCTCAACCGACTGAGCCACCCAGGCGCCCCAAGAGGGATTTCATTTTTAATGTTCATATCTGTCATGTTCACCCCCCCACCCCCACCCCCCGGCCAGCTTGCTTCTTTCTTAAAGTTTTATGGATTTCTCTTTCCTCCTGGAGAATCCACAGGACTCACGCCTTCGTGTTTTGTGTTTTGCCAAGACAACATTTCTTGAGAGAAGCGCGTTGCTATGAAATAAAGAAGGAAGTGTATAGTTGGAAATTGTTCTCTAGAAATCAGAGGATAAAGGACTCACTTCTGGATAAAATCAGGAGTTAGGAATTCCTACACCAGAAGGAAGACAGACGTTTTGGTTGTAAAGGCTCATGAGGTTTGGAATAACAGAATCCGTCAGATTGGTGGCAGAATGGGGCCTGGTAGGCATGGGGAGGTCACAACCGCCGCTAACCGAATCCCTGCTGGACACGTGCTAGATGTACCCCCTTGGCCTGCACCGTGCTGTTTACCCTGGAAACCCTGTGTGGAAATGAGCACCACTCTGGTTTTGCAGATGAGGAGGTGGGGGAGGTTGGGCGGCTTCCCCGTGGCCCTCAGTGAGGAAGCTGGTGGTGGGGAGGGGAGGGGTTCAGGGAGCAGCAGCGCTGGGTTCTCTCCGTGCCCCCCCCCCCCCCCACCACCACGGGGCACACTCCTAGTCCTTGGGAGCCTTGAAGCCGGAGACGAAGGATGTGTGCAGGTGCCGCAGAGAGAATGCATCTTCTATTTAGTGCTGAGAAGGGGGACCGGGCAGAGCCCCCAGGGTGGAGATCAGGGACGCTCCCCACTCTGGAGAACCCTCTGGGGGATTTCAGGGTTGGGATTCCCAGCTCCTCACGTCTTGTGTCCCGATGGTAACACCAAACCGCTGCCGACGGAGAAAGTACACATACTTACCCATGTTGAGGGGTTGATCTTCTCCTGAGTCACAGGATAAATGGACTCGTGATGGCACAGGATAATAATAACACACTTACTCTTGAAATAATATTACATGCCCTCTTCTTATTACCAGCACACTGAATTGTAGCCTTTAGAGGATTTTAGTTGTTTGTGTGCGAGGCAGGATATAAAGCAAGCGTGCCCTGGAAATAATGTCTTTCTCCTGGGTTGTGCCTTTCAGCTACTTTTCTTTCTTGGTTGGAACCAAACAAAGCTTGTATACGTTATTTGCAGATATCAAAGCCTACTTGTACTTTTTGGTGGGAAGTTTAGATGTATATTTATCTAGGGTCTACGGTACATACATTTAGGGAAGGTGTCGCTCTGTCATTAATTATATTTTTTCAGTTGTTTTATGGTTGGTCCTAAGAACTTCAGGCTAAAATGCTTAAAATTTATAAAAAAGTATTTGATAATTTTTGTTTTGTAAGAAAGTGTGAACTTTCCTTTAGGATATGTAATAAATTGCTTTTGACAGGAAATTAATAATTTCCAGGTATAGATGTGTTACCATGTACTCTAGGAGGAAATTCAGTTTGAAAAATCTTTCTTCCAATAAATACAGTTGGTGGATCAGATATAGTATACCTTCTTTTTGCTGGAGTTCCTACCTTTGTGTCCTAAATTCTCATTCCCTCTCCTCTTGACTTCAAATCTACAGTGATTAAGGCATTTATAAATTACCCTCTTCCAAAATGTAAGAGTTTTTTGCCTATTCATCTTGTGCTGTGAGTTTTGCATCTCGGAAAATTGTAAAAATGTTTTCTTGTTGTATATCTCTTCCTATCATCATGATTTCTGGCATAAACAAGGTATTCAGAAAAAAAACAAATATAGTTTAAATGTCAAAACAACTTAGGGCCAATAAAAAGTGAAAGGCTTTTTTTTTTTAATCAGGAAACCCGGCGTATGGGGGGGGGGCAGTGTGTGTGGTATGTATGTGTCTGTGTGTGGTGTGTTTGGTGTGCATGTGTGTGTGCAAGGGGAGGAAATTATTGATACATTTGGATTCCGTAGGCTTCACTGAATCAAGTGGAACATGCTCCTTATTGGAATGGCCCCCTCGACCGCCTTTGTTTCTTCCTACTGTGACTGTCTGCAGCACCTTCCTTTGTATTTTTCAGAACATTTCATTTTTTTAATGAGCACTTACAGAGTCAGTGTTACATCAGTCTTACTGCTCTATCATTGCATTCTTTTCTTTTCTCTATTTTGAAAATTTCTAAAGAGCATATTAACAAGATTTAAAAACTTCTTTTGACAGTGTAACATTTCTAAGTACCAAGACTTCTGCAATTTATACTCAATCACAAAAAAGCTAAATTCATTTTTCTGTTTTACACATTTTTCTAAAATAATATGCCCGATTTACCACATTATTTCTCCTATTTAAAGTTAATAAAGCTGTTTTTCTTAACCTTTCTTTGAAAAAGTAACAACTTTGCTCCTTAAAAACACAATACTGAGAAGCAATTCTACTAATTTGGTCTACACTTAGTTCAACCACGATTACTTCTGTGTTTTTGGCTCCTTGCTCTTATGTGAAGGCAACGGCCAGTGAGATTTTGGTAAAACACTTGAGTTGAATGTCTACTAAAAAATGATTATGAAATGAACAAATCAGTTTTGCACAAACTGCGGAGCGGGAGGTGTAAGTGGCCGTGGAATTTGCGGTGAACTCTTAGGCAGCAGGCGAGTGGCCACCCCTCTGAGGCGCTCCTGGGCGTGTTCTGGGAGCCCCCGTTGGGGTTTCTTCAGCAGACAGGTGTCAGCACCTCCAGAAGATGTTCCCTGCCCGCCCCGGTCAGAGCTTCCCCACCATCCACAGCCCGACGATAGCCTGTCTCTGCCCCATCCTACACTGGTGTGCTGCGTCCTCCAGTAGATTCCAAGTCATTGCACAGAGAATTTGTCACGGCGTTGTTGTGCTTTTTAATTGAAGTGGTGTCTGCACCCAGCGTTACACTAGTCTCAGGTGCACAGCGTAGTGACTGCTAGTCTACGTGCTGTGCTCGCAAGTGCTCTGCTGTCCGCCCGTACGTCACTCTTACGGCACCACTGACTGCATTCTTGTGTGTCCCTTCCATCCCGTGACCCATCCATCCCATAACCGAAGCCTGCGCCTTCCCCTCCCCTTCACCCGTTTTCCCCGTCACCCCACCTCCTGTCCTCTGGGGACCATCAGTTCGTTCTACATGTTTATGAGTCCGTTACTGCTTTTGTTGGTTTGTTGGTTTTGTGATTTGCTTTTTGTTGGCTTGTTTCTTAAATTCCACATGTAAATACAATCATACGGTATCCGGCTTTCTCTGACTTATCTCGCTTGGCTTAATACAGTCTAGCTTTATCCACCTTGTTGCAAATGGCAAGATCTCATCCTTTTTTGGCCACACGATCTTCTGTTGTATGTATATGCCACCTCTTGATCCATCCACCTCTCAGTGGACACTTGGGTTACTTCTGTTAGTTTGCCTGTTGTTAACAAAGCTGCCGTAAACATAAAGGCGCGTTAAATCTTTTCAAATTACTGGGGTTTTTGAGGGTTAAATACCCACTGGTGGAACTTCTGAATCATATGGTAGTTCTACTTTTAGTTTTTCACTGAACCTCCGTACTGTCTTCCACAGTGGCTGCACCGATTTTCATTTACACCAACAGTGGGCGGAGGTTCCTTTTTCACTACATCTTTCCCAACACTTGTCATTCCTAGTCTTTCGATTCTATCCATTCTGGGAGGTGTGAGGTGATGTCTCATTGTGGTTTTGATTTGCATTTCCCTTCTGATTAGTAATGTTGAGCATCTTTTCATGTGTCTTTTGGCCCCTCTGGATGTCTTCTTTGGAAAAATGTCTGTTCAGGGCCTCTGCCCATTTTTAATTAGATTATTTGTGTTTTTTGGTGTTGAGTTTGTGGCAATGTTTAATTACCAGAGACTTGAACTGGTCATATAGGAAATAATTGCTACATCTGTAGTGTATTAAATCATTTCAGATCAGGGTTGGAAAACAAAACAAAACAAAACAGCCTGTGGGCTAGGCACTGTAAAAGTAGAATGTTAATAATCTGGTTTATAATCTTTGATTCCACATTATTGCTAAAATACTCAAATAGGACATGTATGAAAACATCTGATGTCTGACTGGTGACTGGAATATAGGGAACACAGATACGTTTTTAGGAAACACACCATGTTCTATTTGTCCAAAGCATGTTCCTTGAGACTTTCTCCCATTAACATTTCAAGGAATATTGGGGATTCAAATCAGCTCCTTTCCCCATAAAGCTTTTGCTAATGAACTCTTCGTATGATACCATGTGACATATCTGAACATCCGTCATCCATTTCTGGAGGCTGTCAGTGTCACTGGCTGGATTTACTACTGGATTACCAAAACAAAGTTGGTAACAGTTTGCAGCATATTTGATACAGCATTTCATGGGGCTCCTAGTTACCAGTGGAAAACACAACCGAAGGAAGGAGGGTGTATACAGTTTAGTGCTGAAAGCTACAGGTGTTTATTGCATGTTTGTACATCTTGTGAGAATTTGCTTCTGCATTATTGCATACCGACTTTCGATATCCGTTATTTATGGATATAGGCATATTTTTAACCTAAATATATGTGTTAAAGGTCTACTCACCTAGCAGATAATATGTATATTCCCATGATATTACTAGTAGATGTAATTTATTAAAATTTTGTTATTAAAATTTGAAAGAACATAAAATGTAATAATAGGCTTATAAGAATATGATGATCTCTCAATTCATCATAAATTAAGTATCGGGATGGCTGGGTGGCTCAGTCAGTTGAGCGTCTGACTTCGGCTCAGGTCACGATCTCACGGTTCCTGAGTTCCAGCCCCACGATGGGCTCTGTGCTGACAGCTCGGAGCCTGGAGCCTGCTTCGTATTCTGTGTCTCCCTCTCTCCGTGCCCCTCCCCTGCTGGCTCTCTCTCTCCCTCAAAAATAAGTAAAGATTGGAAAACTTTTCATACAATAAAAAAGATTATTATGTGCTAGGGGTCGAATATCAGTTGATCAGTGCCACAGTTCCTTTGGCTACATTTACCTTGGAACCCGTTGTACACGTGCATTTGTGCGTACGTTTGGACCTGTCTGTGTGAACCTGCAAAGATGCTTTGCAGACGCTGACTTGCGGAGGGCCCTTGAGGCCCCAGTCAGACCACTAACTACATGAAAAGGTAGCTGTGTGGCAGAAGCTGGCGTGGGTGGTTCTTCCTGGCGGCCCTCCGGCCTAAGGATTTCCGTACGGGAAGTCTTCTGGCAGACAGGATGTGGAGCAGGAGGCGTCGCTGCAGGCAGGGGACCTGGACTTGCAGGGAGGGCAGGGGAAGGCCTGCTGTGGGGTAACCGGTTGCCCTTCTTTCCTCTGCCCGAACGGCTGCAGCCTGGAAGACGGAAGCCTCCAACGCGCCCCTCCGTCCCGAGGGACGCGTCGACCTCGGCTCCTGCCTCCAGGAGCAGGTCCGCTTTCACCCGCTGGCGATGTCACCGTGGCTCTTGAAGGAGCCAAGCTTGGGAAAAGGCAGCGAGTGCCATGGAGCGTGGCACGCGTAGCTGACTCGTCGGGGGGCGTGCAGTGTGTCGGAGCACGGCGGGACGTCTCGGCTCGAATCCCTGCCGCCGTGGTGTGCTCTTGCTGCTCGTTTGGACTGCCCAGCGAGTGACCACTGATCTGGCTGCAGCGCCCTGCTGCATGGAAGTGAACCAGTCGGGAATCTACTTGAAACGAGTGCGCTGCTTACTTACGGTCATCTGAGGGTTGGAGTTTGGTGCGGCCTGTTTACGGATAATGAGCTGTCCCACGGTCAGAGATGCTGCTCAGAGCATCGTAGTGTTGGTCATAGGTCGTGCTACTGACAAAAGAAGGAAAAAGTTCCATCCTTTCGGTTTGTTTATTTTTTTTTCAATTTTTAATTTTAATTTTTGAAAGAGCACAAGCGGGGGCAGGGGGCCCAGAGGGACAGAATCCTTAGCAGGCTCCAGGCTCCGAGCTGTCAGCACAGAGCCCGACGTGGGGCTCGAACTCACGAACCGTGAGGTTGTGACCTGAGCAGAAGTCGGACGCTCGACCAACTGAGCCCCCTGGCGCCCCTGTTAGTCGTTTTGTTTTGTTTTGTTTGTAATTTAAGTCCCTCTGTGCCTCTTTGATAAGAAAGCTGAAGACGAGTTAGTTAGAGGAACGGTGCGTGAAGCCTCCCAGCAGGATTGAGGCAAGTGGCATGTATGGGGAAATGGCATCTAGGTTCCATGCGTTTGGAGATTTTTCTTTTTTAAGTAGCATTAATTTTGACTCAGTGACATAGAACGAATTGTCCAGGCCCTGATAACAAAATAACATCCTCATTAAATAAAATATGTAAGTTACTGTTTACAAGAAACAAGGATTCTATTCATTCTTCAAGAGCAAACAAATTTGTGTGTATGTGTGAAGGCTTCGTAGAGCAGTTTTAGGTTCACAGCAAAATTAAGAGGAAGCTACCGGTTTCTCACACACCCCCTAGCCCGCATGTGCACAGCCCTCTCATGACCAGCACCCCCGCCAGGTGCTGTGTTAGCTACGACTGATGAAGCCACGTGGCTGTGTCATCGCCGCCCAGAGTCGGTCGTCTGCGTTAGGGTGGCTCCTGGTGGTGGGCATTCCATGAGTTTGGAAAAATGAACATGTCCCACCATTAGAGTCTCGTGCAGAGTACGTTCAGTGTTCTAAAAATCCTCCGTGCTCCATCTAAAGATGTGTGTTTGTTCACAGCTCCCAATTTGTCATATTTTATATAAAACAACACACAGTCCCATATGCTCGGTTTGTATCAATTTGGCAAATTTTCCCTTTCAACTCTTAATAGCAAAGTAAAGGAAAACGGAGATAATGCAGATTTACTTAAAATTCACCATAAATCACTGTTTCTGCTTTAATTTACTCAACACCCCTTCACATGAGAGCACATAATTTATTTCCACAACCCAGGGAAACTGTAAGTCCATAGACATAGGCGTGAATGGTGGCATAGCCGTGTTCCCCTACACGGACTTGCATGTAGGAAGCATTGCTCAGTGGTAAGTGGGATCACACCCTTCCGTGAGGCACTGCCTGTACCTGTGGCTTCGGGTGGGGAGAGGAGCGAGGAGCGCTGAGTCAGGAAAGGGAAATGGGGTGTCTCCCCAGCCCTCCCTCCCCCCACCATTTCTAATGCTAATTTAAATCACAACAGCACCTGATGCCCAATTTAAATGGTTCTAATTCCTCTGGAAATGTGGTTTCCTACTGATAAAACTTAGCATTAGGGACAATTGATTTAGTATCTTGCTCTTTTAAGAAGCCCCTTTGTTGATAAGCACATCGCTAGACTGAGCGGTGGTACCAGTGTGTTTAAAATGTACTTATACAAATGAAAAGATTTGCACAAAGCCCTGTTCGTGAGAGAGGGCCGGGACATTAATTTGCCTTGAATATATGAATAAATGCAGAATAAATGAGCAAATGGGAGCACAGAGGAGGAGAGAGAGAGAAGCGTCATGTAGGTAATAATACTTAAATATGTTTGTAATTGTTCCCAGAAGATAAACGTAAGGTCACTTACGTTTAAGGTCACTCCAGGTTATATTTTGTAGATACTGATTTATGTTTCTTTTGCCAAGTTTAAGAAACAAGTCTTCTCTATATTTTTAGAAGCACCTGATTTAGAAATGTTTAAACAGAGGGTAGTGTGTTGTTCTCATAGAGGCTATAGGGTTTTGATATACTTGATAATGCAGAGAAAAACTCATAAGGAGCCGTTACTCAGACCAACTGTTACAACAACGAGATCCTGAGAATTTGTCAAAAAAAAATACGTAATGTTACAAAACGCCAAGAATGTATTTTAAAGATGATACCAAAGTCCTGACTGAATAGCATCTCCTTCTCACAAACCTGAGATTCTCTTTGGAGAATTGAAAAGTAAATGATTTCATCTATTTTCATTAAGAAATCTTTACTTGTAAATGTTAACTTCTATAATTATTCTGTATTTATCAAAATATCCTCTGCGGATTTTAAATTTTTTGAAGTCTAGAACCTTGTCTTTCTTTTTTTATTTACGTTTTCTTATTCCTTCCTCTTTTATCTATTAGGGAGTTTTATCTGTAACAGGTAAAAGTTTGGTAATGACTTTGTGTTTATCAAAATACTCCCTAGCAGACTTTTCAGTTTTCTTTGAAGGCTAGAACCTTGTCCATTTTCTTTTTGTTTTCATCCCGAGCACTGTGGCCTGGGCACAGTACACATTCACTAAATCCCAGAAGACTGAGTCACTTGTTGGCCTCAGCAGGTGGAGGAAGTGTAGTGGCCACCCTCGTGGCTTTGACTGTGGGGGGTGTGGGGCCTCATGGCTTTGACCCTGGGGGGTGTGGGGCCTCATGGCATTGACCATGGGGAGTGTGAGGCAGGCAGTAAGAGCAAGCCCACGAGGATTCCAAAGGGTGAAGCGTTGTGAAGGGAAAAAACAATGTTGACAGAGATGGACTTTGTTGGACAGAGCGAGCAGGGGAGGTGCCTCCAAGAAACAGCCACTGTGTAAGGACTTGGAAGCATGTGTCTAGAGAACAAAGGAAACCACTTTGGCTAAATGTCACTGGGTCATTCACAGTCCCAAACACCACGTCTCAGTCAGCATCGTTCGCATTCACAACAGCCTGGATAGGAAAGCAGCCAAAGTGTCCATCTAAGCATGAGTGGATAAAGACAATGTGTGTTCACATACACAGGAATATTATTCAGCTTTAGAAAAACGAGGTACTTCTGTTTGTAACAGTATCGATGAACCTGGAAGGCATACTGCTGAGTGAAATAAGACAAATATATAAAGACAAAAAAAAAAAAATCAATGTCTCACTATCTGCGGAATCTAAAAAAGGCCAATGCATAGTAGCAACGAATGGAAGGGAAGTGACGGCCCTGGAGGGATACTGGTCAGAGTTGTAGTTATGTCTGGTGAGTACGTGGAGAGATCTACAGAATGGTGGTTCTAGTTAATTACGTTGCACGGCGTACTGGAAGTTTATAAAAAGTATGCGTACTGGAAGTTTATAAAAAGTATACATTCCCCGTGTTATCACTACATGCAAAAAGTGGTAACTATATGAAGAGATGTGTGCATTAGCTTGACCGTGGTAATCATTTCACAGTGTATATGTATATAAACTGTCGTGTTGTGCACCTTACATACTTATGATTTTACCAAAAATGTGTGTGTTCCCTCATTGTTACTTTTTATTTGCATCTCTGCCCATCCTTGATTGGAAATGATGGCAAGTTTCGTTACAAATGTGTATTTCCGTGTTACTACCAGGTAGACTGTTTATAGAATATCATATTGTCTGACACATGATAGGTTCTTTGCCCAAAATTGGGTCTACTTCTTCTCTTTCTATGGAGCATTAATCGCATGGAGTAAAGATTACACTTTGACAGCAGGCTCTGGCTGCTTGTTGATGGCCTTTGCCTTGCCTTGGAAGAATCCGGAAACGACCATTTTTACACCCCTAATGAAAACAGTTATGTAGTGAGACCCCCTGTCTGTGGCTCATTACGAATCGTCCAACCATGACCCTCAGGCTGTAATGGATTATCACTGCTTCTCTGCAGGGTGTTACAGGAGGCAGGTCTGAGTAAATGTGTCAGGAAGGTGCTGGGAAGGAAACCGCTGGTCTCGATGATGATTCTTCAGTTTCTTTATTCTCTTCTTGTTGGACCTTGGTCACTTACAGACAGACACATAAGAAAGAAAAAATGATACAAAACCCACCTCAGGCCCTCAGCTTCACATGCATGTTAACACTGGTTTGCAAGAGCTATCCGTCTCGACACCTGTTTCACAGCAGATTGCCAAAATAATATATTCAGACAAACACTGCAATTTGAAAGGGTAGACTTTTAATAAGTTGTAATGACTGTGTCACTAATTTTAGTAGGAATTTTGAATAGCCAAGTTAATGCCTTCCATCTCAGCATTGCTCAGAAGCACACCCGTGTAGAGCCCGCTCAGGACCCTGCACGTTAAATTGGATGTTAGTCGGAAGTCGGCCTTCTTCCTGGCACCACGTTCCCTCCTTTCGGGTCTAAGAAATAGCCATTTGATACTTTTTTACAAGATTCCAGAGTTGTTGTTTTTTTTTTTAACGTTTATTTATTTTTGAGACAGAGAGAGACAGAGCATGAACAGGGGAGGGGCAGAGAGAGAGGGAGACACAGAATCCAAAACAGGCTCCAAGCTGTCAGCACAGAGCCCGACGTGGGGCTCGAACCCACGAACTGTGAGATCATGACCTGAGCTGAAGTCGGACGCTTAACCAACCGAGCCACCCAGGCGCCCCAAGATTCCAGAGTTTTAGCTCTACTCCGAAATAGATCCCATTAAAATGTCTTTCTGGTATTATGGTTCCTGTTCTCTCTGTCCTGTCTTCCTCCCTTGATTCCTGCCTCTCTGGATGCATCTGTCTCCTCTAGTTGTCTATCATCGATTTCTCTACCTATAATTTATACTTATCTATTTACTTTTTTCTATCCTCTCCATCATGTGTCATCTCTCTCGTTCATCTCTCTACTGATTGATCTTTGTATCTCTTACCAACCCATTATCTGTATCTGTCTGTCTTACCTGTCTGTCTCTCTATCCATCTATCAGGATCTACCATCCAGCTAACTCCCCATTCCTTATTCTCTTTGTCACTCAGGATTCTAGCCTAATCTCATGACATCGCTGACTCTCTTTCTCCTCGATCATGTTGTTGGTCACCAAAGAAAGCATTTCTTCGTTCTGGAGAAAAGGGCCCTGGGCTGTATTAAAAAGAAGTTCATAGAATCCTAATATATGGGTGTATCTGACACAAATTGGTCTTGTCTAGTTGGCATGGGGTCAACCACCATGACAGTGTTCTTTATGACAATAAAGCTTCGAGGCCTTGCAGAATTAAATGTAGGAGAAAACTTTCTAGCCTCAGATCTTTTCCTTATGTTAATTTGGATAATTACATGAAATCTGCATACATTACTCTAAAATACTTATTTCAGAGTGTTTTGGGTGTCCTCAAAATATATTAAAAGAAATATGAAAAGAATTCACGTATGAGATATATTAAAAGAATTAATGAACAATTCTTTTGCTTATATGGAGTTATCTTTTGGTCCTTCTAAGCACTATAAATGTTAAATATTTGATAGACGTTTATTTAACTTAAAACACAATATGGGTTATTTTCACTTTTAAAACTGGTAATCAATGTCTCTGAAGGGATAGCAGTTTTGAATTCTATAAAATTCTGTACCTGAGAGTTCTCAAATGTATATAGTTATCCATAGAACTACTTTTTAAGACACCTGAATTTGTTTGAAATACAGTGGAATTAAGGGACAAAAATGTGTACTACAGCTGAATATTTGCAGCATTTAAAGTCATGGAAAATGTCTGTGATACCAAATGATGGTCTTTGCCTTTGCTTTATTTAGGTCATCAAGCTCGCGTTTGAGGAGTTTGAACTGGAGCGAGGCTATGACACCCTCACCGTGGGCGATGCTGGCAAAGTGGGCGACACCAGGACCGTCTTATACGTGTAAGTACGGGACGTGGGGTCTCCTCTCCTCTAGCGCACGTGGCCGTCTGTGCCCTCATGGGTGGAGCTTGCTGAGCTCAGGGTGTCCAAGTCTGATTTCACATGAGGACTGACTCAGGAGTGTGTTTCCTCTGTTTCCATGTTTGCTTGTTCTTTATCAGTGTTTTCGGAAGTACAGGTATTTCCTAGCACCATGCCATAGGTCTTACAGAGCCCTCACAGCCTGTAAGACCACGTGCTAAAAGTAGACAGGTTGTCAGGAAGTGGCCCTGGGGTAGCGGGCTGTGCCTCTGTGCATCCAGAGTCCCGAGGGGGGTACGGCCACAGCCCTGCTGACAGGACCAGCGCGTGGATCGCTGCTCTGCCGCTTGCCAGGGGAGGCGTAGTCGGCCCTGCAGAGTGTTCCCTGGATGCCTCCCCCGCCTGCTGAGTTTGGCCTTGAGGACGGTTTTGTCACTCCTGTGGGACCTCTGCTATCCAGACTGAAAACACGATCTGGGAGAATCTCTGGTCATCAGGGCTTTCAGCACAGAGGGAAGCACCTTGCACGGATGGCTTCATGTAGCGACTCCCGCTCCCGAGCCAAACCTTCCTCCCTTATGGAGGCCATTCTGCAGAGTCTCACCTTTTCCTTTTCTCAGCTTACTTGTGCATCGCTCAGGTTTGCTTTTTATTTGTGGGGAAGCTTGCCCCCCATCCCTTCAGCTTGTTATTCTGCCGGAAAAAAGCAAAGCAAAACAAAACAAACAAACAAAACTTCCCTGGCCATTACACTCCCTCACTCTAATATTTAGCAGTTGCTTATGAGGTGGTTCACTTTGTTAAAAAACGTGCTGTAGGTGAACCTGCTGTCCATGTGTTAACAAATGGATGGGCCGTTGGGGCGCCTGGGTGCCCAATCCGTTAAGCCTCCAACTCTTGATTTCTGCACGGGTCACGATCTCATAGTTGGTGAGACTGAGCTCTGGTTTGGGCTTTGCATTGAGCATGGAGCCTGCTCGGGATTCGCTTGCTCTCCCTCTACCCCTCCCCTGCTTGTATTCCCTTTCTCTCTCTCTCTCTGTCTCCCAAAATAAATAAACTTAAAAAAATAAAGAAAGAAAAGAAAAGGAAAGAAAAGAAATAAAAACAAAAGGGACCATATTCTGACTACGTTGGGAACATGCTTTTGTCATTTATTGTATTTTGGGCATCTTTCCCTACGAGCACATGTCACTACCTCATCTTCTTAGGTGTCAATTCCTACCACTGCTAATAATTAAAATCATGTTACTGGCCCATGATTTATGATGGTAATTATAATAACAGCATTAGTAGTATCATAGCTAATAATTATTAACTATCTCACGTATCATGTACCGTACTAAACACCTAATACATACTATCTTATTTGGTCCTTACCTTTACCCCGCAAGTTAGGGGTTAATAGTCTCCTCGTGTGATAAATGATAAGACTTAGACTTAGATAGATTGTAGTGGGATTCGCTCACAGAGTCATGACACCGTTTGGAGGCATTTCTTTCCAGGAAGCAGCTTTATTTGTGCCGGCATTAGCTCAGTTGGGTAAACGCCACATGGCGTCGTCTTTTACACATTCTTGACTTCTTTGTCTCCCATATATGTGTAATGTACAGACATACGGTCTGACTGGGTGCTCTCATGTTACAGGGCTGTGAGGCATGTCACGAACCAGGTTGCCTTCCCTTATCTTGAGGTCTTTTCTCACCACCTTCTCAGGGAGGGGACTCTACCACAAGATTAGAGGGTTTACCCCAACTCACAAGCCTGGTGTGCATATACTACATTGGATATGCATCCACGAGTATATGCTGCATATATGTGGGTATTTAAAGCAGTTATTCTTCTCCAGTGTCTACTGCTTCCTACGCATGGACGTGGCTCGCTTCCTGAGGCATCCTCATGGATCGCCTTTTGCTTTCCCTGCCGCCTCACCCTTGGCATTTACGAGCAGGGGTGCAGTAAACGAGTCTACTTGCTTTGTGCGCCTTCAGGAAAAGCTGCAAGAGGTGAATTGCAGGGGGAATGGGTAACTTCGTTTACAATGTCATCTTTTCCAACAGCCCCCCTAAAAGTTTCTCTCAGTCTAGTCTCCCACCACAGTATATGTATGCCCCTCTTCCCCCACCCTCACCAAATATTCTTTTTTGCCAAATTACTAGACAAAAATGCATTTATTTATTAGAGTCCAGACTCCTGCAGGTTGTGGACCAGACAGACGACAGTATGGTTTTCAGGCGCCCACACCGATCGCCCAGCCTGGCATTGGCCTGCAGGGGGTTGCAAGCACCCACAGCGTGGGTGGGAAAGGGGCCACAGAGCCAGCGACGGAGTTTCTGGCTCTGGCTTTGCTATTAACTATCTCTGTGACCCTGAGGGAAGTCACTTTACCTCTCTGCACCTCTGTCTTCATGCCTGTAAAGTGTGTATAATAAAGTCCCTCTGCCTGTGGCAAGGAGCAGAATGAAATAATGCGTGCAAAAGTGCTGCAGAACTAAGAAATGTAACCCACAAGTGAAGTAACTTTATTATTACCATAACAGCTAATTTATGGAAGGGTGTCACTAAAGCAAATGAAAGAAAATTCTAAATAAATGCAAAATATGAAATATAAACGAAGCAAAGCAATGCCCTATAAAATCCCTTAGGTCACTATTAAAGATCTAAAGTCATACACCTATTTTTTCTAATGCTATTTGTTGTTAAGAGAGCAACAGCAAACTATGTATTACATTGACATAAGTGTTATTAGAACTTCCTCTCGATAGCTCACATCTATAAGTGAAACACTAAATAGCCAACTGAATCAAACTGAGATGCCCTTTGGGAAACATAACGTAGCAAAGATCACTTGGGCATTTAATCAGCGGCAGTGGAGAAAAAGGAAGCCACTGATAGATTTCCTCAGTAGACAAAATCACAGAAAAAGAAAGAAAACAAGGAGAGAACCACAGCTGTGTCTTCAAATAAACAGGTACTTTTAGGGAATACATTGACAAATGTTTTTGAGTGCTTATAGGCTAGACTTCATTCTCAGTGCGGAGCTGGAAATCTCACTGGAGAGAGGCAGATATGGGGGCGGGTACGTACCAGACCAGGGATGAAGTCGTTGGATCTCATGATGCAGATTTCAAATAAAATATGAGTTAAGAAACTTCTTTTGGAAGACTGGTATTCACTACCTCAGGTTCAATATGTTATAGGTTTCCCCTCTGTGTGTGGGGGGGGGGGTGGGGGTAGGGGTAGAATTCTAGTCTTGGATATTCAGGAAGAATTTGGAGAGTGAGATAGCGTAATCGGTTCATCCTAGATATGGTTGTAAAATGTCCAATTTCTGTCAATGGCTTTTTAGTTTCTTAACATTCTTGGCACAACAAGAGGACAACTGAATTTAGGAGAGACCCTTTTAATGATCCAATCTTCCCAAAAGACAAACAGGTTACTCTGGTTATTTTTACAGAGGGACAGACTTAAAATTAAATAACTTATTTGGCAAATCTCTGTGGAGATCTATCCAAGAATATATATTGATAACGGTCTTGAATTTAATTTGCAGAAGAATTGCATCTGGAGTTTCCTCTGGCCTTTTCGGTTATTAGCAATGGGTGGCCGGGCAATTGCTTTAATTTTGGGTTATAGGTTTTAAATGTCTGTGCCTCTTAGGGGATCAAGAACCAACCTCAGGGAAGTCTGCAGGCAAGTAGCATTGCCTGCATCCAATGAGATGTGTGGGTTAACTGCTAAGGGTACCAGTTGTTTCTTATGGCTGGTTGACCTGTTATTGCTGAAGCCGCTACTTGTTTCTAGAAGCTTCCTGAGCCCCTGGTGTGACCATGGCCATGTCCCCTTGCTGTTGTCGGCAGGTCCTGAGCCGAAGGGCATCATTCTCTTTTTATTAAAAGGCTGTGGAACAGCTCTAAGAAAGCAAACACTAAAAACTGATGATTCCATGTTCATGTATCTTTGATATCATCAGAGGACTCAATCAATATACATCTCAGTGCTTTGGAGAAAAGCTTGAGTAGTTTATGTTAGGAATAAGTACATGAAGACAGCTCCTTGAAGGCTTTCTAGATAAAAACCTGTGTTTCCATGATCAGAAATCAAGTACACTCCTTCGGTTCTTGGAAGCCTGGAATCACATGATCACAAACATTTCTCTTCATATTCTCACCCTTCTAATTGGCTTGCCTGTGCGCGGGGGTGCAGCTGATAGCACACATCAGACTTTATCTATGTTAGCTTTCCCATTGCTGCCTCTTTATCCGGGAGCTTTCTTACCAGCTTCTTTGCAAAACTATTTATCGCAACTCAGACATTGTGGTAGGATTCAGGGCGGGCTTCGAGGGGATGGTGAGCAACGGAGAAGTCAGAGACTGCCAGCCTTCATTAGGACCCTGGAGAGGGGTCGCAGAGCAGGACCCTCTCTGGATGGGCTACAGAGTCTAGATTCTCTGTTCCAGCTACCCTTCCAGTGGGGAAATAACCGACTGCTGAACACCAGCATTCTAGGTTTGGGAGGCTAGCTGTTTCTGAGGTGTCTGGGGAGGCAGGCTGACCTAGGACCTTGGGGGCCCATGGGAAGTTGTATTTGGAGGCTCCTTGCCTACAGAGGAGAAGCTGTAGGTCCCAAGGGATGGGTAGCTCATCTGTAGTGCCTGCTGAAGATGGAGTGGGGAGGGGTCCAGCCAACCCTGGGCCCCGCCAACCTGAGTCATTTTCCAGATGTTC
The DNA here is from genome assembly GCF_028018385.1 of Neofelis nebulosa. Lineage (NCBI taxonomy): Eukaryota > Metazoa > Chordata > Mammalia > Carnivora > Felidae > Neofelis > Neofelis nebulosa. Next base: position 3,880,920 of record NC_080784.1, on the reverse strand, counting down.
TGCTGATTATGCCACCAATATTGACTGACGGTGATTGCTTTCTCTAAGAAGCCGGGAAACACATGTCTTTCTTCTCACACTGTTAACCTGAAGAGCTAGGGAGCTCTTTTCCATGACTCATCAGCCCAAAGCATTTCAAATTTGTGTGGCGTGTTTTTGACATGAAGTTAACTCAAAGGCAAAGTTATTCTCTTTGTGGAGGAGATAAGGACATTTAGAACGAGAAGGGACATCCACTTCCACAAGCCTGGATCCCTGTCTCGTGCCTTTCAACCTCAAAGGATTGTGTAAGTGTAAAATGGAATGGTTAATAAAAAATTGGTTTAGAAACATTAGAAGTACAGTGCCACAAGAAAATATTACGCTACTAGGTATTACATCTGCTTTAATACCACAAATCATGCGGGGTTCAGCAGTATTCTGAGTCATCTTTGGACATGGGAGATACTAGGAAGGAGGAGGCCAGGGAGAGATGGAACTGTCATTTACTGACTCTTGTCTGCACCTGCGTTGTCTCATGGCAGTCTTGTGACAAAGGTATTGTTTCCACGAAAACAAGCAGAGCTCTAATTCATGGTCATGTAGACAGCACACTGCTCAATGGGTATTTGAACTCAAAACGATTCCTGTTCACTTTTGAATCTATAACAGAACATCACAATGAGGATATTGACATTGATTGATACAATTTACTAATCTTAGACTTTCCTGGTTTTATTTCTGTGTGTGTGTGTGTGTGTGTGTGTGTGTGTGTGTGTGTGTGTGTGTGTGAGTTCAGTTCTATACCATTTTAGCACCTGTTTCAATTCATGTACCCACCTCAAGTCAAGACACATACAAAGCTAACTCATGTTGCTTTTGCTCATCATATCTGTGTCCCTCTCCCTCACTCCTCCCTGACGCTGAGAGCCACTCTGAATTCCATCCGTACAGGTGTGTCATTTGTGAGAGTGTTACATATATGGAGTCACAGTGCCTAACCTTCTGTGCTTGCCTTTTTATACTCAGCAAGATTCCCTGGATATTGAGGAACTATTGAAGAATAGTTCTGTCCTTTCCATGACTGATGTACTCCATGATATGGATATGCCACTGTGTGTTTAACATCTACCAAATTGCGTATCATTTCTGTACAGGTTTTAGCGTGACCATGAGTTTTCATGTGTCTTGGATAGAACTCCAGAACTGCTGTTGCTGGGTTGTATGTTAGTTGAATGTTTTGTTTTATAAGAAACTGCTGGATGACGCTGAACACCTCTTCTTGCTTTTTTGTCATCGAGACATCGTTTTTGGTAAATTGTCCAGGTGTTTTTCCCCTATTTTCTCATTGGATTCTTTAACATTATTTTTAAGAGCTTTTTGTATATTCTAGATAATAGTTCTATTTAAAAATTTTTTTAACATTTTATTTTATTTTTTTTTTTGAGATACAGAGAGAGAGGGGCAGAAAGAGAGGGAGACACAGAATCTGAGGCAGGCTGTGGACTCTGAGCTGTCAGCACAAAGCCCGACATGGGGCTTGAACCCACAAACTGTAAGATCATAACCCTAGCCAAAGTTGGATGCTTAACCAACTGAGTTGCCCAGGTGCCTCTAGATAATAGTTCTTTACACAATATGTGCTTTGCAAATATTTTCCCTCAATTTATTACTTTTTTGTATCTTATTTATATGTATCATCACAGCAGAAGTTTTAATTTTGATTAGGTCTAATGTATAAACTTTTCTAATCATAACTTCTGCTTTTAGGTGTCAATTTGAAGGACTCTGATTTTCTTGAGTATTTAGTCCTTTTAGCTATTTTCAGGTCTGAACCATTCTGTATCAATTGTGGAATAAACTTGTATATGTCTAAAAGTTCTTGGTGGGATTGTGATAGGAGTTGCATGACATTGTTGAACAGTTGGGAGAGAATTGAGTCTTCCAATTCACAAATATAATATTTCCTGCCATTTATCAAATTTTGTGTGTCTGTGTTAACTGATATGAGTATATATTTGTCCTTTTTTAGCTAGTTCATATTGTGAATTACATTAGTTGACTTTTGAATGTTGAACCAGCCTTACATGCCTGGAATCAATTCCACTTTGAGGAAGAGAACAATTCTTGTTACACATTGGATTAACTTTTATAGTATTTAACTGAGGATATGTTTGTCTAAGTTCATGAGACATACAGGTCTGTAGTTTCTAACTTCCTTCTTTCTTTCATACTTCCCTTCCCTTCCCGTCCTTCCCTTCCCTTCCCTCGTTTCTCCCTTCCCTCGTTTCCTCCATCCCTTCTCTCCCTCCTTCCTTCCCACCTCCCTCCCTCCCTTCTTCCTTCTCCCTTCCTTCCTCCTCCCTTCCTCCCTTCCCTTCCTTCCTTCCTTCCTTCCCTCCTTCCTTCCCCCTTCCTTCCTCCTCCCTTCCTCCCCTTCCTTCCTTCCTTCCTTCCTTCCTTCCTTCCTTCCTTCCACCCACCCTTCCTTCTCTCCCTCCTCCCTTCCCCCTTCCTTCTCTCCCTTCTTTCTTTCATCCTCCCTTCCCTGCCTCTCTCCTTCCTTCCTTCCTTCCTTCCTTCCTTCCTTCCTTCCTTCCTTCCTTCCTTCCTCCCACCCTTCCTTCCTTTCCTCCTTCCCTCCCCTCCCCTCCCATCCCCTTCCCTTCCCCTATCTATGTCTAGTTTTGGCATGAAATTAATACTGGTCTCATTTAATGACTTGAGAAGTATTCCTTCCTCTGTTATTTTCCAGAAGAGTTTATGAAAATTGATGTTAATTCTTCTATAAAACATAGATAGAATTTTCCAGTGAATTTCTGGGTCTGCAGATTTCTTTTTGGGGAGCTTTTTAATTACAGCATCAATTTCTGTAATTGTTACAGGACTGTTCAAATGTCTGTTTCATCTTGGTTGAATTTTGATAGTTAGTGGTTTTCAAGGAATTGGTTCATTTTTTTATAACCTGTCAAATTGCTGAGTCTAAAGTTGTTCATAATATTTCCTTATCATGCATAATGTCATTAATGACTGCTGAATTTGTAGTAATAACTACTCTTTTATTTGTTTGTGATGCATGTCTTCTCCCTCTCCCTCTCCCTTTCCCAGTCTTCTTAGAAGCTTATCAATTATGTTAATTTTTTAAAGTAATAGTTTTTATTTCTCTTATTTCTATTTTTTCTATTGCAATTATATTTATTTCTGATATTTATCATACCCCTCTTCTGCTCCTTTGGATTTATTTTGCTTTACTTTTTGTAGTTTCTGGAGGTAGGAACTTAGGTAATTATTTCATTCCATTTCTCCTGTCTAGTTATTTTTAGTACTATAAATTGTCCTCTTGGCACTGCTTTAGCTATATTCCAGATATGTTTTTCTATATGTTTTGTTCTCATTTTTCTTCTGTTCTTTATTTGTTTGTTTCATTTGAGACTTCTTTTGATCATGGATATGTGTTGTTTAGTTTTCGTGTGTTTAGAAATTTTCCTGTTTCCTTTCTGTTAAGAATTTCTAGTTTGATTCTATTGTGGTCAAAGAACACTTTCAGTAGTATTATTTCAGTTTCTTTAAATGTGTTGAGGTCTATTATCTGGCCCAGAATGTGGTCTATATAGGTGAGTGTTTCAGAGGAGCTTACGGGGCATGTGTGTTTGCCGCTATTGGGTATAGTGTTCTCTATGCCAATTAGATCCTGTCGGCTAATTGTATTGTTCAGATCTTCTATAACCTTGCTGATTTTCTATCTAGTTTCTGAATGTGGGCCGTTAAAATCCTCAACTGTACTTGTGGATTTGTCTGTTTCTTCTCTCAGCTCTATCAGTTTTGCTTTTGTATTTTGAAGTTCTAATGTTTGTTGTGTACACAGTTAGGATTTGTGTGTCTTCCTGGTGGATCATTTTATCATTGTATAACATCCCACTTTGTCTCTAGAATATTTTTTTGTTCTCAAGTCTACTTTATCAAAATTTAATGTGGCCACTCCTGCTTCTTTATTGTCAGTATTTTCATGGTATAACTCTTCTCCTTCTCCTTTCAACATACCTTTGTCCTTGACTTTGAAATGTGTTTTTTTTTTCTTTTTTTTTTTGTGAACAGCATGTATTTGGGTCATGATTTATCGACTCTGCCACACTGTGTCTTTTGATGAATTAGACAATTGACATTGAAGGTTATTACAGAAAGAGTTTGTATGTGCCACTTTATTATTTGTTTTCTATTTGTTTCTCTGGTTCTGCTGTTTCTTTTACTTTCTTTCTTGCTTTTCTTTTCTAACCTTCCTGTGGGTTACTTCCACATTTTTTTTTTTTTTTAATTTTTATTTTTTTTTGGGACAGAGAGAGAGAGCATGAACGGGGGAGGGGCAGAGAGAGAGGGAGACACAGAATCGGAAACAGGCTCCAGGCTCCAAGCCATCAGCCCAGAGCCTGACGCGGGGCTCGAACTCACGGACCGCGAGATCGTGACCTGGCTGAAGTCGGACGCTTAACCGACTGCGCCACCCAGGCGCCCCAACTTCCACATTTTTTAAGGACTCCATAGTTTTCAAAATGGTTACTGTGCATATTACAATATACATTTGTGACTTATAACAGGCTACAGGTATATAAGTTCCCTATTATTGCTGTATCAAATTATGACAAACTTGGTGACTTAAAACAGAAATTTATATTCTGATAATTCTGAAGGGCAGAAATCCAAAATCAGTTTCATTCAGCCAAAATCAAGGTGCCAGCAGGACTACACTCTCTCCAGAGGCTCTGAGGGAGGATCCAGTCCTAGATGCTTCCAGCTTTTGATGGCTGCTAGTATTTCTTGGCCTATGGCGCCATCACTTACCTCTCTGCCTCCAAGTTCACACTTTCTTTCTCTTCTGTCTGAAATCTCCCTCTGCCTCCTTCTTCTGAGGACACCTTTGAAGGCATGTAGAGCTCACCTTGGTAGTCCACTACCATCTCCCCACCTGGAGATGCTTAACTTAAATACATTTGGAGAAATTATTGCCATATAAAATAACATGCACAGGTGTCATAGATTAGGACATGCACATTAACATGCCATCCGCCTATTACGATGGTATCAACATTTAAAACTTTTCCATGTAACCTCACTTCCTTTACCTTCCCAACTTTTAAATGTCATTGAGTATCAGAGGTGTTAAAATACTTATTTCAATCATTAAATGTGATTTCTAGAACTTATTATGAAAGAATAGTATACTTTATATTCTCATATAGTCTTCCCTTTCTTCTTGATGTTTCAAGTTTCTCCTGTTACCCTTTCATTTCTTTTTGAAGAAATTCATGTAACCAGTCACTAAAGTTGGGTCTACTAGCGGCAAATTCTTTGTCTGACATTTAAAAAAATTTTTCCTCTTATTTTTAAAGATTACATTCACTGGACATGGAACTTATGCTTGATAGTTCTTTTCTTCAAAAACTTGAAACATTTTGTGACACTTCCTGTGGCCTCCAGCGGTCAGGAGATCTACTGACATTCAAATTGGCAAATTTGAGTAAAAAAATGTGTCCTTTCTCTCTGGATATTTTCCAGATTTTGTTCTATGTCTCTAGTTTTCAAACATTTAATTAGATGTTCTTGCATGGTTTTGTTTGGATTTATCCGGTGTGAGGGTCACTAAGCTTCTTAGAACTGTAGGTTTATTCATTTCATCATATTTGGGCAGTGTTCAGCAGTTATTTCTTCAAATATCCTTCACTCCAAGGTCTCTCTCTTCTTCTTCTGGGACACTGAAGATGCCAAGTTTGGCCTTTTTGTCCCCCAGGTTTTGGAAGCTCTGTTCACGTTTTGTTGTTGTTTTTGTTCGTTTTTTGTTTCTTTTTTTCTTTTTTCAGGCTGTATTCTCTCTGTTCAGTGTAGGGAGTTCTATTCATGCACTCTCAAGTTCACTGATGGCATCATGCATCTCTACCATGAGCTTTCTAGAAATTTTTGTTTTAATATACGTTGAATCTTTTTAGTCCTATAATTTCCACCTGGTCTTATAACATCCATTTCTTTCCTGAGATTTTTTTTTCTACCTGTTTTCAGAGACTTTGTAAAAGACTGTTAAAGCTTTTACATGATGGGTGTTTTAAAGCCCCTGTCAGACGATTGCATCACCCGTTCATTTCAGGTGTTGTTGGCTGGTTATGTTTTCCCATTCAAGTCTTGATTTCTTAGCTCTTAGCAGGACAATTGTACACTGGTTGTTTCGTCTCCCATGTTAGGACACGTTGATACCGTAAAGATCCCTCATTATAGCAGGCAATCACCCTGGGTAGGCTTAGCACATGGGCCTTTGGCAACTTTGTGGGCTTGGGTTCCAATGACAGGTTAGTTATCAGAGACCTGAAGATGTTGTCTTGGTCAGCTTGGTTTATCTGGTTCTGTTGGCTCTTGTACTCCTCCTTACTGGGGCCAGGATGTTTCTGGGAGGGCAGGAGTTGGTGGGGTCCCCCTACTAGCACATCCTCTCCCATCTTACCCCTCACCCCTCACTCTGCCTGTGGATCTGAGTCTCAGCCCCCACTGAGGAGGGACAAAGATCTGCCTTGATTGGATCACTGGTGTGGCTGGGTCTCTCATGGGTTCTGTCCTCTGTGGTATCTTTCCTCAGAAAAGGGAACCCCAGGCTCATGAGGAAAGTAAAGGCCTTCCCTGCACACGTATCACTGTTGGAGTCCCTTCATCTGTCTACCTGGCTGCCTGTCCCTTCATCTGTCTACCTGGCTGCCTGAGGTTGTTAAAGGAATATCATTTATATCCCAGAGAAGGATGAGCTCATCTGGAACCTTCTCTTGTCTGGTCAGGGGTTGGCAAACACCAGTCTGATTGGTCTTCTGTTTGCATGAGGAAGACAGCTGGCGCTTTGCTGTCTCTCTGGTGCTGGGTCCCAAACCAGCTTTCCTTCTACTCCAGCCCTTCAAAGTTCTCTTCTGGTTTTCTCCTCTGCCATTCCCAGGGTTTAGAACTGTGACTAGTGGAGAAAAATGGTAAAAAGAGTCCCCATGGCAGGATTGGCCAGTCCATACACCTTTAAATAGTCTGCTGCCACCAACAGCAGAAACCTATAAAATAACTTTACGTTGGGGGGGTGCCTGGGTGGCTCAGTCGGTTGAGTGTCCGACTTTGGCTCAGGTCATGATCTCGCAGTTTGTGAGTGCAAGCCCTGCGTCAGGCTCTGTGCTGACAGCTTGGAGCCTGGAGCCTGCTTCCGATTCTGTGTCTCCTCTTCTCTCTGCCCCTTCCCTGCTCATGCTTTGTCTCTTTCTGTCTCTCAAAGATGAATAAATGTTAAAAAAAATTTAAATAAAAAATTAAAAAAATAAGAGCTGGACACTTTACTGACCGAGCCACCTAGGCGCCCCTGTGTCTGCCCACTTTTACTAGGGATCTGAATCAGGGCATCTAAATCTTACTACCTTATCCCAGGAATGGTCTGTCCAGGTACCTGAACAGATCTCATGTTCTGTCTTCTTCTAAATTAATTAATCACACTTCTCCTTAGTACTCCCTAGGTCCACCCAATTAAGACAGATGGCCAAATAAAAAATTTATTTTAAATAACTGCTTTTTCTACACTTTTTGCAGAACTTAGGAAGTTTATGGACAGTAAGGCACTATAAAAAATTCAAAATTAGTGAATTCTAAGCCAGCTTGCAACTTATGAAAAGCATTTAGTTTTCAACAGCCCAATTTACGATTAAAATGAGTACTTTAAAGGTTTAGTGCACCATTTTCCTTTTAGATACCCGCAGGAATAATGCACGTATAACTTATTCTAGGGCTTCTACTACACAGCTTTGTGGCATCGTCACTCTTGGGTCTCTTTCATATCCAGGTTTGAACAAATTATTGTGTTTTTTTAAATTAATATATAGTAAAATCGAAGCTGTTGGTATACAGATATACAAGTATCTATACCACCAAAATCAGGATACAGAGTGATTCCATCACCCCCGAAACTCCCATTGCTTTCTTTTAAGTCTCCTCCCTGGTCCCTGGACCCTGGACCCTGGACCCTGGACCCTGGACCCTGGAGAGCTGATCTGTCCTCCATCACTATAGTTTCGTCTTATCACAAACATGGAGTTATACTCTACATAATTCCTGAGAATACAAGTGGGAATGTAAAATGGTACATCCCCTCTGGAAAACAGGCAGGCAGTTCCCTATGAACTTAAATATACATTTATGGTAAGATCCAGCAATCCCACCCCTAGGTATTTACCCAAGGGAAATAAAACTTACCCTACACAAATGTGTACGTGAACACTATCCTAATTGCCAAAGACCTGTAAACAGTGTAAATGCCCTCAGTGGGTGACTAGACAAAGACTCCGTGGTATATTCACACGGGAATTCTACTTGGTAGAACCAGGGACAGACTATTGACATAAGCAAAAACATGGGGATCACAGAGGCATTACATTGCGTGGACATTGTTGTGGTTGGCTTAGCCACCCTTTCTAGCAGACACATGTCATGTATGTACGGACAGAACTGTTGAACCTTTTCACAAGGGCTGAAGAAAAGATCTGTTCAGAAATGAGACTGCTGTCCTATAGATGGTAACATTACCAGCTGTCAAAACGTCATAAAGTCACTGTGTCCTGTGGGTACAATTATGTTTTTGACCCACTTTCATATGAAGGAGTTGAGATTTTGAGTTGAGATTTTTTTCAGCTCAGTGTGCCCTGGTTGTAGCCAAGGAACAAATTTATAATCAAAGTCATTTATTTCTTCCTGGCCTGATCATTTAATATAGTGGAACTTCCTGCCTATTTCCATTCAACATGGGGACTGACTACAGAAGACATGTCAAACCGCTTCATGCAAGCTGACTCTGTCTTCTCTGAAATCTATCAGAAATTCATAGAATGTTAGATTTCCACAACTCCTTTTATATAATTAAATGCAATTATTTCACAGATGAGGAAGCTTAGAGGCAAAAGAATTATTGAAAATTAAGGGTGAATTAATAACAGAGCTGTAACAGAACCCTAAGTACCAAGTCTTGGGTATTCTAAGATACAATAAAGATTTCACTCATCATTTGGAAATATTCCTATAAAATTTAAACATGTGGATATTTAGCAAATTTTAATGATGGTTGTTAATTTATATTTTTTATTGATGTGTTTACTCCAAAAATTTTGAATGTTATATGCCAGAGTCTGGGATAAAAAGACCAAGATAGAAGTTTGCACTCAGGGAAATTCAGAATTCAGTAGGAAACAGATGTTGAAGTAGGTGCCTATGATATGTTTGACTTAAATGAGGTGTATGCAGAATTGTACAATGGTCAGAGAAAAAAAAAATCTTCCATTGTCTAAGGGAGTTAAGAAGTGCCTAGTGAGAACCCTCAAATCTTTAAGAATTCTTAGCTGCTATGCAGGAAGAATGGGCATCCTAGGTAGTGATGTCAGTTACCAAACACCTAGAGGTCGAGAACTGCCAGTATTTTTGGAGACTGGTTACACAGGTCAAATGGCTGCGTGGAGCACAATATGTGTGGAGGTTGGAAATTCCACTGTAGAGACAGAGGGCAAGAGGAAGCTGGGAACCTGCAATACAATGGCTTTATTCTCAAAAGAAAATTTTATTGTAGTTTTCTAACAAGTAAGTCAAATTACTTAGTATTTCATTAGAGTCATTTTATCTTTAGTTTTAAATCAAAATATTGTGTATTATAAAGTCAATCTAGGAAGAAATGAAGCTGTTTTAAAAAAAGTGATTAAAATGATATAGTTAGGCTGACTATTAAAGTATTTTATCAAAACAAACATCTATTTTATTTTTCAGGTACTAATAATTGAAAAAATTCTGTTTAAACAGATAAGCAGTCGCAGGGGTCACAATAACATTTGCTTTTTGTTTCTAAAAATTCATTTTTCAGTGCCAGAAAATGGAAATAGTTTCAGAAACATGACAAAAGAACAGGAGGGAAATTCTTTTCCTTTGTTTTAAATGGTTGTAAAATAAAATTTAAGATTAAAAATATAACACAAAAGTACTTTAAGATTTTTTAAGTAATTTTTAAAAGCATTAAATAATGTTAAAATAATTATTTTAAAATATTTTGAATACCATCTCACAATCCTTTTCATAAATAAACCAGTTAAATAAGTAGCAGGCTTAAATTCTAAAGAGAAGTACAAATCCTAATCTGATTTTGGATTGAATGAACTTTGTGGGAAGTGTAGCCCTGCACCAGCTCACTTAAATTCATGTGAATCAACAGACTGACATAGATGGAAATAAAATAACATCCAGTGCATAACTACAAGAAATTCAAATATATTCACCAGAAGTATTTCTGATGTAGTAAATTTGGCAACATAGGTCTTTTCAATGTGTGAACATTTTCTACATAGTAGTTCAGGTTTTGACAACTTAGTTAATTCCAGTGCCTTAGATGGGAAAGGACTACAGAACCAGGAGGCCGTTAGGAGGCTGCCTCCATGACGCTGGTTTGGGAAAATCAGCGCTCAAACTGAGAAAGTGGAGACAGAGAGAAGGACGCGGTGTGATTAGTAGGACTTAGTGATGAACGGGTGGTGGGGAGAAGGCACTCTCACTCTCTAGTTCTCGTGACGAGGTGGTTGATGCCATGAGGGGGGATTTAAGAGACTCTGAGGGGCAGGTAGTTCCTGTCTGATTGCTTCCATGTTCTTCCTCCTATATTTGCAACTAAAGTTCTCTTCAGAGATAAAGGGAAATAGATTGGGAGGGAGCTTGAGAAAGGTGGAGATAGTTTGGGATATCAGCTAGTGGCACGTGAAGGGAAAAGACACCGAATGTGGCCCAGGGAAAGAGTGTTTATTGAGTGGCTGGCGGGAATCTGGAGATCACAGGTCCAGACATACTGGTGTGAGTCAGCGAATTCTTCACCAACTTACAGGAAGATAGAGGGGCTTGTTGGGTCTTATTAGATCCATGGAAGATGGTAAGAATTTCAAGAGTGCTGGCAGGGACGGCTGAGACATTGCATCAGAGTATCAGCCGCATTGTCCACAGCATGCAAAATATAATGACGTCAATGATAGAGGCCCCAGGAATTTAAAGAGTGGGTTTCAGTGGGGCGCAAGCACATGACAGTTCACATCACACGTAGATGTGGCCAGAGAGAGCGGTTAAGATGATACAAAGTATAGCAAAGTACCAAGCATGAGGGCAGTTGCACTGTCTGAGAGCAGGGGAGGGGAGAGTCACTGGGGTTGAAAGGATCAAGGAACCACGAATTGTGTGCCAGAATTATCCATGTGGACACTCTGACCATCCACGGGTAGAGATGGCCGTCAGCCAGTGAGTTGCAGGGAGGTGATGACAGACGTGAGCAGTGAGGTAGAGTCATGTCATGAATCTCAAGGGCGCAGGGCGTGTAACAGGTGATTAGAGAGTGGCGGTGGGGAACGTAAATCAGAAGGGTGTTGACTCCACCTCCAGATGGTATTGATAAATTATTCCAAAAGGAAGATGTGGTGTGTAACACACACCACACACCACACACCACACACCACACAAACACTGGAATATTCCTCAGCCATTAAAAAGAGTGTAATCTTGCCATTTGCAACAACACGGGTGGAATGGGTGGATCTAGGGAGTATTATGCTAACTTAAAGAAATCAGAGAAAGACAAATACCACATAATTTCACTGATATGTGGAATCCAAAAAATAACAACAAACACAAAACCCGAAATAGTCTCATAAATACAGAAAACAAACGGGTGGTTGCCAGTGGGTAGAACAGGTGAAGAAGATTGAAAGGCACAACATCCATTTATAAGATAAATAGGTCACAGGGATGACAAGTACAACATAGGAGATACAGTCAGTAATATTGTAAAACACTATGGTGACAGATGGTAACTAGACTTAGCGCTAGTGACCATTGCATAATGTGTAAAGTTGTTAAATCACTATGATGTACACATGAAACTAATATAACGTTGTATGGCAACTGTACTTCAGTGAAAAAGAAAAAGAAGAAAAAAAACATTCTCCACGTACCTTACATGTAACTTAAAAGCCAATATATTAGTGTATAAGAAAAATCAAAGGTTATAATACTTTCTTTCTTACATTTGTGTAAACTTTACAACAAAATGATACTTGTTCTTTTCTCTTCGTTTTCTTACCCAACGCAGTGAATTTAACTTAATGTACAACAAGTATCTGTTTGTAATGGCTCTGAGTAAGATCAGACTTCCCTTCTTATATTCGTATAGTCTAGGAAATGTTATCCAAGACAAATAAAGGAAGAGAAATGTCATATAAAAAAATGAGCAACTGGACCCCCCCTTTCCTCCAGAAATACTCGACCAAACCTCTAACTGAGAAGTTATGAGAGCTGATTACAGTAATGAATGAGCAGAAATTTTAAGGCATAAGAGAATAATATAAGGTAGCCAGGATTTTAGAAGACAGAAATCAAGGGAGAACAGATATGCATGAAGGTGAATCTTGGATTTCACAAATCATTTTTCCGGGGGCATTGTCTGACTCTCAGTTTAGGGCATCCTGGCAAACAGGTGTCTGTGACCCAGAGAATGTGGTTTTGGGAGACACGGGATATGGGGGACCCTGAATTGGGCTATCAAAGCTGTGAGGACTTGGGGGTCCAGGATGTCAAGGGAAAGGGAATCACGGGGATGTGAACCTGGCATCTGCTGGACTTTGGTCCTTGATGTATTTGCCTAAGACCAACTTTCCAGGAATCAGAAGGAACGAGCCCAAGCAAAACTTTGCTGCAACTGGTCTACAGAGCTCAGCAGAACTTTGGGAATTTTCAGTGCTAAGGAAACAAAGGTGTCTCAGACCTGTTGTTTCAAGGAGAAGATCTACTACTAAAAACCGTGTTCTCTGGGTTGTGACACAGAAGGGGATAAGCACTAGGAAAACCACATGCCTGAAATGCAGCTGTGAATCATTCCAGTGACGGAATGGGTCAAAGTGGTCACTGTGCTCCCAGAAGAACATTAAATACTCCCAGTGGAAGGTCACAACATACAGAACCTCTAGCATGGCTTATGCACAAGGTCTGGCATTCAATCAAAAATTACCGGAAGTGTCCAGAAACAGTGCGCAATGCCTACAACCAAGAGGGAGGGGACAGATAAAGAGCAAGATATCCTGACATAGCAGTTATCATTCAGGATTCTGACAATTAACTATGGTGCATGTGCTTAAAAGATAAGTGAAATAATCAAGAATTTTGCCAGAAAACTGTAATCTTTAACAAGTCAAATGGAAGTTTTAAGAATTGCAAAATACATTATCCACTATAATTATATGATTGGAACCAGAAGATGGCTTAATAAAAAAAAAATCCCGGCTGAATCAGGAAAAAATAATGTACAGAAAGTGTGTGTGTACATTTGGAGTTCTGGAAGAAAGAAATTGAGAGAAAATAGGACATAACCAATATTCAAAAACATTACCACTAACAATTTTCCAATACTGACAATAGACATCAAGGTAGAGATTCAAGAAATTCCATAAGCCAGGGAGGATAATACAAAGAAATCCTCATACTGGCACATTACAATAAATCTTCTGAAAAACAGGATGAAGAAATATCTTAAAAGCAGCATAAACAAATGAATATTATTTTCAAAAGAGAAAATATAGGATTGGTAGAGTGCTTCTCAGTATAAACAAAAAAGGTAAAAAGACAACAGAATAACATATTTGAAGTGTTGGGGGAGAAAAAAGCTATTAAGAGATTTGATTAAAAATAATTGACCAGGGACACCTGGGTGGCTCAGTTGGTTAAGTATCCGACTTCAGCTCAGGTCATGATCTCATGATTTGTGAGTTGGAGCCCCGCTTTGGGCTCTGTGCTGACAGCTCAGAGTCTGGAGCCTGCATTGGATTCTGTGTCCCCTTTCTCTCTGCCCCTCCCGCACTCACACTCTGTCTCTCTCACATTCAAAAATAAACATAAAAAAATTTAAAAGCTGGCACAAAAACAGACACTCAGATCAATGGAACAGAATTGAGAACCCAGAAATGGACCCACAAACATATGGCCAACTCATCTTTGACAAAGCAGGAAAGAATATCCAATGGAATAAAGACAGTCTCTTCAGCAAGTGGTGCTGGGAAAACTGGACAGCGACATGCAGAAAAATGAACCTGGACCACTTTCTTACACCATCCACAAAAATAAACTCAAAATGGATGAAAGACCTCAATGTAAGACAGGAAGCCATCAAAATCCTCGAGGAGAAAGCAGGCAAAAACCTCTTCGATCTTGCTCGCAGCAACTTCTTACTCAACATGTCTCCAGAGGCAAGGGAAACAAAATCAAAAGTGAACTACTGGGACCTCATCAAAATAAAAAGCTTCTGCACAGCAAAGGACACAATCAGCAAAACTGAAAGGCAACCAATGGAATGGGAGAAGATATTTGCAAGTGACATATCAGGTAGAATCAGTACCCAAAATCTATAAAGAACTTCTCAAACTCAACACCGAGAAAAACAAATAATCCAGTGAAGAAATGGGCAAAAGACATGAATAGACACTTCTCCAAAGAAGACATCTAGATGGCCAACTGACACATGAAAAAATTCTCAGCATCACTCATCATCAGGGAAATACCACAATGAGATACCACCTCACACCTGTCAGAATGGCTAACATTAACCGGCAACAACAGATGTTGGTGAAGATGCGGAGAAAGAGGATCTCTTTTGCATTGTTGGTGGGAATGCCAGTTGGTGCAGCCACTCTGGGAAACAGTATGGAGGTTCCTCAAAAAGTTAAAAATAGAACTATCCTACAAACCAGAAATTGCACTACTAGGCATTTACCCAAAGGATACAGGTGTGCTGTTTTGAAGGGACACATGTACCCCAATGTTTATAGCAGCACTATCAGCAATAGCCAAAGTATGTAAAGAGCCTATACACACACACACACACACACACACACACACACACACACACACACACACAATGGAGTATTATTCAGCAATCAAAAAGAATGAAATCTTGCCATTTGCAACTACGTAGATGGAACTGGAGGGTATTATGCTGAGAGAAATTAGAGAAAGACAAATATCATATGACTTCACTAATATGAGGACTTTAAGAGACAAAACAGATGAACATAAGGAAAGGGAAACAAAAATAATATAAAAACAAGGAGGGGGAAAAACATAAGAGACTTCTAAATATGGAGAACAAACAGAGGGTTACTGGAGACGGTGGGGGGGAGGTGGGCTAAATGAGTAAGGGGCATTAAGGAATCTACTCCTGAAATCATTGTTGCACCATATGCTAAAACTTAGATGGATATTAAAAATATAAAAAAATAAAATTTTAAAGTAAAAAAATAAAAAATATAATTGCCAAGAGGAAAAACAAAAAATGAACTAATTTATCATTAAATCATATTCTGAATAAAAGTCAAAATTCTCTGATGAGATAAAATAATATAAATAAAATAATTAAAAAGAATACAACACAATTATATGCTGCTTTCAAGAGGCAAACACGAAATGCATATAGTAGAGTAGGTTGAAAGTAAAAGATTAGGAAAAGGTATTCCTTGTAAGAACTAACAAAAAGAAGAAATACAGCTTTATAGTCATAAGTCAAAGTAAATAGACATTTACACTCGACATTTATGTTCTGTGCACTTTCTGATATGTTACATTTCGATAAAATGTATGCAAAGGGAAGAAAAACAACTCTCTTCGAACCAAACAAGCAAATACGACACCAAATATAAAAGAGCAATCTCTCTAACAAAGAAACAGTCTTCAAAAAGAAATATATTTTTAGTGACTGCACATCACTCACTGTAATTCTTTTTTTTTTTCAATTTGTGTGTAACTGCATGAGCTACTTCACATGTAATGACTATTGTTCATCTGCCTTTGAGCAATCAGGCTCTCTGTACCGCCCAAGGTGAGCGTGTTGGGTTGATAGACAAATGATACGATTGATGGGGCGAATCATGTGTTCCTATTCCCGAAAGTACTTTGCTGAAAGCAGAGCTTCCTGTTTGATTAGAGACATTTATTTTGGTTGAATTGATTTTTTTCTTACACTTTTTCTATTTCGGCATGCTTTTTGTCAGCGTGTTGAATTCAGTCAATGGATTTAGTGTTTCTTTTCACTGGCTGACAGTAGCCACTATGTGACTGTTTTATTAATGCCCAATGATTGTTTCATTGAAACTTCCATTTGGTGTGACCTAGACATTAATATGCAGAGTGAAAGTTCAGTACACTTGCCAAATCTGTTTCAGCTATGCACACACTTCTTGTTGATATTCTCTTAATGTACGGTTCCTTTTGGTTTTATATATATGTATGTGTGTGTGTACGTGTGTGTGTACATATATGTATGTGTGTATATTTATGTGCATATATGTGTATGTATGTATATGTGTGTATGTACACACACACATACACACACATCCTTTTCTATAATGTCATAGAGTTGGAATCATACAGTATGCAGCTTTTCAAGTTCTTTTTCATGGCTTGATAAAATCGCTCATTTCTTTTTAGTGCTGAATAATATTCCATCCTATGATGTGTTTCTAAAAGAGATCGTGTGGTAAGGTACATGATAATTGAAACTAAACAATCTGAGCATTATGTGAAAGAATCAGAACATTTCTCAGCTTAGGGATGTTTCCGTGTCGATGGTGTGATGTCGTACAACCATACAGCAGTAAGAGATATCCGTCCGTCACACGGGATGACCATGGGTTCCGGATTTAGCACTCATCGTCCTGCACCTAGAGTAGGACTTCTGCTCCAGACACTAAGGGCGGTTGGTCACCCTAAGTCAGTTTTTAAAATGAAAGATACAAAATTCGATCACAGAAGAATAATTACTGTACAACGGCTGTAATATTGAAGCTGAAGTATAAATACACATTACAAGTGGCTATGGATTCTTTGAAGCAAGTTTGTTTAAGCAGCAAGACCTTCAAAGCAAAAGTAGAGACATTTGGCGATTCAAATAACGGTTTCCACATTTCTGTCCTGTGCAGACTCACTGGCTCCAGTGTTCCTGACCTGATTGTGAGCATGAGCAACCAGATGTGGCTGCACCTGCAGTCTGATGACAGCATCGCCTCGCCTGGATTTAAAGCTGTTTACCAAGGTATGGCCGCGACGCGCTTGCCGACCCCTGAAACCAGCATGCGTGCAGTGGTCAAGGACCATTCTCAATGCGTTAGACATAAGTAAATTTGCAATGTCACAATAACGTTTAAAAATAGGGACTGATTACTTGCAACTTCCTTTTAATTAGAACCCTGCTTACAGTTCTTTTTGCAAAGAACTTTTAACTTGTGGAAAGCCTAGCTTGCCATGACGTGTGCCATCATTAGGTCAAAATAAAGAGCAACACTAAGTACAAAACACAAGCTATGAAACATTTTTATGCTTGTGGATATTGGCATTTTATCTCTTTGAGAGGGAGATGTTATGGTTATGACTAAGGGAAATATTTTGAACAAAGTATGACTTGGAGTTGAGTTAATTTAATTAAGCTTCATTACATACACACTCATACCAAAATGTGTGTGTGTGTTGTTGTTGTTGTTTATTTTTCATGGAGAACAGAAATCTACATGAACTTGGAGGAAAATACTACTCTGAGTTCTTGTGTAGGAGAAAAATAAATGTTGTCCGGGATTTGTGAGTTATAATTACTCTGGAGATGCTGGCGTCACCTCTGAATTCACATGCAGGTGCCATTGTCTCAGCGAGTGGTTTTCCATCATGCACTATGGCTCTGTGTTCTCATAAACCAAGGCATCGTGTTTAGTCTGGCACATCTTTAAAAATATCCCCACTGTATTGCTCTACCTGCGTTGTTTCATGTGGGAGGATTTCGTAGGAAAGAGATATCTTTTAACCTTAACATACAGATTGGTATTCAAAACAACTATTGTGGAAAATTTTATAATGGAAACAGAAGTAGAAAGAACAATATAAAAAACCTGAGATGATCTCTATTTGTAAACTTTTATAAACCTCCCAGATATTTTGCTCTTGACTTAAGGATTGGTTTGAGATGTAGCTGCCTGGTTGTCAGCCTCCGCCCGGTCCTGCCTCTGCTCAAGTATCCTCAAATATCATTTGGGAAACGAGTGATATTTCTACTGTGCTCCCAGATACTAGACCCATCCACAAGTCTTTATTCAATAATTACCTCTTTAAAAAGTAGACTTCTGTCTTGGTTCCAAGAGAGAAAAGAAGAATTCTTTCCCACTCTGCCCCCACCCAAACAACTAGATCAACCAGCTTGCCTCTCATTTGGGGTCTTCTGAGATTTAGTTCCCATAACCCCACCTGTACATGTCTGTTTGGGAGCGGAATGGGCGGCAGTCAAAGGCATCTCTTCAGTGCCTCAGAGCACACCACAATGCTTTGGCTGATCCCTCCTGCGTTCCGGAGATGGTAAAGAATGGAGTGTGCACTAAGGGAGGGAGAGAATCATTGTCCCGAGTACAAAGAAGAAAAATGATCTTCATAGTATCCAGACCTCAGGGCACCTAGAATAGCTATAGATAGGCACATCTGTTTTACCTGGCAATACACACACACACACACACACACACACACACACACACACACCATTTTCCTTTTGCGACACACTTTGGTGTTCTCTAGATCAACAATCAAATAGTTTGACTCAAGAAAGAAACATGAAAGAGGCTTGGGAGCATGTTAAATTCTTCATTTCGGATTATACAAATGATGGGTGCAAATCCTCTATCTTCAGTGTAGATCTTTTTTTTTTTTTTTAATATATGAAATTTATTGTCAAATTGGTTTCCATACAACACCCAGTGCTCATCCCAAAAGGTACCCTCCTCAATACCCATCACCCACCCTCCCCTCCCTCCCACCCCCCATCAACCCTCAGTTTGTTCTCAGTTTTTAACAGTCTCTTATGCTTTGGCTCCCTCCCACTCTAACCTCTTTTTTTTTTTTTTTTTCCTTCCCCTCCCCCATGGGTTTCTGTTAAGTTTCTCAGGATCCACATAAGAGTGAAACCATATGGTATCTGTCTTTCTCTGTATGGCTTATTTCACTTAGCATCACACTCTCCAGTTCCATCCACGTTGCTACAAAAGGCCATATTTCATTCTTTCTCATTGCCACGTAGTACTCCATTGTGTATATAAACCACAGTTTCTTTATCCATTCATCAGTTGATGGACATTTAGGCTCTTTCCATAATTTGGCTATTGTTGAGAGTGCTGCTATAAACATTGGGGTACAAGTGCCCCTATGCATCAGTACTCCTCTTCAGTGTAGATCTTGTATGTGTTTGACAAAGAGAAAGAAATCGTTCTCTTGTGCTAAGAGATTAAATATGTGTCCCCAGATACAATAAAATTATCTCATATTAAAAAGTTTTATAAATTAATTTATAAAACTACTTAATTATGAAACTTTAAAAGATATATTTAAGTTGTCACTTGCATACACTGCCATACATTTAATGAGCCACAAACTGATTTGAAGTTATTTTTAACAAGACTGAGAACCTGTTACTGTCTTGAATGTAAGTCAAGAGAAGTCTTTTCAAGGTCAGCCTTATACTGTATGCACATGCCTGTGAACAGATAGTCGTTTTGTCAAAATAACCAGGAAATTACATTTTAAACCCAATCAGGGGTACCTGGGTGGCTCAGTTGGTTAAGTGTCTGACTTCAGGTCATGATCGCACAGTTCATGAGTTCGAGCCCCGCATCGGGCTCTGTGCTGACGGCTCAGAGCCTGGATCCTGCTTTGGATTCTGTGTCTCCCTCTCTCTCTGTCCCTCCCCTACTTGCACTCTGTCTCTATCTCAAAAATAAATAAATAAAAATAAATAAAATACACCCAATCAATCATATATTCTTATTAATACAAAAAAACCCAATTATTACAAAGAAAGTATTTTAACTATAATCTAAGAAAATATACTGTAGCCATTTAGAATAAAGCATAAATCTGTGTTTTACCTATTTCCATTTTCAAAGTTTAAATACTTTCCGTAAGTTTCAAAATTTTAGGGAACTAAGAAATGATACAAAGTACTGTAATACAGTAAAAATGGTGGCAATTTTATTTGGATTATTTTACTCGAGGGGAGCTGTTAAAAAGAAAGAATTAATTTGTAAATTACTGTCAGGAAAACTTTTGAAGTCGGCCTTGGCAAAAAAAAAAAAAAAATATATATATATATATATATATATATATATATATATATATACACACACACACACACACACATATTATGTATATATGTGTATGTATATGTATATGTGTATATGTGTGTGTGTGTGTGTGTGTGTGTATGTCACTACTTATTTTTTCAAAGCCCAGCTCACTCTAAGTGGTTAATGGATGGAGTAGTGATCTGTGCCCATCATTTTCCTTGAACTGTTTTACTACTCAGAAAGTTGTAGGAAACTGATAATAGGGCAGGTGATCCCTGACTCCAGACACACTTGTGAACTCTGTGTAGACAGGACACCATCAATTGTCACCCAGTGGGTATAGATGAGTTTAGGGTCTCTTATAAAACTCATGTCAGCATTGCTAATTGTCTGTGTCTCTGTTCTTTGAGTTCTCCTGTGAAATGGTTCTTCAAATGTCTTAGTGGTTCCTTCGTCAGTTGTTGAGTTTATTAAAATCTTTAACATGATATGTACATGCATGTACTGATGAAAACTAGACAGATCAATCTGCAGAGATGGGATTTTATTGCCTTCACTTTTACTCTGGGGATTTGAGCAAAGAGATAGAATGCCGTGTCTTCTAATTGTGCGCCATAGAGAATTCAGGAACCGACAAAGTGTACTGAGAAGTTATTGCATAGCAAGCCAATGAGACAGGTCATTAAAAAGCATCTTACAACCCAAAACCGTAAGCAGGGTGACAGTGACAGCGTCCTGAGCTCAAGTGAACATATCATTGTATGGCTGCACCCTCCTTGGGAGCGGAAGTAGTCGCGGCACTGGAGACTTCCGGGGTGAGGCGGGCCCAGCACCAGCATCCTTACTTACCTGTAAACTGCAAGATTCCTCCTTGGTGGAAACATCGGATGGGATGGGGAACTGATGGCTTTTCTTAATAAGGAATTCTGTTGCACACCCCACACAAAGGTTAGGACTAGAATGCACAGATAATTGCTGAATCCTTCCTGACATTTGGATATTTCGACTTGACCTTTAATTGAACTTCTCCATGACTGTACAGTTATTCAAGATAGCACAGTAGAGGTGTAATCCTTTCCACATGACCTATACTCGCTACTGCCTTTGGTGAAATCTAAGAGCCTCAGTGAAATAGCAAACACTTCCCAACAGGGAAAATTGCAGGAATTAACTCCAGCAGTAGTAAGACACACATTCTAAGGTTTCTAGTGTGAAGCCGAGAGGGACTGGCATCCTTGCTAAACTGTGGATCCTTGACTATTACGAAATGAAAGTATTCTCGATTAAAATATAAATATTCTTTCACGTGTCGTATTTCAGTTTGAATGACCGCACAGCATTAATTCTGACTGCATTTAGCTGTAATCAGTACTCTGTTTACAATCCCAATAGTCTATTAATCACTATACCCTGAGATGTTATGGAAATGTGGACGGCCATCAACCCTTGAAAGATCTCCAGTTCAAGACCACATGTTATCTTTTGACCAAATAACGTTCCAAAGTCAGAAGGATAATGAAAACCAATAACTAATACAAGATTTGAGGATTTAAACATTCTAGAGAATGTTCTACATCAAAAGAAGACATTCGCATTCTAGAAGTTGGTATTTCCAGAGTGCTATATTAAAGTAACAATTAGTGATAAAAACCGTGTGTAAAGGTGATTGTCAAAAATATAAATAATTGCATTATTTTCTTTAAACTAATAGATATTTGTGAATTGTATTGTCAGAAAAATTCGTAGAGCTGATAATCACATATGACTTAACTTTTTAGGTGTTGATATGCGTGGTCTTAGCTAACATAGTGAGGTGTTTGAGAATACAGGATGTGAAGCCAGACTACCCTGGGTACATGCTCTCCCATCTGCTAGCTATATAACTTAGGCCGGATTATGTAAAGGGTGTCAGCTTCCTCATGTAGGAAAAAGGGAGAGCATAGTAATGACATTTCCTTCATAAGTCTCTTGTTGTAGAACTCACGACTTAAAACATGGAAATCCCATAGTACATAGAATGAGAAATGCTAGCTATTATTTTCATACACATTTTTCTTGTTAATTTTGAGATTTTTCTAGAAGTAAGGTTTTTAATTATGTAAATAAATATTAGAGCTCATGATAAAATATGTAAGGATAGTGAATGTCCTTTCTCTTCACCTTCTGACTTGGCCAGGAAACTTCCTTAAAGGCAGTGGCTCTCAGCTTTTCCTTATGTATCTTTCTAGAATTTTCAATGCACATAACACCATGTCTGAAATCTTGGCTTGTCTCTTCATCTACAAACCCTAGAGGAACCTTGATGTGCAAGAAATGCCGCATTCTCTTATTTTAAAATCAACTTGGATTTCTTTCAGAGACAACATCCTAACAGCGTGCTATGATTGGAGGGGCCCCACATTACCTGCTACCTGCCCGTCACCCCCCTCGCACCAAGAGGTTAAGAATTCCCCAGGTATTCTAGGGGATACGAAAGGTTTGGGGTCCTCAGATCCTTGCATCACACTTGTTACCATGAGATGCCCATGGCCTCTGCTGCTTTGGACAGTGCTCTCCGTCACAGGAGCTGCCTGATAGATGCTCTCCTGGTGCCCGCCCCGCACACAGTGATGTTGAGATGGTTTCATGTGGGAGAACCTCGGGTCCATCCCAGCTACCTGTGTACCACCAACACACTGGTTCTTAGTCCCGGGGGGAGCCCCACTTCTCTGTATTTGCTCCCAGCTGTGACCCCATGGAGACATTGGCCCGGATGGCCTCCCCTCAACATGCCTGCATAGTATGCTTGATTAACTCTGTCTTTAGATGAAGAGTTTGTGTTACATTAACTGATGAGGGGAGGCACAGAGGACAGCCTGGCTCTCCTTGGGAATCACAGACTTTCAAGGGGAGAACAGAGAAAAACTCGGAGGCTAAAATACAAACATGAACACCACCGATGATTCAAGAGCAGCAAAAAGAAATATCAACTAATGTAAATTATAAACATAAATTTATATATATATACATATATATACATATATACATACATATACATACACACACACGCACGCACACATATATATGGAGAGAGAGAGAAGAGAGACAATATGCTAACTCATAATTTACCATAAGAAAATTATTGGAGGGGCGCCTGGGTGGCTCAGTCAGTTAAACGACCGACTTCGGCACAGGTCATGATCTCATGGTCCGTGAGTTCAAGCCCCATGTCGGGCTCTGTGCTGACAACTCAGAGCCTGGAGCCTGCTTCAGATTCTGTGTCTCCCTCTTCTCTCTATCTCTTCCTCATTTGTGCTCTCTCTCTGTCAAAACTAAGGTAAATAAACATAAAAAAAAAAGAAAATTATTGGAGAAAGTATCTTGTAAGGTGTAAAAAAATGACAGTGTTTTAGGGAAGTATGTTAGATATCTGAGAAAGTGATGGAGGGGAAGGGAGATATTTTGTTTAAAGGTTTATTTAAAACTTTTGTATATGTGAAAAGATATAGTTCAAAATAACCTGTTCAAAAATCCAAAAGATAAAAAAATATGATATAAATAATTATAGTGCAGCTGTCTAAAGTCATACTAACCTATTAAACAAACCGTATAAGACCTAATGTATGTATAATTATTATATAATTTTATGATTATACATATAATCTACAAATACTTAAATAATCTATATAACTCATATATATGTATGTTATAGATGTGTAAATCATATAAGCAATATATATGAAAAAATATACATATAAAGTAACACATGGAAATCTAACATAGGTTTAGTACATAGTTTTTCCACTCTATACTTTAAAATACTTATTATAAGTTACAAAAGTAACTACTGAGAATCAAAAAATGTTTTGTAAACCAATCTTACATTTAATAATACATTAAAATTACTTTTAAATATTATTATAGTATAATAGACCATACCATTGTATACATTTAAAATACGCATTGTAGCATATTGTTGTTATGGACTAGAAAGGAAAGGAAAATAATCTATTCTCAATGAAGTTCACGACCCTTGCCACTTCTAGCAGTGAGGAGGGTTGCCAAGAAGCAAACTCATTGCCTGGATATCGTGTCTGAACAGTTATGAGTTTGCTATAGTGGTGGCCCGCATTTTTCGGCTTCGCCTCCTACACTCACGTGGACTAACCGGGTCTGTTTTGTCACAGAAATAACGTTCAGTTGGTATCCGTCACACATGTTGATGAACTGCACTCCCACAAATCATGTTTTATGCAATTTGCCATAGCTATTTAAATTTTAGCAGGGGGTAAATTAAAGGAAATGTTCCCTGTGATGTGCTGCTGTGTGGTAAAAACAAGATCTATTTCAGGCTCACACTCAGAGTTATTTCAGTAAAATAATTTGAGTTCAGCATTTCTGTTTTATACAGAAACAGAACTATCTCCTGTGTGCAGTGAACGCTTTGTAAATGGGAGTGGGTGACGATGAGCTTGGCCTTTTCTCCTGTACTCGGGCCTCTGCGTTTGTGCTGAGCGGGAAGGTGGTGCTCCATGGAGCACTGAGTACAGGGGAACAGAGGACGGTCGCACAGCAGCATGCCTGCTCTCTTGGCGGGCTCTACTACAGACACACCATGGATGTGTAATCTTCAAGATGCTTGTGATGGTTAATTTTACGTGTCACCTCGACTGGGCCAGGAGGCCCGCACACCTCATCAGACATTATTCTGGGTATGTCCGCAAGGCTGTTTTGGGAGGAGGCTAAATTTTGAATTAGTCGACTGGGTAAAGCACTTTGCCTCCCCAGTGTGGGTGGGCCTCGTCCGATCAGTCAAAGGATTGACTACAGTCATACCTTGGAGATATTGTGGGTTCAGTTCCAGACCGCCGTGATAAAACAAATATCGCAGTAAGGCCAAGGCAAATGAGGTTTTTTGGTTTCTCACTGCATACCGAAGTTATGTTCACACTATACCATAATCTACTAAGTGCCTAATAGCATTAGATCTAAAAGTCAATGTTCATCTACAACTTAATTAAAAAATACTTTATTGTTAAAAAGTGCTAGCCGTCACCTCAGCTTTCGTTCAGCAAGGCATAATCACTGATTATAGATCACATAACAGATAGAATAATGAAAAAAAAATGGAACTATGGCAAGATTTACCGAAATGTGACACAGACATGAAGTGAGCAGATGCTGTTAGAACAAGTGGTGCCTGTAGAAGAGCTCGACGCGTAGTTGCCACAGACGTTTAATTCGTAAAAAAATTATAACAGTAATACTGTATCTGCAAAGTATGATGAAGCGAAGCTCCGTAAAGTGAGCCTGTAGGGCAGCAGGCTGAGTGAAGGAGAGCTTGTCTCTCTGCCTGACAGGCTTTGAGCTGGAACCCGGGACCTCCATCCCCAGCATGCAGACTCGGATTTGGATTGGCTCTTACACCGTTGGGGCGCCTGGGTCTGGACATGTCAGCCTCCGTAATCATGTGAGCCGATTCCTTATAGTCATCTCTGTCCGTAGATCAGGTGATAGGTGGGTGAGTGGGTAGGTAGGTAGGCAGACAGATAGGATAGCTAGATATGATATATAGTTACGGTAGGTAGGTTTGATATGATCTGTACATATGGTAGGTAGATATGACAGACGGATATTGTCGGTAGATATGATAGATAGAAATGGTAGCTAGATATGATAGATATGGTAGATAGACAGATACGATACGTATGGTAGGTAGATAGATGATAGGTGGATAGATGGGTAGATAGATACGATAGATTTGATAGGTATGGTAACTAGATATGATAGACATATGGATATGGTGGATAGATACATATGACAGATACATAGAGGGATAGGTATGGTTGATAGATATGATAGACAGATATGGTAGATAGGTATGATAGATAGACAGATAGATATAGAGACATCCTATTGGCTGAGTTTCTCTGGGGACCCCTGACCAATACAGTATTTCTCTGCTGTATCGTTGGATTTAATCCAGTTTCTCGACACAGACGCTTCCTCATCATCTGTGTGTCTGCGCATTTAAAAGGAGCCCACGTGAAATTAGATGCACAGTGTGTGGCCTCTGAACAGAGGACAGCCCGCCGGTCCATGCGGACCCTGAGCTCCAGCCCCTGGCCATTAGTGTGAGGGAGATCTGCTACCCAGAGTCAGGCAGCAGTGTGCCTGTCAGAACAGCACAGTGGTTCCTGAAACCCTTAAGACAAGGGAAAGCTGCGTGAAGTAGCTTCAGGTAAACTTTGGTGTCAATTCTGCGCAAATCCCCAGGCGCACCTCACCGAGCAGTGCTAGCACTCAGCGTTCTTCACCACAGATACGGTCTTGTATCTCAAGTGCCCACAAAACCTTCTTCCAGGGCCTGGTTCAAATCTACCACGAAGCAGCCTTTGTCCTGGAAGCTGAGGGTGGGTGGGGATTTGTGTGGGAGGGGACGTGCCCTGGGGGCCCCTGGAAGGGGCCCGAGCAGAGAAAGGGAGACACTGAGCAGTGCCGGGGCCTTGGCTGCTTCTCCAGGGAGCGCCGGATCCAGACAGCCTGCACCTGTTCCTCTACTGGACAAGCAGACAGGGCCCCGTCCCCTACACTGCGGCTGGGGGTGCCCTGGGTGGGGGAGGGGATTCCTGAGGGGGTGCAGCCGGGAGGAGGGGAGGTGATTCCTGAGGGGGCCCAGCCAGGGGGGGTGATTCCCGAGGGGGTGCAGCCGGGGGCAGGGGAGGTGATTCACGAGGGCGTGCAGCCGGGAAAGGGGGAGGTGATTTCCTGAGGGGGTGCAGCCGGGAAAGGGGGAGGTGATTCCTGAGGGGGTGCAGCCAGGGGGGGTGATTCCTGAGGGGGTGCAGCCGGGGGCAGGGAGGTGATTCACGAGGGGGTGCAGCCAGGAGCGGGGGAAGTGATTCCTGAGGGAGTGCAGCCAGGAGGGGGGGAGGTGATTCCTGAAGCAGTGCAGCCAGGGGGGATGATTCCCGAGGGGGTGCAGTGGGGAGCCTCGCAACCAGAGCATGACAGCCTTGTTCTGCGGAGGATGTTCAGGTGGGACAGTGTGGGGTCTGCCCTCAGCTCTGCCTACCCGGGAACCGCTTTTCCAGGAGTCTACTTGGTCTCATTTCCTAGGAAAACTCACATCCTCATGCCGCCCTCCTCTCCTGCCCCCACTGAATCCCCCTCTCCTTGTGTCACAGGCTCTCTGCTGGTCTAGGTGGCTGATGAGGCAGGGAGACCCAGACCCACCTCCCTGAGGGTCTCGGTGCCCAATCACCCCTCTCACTCATGCCTTGTTTATCCTATGTGGGCAAGGGGACACAAAGACATACCCCCCCCCGCCCCCCGCCATGGGCCCCTGTGTGCCGAGGGACGGGTGTCCTTCCCTTCTCTCACTGTGTACAGCATTCCGCCCCTTTCTTTGCTCGTGTTTGGGGCGATGACCCCCCAGGTATGAAGGCTTTTTCCTTGCTGGCTAATTCTTGGCATGGAGCTCTTGCAGGGATGGCGCAGCAGGTAGGGCACCAAATGTAATGGGGCCCTTCCTGTCTCTGCTGCTGAAACATTTTCCCCAAGAACCTGGACCCGCCGAGCCTGTACACCTGGGAGTGTCGGTCCTGGGATGAGGGGAGGAAGCTATTCCTGCTTCCACTGCTCCGTTCCCGGGCCCGTGTTCTCCACCCTCGGGGGATCAGCACATGTAGGGTTGTTGATTTCCGGTGGTCACCTTGTCCCGGAGAATGGAGTCCCATCCCCACCGTGTTGTCTCCAAGCTGGCTTCACAGCGATGCCTTTGGAGGGTCATCTGCCACTCTGCCAGGCGGAGAGCTTCTCAGCTTCGTGGTGTGTGGCCGGACCAGTGGGCTCCATATGTGTCCCCACCGGTGGCTCCTTCTCTGATGCAAAGTGAGTCCTCTGAGCCAGTTCCCAGAGAGGCCCACAGCTGGGAGCACACAACTGCATGTCTGCAATCTAGAACAAGACCCAGCAAGGGAAAATACCCCGCCGCAGGGGGATCTCAGGTGTAAATTTTACTCTCCTCCCTGTGGGCTTCCTTGAGGCTTTACAGTGATTTAACATCCTGAAGAACAAACTTACTGTATTTTCATCAACACCCCTGAAATAAAATTGGCCATGCCCCAGGCCTTCTGCCCTTGGGACCAGAAGCAGGGTTGTGTACTTCCCTGGTGCCCAGCCATTGCTTCTGGAATGCCACTTTGATCTTCCCATCGTCCTGGCCTGAAACTCACATGGTCCAGTGTGTCCATTCTTATCTGACCTCGGCCAGCCACCAGCTCATTTCCCTGCATTCTTTAAGGATTTGAGCCGCAGGTTCGTAAGTGTTGATTTGGTGTCATTTATTCTCAGCAGTGTCCATGGTAGATGGCCCCATTCTCTCTTCTTCATGGATTTCTGTCAGGCCCGTCTCATAAATAGCCTCCTATCGTATGGGGTGGACTCTAAGGGAGTCCTCCTCTGCATCTGTCCTAGCTGGTCACGGAAGTGTCACAGTGCCTTCCTGCTTGCTCGCCCCTCCTAATCCGCACGCACCAGTAGCCCGGTCCAAATCACCTGTACTATCATGTGATAACATAGACACATATTTTGTAGGTCATATGTATCCCGGACTGTATTCTTACAATAAACTAAGTTAAATAAAATGTAATGAAGAAAGTCATACGGAAGAGAAAATAAATTTACAGTACTTTACTGTATTAAGAAAAAAAGAATCCATGTATAAGTGGATCCTTGAAGTTCAAACTCACACTGTTCAAGGGTCAGCTGGATAAGCAAACGAAGTGAATTAATAGTTTGGTGGCCGAAGCCACAGCTAATGCCTGGATTGTTTAGATATTGGTAGTATCATGTTGGGTCATTTGACCCTTGTTAATAATCTTAGGTCCACACCAGTTTCTTTTGTAAAGAATTTAATTTAGGCTTTACAAGTTTTGTGGAATTCTAGTGTCAGAGAGGAACGAAATCCACACCCAGCATAGACTCTTTCTGGTCATTGGTGCTACTGTGAAGCAGAAACACACAGATCTGCCCATATGTTTCCTGCCTCACTCTCTCGTGTTTGCACTCCTGCTTCCTTGGTTCCTAGTCCCTGAGCACATAGCTGCCCTCCACTAGGTTCCCGTTGCCTCCTTTCCCTGGAGTACCCATAAATTCCAGGTGCCCGCCATGTTTTGGTGGCATCTTGCGGCAAGGTGATGCATTTGTGCACCGGGTGCGCAGTATTTAGACTTCTCTTCAGTGTTATCTGCTTCTCCCACTGGGGCGTGGGTACAGGCCACCCGGAAGTCTTCGTAAGATGTGAATCAAGGTTGAGGCAGGGGACATGCTTTAAGACTCCACAGTCTGGGATGCTAATACTGTGCACTGCAAGGATGAGAAGTAGGGGTACAAGTCCTAGAATATCACGGCCGCTGTGTCCCCCAAGTCAGCGTGGGCTATCATGCCCTCTGTGCCCCAGGAGTCCGCATGGACTTTCATGGCCCCTGTGCCCCCCAAGTCAGCATGGACTGTCACGGCCTCTGTGCCCCCCAAGTCAGCATGGACTGTCACGGCCTCTGTATTACACACACACACACACACACACACACACACACACACACACACACACCCCAGTGTCGCCTGTCTCTCCTTCCCATCCCATGTTCCACTGGCAGCTGGTCTGCCCTCCCTGGTGCCCAACCGCAGCCATTGAGATGAACCTAATTCCTCACCCTTTTCCAGACTGCCAGTCTCCGCAAGAGCTGCACCGTGCCGATGCCACATCGGCCACGCCCCTACCTTACTATCTGTGCCATTGCCCCTCCCCTGCCAGGTCCCCTCCCTCCCTCTGCCTGGACACATTCTCCCCACCCTTCAAGGCCTTCATGTTGAGCGCTGCCAGGTGTGAGGCTTTTCCTGGCACAGCTCACGGGGACTGAGTGTTCCCTCTAGAGTTCTCCAATAGCCCTGGCTCATGACTTCTTCCGCCAAGAGAACATCCGTAAGAGTCAGCGTCTTGTGCGTCCTCCAGTCCTTGAGAAAAGAAATCCATTTTATTTAGTTTTCTGTCTCCGGACTATACCAGCCTACGCAGCGTCTTCACCTTGGTAAGCAAACAAAAGTGTGTTGTGCTGTAATGGATGTAATGCACACAGTGAAGCCATTTCAGATTTGGAGAGCTCATCCCCTCCGCTCATACGCACTGGCCTTCAGGCGGGTGTGAGTCGTGGATTCGGTATTGAGATACACTTCTCCTGGGAACCTGCATTTTAGAATCAACAGAGAAGACTGTTTGGGGGAATGATAAGCAAATGAGGAAAACAGAATAAAGTTGATATTTTATACAATGTAAGTAAGAGAGATCGAGTGCAAAATACATGCAATTTCTAATTCAGTGTATTAATACATTCATGTTGTGTTAATACCTCGATCTTACAGTTCTGCAAATGAGTTGAAGCCACATATCATAGTTGTCCGCCTTACTGCTTGATGGGGTTTTTTCTTCTTAAATCCTTTCCTCTCTTGAATATGCCTGCCATCTTTTTTTTTTTTTTCAACGTTTTTTATTTATTTTTGGGACAGAGAGAGACAGAGCATGAACAGGGGAGGGTCAGAGAGAGAGGGAGACACAGAATCGGAAACAGGCTCCAGGCTCCGAGCCATCAGCCCAGAGCCTGACGCGGGGCTCGAACTCACGGACCGCGAGATCGTGACGAGATCGTGACCGGGCTGAAGTCGGACGCTTAACCGACTGCGCCACCCAGGCGCCCCATGCCTGCCATCTTTTAAATCTTTGGTTGTCCTATTCTTGCCGGGTTACTTTTCACTTGTTTTTTTTCATTTTTACTACTATAAAAAAATTGAAGCCTAAGTTGGTATTAATCGAAATGGTTAGTTTTTGAACATTTATTGTGTAGTGTTTATATAAGTATGTATATATCTCATGTTTTCATTTATGCTAATATACATATATGTATATGTTTTATATGTCTATTAATATATATATGTATATGTATATAGTATCTGAAAATGCTGAAACTAACATTCTCTGCTAAAAACTACTTACACATAATCATTCATAGAATTTTTTCTAGTAGACTTTTTTTTCTCTGATAATATGAAATTTAGAGCAAGATTGGGTTAATGTTGAGTGTATATGGGAACTTTTGATTATAAGTCTCCCCAGGTGGGGGGGTGCTAGGCAATTTGACAATAGAGTCAGAAGTCAGTGTGCTTAGAGCTTACCTGGTTTAGAGAAACAGTTTCGTTAGTCATAGTTCATACCATTTTCCTTGTGTACGAAACAGGAGTTACAGAAGAAATGCTTACAGTTCATAGAAACAATTTTGTGATTGCTTCTAAAAATACTGGTAGCCTCCTTTGGCTTGCTAATTCCATAGTTTAGGAATTCAACTAAGAAAAAAAAACAAATTCATTTTATCACATCATTTTATAGACAGTGAGAGCCATATATTGATGTTAGAACAGAGTGAGCTTAAAGATAGACAATACAAGTGTGCTTGTATTGCTCCTTTACCTTTGCAAAGCTCCTCTAGAGAATACGTGTAAGTTTGTGGATGGGGAACAAAGTGGTGTGCATAAAAACAATGTAGACAAATGAGAAAAATGGCGTATCAGCTGACAGATGTGTTATTTCAAGCACCTTTGTTGGAAACTTCTTCATCAGGTAGCTCTCAAATTTTACCAAAATTGTTACTATAGGTGAGAATGAAAATTACACCTATAAAACAACTCTTGGGATGAAGTTTTTTTAAAGCATTATTTAGTGAAATATATATGTGATATGTATATTTTATATATATAGTCTATATATATATTATATATATATATACGCTGAAGTTATTATTTATATATGTACTGACGTGTATATAAAATGAAACATGTATTTTATATAGTCTGTTTTATATATATAGGTAAATATATAGATAAATATATATAAATATATATAGGCTGAAGTAATTATATATATTATATACACATATAATATACACAGGCTGTTTTATAATATAGGAGCTATATATTATAGAATATCTATATTATATATAGATATATCTGTATTATATATAGAAATTATATAGAAATATATATGTTATGTATATATAATTTATAGAAAGCAAAAAATTGCTATAATTTGGTTAGAAATTTTAGTTTAAACAATGTAGTAGCCAAACTTATCAATAATTGAGTGTTAGGGGCTGAAGTAATTTGGTTACAGGTGTGTGTTGTATTGTTGCCATTGTTTTCCTGCTGGGAAACTGCACACTGACCGAACCAGGGCTTATGTGTCCTACCTCTGGACCAACAGGATTCACATGCGCTATTATTAAAACAAAATAAATACAAACACACGACAGTAACAAAACTGCATGCTGGAACAGTATTGAGCTTAAGGTCATTATTCATGTTGTTGACATCGAGTGGGTCGAAGGATCTGTGTAACAATACGCCGACATTCAGAACTGCCCGTCTTGAATAAAAATGTTTATCAGGAGAACCACCTACTCCAAGTTTCTAGTTTTTCCTGGGTTACACGTTGTGAGTAATTTATAAATTACTGATGTGAAATATTTGACTGTATCAGTAGTATGAGCCAGGAGAGCGGATGGTGCAGTATAAGAGGACATTCGGTTATGATGGGGAGATGTGACACTTAAATTCTAGGTTTAGGGGCTCATGAGCTTGGGCTGCAGTGAGACATAGTGGCAATTAGTTAGGGGTTATGAGCTGGGCTCAGACGGTTGTGGAGACTGGTGTGGGAAACATCTGCCATCAGTATCTGCCCCGGTAGGTACCCACGTGCTGTGGATGATGAACCGCACAAAGGGTTGGGGAATCATTGAAGGTAGCAATGTGTGCTTCTAGATTATATTGTAGCTCTAGAAGGGACATCACATTTCTATTTTTCTACTGGGCACATGTACTGTCTTCCTACCTTTTCAGGCATTGTGAGTGTTCGAATGTAAAACCTTGTCTGACATTGTCACCACCTGGATTCTAGAGCCAGATACAATGGTATTCCGTTGGCTGAAAGTTTTTTTTTTTCCTTTGTTCTTCATTGACCCCACAAACTATGTATATATATATTTTTGTTCCATATACCTGCTTCCTTTACAATTTTAGTGATCGGAACAAAGTAGAGTCCTTGTGGGGCTTACTAAATTGTGTTGATTTAAAAATGGAAAACGTTGTACTCTATTGATTCCAAAGTTGTAAGTGGAACTGGTTTTTTTTCCTCTAAATATATCCTGCATTTTAAGCCTCATACATTCGCTAGGTAGGGCTCTCAGCCAGGAGTGTCTTTCCATCACGTTTGGTTCTTTGTGACTCAGCTCAAAAGCATTCTCTCTGAGATGTATTTTTTTTAATCTGTCAGCATGTGTAGCTCCATTTGGGGAAGGGGCTTTTCTGTAGGGAATTAGGAGCCAGCATAAAGGGGATTCATGCAAAGTGAGGTGAACGAGAACAAAAGCTATCTGGGGAAAGCAGGCTGCTCCATACTTTGGTGGGAAGGTTCCAGAAGAGTAGCAGATCCCGGGACAGGATCATGCCGAGGACAGAACTTGAGCCAAGAGATGTGAGCTAGAGCTCCAGTTTTTCGTCCGTTTGCTCTGCGTTTCTCTGGCCCCTGATAGCCCCATCTCCAGTGAGATGTGGGCACAGATCCCCTGCAGGCTCTTCTCCCAGCTCTGGAAAAATAGAAATCAACAGTTCCATGAATATTTGGTTTCTTTGGGACACTGATCCCAGGAATGATTAACAAGCCAAAAGAGAGGTGATTGCTACCTCTGATAATGAAATCCCTCCTCTGGGAATATGTCAGTGCCAAGGTGGAAATGGGGAGACAAGGTAGCTAGGTTGTCAACAGTAGGGAACAGTTGAATGATGCCTAGAATAAAACTTTGCCAAGCACGGGACAGAGTAGCTCAGAGATGCTTACGTGCCAAGTGCTCCCTACATTTTATCAGAGAAGGGGAGAGATTCGTTTGTAACCACAGGCTCAAGTAGGAGGAAGATGGTTCCGGAGGGTCATGACTCGGTTTGCTTGAGGTCATACAGTCAGGTGGGCCATGGAGGAGTGAGGCACATCTTTGGACCAGAGCTGAGGACAGGCCGAGGGGCAGACACCCCCAGCCAACTTCTGTGACGGGAGTAAATCCTGACAGGCAGGATGTATGGATGAAAATGGAAGTCAGAAAATCAGATGATTTTCTGAATGTCGTATGGTCACAAGGGAAGGGCAGGTCCTGAAGAACACTGCAGAGAGTTGCTTCCGCATCTCCCCAGCCCCGTGACTTTTTCTCTGCCGTCAGAAGGCTTGCTTGCAGTGGGGTCACATTAGTCCCAGTCCAGAGCAACTGGGACTCTCTTGAAGTACTGAATGTTGAAAATAACTTGAAACTTTCCAACTGAAGGCCTGAAATATTATTTTCCCTGTTCTCATATGAATTCTTTTGCTTAATTTCTCTTTGCTACAGAGAGCAGATAGAATGAGAAAGAGAAGTTTCCCTTCCCCGGCACCATATATCCCGAGGCACTGGAGGAACTTGGGTGGCATGTGACTTGGGCAGAGCCAACCAGTTATATACTGTAGTGTGATACAGGAGTGCACAGAGGGAAAATCGGGAGAAAGACCGGAAAATAGAGAGTTTTGCTGATGAGATTTGTAATGAATTTGGTCTCTTAAGTATTTTTCAGACTAGGTCCAATTTGTTTTCATCTTCTGTCTAAAATTCTTCAGATTTATACCATTGGAATGCAAATAATTTGAAACTTTTTGTTTGTTTGTTTATTTGTTTTTCTTATTCCTTGAAACAATCCCAAAGGTTAATTGCATCCTGAGTGCTTCCAACACTGCCTTCTGCTGCATGGACTTGAGTGTTGGGACAGAGAGGGTGTGGGCAGAATATGCATTTTCATGGGATTCTTCCCCATTTGCTTGGAAGTGAACTTTCACCAGCACCCCCACCGATAACAACTTTGATTTCTGTTTACATGCAATCGTTCATGTTCGCTGTAACTTGTTCTTACTGGGTTTCCTGCATCTTTCTTTTCTTTTTCTGGAGAAGTTAGTTTATCAACATTAGTGAAGGGTCTTCTTTTGGAATACAGTTACACCTGAATGACTGTTCCAAAATCAGTGCAGAGAGGACAAGGGGAGCCACCCAACTGTATCCTGCAAAAATGTGACGGAGGAAGTTAGTGATCATTGCCTGATATGTACCTATAACCTCCATAATGGCTCACTTGGCTCTGGGCGCATAGTAGGTCTCTGCCTGGGGTGGGGGCTGGGGCCACTGAAGGCCGTGCGTGCCCCCCACCGGCTCCCCTGTGACCCCACCCGACACTCCCCACTTCTTGGCACACAGTCCCTTTATTCACAACGAACAGGCTTATGACGACCACTGCAAACCTTCACTTTCCTTCAAAGCTTCGCTCCTTAAATCTACACTATGTTTCCCCCCCTAGATCTCAGTCAACAAAAAGGGCTCGTGTTTTCTACAACCGGCACTCCTTCAGGATCTCTCCTTCACAGACATCCTTCATCTGCACGCATCCTTCCTTTCCACTGGCCTCAGAGAAGGCTGAGTGGACAACTCGTGTCCCCGGAGGGTCTCCTGCTGGATTTTCTTGTCCCCTTCGAGGGCTGGCTTATGAAGCAGACACCAGTATGCTTCTCTTGCTCATTTTCCTGTCCTCATGGTTTATTCTCATTCAGGCCCCTTCCTGCCTCACTTAGAGGAAGGCAGCATCATTCTAGTGCTATCTTAGCCTTCAACCTTGTTTTGTAAAAAGTGTTCTCTGTAAAAAGCTCTCTTGGTCACGGTGGAGAGACGTTCATCCCTAGCCAGCTTTTGGAAGTTTGAATGACGTCGGTTCAGGACCCTCTTTCAACTTCCCAGCTCTGCATTTCTCAGCACTGCATTCTCAGAGAGGGCTCTCTGTGCGACGCAAAAGAAAAAGAAAAATTTGCATTCGGCTTGTCTGAGCTGCTCTTGTTCCTAGTTCACAGTCCCACAGAACTGAAGGGAAGACACCTTCTCTGACATCAGGCTCAGTCCCCAGAGTGACTCAGTGGACCTGCCTGGGAGAGGTTCTGACCATCACCTCCTGGGTCCCCTCCAGGAAGAATCTGACCGGCCGTCTCCGGTTACCGGTCACCCCTGAAGCAGGGGCAGCACGTGCTCCCAGCCGCGTGGTTGCTGCGGCCACCGATTCAAAAGGACTGGGGCAGACCGGTTTGCAAAAGGAGAACCTGAGCAGCAAAGAACAAATAATTTTTATTTTTTTTAATGTTTATTTACCTTTGAGAGAGACAGAGAGAGACAGAGTGCTAGAGGGGAGGGGCAGAGAGAGAGGGAGACACAGAATCCCAAGCAGGCTCCAGGCTCTGAGCTGTCAGCACAGAGCCCAATGGCGAGATCGAACTCCCAAACCGTGAGATCATGACCTGAGCTGAAGTCGGGTGCTTAACCGATTGAGCCACGCAGGTGCCCCAGAACAAATACATCTTTAATATATTTTTTTCAACGTTTTTTTTATTTATTTTTGGGACAGAGAGAGAGCATGAATGGGGGAGGGGCAGAGAGAGAGGGAGACACAGAATCGGAAACAGGCTCCAGGCTCCGAGCCATCAGCCCAGAGCCTGACGCGGGGCTCGAACTCACAGACCGCGAGATCGTGACCTGGCTGAAGTCGGACGCTTAACCGACTGCGCCACCCAGGCGCCCCACAAATACATCTTTAAAAGAGACCAAAAATCAGATGTTCGCTACGTGACCCTACAGAAACCTCTGACCTTTTCTGTCTCCTGATGAACCGTGGCCCCCCATTGCCTACAGGGCTACAGACAAAATGCTTACTGGGCATTTCCGAGCCATTTGTAGTCAGAGCCCCTCTGCCCCTAAATATTTTGATTTCTGCTTCATCCTTGAATACTACCTGATGTAGTGTATCTTTGAAAAAAACATAAGCCATTGTCCTTTTTTTTTTTTTTCTCTTTTGTTCATTCTGTACCCTTTTTCTGGGACTCTGCTATTCATCTTCACCGCTAAGTTTAGCATTTCATCAAAATGCTGAATTCTGTTGGAATTTGTGTCACGAGAAGAAAATGTGCTACTATTTTTCGCTAATTTGTGTTTGATCGACACAGAGTCACTTTGGTGTATCATTTTTCTTTTCTGCTGAGATCCTTTCATCATTTTATTGGGGCCTGGCATTCTTTGATCATTTCTATTGCTGTTTTGATGTTTTCTAAATCCTCTTAGTAATGAGGTACTCAGACTAGAACAACTGATGTTGTGCAGCATTTTAGTTTTATTAAGAATGTTCTGCCTTCCTGAAGATGAATTCACATATTACCTTCTTTTTTTCTTTACATCTTCACCTCTTTAATAACAAGCCATTATGTGCAAGCAGACGGCGGGCTAATCATCTCCTTTCTTCCTCCAACTCAATTAGTGCCATAATTTTTCCACATGTTCTCAAAGTTCGAAGAAGGTTTATTAAGGATCCCACCTAGTTACTGAGCACAAGCAGTACAGGTTTGTATTTCCAACAAGTTATGCCGAATAGATACCAGAATTCCAAAGTCTGTGTCATCTCATCAAAGGTATTTCTGGGTATCAGAAATCATTTAAATCAGCGAAATCATTTAAAAGAAGGGCATATATTCCAGTTTCTGTTTCTTTTCCTTTTCTTCCCTTTTTTTTAATGAATTCATTAATTTATTTTTACTTTTTACAAGGAAAATTTTTTTTTTCTATCTGGTTTCCTAGACAGCCCTCCTTTTTGTCTACACGGCATGAAGCCTCCACCAGAGCAGTCTGTCTGTACGTGGAATTTAGCCACGACTCCAGCATTTTAACCCAGACTTTGCTTTCAGTTGCCAGTAGGACCAACGAGCTGATCGGTGACCATCTGAACAACTGTTTCGTTATCCGTGAAGTGGGGGTGATAGGTGGGGTTTTGTCGGGATACATTTGCATGAATCGTGACGAAAGCTCATTCAGGCCTGTGACAGGGTCCTCGGTTGGAAGCTGTGAATACACTGTGTGCTTTGCAAACAGGCTCAGTAAATATGAGGTTTACCTGAAGGGGTGTTCTCTGGGAAGGAAAACCGATTTTATAATCGGTCGTGCACTGGGCTTCGTCAATGCTTTTAGTTCCAGCTCGTGTCTCTTGCAGGGTCCAACCGGACAGCCTTACAATGCGTGTTCGT
Organism: Neofelis nebulosa; assembly: GCF_028018385.1. Lineage (NCBI taxonomy): Eukaryota > Metazoa > Chordata > Mammalia > Carnivora > Felidae > Neofelis > Neofelis nebulosa. Next base: position 3,842,544 of record NC_080784.1, on the reverse strand, counting down.
TCACCGTGTTCTCCCCTCAGCCCTCCCGCTTCCATCCCCCCCCACCCCCGAAGCTGTGGCTGTTTCTTTTCTCGAAGTCAATTCCGTCACAGCAGACTTTTCAAATGAGTTTTCGGTCCATTTCAACTTTGCTGCTATCTTTCCAAACTGTTCACTTTCTTGTCAAAAATGTAATTATCCGTCCGGGGCTGGGGCAGTATTTTTGGCTTTCCATGACGTCTGCGCTCCCAGCGGTGTGCTCAGAGCACACAGTCATTTCATCGTCTCATCCAGGTAGCATCTCCTTTGGAGTCAAAATGACGGATCTGAATTTTATGTTTTTCCTTTTTCTACAGCAACCAAGTTGAGTTACACTCTTTTGTTCAAGGATATAACCCCTCAGTTGCCACTGCGTTATTTTCTGCATCTTTCCTCTGACTCTTATCCGTGACTATTTACACTGCTTTCCTACTTTTGCAGGCTTTATTAAAATGAATCAGAAACCCTCACTTGCTACACGGCTTCGTTTCCCCCATCCTCACCGTTGACAGTGGACGTCCTCCTGGACCATTGCAGCTGCCCCCCGCCCCCACTCATATCCTTTCTTTCCCCCCGGGCTTGCTCTTTTATGATCTCTGATGCACAGATTCATCATCCTGCCTTCCGTGAGCTCTCTGCTCTGCCAACAGAACGTGTGATGACAGAGTCATGTCCTTACGTTGCTTCAGAGGCTTGGCCGTGCGGGTTCTGGGCTGTGGCGTTCAGTTCATCCTTGATAACTTACTTCCTCTTTGCTAGAACTGTCTGTGAAACGGGCATCATCACATCTCCCTGGCGGGGCTTTTGTGACCGTTCAATGAGATGCTGATATGCGTTGGCACGTAGGACTAGCTCCAGAGGGTAATACTACTCGACACACTTACCTTAGGGCCATCTAAAAAATTACATTTTCATCCCCCAGTGAGACACAGATAATGTAACCGGACTATGCGACGACACGGTTTTCTCCTTCATCTTTCTGATGCGCTGTGAGGCCTGAAAGTCTTATTATAAAGCCGTTGGTTTTGATGGCCGTTGGTTGATGCATCCTGCCAGTATCTTAATTTATACTATTCCCTCTGCCTTTTGTTGTTGTTGTTGTTCTTCTTCTTCCAGTTTGTGGAGAAAGAGGGCCGGTTGTCCCGTAGAGATTGTCACCGTATCCGTTTTGCTGGTGTTCAGCAAAATCGCCATAATCGGTGCCGGGATGCAGAGGCTTGGTCGGACGCAAGTTTGTGTTCTCAGCAGGATGACTGTGCGTCTCAGGGTGGCTTTCCCGCCAGAAGACTTGGCCACCCTTCTGCAGTGACTGAACCTCCTCCCTGAATAGGGCTGGGATGGAGACACCTAAATCCGACACGTCCCTCCTCCTATTGGTCACTACCAACGACGTCCTCAGGGCTTACAGATGCCTCCGGGGGTGGGGCGGACGGTGATTACTTTTATTTCTGCATTATTGAGAACTTGTGGATTGAAACGTGTCCAATGATCTTCAGTCTGTAGAACGTACTGTCTTTATTGATGCGAAAATTGTGCTCTTTTTGCCTTTTGGGACCTTCTCACGTTGACTCCTGAGGACGTGGTGGCCGTCCTGCCATCTAGTAGAGCAGATATTCAGTACCCTCCTGCATAGTTCCTGCTCCAGGCCTGACGTCGGCCAATCACCCGAGAGAACGTGTGTTTCTTCAGGGGAAAATGATATTTTAGGACTATAACCTGAGTATTTGTAATGTCTGTTGTTTCTTGAACTTCTTATTCCTGGGCTCTGTCAGAGAGAGAGCGAGTGTAGGGGTGTGTGTGTGTGTGTGTGTGTGAGTGTGAGTGTGTAAATATGTATGTGTTTCTCTGTGTGTGAATGTGTATGTGTGTGCATGTTATATGTGTTCATATGCATGAGACTGCATGTGTCTCCTTTTATGTGTGTGCATGTTTGTATGTGTGCAAAGACGCCTATGTTTGTGAATGTGTATGGGAATACAGTATGTGTGTGCATGTGGGTGTGTGTGCATGTGCTTGTGTGGGTGTGAATGTGTGTGTGCACACGTGTGTGGGTTTGCACGTGTGGTGTGTGTGTTATGCGTCTACGTACACGTGTTTGTGTGTCAATTTCTGTGTGGGTGCGTGTTTGTGTGCTTGTGCATGTGTGAGACCAGGCACGTGAGAGTTCACGCTGACACACCCAGCTGAGGGTCAGCGCCGGGAGGTTTTCTTACCTTCCTCCCTGTCACACCTCCACCCCATGGCACCCAGAGTCCCTGTCCTCAACAAGTGTGGTGAGGGTCGAATTAGAACGCCAGGTGCCTCCTCCGGTGTCTGGTCTCCAGCACAGACGCAAGCCCCTGAGGACAGGGCCAGCGTTGCCGTCCCCGTGACGGGGCTGGGGACGACCTGGCAGGCGCTTTGCTCTTGTGTCTGCACTTGCTTCCCACCCGGCCGTCGAATTACTGCGCTAACGGCTCTTGAGGTGTTCGGTTGGATCCGCGATTAGATTCGCTCGTTTTATGCCTCGCGGTTTAGGTTGCTTCTAAGAGTATCTTGTGTTTCGTGATCGTGAGAAATGGTTTCATATTTACGCGATTCCACAGTCACATCGGCCACATTGGGTTTAAAGTCTCAGTCTCCCCCTCCCCATGTCTTCCCCACTCACTACCCCCTTCCTCTGTGGCAAAACTGATTCTGTTGTATTCTTCAGTGTTTTGAGAATATAGACGTGTGTGTATGTTAGAAATAATACTATAATACAATATTGTTATGTGTGTCTACGGTGTTGTGTATAATATACATGAATATTTGTGTCAACTCCTCCCAACTTAAATAAATGGTAATATGGTTTAGGGTATCTACCTTTTTCTTCCTATTTGATAAATTCTGGACATCATTCCATAGCATTTTATTCTCTCTCTCTCTCTCTTTCTGTCTTTTCTTTCTTTCTGTCTTTTCTTTCTTTCTGTTCTTTCTTTCCTTCCTTCCTTCCTTCTTTCTTTCTTTCTCTTTATCCCCACTCCCTCAATCTCTCCTTCTCTCGTTCATTTTTTCCCTCTCTGTCTCTCTCTTCTTTTTCTCTTTTTCTCTCTCCCTCTCCCCCTTTCTCTCTTTTCCACCCTCTCTCCCTCTCTCTTGTCTCTCTCTCTCTCTCCCCCCTCTTTCTTTGTAATCTCTTTATCCCTCTCTCTGTCTCTCTTCCTCTCTCTCTCTTCCTTTGTATCTCTCTCTCTCTCCCTCCCTCCCTCCCTCTCTCTGTCTTCCAACCCATTGGAAGTTTATTTCCAGTCTTTTCTGTTAAAAATAGTCTGGCATAAATAACCCTATGAATTTATCTTTTCACATGCTTTATTTTTTAAGCTACATGTTACATACAGCATGCAGAAAATAGTGGATATTCAAATTAAGATATATCTCATATATTCCAGAGAAATGAAGACTTATTTACAGCATAATACTAAAACAGGAGTGTTTATGGCATCTTTCTTCATAATAGAAGATTTGTAACTACCTAGATGTCGTTAAACATGCAAATGATTGGGACTCCTGGGTGGTTCAGTCAGTTAAGCAGCTGACTTCGGCTCAGGTCATGATCTCGTGGTTTGTGAGTTCAAGCCCTGCGTCGGGCTCTGTGCTGACAGCTCGGAGCCTGGAGCCTGCTTCCGATTCTCTGTCTCCCTCTCTCTCTGCCCCCCCACCCCCACTTGTGCTCTTTCTCTCTTTCAAAATAAACATTAAAAAACAAAAACAAACAAAAACATGTAAATTATTGAGCAAACTGAGCATTGCGCACTGTGTGTACTCTTCAGCAGTGAGGAGGAAGAACCCAGTGATACACACAACACTGAGTCTCCAGAGAGCTGGGCCACTACTTGTGAATGGTTACATGTCCTAAGATGCCATTTCTACAACATTCCATAGAGATAAACAGCAGATTGGTAGTTGTCAGGGGTTGGGGAGGGGGCAGGGCTGGAAAGACGTGAGTCTGGAGGGAAAGCCCAGCAGCAGGGATCCTTGTGTTGATGGAGACATTCTACGTCTTGCCTGTTTCAATATCAACATCAAACTGTAGTGAGGGAAGACACTTATGGGGGAAACCAAATGCAGGTACACGGAGTCCTTGTTATTTCTTCCAGCTGTATTTGAACCTGCAATCATCCCCAAATCAAGTTTAGTTAAAGAATAACAAAACTCCAGTACGCCTGGGTGGCTCAGTCGGTTGGGCATCCAACTTCGGCTCAGGTCATGATCTCACGGTTGGTGAGTTGGAGCCCCGCGTCGGGCTCTGTGCTGACAGCTTGGAGCCTGGAGCCTGCTTCGAATCCTGTGTCTCCCCCTCTCTCTGCCCCTCCCCCGTTCGTCTCTCTCTCTCTCTCAAAAAATAAACATTAAAATTAAAAAAAAAAAAAAAAAGAATAACAAAACTCCATAGTAATTCTTCACCAAATCACAGATGGAAACTGAATACCCACTCCTTTCCCAACTCCACCTCTGTAACTTTTCTATTTAGGAGCTTCTGCAGACATGTAGTTCATGCGTGCGTGAAAACCTTGAGTTCGAAACAACGATGCATGAGCTGCACCCAATTGCAACTTGAGGCAGCTTTGTCGAGATAATCTGTTTGTTTGTTTTCCTTCTTACAGTTCTGAGAAAGGGAAAACATCAATGCTGTCAATAACATTTAATTACTATAATGTCATATGTGAATAACATAATCTGTTCTTTCACTGAGTTTCAGTTGCTAAGATTCAGCTTCTCGTTGGGTGCATTCCCTTGTATCAGAACATCAGCTTGGACTGATCTTAGTTTCCACTGTCCCATTGGAATAAATGTTTGTTAACCTTGTTTACCAATTATACAGCCCATCTAATTTGGCCATGGGAAAAGTCAGAACTGTGTAAATCGTCCAAGAGTCTGTTTTCTATGAAAGCCAACTCTACCTCGTAGATGAGATTTCCTGAGTTGAAACCAGTAATAATGGGGTGTGGTTGACACATGGAGAGCTGTGGGATCCTTCTGGAAACTTATCTTGTCTTCTGTAAATGATGGTGTTCGACAAAGATACATCATATCAAGTGAGCAGCAGATAGGATTTTTATGAGTTTTCCCCTTGAACAATATTATGATAAATTCATACAATAGCATTTGATTTTCTCCCCTCTCTACCAGGAGGATCAAGCAAAGAAAATGAGTTCGCCCTTCAGCCTTTGAAGCTTTTCGATGCATGACAACCACAATCTAGTGATAAGAATTAAGCCCCACACTTTAAATGAGCAATAAGTCAGTTTTTCAAGCTGTCTCCTTTAGTGTTCCTGTCTGCATTTTTTTCCTTCTCTTTCTGAGCCACGTTATTATTTCATATTATCTTTTTTCACATTAATTCTTTGGAGAAGCAATACATAACGTGGGTAATAAAATAATGATTGACATAACCTTAGATTTTCTTAATCATAACATATTGGCCCCTTGGAAAAGTTTTACTTTTACTTCCAAAGCCACTGACAACATCACTTTTGAGAAGAGAAGGAACCCCTTTTAGACTTGCTCCTAAGAATGCTGTCAACACATTGAAAATAATTTCCTCTGCCCAGAAACGTGTCATGTGTATAGCGGGATACAAAGTATCATACTTTTGCCACTTTGAGAAATGGATAATCATGATGTTGTAGTGTTTAGTATCAGAATAAAATACATAGGAGATACAGAAAGCTTAAAAAAGGACAGGAAACAACCACAAAGCTAACACCACTCCATAGCAGATCCAATTTGAATCGTTGATTTCCAGGCACTGTCTTGAGGGCTGTGGACAGAGAAGTTAAAATGTACAAGGAACCAGGACTCACGGGATCTGCATTCCCATCAGGAACGCGGGTGCCCCCCAACCCCACATTCCACTCGGGAAGGCAGGGGTCCTGCCTGCAGCTCCTGTCAAACCAGACTGGGGGCCAGGGTCTGGCATAGAGTTAAGGTCCCCTCCCTGCCCCATCAATAGTAATGTATTATTTGACGGGCTGCCCCTGATAACAACGCGTAACACGTCTCCTTGCTTTTCAGGCGTAGATTTTTTTTTCACATTCACATTTTCACGTCTCTGATTCGGCTTGTGTCTTACAATCATTAATAAGGAGAACTCATGGTACTTTTTTATTTTCTTTCTCAGTGTTGCGTGAAATCCTTCTGCGTCTCATAACTGACGGTATCCGAGACCCGCTGTTCTTGCAGGTGGCGACAAGTGCAGTGGAGGGAGATGTCGGGAGGTGGGTCGGGGGGGGGGGGGGAGGGCAGAGTGAGAGGAGTTCTGGGCGCTCGGGCGGCAGGCTGCAGGGCCCGTCTCTCTGCGGGGAGACGAGCTGGGTGAGGCGGGCGACAAGCCGTGGGGCCGTGTGAGGACCGTTTGGGCAGGAAGCCCTGCAGGTGTGGCATGGTGGGATGCCATGTGGGACGGCAGTGGGATGTGGGCTGGTGGGCTGGGGGCAGGGTGGTCTGTGGAAAGGCCAGGAGGCCGGGGGTCGCCGCGGGGGAGAGTTTGAGGGTGAGCCGTCTCAGGCCAGGCAGGAGCAAGACCACGAAGGTCCACGCACCGGCCCTGCGCTCAGCTCTCTGGGAAGCCCCCGGAGTCGCCAGGGGGCGGTGGCCTGATATGACGCACGTTGTTGGAGGAACAGTCTGAGTGGTGTGCGAAGTTTAGACTGTGGGGAGGGGGAGAGACTGGAGGGGAGGCAGGAGGCCGGGCGGAGGGTCAGGCGGATATGGCAGGCGGAGCGGACACAAAATGCGGGCAGGGGGTCTCCGTGCCAGAGCAGGTTCAGGGGACAGGGCCGAAGGGACGAGCCGGACCGCCGTGCTGTGAGGCCGGGGCGCCCCGGGCAAACACCTGCAGCCCCCAGATGCTCACGGCGGGAGGTGGGTGGCGTCGTGGGAAGGCGCTCCCGGGGCGGGGAGCTGAGCTGGGAATCTCCCCTGGCCATCATGCCTGCTCTCCCTCGCCCCTGGGCTCTGTGCTGCCAGGATGGGAGGCAGCAGCCTGTCCCCTGGGTGTCACCGGTGGGGAGTGACAGAGGGGCCCGGCGAGTCAGAGCACACGGAGGCGGGCCGTTCATCTCTGGAGCCCCTTCTTGCGGGACGGCCCGGGAGCAGCGTCGCCGGGGCGGCCCTTCCTCTCTGCTGAGCCCCCTCCCCTGCCGCCGTCACCCCGGGGTGACCCTGTCTGCTGGCCCGGGCACAGTCTCAACCCGCCCCCGTAGTTCACTCAGACCCAAGCACAGATGTGCCCCCCCAGCCCCTGTGATGCAACCCGCCTGCATTCACCCCTCCGAGCGTGCCGTTCCCTCCCGCGACTCCGGCTGGTAGACGGGTCAGCAGGACGGTCGAGGAAGCGAGTGTCCGGATGAAAAGAAGACGGCAGTAGAGGTGACTGCAGAGCCGGGTCAGCGGGGAGACGAGGGCGGCTGGCCGGTGATGGGGGTTCAGGGGGAAGGGAGAGCAGGCCAGTCACGTGGAGAGCGAACATGGCGAAGGAGGGTTGTTGTTTTCCACCTGCTAGGCTGGGGAGGTGACAGACGCAGCTGGTGTTCGTCACTTACAGGGACACGTCTGGACTTCAGATGGAAGGAATAACGATGTTGAAGCAGCTGTACTTAGACATGATGAACTCGCGTAGGGGACCGTCAGGGAGCACTGTTTCCTTTGGCACAGGCTTGTGTGGAATGAGCAATACTGAAAGATCGAGATGGCTTTCTAATCACTCTGAAGAAATGAAACAGAAAAAAATCATAAAACCGGCTTGATGCTTAGTTTTGCCAGTAAGTGTATGAACATCAACTACTAATTAGATGAATTTTGCACTAGGGATTATATTGGCCTGAAAATGAAGATCTTAAAAAATGAAAAAAATATGTTGAATTATTTCCTACAGATGTATCATTCTGAAGGGCAGTGGCATGGATAGGGAAGGCTCGGGATCATTTACTTCCTGTGCTGGATTTGTCTCACACTTTAGCACGAGGAAACCTCAGTTTCCCCGGAAGCTCTGAAAGTCGCAGAATGCTGTTGGGACCTCAGATCCGGTAACCTGTTTTCTTCTGGGGTATGCCAACGATGGCCTTCAGGTGCTACCAATTTACAGGAAAGCAGAGGAACCTGTGACCTAAAAAGGGAATATTCAGGTCTCCAGAGGGGATATTTGGCCTGGGAGCCATCTGAAACGGTGAAGAGGTGGTCACCCCTGACCACAGTGGATCCTCAGTGTTGGAGCAACCAGAGGGCAGCGCATGATTGAATTCCCCGTACAAGAGGGGCTCACGGAGCCACCATCGCTGGCCTGTTGGTCTTTCTTCCTTGTCTTCTTTCAGTGGGGAGATTAAAAGCCACTGCAAGCATGAATCTAGTTTAAGATGAAAACAGAAAGGAAGGGAGGGAAGGAGGAAGGAAGAAAGAGAGAGAAAGGAAGGAGGGAAGGAAGAAGGAAGGAAGGGAGGGAAGAAGGAAGGCAAGAGACAGAAAGGAAGGGAGGGAAGAAGGAAGGAAAGAGAGAGAAGGGAAGGGAGGGAGGAAGGAAGGAAAGAGAGAGAAGGGAAGGGAGGGAGGAAGGAAGGAAAGTGGGGAGGCAGACATTCTGTCATCGTCTACAGGAAGGAAAACAGCGGATCCACCCTGGATGTTAAATGGCTGCCTGACAGGCTGAGGCACAGGAGGTGCCCTGGCCCCTGTTTGGTTGTGGCCCCCATGCCTGGCTTTCTAAGAGAACAATTCAGACTGCTCAACAAAAGAGGCCTCGCAAAGTACACACCCCAACAGTGCTAATTATACAAGCGTGGGATCTTGAGAAGCGAAGCCAGAAGCAAACCGCCCACACCACACAGCAGCACCACAAACAAAGAAGAAAATGTCAATTTAGGAACAAAGGGAAAATTAAGAAAATGTTGTTGACTTAATTCCCGACTTGAAAAGCAGAAATAATTCTGATAGGGAAGAGTTGTAGGAACAATGCTACGCCGTGGAAGGCCCTGTTAAGGAAATAAAGATAAAGCTGAAAGATCAGAGAAGTTGGAAGTAAACAAGGAATTCGGAGGAAACGGAAAAGAAACTACATCTTTAGGTCATGACCCACAAGACTCATCAAATAAGGTTTCTTTATTTCATTGTTTCTTTAAAACTTCTTTTAAAGTTTTATCAAAATGTGAGTTTCTAGCCTCTTAAACTCTGCATAAAAGGTATTTCTTAGATTATAAATTTAAGAAAAATTGGTTACTATTATAGCATTTTTCAGCAAACTAATTTTTTTCATTGATTTGTCCCCACATCTTATAATGATTGTTGTATGCTGTATGCTCTTGGGAAGGGCTGACAGTAACACCTTATCCATTGAGAGTGTATGTGCTTCATTGATTGAATGGCCATGCTCTGATCGCATGTGTGTGTTTAGTCATTACAAATACATCAAATATGTCAAAGCAGACCCATCTCACGGAAACTGTGTGGAGTAGCAATAAGCTTCCGTTCTGAAAGTGATTCACTTCCATTAATAAGAAGTAGTGACAGGGGCACCCGGGGGGCTCAGTCCGTTAAGCACCCGACTTCGGCTCAGGTCACAATCTCACGGTTCGTGAGTTCGAGCCCCACGTCGGGCTCTGTGCTGGCAGCTCAGAGCCTGGAGCCTGCTTCGGGTTCTGTGTCCCCTCTCTCTCTCTGTCCCTCCCCTGCTTGTGCTCTGTCTGTCTCTGTCTCTCAATAATAAATAAATGTTAAAAAAAATTTTAAAAACAAAGTAGTGACAGTCTTCTTGAGATTGCCATTTGTGTTTGGGCCAAAGGACTTGGCCACAATTCTCTACAAAAGCTATAAATTCACTTGCTTGACAATACTTAAGAGTAATCACTTTACATGGTTTTTCCTTTGACCTTCTACATTTTCTTTGCATACATTCCCCAACTCAAATATTTTATTTAAAAATTTGTTTCTTTAAAATGAATTCCGTTATTCCCCGATCATATTCAGCTCCCTCTCTATGCCTCTTCACTGCCATAATATCTACAATAAGAAGGGATGAAATCATTACCAGACAATCTATTAAGTCAGTATTCTGGTGATTTGTTGATTGATAACTACCAGGTGGGTTCTGAAACTCTTTCTTAGACCATATCATTATGATATTTAGAATAGGCAACTGCAAGAATTAAACAGACCAAATGGCATTCACCTAAAGAGCTTTGATATAATCACATTAAAGTCTGATACTGTTAAGCATCTATTTACATATGGAAAATGATTGCATTCACTGTGTCACTGCAGTAAATAACAGACTGCTGCAGAAGGCAGCCGGTGATATTTTATCTTTTGCTGTAGGAGTGGTTATCACTAGGCTGATAGAGAGTACTGGGTATATGCTATGAAACTTAATTTCTCCAGCATTATAGATAAATAGGTAGGAATTCTTAAAAAGCCATTGAACAGGGACACCTGGGTGACTCAGTCGGTTGAGTGTCCAACTCTTGATCTTGGCTCAGGTCATGATCTCACAGTTTGTGAGATCAAGCCCCGCATTGGGTTCTGTGCGGACAGTGAGGCACCTGCGTGGGGTTCTGTCTCTCCCTCTCTCTTCCCCTCCCCTGTGATCTCTCTCTCTCTCTTTCTCTCTCAGTAAATAACTAAGTAAGTAAACAAATCAATAAATAAAATATCTCACAGTTCATGAGTTCGAGCCAAACATCGGGCTCTGTGCTGACAGCTGGGAGCCTGGAGCCGGTTTCAGATTCTGTGTCTCCCTCTCTCTGCCCCTCCCCCACTCATGCTGTGTGTCTCTCAAAAATCCACATTAAAAAATTTAAAGTCCTTGAACAAATTATCACTGCGCACAGAGGAAAATTAAAGTCAGTGGCGCGATGTGTCGTATCTTAGTTTTGGCAAGACTTTGGTATTCCACCTAAAATACAAAGGGAGATCAGTAAGCGAGTTTGGTAAGTTGTTTATTGGGGAGGAAGAAATAAAATAAAAATAGGAAGTCAGCGTAACCATAATTTGAGCTCTAGTACTGTGGGGAGAGCCAATACGGCGTCTCGGTTGGTATCCTAAGAGCGGCCCTACAGTGTTATAAGCTCTCCCCTGTATCATAAGGTCTGGAATCCTGCAAACTCTTTTTGCCAGGATCTCTTACCAGCAGGATTCCTCTTCTCTCCAAGGAACTAAAAACAAGAACATGAACTTGAGAGTTCTGATAATACAGTCAGAAAATCCTGGATTTAAACCTTATCTTCACTGTTTACAACCTGAGCGTCTGTTCAGTGTTTGGAATATTGCTTACTTTCAATTCCTTTTCTGTAAAATGAGGTAATTGATAGAACCTGTTTCAGGTACTTACAAATGTGTTCTGAACTGCTAGCAAGGGGCAAGAAAGAGAAGGCATGAACAGTACCCATTTGATAAAAAGTCCATACATAGCCATGTGCCCACCACCCCAGGAAAAAAAAAAAAAAAAGGAAAAACATAGCTCATACAGCCCCTGCTCTAATACGGTTTATATACTCTTTTAAAGTGTAGGTAACATATAGTAAGTGATGTAGATGGTTCTTAGCACAGAGTAAGTGGTTACTAAATATTATCTGTTATTATTAACATTGGCAATATAGTGTAATAGCATTTTCCTTAGAGCACATATTCCTAGATATCCATGGAAGATATATCACCAAAAAAATGAGAAACATACATACATTTATGTGTATGCATATATAAAAGCTTGTGTATATATGTATGTGTATATATTTAACAATTATGTTTTAGTTTAGATGTCCCCTCTATAATTTCTTATGTACGTATGTATGTATGTGTGTTCATATGTATGTATGTATATGTGTATATATATACATACGTGTGTGTATGTGTGTATGCACACACACACACAGATCATAAATAAATATACACAAATAAGAAACCGTCCATGTGACTGGCGCACCTGAAGTGGTTCAGTGCACAGCCTGTGCGACCAGACGCAGCAGCTCTGGCTGTGGGTGTGGGTGTGTTTTGGGCAGTGGGAGTGGGAGCTGGCAGCAGTGCATATAGATAAGAAAAATGATCAATTATAGAGGAACAAGTAAGAACAGCGGCCTACTTTATGTCATGGTGAACTTTGTACTAAAAATATATTTTAACAACTTTGGGAGGTATATTTTAAGACAGCAAACTGCACACATTTAAAAACACATAATCGATGAGTCCTGACGCATGTGTCCACGTGTCTTCCCCGTTACACGCTGACAGCACGGAACGTTTCCATCACCCCCCACAGAACCTTTGTGCCTCTTTGCCCCAGCTGAGGTTATTAAGAATGAAATTCCTATCAACATCTGAGAACCAGTCTTTGCACATACACTTCCCTTTCCCCCCAGCAACCACCTAGGTGTGGGACGATGCTGTCCGTGCTTAGGGTGTATTTCACTTTTTAAGAAGCTGTCACATTGCCTCCCAAATGGTGGTAGTATTCCACGTTGCCATAAGCAGTTTCCTTTCTCTGCGTTTCGGCCAACATTCGGTGCGGTCCATCTTTTAAACTTCAGCCTTTGTGCTAGGTGTGCATGAAAATCTTGTTCTGAGCCATCATTTAAATTTGAATACTTTGGGAACATGGTCTCAGCAGACGCATTTGGGAGCGGTATGGAGAGCTCCTACGTTATTTGCTTTCCCGTGTCCTTTCTTTGAAGTCCAGCTTCTGTCAGGGTCTTTGCCACAGTCTGCACATTCCCCCTAGTTTCCAAAGCTGTGCTTCCCTCAGAGGCGCTTACCCTTCCTTGGAAACTGCATCAGGGAGGTTTCTGTCTTTGTTCCCCTTGAGTGTTAATTACACATTCATTGCACACGGTGTTGTTTTTACACCCTCCAACAGTCTAGTAGAAATTGTCTGGGGCTTTTAAAACCATACATGATACTATTTTTCGCTGTACTTAATGTCAAATCTCAGGCACTGGCAGGATAAAACCTATTTCCTAATGAAATCCAGGGAGGAGAAAAGGTAGATGTTATCACCAGATAGTGCAATTTGATAAAATCGCTAGGTTCTTGACTGAATTAAGGCTCGGTTTCACGTCTCGATGTTAAAACCCCTTGGCCTGATCCAGGCCTCTGTAAGGCCACTTGCTGGCTGAAAGATTTGCCAGCTCAGCTCTTTCACACATGCTCACATCACACCCTGGCACAGGTCGATTTGTCATACAAACACCTCTCTGTCTAGGCAGTTGGTCCTTCTGAGAGGGTTTTGAAATGAGCTTTTATTTCATTTCTGCATTTGATTAAAACAGCTTGTTAGTAGCCAGAGTACGTTAAATACTGCCTTTACATGTCCATGGAATTTGGGGGAAAAAACAACAAAAAACGTTATAAAATAAGTTTTAGAAGATCGGTATTTGCCAGGACGGTGTTATGGATATGAGGTTTGCAGAGGATGGCCTAATAAATTGTTTCATAGCTAAGAGATCTGAAACACGAATATTTTCCCATAAATATTATTGATGGCAAAAGGTTCCCACAGAGTGGAAAATAATCTCCATATTCAAGAGTCAGTTAGTACCAAGTAGTTTCCTTCTCCTTCATCTTCATTGACCATTTTTAGCATTTGACTATAGGAGTCTTCATTTTAAGTCTTTCAGAAATATACCTGTAGGAACTGGTGAATAGTTAAATGTTACTAGCACTACTTAATTTTTATGATTACTTCTAGTTATTCTTACAAGAGGGCTGAGTCGTCTACTTATTAGGAACTAGGACTCTTAAAAACTACGGGTTCTTTCTTCTTCATTTTCCTGTCTTCAGCCTCTGTTTCCCACGCCAATCATGGCGTTTTGTGGTTCGTAACGAAGTCAGGCGGCCACAGTATTTCAAAGCACAGTGAAGTCTGAACATTGTTATGCTTCATAGTGTTTTATTTATTTATTTTTTTATTAAATATATTTTGTTGTCAGATTGGTTTCCACACAACACCCAGTGCTCATCCCAACAGGTGCCCAGTGTTTTAAAAGGTAACGTAACCAGGCACGGCACATTATGTATCACTTAGCACCAATCACCTGGTACCTGGCCCCTATTTATGTCTACTGGCAAGCTTGGTGTGACATTGGAGGTAGTGGTTCCTAATGTTAAAAAGGATGAGAGTTAACAGGGTTTTTTTTAACAGTTAATCATAGCATCTGGCTTTGAAACTGGCAGACGGGGAAGGGAAGCAGTGTATCATCGTCACATGTTCATCATCTGTCCTGTTGTTTGTGAGAAGAAACTGCTCCAGGTGACATGGAGGAAGGGGAGGTGTGCATTTCCTAGAAGAGCCGACGTAGACTCTCCCCCGCTTACTTCCCATCAGTGACTTGGAAGTGATAGTCCTAAGTAAAAACAAAACAGCGGCACCTGAGTGGCTCAGTGGGTTAAGCATCCTACTCTGGCTCAGGTCGTGATCTCACGGTTCGTGAGTTTGAGCCCCACATTGGGTTCTCTGCTGTCAGCACGGGGCCCGCTTCGGATCCTCTGCCCCTCTGTCTGTGCCCCTCCCCTTTCTCTTCCTCTCAAAAATAAATAATAAATAAATAAAAATGAAAGCTGGACATGTCAGACTATGTTCAAGAGAAGTCAAGAGGTGTTCTCAAGTATCTGTGACTCTGACGTGATCCACACGACTGAATCTGCAGAACAGAATCGCTTCCAGTTTGAAAAGGAAACCAGGCAGTGCCTTTCACCTGGGGGCACGGGAGCCTCCCAGAGAACCGTGCCCTGAGTCTAGTGAGGGTATCAGCTTTCTCAAAAGCAGCGAATCCCAGCCCTTATATTTGCCATTATTTAAAGAAAAATGTGACAGACAGGCAAATACAGATTTGGAAAATGTTATAAAATACGAGTTTCATGTAGTAAACTGGCTTTGCTCTTTTATGTTTTCACAAATTATTAAGGGTATTTTGGTGGTGCAGCTTCCGGTTTGCTATTTCTTTTCCTGCACAGACCTGCGTTTTGGTTTCATAGTAGTAATGCAGTTCTACCTGAGATAAAATCCCTTTTGTTCAAACCCAGCTCAGACCTTGCTGCTCGGCCGCATTGGGCTCGAGCTGCTAACCCTGCCATGATCTCCTCTGGCCGGGTCCGCATTAATGGGTCCTAGTGGTCCACAGTCAGTGTCACCTGCACGTGCGAGAGCGTGCTCTGGTCTTCCTTGGCTTGATGCGCTGTCCTTCGGGCAGAAACAGTACACCTGAACCCAGCCAGAGTTGTGTTCGTGGGTTTCTCGAGGGCAGAAGTCGCAGAACAACAAAAGCAGCAGGAAAATGGAAGCTCTCCGGGCTACCTGCTGCGGCCACAGGGCATCTTGCCCTGCACATGCCGCGTAATTGTGTCCAAAGATACTAACCCCCCGGGGCAGTTCCGACCCTTGGAGGTCCGCAGTGCCGCACGGCTCCGTGAGAGTTCATGGCTGCATGCACCTTGTCGTATGAGACTGTAATCTGAATGGCAGGTGACATTTTAGAAAGTATACGTATTTTCCATTTCTGAGTAACACAAGCTAGTCGATCCTGAGGGAAACAGCAAAGGAAGGAATGCCACTTTATGGCACAGGAATTCACATGTTTTTTAATCCGTGAGTAAGAAAGTTTTGTGTCCAAATATGATACTCAGGTGATATTTGGGGGGCCACCTTTATTACTTCCTGAGTATCATGCCATGAAGGACAGGAACAACAACTGAAGAATCTTACGGTTTCCCTCCCCTGATCTGCACGCACTCACGGAGCTGCACGTATGCATATGCAATCGTGAATGGACACAGACTACACGTTAACCTTGTGATCTGTTTTGCTTGACGTACTCTCAGTGAATGCAGTAATAGGACAATGTAGCCAGCTATTTAGTCCTTTCCTAAACGTTTAATCAGATCAAATTGCGTTTTTCATTAATAGACTACACTTGACAATATCTGGCTTTATCAACCAAGTACAGTCAACTTTATGTAAATCGTGATATATTTAAATTTTGCCCTCACGTGGAAATTAGCTTCCTATATTGATAAGTGCGTGTCCCTGTTGGTAGTTGAAGAATGAGTACATAAAACAAACTCTCTTGAAAAGCGATGAATTGTAATAAAATCTCTCTAGAAACCATTGGAGAGTCTGCTTTTTCACCAACAAGGAGAACTGACAGTATGAGATAATTTTCCTGATTTGGTGAGTGTTTAAAAACAGCTAGGTAACTTAGGTGTTTGCTTCTTTGCATGCGTGAATTAACTGGTTTAAACCAAAGGGCTGGGGCCATGGGACTGGTGGAGATGATGTCCATTGTCCGAGTAGTGAGGGGACACAAGAAGAATGGGCAAGGCAGGTGCTGATTCCACAATGGAGCAGTTTCATTCCTAAGCAATCTCCCAAGAGAGATAAAGACACACGGAATCTTGTGTGTTCATACACATTATCCGTAGTAAATGAAAATAACTTAAACTGAAAAAGACTCATATGTACATCAACCGGTAATCAGATAAACAAATTGTGGTATGTCCACATTACATTAAGCTGTAAAGAAGTAATATGTCCTGATGTATAAGACCATCCGGATGAATCCAAAAGCCATTATGTGAGGCATAAGAAGCCAGACCCCCCAAAATGAAAGAACGGTATGATTCCCTTTCTGTGAAATCCTGTAGTAGGGAAAACCATGATGAGAGAAATTGCGTGGCTGGTTGCCAAGAGCCAGGAAAATGAGAGGACTCTAGTGAGAACGGAACACAAGGGAATTCTTGGAGGGGCACAAAGGTCTGTGGCACGATTCCATCGGTGGGGACACAGCCATATACCTCCATCCAATTCATCAAATTAAATAAAAACTCATCAAACTGCTCATTTATATGTGGTGATTTTATTTACATAATTTATTCCTCAGGTGGGCTGATTAAAGAAAAAAATGGCTAAACTGGAATGAGCAATAATGACGAGAAAGTAATTTCTTCTGTTTATTTTTTTGTTCCTATTTCTGTATAACTAGCATAGGTAAGAATGTATAAAATCATGAGAATCAGAGAAAACAGAGCCAACAAAGATTTAATACACTTGATTATTTTCCAACCAGATTCCCACATAGCAAGTCTTCATCTACTCTCTTTGTCATGTGCTCTTTTACAAGCTTTACTATTATTTCTCGTGTCTTCTGATCTGGTTTTCCAACTGACTTTCTTTGATGCCATAGTGTTTAAGGTACCTTCATAGAGGCTCAATTGTAAGAATCACAGAGGTACACAGGATAAGTGTGAAAAGATTCTTATCAGAGAGCATTTTATGAAGCCTGAGTGCAAAAACGATTTCTGGAAAGATTTCTCCTCACCCAGAACTCTTGGTTCTCCTTCATATTCAACCTATTGAAAGCATTGTCTCTTTCCCGCTCCATCAACAAACCCAAGATTAATTATTGCACATTTGGCAGATCCCCAGAATTAGGGCGTGTCTCAGAGGACCACTGAGCCGCTAAAGCATCAACCCACTCTGCAGGAAATCACTATCTCTTCAAGGGAGAGAGGGACCAAACCTAAAATAAATTAAACTGAATTTCAGAGAAAATAAATGTTGATGAGGACCAGAGTGGCCAGCAGACGTCTCATTGATCAGATATTCATAGGAAGAGTCAACTGACTACAGATGACAGGAGCCATTCTATGAGACTTTAGGATCTGTAATTTACAAATTTGGGACCACTTAGGTCTGGGATTTAGGGCACAATCCATAGAGCTAAGTATTTCGTCCTCATGTGCCGATATTTAATGGCGTGTACAAAAACTGCCCTTTTTCTCCATTCATGGCTTTGTGTAAATGAAATGATAGAGGGTTGAGGGTTGTGTGGTAGGATAGAGGACAATGCTTTGTTTTTCATTCTGATTGATAATAACCAGGTATTTCATCTACTTATTCTGCTTACCTTGTGAATACACCCTTAGCCCTGCACACCTTATATGTGGCTTCCTCAGGAGCTGCGGGCTCAGGAGAGTCCTTCTTGCCATCCACCACCCACGCACCCCCCACACCATGCCTGGCCAGTCCCTGGTTCTAGTCTCCAAACCAGCCCTTGTCCTTTTTATGATGATGAGTTTTCCTCTAGAGTTAGCTTGCAGATATCTTGCATTATCTGTTTAATTTTTAAAAAGTTGCCTAGGGGTGCCTGGGTGGGCTCAGTGGGTTAAGCGTCCAACTTCAGCTCAGGTCACGATCTCACGATTTGTGAGTTCAAGCCCCACGTCAAGCTCTGTGCCGACAGCTCAGAGCCCGGAACCTGCTTCGGATTCTGTGTCTCCCTCTCTCTCTGCCCCTCCCTGCTTACGTTCTCTCTCTCTCTGAAAAATAAACATCAAAAAGTTTTTTAAAAGTTGTGTAATAATTCCATAAAAACTTTAAAATATAGTTTTCATTTTTCCACCCTGAAAATGAGCATAGAACCAGCTGAATGCAGTTTTACTGTTTTCAATCATTGTACTAAACTGGCCACCACCACAGTAAAACTTCACGTGACTTTTAGGGCCTTTTTTATAATGTACAGCATGAAAGAAGACTATAAACACGTAGTATTGGTCTTTTAATGTAACATGAACTTGATTATTAGATGACCGACAGAAAGAAACAATAGCCGTGATTATTCTCAGTCACAGGAAGCATTTTACTTACCAATGTTTTTTGAATTTTGGTGTGTAAAGCTGTGTGACATGTTCAGAATTTCTTTTTTAACTTGAGGTGTTAGCTCTTTGGTCTTTGATGAGAACGTGTGCTGTTTCTTAGAAACTTGCAGGTGAATAAACAAATTTGAATCATTTCTCTACTTTTCGTCTAGTTTCTTCCTGCCTAGGACCCTGGGTCATGGTTGTTTTAAAAGGATTGCCTAGAAAAGAGTTTTCCCAGCTATCTGAATTTCCAAGTTAGTGCAGTGTTACTTGAATATCATTCTCCTGATGTCTTATATATGTGTGTATATGTATAAAAGATATGTACATATCTTTTGTCAAAATCAGATATACGTTTGTGTGTGTGTGTAGAGGTGTATATTTATTTTAAAATACAAATAATATGTCCATTTTCATTACTTCAAAATAGAAATTCTAGAATGGTACAAGCATTTTACACCTTTTTAATGACTCAGGTCATCTGGTAAGCAGGAACTTCATCCTTCCTTTTCCTGTAAGCATTCTAGAAACTACAAGGTGGTGGATTGTATCTTAATGTTGACAGTGAGCACAGAGTTGAATATAAACCAGGAGCATCTGGTCAGAACAAACTGTCAACCTCACAGGCCCACTCGGAAGATGTCCGCATACACACGCTCAAACATTTCACTCTCTGGCCATAAGGGTGGGGCTCCTGCTGAGGTTAGGGACGATGACACGGCCCAGCTCATGTTTTTACGAACCCCGGCCTAAGTAAAGTTCACCATTCGAGTACTGCTTATGGTCTCAGAGTCCAAAAATTGTAACCCCTCCCCCCGAAAAAAACTATTTGTGCACCTTGAGTGTAACATAAATGAAAGTAAAATTACAAAATCCTATAAGATTATTTCTATAACTGAATTTTTACTGATGAATTCTGGAAAGGGGGTTGCCTTACACATGCCTTTCATTTATTCTCAGGGGCTTGTCATTACTAATGGCTCTTTAAGTTGTTTTTCATGTTTTTGAAAACAACCTGTAACAGTGGGAAAGACGATGAACTTTAAAGGCTCTCATTGTGTCTTGCTGTTTCCTAACGTATTTTGGCCTGGGTGTGTGCAGTCACACGCATCTGATCACGGGTCAGGGCGTTCTCTGACGGCGGTGGAAGGCGCACACGCGTCTCACGCCCTGACACAGCAGCAGGCTCCCTGGACGGCAGTGACATCAGAGACCAGGCCAGGCCTCTGTGCTAGACACCGAGGAGTGTTGGCTCAGGATCAGTCCTCTGACCCCCCGAATCAAGGTGCGCTTGGGTGACTCAGTCTGTTGAGCGTCAGACTCTTGATTTCTGCCCAGGTCATGATCTTGCGGTTTCGTGAGTTCGAGCCCCACGTCGGGCTCTGCACTGACAGTGTGGAACCTGCTTGGGATTCTCTCTCTTCCCCACTCTTTCTGCCCTTCCTCTGCTCTCTTGCTCTCTCTCTCTCAAAAATAAATAAATAAAAACAAATCCCAAATCAGCTTACCGACCGGCAGGGAGATCAGGGAAATTTGGCCTCCTATTGTAGCTGATCAGTATTTGCAATAAAATGGTCACTTTCGGAGTAGTGCTCCCTGGGACCCAGTGTCTTATCTTCCTGGGCCTCACCACAAATACAGTTCTCAACCTCCACAGCCCTTGCAAATAATTTGGACAGCGCTAAAATTGAGTTTGGATACTGACACTCCCATAGCCTCCATGAGATGAGGGTGAAGAACTGAAAACGGTTCATTTCTGTGGTTCCTGTCCCCTGGATTTCTTGGATCCGGAGTTTCACAGCAGGGCCACAGAGAGGAAAGACAAACAGAGCAATCTCATTCCCGACCCATCTTTGCCGTTGACAGTACCTTTAAAAGCATCCCATTTTTATTTTAGTCAAACAAAGCACATTTGTGTGAAAAGCAAATACAGTATTTTATGTACACAACAGAATTTCCCCTCAACAGCGTAATTAAGCATGATTACACATAATTTTAACAAGCACGGGCCACTGTAACAGCCGTCTGCTACTTTCGGGGGTGAGGTTGGGGATTGTGTTAGAAGAGAAATGGTCACGGGAGGTTTCGTTCCTTCCAAGTGCCCGATTACGCCTACATCCACAGTTTTCCGTAACCCCGCGAGCTTACACCGTGTCCGCCAGGGGCAAATGCTCAGGCGCAGACAGCGTGAGTGGATTGTCATTCATTTGTTGCAGTATCGTGGGTTTTTTTTTTTTTTTAAGTTTATGTATTTATTTTGAGTGAACAACAGAGAGAGAGAGAGAATCCCAAGAGGGCTCTGCACTGTCAGCACCGAGCCCGACGCGGGGCTCGAACCCACCAACCATAAGCTCAGGACCTGCGCCAAAATCGAGAGTCAGACACTTAAGTGACTGAGCTGCCCAGGCACCCCTTCAGTCTTGTTCTCTAAAGATAGTGAAAGGAAATCACTTATTTTAGATATTTGGGTCCGAACCTCAGGAAAAATGAGAATCAAGGAGCAGGTGCGTACCAGAATGTGTCCACTGTCGCTTCCCTCTCCAGAAGATGAAATTCGCTGGTCTTGGGCACGTTGTCATCCGCTCACCGGCACCCACCCAAAGCAGTAATTATCTGGCGGCCACAGATTACCTTTTATCTATGCTAGCGACTGTTTTCTTAAACCCTAAATTCAGGATAGAAGCGACAGTCAAGTGGCCATTGAGAAGGGTAGACTAGCAAGCCGTGTGGAATTGCCTTTACCACAAGAGTGAGTGCACAGACAACTGTGCAGCCTTACCCGATGCGTAGGTTACTTTGGAGTGACGCTACCAGAGAGAAAAGCTTTCGTTTTCTAAAATGTGGCGTTGCTAACACCTGTAAGGAAGTGTTACCTCAGTAGCTGGGGCAGTGTGGCTTCTGAAGAAATCGGTGGGTTGCAGTTCTGTGAGAAACCACATGGAATGTACAGGAACCTTTTATCTGTGGAGCCCACATAACAACACATCAATTTTATGATGTTTTTTCCAGCTTTATCGAGATAAAATTGGCATGTAATACTGTGTACGTGTAAGGTGCACCGTGTGATTTCATGCATGTCTACTGAGAAGTGGTTACCAAAATAACGTTGACCTCTCACCTCACGTAACTACCAGCTGTGTGTGTGTGTGTGTGTGTGTGTGTGTGTGTGCGTGCGTGTGTGCATGTGGTGAGGAATTTTAAGATCCACTGCTCTCTCCTCAACTTTCAAGTGTACGGTAAGTGTTATTAAGTCTAGTCCCCATGGTATATGTTGCATTCCCAGGACTTCTCATTATAAGGTGAATCACAACTTACAACTAGAGGTCTGTACCCTTTGACTGCCTTCCCTCCTTCTCCCAGCCGCCTCACCCCCTGGCAACCACCAATTTGCTGTTTCTGTGAGGTCAGTTTTATAGGATTCCACTTGTAACTGAAATTATACAGTGTTGGTCTGTTTGACTTCCCCCACTTAGCATAATGCCCTCAGGGTTCATCCGTGTTGTGGCAGATAGCAGGATTTCTTTCTTTTTCATCACCGAATGATATTCCATTATATATGCCACAGTTGTAAAAATCATTCATTCATGCACAAATGATTGCAGTGTTTCCATGTCTTGCTTATTATTAAAAAAATAACACTGCAATGAACATGGTTGGGGGGGGGCAGATATCTCTTCAATACAGTGATTTTGTTTCCTTGAGGTCTATGTCCAGAAGTGGGGCTGCTGGTCTTGTATTGTAGCTTTATTGTTAATTTGGGGGGAAACCTCCATACCGTTCTCCACAGCGGCTGCACCAGTTTGCAGTCCCACCAACAGTGCGGGAGGGGTCCCTTTTCCCCACATCCTCGCCAGCATCTGTGTTTCTTGTCTTTCTGATGAAAGCGCTGGTTATGGTGATGTCTCATTGTGGTTCCGATTTGCCTTTTCCTGATAATGAGTGATGTTTGAGTACCTTTTGGGCTACCTGTTGGCCATCTGTATGTCTTCTTTGAAAAAAAAATGTCTATTCGGGTGATTTGGCCACTTTTCAATTAGGTTATTTACTTATTTTTTTAATTTTGTTATCACTATTTCTTTGCTATTCAGTTGTATCGGTTCCTTACGTATTTCGGTTATTAACCTGTTCCCAGATAAATGATTTGTAAATATTTTCTTTCATTCCATAGGCTGTATTTTCATATAGTTGATCATTTCTTCCACTGCACAGAACCGGTCCTGCTTGATTTTATGCGGTCGGTGTCATATCCAAAGAGTCATTGCCAAGACCCATGTCAAGGAACTTTATCCCTGTTTTCTTCTGGGCATGTCATGGTTTTTGGTCTTCTTGACTTCAATCCATTTTGAGTTAGTTTTGTGTGTGGTGTAAGAGTCCAGTTTCATTCTTCTGCATGTAGATGCTGAGTTTTCACAACACCTTTGTTGAAGAGGCCATCATTTCCTCATTGAGCGTTCCTGGCTCCCTTGTAAAATGACTGTAGATACGTGGGTTTCTGTCTGGACCTCTCTATTCTGGTCCGCTGATCTGTATGTCTGCTTTTCTGCCAGCACCCTACTGCTTTGATCGCAAAACTTTGCAGTGTAGTCTGAAATCAGGAAATGGGATGCCTCCAACATCGTTCTTTCTCAAGATTGCTTTGGCTCTTTGGAGCCTTTTGTGGTTACATATACATTTTAGGCTTGTGTGTTCTTCTTTGTATAAAAAAAGAAAGAAAGAAATGCAGCTCTTCTTTGTCTGGGGGTGGTCCAGGAGCTGCCTCAGCCTCACCTCCGAGTTCAGGGTTTTCTTCTCTCTGGATTGTTGCTAGTTGCTCTTCTTTTTGGGGGGGGCTGTAGTTGGGACGACTTATGTCACCATCTTGATCACGTCACTCCGGATCAATTGAGTAATCATTTTAAAAACCCAAATAAATATTCGTGTAGTGACCAAGACCTCCACAACCTGGTGTATCTACCATGTAAAACAGAAATTGTCTGACTTTGTCAAAAAGTAGATTTAGGGAGGGGTGCCTGGGGGGCTCAGTCAGTTAAACATCTGACTCCTGGTTTTGGCTCAGGTCATGATCTCACGGTTCGTGGGTTCCAGCCCTGTGTTTCTGGCTTTGTGCTGACAGCGGAACCTGCTTGGGATTCTCTCTCTCTCTCTCTCTCTCTCTCTTTCTCTCTTTCTTTCTCTCTCTCTGTCCTCCCCTGCTCACTCTCTCAAAATACATAAATGAACTTAAAAAAATAGATTTAGGGGGATAATGCACACCAGTGGGAACAGCACGTGGTATGTTGTAAAACTTTACTCCTGATAAATCATTCTCACTTGGCAATATGGTGTGTTATCTAAGATACTATCATGAAAACATGGAGGTACATTTCCAAATAAAATAGATGCATTTTGTAAGTAAAGAAAACAGTATTTTTATTTTCCATCTATTGTATGTTTTTTCCTTTTTTTCTTTTTGATCTAGGACAAGGGCTAAAACATGATTACACTTCATAAAAGGATCCAGGGGATATTAAAACTCTTATGGGGGTGCCTGGTGGCTCAGTCCGTTAAGCATCCAACTTAGGCTCAGGTCATGATCTCACAGTCCCTGAGATCAAGCCCCGTGTCAGGCTCTGTGCTGACAGCGTGGATCCTGCTTGGGATTCTCTGTTTCCCTCTCTCTCTGCCCCTCTCCCCACTCACACTATCCCCCCTCCCAAAATAAATAAACATTAAAAAAATTTAAAAAAAAACCCTCTTCTTATAAACACAGCTTCTACTTATCCATGAATGCATCATTATTATTTTTACTACAAAATTATTTTGTCTTTACATATAATAAAACCCACCTACCCCATCGTGGATCCTAGGTCAGTTAGGAGTTGGAAATTATTTCATGAATAAGCAAATACATCTGAAATATGGTGAGAGTAACAAGTATAGAAATAAAAGCATATAAAAAACATGTATAAATATAAACCTCTATGACATTCATTAAGAATGATTTCAAGGAGGGGCACCTGGCTGGCTCATCTGGTAGAGCATGTGACTCTTGATCTCAGGGCAGTTAAGTTCAAGCTTCGTGTTGGGTGTAGAGATTCCTTAAAAGTAGAATCTTTAAAAACATTAAAAAAATAGGGGCACCTGGGTGGCTCAGTCGGTTGGGCGTCCGACTTCAGCTCAGGTCACGATCTCGCGGTCCGTGAGTTCGAGCCCCGCGTCGGGCTCTGGGCTGATGGCTCAGAGCCTGGAGCCTGCTTCCGATTCTGTGTCCCCCCCTCTCTCTGCCCCTCCCCCGTTCATGCTCTGTGTCTCTCTGTCTCAAAAATAAATAAACGTTAAAAGAAATAATAATTTAAAAACATTAAAAAAAATAAAATGACTTTGAAGAGCATGTACTGTGCATTGGTCACTTGACTAGCTGCTGGAGATTGAGCAGTCAGTAAAATAGACCCTCGTGGAGCTTACCGTAAAGCACAAAGGATAAATATAATGCACAGTGACATGTGTTAGGAGAGAGAAGAGTGAGACGCAGGCAGATCATGGGATACAGGCTACCAGAGCGCAAGCACAGTTGAAATGAGAATACGGACAGTGAATTGACCTGGGGAGCCGATAGGCAGGGTGGACACAACGTTTACAGTGGGCGTGAAGGATGGAAAGAGAGTGTGATCAGAACTTGGAGCCTGGATGGTGGATCGCAAGGAAGAGAGTAAGGAAAGGTGGCCCAGAGGAGTTAGCGTCCAGATTGTGCCGGGCTTTCTACATGAAAAGACTTTGAATTAAGAATGGAGGTTGCCAGAGGCATTTCCAGCAAGTTAGGGCCATCACTGGGTTTGAGGTTTAGAAACATTGTTTTGGCTGCAGCATAGAAAGTGGAATGAAGAGACAGGGTGTGAAATGGTGAGATGGTCATAGAGGCAGCAGTGCTGGGTGGACACAGACAATCCTGGGTGATGAACAATGAAACCCTAACCAAGGAGCCACTCGAACATGTGGGAGTGTAGTGGATACTGTAGAACGTGTTTGTGTGGGGTATTTGGGGCCTGGAAGGACAAGTGGCAGAATCAATGAGTGAACTGTGTATGTTCTCTAAGATGGCCCTAAAACAATGTTTTTAGTAAAAATTAAGCCGTGATTAATAAGGTTCGTATTTTTTGCTAAGTTCTAAATCTGAGATTTCAGAGTGTCACAAAAATATAAAACCAGAAGGGACATTAACAATGATCCAATCCTATGGCCTTTGTTTCTCATTAAGGTTAAATAACGTACATAGGGTTTTAAAGCTGGTTTCTACTACAACTGAAACAAAAATATCTTCACCAGGGAAGAGAGTGCATTTAAAAGCTGTTATAGTACTTGCTGTCTTTTGAAACTAAAGAAATCTTGCAGAAACTTTAAAATATTCTTCCGTGGTTTCGAGAACCATAACATAAAGTGGAAACACATGGAAGGAAACATCCCCATTGCATCAGAAATAGTTGTGATATGTGAACTGCTTTTACTCTAAGTGTTTTCAGCATGTGGTGCTCTTCATAACAACAACAAATAACAAAATTATAATAATGCAGGTGGTACTGGAACCTTTTACACCCCAAGTGAATTCTTGCAATGTATGAAAGGATTAGGGCACAATTGTCATCACTGATAAGAGATTAGTGTTTCTCCGCTCATCGTTCTTCTATGCACCTGACCGAATAACAAGCTGGAGAAATGTGAAGAAAGGATGGAGTTATCCATCTTTGATGGACTAGGGACCAGCGTTAGCTGGAAGAAGGATAAGCTGACAGTGAGAGCATTCTGTGAACAGGGGGACCGGGGCAGGGAAATGCACCAAGGAAGGTGTGGATCTCTGCATTTGCCTCCAAAGGAGGTTGTGCAGAAAAGCACAAGTTGATGACCGC
This sequence comes from Neofelis nebulosa, assembly GCF_028018385.1. NCBI lineage: Eukaryota > Metazoa > Chordata > Mammalia > Carnivora > Felidae > Neofelis > Neofelis nebulosa. The sequence continues at coordinate 3,816,013 of NC_080784.1, read as the reverse complement.
CATCCGGAGCACATGGGTCAGGATGCATGGGTGGACCACAGGGACCTCCCTAAGTGATGAGACAGGGTGAAGAACTGGAAAATTCTGAGCAGGAAGACATACATATGTGTCATGCTCATGAGCAAGTTGCTTTTAGGGTGGAAAAAGTAGGTCTTCTGACAGTGTGGCAGACAGCAGGGGATGGGCTTCATGGGGAGACAGAGTGCATTTCTGCTACTCAGGATGGAGTTGACCATGTGGAGTGATAACAGTGTGAACCGTGCACTCAGCCTTGCCAGGACTAATGGTCCTTGACCCTCAGGCAGAACATAGGTGAGTGTTGTTGACAACAGACCAAAGCATAGGCTCCCTTCATCCACCCTAATCACCAGCACCCCTTCCTGTGCTCTCCTGTGGTAACTTGCTGGTCCAGGACAACCTTCCCTCTCTTAAAAGATGGGGGAGTTAAGGATCAAGCTTGGGCCCTCCAGAGAGCGGGAGGAGAATTAGACACTTGAACTTGTCCAACAAGTGAGCACTTGACAACTCCCTCCTGTGTTCTGACAAACTTGTCATCACCAGAAGCTCCATTTTCTTCTTCATGTGTGCTGACTACTCCTTCTCACCCAACTCTGACAATCCCCAACCCACGACAGACCCCCAGGCTTCCATCGTCACCATTAGCAAGGGCCTTCTTGTCCTCACATGGTCGGAGAATTGGTGGAATAAACAAACCAGTTGCCCAGGAACTGTATGCTACTCTAATCAGAGAGTAATTCTCCCTCTGGGCCTCATAAAAATAATTTTTCACCAAATTGCAAACAGTGCTCTCAAGAGTCTTTTTAGGAAACATTTATCAAAGGAGCTTCCTCCTTTTGACGATTCTCAGCATCTGCCAGGGGAGTGATTTCGAAACCGAAGTCAGTTAAGTAGAAAACCTTTGCCAGAGAAAGTAAAAGCGACCGATCTTGACCTAAGGAAGGACTCGTGTACTCTACAATAATTTCACGTCATGGGAACGACAATTTATAGATATCGTGTCTTTTATTCACACTCATGTTAGTGTGTCGGGGCTGTCGTAACACACACCACACGTTGGGGGCTTACGTGTACGTCCTCATGGTTGCACGGTTATAAGTCCAACATCACAGTGCCGGAAGCTTTGATGTCCTCTGAGGCCTCCCTTCTCAGCTTTCAGGTGGCTGTCTTCTCCCTGAGTCGTCACAGAGCTTCCTCTCCATGTGTGCCTGGCCCTAGGGTCTCTTCCTCTTCTTAGAAAGACACCAGTCCAGGAGCACCTGCTTCGTAGTTTCCAAAACTCAGTGGGTGAAGTGTCCGACTTCGGCTCAGGTCATGATCTCACAGTCCATGAGTTTGAGCCCCACATCGGGCTCTGTGCTGACAGCTCGGAGCCTGGAGCCTGCTTCTGATTCTGTGTCTCCCTCTCTCTCTGCCCCTCCCCTGCTCATGCTCTGTCTCTCTGTGTTTCAAAAATAAATAAAAACATTAAAAAATTTAAAAAAAAAAAAGAAAGAAGAAAGACACCAGTCCTAGGGAATCGACCTTAGTTACATCTCTAAAGGCTCCACCTCCAAATATGGCCACATTGAGGGTTAGGGCTTCACCATAAATTGTGCGGGGGCGGGGGGTGTATATAATTCATTCCATAACAACTCTGAATAACTATTGATTAACAGTTAATTCAGTATGGTATTCCCTGATAATTGCCTGCTGTGCTGACATCCTGTGTTGCCAGTTTAGGACAGAGCCGTATCCTTGGGTAAGATGACATTATCTTATAAGATGAAATGTCTAACAAGAACACATGCCTGAACAGATGATGTGCCAACTCTGAAGAGATGACCTAATAAAGTACCCGTGGGCGGTGCCAAGATTCTCCAGAAGCAATTTGCTATTTGCTCTAATGCACAGATAATTGGATAATCAAGTGCCCAAATGTTGTGCCTAATTGTAGAGCAAAGTTGAAAAAAAGTGGCCTAGACGGTGTTTAGATTATTCATAGCTAAATGCCCATTTCAATCACAAAATAATCTCTGCAAACTGGGCACAAGCCATTGATCTCAGTAGATATAATAGACATAGGATGCTTATCTTTGGTAAAAATTACCTATGGTAAAAATTAATAAGCAATACGTAGTCAAGGAAGTAATGTCCAATATCTATCTAGGACAGCGGGTATAGGGTACTTATGTCTAACAAGTGTGACTTCCTATCTCTGAGAAAAACTGGCTGTGAAACATACTTGGAAGAATTAGTGACTTTGTATTCTATGTCTGCTAACTAGAAGCCCGTGGAATGTTCTAAGAAATGGTGCCTTTCATTTCGGTACAGTTAATCTCCTTAGGAAAAAACTTGATAACAGGGCCAGTAATTTACTAAACCTATTTCGTAGTTTCCAAAATTAAAAATTCTTTTTATTTGGCCCTTGAATATGCACCTCTTTCTTTTCTATATGGACAGCCATCCATATGTGCTTTCAAGCCCATGAAATTAGAAATCAATTGGAAGTTAGCCAGTGAAAGAGTACCTGTGAATTGCCATCTACTCCAACAAAAGTAGCCTTGGACCCCCCTGATTTTTATGGCAGGATGAAGAAAGAAAAAGAAATCCCCATGGCACCTGGGTGGCTCAGTCAGTTAAGTATACAACTTTGGCTCAGGTCATGATCTCACAGTTTGTAGGTTCATGCCCCGTGTCGGGCTCTGTGCTGACAGCTCAGAGCCTGTAGCCTGCTTTAGATTCTGTGTCTCCCTCTCTCTCTGCCCCTCCCCCATTCCTGCTCTCTCTCTCTCTCTGTCTCTCTGTCTCTCTCTCTCAAAAGTAAATAAAAAATTTAAAAAAAGAAAAGAAAAAGAAATCCCAAATGGTTTTGATTCATTATATCCTGAAGCACTCTTGTTTTTTCTTTTTACGTAATTTGTTATTTTTCTACCTATGTGAAAATCATTTTGATCATATTCACACTTTGTCTCAAAACACGTTTACTTTTATATTTACTTGCCTTAGTTATTTAACTCCCAACTTATTCCCAAAAGAATTTTTAAAAACTTATTTCTACTTTTTTTTCCCTGAAAACTAAATACAGGGTAGCAGCATAGTTCAACACTGCACTGGTGAACAGAGCCACACATATTAGAAAGGATTTTCTTTCTGGGAGGTGATTTTGTTCCCACTGAGATGATATTTTTGGTAGGAATTCAATTTTTAATTTTGCTAACATTCTGTGGCAGACTTTGTGGATTATCTATGAAAATTATCATTTATTAAAAAAAAAAACAAACACCTGACTTTTTTTTCCCCCTACACTGTGGAGTCTAACATGACATTTCCTGGATCTTTCAAGGTAGGAATGACCCAGGTGAGTTACAGGGGACAAAGACAAGTGAACACATAGAGCCTCTGGAAAGTTTTGGGGTATTTTTGTTTTTTTGTGTTTTTTGTGCATGTGTTTATGGTTTTTAAAGAGAAAACCCAGCTCACCGCCCTTGTGGGAAGCCTGGACTCTCCACCTCCTCCTGCCTTGAGACGTGGCAGCCACTTTGTGCCACGAGACCGCACCCCTCACGATGTTGGCCTGTGAGTCCAGGGGGCGGGCGTCTGCAGAGCATGTGGACTCTCACCAACCTAACCCATATGCCACTCTGCCCTCCAGCCTCCAGGTGCGTGAGGAAAAGGAAATGCTCGCGAGTTCAAGCTAGCGTTCATTGAAGCGTTTTGTTCCTCACAGCCGAGGGCAGTCCTCATCAAATGAGATTCACAATGTTTAGTGACACTAAGTGTCGTCATCTGGCCTGTGAGAAAGAGAGTGTTGTGGTGTGTGAGGTGACCTGGCTGTGTCCGTGCTGGTGTGACTTACGGGTATGTTTATCGCACACGTTGAATCGTTTCCATGTGATTATTTTTAAGCAGGCATATAGAATAAATCCACTTTGGTGTTTCTCTTTTTGCATCAATCTTGGCTTTAGTCCAAATTAAGGGCCGTTCTTGGGAAACTATTCCAGTTGCCCTTTGATAGCACGCATGCTGTGTGCTTGTTTATGAAATGCTTATTACCAGGGGTCAGTCTAAATCAGTCTTTTTTTTTTTTTTTTGGATATTCTATATCTTCGTTCTGGTGCGGACACGCTCGAGGGAAAGGCCTGCTGGGTGAGAGATGAGGGGGTGAAATTCTGCATGTTCCCTGTCCAGACGCCTGCTAGGTGCTGCGTGCCAGTGGGGTCCCGTGTTTTGTCGTCTTGAAAACTCCATCCTCTCTCATCCTTCTGCCTCCAGTCCTGAGGGAGGCCCTGTCCTGCTTGGCAGCTGTCCCTCCTTCTGCCCAGGCTCTGTGTTCGCAGTGCAGCTAAATGCTTCGTTGGGAAACACTAGAATTTGTGAGTGGGAGGGGCGGAGCTCCCCGTGATGCTGCTGTGTGGGCAAGTATGGGAACTGCTGATTTCAAGAAACCAGAATGCAGAGGCCAAGGCGAGAGAGGGGCCTGCTTAATTTTGCCAGAATTAAGACTGCCTCACTCTTTAAAAATGCAGTTGATAATGTCTCAATCTCAAAGCTTCTAGTTAACAGGAAAAACATCGTAATACAGATGCATCTTTAAAATTATCAGATATTGCATTCTGTAATGATAATACAGGGCCAAATGATGTAAGGATCAGCTTTACCTAAAGTTCTAAAGTTGAAGGGCTTGGGGCGTCCGGGTGGCTCAGTCGGTTACGCCCTGACTTGGGCTCAGGTCATGATCTCAAGGCCATGGGTTTGACCCATGCGTGGGGGCTCTGTGCTGACAGCTCGGAGCCTGGAGCCTGCTTCACATTCTGTGTCTCCCTCTCTCTCTGTCCCTCCCCTGCTCGTGCTGTCTCTCTCTCTCTCTCTCTCTCTCTCTGTCTCTGTCTCTCAAAAATAAACATTAAGAAAAGAATGTAAAAAAAAAAGAAAAAGAAGGTAGAAGGGCTTTTTCCTTCCTTTTGGACCTGTCACATCCTGAAAACAGGGCCAGTAATGCTGGTGTTGGTCAAGAGGGTGGACATTGACATTAACGTTGCAAGGAAGTAGAATGTGTCCTGAGCGACAGCTCCTTAGCACCCGGGGGAAGGTGGCAGCCACTGGCCCTGGACACGGAGTGTGGGCGGCTCCACTGGGTGCTGCCCTTGGCTGAATTGCTCCGGACCCAGCCCAGCTGCACAGTCAGCATCTCTACGGTGGCTCTGAGGCAGCCTTTCTTTCCCATGACCTGCGGGGTGAGCGCTCGGGGCGAACACGGTTTCCTTTCAGCCGCTTGCTTTGATTTTAAAGACCTATGATGCCCAGTACCAACTTGAGGATATCTTTGCCATGATAGATACCTCGCCAGGAGTGTTATGGTGGTCATCCATCCGTCTGTTCAAATTATTGCACTGTAGACTTCTGGAAGATAATTATTTTTCACCCTAGTAGCTTAGCTAGTAATTTTGGAAGAGTACCAAAGAGACTAATACATGAGATAGAAGATCTGTGACTTAAACCTCCATTCTCAGTGGGGCACCCTTTCCTGTAACACATGTCGCCCACCAAGTGTATCTAAAGGGGTTGGTAGAAGTTAACATCTTCAGGATAATTTAGGATTGGAGTTGTTGGCAACAAAGAAGCAAAAATCCATTCAGTGGATACCTCTAAGTTGTATTTTATTGTATGGTGGCGTTTAGGTGCCTTCTCTCCAATATTTATTACAGCATGAAATGTTTCACAATAAATTAGGAAACAACTGGCCATTCCCTGTGGTTTCTGTAGCTCTCACAGTATGATTATAAGAAAGCATGATGAAAGGACCATATCCCCGTCAGGGTCTAGAGGTTCTGTGTCGCCTGGTCCTTGACCCGCTCGTTGCTTTTGTGTTTTGCTCGTCTGGCCCTTTATCACCGGACTACAGTCACTCTTGGCGTCTGGCTGTTCCTCAGCCCTGCCTGGCGGATTCCCCACTCAGCCCCGTGCTTTGGTTCTGTCTTCTGTCCATGCAGGGTTCTTCTCTCTTCCACTCGCAGACGCATCCTCCCTTCACATCTGTGCTCGAATGTGTGCTTTGCAGAGAGTGTCCCTGGATCCTCCACCCGAAACAGACCACCGCGGTCTGTGTTCCCTCTTACCCCCCGTCCTCTCTTTTCAGAACATTTATCAGAGTCTGACATATTTCATACTATTTGTTTATTTTATGCTGAGTGCCCCGAGCTGCAGTCTTCACAAGATCCATGATTTGGTGTGTTTTCTTGTTTCTTACACCTTACAGCTAGAACAGTCCATGTACTGTGCGCCAAGATATCAGCCACAGACTAAGACATTGGGCAAAGCCTAGTAGCTCTTTGTAGGGAACAAAACAAGTCAGCCGTCTGTCTTATAGCTAGAAGCCTGGTCAGACATCCCAGAAGGTCTGTAAAAGAACAAAACAATACCAGCATCCACTTTGTTTCAGGCACTGATTTTAGGACTGGGAAATACAGAGAAAGATATGGATTCGTCATCTTTCTGCAAAAATTTGCAGTGTGATGGGACAGAAAGACAGGTTCGCAACTCAAATCCATCCTGACTGGATTAGTTCTAAAATGTCTACAAAAAAAAGGACCCGGCAATTCTAGAACAGGGAGCCAGACCTGGGCTGTGGGGATTTGAAGAGGCTTTAATGAGGGCGGCGCCACGAAAGGAGAAGAGGAGGTGTCTTAGATGGGGGTGGGGGACACCAGAACGGAAGGATGCCCGGTGGCACGAGAGATTCTGGAGTGTTCAGTATGCCTCTGGCCTGAATGTGAGCGCCCTTCACGGAAAGGCAGAAATTTAAGTTGAAGACGCGCACTGTATTGGGGGCATGCGCGCTGACTGCATGCTGCTGGGTCCCTTTACGACATACAGGCAGCTGATCGGTGGGTGTACCCGCAGGTGCACGCCTGTGGGCTGGTTGAGGAGGACAGGACATTCCGTGGAGTGTTGAAGAGAGGATACAGAAGTGAGAGTCAACACCATGGCACCCCGACGTGTCAAAAATATCGTGTAGATAGGGTTTGATAAGGGGCCCTGCGGCAAGGTACTCAGCTGTGTGAAGGAGCCCAGGGGAACTGGGCTGTGACTGGAGCGAGCGTTCGTTCCCCTGTGCTTCTGTGCCCTGTGCTGGGGCCATGCAGGTGTACATGCAAAGGTGAGTAATCAGCCAGGCCTCCGTTAGCTGTGCGCCGCCCCGTGTGCAAGTGTCGGAGGGCAGCTGTGCTCTCGTGGGTCGGGAGGCTTGCGTTTCATTCAACAGGGTTGCCTTTTGTAGATCAGAAACTGTCCAACGACTGACAAGTTCGTAGCGTTCATCTCCGTGTTCCTCATGACCGTTCTCAGAAATTCACCTCTAAGTCACCTGTGCTCGTCTGGTGGCACCGCTCTGTTTTCCAGTATCTGGTCCAGAGTGATACCCCGTTTGTGCAGACGTTTTATTCTCTCCAGAAAGACCACACGGGCTTGCCACAGCAAGAGTCCCCCTGCCAGGCTCACTGTCAGTCTTGCTGTTTGGCTCCCATGCCATCTAATGCCCGTTTGTTGGTAAAAGCAAAAACGCTCAGATAAATTAAAAGAGCAAATAGTGGGGCGCCTGGGGGCTCAGTTGGGTAAGCGTCCAACTTGGGCTCAGGTCGTGACCTCGCAGTTTGGGAGTTGGAGCCCCTCTTCGGGCTCTGTGCTGACAGCGCAGAACCCAGTTCAGATTCTCTATCCCCATCTGTCTCTGCCCCTCCCCCCTTCGCGCTTTCTCTCTCAAAAATAAACAAACATTAACAAAGATAAAAGAGAAAATGATGAACCCAATTACTCATTTGTTATGTAAACATTTACAGGTCTAATATACCCAATAAAACGCGTTAGAGATGAATGTTAAGTATGTAGTGTCAATAGAATTGTTTTAGGTGAAGTTTTAAAATATCCTTCGAAAATAAATCATAAAATTCAGAAAACTTAATACGGAAAAATTAAAATGAAATAATAGGATGTAGTACTTTTAAAGGTTCTTGTCAAGAAGAAGGAAAACGGGCGCCTGGGTGGCTCAGTCGGTTGAGTGACCGACTTCGGCTCAGGTCATGATCTCACAGTCCGTGGGTTCGAGCCCCGCATCGGGCTCTGTGCTGACAGCTCAGAGCCTGGAGCCTGCTTCCGATTCTGTGTCTCCCTCTCTCTCTGCCCCTCCCCGACTCATGCTCTGTTTCTCTCTGTCTCAGAAATAAATAAACATTAAAAAAAAAAAAGATTAAAAAAAAAAAGAAGAAGGAAAACACATCAATAGGAATGTCATAGAGTCCCCAGTAGAAGGCTGATACCGATAAACAGTATCAGAGAAGAAGTGAAGAAATAATCACACCTAATATTTCCTCAAGTTCCATTTCTAGATTGATAATTTGGAAGAGATCTTTTGACCAGCTTTTTTGTTTGTTTGTTTGTTTTTTGTTTTTGTTTCGTTTTGTTTTTGGTCTGTAGGGACTTCAGTCTTTCGACTGATAAACTGTCACAAAAGCCTCTCAAGGTCATCTTTGACATCTTACATTTCGTTGCGTATGGAAACAGGTTTCCTGCAGTTGCTATATCAGTGTCAACACTGATTATTCATCTTCCATTTGTTCCATAGTTTCACAAAAACTATGTGAAGTAGGCGCAGATTCTCAAGGGAAGGCAGTGTGACCTCCAAGGGGAATTTCAAAACCCCGTGTGGATTGTGTCACGCTCATTTGGGGGCAAGAGCGGGCTCAGTGTGTTGGGGTCGCGCGTGCAGAGTGACCCCTCGCACCTCCTCCAGATGCAGCTACACTGGTGTAATCACGGGCCACAACCACACTTCTCCCGTGGCTGAAGAAAAAGTCCTACTAGCGCTCACACCTGCTGACCCCACACCACGCTGTCTGGCCACTAATCACTGGTCTCTACGGAGCACCTAGTAAGGACGCGTCAGACACGCGGCGGCCTTGCATCTGGACCCACGAAGGTCGGCATCTTTGGTGGAAGTGAATGACCACAGGACTGTCTTCACCCCAGCAGGAGGGGCACAGTGGCCTTCATCTGCGCCCACACCGCGGGTCTAACCACAACCGTGCGGTGTCCTAGCACTCCACTCAGGAGTTCTTGGAATCAGTTAATGTAGGAAACAGCATTATCCCAACGTGACATCGTTTATTTCCTTGTAAGAAGGAACCGCAGATTTTGGAACCGCAGATGCACAACCGATGTCTGCGAGTCCAAGGTTTGCTCACAATCGTATAATGGCTAAAACTTTGAGCCCTATATGCTGGGTATGTTGTGTGAATTATGTCGTTTAACCCCCTCATCTGTCCTTTGAGGTAGGCAGTGGTCGCTGATGATGTGTAAACGAGGCTTTTGAGAGACTGAATTGCTCATGGTGGCCACTCAAAGGCCAGGAGGCCCAGAATCAAGTCTGGCATCCTGACTACTCCTGACCTCAGGGCTGTGTCCTTTGCCAGGACCAGGGGGTGCTCAGCCCCTACCCGACTGAAGGCCCACGAACTGCAAGCTGGGTTTTGTTATAAACCATTGCTGTGAACTGCCTTTGATTCATGTCGGAAAAAAAAAAAAAACAAAAAAACAAACAACTTGGTTCAAGGCATCTCGAGTGTTGAATTCAAGTAAACCCACTCGTGGCTCAGTTCAAGTCAAGTCACACGACTTGAACTCCAAGGTCTGTCCTTAAGAAAACAGGTTCTCTGGGTGATTTCTTTGGCCTGCGTTGCACCCAGGAACACTTCTGTTCCCGTGGATCTGTCACTATAAGGGTCACCTTCTTTACTGGAGAGCCCGGGAGGTTAGCGGAGCACCCTGGACCTGTGACCCTACACCTGTTTTTGTTTCCTGCTCTTATGCTTAAGAAAACAGGTGTGACCGTATCCCATATACTGGAAGTCTTAACAGCATTATGATAGTACGGGCTGATTCCACTGCTTTGGTATGCCTGAACTCTCAGAAGCACAGTTTCTCCTCTCGTCACTGGGTGTGTGTATACGTTCCACATACAGTAGGCACGATCCTCAAGACCATCCAGCAACCCAGTCCTGTGCCATTCTACAGACATCCTCCAAAATTGTGAACTGGATTAGAAAGTAGTTAGATTGCTAATAAAACCTAAGTTTGAGTTTGTGCTTGGTCGGTGCAAGAAATTAGAATAAGCCCATGACAGATTTCAGAAGGCAGACCCAATTGGTGCATTTTGGATGTGTGCGTGGAAACCATCCCATGCGTCTTGAAATTCGCTTGTCTCCCTCCCTGCGCTCAGAGAATGTTTACACTTGTATTCTGCTCAGCTCCTATCTCATCCTAAAACCCTGCAACACCTTCTTCCCAGGGCAAAACACACAAAAACCCAACAGGCTGCTCAGGGGGGGGTCCCTCCCTTCCTTTCTAGCGATCGGTGCCCGCTACACTGGGCTGGTATCTCTTTCTTAGAAGGGCTGATTTCAGGCTTCCCTCAGGATATTTATACCTTCTCTTTCCTCCCCCATCTATTATTGTGTAATCCTTTGAACGTCTCCACTTTGCTTCAAACCCCACCTATCGTGATCTGAAACTCATATACATGTGAAACTTTCATGGTTTCCCTCCATATAATGTGAGCCCCATGAGTGTGAGAATTCTGTCTTGTTTGCTCAGTAACCTCAGTACCTAGAACAGGGCCTGACACATAGTTTGCTCTCAAAAACTATTTCTGTGTGAGTAAATAGCCTATTTTATTTAATAGATTCTGTGTAGTTAACACTTAAGACGGAGGTGCGGTTGAAGTCTATGTATACATACTCCTGGTGTGTTTGTGTCCCTATTTCATTACAGTTGTGTTTTCATGAAAAGGGGCTTGATTCTGCCCATTTTCTCTTCATCCAGAGACCATTAATATATTCGCTTTGTTTCATAAACGAGTCTTAAGATTGAGGGAAGGAATATTCAAATACATTTATTGACTTAAATATTCAGTAGCGAATGAACAATCTTGTATTGTTTACATTAAAAAAAACCAGACAGATGAAAACATAATAGCTGTTTACATTTTAACGGCAGGGTGCAGGAGGCGCGTGGGCCGGAAGAGGCATCTATGTATGAATTGTAGCATTTGCGTCACCAGCATCCGTGTAACTGTCCGTCTCCCTTAGGAGACAGTACATTAAATACCTTTCTCTCAAGTTCACGTACCTTTTTACCCCCAGGCTTTTGTAATTAAATGTTGATGAAACGAGCATGCTTTGGAAACTCTTAACAAAAACTACGTGTAGACCAGCAGAAGGAACCACTCGCTCACTTTCTGAATTGTTGACAAATGTTCACTGCATGTTTTGTTTTTTGACCGCTCGTTTTTCTCTCCCATTTTCAGAAATCGAAAAGGGAGGATGCGGGGACCCTGGGGTCCCCGCCTATGGGAAGCGGACTGGCAGCAGCTTCCTGCACGGGGACACCCTCACTTTTGAGTGCCAGGCGGCCTTCGAGCTGGTGGGGGAGAGGGTCATCACGTGCCAGCAGAACAACCAGTGGTCGGGGAACAAGCCCAGCTGTGTGTGTGAGTACTGTGCCCTGGGGGGCCGGGCAGGGGCCGGGGCAGGGGACAGAGAGGGCTGCATGCCAGGCACAGGCAGGGGACAGAGACGGCTGCTGTCAGCATCTCTAGGGAGAGCCTCAGGGACCAGAAGGGGCAGGGGCGTTGTCCAGTGCCCACTCCCTCGCTGTCCTCACTCAGGTAAAAGCGGCCCGTGACGTGGGTACCTCTTTCAGAGCATGTGGAGCCCAGGGCTCTCTGTAGAAAGAACGTTTTGTGCAGAAAGCTTTGGCTCCCTCCAGGGCTCCCGCAGGTGGCCCGAGTGAGACCTCCCCAAGCACCCGTCTTTATGACTTTGCTGATGCCACACCAGGGACACATCGCTGGTGAGCCCTGCTGGTGTTCACTCGGGTTTCGGTCCAAGAACTGCCTGCTCCTCGTAAGTCAAACGTTTGCACTTCATGGCAGTTTAAAAGCAAGATTTATTTGGTAACCAGATGTAGCTTGGCCTGGACAATGTGGGAATAAATCCAACAGGTGTCCTCCAAAAAAGTCACATGTGTACATACATGCACGTGTGCATACACGTACGTAAACTGGTTTCAGGTACACAGCCTTAAGAGATAAATGTCCCAAGAGATTTTTATATTATCCACCCAAACCATTGGTCTGCTCCTCGGAGTTGTTACGTATTAACTGGTACCCGTAACTGATAAACAGTAAATAACCTGAGAAACTGCACTTTAAAGGCAAACATAAAATGTAAAGAGAAAGGTCGTCCTAGAAGACTAAATAGCACAGATACTATTTTCCGGAAATTGTGCCTGTGACACAGACATGCCTTTTCATATGACTGTTTGCTCCTCTGAAGGCAGAAAGCTTTAACTAGAAATTCTAATATTTGCCCCAAGTGCCCGTGAAGTCGGGGAGGATGATCTCTGCGTCAAGCCTCTGCCCGATCATTTGGCTCTGGTGGTGGTGCGTCCAAAGGGATCGTGTCTTTCCGACTCAGGGGAAGTGGGAGTGTTCAGGTTCAGAATTGCCAGTTGACCAGTCGGACGCTGCCAGCCCTGCGTCCACAGCAACCAGCTGCAGGTGCCCCTTACTGGGATCTATGCAGACCTGTTTGAAAGTGCGCTTGTGTCTTCCCAGTCTCGTGTTTCTTCAACTTCACTGCGTCGTCGGGGATCATCCTGTCCCCCAATTATCCGGAGGAATACGGCAACAACATGAACTGCGTTTGGTTGATCATCTCTGAACCCGGGAGCAGGATCCACCTCATTTTCAACGATTTTGACGTGGAGCCTCAGTTTGACTTCCTGGCGATCAAAGACGATGGGATTTCTGACCTAACAGTCCTCGGCACTTTCTCGGGCCACGAGGTGCCCTCCCAGCTGGCCAGCAGCGGGCACATCGTCCGCTTGGAATTTCAGTCTGACCACTCCACCACCGGCAGGGGGTTCAACATCACTTACACCAGTAAGCCTGCTGCCACCCGCCCCACCCCCACATGTCCAGGCCCCCTGGCCACACGTGTCCGGGCCCCCTGACCACACGTTTCCAGGCCGACTCTTCAGAGGCTTTACAGTGATACGTAGCATAGTGACAGGACTGAACTTCCCTCTCTTCCTTCCTTCTTTCCATCCGTGCGTTCATCCATCCATCCATCCATCCACCCACCCCCCCCCCCCCACCTACCCATGCATCATCCTCCACACAAAAACTACTGTAGTAAATGGATTGAGCCATTTGGGCTCAGGAGCCGTGGATTAGAACACCAATACTTGATATATATACTTAGTGAATTTTGGTTAGACACCTTTTTTCTTTCTTTTTTTTTGTCGCAGGGCCCTCATTTGCAAACCAGATTGTATTTAAGAACATCTACTTAAATGTGTTAAATGAATAAAGTAAGGTAACAATGTTAAATATGAGTTATAAATCATAATTTACTGGCTGCCTACTTCTCTTAGGCTCTGTGCTTAGGATTTGCCAGTAATTATTTCATTTAATATTACAGAAAGTCTGGGATATAGGTTGGGCATTCCTTATCTATGAATTAAGATATCTCATCAGATCATCAGAATATCTGCCAGAGGGCAGATAAAAAACACAAGAGCCAGGATTCTAACCCAGATGTGTCTGAACCAAAATCATTTCTAGCACCTGCCATATTTCTTGTTTTTCTTAGTGCATGCACAAAGTGCTTTCAAACTGTGCGATGTAGTGTAGACGATAGTTGTATATATTTATCCAAGTCTTCGTTGTTTCTGTCTTACTAGATATCACTATCCTGTCTGCTTAATGCATTTATCTATCCGTAAGTGTTTAACTGAAATTCAGGACAATAAATCACTTTATTAGTAAGCTTGTTTCTTCCTTTTTAAATATACCTACTTAATAGTCTAGTATTTTAATTATATAATTATATAATTTTTTTTTTTTCCTTTTTAGCATTTGGTCAGAATGAGTGCCATGATCCTGGGATTCCCATAAATGGGCGACGTTTTGGGGACAGATTTCTACTTGGGAGTTCGGTTTCTTTCCACTGTGACGATGGCTTTGTCAAAACCCAGGGGTCGGAGTCTATCACCTGCACCCTGCAGGATGGAAATGTGGTCTGGAGCTCCACAGTCCCCCGCTGCGAAGGTACGGGTCTGCTCTCGTTCACCAGTTATTTTCCTTTGAAACGGTGACCTAACCTAACCAACAAGCGGACGCACAGCTGGGTTGGTTTCCCCGGGCTGATGTCACAGAGGACCGCACACCTGGTGGCTTAACAAATAGACATCTGGTGTCTCAGGGTCCTGGAGGCCGAAAGTCCGAGGGCACTGTCAGTAGGGCTGGTTCCTCCTCAGCTCTGAGGGAGAATCCGTTCCAGTTCTGTCCCAGTTTGGGGGGGCTGCTGGTGTCTCCGGAGTTCCTTGGCTGCCAGAAGCATCACCCCAGCTTTCTCCATGGAGAGCTCCTACGTTGCCAAATGTGTCCTCTTTCTGATGACACCAGTCACATTGGATGAGCGCCGTGCTCATAAGCCACCCTGGCTGATTATGTCTGCAAGGACCCTGTTTCCAAATAAGGTCACAGCCTCAGGTGCTGGAATTAGAAATCCCAAATGTAAACTGGGGGTGGGGGCGGGCATAATTCAGCCTGTGACAACAGCACGGGTTTCAGGAGCCATGTTGTTTTGTGGCTCTTCGTGGAGCTGATGCAAATACTGCACAACTACTTTTCTTCTTGACATTTCTCCTCTGGTGAACCAGGAAGGAAAACTAGAGGGGGTCGGAAATGGGGAGGATAGCACCTCCAGTGTTTGGTCAGGTAAAAAGTATTTACTCAGAATATGTACTCAACACCCCATCAGAATGGCCCATACAAAACGAGCTAAGGTAAGAAAAGCTGTTTTAAAAAAACTTACCTCTGGTAAATATCAGGAACTACATTTTAAGTAGACTTCTTTTAAAGAGCACTTTCAGGTTCACAGCAGAATTGAGTGGAAGCTGTGGGTATTTCCCATATACCTCTCACCCCACAAATGCACAGCTTTCCCAGTGATCAGCATCCCCACCAGGTGGCTCATGTGTTACAACCAACGACCCCACAGTGACACGTCACCGTGACCCAGAGTCCATGGTTACATCACCGTCGCTGTTGGTGGGGCACATTCTCTGGGTTTGGACGAATGTGTGATGACACGTATCCATCATTTTAGTGCCGTGAGGGTGGTCTCCCTACACTAAAAATCCTGTGTCCCACCCCCTCACCCCTCCCCCAACTCCCAGCCCCTGCCAACCACTGATTTGTTACTGTTTCTATAATGCTGCCTTTTCTAGAATGTCACACAGTCGCAGTCATATATTATGTAGCCTTTTCAAATGGGCAAGAAATACAGATTTTAAAACAAAGGTAAAATTTGAAAACGTTAATAAGATGTATTGTTCATAAGGTTGGGAATAGCTGGCAGTTTCTGGCCATGCTATTGAGGGGACAAGATTATGGCATCATGGTACAAATTTATATGAATGGTTATACGTTTTCATTTTACTTTTTGAGCTATATAAGTTGTATTTCTGGATCAAAATTGTAAGGACATACTCAAACAACTCTGGAAAGATTTTTTTTTCAAGAATGCTCTTTGCAGTATTAAATATAACAACCAAACGTGCAAATAATTCAACTTTAAACAACAGAGAATCAGATAAATCATCACTCGCTCATACACCGGGATGCGTGCATCGTTAACACAGATTGTACCGTCGAAGATGTTCATCATGTGGTGTTCATCGTAGGAAAGACCAGATGATACGACCACTTGTGTTATAATATGCCACTGTGGAGAACATATGAATATTTGCATATGTCGTGATAATAATAGTTTTTAAAAGCCTAAAAAGAGAGTATACAACAAAATGTTGATCACAGTTACAGGTGAATTTTTCCACTGTTTATTTTTTAGTTTTTCAGTTACCATCGATCTCTAGGTGTTTATTTTACAATAAGCAAATTCAAAAAATCCTGTGTGTCAAATACAGCCGACAGTTGTGAACCTGATCTGTCTTCCCTCGTAGGTTAAGGACCTTTTTCTCCTGTCTAGAATGATCGGCCTAACGTTAGCATGAAGACAGTGTAAGCAGAAGCGGAATGTCCTGCGAAAGATGAACTGCCCAGCGGGCTGACCGCGGTGGGGCGGTGGCTTCTGTCTCCCAACCTCATCCCTCAGCCCCAGGCCAAGTTAGTGTCGTTAATCTAAGGATCAGGATTTGGTGAAAGCTCCAGAAACACGTCCTCACGTTCATACTTTCATAAAGTGCTCAAGCAGTCTGGTGAGGCTGAGCACCGCTGGGGGTGGAAAACTGGTAAATTATAGGGTGAGAGCACAGTAGTAGGATGTTCATTCTTACCTATTTTTATCACGTCTTCTAAGGGTATAGCTTTTTAAAAAAAATTTTTGTAGTGTTTATTTTTGAGAGAGAGAGAGAGAGTGAGAACACATGGTGGGGGGGGGAGGGTCAGAGAGAGAGGGAGAGAGTCCCAAGCAGGTTTCACACTCAGAGACTGACTCAGAGCTCAAGTCCATGACCCTGGGATCCTGTCTTGAGCTGATATCAAGACTTGGACACTCAACAGACTGAGCCACCCAGGAGCCCTGGAAAGAAGGGTTTTTTTGTTTGTTTTGGTTTTAAGTCAGTACTCTCTAGTCTCTGTTGTCTTCTGGCCACGATTCTCACTGTCTTTGGAGTGCTTACCTGAAAAAGGCTGTGTGCAGATGTGTTACAAGGTGCAGGGCAAATGTGTTCCTCAGCACAGTTGGAGGAAGAAAGTGGCAGATGGTGTTTCAGATAAAGTCCGACAAAGGAGAAAGTATCACGTTAAATGTGAATGGACCATTCTTTTGTTATTTGGAAGAGACCTGCAGACTCAGCTGTGGGTTGTTAACACAGAAAACTCTTAAAGGACTGGTTGATGGTGAAAGATATTTTTCTTTTTTTTTTTTAATTTACTTGTACTGAGAAACCCAATTCCTGAGTTCTGGTGACTCTCAGGGAGTGTGCATAGATACTCTGATAATCTAACTCACAAAATACCCCCAATCAATGTCCTTGCTGAAGAGAAATAGAAATGCTACTTCAGAATTGAGTGGATCTAGTTGCAAAAAAATCAAATGGAAAATAAAGGATTTAGTAACACAGGGGCGCCTGGTGGCTCAGTAGGTTAAGCATCTGACTTCAGCTCACGTCATGATCTCACAGCTTGTGAGTTCGAGCCCCACGTCAGGCTCTGTGCTGACAGCTTGGAGCCTGGAACCTGCTTCAGATTCTGTGCCTCCCTCTCTCTGCCTCTCCCCCACTCATGCTCTGTCTCTCTCTTTCCCACAGAATTAATAAAGCATTAAAATATTTTTTTAAATAAAAAAAGCAAAAAGGATTTAGTAACACAAACACATTTGAAAAGACTCAGAAGGAACATGATGTTCCTTTGAGAATATACACATTTATTGTTTTTCTCAAGGATTACTTTTTATAATCAATTATATAATTGATTATAACGTGAACCTTACAAATTACTCTAAGACCAGGCCACATACACTGATATTACAATGTAAGCATATTACACGAATAGAACCACAGGCAAATACTTTAGAGAAATTGTGTGGGAAAGCCTCAAGTCTTAAGGCATATGATACCCAGAAACCCTGTCAGAGGGAACCCTCTCTATTAAGATAATGTGATACAGGGAGCCTGTGCTAGGAGGCAAATGCCCCAGGGTTGAACAAAAAGACAAAAAGTGAAGAAATTGATTGCTAAAATTAACAAGTTAGAAAAAAAATAATGATTTAGAATATCATATCAATAAAAATCAAATGTTAGAATAATGCAAAAGTTAGTCTTTGTTAACATCAATAAAATAGACAAACCTTCTATGATTCTGATAAGAAAATTAGGAGAAAAGACAATTATAGGTATTTTAGCAAAATAGAAGAAAAATAACCATGATTACAAAAATAATAATTTGACATAATAATAAAATAATTTATTGTTACCAACAATAACTCTACATAAAGAGTGAAAGCCTCCCAATAGAGCAATTTCTTTAAGAATTATGTTTATTTATTCTGGCAGAGTTTGCTGGGTACCAACAAATCATGGGTATAAATTGTCGTCTGGATGAAAGATTTATCTGTTTATTTGTTCTGCCTCTAACCTGCCCATATATTTCAGTACAGTTCACTGTCATTGAAAACAAAACCTGGGCGCCTGGGAGGCTTAAGTCAGGTGAGCATCCAGTTTGAGCTCACGTCATGATCTTACGGTTCATGAGTCCAAGCCCTGCATTGGGCTCTGTGCCGTTAGCATAGATCCTCTGACTCCCTCTCTCTCTTTGCCCCTCCCCTGCTTGTACACATTGTCTCTCTTTCTCTCAAAAATAAATAAACATTTTAAAAAATTTAAAAAACACAAGCTAATTTTGGGGGAAAATAAGTGTACAAGAATACATCATCAACTCTATGGCAACAAATTTTAACATTCAATGAAATTGGTGATTCCCTAGCAAAGTATAAATTATCCGAAGTGACCCCCCAAAAAGTGAAAAATGTAAATAAACAAAATACCATAAAAACAGGTTTGAAAAAAAGTTTAAAGGTTGGACGTTGAAAAAGACACGAGCACCAGAGAGGTGCAGAAGGAAGGTGTCTGTCTTCCAAGTTCATAGAAGTTTTGTGTTGGGAACACTATCACAGCTGCTGTAAAATATGCACTGACTCCCCCATAATATCTTGTAGAGCCAGCATTCACGGAATATACCCCAGCCAGATAGAAAAACATAATGCCGTCGCGAAGGGCACAAACACTCAGTAATAGAGAAGAATGTGCATTCTGAAGACCTCGTTCACATATTTGCTTTTCTGTTATCACCTCTGTGAATACGAAAGTCATTAGTGTTGTTCACCAGATAAACAGAATCTCCGCCAAATCGGTTGGTTTTCTTGGCCTCAGTGGGGTTTGGTGAAACCCGTAGCAGGTCCTGGCCAGTTAGGAGTGAGTGGAAGTGACGTACACAGTGAGTGACCCTGAGCCTTTGATTGCCCCCTGCAAGACCTCGGTGCCTTAGCTCGTTCAAGAAAGGATCCCCTAGACAGGTGGCCTGTGTGAGAAATAGATCTGTCTTGTCACAGCTAATATAACTGTGTGGTTGGTGGCCTAGTATGTTGTAATCAGAGTCGGCTAATACGGCAAACTTGACTTTATCATTTAACAATTACCTATTTAATTTTGTTGACCTACAATATACAGATCAAAATATCTGTTTCATCAGGGTAAAGTGATACAAATTCTTCTAACATATACTGTAAATGTAAAGTGATCCGTAAAAGACAATATATTAATGAAATACTGGCAACGTGTGACAGTGTGAGCACCTTCCTTCCAAGAAATACAACAACTCAAAGTTTTATTTATTTTTTTAAATGTTTATTTTGAGACAGAGAGACAGACAGAGCACAAGTGGCGGAGGGGCAGAGAGGGAGAGGGAGACACAGAATCCAAAGCAGGCTCCAGGCTCTGAGCTGTCAGCACAGAGCCCGACGTGGAGCTCAAACTCATGAACCGCAAGATCATGACCTGAGCCGAAGTCAGATGCTTAACTGACTGAGCCACCCAGGTGCCCCAACAACTCAGTTTTTTTTTTTTTTTTTTTTTAGAACTTCAGTAAAGTGAAGGAAACATACAGTTTTGCATTTAGGTGGGAAATAAGCCTTATAGATGTAAAATAATTCACCACACAGATTTAAAAAGATCTCATGTATCAAACTTTTAAAAAGATCTATAATCGCTGCATGTCTTTCTTATATAGTATCTTTGGATAATTACACATGAAAGAAGTAAAATTGTTTAATTTTGCCTTTATCTTTTCTAAAAAGTATTTGCTGTAACATGTCAGGAAGCATAGGAATACAGGCTAAAAATATGAAGTTAAGGACTTAACTAGAACAAAATCCTAATGTTAATTGGTAAAGATAGGTTGTTTTTAAAATTATGATTACATAATGACGATTTTCTTTAACAACTCAAGTTCATAAAAATGACTGATTTCTTGTTATTAACTTCTAACTATACAAAAAATGCACACATCTCACAGCTTATTTTGAAAGAAAACTATACCAAGAAAAACATGATCCCCACAGCAGTCACCAGTGTTATCTGCCATTAACATATTTTTGAAATTTTTTCTCTTCTTTAAACAATTTTTTAATTAAATTTTTCCTCTTTAAACAAATTTTTTATTACATTAAAATTTTTTATTAGATTATGATACATGTACAATTTTATATCTTGATTCGCAAAATGTAATATTTTCATTGCAGAGATTTACTTACATTAACAGGATTTGAAAACATTATCTCAAATGTGTTTGTGACGTTCCGATATGTAGTCATAATCTTGTCATGTTTATTTTTTTTCGTTTGTTATTCCATTATAAGTGAAGCCACCATGATTACTTTTATAGATTTCTCTGTCAGATGTTTTTCTCCACCATCAACACCTGGGTGAAATTGTATATAATTTTTAAGCATTTTAATGCACATGGCTATTTTTTGATACGATATATATTTTTTTTCAAAAATGATTTTTTTTAACTGGGGACATTTTTATGTTTCCTTTGATATCTGTAGATTGACAGATTTGATTACAAATATGGCAAAGAACTTTGAGAAGAAAAATCTGAAAAAAATATGTGACTGGGCAGAAACATGTTAAGTATATATTATTATTTAAAAATTCCTATAGATTATACAGAAATGCAAAATCCGTTTTCCAGAACACCAAGCACATGCCTTCCTGAGACTCCTTGTCTTCTTGATAATTATGGATCACACAAATGGACTGATGTAGATTAATCCTATGTTTCTCGAATTTGAAAATTTTGTTTTCCTAACATTCACTAATAATTTAGTTTGATGTGTGTGGAAAGTCATTTTAATGAAACAAGCGCACCCTAGCTGAATAAGCACACACACATCATTAAACTATAGTATCTGTCTGCACACACACACGCACACACACACGCACACACACGCATGTACTCATGCCCACACTCAGGTGCACACGTGCACATATGCACACGCACGCACACGTGCACACACACCCCACGGGGTAATTCTGTTTCAGATGTGAACTATTTTTGTTTGCTAATCAACAGATGTTTGTGGAAGTACAAATACGTACAAGATACGGATGTCGATGGTGTGCATTTCATGGATCTGTCGTGAGAATCAGATGTGACACATTTATCCCCTACTTCCACCTGGACGTTTTTAGGTAGAAGGACCTTTGCTGTGAGTTGATGATAGACGCCCAGGTGTGGGATGTACCTGCTCTGCTTTCAGTAATCTTTGTTTATCTGGGGATGCCTTTAGCTCGAATCCTTGACAACATTAAGTCCTTGAAGACAGAAGCACATTCCTGCCGTCACAGGTGTGGCTGTGGTGTCCCCGTGTGTTTAATCTGACCTGCCGACATCCTGAACTGTCTTTCAGCCCCGTGTGGTGGACACCTGACAGCTTCCAGTGGACTCATTCTGCCTCCCGGATGGCCAGGCTATTATAAAGATTCTCTGAACTGTGAATGGGTCATCGAAGCCAAGCCCGGACACTCTATCAAAATAACTTTTGATAGGTAAGAACAAACTTTTCCTTAACTTGGGCCTACTGACCCATGCACGTCCAAAGGTTTTACTTAAACGGATGATGACAAGGAGGAGTAGGACAGTTCTTGGTTGGATCCCCCAAAGGGGTTCACTTAAAGAGAAACCGGCATTTGCTGGGTGTATTTGTTCCTCTTGAATTTTACCCTCTGAGGCCAGAGCTGAGTTCACTCGGCCGCCTTGCGTAGGGGAGTACCAAGTTCCAGATGATTCCCAGTGCTCGCAGTTGCTGGGCCCTGAGTCCTACTCCAGGTGTGGGATCTGTAGCTGAAATAAATTCGGCCTGGGGTTTAATTACAAATGGAAGCCTCTTTGGTCCCTTCGATGCCTTCCGGAACAGCCCAAGAATGCAGTGTCGTGGCCTAGTGACGCTTTAAGCTACAGAGCTGTCACTGGGGTGTGTGACAGTGATTCCCTGTGAGTGTTCTGTCACCGGAATGCGGTCGGAGGTGGCTGTTTGATAGTAAATTTGATAATCTAACACAACAATCATACTACGTGAATTCTCCATGAGAAAACATATCTCCTTTTGTCTCCAAGATGAAATCAGTTTCATGATTTCAAATGTTTTCAAAAAGATAGATGTTTTCAAATGTAAGGAAGGATATTTGTTTAATGTTTTAAGCTTAATGTCTGGGCAATATTAAGCTTTCTCTTAACAATGACCTTCTTCTTGACTGAAAGAGTTTGGGTGTTACTATTCAGGATATTATAATGTCTCAAGATGGATGAACATTGTTATATTTTTTCTGTTTGTTTCCACTAATTTTCTGCTAACCAATAATATATATAGGAAATACATTTAGTGGGAGTTGCGTTATCACTTGGTATTATTTGTATTTTAAATTATTGTTCATTTTATTAAGTCTAGTAAGATAAGAATCTCCAGTAGGATAATCTTTCAGAAGAAGATTAAAATTCTGTCTTGTGTAGCCATTATACTGGAGAATGGATCCTTGCATATAAACTTAATCATTGTGAAAAAATTAACTCTATAGCATTCAGTAAATTAAATATGGTTCTTTATTAATTTTTATGCTTTCTGGTATTGAGAGGGGGAAGAGCAAAGCACTGCCTGATTCCTGGCATCACAGCAAATTTAAATCATTCAGGAAAAATTGTGGCTTTATATCCTGGTTTGGCACAAGTTACTAGTGCTGTGTTTTCAGTTGCCTGAACAGAGAGAGAGAGACATGTAATTTTTCTCAATCTTGTCTTTTAAATTCTATGGAACCGTGATATTTTGCTAAATTTCATTTATAAGAACCAATATTTCTGATATTTTCAGACATTGGTGATTTTTACACTATTCTTTAGAGATTAGTTGTAGAGATTAGCCCCGAGCAGTGGGTGACATACTAGTAAAGGATGTGTTCATACATACAAACTTAAAGGTCCAAAATAACGGGGGCGCCTGGATGGCTCAGTCTGATAAGCCTCCGACTTTGGCTCAGGTCATGATCTCACAATTGTGGGTTTAAGCCCCGTGTTGGGCTCTGTGCTGACATATCAGAGCCTGGAGCCTGCTTCGGATTCTGTCTCTCTCGGTCTCTGTCTCTCTCTCTCTCTCTCTGCCCCTCCCCCACTTATGGTCTCTCTCTCTCTCTCTCTCTCTCTCTCACTCACTTACTCACTCACTCACTCAAAAATAAATAACCATTAAAATTTTTTTTTAAAAAATTATTGTTTACTTATTTTCGAGTGAGAAGAGACAGAGACAGAGACAAAGCAAGAGCAGGGGAGAGGCAGAGAGAGAGGGAGACACAGAACCCAAATCAGGCTCCAGGCTCTAGGCTCTGAACTGTCAGCACAGAGCCTGATGCGGAGCTTGAACCCACGGCCCGTGAGATCATGACCTGAGCCGAAGTCGGTGGCTCGACCGACTGAGCCACCCAGGTGCACCAAACTCTAAAAAAAATAAATAAAAATGAAATAAAAGTCAAAAAGTTACATTAAAAGATGATAAGTAAGTAAACAAATAAGTAAATTTCATGGTGGTGTCATTCTTACGCAAAGCGCATCAGGTTGCCAAATAAAGGAAAACAACCATTGTGGTGTGCAGTCCGCCAGCTGTTGAGATGTGCACCGTCATCAGTCCTAGCTGTTGCTAAAGAAGGAAGGTCTGGAGACTGTAGCACAGATTTTTCAAATGAGATTTATTTCATGCTTATCCAAACCTCTTGAATCTAAACTTGGGTAAGTGAGAAACCACAGCGTGTTCAGAGCACGTTCTGGAAAAGTCAGCGAGGAAGCGGTGCCATCGGACCCCAAATGCACAGCCTGTGGCTCCATTCCGGTCTACCGTGTGTCAGGGCAAGCGTCTTGGGTTCCTTCTGATGGAAGAGCAGGGGTCGCCGCGCCAGGCTTATGTCATTGTCCTCCGGCTGCTCTAGGAGGATGTTGCGTGATTTAGAGATAAGCAGGGCACAGCCCTGTGCTTTCAGCCTCTTCAGTTGTTGTGCCAGGAAGCCAGGACAGCCTGCGCTCGCCGCCCCCCCCCCACCCCCCCCCCCCACCCCCCGCTGTCCGTCGGCATCCTCTGATGCAGAGTGTGGGGATAATAGTGACCCAGGCTTCCACGGAATTGTTCGTCTGAAAGTCACGGACTGAGTCCGACGCTCGCTGATGGCACAGCCGGACACTGGAAACCGGGTTAGCTCTTTGAGGACGAGATGGGCCCAGTTCGAAAATTGTCTCAGTGCCTGGAATGGTCTCCTCATCGCACCCAAGAGGACCCAAGTGGCTGCCACCGTATCTAAATATAACACGGGGCCAGGTTCTCTGCGCGCATAAAGTCCTTCTTAAAAGTGAAGCACTTTGGGAAGCCGTTCAAACCGTGAAAGCCATGTTTCGTTTCTGAACAGCACCGGGCTCTCGGTGCTTCTGGTGTGTGCAAAGAGTGAGCGCAGCTCAAGAGTCACAGGAGTTTTTTTCCTGAAAAGTATTCAGAATATCATCATGTAGTTCGAATTACTTTCTTCCTTTAAGAGATCATGTCTCCTTATGTGCCCATTTAAGATGTCCGTAAACTGGTTGAACGGGGGATCATGAAACATAGTTTGAAAATGCATGATTGATTTTTCACAATATTTTTAAGTTGATTTCTTTCTTTCTTTCTTTCTTTCTTTCTTTCTTTCTTTCTTTCTTTCTTTCTTTCTTTCTTTCCCTCTCTCTCTCTCTCTCTCTCTCTCTCTCTCTCTCTCTCTCTCTCTTTCTTCTCTCCTCTCCTCTCCTCTCCTCTCCTCTCCTCTCCTCTCCTCTCCTCTCCTCTCCTCTCCTCTCCTCTCCTCTCCTCTCCTGCCCTGCTCTTTCATTCCATCCTGTCCCATCCTGTCCCATCCTATCCTTCCCTTACTCTCACTGAAAACTAATATGGTTCACAGTATTTTTATTTTAGAGCTAAAGACTGCCCTCTTTTACATTTGGGATGTGACATGACCCAGTATTCAGTAAGAGGGATAGGTTTAGGGTATACCTTTTCTTCTAGAAAAATGTACCGTGCTTAAATATCATATGTGCCCAGGGCCTGGTCTTTTTAAAGGTTGAATAATTGTAAGTGTTTTATATAGATAGGTATACATGGCTTTGTCATGAATGCACGAAAATACTTGGGGAACGTCAGTAAGTTAATGCAGCTTTGTGTTCTGACTCGTTACGAATCTCCGCAGATTCCAGACTGAAGTCAACTATGACACTCTGGAAGTCCGAGATGGGCCAGCCAGCTCGTCCCCGCTGATCGGAGAGTACCATGGCACGCAGGCCCCCCGGTTTCTGATCAGCACTGGCCATTTCATGTATCTCCTCTTCACCACAGACAACAGCCGCTCCAGCGTCGGCTTCCTCATTCACTACGAGAGTAAGTCGGAGGGTCCACTTGCCATCTGCCCCCCAGGCATGCGCTCTGGTTCCCTAGCGCAGGTGACAGTCCTTGCTGCCTCTGTCCACCCTGCACTGCGTGCCCAGAAGCACCTTCTCTTATTGATAAGAGAGCAACTTGGGGGCTTTCACTTTAAAACTAAAAAAAATAATAAAATACTCATTGATGGATTATAAAATTAAATAAGTAATTAAATGTGTTTACTACATGTTGTAATGATAAATTACTACTATTAGAAATATAGCTCCTGACCAAAGGAGTTACCACTAAAATTGTATCTCTTAAACAACAGCTGGGAGGTTCTTTGGTGGAAGAACATGGGTAGGCTGTTGTGTGAGCATGTTTCAGTGGGGAGAGAATATGGAACCAAGAGTGGAGAAGGAGTTAAAATCCAGCAGAACCTCAGTAATGACACCTAACTGTTGCTGTTTACAAGCACTGCAAGAGTCCAGAAAGATTGGTAGAAGTAATTACAACGATTGCTGAAATGTGACAGTGCAGGATATCTTGCCCAACTTGAAGTGCTCCTTCCCATTTTTGTTTCCATAAATACAAATTTGAGTCATAGCTTTAGTTTCTGAGATTTGGAGATCAGGTCATGCTAGTACATTCTAGTGATCCTTACTATACTGGACTTGTGGAAGGCAGCTGGGGGGTTCACCCTGGGAATGCATTTTTAACACCAGTTTCTCAAAAAAACCCAACACTTAATTTCCTCTGCTTGAAAATATGTCTATTTCTGAGTAGAAGGAAAAAGATGGATGAATGCAGAGCACTGGATCTGAGGGAATAAAAACCTCTATTTTTCAAGATTTTTATGGTTGCTGTTTTTCACAGTCTTATCCCAAAATAAACAAAATTAAGTTTCAGTGCTATTGTACAAATACATAGTTACATATATACCCACACATATAATTTTACAAATGATCGTGAGTGGGGTCATATCTAACATGTGGGATGTTTATTCATTATTGTTTTCTTTTTCTTGCCTTCCTGTCCCCACATCACCCCCTGCTCCTCATGTTAACCTCTGTGCAAACTCCACCCAGCAGGTCAGATTAAGAACCTGTTATGTATGTTTCTCTGCTTCTCATGCTCACGTATGGACTCACATGCAAATATGTACAAGCATATACACATATACAAGTCTACGTGGAGTTCTTAATAAAAAAATGACTCTCTCTGATAGGAAGAAAATCGACTGTTCATGATTTAATGATTAATTTCAAATCTAAATCGGTTGGTTTCACTTCATAATCATGCAACCTTTCTTTCAAAGTAAGGTCTTTTTTAAACATGAAGTACAATTTAAGAACCAGAAAGTTTCCTATTTCATTCCTTTTGCATGTCCCTTCGAGTCGTTGCTTTTCTTGGGAGTGAAGATATGTGCACATAACAACCATCCAGGTTCGTAAAACTCCTCAGTGCTGTATCGCCCCACCGCACCCCTTTTCGTAAGTCTGGAGCTACATGGCCTTTGAGCACACGCTTGGATGAAGCTTACGAGAACGGTGCCTTATTTAGGCACTGAATAAAACTAGAACAGAGTTTCTCATTCTTCTCTTTTGTCTCCCTTGTTTGTGTAGCCATACATTATTCTGCCCATTTTCTCCAGTACCCTGTAAAGAAATTATATCCTAAAGCCTATATGCAGGTAGTAGAAAGTGATGGTACCTGCCCACCTACCTTGTTTCAATAAACGGGTTATTCCTACCCATTCTTTCTAGAACTCAGAGAATGACCAAAAGTCAGGTCACGAGTTCCTCTTTGGCTTGCCACCCTTGCTCATAGTCGATAATATGCCGGGAATTCTAGCAGTAATTTTTATGATCTTCAAAGAGTGACTGCATGGAGATAGGAGATGTGGGTCTCCTGTGCTTGACAACAGAGCTGAGCCCTGGTAAGCATGCTTCCGCAGGCTGGAGTGACCTCTCAGAGAGCAGTGCTGTTTGCCTTTCCTCCGTCAGGGTGTCCATAACAGAAGATGAAAACAGTCACCAAGCTGGTAGCATTTGCAGCGGAGAGATACTTGTGTGAGCGACAGACCTTTCTGATCCCTTGGGGTCCAGAATCCCTCCTCCTCCTACTTGACAGGAAGAGCTGGGAGCCAGGAGTGTCATCACAGAAGAGGACAGAACTCTGGGGGAGAAGGTGGGGAAGGTCCCCGCGGCATCCACCGCCCAGTGCTCTTAGCAGGGACACTGGTCTAAACGTTCATGCTGGCTTTTGCCCTGTGAACTCCCCATGGTCCTTCCAGAAGGCCCCACACGTTTTTGTGAATTCCTCTGAATGAAAGTATCCAACGTATATTGGGAGAATACTGTCCGGAAGGACCACACCGAAGCGTGACCTGTGATCACCTCAATTTATTTATCAGCTGCTCTGTACTTGAGGAGAAACAGGGAGATGGGGAAAAGCAGATGAGCAGGATGTGGGATTTTTATACGGAAATGAGTCAGGAAAGGTCTAGGGTCTGTAACCCCACGGTTGCAGGCTGGCGTCGTACAAAACCGTTACCTTCAGGCCTTAAAACTGAGCAGAAACCGCAGCGCGAGATCAGATGTCCCGTGCTGCCGCTGCTGTGGGTGGACGGAGGCCCAAGGGCTTTGAGGAAGCCCATAGCCGGCCCAGGTGGCCATCCTGGTTCAGAAGGCGTGCTGAAAGGGCAGCTCTTGTCAGACACAACTGTGCATCAGGGCTTGCCCGGGATTCCTAGTACAATGCAGGCTCCTGCGTTCACATTCCAGACATCGTAATTCACCATGTCTGCAGTGCCCGCCAGAATTCTGGATATCTCTCACCGCCTCGAGGTGGCACATAGGTGACAGCGGGTGCCTGAGTCAGCCCAGGCAGGCCCTGACAAATGCGGGACTGACACATGGATTTCCAGGTAGAGGTAGGGCAGGTGGGCAGGGAGGCCACGCAGGAGCCCCCAGAGTCAGGGAAGAAACAAGAACAGAGAGAGGAGCAGAGAGAGAGACAGGAAGAAGAGAAAAACGTAAAAGAAGTCACATGTTACCAGCCCCTTTAACATTTTGACCAATTCTAGTACTCTTTGAAGAAATACGTCCAGAAGCCATTGTGGAAGCAGTAGAAAATAATGACCCTTGCTTATCCAACACGTTAAAAAAAAAACGGGTTGCCCGTGACCCAAGAATGATTTATGTCAAATTCTTTATGCCACTTAAACATAATAATAGAGCTCATCTCCCTTTTTCGTCTTTTGTGGTAAACATTTGACACTATCAGCCTTCCTTGCTTTAAAAAATTATTAATGATCCCACTCCATGCCCAAATGGGCGTGTGAAAATCTGCTTTACAGGCAGAAGGCACTGCAGAAACAAGGCTGGCTTATTGTTGCACAGGTGCCATAAGCTAACGTGTGCTGCCACAGACAGCGTTGATGTCAGGACTTTTGAATTGGAGGCGGACGGCGAAGTCTTTCTTTTCAGGTTTTCCTATGAGCAGAGCCAGAAGGGTCGTCTGTTCTGTGTGCGGACTCTTATGAATCATCCATTTAATTTTTTTAATTTGCTTAATTTTTATTTTTTAAAATTTTATTTATTTGTGAGAAAGAGACAGAGTGTGAGCAGGGCAGGGGCAGAGAGAGAGAGAATCCGAAGCAGGCTCCAGGCTCTAAACTGTCAGCACAGAGCCCCCGATGCAGGGCTTGAACTCGTGAACTGTGAGATCATGACCTGAGCCAAAGTCAGTTACTTAACTGACTGAGCCACCCGGGCTCCCCGGAATCATCCATTTTATAAACACAGCATCCAGTTACAGTCTGTCCTTTTATTAACTTTATTCTTCATGAGGAATGGGACACAGTTTGTATAATAGTCATTGTATTATCCCCCCAGAATAATCATTTGCTGGCTCTGTTTGTTGTAGAGCTTTGAACCACCACTGTAAAGTAGCCATGATTTTATAGGCAACTGGACAGCTAATGGATATCTCAAGCATATGGAGGTTTCCATTCAATTTTAGAGCGTTGTTTTTTTGGGAATGCTTTCAAAAGTGTCCTTTAAAATATTCCAGAAAAGGAAGATTCATTGCATGTAAATGTATCTATCCTGCTTTGCTGCTAATACACTGTGCAATTTTTAAAAATTGGGGTGCCTGGGTGGCTCAGGCGGTTGAGCGTCCGACTTGGGCTCAGATCATGATCTCATGATTCATAGGTTCGGGTCCCATGTCAGGCTCTCCGCTGTCAGTGTAGAGCCTGCTTCAGATTCCGTGTCTCCCTCTCTCTACCCCTCCTATGCTCATGCTCTCCCTCTCAAAAGTAAACATTAAGGGGTGCCTGGGTGGCTCAGTCGGTTAAGCGTCTGACTTCGGCTCAGGTCACGATCTCGCGGTCTGCGAGTTCGAGCCCTGCGTCCGGCTCTGGGCTGATGGCTCAGAGCCTGGAGCCTGCTTCCGATTCTGTGTCTCCCTCTCTCTCTGCCCCTCCCCCGTTCATGCTGTGTCTCTCTCTGTCTCAAAAATAAATAAACGTTAAAAAAAAAGTAAAAAAAAAAAGTAAACATTAAGAAAAATTACGAAAGGCAAAGAAGAATGTTTTCTGGTGTGTGTGTGTGTGTGCGCGCGCGCTCGCACAGGCATGCGTGCATATTAGTTTCTGAGATTTAATGACTTTTTTCTTTTTTAATTTTTTGATGTTTATTTATTTATTTTGAGAGAGAGAGAGTATGAGTGGAGTAGGGGCAGAGAGAGAGGGAGAGAAAATCCCAAGCAGGCTCCACATTGTCAGGGCAGAGCCAGACTTGGGGCTCGAACCCACCAACTGTGAGATCATGACCTGAGCCGAGATCAAGAGTCTGACACTCAACTGACTGCACCCCTTTTTAAAATTTTTTATAAGTTTATTTATTTATTTTGAGAGAGAGAGAGAGCAAGCACAAGTGGGGTAGGGGCAGAGAGAGAGAGGGAAAGAGTTAATGACCTTTCTTAAGATCAGAAAGGAAAACTAGTCAAAATATAATGGGTATGGATGCCGTGCAGTTGGAAACTTGGACCCGTGGGCACGGGCGCACCCCCACGGTGGGAGGGATGAAGGCAGGCGAGGGCTTAGGCGTGAACCCTGGTGAATAATTTAACATAACCAATTTACTTAATTTCTTGGCTTATTTCCTCATCTGTCAAATGGGATTGTGACTGCTGTTTCCAACCCTTTCGAAGGCTATGGAAAGAGCCTTGGGAGGTAAAAGGTACTCAGAATATGCATCCCTTTCCTTCGACTGGAACTTGTAGAAAAACAGACAGTTAAGCAGAACTTTGCTTGTGTCAAGTGTACGTTAATATAATGTGCACGTGGACATCGTCAAAGCCATTCGCTTCAGTCATTCACTGGCAGCGAGTTTACTGAGTTCTTTGGTTGACGGGCCAAATGATGAGCAGTGTATTTATATCCCTGCATCAGAAAATGCATCGTCACATTACATTTCGAGGAAGAAGCAATTGGGACAGAATCGGCACATACTCAGATCTTCAACAAAATCCGTTAATGCCACTTTTTCTTTGTATGGTGAGGGCTCGTTCGGGAGGGGGAAAATGCTCGAAGCAGTGCTCTGAAGTAGTCTGTGTAGGTTTCCTTCAAAGTCAGTTGGCTGCCCGTCCTCACAGACTGGTTTTAGTTCACTCTAAACGGCTTTTCCTACTGAGTCATGTCACCCGCAGTGCACTGCTCTCCATTCTCCCTGCTGCCATCTTGTTGCGCAGTTCGTGTTATGGTGCATTTCAGGCGAGTTGGTCGTCAGAGCTGTTATAATTCTAGCACACAGTTACCCTCACATGTAGTGTCCCTTCAAAAATATTGTAATGCAAAGCAGTATAATAACTGTACGTTGTGCAACTTAGTATTTCTGTCCATTATTTTGTGAAAATGAATGAATGAATGATGGAATAAAGTTAGTACTAACCAGCAGTTATGACTTCAACATAGTGTTTATTTTGCAGTTCAGTTTTGTATGTAAAGAATTCTGCATTTATATTTGTATGCTTTGGTTTCCTCTGATGCTTTTCTCTTTGTTCCCTACAAATTTTGTGTGGGAAAAAGTTTGCTTACCATCTATACATTTTATTGTGAATATTATTACTTAATATATTGCCCTCACATCATCTAAAATATTAAATCCTATTATTTTTAAAGTTTTTTTTTAAGTTACTGTGAGAGAGAGAACAGGGCAGGGGCAGAGAGAGAGAGAGAGAGAGGGAGAGAGAGAATGAGAAAGATTGAGAGCGAATCCCAAGCAGGCTTCACGCTGTCAGCGCAGAGTCCAAATCAGGGCTTAATCTCACAACTGTGAGATCATGACCTGAACCGAAACCAAGAGTCAGACACTTGACCACTGAGCCCCCAAGGCGCCCTTTTCCTATTATGTTTATTTGCTGAGGTGCCGCGAGCGTATTGTTTAGTGATCATCAGAAAGCATTTGACAAAATGCAAAAATATAGTTAAATGGTTTGTCAGGGATCTTCCCACTAATCCATTTCTTTGGCAAAGTGTCTTTTGGGGGAATTCTTGTGTTAATCTTGTCCCTGCAAAACCAACAAGCTAGTGTATGTACCCATTGTATATAGGGCGTACTCTACATGCCATCGCTGCGGTGTTACGAAAGAGGTCATAAACACGGCCTTAGGACATGAACGTACGTGGGGGGATTTAGAGACAGAGGGGCAGAGCAGATGACAGCTGTGGGGGCACATGATGCCACCTGGCTTTCTGCAGAGCCGTGCCCTGCACAGGAATGGAAGGATGTCATGACAGTTGGCACCTGTTGTTTACAGTAGTAGGCACACAGTAGTTTTCAGGAAATTAGAATATTTAAGAAAAAAATTCTTGGGAAAAATAGTGCCATATATATGTCTTTTCACTTAGCTGCTTCTTCTGCTTATTGTTTTATTTTTTCCTCTGGAAATCTTAACTATGATGGTCTTCCATTTTTTACCCAGCGTAACCAAACTCTGGGGTTAAGCACACAGATTTGCAAAGGGCAAAACCTGCTTATTTTGCCAACTCTGAAACCAACTGCAAGTTCAGAGTTCCCAAAATGACCCTCTGTTCTGATAACTTGATAAAAGGACTTGACATACGTTGAAAGCTGTTGTGCCCACAGTCACATGCATTACAGAAAGGATCCAGGTTAGGCAGAGGAAGACACAAAGGGTGTCATCCTCTCCCCATGGGCCCATGAATGGTGTCACCTCCTCCTAGCCACGCTGTGGGGCAATACGCACAGTCCTGCCAAACTGGGAAGCTCACTGGGGTCTTTGTGTCCAGAGATCTGATTGGTGTTTCATTAGAGAAGCATCATGCATTGAATCATTGCCCTCGTGGTTCAACTCAATCTCCAGCTGCCCTTTCCTTGTCGGCTAGACTGAAATCCTTTTGGTCCAGGGGCACAGCATGGACAACAAAACACTCCTAGCACTCAAGGAGTTCCAAGGGTTGGGGCGCCTGTGTGGCTCAGTCAATTAAGCGTCCACTTCTTGATTTCAGCTCAGGTCATGATCTCATGTTTTGTGGGATTGAGCCCCGTGTTTAGCTCTGCACTGACAGTGCAGAGTCTGCTTGGGATTCTCCCTCTCTCTCAATCTCTCTCTCTCTCTCAAAATAAATAAATAAACTTAAAGAAATTCCAAGGGTTTACAGGTTACCTCTTAGGAGCTAGACCTCTCTTAGAAACCACATTTCTAACTACCCATTTTTCAGTAGTGGCTCAGCTTTCTTGCTTGCAATCTGGTGGTACCTATTGAATCACATTTGGCTGTATAGTAATGAAGAAATATTATCACTCATTATTTATTTTAAAAACTCACTCCTTGTATGTCATGTATTTGACTTAATGAGTGAGGGTATAAGGTGTAAGGTACATCACTCAAATTTATGCAGTGACTGGAAATGTTATTCCAAAGATCATTTTGGGGGGACTGAGCATCATCAGTGATGATTTAAGATTTTTAATTAATGGTCTAAGTCATCACTGTAATGCTCCAAACCTAACTTAGAGAGTTGTGTATAAGCAATGGCAGAGTCTTTCTTATGTCTTTGAATTCATAATCATCACACTGTCATCTTCTTTCCCTGCTCCCGTTTTCCTTATCTTTTCAAATGTATATTCTAAAAATAAAGAGAAATCTGAGAGACAGAGCAAAGAAACTCTTGTAATGACATGATCATAATCGCTTGACTTTATATAGCACTTTACTTTTTAGCGCCTTTTAGCATAGGCTAATTGTAGCCATCTCCAAAGTGGCTGACTGACGTGCAAATGTGAAAAATGCACGAATGTGTGGAATGCAGTTTTAGAGAATCAGATCCAGTGAGGTCTTAGTTTGCAGTATGTGTGTAGGGACTTGGGCGCATGTGTGCGTGTCTACGAAAGTTGAAGGATGACTGCCCAAATCTAACTAGAACATAAAATACAGTGAGGGGAAGGGGGAGGCTAGAGATAGACAGAAGACAGGCTTCATTTAACAGTTCACTGGTGTTCCAACGAAGTGAAGTAAACTTCAGACATCAAGGGATTATTCAGGTTTGTAGACTTACAGGTCATCTGATAAATAGTTAACAATATCTGTCTCTACAGAAAAACAGGATCAGATACGCAAAAGTGTATTGGTTGTTTACATTAATGGATGGTTGGATTCACTTGAATAATTTTCCAGGTCTGATGATGTCTGGGGATATTTTATATGTACGACTGCACACATATTTTTTCTATAAGCCAGCAGAGTTCCGTGGTTAATGTATTTTTTTCTGCGCACGCAGGTGTGACTCTGGACTCGGACTCTTGCCTTGACCCAGGAATCCCTGTGAATGGGCATCGGCACGGCAGTCATTTTGGCATCAGGTCTACGGTGACTTTCAGCTGTGACCCGGGGTACACACTGAGCGACGATGAGCCCCTGGTCTGCGAGAGGAACCATCAATGGAACCACGCCCTGCCCAGCTGTGACGGTAGGTGGAGCTCAAGGGAGCCGTAAACCCTACAGAAATGTGGACACTGTCGATATCTCAGTTGTTTGGGTGGAATGTGTTGTATTGTACAGGGCGGTATGATACGAAAAGTTGTACACCTTAGAAACAATTCCGTTTAATACTTGAAGTTTATCTAGCACATTTTTTTTTCTATGAAGTAAGGCATCTGTCTAGAAATGAAAAATAAAAAAAAAAAATTATGGGCCAGTCTTCAACTTTATCAGCAGACACCGAAACTTACAGAGCTCAGTTATGCACACACTCTTACACGTGGCATTTGTTGAAGACAGCACGAAGGCAGGCTAGTGAGCGCATGTGCTCCACATCATCAGGCCCGGTCTTCCTCCGAACCGAGTCCAAGCATCGAGTCACCACCCTGAGGTCTACACAGCTCCTCTAAGCTCTCAGCACTCTCCCCGGGACGACCGGGAAGCACCTTCCCAGAAGACCCCCAAGTGGTTTCCCGGGTAGCCACTCCCCCTTCCCTGCACTTATCCACCCTTGGAAGTCTCCAAAGGAATACCTTGACGATGGCTCCATGCAGGGTATACACAAATACGGTACTTGTGGCCATTCGCAAAGACAGTAAGGGATTTGTCCTTTGGCCATGAATAGAACAACATTATCACATTATCTCTATAAAAAAGAATATATTTTTCCCATTCACAACAGTTTTTCACCAATGTTGTAATGTGGTTGTATTTGTGGCTTAGAGAGAACCATAACAGAAATGAATTTACCTATAGAAAATACCGCACTTCATAACAAACTATTATAAAAAGTTTCATGGAAGGTGAAAACAGAATAACTTTCTTAGTACCAGGAGTGTTATTTCCTATTATCCAGAAGATCCTCACGCATGCAGTAATATAAAAAAACGGCATAAATTATAAATATTACAAAGAACAGACCATCAAGTTTGGGCAGTAAGTGCTAACAGATGACCATGTTCAGGATAAACACAGATCTGTGGATTTCCACACAGGATACAGTTAGTAGAAGTGTAATATCTATATACTCTAAAACCTTCAGGAGTATATTTAACAGGAAACATGGAGGCTTACCTTAAAATAATTTAGAAGTTTACAGTAGAATACAAAAAGAATATCCTCATACAGGGAAATACCTAATACGTTTCTGGACGGTAGGGATGAAATTTAAATATACAAATTTTTTACAAATAAAGTTTTACATTCAATACAATCCAATTAAAATGAATTTGGATTTTTAATAGAAATTTATAAATATGTTATAAATGAATCTGGAAGAGTAAAGCCTCTAAATAGGCATATATTTATTTAAAAATGATAAAGAAGGACTCTATCTGGTATCGAAGTATACCAAAAATAGATGAAAATGAAAATATGAAACCAGTACAGAAATACACAAATAGTTTATATGCCTGTATAAGAACTTAATTTGCTAAAATTATTCCAAATCCATGAGGAGGGATGACATTTCATAAATGATGTTGTTCAAATTGTAAATCCAGACACAATAAATGGAAAACATTGATAGATTTCACTACATACAAATTAAAATTTCTATTGAAAAAAAAGTTAAAGGAAAAGGTCAGACTACAGAAAATAATTGGTTTGTCCATGTAATGTGATTCGAGATACTTTTATCACCCAAACAGATGGAAGAGAAACAGTGACATACACAAAACAACAGGTCCACGAGGAAAACACATACATAGGCTTTTCAGAGAAGGAGACAGAACACTTCAAAATATGTCCACTCTGACACGGACTCAGGAAAATGCAAAAAAAAAAATTTTTTTTTCTACCCTGTTGATTTGCAAAAAAGTAGAAAGGTCAAATTACTCTCCATCATCATGGGATTAGGGAGATGCGCGTTCATTCTGTCCTGTTGCTAGGAAACTGAAATGATACCCCCTTTCTGGAGAAAAGAGCAAGTCTCAGGACAATGCACGTTGTGTACGTGAACATATCCATGCATGTACTTACAGACACATTTATGGTATATACATAGAAACTGGCTGAAAATAGA
This sequence comes from Neofelis nebulosa, assembly GCF_028018385.1. Taxonomy (NCBI): domain Eukaryota; kingdom Metazoa; phylum Chordata; class Mammalia; order Carnivora; family Felidae; genus Neofelis; species Neofelis nebulosa. The sequence goes on along the minus strand of NC_080784.1, from coordinate 3,779,422 downwards.
CATTCTAAAACGCTAACCCTAATGCTCTCATTTTGGGAGGTTGGCAAGCTGTAGGGAGAGGGAGAGAGTCTTTCAGTTTTTATCTCCACATTTTTTTGGTGTTATATGAATTTGTATTAGGTCTTATTTTTGTAATTGGAACCCTGGTGATGAAGAAAATAAATAAAATTTACCCATGTAATTACTGAACAGTGTCAGAGGATGCTAACTACTGGACTAATAATTTTTTTTAATCTGAGGTATCATAAATAGTATGCAAAAATATTTATTTATAGTAGGATTTTGTATTGGCAAGAATTATAACAAGGGCACAAAGTATGATAAAGGTCTCACACCTAAAATACTTAGTTGTTACTCATGCATAACTAAGCATCAATCAAAATATTTATTAAACCATTTAATCCAAAATCTGCAGTAAGCGAATCATAGAAGTAATTTTATTGGAAGAGTTATTTACCTGATATGCAAACACGTGGCTTTATTGGGAGCCACTGTGCAAATTTAATAATAGCTGTTATTTCTTTTTGTTTTTTTGACCAGACCTGAATGGGACTTAGGAAGGGAGCACATAGAAGTTGCTCTCTTTTTTCCATTTTCCTTCGGGATGAATGAGTTGAGCAACTGCCAACGCGCGGCCTCAAGTTGTAACTGCAGACTTTTCAGGCAGCGCGGGGAAGATGGAAAAGTTGAGGTCGCTGATTGTGCTTTAAACACACAATCAGTTGGGGCGCCTGGGTGGCTCAGTCGGTTGAGCGGCCGACTTCGGCTCAGGTCATGATCTCGCGGTCGGTGAGTTCGGGCCCCGCGTCGGGCTCTGGGCTGACCTCTCAGAGCCTGGAGCCTGCTTCAGATTCTGTGTCTCCCTCTCTCTGACCCTCCCCCGTTCATGCTCTGTCTCTCCCTGTCTCAAAAATAAATAAACGTTAAAAAAAAATACACAATCAGTTGTGTTGATGAAAGTGCCCAGCTCTTCACAGGAAGATACACAACAGTCGTCTAGCTAACTAGACTCTGGATCTGGTAGAAAAGGCCGCCGTAAGGTACTAGTGAGAGTAGACACTTATCCAGACCCACCTGAGATGGGTAATTTTGATTTTAAATTGGATTCTTCTCAAGAGAGGACAACGACACTCTCCATGTATTCTTGATTGAACAGTGGTGGTAACTTAGTTAGTTTAAATATTTTAGTATCTGACCAAGATGACTTTCTCCTCTGCCCAGCAGACAACCCAGGCACGACTGCCCTCGTCCCCTCAACCAAGCCCATGCAGTAGTCACCCCCCCCCCACTCCCACGTCCTTTCGTGTTGCGTTCCCCAAATCCACCCCTCCTCCAAGACCAGGATGCACTCAACCGAATCACGCCAGGTCACCAGCATTATTAACTTTTCTAACATCCGTTTCTCCTTGTGTGCAGTGCCATAGACTTTAACTTTCTTTTTTTTTTTTTAATTTTTTTTTTTTTTTTACATTTATTTATTTTTGAGACAGAGAGAGACAGAATGTGGACAGGGGAGGGTCAGAGAGAGAGGGAGACACAGAATCTGAAACAGGCCCCAGGCTCTGAGCACAGAGCCCGATGCGGGGCTCGAACTCACAGACTGTGAGATCATGACCTGAGCCGAAGTCGGACACCCAACCGACTAAGCCACCCAGGCGCCCCAGACTTTAACTTTAAAACATATAATCCCAGGTAGCCGGATACACTCTGTGGTAACCCACGCAGCCTGCTATAACAAAATAAAACCAGACACGGTGGCTTCTCTACAGCAGGCATGTGTTTCTCACTGTTCCGGAGGATGGGGTCCAAGTTCGAGGGACAACACAATCCAGTTCTTGTGAGGCCCCCGTTCTAGGCTGCACATGGCTGTGTTCTCCCCGTGTCGTCTCAGGGAGGAGGGGGCAAGGGAGCTCTGTGGGGCCCCTTCTATAAAGGCCACAATCAGCCCTCGTGACATACCCACACCTCAAGGCCCTGCCTCCTTAACGCCATCACGTTGCCCATTAGGGAGTCAACATGAGTTATGGCGATACACAAACATCCCAGACCATAGCATGTGCATATATCATACATACACTTAATTATTTAATAGTTTTCTCAGTTGTATTTTTTTTTAAGTTTATTTAGTTTGAAAGACAAAGAGAAAGCATGCATGAGCAGGGGAGAGGGAGAGAGAGAGAGATTCCCAAGCAGGCCCTGCCCTGAAAACACATAGCCTGATGTGGGGCTCATACTCACAAACCATGAGCTCATGACCTGAGCCGAACTCAAGAGTCGGGAACTGAACTGACTGAGCCACCCAGGTGCCACTCCTTAGTTTTCTTTTAAGGTTGTAGTGATAGGCATTGAGGGTCTCACCTAAAATACAGCACTTGAGCCTGGATTTCAGTGATGAGTCGAATTTCCCAAAGTGGCCAGCCCGTGCAGAGGCACCGAGGCAGAGAAAACGAACACACTGGGGCTGACCTGGCACGTTCTGCAGATTCCTGGAGGTTTGGGGATGTAGAGTGAATGGAACATGAACAAAATGGTCAGTGGGAAATTCTCTCAGAGAAACGAAGGGAGGATGGGCAGAGAAGGGTCTCGAGTCCTTAAAGGCAGCTGACATGCTGTAGAAATGACAGCATGCATTTGGCCTTTTCCACAGAAAAGAAAGTACATTCGATTTATGTGTTGTGTCTCTTTTCCTTTCTCCCCACTGAAATCCGTGTACATTTGAAATTTAACCCTTCTAAAAGGAATTTGTAACATAAACTGTTTGCTTTGCTTTGGTTTCATTGAAAACTCTTTCAGATAATAATAAATTTATGATAAATGGCTATTAATAAATCTGAAAACCTGGGGAGATTGTAGAGTTTGATATAAGAGTTTTAGTCAGTCATGGTTGATTGTTTTCATTTAACCGTAAGAACCGCTCTTGTTGCATTTTCAAATCTTAAGCAATCTCTTAACCCCCCTGGGTTTTTATTGTGACAAATGATACATCAATAGGATATTTAAACCTTTAAAGATTCCTAGCTCTGAGAATGGAAGAAGAAATCAGAATTAATTACAATATTTTATATCCCCGTGAAAAGAAGATACACTGTATCAGTATCTTTCATCTGCGTAGCATCTTGCTTCATTTCACTTTACCGTTTATGCGTTAGCATAGTCACATTTTAAAGAGATATCGTGAACATTCAAATAAAGTGCCTTCTTCTTATTTGTTGAAAGACAAGTGCTAGAAAAATTTTGGAAAACTTTCTTCACTGAGTAAATATTTGTGTACACTCTGGACTCTTTCCATAAGCATCATTGGAAAACTACTGTATTTGTAGCTACACAGCTGAAAGTTCGTGATCTTGTAGCTTAGAGAAGGGAAAGACTTATTTTTTAAATCACCCGGTGAAAGAAGTGCTTTGTGAGGCACAGGAAAAGTGTTTTGAGAATAGAGAGATGAAAAGGATAAGTTACAATTTGGAATCTTGGAAGTCTTGGGAGGCAGGGTTTGAGATGCATCTTTCAAGATACTGTTGAGAGGAAGAATTGGAAGTGAAGGAATGCTAGGAGTCCAGGCATGAAAGTGTCAGCGGGCTAAGGGATTTGGGGGATAGGGAGTCGTTTGCTCTGGATGGATGGGAGACTGAAGGTCATTCAGAGCCCTTTCACACTAGTCCTGGGGGACAAACCCTGTTTCCTTGGCAAGACTTGAAACCACAGGGCGCCATGGTCCCAGAGTGGGACTCCAGCTTTCTTTGAGAAAAAACTGAGGATGATGGCAGGGCTTGAAATACATCCCCTGCTTTAACTGAACAGCTTTAAATTATTCCCCCTTTTATTGGTAGGGTTTCCACGTAAGATTTATTTATTTTAGATAAAAGATCCAGTATAAATACGTGAATGAATGGTGGAACAAATGAGTGAACGAATGAGTAAACTTAATAACTCTGTAGGACATGGAGAGGCCACGGATAATTGGAAATAGAATGTCACCCCATTAAATGTTTGCTTCAGATAGAACTTTATTAGTAGTTTAAAGCGAACAAGGAAAACGGAAAATAAGAAAAGAGGGACAAAGCAGACGGAATACTGTGTGCTTTCACACGTTAATCTCTCTGAGGAAGAGACAGGAAGGCAGGAGCTGGGACATAAATCACACAAGAAGGCCTGAGACACGCCAGTTTCACCAAGTGTGAGAGGTGAAAAACAGAAAGTGGCTGTGAAGACAGGGCCCCGGAGGTTACATTCCAAGGGCCTTTGCCGGCAGTGGGAAAGTCAGCCGTGGCCTGAGAAGGAAGCCAGTGTTTCAGACACGATTTTGGGAGCCAGCAGGTTGGTCCTCAGAGTCGGTGCTGTGGAAACAAAGGGTATTTTCAGGGGAGCAAGGAGAGGCCGTCCGCTCCGATTCCTCTGGCCTGCCTCTGGTCCAGGCAGAGGAGACACGGAGAAGTGAACACTGAAGCCGGGGTTTGAGCTCTACGAGCTCGTGTCCGCACACTGGGACACATCACAGGCCTCTGGGCAGGGTCTGGCGACAGGAAGCGGACACCCGCAGGGTCCGCGGGTGGTCTGGGGGCTTTGCCAAGGACACCCTTAGACCCCCAAGACTCTCCAGGACACTGGCAGCTGGCAGCCTGTCACAGGGCAGTCTGTGAACACGGGGTCCACTCAGGCCGCCCGTGCCCCCTCCATCCTTGTATCACCCACTCAACGGTCCACATCCCGTTGGCCCGGACACCCGTGCGGGTGGACTCGGCAGCCCCCAGCCCACCCCACCGTGCTCTAATTCCCTAGACCGCCTGTGAGTTCCGAGAACGTGTTCAGACCCTTGTTCTTAGTCCTGATTAGTCACCTCCACAAGTTATTTTGCTGGCCCACTGGAATGCCAACTTTGGAAGAAGAGTGTTTTGTCTGTGTTACTCCTTGCTGTGCGCCCAAGAGCTTGCGTGGGCCTGGAAAATACCAGTAAATTCCTCAGTAAGTCATTTCGGATGGAGGTGTGGGTGGATGAAGGGATTAAAGTAGAGCCAGAGGCAGAACTCGAGACATGTTTGGGAAAGACTGCCTATACGTTCATCTCTCTTGTCTTTCCTCCTTTCTGTACATCTCCGTTTTCCCGAGAGGTTGCCGGTGTAATGTCTCTGGGTCTCTGACAGTGGGTAGGTAACGTAAATAGCAAAGTGAAATTCAAGGAATTATGGCCCTAAGGATAGCAAAAGTAAAGGTTTACTGTGCTTTTTACAACTACCGGAAAAGACTGTGCACTGCAGGAAGAAACAGATTATTGTCATTCAGACTGCATGCCCCACTCCCTGTGGCGCTTCTAAGGGAATGGAGACTTGTCTGTGAAGATGTGGCCAGAGGCCCATGTGGACAGTAAAAACGAAAGCAGTTCCCTTATTGCACTCTCTTCCCTCTTCGGTGTCAGGCGGGAATACCAGTACAATTGTGTACCTCAAATCTCCTTTCCCTAAAAAAAGAAGGGGAAAAAAAAAAAGGACGCTTTGTGGATGAAATTATTTCTATTCAAAACTCTTCATAATGCTTGAAGACTGTGTTGCATTTGCACATACACGAATCAAAACGAGCCGCAGATTTACTGATTTACTTCATCGGTATCTTTCTTTGTTACCTTGCTCCTAAACGGCGCCTCGATGGCGTGGGTTCGCGCTTTCTGAGTTCGGTGTTGAACTGATGGAAACATCAGTGGTCAGATGTCTCTCCTCCCAAGCTTCTCCCAGTATACGATCCACCATTTTATCCTGATGGCATGAAGACAGAGGGTGAGACAGAGATTGATGAATTTTATAGTGTCTTAAGTGTAGCTGGATATAGATTATTTTTATCCGTTTTCTCCAGCGTGTGCAGGTTTTAAGGTAAAGATGACTGCAAATAACTGCGTATGTGATACCTCAACTTGACATCAAATGGTTTCCACTCGTTATGCTTCCATCCTTGGTAAATACTTGAGAAGCTAACATCCCGATCTACCCTGATCCAATCACAGACACATAGAAAGTTGCTAATAGGTAGCTGCTATGCTCGAGGCTGCATTCTGTCCCCGGTCTTGTCCCAGGCCACGGCCACCTTTCTCATGTCCTTTGTTGAAGCTTCTCACCTCCCTCGGCTGGTTAGCCCTGGAGAGAGCGGGTTGGGCTTCTTCATCCACATCCATTGGGCGGGTGGGACTTGTGAGTCCAGCTGCCATGACAGAAGTTCTGCGTGGATGTGCAGTAGGCATCCAGCTTCGGGGACCTGAGACTGAGCTGGTCTACACCCCAGAGTCTACCTCACCTTCAGTTCCTTCACGCTCTTTTAATTTTTAACTTTTTGGTTTTTTTCGTCATGGCGTCCACATCCCATTCATGAAAAAAGCCCAGTGGCTCTGCCTTGAAACCATGGCGAGGTCCTCCCCACTTTCTTCAACGTCTGCCGTCGTGTCCTACCCGCTGGACCCTCTGTCAGCCTCACGCCATTCTCGCCCAGCGCCCTGGAAAAAGGCCCAGTTAGCGCCTGTCCTGCCCCACCGGAGCCTCCAGGGCCCTACACCTCACTCAGACAAGTGGCAAGGCCCCCACCCTCTAGATGCTGTTCATCCTGGCTTCTCCCACCCCCTCCCTCTCAGCTGCCCTGGGGCACGTCCCGCCCACAGCCCGACTCAGGCCTGGTCCCAGTGCTTGTCTCTGCACACAAGTTCTTCCCAGGTCTCCAGCCGCTCCCTCCTTGGTCTCCAAGGTCTCTTCATGGGCCACCTCCCAAGTACGCTTCCCTGCCCACCTGCACAGGTGGCCCCCAACTCCACACTGTGCGGAGAATTCCCTGGCCTTCTTATCTCCCTCTTCATTTTCTCCCCTGGTGCTTACCATCTCCCAACATCATGTATAATCTGCTCTTTACATTATTGCGGAAATAGTCTCTCTCCTTCAACCGCAGTGTTGACTCTCTGAGCGCAAGGACTTTTGTCTATTTTGCTCACCATTTCCAGGGCTGAGGGCAGTGTCTGGCCTTTTGTGGAACAAATTAATTCCAAATGTTATATTAACACTACCTGTTTCGTAATGAGATGGGGTCAACCTAATTTTAAGACGTGACAATCCTCCACCGTTAAAATTGGCTAGAACTCACTCAAGAAGTTTCTGTTTTGCTGATTTTTATGTAACTCTTCCCATGTGGTTTACATTTTCAAAGAGATTGTCTGTTCCCTTAAAACACATGATGCATGAGCATGATACGAAGATCGCATCCTTCACAAACTCGCTAATTCTTCCGCAGCTGTTACTTTATGGAACTAGCTTTATGAGACACAGTTGAGGATGTTCATTCTAATAGGAGAACATTACTTCAGGTATCAGTCATTTAATGATAATCTTACCGAGTTCCAAAAAGAAAGCTTGGTTACATGTGTGCGTGGAGAGCACATGGTAACAGATTGAGAACTGAAACTTCCCTATTCCGTCGATTCCCTCAGTGTCTCTACTTTCTCATAACCTTTTTCTTTATTCAGAAGTGAGTCTCGGGGTGCCTGATTGGCTCAGTCGGTTGAGCAAACGTCTCTTGATTTCAGCTCAGGTTGTGATTCCAGGGTCCTGGGATCAAGCCCTGCATTGGGTATGGAGCCTGCTTAAGAATCTCTTTCTCCTTCTCTCTGCCCCTCCCACAAGCTCATGTGCACTTGCTCTCTCTCTCAATCTCTCTTTCGAAAATAATAATCAAACAAAAGATTAAAGAAATTAGTCTCTAAGACACGTTGAACAGGTCATCTTGTTGAGGATTTAAATCCACTGAAGAAACACTAAGACCGTCAACTCTAAAAAAATGCAATCTGCACCATTTCTGAAGCTGTAATTGTGCAAGTCAGGGTTGTCTAGAGAAAAAGAACCAGTAGGGTGTGTGTGTGTGTGTGTGTGCGCAGAGAGAGAGAGAAAGAGAAGGAGAGAGAAAGGGAGGGAGAGGGAGAGAGAAAGGGAGAGAGAGGGAGGAGAGGTATTTATTATAAGGAATTGGTTTACATGTTGTGGAGGCTGTCCAGTCCTAAGACTTGCAGTGGACAGCTGGAAACACAGGAGAGCGGATGGTGTGAATTCTAGGCTGGAGGCTGTCAGGCTTGAGACTCAAAAAGAGTCCAAAGGTAGGAAAAAAATAAATAAATAAACTGATGAGATTATCTGTTCAAAGGCAGTCAGACAAAGGGAGTTTCACCTTATTTGTGGAAGAATCACCCTTTTGTTCTGTTGGAGCCTTCCACTGATTGGCTAAGGCCCACCCACATTAGGGAGGGCAGTGGGCTTTGCTCAGGCCACCTATTGAAATGTTAATCTCATCCTGCGTCTTGCCAGATACACCCAGAACAACCTTTGACCACAAATCTGGGGATCCCCTGGCCAGGTAAGTCACCCACAGAATCCCACTCTTGTGGCCATACCTGACTCTGTTATTTTTTGGGTTTTGTACTGTTTAGGACGCCTTTCTATGACATAGCTAATTGCAGGTAAAGTTGCAGTTTTGTTTTATTTTTCATCGAGGTGATATTTGACCCACTTTTAGTCCTTGTGCAAAGTAAATATCACTTTAAAAGTATTTTATTCTAGCAATCATCGCAAAAATTTACTACAGCGATAAATATTCCTTATTATTTAAAGCCCTCTGTGGAGGCTACATCCATGGGAAGAGTGGAACCGTCCTTTCCCCAGGGTTTCCGGATTTTTACCCAAACTCCCTGAACTGTACATGGACCATTGAAGTGTCTCACGGGAAGGGTAAGAATATTACATGGATTTTATATGTACAGAGTGGTTAGAAGAAGGTATGCATGCGTGAGCAAGTAAGCTACGTGATTTCTTCACATTTTATTTTAACCGTAAATTTTGATGTTATGTACGATTTTAGAAGAAGAGTGGTCTGGAATCATTGATGCTACAGTAGGAGTAGATTCCCTGTACTGCTTTCTATCGGGTAACTTAGATTTATACAGGTCAACGTGTGCTTGGAAAGTAGGTGTGCTGGCAAGGAAAAGAGGCATGCGTCGGAGAAAACACAAATATTGATGACGTCAAAGGAAGTAAAGTATCCAAACTTCATTTCCATGATACATCTAGCATAAATTTTGTACTTGCCTTATTTTCTAAGTTTACTCAGTATTATTATACGTAAGTCATTTATCTTCACACAATCCAGTGATGATTTCTGGAGCAGATTTAATTATCCTCATTTTATAGATAAGCATACTAAAAGCCAGGAAGATTCGTAATTTGTGTGAGAAATGTAGTTCATAAACACTGGATTTAGGACTGTACCTGGGTGTTTTCTGTATGACAACACTTGTCATTTTTAAGGAGATAATATGAAATTTTGATCACATCAATCTCATGGAGACAAACTGTCTTACACTTAATTTGGACTCTGCTTGCTGCTAAATTGACATTTTTGATTATGTGTCCTATATTACGCTGTGCTCATAGGTATCATGAATGCATGTTCAGAATTTCCTTGAAGGAAGTCAAGAATAAAGCAGAAACAAATTGTGAGTGACTGAGTTTGTCACTATAAAAATGAGTATTTTTATTTAAAAGGAGCTGTTTGTAGTTAATGTTATTCGTTTTCCTATAGGAATCCACTGATCCTTTGTCGGTATGGTTAACGTGAGAACAGATGCCTAAAAGGCACATAAATCTATAATTTCAATGAATTCTCCCTTCAGCCCTACGTTTATATGGCTAGACCTCCAACCTAAGGTTTCCTAGAAGATATTTGTTAAACGTAAATGAAAAAGTTATCTGGTCCTTCTCTCCTCTGGGATAAATGCTAGTCACCATTCCTACATGTGTTTACTGTAAATGCCCACCATGTTGTACTTGTATATCTGTGTCTGTCTGTGTGTTTATGTCTGTGTTTGCGTCTGTGTCTGCACCTGTGTCTGTGCCTACACCCATAAACCCATGTCTAATCTACACCTGTGCCTATACTTCCATATTCTTAAGCATTTATTTCTACCATTTATCGCCTCTTCATTTCTTAGTCCAGTCTTTCTATACATTCTCTGTATTTTCCTTTGAAACTTAGAAGTTTGCTTATTAAGATTTTTTTTTGATTCAAGAGTTTGATGTCTCTAAGCCCAGAAGAAATGATTTTTCTTTAGCTGTTAACTTTGATATCTCTCCCTCCCCCACCCACCCCCGGTCCCTCCCCTCCCCCCCCCCCCCTTTTTCTGCTTCTCAGGAGTTCAGATGATCTTCCACACCTTCCACCTAGAAAGCTCCCACGACTATTTACTGATCACAGAGGACGGGAGTTTCACCGAGCCCGTGGCCAGACTCACTGGCTCTGTACTGCCTCACACTATTAAGGCGGGTTTGTTTGGAAACTTCACCGCCCAGCTTCGGTTCATCTCAGACTTTTCCATTTCCTACGAGGGCTTCAACATCACGTTCTCAGGTATGTTGTTCTCCTCTAACGTGTCTCTTCTCTGGCAATAATAGCACTGTGTGTGTGAGCGTATGCGTGTGCCTGTGCGTGTGTGATTACAGGTTAATGTCCCAGCAGTCATGAGCATTAGCTGGTGAGCCAAGGGGGCTGAGCCTCCTTGAAGAAGGACGCTAGGACCTCTGCCCACATCCTCGAAATGGCACTTTGCAAATTCTCATCCCTGAGAAATTGCTAATATCACTAAGTTCTCCTGAAAAGCCCTTCTCACTCACTTCTCATCAGTTCTATCAAAATCTCAAGGAAAGTGTCCCCATTGGGAGACATTCTCAGGAGAAGCCATCATCTGATTATTTTGGTGCCTGCCTTCCAGCGGATGCCAATACTTGGCTCAAAAACCTCCTCTAGAGTGAAATCAATAAAAAAGAAGAAGCGTGAATACACACACACACACACACACAACTGAGGATGAGTTTTCATTTACTTTGATGCAGTTATGACCACAGACAAAACCAGGCTCCAAAATCATGTGACATTTTTACTTTCAGTGATGGCACCTACATGATATGTGAAGGGTTTCTGCTGTTTGACCGGGTTACACTGTTACTATGAATGGTGCTGTGAATAGTATTACTGTGTTTTTGTGGACGAGGAAAAAGTACCCACACTTAAAAATTAGCCAAGCGTTTATGAGATGCATTTAATCACATAAGCGATGCTCAGTGACCATGGTCGGGGCCCTGCACTAACACAGATGCAGCCTCAGCCCGCAGAAAGGCGCTCCTGCTCTAAGATCCTGATGGGTGGACACAAGGGTGTTTTTGCACTTCTGTGTGTGATGCTTTGGAAAGGACAGTGCTCCTCCACTCCACTCCGCTCCGCCCAGCCCAGAGCTAATGCAGTTTTCATTAGGTAGTTCCTGAGTCCCGTAATCAGGAGTGATTTCTTCCCCTTGGACCTCCCATAAGTTCCTTAGCAACTTCTGATGCCTCGTACGAGATTCGCCGTCACAATATTTGGGTATTTATCTCATCTCCTGTTCTAAGGCTAAAACTCTTAGGAAAGGGGTTTCTGTACCTTCCGCCTTTCCATCAGCAGCAGGTGTATTCCTATGTCTTCTACGCAGTAGGAAGTTAATAATCACTCAATATCACATGGTCCTTAGCGATATATGCGTTGAAATAACTGTCGTAAAGAAAAAGATTTCTTAGGGATTTTAAGATGCTCTGAACTATTTTATACGCCCCATAATTATAACCAGTGCCATTTATCTTTACCTGACTTTGTTGATTTTTCTTGGCATTTCACTGCATTAGTGGAGCTCTTGGGATGAGCTCAGACAACTTGATTTCTTGGAAATTTGCCCGTAATCAGGGGTAATCATGAGATTGGCCGCTCTGTGGAACAAAGACTTAAATTTTCCTAACACTAATGCCTAATTCCTCTGTACCTTCTTTCCTGCTGGGTCTCAGTTCGGGCACCATGAGAATGTCACTGTCTTTGTTCTCAACTTCCATCGAGATCCAACATGGAGTCAACTAGAACATTCCACAGGAAGAATCTGGCAGCGCCCACCTCTGTGGGGCTCCCCCCTAGCTATGTCTCAGAAGTCTGTCGTTCCCACCCTTTCCATGACATCTGTTTCTTAATTCTGTCACTCCCAGCGCAGAGCTGACAATAAGCCTTTTGGTTAGCAAAGGTCAGAAGCCAGGTCTAGGGCTAATTGTCTTCTTCCGCAACCTCCCTAAACAGACAAGCAGGCGAGAAACAAGACACACTTTCTGGACCTTGGCAGCGCTTTGCAACAGTTTTAAAATATTTTAAAATGTTAAAAATTAAGGTGGTCGTGGTTTTTGAACGCAGGAGTCACCTAACCTAGACTGTGTCACACACAGGCTCAGACAGTTTTGAAAAAAAAAACAAAACAAAACACAACACCTGGGATTGCAAAGCCAGTGCTGCCCTAAGCTTGTTCTTCAGGTGTGCTGAGCAGTAATTTCATTTGCAAGAATTTCGCCTTGAAACCTGGCTGCAAACAATTGCCAGTGACACTAATACAATGGCGTTTATTTTTTAAGTGTCCAAATAAGTAGCAACTTTATCATGCAAATGAAGTGTTTTCCCTTCTGGGGGCTCTTCAGATGTGTGCACAAAATCAGTATGGTTTTCTATCTGCCTTTCCTCCTGCCAGCCCAGTTTCCTTCTGTCGTTTTTAGAAGGTTTTACTAAAGTGGCATTTCCCGATGCACGTCACAGTAGTGTCTCTGCAGATGCTAATGGGACAGTGTGGGAGAGAGCTCCAGATGCACCAGCGGTTACACACAGCTGCCCAGCGTCTGCTCTGTCCCAGGTGTCATTCACTGATGCTTAATTGAGTGGGCTTGATTCTCCAAGCATCCTTGACCTTCAGCGTGAAAATTATTTCATAGGGTTTACGTCACAGCTGTAAAATGTTCACCTTATCTTAATGTTACACATCTATTTAAAAAAATACTAGAATTCATGCGGTTCATCACGAACCAGCTTAGGGTACAAGGAAAACCAATCCACATAACCACTACAGAGCAGTTTGAACAACTATGCGTGAGGTTTTTTAAATAGTAGCCATTGTTTTTTTTGGTTTTTTTTTTAGTTCTTGGTAAGTAAGTTTTGAGTGTTTACCCAAGTTCCCACACATTTACTCCGTCTCCTCTCTTCGTGTCTCAGAATATGACCTGGAGCCTTGCGATGACCCTGGCGTCCCTGCCTTCAGCCGAAGAATTGGTTTCCACTTTGGAGTCGGGGACTCTCTGACTTTTTCCTGCTTCCCGGGGTATCGCTTAGAAGGTGCAACCAAGCTTACGTGCCTGGGTGGGGGCCGTCGTGTGTGGAGCGCGCCTCTGCCAAGGTGTGTGGGTAGGTGGTCACACGCTTTCATTTCATTCCACCCAGTGGGGACAGGGCACGGTGCAGTCAGGGCGCAGGGCCCAGCTTGGCGAGGGCGGTGGGGGGGGGGGGGCACCCTGCTACCCTGGGTGTGAGCCCCTCTGGGCTGCACTTACCTTGTCTGTGAAGTCAGCCCCTTTCAGCCCTCCGTTCTTACGACTGAATGAGGGTAAATCTAAAGCACGTGCCAAGCATATTTGTGAAGGAAAAAATATGCACAGAAGTAAAAATCACCCAGAACAAAAGGAAAAATAAAAGTGAGACGCCAGGCTGTGTTAACACAACTGGTGACAATTCTGTTGCTTAAAACAGTGAGTATCTCCTGGTGTAATGATGGGGACAGTTTAAAATACCGGTTTCCTTGTTAACTTTGCCATTTAACGCTTTTGATTTGATTGTGGCATACTCCTGCAAAGTGGGCATTGTAGAAACTTCCATGCCAGAGTAGCCTTCTCAGTGTGTTTTTGAGGAATTCAAGGGGGCATTCCAGAGAGAAGCAGGGGTCTTTACTGGGTACTTTCCAAGACGGTGGGATTAGGATGCGGGCCCAGTGGGGTTACATGTACTGCTAATCTGGGAACTGAGCTCCCATAAGGCAGAGAGCGGAGCGGAGCTGTGAGCACAGGGAGGGCTAGATTTGGAACCACCTGCCCGTCTCGGGTCTGCGCATCACCCCAGAGGTAATGCGTAGCATCTGCCACTCAGTCTTGTGGCTTAGCATCTTTAAAGTCTGTCCTCTCGAGTTACAGAAAACTGCCTAAGGACGCAGCGTTATGACATTCATCCGGAGATTAATGCCAGCCCAGCGCAGCGGTGAGCCTCTGCGTCACAGGGAGTCCATGGTTCCGCCCTGGTCCCACTAGTTCATGTGACAGAGGCGGGTGGCAACATTGTGGAGATGAGATTTCAGGACCCATACAAATACTAAGTTGTTACTGTAGTAAGACCCATTTTTTCCCATGGCAAAGAATCTCTTCAGTTGTCAGCACAGTTTAGGGATGTTGTTGATTCAACTGGTAATAGGGTCCTTTTGTGTTTTAATGATATTCTGACAGTCAGGACTTCGTTTAAAAAAAAAAATTACACAAGTAAACACAAATCAAGCCATCTTTCTCTCTCACCAGGGCACCTATCTGTAAATGTCTATTGTCTGTCTTTCCCCTAAAATAGTGGTTTTCACTCTCTTTTTGGTTATGGTTTTTATTTGACATTTGGATGCCATTTCTGAACTCTGTCTCAAAAAAAAGAGATACGGTATTTTGCCGATGGTCCTGGGAATTCCCAGGTTGCCTAGAATCCGTGTTCCCCAAATTGACAATTTCGGAATGAGATAGTTTAAGATCTGGAAGAAACTCCCAACCCAATGAAACCAAAGCTTTGTCCCACACATGTAACGTTAAGTCTACTGATTGGTCAACTCTGTTGATTATAGTATGCCATTTGCTGTGAGCCTGTTTGATTTAGATTCATTATCTGTACACTGTTCCTCTTGTTTTTTGGGTGTTGACATTGTTACCTAAAATATAAACTAAGAACCCATAGTTAACATCCATCATCCCTAGTTCCAGAGCCTGCACCGCTCCAAGCTCTTTACATGTGTTGCCTCATTTCACTTCCAAGAATTAATGAAGTACTGTGACTGTCATTTCTGCTGTACAGATGAGGACACTGAGACACAAAGGGTCTCGGACCTTGGCCCACAGTCATGTGCTTACGATGTTGGAACGCAAGGCACCCAAAACCACACTTCTCACCGTGGCCCTGCACTGTCACAGCACCCAGGGGCCTGGGTGTGCCCTGTCTTTATTTAGCCTCTTGTATTTTGCCTGGTGTTTCCTGAATTTCCTTCCAGCCCACCTGGGTGCAAAGTTCCTGTACACAAAATGTGACTCTTGGTAGCCGACCCCCAGCTGACCCAGGAGGCCTCGGGAACTCCTTGGTATTTCTCCTTTTCTCTCCTTCTCCACGTCTAATTAGTGGCCCGTTTTGAAGATTCGGTGTCCCACCTAGTTCTCAGCTCATGCTCTCCCGCCTGCTGTGTCTGCCCGGCCCTGGGGAGCTTCTCCCAGGCTGCAGGACGGAGCTCTCTGAGTGATCGATCTAATCCAAGCCCCGTCAGGGTGCCCCCTTAGGAGAACCTGTTAGCCCCCAGCGGTGACTCTGGTGGCACACAAGGCCCATTATTTGTTGGCCCGACTTTCCACCTTCTTGCATGACTCAGCCACATACTGGAGCATCAGCAGGGGAAGCCCATGCAGGCCCCTGGTCACCCCGGATCTCCTTCCCTCTGTGTCTTTGTCTGTGCTGTTCCCTCACGTCCCTGTGCTCACCCTGCTTTTCGGACAATTTTGTCAAAAGTCACCCTGCAGCTGACTCTGCCCCATCGTTTTGAACTCAGTTTACGCGTGAGCTGTCTCTACCCCGTCACCTGCTGGCTGGTGGGACCTCCGTGATAAAAGCTCCATTCTGTGGAAGTTGCCTTAACGTTTCTGCCTCCCATGAGGCTATTTCTTAACACTGGGGGCTACCTGATCCCTAAAATCCAGCTGTGTGCCTTATTCAATAGATGCTTGTCAAAGTTTGCTTCCCTTCAAAGCTTATCTCTTGATGTCAACATTTGGATTCATTAACACTCTGTGCCTGTGTTCCTTCTTTTAAAATCACGGAAATAGGGGGCACCTGGGTGGCTCAGTTAGTTACGAGCCGTCTTCGGCTCAGGTCAGGATCTCGAGGTTCGTGAGTTTGAGCCCCTCATAGGGCTCTGTGCTCAGCACCTCCAGCTCAGAGCCTGGAGCCTGCTTCCCATTCTGTTCTCCCTCTCTCTTTCTCTGTCCCTTTCCCACTTGTGCTCGGTTTCTCTCTGTCTCTCAAAAATAAGCACTAAATTTTTTTTAAAAAATAAAATAAAATCACAGAAAGAAGAGTGATCGATTCATAGTTGCAAATCCAAAAATTGCGAATCCATTCCAAAGATCACAAGTGACATCAGAAGAAAGTCAACTGAATTATGAGCATGCTATTTTGTTTTCATCCAGTAAACACCTCATCTTAAACAGAATTTCTAGTGAACACCTAAACTAAGAGCTATTTTTCTCTTTTATCAGTTCACTTGTAAATGAAAGAGAAATGATCATTTTATTTGCACTTTTTCATTGTAGGGCTATTTCAACCTAATTATTTAGAGTACAAGAAATAGTATCATTGTGTACTCCATGATTTGTGACGAAATGTGCAAGCCCTCTCTTGTGCCACCTTTTCATTTGCATTACATTTTACGCATATCATTCAATATGTTTTTTTTATTGCCAAGTTAAAAAAAAAAGAGCCCAAACTGGTTTAAGTAAAAGGGAAGGTTTACTGACAATATAACTAAATAAGTTGGGACAACTTCAGGTGGGCAGGTTAGATCAGATGTAATCAGGGACCTGATGCCTTGTTTTCTCATCTCTCCTGTCCTCTCCCCGCCTGGGTGCTGGCTTTATCCTCAGGCTCCACAACCCAAGGGAAGACATTAGACCACTCCCTGCCTTCCCTGGGGGCCTTCTCCTACGGCTCTCAAGTCTGCACACACTGTGGAATCTCAGGGTCGTGCTTTCCCCGAGGCAATCCCTTTCTGTGGGGTCGCTGGGTTGCCTCTGATTGGCCCAAGTAGAGAGTCACGTGCCCATTCCTGACCACTCAGGGACCAGGACAGCCCTGGTTGTATTGGAATACTTAGAGGCCAGTCTGCACAGGTGTTGAAGAATCAGGAAGAGTATTAAAAAACATACTTTATGGTATTTGAGATGTCTTGTGACATCTTGTTGGGGGAAAAAAAAAACAAAAACAAAACCCAACAGGGGCAGAGTTAGAGAGCAGACATGAAGAGTGTCCAGTAGAGTTCTCTAAACTAATATGGCATCACTGAACACAGGTTTTGAACACACGATTTTTTTCAGGCCGAGTATGAGAAGCCTCTATATCTACATCAGGTTAATTACCAAATAATATCTGCCGAGAGAATTAAAAGAAAACTCAGTGAAAGCGAGAGTTATCCTGTTGTTGAATATCTTAATTAATTCAATTTTTGGACAAACTACAATGCCCGTGGATGGAATAAAATAATTAAAAAAAAAAAAAAAGTCAACACTATTAGCCTCATTTGTTTAATGGATTACAAATATTTTGGAGAAGCATGGTAAAACAAAATAGGTTGCCTGTATTTTGAGAAATTGAACTCAGCTTTAAATCTTTTGAACAATTCTGTCTAAACAATTCTATCTATCCCTATGCTGACCAGTCTGTTGCTTCCATTTATTTCTTGAATTTTTGGTTTAAAAGTTCTTTTTTTTTAATTTTTTAATTCTTTATTTATTTTATATATTTTTTAATGTTTATTTATTTTTGAGAGAGAGACAGAGCATGAGTAGAGGAGGGCAGAAAGAGAGGGAGACACAGAGTCTGAAGCAGGTTCCAGGCTCTGACCTGTCAGCACACATCCCGATGCAGGGCTCAAACCCACAAACCTTGTGATCATCACCTGAGGCTGAAGTGGGAGGCTTAACTGACTGAGCCACCCAGGTGCTCCGTGGGTTTAAAATTTCTGAAACAAAATTAAAACCTGAAACTAATCTCTGAATTTAATTGAATCTTAAAAGGTAACTCAATAATAGCATTAAATTAAGGAAATAAAGGTTCGGAGGATAATAAGTAGATTAAAAGTAGAATCAGCATTTTATTCAATTCTTCTATATTCTTTATGAGTAAAAATAAGATTGCACATTTTAAATAATTTGGCTTTATATATAAAATAGAGTACATATGTGTAGAGATTCTGATATACAATATAGACTTCGTGTGTATATATATGTTAATTAATTTAAAATAATCAATTTACAAATTCACAATGGTCTCAAAGGCCCCACTGCAATTTCCACAAAACTTTAATCACTGCCACCAAACACTTTCGCATGTTGTCACTTTCTTCAGGAAAGTCCCTGTTGGGGGGCGGGGGTGTGTGTGCAGGCTCAGTGTTACTTTGGGGAAAAGCTCTTTGGCAAAGATTTTGCTTGAATCAGGTTTATGATGTGCACACAGAGTATCTGGGCACAGCCAGGGGCCTTGTAAGTCAGCCTCCAGAGCCCTGAGGAGTAAATGCCTGTCCTTCAAGCCCCAGGTTGGGGGGTGTTTGGTGATGGCAGCCTGAGCTGAATAAGTGTGGCTTCACAGGTAGATACTGTTGAAGGAAGAATTTATGGGAAATCAATTGGTTCCTTTCTATTAAGTTAATTTAATTTTAATTACTTCATTTCCATTAAGAAACTCTAAATGACAATCCAATTTTAATTACAATTTCAGTGGGTTCTTTAGAAAAAGAACAAATGATTCATCTTAAGGAAAATTATATCCATTCATCTTAAAGCAATTGTAAATGGATTATTGAAAGAACTGAAAATTGATACATTTAATTGCTTTGGTAATAGAGGTTTACAATGGATATTTTTAGTCAAGTTCAAAGACTTTTTGAAACTCCAATGACTTAAAGTGTGTAATTTTCTGCGCACTTGCTTTTTACTGTTAGTGTCTTATTTTCTTTATTTCCTATGGGATACAGTCCCAGGCTTTAGTTGGCAGAGTGTTACTATATTTCATTTGTTCTGCCATTACTTCTTTGGTTTTCCTTGGTGTTCCTCTGGACTAATAATTCCAGAATTTGCTTCACAAACCCATTGTCACACCATTGCACCCTTTTTGTTTTCTTTGAGAGCCTTCAAGATTCTTTGCTTTCTCTTAGGGCATTTCCTCTTCTCCGAACACCCTTTGTCTGGACACCTGTGTGCTCCAAACTTTTAGGGACCTTGCACCTTGGTTTGGTGAAGCCCACACGTTCCCCGAGGTCTGGCCAAGTCTCCCTGCAGCCAGATTTCCTACGGTTCTCTGATGACCGCCCACCTCAGTCACGTCCCTGAAGCCACATAAGCAGCCTTTGTGTCTCACACCGGCCTGTCCCCGTGTCCCACTGCAGCATCCCCGACGTAGGTCTCTCCCTAGACCCCGGGTGTTGCCAAACCTGCTAGCACCAAGTTGAGTGATGAACCAAGGCGTCGAGATAAAATGGCAAATCACGTTCAGCCTTTGAGATGTCGTATTTTCTTACGGCTCTTGACACAGAATCGGAAAACGATAGCAACAGCCACACGTGCTCACTGGAATGGTGTCAGCCCAACCGGACAACTGTTTTAAAATTGAGGAGTGGTGTAAAGGTCACGAATTAAGAGGAAAAAAAGTAATGACGTGATAATCTGCATGAAAGTCTTTGAAGAATATAAAGGCATACAAATATAAATGAAGTAGTGATGTGCCTAGTATGGAACTGTATGATACAAAACACTGTACTGAAGTAGATTTTTTTAAAAACAATCAACATACCAAGCTCGTATATTCTACAAGCAATTTCATACTCTTGGAGAAAAATGCACATGAAAGACTCCTTAAGCACCGCACCACATTAGAAGAATGAAATTCCATCCTTGTACATGTAAACGTATTGGTCATGTTTATTGAGGTTCAGTTGTATATGAAATAAATGAGTTACTGCTGAATGTTCACTTAGAGATTTTACCGTGTCTCAGCCCGAGAGACAGTGGCTCTGACACCAGTGGGATTTTATTGTGAAGGGGGGAGCATGTACCTCTCACTTGCAGGAGGTCCGTTTCTGCAGGTTAAAGGAACAAATCGTCTGTGTACAAAGGGTTACGAGTTACGACAGGCCAAGCGATTGCCCACACCTATTATTTCTATATAGTGCACTTAATTAGCACCTCTTACTATATGTCTGCCTTAAAGCGAAATCCCAGGATCCAAATCCTAATAAAAAGAGATGTAAAATTACGTCTTTAGATTCAGTAGTTTTTTTTTCCTTCCCATGTATCCAAAGGCCAGAGTCTTCTCTGTAGTTCTCCCTTTTTGCTGTATTATGAGAAATAAGTATATGGTTGGTGTCTTAAATGCTAATGTGGAAACAAATTCCATCTCCAGTTAACCGGTGACCTGTCCCAAACAAAAGTCCTCAAAAGGATACACCCATGTAGAGCAAACCCATACTATCTTAGTTTCATTGTTTTTCATAATTAATAATATTGTGAGTTATTCACTAAGATGTGTATTCATCACTAGTTAGGATACAAAGGGACACAACTCCATTCCTAAGTGTGTAGAGTTTATGTCAACTCAATAACTGATCTGTACTAGTTTTGTGACCTTGGGAAAAGCCCTTGGTTTTTCAGCTATTCTGTTTCAGTGTCCTCACCTGTGAAATGTGGTTCATTGACCTATTTGATAAGGTTACTGAGAA
Organism: Neofelis nebulosa; assembly: GCF_028018385.1. NCBI lineage: Eukaryota > Metazoa > Chordata > Mammalia > Carnivora > Felidae > Neofelis > Neofelis nebulosa. The sequence continues at coordinate 3,758,763 of NC_080784.1, read as the reverse complement.
GTAACAGGGATCCCTGCGTGTAAAGAACTTAGAAAAGCATCTGACACACAATTACCAGAATTTACGTATCAGCCTTGTCATGATAGATTGTCACTTTTGAAAAATGACACCTCTGGCCGGTTCTGGAAGATTCTCCTCGTGACAAATGTGTGAAGGAGAAGAAAAGAATAGAAACGCAGTGGCATGAAGACCAAAGAAAGAGATCCCAACCACGGCGAAAACGAGAGAACAAAACCCATTCTCCACAAATGCCGAACCACAGATACAGATGGAGGACGAACGTGAACATGGCCAAGCCCCTGCCTTTGGGAGGGGGTAGTGCTTTCCTCAGGGGTGGGCTTGTGGATGAAACCCATCAGAGTTGATTCTCCTTGGCTCTGCTTTCCTCACGGAGTGCCCCCTGAAGACACCTTCGGACTTCTCATACGTGTTTTCATAGCTCCTGAGAGAGGCAAAGCTTGCATTCCACACTTGGGTTCAAGATGCGTAGACTTACCACTGTGTTCAATTAATTACCCCTTATGCGTTCCAACCCTCCCTCCATCCTCCTGACCTCATTCAGTCAAGAAACAAGACCACAGCCTCTCCTGATGACCAGATGGTGACCAGAGGGAGGGCCAGGACCGTCATTATCCCTTTCACCTCTGGCCCGCCTCTAGGGAGGTTTGACTCAAGAATGCCTGTACTTTACTGTGACTTGTAATGCACACAGTCAATAATAGACTTGACATGTTCAGATGTATGGTAAACCCACATACACACAGCCAGTTATTCTAGCCGTACAAATCCTTCTTCCAATGTTTTCCTAGACTAAAAATAACCTATTTGCTACAGTATCGGTATTTTTTACATCTTCCATTGCAAGACTTCTTTTCAAACTCATAAGGTAATGGATAAAAGGACTTAAATTTCATTTTTGAATGGTTCACTTTATTGATCACTGTCAAATTCAATTTTAAATAAAAACCCCTAATATTTGTGACTAGGTTTTCGAGTCCAGTTATCAGAATTCAGTTGGGTTTTTTAAAAAAATTTTTTTCCACCCTGATATCTTTAACAAGTTTGAACCCCCCGCTGCTCTATCCATAGAGCAGCCAAAGGCAATATTCTACCTTGCTGTTTTGATATCCTTTCCATTTATCCTGGTTTTTATGTTTTAAAATGTCCTATTTCTCCAGGAGAGAAAAAAAAGGCAGAAAACATATAAGAATGTCCATGAGTTATTATCATTTCCCAAGGGTATTACTTACCTAAAATGTTTGTTGCATTTAACGTATAAATTGATTGATGTATGTCTTCAATCTGAGATGGCCTAAGAATCAGTAGATTGCTAACACGGAAAGACTGTTCAAAAGGCAGATATCCAGCTTGAGAGACACATCACTTGCCTGTCTCCCCATATATTTTTGTAGTCTTTAGAAAATATTTTAAAAGATGATTATAATTAAAAACCATGATTACATATAAATATAATAATACAAATATATATCTGTGGTTTTAAAATCATATTATGAAGCTCCATTACCATTTTGGTGGCTCACCCACTCCTGGTGTTTATTTCTCAAAACGTTCCCCCCTGATCCTGAGCAAAGCCTGCCTTTAAGTCTTCACTTAAGAGTACATGAGGGTTATGGGGTACCTGGGGGGCTCAGTCGGTAAAGCTTCTGACTTCAGCTCAGGTCATGATCTCATGGTTCATGGGTTTGAGCCCCGTGTGGGGCTCTGTGCTGACAGCTCAGAGCCTGGAGCCTGCTTTGGATTCTGTCTCTCCCTCTCTGCCCGCCCACCTTCTCTCTCTCTCCCTTTCTCTCTCTCTCTCAAATAAATAAACCTTAAATTAAAAAAAAAAAAAAAAAAAAGACTACATAAGGGTTAGGTGAGCCCAAGTTCTTGTGTGTGGTTGTTCTCCCAGCCCTTCTACATGGGGACATTATGAGATCCAAGTGCACAAATCATTACGAGCTGATCTTAAATCTGTAGCAATTTTCTGGCAAAGAGGCTCGGGATCATGGCTACAAGTGTAGGTGATGTTCTTAACTGTGAGAGGAAGGTCACAATTAATGAAAATGGACACGCACAACATGTCCGCCAAAGTTACATGGCACAAAGAACATGGCACAACACTGCACACTGTGAGTCCCTCTCCCTCATCCTCACCCCCACTAAAATGGTGCATTTCCCTGATTGTCACTTTCCAACTCGACCATTGTTCTTCAGACTCATACTTATCTTGTTGAGTTTTTAAAAATCACTGCACTTGCCACACAGTGTGGCCAATAAATTATTTGGTGCAGAATCCAGTGGGTCTCTCTTGTGACACACACACACATACACACACACACACACACACACACACACACACGGCACCTCTATTGTTTTGAGGTGATTTGGGACTTAACAGGGTTTTAAAGCTGTAGTCTTTCGGCTGTTTGTTTTTAAGGTGAGCTGAGAGGTTAAGTGACTCTGTCTGAGTTGACATAATGTGAAGACCAAATTTATTTTTATTTTTTACCCTGATTAAATACTGTTTTATGCAAATTTGGATCTAGAAGTGAATTACCTCTGCTTTCTTCAGGAGAAGGGCAGAAGAAAATAACATTGACCTCCACTGAATGTTCTTTTGTCCCGAGATGGAACACAGACAGGCTCGGTGCTGTGACACTGGTGGGCTGCTGAGTGGTTTTATTTATCTTTAGATCCCCTTTAAATGTGTTCGGGTCGGTGCCACAAAATATCAATGTAAGTACCACAGAGCTGTCACAGTGGCATTGGCAGGGACGTTTCGTGAAGTAGAAATGAGGCCTGGGGAGGGATATGACTGCTCTGTGACACAGCCGGTGTGCTTGGGTGCAGCGATTTTGTTCGAGATCTCTTTGTGCTTCTGTGGAGTAAGAGGTACTCTGAAAACAGATAAGAAATCTTGAAAATGAATGAATAGAGAATATTTCCTGTCCAGCTGGTAAACAGTAAAAAAAAAAAACAAAAAACAAAAAACAAACACCAATCTATAAAAACAATATGTTAATTAGAAACATACATTGAGAGCGAAGAGGGCCGTCATGATTGTAGAATTTTTATGTGTTAAAATCAGTAATTCCACTTTTCAATTCTTTCTTTTTTAATGTCCTATTTATTTTAGCTGAATGCGGAGCAAGTGTCAAAGGAAATGAAGGAACATTGTTGTCCCCAAATTTCCCATCAAATTACGATAATAACCACGAGTGTATCTATAAGATAGAAACAGAAGCTGGCAAGGGGATCCACCTCAGAGCACGGACCTTCCAGCTGTTTGAAGGAGACATTCTGAAGGTAAGAAGAATCTTCTTTTATGTGACTCCGTCTCTTCTCAAGGAGCAAATTAAATATCTGTCCATCTACACACACACACACACACACACACACACACACACACACACACACATTTAGATGGACATATTTTTTCCAACTTACTTAGCCAATTGGTTTGAGAAGGGGGAATGTAGCCATGTTCCTCAGTGGCGTGAGTGTAGACTGTGATCTATCTTAGTCTGCAATCTTGGATCTAACATTCGCTGTGTGTCTTGGGCAGATTATTCAGCATTTTTGAGGTTTAGCTTCCTTATGTGTGAAAACACATGATGATGCCCATCTTCGAGGGATGTTTTGAGATTTAAATAATATACTGTCGGTGGATGTGTCCAGGATTGCGCTGAGCACGCGTGATTATTAAAGCTAGTGGGCCCCCAAGGCCACGCTTTGAATAGTCATTCTCGATGACTAGATGTGGTCCCAACATTCAGAGTGAGAAAGATTTTGATGTGCTAGTGGAAGCAAGCCCAGCCGCTATCACCAGACCATAAAGCAGAGCTCATGTGGAGAGGCCATGCCAGAGAAGACAGAATTTCAGTGGGCGAGTCTGAGCTGTGTTCATGGCACTCAGGGACATTCTTGGAATAGGACCAGAAACTAGGGTTCTGTGCATCAGACAATACAGAGCACCAGAGCCTCGGGGAAATGCTTTGGGGTGTGGGACCCAGCACACCACCACCCTGTAGGTGGACTCCAGGAAAAACAAAAAACAAAAAATACCCCAGCAGAAATGGATTCTAGGAACAGTCAAGGCTTGCATTGGTCTATGAAACCCAGCTCTAGCTGGAAATGCCCCCATAATCCCTAATGTTTCCACTGCAATTCCCACCTCTCCTGTAACTCTTTGAGGATCTAGGGGCCAGGAAGGGGCATCTGGAGATCGAGGGCATGCAAAGAGGGGCATCAGACTAATGGCTGACACCACCCAGCCTGTCTCCCTGCTCGGTCCAGTGAGGAGTGAGCACCAGGTCCAGGGGACACAGCTCATTTGTGGCAGGAGGGAGACATTTCTCTTCTCATTCCTTGTGAAGTTCTAGGGTTTTCCAGTGACATTTACATCTACATGGACTCACACATTGACGCATCTCACATTCAGGAGAGTCCACACGCCTTGAGCTGCCAACACCGGGAAAAGATGCAAAGAGCCAGTTGAGAGGGAACCATCACTGACTTCCCGGTTGTCATCCATTTGCACAACGGTTGAAGAGGGGTCCCTCCAGGATCCCCACCCTGACCTCATCAGCTGTTATGTTCACACTTCAGAGGCACTGAAAGCCTAAAGTGCCTTACTCCCTCCTAAGTCCGGCCTTGACTATTTCAGTGTCATTGTTGAGAAGACCAGGTTTATTGTCATTGTTCTTCTATTGTAATAGTCTTTCAAAACCTCATGCTGACATCATGAAGCTCTGTAATTAAGAAGTGATTTTCAGGCAGGAAACTAATATGTTCTCACCGATGTAAAAAAAAAAGCTGTGTCGTAAGGAACCATTTTCTGAATTCTCTGATAACCTCAAATTTAGAAGTCAGTAAGCCTTCAGAGAAAACTTGTAAGTAACAATTAACCATGCTTGGTGTAGGTGAGTGATTAGAGATACCGCATAAAATGTACACTAATAAATATTGCTGCAGAAGAAGCGAATGATGTTCATTTGTGATTGCACGTAGTTTAAAGTTGTTGATTGTAACAAAAAGCAAATAAAAAATCATGCTTACCTCACTTAATTGCAGAGAAACTGTCAGTCATCTGAAATGCTGAATGTTTTGCAAGCATGTATTTTTTTATTGGCTATGCTAATACATATCTCCTTGTCAAAAACTCTTCAAGTGGGATTCTCTTATTTTTAGCTTTAAATGCTATTCACATTGTTCCTTCGTACATAGTAGGATCCAGTAAGAAAGACCAAAGTTTTGTGCATGGATTTCCACGTATAAAAACATGTTTTCTCACATCAAATGGGAAAAATGAAACACGTAAGAGAAATAGAGCTTGAAAGAAATGTCATGAAAGGAATATATATGGAACACAAAGTTAATTTTGGAAACGGACCTTTGGGTATAGCTCTGTAAAACTGGGAAAGACCCCCTCCCCTCAACACCCCCCCACCCTGCCACTCAGGATGCTGCGTGATGTCTCCTAACCGGCGGCCACCTGCTCACTCGGCCATCCCGCTCTGGGCGGAGGGCATGGGTTAAATTCAAAATCAGAGGACCATTTGTGCTGCACAGAGTTCAGCCTTGTAGTAACAGGACTCGGGGAGCCTTTCTCCAGTACCAAAAAGGAACACCTGGATCCTGGCAGCAGCTAGACGAGGGCGTGTGACCAGCGGGTGTTATGCTGAACTGCTATGGCTTGTTCCTAATTTCAGTGGAATTAAAAATCAAGTCTTCTGACTTCTGATACCATCTGGGTGGTCATTTGTGGTCCACAGAAAACTCGAATCCAGATTTGTAACTTGAGGGAGCTGACAGGATGATGCTCCGCGCGGTGCATGACTTCTTCCTCCTCACATATCCGCTGCCAAGCGCAGAGCTCATTGCCTGCGGTGTAGACAGGACAGAATTATGGTCTGGGAGAAGCCCATAATTCAGCATTGCGATGATTCATTTTGAGTGGTTGTAGCTTTGAGGATCCTGGGAGCTGGATGCTGTCCAGATGATCTAGTTGATCTGTGGGAAGCGTCCAGTCAAGGCCAGTGGAGGTGACTGTTGACAGTGCTCTAGAACTCTCAGGATCGAGCTTATGTGACTGTTTCCTTGCTTTTATGCCCCTCATCTCTATGGGTTTCTGTAACTTACAGAGAATCGTGTGGTATATGCCATGAGACGAGACCTTTCTCGCAAGGTCTGGGCATCTTCTTTCTGACCCAGATTCCTCTGGACTTAAAACTCGTTACACTCTAGTGTCGCAGACACACCGTGTCTGATGAATCCACATGTTGAGTCAAGGGATGATTTTTTCACGATAGCCTCTTACTGGCTTTTAGTGAGGAGTTGTAGGGTATTTGATTCTACTCCTCTCACACATACTTATCTAATTGGAAAGGAGTAAAATAATGAGCCATAAAATTAATTTTCCCAAATGTGCTCTTATCTTTTAGGAGTGTGTATACATGTGTAAGTCTGTCAAGCAAGGTATACATTCTGTATGCTTATTAGAAGGGAGTTGAGAGAAGAAAAGTAAGAATTAATCCATGTAAGAAGGAAAATAGTGGGGAAATGAACAGACATTGGACAAATCTACTGAGGACTTTCATGACCTTTATTTAATTAAGATTTTTTTTAATCAAGAAAAACTGGATGTTTTCCAATGTAATACACATTCATTCTTTCTTTCTTAAAACCCTTATCCATACCAGTGGCTCCTTGCTATGAACCATTCCAATAGTTCAAAGAGGCAAACAGATTATCCTTTGCCACTGTGCATTCTATTCTGGACACTTTACTAGGGCTGTTGGGGGGCCTCAACAGTCAGTCATTCCTGAATGCAAATCTAGTCTATTCTGGCATTAGCATAAAAGGTTCCTGTGAGCTATCCCGTATGCCTGTGCCCTAAATTGTTTGACCCAATCCCCACTTAGGAAATGTGACTGGCACTCATCTACTCCCAGGGTGGTCTCCCTCAGTGAAAGTCGGGGACACAACCCCGAATGCCCCCTCTCCCTTACCTCTAACATCTACACAAAACCAAACGTGTCTACTTGCCTTCTAAATACTCGTTTTAAACACCCATGCTTTATGACCACCTAGGAAGGTAAAGTCAAATACAAAGTGTTCTAGAGGAAGACAGCACGTGTCTCTGATGTCATTACATGATGGGATTCTTTTATCACAACTAATTCAAGACTAAAGTCCCCTCAACCTCAAAGGCTGCAAAATGTGACAAGATTTCCACATCTTATCTTGTATTACATTCAGGTAGGAGGGATGTCCAAATACTTGCATGATAGTTCACAGACGACGCCGTGGCTAAAATTGTGTACGCCCCTTCAACCTTGGGAAGTGCATTCTGAGGGAGGGGGAGAAAGGTAAATAATGGACCTTGGAAATGCAAATAAAGGTGTATTTAATTTTAAGTGAACATGGGAAGGACTCCCAAAGTGATCCATGTAGAATGAGCTGACCACAGATGGAATCTCGTGTCCTTCGTGTTGATGGTAATGATACAACCTAAAGAAAGAAGACTGCTTCGTAGGGTTAAACATTCAACTTTCAGTAAACTGTATATGTTTTTCGAGTACCGCACGAGGTCACGTGTTTGAAGATTTGAATGTCATGTTAAAATTGCTAACTTGCAAACAGAATTAAGTAATGGGGATTCACGCTGTGACTTCTCTTTAGGTGTATGATGGAAAAGACAGTTCATCGCGTCCGTTGGGGTCCTTCACTAAGAATGAGCTCATGGGGCTGGTCCTTAACAGCACTTCCAATCACCTGTGGCTGGAATTCAACACCAATGGCTCTGAAACCGACCAGGGTTTCCAGCTCACCTATACGAGTAAGTAGCATATGACGTCATCATTTCAGGTTTGTTTGTTTTTTTAAATCTCGGGGTTCATCTAATACCTAGCTGATGATTTTTTTTTTTTTTTTTTTTTTTTTTTTTGCTTAGCTAATACATTTTAAATACTGATTTTTTCCTCTGGTCTCCCTACTGTGTTCTGAATTAATATTTAATTCTTAATTTAGACACATTGTCAGAAGTGATAGTTTGAAATTTATTTTCTTAGATGCATTAATATTTTCATAAGAAAATGACTGTACCTGAAAAGAAACTATCATGACTTTTAAGAGCTTCTGAGCTTAATAAATTCTGATTATAATATAGTATGCATTGACAAAGATTCATATTTGTACATATGAAAGATTTAGAATGAATGTTTGATGTAATTAATAGCAATAACTTTGAATGTCTACCCTACATCAGTACTTTACTATTATATCTACATATATAAATATTAGAATCTATATATTACAGAATGTCAGTTACATGTGTATAATTTATCTAGTCACATATACTACATATAAATGTCATGAAATAAAACAACCCCACGTACTAAGCTCTTTCTTAGCACCACTAACGTCCTAATAAGAAAACTAAACACAAAGAATTTCAAGATTTGCTGTGAAGATACCAGGTGTATGGGCTGGGGGAGTCAGGCTGTGATCACGGACCTACAGTTTTACACAGAGTCCTGTAGTGCCCCCTGATTAATGTCAATCAAAGTACAAAAAATATTTTTTTAATGGTTATTTATTTTTGAGAGAGAGAGACACACACAGAATCTGAAGCAGGTTCCAGGCTCCGAGCTGTCAACACAGAGCCCGACATGGGGCTGGAACTCACAGACTGTGAGATCATGACCTAAGCTGAAGTCGGACACTCAACCGACTGAGGCACGCAGGGGCCCCTAAAAAATATTTTTAAAGATGAGAATGAAGAAGAGAAAGAAGTATATAAAATAAAGAAGGAAAAGAGACTGTGCTTTCTCAAAGAGTTATTTGCAGTATGGTCACTGTTATTTTCACCATTTATACTTCCAAACAAGTAAGGTAAAACATGAGCTACTTGGTGTGGATAAATAGTGAAAATTAAGTAATCAATGAAATGTACCAGATAGTCCAATCTTTCACTAATCTGCTGATTAAAAATCTTTACTACACCAAAAGCCATGCCAAAAAATGCAAAATTTTGGATTTTTTTAGCATGAAAGTGTATTAGTGATCATCAAGATTGATTTCTTTATTTGACAGATAAGCAAATGAAGGCCTGGAAATGATAATAATTATCCCAGACACAGAGCTAATCCAGGTGCCTCAAAGGAAGATTAATTGCCTAAATTCCCCCTTGGTGGGCCGAATTACAGGAAAGGCCTGCAAGAGTTGGTGAGCAAACACAGAAGTAGAGTAGCTGACACTAGAAAACCAGTTTTTCGTTATCATGAAAATAGCCATTTACGAGATTCAGTAAACAGCAAGGATATTAATTACATTGCATGCACAGTAAATTAGTAGCAGGGGCATTATAAAACCAGTTCATGATTATAGTTTTTTGTTACTAGAGTTTGACTCTTCAGAATGTCCCTCTGAAGCAGGTTTCAAAGGCTTCTTGTAAAGCCCTTTGGCTTTGCTTCAGACTAAGATGGACACCCTTGCAACCTCTTTCTTTCTTCCACTTTGGGTTTTCCATCAGTATGTTCATAGATTTTGTTTTATTCCCACTTGCATTCACCCCCACTTCCTAGCTGTTACACGTGTCATATTAGTCTTAGAGGACGTTGGATACTTGAGAAAGAAAACGGTTGGAAAACTCCCTAGGTAAACCTGAGAGTTTATTGTAAATAAAGGGTATCTCCACGCACACCTGGCGTGTTCCTCCAGTCCAGTCGTCACCTCAGCTCGTCTGACAAATGGTGCGTCCCTCTATGGTTTGTCAGCAGGGACAAGAAAGCATTGGGCTGTGCGTTTCCCTGTCTCCCCTGTGCATTTCCGTGTCCTCGATTCTCAGTACCACTCCAAGTGTGGAGGTAACTACGCTCACGTGCACCCTTCCCCGCCTGCTTCATAGAGAATATATCTGGTTCTATTTCACATCGCGTTGCTTTCCCAACCCTAGTTTCTGCTACCTGTTTTCTCTCTACGTGCCCTGGAGTAATTCTTGATTTGTGAACATGTGTTCCTACATTCTCATGGTCGTGCAAAAGATATCCAGCAGCAAGTGCCTGCCTTTTGGAACTTCAAGCTAACTGGACCTGTCACCAAGGATGGGGTCCCTTGACTGTTTCCAGAATTCTGACTCCCGCTTACTTCCCAAATTGCAGTTAAGAAGGGCCATCATGTCCTAAAATCACGTGACTGGGCTGAGATTAGAAGTTGTGGGCTTCATTTGTGTATAATGTCCACCTTGTCACATCAAGAAGGGTCGCTTCATTGTGCTATTGTCAGCCTCCATTAGATGACGCGTGGCTGGTGTAACCCCACGTTTCTCCATAGTATCCAGCATAGCTTGAGGACCTTTTGCTGCACACCGCCTCCCCCCCCACCCCCCACCCCCGCCCAGCTGTTTCTCTGGGTAACTCTGAGAAACTTGAATCTGTGGATCTGTTTATGGGCACTCTAATCATACAGATTTTTTTTTTTCATTAAATAACAGCACAAACTTTCTGAGTTTCTGAGAAGAAACATTTCAATGATTGGTATTTAGCTCTTAGTATAACCTAGTTGATGGGAATAATTATCTTTTCTTCCTGTTTTCCCTCTTTGCCTTCACCTACAAAAACACAGATGCTCCCTGGGTGCAATTTCCACTTGTGAGGTTGTCCTAGAACTGTAACACATGGCCAGATGGGAAAACGCATCTGTAATATAGAAATGATGGTGCTGATGGCTATATAATCAAAATAATATTAGCTTCACATTAAAGTTTGAGCTTTAAACACCAAGTAATTAATTAAAAAAAATCCCAAGCTCCCACAGTGTGATCGAATACCGGAATCAAATACTCATCCCTAAAAGATGGCTTGGAAATAATGAATGGTTATAAAATGTTTTGAGCAAGTTATTAAAGCTTAAGACTAAGTAAAGACACTTTCAGCTAACTTCAAAAGACTTTTGTAATTGCCTCTTGATAGTTAATTGCATCACTTAAGGAAACATTCATATTTAAATGTTTCAGTTCCATAATTAATCTGCACACACCAGTGGATCAGAAATGTCAACAGAAAGTAAATATATAGCTTATTAAACACCCTAACGTTTTTGAAGTGGATACAAATAATATTTGAATCTCTTTAATATCTACAGCATACTCTCGCACACCTGATTTTGCCATCTTGGTAATTTTGTGTCCTGCTAAAGAGCTCCTTTTACTCTTATCCACAAATTAGAAACTGAGTCTCCACATCCTTGAGTGGCTTGCTGAAGCTTTCACATCTGGAAGTGGTCCAGCCAGGACCCCAATTCAGGTCTCTTGACTGAAGCCCAGAACTGAGGATGAGCTGAATTTCACAGCCTTTAGATGGTCCCGCCTTGTTGACTAACACACGTATTGTCTGATATTTATACATGTAAAGGCATTGTTGAGGAAGAGAAGTCGGGTATCTTGGGGACAACATGGGGTAAACGCATTATATTAAGCAGCCGCTGGTTTGTGAGTAGTAGGTTAGGGCAATATGCAACTGAAATAAAGTTTCCTCTATTACAAAAACACTCCTTTTTATTAGAGATTTGTTTATTTTCTTTTTTTAAAGTTTATTTCTTTGTTTTGAGAGGGAGAGAGAGTAGGGGGGAGGGAGAAAAAGGGGGGAAGAGAGAGAGAATCTGAAACAGGCTCCATGTTCAGCCCAGAGCCCACCTTAGGGCTCGATCCCAGGAACCATGAGATCATGACTGGAGCCGAGGTCAAGAGTTGGTTGCTTAACCTACTGAGCCACACAGGCGCCCCTACAGATTTGTTTCTTTTCATAACAAATCATAGTCTTCCGATTCTATAAGTGTGTCGAATGGAAACATGACCCATAAGGTCTTTGAGATCAGGGACCATGGGTGTTCGTTTTTTATTATCTGCGGCACCTTGGACAGATGCCTGGTCTGTAAGACAAAAAGCTTAGATTATATATCATTGTTATTTAAGCTGTATTCCAGGAAGCTCTAAGATTTGACAGAGCCCTCTCAGGGCAATAAGAATTTCACCTTATCTAACTTAAGCATTTTTGTTTGCTTTCTCCTGGTGATTGCAAAGTTCTTCAAGTATCAGGAAAAAGTACATTGGCAGTGGATTGCTGTGTTTTCTAAATATTTCAGCAACTACTTTTATAGAAAAGTAGTTCTGGAAATTAAAAAAAAATCCTATATTGAATTCAGAATTCTTTAAAAAATATGTTTAACCTCTTTTAGAGTTTCACGAGAATGTTCCCAGAATAGTCGCTCTTCAGACCCACTTTACCGCAGGACATATGGGAGGATTTGGATCTGAAACAGGCTTTCTGGATTGTATACTCTTAGTTATTTCAGTAGAGAGAACCAAACGAGCCCTCTGTGGCAACTCAACAGAAATTCTCTACCTGGGGGTTTTAGTAAAATAACTGTAGTTTGGACACACATCTCGGGGCTGTCTTACTGGATCCATTTTCCGATTAACCAACAACTGTACAGGTATTGCCTATATACTGAATGTTTAGTACTATATTGAGTCAGAGTAGGCAAAGCCAGGCTTCCTGTTATTAATAAATGTCTTACGATAGTCACATGTCAGACTTGTGAAACACGGGTTGATAGAAATGTGACTAAATATATTCTCAACTCTGGAATGGATCTGAAGCTATTGTTGTAGGAGTCAGTTCATGGCCCTGATTCACACTGACTGATAGTTTTGACCCTTACTACATTGTGATTTTTGGCTCTTAATACATTCTTTTTTTATATATTTTTTTTATTTTTCTCCAAATAAACTATAGTCCATTGATGATAGTATGTGATTCTTATATTTTAACACACACACACACACACACACACACACACACACACACACAGAATTTTCCAGAAGAATGAGAGATCATTGAAAGCCGGAATCACAGTACAAACTTCCAGAATTTTCTTTCCTTCCTGCTAGATCCCTTTCTTCTTTACTCTAGATTAAGTTTAAATGCTTGTTCCTGCATACAAGCTGCCTTGCTGTCCAGCTTCCTGAAACAGAATTGTCTGCTCTTTCTTATATATCTCCCAAACCTCTAATAGTTTGTCTGTGCACCTTTTGCTTTCACACCAGTAAAATGTGAGGTTCTCAGGAGGCAGAGCCTTACCTTCAGCAACAGCAGGTAACCTCCACAGTCACTTAGTAGGTGACGATCACCTGAGCTGACCTGGGTTGGTGCAGAAGGAGGCAGACTTGAGGGAAATGTGAGGAGATGGACGCGACCTTTGTGCTCATGACATGATGGATATGGGAGTCTGGATAGGATGCAGCGTGTATGACAAGGAGAAGAGTAAAGGCATGGTTGGCTGCAGGAATCTGATCATGGAAGTTTTTAAAACTAGGCAGAGGTAGTGGTCAACATCAAGGAAGATCCGTTAGTGGTATTTGAGGAATGAAACTACGTGGGAGTCGGGGATGGAAGAATGGCCAACTGACAGTGGTACGATTGTCAGGTCTTAGAAGGTCCTGAGGGAACCTTGGAAGGTTCGTAGGGAACTACGAACACTCAGGGGACTTTCCTTACTGTGGCCTCACCACCAAAACTCTCAAAGGTGGCACGTTTCCATTCTCCACGTTCTTAAAATTGCTCCCCTGTCCCCAGCATGAATTGTCTGTGGAGGAAACGTGGAGATCAATCTCATGTTCCTCCACAACCATCATCTGAAACAGAGGGATGTGCCCGTAGCTGGTTGGCGGTTTCTACAGAGTGGCCCGTCCGTTCACACCCTCCTCCATGGTAGCTCCTACTCGTTCTGTTTGCCGGCGTCCATCACTAGGCGGTGGGAACGTTGGCATCGATGCCAACAAGCTACGGTGTCTTCTGTGGATGAGAAAAGCGAACCCAGAGACGTGGGCTTGCCCAGCTGTCACCTGGGGTTAACGTGCTGCTGGAGCTAAAATGACACCAACAGTAACTCTGGTGGTGTAAGTGAGAGAGCAGCTCCGGCTGTGAATAGATTCTCAAGGCCCGTAATGAAGTACTACGAAGCACTGTCACCTTCGTGCTTCAGGACAAGTCAGAAATGCTGCAGGTGTGAAGGATACACAGACACCATGAGCGACCAGTTACCGAAAGCAAACCGGATGGGGAAGAGTCGCGTAAGTCAGAAACTGCCATCTCGAGGCCCTGAAGTCACGGATGATTAGGAGAGCTAGTTCTCCGTAGCATCACTAGAGAGCCTGCATAGGTCAGTGCACTTGGTTATGTCAGGAGCCAGTCTGCCACATGGCTTTTTCCCCAGCTTTATTGGGTTCTAATTGGCAGCATTCTGTAAGTTTAGGGTGGTGAACTGATACATCACACGTATTGTGAAATGATCCCCACATGAAGGTTAACACAGCCATCACCGCACATGGTTTGTGTGTATGTGTGTGTGTGTGTGTGTGTGTGTGTGTGTGTGCTGAGACCTGCCCATTTATTTTTTTCTTTTCTTTTCCATTGCTAATAGAGATTCTTCTGAGTTTACCTCCATGACCGAAGGAGAGTCACATGCACAATGCTGTGTTCCCTTCATAACTGATTCCATTTTTTTTTTTTACCACTGTATTTTGGAAGATCTGTATAAGTTAAATGGCCGTTCTTGAGTATAAGGTCTACAATCTAATTTTATAAATAATAAAGGTATTCACAAAGTTACCAAACACTGTTGGTTGCATGTGTGTAAGTGCTGTTATTTTGGAGTTTACTTCAACAGCATTCACCACATCCTCGGTCTCTATGGTGTGTAGCATAGCCTAGAAAATCATGTCAAAGTGATGTTTCCTTCAATGAGTACTTTGTAAAAGAATTTATAATTTTGCTGCAGCCAAGGTCAGTGTGGAAGAGGTGGAGAAAATAACCAGCTCACACATAAACCCACACTAACACTGGCAGATTTTTCTTCTGTTTCCATTAAGATTAAAATTGTGCCAAGGAAGGGGTGCCTGGGTGGCTCCGTCAGTTCAGCATCTTACTTTGACTCAGGTCATGATCTAGCAGTTTGTGAGTTCGACCCCCCGCGTCAGGCTCTGTGCCGACAGCTCAGAGCCTGGAGCCTGCCTCAGATTCTGTGTCTCCCTTTCTCTCTGCCCCTTCCCTGCTTGCTCTCTCTCTCTCTCTCTCTCTCTCTCTCTCAAAAATAACTAAACATTAAAAAAAAAGGCTTATGGAGCACGGGTTTATTCCCAAATAGCCATTAATCCAACAGATAAAACTGCTGGAAAATGTAATAAGCGTGATTTGTTCTCCCTATGGTAACTGGCGGGTAATAGTATAATGGTGTTTCGAGGCAATAGGCAGTTATTTTGTGCACTGGTTTTCTACTGCTGTGTAACAAATCACCACAAGCGTTAGAGACCTAAAACACTTTATCACTCACAGTTCCCGGGGGGTGGGGAGACGGGGCCTGGCTCAGCTGGGTCCTCTCAAGGTCTCCTGAGGCCGTGATCCAGTCGGTCTCACCCAAAGCCGGTGTCCCTGCTTCAGTTCCCGTGGCTGTGGGCAGAACTCATTTCCTTCCGGTAGCAGGACGAGGCCAAGCTCCTGGGGTTCTGGGACACTGCTGGTCTCTCTGACCAGCAGGAGAGGCCTCTGTCTTGGGGGCCCAGGCCTTCTTTGGGGGACTTTCATCTGATCATGTGATCGAGTCAGGTGCACCCAGGATCATCTCCATTTCAACTAACTCAGAATCACCAGATCTGGGGCCTCCATTGGGCTAAAGCTTTCTCTCACCTTGCTACAGATCTGGCCCACGCTCCGGAAGGGGAGAGGATTTCGTGGGCATCAGTGTCAGGCACTGGTGGGGTCCTGGGGTCACATTCAGGTCTGTCCGTCACAGTTTCCTCTTTAGGAATTTTGTTTCTTAATTCTTTTTCAGATAATTCCGTTTTCAAAAACAGTGTGTTTGTGTGTGTGCACTCACTTGCAGATATAAGTAGACCTTTAAAAAGAGGAAACATACAATTTGATTGTTTCCGTGAACTTTTAAATTTCCAGGATATGTTTGGGTTAATAGTTATGGATCTCTAGTTGCAAACAATACAAGTCACAGAGTCACTTTCTGTACTGTCATGGATTCAGTGTTGTTTTTTTAATGATTTTTATTTATTTCACTTATTTATTTTGAGAGAAAGAGAGAGAGAGCAGAGAGAGAATTGGAAGCAGGTTCCACACTGTCAGCGCAGAGACTGACGTGGGGCTCGATCCCACGAACTGTGGGATCATGACCTGAGCTGAGAGTTGGCCACATAACTGACTGATCCAGCCAGGTGCCCCTGGGTTTTGGTTTTTAGGCCCCCAAATCTCCAAAGCATGCACCTGTCTGTGACTTCAATCTGTCTTTCGGGGTCATGAGGGTTAAAGCGACCCCGGTAAAGGATTTGGGTGCAGGTGAATTTCCACAGAAGCCTAGTAGAAGTGTGTGTGGTGCACGGAAGGGTCGAAGGCCCAGAGAAAGCAAAAGTAGAACCTGGTGCTGAGGCTCCAACCACAAAATGTACTTGTCTTACAACTTGCTTAAAAGTAAAAAACAATTAGAAAGCCCTAAACATTTAAGTCAGACAGTTTCTTTTTGTTTTAATCTAAAAATTATCTCTGCACGCTCATATGTTTAAGTCTATTCCCAGAAAAATGAGCCATATACCTCTAACTTCATTATTTTTATGTTAGATTTATTTTAGTTTGGGCATCGCTGTTAGAAACAATTCTTCCGTGAATTCTTATCAAGTGCAACACAGTGACTCTCAGCTGTGAAAAAAGAGGGGGAAAAAAGCTTATTTCTAATAGGCTTCCAACTAATATGTTTTTTAAAAGTGTATATTCAGTGAAAAATTAAATTCCATACTCAATTTGTTTTGCTATAAAAAGGATAGTGTTACAAGGAGAGAAAATTGTAATGTCAGTAGTGTGACAAGCCCAGAACTCTATGCTTATGTAATTGCATCATTGGAAACCTTTTCTATCAATATATCAAGACATGCCCGTACTTTTTTTTTATAAGCTTACACCTTCTGGTAAGAATTCAGAAGATTGCATTTTTACTCTGCTTCTACAAGAAAACCCAGAGAAACATACTGTATACAATACATCCTTCAAAATAGAATGACTTTCATTGGAAATGTCACAATGGAAAAAACTGTCCGTGTAAT
The DNA here is from genome assembly GCF_028018385.1 of Neofelis nebulosa. Lineage (NCBI taxonomy): Eukaryota > Metazoa > Chordata > Mammalia > Carnivora > Felidae > Neofelis > Neofelis nebulosa. The sequence goes on along the minus strand of NC_080784.1, from coordinate 3,741,599 downwards.
TCAGATACAATAGAGGCAGGCTGCTAGAAAGTCCTGGAAGGAACTCTGTATTTACTGTAAAACAAGATGGGCATATTATAAAGAGGAAAGGCATTCACATCTCTGGGAATGCCATATGAAAAACCAGTCCCCAGTCCACCATCCCAGCGTATAATTCTTGGTTTGCATTAGAAAATTTTATTCTGGCATGTATACTTTTAGATGAAAATCAAGATAGCTGTTTAATTACCGTAAGACATCAGGAAGAAAATACTGGAGCCAAACGCGATGGCATTTCTAAGAAAGGGGTGTGCAGATGAGTGTTTGTGGAAGTGCCACACTGTGAAACAGAAACCCCTCCCACCGTAGGGTGGCTCAAGGTGAGGCTGTCCTGAAACCGGACATAAATCGTCATCATTTCTCAGAGAGAGGAAAGGGCAAAGTATGATCAGGACCATGTTAAGAAAGGACAGTGGCACGAGGTGACACGTAATTGATTTACTCAATGTCAGACACAAATGAGAGCTAGAGGTGGCTGTGGAATCCGTGTCCCTGGCCTTCTAATTGCATGTTTCATCATCTTGCTCCCTTACTGACATGCACAGCATCATAAAGACTAAAATATAAGCATTTACAGTGTTTAAAAAAGCTCTAGTGAAACCTTCCTATGCTTCACTTCTGTGACAACATGAGAATTGCCTAATTAGGATCGTAGGTCACCCTGATGACCTACGTCGCAGTCCTCTGGATCCTATAAAGTTCCACGTGCATGTTGGTCTGCACTAGTTTCTTTAAAAAAATTTTTTTTTAATGTTTTTATTTATTTTTGAGACAGAGACAGAGCCTGAGCGGGGGAGGGACAGAGAGAGAGGGAGACACAGAATCTGAAGCAGGCTCCAGGCTCTGAGCTGTCAGCACAGAGCCCGACGCGGGGCTCGAGCTCACAAACCATGAGATTATGACCTGAACCAGTCAGATGCTCAGCTAACTGAGCCACCCAGGCGCCCCTGCGCTAGTTTCTACTTAGCTTTACAGGATTTCCCCAGAGATTTAGTTTTGTGAATTGTATTTTTGTTTTATAATTAATTATTCCTTCTATTTTGTGACAACTTGCCAGTTGACACACACAGCTATGTATATTCATCTTTTGGAACGGACGGACATACTGCTAACCATCAGTACCTTGAGAAAGACAAAGGAGCCTCCAGAAGGGTGACATAAATAATTTAAAGGATTAAACTAAAAGCATATGACTCGAGAGAGAAATAAATGGAGGCTGACAGATGATATCACCAAATGCTATAAAATCTAGCATTTTATGGCAAGAGTGATGACGGAATTTTTGCTCCACTCTTCTTTAGGGGAAATAAAAAGTAATCACTATTGTATTGGTCAAAGTCATGGATACATTGTTTTTGCAAAAGGTCACTCATGGAAAGAAGAGATTCACAGAGACTTCTCTGCCGTGTCAGAAAGGCAGTGTTGGGTAATGAATCACAAGTCAGTTTATCTCTGATTTTGATTTTTCTTGCATGTATTATATGGCATTTGTAATAATTCTGTAAGGACAAAAAAACGCCATAAGAAATTTTTATTTTTTATTGTGCAGGGGAACAGATCAGTAATTACCTTTTCCAAAAGTTCCATTTTTATTTTTTATTTTTAAATTTTTATTTTTCTCCACTTTAATGAATTTTGACATTAAGACATTCGAAGGCTGTTTGGATCTCTACCAGATAATTGAATGAGTCTTTTTTTTTCATTTTTTTAGCAAAGTAAACATTTCAGCAAACAGTGATATGAGCATAATCACCTGTTACATAACAAAACTAAACTCTTAGACGAGGACGTGAAAAAATTTGAAATTTCAGCTTGAAATTGGCAAAGACTCTGGAATGATCCAGTTATCAGCACTCCGTAGCAAATGTAACAGTGTATACACATGGTCAGGTGATTTAACTTACTGGTGAAATTCAGGCCGAAGGAATACACCCGCCTGTGTGTCCGGAAACTAGGACTGAGTGTCTTAGCTATGTCACCTGTCAGCTGTGTGATCTGTCATATCGCAGCACATACTTTTCTTCTGTAAATAAGTCGTTGTTTTTGGACAGTCCTAGTTCTGAAATTCTGCAACATTGGAATCAATCAAAAGCTATTTTTACTGTTCAAGGGGATATAAAATTTTTCTTGTGATGATTTCAACAAAGTCTACCTTTTAACTCCCTACAACAATTGGATAAGTGACAGCTTGTGTGTGGGGTATGAAATAAGCAGGAGCCCAAGGTGACTCCAGTGTCGGTGGGCTCTGGGGGTGTTATTTACCGACTTGGGGAATCGGGGATGGTCGATTTGTAGTAGAAGAGGTTTAGATGTCATTTTTGGATAATAGGGTCTTGACATCCCTCGGTGCTTGATATTAGGTTTTTAATCTTGCTTCCATATGTAGCATAGATGGGAGATGTGAATGAAGTTAGAATTTGCCCATTAGATGTTGTGTAATCTAATTCTGAGGTAATGCCAGTAAGAGCAAGGTGATGGAGGTAAGATGTAAACAGCAGATCTTTAAAAATCTCTTTATTTATAGGGCTTTGATGAGTTGACTTGTTAAATGAGATAAAAGGAAGGAACTGTGGCTGCAGGCTGAGTTCTGGATGATGATGCAGGTGTCAGTACTGTTAAGCTCTAGAATAAAAACGGGACTTATTTGCGAATCCTAGCATTTCTTAAGATAAGAGTTTATCATTACAGTAATCAGAAACCTATTTCCTTTACCAAATAGCAAATAGGTTGAACAGGAACATTGCCTCCGTGGCAGAGTGTGGGGGTGAGGGTTAGGTGGTGTTAGGCTTAGTCCACAGCTGATGGACCCACCTGGCCGCATGGCCTGTAGGCTCCAGTCGTGAGGTCTGACCGTAATGCAAACCCATCTGGAGTCAGGTATCCAGAGGATTCTCTACATCTTTGGTTAATTTATTGAAATCTGATACATTATACATCTTGGTCAGTAAAATATCAGTTGAGGAGCCAAATAATAAAATCCAAGAGGTAGCAGATATGTTCATAGAAGAGCTGTCTCTTGTGGAAATTTCCAGAGGTAGTTAGCACACATCAGTATGAAATAAGATCTGTATGAATTGGAACTTTTGGAAGAGGTAATTACTGATCTGTGCCCCTGCACGATAATCGAAATAATTGCTAAGAAATTGCTCATTCATGTTTATCATTTCTTTATTAATTTGAATGTTTAATCATTAAACTGATTTTTTTTCATGTAAAAGATGAATTCCCACATCTAAAAGAATAGATTGGTTCTGATGAAAAGTACAAATGAACAAATAATTCATCAGGAAATGAATGAAAATTTTCTACTTGTACTCAAAACCTGTTCAGTTTTCAGGCTATCAAAAATGCTTGAAATATCTGTCATCGGTCATCTGAGCATCATCAACCTGAATCCACTGTGACCAAAATAACACCATTTTATGTCCATAATGCTGAAGACTTCTGATTGCATTTCATACAATAATCCCATGGAAATAAATCTATGAAATACCCATTTCATTATATAAATGTGTTATTACACATTTCCACTTGAGTATGTGATGGGACTCCCTCTTTGGAAAGTCAGCTTATGGAAAACTAGGAACCTCTGTGTCTTCCATTCAAAGTTGGTTAAGTAATATTGTTGTACCCATTTTTAATCTTCATTAGCTGGATGGATATTTCTGATTGAATAATAGTTTTAAATCTTTCCAATTTTTTAAAAACTTAGTATGAATACTCAAAAGATAAGCAGTGATTTTCATGATTTTAATAATACTTGGAAATCTCTAGAAGCTTAACATTTTATTTGAATTAAAAGCAGTCACTGACAAGTTGGAATTAGTATAACCACCAGTGAAACTCAGTAACATGAATACATTAGGGTGTTTCTATTCCCACTTCTGAACTTCCTTAGATAATGTGGTAAACAGAGTACTCACTATCCCACCCCTGTCTTCAAGGAGCAAGTTTTTAGATGGAATAATAAACTACACACAGGAACACGTAGAAGAATAAATAACTTGTGGCACACCAGTGGTCACATATTTTGCAGTAGGGTTCATAAGAAATTCAAGAAGGACAGAGGACTCAGGAGAAATAGGTAGGGGAGCCTCAACAGGAATGGGCTGGATTTGGTCTTAAAGGACAGGTATGATTTGGAGGACATGAGCAATCCAGTCAGGCAGTTACTCTGGATACAGGGGGCAGGAGGTGGTGACAGAATGGTGACAGGAATGAGTTTCACCTGGGTTTCAAGAATGATCCGGCCAGGAAACGCCCTAGCACACACTGGAAAGGAAGACCCAAATGCAAAACAAAGTGAAGTACTCAATTCAAGTAAAAAAAAAAAAAAACAAAACAAAAAACTTAAATGCAGATGAACTCTTCGTGGTGTTTATCATACACCTTCACACGACGTGTGTAAAAGCTCTGAATGAGCAAGTGTCGTATCTGCGCGCAGGTCTCCAGTTAGGTGGTTCCTGTTAGTAAGGTCTCAGAAGTAAGCTGAGTGAGCCCTGGCTGGCTCTTGCAAGTCACAGTTAGGCTGATGGATGGCGGTCACTCGCGCGGAAATTCTTTGGAAGAATGAGATGTGGAACATGAGGAACGGTACCCTTACCCCCTAAAGCCGTGATAAGCCAGCAGTGGTCTGGTTGTGGCTGTCGCTTCTTGGGAATTGATGGCCTGGCTACATTGCTTGAGGGGGTGCGTTCTGGCATATGGTTTGACAATAACTTTGTATTTATTTGTTGTAGAATAATATAGATAACAACATATGAATACTAACAGCAGCAAAAAATCTGAGTGTTGTTGGTAATCCCTTATATTTATACAAAGTTTACTTAGGAAGAGTTCAGTGTGTTCTGTTAAATCTTTTACTTTTTCTTATAAAAATCTCTGTAACATGGGGGCAGGGAGAAAGAGGCATTACCATCCATATTTATCACTTGGAAACGGAAGTGGGACGAGGTAAAGGAAAGTGAACTTGAGAATGGACTTAGTCTGGACATCGTTTGGAAGAGCTCAGTTGTCCCTCATTTCCCATATCCTGTGAGTCCTTGTGCCCCTGGGCCCCTGACCTTCTGCATAGGGTGTTCTCAGCAGCTCTTCCCGTGGGCATCGTTCTGTTTCCAACCATGCTACTTATTCCACTTGGGGTGTTTACATGTTCCCATGGGCACCTTTGCTTTCCTCACACTTTCCTTTTTTTCCTTTTGCCAAGAATCAGATACACAGACTGAAGAGAGGAAAGAGCCGTGTTCGCAGAACCAGGACTCACGTCCCTAGTTGCCTCCGGGATAATCTCTTGAAGATCAGTGTGAGGTTCATTTGGTTGCATGTAAATTTGACATGTCTCTTGATCAAATGGGGACCACCTTTCCGGGGAAAAGAAAGCGTAACAGTTATTTTATGAGCAAAGAAGAATTAAGTCCCCCATGGGACTTTCCAAAATGCTCTTCTTTCGTTACATAGTACAATTCTCTTGGCCAAATTGAGTGAATCTTTGGTAGCAAGTAAGAAGAGACAGTCCTATCTAGTTGATCAGGATGTGTCTTGGGTAGTCCTCGTAGCCCTGTCAAGAATGCCTGAAGGAGCCCAGGGTGAACACAGCCAACTTTGGGAGGGGTTCCTCTCAGGACCAAGTAGGGGAAGGTGAGGGGCCACTCCAAGGGGAACTCACTCTGTATCAAGAATTGTCACCTTAGGGGCGCCTGGGTGGCGCAGTCGGTTAAGCGTCCGACTTCAGCCAGGTCACGATCTCGCGGTCCGTGAGTTCGAGCCCCGCGTCAGGCTCTGGGCTGATGGCTCGGAGCCTGGAGCCTGTTTCCGATTCTGTGTCTCCCTCTCTCTGCCCCTCCCCCATTCATGCTCTGTCTCTCTCTGTCCCAAAAATAAATAAAAAACATTGAAAAAAAAAAATTTAAGAATTGTCACCTTAATCTTGTGTGCATTAAACTGCCAGGCTTGCGTGCTTCTAAAAGGAAGCTGACTTTGTCTGGGGCACCTCCATTTACTTGGGCTCTAACAAAACTCTCCAGTGTGTCCTACTTAGGATCCTGTAATTAACCATTCTCTAAGATTATTTTCAGGATTAAAAGAGATGTCCTGGACAGAACTGCCTAATGCATTGCATGGCACAGTATGTGTTCTGTAGGTACCCCGTACCATGCTCCCTTCCTTTTCACGATCACCTTTATGGAAATAAGCATCTGGAATCAGTGCCCCGTCTATTTATTTTGTTCCTAAGTGGAAAGAAGACCATGAGATCCATGGGTGAAAACAATAAATTAAGCACAACTTATAGTTTTCTATTAAAGTACAATAAAAAGTAAATGCATTGTTAATCATGATATTCCCATATGCAGATAATATGCAAATATAAACATCAAGTTTTAGACCATGGGAATTAATATTATATGCTAAAAATTCCATACTATCAAGAAATGATGGTTTTAAAAATAACTCACCGATGTGTTCCTATTTTCCCGTTCCCCACTCTCCCCACCATTTTCATTTCACGGATCAAGATTTTTATAAGCAATATGGCAAAAAAAAAAATCTGAAAATTTTCTATCATTAAAAATAATTACATAGTTTGGGGTGCCTGGGGGGCTCAGTCGATTAAGTGTACAACTTCAGCACAGGTCATGATCTCACACTTCGTGGGTTTGAGCCCCGTGTCGGGCTCTGTGCTGACAGCTCAGAGCCTGAATCCTGCTTCAGATTCTGTGCCTCCCTCTTTCTTTGCTCCTCCCCTGCTCACGGTCTGTCTCTCTCTCAAAAATGAAGATTAAAAAAAATTTTTTTTAAGATAATTACGTAATTGAATTATGTAGGAATGCTCAAGTTTCTTAAAACATTGCTGAAACTGTGTCTTGGGGTTTAAAAACATGCAATTGTAATATGATCAAAATATAGTTTAATTGTGGTATTTTTGATAAATATATTGGTAGAAGACTTTGACTTGCCACTTTGTCTTGGTTCTATATATTGATATTTATTTTCTCGAGCTAGTGAAATCTGCGTTCAATCTAGCTTTAACTTCTTCCCTGTTTTGATACCAAATTATTTAAGTGTGAATTGTTAGCATTTTCATTCCTTCTGAACTTCGTATTTGGCCATGAAGATTCTTCAGGACTGCAAACTCCCACAGCTAAATTTTAAGGAAATCAACAATAGTTAATCAGATTCTTGGAATAGTCAAGTTATTTTAAGCAATTAGTGAATTTCAGAATTTAAAATAAAAATATGCTTGAGGTTTTTTTTTAGACATATTATTCCTAACTCCACCCCAACCCCACCGTGGAAAACAGTCTTTTTCAGAGAGGAAGTTACTTCTTAATCTGCAAATAAGAAATGTAAAAGCTACCATTCTATTAGGGAATGTATTCTGAAAATAATCAAATTGCATTTTATGTAGTCAATTAAATGTGATATATGGTTGGTTGAACTTGTTTCATTGTACTTCTGGATATCCCTTCGTATAAATGTGTATATGTATGTATGTGTGTTTGTTTTTACTCGTAAAACCGAAAGAAGCATCCACAATCAAGCATGGCGTGTTACTTGCGGTCACCTGTGCACCCCTTGGAAAGTACAGGTGGCTCATTTAGAAGCAGCCATATTTCATACTGTGTGGCTGCCTATAAATGGGTTGCCCTGTACTAGCATCCTGTTTTCCCAGAAGTCCTGACGAAGGACATAAGACTCCAGCTTGGTGAACTCTTCCAGCTGCCTCCTAGAATGTGTGTGCATTCTGTTCTTCTTAAGCACTTGGTGATGTAGTAGGAACACTTCCAATTAAACTCTTGGCCCTAAAGGGCAAAGCTATGCCTGTATACTGAAAGAGGATGTAGTATCTTGTGAAATACATTATAAATTAAGTGTTTAATATGTGTGTATTGAATGGATGTCCCATTAAAATGTAAGATGTTCACCGCTGTATATTATTTGTGTTTCTGTACAGATTGTGAGCTCCTGGTGAGCCAGGACTGAGATCAATTAATTTTATATTTCCAGTACCTAGGAAATTATCTGAAGTACAGTAGACACTATAAAAAGATGTTAAAGAAATGATTTAATTAATTAATGCCGTAGATAAGAGGAGATTTTCCAGATATGTTTTCTCAATAAAATTATCTAAATCATCTTTTTTTTTTACTTTAATACCCATTAATATTAGGTCAAAAAGGAAAAGATTATATTAGGATATTATACTCCCAATGTATTTTTTCAATCAAATGAAGTGTTACTAGACTAAGCTACTATATATAAATTACTAGCTTCATCATCACGTAGAAATCATAACGAAAAGTACATTTTATGAAAATAGTATTAATAGCTTATATTTACAATTAAAGTAGTCTTTTACTTCAACATTTTTGCTTAAAACTTAAATGTAGAGGACTTGGATAATCTGAACGTACAGAATGGTGATGCCAGACAAATACTAATATTAACCGCCTGACTGTAAGTTTAATTCTGTAGGATAGGAGCCAAACTTACAAAAATTTAGAGAACTTCCTATTAAAACAAAACACAAAAAAACAAAAAACAAAGCATTCCGAGGCAGCTGGGTAGCTCAGTTGGTTAGAGCATGGTGTAATAATAAAAGAAAAAGAAAAAAAAATTCTGTGTTCCTCCTACTATTCTCTCCAGTATAAAAAGTAGTGAACACCAGAAAACACAAAAGTAATCAGGAAAAGCAGAAAAGCGACCGAAAATAGAGACGGGGAGGGACAGCTGTTAGGGTTGTGGTGGTGTCATCCATGGCTTCCGTATTTCTGTTGCTGATGTGCTCATGAAGGTCTGTTGCTATTCCTTATCGGGTCTGATTCCTCTATTGGACAGTAAGCTCCATAAGCCTTTCTTGTTTCGTGCCCTAAATATCTTAAGAGCATGTTTATTTGTAGTTATTTGTAGAAGAAGGTGTTAATGAAAGGCTTTCTCTTCCTGGATCATACACTGGCTTGTTATGAGATGACATCAGGACCCGATGTGATGTTTCTCTTCTCCCTCAAAACCCTCGTGCGAGCTCTGTTCTCTCCCTTGTGTCACCTCTCCATCACAGCCATCCCTCTGCTGCCTCTACTTGCGTCTCGGGCTCCCCTTGCATGATGACACGTTTGCATGTTCTGCACACACACGTGACTTTACCCCGTGCACTACCCTGTATCCCACTGCTGCAGCCGACCTCAGTGCTAGATAAACATCTTTTAATTTTTTCCTGTCTTATTCCCTCACTCCAGTCCGCACTCCATATTGCCACTGATTCTCTCTGAAATACAAATATCTGTGTGTCACTTCCTTGTGCAGACACCTATTTCCCCACCAGCATCGCACTGCAGGCTGACTCACTCTGCACTCCCCTCAGCTGCAGGTTAGCCCTTCCCTGATTTTTACAGCAAAGCATCAGTGAGATACACCTGCTACCGGAAATTGGTCTCCATCCCAGGATACACCATGTTCTTCCAAACCTCCACATAATAATGAAGACTTTATCTGGAGACTTCTCTTCTGGTTCTGTAACCACCAATGTCTACTATCCTTCCAGAACAGCTCAGTTTTATCTCTTCTGCATAGTTGTGTCCCACCTTCCTCTTTCCTTCTGTGCCTCTCTCAACCTTCCCACAGACCTTTGCTGTAACAAGTATCATGTCTTTTTATTAAGTTTATATTTGAGAGCGAGAGAAAGCACAAGCAGGAGAGGGGCAGAGAGAGAGAGGGACAGAGGATCCAAAACAAGTTCTGTGCTAACAGCAAAGAGCCCAGTGCGGGGCTCGAACTCACAAACCATGAGGTCATGACCTGAGCCAAAGGTAGATGCTTTACTGACTGAACCACCCATGTGCCCCTCTTACTGTTTTTAAAATACTTATTTTTTTGCTGTGTAGGTAAGTAGACCATGGACAAGAGGGCCCTGTTCTGTTCACTTCTACTCACAGTAACTAACAAATTCCCTGCCTCATAGTCATAGTAAACATGTCTTAAAAATTTAGACAATGTGCTAATTATAAGTTCTTACCACAGTGTATGAGTTACCACCGTCTTCACCAGTTGGATGCATTTAAAAACTAACACAGAGTAAAATGCCCTTGGCCCACCCTTTCCCTGCCCTGGTGTAGATGCTGACCCTGATGTGGCTGCCAAGTCCCCATCCTCAGTTGTAAATACTCTCAACAGGGACAAGCCGTGTGCAGTGGTAAACATCAGGGGGAAGGTGGACAGTGCAAAGTGTTTCGCAAAGCCCTCCCGGAACTGGTATTAACACCTTGAATCACTGTATAAACTCCACACAAGGTCAGAATATATTCCACATTAATGGCTCATTTTGGGTCTATACAATATATTTAGAATTACAAAATATTTTAGGATTGACTGCAAGAATTCTTAGCTATGATTACCTTACTTTATGGTTTGTTAGTGACATGTTTCGTGAAAACCAAGATGGTTCCAGAGAAGTAGCTACTTTGGCTATCTGATTTTCACTCTGGAGTTCAACAGGCTTTTTGATATTTCACTCTGGAGCTCAGGAGTTCATTTTTCTGTTCAAACGTTTTCACCATCCTGTTGAACACTGCTATTTGGGGGAAATTCTCAGTATCATCTCCCATAATGATGAAATAACATCAGTCATAAAATAATATTGGGGGAAAATAAACGATAAAAAAACTAGCTGATAGAAAAAAATCAGTTTGAAACCAAGAACCGTTGTAGGTAAAAAACAGCACTGATGTGTAATTTTGTAAATAATAGCTTAAAACTCCAATGCAAGTACACATACTTCATCTAGAGTTTCATTCTTAAATAATGAGACTTGGGTTTAAGAGCAGGAATCCAAACATTTCAGGAAATTCTTCATCGGTGAACTTTACTTTTCAAGTGAACCACCAAAATAACCTGAAACAGCGCTCTGGTCTCAAGCTACGTTTCTTTCCAGATGACTGCAAATCCTTTTAACTTGATACACGAGCGATACCTTGCAATGTGAGTAGTACCTACCTCTGAGCATCACATGAGCACAACTGAGCCAATGATTCTGGAAATTCACTTTGATATACAAGTGCTTTGGATGACAAGCATGTTTCCAGAACAAAATATGCTCACAAACTAACGTTTTACTGTACTTCTTTTTACTGAAAGCAAATGTGAAAGCCATGTCCCTTTCTGTGTGTTTGTGTGTTTTGTTTGTTCTGGTTTTTGGTTTTTTTGGTTTTTGCACATGGCAACCTTTTCTTAGATTACTAAGGAGATTTTTACCAAAAGGTACATTATTCAAATTGAAATAAGTGTCAGGTACAGTTAAATGATGACAGGATTCTGTGAATATTTGAAGCTTTTTCAGTTATTTGTAGGAGAAGGTATCAGATTTGTGAATGAGGAATATGCTTCTTCCTCAGTTGTGGTTCTCAAAGCTCGCCTACACAAGAAAGCACCTTCTCAAAAGCTGTTTAGACAGAGGCTGGGGAAATTCATGACTGCAGGCCTTATTCAGCCTGCAGGCACAGAATGGATCAGATCCAGGGCAAATTCTTGTCTCACACAAGTGCTTTATGGGGAAGATAAGAACTAGACCAGATACTTGAGAGTTAAGTGGAAGTCTCTTATAATGCTATTATTTTGTTAGATGCTCAAGATATATACCATTTAATCCTTAAAAAATATTAAGACTGGGTAAATACTGTAAAAGATGTGGAGAGGTCATTTCCATCTGCCTGATGTTTACAGCCTGTTTTCCCTGGAACATTTAGTCCAAAGCATCTTTGCTGCTTATATGACCTCAGAAGAAATCACAGGAAACAGACACAAATGGAATTACTAAATAAATTCAATACCAATCACAACTCTTAATAGATAATGTTTTGAAATAAATAACTGGCTTTAATCTTTTTTAAAGGTTCTGTGGCCTAAAAGAACATACAGAAACAGTATTTGCTACACTGATTTCGTGCAGGCTGGTGGCTCCAAGACAGGAAGGGACATCTTCTCTGTATTTTTAAAGTCACCACCCTTTAGCAGTATTAAGATTGGTCATTATAAAGTGTTTCAGATTCAGATTAAAATGGAAATGTCTCTTCTTTGGAGGAGTATCTTTGAGATCTAAAGATAAATCTTAAAAATACTTTTTGAGGTGTTTTTGATTAACCACAGGAAATTTTTTTTCCTGAAATAGTCATGGAATTCATCAGGGAGTTTTTTGCTGCTTCAGAATGTTGCTGTTAGACATCTGTGCAACTTATTAGTTCACCGGTGTTTAAAAGCGGTGTTGAAATGTTTTCAGAGTCACAGTGATGTTACAACTCCTTTACCACAAAGCAAGCCAAACTCAGTCGAAATGAATTCATCAGTTTGTGGACAGAGAGCAGAGCGGGGATATGTTTCCGGTGCTTGTGGACGGACTGAGTCCAACAGTCCCAACAGCGAGGGAAATGTGGGGTTTCTGAGGATTTCTCCAGCCGATTCAGGACAGTGATCAGTCCTACTTTCAATGCTTCCTCCAGGGATAAAGTCTATGGTTCCACCTGTAACTGGAAATGAACTATTAAATCATGTGGGGCATTTCGTGTGAACAAAGCTCTCTTTGGTGGACTGAAAATTGGAAAACTGAATTCTGGAATGTCCAAATACTTTTCAACTGTCTGACAGGGAAGAGGAATGTATTTCCTACCATGATGTTGGATGGGCCTAGAGGCTTTGGGCGCTTAGTAATCAAGTGCAGGACTCTTTACACATAAGGAATTTCATGATGCCGTTGAAGACATAAGCAAACTTTTGAAAAACTGCTAGAAGGCACCGTAAGAAAGCAAGTACCACAGGTACTGGAGATAGCAGCTACCTTTTCAGAGACAACTTGACTCAACTGTGTGATAGGATGTGTTGTGTTGTTTTTTTTTAATTCAAGATTAAATGATAGAAAAAGCTGTCAAACCTTTCTCAAAAAAAAAAAAAAAAAATCAACCCAAAGAAGGCTTGGCAGACTTTATTAGCACATCTTTATTTGTTTTATTGTTTGCCCTCTAATGTTCTTTTTTACCTTCCTCCAGACCTCCAGAAAGGTTTTAACGCCAAGTGGTTAGTTGTAGAGGTTTGTCTGTAAAGCTGCAGACTAGAAGCTCGTGAGAACGCGCACAAGTCACACAAGAAGTTCAATGTCATTACTTTATCAGCACGGGCACGCACCTCTGCCAAGGGAATCTTTTATAACAAAACGGTTCTGTGTCACCCAGAAGGAACTGGTCCTCATCATGGGAGGTCCTGGGCAAGCTTGACTGTTTCCTCGTCCAGGCCTTAGTACTCCACAGCAGGTGCTTGTGTTTCAAAGCTTAGTTTAGAAGCATTAGGTGGGGGGTCTGGGGGGGCTCAGTCAGTTATGCGTCCGACTCTTGATTCTGGCTCAGGTCATGATCTCACAGTTTACTGAGTTCGAGCCCCCCATTGAACTCTGCGCTGACAGCATGGAACCTGCTTGGGATTCTCTGTCCCTCCCCCGCTTGTGCTGTCTGTCTCTCTCAAAATAAATAAACTTAAAAAAAAAAAATCTAAGAAACATTAGATGGATCTGCCAACTTTTTCTCCCATTCCGAGTGCCATTAAAGCCTTCACCAAAAGCCAGTAAACCATCTGGTCCTTTGTGTTACTGACATCTGGCTTTAACAATCTGATTCTGGATTTTAAACATCTCCACTTTCAGAATATTTATTCGCTCAACAATCATTACAAACTAAAAAGGAATCCAGATTTCTGGTGCTCCTTGAAAGGTCGGAGGCTCATGTCCCGCCAGATGTGAATTTCCACGGCACAGGAGGTCGTAACTGTCTCCCAGGGCCTGCTGTCCTGCACGGACTTTGCTCTTCGTTGATAAGCCCTGCATGTCCTTGAGCATGAAGGCTGTCAACTCCTCGTATGGATTCCTTGCTTACCCGGCATCCTGGCTCAAGGGTGTGGATGCTAGTGACAGATCCCTGGCTCTTGTTGATACCTGGAGTTTGTTTGTCTACTGAATATTTTCAATTTTATCTTCCACTGGCATTTGATACTTAAATACCTAATTTGACTTCATAGTGGAACATCTGAGACGTTACCTGTTACGAGGAGCGGGGCCCTCCTTAGGCGTGCCACACCTCCTTGCTGGTTCTGTCCTCACTTCCTCACACCCTGCGGCCTTGCTGTAAAGCGCCGCTCAGATCCCCTCGCTTCCGACCCGAGAACCACATACAAAGACTCCGGTTCCGTTTTCCCTTTTGTAGAAGGAGAAGCACAGGCTAATTAATGTGTAGAGCCTTTTGCGACACTTCTGTCCCATGGATGTCTGTCAGACGCAACTTCAGCAGGATACTGGCTTGCTTTCTCCCCGGTGTGTTGGCTGTCTGTGGTCAGATTAGAGTAGTCAAATATCTGCATGAGCCCTGAGACCCTTCCCCTAAACGCCTGCCTCCCCTTTGTGGCAATTAAAATATCCCTTTGTTTTGCACTGGAATTGATGTTCTCTTATGTTCTTTCCTTCTGGGCAACTGGAGTTAAAATTACAATAAAACCTTGGTTTGCCAGCATAATTCATTCCAGAAACACACTTGTCGTCCAAGGCACTTGTAGATCAAAGCGAATCTCAAGAACCATTGGCTCAGTTGTGATCACGTGACGTTCGACGGCACGTACTACTCCTATCGGAAGACATTGCTCATGTATCACGTTAAAATTTGTTAGAAATGTTTGCTCATCTTGCAGAAGACTGGCAGAATGAGTTACTCACAATCCAAGGTTTTTCAGTATTTGCATTTCTTAAATAGATCAGAGTTATCGTAAAGGCATAGTTTGTAACGACTAATACTTTATGGAGGACACTTTTAGGAAGAGAGTTAGCAACTTGAGTGTAAATGACCACATGTCATTTTCTCTCCCCTGTACAAAACTGCAGAACTCAAATCCTGATTATATAGAGATCATCAGGGTGGCATTATGTTGCGAATTTATGGATGATATATTGTCCTCCATGGGAACCGTCTCAAATGCAAGTCTGGCAGGCCGACCTATCAAAAATCACAAATCCATCCTTCCTTCCTTCCTTCCTTCCTTCCTTCCTTCCTTCCTTCCTTCCTTCCTTCCTTCCTTCCTTCCTTCCTTCCTTCCTTCTCTCTCTCTCTCTCTCCCTCCCTCCCTCCCTCCCCCCCTTTTCTTTTCTTTTTTTTCTTTTCTTTCTTTTTTTCTGAAAGGAAGAAGTCAAAGTTAGGTGGAAGTTAATGTTAACAGACCATGTGGTACATCAAGTTCCCAGCTCTCCTTTTTAAAATGGTCAAAATTTGCATCGGGATACAAGGGGAGAAATGTTAGTGTAAGACTGTCTCCACAGATGGCTGTAATATATTGCCTCACATAAAAGCAATATACAGCTCTCAGTACTGCAGAAGCTAAATCTTCATTTCTGTCATCTATTTCTTTGAGTTTAAGAGCTAAGTTTGGCAAAGTCATTATAGTGATTCATTTCTGGGATTTCCGTTGCACGTGGAGTTAGCTGCCCAGAAGCCCCCCTAACTGTATGCCACAGCAGTGTGGCAGGTGGAAATTCACAAGCCTGCCTTCTGTGAGTAGGAACAACTTTTCAGCTTCCCATGAAGCTTAAGATCTTGCAGTTATAGAGAAAGATGGTGTGAAGGTGGGCGGGTCATGACTGTAGGTTACAGTCAGTGCTGGCAGTAAGGACCCTGAAGAGTGCCTTTCAGGCTCTGTGCCACACAGGCATGGCTGGTCCCTCCTTCTGGAAAGTTTGAGCTTGACAGAAGGAATGTGGAAGTAGGAAAAGCTTACAGCTCCATGAGACAAGGCTCTAAGGCTTACTGGAGAATTCAGCATGCTGGCAGGCAACCTAGATTAGCAGACGAGAATTTGGAACTCTTAGGAAAAGAGACTCTCCGTATAATTATGTAAATAGATAAGAATAAATAAAATTATCAAGCATCATGACACGACACATGGTTACCAAATAAGTCCGATCGAGACCCACCTGTGTTTTTCCCTTTTTAAATTCACAGTCTTCTTTTTCTTTCCAAGCTCCAGGAGGCATTTGATAACCTCCACCATCTCATCTTTATTTGATGCTAACCTACAGTCTACCGTTACTTCTACTCAATCTTTCCCCTCCTTTCTCATAGGTTTTGACCTAGTAAAATGTGAGGATCCAGGAATCCCTAACTATGGCTATAGGATCCGAGATGAAGGCCACTTTACTGACACTGTAGTTCTGTACAGCTGTAACCCAGGCTATGCCATGCATGGCAGCAACAGTCTGACCTGCCTGAGTGGTGACCGGAGAGTGTGGGACAAGCCACTGCCTTCCTGTGTAGGTGAGTTGGGAAGTTGGCCTCCTCACTACACAAAAGCATACCTGAGAGCGGGAGCCCCACGGTGCTGTGGAAGAGGGCAGGGTTCTTCTCTCTCTGCAGTGTAGGTTTTTATGTATTTCCAAGATATGCATGTCTTTTCGTTGCTTCTTGTTTTCTGTAGGAAAGGACGATTTCCTGGTACTGTTTTACTGAGGCTGTCTGCACAGAATTACTACTGGAATTATAACTCAAGTGTTTCATTGTTTTATACTCTCGACTTTAATTACGTAGCAGATAATGTCTTTCCATCAGGATGATGCTTGGGAATAAGTAAAGGAAACAAATGATGGAGATGGACGAATGTGATTATTTTTGGTTGTGTGTATAATATGGACGTGATGGTTTGGGGGTTTGTTATTAAAAGAGCTGTATGGAAATCCGAGGGCCTGGAGTGAATCCCCTCCTGTTTCCCTGTCTCTCGCAGCGGAGTGTGGTGGTCATATCCATGCTGCCACATCAGGGCGCATCCTGTCTCCCGGCTACCCTGCTCCCTATGACAACAACCTGCATTGTACCTGGACCATCGAGGCCGACCCAGGAAAGACCATCAGGTACCTGTTGTACTTTGGTTTCCGCGATGCAGTTTTAGAATACGGTCTTGTCTTCTGTATTTGTAGTGGAGATAATAGTACATCTGTTATTATCCATGACTAGATTTAAGTTTGTGAGTCAAAGAAAAACACATAATGGTGCGCATACAGTTTTGGTTGGCTCACACACTTACTTTGGTGTTCCTTTAAGAACTTGTGTTAAGCCATCTACAAAAAAGAGAAAAAGTTAGTAAAGGTATCAGTTAGCTTTTGCTGCATAACAAACTGGCCACCAAAGTTCAGTTGCGTAAAACAGTGATTTATCTGCCCTTGACCTTGTGGGTTGCCTGGGCAGTTCTGGGCTGGGCACGTTTGGCAAGGTGGTCCAGGATAGTGTCACTCAGGTGTGCACATCTCACCTGGACGTGTCGGAAGGCTGGGGCCTCTCGATACCAGACTGCTGTTTCTTCAGTAAACTAATCACGATGGAACTTTCCCGGCAGCAAGAGAGGGCACACTTTTCAAACTTCGCCTTGCGTTACATTTGCTAACATGCCATTTGTCAAAGCAAAGCTCATGAGCAAGATAAAGTTTGAAGAAATACACTCCAGCCCTTAACGGAAAGAAAAGCAAAGTCATATTGAAAAGGGGCTTGCATACAGGGTTGGGGAGAATATGTGGTCATTTGCCATATACCGAAGTTAAGTTTGAGGTAAACCAGGAAAGCATTTCAATCTAAAGTTACACATAGAAATGAAAATATTTACAAATCACTGAAAATTGGCGTACCTGGGTGTCTCAGACGGTTAAGCTCAACTCTTGATCTTGGCTCAGGTTTTGATCTCAGCGTTGTGAGTGGAGTCCCATGTTCGGCTCTGCACTACATACACATGGAGCCTACTTGAAAAAAATCACAGAAAATTGTGCAAACATTTTAAAAGAAAATACTCTATTTTAATTGATGGGTCTTGGTTATTATGGTAATCTTTTTATACGGATAAGTAAACCAACAAAAAGTAATCTTTGCAAAGCAAGTTTTCCATGTTCTGGTCAGAAGGCCATGTCAAAAACCACAGCATGTAAATCAAAAAGTAATTTCAAAATAAGTTGTTTCTTGATTATAGTTCTCATGAGCAAGAAGAGAACACAGTCCTTTGCAGTGCTTTGTAGAATCATTTTACTGTGTGTTCATTTATTTTTTTTTCCCTTTCATTGTAGTTCTTCTGAAATCTCCGTACACAATTCACTGTCTAAAAATTTTGCCCCACCCTGGGGCGCCTGGGTGGCTCCGTGTGTTAAACATCCGACTCTTGGTTTCAACTCAAGTCACGATTTCACGGTTTTGTGGGTTCAAGCCCCGTTTCGGGCTCCTCTGTGCTGACAGTGCAGAGCCTGCTTGGAATTCTCTGTCTCCTTTCTCTGCCCCTCCCCGACTCTCACTGTCTCTGTCTCTCTCAAAATAAATAAAGTTAACAAAAATTAACAAAAAAAAAGATGAACAATTCTGCCCCACCCCTAACAGTCCTAATCCACAGACGTCCAGTCCATTCACTGCCTTGTGCACCAGGAAGACCACGAGAGACTGAGTGGCCAATTCAGCTCCTTCTTCAAATATATGAAGTTGAATCAAGTGGGAGATCAAACACAGAAAGTTCTTTATGGGGCTAGTGAATGGACAGAAGCATTCATAAAGCACTGATTTTTTTTGTCCTTATTCATAAAAGGCACCCTAGCAGACTTAGTAATGTATGTAAAACAGACATAGACCCATCATGCTGCAATTTTATAACTTACTGACAGTAAACGGGAATGAAAGCCGAGGGGAGATGCATATTGTATCCTGTGATGCTCCGTTCCCTTCATCGGACATCCATCCTCTGAAACCCACAGCTCTCTTTCACACTGTGACACGAACATCTTGCCGTCTTTTTAAAAAATAATTTTTGAAGTTTATTTATTTATTTTGAGAGAGAGAGAGAGAGTGAGAGTGGTGGAGGGGCAGAAATAGAAGGAAGGAGAGAGAAAGGACATGAGAGAGAATCCCAAGCAGGCTAGCTGCTGTCAGTGCAGAGCCAGATGTGGGGCTCGATCTCAGGAACCGTGAGATC
Source organism: Neofelis nebulosa (assembly GCF_028018385.1). Taxonomy (NCBI): domain Eukaryota; kingdom Metazoa; phylum Chordata; class Mammalia; order Carnivora; family Felidae; genus Neofelis; species Neofelis nebulosa. The sequence goes on along the minus strand of NC_080784.1, from coordinate 3,722,561 downwards.
ATGACCTGAGCCGAAACCAAGAGTCGGATGCTTAACCGACTGAGCCACCCAGGTGCCCCGAATTTCTTGCCATCTTAAACTAACATGGCACAAACTATTACCACTTTCAAAGCCTAACAAAAAGTAATTCTCATTACTTAAGAGGAGCAAGAGAAGGCATGTCAATCACATACATAATGCAAGATGTCAGTTTATAATAAATGATGTAAAAATTAACTTGTGACCTTGATTAAGATAAGTGGTTTATTAGATAATTATTGATCTACTGCAACAAAAATAAGATATATTAGAGTAACAGTGTAAGAATCTGTAATTCTTTATGGAAATCAATGCACTTTTCCACTGAACTAAATAAAACTAAATATTATTTCTTAACCTTTAACTCCTGAATGCTTGACCTGAGTATTATAAAAGCCATTATACTAGTTTTTATTTTGAAAAATTCTAAGGTTATTTTATGATTCCCAAAATAACTTGACATAAACAGGATATATTTTCTTTTAGGGAGATTTCAATTTCTGTATCTCTTACAAGTTCCTTTGTGATTTGTTTCCTAAGAATTAAAATAAGCATTGTTCTCCTAAATGCAAACCAGGGGGATGAATTCATTCTTGGCAGGTGAATCTAATACTTCATTAACATTTTAATAAGAAAAGAGAAAAGAAAGTAATAAAGAATGAGTTGAAGTAATAACAACTGTAGAACTTTTATATCATGGACTGGGCTCTGATGTTTAACCATTAGGATTCTAGAAAAAAAGACATTGAATACACTAATTTGTTGTTCTGGGGATGTTGTCATTCTCTTCCATGTCTTTCAACTATGAGAGTTTACTTTAGCAAATTTGTAAACAGATCTTTTTGATTTAAGTCATAAAGTCCTTCCTAATAAGGAAATCAAGAAGGAAGCATCAGTATTTATAATTAATTTGCTCAATCCAATGTTCAGCTTCGTCTCAAGATGTTTCTGGTGATTCCTCTTCGTTAAGAAAATATATTGATTTTGGTGTGGCACTTTGGAAAACAAACATAATTAAAAGTACATGATGTACAATTTTAGGCTTTAAATGGTACTACTACTCAGAAAGATAGGGTCCAGTTTTAGCTTTGATATTTGTTGGCTAGTGTCTAAGCCTTAGTCATTCCACTGGTAACTTAGCCACTATTAACTGAACTGTTTATTTGATAATGAAGAATGCATCAGTCATATAAACATGAGTTCAGGGATTAATTTAAGTATTTAAAAAATTCTTCATATAAATGGAATTCATTATCATACATTCAGACTCTGATTTATTTAATGTAAATGTTTTTACTCTCAAAGAATGAATAAACAACAGGATCCCAGAAATTATTTACAAAATGGTTTCGACACACTTCAGGGCCAATTGTTGTTGGACCCATTTTGATTTCACTGAAGCCCCGAGCAATTTCTGATTGCATGTTGCATAGCTTTTTGCTCAAGGCAATAGATGACCCCTGAATGGTTATTGTTATAGGGCACCCGGGTCTGGAAGAGGTTCGTAATTTTAACGTATATTCTATAAAGCAGTTACGTGAGCTGAATTTAATTAAAAGTCTCATCACAAGACATTGTAGTACATGTAGCCACATTTAGTGTTTCATGTAAACATTTCTCTAAGAGACTCTGTGTATATTGCTGAACACAGCTGTAATTTATATAATAAAGATAACAGCACTATAAACATCTTCAGCAAGCAGCATCGAAGGCCACATTTTACATAAAGATGTGTATATTGTTCATTGGTATTAATTGCTTTTCTGCAAGTGTAATTGTCTGGAAAACTCACTTTGAAGGTATTTCTGTGCCTAGTCGTTCGCAGGAAATTACATTGGGAGGTATGGTTAAGGGGAATTCTTTTGGAGAAGCTCGGGCAGGATTAGAAACCTCAGAGGCATATCAAAAATTTACCTCACTTGTCAAAACTGTCCCTGTCCAGACTTTTACAGAAAGTGAAATATGGGTTGCTGGACCTCACCTCAACCTGATGTGCCCTGGACTTGTTTCTTGGCTATCCCGTGTGATAGAGTACAGTGAGGTCTGGCTTGGAATTGTAGGGATATTCTAATTTATTTTTGATCAGACTTCAAAATCCCCATAAGGAATAGAGTCAAGAGGAAAGTGGTGGGCCGGTGACCTCCACTCATGAGACAAGTCTGTCCGGTCTCAGTGTTGAGCCTTAGCCAGTGTGCCGGGAACCTGAGTTGGAAGCCTTTTGAGGACCTAACAGCTGAGCATGGGGCCAGGAATCAACACATCTGAGGTTTCTCCTTTCCTATTTAGACCACAGATTATACTTCTCTGTTGTAGACAGTGTGAGGAATTCGCCAGCCACGAGAACTTCAGCCATCAAAATGAGGAAAGAGACCATTAGTACTGACAAGTCCGCCGTGTCTTGGCTGGCTTCCAGTCGTTAGCCTGGAGCCGTGGGGACAGCCACGGGGTTTAGCGTACCTCCCCAGCCACTGAGGAGCCAGTAAGAGAGAGGCGGGACAGCCGCGGCACTCCTCACTTTGTGGGATCCTCACAAGCGCAGTTTCGGTTATTAATCTTTATTTAACAGCCCTCCTCCAACCATGCGGCCGGAATCTCCGCAGAAACTTGTGGACGGGCTGAACAGTTGCATAAAGAACAGACTTCCATTTTCACCGTTCAGTCCCCATGTCACTACACAAATAATGGAGGCACACCACCATCGCTGAGTGACCATGTCTTCTTTCCAAGTCCTCGAGTAGTTGAGCATGTGCATCTGCTACCAAGTTCATGCACAGGGCATGTTGCGTTGCTGCCTCGTTTCCTCGATAAACCCACTTGACGTTCTGCATGGACATCATGAAAAAGGGCATTGGCCAACAAAGACAGAAGTACAGAAAAACATGAAAAGTGGTAACATGCGAAGTGAAATTGGAATCGAAGCTAGATGGAGATATAGGAGAAGTAGTTGGCAGTGGAAACATGGGCATTACCCTGTTTCGTAGACACCGAGACCCCCGTAGATGTACTCCAAATACATCAACTTCTGTCCTTGCTGTTATCATTCCCCCCGGTCCTGTTTCTACTTCTGCATCCCCTAGTTCTGTTAACATCCACCTTCCTCCAAGTGGTTGGGATTTTAATTATCAGGATTATCTTCCGATCTTCCTTATTTCTCCTTCCTCAGTCTCCAGCATTTCCCCAAAAAGGAAGTCCAAGATGTTGGTCTACGTCTCACAGCATTCCTTTGGTAATTACATTAAATTTCCTCATTATAAGCACTTAGAAAAAACTCAGTGCAGATGCACCAAAGCCTTGTCAGCTCTCCATTTGTTCATCTTCCTTTCTTCTTATCTTACTCTTCCAGTTCCTTACTTAACATGCTCATTACCTTCCTTATTTTAATCTTCTCCCAGCTGACCTTTCCAAATCTGTGCTCTCCCCTCCCCAGTCTCTGCAACACTCCCATCGCTGATCAGCAAGCATAAGCTCCTTAACAAGAGCTGTAATACCGCCTTTGATTTGGCTTACTGTGCCTTCACAAATTTGTCTCCAACTACGAATAGATGTGTTAGTCCCTAATCCCAGCTGTGCTACACCAGCTCTGTCTCTTGACCTCCGTTCTCCCCAATTACTCCTTCTTGCCTCGTCTCCAGATTCTTCCCATCTGTTAGGACCCAGTTGAAATGTCAACTCCTCAACAAAAATTTCATTCTTATTATCCAATCTAAAAATAACCCATTTTCTTCTTTGAATTCAGCATTTCGGTCCTACAGCTACCATCCATCTGAGCGTCTATCTGCGTGAATGTCATAAGCGTGTATCCACGGATGGAAGGCAAAACTCTTCGTACCCTAAGCTTCCCTCCTGCCCACACTCACACGATCCTCACATCTCACTAATGCCGTGACTGAAGCTCCCAGGTAGTACTCACGCACCCACCGTGGCCACCACTGTCCTGTTCAGACCCTTTTCATTCCTGAGACCTGTTAACTGACCATCCTGGGAGGGCTTTCTCTAGTCCGTTGTTCCCATGCTAGGGAAGGTGTTTTATTTTCTTTATTAAAAACATTGGTTTAATATGACCAAAAATGAAGGCATATATAGACATTTTGAAAAATGTAAAAAAAAAAAGACACACATTATACCTCTAGCAGACGTGATTATGAGCATGTTGATGTGTCTTACATGCATGTTACGTGTACCTGTCTCTATTCTGCAGTGTGAGTGGCTGTGGTTAAATATTGTCTCTTGTTAGTAATTTATGTTATTTCTAATTTTTGATATTATACATAATCATATGGAAAATAGTAATGCGAGTAAACTTTTGCTTATATTTATAATTAATACCTTAGAATACATTTCTAGGAAAATCTTTGTTGGGTCAAATTGTGGAAACATTTTTACATGCCTTTTTGTTTTGTGTTGTTTTTGTTTCTTGAGAGAAGGCTTGTGAGCTGGGGAGGAGCAGAGAGGGGGGGTGAGAGGGAATCTTAAGTAGGCCCCACTCCCAGCCCAGAGCCCCATGTGGGGTTCAGCTCCATTTCACAACCATGAGATTATGACCCGAGCCAAAGTCAGGAGTCAGGCACTCAACCAACTGAGCCACTCAGGCACCCCCACATTTTTATAGGTCTTAATGCAAACATTTCTAGAAAGCAAAAATGATCATTTCACTTTCCCACTTCAGAAAATGATTTTTGGTCTGCTTATTATGTGCAGAATAAATTCAAGCTCACTGGCATGCAATTCAAAGTATCTATTTTCACTTATTTTTGAAACACTGGAAGAGTCTTGCAGAAAAATAAAAAGGCTGAAAACTAGTTGGCTGTCATCCTCGATGTGAAAGATGACTACTGAAAAATTGTTACGTATTTCTAGAATTTCACCATGCAAACACAAATCTATACACTTTTATTTATTCACTTATCTATTTATTGAATTACTTTTACACAAATAGTATCACGCCATAATTTTATTCTGAGCATTTTCTTCTCCGTTAATAAACATAGTCAGCGTTTTAGGTCCTTTCTCACAATTCTACCTCATCCCGTCTAGTCACCGCATAACAGTCCGTTGCCTAATTGTACCATCGTTTACTTAAACCATACCCTGTCGGGACACGTGGGTTGTTTTCGGTTTGTCACTGTGATCAGCCATGCTGTGTATGCACATTTACGTTTTTAGGGCCGTTAATGAAATTGCTTTTAAAAAGAAAGTTATGGCCTCCACCAGTGTATGAAAAGGGAGGGTCTCCACAATTTCACTGAAACCAAATAAACTCTTAATCTTTGTCAGTCTGGCGGGAAGAAAAACTGTCTCTACAACATTTTGTTTCTTATGTTTATTTGTTGCTTTTATTTTTTGACGTTTTTGACATCTTTCTGTATTTGTTTACTAATTTTGTCCCTTTGCTTGTACTTGAATTCCCTTCTTTTTTTCTGTCTTACAAGACCCCTCCTAGACATCTTGAGGCAGAATTGGACACATGTCCCTCTGTATCGACCTGAAGCTTTATGCGTACCTGTTGGAGCTTGTGATGTGGCCTTGTAGTGTGTATGGGTTTTGTTTCCTCACGGGCCTGTGTCTGAAAGGAATGGGAGCTTTAGGATGATACTCTATTTTCTTTCATTTTTATTTTATTTTATTTTTTTTTAATTTTTTTTTTTTAACGTTTATTTATTTTTGAGACAGAGAGAGACAGAGCATGAATGGGGGAGGGTCACAGAGAGAAGGAGACACAGAATCTGAAACAGACTCCAGGCTCTGAGCTGTCAGCACAGAGCCCGATGTGGGGCTCGAACCCACGGACCGTGAGATCATGACCTGAGCCAAAGTTGGATGCTTAACCGACTGAGCCACCCAGGCGCCCCTTTTCTTTCATTTTTAAATGTTCCCTACGTAGTTGTATAGAGTCTGGCGTATTGACGTTTTGTATTTCTTTTATTTTAAATGGCTGTTAAGTTTTTGTGTTTACATTTTGTTTTATCGTGTTTTTTGTCAGTCATGAGACAGTTTTCAAACTGGCAAAACTCACAGCACCAAGCTGCATGGTTGTTTGCGTGTGTGTGGAAGCTTCTCACGAACATGTAACATGTACGCCTGAACCTGCACCAACTGTCAGTCAGTATGTGGCTTGTTCATGAAATAACCCCCCATGTAATCAGCAGCCAGATAAGAAACCAGAAATACAGGATCATCAAGATACAACATGTGCCCTTTGAGCTCCATTTGAATCACTCATTCTCAAGGATAATCACTATCCTGCTTTAAGATGAGCTTTGCCTAATTGGAACAATATATAAAGTGGAATTATACAGTGAGATTGGTGTTACATCTTCATTTCTGCAACCTTTCCCTCCCACTGATAGAGCTAGATTATTCCATTGCATGGATATACCATAATTTATTTATTCATTCTGGGTATTGATGGATGTGTGGATTGTTTTTATCTGGTGTGAGGTACCATATTGAATATGCCTTCATGTATTATTTGGTGAATACACATATGTTTTTCTCTTGGATGCATAGCTAAGCACTAGAATTTCTGAGTAATGGTGAGTCCTGCACTCAGCCTTGGTAGATTCTGCCAAATGATCTCCCTAAGTGATCATATCCCTGTCTTTACTCCCATCACCACTTAGTTAAGATGTCCAGGTTTCCACCTTCCAAATACACTTGGCATTGACTGTCGTTTTCTTTCTTTCTCTTTTTCCTTTCCTTTCTTTCTTTCTTTTGTTCTTTCTTTCTTTCTTTCTTTCTTTCTTTCTTTCTTTCTTTCTCTCTCTCTCTCTCTCCCTCTCCCTCTCTCTCTCCCTCTCTCTCTCTCTCTCTCTCTCTCTCTCTCTCTCTTTCTTTCTCATTCATGCATTCATTTTGACATAGACAGAGACAGTGTGAGTGGGGGGAGGGGCATAGAAAAAGGGACAGAGAGAATCCCAAGAAGGCTCTGTGCTGTCGGTGCAGAGCCCAATGTGGGGCTCCAACTCACAAACCGTGAGATCATGACCAAGGCCAAAACCAAGAGTCAGACGATTAACCAACTGAGCCACCTAGGCGCCCCTCTTTTTTTTTTTTTTTTAATTTATTTATTTAGTTTGAAAGAGAGAGAAAGAGTGAGAGAGCACATGAGCAGGGTAGGGACAGAGAGAGAGAATCCCAAGCAGGCTCTGTGCTGTCAGCACAAAGCTAGATGTGGGGCTTGATCTCATGAACTGTGAGATCATTACCTGAGCCAAAATCAAGAGTTGGACACGTAACCAACTGAGCCCCAGGCGCCCTGACTTTTTCATTTTAGCCATGCCAGTGAGTGTGTAGTAGTTTAAATTTGCATTTTCCTGATGATTCATCAAGGACAACATGCTTTTATATATGTTTATTTTTATAAACATCAAATTTTTATGTTTATTGGCCTTTTGAATATCCTCTTTTTATAAATTGCCAGTTGAAGTCTTTTGCCCATTTTTTTTTGTGTACCAGATTGCCTATCTTTTACTTTTCGATGTGTATATAGTTTATATATATATATATATATATATATATATATATATATTAAATGCAATATGTTGTTAATTTTTTTTTTTTTTAATTTTTTTTTTCAACGTTTTTTATTTATTTTTGGGACAGAGAGAGACAGAGCATGAACGGGGGAGGGGCAGAGAGAGAGGGAGACACAGAATCGGAAACAGGCTCCAGGCTCCGAGCCATCAGCCCAGAGCCTGACGCGGGGCTCGAACTCACGGACCGCGAGATCGTGACCTGGCTGAAGTCGGACGCTTAACCGACTGCGCCACACAGGCGCCCCTGTTGTTAATTATATGTTTAACAATTGCTCTAATATTCTTCAGTCTTTTAATCTCATAAGAATGTCTTTTGATAAATATGGATTTAATATCAATGAGTCAAATTTATTTTGACTCATTTTTCTTTTATGGTTAGTGGTTTTCTTACCATTATTTAAATTGTGTTATATCAAATTGTTTTTTTTTAGAGTTATTAATATTTAGGGGTCCAGATTAGGAAGTCCTGCCTTCCCAAAGTTATATAAATATTGTGTTGAGTTTTCTTGCAGAAGACTTATTTTACCTGCACATTTGTATCTCCATTTCATCTGGAATTGATTTTTGTGTACAGTATGAGGAATATTCAGGTATTTTGTTGTTTTTGCTGTTGTAATTAGTGAAATTCAATTGGCCATTTGTTGACGTCAGTCTTTCTTCATTGAAGTATATAATGCGATCTTTATCATACACCAGGCCATCATAGACATGTGGGTCTGTTTCCAAACTTTATTGCATCCCCTGGCTCTATTTGTCTAACCAGTGTCATACTTTCCCATCTTAATTATTTAATTATTTTATAATAAGTCTTAATATCTGGTACTATAGTCCTCCAGCTTTGCTCTTGGTAATATAGATTGCTCTCACTGTTCTTGACTCTTTGCATTTCCATATTCATTATAGAAATACTTGTTACTTTCCACAAAAGAAGTTTCTAGGATTTTGACTGGAATCACATCATATCAATAGAATTTGGGAAAACCTGATATCATTTACAGTGCTGAATTTTCTGATTCCTAACACAGTGTTTGGGATATTTATTTAGATCTTATATTACTTGTTTCGACAATGCTTTTCAGTTTTCTGTGTGGAGGTTTTTCACATCTTTTGTTGGAATTGTTCCTACCTACAGGATGCTTTTTTTATGAATGATAATAGTATTCTTATGTCGTGTTGTATTTGTGGCTACTATATGGAAATGAATTATATTTTTATATTTATCCTATGTAAACTTCTTATTCTAAGAGTTTGTAGGTTTTCAAATTTTCTCTAGGCATACAGTCATGCTATCTACATTAGTAAGAGTTTATCTTCATTTTTTCCAAATCTTATGCCTTTTGCTTGTCTTATTTCAGGGGCTACAATCCCTAGAATAATGTTAATTAGAAGTAGTGATAGTTTGCTTCAGTGTTCTGTTCCCTGTCTCAGGGACTAAATTCTTAATTGTTCTTTACTTCAGTAAATACATTTTAATCATAGAAAAAAGTCTCCATAATGAAAAAAAAATAACAAATATTAAATTTTACAATCTGAAGTTATGAAATTCCCCCAGAATCTATAGGAAAATTATTTGAATTTGTAAATAAAATTACTTATGCAAGGTAAATAAAAATAATAGTGTTTTCTACTTTTTTTTTTTTTTTTTCACTTAGCTGTACTCTATGGACTTCTGGCTATATATATCACTATTTACTCAACTTTTAATTCCTTTGTTGTTAGACCATTTATCCTGTTTTCAATTTTGTCTATATGTTTGTATGTCTGTATGTTTGTCTATATTGAGCTCCCAGAGCCAATTTTGATCATCTACATTTTCTAGAAAACAATTTCATGCATAGTTTAAAGCGTATTGCCATAGACTTACACATAGTGATTTCTTAAATTAGTTTCTTCACTTTTCATCTTTCCTTCATTAATTTGTATCTTTATCAAAAAGTATGACAAGCACACTGTATAAAAGTAAATCTACAGTGATAGTTACAATAAGTAGTAATTCTTTACATCACCTTAACTGCTGGAACTGATCGACAATATGAATTTTGCACTTATTAAGCCTAGTGTGTCCTGAGTAGCTTTAGTGAAAATCACTGAACACCTAGACACGTTCTAGTAAGACTGAAGCATACCAAAGGCAGGGAGATCTAACAAACAGCCAAAGAAAGAAACACATATGTTATTAGCTTGATAAAAGGCATCTTAACACAGACTGAAAGAAGGAGATCTTTGAAAAACTAAAGGAAAATAACCATCAACCTGGAATCCTATAATCAAACTATCATTCCTTACCACAGGTACCTGTTATGCAATTACTGACACACAAAATAGTACTATACTTTGTTTAGGGGCATATATTCACCAGGAATATATGACAGTCAGAAACTTTTGTTCAGCTTAAGAACATAATTTCATATAGACACGACTGAATTATAGGGAGACATTGGAAATGTCTTCTTATACATCTTTATGATTCATAGGTTCAATAGATAACAAGTTAGGAAGCTTATCGATTTGACCATGGACTTATTAGACTTATTTTAAAAAGATCTTCAACCTTTAAGTAGAACCTGAAAATTTTGTTCAAGTAAGTATGAAACAGAAGCATGGTCACATACTAGGAACAAACTGTCAATGCATGTACACAGAATAACATATTTTTACCCCATATCCAGACCAAAATGGGATAGAAATAGAAATGTATGGCAAAAAAGTCACATAGGAGAGGAAAACTCCTCCCTTTTTCTTTTGTAACCTCTTGGGCTGGTCTGATAATTAACCTGATGTGAGATAAACTAACAGAAGAAGAAAAAAAAAAAAAAACAAATTTAATTGACATGTACAGAAACCCCACTGGAAATATAAGACTCAGAGCACTGATGAGAGCAGGCATGCTTTTATAGCTTTTAGACAAGGAGACAATAAATTTGTAAAGAATTGACGAGACAAAGATGTTTGGGTTTGGAGTGGTAGATTAGAGAGGAAGTCACGAGGTTTGCTTGCACAGCCTTCTCCGCCCTCGACCTGTCTCTCTGGTGGCAAAAAAAATAGGGGCACCTGGATGGATCAGTTGGTTGAGCATCTGACTTTGGCTCAGGTCATGATCTCACAGTTCATGGGTTTGAGCCCCATGTTGGGCTCTGTGCTGACGGCTCGGAGCCTGGAGCCTGTTTCGGATTCTGTGTCCCTCTCTCTCTGCCCCTCCCTGGCTCATGCTGGGTCTCTCTCTGTCTCAAAAATAAATAAACATTAGAAATATTTTAAAAAAAGAAAAAATAACTCTATGGTCTTGTAAATAGGCATAGAAAAAATAATATATTTCATGATCAACAACATAACAGGATAAACAGAAATCCTCCTACCATAGTAAACAGCAGCAGATTTTTCTTAAAATGAAGGGTTGTGACAAAATTTTTCAGCAAAAATAATATAATATAATATAATATAACAATATAATATAATATAATATAAATATTATTACCTAATACATAAGCAGTAACAAAAGAGATAGCATGTTACAAAAGTGGGAAAACATGTTTTCAAGTAATTCATAGCCCATGGTTCTCTTTATTCACCTGTGACCCTTGACAATATCATCTAGTCCTTTGGTATAACAACCACTTATTTGCAGAAGACCCACACATTTGTTATTTCCATGCGAGTTTTCTTCGGAACTCCCGCTTCATATGAACAACCGTCTCCTTACCGTCTCCGCTCAGTGCCCATTAGGCACCTTGAACCCTACACGCCCCAAGCCCCTCCGTCCTCTGGTCTTCCCCACCCCACAAACCTCGCCCACCTATTCTTTGTCAACTCTGTGGATGGCACCCCCCCCAGCCTTTGTGGTTTCCAGGAAACTTGGGGTGACCTTGCTTCCTCTCTCCCCCGTGTGCCTCATCCCGTCCTGGTTCTGTCTTCACAATGTCTCCAGAGTCTGACAGCCTCTTAGTGCCTCCACTGCAGCTCCCCTGACAGCATGCATTTGCCTCCACTACTCTTGATTCGACATTTTCCTCCACACTCTGCTGTCCACACAGCAAGCAGAATAAAGGCTCTAAATCTTAGGAGAGATAGTTGCTTCACTGAAAATGTCCCATTGGCGTGTCACCCAACGGACAGGCTGCAAGGCACTAAATGTTCCGACCCCCTCTCCCCACGCCACCCCTGCCCACTGTTTGTCTCACCTGAGCTTTCACTTCTCAGTCCCTCTCTCTGCTCTGGTTACACGGAGTGCCCGGATGTCCCCAGGGCTGAGGGCACACCCTCCCTGCAGTTTGCTTGGCTTCACGCGTCCCTCCCATGGGGTATGACCGACCTCTCTGCCTCCTCTGAGTCACTGCTGAAGCCCGGCCCCATGACGCGGCTCACCTAGGTACCCTGTTAGTACTTCAGCCCTTCCCTCCTGCCCCAGTGCTCTTTACTCTGCTTTGCTCTCTTCCTCCTCTGGTTCCATTTACCAGCCGCTGGCCGGCAGTCTTCTTCACTCGCATGAAGGGTCAAGGGTGGGGGCTCCGGCCTGGCCCCTCCCATCACCTCACCAGCTCCGTGGGAGTGGCTCTTCTAAGTTTCCTCATCTGATGCATCCAAGATTGCAGGAAGAATGCCAGGACACAGCTGGTGATCAGTAGACACTTGCTGAGCCGCTGAACTGTATGGAGGGAGGGAAGCGTTTGAGACACAAAACACATTCTACCTCGTGAGTCATCAGGGGGATGCAATTTGCCCGGGATAGCATCCCTCAAGCACCAGATGTTCTATCTGTACGACTACTGGAGTCTGATAACATCGGGTGTTGGTAAGCACGTGACAGAACGAAGGCCTGCGACCACTACTGTGAGGCTCAGTGCTCAGGTCACTGGGCAGAACAGCTTGGAGATTCTGTTTGAGCCTAGAAAGAACCTGGGTGAGTTCACAGGGGTGCTTGCTGGAGCACCATTGCCATAATTAAGAGGTGGGAATGTGGCAGGGCACCTAGGGGGCTCAATCAGTTGTGCATCTGACTCTTGATTTCAGCTCAGGTCATGACCTCATGGTTCTTGAGTTCAAGCCCTGCATCGGGCTCTGTGCTGTCCGTCCAGAGCCTGCTTGGGATTCTCTCTCTCCCTCTTTCTCTGCCCCTCCCCTCCTCTTTCTCTCCCTCCCTCCCTCCCTCTCTCTCTCTCTCTCTCTCTCTCTCTCTCACGAAATAAACTTAAAAATAAGATGTGGGAATGTGGCTATACTCTTGTGATGAGCAAGACATAACGCATAAACTTGTCAAATCGCTGTGTTGAACACAACTAATATGACGCTGTGTGTTGACTATACTTCCACAAAAATAAGTAAACACACACACACACACAGAAAACCTCAAAAATAAAATGTAAAAACAAACTATCCTTTAGTAGAGGACTAGAAAAATAAGCATTTACCCATGCTTTTACAGTGTAGGAACAAAACTCTACATTTTTCGGTGTGAAGGACTTTCATGTAAATAACACTGAATGTAAAAAGCAACTTGAAAATGGTACCAGGACATACACCCCAAAATGACCTCTCTTACGCCATGAGCGTTCAATGTAGAAAACAGGACTAGAGATTGTCTGGGGAGACGTATGCACGCGGACGTGGAAATGATGGAAATGTGAAAGGGGAAATGTACTAGGGAACAATCCATCCACATTTTAGAAGTGTGCAGTGAGCAGAATGACCGATGAGTGCGTGGAAGAGAGGGTTGTGTGGCCGTGTCTGTAAGATTTTATTTTTGCAGACGATCTGCAGCTGAGGAGCCCAGCACGATAGGTGGTACAGGGTCTGCTACAGCCTGTACTTTTCTCCATGTTAAAATTATTTTATGTCGACATCTTAGGATTGTTATCTCCCTGACAATTTTGTGCAACACGCGGTGAAGGAGAAACTGGAGACCAACCCCGCCAGGAACTAGTGACTTGTGTTGGTCCGTTAGCTAAGCCCTTCCACGGGGCTGTTTGCTTGTCCCGACGACAGTCCTGCCCAGAAGAGTGAGCTTTCTAGAGGAGAGATGTTTTACGTTGCTCTGGGAGATGTTTGTAAATCTGATAGAAGTAGATGAAAATGTTCTCGAGACGGGAGTTGGTGTCACACATTTCTGCCTTTGTGTTGGTATTTCAAATTATGCATTTTTCTGAAAATAAAACTTATAGAAACCAACAGCGTAAGGTGAGATGGTTCGGGTCCAAGGACAGCATCCCCGTGCTTCAAAGAGGGCCTTTGCAGGTGTCACTCTGGGCACGGATGCTACCACCTAGTGGGGTGTTTCAGGAACCACACGGAAGCCGTGGAAAGATCAGACTTCGATTAGCTTAAAGCCAGGCGATGTCGAAGTTGCCTTTGATTTGTGAGCCCAAGAAAGCTTTGAATTATGAAAAGAACTGACAGTCTCAGAAGGAATCGTTCCATTGTTTCGTCCTTAACACGCGGCTCTGCATAGAGCTTGGCAGTGTGTGTCCGTCAGGGGCAGAAGGGATCCTCGGTGCACCAGTGGGTCCACGTCCAGGAGGCTCGGTCCCCTCTGCCTCGTTGTCAGGTGACACCGTGTCGCCGGGGTGTGGGCAGACGAGATGAGCTCGCGTGCATTCCCTGTGGTGCTCAGGTGTTCTCGTGGAGCGGGAAGCCCTCTTCCGAGTAAGTGTGCCAGCTGTGCTCTCTCCCGCAGCCTGCACTTCATCGTGTTCGACACCGAGACGGCCCATGACATCCTGAAGGTCTGGGATGGCCCCGTGGACAGTGACGTCCTGCTGAAGGAGTGGAGCGGCTCCATGCTCCCCGAGGACATCCACAGTACCTTCAGCTCGCTCACCCTGCAGTTCGACAGCGACTTCTTCATCAGCAAGTCTGGCTTCTCCATTCAGTTCTCAAGTAGGTGACGGCTGCCCTCTCCCTCGTCCTCGCGGTCATTTGTGCTGCCGTTTGTGTCCTTAGGCCTCGCCCCTAATGGAGGTAATTTCTGTGGAGCGTAATGGGAAATTTTGAAAATGTGTCTCAAGAGAAAAGTCCGTTTCAGGGAACGCTTGCATTGGCAGGAAGGGTTGGGCATCGCATGTCCGCGGTTACGTGAAAAAATACACAACTTTAAAGGCTCGAGTTAACTAGGGAAATTTGGGCCCAAGACATGTGTCGATCTCTACCTGAATGTAAAGTTTATCTCTGGTGCCCCCGCAAAACCTGTACCAACTCCAGGCTCCCTGATTGTGCTATGAAGTCCCCATGCCATGGAGATGCTCACCTGCTGTGCTCTGAGTGTCCATGGTCAGCCACCCCAAACACAAGTGCCCTGATTCTTCTCCTTCTTTGGACCAAGGTCTTGAGTACTTCACTTGAGACGGTGATCTCTGGGTAATCGCTCATGGGACACAGTGTTCGCACATTTGAGCTCTTACCTCCTGAAAGACAGGTTCCACCTTGGCTTTTTTTTTTTTTTTTTTTTTTTTAACTGTCCAGCCCATTTTCAATGAGCGGTTTCTCAAGAAGGAAGGAGTGAAGATATTCTGTGGAAGTTCCACTTTTTTTCAAAATTTTTTTAATGTTTATTTATTTTTGAGAGAGACAGAGACAGAGCGTGAGCAGGTGAGCGGCAGAGAGAGGGAGACACAGAATCCGAACAGGCTCCAGGCTCTGAGCTGTCAGCCCCATGAGATCATGACCTGAGCCGAAGTTGGACGGTCAACCGACTGAGCCACCCGGGGTGCCCCGGAAATTCCACTTTTGAGTGCCCTTCGAGTTGCACCACGTAGAGGTCATATGATTTGGCGGTGCACGTGGTCAGCCGTAGGCGTAAGACAAGTGGGGTTTGCACATAACACCTTCCAACCCGCCTCATCCCTTGGCAGGTCACTGGTGAGCATATTTAGGATTTACATAAGCAAATCGACTTAGCTCAATTTAATGCTTTAAAAGGTTGCTAATAAAAATGAGGTTATCATCTGCACAATTTTTTATCTCTGGTTTTACTGCGCTTTGAGCGTGGTAATTTGCAATAATTTGCAAGCATGTGCTAAATTTTTCACCGGTCTTTGGTAAAAACATCAGAGGTAAGTTTGTTCCAGCGAACCTAGCTTGGGGGAAAATGTTCTTCATCTTAAGAATTTTGCTCTTTATCTTCAGAAATGGTGGTGAGTAGACAGTAGATGTGTAATCTACTGTCCTTCTCTGGCAAAACAAAATTGTTGGCAGCACTATGAAGTTATGTTTGTTTTTCTCTCTTACTTGTTGTATACTTTCCTAATTTGTCTTAACAGATAACTTTTTAGAGCAATTTCAGGTTCACAGCAACACTGAGAGGAATACAGAGGTTTCCCGTATACCCTCCCCCAAATGCCCAGCCTCCCCCGTTGGCAACATCCCCACTAGATGGTGCATTTGCCACAGTTGATGAACCCATGCTGACATCGTCATCACCCAGAGTCCACAGTACGTGCTACGGACGTGCACAAATGTGCAATGACATGTATCCACCATGATAGCATCATACAGTATCCATGGCCCTGCACATCTCTGTTCCGACTGCCCACCCCTCCCCTATGCCCTCAGCCACTGGTAACCACAGATCCCTTTACTGTCTCCATGGGTTTGCTTTTCCCAGAATGTCATAGAGTTGGAATCACTCAGTGATTCCCACGCTACAGGATGCTTTTTCCGATGGGTTTCTTACACTTGGTGATATGCATTTAAGGCTTCCCCGTGTCTTTGCACCTCTTCTTAGTGATGGATAACTCATTTCTTTTTAGCGATGAAAAATACTTCACTGTCCAGATAGACCAGAGTTTCTTAACCCATCACTACTGAAGGGCATCCTGGTTACATACAGGTTTTGGCAATCATGGGTAAAGCTGCTGTAAACATTCTTGTGCAGGTTTTTGTGTGAACATAAGGTTTTAATTCATTTGGGTAAATACCAAGGAGCTTGATCACTGGATCATATGGTAAGAATATGTTTGGTTTTGTTCTTGGCCTTTTAAAACCCTTCCTTTTTTAAAATTCTTGCAGAGCCTGGAAACCGCTTATTTTCCTGTGTTCCTTCAGGATTCCTTCTTTTCAGGAAAAGACAACTTCCTACTTTGGGTTTTTTTTTTTTTTTTAAAGGCCCTTTGTTTTATATGAGAATAACAGACATTTTAATTCTCCTTATATGTTGATGTTTAGGAAGTGTACAACATGAACACATCCATTGAAGTTCCTACAGAAATGAAACTTGCTTATTTTTTTGTAAATTCAGTGTTCCAGGTGCTCTAGTTTGAACCATGTGAAGGTGTCAATTTTATACATAAGAATGTGTGACTATTGGCAAATCATATGGTTTTACAAGACCCTTGTGCATGAACTTTCCCCCCTCCATTCCCAGCTACTAAGTCCCTCCGTCTGGTACACTTTGAGAAATTCCACATTAAGGGCAAAAATATACTATTGATTCTGAGGTTCTATTATTAATTGGGTTTCTGCAAGGTTGTCTTAAAAACTCTATAAAAAGGCCAAAAAATATATAAAATGTTGCTTGTTATAATTTAGATTATTATAAATTAGATTATAATTATAATTTATAATTTTTCCCAGACTCTAAGGAAACTTGGGCTTCTCTGTTGATCTCTAAAGATCTGTGACTGACCTTCTGTCTCCTTTTTTATTGCTTTATTTGTGAATTGAAGATATTGTACCAATTTCTAAGGACATTTGCATTTAACCCTGCATTCTGTGTTGTACATTTTCTCTTTGCCTTTTTAGATTATTCTCTGCCTTTTCCCAAGCTGCTCGCTGACCCTAGAGGTGAACATGTGTGCACTAGGCCTTCTCTCCTATTTGGATTCATCCACTGGGGAGCTCTGGCAGGACATGAGAAATACAGGATGTAGTGTGTGGCCGGGGGTTTGATGTACCCTGTTCCCTCTCCTGTCAATTTCCCTGGGGCTGGCTCTGTCCCTCCATGGAAACTTACTGCTTTTCTCAAGAAGCTGTGTCTGTCCATGTTCTTTCCAGATACTTATAACCAGTTCTCAGCAACCACACCTCTACCTGGGGTTAACCTTTTAACGAAGCCCTCTCAAATAATCCTATTGGAAGTGTGCTCTAGGTTTTGTGTTGGATCCTTATTTAATTGTAAATAAGTTTGCAGTTCCATGAACGACATTGGGAAGCCTGTGAAATGGTCAAGCGTGTGTTCCACTCTCTGTTATTAGAACAAAGGCCATTTCTCTGTTTTCTAAGTGAAATTATATCCACTTCAAGCTCCTATGCATGAAGGTAGATGAGAAGTCCAGTATCAGTCTGTTGTACAAAGCCCCCTCCCCATGTTGTGGTGTGTGGGGAGTCAGGATGTGTTCTGTGTGGTGAGTAGGAGGAGACCAGGTCCTCTGTGCTCTCTTTGGGTGCTGTTCTTGCCCTTGGTGGCCACACAGATTCGTCTCACGGAGGCTCTGTCTGTGGACAGAGCTGGAACACAGCAGCCCTGCCCCTCTCCACAGCCAAGATGCTCCATGAACTTCGAGTAAAGTCTGCCATTTCTGGGACACCAGTGGGAGTGAGATACTGGGACACAAGACTCTGTGTCTCTGAGAACTTGATGAAAAGTTGACTCTTACACCTAGTTACCCTAGATGTAACAGTCAGAATTTGCCCAGGACAAAAATGTTTCCTAAAACCCCTCAGTCAGGTAATAAAACTGACACGCCCATGTTCCAGGAACCCCTGTCGGCACCAGTGCACTGGGGCATTTTGGTCAACCTACCCTTACCCGTGACCAATGTGCCAGTCTCCATCTCTGCAGTTGTGGGACCTTCCTTTCCTCATCAGACTTTTCTCATGGGAGGCTCCATTGAGAAACCAAATTTAAACTGGAGTCTTGCTGAACCCAAGGTCTGAATCTCCTCAAAATATGCAAAAGAGTCCATTTCTCCAGGCCAAAAGGGCTTTGCTCCTCTTCTGTAAGTGAGAAGAAGGCAAAGTCCATAAATTTTTATCTATGATCTTGAGACAACAACAACAACAAAAGCACTTTATGTATAAGTTAGATTGTTTTAGCATTCATAAGTCAAGCTAATGTTAAAATTTGAAGTATTAGCACCACACTGCGATTTCAAAATAAAATTTTAAATGATGGAACTGAAAAAAAAAAATGTTTTCCTCATGTAATTGATGCCAAGTATAACCACTGTTCCCAGGCAAAAGTGCCCTTTATTCAATAGTATTAAATTCGAGTTTTCTTGATAAGCCATTTTAACTTGATAGCATGCCAATAATATGTGAACTAAGAATTATAGGTGTCACTGAATTACTGGAGGGAAAAATACTCATTTGGGCATTGGTTTTCTTAGAGGTACTTAAATCATCAGATTTTAAATAAGCATAAAGCATAAGAACTTGACCTCACTGCCACTGTATGTCTCAGGCACATGACTCTGTACTAAGTTGGAGCTTTTCAATTTTGACGACACCCCTGTTCTCAAAATGCCTTCTTCATCTGCTTCTGTCTTTCTTAGTCCTCTTTCTTCCACTGGCTGCTCTTTTGTGGCCTCAGTGTTTTGTTGTTGTTTTTGTTTTACCATTGTACTGTTATTTAATTTTGTGTGCATATTATCACTATTTTTTAAATTTAAATCCAGGTTAGTTAATATATAGTGTAATAATTTAGGAGTAGAATTTAGTGATTCATCACTTACCTATAACACCCAGTGCTCATCCCAACAACTGCCCTCCTTAACGCCCATCACCCATCTAGCCCATCCCCCCCCCCAACAACCCTCAGTTTGTTCTCTCTAGTTAAGAATCTCTTATAGTTTCTCTCCCTCTCTGTTTTTCTCTTGTTTTTTTTTTCTTCCCTTCCCTTATGTTCATCTGTTTTGTATCTTAAATTCCACTTAAGAGTGAACTCATATTTGTCTTTCTCTGACGGCCTTATTTTGCTTAGCATAATACACTCTGGTTCCATCCACGTTGTTGCAGATGACAAGACTTCATTCTTTTTGATCGCCGAATAATATTACATTGTGTGTGTGTGTAAACATTAAATATTTTTTTAAATTATATCTATATCTGTATCTGTCTGTCTCACATCTTCTATATCCATTCATCAGTCAGTGGACATTTGGGCTCTCCCCATACTTTGGCTATTATTGATAATGCTGCTAGAAACATTGGTGGGCATGTACCCCTTCGAAGCAGCACTCCTGGAGCCTTTGGATAAATCCCTAGTAGTGCAATTGCTGGGTCATAGGGTAGCTCTGTCTTTAGCTTTCTGAGGAGCCTCCATAGTGTTTTACAGAGTGGCTGTGGCAGCTGGCACTCCCATCAGCAGTTCTGTTGCGGCCTCTTTTGCTGGTTTTCCTCTTTCTGCCCTCAAACTCTAAAGGCTGGATGTGTCTAGGGTGACATCATGTGTTTCTTCCTGTCAACATTCACTCCTCGGGTTTTATCAGCCAACCTTCCAAAACCTCTGCCCTGAGCATCCACTGTCCATTTGCCACTGCTCCCTGCCTTCAACTTGGCACATGAAACTTGGCCTCACTTCCAACCCAGTCGTCTCCCAAAGCTGACGTTCTTGAAGTCTCTCCTGTCATGGCAGATGGCAACTCCATTCTGCTTGTTGTCCGGACAAAGCCTCCGAAGTCATTTTTTTTTTTTTAGAAATCTCTTTCTCACACCCCATATAACCCCACAACAAATTCGGTAGGGTCCATATTCAAAACCCCAAATCCAACCAGTTGTCTCAACCTGTGCACTTGCCACATTGGTCTAAGTCTTTTGGGCTTGGGCTGAGTTATCCAGGCTTCGTCTCTCCTGCTCTTGCCCATTTACTAACTTACCTGAGCACAGGAACCAAGATGAGTCTTTAATAAATGCTATAACATCTTCTGTGCAAACTTCCCCTAATCCACATTTTCAACACCACCCTCAATCACTGCCCTCCATCCTGTCAAACCCCCTGTAAGTTAACACTCCAGCAGAACACCAACCTTCCCTCGAGGTGTCCCCCATATATGGTGTATGTCCATTTTACATACTTAAATCCCCACCCTTATCTCTTTGCTGGCTTAATGAATCCTAGTGTGGCCACGCCACCTTTGAAGATTCCTTTAGCGAATGAGTCCTTTGTCACTTAACAGTCCCCAGATCCAACACCCATACATCTGGTGAAGTGCTTATTGTGTCATCTGTGAGTACTCTGTTTGTTGTTGCTAGACTCAGTTCCTGGAGGGCAGACTGTATTTGTATTTCTACAACCTGATAATGTGATTAGTGGCTAAAAGGATTTGCTAATTGAAAATGCTTGAAAATACTGAGATGGCTTCCACTGCATGACAAACAGTGTGTCATCTACAGAAAATGATGGTTTTGCATTAACTTTGGCTTCATTCAAAACTTTTAATAGGCAAGACCTTAATCATAAATATTTAAAGACTAATTTTAATAATAAAGCTTCTTATTCCCTCCTGGATTATTTTCTACCCGATGTTGATAGTTAAGATAAATGATCTTCAATGTTTATTATTAGAAGTGTAGTGGCCAATATAGACTGTGTTTTGACTAGTCAAGATCGCATTATACAGATTCAATGAAAGTCAGGCATCTTTGTTGACGATGTAAACCTTTATTTATCCTTGATTACTTAATTGTTTATACCATTCAGAAAGCAGGCAGAACATTTTCATTTTATAAAGCTTAATGCCCATTTTTAACATGAGCATAGCATAATCTATCATTTGATCAATTTGGTTATCTCGTTAAATCATGATCATTTTTTGCCCCTGCTCTAAAATACTCTTGGGACAGGGACAGCTGTTTACTGAGGGTAAACTGAGGTTTACTGAGGTTGCTTAGTCTCAACCCCGCATGTGTGTGTGTTTCACAGCTACGGATGCAGGAAGGTGTGCAGCACACGCTTCCCTGTGTGTTTTTACTACACTTGCCCATAAGACGAGCTCTTCTGAGCTCGGAAATGAGCTGTTGACACTCACAAGATATTCAAACCCCATTAAAGATCCATTGTCCTGCCAGCTCGGAGCAGCATGTAAAACATGAGAACATGCATCGACTAGTGCAATTATGCTAATTGTAATCAGCCTAACACTTTTCATTAAGGCTTAATTACCATTTAATCATGCATAGAATGCAAGAAAATGGAGTTGGGCACAGAAAACTGACCTTTGCTCCGGGGGTTAAATAAGCTTCAGCTGAGCCTTCCGTGGTCTCCACCATCCGCCCTTCCTTCTTAGGGAAAACAGCTCTGGAGCAAGTTGGCACGTCGGATTCTGTGGGGTGGATTTCTTCGTAAATCACGGCTGTAACTTAGCGGCTGCACGACACCTCTTCCTAATTCGCTTTATTGAGAGACAATTTAGTAGGTAATTTTCAGGTGAAAAAAATCATTTGCTGTTTATAACGAGAGAGGCTGTTGGGGCTGCCAGTCGCCAAATGGGCTGGGATTGTGTCATGGGAGAGATCCAGCCACGGGCCCTGAGTTTACGGGCCCGGTGTCCGTGACGCACAGCACGTGGCAAGTGCAGCCGTGACCACTGATCCTCTCTGCTCTCCCAGAACTTGCCTCAGGGGACCGATGGAGAGCTGAACGCAAACTCTCACCGTTGGCCGCTCACACACACAGATTGTGAGCAGCTCAAGGTGGAAGAGTTTTATTCAACTTTGGTTAGCAGCACCCAGCTCATGACAGAGGCACAAAGCACGTGTACTGCATTGATTGAGCATGAGATGCCGGCTCAGCTGAGGCTCTAAATCCCACGTTCCGTGGGAAGCTGGGATTTTAGCTGGGATTAGTCTTGTCTGATAGCAATAAGATTGGTGAGGAAAGGAAAGGAGAGAAACAGGACAGGTACATGACACCTTCGCTGTTTGTGAGAACATATCTTGTTTCCCTCCACTTTAATGAGATATAATGTGACACCGATAGAAGTAGGGTGTACGACCTGGTGATTCATACGTTTATATTTTGCAGAATGATTAGCACGTTCGTTTTTGCTAACACCTCCATCACATCGCGTAATCACCATCCTTTTCGGTGGTGAGAACATGTAACGTGTACTCCCTTAGCAACTTTCATGTGTATAATACAGTACTTTTCACCATAATCACCGTGCATCGGACTCCTAGAATTTATTTACTTTGTTAGTAGAAGTTTGTACCATTTGACCAGCATCTCCCCATTTCCCACATCGTCCAGCCTGTGGTAACTACCTTTCTATGATTCTATGATTGTGACTTTTTTAGATTCCACCTATGCGATGTATACGGTATTTGTCTTTCTGTGTCTGATGTAGCTCTACACGCACACACACACACACACACAGAGAGAGAGAGAGAGAGAGAGAGAGAGAGAGATCTGCAATGGGATTACATCTTTATCAATTCACCTGTTCAGGGACACTTAGGTTGTTTTCTTATCTTGTCTGTTATGAATAGTGCTGCAGTGGACATGGAGGTATAAATATTTATTCAAGATCTTATTTTGATTTTCTTTGGATAAATGCCCCATAGTGAGACTGCCGGATCATACTGTAATTCTACTTTTTAAAATTTTTTTAGGAAATTCCGTACTGTTTCCCATGGTGGCTGCACCAATTTATATTTCCACCGACAGTGCACAATGGTTCCCTTTTCTTGAGGATATCTCTTGGATGCTTGCTATAAAAGAGAATATCAACATTTTTCTATAGAACGACCATCTAGAGTATCATCTGTAACTGCCTTCCTGCTAACATAGATCCTACCCACACTCAAAGCTCATTGATCAGACCTCAGGCAACAGTGATGTCTGTGGATAGCCACGGCCTGCCCACCCTTCACCAAGACGTGGGACATAGAATTTCCCATGAATCTCAAACTCTAAATCAACACATGATATATTAGGCAGACTTATGCAACCTTATTTTGAGGAAAGGGAAATGCTCCCAAATTTAATAGACAGAATTATCACAATGTCTTTAAAAACATGTCATTCAAAAATAAGTTGAGTCAGTAATGAGAGCATAGAGAGTGCAAATCACCGTGGCAATAAATGTTGAGATTAACCATCTAACCACACCCTGTCCTTGGTAAGGGTTACCCTTGGCCTCATAATGTGTTTGATACCATAGGTATAATAATTTCACAGTAATGAATTTAACTGTTCATTTGTGCACTCATGCATGGATCCATTTATTTGCCAACAAATATTTGACCCCTTCCTATTATGTTTCTGATATGATGCTGGTATTGGAAACCCACAGCTGTGGAAGGCAGAAATTGCCCCAGTCATCAAAAATGGTAGGAGAAAGGCAATTAGACAATGAATGTCTACAACGTGAACGGTTATAGCACCACTGAAACAACGTATGCCATTCAACAGCAATCCCGCACGTCTCTGGTTCCCGCAGATCCTATCCGTGTCCTTGCCCTCCCTTGGATGACCTATCCAGCCCTGGGATTCTCAGTTCCCATCTTGTCTCTGGTTCCTGCAGATTCTATCCGTGTCCTTGTACCCCCTTGGATGACCTGTCCAGCCCTGGGATTCTCAGCTCCCATCTTCTACCCTTTGGTCTTCTCCACTGCATTTCCCTAACTCCTCTTGGGGTGCTCACTGGTCATGCTTCACCTAAAACTCTTGAAAAGTTAAGTTCAAACCTGTCTCTCTTCTACTCTCATATCTATCTGTCTCCCCCCCCCCCCCCCCAGTTTACTTCATTCCTTTGCTCTTACTGGGGCACCGAGGCTGTTGCTTTCCCCTTCCTATTCCTTCCTCCTAATTTGTGATTCTTCTTCCCTTACAGAGCAATGTCTTCCGTAGAATCTCTCCTGTGATATGCTGGACCCCCTTGTCTTGTGAGCTTTGTGCTATAGTCATCTGCCCTCATTCTCGTGCAGCCTGAGAGAGCCCCTGATAAGAGCCACATGAGCTGACAGCTTCTTGCACAAGATATGTTGGCCATCACCTCACCGGGGCTCAGCTATGGTAACTTGTCTGGTGAGCTCTTGTCCCCACTCACCTTATCATTTTCCAGTCTTCACCACTTTCCTCCAGTCATCAAACTGGTCATATTCTCTTTGACTTAATGGATGACTTCAAATCATACCTCAGCAAAGACAAAGCCATCAGAAAGGTGCCTTCTACTTCCCTCCGCCAGACATACAAACCTGCTGTTGTCTCTGTTTGCTCACTCCTGTGACCCAGAATATCAGCCTCTTCTCCCTAGCAAGGCTCATCCTAACTAGGGATATCCCCGCAGCTGCCACAGGGGACTTTGCTCTGTTTTGACCTCTTTCTTTCCTTAATTTCATCCTTCATTCTCCCTGACTCCTTCCTTCTGGTATGTAATCGCTCAAATCACAGTGTAGAACGAATATGTTAAGACTGCCTTTGCCACCTTTGGGACCCATTTGTTGGTCTTCTCCCACTAGAACAAAACCTTATAGCATGGTCGCATCATGACAGCCAATGTCCAGGTGATCAGGATGGGACCCCCGTCCTGGAAGCCACCACAGCAGCTAGGTCTCCACCAGCACCAGGCTCAGTCCAAAGGGCCGTTCAGGGGAAGGCTATTGTATTGTACTTGCATTTGAGAAAGACCACTTTGACAGAAAGCAAGTCTGATCAAGCTAAGCGCCTGCTTGAAAACTACTCTAGTTTCTAGTTCACATGATGAATTCTGTCACATGACCTTGCGTTGGTCAATATCCGGCTTCTGTCTGCCTCTCCATTCTACCTCGCTTCTTCTCCTGATTTCCATCAGATCCTTTTCTCTTGTTTTCAGACCTTTGCTTGCCTGTTCCCTTGGCCAAGACTACCCACCCCCTGGCCGCTGTCTTCATTTTACAAGCGCAGTGAAATGCAGTCTCTTTTAGGAAGTCCTCTGAACTGAAACCATAAATAAGAATACATTTTCTATGATTTTTTACCACTTCCCCTTCATAATATTCACCCTGAATTATTTTTATAACTTCCTGGTTGTTACTGAGCACCCTGGTACTCAGAGGTCATCAATATTTTGTACTAATTAGTTCATTTACTTTCTGCCTCACATTTGACACATGATAGATAGTTTTTTGCCTTTTTTAATTTTTGTTTTATTTTGTGTGTATGTGTCTGTATTTTCTGCTTTTTTTTTTTTTTTTTTTTTTTTAGTTCTTGGTACTGGTGAGACTGAATTTTCTAAATGAATTATCTTCTAAATATTTCTGCTCTAATATTCACAGTCTTTAGGACTGCTCCAGATCTACCCAGAAGACGTGTGTCAAATTGCATTTGAAAACAACTTAAGGTAGACCTCCCCAAATAGCTCACATTCCCATTGAGGCCGTGGAAAAACGTGCTGTAGGGATTGGAGTAAATGCTTAGCAGCACTTAGTGTTATTAAAAAGGCTATAGGCTCTCCAGATGCTAGCAATCCTATCACCGAGCACAAGGGGGAAAAGATATGCTTAAATAATTTTATTGTATAAATACATAGTTTTTATTGTATATTTACATATATAATTACCCATGTATAATTTGAGCATAATAAGACTTATTTGAACTGATGAACTACATGATCTCAAGTACACACACACACACACACACACACACGTGCGTGCGTATAATTTTTAAACTAGGCAACACAGAGGCGTGGTTTTCTGTACGTGAGAGAACATCTGGCCTGGGGCTTGGCCCCGTCTTTACCAGTGGTGTAAACTTCAGCATGTAAGTCAAAACTCATTAGCAATAATTTCCATGGTAATTAGGTTAAATTAGGCCATAATACTGTTTTTTCCACCACACAGTTTTGATGAGGACTGTACTCAGAGGTAAGGAAGATAAAAGCACCTTGACTTACCGGTTTCCTCCAAATGTAAGGGATTGCAATTCTGTGTTCCCAGTTCTAGAAGTAGACTCAAGGGAGGTATTACGTGAGAAATGACTTAGTCTGCGGTTCTCAAGTTAGACTGTTCCCTCTGCTTGGTCCCCTGTTTCACACCATTCAATTCAAACTGACAGCAGTAAGATTCTCAGGCCTGGTGCTTGACAAGACCGCGTATAGCTGTCGTTTTGACTTCAAAACAGGAAAAGGTAGTAAGGAAGTAGGTATCACTTTATCATGCTAATGATATGATGCCAGATCTTTGCAGTGCAGCTGAGGTTCCTAGAACGTATTGAAAGTGTTAAGCCTTTGGAATCAGTCAATAATAGGCAAATTTGCAAAACTCTTCATGAAAAGCCTGGTGTTTAAGTATTTCCTCTCCTCCATTCTGTTTTTGGTCAGTACACGGCAGTTCATTGTTTATGCCTAATAGAAATCTGAGAGTCAGTTTAGCCATGATTACTTGCGTGAATAGATGTTTTAAAAAGGAGCTTTGCAGGGTGAGGGTTGAGGGTTTTAATTTGCTTTTGACTTTAGATATAAAGAATCTAAAATCCCTTTCATTGACTGAATGAAGGATTCTTCAGTGTTGTGAGGATGCAAATCACAGCCAAGATTGTATGGCACATTCAAAATTAAAATAGTTGTGTTACTATTAGGTATAAGGTGGTTTTATTTTTTTATTTTTAAAATTTTTGAAGTTTACTTATTTTGAGAGAGAGAGAGAGAATGAGGGGGCAGAGAGAGCAGGAGAGAGAATTCCAAGCAGTCTCTGAGCTGACACAGCACAGAGCCTGATGTGGGGCTTGAACTCACAAACTGTGAGATCATGACCCGAGCCGAAATCAAGAGTGGGATGTTTAACTGACTGAGCCCCCCAGGTTCCCCAAGGTGGTTTTAAACATAACTTTAAATAGAATAGTATTTCTAAACTTCCAAGGACAACATACTTGGTTTCTCATACATTTCTGTATTTGACATGATGGAAGAAAAAGTGCTAATTAGGGTAATTCTCTCTGAGAACTCACAGTCCCCGACTCCAGAGGAAGTGAGCTTGCTTCACTGGGCAGTCCTAGGTACTTCATGAGGACAAGTGATTCTTGAATCATTGCGAACACTATTAATCTGTTATATTCTTAGGTCTTTTTATTAAAAAGTTTCCAAGTGCTTTCCTTTACATGGTCTAAGTTCTACAACTATATGGTATCCAAAGCTCACAAATATAGTTTCATAACTAACAAGTAGATGTTGGAACATTTGTTTGCAAAATATAGAAAAATAATCTGATTCGTAGATACTGCCTAAATTGGACATTTATTCTATACCGGTCATATTCTCTTTCCTGTAACTGATTATGAGTCTCTTTGAACTAATTTAGAAAGTTAATTTAAAACAATTTAAACAAGTTAGTTTTAACAAACATCCAATATTATAAAATACAAATAGGAGAATCAGAATCCAACTATAAAACTTGATTAGGGAAAAAGGGAAGGGAATGATACATGATACTAAAAATGAAAATTTGTGGGGTGGCAAATCCATTTCATAGTTTAACAGTTGTAATAACATTTCTTAAATTACTGTATTTTCTTTTAATTAGCATGAAACATTTTTATGGGATTCAGGCTGAGCTTTGCTTTAATGAAATACACATTCCTTTTTGTGCAAAATCAAAGTGATTGATTTATTTCTGGTGCATATTAAGTTTTTTAATTGTAGAATTCAGTTTATACTTATGTTTGGTGGATATATTTTTGGCATATTTTCATAGCTATTCAGCACTTGTTAAGTACAAATATCATAAAGCAAATTTTCCACTTTCAAAATATTGTGACACAGAACTCTTGGGTGACAGAGCATCCGGGGTATTTAATGTTTTCTTATAATGTCACTCGTCCTGTCTACACATCTGTTTTAATACCTGTGCTTCAGTTGACAGCCTGCAATCTTTCATGCTTTCAGCGGTTTTAACATGTCTGTCCAAGGAATCCTTGTCCTTTGATTTATTTTCTTCCCTCCTGGCTCATGGTAACAGCACCGATTGAGCCTCATGGGTAAATAGTAATTGTGTTCACTTGAAAGGACTTTCTGTTTAGTTTAGTTTGTTTGTTTGTTTGTTTTTGTTTTGTTTTGTTTGTTCCTAAGAGAAATTGTCGTCATCTTCAGGAATGGGCAAAAATGCCATTGTGTAGGGTCCATCTTCAAATTTGCC
The DNA here is from genome assembly GCF_028018385.1 of Neofelis nebulosa. NCBI lineage: Eukaryota > Metazoa > Chordata > Mammalia > Carnivora > Felidae > Neofelis > Neofelis nebulosa. Next base: position 3,693,972 of record NC_080784.1, on the reverse strand, counting down.
AATGGTTACCAAGAATTTACAATCATGAAACCCATATTGCTTTTTGCCATGAAGGAACATTCAGAAATACATGAATTTTGTGTTGAGTCTGGATAAGTTTTTAATCCCTTTGAATTTTGAAATGAAACGTATGTAAAAATAACTTTGGGCTTGTAGTCATTGTAATTCAAAGGAATATTACAATATAATTTTTTTATATTTTTACATTAAAGTTTTTCTTCAGAAGTGATTATAAATCCACATCCACTTGTAAGAAATAAAACAGAGAGATCCTGTGGATCCCTTACACAGTCTCCCCCAATGATAACACCTTGCAAATCAAGAGGACAGATCACAGTTAGGGTGTTGGCATTGATACAGTCAATGTACGGAGCTTTCACCACCAGGAGGGCACCTCAGGTTGCACCCGAATACTCACCCATTTCCCTCCTGCATCCACTCTATCTTAAAGCCCACAACCATTAATCTGTTCTCCTTTGCTATAACTTTGTAATTTCAAGAACGTTACATGCAGGGAGTCATGGCTACGTGGTCTCTTGATACGGACTCCTCACTCAGCCCGTTTGGAGAGTCATCTTGGCTGTGGCCTGTAGCCACAATTTATTTCTTTATATTGCCGAATAATACTCCATGGAATGGGTGTACTAGCTTCTTTAATCATTCACCCGTTGAAGGGTATCGGGTTATTTCTAGTTTGGGACTATTATGAATACAGCTGCTATAAACATTCATGCACAGGTTTTTGTGTGAACATAACTTTTCATTTCTCTGGGATAAATGCCCAGAAGTCTAATTTCTGGGTTGAATGGTAATTGAATGTTTAGATCTTAGCGGCCAAATGATTTTCCAGAGTAGCTGAACCATTTTACATTTCCACCAACGATGCGTAAGGGATTCCACTGCCTTGCATCCTCTCCCGCATCTGACGTCCGTGTGTATACACGAAAACGCAATAATGTACAACATTAACTGTGCTCATAGAGATTGTGCATTCCGCTAATGGCTAATCATTTTGAACACCTTTTTATGTGCTTATTTGTCAACTGTATATTCTCTTCAGTGAAATGTTGCCTTCTGCCTTCTGTGCATTTTGATTACATTATTTTTCCCATCTTGAACATTCTTTATGTATCTTAGATACTAGTCCTTTGTCAGATATATGGCTTTCAATTTTTTTCTCCCAAGATGTAGCCAATCTGTTCAACTTCCTAACAAAATCTTTCACAAAGGAAAGTTTTTAACTTCAATGATGTCTAATTTATAAACTTTTGCTTTTATGGATCCTACTTTTGTTTTCATGTCTAAATGCCCTGCCCTAAACTCTGAAGATTTTCTAAAACTTTTACAGTTTTACCTTTACAATGGAAATTTGTGATTCATCGTGAAATAATTTTCTTGTAAGATGTGAGACTTAGGTCAAGCAACCCCTCCGCCCTTTACCCTCTTGTGTATTGCTCTGGTACCATGTGTTACTTTTGAAACGCAGAGAGAGATTTCTTTCCCTTCGCACTTGAGCAAACATCAGTTCCACTCCGAAGGGGGATAGGTCTCAGTAGAATCCATGTCTCCAATTATTGAAGGACTCTCACATTTTCAGAAATGAAAGGGAACATGTTGAGACACAATTAGGTGGTGCTTTGTAGAATTCAGACCACTGTCTTTCACTTAGGGTCCGGGCTGGAGTGGACACACCCTAATGAATGATTTTCCTTTCTGTGTATTTTCTAAACCTTTTCCAGCCACTAAGGCTTTAATACATATGCAACAGAATTTTGACTGCTGGCTAGTGTTTATCCTATGAAATACAAAGTATGTGATTCTTAAGAAGATTTCTCTATTCATGAGTAGAATCTAACCTAAAAGAGAAACTTTCAGAAAGTTGATAACCTGCTCATGTGCATAAAGAGATGAATTCATAAAGAATTTAAATCCATTTTCTTAACCCTAGAACATGAGAATTGATGTGATAATGCCTACTGCTTTCTTAAAGATCAATGTAAGGGTAAGGAAATGTATCAATGCAGTTATTACATGATAGTTTTCTACCCCAGGGGCCAACAAACTTTCTCTAGAAAGAAATAGTAAATATTTCAGGCTCTGTAGGTCCCATATAGTCCATGCTGCAATTGTGTAGCCCTGCTCTTGTAATGTGAAAGCAACCGTAGACAGTACATAAATGAATGGTCATGGCCATGTCCCCATAAAATTATATTCACGAACACTTGAATTCCATGAGCACAATTTAAATTTTTTGCGTCATGAAACAGTATTTTTCTTTTGATATTTTTCAACCACTTAAAGACATAAAAACCATTCTTAGCAGGCCAGCCCCGTCAAAACAGATGTTGGGCCAGATCTGGACCACAGGCCATCAACTCCTGTTTTAGACCAATAAACGCAAAATCAATCAGCTAGTGCTTTAATATTTGCATTTGAATCACCAATTCAACTAATTGGAGGGTGAGAAAGAAAGTCCGGTATCTCTCCTAAGTACACATTTAAAGTTGCAAAGGTACTTTTATGATGTCCAGTGAGAAAAGACAAATGTATTTAATTGATCACCGTAATTGATTTGTAAACTCATCCAAAAGTAAATAACCTCTAACAGACACAGCAAATCTAATACTATAATACTGAGATGTCCAATCCTTCTAAATATGTGACAACTGTACACATGTTGTTTATTAACTAATTCACCCAGTCAGCCAGTCAGGCCCTATTACCGAGTGTCTTTAATATGGCAGGCACTGTTCTAGCAGTTGGCTGCGATTGAGTGAATGAAACAACAATCCCTGTTTTGCAGAGCTCACATTCTTGCTAAACATAGGTGAATTTTCAGTTGTACTTATAAATGCGCACATGTATTCCATTCTTTAGTCAGGCAATTAAACATAGGGGCCCCTGGTCAGCTCAGTCGGTTAAGGGGCGGGCCAACTCTTAATTTAGACTCAGGTCGTGATCTCACGGTTCATGGATTCAAGCCCCGTGTCAGGCTCCGTGCTGACAATGTGGAGCCTGCCTGGGATTCTCTCTCCTGCTCTCTTTCTACTGCTCCCCTCTCATGTATGCATTCTTTCTCTCTCTCTCTCTTTCTCAATAAATAAATAAATCAATAAACAAACAAACAAACAAACATTAAGAAAAACAGCTCTGAGCACTGAGGCATTCTAGTGAACATATGAGTGCACACTGTTAAGCGTGTTTTCACGGACTACTGCTGTAGTGCTCAGAGTGGGTGTTCACCTCACCCCATGAGCAGTTATTATGAACACATCTCCCTCCCGCACCAGCAACATTCTTAACCGGGTCCCGGGGGTTCCGGGGCCAGGTCCCCACTAGGACTGCCCCCATGTTCCACAACTCTTACCTGCATTGTTTCCATCACAGTCTGCTGCTTACCCCTCCTCTTAGAGAACTCTGTCTATTTCCCTGAGTGTTACTTTTCCATAGGCAGGTTTCAGTGATCTGTACTCCACTTTGTTTCTTCTTTTCAGATGTTTATTTAAATTCTAGTTAATTAACCTACAGTGTAGTATTGGTTTCAGGAGTAGAACCCAGTGATTCATCACTTCCATATGACACCCAGTGCTCATCCCAACAGGTGTCCTCCTCCGTGCCCGTCACCCATCTAGCCCATGCGGCTCACAAAAACTAGTAACTTTACACTTTGCATTTATTCCACGCCTGTCATTTATTCAGCTTCACATGTATGTTTGCTGCCTTTCTAAACATTGCATGGAAACACAGCTCCCTTTGCTGTTTATAAAAATAAATATCCGTAATTGAAACCTAGTTTCCAAATAGGAAGGAGGTCCAGATCAGGAGATCATTTAGACTAAAAAAAATTAAACACCTCATTTCCTTCATTCTTCTTGGTACCCGTTGTAAATGTCTATTATTTTTAATTAAATCTGAGTTTATATCACATACTTCAGTCTCAGTTTGCGTCACATGCAATATATGTATAGCACTGTATGTTTATTTTTTGAGAATTGATTATTTGACTTAATTACGTTTATTTCACACATAATTCACCTTTATGCTGAAACATATCCTTTGTTATATCATGATAATGCTTATAATAGTTCACTGGGTTTTTTTTTAAGTTTATTTATTTTGAGAGAGACAGAGACAGCGTGTGAGGGAGGGGCAGAGAAAGAGGGAGCGAGAGAACCCTAAGCAGACTCTAGCTGTCAGTATAGAGCCTGGCATGAGGCTCCAGCCCACAAAGCCATGAGATCATGGCCTGAGCCAAAATCAAGAGTCAGACACCCGGGCGCCCCTGCTTAACTGTTTATTAAATATGCATTATGGGCCAGGCCTCAGGCCAGGTGCTTTAACTTCTTCATTCAACCAGTATTTATTGAGTGCCTACTGTATATAAGGTACTGTTTTGAGTGCGTGGCTTATCAATGAGCAAGACAGATGTGGCTCTTGCCTCAGGAAACGTGCCATCTGGTGAAAGTAAAATCAGGTCAGTAATGGAGCCCCGTGGGACAAGGCCTCTGGCTGGAGAAGGGCAGGGGCATCTATCCGGAAGTTGAAGGGATCAAGGAAAGACTTCTCGAGAAGATGATATTTAAGCTAAGATCGGTAGGATACGTAGAGCTTGTTAAAGTGGACGAGGGTGAAGGGGGACCTGTCTCTAACCATGCCACGTGTATCTGCAGAGGTGCTGAGATGAGAGAGAATGTTAAGATTATTTTGTCAAGGCCATGTTAGTAGTAACTGAAGCAAGTCTGTTAAAACTAACTTAAGAAAAATATCGTTATTGGCTCCTATGTTACGAAGAGTGAGGGGGCGCCTCAGTCGGTTAAGTGTCCAACTCTTGATTTCTGCTCAGATCATGATCTCAGTTTGTGAGTTCGAACCCCATGTCGGATTCTGCACTGACAGCACAAAGCCTGCTTGGGATTCAGATTGTGTTATTGAACAAGCATTAAGCCAGAGTGTGTTATACATCACAGGCAATCTGCTATAAGTATGCAAAGACAGGAAGAAAACTCTGTCCCTTTTGTGTAAAGAGGCGTCAGCTATTACATACATGTTCTCGGGAGAGACCATAACCAGTGCTCAAGCAGGAGGACTCGGAAACACCATTTACTGTGACATAGTTCATCCTCAGTTAACCTGGTAGTTAGATAATCGGGTAGCTCTTCCGTTTTGGTTCATTGGCTGTGTATCCTGGAACAGTAAACTTCTCACACCCTTATGAAAGGAGGCGGGCAGTTTCGAGTCTTGGTTCTGGTGCCTGCTGACCGTCCTGTGCAGACTGGCTTAGAGGAGCACCAGCTTTCTGATGAGACATTTCAAAGGGATGGCTCCCAGCACCTTGAAAGAGATCGTCCTACGTCAGGAGGCTGGCAAGTGGCCTATTTAGCTTTTTAAAAAAATCAGCGTCCATTTCAGAGAGACCGAGAAGGCATTAATTGCAAGTTTACCAAGTACATATTCTAGGAAACAGGAAGAAGTCTCTTCCTTTCGTTTCCAGTGGGTGGAACAGCCTTGACCTGCCCTCACAGGTACCGATGGAGGGCTGGCTGCAGGTGCGTGTGCACCAGGTACCAGCCATGAGCTGGGCTGTGCCCTGAGGTAGGGACAGGCTAACGGATTGAGTGTGCCTTGTGCGAACCAAGGACAGCTGCTAGACTTCCCTTGCCTCCCTGGATGCGGGGCCGAGGCCTCCTGTAACAAAACACAGATGAGCAACAAGCAAACAGGCAGGAACTTGCTAACCCCATGTACCTCGTGTATGCCCGGTACTCAGGGAGGCGTGTCTCCCCTGGTGCCTTCCCCACTTGCCGGAGTACCAGCCTCAACCAAAGACAAAAGAAGAAGGTGTGTGGGGAGGGGAGCCTCCTGCAGGCAGCCTGGCCAGAAACACGCGGTCAAGGAGGGAGAAGGTGGCTATTGCTGATTTGAGCTGCTACCTTCTCCAGGATCCGACTCTCCTGGGATTAAGCCTTTCTTCTCATCCCGGTTCCGAGAGGAGACATTCTTACAGATGGAATTTCCTTTCGTTTCTCTTCCAAAAGGGTAACCTCTACTCTGTTTTCAGAACTTCTCTTGTGTCTGCTGTTTCTCCAAATTATCTGCGCAAAGTAAACCTGTGCCCGTAGGAATATTATGGGGTGGCCCTTTCTACCGCCCTTCGGTGCCATTTACAAAGATGGGAAATAGTAAATGCATAATTAAATAATTAATCAAGGAAGGAATTAAGAAAACCCCTGGGCTGTTTCACAAACGCATAATAGCAACGTGCCCACTTTCCTGCCTAGATGATTTCCAGGAACACCTTCCTGGTCTCTTATCAGCATAAAATCCAGAATCTCCCTCTGAGGGATTCTCAACTCTCCCCTGAAATACCCAGGTAATGAAGCGTGGGTTTGCACACTTGGAAAAGGAGTTGTCTGCTTCTGAACACGTGGGGTGGGCAGGGCTGAGAGTCTGTCCCTGGGACATCTGAGGCTCCAAGCTGCCTGGCGAAATGCCGGTTAGTTTGTATACAATCACTCATTCCATTACATATCAGACTACATTTAGGGAGTTTTACAGCCCATTCTACAGTGGGTTACAATCAGGAAAGGTCTCACAATGCTCATAGCAAACAGCAAGCAAAACAGACTTCTCAGCAATTGTATTTCTTATCAAAGATCCATAATAAGCAGAAAAGAGAACCTAGCTTTAAACTAAGGCAGGGCTGTCATTTGAATTCAAAGCTGTTCCTTTCAAAGCCTTCACGGGGTGACTGTTGAGGATGGACCCTGCCTTCCTCCCACACGAGGGCGTGCTGAGGGTGCCACAGGCTGTGTGCTGCCTCTTATTCTTAACATCCTCGTTCCAAACTTTGTTCCTCAAACAACAGTCACTCATCAGTTCACTCCTCGGGGTCCTACAAGGCCCAGATCTCAGTCACTTTCAGTGCTGAGTCAGTGCCCCCCATGAAAGCTTTAGCCCTGGCTGTCCTGCCTCCATGATTTACCTTTGGGGGGCTAACTTGGAGAGGCACACAAAGTCTGAGCTGCTGGGCACATTTCTCCAGAAGGGGATCTCCAGCCCTGAGTGGAAATTTAGCCCTCCTACAGAGGTGTTTGTACAAACTCACTGCCCTCCACCGGGCGACCTACAGGCTATCTATTGGGCGAAGGGTCCTCCCATCAAAACAAAAGATGGCTTTTCCTCAGAGGATGGGGAGAACCTGATGAGGTTTTTTTGAGTGGTAGTGGAGTTTGTGGGGTCCAGAGCCAACGGCCAAGAAAGCATTCGTGAAGAGGCCTTCGGTGTAAAAAGGTGACTTTATGAAAGCACAGGGACGGGACCTGTGGGCAGGAAGAGCCATCTGGGACCCCGAGGAGAGACTGGTTATATACCCTGGGGCTGGGAGAGGTGAGGTCCAGGGGAAGTTTCCAGTGAGACTTTCATATGCTAAAGACTCCCGGATACTGGAGGCCTGGCCGTAGTCGGGCTAAGGTTTTTCCCTCCAGCAAAGCATTAGCATTAGGTCAGGAGGGAGTCCTGGAGGAACTCTGCTCTGCCTGCCTCAAGTGTCTGTCAATGGGCTGCAGGGTGTAAGGACATTTAGTTCCATCTGCCATCACTATGCCATCACTATGGAGGGTGATGTTGGGGGTCCAGGAAACTGAGTCTGTAGGTTTCTGGAGATGAGGCTGTTGATCAGATTGCCTTTTTCTTGTGATTTACTAAGATATTTGTAAACTATGGAGACCCACGTCCTGCCTGACTGTGATCTCTGTAGGTTAATCCTTTGTTTTCTTTCCTCTCCTTTGTCCCTGGGCAGCCAGGAGAGCCTGAGGAATGTCACACACATCCCACCTTGGGGGAGGGGTGCGGTTTGCAGCCTGGCAGCTTGTCTTGCCCCTCATCAGACCCAGCCTACATTTACAGGACTAAGAGGACCACCCAGGAGACCATCCCCCGTTCCAGTTATTTCAGCTGTGCCTGCAAACCGTAAGAAGGAGCTCAGGGGCTGTCCCCTCCAAAGAGCCTCCCGGGCATCCCATACAGTCCCTGCCTGGCCAGTAGCTTTTTATACATTGTAAATGGCATGTCACACATAAGAGCTTTCCTTAATAAGCTGAACAACATAGGTTATACTTACTGTGCAGGTTATGTTCATAGCATGTGTACAGCCTCTGCCGTCTGAGGACTGCAGTGGTGCTGTTGTGTGTAGCCCTCCATACAGGCGTGAGGTGTTGTATCTATTGAGGTGTGCTGCCAAGGGCTGGTTTAAAACTCTGTATGCTAAGCAAACTTTTATCAACTAATAGCTCAGTCAATAAACATTTTTAAGTGATGTTTAAGAAGCACGCAAGGGGCAGTGAAGTTTTGGGGTGATGGAGGGTAGGGGGTCAGGAACAGATGGCCAAGAAAGAATTCTTGAAGACGTCTTTGGTGCAAAAAGGTGATTTTATTAAAGCAGGGGACAGGACCCATGGGCAGGAAGAGCGGAGCTGGGGTTGTGAACAGTGTCTGGTTTCATACTTTGGAGCTGGGGGGGTCAAGTCAAAAGGGCGGCCCCCAGAGGGACTGTGATTCCACTAAGCAGGACTCAGAGATGCCAGAGGCCCGGCTGTTGCCGAGTTCAGGTTGTTTTCCCTCCAGGAGGCATTAACATCAGGAAGGTAGGGCATCCTGGAGACATGTTCTGCTCTGTATTTGCCACAAGTCTGGTCGATGGGCTGCAGGTTATGAGGGCATTTAGTTTCGCCTGCCATTTCCTTCTTGCTTTGTTCCCACATCACTATGGAGGGTGATGTTGGGGCTCCAGGAAGCTGAGCCTACAGGTTTCTAAAGATTAGGCTATTGATAATATTGCCTTTTTCTTGTAATATACTGAGATATTTGTAAACTGATGGAGACTCATTCTTGCAAGACTGTGATCTCTCTCAGTTAACCATTTGTATTCTTTGCTTTTCTTTGTTCTTGGGTGGCCAGGAGTGCCTGAAGAATATTACACACGTCCCACCTGGTGTGTGTGTGTGGGCGGGGGGGGGGGGGGGGCTGCTGGTGTGCTAGCTTGTGCTTGGCCCCAGCTTGCCTTATGGTCCCTTATCAAGGAGTACCTGATGCATTTAATAGGACGTAGCCCAATTTCTTCATTTTTATTTCATTAGAAATAGGGTCTTCAGTGTTACAAATTAGTTTTCCAGTTGGAAGGGAATTTGAGTCCATTTCAGGTTCTTCTTTAATAGCTCTTTTCTGTCTATACTGTTAGAAACAAGAAGGTCCATTGCGTTCACATGAAGTGGAGCATGGCTTTGGGCTCTAGGTGCCCGGGACAGTCTGGGATTGCAGTGGGCAGAGAGTTGGAGACATCCTTTAGATTCTATGCAGCCTGTGGAAAGTGTGTCTACGATCTGAAGTATTCCACAGAACCCCTTGGGAAATCGAAAAGCTCCATATTCATCACCTCAGGAACAGTACCTTCTTTTTCTAAGGTAATAGAGGGATAAGGCCGATGTCACTAAAAGTATTATTTCCCTTTTTTATGGCAAGAAACCAGGAGTCAGAGTCACCGAAATCCCATTTGAAGAGAAAATATTTAAGAGAAAAATGACTAAAAGGTACATTGTGACCCATCAAAGAATACAGTTGTGAAAAAGAAATCAACACAGGCTTCATCATTAACTTTGTATGACCCTGAAGACGGAGAAGAAATTTCTGACCCCAACACAGTGTCTTTGGTTGGGGGCTTTTATGTTAGTTCCTGGATAAGCATTATCACCTTCACCAGGAAACATCTTTCCACAGTTCATAGCCAGGAGAAAATAAAATGGCATTTATTTCAAAGATCCAACCAGTGTATCTCCCCTTGCATCGTATAAAACAGTTTCCTTGACTTCACCTCAAGTGTTCTCATTGCTTTTTTCATCCAATTTAAATAACCCTGGGAACGGTTTATTTTTATTTCATAATTCTACAAGAAAAGAGGAAACATTTGGGGCTAATTTCAATTCGACTAGACGTCATGGTTGATCTACTGGTAATTTCAAATAATCTTTGAAGATACACAAGCAAGTATATGTATCTTTTCTAAGAACATGTAAAGAGCAGTTTTATGACAGCCCGCAGTATCATATAATTAGCCATCTATGTGCTTGCAGTATTCCTGTTGACTAAACAACACGAACTTCAGGAGTATATAACTTTTTAATGGTGTGCTCTGGGATTATTCTAGATATTCCAATGAAAATTTGGTTTGGAAGTAGAAAATGTACTTGTAAAACAGGATTAAACATGATACCATCGAAGGACATAGAACCATCAGTACAAGCCACTGTTTCATCTCCTGGTGTTCTGTGGATCTTCATTTGGAAGAATTTGAAGAGGTTCGTCAAGAAGAATGTGCTCTATTACGTTAATTTAGGAAACACTGGATTAAACTATTAAAGAAAAAAAGATTTCTTTACTGCAAGATTTCTCTGAACCTTTAATCCCTGGTATGCAATGTGAACGTATGAGAGGGAACTAAAGTACCCAGTATTTGCCAGTCTTGTTTGACCAAATACCTGTTCATAACCTACAGAAAAGTGTTCTGTGGAGTACTGATTTTTGCAAGGCTGATGCATCTATTGAAATTCTTGTTCACGCACAACATCTGTGCACCTTTGCGTAAAGCTTCATTGTTGGGCGGTGGGTGTTTTTGCTTTTAATAAATATTGAATACAAATTTGGAAAGAGAAGTAATTAAAATATGTCTTCATTTTAACAATTACAGTGAGGTTCATCCATGATCTCCTTGGCTGTTCTTCTAAACTTTCATTTTAAATTATTTTCACACTAAATAAACTGTGGCAGAAATTAACACTTAAAACTGCATATGAAATCATACATATGACCATTTGCTTGAGAAGATGGAGTTTGTTTTGAGTATATGCAACTCAGCCCAAAGGAGAAGTTTGGTTAATGTGCAATAGATTTGCTTATTTTTATTTTTATTTTTATTTTTCCTGAAGCCCAGTGAAATCTCAGCAAAGGTAGAGGACAAATAGATATTAGACTCTTTAGGAACATTCCTCAAATAGTAAACTCAAGATTGCTTATAAAATACTCCTTCAATACAGGTACCATTTTGTTGCCTAGATGGTGGCCACTTAGGATTCTGGAGATTGAATTATCTAATTACTGTTCTATCTCATATAAATGGGTGGCTTATGGGTGGGGCGCTCCTGACGTTCTAACCAAAAGCTTCACATCCTGAAGTCTGTCCTGCACTCCAGCGCTATACCAGTCTTATTTTGGGGTAATGCGTTCGCTTTCTGCTCTGCCTTCTAATCTTTATACTTATCAGAAAGTGGGAAACTAAAAATATGTCCTTCAGTGACTGTAAAATGGCATTTCTTGCCCTCTTCTCATAGGAAAAACCTATTCTCAAGCTCTGATGCTTCCTTTCCTCTTGATATCTACTGAGACCTGTATTTCCAAGGAAAATGCCCCTTCTTAACACACCCGAGGTGATAAATAACAACAGTGGTGATGAACGGTATGATATGCCAGATGTCATTTTATGGGATGAAGATATAACTATAATTGAGGGGCTTCAATGTCTAGCCTTACAATAAAATAGGTACTTTGACAACATATTTACTGAAAATACATGAAAGATGCTGGAGAAAATTGTTGTTAGTCTTTAAAAATGTATAACTGAGCCTATAAGAAAATAAGGAATCCTCAGAGGTCCTAGAATCATGTGAAATAGGGAGAGATTATGAAGCTCAGAAGTTGGCTTTGTCTTGACAGCATCTGGGAGTCAACAGTGATGCCAGGCTTCCATTTTGAGAGTGCAGTGGGCTGAGGAAATAGGAAGCCAGTTAAAAGATCTTTCCGATATTGGAAATATAACTGGACACCTCATATACATTTAGAACTCTTGGGGGGGTGTTTACTGTCAGTATAAGGGAGAATAGAGAGATGATGATAGATAGATAGATAGATAGATAGATAGATAGATAGATAGATAGATAGAGGCACAGATATAGATATATATGATGTAGAACTCATAACCACAAGCTGATAGCAAACTAGCTTATAGATGAATTCCTATCATCTGTATGGTTTAAAATGCATCACTTTTCTCATAAATATAAATTTATTGTAAAGAGGTAGAAGGCTCCTAGTATTCCAGGTGCATGGTAAAATCAAATGTGAATCTCCTCTGGATGAATGTAGCTTTAGAGAAAACCACAAAGAATTTCTATGGCTGAATCTTCAAAAAACAGAAGTGTGAATTCAAAACTCAGAAACACTATAGTTTCCGTGAGATATTGGAATTATTATCAGATCAAAAAGTCTGAAAAATAAAAGAGAAGAGCAAAGCTGAAATTATCAAAAATCCAGATTTCAAGATATACTACAAAGCTGTAGTAATCAAAACAGTATGGTCCTGGCACAAAAATAGACACATAACATCAACAGAACGTGAGACAAAGCCCACAAACCCATGTGTCAAGTAATCTTCGACAAAGGAGGCAAGAATATACAATGAGGAAAAGACATCTTCAATAAATGGTGCTGTGAAACCTTAACAGCCACATGCAAAGGAATAAAACTGGACCACTTTCTTACATCCTACACAAAGATAAACTCAAAGCAGTTTAGATACCTAAACGTGAGACCTGAAATCATAAAACTCCTAGGGAAAAAAAAACAGAATAATATTAGTATTCAGAGTACATAACACCAGAAAAAAAAATAACCAATTAAAAATGTGCAGAGGTGCTGAGTAGATATTTTTCCAAAGAAGACATCCAGATGGCCAAGAAACACATAAAAAGATGCTTAACATCACTAATGATTGTGGAAATGCAAACACACCTGTCAAAATGGCTAGAATCAAAAAGACAAGGTGTGGTAAGTGTTGACGAGGATGTGGGGACTAAAGGAACCCCTGTGTGCTGATGGTGGAACTGTAAATGGTGACCCATTGTGGGTAACAGTATGGAAGTTCCTGAAAAAATTAAAAATAGAACTATGATAGCATCTAGTAATTCCACTAGTGGGTATTTACCCAAAGAAAACAAAATCACTAATTTGAAAATATATGTACACCCTACGTTGCTTGCAGCATTATTTACAATATCTTAGATATGGAAGCAACCTACGTGTCTGTTGATAGATGAATGGGTAAAGAAGTGGTGCACACACACACACACACACACACACACCCACAGAATATTACTCAGCCCTAAAAGAATGAGGTTATGTCATATGTGACAACATGGATGGATCTAGAGGGTATTTTGCAAAGTGAAATAAGTCAGATATACAAAGATGGATACCATCTGATTTCAGTTATATGTGGAATCTTAAAAAAAAAAAAAAAAGAACATACAAACAACAGCAAAAAAACCAAAAATAGACCCGTAAATCAGAGAAGAAATTCATAATTGCCAGAGGGAGGGAGTAGGGAAGGGCAAAATGGGTGACAGGAGTGGGAGATTCAGCTTCCAGTTATGGAATGAATAAGTCATAGGGATAAAAGTTGCAGCATAGGGAAGATAGTCAATGGTATTGTAAGTGATATGTGGTGACAGAGGGTAGCAACACTTGTGGTAACCACAGTGTAATGAACAGAGTTGTCAAATCACCGTGTAAAAAAAGAACAAAGGAGTCAAAATGTGAGTAAGTAACAATATACTATATAAATAGCCAAATATATTTGAAAACAAATGATGCATGGTAGAAAAGCACAATGATGGAAAATTTAAAACTCAGTGTCCTGTTAAGATAGTAAACTGGAGGGGCACCAAGGTGGCTCAGTCAGTTGAGTGCACTGCTCTTGATTTCAGCTCAAGTCATAATCCCAGGGTTGTGGGATCGAGCCCTGCATCAGGCCCCACACTGGCCACAGAGTCTGCTTAAGGTCTCTCTCTCTCTTTCCCTCTCTCTCTTTCTCTTGCCCCTCCTGCTTGCACTCTCTCTCTCTCTCTCTCTCTCTCTCAAAACTAATTTAAAAAAAGAAAATAAGTTTGATGCAGATGAAGCTATGAAAGGATGATAACTCTCAACAATTGCCCAGAAGAGAGAACGAAGTTTGCAGAGATTTTTTTTATGTTTATTTATTTATGACCAGAGAGAGAGAGAGAGAGAGAGAGAGAGAGAGAGAGAACACATACATGAGCAGGGGAGGGACAGAGAGAGAGAGGGAGATAGAGGATCTGAAGTGGACAGAGGATCTCTGCACTGAGAGCAGAGAGCCCGAAGCAGGACTCGAACTCACAACCTGCGAGATCATGACTGCGCCAAAGTCACATGCTTAACTGACTGAACCACCCAGGTGCCCTGAGAGAACGAAGTTTAAAAAGATTATAAAATGAAAGGAAGGTTAAGAGACATGGAAGGTAGAGATATTTGCTTAAATTTAATTTGAGAAGTGAGAAACAGAGAGATTTGACGAGATGATGGCTTAATCCTCAGATTCAAAACCTCCAGTAAATTCCCAGCAGAGTTAGTAAAAGGAAAATCATGCGTAGATGCAATATTATGAAAGTTCGAATACCAAATACAGAGTAAGATCTTATTGTAGTTTCAGACTGAAAGATGACATGGGAAAACTGGAAGCCAGAAGAACTAGAATAATTTTCTTAATAGTAGTGAGGAGTGGGGGGAAATCTCAACTAGTTACTGACCCGGAACTATAAACTCAGTAAAAATTTCCTTTAGGAGTAAAGAAGAATTTAAAATATTTTTAAAAAACTAAAGTGTTTTTGGACAAAACAAAGATAATTTACCACCAATAGGACTTGTTTCAGTCAGTTATTGCTGCATAACAAAGGACCCCCAAACTGAAACACTGTCTGCTGGAGCAAGTCTACTTGATTTTATTATTTTTTTAATGTTTATTTATTTTTGAGAGAGAGACAGTGCGAGCGGGGGAGGGACAGAGAGAGAGGGAGACACAGAATCCGAAGCAGGCTCCAGGCTCCCAGCTGTCAGCACAGGGCCCGACGCAGGGCTTGAACTCACAAACTGTGAGATCATGACCTGAGCTGACATTGGACGCTCAACTGAATGAGTCCCCCAGGCACCCTGGACCAAGTCTATTTCAGACTGTGGGTCTCCACCTTCGGACTATGGGTCTCCACCTTCAGACTGTGGGTCTCCACCTTCAGACTGTGGGTCTCCACCTTCACTCTGTTTTAAACTGTGGGGTAGCTTTGCTTCAAGGTCCAGGTCTGCAAGCCAACTGACAGTCTTGCTTCATGTTCTTATTCTTCCAGGACTCATAAGTGTGTCTTTTCATGGTTAGGGCAGAAGGGTAAGAGGGAAACCTCCTTGAGCCAGCCTACACTTGTGCTCGCATGGTATCTGCCAGCTGCTAGCAGAATGAGTAAATTGTGGCACTGATGCAAGGAAAACCGTGTGCAATGACAGTAACCAGAGCCTCATGCTTGAATGTGGATGACTCACAAACATGATACCGAGCAAATAGAAAGTCTCATAAGAAGCCATAATGTGTGATTCCATTTTTAGAAATTCAAAAGGGAGGCCGCCCATGCAGCCACTATCGGGATGCATCCATTTATGGTAACTATCAAGAAAAGGAACAGAATCATAAGCATGAAATTCAGAATAGTGACTTCACCAGGAGTGGAGGGGCGGGGGGGGGGGGCGGGGAGAGAGTGCAGGCATCGACATGTATTGATAATATGGCTGAGTGATAACATTCTGTTTTTTAATCCGAATGGTGTAATAGTTGTTCCGTTTTTTGTGTTTTTATAGTGTTTTAGATCTTCGTGGTTCTGTACTTCAATGTATAATAAAAGCCAATTAGTGAAAAATGGTGTCTGGGTAAGGCAACCTGTGCCTTCAGTCAGCTTGGAGAGACAGGTTTGCAAGGTGCCACACGTGATGTTCACGACAGATTCAATAAGTTAGATATTTTCCATTTGTTCCGATTAGTTAGCTGAAGGTCAGTGAGTTGAGGCGATCTGGGTCCCAGGGGGCAAGGCTGGGCGCTGAGGCAAGCCTGACCTCTCCGAGGAGCCTTGACATTCGTACTTTCCCTTCAACCTTCAAACCTGCACAGCCGGACCCTTCCCCCAGAGAACACAGGGCGCGTCCTGCACTGTTTTGCATGTCCTCACTTTTATTGAAATCACAGCTGTCTAGCCAGATACGTGGCGAGGTCCCACAATTCCCAAACCGAACCAGATGGGAAACCCAAAGCACACGATCCAAGCCCGCATGTTTCTGGCAATCTGCACACGTCAGGATGGGCAGCATGCTGGCTGGGTTGTGGGGCAGTCACCATTTCACTTTCTCTCTCACTCCGGAAGCGGGTGTTCTGTGCCCTGGTGCCCTCCACAAGAAGAGCTAACTTTCCATCACAGTCCCTTTGGCCCTGAAGAGGGAGCGAGCTCGCCGTTGTAGGTGAAAGTGAAAATGGAATCCCAAAAATTCTTTGCAGTTTTGGACCCTGATGGGCGTCTTCCTAAGTTTTAGTAAAACATCAAGTACGAAGCAGTGACAGAAACTGGAGACAGTGACAGGACTTTTCAGGCCATTACGTTTCAGTGCATTGTGGGAGTTAAAATCCTGGTCCAGAATCTGGGTGGGAAAGCAGCTCTGTTGATTGGACTCACACGGGGCTGGTGGCTGATTTGTGGGACGTGATTTTGGGTGCCTCTATTACAATACGTGGTCCATAGGTCTTCAGAGGCTCCTGTTCCGGCTGTCCCCCCAAAGCTCTCTTACCAGCTTGTTTGGAGATGCTGGTCTCTACTAAACCAACTTGAAATTCCTAATATTTAGATTCTTTTTTGGACCAAGATTTTGGACCAAGTCTTTTTTGGACCAAGATTCTTTTTGGACCAAGAATCATCATTTTCAAATGATGTTGAAATTAGGATGACCGTTTCATTTGTTGTCTGAATTGGAAGTGTTTTGAGAGCGAAACGAGATTATTAATCATTTTACCATGAAATGGGGTTATTAATAATTGCACCAAGAAAATTACAGCTATCCACGAATGGTATCCTGGTTAAGACCGACCCGCGTCTTCTCTCGCTGGCCCCCATTGTAACGTGGGGGTCATCGTGAGCTGGTGTTGCCTGGAAGGCACAGAACGTAAAGGAGTTTGTCCTGTTCTGTTTTACTCCACGTTATTTGAGAGTGTGGTGGTTTAATTAAGCATTTTCAATCGTGGTTTGTATTTTCGTTTAGATATTGTTAATGAGAACAGCGGAGGAGAATGTACGTGTGCTTATTAAGGATAGCATAATGCAACTCCTTGATATGTTCCATCACTGGCTGCGTTTTCAACAAACTTTGCTTGTGTCTGTTCAAAGTGAGCTGCATCTCAGGATGCAGGTTATTGAACGTATCCCTGGGAACAAGAACTCTTCATACACTCAGGGGCAGACGGAAGAATCCGATGCCAGTCAAGAGGGCCTCAGCACACAAGAGCTCCCTCACCCGTGCAAGCGTGGGGACCCCGTGTCCATCGTTTGACCCGGTATTGCCTTTGTTCCGCAGCATCCGTCGCGTCCACCTGCAATGACCCAGGCCTGCCTCAGAACGGCACCCGCTACGGGGATAGTAGAGAGCCGGGGGATACCGTCACCTTCCAGTGTGACCCCGGATATCAGCTCCAAGGACAAGCTAAAATCACCTGTGTGCAGCTGAATAACCGATTCTTCTGGCAGCCAGACCCTCCCACGTGCATAGGTATGGTACAACAGAAAACAGACATGTTCTGTTTCGGAACTCATGCACGCCACTCTAAACGTTGCTCCATAAATGTGTTCGTTCTTTAGAAACATGTCTCACGTGCCCTCTGGTTCACAGACTCCATGGAGATTTCACTGTAAACCTGGAAACTTTATTTCATTAGGTGAAATGAAGGAAGCGGTTTACTTAATGTGCAGTAATTGACAGTTACTTAACGTGTTCTAGCCTCAACGGAGCTTGTAAAAATGACTGTGACTTAAAATTCTGGGTGGCTGAAAATTCATAACCCTTCCTTTGCAATTCTCATTTTTAACATAGAAACATGCCCTTCAGCAAAACCTACTCAGTAAGAAGTATTTTCTTTTTTTAGATGGTTTTTCCATAATATCAGTATATTTGAA
This sequence comes from Neofelis nebulosa, assembly GCF_028018385.1. Taxonomy (NCBI): domain Eukaryota; kingdom Metazoa; phylum Chordata; class Mammalia; order Carnivora; family Felidae; genus Neofelis; species Neofelis nebulosa. Next base: position 3,675,880 of record NC_080784.1, on the reverse strand, counting down.
CAGAATCCCGAAAACTAGAGATTATACTGCTTTGGTCAAAATGAAGATAAAAGGAGAACCATGTTTTTGAAATTCACTAGGATTTTGTAGGTTGACCTTACTCAAAGGATAGCAGTTGGTTTTGCAGACTTCTGTTTGAATAACTATTCACGGAACTCTATCACAAATATGGTTTTAGGGAAATACATATTTTTGTATAAATAGTGATTACATATAGAGTGTCCCTTCGTTCAGTCAGCTGTTTGACCATAAATACCTCTTGCACCTTATTTTTGAAAGGAACCCTGCTAAACTTTATTATTTTAATGAACTGTCACCGTTGAATTTGGACTTCTTTATGATCTGCTTGAAAAATGTAAAATTTAATTAATCTGTGAGAGAGGAAGTGATCATGAAATGATATGCACATAGTTAATAGGCCATTTTGCATAGGGTGAACTTGAGGGGATTCTGTGATTTAAAATGATTTTTATTGTCATCGACGCAGCAGTAGAGAGATTCTCCGTGGTCCCGGGGAGCTGTGCTACACAGCTCATAAGTTATCACTAAGTACTTAGAGGAGTTTGAAGATGGATGGGATCCGATGGTTCTGCTCGTTAGCGTGTGCAACCACGTCGGAGAGCTGCCTTTGTTTACCTGATGCTTTGTGCCGCGTCTACCTTTCATAACTCTGTGGGCGCCATTCTGCATTTCATTCCAAGCCGCCTCATCTGGAGATTTGCAAGATTTCTGCGTGCTTCTTTTTAAGATAGAATGATTGCCTATAAATGCAACGAGCATTTTAAACCATCACCCTGTTTTTAAATTGGGAACGACTCCCCCCAGTTTGCATGATTTTAATCTCAAGGGGGAGCCGTGCATCTATCCATTGAACACTTCGAGATTATTTCTCAGTTGGCATTAATGTAGACATTGGGAAAGTGTGACCATCTTCCCAACTAATCGATCGCCTTTCGTTAGTTTATATCTTAGTAACATAGTTTTGACCAATGACTAGATAAGCCACTTCCCAGCAGAGAAATTAGGCAGCGTTTCTTCTGCCTTGAGCATCAGCACCAAGGACAGGCTAAACTCACCTGCAGGTAAATGAGTATCAATTATCTTGGCAGCCAGGCCTACGCATATAGGTATTATGTAACGGGAAATGGAAAATGTGTATATGTGTATTTGGGAATAAGTGAATCTTATCTTTTCATTACATTTTAAATATATATACATGCATACATATATATACGTATATATATATAGTTTTTTTTTTCTTTCCCAGAAACGAGGCTTATGTCCTCTGTAAGAAACTTGTCAACTGGGGCATCAGCTGATCATGTCTTAGCATGCACATAAATTCTGTTCTGCTGATTTAAAACAGTTTTTCTTTTATCTTCAAGCCTTTTTTTCCCCCCTTATTAAAAAATAATGCATGTTTAGTTAAGGGGGAAAAGAGGACAAAAAGCTGTCATCTTTCTACTCGGAGGCAAATACTATTAACACAAACATACATAAGTAAGCTTCATAATTATTTTATGTTTATCGAGTCTATTTCCAAAATGTTTTTAAGTGACAGCATCCTATTTTGTCAATTGCACTTTGACTTACCAGCGCGAAACAAAATGAGGATCTTTTTGTGCCGTGATGTGCTTTCTGCGTGTTCTTCGTGACTGCACAGCATCCGAGTGGATCCGCCCACACGGACTGCTCTCGTCCCCTCTGACTATGCACTCAGAATCGCTTCAGTCTTCCCCTACCACAAAGATTGCCAGAATGAACCCTCTTGTTGCAAAACACACCCTTGATTATTTATAAATGACGTATTTCTACACATGTATGTGTTTCTTAAGCTTTTAAAACATTTTTCAAAACTCAGAAGGGTTGCACCAATTTACCAACAGAGCCATGAGTGAGTGTTTATTTTTCTTAAAGGAGGCAAAAAAACAAAACAAAACAAAACAAAACCAAAACCCTGTTCTTATTTCTTTTTTTATTGTTATTTTTAATGTTTATTTATTTTTGAAGGAGAAAGAGAGCATGAGCCAGAGGAGGGGCAGAGAGAGGGAGACACAGAATCCGAAGCAAGCTCCAGGCTCTGAGCTGTCAACACAGAGCCCGACGTGGGGCTCGAACCCACGAACCCCGAGATCATGACCTGAGTCAAAGTCAGCGCTCAACCCAGCGCTTTTTCCCCTTTTATTATTATTAGTGTTTCCCCTCGTATCTTCGTTTCTTTCTCTCTCTTTTCTGAAATCCCTTAGCCTCTCACCTGCTGGCATGTTACTGATATTTCCACCACCTCGTCTGTTGCTGCTAATTTTTGCTGTGGACTGGTTGGATAGCTCCCTTTTTTCACTTATCAAAGGACTCCAATGAATGAGGCACTACCTTTGGGATTTTTTAGCGGATTCCCGAGGACTCCTCTGCAGACCAGAGGACACTCACCACTTTCTCGTTCTGCATGAGGATCCCTCAAAGTCCCCATAATCTCTTTCCTTGTGTAGGCTGCAGTACCTTTTCTCCAACTCCAAGTTGTAAATGGCTCTCAAGAGCAAGAATTTGCCCTAAGTTTGCAGAAATTCATTCTGTGTCATCGTCTTGCCCTGACCCCCAGGGCAGCTCTTTCGAGCCCAGTTATGCCATTTAATGGTGTGAACGCTGAGTTGTATCGAAGCAGAAACACGCATGTGTCTCATTCAAGTGTGCTGCTTCATACCGTGAAGGATGGAGGTGCTGTTGGTACGTTAAGGAGGGGATCCTAAGGATTCGGGAAGGAGGCACTGGGGATTGATACAGATTCGTGGGTTTTGTGTCTACGTCCATTCCCTCTGGAGTATTTCCCGAAGTGTCTGGGTCACGTTTTGTACGCAATGCTGATCCTGTCCAAAATATTTTGCAAGCTTTCAGATTACAACCTAATGAAACTAAACTGAAGAATGCCTGACCCAAAGAGAAAACAAACACAGCCAGACAGTGCTACTTAATTCCCCTGGGTGCTCTTGGATAACCTCATTTAAAAAGGCCTCCTTGGATCTCTCAGGATAAGACAGGAATGCCTCTTGGTTTCTCTTAAACCAGTACCTTGTGTCACCCCCACATTCTTCCTGCTGGCAACACCCTGGTAGCCAGTGTCCTGAATCTGTCGCTCTGCATCTTGCAAACCCTGCATGCGGCGGAATCTTCTAGACCCAGAGGTACCTGCTCCCTCCATCTCAGCGCCACCTGCCTCCACCCGCGCCTTGCCTGGCTTTCCTCTGTCAACGTCCACTTGATTCTGGGGGAGCCGAGTAGACAGTGGCCCCAGCAGAGTTTATTACAGTCACACTCGATGCTGGGGGGAACATGTGGGTTTAGCCATTTTTGAGAAAATTATATCATATTACTCTTGAATGTATATCTGAATTTATTATAATACTAGTGATACTAGTTAGAATTTGCCTTTAGTGAGACTGAAATCATAACAGAAAGTAATGGAATGTGTTATATTTCTTCTTATGGAAAATTAAAGTTTTCAGGAATGTTAAGTGAGTATTCAAAGACACAATCGTCACAAAAATTAGAAAGCACGTACATTGGCATTATTCATAATAAAAGTCATCTGTATGTATGTCTCTGTATAAAAGATTGCCAATTAGGGTGTTTCTTTTTCTACTTACCATTTTTTTCCTCTTAAATGGATATATGGCCAGTGATGTGAAATAAGATATATAGTTTAGGGAGAACATTATAGTTTAATTGGGCTGATTTTTTTAAGACAACCTGGTGAGAAATCACTGTATTTGCTGTGAAGAACCATAAATCTTGAATATTCACCCGTGCGTCTAAAATGTATACCTGTGAATTTTGCAGTGTTTTAACACCTTTAAACATGATGGAAGATTTAACAGAAATCCTATGTAGTAAATGAAACCATCCTAAACATTTTGAAGTTCAAGAATGAAAATTGGCTTGCCTATTAACACCACTGAACTTCATAATTATTATCTTCCTAACATAAATATAAACACAGGTAGTGAAAAAGTGATAGGTAAAAACCAAGTAGATTGATGAGTATCATCTAAAGCACTGTTCTCTGATACTAATGTGCTGAGCATTGTGATTACATTCTATTTTCCAGATTGATGTTCTGGCTCAGTCTGTTACAGGTTCCATATTCCCAGATGTCACTTAAACTTTGTGTTAGTTTTGTCATTTTGAATTGTATCCCAAACCTTACGTATATCAGAGGACTCTGGGGAATACCTGGCATAACGTGTGTTCATTCACTCAACAAATATTCCCTGAATACCTGATCACAACTGCGCCGGGTGTTAGTGAGACACAGGTGAACAGGAAGCATGCCTTCTAGAAGAAGTCAGCAATGACTTTGTGAACCTACGATAGGACAGGAGAATCAGCAGGACCATAACGTGACATTCGTGGCCATTTCTTTCCCTTTCCAAGTGTTTCTGTAACGTGTATTGTGTGCATTGTAGGAGTGTGGGGGAGGAAAGTCATCTGTTTAACTGGGTAGAGCTTAAAATCATAGCAACTGAAGTTTATTTGTCAACAGTTACAAATCCTCCGTAAAAGCAGGGTGGAACACTGTATGAAATTCATGAACAAGTCCATGAAAAACGTACAGACCTCCTGGGCCTTAAATTTTCATCCAGATAATTGTCTACTAACCTGACACATGCTGAGTGCCCTTGATGAATTCTGTGATGTCCTACTTCACCTTGACCAGCATTGTCCCTCTTCCGTGGCAGCTGCGTGTGGAGGGAACCTGACGGGCCCAGCGGGTGTCATTCTGTCACCTAACTACCCGCAGCCATATCCTCCCGGGAAAGAATGTGACTGGAGAATAAAAGTGAATCCAGACTTCGTCATCGCCTTGATATTCAAAAGGTACTGTCTTTTGCTGAATCCCCCTTGAGTAGACTTTTCAAGTGTCACACCGAAAAATTACCTCACATATCCCTTCACAAAGTACCTGGTTTTACCTTGAGTGACGCCCTAGATGTTATTCGAATAGTTACTACATAGGGCTGCATAATGACCTAAATGGAAATACACATATATGTACTTTTGCTTTCGAGAAGTCTGCTTGTATTAGGACATGGCAGGAATTACTTTTAAATACTATCCCGCATGCAATATGTTCCACATGAGAAGGCTGAATTTACGGAATATTCAAGAAAAGTAATAAAAAAGTGGTACAGATACACTTAGTATGATTTCTTATCAGGACACTACAGAGACAATAGGAGTATTTCTCTAAATGCATGCTAACGAAATCGTTTCCGCAATACATCTTGTCTGACATTCCCACAGGTAGCCCTGTTACCATCACTGAAATATCATGACTTCATAGAACTTTGAAAATAGAAATTCCTCTAAATGTGGTTGCTGTAAAGTCTGAATTAATAGACATTACTCTTTAAAAAATGATTGCTGACTTATCCCTGCTAAACCAGATGATGGAGTTTCAAACATTGTGATTATTTTATAAATGTAAATTCTATAGGACTATCCTATTATTCGTATCTGGTGTATGATAATTGCATTTTTTCCAAATCCCACGATCTTCGCCTTTGTATTTTGATTATTTATTGAACTAAATGAAGGGACTTTTGAAAAGGCACCTGGTTCTAGAGGCCATCTTATTGATCTCTTAGCTCTCCAGGGTGAAGTGGTCTAAGTATATCTATCTGTCAGTTGAACACGGTTCCTTTTCTGATGTTTACGTCACCAACCCAGGCCTGGCCATGATTATCTTTCACTTTCTCCTCCTGATGGGATCTGAATCAGTATAATTTTAAATGTCCCTGATTCTAAATGTTAAGTCATCCTGATAAGCCATCATGTCTTCAATTTACTCAAGCTGCTATAAATTTACCCAGTGATGAACCCTTATTATGCCACTCACTCAGCCCTTGTGCAAAACCACTGAACATTTGCAGCTGTATTTTTGGGTATCTCTGTAGGTTTTGTGAATGCTAACTTCTACCAATGCCTTAAAACCTGGAGATGCCTCTGGCACCGTGAGATTAGAAGTAAATGAACAATTGAAAGCCTTTTAGAGAACATGGGGCCTTAGAAGTCGGAGTTTCCTACCCTCCAGTGTGTCGTAGTGACTAATTATCAAGGTTCCCTCAGGGCAAAATCCATTTGATAGTATAGACGGACAACAGCTTTATAGAGGTTTTTGTTTTTCCTATTTATTTTACCCACCTCTCTGGAAGAGAGGTGAAGTAGAAAACCTCCAAGTTTTCTTCCAACTTCTAGATTCTTAAGTCATTAGCTGACCCAGTGTCACAGGAAAATCACACATGTGTGACTTCTTCCAAGACGTGGACAACCGGACAAGCTGCGGGTGCTCGGGTGGGAGTGACCCTCAAGCCTTACGACTGGGTCTACTCGGTAGATGGGAACAGGGAGCCAGAAGTGCTGGGTGGGGACAGGATTTCACCTCCCCAAGCAAAGAAACGCTGGCATTGACACGCGCTGCCCAGACGCACGGTTTATAGGGAGTCAGTAAAGTCAGGTGTGCTCCTAAGGGGCTGGGGAGCGTATGGCATGACTAACAGGAAGGACCAGGCACTGTGTGACCTGGAACATTCACTCCAAGGCCTTTCCTGGGACTTGGGGTCTTTGGGAAGGGTGACTCATCACAGGTCCCTGTAGACCGGGGAGCCGAAGATACTCACACATCGAGACTCAGATTACATTTGGTTCAAAAGCTGGGCCACACTTTGGCCTATTTATTGGGTCTCATGGATCGTGCAGAATTAAAAATGGATTTTACAGGGGCGCGCCTGGGTGGCTCGGTCCATTAGGCATCTGACTTAGGCTCAGGTCATGATCTCACTGTTCGTGAGTTCGAGCCTCTCTGCTGTCAGTGCAGAGCCCGCTTCAGATCCTCTGTCCCCCCTCTCTCTCCGCCCCTTCCCCCTCTCTAAAAAATAAAAATAAATTTAAAAAGGACATAAAAAATGGATTTTACAAATAGAATCATGATGAATTACAAATGTCACTCCAGACTTTAGTGCATGGATTATGGTATATCCAAAAAGAAAGCCAGAGAGAGAGAGGTCAGACTATATTTCCTTTCTGTGACTCAGTGTATCTCCAGTGCTCAAATATAATCTATAACAGTAATGAGCTCTACCGGTTAATGGGGATACAGCATCCCCAGATTCTAATAGCATTCTTATAAAGTATCCCAAATAAAATTCTTCCTCCAATCAGATTCTTCTTGTTTGATACAATTCCTGTTGACACCTTTCTGTTTGGTCATGCCTGATCTTTTACTCCTTCATTTGTGAGTTTTAAGGAATTTGTCAAATAAGCAGACTAAGGAATCTTTTAAAGCTCCCTTAAAAACTATGTCCAGGGACTTCCCGCAGCACCCAGTGTAGCCTTGGCATAAACTGGGATGGCACGATTCAGGACTAGGTGCAGTGTTAACATTGGGTCCTCCGTGGTGCCCACTCTTGGTGGCTTCCTTCAGAACACCTGGGGCAATTTCTGGAGAGACCTTTTGTTCCTATTTCATCACCTGGATCTCCAGATAAACTAGAGCCACTTAAACAACGTCCACGTTAGTGATGATAAGGCTTCCTTGACTCACCATCCTTGTTATCCAAATACACTGCCTGAAGGGAGACAGAGTGGACGCTGCTCGGAATGAGTCCTTGCTGAAGACACAAAGGCCCCGACTCAGAGATGAGGAAGAAGTGGAAGGCCAGTCAGAAGGCGTTACTTGGAACCTCTGTCAGTTTGTCGGTTATTTCTGATCTCCTCGAGATCTTATCGTCTGTGCCAGCTTTAGTCTTTGACCTGAGAGTGTGCACGTTTTGGAAGCGCCCAGACCATCATCCGCCTTCTCATCAAAAATGGCAGAGACACGGAAAGCCACATCCCACCTGAGAACTTTGGGGATTACCAGGGTATTTAATACTAGAGGAGAGAGACACAGAGAGAGAAGTGGAGAGAGCAGGGGGGCGGGGGGTGTGGGGCGGGAAGAGAAGATTGGAAAAAGTCAATGATGTAGGAACATGAAACGGAGTGGGTGCCTACCACTCCTCGTGCCATCCCAAGGATGACTGATGTCAGCTGACTGACCCAACCAAGTAGAGGCAATTACATTTTTAAAAGTAAAAACAAACTCACAGAGAATTAAAAAAAAATTAAGGAGAGCGATATCAAAGATACCTGTTTTTCAAACTAAAAATATTCACGTAAAAATCAAATATCGGTGGGAATTCCCTTTCAAACCCCTTTCTTTCAAACCATATTTCTTTAGCAATTTCCTGGGTGCAGGGAAGAGATATTCTGTCCACGTTATTAGGAATCATTGTCTTACAGATATCTTCAAACTCCTCCCATTTTGTAAAAGATGAAAGATTTATACGATCTGAAGGGAAACCAGAGTATGAACTCCTACCATTTTGAATATAGCAGTCATTATGTCTCATGCTAACAGTATTGACCATTCATATTAGTTACACACATTGCTACTGTCACATTTAAATTATTTTTACATTTAACTTCTGGGTTGTTTGGGTTTTTAAAATTCGTTGCATGAAGGTAAGTGAACTCACTGTGTGCTTGTAGTCTGGAGGAAATACGAGACACATGTTTGGTGCCGAACCTGATGAATGCTCTTTCCTTTAGTTTCAACATGGAGCCCAGTTATGATTTCCTACATATCTATGAAGGAGAAGATTCCAACAGACCTCTCCTTGGAAGTTTCCAGGGTTCTCAAGCCCCAGAAAGAATAGAGAGTAGTGGAAATAGTCTTTTTCTGGCTTTTCGGAGTGATGCTTCCGTGGGCTTGTCGGGGTTTGCGATTGAATTTAAAGGTACTGTGATCAGCTTAATTTGTGTGTCAAATAATTTGTATCAAGGTTTATTCATTGTAAGCATTTATCTCTGAGGTCTTGTGTGACTGTTTCATACATAAAATGCTCGCATAACATAATGTTCGATATTTACAGTGGGGAAGAAAATCCAGAGACACATTTCTACCTTTGCTGAAAGGAAAGAAGAAAAATGAATAATTTCTTTTTCCCCCAACTCATAGTCATGTAAAAATAAATTATGATGTGTGTATTGAAGGATTTGATGACATTTAAGAGTTGGGGCATCTCAGTTGGTTAAGCGTCCGACTTTGGCTCAGATCATGATCTTGCGGTTCGTGGGTTCGAGCCCCGCGTCGGGCTCTGTGCTGACAGCTTGGAGCCTGGAGCCTGCTTCCGATTCTGTGTCTTCCTGTCTCTCTGCCCCTCCCCTGCTCATTGTCATAGTCTCTCTCTCTCTCTCTCTCTCTCTCTCTCAAAAATTAAGAAACACTAAAAAAATAATAATTGTTATTATTTTAATGTGTGTTTTAATATCCTCTTATTTGTTTCTTCAGAATGACTAAGGTTAAGTATATCAGAATAGTAGTTTTATCTCCTTGCTTTTCAACGTGTCATTTTGTCGCCCTCACCTGTCTCCACCACCCATGGGCACTGGTTCATGAGGAGCCCCAGCCGAGGCAAGCTTCCTTGTTTGCCCACCAGATGGGTGTCTCCCACTTCGTTTGGGACCCCCCCCCATCACCTGTTGCCAGAGAAAATAGAGACAAACTCAAACACAAACCACCCTAAATTAAGCATTTTTCTATAGCGTCCATGAAAATAATCACATTCTTTGCAAATCCATGTCTCATGGAAACCAAGAACATACAAGATATATGACAAAGAATTAGAGAAAAGGACTTAATGAAATATCAATTCAGACTAGTGAGCGCTTTAAAAAAATAATGAAAATATGTATACTGATTTAAACTTGAGTTACTTATCAGTGATTAGAATTGTCAAATAAAACACAGGACACATTTCATGTCTGTTAATGCTTCAATGGACTTATGTTTCTTTATATGATTTTAGGTAGAAAATTAATCTATTTCCTTCTAAACACCAAAATCTGCAAACTTACTGATTCTTATTAAAATGCCTAAGAGAAAAATATTAAACTCAGCAGTCAGAGGAGTTCTTGTGCTTTGGGGATGGGATCTGTTAATGTTTATGAATAATGAAAAACAGCACATTTAGGCATTTACCGTATCATCAGACAGTTTCTGGAGTAACAAGAACTCACAGACGTGCATATCACCACGACAGTGCCCATTCTAGAATGAGCTGCAAAGCACTACCCCTCCTCTAAACATAAGGATGGACATTTGTCACTGCCCGCCTGTGCACTTTGTGCTCTCCAGGGCCTCCTCGGCTGGACGAGGGAATAAAGGAGGAAGGAGGTACGTTCCTAAGGGTAGGAAGAGAGACGTGCATCTTTTGTGTAGTTTCTTTAAAGACCAGGGCAGCTGTCGAACTGGGGGCCACAGCTCTTCATGTTTTAAAAGCTCTCCAGGAAAGGCTGTGAAAAACAGTAGCAGAAGACAAGGAAAGGTCGCAGTAACGGTGCTTTGGTCAGCTCTCTGGCAGGACGAGAAGTAGGAGGCACGGGCAGGGTCACTGAGCCACAGTCTCTGACACCGGCTGATTGAACCCACTGTCCTCCCTCGCGCGAGTTCTCAGAGGCGTGTCCTTAGGGAGGAAGGACATGAACTGTGGCAAAACACACTATGTTATGAAGTCATCGAATTAGAAAATAGGACAAACCGTAAGCGAAAACCGTGTCTGTGATTTATCACGAAACATCCTGAAGCGAGAGCTGGAGAAATGGAACCACAGGATTAGAGGGGGTCATTTGGAGAGATGAAGACACCTACCATCAGAGACCTAACTCAGAGACACAGAGCAGGCAGTCGTGTACATGGTGTTTAGTGAGACAGTAAACTCAACTGAAAGGGATGTGTAACAAATAAATGGTTGAAAAGGGTGAAAGGGCAACAGGCATGTATGGTAGACCCCTTCTCTGTGGTTTTGCTTTCCTGGTCTTGGTCTGGGCCACGGGAGGTCAGCGGGGTCTGGAAGCACATGCTCCGCCCCCTTGAGCTGGACTCAGAAGGGCACCAGAAGGTCCCCAGGAGCCTGACACTGGTCATCGCGTCCAGGTCACGCATGAGCTTGGGTATATTTTATACTTGTTCTATTTTATTAGTAGTAATTATTGCTAATCTCTTAAACTCTCATAGACATATATGTATATATAAGTAGGACAAAACATAGTATACATAGGGTTTGGTACTCTGTGCAATTTCAGGCCTTTCCTGGGGGTCTGGAAATGCATCTCCTAAATAAGGGGGACTGCTGCTGTGTACTGAGAAAATTTTTAGTACTTTAAGAGAGAGAGGAAGCATGAGCCCAGGAGGGGCAGAGAGAGGGAGACACACAAAATCCAGACTCAGCTGTCAGTGCAGAGCCCGACGCGGGGCTTGAACCCAGGAACTGTGAGATCATGACCTGAGCTGAAGTCAGAAGCTCAGCCGTCTGAGCCACCCAGGCGCCCCCATAATACATTCTCAAAATATGTGAAGTCAGCAATTGCCAACGAGATCTCTGTTTGGCTGATGTTGACACAGATCATTATAAATACAATGGAAAATATGGAATGAATACAGTTAAACAGCCCTCTTTTGTTTCCTCCAAGCTTTCCCAAACTTCGTGCTGTTCTCTTCCTCTGCCACATGCCATCCATTCCTAAGAGGATACACAATGTTAAGTCCTCAAAACTCACTCCACTTTTAGTCTGTCATGGCATATCTGTTAGAACCTCTCAGGATGGTTTTCCTGCAAACAGGAGTTTGTGGAAATAATAATAAGCAACAGATGGACAATCAGTAAGAAACAATTTAAACAGCATAATCAATATTAATTCCAGCCAAAGAAAATCAGTCTACCACTTATAATTTCCAGAGATCTTTTCTATGCGAATGAAGGAATTGACACACGTCAAGCCAGAAGAAGAGTGAAAACGTGTCTATTTTATCCACTCAAGTCACCCTTGAGCATGTATTGATATTAATGACCTTAATCCCTCTGTCTCTCTCTCTGTCTCTGTCTCTCTCTGTCGCACTCACACTCACACACACACACAGACATGCACACACAAGCCAAACTGTATTTTTATACTGTCAGTTAAAAAATGAAGATTAATATTTCAGGTATCTTCTAAATTGATCACTTGAACATCTATAAAATTCAGGTCTAGAGCCTTCTGACATTACCAGGAACTTTGATGATGGCATGAAAAATGTTGACATGTATAAGCAAAAACGCCATTCAAATGATGAAGTACAATATAACTATGTAACTATATATATTACTATATATATAACTATATATTTATAATTATAAATTAATTATTTATATAATTGTATATATTTATAACATATTTATATATTATAATTTGTATATTATATATACTTATATATATACTTATATATATACATATATATATATATATATATATATAGTTATCCATCCATTTAGAGATATTTTGCAAGGTCTATTGAATATAAAGACATTTAAAATGGTAAGGTTACCAAAAGTCAACAGGAATTAACCACATACCTACAAGTCTCAGAGGGGGAAAAAAAAAGACTGGTTTCTATTTATATTTGGGAACAGATAGGCTTTTAGTAAAAGTTTCTTTTCAGTTTATTTCTTTATTTTGAGAGTGAGACAAGGGAAGGGCAGAGAGAGAGAGAGAGGGAGAGAGAGAATCCCAGGCAGGCTCTGCGCTGTCAGCACGGAGCCCAGCGTGGGCCTCTGACTCACAAACCGTGAGATCGTGACCTGAGCGGCAACCAAGGGTCGGATGCTTAACCATCTGAGCCTCCCAGGTGCCCCAAGTGAAAGTTGTTACACTTCTGTTGGGCTTCCTGGTCCACAGTCCGCAGCAGACCAGCTCTGGCCCTCGCAGAGCTGCAGGGGAGGACAGAATGGAGGGCGAGGTGCAGCCCGCTCCGTGCCTAGAACGCAGCCGGCCCTCACCTCCCTGCGGGCGGTCACCGCAGCCAGGTCGGAGCTGTCGGGAGGTCTTGGCGGTGAAGGTGTGGCAACTGGCACTTATCCATCGGTCCGACCCCGCCGCCAGGCGCTGTGCCCCCGAGTGCAGGGAGGGAGCCCTGTGGGAGGCCCGGAACTTCTCCTGTCCTCCCTGCCCGTCTCCTCTTCCCGGTATCAAGTGCTGAGCACTGGCACGCCCGGAGCCCGACCCCGGGAGTGGCCGGATTCTCTCATGGCCTCTAGGGCGTGTGGTTTCACATCAGCATGATTTAAGCGCAGTGGTAGGAAATGACCTCAACTTTTCCAGCCTCGCTTTCTTTGCTTCAGTACTAGGTTCCGTAGCAAAAAGAAAAAACAAAAAAAACAAAAAACAAAAAACTCGTAAAAAGTAATGTTGTGTTTTTTACCTAAATGAAAGTGATTCAATAACGATTCTGTAGTAAAATGTGGTTTTAAGAAAAGAAGTGTAATTGTATTAAGTTGGAGTTTTTGCTATTTTCGTGTTATTGAATTATTAACTTGGTAGTCATCACATTAATAATGACATGTCGTTATTAATATTAACTTGATACTTAGCTACTAACTTGGTTATTTGTCCATCTATAAATACTTTTTGAGCTTTTCTCATACACCAGGCACTGTTGTAGGCACTAGATAAAATGAGCAAGCAAACAGAGAGACAGAAGCTTAAGATCCCTGCCCTTACGGAGTTGACCTTTGCTTCTACAGAGAAGCCCCGGGAAGCCTGTTTCGACCCTGGAAATATAATGAACGGGACACGCATTGGCACGGACTTCAAACTTGGCTCAACCGTGACCTACCAGTGTGACTCTGGCTACAAGATTGTGGACCCCTCCTCCATCACGTGTGTGATCGGAGCGGACGGAAAACCTGCCTGGAGTCAGGCCTTGCCTTCCTGCAACGGTACGCGTGGGCCCTATGCTGTCCTTCGTAACACTTTTACTTTAGAATGCACGGTCTCATTTGACTTTTACTTTAGAACACAAAGTCTCAGGGGCGCCTGGGGGGCTCAGGTCATGATCTCACGGCTCATGAGTTCAAGCCCCGCATCAGGCTCCGTGCTAACAGCTCAGAGCCTGGAGCCTGCTTCGGATTCTGTGTCTCCCTCTCTCTCTGCCCCTCCCCTGCTCATGCTCTGTCTCTCTCTGTCTCAAAAAAAAAAATAAATGTTAAAAAAAAATTAGAATACAACATCTCATTTTACTTTTACTTTAGAATGCAATGTCTCATTTTAGAATTGCTGTCACACTTCGGTGCTGTAGTCCCCTAACCAGTGGTTAGGGTTAGATTCCCGTACAGAGCCAATGCGGACTAAGTATTTCACATGCCTTGATCATTTGATGTATGGCCATTGGCACAGGCTTCGGGGAGGGGTGACATTTTTCTCTCAGAGAGTTTGGCATTTTTAACTTCTTTTTTTTTTTTTAATATTCTAGGCCTGATGTACATTAAGAGGTACTAAGTGACAGTCTCCAGATGCACTCTTCTGCTTCTGTCTCTGCATTTCAATGTCTCTCTCTCTCTCTCTCTCTCTCTCTCTCTCTCTCTGTGTGTGTGTATGTGTGTGTATACATGTATATATGTGTATATATTCATGTGTCATTCTCCCCCCACATATCACTAGTTGTAATTCTTTATATGGGCATTCAGTTACTAAATCCACATATTAAAAGGTAAGATCAACCTTCAAGAGCAGACCAAACTAGGGCACCTGAGCAGCCCAGTTGAGTGTCTGACTCTTGATTCTGGCTCGGGTCGTGAATTCACAGGGCTGTGGGAGTGACTCTGGGTCAGGATTCGTGCTGTCAGTGGATCCTGCTTGAGATTCTCTCTCTCCTTCTGTCCCTCCCCAGCTCATGGCACTCTCTCCCTCTCTCTCTCCTTCTCTTTCTCTCTCAAAAAAAGAAGAGACAGAACTGACCTACAGCGACAGCAGTCTGGTGGCAGTTACCCCGGACAGTGCAGTGACAGAGAGACAGATGCAGATTTCCGGGTCTCTGGCCGTGTCCGTATGTTAATCTAGTCGATGATTTCATAGGACTGTCCATAGACCAAAGTGTTTGAGCTTTGGGCATGTGACTTGTAACCTCTACCCTGAGATGATGCACATTAAAAAGAAGATGGTAAAGCCCATGGTGTTTGCAGAAAAAAAAATGATTTCCAAGTTATTTTAGGATGAACTCAGGTACCAGTTTAGTTAGATATAATGAACTTACCAAAAGCTTTCTTTTTCTCCCCCACTCAGGACAGCTCACGTTACTGGTCCCTTCAGACCAAATAGGTCAAAATTTTTTTAATTTTTTTTAATTTTTAAATTTTTTTTAAATTTTTTTAATTTTTATTTATTTATTTATTTTTTATTTTTTATTTTTTTTATTTTTTAGGTCAAATTTAAAAATTAAACAAAAGAAACAAACCAACGTAATGCCCTTGGTCGCATTGTGACATCCGTGTCCCTAAGTCTGTGTGTGAACCCGAGAACTTGTCGATTTAAGAAGCCACCTTGCCAGGACCCAGCCCTGGGTTCTGGCACAGTAAGGACTTCACACAAGTTTCTAGAGGAAATGAATAAGATATTGAAAAGCTAAAAATAAATTTTCATGGAAAATTATGCAGCCTGTTAAATCTTCCTAATCTGACATGTTTTAATAACCAAAATGAAAACAGATTCATCGATGCTTCTCAGATTCCAGGTCTGGAAGAGCGAACGATGCTGAGAGAGGGAAGCAAATACACCGTGCCCCCCCCTCCCCCCATGCATAGTGCATGTTTCCATGTTTTTCATTAACGTCTGAACTTAACCAGTAAGCTTTGGGTCCTCAGCATCGTAATCTCTTCTGTGGAGGGTGAGGAAGCTAGCCAGCCTCATAACTCATGTTAACTGCAAAGTGCGTGTGGGACCCTGTGGGATTTCCTTGTTGCAAATTTGCGTTCCCCCAACGCCATCGGGCCCGGGATAGGGGTGGCCGTGTGTCTGCCTGCTCTGTTTCGGTCTTGAGGAAAAGCCAGAGAGGAGTCCAGTTCCAGATCCACTCTTAACTTCATGTGCGAGGTGGGAAGGTGGTTCGGTGCCTGTAGGCCTCTGTGTCTTCTTGTCAGGGACAACGGTGATATTTGCCTGATACCCTCTGTGGACCTATCATAATAATCATATGGAACGATAGCTGTAAAAGATGTAAAAATCAGGGCGCCTGGGCGACTCAGTCAGTTGAGCATCCAACTCAGCGCAGGTCATGATTTTGCGTGTGGTTCATGGGTTCGAGCCCCACATCGGGCTCTGTGCTGACAGCTCAGAGCCTGGAACCTGCTTCAGATTCTGTGTCTCCCTCTCTTTCTACCTCTCCCCCACTCATGTTCTGTCTCTCTCTATCTCAAAAAGAAATAACCATTAAAAATACAGATACGTAAAAATCCACGTATATTTATGTTACATTTTGTAGAAACTTAATATATCACATTTTAATTATATTTAAAATGCACATGCCCTTTATAAAATAGAAATAATGCCATATACGTAAAATAAAATGCCCAGTAACCTCATAGATTTGGAAGGGCCTGAGAAACATCATTCATCTCAAATTCTTAAAAAGCAATCTAAAACTTCTATTTCAATGTTTATTGTGATTTTTTACTTTTGAGATTTTGGAAGCCACTTGTTATATATGTAAATTACTCTTTACATACATACACGTATACACACCTATAAGTGTAAAGGGAAATTAATCTATAAACATAATAAAAAATATATTATTAATAACAGATAAACTATATAAATATATTGAAATATATATATTTATACACCAATAATATATAACATTAATAAATATAATGTTGATGGATAACTAATAATATGAATAAGTAATATATATTTTTATTATGTTTTTAGGTTTATTTCCCTTTATACTTATAGGGTGTATATATGTATATGTATTTCAATATATACTAAATATAGATATTGAAATAAATATATTACATTAAATAAAATATATATTAAATGTAGATTAAATATATGTGTGATGTACATGATTCATGTACATGTATATGTAAAAATAATATGCATATATAGAAAGCAAATTTATGAGGGAAGTTTGTAAATTTTAGCACCAGGCAGTGTATTTAAGTCGTGACCACGAAAGCCAGCTTGTGAGTCAGTGCCTCCCCTGGCTCTATTTAATGAAAAATGCTGAAAAGCCACATACTTAAGTTACCGTGTGAGCTGCTTTGGGCAGGTTTGACAACATGGAAGTTTTGGAGTCCTTCCTGCTAAATTTCCTAAAAACCAACATGAGGGGTGTCTGGGAGGTGACACAGTGGAACCCAGGCAGTGCTCTCACGGGAGCCTAGGGTCCTAGATCGCCGTCCCAGAAGTGGGTCCAGGGCTGCCTGCAGGCTGCTTACCTAGGTCTTGAGGACCCCACTTTCCAGGGGAGAGGTTCTCAGGGTGGGGACTAGAGCAGGGCCCAGGGGTTATCCAACTAGAGGCGGCCAAATTCTGGCTGCACCACCCAGGGCTCAGGACATAAGAATGCCTACCTCACCAGTGTTGGAAAGATTAAATGGGATATGCATATGGCTGTCTCAGACAAAGTAGGTGCTCAATAAATAGAAAATCTGGATTCTGTATGTAAATCTTAATCTACCTGTAAATGGAATACATTATCCTTTTAATAAACCAGAGGGCAATGATGGCAGACTCTTGGTCTGACATCCAGTCACGTCGTGACTGTTGAGCATGAAACCCCAATAAGTGCAATGCCCTTACACACACCCCAGTTCCCAGCAGACATCGCGCGTAGGTAATGTGTGAACAGAAATACCTCCTGAGATATAACTTTCTACAGAGGTTCTAATATTTTTTCTTGTATTCCACTAAATGATCTGTACATCCCAGGTGTGGTAATATCCCTCTTCAGACATCTCCATAGAATATATATATATATATATGGGGACTAGAGTAAAAATAAGAAAGAAGGTGAGTTTTAGACTTTGTTAAATAATAATGCAGGAGGAATTAAATTTGTATTAAACCCAAATACAATACAACCTGTGGGGGAATGATAGCCACAAAATAAACATAAATAAAAGAAGTCACGGGGCACCTGGGTGGCTCAGTCGGTTAAGCGTCCGACTTCAGCTCAGGTCACGATCTCGCGGTCCGTGAGTTCGAGGCCCGTGGGCTCTGGGCTGATGGCTCAGAGCCTGGAGCCTGCTTCCGATTCTGTGTCTCCCTCTCTCTCTGCCCCTCCCCCGTTCATGCTCTGTCTCTCTCTGTCTCAAAAATAAATGTTAAAAAAAACAAATTATAATAAAAAGGTTACTAAAAGAAGTCACATTTGGATAATAGATACAGAACCAAATTTTAAATTAGAGATTATTTCTTCTTCTGTATTTGAAGACCCATAAAGCCAAGAGCAATTTCTTTTTTTTTTTTTTTTTTTAATTTATTTATTTTTGGGACAGAGAGACAGAGCATGAATGGGGGAGGGGCAGAGAGAGAGAGAGACACAGAATCGGAAACAGGCTCCAGGCTCCGAGCCATCAGCCCAGAGCCTGACGCGGGGCTCGAACTCACGGACCGCGAGATCGTGACCTGGCTGAAGTCGGACGCTTAACCGACTGCGCCACCCAGGCGCCCCTTGAGCAATTTCTGTTTACCTGTCATCAAAGTGCACAACACATAAATTTTTATTTATGCTATGTATTTACATTTAAGTAGAACTCAAACTACCAAATCATTAAAGTAGAAATTACTTCCCCCTGTAGTTTATTTTGGATCTGTCATGGGGAATAACACATTTTGTGCATGAATCACTACATGTGGATCATGTAGATGACCAGCTAAACCAGGGATTTCTGCTATATTGTAAACATTTCAAGCCTGAATGGCTCAGTCTGTTAAGCGTCCAACTTCGGCTCAGATCATGATCTCACGGTTCATGGGTTCAAGCCCTGCATCAGTCTCTGTGCTGGCAGCTCAGAGCCTGGAGCCTGCTTCATATTATGTGTTTCTCTCTCTGTTTCTCCCCCACTCATATTCTCTCTCTCTCTCTCTCTCTCTCTCTCTCTCTCTCAAAAATAAAACATTAAAAAAAACATTTCAATATTCCATATATTATGGAACGCAGGCCGCACGTTCTGGACTAGTTTATTTTAAATGTAGAATATGATTTTTTTTTCTTGGTGATTCATCTGTTGTCTGCAGTTTTTCTTCACTGAAATTTACTGTAAATTGAACTGAAATTGAAACAACCCAGAGCCCGTTTCACGGGTCAGGATGTTAGCTGTGTTGTTTCAGTTTACATTCAATTCGATTGAATTTTGTTGTCTTTACATATGAGGCATACATTCCAGTTAACCAGATGGATGAGTGAATTCTTGTTACCATCTGTAGTTACGATGTTATTGCTCTTTATTCATTTAGAAAATTATCTGTTTCATGCATTAATTACCAAAGAGCAAGAACATCTTTATTTTTCTTTTATCACATTAACGTAAAATAATGCCCATTACGGAAAAGACCATACCTATCTGCGTCTGAGGTCAGCGCAGTAACATGGACAGAATAATCATTAAGAATGAAATGAAAATCCTATACATATTTTTGTCAATTTCGCAAATGTTTGCTTGTGTTCAAAATAGTTCTGGTGCTTATCTAGAACGTGTAAGCACAACCCAATGCATCAAGGAAGCAGTGGACCTAAAATGCCAGGTCAGTTTCCTTTCATTTCATCTTTTTTTTTTTTTTTTTTTAATGTCTTGTGTTATCACAAGATAATTCTCTTTCATCCTGTCCTTGAACAAAATAAATATTTGTAGGTATACTTCCACAAATGCATCACACGGTGTCCTTGATAAGATTTCTGTCTGTCAGATCATTTGAGCATCCAAATGTTACCCCAGTGGTGATTGGCTTCCACTTTTTATTTATACCTGTGGCTTAAAATTTGAACTGGATGGATTTTCTAGGTTTAAAAGAAAGGATATTTGCACAGTTACCTGCTTGAGTTTTATATGGCTGAGCAAAAAATAGATTTCTATGCTTCATGGTACTTACTTTTTAAAATTTGAACTGTAAACTTTTAAGGAAAAAGTAGTTCTGAAATACCCTGGTTGTATTTATATGAATGAGGTGAAAAAAAAATTAAGCGATGTATCTAAATTAGTAGAATAAGTCACCCAGCATTTCATGTAGAACCTTCAGCTTGGGAGTTTAACTTCTATCAACAAGTTAAAATAGAATTTTTCTTTTTAGAATTGTAAAATGTCAGTGTAAGTGTCGTGGGATGATAAAATTATTCTGAATCCAGACACCAGTGGGAAGACCACACTCAGTGTAGTTGAAGAAAATCTCTACCTGTTGATCGTAAGTAGATCAACGCTGTCAGATGCGTAAGCTGTTTTCCCTTGAAACTTAGAACAAGACTTCAGTTTTCCAAGCTGTTGTGATGTATGGCTTCGAACTCTCACAAATCACGAATGAGGTGCTTTGACATTAATGTCAACATAGTCCAAGGAGCTTTGTTAGTTGCGAAGAATGCCTATCAGTTAGGACTTGATAGTGTGTTAATCAACATTGAAAGGATTAAATATATTGCCTTTGATTTGTCTTTTGGTGCTTGAAAACTGTCTTATCAAGAATAAACAAGTTGTACAAATCTACTTTCTCAAACACTAAAAATGATTCTGACTTGAGGCCCATGGGGATGTATCTGAGACCAGGAGCAGCGTGGTCAGGCTGCAGGCAGCAGGGTCCAGGAGGCTGGTAGTTCAGTGCCTGTCCCGGGTCACGCTCTGCAGACTGGGACGTCTTCTGAAGTCACATTTGACGGATTGAAGGATAGGGCGTTTAATTAAAAAACTGGGAGTCACGAGACTAGGATTCAATTGAATGTCTGTTTGAACATGCTTCCAGAGTATTTTCGGTGTTGTCCCAGTGTTTTCAGTGTTTCCTTAGCAAAAGTAATGCCCAAGTGAATAAAATAATGAGAAGGAAAGTAAAGACACGCACACACGCGTGCGCATACACACACGCACACACGCACACACAGAGCTCTGCATGTAACACTTGTTACTGTATGTGCCCTGGCTTTCTAGTTATGAATCAATTCAGTTTTCAGTCAAACTTGCAGGAAGAGACCCCGGCTTATTAGTAACTCTACATGCTACTCTTGAACTGAGTCTTTGAGATGAAAAGTTCAACAATGAAAAGCTAAAAGCAAACATTATTTTTTCTAAGCTCTGTAGTAATGTAAAAACAGTAGAAAACTGAAATAATTTTTGTAGCTTTTCAGTTAATATGACTGATGCCAACCAGAAAATTCTCGTGAGACTCAAAGTAACTCAGGAATCTATTCATTTCAGGCTTGTTGTTAGTTTCTTACTAACATTTTCATGATCATTTTAGCACGTCTGGGAGAGGTTTTGGGATTTCCTGAGACCATCATAGGTTTTTCTCCTAAGTTGTCTTTATTCAGACTTGGTAAATCTCCGCTTTTCTTTTCCTTCACTTCCCACAGCGAAATTAAGTAGTTTTTCCATTGGCCACTTTGTTAAATTTCTTTTTTAAATTTTTTTAATGTTTGTTTTTGAGGGAAAGAGTGTGAGCAACAGAGAGAGACAGAGTGTGAGTTGGGGGGTGGGGAACGGGCCTAGAGAGAGGGAGACACAGAATCTGAAACAGGCTCCAGGCTCTGAGCTGTCAGTGCAGAGCCTGATGCAGGGCTCGAACTGACGATCCGTGAGATCATGACCTGAACCGAAGTTGGACGCTCAACCCACTAAGCCACCCAGGCACCCCCCCCGCCCACTTTGTTAAACTGTTGAACAAACCAGGTGAGATGCTCATTTCCTCAGTGTTTTCATCCTCCTGCGGCCCCGCCCCTCGCGAGCAGGTGTGGCGATGGTTTTGCACATGCTGTTTGCTTACTCCCTCTTGCAGCTCCCTGCGGAGGCCAGTACACCGGGTCCGAAGGGGTCGTTTTGTCACCAAACTACCCTCATAATTACACGGCCGGTCAAATATGCCTCTACTCCATAACGGTGCCAAAGGAGTTTGGTAAGTTTGTCTTTCTTTAATGTTTTATTCGTGGTCATATTTGTTTCGATGTTAATTTTTCTGTCATCTTATAAACAAATCTTTCGGCTCTGACTATAATAAAAAATATAAAAGAAGACGACTTGTGTTAAAGCAACAGGTTTTCTAAACGTACACAGCATCCACTCCAGTTATTTTATCAATGTCATATAAAATGCGTAAATTTTCTTCTAAGATTCTGATCCAGAATAATCAGAGAGAATCAGTTTGGCTTGACTCATCCTTTGTTAGAACTGGTTTTTTTTGAGGCAGGATGGCCAAGTGAGGTGGGCCAGGGGAACACTGGAGGCCAGTCTGCACCTGCATTTCTCAGTCAGATGCTGACGGAAGTCACTGGATCAGCGAGCTCACCTTCGAGTGGGTACAGATGTCAAAGCGGGCAGATCCCCATGTGACCCCTCAACACCTCGCTTACCAATTTCCCTCCTGAACTTCGCTTCCAGTCTGAGCCAGCTTTCCGCATGGCTTCTTCTCTAGAAGGGCCTTCCTGCCGGGTCTGCACTGGGTTTTCCCAGAGCTGGATTCCCACACCTCCAATCTCACTCTTGACCACGGACATTTCCTTTGACTTGGGTTCTTTTCTGGAGTAAACCAGGTAGTCGTTTTTATAACTTTGTAGACCAGGTTCTTTTTTTCCCAGTAGTACAGTGAAAACCCTACATGGCTAAGTTTTGTTTTTTTCCTTTACATGTGATGTAGCAGCCATCCACTCATAGACGGACAGCAGATAAAGATTCTAAGGCTAGAATCTGTTTGAGGGAAAACCTTTTAGAAAGTACAATTATAACACAAGTAAGTTACTTGTTGGGTAAGAAATTGGCACGCGGGAGACAAACGGTTTCTGGATGGCAAGTAAGTTGTTCTGCGTGTGTGCGTTTGCACAAGACGGGAAAACATCTCTAATAAAATGTTAACTTGGTAAACGAGCGAGGTCTGGCAACACAAGTCGTACGTGACGCCCGATGTCACATGATCACAGCTGAGCCAGTGGTCCTTGAAATTTGCTTTGATATACGAGTGCTTTGGATGACAAGCGTGTTTCCGGAAGGCGTTATGCTGGCAAACCAAGGTTTTACTCTATTTATTATCTACAGGCCTCTTCGAAACTGACGAAAACCTTCACCAGGAACTTACTTTAGCCTTAGGTGTTTTAGGTCACGGGCCCTTCATGAGCCGTGTGACGAACTTGCTTGCTATTTTACCACACACCATGTAGTATCTACCCTGGGCCAGTACTCAAGACTGTTAGGGTTTTCGGGCTGGGCTTTCCTTGGTGTTTAAGAGATGATGGACATGCTCGTGGAGACCAGGGCAGGGGGACCAGCTCCCCAACAGGCAAAGGGCTGGTTCACTTTGTGAATGAGACAGCTGTTACTCTCATTTAAAAAGTGAGAGGGCTTCAGAATATCTACTTTGCTACAATAAACAAACAATAAAACTAAGAATAGCTCCTGATTCTCACTCTTTTTGCTTGACCAATTCCTTTAAACCAATGTCACTTCTTTAGCTCCCGTTAATTCGTTTTTTCCACCTAAGTGCTTAACGACATCCTCCAGTTACTTTCCTATTCCTTTTACTTTTGTTCATAGATAAACAGTAGAACATATTTATCACAATGGAATATAGCAGCCATATTCTATGATTTTAGTTTATTTCAAAATTTATTGAATTGTCACAACACAATTATGATTTCCCAGCAGATAAAAAAAAAAAGTCACACCTCTATCGTAAATATTGATCAGAGTTTCCCAGTCTGAAATGTTTAAAGATATACATTTATTACATTCGACCAGACAGAAAATTAAATTTTAATTTGAAATTAAAATAGTTGCACAGAGGATTAAATGAAAATCTATACTGCCTTATCTTGTATTATCTTTCTTCTTTTCCTTACTCTCTCCTGGGAAATAAATCAGTTCAACAATTTTGGGGGCACCTGGGTGACTCGGTTGAATGTCCGACTCTTGATTTCTGCTCAGGTCATAATCCCAGAGTCATGGGATCGAGCCCCACGTCAAGCTCTGTGCTGCGGATGGAGTCTGCTTGGGATTCTCTCTCTCCCTCTCTCTCTGCCCCTACCCTGCTCATGTGGTCTCTCTGTCACTATCTCTCTTTCTCTCTAAAATAATAATAATAATGATAATAACAAACAATTGTGATAAGGGCCAGGATGAACAAAACATAGTCTGTGCCCTAAAATGCCCACTTTTTAAGTGCCACATTAGCTCAAGGTGTGGGCGTCGCTAGGTGGGAAGAGGCATGACTGTGGTGAACACAGGTTCCAGGCGGGAAGTAACATTTGAGGCAGGTCTTCAGATACTCCAATTCTCTCCCTGTTTTCACCCAAAGCGTCACCAAAGTACCTTTCTACGACAAAGCTCTGATCACGGAAACACCTTGATACACATTTTTCACTCCCATTTTGCCCACGAGAAAACCCCACGTTTTTAAGTCCTAAAGTCTCAGGCTGTGGTGGCTTTTGCTTTCAAGTCCCCTCCTTGTCTCTTACCCACTGAGCGCCTGCCACACCAGGCCTTTTGCCATATTTGTCATCTGCAGAGTTTTGCTTTCAATGTTCACGTACTGAAATAATTCCCTGCCCTTCATTCTTCCCCCCAAGTGGTTTAACTTCTCATGCCTCAAGGAAGCGACACTGCTCTCCCCACTATGAGACATGGACTCTCCCCCAGGGAGACCCCGTGGCCATGAGCACTTGTCAGTCTTGGCTGCCCATTTGGGGCAGAGTCAGTCATAGGTCTGAGCTCCGCCCATGCAGCTCATCAGAGAAACCTCATCTTGGCCAACATGTAGACCCACACCCGTATTTGTTGTGAGGAGCTCAGTGCACGTTGGCGTATGACGGTCCTGGGACCATGTTTCTCTCTGGATCATCTTCGAATTCTGGTTCTAAAAGTTTCTTGAAATTACGTGTCTGTGATTCACTTTTGTGCTATTTAAAAGACCCAAGCGGGGGCGCCTGGGTGGCGCAGTCGGTTAAGCGTCCGACTTCAGCCAGGTCACGATCTCGCGGTCCGTGAGTTCGAGCCCCGCGTCAGGCTCTGGGCTGACGGCTCGGAGCCTGGAGCCTGTTTCCGATTCTGTGTCTCCCTCTCTCTCTCTCTGCCCCTCCCCGATTCATGCTCTGTCTCTGCCTCAAAAATAAATAAACATTAAAAAAAAAAAACTTAAGGGGCGCCTGGGTGGCACAGTCGGTTAAACGTCCGACTTCAGCCAGGTCACGATCTCGCGGTCCGTGAGTTCGAGCCCCGCGTCAGGCTCTGGGCTGATGGCTCGGAGCCTGGAGCCTGTTTCCGATTCTGTGTCTCCCTCTCTCTCTCTCTGCCCCTCCCCGATTCATGCTCTGTCTCTGCCTCAAAAATAAATAAACATTAAAAAAAAAAACTTAAGGGGCGCCTGGGTGGCACAGTCGGTTAAGCGTCCGACTTCAGCCAGGTCACGATCTCGCGGTCCGTGAGTTCGAGCCCCGCGTCAGGCTCTGGGCTGACGGCTCGGAGCCTGGAGCATGTTTCCGATTCTGTGTCTCCCTCTCTCTCTGCCCCTCCCCCGTTCATGCTCTGTCTCTCTCTGTCCCAAAAATAAATTAAAAAATGTTGAAAAAAAAAAATAATTAAAAAAAAAAAAATAAAAGACCCAAGCGTCCTGCCTCCAACGTGATGAAGTTTTCATTACTGGGGGAGGGGGGCTGCTATGAGAAAGGAATTGTATGAGCCAGAATCATGTTGAAATCATAAAATTCTCTTCTTCTTTCTAATTCTTTGTTTTAGAGCAGTTCATCCATTGGGAAAGTCCTCCTGGCTTACATGCTTCCTTTAATTATTTCTCCCTAGAAAATTATAAAGGAATTATAAAATCTTAAAATACATGTATGTATGTGTACGTATACTCTATTATGTGCATACTGTACATGGTGCATATTATATATACATGTTTATGTATATATGTAATACATGTGTGTGACAGAATATATGGCATATCTAAAACACACACACACACAAGCTATTACAGTTAGATTCCCCTCCATTTCGCCAACACATTAGTTCATTAGAATCTGACATGTATAATTGATACACACATATCCATTTCTTATGCAGAATGAGAATAATTTTAGTTTAAACCTTGCACATAAATAAGAATTAGTTGCTCCTTGCTTATATACTAAATCACAAGTGTTTCTATTGTGGAGGCCTGTGTATTGTCACTTTGAGTGAAAAAGTTTATGAAGTTTGAAGTGCTGAAATGTACGGTAATGTTTTACTTGGAGGAGGTGTGTTCTTGCTATTTATATCACCTATGAGATAAATAAAATTGTGTGGTGGGGTCATAATAAACAGCTCTATGGTATGTTGCTGACCTGTGTATAAATCGCAATGAGTTCACGTGAATTTCACCTTGTAATAACAAGTGAACAATTTTAAATTCTTCACCAAACTGACATGTTTTTAAAACCAAGAATTGTCTTGATCCCTGTACCTATTGTACATGAAACGAAACATCGTTAACTGCTCTTAAATAATGGGGCAGCTTTATGGCTATTCTTGTATTATCCTAATGTAGTTCCAGAAAAAAATTTAATATTCAAACAGATTGGGAACAGTAATGCTATTCCTTTTATTATGTTTCAAGACACTGAGAAACGAAATAAAATTGTTTAAGCCACTGAAAACTCTTAGAAAGCCGGGGAAACCAGTTCATGATTTTCTGCAGGAATCTTAGGAGCACGATCCTTGAGAGGAATCAGTACATAGGTGGTGTAAGCCTCCGTGTCTGTGTTTTTTAATAAGCGTTGTGCCACCCACCCCTTTATTTTGCAGTCGTATTCGGACAGTTCGCCTATTTCCAGACGGCACTGAATGATTTGGCAGAATTATTTGATGGGACACACCCACAGGCCAGACTTCTCAGCTCTCTCTCCGGGTCACATTCAGGTAAACATTCAAAGCATTTGATCTTTAATTTTATTTAGACAGCCAGGGTGACTCATTTTAAACTTGTCATTTTTTTTTTTCTTTTTTAATGAGGGAGAAATGCAATCATCTTTGAATTTGCTTGCCTACTTAATAACATTGTATCTTCGATATAAAATTTCAACTGTATGTTTATCTCAGATATAAAACCGCTGACCATCATTTTACTTACTAAGGTTGTGGGAAATACAATATCCATCTCAAGAACAAAGGAAAATATCGGAAAAAGAAGGAATAATAAATGATCTTGTGTTTTTTTTTTTTGGTTTTTTTTTTTGTTTTTATCTTGTGTGTTCTATTTTCTATCCTATGTCCCCTAATCTTCCTAGAGATAAGCAGTATCAATATTGTGGTCTCAATCCTTGCCAACCTTTAAATACGTGCGTATAGAGATTCATCACACTCCCACAAGTACACGGGTGCATACGTGTATACACTTACACGGATGAATGTGTGCGTGTGTAAATGCGCTTAAACGTACATGGGGCTGCATAAAACGGGATGCTATTCCAAACTCATTTTGTACGCCGCACTTTTATTGAAAATCACATCTGCAGTTCTTTCCCTACGAGAAAGTATATAGACTGAAAGTGATTCGTTTTAGTGCTGAATAGGATTCAGCTGATTAGCGCAGCACAATTTAATTAGCCCCTCGTGGATTGGGACCCTGGGCAAACTGCAAGGTTTGTGCAGTCACTACGTTGTCATCCCTGACCAAAGTCAAGTTGTGCGTGTGGATCACACACTCTTTGCCAACCAAGACTAAGTTTGATTATTTCCTGTTTTTCACTGTTGTTAACCAAGGTTCTTAAGACCTATGTCTTGTTCTTTTCTGCCAATGTCTGATGATGGAACATCGAGAAACGCATCAGAAGATACAGATTTATGTTATGTTATATTATGTTATGTTATGTTATGTTATCTTAGACACAGACAGAGTCTGAGCAGGGGAGGGGCAGAGAGAAAGGGAGACACAGAATCCGAAGCAGGCTCCAGCCTCCTAGCTGTCAGCACAGAGCCCGATGTGGGGCTCGAACCCACGAACCGTGGGATCATGACCTGAGCCAAAGTCGGAAGCTTAACCGACTGAGCCACCCAGGCACCCCCAGAAGATACAGATTTAAAGTACTGTTACCTATTGACAAATTCACCTCTGAAATGCTTATGTCAGTCATATGCTCCTTAGTGGCACGTGAGAGAGACCATTCCTGTATAGTGGGTGTACTTTAGAAGGTAAAAATATATTTCATAAATTTATTTTTTCTGAATCTAAATGCTTTAGTATTTTTAAACAAGTTTAGATTCAGATTTTCTTAAATTTCTTAATTGAAGTAAAATCCTAGCAAGTAACTGTCAAATAAAGTTGATTCTGAGCTACTGATAAATCTGATTCTTGTATTTCCCACTTTGTCAGCTAACAGACTTACGATCAGTGCCTGCTTCAGAAGGAAGCATAAGTGAGATATTGATTAAATCCACATTTTAATAGAACGAACAGGCAAGACCAGTTTTAAAATCTTGATAGAAACAATGCGTCTGGGTCCTAAACCCAAAGGGAGATCTGATAAGAGTACAACAGCTGAGAGTGAAATTCCGAGTTAGTAATAGTTATTTTCCAAAATATTTGCCACCACCCCACAGTGTATTCTGCGGATCCCACTAATTACCTCTGGTTTTCTTCGTTAGGTGAAACATTGCCATTGGCGACATCAAATCAGATTCTTCTCCGATTCAGTGCAAAGAGCGGTTCATCTGCCCGGGGTTTCCACTTTGTTTACCAAGGTAAGGGTCAAAGGTCACTGAGCACACCGCTCTGCCCTCCCCGACCTCAGACATACTGCTATTTTCAGTTAAAGCACTAGCCATTTCTGCATTGTGTGTTTTTTTTTAATACTTAGGAAATTGAAGGTATTCATTTGCTTATAATAAAACGATTTAATAAAAATATCACAATTTGCTTTCTGACACTTAAATATATACGATATTTCTCCTGCAAAGACACATTGACACCGCATTTATCTGGCATCATCAGGAAACACTTACTGATCAAATCCCCTTTGTCTGGCACTTTATACTTTGCAAAAGGATTGCATGTATATTATAGTTTATGTAACTCAGTAAAGTGTCTCATAAGAGTTTAGATTTCAGTACCTGCTTTCGTGAAATACATTTAAAGCACATTTTACAATTCCAGATCTTCCCGTAAAAAAAGGAAGTCGAAAAGGCAACTTAACGAAATCAAACAAAACCCAAAATACCGTCCGTGCCTCCGTGACTCTAAACACCCATTTTGTCTTATTTGTTCTGTTAACTTTTGCACCTTGACACCTTTATACTTATTTCTGAAATTGGAGCTTATTCAAAATGTTTGAGATTGTGCCAAGTTTCTAAACAATGAGGATTGTTTTTTCTATCTCTAGAGTCTACCTTTGTCTTGTCTATTCAGTGCATGAACTTGACAAAAATCCATGACAACTGTTTATACACTTTCAGAAGCACAGAGCGGGTCTTTGGATGTAGGTTGTAATGGCCGTGAAGCTTGAGATGTGAGAGAGATTACCATCTTGGCGGATAAACTGTGTGTTCCAAAACAGGAAGAAAGACTTAGTTTTTCCAGGTCTCAATTTTGCTTGAGGCTACAGAGATTACTCGCCCCTCTTAGCTATTTTCCTCGAAAGTGGCAAGTGGCGGGGAAGCCCCAGGTGCCAGTAGCTTCTGTCCTTTACTAAAGACTTTGGAAAACAAGCTTGACATCATAGTGTTTGTAAAAAAAGAAAAAAAAATTACGGAAAATAGCAATCTGTCATTTCACTTACAACTCATTTCTAATACTCTCACGCTGCAAGACCCATGCCCTCAAAATGTTTTCCTAAAATCTATAAACTATACAATATTTCATCATAAAAACCTCACTGTTCAGGAACAAGATGATGTGTAAAGGAATGAGAAGGAATAGCGCCTTAAGTACACTTTTTAACCTGGAGACATTTAAGCTACTGACATTGACTGTCTTGATAAGGGGCTTTCCTTCCTTTTTGATAAAGATTAGACATCGAATAAAATATCTGAGGCAAATGACCCTAACTCTATCCTACTTACAAATACTGCCCTCAGAAGTCACGACTTTAAAAGGTATGTTTCTTGGCTTCAAGTAACATATCGCCATTAAAATGAATGAAAACAGAAAAGTGGTAAGAAAAGAAAATCATTTATAGGAGGAATATGTTTTCCTTGTCCTTAAGAGTATATAATGACTCTAACACCCTCAATATTTTATAAAGTCTCAATATACCTCCTTTTCTTGCTTTGTTCCTACAGTGAGTTTATGCAAAAATTGTCTTTTTATCAAAGCTAAATCCCTTGGAAGCAAAGAACTAGAATCATGAATGCAGTTTATAAATCACTTGAGAACACCTGGGGACGTTTTCAATACATCTGAAAAGTTAAATTGAATATTACTTTCTGAAAGATGCTGGTTACGTGGGAGCCAAGAAATTATATGAAATCCATTGTTTAAAAACTTTTTGAATAGCGCGTTCGAATACCACTTACGGCTTCATTCTTTCCTGACTTACTAAAGCTTTAAGTTGCATGGGGAGTTTCTGCACCTGTTAGAGACATCGGTGGCAAAGTAGGTAGCGAGGTCAGGGTGCAGGGAACCCGGACTTGACCCAGGCGTTCCAGCATCACTGCCTCTTGCGCTCCACTCCCCAGCCCTCCACGCCGCCCGCTTAATAATGAGGCCTAAGTAATGAAGATGTTTCCATCTTTCTGATCCTGTGGAGAAATGAATGTAGACTTTGTTTTACAAAGTGTCCTAATTAGCTTATGTCTTTGCTGGTTTTCCTTTGCTTTCCACACCCCTTAGAGGCAGAAGGGTCTATTTGAAAGGTCAGAAGTGGGAAAGACAGTGAGTTAGGACCCACGAGCACCCCAAAAGAGGTGAATGGAGGGGATCCCTTCCTAATCCGGTGCTTTAAATACCTGTCCCACATTAGTTTGTCAGTGACGACTCAGTACCTGTGAAGCCCTTCGTCCAGCTGCTTGGTGCTGTTGAATTGAACACTCAAGGACGCTATCTACTCGGGGTGGAGGAACTACTTTCCAGGTCACGGGTCCTACAAGCAGTAGTGTGGACGGAGACGGAGAAGACATGGTGCATTTCAGTGACAGGCAGGCACCTTTTACAGCAGGTGGCTCAGGAGTCATTCCTCCTGGGGCCACCTTGCATCCCCCTTGCATTCAGCCACCACACACCTCGGCAATGTGACAGTTGACTCGAGAAGCAAAAGCTGTTGGTAGAACCTACCAGGAACAGACATCTGGAGATTCTCCGGGAGTGTGAGGGTCCCTGGGGCTGTGCTAACATTTCGGTTTCCCAGCTGGACCGCTGTTGATGTTTGTCCTACATAAACAAAGTTCCCTGAAGACACGGCAGGAGCACGCCTCGCTTTCCGATGTGAATGCGTTCAAGTGGCTTCTTGGATTTCCTTTCAGGCAACCTGAGAGGGTGTCCCCTCCCTCCTCCCCCAGCACCCAGCGATTCCTGAGCCCTCCCTCCCTGAGCTCCCAGACCTACACACTGGCAGGACTGCAGTCAGCAAAGGGGATTCTGCACATTTTGATAATCTTTGGCACTCCACAGAAAATGGATCGCGCGTAAAGTCAGTGTATTCTGGGGGCAGCGAGAAAATCAAAATTCATGTCACCCTAAGAAACCCACCATGTGGAACACTCACCTACTGTTCCTTAATAAATTGAGCACAGTCTGGTTCCTCTGGTGTTAGAAGAGCCCTTTTAGTCTATATTATGATGTGCTTATGTTGCATTTGTAGATTTTTTGGGGGCTCCAAATACACACTTTTTTTTCAGGTTTTTTTTAATGTTTATTTATTTTTGAGAGAGAGAGAGACAGAGCATGAGCAGGGAAGGGGCAGAGAGAGGGAGAAACAGAATCCAAGGCAGGCTCGTGGCTCTGAGCTGTCAGCACAGAGCCCGACGTGGGGCTCGAGCTCACGAACAAGATCATGACGTGAGCTAAAGTCTGACCTTGAGCCAAGTGAGCCACCCAGGTGCCCCAAATACACACCTTTTAATAACAGAATCAACCTTAGCAATATTGGAAACAACACAAGAGCCGACGTGCGTGGCCACAGAGACGACTGAGGCAGAGCAGATAAGTCTCCTGTCCTCTCCTGCTTACTCTGAGGCACATGCTAATTTATGGCAGGGTGGTTAAAAACCATCTGCACAACCCCCCCCCACCCCCGCCATGCTCTGTGTGTGCACGTGACTGAATGCATCTATATTAAACTCGGCAGTCAACAGTGTCTCATGAGTGTACTACTATTTTTAACTCTCTTATATTTGTGCCTGGCTGTTTGCACAGATCATCCATTTTTCTTGGGTATTTCCGTGCAGGATTCAGCACTTCATTAAGTTCTCTCAAAATAAGTCATTCACACCAAAGCTAGTAAACCAGGTAGGACATCCTGAATATTTCAGGAGGGAAAGGAGGCCATGTGTTTATAGCAAGCTTCCCCTGAGTGCACAACTTACAAGTGTCAGTTGGCGGAGTTTCCATCTTTCTGGACACATTTGCTGTGTGGACAGGTCCATTCCAGATCCCCATCTGAAGCAGCCTCCCGCTTCCTGGCCTTCTGGCCTCCCGGTCTCCCAGATGCACTAGCTTGGGGCTTTCCTGTCCCAGGGTCTCCTACCTCCTACAGCAAGACTCACTGCCCTTAGCAGTGAAATTAACAGATAAACAACCTGGAAGCAGGAAGCACTTTTTCTGAGTTTGGGTAGAAAGAAATTGACATGAAAATTTCCACTGAGGTCCTTCCCAGTTGTTTAAGTACATGTCTTTGCTGATTTTCCCCAAACCTCATCTCCTTTTAGATGACATAAATTATAAGGTTTTCTACTTCGAAGAGACTCGCATTTTGTATAAAGAGCTTATAAAATGCATACTTCTTACAAAAAAGACTGAGCATAAAGTTTTGTTCATAATTCAGTGATGTATGCTTGAATTCACTGACGAGTGATGGCTTGTCGAATCCGATTTTTCAACTACCCAAACAGAATGATTTTGAGAAATAGAAAATATCCCCCATCACTAAAGAAACAGGCAAGCCAGCCTCCCTTAGAGTGGCCAAGTGACTGCTGCGGGCATTTGGGTTTGTTACTACGTTATTGTTGGTGTCTGATTTTGTCGTCATACCTGCTCTGAAAGATGGGCGGTGAAGGAGCCGCATGCGCAGACCTGGGCTGAGCTCTGGCAGTGGCTTCGGGCGAAGGACCCACCACGTGACGTTAGGCTCTGGCTTCCCCTCACGGTGGGTGCTCTGAAAGCCTGAGAGCAGCCCCCAGCCCCCGCACCAGCACAGTGCACCTGCCGTGGCCGTCACTCATCGTTCTGTCCGGCACCTTCTCTCCTGAGCCGACCTCAGTCCCCGTTTGCTTTCTGCTGGGCTGATTCCCCTCTTGCTTCACTGCAGTGTGAAACATTGACTAAAAGATACAGGGTAGTAACCACAGAGGACGGAATTTCTCCCTGATGCTGCCCGAAACATCCAGGTGAAGGGCAGGGACCGGAGGACGGGCCGATAGGGAAAGTGGCTGAATGCTGTTGGATGCTCCCCAGATGGTGCATGGACGTTTGAGGTCGTCTGTGCCTGCTTCGGCCCCACTTTCCAGAGACTTAAAATTGTTCTTCTCTTCACTGGGGAAACTTCTTCCTCTAAAGAACAACCTTCGTAATATCACCCAGATGTAGGTGTTGTTCATTTATCTTCGTTTCCTTAAAAAAGGACAACCATGAAGTTCATGAGGAAAGGCTGAATAGTGGCCTGTGTCCGAGTGACCCTTGATGGTGTGTTGTCCCCGTGTACGGGGCCTGGAGTGGCAGTGATGCCCTGGAAAAAGTGCTCGCATATTTATGAAATATTAATGTATTATTAGAAATAGAAACGTCACTGTGTTTGAGGCTTCTTAGATAAGCATGCAGCGTTTGCTATCGGTAGCCGGGTGTTTTTCGTGTAATTCAGGACAAGGAGAAAAATTGCCATTGGAGACATTTCTCCATTTTGGTAACAACAGCAGCAAACATGGAGGAAGACGCCTCCATGGGACGGTCTTTATTTATTTCCTCTTTGGCCCTCACGCTTCTTGTTCAACTGCACCAAAATGCTGAGACATATAAATATGACAAATAGGAATTTTCAGCAATTTTTATTATGATATAGTTATTCTGCATTCTGTTTTTCTTCTAAAAAAGAGCCATTCTGATGTATCATTGTTTCAACTGTAGTGCTTGGTATATAATTTTATTAACTTTGCATCAGAATCGTCTTCTGACTCCGTCTCGTAGACTTGCTTTCTTAGGAGCAGTTACTCAGATGCTGCCTGTCACTGGTCGGGTTCAATGCAAAACCTGATGTCCCCATGTTAGGAAAAGCAGTGTGAACACGGACCACTGTTCTTCGGGAAAACAAGAACGCGAGCACACTGTCAGAGGGGGGCACCGTTGGATGAAGAAATGCACAGACTGAAGAGGATCCTGGACACGATACATACAAACGTCCTTTAGCTGCAGAGAATAAAAACAGATCATGGAGTTTTCATGCCCATACCTTGTGGATCTGTTTCTCAACGAGTTGTTCTGGAGTAACAGATGTCTCTGCGAGCTGAAGTATATTCCAAACTTTACCCCGTGCCCCTTTTGGGAAGCAGAACAATGTCTCACAGACAGTAGATTCCACTATACAACCTAACAGACCCCTCACCTCACACTGGAACGAGGCTCACCTGCCTGTGGCTGTCAGCCGAAGACCAGACCTCAACGAAAACCACAGCCCAGGGAGACCCTGGGGGTGTCCCAGAAAGGGAGTTCCGGGAGGGACTGGTTATGGGATTGAGGTTTGTGCCAGGTGATTTGGGACGGGACTAAAGGCAGTGTGATTTTGTTTCGCCAGAGGGGCTGTTGGGGGTGGGGCGGGCCGTGGGTTGGCCATCTTGACTTTTATCCAGAGGTGGAAGGAACACGTGTGTTGTTACAAATGGCAGCATTTATTTCTGTTTTAAGGCTAAACGGTGTTCCCTTGTATGGACGTAACACGTTTTCTCTGTCCCTTCACCCACTGACGGGACACTTAGGTTGTCTCCACAGCATGGCTACTGTGAAGAAGGCTGTGGTGGACACGTGGGTGCAGACAGGTCTTTGAGCTCCTGATTTCAGTGTTTGGGGGGATATATCCACAGAAGTGGGAGGCATACACAGAAGTGCTGGGTCATCCGGTAGTTGTGTTTTTAATTTTGTTATTACATCACAATAGCCGTATTATACTCACTAGACTCTAAGGTCTTTGAGGGTAAGTACAAGCTCTGAGGCACCTCGTTATCATGAGCACAGTGATTTGGGCGCTTAATTAATTTTAATTGCCTGCATATCACTCAGGTCTCATAAGGCGCCAGTGCTCCTGATGCCGCGTTTAACTCCTCTGAAAGGAGAATAGAAGGCGGTCCTTGGGGTTGGTAAGAGGTTGGATGCAGGTATGGAAGTGCTCCCCACATCGTTCCCTCTAGACCCTGCGGAAGGCGTTATTGATTTCTGTATTAACATGAACTCGTTCTGGACTCTCTCGACTCCTTTTGCAAGGAAATGGTGGGGCTTCCCCGGGAAGACACCGATGGCCGTGTTGTGTGTTTGCTTCTAGCTGTCCCTCGGACCAGCGATACCCAGTGCGGCTCTGTCCCCGAGCCCAGATACGGGCGGAGAATTGGCTCCGAGTTCTCGGCCGGTTCGATTGTGCGCTTCGAGTGCAACCCGGGGTACCTCCTTCAGGGCTCCACGGCCATCCGCTGCCAGGCCGTGCCTAATGCGTTAGCTCAGTGGAACGACACAATCCCGAGCTGCGTGGGTAAGCGTGCCCGCGGGTGTGACGGCGTGCGTGCCCGCAGGTGTGACCGTGTGTGTGCCCGCGGGTGTGACGGCGTGCGTGCCCGCGGGTGTGACCGTGTGCGTGCCCGTGGGTGTGACAGCGTGTGCGCTCGCGGGTGTGACCGTGTGTGTGCCCGCGGGTGTGACAGCGTGTGCGCTCGCAGGTGTGACAGTGTGTGCGCCCGCGGGTGTGACAGCGTGCGTGTGTCCACAAGGCGTCACAGCGTGCATGCCCGTGGGTGTGACGGCGTGCGTGCCCGCGGGTGTGACCGTGTGTGTGCCCGCGGGTGTGACGGCGTGCGTGTGTCCACAAGGCGTCACAGCGTGCGTGCCCGTGGGTGTGACAGCGTGCGTGCCCGCGGGTGTGACAGCGTGTGCGCTCGCAGGTGTGACAGTGTGTGCGCCCGCGGGTGTGATGGCGTGCGTGCCCGCGGGTGTGACCGTGTGTGTGCCCGCGGGTGTGACGGCGTGTGCGCTCGCGGGTGTGACCGTGTGTGCGCCCGCGGGTGTGACGGCGTGCGTGCCCGCAGGTGTGACCGCGTGCGCGCCCGCGGGTGTGACCGCGTGTGCGCTCGCGGGTGTGACAGTGTGTGCGCCCGCGGGTGTGACGGCGTGCGTGTGTCCACAAGGCGTGACAGCGTGCGTGCCCGCGGGTGTGACGGCGTGCGTGCCCGCGGGTGTGACCGTGTGTGTGCCCGTGGGTGTGACAGCGTGTGCGCTCGCAGGTGTGACAGTGTGTTCGCCCGCGGGTGTGACGGCATGCGTGTGTCCACAAGGCGTGACAGCGTGCACAAGGCTGTTCCCTCCAGCTTCACAGCTGGACGAAGCAGCTTCCGATGCTCACGTCCAGTGTGCACAGCCTGATCCTGCTCCGGACCTGTTCAAAAAGCAACGTGTTTCCTCTGAAATAGCAGCGGAGCGGCTCCACGCTAAAAGTCACTGTGTCTCACGAAACAACTCATTAGATTAATGAGGATGAAACACGTTTTCTTGCACAAAACCTATCAAGTACGCCATTAACTCTCAAGCCCTGGGTATAGAGCATAATTTCCTTTTGGGGAAGAATCGTTAGAATGTTGATCTGGTGTCTCGCATAATGTCCTCTTAATAAATTTGTGCTGATGAAGGCTTGAAAAGTAACAGGTTAATGCCGCCCGAATAACAATGGCCTTGTTAGTTATAGTTTATTTGTTTCATTTTGCGTGACAACCTGGAGAGCAGTCGTGATGAGGTCTTGAATTCACTTGTACGTTTTCAGTGTCTCTTCTCCCCGGATTTGCTCATAAATCCCCTTACTCTCATTTGGGGTTGCTTGTCTACATATGGAAGGCAATAGTCTGCAAAGCTCCTTAAATCATCCGGATAAAATTATTCTGAACAGGATTCACTTCCGAGATGTCACTGTCAGGTACAGTCCCTTCTTAGCCTGAAGAGGTTTGCTTTTAGACACCAGATCTGTAAACCTTGGTACTGTGGTAGGCAATAATCAATGATACTGGGAATTGGTAAGAGAATAGACTGAATTTGACCTTGGCCACCACATGCCATTGAAAGGACCATACTCCGTGTCAAATGTCTCTTAATATGTGATCACACAGCAAAGAAACGCTAAGCATGAAATTAATGCTGTCCTTTGCTGTACTTTATTTTTATGAGATACGGTTCTGTCTTTTAGTCCCCTGCAGTGGCAATTTCACTCAGCGCAGAGGTACCATTTTATCCCCCGGCTATCCTGAACCATATGGTAACAACTTAAACTGTATCTGGAAAATCATAGTTACGGAGGGATCAGGAATCCAGGTAAGCCCCTCAAGCCCAGAGCGCCTGAATGCACGGGGCTTGCTTTCTGTGTTTGTTTTCTTGTTTCGTTGGTTATTTTTAAATACTTAAACCATAACCTCTTTCCCTTTTCTTACTTCTTCTACAACATGCTTCTAATCACATTTCTAAACTTGGGATTAAAACCAATAGATTTAGGGGATAAAAGCTGCCCAAAGTGCCGTTTGTAGAAATTTGCAAATGTCACTTCATGGTTTGTTTTGTGGGGTTTCACCTTTCTCTTTGGTGTATGTATTAAGTTTCATGGAAAAACCCTGCATGATCAGGCAAATTTCTTTAAACCGAAAATACTTAGTAACTGAACACTGTTGTTTGCTAGATTCAAGTGATCAGTTTTGCCACGGAGCAGAACTGGGACTCTCTGGAGATTTACGATGGAGGGGACATGACCGCGCCCAGGCTGGGAAGCTTCTCAGGTACGATGACACCAGTTCCCTCTCGTCTTTGTGAATCAGAATCATCAAACACTAACGAAATGAGCAACAGCCACAAAACGTTCCATGTAGACGTTTTCCTACAACACTCGTGCGCACATCCACATTCGCTCATCTAGTGTTGACAGTCTTAGAGCGAGACCACAGGTGAGCCAAGAGACAGCTTTGTTCCCAGTGAGCGGGACTCACGCTGGGGAGGTAGCAGGTAGACGGTGTTTGCGTGTGACAGTCTGAGGCCGGGGGACGAGGGACCCAGGGGTAGTGATGGCAGGTAGGGGTGAAGCAAAGAGTAGGTCACGGTTCACAGTTCCTGCGAAGAGATGTGCTGAGATCGGGCCGTCCAGGAAATTGTACTCCGCGGTTTGCAGCTTCGAGGCCTGAGATCTGTAGTGCTTTGGGACCCGCCAGGTTTGCAGAGCAGCTCCGCCCTTGACAGCAGATGTCCCCAGACCTGAAGTGTAGGCAGCCCCTCCTTGCTCTTTCTTCCACCTGCTGGGTCCCCAGAAACTGCTTCCGGGTTGACCTTGGCGTCTCCCTCCTCGCCCTGGTGGTAAGCCGTACCGCCCAGCTCTCTCTTCCCTTTCTTTTCTACTGGGAGGTTATCTTGTTTCCTCCACCCTGAACAGCACCAATGTATCAAAATTCCCGAAAGAGGGGCGCGTGGGTGGCCCAGTCCGTAAGCATCTGACTTTTGGTCTTGGCTCGGGTCATGATGTCACGGTTTGTGAGTTCGAGCCCCATGTTGGGCTCTGTGCTGACAACGAGGACCCTGCTTAGGATTCTCTCTCTCCCTCTCTCTCTGCCCCTTTCCGGCATTCTCTCTCTCTCTCCCTCTCTTCTCTGTCTCTGTCTCCCTCTCTCTCTGCCCCTTTCCGGCTCTCTCTCTCTCTCTCTCCCTCTGTTCTCTGTCTCTGTCTCCCTCTCTCTCTGCCCCTTTCCGGCGCACTCTCTCTCTCTCTCTCTCTCCCTTTCTTCTCTCTCTCTGTCTCCCTCTCTCTCTGCCCCTTTCTGGCACTCTCTCTCTCTCTCTCCCTCTCTTCTCTGTCTCTGTCTCCCTCTCTCTCTGCCCCTTTCCAGCTCTCTCTCTCTCTCTCTCTCCCTTTCTTCTCTGACTCTGTCTCCCTCTCTCTCTGCCCCTTTCCGGCGCGCTCTCTCTCTCTCTCTCTCTCCCTCTCTCTCTCTCCCTCTCTCCCTCTCTCCCTCTCTCTCCCTTTCTTCTCTGACTCTGTCTCCCTCTCTCTCTGCCCCTTTCCGGCACTCTCTCTCTCTCTCTCCCTCTCTTCTCTGTCTCTGTCTGTCTGTCTCTCTCTCTCTCAAAGTAAATAAACCTTAAAAAATTTTTAAAAATCTTGACAGTAGCTGTTATCAAGATCACCGTCTTCCCTGTCACCATCATCATCATCATCATGACCTTTACTGAGCCCTGATAGGGCCAGGCTAACAGAGTCCTAAAAATCGCACTCTGCGCGAAGTGCTGTCCTTGCCCTTGTCTTACAACTGAGGAGCAAAGATCTCCACGTTTGAGAATTAACCGGGATTGCACAGAAAACTAAGAGCTTTTCTAAGAGTGTGCCCGGCCCCACAGACGGCTCCTTGTGTGGCACGGGCCCGAACGACGTCTCCCGCTTATCTCAGCCGCATCTGGAGATAACTCCATCCTGTCGCTCGGCAGGCGCCGAAAGAAAAGTGGGTGACGGGCAGGCTGTTTGCGGTGCTCGCCACAGCTGTGATCTTACCACGACTTCTTAAGTTACTCCAGAGTTGTCTCTGGCTGTCAGCCAATGAAAACATCTTTTTACGGAGCCATTTAAAGTTTAGTGTGAGCCAATGCCAGTAGAAGGTATCACTCCTCACACGCCACCTGTGCTGGTCTGTCTTTGCATGGTGTATCTTTGGGGACGTTTATGTGCGACTGCCCCTCCCAGACCTGCACGCCTCATCTGCTGTGCTGTCTCCCCTGGAAAGGTTCACGTCCTGCCCCCACCACGTAGCGCCTGTCGCAGTCTAGCTTGGCCTGCGATTTTTCACACCGCCTCCTATGTGTCAGTATGATGCACATATCAGGCACCATGTTTGTTTTGGGGAATAAAAAAGTCTGTCACAAAAAACAACACACTTGCACATCCGTATGCATACGGCAAAACGTAATAATGTTCACAATCATAATCATACATGTTTTCATCATATATAAATATAACGTAACCTAGTAATACCTGTAACTTTTGGCAAAGATGTAAGACCACAGGCAGGTGTTGGGTGATGAAGGAGGTCAAAAGCTGCATTTGCCTAGGATTTGGGGGAACAAACGAAGAAATGTCTTAATGGATGGCATAAAATATCTGGGGAAAATTATAACATCTTAACAGATGAGTAAAACATGGGCAGATAAATCCAAGAGAGAAGAAATGCTTCAGGCAGTGACACCCTGTGGTTTAGTGTGTCTGTCTATTATACAGTGAACCCTTGAACAACATGGGTTTGAACCACAGGGGTCCACTTATACGTGGAATTTGTTCAATAAACGGAGAACAAAACGGTAAACATACTTTCTCTTCCTTACGGTTTTCTTGAGTAAAACTTGCTTCCAAGGTATATCTTTTGCGATTTTTTATCTGAAGTTCAAATTTCATCATTCAAATCTATTTTTTATGTATCAACTAATGTACATCAGCCTGGATTAAGCCTTCTCTGGAATAACTAGTGTCCACTGTGTGTGAACTTAGCTTGAGATGTGTGATGTTATATTTCTTAGTTAATATTAGGAATAGGTTGATTTCTCAAAAAGAAGGGTTTAACCTTGAACGAATTTTTCCACCTAATTTTCTGAGGCACGAGTGTGTTGCTGAACACATTTACATACAACGTGTGTACATGTTCTTTGTATACAGCAAGGCGGTTGTATGGTTGATTGACCAAGGCTAGCAGGAATGACTTCCTAAATGCTAGTAAAAATGATAATAATAAAAGAAGTAAACACATTGCCTACCTATGTGGCAAAGAAGAACAATACCAATCTTCTCTCTCTTATTTTAGTTTTTGGAATTAGTCAGGAGAACAGAACCTTATTTTTCTGATATTTCACGTGTACAAATTTAAACATATTAAGTCAATTGATGTAGACGTCAAGATGCATTTGTAACTAATAATCGGGTTTACTTTTAATAGTAAACACTGTCTCTAGCTAAATGTGTAGATGTTGGCTACACTTTTCAATTTTTTTTCCAAGTTTCTATTTCAATTCCAGTTAGTTCACATGGAGTGTGATGTTAGTTTCAGGTGTACAATATAGCGATTCAATATAGCATTTGATTCAATGTCGCACTTCACTATAACACCCAGTGCTCATCACAGGTGCCTTCCTTAATCTCCATCATTTAAAACCTATTTGGCATAAATACCATTGCAATGCAATTCTGAGCACAACCACCAGGAGTTGGCACACACTGCATGGGTTGAAGGCATGGTTTTCCAACTCCCCTGAGACCCCAGTCCCACGCTCAGTGTCCTTGGACCACCCGCCCTTTGACCGACTGGCTAAAAACTCAGGGGTTTATCTTAGTTTGAATCATTCTCTTACATAGCTCACAGGACATGAGAAAGCAATCTGCTAATAAATAAAGTGTATTGTAAAGTAATCATATCAGGAACAGCCAGATGAAGTGACTCATAGAGCGGCATCTGGGAGGGTCTCAAACATGAGCCTTCCGTGTCCTCAGGACATGTCACTTTCCAGGCACACCAATGTGTATCACCCACCTGGAAGCTCTCCTGAGCTCTGCTCTCCAGACTTTCCACTGGGTTTTCATTATGGAGGCACAATCCATTCAGTCCCTGGCTACAAGATACGATTCAGTCTTCAGCTCCTTACCCCACAGAGGTTGGGAGGCCAGGCTGACATCATCTGGCTCAAAACCCCAAGCCGCTAAGCGCATGGCTGTCCTTCCCACATGCCCAGCCACCACCCTACTTTTTGATACACGTGATCATAAGCAGAGCTACCATAAACTCCAGTGTGGTCTAAGGAGCCCACCTGGAATAACAAAGACGTTCCTGTCAGAACAGTCCAAGGGTAGGGGGTTACTGTCTGGATACCAGGAACAAAGAGCAGACAGTTCATTTACTACACAGAACCACATATTAACAGTGCGAGCAGAGAATACACCACTATTTTGATTCTTTATCATTCTGAGATGTCACATATAAAAGGAATAACAAAACACTACTTAGTAAAGTCTTAAGAAAATATAGATGATGTGTAAGTTTTATAACATTGTTCTCTGTCCTCATAGTATCTGCCTTTGATCACAGTATTTTATGATATATGTTGGCTCGAGTGATTTTTATAATAGATGTGGTGGCATAGAGGTACCTGAGCCTAAAACATCTCTAAGATAATCGTCGATACGTAGCCTGTATTCTTTTCCGAAATAGAAATAAGGATTTGTTGTGTGTCAAGGTTGGGATTAAGAAATTCCTCCGAAAAAAATCATCATGGAGTTTGCTGTTGCTATCAACTTTCTTGCAAAATGTAAGATGCAAACTTCTTGTAAAAGTTCTAACCAAAAATGCAAAATGCAGATGTATTGCAAAATTCCTTGCAAAAATGCAAAGATATAAGCTTTTAAGAAAACTAATATTAAGTTAAATAAAAGCGGGTGAGCAAGCAATGTGATCAAAAGAAAAAGTCATTAATAAATAACATGTGAAGATATAAATCCAGTTTGAAGTCATCTAATTGGAAATAATAACATGATACATTATTTTATATAATGTCTTCTACCAAATTAAAAGAGTCTGTCTGACAATCTTTTCCCATGCACTTAGATTGAACTTCTTTATACTAAAAATCAATTGCATTAAATAATATACAGTGTTATGCCATATGCAAATATATAATAATATTATGATATTGCAGACACACTTCTTTCTGAAGTTAAACAGACCACTTACATCTTGTGGTTTAATATTCCAAGGTTTATGTATTTTTGAGATAACCTAATAATGTTTGAATGGGGGTGATTTGGTTGTTTCTAAGACCTTCTCACCTTCCAAGAGAATAGCATTTTTTTGTGAGTGAGCCTAGTCAACCACATCCTCCTCCTCTGGGCTGCTTTCAGCCTTTGTCACAAATGCATATTGGGGGAAAAAATATCAGTGAGAGCCACGTTCACAAATTCAGCATTTTTTACAGTTGTAGCCATTGTGAATAACAAGGGTATGTTCAATGGAAAAAAAATAATTCGTGGTTTATGAATATGCCCTGTTGAAAAAATAATCGAGAAAATTCCTGATTTATACTCTACACATACATGACAATAGTCCCCCCTCACCTGTACTTTTGCTGTACGTGGTCTCACTTACCCATGATCAGCCACGGCCCTGGAAGAAGACGATCCTCCTTGTGACGTATTATCTGAAGGTCAATGCTGACCTATAGCTGTATATCACATGCCTGCATCATGCACCTGACTCTGTCCCACCAGGTGGGCATCTTACTGTCTTCACACTGTCACAAGAGGGGAGCCTGCAAGACAGTAAGATATTTTGAGGGAAAGACCACATTCGCATAAATTTTACTATGGCACCTGTTATAATTACTCTGTTATTAGTTGTTGTTAATCTCTTACTGTGCCTCACTTATAAGCCACACTTTATCATGGGTGTGCATGTATAGCAAAATGCATAGCATACACAGGGTTTGGTACGTTCCGTGGTTCCGGGCATCCGGGGGTCTTAGAATGTACCTCCTGTGGATAAAGGGGACTACTGTGTACTATTTTATGTAATATGGTGACGGTGGAGAAAGTGCTTCTCTTACATAGTTGTATATGGACCCTTTGGCTTCTCTGTTATTTTACTTACTGCCTCCCAAGGGAAGAGTAGTGGCCTTTCTGATGGTGAGAGCCTCTCGCTCTTGGATTCGGGTACGTAATGAGCACACCACTGTGGAAAGGAATGACGTCACAGTCATTAGCACTCATTCATCCTCGGAACAGTGGACCAGGCAAGGCCTGTGTGTCTCTTTCCTTCCCTATGATTCGGCCGAGACCAAGTGTGCGAGGGTTCTTCTGTCTTTGCACCGCAAGCTTTGGGGGAAATTATCTTGGGTTCTGATTCCTAGCCCACTGTTTCTCTCTCTCCATCTCTCTCTTTCTGCACACACACCGCTCCAAGTGAGTCCCAAGACAGACGCTGGTGTGGCCCCTGATGATTCACCCACACACCGTCGGAAGCCCGACTCCTTTTTCGTTTGAGGGGTATGTGGCATTTGTCCAGATTTAAAAAGAAGAGCTTTATTTTACTTCTGGCTATGATCTTCTCTTTATTCACTATTGGACAGACTCTGAGGCCATGAAGGATGAATGGTTTCAGACCCAGTGCATACGGCAGGGTATCTTCCTAGCTGGAGTTAATTTTGTGAGGGATGGCATGAATTTTCAGATTTCGTTGTGACTGCCTTTCTTTTCCCGTGTGCTTGCTGGGTGTGTTTGGAACAGTCAGGGACCCCACAGAGTGGATGAGCAAGACGGTAGCTGGTCAGGTCAGAAGGCTGGGCACGTACGTGGGAACTGAGGACCTGAGTAATATAGT
Source organism: Neofelis nebulosa (assembly GCF_028018385.1). Lineage (NCBI taxonomy): Eukaryota > Metazoa > Chordata > Mammalia > Carnivora > Felidae > Neofelis > Neofelis nebulosa. The sequence continues at coordinate 3,631,049 of NC_080784.1, read as the reverse complement.
GACGGCAGTGAGAACCAGGTTTCTCCGTATTTGCTAAAGGAGTTAGAGACATGGAAATGAGGCAGGCTACTTGGATTTGAATTAGAGGTCTCAGTGCAAACTCATGGTTTTAATATGTATCGATGAAAATACAGATGTAAGCGTGTGTGTGCGTGTGCGTGTGTGTGTGTGTGCGCGCGTATTTCCCACCTCTGTCTTTTGGCAGATGTAAAGCAGCACCCCGGTAGCCAAGAACCCCTCTGGCACCCAATGCTGAGTTTCTGGATACCAACTTAATACTGTTTTTCCCTAGAGGAGCAAATATTCTTGGAGAAATGAAGCCTCATTTTTCAGGGCTCTGGTAGGAAAAAAACATTACACACACACACACACACACACACACACACACACACACAACGAGCTGCTCTGTCTAAAATAGAAATCTATGAGTCCATCCCAATATAAGTAGCTACATGCATAAACGAAATGAATGAAGAAGAACAATTTCCCTCACAGCACGCAAACTAATACATCTGGCTGGAAGGTGGAATGAGAGGATCATCATTTGGCAACTGTTCCAATGATAAGCAATTCAAACTGGAACATCCATGGATGCCAGAACTGCTGGGCCGAATTCTGATGAGAAACGGCGCATTCATGGTCTCGTTGCATCTCCCCGCCTAATTGGTACTCACTCAGAGCAGGAGAGTAGGAACTCCGGAGGGGAGAAGCCCGGCAGATTCCACATTGGCCCAGTGTCAGTGGTGGGGCCTCCGGTAACGGACATGGTATGAACGGGTGTACTGATGGACCCGCTGTCAAAGCAAGCAGACATCCGAGAGCTTGACTCCTCGTGGGGCTGCACCTGCGCTGCTGGAAAGTACCCCCGTCCCGGCCCATCTAACACCAACGTGATGCGCCGAGAGCAGGGTTTGGAGGAACTGCCCCGAAGGAGCCTGTGCAGCCCGAGCACAACAGCCCCCTCGCACCCCCAAGACCGAGTGTGGAGCGGATGAGACAACCAGGCAGGAATACAGTGTCAGCTTTTAACATTCTTGCCAAAAATGCATAGGCCGAGTCGAATAGCAAAGACCATCAGACAGACTCAAGTTGAAAAATATTCCACTCAAAAAACGTGCTTGTGTTTTTGGAAAGTATCGAGTTGTTAAAGGCGTGAAAAGACTAAGAAACTCTTCTGGATGGAAGAAAACGAAGGGAGCCAAAGATTGAATGCGCCCTGCATGATCACGGACAGAATCTTTCTGCTACGAAAGCCAGTATTGGGGGAAGTCAAATGAGATCTGTGGATTGCATGTTTGGAACTACCGTGTCTGTGTTAGTTTTTCCTTGATTTGAGATGTTCTGTTGTAAGGAACACACGCTGAAGTTTTACAAGAAATGGGCCATCACATTTGTAACTTACAAATTGTTTAGAATAAAATAATGTATATACACACATATATAAATTAGTAATAGAGATAAATATAATTATTATGTAGTATAGAAAGATACAGTGGATATGTGGTGTGTTCGTGCTATATTTGCACCTTTTTAATGTTTGTTTATTTATTTTGAAAGAGAGAGAGAAACAGGGAAACAGAGAGTGAGTGGGTGAGGGGCAGAAGAGAGAGAGAGACAATCCCAGGCAGTCTCCACATTGTCAGCACAGAGCTCGACATGGGGCTCGATCCCATGAACCATCAGATCATGACCTGAGCTGAAATCAAGAGTTGGACCCTTGACCAACTGAGCCAGGCATCCTGAATCTTTTTTGAGGTACAAATGATTTGATTTTTTTTTTAATGATTTGAAATTTTTTAACAGGAGCTTTTTAAAAATTTTATATGGAAAAAGGATTATAAATCAGTCTTAACATTTCAATACTTTTAAAAGCATAATCAATATTTAAACTCTTTATTTCTATGGCACTTTAAAAAATATCTATAAGAGAATATTGAACCCGTTTTAAAAGTTTGTTATTGAGTAAAAACAAACAAGAACAAGTAGTTGTTAAAGGTACACATTTTAGGAAAAACAATTGACTTCTTGAATGAATTGAACTTTTTAAAAAAATTTGTTTGAATAGCCATATATATACATATGTATACGTATACATATGTATATATATGGCTTGTGTTCTAAGCCATCTACAATCATTTTTGGAAGCAGGCAGGCTATAAATTATAAATGAATAGAGTAGATCAAAATTCATACCAATTTGTCTGTGCTGAGAGTAGAATCTGTAGGGCTCTAATACCATTTCTCAATTTCCTGTGTTAGGTGTTGCTCTATCTAGGTCACAGTAAAACAATATGATCACAAATATACTGCCTGTGGCAACACTTTTAAAAAACATCTCCCAGGGGCGCCTGGGTGGCGCAGTCGGTTAAGCGTCCGACTTCAGCCAGGTCACGATCTCGCGGTCCGTGAGTTCGAGCCCCGCGTCAGGCTCTGGGCTGATGGCTCGGAGCCTGGAGCCTGTTTCCGATTCTGTGTCTCCCTCTCTCTCTGCCGCTCCCCCGTTCATGCTCTGTCTCTCTCTGTCCCAAAAATAAATAAAAAACGTTGAAAAAAAAAATTTAAAAAAAAAAAAAAAAAACATCTCCCAGCTGGGTTTTGTGTGCTGGGAATAACTTCCTGTTAGTGCAGTCTAGAGAGGCCCCCGTGGGCGCCCCTTCACGGCAGGTGTGGCTTGCCCTCCCTCCAGCTGGGGCCAGGTTCTCCCTGCACGGCACCCTCCCAGGCCTCCCTCGCTAATTGGTACCCGTGTGTCTGGTGTGCCCCCCGAGGCGTCAAGATCCGGCATCTTTTGTAGAGGAGCGAGTGGTTATATTTCATCCTAGAGCTGCAAACAAAGTCATTCAGGCCTTGCTACCATCAGTAATAACACGTAGAGGGAACCTCACTCACACAGCATTGTCACATACGTGGCAATTTATTACTCACATGTAAGGGACTTAATATCGTGTTCATTTTCGGGGCACCCAAGTGGCTTAGTCCATTAAGCATCCAACTTCGGCTCAGGTCATGATCCCGTGGTTTGTGAGCTCGAGCCCCACGTTAGGCTCTGTGCTGACAGCACGGAGCCTGCTTGGGATTCTTACTCTCTTCTTCTCTCTGCCCCTCCCCACTTGTGTTCTCTCTCTCAAAAAATAAACAAATAAACTTAAAATTACATATATCATCTTCATTTTATGGAACTGAAACATATTAAGATGTTTGCAGTGATGAGCTAATTTGTGTCAGGACTCAGGCATGGAAGCAGGTTTTCTGACCACACCGTAACTCAATCAACCAAAGACAAGCAAACCAAAAAGTTGAACAATGTGCAGTAAATACCTGTATGTACAGATTCCTCTCCTGGGCCCTGAAGGCTGTGAAGTAAATTTTGGAAAGTAGAAGTTAGGGTCTCGTCTCCCGAAGACAGCAAATTTGAAAGAACTGAACCAAGCAGGAAGCCCTGCAGAGGAGTATTGTCCTACACGTGAAGGCAGAGAAAAGCTGTGTTGCTACAGACGAGGGTGGCCTGGGTGGTATCTAGAGGAGAGGGTAACTGGGTCGTTGTCTGGTCTTTGGTAGAAGACGCATGGGCGGGAAGCAAGGAAGGGCAGCACTGTTTAAAGGAGTTTGAGTCGGGGCGTCTGGTGGCTCAGTCAGTTGAGCGTCCAGCTCTTGATCTCGGCTCAGGTCGTGATCCCAGGGTCGTGGGATTCAGCACCGTGTTGGGTTCTGCACCGAGCATGGAGCCTGCCTGGGATTCTCTCTGTCTGTCCTTCTGCCATTCTCCCCACTCATGCTTTCTCTCTCTCTAAAATAAATAAATGTAAATAAAAATTAAAAATGCAGCAGAAAAAGTCATCGGTTACCCCAAATTGCAGGTAAAACCAGGCAGACAGTAATGCAGATCCTGTCATGGCACCTGATTTGGTTAGACTAGTTAGATCAATGGTAACATGTCATTCTTTCTGCAAAGATTATCTAAAAATACAAAACTGGTACTTGTTAGGGCAGCACACTTACTAAAATGCTTGTCGTGAAGGACACCGGCTGGTGTGGGAAGTGTTGAATCACTATACTGTACCTATACAGATAACACTGTATGTTGACTCTCCTGGACCTAAAATATTTTAAAGTTGGGAAACCACTAGAAAAAGTACATGAGAACACAAAAATAATACCAGAGAGAGAAGATAGCAAACATCATACACAATGAACACAAATGGGTAAAAATCGGTGTTTTTGGTGGAGGTCTCTTTCTTGTCTTGATGTGGACAGGTCTTGAGTCAGGCCAACAAGTGGGTGCCATGGATGCCTTCCTCCCTCTTCCTCCTAAGTTTCTCTCTGAGGCCTCTTCTCTCTGACCCAAGTCAGCATTATCTACAATAACCAAGATATGGAAGCAGCCCAAGTGTCCATCCATAGATGAATGGATAACATAGATGTACACACACACACACACACACACACACACACACACACACTGGAATACTACTCAGCCATAAAAAGGAGAGGAATCTTGTCATTTGCAGTAACATGGTTGGATCTAGAGGGTATGATGCTAAGTGAAATAAGTCAGTCAGAGAAAGACAAATACCAAATGATTTCACTCACATGTGAAATTTAAGAAACAAAAGAGATGAACAAATAAAAAGAGAAACAAATGAAAACCACTCTTAGATGCAGGGTGATGGTCACCAGAGGGGAGGAGGATATGGAGATAGCTGACATAGATGACAGGGATTGAGAGTCCACTTATCTCGATGAGCACTGAGTGATGTATAGAATTGTTGAACCCCTACATTGTACACTTGAAGCTAATGTGAAAATGTATGTTAGTTACAATTGATTTTTTTAAAGAGGGTAAAATGGGTCAAAAGAAAAGAGAAAGAGTATCATAGGCCTATAATTATGGGAACACCTCCAACAGAAAACATGAGTTGTGAAAGAGAAGAAGCTAGAAATGTAGACATTGGTTAGATCATGCAGGGTCTTAGGTCAAATCAAGGAAGCTGAAATTCCATCCTAAGATCATCAAAAATCCATGAGAATTTCCATATGAAATAATCATATGTCCGTTAAAAAAAGAAAGCTTTCCGACTCCTGGGTGGAGAAATGAATTGGTTGAGGGCAACAGGAGATTCAGAAAACAGGTCGGGAGAGCGTTGCATTCATCGTACTCACTGGTGGCTGGCCCTGGGGTGATGGCGGTGAAGGGGGAGGGTCTGAGGAGGCTGGCCAGAGGGGGCCTGTTGGCAGATGGCAGGGCGGGGTCGCAGAGAGAAGGAAGCCTGTGACGGGCCATGAGCAGATGCTAACTGCTTGTTGACTGACATGGGGACACAGGAGGTTGGCAGGTTTTACAGGCATAGATTATGAGTTAGGTTTGCACACTCCACCCGCAAAGGGCCTTTGGATACCTGGAGAGGTGAGGGCAGCGGGAGTCTGTACCTGGCTTGTGGACAGAAAGCTGGTGGAGGAAACGGGATCATGGAAACAGAGAGAAGGATGCTGGAGAATCTTACCTCTGCAGTAACGTTCATCTGTCTTGGATAATTATGGACTCATTTCCTTATTCCATCATTTAAAACAGCGTTTCCTTCTTTCCACAGCAGGGTTCTGTCCAGTGCGGCTTGTTGTAGTAATTTGCTTGTGCCGTGATGAGGTTCACCCTCATCTTGAAGCACGTGCATGTCAAGACAAGGGGATTTAAACTCGCTTATCATTTCCCATATTTAGTACATCCTCCCAGAATACTTTACACTTCTGATTGAGGAGCATTTTCCTTGTCCTCAGCCCCCTCCAGTGTCCATTTCTCTATCACCCTTGTCCCTGCCATCGATACCTCTCCTGCTGACTTTTTGTTTGTCACAACACAAGTCAATACATTTTAAGGAAAGCAAGCATCATGTCCTACACCTGTATTTTCCTCTTCACTCATGCTCAGTTGGAATTGTTTGCAGATCTCAGTGGGAACATTCTTCAGTTTGGATCCCCTAAGGATGGAAAAGAGAATGTGTAGTCAAAAGGAGCATTTTATCAGTATTTCAGATCAGTCCACCCAGGCTAACTGCTCCCCCAACCTCCATAAGACTTGCTCTTTTGAGGTTTTTAAAATATTTTTTTAAGTTTATTTATTTATTTTGAGAGAGAGAGAGAGAAAGACAGAGAAAGAAAGAAGTGGGGAGGGACAGAGAGAGAGGGAGAGAGAGAGAATCCCAAGCAGGTTCTGCACTCTCAGCGCAGAGCCCGATGCGGGGCTCGAACTCACAAACCATGAGCTCATGACCTGAGCAGAAACCAAGAGTCAGGTGCTTAACCGACTGAGCCACCCAGATGCCCCTCATTTGAGTTTTTCCCTCTTTGTTCAAGTCAAAACAAAACAAACAGACAAATAAAATGATTGTGTTGTTAAAAGAATGGCACTTGAAAAGCCAGTGCACCAGTGCCTGGTAGAACGTAAGAATTTGTGTGTTCATGCCCTGATACGTTAGAGAGACGTCACATCAGCTTGAGGGGGGCAGAGAGATGTGCAACTTTTTGCTGTACTCGCACAAGAGAAAGGCGCCAAAGGACAGAAGCATCAAAGCCCGTACTCAGATTCGGTAGGTTGCGATCAGACAGACCGCAGGGCTTTGTAAAACTGAACAGATAAACCCGTATATTTTTTCTAGAGGAAAGTGAATGCATTTGTGATGTTAAAGTCCCCCACCTGTTTCTTTCAGGAACCACGGTCCCAGCTCTTCTGAACAGCACGTCCAATCAGCTCTGTCTCCACTTCCAGTCTGACATTAGCGTGGCAGCCGCGGGCTTTCACCTGGAGTACAAAAGTAAGGTCCCCTCTTTCTGCATCCGGCTTCCGCTGTTATATCGAGTCATGTTCTGAAAGGAAAAACAAATCCGTGCCCTCATTACATAGTAAAATATCCTCGTCCCAAAACGACTCTCCAAGTTGCATGAAATTGGGTCATACAAAATCTGTCCCCATGAAATACATAGTATAAAGAGCAAACTAATGAGGAAATGTCAGTTAGTATCTGGAATCGTTGGATAAATGAAGTTCGTGTCTGGAAAAATTGTTCAGAAGCACAAAAAGTAACCGTGTGTGCTATTCCTGGTTTTCTTGTGAGTGGTGTTTATATTAGCGTCCAGAAACCCAGAGAGTCATCATTTGCAAGCCGATTATGGTCACAAGGCCTCCAAGGTGGGTGGCACAGGGCTATCACAGAGCCTCGCTGCACGCTGCCCGCTTCGTGTATTACTCATTTTAATTGGAAGAACGTGTCGCGAAGGAGACGCTAACCTTTTAAAAATGAATGTGAAAAGTGAGTTAATAGTCTGATAAATGGGTTGACAAAGGTCAGATTCACAAATCTTCTTTGGCGTTTGATGACGCAGGTAAACCTTGTAAAAACGAAGTAAGAGTTTCCAATGAGAGTCAGGTTTATTTTAGGACGTGTTTTCAAGCGCTAAAAATGCTTGATGTCGATATCCATCTCCTTTAATAAGTGCTTGCAAATAAGCAAATACACGCATGGCTTTAATAAGTGATCTTTTGAATGGAGATAAACAGTTCGCCGAGACGAAAATGCATGCGTGTTTTTGAAAGGCCAGATTTCCAGCTGATGATAAATATTCCGGACCAGACACAAACCACAGGGCTGTTTCCCGTTTCGGTTAAATTTCCCTACTTATTACAGGCATTTGTATGCAAGTTTATTCCAATTTATTTGAATAGGTCTACTTTGGTGACAGTGTAAAAGGATGCTGTGGGTGTTATTTACGTAGGAAATGTCTGGAAAAAATCTGCCACTCTGATGCATTTCGTGAACATCTGTAGATAGGAAACTCTCAACCTCATTTATGATAGCGCTAATAAATTTGCTAATACTTTCAGCAGTGTTAGAACTGATGAATGTTCTTATTTCTTTCTTCCAAACTTATGTTGTGGCTTCAGGCTTTTCACTTACTTCTCATAAAGAGAGGTGCTAGTAAAATGATTCGTCTGCAGTTACGAGTACGTACGATTACAGCTTCAACGATATAATTGTCTGCCTTTCACTCTATTTCCCGCCCATGCACTTCGTTAGAAGAGGAACATCAAGATCTTTCTCACCGAAATGCATCGTATTTACAAATCCGCAGCCTTGCTTAATTACTTAATGTGCTTATATTTTAGTTGGCCAAACATAATGCTACAGTCCTGTTGGTTAAGATTCGCTGGGAGTGGCTGTTTTTCGATGCCAGTACCATTCTGATACCACCTGTGTCGTTCATGTGTTCCCTTAGCCTCTGTGTATCTACAGGCGCTCGTTTCTCTGTTCTCATCCTACGTGCAGAGTTTAAAATGTGGGTTATGTAACGTGTTCATAGAATTAACCTTAAGAAGGTCAACAGCAAACAGTATAGGGACCGTGGAAATAAACTGCCCGGAGATTGTCTGATACTTTTAATCTCTTGACTTATTTTTGCATCTACCTGAAAATAGGTACCGCCTGTCCACAAGCCTCTAAATCCAGATTTGTTCCTAAAATTGATATCCGTGAGATCATAGTAAAAACAACAAAAGCCCCCGCCCTATGCCGGGTCTAAACATGTCGCAGCTCCTTCCTGCTTTGTCCTCAGAAAGCCCTCTTTTTGAGGTACGCCCGGTTTTTACAGGAGAAAGGACACAAGACAGTGTCTTCAGCCTGCACAGGCTCTAGCCACCCTGCTTGTGACCCACGGAATGTCCAGAGACCCTTCGTCACGAAGGCGCTTTACCAAAGGCAGGAGCAGCGCCTGCACTGTTGCGTTTGACGAACAGGGACACCGAGGGTCACGAGTAGTTGGGGGACACGCGGAAGGGAAGGAAGCCTGCAGGTCGGTGTTGGAGATGCGGCTTGTCTGGCACTGAAACCAGAGCTGTGATCGCTGATCCGCACCTGCTTCTCCGTGAAGACTTTCAGTTTCTCATCCAGAAGTGAGCGCCTGGCCCCGGTAGTGATAATGGGCCATCTTTCCGGATGAGCACTGATAGGAATTTCCCCAACAGAAAACAAACATTTTTATCTGAGGGGATGAAGCATAAAATTTTAATGACTGAGAAAGCAATTCCAGGAAGGTCTGATCAGATACGGGTGATCTGGGTTCTCTTGTGGGGTCCGAGCGGAAGCTCAAAAGATCGGCACAATTGAGCGCGCCACGTTCTGGAAGCCAGACGTCCTTCTTTTAATTTTTTCAGCAATTATTTATTTATTTTGACAGAGGCAGAGATGGCGTGAATGGGGGAGGGGCAGAGAGAGAAGGACAGCCTACCCCAGGCAGGTTCCACACTGTCCCCACAGAGCCTGATGCGGGGCTTGAACCACGAACCGTGAGGTCAGGACCTGAACCGAAATCAAGAGTCAGACACTCAACTGACTGAGCCACCCAGGCACCCCCGTCCTTCTTTTATTTTATCTATCTGGGTAGGAAGTTTGACACGGCTACACAGAGGGACACGGTTGTCACCCTTGCTCTGGGCTCTTTTCTTCAGAAAAACTACCAGAACAGAACAAAACAAATAAGCAAATACCATGGAACCTTAAAGATGTACGTAGGCAATGATGATGCTGGGTTACCCTGGAAATTATGAAATCTGAGCCGAGGGTACGTAGCATGAACCTGCCACTGGGGAACAGTCTGGTGGTAGCCATTCTAGAACTCGGCCGGAAAGAGCAGAGAAGGTTGGATATATATGAACATAAGCGTGTCTATTGACATACATGATATGTGCCATATACAGCAATACACCGGGGTTGGTTGACTTCACTGGAATTGGTGGGAGGAGAGCTAATAAGGTTGAAGCCATGCGCCCTGCCGGAGTGTTTGTCTTTGTCTTATTTGAAATAAGGAAGGGCACACCCCCCTGTGTCTGGGTCCCTGAGCTATTTGAGCCCCTTCCAGACCTTTGGCAGTTTGCCAAGAGGATGGCCTGAGTGTTTCATTCTTTCCCATGCGTGTTTGTCCTGTATTTGTCACAGAGGCAGCTTCATGTCCTGGATCTCCTGGAACAGGCTGTTCTTTGGACTTGCTGCCACCTGGGTACCTGCTACCTCGTCCCTTGGACGAGTTCAAGAAAAGTTAGGACCTCGCAGTTTAGATTTTTCTCGTTGTTAAAGTGAAAATAGTGTCTTATTTTTTCAGATTTCTATATCCTGTGTGGGAGTGGAAATCCTTTTGTGGGTTTCCCCTTGTCCAAAGATAAATATATAAATACCAAAGTTATTCTTTTAGGTTAACCAGGGACAAGCTTTTCTTGAATGCTCTTTTATACAATTTTTTTTTAAAGTGGGCTCCACACCCAACATGGAGCTTGAACTCACGACCCTGAGATCAAGAATTCCATGCTGTACTGGCTGAGCCAGCCAGGCACCCCTTGAAATGCTCATTTTGGAAAAAAGATGGTCTATCTATGTCTATCATCCATGTAACACGTACATAATTGTAACACAGTAATATAGGATTTTCATCATAACTGTGAAAATTTTACAAATACTTACAGATAAGTTATAGAATTAAATTTGATAATATGTTTATATTACAGATACATCATTAGCAGAATAAGTCCATCTAATCTAGAGCTATTCCCCATTTAGAAATTTTTGAATAGAAACTATTCTGATTTTTACATATACCCGTGCTTATTTAATAATCATACTTTCCACGATTAAAACCTTCTCTTTTAAATTACACCATTATTCGGGTGTACCTGATACATAGTTCTGCCTCGCTAAGTTGGAAGATATTTAACCTCAATTCTGCAGCAAACCTTACAACACCCCGTTGAATACATCTGTCCTGAGTTAGCGTGACGAAGCCATGAGTGAATTTTACCTCCAGCACAAGGCTGCTGCAATTATGCAAGCCCCTTTGGTGCTAATGCATGGCACTTGGTGAAAACAGCACCAAAATCATTGCGTACGTAGGAACTTTTTTATTTCAGCATTTTTATCATGAGTTTTTGTTTGTTTGATTGTTTGTTTTTTTTTTTTATTTCCTGTCAACGTTCACTACTGGGAAACCCAGTGGAGCTAGTATAATATTTCTGGAGTCTCTAAGATACAACATTTGGCCCCTGGAATGCGAGTAAGACAGAGAAGCTATGGTGCACTATAGACTTCACACATCTTATAATACATCACGGGAGCCATTCTTTAGTTTTTGGGGTTTTTTTCTTTTTTTTTTTTTTTAAACATTCATTTATTTATTTTGAGAGAGACAGACAGAGAGGGCCAACAAGCAAAGAAGGGGCAGAGAGAGAGAGAAAAGAGAGAGATTCCCAGGCTCAACAAAGAGCCCAACATGGGCCTGGAATTCACGAACAGTGAAATCATGAGCGAGCTGAAATCAAGAGTGGGACGCTTAACCGACTGATCCACCCAGGCGCCCTGCGGTGCCCCCGTTCTTGAAATAGTAGCCCAGCTATGAACACGGCCCGATGTGAAGGCCATTGTCCCATGTCTAGGGATCTGGCCACAGACAGAGAAGACTATACTGGTGGATCAGAACCAGGAACATACAAGCTATGACAATGACAGCATCACATGAAAGGATAGGGGAGAATAAGACAAAAATATTGCAGTAATTAGTACATTTAGAATATATTTATTCTGAAACCGGTTGGAGTTTGAATCAGTGGTGTGTAGTTATCATGAGGAAGAAAAGGAAAATTGGTAGAGAAGAAAATATAGTGAGTCTCACTGTTTGAATTGCATGTTAACTCCTTTACAAGGGAGGGTTAGCTGGAGGTTTGTTATTTGTCACGTTTTAGCAGTGTGTTTATTGTCATTAGTTGAAGTGATTATCTACTGTTATAAAATATTTGTAACATATTTTACTATTGATTTGATTTTGACATCAGTGTTTTTTAAACATTCATTTGTCTAGAGCGCTCTGTGATACAGTGTTATTATTTCGAGTGCAACCAGTTCAGAACTGATAGCTCACTAAGTCCTTCTCACATGTATTTATATAATCGGTTGTTAAGCATACAGTGAAAACAAGATTACAGATCATCAATGTATAAGACCTCATCAAAAGGTATGTAGTCAGACAAAAAGATAAGATTGTCTAATTTCCTTTTAAAATGACCAGTTTTCCAAATATTTGATTCAGCGAAACAAAGGAGGAAGGTATAAATGTACTGGACACATAGAATAAAAGAAATGACATCATTCAGCATTAAATGTAGCTTTGAATTTGTGGGAATACAAGCAAAAAGGAAATAGATGTTATTTACATCATTTTCTTTTCAAAAAGGAAAATGTAGTAGTTAATTAAAAGAGATGATTTCCTTTGTTCTGTATTCTAAAAGGTACTTACAATTTCCAAAGGAAGTTGTCTTCAAAACGCAGAAATGAACTTTGCATGACGGTCGTGTATCAATTTTTTTACATAATGTGGAGAATATAATACAGTTAGCCGCATTAATTTCCTTCCTGCTTGTGTTCATTGATTCAGTAGGTACCATATTTTATTTCCTTTGTGTACTCATTTCAAAACAGGAATTCAGAACGAACTATCTAGATAAAGATTGAATTCTGGAAAATGCACTGAGCTTTTTGAAATCAAAAGTACTAAATATTTTTAGTAGGATGTTATCACAATCGAATATTGACAACTTTGATTCGATTACAATGATTACAATGATCTTTATAAATACCTGCAAATTATTAATGAATGTTTCAATGGCACTTTAGTATTACATTAATACTAATAAGGTTTCTCAGCTTGAATGCTGGGCATGAATAAAATCACAGGGGATGAGAAATTAAACAAGAATGAGCTTCAATCTAACTGTCACTGTTGTTTACAGAGATTTCACTCTGTGTACTCAGAGATTAAAGCTCACTGCTTCCCACCTAGTGAACATCTCGTAAACCAGTACTCATTCAAAGGTATAGTGAAGTTATCTTCTTAATCACTTCATGGTAAGCCCCTTTTTGTGTTTATTTATATACTAAAAATCCATAAGATTTTTTTCTAAATGTTCTTTCCAAGAATCGCCTCTATTAACTTCCAGTTTGGCAAACAAAGAATGTCTCCCTTAATCCTTTAAAAATCGGTTCAAGTCACATCAACTGATAATTATTCATGTCTTCCTAGTTTTCTATCAAGTTCTAACTCTACCGAGGACCACAGAAGTTTTTAAAGTTGATCCTTGAACAGTGTGAGGGTTAAGGGGTGCCAAACCCCCAGTCATCGAAACTCTGCGTGTAACTTGTGACCCACCAAAACTGAACGACTAATAGCCTGCTGTTGACCAGAAGCCTTACCGATGACGTAAACAAGTCAGTTAACTCATGGTTTGCATGTTATATGTCTTATATACCATCCTGTTACAATAAAGTAAGCTAGGCAACAGAAAACATTCTTTAAAAACTCACCTAGAAGCAAATATAGCACTGAACGAAAGTTTCTCTATAGTCTTTGGAATTTTAGGCATTAAGTTTGTGAATGGGCAAGAGTGCGATGTATAGAACTGAGGACTTATCTTAAAATTGCACCTGTGGAGTCCTACTGCTCCCACACTTATTTAAGAGGTGGGTCCTGGCCTAACGTGTATTTGTCAGCTGGCCTTCTGGATGCTGCTCGGGGGAATCGTCAAGCATTAAATCAATCATGCTGCTACTCAGGCCGCTCGTGACTCAGAATTGAAAACGAGTCTGGTTTCAAATGAACTGTTGTCGTTTGATGCATCTGCCCCTGTGAGTCATTTGAGGCTACTTTTGTGTTTGGTTGTTCTCTACGTGGAGTGGCTTTCACAGAACGTGCACGTTTTGCCTTCATTCCACCCCTGAGTGATAGTCGTTCCTCCCTCCTCGCTCATTCGTGCTCCAGCTCAAGTAATGTGTGGGCATCCCTGCATTCATCATGAATTATCCGAACGTCTCTCATATACGGCATGCTCTGGGCTCTGTGGACAGAGTCATGACAAGACAAGCGGACGTGGTCTCTGCTCACATAGAATCTAAATTCTAGTGGGGGGCATAACAAACGAGAAAACCTAGCGTGTCCGTGACGGTTACAGATTGTGCAGACTGCCTTGGAGAAAGTAGACAGAGCTCTGACATGCAGGATGACTGCTGTGCTCTGTTTTAGCTAGAAAATACGTTTTGAAGGAAGGGTGGAAGAACAGTAGTCAGTCACAAAAACACTTAGGGGAAAGCATTAGAGTCCAAAGAAACTATGGTCACAGCGAGCCCAGGTGGAAGCGTGTCTAGCACACACATGAAAGTGAAGAGAACAAGAGTCTAGAGTAGAGGGAGCAGTGTGAACAGTAAGAAGAGAGGTAGAAATAAGGCCCAAGGGTGAGCAAGGGGGAGAACCACAGTGCCTTGTAGCGCGGACTTCGTCGTAAGGGCGATCGGAAGTCGTTGAAAGGGTTCCATCGGGCAAGTGGTATCATCTGGTGTGTCCTTCACACAGATTAAGCTACTGAGTAGAGACAGGCGGTGTGGGGCCGTGGCAATAACAGAGGGTCATCTGTATTGGGTAGGCCCTTTGCAGTCACCAGGAGGGGTGACGTGGCTCCGAGGAGGAGGGGATATGTGGAGAGACAAGGATTTGACACGCAGATGGCGGGTAGACCAGATGGTATCCCGGACGGACATTGAGAGTGAGGATAAAGTGGAAGTCAGAAGGCCCTAGAGTTTGTTTTGAAGGATGTATCTGAATTGAGCGCTGTTTGCCAGGATGGCGTGACGTAAAATCCTGACTTCTCCAGAGTCAGTCACAGCATGCCGCACATACTCAGAGTTCTGAAATTATATCTGGTTGTTTTCGTGTGATTAAGTAATAGAGAAATAGAAGGGATTTTTATTTAAATTTAATTTTCACAACTACCCAAAGTATTTTGTTGGTTTCTACTAATCTTATGATTAAAATACTTAAAAAGTTGTGGAGTGAGGAAGTTCGCTAATGAAAGCCACTCGGTCCTTCAACTCTTCTTTTGTCTTTGTTCCGTCGTGGGTTAGTCGCTGGTGCTATTGACTCTTTTGTCTGAACGCCTGTTGTAAATGCTGCACCACGTATTTTATGGTGATGGTTTTCTCTTTATCGCTAAGTATTATATTGTGGGCTTGCACATTAATGGTGGACAAACACGATTGGAATATCTGCTGGTTCTAGACTGCCATGAGAATCTACACATTACTGAGAATGGCAGGGAACTGGGTTTTCTTTTCACTGCCACCCTTCTTGTGATCTTGTAGCTCGGTTTGCTTTGCAGTGAGCTCACTTTCATTGCATCCTAGCCTGTTTGAGTCCGCGAGTACTCTGGAAAAGCAGAATTGTTGAGCCACTGCGTTTCTGAGTCCAACTCTAGAAAAATAATGTGGGAAATATTTATTAGATGTCAAGCTGTCATTATCTATACACATACAGATCCTCTATGCCCGTGTAATGGGTAAATCTAAAGATTTTGTCCTTCTAGAACAGACACTTCAAGAGAGTCCCACAGGCAAAAGTATACTGCTTTATTGACAAGTTGTGGTCACTCGAAAATTATTATTCTGTGTTTTTAATCATCCCATTGGCTTCAGGATCTTCTTACTAGCTTAAAACTCGTGATATTATTTTATCAAATTCATCCCTTGGGTGTTACAAGTTGAAAGAATATTCTACTGCCGGTCTTACAGATCTTCCACGGTAATTAGCTAGGGAATAAAGATGCCATAATTTGAATAAGTAATTACGGGTGACTCGGTGACTTAGCCAACCACCGGCTAATCTTTTATGAGATGCTCAGTCCTATCAGATGGTCTAGATCAAGGCTCTAGATGCAGGGGAGCGGAGTTCAGTCACGTAGGTGATCGAAGAAAAGTTCTGAGTGTCAGAAGGGGAAGCAGTTTTAGAAGGGGGGGTGACACATGGCTGTTTCCCACTCCCCAAACTATGAGTCTCCCTCCACCTGTTCATCAGAGTTGTCTATGTTCTGTGTCCCATTTCATAAGTAAAACTGAAGTGCAAACGCCCTTTCCTAGCAGGCTCTCATCAGATCTACTGCTCTGTACCAGATATGTGATCGGCAAGAAAGCCTTTCAGGGCATGTTCTCCTTAGGTCCCTGGTGGGTTTTTTTCATTTAAAAACATGCGTTCCCCTAAATCTTGACATTCCCCTGATTCTTAACACTGGACTACGGCCACAGTGTTCCACTGGTCCTGTTTCGGCCCCTTTCCAACCCAGTGCCACACTGGGATTTATCCCTCCATGCCTCCTTGATCCTAGCTTTCGTCACCTGCCAGAAATCCTTCAGGGGCTCAACAGTGTGTCCCTTGCTTCTTATGGCATCTCTGTCCAACGTCTCAATGGGTTTTATCAGTTTCCCCTCAAGCCATTTAATTTGGTCAGACACTGTCCACCACACTGTGTACGTTTTCATTTTCAAACGAGTGCTCCTGTGTCCTCCTCACCAACGACCCCTCCCCCACGTGTCTCTGCCTTTCAGAGTCCCACCTGTGCTTCTAGAACCACTCAGCCTGTCCCAGCCATGAAGCCTGCCTGTACTATGTCAACCCATAGTCACTGCTTTGACCTCTGTTTGTATTAGCATTGATTATCCACACGCTTCAATTACAACACATTTTTCCCCTTAGTACTGTTTTCTATGGCCTCTAAGCCCAATTAAACTGCTAGTTGTATGGGATTCTGGGAAATATGGCCCTTCTTCCACACCTCCTTTCTTTAATCTCTGTACAGAACTTAGTAAATTGTGTTGATGCACTTGTTTTCACGTGATTTAATTATTAGGTGATAATGTCCAATTAGGGGGGAGAAATTTCAAAGAGACAAGGGGGTAGGTCTGTGATCTTGTTTTTGATTGTCCATTTTTTTAAATATAAATTGTATAATTCCCTATTGTATGTGAACTTTTTTTATCTTTACGTATTTATGAAGCGTTTTGTATTTTCTACAGATGCATGTGATGCATAGATTTGTTTACAAAATTATACTAAGACTCTGCTAGTTCTTGGAGATGTATGGTCACCCATTGTAAGGAGCTCGTTCTAAGCAGTGAGAGGGATGTAAACAAGGAGATTGAAATGCCCTATGATCCGTGCTGTGGTCTGTGTTGTGGTTCCGTGTTGTGGTAGGGTTAGGTACAACCTAGGGGGCCGTGTTCATGCTGTCTCATGTGTCTGACTCTAGACCTGACGTTCTTATCCCACCTCTGCTGATTTTTTATTGTGGTAAAAAAACACGTTAACGTTAAACTCAACAGTCCTAACCATTTATGAGCGTGTGGTCCAGAAGCGTTAAATATATTCACGTTGTTGTGCAACGGATCTCTAAAACTGTTTCATCTTGCAGATCTGTATGCCATTGAACAATATCGCTCCTTCTCCCCTCCCTCCAGCCCACGGAAACCCATTTTCTCCCTTCTGTTTCTCTGATTTTGACTATTTTAGAGATCGTGGAATCATACACTGTTTGTCCTTTTGTGATCAGCTTATTTCACTTGGCATAATGTTCTCAAGGTTCATCCATATTTTAGTCTGTGACAGGATTTCCCTTTTTTAAGGCTAAATGATACTCCATTGTGTATATATACCACACTTTCTTCTTTCAGTGGACATTTGGATTACTTCCACCTTTTGGATGTTGTGAATAATGCTCTGAGTGCGCAAATATTTCTTTGAGTTTTTGCTTTGAATTCTTTTGGATATATACCCAAAAGTGGGATTGTTGGATCATAGATCAGTTTTTGTTTTCATTTATCCAGATATGTTCTGAATTCTCTTGTTATTTGGTCTTTGACCTATTGGTTGAGTTTAAGATGCATTGTTTAATTTCCACAAAATGTTTTTTTTTTTCTGTTTTCTCTTTGCAGTTGATTTCTAGTTTCATTCTATTAAGGTTAGAGAAGATACTTTGTATGATTTCAATCTTCTTAAATCAGTTTAGGTTTGTTTTGTGACCTGGGGCACCTGGGTGGCTCAGTTGATTGAATGTCTGACTTTGGCTTAGGTCATGATCTCACAGTTTGTGAGTTTGAGCCCCGCATCAGGCTCTGTGCTGACAGCTCAGAGCCTGGAGCCTGCTTCCGATTCTGTGTCTCTTTCTGTCTCTGCCCCCCCCCCCCCCCCACACCTTGCTTGCTCTCTCTCTCTGTCTCTCTCTCAAAAAAAAAAAAAAAAAAAAGAATAAACATTAAAAAAAAAAAAAAAAAAGGTTTGTTTTGTGACCTAACACATGGTCTGTCTTGGAGAATGTTTCATATGTGCTTGAGAAGGATGTGCATTCTGCTTTTTTGGGTAGAGTATTATGTAAATATCTGTTAGGCCCAGTTGGTGTTTAGTGTTGTTTGAGTCCTTCCTTACTGAACGTCTGCCTGGTGCTTCTGTCCCTAACTTAAAATGGGGTATTGAAGGTTCTCAGTATTTTCGTGCTGTGGCTATTTCTCTCTCCACTTCTGTCAACGTTTGCTTCATATATTTGGGAATCCTAATTTTGGTCACATCTGTATTAATAATTGTACCTTCCTGGTCAGTTGATCCTTTTCTCATCACACAATGTCCATCTTTGTCTCTGGTGGCAGTTTCACCTTAAAGGCTGTTTTATCTTTGTAAGTGTAGCCACTCCTGATCTTGTTAGTTTCTTACTTTTATGAAATATCTTTTACATCATTTCATTTTAAGTCTATGTGTATCCTTAGATCTAAAGTGAGTGTCTTGTAGGCAGCATATGATCGGATCTTATTTATTTTTTATCCATTTTGCCAATCTGCGTCTTTTACTTGGTGTATTTAATTCATTTACATTTAAAGTAATCACTGATGAGGAAGGACTTGCTATTGCCATTTTATTCATCTGTTTTCTGTATGTCTTACAGTTTTTTTGCCCTTCTTTTCCTCTATTGCTGATTTTTGTGTTCTGTTGTACTTTTGTAGTGATATGCTATAATTTATTTCTCATTTCACTTTGTGTGTATAATGTAGTTATTTTCTTTAATGATACCATTGCAATTACATGAGGCTTCTTAAAATTGCAATAATATATTTTATGATAATTTTTATCACATATAAAATTCTACTTTATATCTGTTCTACTTTATATCTCCTCTTTATTGATGACACAAATTACCCTTTTATATTGCATATCCATTAACATAAATTTGCATTTCTTTGGGGGCAGATCTAGTGGTGATGAACTCCCTCAGTTTTTATCTGGAAATGTCTTAATTTCTTCTTCATCTCTGAAGGGCAGTTTTGCTGGATATAGTATTCTTGGTTATCAGTTTTGGGTTTTTTGTTTGTTTGTTTGTGTTTTGTCTTTCAGCATTTTAAATATGCCATCTGAATCCATTTAACCTGCAAGGTTTCTGATGAATAAAATCCACTGGAAGTCTGATAGAAACTTCCTTGAACCTTACAGTTTTCTTTTCTCTTGCAGTTTACAAGAGAAAAAAAATGTTTTCTCATTATCTTCTTGTTGTGATAATTTGATTACGGTATGTCTCAATGTAGGTTTCTTTAGATTTAACCTGGTTAGAGTTCCTTAAACTTATTTAATTGGTATGCCCGTTTCTTTCCTCAGATTTGGACAGTTTTCAGCCATTATGTCTTCAAATAGACTTTCTGCCTTCTTTTCTCTTGTTTTCTTCCTTCTGGGATTCCCATAATACACATAGAGTTCTTTTTGATGGTTTTCTATAATTCCATTAAACTGTATTCATTTTTCTGCCTTTTATTCTCCTCTGACTTGACAATTTCAAATGACCTGTCTTCTTCAAGGTTGCTGTTTCTTTCTTGTGCTTGAGTAAGTCTAACGTTGATCCTCTCTAATGGATTTGTCAGTTCAGTTCTTGTATTCTTTAGCTCACAGTTTCTGTTTGGTCTTTCTTCATGTTGTTGTTGTTGTTGTTGTTGTTGTTGATATTTTTATTTTGTTCATATATCCCTTTCTTGATTGAGTTGAGTAGTTTATCTGTGTTCTCTTGTAATTTGTTGAGCAGTCTAATGACCATTATTTTGAATTCTTTGCCTGGTAATTCACGTCTCCATTTCTGTATGGTGGGTTTCTAGAGATTTCATTTGACCCTTTAATTTGACCATTTTCTTATTTCTTCATATGTTGTTTCATCTTCTGTTGCAATTTTGTTTTACCTTCTGTTCAGCCACATTTCTCTGTCTCTGCAATTTAGTTTTGTAGAGGGTGGACTGTCGCCTGTTGGCCCAACTAGAGATTCTGAGTGCTCCAGCCTCTTCTTAGGATGTGTGCTCTTGGGTCTTGCGCATGTAATCTCCTGACAGGAGACGTTTGCTGGCTGCTAATCAGGAGCTTCCCCTAGATGTGTCTCTTACCATGGCTGCTTGCAACTTGAGCCCCCACCCCCAACCCCGCTGCCCCTTCCTCCTGGCTATGGTACTACAAATTCTGGCGTGAACCAGTCCACATTATTGCCTTTGTTCTGAGGTACTGACTTCGTATTTGTTCCTATCAACCCTTAGATTCAAGGAAGAGAGAAACCAGTCCCTCAGGCAGCTCTCTAAAAGTCAGAACATTGGGTATATGTTCCACTGTCATCTTCCCATCCACAAGGAGACCTCGGAAGTTGGGACTTTCCTTCCAGTAGTGCCCACTGTGTCATGGAGAGAGTCTCTGGCCATGAGCTTTTCCACCAGCTTCAGTGCAGTTTGCTTTGTGCTTCTCCAGGGTTCAGGACCCTTTTAAATGGTTTCTAAATTTCCTAAGGGGGAGTTTGTCTGTATTGGTGTTAAGTTGGTGTCTCCAAGGGGGAAGGAAGCCCTGGGGTTTCCTACTTTGCCATCTTGCCGACATTACTCCTAGAATTGATGTATTTTTTAAAAAATATGAGTTAAATTGTTGAAGGACTAGTTAAATTAATTCACATTATTCAAGAGCAGAGAATTTTAAAAAATATGTATATATGTTTATATATTTATACCTTTGCTTTACTACTGTGCTAGCAATTTCTTAATCTGCTAACAAATAATATGTGTGGCCTGAATGCACACTGTTGCAGTTTTTTCTTTTCTTTTGTTTCTGAGGTATAGTTACAGTTGAGGTTCTGACATTGTGCTCATCAAATGTTATGTAAAATCCAACATGTTAAATTATTTCATACTTTGTCATATCATTAGTATAATTTATCTGCATAGTCTTCTGACCATACAGGTATTTTATTCTGTAAGAATGTTCGTATTAGTCTGCAATGTTTCCTCAAGCCTATATACTAAATATCACAAATGTCTGTTTACAATGATCAAATATCTATATGAAAGTGTTTAGTATTACACCTTAAGCAAATTGTGGGAGACTATTATTGATCATGGGTCAGTAACATCTTTTTGTAAAGGGCCAGAGAAAATATATTCAGCTGGAGGGCTAATGAAAGGAGTTACTACAGCAAGAAATAAACATGACCAGATTTGGCTCAAAGAACATTGCTCAATGTTATAAAACATCATGCCAAAAGAAAAGTATGAAAATTATGGGGGTAAAATTATGGGTGTAAAAATACTTCTTTTTTCTTAAATAAAGTTCCTTGATTCAGTCAGTTAATCTGATGATTTGGCCTATTGAATAATATGAATCTCAATGAAATCTGAATATTTTATATTTGCCTACTTCAATGAAAAGCAAAAACATGCAAAAACGCATGCATTAAGTATTCCTATGTATACATATAGTCACAGGTATTAAATGTCCACATTTTATTTGATACGTATTTCCACTAGTCTAACTGATACATAAATTAAACAATCCAAGATGGTTTTTATTGCCATTGTTATCATTTTAAAGCTATAATTGACCTTTTACTCAGAAACCCTGGAAACACCAATAAATACCATTATATTTATTTTTGTGTAATTGAGGTTAAGTTCAAGGGTTAGGTTTGACATTTAAAAATTTCAACTACACGTAATATTCTGAGTTTTCTGAACTCTATGTGCATCTAGTAAGTTTTCAAGTGGGAAAACAGTTTCTCTAATTCGTAATAAGTATCTCTGTGGCAAAGAGGACGGAACTTTTTTCAGTTCTAGCTTACGTGCCCGTTCTGCTCATGAAACAAGCATAGAAAGTCAGCCACGTGCACGTAGCTGAGGACCTTCTCCAAGACAGGATGTTTCTCTTTTCACTGTGGGTGAGAGGCGTGTTTAGCAATATGTCACTTGGGGCAGGTAATCTGTTCGCTGCTGTTTATTGGAGACATAGGGAGACATAGGTAGAGTACGATCTATTTCATAGCGTTTGTTCTTTATTAATGGAAAATACGAGAACACGTTGTTTAGCAGCCAAGATAGTTTTTAGCTAATACCTGTGATCATTTTGCCACAGTGTATTATCCTTTTATCCATTTATTAATTCAGTCAATGTGTGTATGCTTATTCCAGTCCATGCACTAGATGCATTCTGTGTGCAGACGTCTTAGTCAGGTCTGGCTGCTGTGACAAAACACCACAGACCGGGGGGCTGAAACAACAGACATTTATTTCTCACTGATCTGGAAGATGGGAAGTCCAAGATCAAGATGCTGGCAGGTTCGGTTCCTGGTGGCGATCTGCTTCCTGGCTCGTAACCAGCCACCTTCTCAGTGTGTGCTCACCTGGCCTTTCCTGGGTGCACACGTCCGGAGAGAGGTGTCTCTTACCCTTCTCATAAAAGCCTTAATCCCATCGGGAGAGGCTCACCCGCGTGAATTCATGTAAACCTAATTATCTCTCAAAGACCTCACTTCCAGACACCATCACGTTGGGGATTAGAGCTTCAGCAAACGCATCTGCGGGGGGTGGGGGGGAGGTGTGGAGGGAGGCACACAAGTATTCGACGTATAGCACTAATGAAGAAGAGGGAGCCAGTTCGAGTCCCTGTGGAGTCTGCAGTTTGATGAGGTTGACGGTCCAGGAACCATTTTAACCTTAGCGTGCAATCAGAGCTCTGCCGTGTGGTGGTGGGACACGTGATCCACCAGTATTCAGAAGGTGCTCGGAGAGTGGAGCCCAGCCCTGCCCTTTCCAGACTTGAGCACTCACTTCCCTCCTCTCCATGAGTGAGAGTCACAGGTCAGTGCTTCTCAACCTGTTCTGCCAGACACTCCTGTCCTGTCTTATCCACGGGTGGTTCACTGCCCGAAGTGGTCCTGTAATCACAGACATTTTGGAAACCCTTCAAATAAAGTCGAGGAGGATTCATCACCGCAGGATTTCTCTGTGCCTTTATATCTAAAATACTTCCAAACCTCCAAGAGAGATAAATAGAATCTCTGTTTCCCCAAATTTATGCTACGACTTTTCTTGACACAGGACATACAATCCCTTATGCTTTGAAGATTTCTTATGATCTACTAAGTGGAAAGAATACAGAAAGTATTTATTATGTGGACTTAGCAGGCCCACAGTTTACAGATAAGAGAAATATTTTTAGGGGCTCAGTCAGTTAAGTGTCCAACTTGGGCTCAGGTCATGATCTCTCAGTTCTTGAGTTCACATCCCGTGTCGGGCTCTGTGCTGACAGCTCAGAACCTGGAGCCTGCTTCGGATTCTGTGTCTCCCTCTCTCTCTCTGCCCTATCCCTGCCTGCGCTCTGTCTCTCAAACACGAATAAACGTTAAAAAAAATTTTTTAATAGAAAAGAAGAAAATATTTTTAGCTCCACATGATGCTAAACTTCTTTGACAAAGATTTAAAAAAGTAGTTTCTTTTCTTTCTATCAGATGCTGTTTTATTAATTAATGGGGTTTTCTGTGTACACATCCTGTTGTCATAGAGACGTATTGACTCATAAAACAGTGGAATATGAAAGTCTAGGTGTGCAGTGCGACGCTCGTTAGGTTTATGTCTATGTGATCATAACATTTGACATTTATTTCATTCATTGTCACCTCCCGTGGCATCTCCCTAAGTGAAGCTGTGATGCCTTTATTCACCAGTTTTCCATCACATCGTCTGACCCTTTAATACAAGTTTCCATTTACGGGTTACAGACCTGATCAGTAACACTTCTGTTTTAGGGTGTACCGTACCTACCCACGTGTAAAGACAGCTTTTTATCCACCAGTTTTGTGCAAAGGGATGGTTATTTATTAATTTAGTTAGCAAAAGAATGTGCCCCCCAATTCTTTTCTTTTCAAAATTAAGGAATATCACACGGGGTCCCTCTGGTGCTTACGGTGGCCTCCATGTGTACCTAATAATGCCCCTGTACCTGCGTAGTTCTTTCACCTCTCCGTCCTTGTCACGAACCCAGCTGTGGTGATCTCTCCGTTCAGGTCAGCTTACCGCTCTCTGTTTCACCTTCATTAATGTTTTGAGCAGTGCAGCTGGCATGACATAATTCCCTTTTTAAGTCGTGACCTTTAAAAATCACACGTCACGCCGGCCAAAATGAGGACAGTGCCGAGGTGACGAAAGTCCTCAACGTCTGTCCGCTGTACCTACAAAGGCCCACTTTTCCTGCTCCAAACCTTTCAAAAAATTACATGTTTATCATGGATTTCAAAGTTGTTTTCACTTTCAAAATTTAAGCAGACTGTTCTCTGCATTTTATCTAATGAGTTTAGAAGAACGGCTACAATTCCTTCCGGAGACCCGAGGAGGCTGCTTGCCATAATCCGTTTCATAACTCCCACATCTGATGCTCCACTGGCAAAAGCAAAACCATTAAGCTGTAGATTGGGTCAGATTAGGACCCTTGCCTTTTTAATGACTTTGTTTTACATCCTTCACTTGGAGGGCTAGACACATGGAGAAACACAGACTGCTTTGGCTGTCTTCTAAATCTCATCCCAACTTTAGAAATCAACACACTTCAAACTGTGCACATTTGTAGGTGAAAGGATCCCAGTGTATATCTGTGTATAATATGGCATAAACGTCGCACTACATAAAAACACTTGTACCCTGTGGTGTTGTTCATTTATGGCAGCGGGGCTAAATCTTTAGAACACCCAACAGTTACCTTCTTAGGAACTTCACATGTGATCGGGATACCTCAAGATTCAATCAGGTTGCTTCGGAACCACCTTGTTAGAAGCCTAGCTTTATACCCTTTGCTGTATCACCATGTATGGTATGAAATGTAAACATGCCGTGCCTCGAAAGAACCAGAAATATTTTCTACAACACTTTTGCTTACAGTGGGACAATATACTTTACCAGATGCCTCTCCTTCTGAAAAATTAATTTTGAATTTTCCTGCCGGATGGCTTCGTGTCACGACTTTATTTTAGAGAAGTTTGAGAGCAGGGTTCTTTTATTTGTATGTGCCTCCCTACGTGTCTCATTCTGTGTCTAAATCACTAGCTTTTAGTGGACTGGTTTTATGATTTTATCTGGCACATAAGTGATAATACCACCCATGACTTAACATTAAAAGTCAGTTTTGCTCCAGCAAGGTTCTTCTAAAACTCTTCCCGTTATAGGTGTTTTCAGGAATGACGCACACATGTGTGGACTTAAACTGACCTTCTTGCCAGCTCAAATTTCTTACCCTGCCTACTTCTTCTAGTACCTTCTTTATTTCACACGTTGATTAGTGTAATGATTGAATACACATAGTCTACCCTTTTCATACCAAAGATTGTTGAGTAGGCCTCCTTCTGTGCCCTAAAGGTCAGAAAGCCATTGTTCCGTCTTGTCAGTTAGGACTTGTTGTCTTTCACTGTTACCAGTATTTCTGGCGCTGGGATGCTGGCTCCCTCCTGTCCGGTTTCCCCGTTTGGGGTCCCTCATGTGCAGGGTTGCTCTGTCTCTAAGGGGTTTTACCCCGATCCTGTAAATCATAGGACTTGGTGCCGCTCTGCTGTGTTGGAACACTTCTGTCTGGGGCTGCACTTCAACCCCAACTGGTTGTGGGTCTGAATCTGCCGCACCTTGAACTCTCCCCTCTGCTAGAGTGCTGGTTTTCTAAACCCAAACAAACATTAAAACCCCCACTCATAACATAAATCTACTGTTTTCACTTCAGCTTGACTGACTCCCAGGGTAGCCAGCATTGCATCGTTAGGAGAGAAGCATGATGTATGGAAAATACTTGGCTCCAGTCCAGGGTAGCTCAATAAATACTTGTGGATTATCCTATCAATCATTTATTGACTTATCTCCATGTAAATACATGTAGAGGATATCACTAGGGCTGTTACTAGAAGTAACAAACATCTCCATGTTGTTAGCTTCTAAAATACATGGGACACCTAGAGACACAGACAAGCAAGACAAGGAAGATACTTCTGTCTACAGTTCAAATATTAGGGTAGGGGTGCTTGGGTGGCTCAGTTGGTTAAGTGTCCGACTTCGGCTCAGGTCATGATCACACAGATCGTGAGTTCAAGCCAGCGTCAGGCTTTGTGCTGACAGTTGGGAGCCTGGACCCTGCTTGGGATTCTGTGTCTCCCTCTCTCTCTGCCCCTCCCCCACTCATGCTCTGTCTCTCTCTCAAAATAAACATTAAAAAAAATTCAAATATTGGGGCGCCTGGGTGGCTCAGTCGGTTAAGCGTCTGACTTCAACTCAGGTCACGATCTCGCGGTCCGGTCCGTGAGTTCGAGCCCCGTGTCGGGCTCTGGGCTGACGGCTCAGAGCCTGGAGCCTGCTTCCGATTCTGTGTCTCCCTCTCTCTCTGCCCCTCCACCGTTCATGCTCTGTCTCTCTCTGTCTCAAAAATAAATAAACGTTAAAAAAATTTTTTTCAAATATCAAGGTCTACATATAACTGCTTCCTGTGTCTCATCATATCAAATACTGATTAAAATGATTTTTGTATGTTTTTGATTTATTCAGAAAATGTGTTATAATTCCTGTAGTTACAGATAAGTGCAACTTATTTTTTTAAGAAGAATTGGATTTACACAATTGAAGTAAGGAGGAAATGAAAATAAATAAATATATAATAAATGCATAGAAATCAACTTATAATAAACAAATATAGTGCATAGGTAAAATCCCATTATAGCTTGTATGTAAAGGGTTGGTGTTTCATAACTGGAATTTAATTTTGAATTACTTGTTGCATTTTTTTTATTTCAAAATATGTCTTTGGTTTACTTTGATTTATTTTTGGGTTATTGATATTCTCTGGTCTCTGACATGCCTGGTGTGCACCTAAAGTATACTACAATGAAAATGTGGTGCCACCATAAATTAGGTTTTTAGTATTTCAAGTTGTAATTAAATTTATACAAAGGGTATTTGAAGTATTTCTTTTTCAGGGTCAAATAAAAAAAAAAATAGTGACATATGGTAAGTGGTATCTCTAGGCCGTGGTAGGAAAAATTGTGAAATTTAAACGTAGTTACAGTATATGTTCTCCAGTTGAGAAAGAGATAAATTAGAATTGTACCAATAAAACAAGAAAAAGGCCTAAGTGATTGTACTTTCCCATATTTAGCAATTTTGTCATACCTAAAAAGCCCCAATTGGCTTGAAAGATTGTGCCAGGGATTAAAAACAAATGCTACTCAATGCATTTTTAATATATAGCCATTTAATATGTCATTTAATATATAGCCATTTAGGGAAATATCAATTTCAACTTAGAAAACCTTTATGATACACTTCATACCTGCTCATCCCAGATAAAATCAATGTGTTACAAGGCTTGAAATCATCCAGCTAGTTTATGTACCGGTGGTGCCCAATTCTGATGCACATTCTGTAGCATGTTTTTTCTCAGATGAATAATCACACTGGTGGTAAAAGATGAAGATACTTTCTCTCTTTGCTTCAGTTCATCTCAGGTTTGGGGGGAAAGTGAGGCAAACTAGTTGCTTCTCAAACTTTAATGCACACAAAACCTTAAGGATGGTGTTAACATGGTCATTCTGCCTCAGCAGCTGTGAGCTGGGGCCCACAAGGTGTGTCCTTGTCAGACTCTCATAACATGCTTTGTAAAGCAAGGAAGTGAAGGAATTTGATGTCTGCAGGTTGACCATTCAGTTACCGACCTCGAGAGATGGGGGCATTTACTTACCTGCACTGGGAAACTTGACCTGTTAATTTGACTTGACTTTGCCCTTTCCTTAACATCACACACAAGGAGTCGGTTAGCTGTCTGTGAGGATTCAAGCAATATAATGCGTCCAGTACAATGATCCGTCCGTATCAATGTGCGTGGTTGCCGTTGCCCGGACCCAGAGCCTGCTGCACCAGGGAGCATATGCGGGGTCACATCGGCTCCTGCTTCCAGACGCACGTCTTGCGTTCTGTAGCCATCTTGGATTTCTGAATAATTTTATCCTTGACCTCATGGTTTTTAAGTGAAGCCTGATGGAACAACAGAGGGTGCACCAATGAGAGGAGGTGTCCCAGCCACAGCGCCCACACACACGCACACAGTCCTGGGTGGGAGGCGGGCTGCGCACAACCTCATCTCGCACGGCTGCCTGCATAGACCTGTTCTTCCGCTTCCCACCAATTTTTGCCTCTGGGTTGACTGGCGGGCTTCCCCACCTTCCCTGTCCCAGCCGTAATACCCAAGTGTCCCCCGTCCCAACCAGGTAACAACTCTGACCCATTCATTCCTGTTAGTGTTAAGAATAAGAACTGAAGAATTTTAAGCTGGGCTCCTCTGGGTAACGTCCTTCCCCATCTGTCACCCTGGACAACCCCTCAGTCTGTGTAAACTGGGCTGAGAGAAGACACGCCGCATTGATACAAAGGGGTATTTGCGATCACCGAGTCCTTAGCGCCGGCCCATGTCCAATGTATTGTTTATTCTATAAAATGCCATAGCTACATATTTTGTTATTTGTTCTATGGGGTTTATATGGAGAGGTATCAGTGTTAAATACTTAGAGTTAATTTTTCTGTACTTTAGGCCGACAGCCGGTATTATATGACGCATTAAAGAAATCGTTAGTGCCCTAACTGAAGGCGATCCCATTGAGAAACGTGTCTGATTACAGCCTTAGATCCGTGGATATTGGTCCTGTTCACCCATGAACACACTGCTCAAGAGGATTTTGTTGTTGTCTTTAAATGAGAGCGAGAGAGAACCTAAAGTATTCGAAGATTTGTTCTCATATTATGTTTTTCCGGAAGGGTAGACTTCCCAGATGCACACTTAGAATGTTTCATAAAGATTGCCATCTGTGCTTGAAAAAACACAAAGCAAGCGACCATTGTCATGGATTTTGCATACAGTAAGGAACATAATTTTAAAGGACCTTTTAAAATGGGTACGTGTTGGAATTGGAGTGTGTAGGAGTAAACACGGAAGTAGCAGACTTTATTGTCTGAGGACAAGCTTGGTTCGCCGCGTGATGTAAATGAAACGTACTGATACTTAAGAAGTAGCTAATGACCGATTTAACGTTGCTTGTGGTCTCGGTAGTACCATAAGAGAAAGAGTTAAGGCCTTTCGTTCTTCTCGTCGGGAGGAGAGCAGCCGAAGAACCTGTCTGTTACTCGAGCCATAATACCATTCGTATTACACTCCTCAACACTTGTCTTTGCGTCTCCACAGCGGTGGGTCTCGCTGCGTGTCAAGAACCCGTCCTTCCCAGCAACGGCATCAAAACAGGTGATCGGTATATGGTGAACGACGTCCTGTCCTTCCAGTGTGAACCGGGGTATACCTTGCAGGTACTTTCTTTCGGAGATTTGGGAATGGCGAGGGTTAAACTTCGTAGTCCCTGCCCAGCTTCGGGGAAGGCAACCAGCGCCTGGGATCTGTACCCAGAGAAGCTCATCTAGTTTCTCTCACCCTGTTTGGGAATCGCAGTGGCCACATTAAGCCATGCCTGCTGGTCATCTTAATTAGAATGTGGAAATAGCTCTAAATGATAAAGCCTAGCGTCTCAGTTTTGTGATTATTTTATTTCAAAATGTATGTTTTCCCAAAGAGTATGCAGAGAAAATTCTAAGGGACAGAGTCCTGACACGGTCTCTTTCACCGTGTGACCCCGGCCACCCAGTGACGGGATCTGCTTTTGGGCGGTGTGTCTGTCCTGCTTTGTACCTCGGTCCCACATTCAGTTGGGCAGATGCCCATTCGGTACCTACTCTGTCCCAGGTACTCAGGTCCTCAAGTAATAGGTTGACATCGTTTTCAAGAAATATTGACAACTTTTTATCACTTTTTTATAATTTTATATGAAAGTTTTATAAACATCGAGAACCTAATGTGTAGCGACGTTACTTTTTCTGTTAATTTTTTCTAGTCTAACTGCAAATAAGCTTACTCACAAAATAGTTTCTCTCTGTCACTTAACATAATAATATGACTCTCCCTGCCGACAATATTAATAATCTCAGCACGTATGTTACAAAGTCCGGTAGAAATAGTTAAGCCCAATGTTGTGTCTGCTCTTCAGTTATTTGGGGTCACAGAGTACTTTTTGCGGCATGCTTATGACGACATTGAAGCTCATAGTATTTCAAGGGGAAATGTGTAGTTCTGGTCTTTAACTGATTTAATGAGCTTGAGGAAGCATCAGGAAAAAGTTGCAAGGTTCCAGAGTACAAGGCCACCACCATGAATGATACAAGTTCCAGAGTGTGTTGGAGGGAGATATTTTGCAGAGCCGAGACGGGTCACAACGACAGCTCACAAACGCCGAGCGCGGAAGGAGTGCCCCCCAGGTGCCTCAGCTGTGTTCCTCCCGGTCACCCACACGGGGTGGGAACAGGAGGCCTGTCTTTCACTGACGAGGAGGTGGGAGCTGAGCCGGGGGTGAGAGAAGGGGGTGGAACAGAAGAACTGGTAGGGCATCCCCGGTGGGGCCACGCTTGGGAATCAGCCCAGGTTGTGGGTTTAGAGGACCCACCGTTCTGTGTCTGCAAGATGCCTGACACACCCCGGCAAGGGAAACGCATCATTGCAGTCACGACGAACAAACACCAGTGTCTAAAGTCACCTGAGTAAGAACAGCTACAACCTACAGATTTGGTGGGCACTACCGTAATTACTTTGACTCTGCCAGGAGATGGGCAGACCCTTCCTTGCAGAGCGGGACAAGAGTTACTGAGGAAGCTTTACTACACCTTCACAACTGAGCCAAGTTTTTAAACAAGCGTGCTAAGGCTATCTGAACTGATTCTTTAAGACAAATCTTTTTTTTTTTTTAAAGGTTATTTCTTTATCTTGAGAGACAGCGGCAGCACGAGTGAGGGAGGGGCAGAGAGAGGGAGAGAGAGAGAATCGCAAGCAGGCTCTGAGCTGTCAGCACAGAGCCCACTGTGGAGCTTGAACCCACGAACCATGAGATCGTGGCCTGAGCCGAGATCAAGAATCAGAAGCAAAACCGACTGAGCCCCCCAGGCACCCCTCTTTAAGACAAATCTTAAACAAATTACAGTATAAAGAATTCTGAGCCACACCCCAGGGGCTCCATTTAGAGAGACACAGCAGGATATACTGATACGCCATCGCGATGCCTCTTTCTGCGCACGTTGTAAATGAGCGCAGATCCCCACATGTCGGTACTTGCTTTCCTTCTGGATGCTCACCTCCTTCCCACTGGTTCATGGTGCCACTTGGAGAATCCTCTTATAAGAGACACCTCTGCGGCCCTCCAAGAGGAAACTGGAAAGGATTATTTGCTAAGGGCCTTTCTTAGAAGGCACCAAAGGGTGTGCTGCCTGCAGGTAAGGCCTGAGGACACACGTCTGCCGAGCACAGCCTGTTTTCCAAACGCAAACCAAGCTGTCTTGTCTTCATCACAGACAGGCTCCGGCTCTGACCTCACAAGCTGCTGTGGGTCGTTCACGGGAGTAAGGAAGCAGCCTGGGTTTTTTGTTTTTAATTGCTAACGGTTGACAAGAATCTTCTAGCACAGTCACGTATTTGGAAGCACAGCGTGCATACGTTGCACACCATTTATGAAAAGCAGCCTTCCTCGGACAGTTTGCACACAAATGTCTGTGAGCGTGTGTGCCTAGGGAGGTTCCTGGGCGTGGCGCAAAGGTGCGATCACGTGACACGTTGAGAGGGCTCCCGAGTGCTCGTGGGATTTAGGATTTCCATTTTCTGCAGGCTTGTTTCAGAGTTCTTTGAAGAGATGAAAAAAGAAAATGCCCATTCCAAACTAGTAAATAATAGAGTCCTGTCTTGTTTTGGATCCACTATACACATTTCAGCTGGAATCACTAACGTAGAATGTTGGTGCCGGGGGCGCCTGCCTGAGGGGCTCAGTCGGGGAAGCGTTCCGCTCTTGATTTCCACTCAGGCCACAATCTCAGTTTCATGAGTTCGAGCCCCACATCCGGCTGTGTGCTGACAGTGTGGAGTCTGCTTGGGATTCTCCCTCTCTCTCTGCCCTTCCTCTGCTCACACTCTGTTTTCCTCAAAATAATACGTACATAGATGCATGCATACATACATACCTACATACATAAATAAAGTAAAATGTTTGTGCTAGAATCAATAACAGAATATGACCCAGATCAGTAATAAATGCCTCCTTTATTGGTAGCCATCAATAAATACCTTGAAAGGCTTTTGCACTTTATGTCTGTCCGTAATTCAGGAAGAAATTTATTAAAGATAATTCAATGGATCAGAAAATGAGTATACGCACAGCATGAACTTTAGCAGGAAATGTGCTGCACAGAATGTCTTCTTTAAGAGTAAATATAGTCTCCTTTGGCTGTAATGACTTTTTAACATATCAGAAAGTATGAGAAAATGAGTTTTGTGGCAGATGAATTGAGTTTGAAATGTTTCTGAGCTCAGGGAATTGGTTTGTTATTGACAACTGCATTAACGCAAACGCTTGTTTGATGCGTTTGCGACATGGCGGGATTACTTAACATGAATCAAAGATTTGTTTTCAGCTGCCTCTGTGCCAGTCATGGGGCAAACGGAGGCTCACAGGATAAGCACGCATGGCAGAGACCACCACCTAGTCACAGGGAGGAAAACAAAATAAACACGAGTTGTCTGCACACACAGGTGTCCCGTTGACTACCTTCTCTTTTATTGTGAGAGATTTTCGCACAAAACTCTCAGGATTTAACGTGCAGCTGGTTGATTTTTCAAACACAAATACTAGGACAGATATTCTTGAAGGCTGCAAGTTCAAAACTGCATATATTTAAAGGATAAAGAGACCGTGGGTGATGAGGATTCATTTGACTACAGCCACAATTATGTGATGGTGTGCGAGGCGGTCCGATAACCGAATGAATAGGAAGCCTCCTGTTCGTCTGGTGGAGGAGGGACTGACAGTTCTCTGTGGGACCGTAAGGGGCGTGTGGGTGGAGTGTGAACCGTAAGCATGAAAGGTGAGTAGGTAGGTACCTTTTTGTGAGCAGCTTGCATCCTGCTGAACTTCCACCTTCAAATCAGTCACCTCCCATTTCCTAATCATTTACAGCCTCCAAGATCAAAAGCTGTAACTTCTGATGATTTAAAACAAAAAAGACAACCAAGGATGTGTTTATTTCCCAAGCCTCCTTGCTAAGCATCGGGAAACGAGTGCATCCTAGACAGAGTGTTGGGTGGGCCAGTGCAAGATTCTGGTCTTTACTGAAGGGAAACACAGTGATTATGGATTTTTTTTTTTCCCCATCCTGACTCGGAGCGTGGGATTCCTTGATAAACGTTAGTGGAATACATTTCACGATTTCTGACTTGTCCTTCGATCAGAGAAGGAAACCCCAGGAAAGACAGAGGTTCTCGCGTGCGACCCGCACCTGCCCCGTTTCCAGTGACGTGAAGTCCATTTCCTTGTCTCCCACAGGGCCGCTCCCACATTTCTTGTATGCCGGGAACCGTTCGCCGCTGGAACTACCCGTCTCCCCTGTGCATCGGTAAGGACGCGCCCGCGACACCGCCTAGAGGCGCACCTGCGCTGTCAGCAGCACGGCGGCCAGCCCCTCGAGCTCCTCTTTGGGGCTGCACACGTTGCAACTCCTCTCAAAGCAGTTGTTACTTAACACGAACACCATAACGCGGTCGAGGCGCGAGGAAGATGGCCCAGGCGTCTTCTCCCACGGGGTGTACTAGTTCGGCTTTTTCATTATCTTCCGACCAGCCTGCGCGGAGTAGGTGTGAGATCGCGGGCTCCAGGCACCGGACTCCAATTACATTTGTATCAGAAGGGCCAGTGGATTAATTATGAGAGGGAATGAGCACAGCAGGTCTGAAAGCCTGAACGTCGTTCCGTGTCAGCCTTGGGGCCTCAGGAAAATCAGGTTTCCAGAAAACAAAGTCAGAAGTCCAAATAAATGATGTGAAGTGGGAGGGATGCTATCGTATAGGAGAAACAGAGAGGCGCCCCCCCGCCCCAGCCGCTGCAGATGTGTCCCCTAGGACGGGGTGCAGCCCGCCCCTTTAGGGAAGCACGTGCCAACCCAGCCTTTTAAAGACGAAGATGTGCCCTGGGGCCCAGTTAGCGGTTGTCGAGAGTCCCAGGGGTTCCCTGGAATGGCAGGTGGTTTCCATTTCCCTCCTCTGTGGGAAACCTTGGAGTGTGAGGCCATGTGCGGTGCTCTTGACTCTGTAAAGTCTACGTGGCATTCCTGCCGCCCAGGCCTCGAGCCCCGCCCACCGCCCATCAGCTGTAGGTCTGACTCAGACACCTTTACTCACAGCTCAGGTGACCACACGGCTTTGTCTGGTGCTGACCTCACCTGTGGACTCCGTGTGCCTGACCTGCACACCTGTTGCCTTCTTCAAACCCTGTACCCCCTTCCCAGGTGAACACCGTGATCGTCACCTTTCTTGAATAACCCGGATGTTAGCTCAGCTTCCTTCTCACTCACCAAATCCGGGGTTCTTTGCCCTCGTGGGCCTGTGACCTCAATGCTCCCCAGTCGTGAGTCTCCCCTCTGAGGCCTCGGCTTTAGGATCTCACAGGCTTTGAGTGCCTCGTAGGCCCCTGCTAAGTGGTTGCTGGCCATCTGCACACGAGCCTAACCTACAGCCCCTGGTTTCGGGGCACCTCCTAGGACAGCAGGGGAACGAGAGTCCTTGCTCCTGGCCCTGCAGCTCAACCCCCCCCACCCCCCCAACTTGCACACACCCCTGCTCTGCATGCCCCCCGGGATGCCCCAGGGTGCCTGCTAGTTCCCACCTCCAGGCACAAGCCCTGCCTGAGCCCCACCTCCTGCACCTGCGCCCCCGCATCAAGGGCCAAGGCAAGGGAAGGTAGGAGTACCTCCCATCGGTATTTGAAATGTTGATATTTTGTTCATCACAGGGTTTGTTTTTGGCTGTTGTTGTCGCTGCTGTCGTTTGCATTACTTTTGAAGTTGCACCAACAGATGGCTTGAGGATTCGGGCACCTTCTTAAAGTTGGCACCCGGGGGACTTGCCTCACTGGCCTTACCCTCCCCCCAGCCCTGTCCGGGCTCCCACCCTCCGGTTGGAAAACAGCAGTGACAGAAAGTCGTTGCTACAGTGAGCGTGACTCTGCTTTTCCTTGTGCAGCTGGACTGTCACTTTCTGTAACTCGAATGGCCCTCCCTGCAGTCCCAAGGACCTTAGAGGCAGAGCCAGGTGTCAGTCACCACGGTACAGTTAGCACACTGGGCTCTCGGTAACCCCGATTCCTGAATGACCCGTAAGTGACTGACGGTCAGACAATCTGGAATGGTATCGCAGTGATCATGGACACCTTGTTCTTAGTCCCTCTCTTGTGTCAGCACACGGATGCTGCGTGGGGTGCACTCAGAAGCCCCTTGTCTCCAGAACTGCCTTCAAGCACCTTCATATTGCGTGTGCCATTTCAGGAGCGAGTGGTCAACTTTCCTGAATGAATGCAGATGATTTTTAAGTTCATTTATTTATTTTGAGAGAGAGAGAGAGAGAGAGAGCCACAGGGGGAGGGGTAATGCAGAATGAGAAAGAGAGAGGGGTGGGTGGTGGGGGGAGAATCCCGAGCAGACTCACACTGCCAGCCCAGAGGCCGACTAGGGCCCAGACCCAGGAACCATGAGATCATGACCTGAGCTGAAACCAAGAGTCTGACACTCAACCAACTGGGAGCCACCCAGGCATCCCAGAATGCAGGTGATTTTAAAGGGCACAAACATCCTTAAAAGTGTCCTCTGAGCTGGTCACACATTGTTCACGATCCATTCGCCGAGGACTGTGATCGCTTAGTGCGTTTTTCCGGCACCCACGGGTAAAGCAAGGGAGTTACGCTCTGTTACGTGTTCCTCTGCAAGCCTGGTTTTCTGACCTCTCACGCAAATCCTAGGTATTAAATGGTTTTTAGTAATATACAACTTAATCACCTAGAATGGGACACAGATGGAGCTGTGCACAGAGGAAGATAAAACGGAACCAAACCTTTACAACAGAACCGCAGCCTCTATGACGGTCTCGTGCGGGAAACAGTGGCTGTCCTGTTATGTTCATCGAAGCATGTTCGTTTAAAAGTGAAAACATTCCCTGGTGACCAATACCTTTTACCTGAGAGTGATTTCTTGGTAAAAATAAATGTCTAGATTAGCACGTCACCTAAAACGTTGACACTTTCTGTAGAGATTTGACATCCCAGGCGCGACCTGGAAGGGAGAAACAGTAACAGGGGTACCACCTTTGGGGGACCGCCTCCTACCTCCCTGCCTCTTACCTTCAGAACATCCATCTTCCTATTTATTTGTAAATGAAGAACCTTCCCTTAAACCTGGGGACTGAAACATTTTTAACTTTGAAATGAAATCAGCTCACAACGGGGATTCAACCAAATGACGTGCCATGGCACCCAGTGTTACGTGAGGGCATGTTTTATTCAAATAGTTAACCTATATTCGTCAAGTATAATTGATTTTTATCTTCGACTTAGCATTAGCACGTCTCCTGTATTAGCAAATGTCGAAGATACATCAGCTTCCGTAACACCTGCTGGCTCCTAACTGTTTACAAGCTCTAGAGAAAGGTTTTTCGTTGGAAGACTCACAAACAACCCACAATAAGTCTCCAAGTCTGATCTGAGAGAGCGGAAGGTTGTTTTTGTTTTTTTCTTTTTTCTTTTCTTTTTTTTTTTTTTTTTTTTTTTTTTTTTAGCTAATGGCTTCTGATTAATCCAAACTGGGGGATTTTAAGACTAGAAATCCGGGGCGCCTGGGTGGCGCAGTCGGTTAAAGCGTCCGACTTCAGCCAGGTCACAATCTCGCGGTCCGTGAGTTCGAGCCCCGCATCAGGCTCTGGGCCGATGGCTCGGAGCCTGGAGCCTGTTTCCGATTCTGTGTCTCCCTCTCTCTCTGTCCCTCCCCCGTTCATGCTCTGTCTCTCTCTGTCCCAAAAATAAAAATTAAAAAACGTTGAAAAAAAAAAAAAAGACTAGAAATCCATAGAGAGATAATATTTTATTTATTAGCTCTTGGAAATTTCAAGTACTAATGAAGACAGTTTATATCAAAACACTTCTCTACAGGTTACTGAGTGTCAAGCACCACTCTCAGAGCTCAACCAATATTAACCACTTTGAACATGACAGCAAGCCCCAGACTGGCCACGCCGTTTGCCAGGGCCCTGCCTCTGAGCTGGTATTCTCTACATCGTGGGGTCTCTCCGGCAGGGCATGGCCTGTGCCCTGGATTAAAGTTCCAAATATGGTTACCAAAAAGTCAGGAATTTGCACAAAAGAAAATAAATAAACCCAGTAAGATGTCAGGTCCCCAGCTACTTTATTCCAATAAACACCTTGACCTTTGGAGACACCATATTTGCCAGTAACTCCCTGCATAGGCTTCTTAACTATAAGAGAGGGTCAGGTGTGGAGGGAGTGTCTCCGGCAGGAGGCAGGAAGTCAGTCTACCAATGGTAGTGGACCAGTAAGCCCTGGGAAGAAGGCTGAGGCTTCAGCAATTGGAACAGTGGACAAGTATAAAGTAAGACAAGTCCATTGGTGGAGTTTGAAAACATCACAAAGGAAAGAAGATTGACGCTCATCTTTTGGGAGCTCTGTTTGCATGCCTAGTCAATGACTTTCATATTTTTAGGTAAACTAAGTGAGGATTACGTGTAATGGTAACTAAATACTCAAGGAAACAGGTTGCCACTGTATATTTGAAAGGAGATCTACCCAATATCCAGGCCCTTGTCTCTGTCTTCACAACCCTGATCGTTGGCCCATGAAAAACAAAGTTTGTTTGGTAAACTGTTGATGATGACTATTGATGATGACGTCCAGCATCCAAGTGCTGGGTCAGCTATTCATGTGAGACTATCCCAGTCCTCAATCGAAGACGTACATGGAGGGGTGCCTGGGTGCCTCAGTCAGGTCAGGATCTCTCGGTCCATGAGCTCGAGCCCCGCCTCAGGCTCTGTGCTGACAGCTCAGAGCCTGCTACGGATTCTCTCTCTCCCTCTCTTCCTGCCCCTCTCCCACTCACAGTCTGTCTCTCTCCCTCTCTCTCTCTCTCTCAAAATAAATAAATAAATAAATAAATAAATAAATAAATAAATAAATAAATATTAAAGAATTTTTAAAAAAGATATACATAGATATTTATATTTTCTAATTCCCAATCTTCTTTTCGTAAAAACTGTGTTCAAAATCAAAAGGGTCTATTTAAAAATGTCGCCTTTACTTCACATTTGTCTCAGTGTTGCTGTCATTGATACAGCATTTTCATGTCTTTTTCCCTGTGGTTGGACATACATACTTACTCTCATTGCAAGATGAGAGCCCCAGGGAAGGGAGATCACTGCTCAGTATATTTAGGGATGCCATTCAGATCCACCAACATGCCTTCACCAGAACTGATAGACTCGTGGGTAAAATGCATCCCAGCAGCTAGATTTTCACATACTTGGTTCTCCCACAAAGAGGTCACCTTGACAGGTTCTGCTCTAAACAACAACAAAGTTCACATTCAGGGTTTTGCTGGAATTATTCATTCATCCCACAAAACTGCATTACTTAATTTTTTTTAAAGCCTATTTCATTAATAACTTATACAATGTTAAAATCCAGATCACGATTCCCTAGCTTGGGCGATCACCATACTTACTGGACTGGATTTTTTAAGACTTTAGATTTTTCCTCCTATCAACTGTATCCTCGACACATAAAATTTTTCTATGTTGGTGATTAAAAAAGCAAAAAAAAGTATTCCGCACAGGTCCTGAGAGCTGTCTGAAAGAAGGCCTTCCACAAACTATTTTGCCTAATGAGAACACTGTTAGAATAGCAATAAAGCTTTTTAATGTGACTTCCTGGAAGAAGTGACAGCGTTTGCATTATGACTTCCAGATACAAGAAGTTGCCATTTTAATAGGTCACAAATGGTCAGGGATTCGAATTTCATCTGCTTACACACATATTATTTGACAAGTGTGTTATAAAATCAGTTGTTTCTTTATAGCCAAACCTCAGCTACAGTAGCATAAAATGTGAGTGACAGAAGTCCGGCCGGATGTGGGAGCTTACGTTAACACCCTGTCATGACGATGGATGTAAGGTTTCCTGGGGAGAAAGTGGGTTTAGTGAGCCGCACCCCAAAACAGAAAAGAATCCCAAAGGAAACGTATGCTGGTTAAAACGTCGGTCCTAGAACCAGACAGAGCTCGCATAGTATTCTGATCACGTCGCTTAGGCAAACTTTTCATCTCTTCAGGCTTGGTTTCCTTATCTGTAAAATGGGTAATAACATGAACTTTTTAGGGTTGTATGAGAATTAAGTTCTGCAGTGTATTTACTCAGCCTGTTGGGTAGCACATAGTTATCAATGAATAGAGAGTAACTAATGCTACCACTCAATGAATAGCGACCTGTAACCCGGAAGCCATTGGGACTAACATGCATGAAATTGCATGGCATTTGACATTTAGTCGCCTTTCCTGAGTCTCCACGTACCAGAAGCAGATCCATTTGGAAAAACTGTCTTTGTTCTTAAATAGTTGACGCCCGAGAGGAAGGACCAGACCCGAGGGTAACTGAAGTGCATCGCACTGTGTGTGTGCTGTGATTGAGGGTGAATCCACTTCTGCAGACTTGCTCTTACCTAGCATGATCCCACAGAGCAGCTGGAATTAAATCCCCTTGCTAGAAAGCCATGACCCCCAGCACTAAGTACCCTTGTCCACTTTGCAGCAACCTGCGGAGGGACACTGAGCAGCATGGGGGGAGTGATCTTGAGCCCAGGGTTTCCGGGCGCGTACCCCAACAACCTGGATTGCACCTGGAAAATCCAGCTACCTGTTGGCTATGGTAAGTGAAAGTTGTTGTTTTTTTTTTTATTTAATTCCTGTAATTTCAACTTTGTAATTTCTATCTTGGAAAGAATTCAGCTGAAGAAAAAAAAAAATGCGCCTTATTCTGTTGACATAACTGTCTTTAATTGAAAGTGGCTTACAGATTTAAATAAAGCTTTGGCAGAATAACTTCAAGAACAGAAAGTTATTAAAAAATCAATTCAGCCATGCAGCTCTTTTCAAGGCAAATTAAATTAGATGGATGATGATATAGTAGGCACGCGAGATATATGTAGCATCCCTAATTCAATTATCCCTCTCTTTATTCATAATACCACCTTTTAGAATCTACTTCTGGAATTTAATAATGGTTGTTGTTTCTTTGGAA
The DNA here is from genome assembly GCF_028018385.1 of Neofelis nebulosa. NCBI lineage: Eukaryota > Metazoa > Chordata > Mammalia > Carnivora > Felidae > Neofelis > Neofelis nebulosa. Next base: position 3,590,608 of record NC_080784.1, on the reverse strand, counting down.
CAATTTTTAAGGCTTTTTCAGGTTGCGACACATTTTATTACTGTTCCATAAGTTTTTCTAATTATGTATTGCAGTGATTTCGGTTTATGAAAATGGCTTTTTATAAGATTTAGTTATGAACTTTCAGGATAGCCACCTTAAATAATTCATGACATTAATTGTTATGTACAGTAAAATCTCATTATGGCCTTTTCCAGAAACACACGGTCTTTGTGAAATTTTGATTCCCCGCCATGCCTTTCCTTGTCTGCGCCATGATTTCCTTCATGGTTGAGTTCATTAATTTGGGTTTTCCCCACCTGTGATTTTTCTCCAGCGCACACACTGATAGGTGTACCAGGTCAGGTCCTTACTGAATGTCCTCGTGCATAGTGATTGAGGACATCTACGTGAAATGTTAGTTGGATGATGAATGAACTTAAGCCCAAGTGGACGTTGCTGCCCTAGATCATGTTTTTTTATTAGGTTTTCAAAGCTTTGGCTGAAAAACCTGTGTGCGGGATGGATGCAGCAGCAGTGATGTAGAACATGGAGCGAGGAAGGGTCCCCCTGCTCAGCAGAGAGGAGCCAGGAGGAACCCCAGGCAGGAGGGCCCGGTGGGCATCGGTCGCGTGTGCAAGCACAGTCACGCTGGGGACCGACCCCGAGTGTTCCACCAGGGAAGGAGGGCAGCGTGGAAAGGCGCTCCCCCTGGGGAGAACTCATGGGAGCTTCCTGTCCGCTGAGGTCCCTAAGGGGCCAGCAGAGGTCAAATGGGACAAGGAAGGGGAGAGACCACCAAAGGTTACAGAGGCTGTTTCTTCCAGGTTTTTAGTTTGGCTTTGTTTCTTAGACCATAAACTCTCTGAACATAGGGAAATACATCTGCCAGGTGCTTAACCAGTATTAGCTCAGTTACTCTCAAAAGGCTGGCCTGTTTTCCTAGCATAGGGGTCTGAAGACAGGGTTCGTATAATCTTTGAGTCAGGCGGTGGAGGTGGGATCAAACACACACGTGACCCAGGCCATTCCAGCAGGGTCCTCAGGCCCTTCGGGGTCACAGGCTCATCAGGCAAATGACCACACCGGTTAAACGCAGAGATTCAGAGAAACGCGGGCCCCCGCAGTCTGAGTTGGGTGTCGCATGGTCTACCAAGATGGGAGGTGTGCCTGTCTCATGGGAAAAACCGACAGAGCCGCAGAGGGTTCGGGTGAGGACTCGCTAAAACAACCCAGGAGGAGTTTAGCACCGGGCTTGGCGGGTCAGAAACGGCAACAGCAGCCAATGAAGAAGTCAGCTGGGTTTTTTATTATTATTCCAAGTATTTCCCACTTTGCTTTCAAATCTCATTAGAAATACATTATTCCGGAAGGGGTATAAATATTGTATTAACTTATTTTCCCAATTTGACCATTCTGTGATTGAAAAGGTTATTGTTTGGCATTTTTCCTTATGTTGTTCATGCGTAAACCAGCATGAAAGATAAAATAATTCAGGGGGAAAAGTCAGTCAAGTTGTCTGACTTTGTGATCATGATCTATGAGCCCAAAGAAAATATTTATTTGAAGAAAGACCAAAATGGGAAAAAAGATTTATGAGATGTTATAATTAAAATAAATTAAGTTTTTAAATATTTGGTACTGCGTAATTCTGCGGTTTGAAAGTATCATGAAGGAAAGGCAAAAAGAAACCTTGCGGCTCAAATCCTAAATACATACAAGATAGTATCATTAGCCCTAGGTTTTTAGAATGATGTAATTATGCCCCAGGATACAGTTGACTCTTGAATAACCTGGAGGTCAGGGGCGCTGACCCTGCATAGTTGAAAATCCACTATGACCTGATTCCACAAAAACTTAGTTAATAGTAACGTTACCATTGACCAGAAGCCTGTCGATGACATAAGTACGTATGGTGTACGTTATATTTTGTAGTATATACTATATTCTTACCATAAGGTGAGCTAGAGAAAAGAAAATATCATTGAGAAAATCTTAAGGAAGAGAGACCACACTTAGGGTCCTGTACTGTAAAAAAGCTGCACAGAAGTGGACCCACACAGTTCAAACTGTGTTGTTCAAGAATCAACTGTAAATTACAGATTAAATGTAATGCACCGGGTTTGCCGGAGATACATTTTAAAATCTATAAATATCCTTCTAAAAACGAAGTTACAAATTTAGAGGAAAGGCGTCTAAGTGGTGGTAGGTCCCCCGACAGGGATTTTTCCATCCCTGCTAGAAATGCCTTCTGAGGCTTACAAAATGACAGCGCTTTTTGCTGATGTTGAGAAAACAGCCTAGCTTTCAACTCCATGGGAGAGTTTCGAAACTCTTAAGTAAGTTAATTTTATCTCTTTCTGGTCTTTTATCTCTGCCGGTTCTCCCTTGTAATAACATGGCTCAAAACACCTCCTCTCCTGTGGTCAAAAGCACGCATTTGAGATCCACGTTTTCAGCTGCGTGTGACATATTTTCATCTGGGGCATCTGAAGGTGTCACGGACTCCATTCAAATTCAAATTGATCACTTTCTTCTTTCCCTTTACTCTGTTTATTCCAGAGTGGATTCTTCTGTTTCATTCCCTGTCTGTATCTACAGCATGACCCTTCCCTGGAACTTTTCTTTCCCTCATTCTTACCTTAGCAATAATTCCTCCCAGGATCTCCCAAGTCATAGGCAGACATCAGATCACTAGCTTGGAAATTTTGAGATAGCAAGTTTGGGTCTGAAACTCAGGAAAGTGCGATTTTGTGTTAAACACTCTGGAAGATTTTTATTTAAAAAAAACAGATAGGAACATAGCAAAGATGACTATCCTATCCCTTCATGATCATCTCTCCCTTTTTTTAAATGTTGATTTATCTATTTTAGAGAGAGAGAGAGCACACATGTGGAGGAGGGTGAGAGAGAGAGGGAGAGAGAGAATCCCAAGCAGCCTCCATACTGTCAGTAGAATCAGGGCTCAGTCCCACAAACCATGAGATCATGACCCAAGTCAAAGTCAAGAGTCGGATGCTTAACCGACTAAACCATGAGGCGCCCTTCATTTCTCCCCCTTAATCTCCCACATTGTGTCCTATCAACACCAAAATCTTAGGATCATTCTGGAACATCTCCTGTAATTACCACCCAGGACACAGCTACTATTTTCCCAGTGGGACAAGGAGGGAGATTGGGATGACATGTTTCTATGGATGACACAATAGATGTTTTACCTGGAAAACTTCTGCTGTTAAGATGATCTTGGTAACCAAGTTGGAAGATCATAATAAGAGATATTTCCTCCTTGGAAGGACAACATGATGGGTAATTTACATCAAGTGTGGTAGACTTACCAGCTCTTCCGAATGAACATGCACTGGGCCTGTTGCTGTCAGTGCTCATGCCTGCTCCTGTCCCAGGTGTCCTGCCTCAGGGACTGCCTCTGCGTGTGCATCGGGGGCGGGGGGGTGGTCTACTCCTAGCCCTTTCTCTGTCTGAGGTTTGGGAAACCAGTCTAAACAACAGAGGTTGTAGGGTCACTGGGAAGTTCATCTAGAAGAGGGCACCGTGGGAAACTTGCTTGCATAAGACCCAACGATACGGTCAGATTTATTGTGAATGTGTACTTAAACTTGGAACATTAAATGCCAAGGAGAATGATTGCTAAGCCCAGGGGTTCTGAAATTTTGCTGCGCATGAGAATCCCGGGTGGGAGTCACGTTGTGACAGTGAACTTCCTGCGGCTTGCCCCTTGGTGCCGTGTCTCAGCCCCGCTGGCCACACCAGGAAGAGTACTCAGCAAGGTTTTTATCTAACACTTCCGGTATTTCGGATGATGGAGTCACAGGTTTTGGGAAGCATTTCTTCAACTTAGGGAAGGCCACTTGTAACTGAAATAAGATGAGAAATGCACAAATGTTTTTTTCATAAGATTCTTATACATTTTATTTTCAGTAGAAATTGCTTTACCCAAAAGTGTAGAAATCCAGAGGTTTTGACACAGTGGAGTAGAGATAGAATATTATTTCGTATGAAACCGTATGATAAACCAAAACTTTAACATGAATTACAAAAAAAAAAAAAAAAAGGGAATTGCTACCGTTATTACAGACTTTTCTTTAAAATAAGTTCTATTTCCATACTTTTAAAGTTAGTTCTCTCATTTCTTTAAACGCGATCTCAAATATCTGCGTGTACATTCCTGTGGTCTCGATTTTCAGTTCTGGTGGTGGGTTGCTTGGGGCATTCGTGGCTGTGCTGCCGGTAAACACAGATGAACCCAGTTCCTGCAGCCACAGGGATAGTCCACGGAGGCGGAACGTGGTATCGTTGCCTTTCTTGATGAATTTCGTTCAAGGAGGATTTTACTGGGGTGCTTTGAATCATTCCCTACCACTGGATTGCCCAGGACCAGCTGAGAGGGATTATCTGATGCATTAGTTAAGCAGCTGCCAGCTTAGTCAAATAACTCTTTTGATTCTGTCATTTCTTTCCAATGCCTGTGGATCAATCGATAGTTTCATTAAACAGGCAAAATGATTAGTTGCTTCGGCAACATGTGAAAACCACCTTTGTCTCACGTTGCTGTTATTTGTCCCGGTGACAACCGTCTCCTGCATCCAGTCTCAGGGAGAGAACACAGCTCTTCTCTCCAAGTGCTGGAGGGACTTTGCACGGAGGGGTGGGTGGGCAGGAAGTATGGCGAGTGCTCACGTCTGGGGGCTCCGAGTTGGGTTGACTAGAAAGCTTAGTTCCATCAGTCACTGGGGTTGTGAATGTGCCCAAGTTACCAACAGTGTTGTTGAACCTCATTTCCTTATCTTTAAAATAAACATAATAAAACATCATCTCATGGGGCTGCTCTGATTAATGCAGATGCTGGATATGGAGCAGGGCATTATTTGGCCGTTAGCCACTTTTAGTCACAAAACCAAATGCCCTAATGATTTTTACCCTGTTTTCTTTCCTCGTCACGGATTTCGGTTGATATTTTGGGTTGCTTTGGCACAAGCCCCATCGACACAGAATTTCTGTCTCTGCTTTCTTGAAATTTTCTAAAGGCACAGTCAACAAAAATACAACCGTGATTTTTTTTTCCTTTGTCTCTGCCTTTTCTGTTTAAAAACCACTGCACCAACTTTGCAGGCCACGCTGTCCAAAATGACCATGTCTTTGACCATCTAGAGGCGTATGTAGGCAGGCTATAAAGGATACTTCAGAAGAGTCACTCTTGCCGTGCATTTATTATGCACAGAAGATAGTAAATAGAGCACTTAATATTCACAAGGTCTATCATCCAAAAAAAAAAAAAAAATGAAGGTTTCACTCAGAAGTCAGGGTCACATTACTTTTTAAAGTTTTGTCAAATCCAAAGTCAAACGTTCTTTGTGCAGGTGACTTTTCCTGACACTTAATTTTCAGTGTGGACGATACTCAGAACACAACAATAAGGTGCTCCGTAAATTCCACCAAATGGACATTCAGATTGATTTTTCTTGTTGTAATAACACATTTTTGTCAGCATTTCATGAGATAATGAAAGGATAGCTAGGCTATGCTTATTTCAATCCCTTCATTTTGGCTTTATGATGTCAAATCGGACACAAGTCACTGAAAATTAGATAGCTAAGTAATTCTGTTTTAAACCAGATTAGAACTGGGCTCTGTTCTGTTCCATCTCCTGATGTGTGTTAAGAGGTTTGATATGTGGCTGGATACTTTATCCTGATTAAAATGCTAATTTTTTCATAAGACCATAATTGCCATAATTCTGTTCCATTTCAAGTTTAATTCCAAGTCCGTAAAAGGCCACCTCTACTGTTGCCTTCACTTGGAGATATTGGCCATCTTTAACTTTTGTTCCCCCTTGATCTGCTTGCTGGCTTTCATTTCTTCCTTGACTGTGTCATTCTATGAATTTCAAAACGTATCTCTGGATAAATGCATCTGAAGTCTGCATATGAACATCTGAAACGAGCGTATTTTAAGCCGTGTCCCTGCTGTTTGATTTGATACCCAAACCGCGAGTGCGTTCTGCAAGTGTCTAGTCTTGCCCTAGTTTCCCATGTGGTACATACCTTGGGACATAAATAAAATGTCAGCGATTCAGCAGCTGTTTGCATTCATCTTCATGGTGACCAGTGTGTTGGGTGTTCATAAGCCTTTGCAGACCACAGCAGTCAGTGGCCCCGACTTTGGCACATGTGCACTCAGAAAAAGGCTCCGTTAGAACAGTTTCATTATTAGTATCAAAACCCTTTTTGGTCAGATCCATGGGCCATGATGCAAAAGAAGACTGTGTTTCTAACTCAACACTGGCTGAGGGACTAAATCCAGTACTGATGTGTACCTCGCTAAGCGGCCAGGACTCAGCTGCCACAATGATGTTGAGGGAATAGTTGGGAATTAAGGGACTAAGGGAGCCCCTAGTCCTTCCCTCTCTCCATCTCTCTTTTCTTCCTTCCTTCTCTCCTTCTGTCCGTCCTTCTCTCTGTTTCCATCTCTCTCGATCCCTCTTTTCTTTTCATGCTGCTAAATTTCTTTGAACCAGCATATTTGCTAACATTTAGAAAAAAAATTAACACTTCATTGATGGTTCTTCAGCAAAGAGAAATATTCGACATTTTGAACTATTTACAAAAATGCTTTACATTGATGGCATTGCTCTGTACTCCTGTATGGACGTGACCTAGGTATAGACAAGCCAAAGACAGACTGGGATCATCCTTCCCTGGTGGCTCGTGTGCTGCTAGTTTATAGATTCAGACTCTGACACCTGGATTTCATTACTTGTTCTAAAATGGTCCTAACACTTGGTTGGCGGGTTAAAGCTCTTTCCCCTTAGACAGGATTTTTCTCCTGCCTTTTGCTTCCTCTGCCCCTTTCTGAAGTATCCTATATTTTTTTTAAGTTTTTTTTTTTTCCAGTAATCTCTACACCCAATGTGGGGCTTGAACTCATGACTCAGATCCAAGAGTCACCTCTCCTGATGAAGCCAGCTGGGCACTTCTGAAGTTTCCCATATTCTATTCTTTCCTTCCTTCCTCTGGCAGTCAAGGTTGAACAAATTTAATCCAATCTTGCCCAATGAGAACTGGAGTATCTCCAGCTTTCTGAGATTGTTCATTCTCTTGCAGCACGTTTTCTTTTTTTTTTTTTTTTTTTTTTTTTAATTTTTTTAACATTTATTTATTTATTTTTGAGACAGAGAGAGACAGAGCATGAACAGGGGAGGGTCAGAGAGAGAGGGAGACACAGAATCCGAAACAGGCTCCAGGCTCTGAGCTGTCAGCACAGAGCCTGATGCGGGGCTCGAACTCACAGACTGTGAGATCATGACCTGAGCTGAAGTCGGACGCTTAACCGACTGAGCCACCCAGGCGCCCCTTGCAGCACGTTTTCTAAACCAGGAAAGCGAGCTCTTTGCCCATGAGACGTGGGTGTAAATCTAACTCTGCTTGTCCTGTGCTGCACTGGACATAACACCTAACATCTCTGAGTCACGTTATGATGATACCAGTAAGGACTTCGCTGGGTAACTGTGAGAAAAATGTCGCTTGGTAACGTGCAGCTTCAGCTTGATAATTGGCCTCACACTTCCGTCCAAACAGAGGGGGCTGTGATGTTCTGTGCCTCCTCACGGTTTTCTCCGTGGTAGATGACACTGTGTTTCTTGGAAGACTATATTTACTGAGTGCCTATATCTCTCTCTCCTACTTGGCTTGAACTTTCTCATGCTTTTTTTCACTGAATTCTGCTTTCGATAACTGTATTTCCCATCAATACCTGAGTAGATATGTTTGCTTGAAATTTTCTCTGCACTTAACACTAAGTGAGGCCACCCATGAAAGTATTATCTTTACTTTTCCAAACCTAGAAAACATGGGTCACTATAGGAGATGACAAGCAAAAATAAAGCTCTTCTCTATCAAGAGCAGATGAGCCATAACACAAAGTAAAGCTTTTCTGATGTGTTGGGAGAATAATCTGTAATGGCTATTGGAATTCTCAGTGTAGGCTTTACACACCTAAATTAATTACATGGATTTATGTGAACACAGATGCCTTTGGAGTTCTATAGAAACTATTTAAGTGGCTTAAAATGTATCAGCATCGGAGTCAACTAGATTTTCAAAAATGGCACAAAGTCATAGCGAATCAGTCTAAATCATTCTGATTTTTATTTTCTTCTAAATTATCATTGACCTCTTATCTGGTACATAGACCAATAGGATCCCAGTGACAGTGGTCACTTGGACAATCTTTTGGTGTGTGAACCATGCCAGGGTATGAGATTGAAGTGTGGAGGTCACGGTGGGGTTTTAGATTGGGTTTTTTGCAAAAATCAGTCACTGGCTTTGTGTGCATAATGCAACTGAAATAATCACCTGCTAAACTAGCCAGTCTCTTGTGTCATGATATGACCATCCATTTGAAAGCCACTTTGAAAGGCTGTTGCACTTTTTTTAGACCCATTTCAGCATCTTTCTTGATGAAGTTGCAAATTAGCTTATGGATGATCCAACATACATACAATTCATTGCCAGGCGAAATCATTGCCGTCCTTGTGAGTACCAGTCATACTCCAAGCATCATGCCTGTATATTTCTGTGATGTAATGCTAGTAATTGTATTTGACAAAGATGCGGACTGAGAGACATTAATTACGTGAACAAAGGTCATACAGCCAGTAGGTGGCACAGGTGACATTGAACCAACGTGCGTTGTCGCCCAAAATGTGTGCTCTGCCACTGTGACTGCCTTGTTCTGCCTCCCGGAGGATCGTGCGTGGGGACACTGATGCCATTTTAATCACTTTTGACACACGTTGCCCTTATGCATTTTGATGTTAACTCTCACTAATTTTGCCTATTTTTTCACAGGTGCACATATTCAATTTCTGAATTTTTCTACCGAAGCTAATCACGACTACCTTGAAATTCAGAACGGACCCCACCACGGCAGCCCCATGATCGGGCAGTTCAGTGGCACAGAACCCCCTTCCTCCCTGCTCAGTACGACACATGAAACGCTCATCCACTTTTACAGCGACCATTCCCAGAACCGGCAAGGGTTTAAACTCACTTACCAAGGTAAGGAATCAGCAAAAACCCAGATTTATCTCTTTCACTTAAACTGAATGGAAATAGCATCCTCCCCGATGGGTTACAAATGTGCAGAGCTGGAACCACTGGTTCCCCGACTGGTAACGGACCCAGGGCTGCTCACACGGCATAGACGCGAGCAGAGGCCTCGACGGGGATGGGGGGCCACCACACTGTCCTCACGTGTCGCCGCCAGTCACGCCCTGCTGCGGCCCACATCACACTCCTGAGCAGCTGGCCCCGCATCACGCACACCTCCCCATCTGTCACGGTCCTCTGGCTGCCGGGGCTTCGCGTCCCCTCCGGACGTGCGGGCGAATCCAGTCACAGCGGCAGCGGGGCTGGAGGCGTGTCTCCTGCACTGGCTGTTGTCAGAGCTCGAAAATAATGGCTGAAGGTATCAGTCGAGTCACTTCCAGTTACGCCAGGAAGAAAATGCAGTGAACCGACTTCGTTTTTAAAATCTCTAACGCGAGACTTGAAGACAAGTTTGAATCAAGCCTCATCCAACCATTTTTGACAAGAGAAAAAGTTCAGAGTTTTCATTTCGTACCAGATGATTTAGCTGGCGTTTCTTGGTTATCGTTAAATCCTACGAAGCTGGAAATGTCGACATAAGGGCTTTTCGTTTTTAAAAATCTTAATTAAATCACTTGCTTTCTTTAATTTCATCGACTGCCTTTGAAATTAAGGGTTTTACTGTTTTACTCAAAGATGACGCATTTTATGTTGAAGTTTCAGACATTGGTACTCAAGTTGTTACTTAAATATAAAATCTACACTTAGATTTCCAAATCTGGGGTCTCTTAAGATATAAAACCCCAGTAGGAGGGAAATAAAGGCTGGGGCAGGGAGGAATGCGGCAGGAGACGTGGCCAGAATGTTCTTGATGCAGATGGTGTCCTTCACTGCTTCCCGCTGTACCCCATCCCCCTCAAGAAAGTGTCGCTTGCACACATACACACACACACACACCACGTCTCTTTAGACATGTATTTTTAAGTGTATTTATTTATTGAGAGAGAAAAAGGGAGGGGCTGAGAGAGGGAGAGAGAGAATCCCAAGCCGTCAGCTCAGAGGCCCACTTGGGGCTCAGACTCATGAACTGTGAGATTGGGACCTGGGCAGAAGCCAAGAGTCAGAAGCTTGACCCACCCAGCCACCTGGTGCTTCTATTTATATGTAATTGTCAGTGTCCCTTCGAGTCCTGTCTTCCTTCGGCTCCCACTTTCTAGGAGACATTGAAGCACTGTCTGCACCACCTGTCCCAGTTTCTAAGACTTTCCCCACCTTCTCCTTCCCATTCTCATCCAGACTCTGACACAGCATCGTGTCCAGGTGTTCTTTCATTCCAGCGGCCTTCCGTGCTGCTATACCCCCCGCCACGCGCCGTGGCCCGTGTTCTGTGGTAGCGTTCGGTGGTGTTCCCGCCTCTGGCCCAGGACCCTGCCCCCTCCCTGAGGGCCCACACAGTCTCTTGGCGATTCCGCTGCCCCCCCACCCCCCTACTGCTTCTTACATCTCTGGGCCTCGGTCGTTCTCTTCTGCCGGACAGCCGCGTGTGCAGGGCTGGCCGAGCCCCAGCTGCTCATCACCCCCTTTCCCCCAGTGTCCTCGACGCATTCGAAGCCTGTGTGGTGTGAGTGCTGGACGGCCTGGCTGCTCCTGTCCCCGATTCCAGTTCTGCGAGTCCCGGGGCCGGGTGTCTGTCCCACTGCCACGCATCCCCTGGGTATCGGGCTGGCCCGTGAGCCCTGTGTGCAAAACCGAGCACACGGATTCTTCTCCGGGTAGGTTCCTCTTCCAGACTTTCCCATCCCTCTGAGGACACGGTGCGCATTTGAGCTACCCGCTCCAGCTGCAGAACTGGCGTACTCGTGCCCCCGTGCCCGCTTTCCTGGGGACGTGACCCCGTGCGTCATGACTCTTGCCCCAGCTCCCAGTTAGGCAACATCGCGCAGTCCCACCAGATGCTGCCACGCATCTTGTCCTCACCGCCCTCCTCTTTGTCCCTGAAAACTGTCAGACCCTTCAAAGTCCTACCACGTTCTTTCTTCCCACTTCTGACGCTAAGGCATCAACAGTCCCCGTATCTAGAATGAAATGCAGAACGACTTCAGCCTTGGTAAAGTGACCCTCTAGCCGAAAGGATTATTTAGTGCCCCTGGAGAAAAGGTCTCCTGCAGCAGAAAGAACAGGGCTCTGACCGTAAGATCAGCGCAGGTATGGAGGGGTGGGAAGAGGGCTTTTCCTCTACAGGGAGGAGCGGCAAGGCTACGGGGGCCTGGGTCTGGGAAGCGGGTGAGCAGGAGAGACCGTGGTGGGTGGTGAGTCAGGAAAGGTCCTACCCTGAGAGCAGGCTGCCCGCGGAGCGCCGTCTGCTGGCTGGGGCTCGGGCGCCCAGTACGACCTGGTAGGAGCAGAGACCAGTGTTTTGTTCTGGCTCCTCGGTGGGAACAGGCGGTGAAGCTCACCATCTGGGAGACATGATGAGACGAGATGAGAATCTGGAGGATTCGTGTATTGTCCAGCCACAGGCAAACACGGGTGTTCCTGACTCTTCTGTAAGTGGCAGGGGAGGGGAAGGTCTTGGAAGCAAGGCATCTCCTGGCACGTGTGCGTGTGCATGTGTTGGGGGTTCCCTCACCTTCCTGCTGGCAGGCTTGGCAGGTGTCTAAGGGAGATGTGGCTTTCACCTCAACATACCTCTCTCTGTTGCGTCCTGTCCTCTTCACCTGTTTGTATGCTGAACTTGAAACTTGAATCATAGTTGCCATGAATTCAGTGCTTCTCTTTCATATTTTTGTATATCTGGTGTACACCCTTTACCTAATTCTATTGAAGTACATTTTATTAAAGTATGAACATTTCATTCATGATCATCATTTTATTTATTTTTAAAAATTTCTTAATGTTTATTTATTTTTGAGAGAGAGAGAGAGCGTAAACAGGGAGGGGCAGAGAGGGGGAGACACAGAATCCGAAACAGGCTCCAGGCTCTGAGCTGTCAGCACAGAGCCCGATGTGGGGCTCGAACCCATGGACCGTGAGATCATGACCTGAGCCGAAATCAGTCACTTAACTGACTGAGCCCCCAAGGCATCCCTTGTTTACTTTTTTTGGAGTTTATTTACTTATTTTGGTCAAGGGGGAGGGAGCAAGAGGGAGGGAGTGCAAACGTGTAGAAGAGGGGCAGAGAGAGAGAGAGGGAGAGAGAGAATCCCAAGCAAACTCCACAGTGTCAGCACAGAGCCCGACGCAGGGCTCAAAGTCACGAACTGTGAGATCATGACCAGAGCTGAAATCGAGAGTCAGCCACTTAACAGACTGAGCCACTCAGGCACCCCATGATTGTCATTTTAGACTTGGCTATTACATGGTGACCTCCATTGTTCAATTGGCATGACTTTAATGTATGAGTCAATAAGAAAAATATACATAATTACACATCTCAAACCATGAGCTTCCAATTAAGTGATTTATCTCATTTGATCCCAAGAACTTTTGAAAAGTCTTCCCCACTTGGAGTATTCTTAATACTGTATTCAAAATTTAACTTCTCTCTCCTTCTTGGCCTGCAAAACTCAAGTACAAATTCCCATGATTTATATGGAAGTTCTGGAACTGTATTTTATCTTACTTAACTCTAACCTCCACAGTTCAAAAAATATTTCTTGTTTTATCTCTCTTGATATTTTCCAGATAGGGTTATTAAGGCCATGTCCACATAATTCTAAAGCTATCAATTACTGAAATCCAAAAATAATGCTCTAAAATGAACACACAAACACACACATACACAAAGTCTAAATAAGAATTATTTAGACAGTAGCTCATAAAGTTGCTGCAGTTGGCTAACAAAATACTACAATTTTTAATTGTCAGTATTTAGATTAGATTTCATATAGTTTGTGAGATACCCATAGATCCACTTTCCTTTTTTATCTCACAGTGTCAGAATCTGTAAACATTTGGTCAGTGTTCACATGTAGGGACCCTGAAGTGTCATAGTGATGGCCCCTTTCAGAGTAGAAAACCATTGACTTCAAAAATTTCCCTTATCCCCTGTGAGCTTTGAACATTGATGTTGTCTGTGCGGCCTTTAAACATTTGATTTCGTGAAGCCTCATCTAGGCCACACATCTGGTTGGCTGAGCCGAGCACATGTTTTATTTACGTGACGTCTGACTCTGTTTAAGTATCCATGCTGAAAATAAATAAATAAGCAATTCTTAAACAATATATTTTTTATTGCAGGCAGTGAGTTGGCTATAATTGAGAGCTACAAAAATAAATAAAAAGAATGAGAACGTGAATTTGAGGTGCCCCAGTTTCTTGAAGGTCATCATATCTGACAGGGATGGATGGTACTTAATTAGATTATCGGTGTTTGTCATTTTGTAAAATGTATAAATTGGCAAAATGGCACAATTCTGATTCGAATGTCACGTCAAAATTCCTAGGTCGGACTTGAGATTTAGAAGTTAAGCTCGTAATTAATAACTCATAAGAAGCTGCATAAATCATGCAGGCATGTCTTGTCATTCTCAACGATGCCTGGTTGTGCCCCTATTCTTAAACCTCGTCATTTCTTTATGGCTCTAGAAAGGTTAAAAATGTTACTAGTGGATGTCGCTGTCTGGAAGTTACATGACTTCTACAGAACTTGGAAAATGGAAGGTGGAGAGTCGTGTTGAATAAAATTGAGTTCATGTACCCTATTTCTAAGCCAAAAACCGAAAAACTGATGGAAGCCTGAAGATATTTATCAGTTCATTAGATACTGGAAAATCTGGTGGATATCACAAATATGACTACGTGACCCCACTGGCTGTCCCATTAAACACCTATAATTTAAACACTTGATGCCCTATTGCTTGAGAGTGATAGGTGTAATAGTTCTTTTCCTTGAGCCCAACAAAGGATTCCCTTACTCTTATAATATTGGTATGGGCTTATTGGTGTCTAGATTTTCATAATGTTTATGAAATTGGGGCCATTAAGAATTTTAGCGACTCTCTCTCTTCTGTTTTTGGTTTTTGTAAGTTAACATTTGGAGAAGTTAAATATTCTCCTCTCTCTCTCTTGTTCATTCTTACATTATAATAGAATAGTGTAGTGCCAAAAAGTTTAAAGGTAACTTTAAGTACCTTAGGCATAGGAAGTAAAAATGTCTTCTTTTTTTTCGAAGTTGCACTCTTTTGCTTTTTCCTTTTGCTATATGTACTAAGCACCTTTATTTTTGTATTTTAAAAATGTTTTATGTTTATTTTTGAGAGAGAGCGAGAGACAGAGACAGATTGCGAGCAGGGGAGGGCCAGAGAGAGAGGGAGACACAGAATCTAAAGCAGGCTCTATGCTCTGAGCCATCAGCGGAGAGCCCAACACAGGGCTTGAACTCACAAACTGTGAGATCATGACCTGAGCCGAAGTCGGACGCTGAACCGACTGAGCCACCCAGGTGCCTCAAGCATCTTTTTTCTTTTTTAAAGATATGTTTAATCTGCTTCTCCATTTATTCACTCATAAAACTGTTGAATTTAAGTGAATTGAATCTATGAGAAAATAGGCTTAGTCTGTCGATAGTAGATAGTGATCCTTCCCCTGTAGGAGGAGAAGCAATCAAACCACCTTCCTGTGCAGTGAGCCCGGGAAGGGTAGCTTGTAGCTGGTTGTATAAACCCACTGCCCATTCCTTACGGACACGAACGTACTTGTCTGCATGAAATTGATGTGCTTCTACAACTGAGTTGTTCTTTTTCCTTTGACCGTGATACTCTGAGGCACCTTGAGCTAACAAGAGCAAAGTCGGGTCTACTCTGTCCTTCCCACCCGTCTGAGTGAGTGAATCGAGTTCTCTGCAGGAGGCTCCTTAGACACATCAAAATGCTTAAAATAGCGGACAACTTATAGTTGTGTCAATTCCCATCCACTCGAGGGCAACCTGGTCAAGATGGAGAAAGTGCCTCCAGTGGTAGTTCATGGGCTACACTATAGAGACTAGGTAGAGCCTGCTTGGAATTCTGTCTCCCTCTCTCTCTGTCCCTCCCCATCCCCCCCTCCCTCCCTTAACATAAAAAAGTGAACATTTAAAAAACTAAAATAAAGTAAGAGTTTTTCCACAGTGTAAAGGTCTTCACGCAGAAGGTCTGCCGAGCACCCACCCGCGGTTGCTCAAAGCACAAGACACGATTGTAACCACAACTGGGAGCAAGCGACTTGGTCAGCCATCCCCCAGCCAAGGCTTTGGGCTGCCCCCAGATAATGGGATTGGCTGTCACCTCGGGGACGATGTAGGTTGGCTTCACTGATGGGTATGGGGAGTTCAGATAACCAATAAAGAACGTTCAGTCTCACTGAGGAGTGAGAAACAGGGTCATATCCTTGTTACAGAAGAAGACAGATGTGCCATTGGAGCCATGATAATGGCTCCCTGGGACACAGGGAGCATCCTTGTGTGTGCACTTCGGGAATTCTCTGGACTGCTGCATGTGGCTCTGTGGCTCCTGGAACCCCCTTCATTTTTCCAAGGAGCGGGAAACCAAGCTCTTGAGGGAGGGTTCAAAGTCACATTCACACGGACGCTGATGCAAATTAGAGTGACCCTCCCTGTGGCAAGGCTGTGAGGAGACCCGTGTGAATTTACATGTGGTACATGCTGTTTCCCGTGACAGTTCATTAGGAATCTCTATGCACTGGGGCACCTAGGTGGCTCAGTTGGTTGAGCGTCCGGCTCTTGGTTTCCACTCAGGTCATGATCTCACAGTTCGTGAGTTCAAGCCCTGCATCAGGCTCTTCACTGACAATGCAGAGTCTCTCTCCCTCTCTCTCTGCCCCTTTCCCGTTTACACACTCTCTCTTTCAAATAAATAAATAAGCTTTAAAAAAACTTTTAAAAAAGGACTTTCTGTGAGAGCACCCATCTGCGGTTCCCACTGCTTTCATTGGTACCCCAAGGGCTCTGCTAAACCATGGCTAGAATCTTTCACTGACGACGGTGCTCTGTTGAACGCCGTCTTGATTCTGCTCACGTGGAAACCGCCATCCAGTTTTGATGTATATTTATATACATATATATGTATGTATATATAAAGGTTTTATTAGCAGTTGTATGTGATACATTAGAGGACCCATTTCTCCAGCAGAGTTTATTATGCTTCGAGCAAAACAAGCATGAGAACGAACTGCTGATTTCATTCTAAAAGAGTATTATAAAGAAGGAAATTGGTTGACAGTTGGAGCCCAGTATGGGATTCTCCGTTCTTTTTGTGAACCTGCTTCTGATAAAGTAAATTTAAGCTCAAATAACAACATTGCAAGCACTGTGGGTATTTGCTAGGCCATTTGGCCCTGGCTTTCAGGAAAAGGCTGTTTTTATGGCTTTCAGGGTGAGGTGGCCCTTGGGGGAGGTAGGTGACTGGCTGTGGATTTGTCACGCTGGCCCAGGAAGGAGCACAGTAAGGAAATGAAGAAATAGACAGTGTGTGTTTGTGCATATGATGGTGTAAACATGTACAGGTGTGTGCGTGCATATGTGTGTGTGCGTGTGTATGTGTGCATAAACGTGTATGGATGTGTGAGTGTGTGTGTGCATGTGTATGTGTGTGCAAACATGTACGGATGTGTGAGTGTGTGTGTGCATACATGTGTGGTATTTCTGTGTGTGCGCATGTGTATGTATGTGCATAAACATGTACGGGTGTGGGGGTGTGTATGTGTGCGTACGTGTGTGGTGTTTGTGTGCATTGTATGTGTGTGCGTGTGCATCCATGTGTGCATAGCATGTGCACCTGTGTGTTCATGCACGTGTAGTTCAAAGAGAAAAAGACGTGCCGATTGGTCTTGGCTTTCTGGTCTGACGTTCCCTGTCCTTATACTCACCAGAACAGTTTTCCAAGCTTCTGGTTTTCAAATAGGATGTGGTAACATTCCAAAAGCAAGTAAAAATGAGAGACTTGCCACTCTGATGCTTGATGTACTTTCCTTCCAGACATGTTTTCCTTTCACTCAGGTTTGAATGCTCTTTTCTTTGGAACAGTTATAGATTTATTTCCCCTTGAAGTCTGGTATTAGGCAGGATATTTCAACAGTAAGATATTTTACTTATGAGATGCAGAAAAAAAATTTGGAAAACACCTCTGTAGAACGTGCAGCTATTGTCTTTATGCTGGATTGCAAATGCCAAAATTGTGAGTTCCAAGCACTTTTTCTTTGGCAAATGAGGGCTAGAGCTTTGCATTTTGTTAATAATAATTGTGCTTATGATGCTTATTGATCTGGAATAAATCCTTAAATAAGTGATTTTTCCTTCTATTGTCTCAGGAATTTCATGTTATAATTTAGCTTCACCAAAAAGGAGTCCCAAAAACTCATTATATATAATTGTTAAACTGTTTGACTTTGTATAAATAAGTTATATCTCCATACTGAGTTATTAAGCCTATGTGTCAAAAGATGGCATTGAGTTAAAAATACTCCAGCAAGCTTTTTCCTCTTATTCTCAATGCATGATAGGTGCAACTCCCTATAATAACGAAGCGCATTACAAATAAAATGGAATAAATGTATTATTAGCACATCACAGTTGATAAAGCCTCGTTGCATAAACCACGTCTGTGATGTCCACTCCGATCTTGTTGAGGAGACAGCCCTCGTCCTGTGCTTGCACAGTGGACACCAGAGGGGAAGTCTGCAGCTGCTGGAGATTCACGAAGGCCCCATTTTTTCGGGGGGGGGGGCCTTTGTCTACCTCCAGGTTCTTCCTGGTATCAGCCCCTAGAGGAGCCAGCACCATAAATGACTCCAAGAGGCTTAGAGGCCTTTGCCCTGGTACCCCTTCTGATTTCTGCTTCTTGCCTGCCATCAGTCATTAGCTGCTTATCTGACTCTTGTCCAGAGACATCCAATTGCAAATATAAAAATAAGGAAAGCCAAGTAAAATGTGAAATGAAGTGAAATTGTGAAATTAAGGGATTTTTAATCTGCTAACTACAGTGAGGGTTTAACCATGCTGTTAAAATTTCTAAATTTATCTCACAACATTGGAACTTGCAAAGACACCGTATCAACTGCACAGTATCCTTATTACATGCAAAATATAAATATGTATTATTTACTACATAAACTAGATTTTAGAAAAAAAACATTGTACAGATATTGGTTGCTGGTACAATTTTTCTATGGGCTCTTTTTTTAAAAAAATAAGAAAATGAAGTTGATTTTTAAATTTTATTTGTAACAGACAATTAATGAACAAATCAAAACATAATAACTCCATATTTCCTAGTTATATTAACCCTTAGAATGGAGTGCTAGTATAATTCGCTTCTAAATTAAAGGGAAATTAAGTCCACATTCACCTGACATTCTTTACAGGCAATTTTTATTATCATTTATTTTACCTTTTTAAAAAAGTCAATTCATTTCATATACTTTTTTTCCCCCAAGGTAAATGCTGTCAAATTTATATTTGGTTTGTGCTTTACTACTTCTAAAGCACACAATCAAGTGTTTATTAATTGCAAGTTGTTTTAATTCCGTTACTGCTACTGATTGTTTTACTTAGATGGTAAGTGGCAACTTAGAAAAGATATTTTTCAAAACTTGCTGGAAACATCCATCTTAATAAACTGCCCATGATCCCAGGACTGTCAATTCCATACTAACCTAACTTCTTACATGAGCTTGATTCTGTCCGTTTCAGCCTATGAGTTACAGAACTGCCCGGACCCACCTCCTTTTCAGAATGGTTATATGATCAACTCGGACTATAGTGTGGGACAGTCCATATCCTTTGAGTGCTACCCTGGGTACATTTTAATCGGCCACCCAGTCCTCACCTGTCAGCACGGGATCGACCGAGACTGGAATTATCCTTTTCCAAGATGTGACGGTAGGTTAACCGTTCTTGGCAATAATGTAATTTTCCATGTATATAATAGTGCATTAAATGATTAAATGGATGTTTTAGAGAATCTGTTCACCTATTCAACAAATATTTATTAGCGATCTATTATGGTAAACTCTTTCTACCTAGTATCTCAGGAATATCATATGCCAGTAAGTTAAAAAGATGAACAAATAGGCCTTGCCTTCAATAGTTGTTATAAAGGAAACAAAATAATAAACACACATTTATAATGTGAAACCAGACATAAGAATTGCATGAAGAAGGATGGCATTTGCTTGGGAAGTGATCAGGGACATCTTTATGATGGTAGTGGTATTTAGAATTACGATGGTTCCACCAAATTACGGGATTAGTGGAAGAAAGAATGCTCGTTCATTTTACCCTAGATGTTTTTTATTGTTTAACTTTCACAGTTATCATTTATTGCTTTTGTATTTTGGGAAATGGGTTTTGTTTTTTAGTGGGCATTGGAGCACACGTACTATTTTGCTACTCAGAGATAGGGCATCAGAGGTAGAAAGAATAATGAAAGCAAAGACATCCTGGAGAAACAGTCGTAGGAAAGTCGCAGCTCAATAGTACATGATGATCAGGGTTTCTATGGAGGGCTGGGAATCAGCTTGACCGTCAGTGGTGATGGAGGGAAGTCTGGATTCATCAAATAGCCCTGGTCAGAGCAGAAATCACTTCTTTAAAGCTTCTGTATGGCAGCCTGATTTTTTTTTCCTTTGGATGATTTCAAAATTTTTGTAATATCAAGTTGAAGTTAATAGGTCAAGCATGTTTTTCATGAAGAAAGCATATGAAACAAAATTTACTGAAAGTCTAGTATTCTAACATTATAAATACAGTCCCTTTGAGTGAAAAAAATAACGAAATTACCAACTCTGTGGTCATTTGAAATGCTAAACATTTATATCCCAGGGGGCAAAAGGGAACCGCAACTCGCTGGGTTTCTGTTTCTACTGAAAAAGTAAAAACAAACAAACAAACAAAAATAAACCGAAAAAAAAAAAAAAACACCACCAGTGGACTTCTTAAATTAGATTTTTCACCTGTATTTTTCTATTCTACGTTATTGTTTAAAAAACTATGAAAAGAAACTTCAGCTGTATTTTAAAAGATCCTTAGTTTGATGCAAATTTAATAACATATAGAACAGCATTTAAAAATTTTTTTATAAAACTAAGTCTAGCAGTAGCATATCTGGTGCTTTTTATTAAAACATTTAAGGGACTCCCGGGGGGCTCAGTCGCATAAGCGTATGAATCTGGATTGGCTCAGGTCATGTCTCATGGCTCGTGAGATGGAACCCACCTCAGGCTCTGTGCGGACAGCCTGGAGCCCGCTTGGGGTTCTCTCTCTCCCTCTGCCCCTCCCCAACCTTTGCAGGCTCACCAGCTCACTCACTTGCTCTCTGTCTCTCGAAATGAATAAATAAACCTAAAAAAAACCTCTAAAAACCTTTTTTTTTTTTTTTTACTGTTCTCCATTTAAAAACTCACATTTTTTATATGTATATAATACTTGGGATTGTCATGATTAAACCCTTTTCTTAATTGGAATTTTCCCCTGAATCCTTTGAATTCATCTATGCACGAGAGACTTCTTGGCTTGATATTAAAAAATAGAACTAAATCGTTAATTAGGCTTCATCACTTTTTCAAGCGAAGTTTTCAAATATAGAAATAAATGCTGGCTTAGAATTATTTTGTCAGCGTGAAAATAACAAAATACATTGTGACGTAGCTTAAAGGGGACGCCACCTCTTATAATGACAACATGATACGTCATACTACCCAGAGCTGGCCACACTGATGCGGAAGTCCTGCAGACATCCAAGTCTGCCCCGGGCTCCCGACAGCACCTGAAAATAGGAGATTTGTCCCCAAGCCACCCTGAGGTTGGAAAATTCACTGAAAGGCCTCACAGAACTTTATTATATTATATACTCTATTATATATAATATTATCTATTGTATAATAATACAGCTATTACATACTCTGGTTGTGGGTTAAAACAAGGAAAGGACACATTAAAATCATGGGAAAAGATGCATAGAGTACGGGAGGATGCACCCGTCTCAGAGCTGACTGGTGACAGTGTCTTGAGGAGCTCACCTGGGTGTTGGTGCCCAGAGATTTTCATCCGGGCAGGACTGATGGCTGGATTGCCCAGTGGTTGGTGTCAGCTTCCAGACCAGCTGACATCCTGTGAGGCAAAGGCCCCACCTTCCGTCACGTGGCTGGTACTTGCGGCATGGGTCGCCCCCTCCTGGAACTATTGAGTAGACGCTCCGACCCCCCATGAAGCAAAGCCGCTCCAATCGGGTGTGCGGTAAACCCCCTCCCAGACAGAGGGCTAGACCTCTCCACAGGCAAGGTCAAATGCTTTACTGCACGAGCATCTTTACCGTCGTGTCTCTCTTCATATCTATAATGTCACAGAATAAGACAAAATAAAACATAAGATTCATATAAAATTATATCATAAATTACATTTTCTAAGCAGCGTCCAACATGTGTTTAATATCCTCTCCATATTGGATTAACTTCCAAAAAAACACAAAACAAACGGAGGATATTATTTTATAACAAAAGATATTTTTACGTGTGAAAGGTTGTATTTACAAAAAGAGATATAAGAAAAAAAGAGTGTTTGCTAAGCACGGTGGGCTGTTAAGAGGTCTGTCGGGGTCCCCGTAGGCTATGGTTAAGCCCACAAAGGACACCGGCAAGGTCCGATTGCCCAGCATACTCAGCCTGAAATGCATTTGGGTTATCCAGTGTGCTTTTTCAGTTCAGGCTTCTTCTTGGTGTATAGGACAAATACACTGGAAAACCATCTTCTAAGATCCAGCCCGTCCACTTCAGGAGACTCTCGGGGTAGAACAGAGATACTATGAACAACTTCTGGCAACTTTAGTAAAAACTGAGTAATTCAGACATTTGTGGCTCAAGAATTCTAAATGTTAGATAAAGTATGATAAAAGTATGATACCTATTAAAAAAGAAAAAAAAAAGGTCTCAAAGTGACTTGAGAAATTCAAGATGTTATTTTTGCCAGTAACATAATCATACAGAAGTCCCAGTTAAAAAATGGATTATGATTGTTAAAATATGGCTTAAAAAACTTGTTTATTAATTTACTAAATTAATTTGATAATCAAATATGCATCTCTACTTACAAATACAGTTTAAAATTTTTAGATATTTTGTTTACCTAATTAATCTTCTCTTACCTAAATACTTACATAGATATAATTTTAAGATCATTTTTAGAGTTAAGCACTGTCGTGGTGCCTGGGTGGCCCGGTCGGTTAAGCACCCGACTCGATTTCGGCTCAGGTCATGATCTCAATTTTCGAGCCCCGCATTGGGCTCTGTGCTGACAGTGCAGAGCCTGCTTGGGATTCTCTCCCTCTCCTCTCTCTCTACTCCTACCCTGTATGCTCTCTCTGTCTCTCAAAATAAATAAGTAAACTTAAAAAAAATAATTTAAAACGTATATTTAAAGTTAAGCGCCGTCAGGATATTCCTCACCTTAAAGTGCAGTAGGATGTTGATGGGGAACTATCTGGACAGAGATAATTTTTAGGATAATAATGTGTTGCAATCAGTGTATTAGTGACTACGTCTAGATTGAATGATTTTGTGAGCAGAACCCTATTCAACTGCAGAACCCTGACATGTGGAATCCAAGTAGCCAAAGAATATGTTATTATGTACGTAGTTTTGAAAATTAAGGTTTATCAAGTTGATTGATAAATATAGAAAATAATCTCTCCTAATAGTTTAGAATAAGAATGACATTCTAAAGAATACAACTAACTTGTATTCATAAATATTATTTTAAATACTCCCATTATCAAACAGTTCCTAAGATAGAGTGCAGCGTGTCTATCTCAAAACCATCATAAGGAAACCAAAGTGAAGAAAAACAAAATAGGTCAGAAATACCTACGGCGCTGCACACATTCTGTGAGATTAGGCATTCGGTTCCTGGGTACATTAATAGTCAAGAGTTTAAAATTCATAAATATTCGTGCCAAATGTAGGTATTGGTTGTTTGGTACCGTAAGCTTTTTCTTCATGCTCTCATTAGGCAGAAATCTGGACATAATCCTAGAGAAAACCATCCATAAATTATCTATAACTGTCCTAGTGTATATTTAGGGTTTTTAAATTTTAATTTCTGGTTGAAACAACTTAATAAGCTCTTTCTATCCATCTCAGTTCAGAGAAAGTCACTTGGTACATGTGTTGTGGGGAAGAAGCGTAATAAAGAGATGTCTCAGTGCCCCTTGATTTTTCCAAGTGTGGCCTCAGGTAACACGAAGGGTCAGTGTCTCTCCACCTCCCCGTGCCGATGTCCACCATGGCCACCAGCTCATCTTCCATATCTTCTGGCTGCGCGGGAGCTTGACTTGGCGAGACACACCCATCCCTTGTTGTCCGAGCCACCTCACAGCTTCACGTTCTCAAATTACAGCGGAGTCGGGTAGGAAGTGAGGGTGGGGTGAAGGCTACGTAGGCACATATAGGCACTGACTACATTTCACATTGAATGAGGCGTTCAGAGAAGTCGTCACCTCCATCCTGGTCAGGGTAGCTAATGCTAGCTCTAGGAGTGATGAAAGAAGATACCTTAATGCTCTTTATGTACATAGTTTTCTCTGGAGAAATACATCCAGAGATAACTGGAGAGCTCTCATTAATCATACTTCACACGGCAGCCCTTTCTCACAACCTGTTGTTGATTTGCGTGTGCATACTGTGTGACACTCGACATTCACTCTGGCCCTCCTGGCCACCGTCTGTGCCTTTTTCCTACAACAAGTGATGCTGTGACACTGCTGGAGAGCCTCCGTTGGTACCCAGTTCTGACTGTCTCCCCGGGGAAAGCCCCTGGCCCCGCGGGGTGGCCCCTGCCCTGCCCCCCACTTTGGATGCCAGTCGCATGTCCGGGTTATCACCTGTCCTTCTCACTGATGGGCTGTAAATCAGAAGTCCCCATGACTCCCTCCTCCTATGGGACTGATTTGCTAGAGCAACCCGCAGACCTCAGGAAAACGTTGTACTTCCGCGACTCCAGATTTATTACACAGGACGTGACTGGGCAAGAGCCAGATTGAATAGACGCAGGGGGCTATGGGGATCAATGAGAGCAGGTCGTGGGTGGGGATGAAAAAGAACACGGTCCTTGATTGTGTGTTGGGAGATGAGCAGAGGGTTCTGTCCTCTCCAGCTGAGCCATCTTCCCAGCATCCCAAGTGTTCACGCATCGGGAAGTTCTCCAGACCCCTTCCTTTGGTGCTTTCCAAGTCATCTCATTAACATAAGCGCTGCTGTGGTTGGAAGGGTCTTGCTATGAATAACGAAGGAGAGCTTTATCTCTTTTGTCATGTAACTTTTATCCAAGGATTTCTGGAGCTCTGTGCTAGGAGCAGGGAGGTATTCCTAATTACTAACTGCATCACGATATTAAAGGTACACTCACGAATATATAAATGAACATGTGTTTATTTACTCTTTGTGTCCGTGAAGTGGAAAAGAGCCTGTCGCGCGTGTGGCTTCTGATTGTGAAGCACGGTGCGGCCGATGCCGATGTCGATGCGCTCTCTCCTGGCCAGCTGGGTGCCGTCCTTGTCCTGTGGGGACCAGGCTCCCGGGCACACGGTGGCGAGCCGGGAGGTGCCTCTGCTTGGCTGTGGTGCACTGATCCTCCTGTGTCTAGATCTCCCCACGGAAGCTTCGTGATTGATCTCCAGCTCAGGGTCCACTTTGAACCTCACCTTCGGGGAGAGGGTGGATCCGTGCCTTGCTGAGTCAGGTCACACATCCACTGTCTCTGTGGCCTTAAGTGAGAGGCCACCCGATCGTGCAGATCTCCATGCGCCTTTGGGACCACTGTAGTGAGGGCCAAGCCTTCTCTGGGCTAACAGGCCAGGAAGAGTGCTAAAGGAAACGTCAACTCTCTTTTCTCTCTAGACTACGGGGCAAGATTTGCCTTGTGGAATTTTATATGCATCGATGGAATATTATTAGCTCATGTGACAAGCAGTGATTGTTCTTTCCCTCATCATACTTACATAAGTTGGCTTTTATACTTATCATTTGCTTTGTATCTTTCTTCATCACGGTTCAGTAAGCTCCACAAGGCAGCGCTCTGTGGTTCTCCACTGTGTCCCCTGCTCTAACCTCACATCTCCTGGTACATAATCGATTCTCAATAAATACTCATTGAATAAGTTAATGGCGGACTTATTCTTTGACTATCATCCACAAGTCATGGCAAGGATACCTGACTTCCTCAATGTCCTAGAGCTAGTGAGTGACATCCAGAACTTCAGAAGCCAGCAATGTGTCCTACCCAGAAAAATCACCCTATTGTTTCTTTTGCCCTTTAAGAGGTGGCACAGTCCTTTTCTGTTTGCTTGTTTTGTTAGGAAGGGTGCTACTGTGTATAATGTGGTTATACAATTATAAGGTTCAATCTGAAAAGTCAAAATGCACAAGGGAAGTCTTGGAGACGATAGATTGTAAGTCAATACCACATCAATAACCTCAGGTCCACATAAGGTTTGTCAGCCCACTGACTTCCATGTGTTCCTTCCTAAAATATTTTGTGGTGATTGTCTTATTCATTTTCAATTTATTAGTCATTTCTTCTGTCTTATTTATCGTGATCTGAGTTAGGCAGTGGGGATCAAGGAAAGCAGGTGGTGGGTGGAGACAGAAAGGAACACAGTCCCTGACTTCTGACTGCTAATAGTCTGATGGTCTAACAGTGGAGAACAACTACAGCTAATTGCAGCTGCATAATAAGTGAATAACCATGGCCATCCAAGGCCAAACCACCTTTAAGGGGGCAGCAACACTAGAGTCGAGTTCTTAAGAAAGGGATCAGCCCACCCTGGCAGCAGGGTAGGAGAAAAGCGTTTGAAAGATTCATGCAGGGTGAATACTGGCATCATGCTTGTAGGTGAGAGAACGTATGACAGTTTTCTGGGGACACCAGATTATAAGTTTCCGTGTGCTTCAGTTTACAAAGCAAGGTTTGCCTGACTCCAAACCCCACTTATTAATAATTATGCCATAAAACTTCCAAAATGTTCTCTAAGGCCCCTTCCTCTATGGATTTTTTCCAAAACTTGGACCAGATTCCATCTGTTGTGCCCTGGAACATTTTCTCCTGCCTCTGAAAAAGTACACAGGGGCATGATTAAGGCCGGATGTCCCATACTGCCTCAGGGCATGTCTGTCATCGGTCAGCACTGTGAATTGTTTATTGAAGTTGTTTTTCTCTTTTTTTAAAAACATAGTTTGGTCTGTTTTCTCCACCTAAATTTTACACCTTTGGTGACAAGTCTTTGAAAGCCCAAGAAGATTCATGCTAGGAATAGCCACTCATCCCACATCTACTGGATTTTGGTTGATTAAAAAGTCTACTGGTTTATGACTTGATGTATTTATACCACTGTCTGAATGTAATAATGCGTTCAGATTATTCTGCTAATATATAGTCACTTCATTTCTCCGTAGATAAGACAAAATAATTGTCATGGCAACAGGGAACACCAGTTCGTTAAGTAAAATAAACAGGGACTGATTGGGGATGGTGAGTCTTTACACCCCTGAAAGCTGGTGAGATGTGAAAATGCTTTGACTTACATAATTTTCTCCCATTTCTTCAGGTATAGATCTGCCAAGAATTGATAATATTTTTGTTTAGGCAAAGAGACTTGGATGTTTAAATAGGTTTTAGAAATCTCACTTAAAACAACGAAAAATTTCCATTATGTATTTATGCATAATCTCTCCATAATCCCTTGTATCACATAGCCAATGGATTATCAGCTCGGTCACCCAAGATAACTGGGTAACTGAGTATGGGCTTTTTTTTTTCTTTTTAATTATCTGGGAATGACTTCATCCTGAAGGGATTTTGAGTGTTTGGAGACTCTATTAAATGGAACTTAGATAACTTAGTTCAGAAGTAAAATTCATCTAAGGTTTTAAGACTTTAGGGGAATTACTTTGACAAAGTAGTCACTGAGAAATATTTCACAATTATTTCTTAGAAGGAAAATTTCGGCGGAGGGCTTTAGAGACTTAGAAATATTTAACTGTGTCCTTTCTAAAGCTGACTATGTGGACCTTAATTGTTCTGCTTCCTTTTCAGCTCCTTGCGGATATAATGTAACATCTCAGAACGGTACCATTTATTCCCCTGGATTTCCAGATGAGTACCCAATTTTGAAGGACTGCTTCTGGCTTATCACTGTACCTCCTGGCCACGGGGTCTACATCAACTTCACCTTGCTGCAGACTGAAGCTGTTAACGATTACATTGCTGTTTGGTAGGAGAGCCCTTTCATATAAAGTGATACGCGATTGTGCTAAACCATTCCTGCAGCCAGCTACATGGTGCTTGTATGTCAGATTGACGTATAAGAAATGAAATTATTAGGGGGATATGGGAAAGGAAACTTAGCAATGAAATCCGGGAGATACAGAGAATAAATGTCATGTCACATGTTTGAGTTTTACTCCATGGTAGATAAATTCAGGGCTACTCTGAATATAAAATATCCCAAGCTTATTTTATTTTACGTTGTTAAGTATGATAAGAAATGGCACGATAAGAACTTGATGCGTCTGGAAATAGCGAAGACATAATCGCACGCAGCCCTCCCTCCATCCTTTGTGAACTTTGCAGAGCTGCCCTTCCATACGTGTAGGAAATACTACGAGCCAGCAAACGGGGGCGGGGATTTGGGTCCTGGTTCTTCCAAAGAGCCATGTGGCCTGGCGTAAGTTGTCTGTGTGACCCTGGGCTACCTTTGCGTGTCTATGGGGATGACTGTCCTACCTTTGCTTTTGGAAGGGAGAGGTTATGGGGGACACAGAGATTGCCAGGTCCTCTGTGACACTATGGTGGGAGAAGGAGGGGGCATGGACAGGGTGTGAGGAGGTGAGCTTAACTCAGGGTTAAAGATCCACGATGTGCTGCCAGGATGAACTTCCGTGAAAACTGGAGTAATGGCAGGTAACTACACGCTACGCATGCACGAATGCGTGTGTGCCTGTTGGGGAAGTCGGCATAAATGTTAAGGGTTTCTTATTGGAAAGCCTGTAAAGTCAGGGAACAGGGTGAGTTCAGGCTATTGGCAGATCTCAGATACCGATATTACGGGAGTCCGAGTGAGCAGGACGGAGAATACGGGAGCTTATAAATCGTGTGAAGGATTCCAGACTTAGTTCTCAGAGCAAAAAGGACTCAGTAGGTCTTAGGAAGGAGAATCACCTTGACTGCAGAATGCCCAGCCTCACTTTGTGGGAAATATATTAACTGAGGGCAAGAGGGGAGGCCGGCTTTTGAGGCTATAGAAATAACTCTGGCAGGGAGGTGATAACGGCCGACCCAGTGGCTGAGGGAATGAGGAGGAAGCTGAGAACTTGAAATATTAAATTGATCAAGGCAAACATTATAGTATCAGCCATTTCACCTGGATTAACCTATAGATTTAGCAGATGGGAGCGAAGGCTCTTCATATTTAACAAAGTAGAGTGCCTGTTGCAAAGAACACTAAGGAACGAGAGACTGAAAAGTCTCTTCGACTTTGTGACATTACACATCTCGGTATTTCTAAACAGTGTCCAGAAGGTGGTGGTGTTTTATTCGGTTTGTTAAAAACATAACCATTCAACTGAGTAAATTTGAAGATCTAATTGGCTTTATTAAATGATTCATGAATTGAGTAGCATCCCATCTGGCAAGTAGAGAGATGCTTGGGGACTTAGGTGTGCCCAAGGAAGGTTTTCAAGGGAAGAAGGGCGGGGCAAGAAGCCATTAGCAAAAGGAAGGATTGTTTCAGGCAAGGTCACCTTCCCTTAAGGAGAAGGGGGGGTCTTATCATGCAGATTAGCTCCTCTTCCCTGAGGTGGGGGTGGATGGAGACAGTCCTCGAGTCCTCAATGGCGCTGATACTTTCTGAATGATTGGCGGAAAATTTCACTCCAGGAGGGGTTGAAACTGCATTCAGTCTTGCCGTGTGCTCATGGGGCAGGGGACTCCACCTTGGACTGTAGTTTTCTTTTTAAGCAATATTTGAAAATCTTTTAGTTCCGTTCCAAGATCTCCATAAATTTCACCCATAATTAAAGAGACACCATTGAATTTAGACTTTCAAATGTAGGCATTTGCAAGGCAACTGATAGGTGGTATTGCGGCCACCAGAATGAATGTGAACGTGTCTCAGTGATTGGTCTGGAAAGGTCAGCTGTGGGGGGAAAGGAAGTCAGCCCTGAGTTTTCAGGTGTGCGCGGCAGTCCCGTCACCCGGAGCCCGGGTCAGACCAGCCCGCTGATGCCAGGACAGAGTCCAAAAGTCAGAAGAAAATGATCCTTAGTTTCAGCTGTAATTAGGAGCTTTCCATCAAACGTCTCTCTCTTCCCTAGGGATGGGCCTGATCAGAACTCACCTCAGCTGGGAGTTTTCAGTGGGAATACGGCCCTGGAAACCGCGTATAGCTCCACCAACCAAGTCCTGCTCAAGTTCCACAGCGACTTTTCAAATGGAGGCTTCTTTGTTCTCAATTTTCACGGTCAGTGCATTTTCACCTTGTTGAGGCAGGTGGAGAATCGCATTTGGTTTTGCTGGTAGGGTTGACATAGGCCTCCTCTCCAGCTCAAGTTCCTTGATTGTGCCCAGCGAGAGCCTTAGGGGATTTTCTTGAGTTCCATGTCAGGGTTTCCTGTGATCCTCTTTTGCTTAATGGTATTTGATTATATCACGTCTGGTTTATGGGAAGTTTGGATTCCTTCCAAGGTAAGTGGATTGCAAATGCAACTGATATGGAGACCCTTGAAAGACATTGAGTGCCTTTGTGGATTTCCTCATCCCTGTCTCCGGGGGGATCAAGGTAGCAAGCGTCATGTGATTACAGATGAGGCAAAAGCAGATCTAATGGTTTTGAAAATAAATAATTGGGAAAACAGCGTATCAGCACCTGACATCTCGTAAGGACTGTGTCCACGGAGGTCCTCAGATGTGAGGCAGGGGGAGACCTTATCAAATGTAAATATGGACCCGCCACCAGGCCATGGGTGAACCATCTCTGTGGCAGAATCCCAAGTATATGTGAAGTGATTTTATTTCAATGTCATAATTTTTAAAACTGTACACTTCTTTCCCTTTGACTTTATTATATCTTCTTTGGCACGAAATAATCCCATACGCATGTGAAGCTTGAGAATTTTATAAAGCGATGATTTAAACATATAGACATTGCAGTGTCCCTAAGCATTAAAACAACATAAGAGGAATGCTTTTTGTAATATTTTTGTTTATTCAGCAAATGTAATTACAGTTAATTTTTTTCCCCATAAACCGTTTAGCATTTCAGCTCAAGAAATGCCAACCTCCCCCGGCCGTTCCACAGGCAGAAATGCTTACTGAGGATGAAGATTTTGAAATAGGTAATGTTTCCTTCACTAGGATACCATCAGCTCAGTCCAGCTTTTTACACCAACTCCTAACTCGGATGAGTAAGCGAGCGAGTACTTGTCAGAAATATTCTAAAGCATTATTAGGGGCTTATCCATAGAGGTTATTAATCGAATAAATACGGCTTTCTTCCTTCATCTCTGTGATGTTTGTTTTCTGAATTTGAATTTGGCTTTTTTCATTTTGAGCACCTCCTGATTCTGCCCCCCTCCCCGCCCCCCACCGGCATTTTCTAGTTTGTATTTTTCTTTTGAGTCAAGTTTTCAGAGACAGGCTTACACAGATATTTGTGTTTGGTTAGAAAAGCATGTTCATCCACGAGAAGGACTTAATCATGTGCAGCTAAAATAATGATTAGTATAACATTGACCTTTCACAGACACTGGAATGTAATGGTGAATATATTTAATGATCATATTTGGAAATTCTGCTTTATCATTCTATATTAATGGCCTGTTTCATTAAATAATCATCAGGTCACATTAGGAAACCAGCCGTGGCATATGTTTGTGGTATAATTACCATGACCCAGGATTTCTCTGTCTCAGTAACAAATACAACACCCTGTTCGCACACCATGTCTCAGACCACTGGTCAAACCACGTGCCCCAATTTCTGGTTACTCATAATGGCTCAGTTAATGGGAACATTGCACTAATTAGGGCAGGGTCACAGTTTAGCCCTCTCTGGATGCATTAAAGCCCTTCTATTCTACATCCTTAAATTCCAAGCGTCTAGTTCCCTTTTTTTTTTTTTTAAATAGGATTACTATCAGTTAAGATAGCATTTTTGTGCGTCAAGAAGTGAAAATGCTACCATTTTATTCAACAGACTAAAACTGAATGCAGGTGTTGGTTCGGAAGTGGTCTGCTCATTGATGTCATTTGCTAAGGGGTCATGTATTCCTTTAATACGTTCACACACCCTGTATGTCGCGGAAAGCTAAGCCCCAGGTCTGTTGTGCTGACTCTTGCAGGGGATTTTGTGAAGTACCAGTGCCACCCTGGGTACACGCTGGTAGGGACTGACACGCTGGCCTGCAGGCTCAGTTCCCAGCTGCAGTTTGAAGGCTCTCCCCCAACGTGTGAAGGTACGCACAGCTCAACACAGCCAATGTACTTGTCCACAGAGAACGATACTGCTGGGAAAGGTCTACATTTGGGCTTTTGGTTCTTTTTGCATGACTCTGAATTTAATCTCTGAGTTAGGATCTCATTGCAATCAAAATTACCTGCTAACAGAAATACCTAATTACCTTTCTCTTTCAGCTATCTCTAAAAGACAAATCAAAGTCCTGTCAAACACAAAGTCTTTCCCAATAGTTCATCAGAAAATTTTCGAACATTTGGCAATGTTGAAATAAGTTAAAAATAAGCATCTGAATAGCTATCACCGAGGGTCCACCATTAATATTTACCATGTATCCTTTGTCACATGTCTGTTTTCTTTTTATCCATCCATTAATGTATCTGCTACTTTTGATGCATCTCAAGGCTAACTACAGGCATCGCCACACTTCCCTCCTAATACGTCAGCATGCATAAAATTATCTAGTGTTTACTGTATTTTGTGTAACATTTACACATGTTGAAATGTATGTTTGTTGCATACAATAAATGCACCCGTTTCATGTATTCACATGTCCTTAAAATACATAGACTGTAGGCAATAACAGACAGTATAATTAGATCACTTTTCAAAATATTTGAGGGGCTCCTGGGTGGCTCATTCGGTTAGGTGTCCAACTCGTGATCTGGGGTCAGGGTGCGATCTCATGGCTTCTGGGATCCAGCACCACATCGGGCTCTGTGCTGACAGTGCGGAGCCTGCTTGCGATTCCCTCCCCCCCCCCCAAAATAAATAAAAAACAAACTTCAAAATATTTGAAAGGCTCCACTCTCAAGTAGTATTGGGAGAAAAAAAACACTGGAAAAAATATATAAATAAGTTGAAGGGTTTTCCAAATTAGAATAGTTTTTATTTTGTGACTTGAAACTCACAGTAAACATTCAATTCATTGAAAGAATGGGACCTCCCTCCTTTCAAGGAATTTGAGCACTATCATTCATTAGGGATGATGAAGCACTCAAAAGTTAGGAAGGGAACACCAGCGCCCCAGTCCGGACTCCCATCAAGTGACCCGGGTGGACCATTAGTCCCTTGGACATCGTGTGCCAGGAGGATGGTCAGTCTGCCTTATTTATGGGATTGCGGTAAAGATGCGGAGAACATTACATTATTCCAGGTGTTACATGATGTTAGTTGCTGTGTAAGAAGCAACTTTCTTTGTACCGCGCTGGTATCGATTTTACAAGGGCTCACACCTGTGGTGTGGTTCTTGCGGAATGTGGTAGTAACTTCCTGCATTCTCCTTATGAATCAGGTAGAATCCTAGTCACCCGGGGAGAGGAAAACAATTTTCACCATCATCTGAGGAAGATCTGGAATGAAGTAGCTTTAAATAACCATGATACCTCAGATTAAGTCAAAGAAAAATTACTTCCAAATCGTGTCACTGGGAGAGCCAGTGGGTGTGGGCAGAGAGCAAACCCCTGTAAACACCCAGAGGACCCACCCAGTTGTGGGAGGTGCTGAAACTCTGCTTCACGGGTGCCTCCCTTAAAGTTGGGCCGCATGGGGTGCTGGGTTGGGAGACTGAGTCATTATTTTCTTGGAAAAAAATCTGTGTCGGTACCATGTTACGTCAGCAAAAACCATCTACAGTGGATTTTTTTCCCATTTTATATAAAAATTAATGGAGGTGCATCGTGTGTTTTAAAGGCACATTTTAATTCCAACGAACAGAGCCATAAATTCCTCAACAGAGATGACTTTAAGCAAGGACGGTCTTAGTTGATTAGTGAAGAAAGGCATAAATATTTATTTAACACGCACTTCAAAAATAAGGGAAATTACTTTATTATGTTGGCTACCTCCAAGATTAACCTACTTTTTATTTAAATGAAATTAATTCATGACAGTCCAGGAACAGAGTAAATCAGGACAACATGAACACCATTCTCTAAATTACTTGGCTCTCGCACCCGTCTGCGGGGAGAATTCTGCTAACAAGACTCGTTCTCCCAGCTCGGGCCAGAGGGTCTCGCGCCCTAATCTGTAGCAATTACTACAGATGACAGTGTAGTTCTCTTCTCTTACAATTCAGGAGTCAATTTGTTTAAAACAGACTGAGAGTTAGCTTAGCTGCTGTTCCCTAAATCCTCATTATTAAAAAAATAAGTAAATAAATAAAGGAAATAGGGGCTCAGATGTCTTTTATCAAATACTTGATCACTGAATGATAATCTTCCTTCTAGCACTTTCTACCAGTTGGTTGGGCTCAAGGGGAGGGGGTGGGCAATCCCCCAATAAATTATTGATAGAAAATCGTGTTAGTTACAAGTCCTTCTTCTTCACATGTCATCATCCTTTTAGAAGTTCCACTTGGAAAATTATTACCACCTTTTGGGTGATTGATTCTTCCTTGGGAACGAACAGTGGGAGCAACTTGTTCCTTGAAAGGTAGCATCCTATGCAGATAAATTATACCCTGTTGGATACCAATCCTCGTTTAGAAAACACTACATGAGGATCTGGAATCTTTCCCAAGACCACCAGGCAATTCTCCCGTTCGTCCCAGACCCTGGCTGAACGTCCTACAGTTGAACTCAATTCTGATACTCTACTTGGAGACAGGGTCAGACCCCACAGGGTAAGGGCTTAGTCCCACAAGGCTGTCCCCACTCCCGAGGCCAGTCACAAATTCAGGTAATCCCTTGTGCTTCTTAGTGACCTGCTGTAGGCCAGAAGTACTCATGGTCCCTTTTTGGGTTTTGCCCTGTGTTAGAAGAGCCCATGTAACTGAGGGAAACATTTATTTACATGTGTCATATACGTATGTGTATGTATATATATGTATACACATACATACACATACGTATATGACACATGTAAATATACATATATATACATATATATACATACACATATATATGCACACACGTATATATATTTATATATATTATACACATATATACATTATATATATTTATTTATAAAATATATATATATAATTGTATTTATGTTTATTTTTGAGAGAGAGAGAGAGAGATACAGAGCACAAGCAGGGGAGGGGCAGAGAGAGAGGGAGACACAGAATCCGAAGCAGGCTCCAGGTTCCAAGTTGTCAGCACAGAGCACAGCGTGGGGCTTGAACTCACGAACCGTGAGATCATGACCTGAGCTGAAGTTGGATGCTTAACCTGCTGAGCCACCCAGGTACCCCATCAGTTATATTTTTTTATATCATAAAGAATTATATTCTGTATCCTTTAGGGTGTAATTATGTCCTAAAGGATGTAATAAATATAAAAATACAAGTTTTTCCTTTATATTCTAAAGGATGTAATAAAGGGTACAGATGAATAGTCTGATGAAGAGGTACAGGGTGCAGGGTGAAAGGAGTTCTCAGCACATGAGCATCTGGGCCCTGGATTTGGGGTATAAGAGGTTTTATAGGGCCAGTCTCCCCTCCTCTGAACCCCAAGCCCGTGGTCCTACTGGAAGTCTGTGAGGGGGGCAGGAATTTCAGCCCACTCATCACTGGCTCTCTCTGCTGACCAGCCCCATACTGAGGCTACCAAGGGACCCACCCCAAGTCGCCTTATTGGCCTAGACTCAGGTGTAATCCAAAGGGGCTCGTCCTGACCAAGACATGCTCAACATGCACGAAGTGCCAAGGGTTTTGAAGGTCTGTGCCAGGAACCTGGGAAAAAGACCAGATAAGTTTTACAACAGAGTCACGTTAAGGAAAGAGAACCCCTTCAAAAACCGAAGAGGAGTAATAACCAAGGTCTGGAAACAAGAGAGGACGTGGGGTGTCCAGGAAAGAAGAGGAAAGGAGAACACTTTGCTCTTAGGATGTGTTGGGGAAGTGGCATTAAGTGTGCTGGAAACTACACATGGGGCCACATTTTAAAAGGCCTTCAGTATTGGGTGGCTTCAGCCTGTGGACAGTGCAAATCCATCCGTAGTTTTTAAAATATTCAATTACAAAGAAATCAGAAACCTATATTTTCAACAAACGCTAAAGACAACCAGCGTCCTTGAGATAATGACCATTTGTTGGAAAGCTCGAGACCAGAACATGCCTGTCCAGGGCTCTGGGTCACAGCTTTCCCACTTGTTTATAGAGCTCTCTGTTTACAATTCTCTGAGACCTCCGGGTGCTTTTAAGAATTAGTTTTAATTATTTACAAAGCCTAATGCTTGACTGCGTTATTTTTGCTGAAGGCCTGCAAGATGCATTCAATAATATGCTTTGGTTTTAAGCCTCGCATTTTCTTTTTCTTCAAAAATAAGCTGAAGGAATAGCTTCTCGCCGAGGTGGGCTGGCTCAAAGCTCAGGGGACCTTCTCAGGGAGGCGCGCTCTTTTAGAGGCATCTTTGATGGGAACCTCAAACAGATGCTTCCCGTGGTGGGAGGGATCCCCGGGGGAGACGGTGGAGACACGGGATGTGTGTAATGCGTGAATGCTGATCTAGAAATGAACAGCCAGGCCCTGGGAGAGCCCCTCCATCTCCAAACTCCCCGCTGTGGGTGTGTGTAACTCCCAGCAAGGATGTAGAGCGAGGGACAGGAAGGAAGAGGCTCATATGAAAGAGCCAGAGAAACAAATGAATCAGAAACACGTTAACTCCCAGGGAGATATATTCAAGTGCATTTTAAAACAGTATGTATGTCTGGAAAAAAGAAAATGTTGAGTGTTGTAAGACAAAGGAAGCAAATAATTGCACCTATACTTTGATTGTGACTTCTCTAAGAAACAGAAGCAGGATTTGAGAATGAAAGGAATGAAAATAGCTAAGCTAAAGATTCTGTTTCTGATTTATCACCACTCACAGCTTTCAAACCCTGGAGGGCTGTCCTTTCACCAGGTGGATGTCAGCAACTTAGGGAGGATTGTCTGCTCCTAGACAATCTGCCGCCCAGTGTCGCCTACTGACCATAGCGGCGGGATAAAATCAGAGAGAGGAGATTTGGCCTAAACCTTTCTCCCGGGTCGTACCACAGAAGGGAAGGTGCTGGAATGGCATCCTTCCTCAGGAAGAGGCAGGCAGGGGGTCAAACCCTTCCAGGCTTTGAAACACCTGCCCGTGTAGTGCTTCAGACTGAAGGAGAGGGTTTGCGTGTGTTCACTGATTATAACCCTTGAGAGTAGTTTCAATTGCCTCTAGCCCTGGCTCTCGCTGCAAAGTCAAGGGTGATCTGTGGAGACTCTGAACCTCCAAGCCCTGCACATTCACACCCAGATACGTCCGGTTTTTTAATGTGTTCTTTTAAAAAATGCCAATGTGTTCATTTTTGAAAGGGCATAATAGATTTTACGGGGTGATCTTACCACTATCACAGAAGAAATTACTTTTTAAATTAAATTGCTTTAGGCTGAGTGTTTTGGTTTGAATTATTTTTTTATATAACTTACCATTAATTAACACTGAACATATTCTTAAAAGTCTACCTAAATACTTATTTATTAAAAAGGGTTCTTGGGCACCTGGGTGGCTCAGTCGGTTAAGCGTCCGACTCTTGATTTTGGCTGAGGTCATGATCTCACCGTTCTTGAGTTCAAGCCCTGCATCAGGTTCTGTGCTGACAGCATGGAGCCTGCTTGGGCTTCTCTCTCTCTCTGTCTCTCTCTCTCTCTCTCTCTCTCTCTGTCTCTGTCTCTCTCTCTCAAAAATAAATAAACTTTAAAAAAGGGTTCTATGAAATGTTTCATCTTTGGTGATCTTATGCCTAAAATTTATAAATTTTATGATACACAGAATAAGAACACTAAGACAAATGAAAGATAAAAAAAGGAAAAGTTTCCTTTTATCAGACAGTTACTGGAATCAAAACATATTACATGTGATTTGCCCATCAGGTTGTGAAATGTCTTTATTTTGAAATGTATGAATTAATAACATAAATTTGATTAATTAAAAGGAGATAATTCAAAAAATAAGACACATTTCTCCAACAAAAGCTCTTTTTCATGAAGGAAAAGCTGATCATTTAACTTTTTAAAATTTTATAAGTAGTTTTGCTATTATCTCTGTTTACTTTTGAACCATGATCAATAGAGAAAAATTGTTTTCTCCATAATTGTATAAATAAACTATTTCTGGAAGATAATGAAATTATCATTGAAATAAATTACTGATTGTGATACTGATGGTTTTCTTCTGTGTGTTCATACCTGTGCAGATCAGTTTTATTTTAATGACTCTGGAAGCAGTTGAATAAAGCAAAAAGGAAAGCGGGAGGGGAAAAAGTATGTCAGTGTGTCCACACTATCTTAATGATTCGTTCATAAAGATAAATTGATAACTGATTCATTATGATAAATTCATCCTTTACAAATCACTACTCGTACTCAACACTGTAACAACCCAAAGATCCAGTATGGCTTTCAGCCCAGAACTTTCTCATTCATCTCTTATCACAGTCCCAAGAAGTCAAATCACATGTGTAAAATTTACTATTCCTTTTTTGTTTGTTTGTTTGTTTATATTTGAGAGAGAGAGAGAGAGAGTGGGTAGGAGAGGGGCAGAGAGAGAGGGAGGCACAGACTCCGAAGCGGCTCCAGGCTAGCAAAGAGCCCGTCGCGGAGCTCGAACTCACCAACCGGTGAGATGGTGACCTGAGCCGAAGTCAGCCACTTAACTGAATGACTCACCCAGGTGCCCCTAAAATTTACTATTCTAAATGAAATTAAAAGTATTAAATTATATCAAAGTATTATATTAAAAGGAAGAAATAAATAGTATCATTTTCTGTTAACCGAAGATAATTGCACAATGTTTCTGCGATACTACATTGAAAAGGTGAGTTGGGAAAACATGGGATCCTAGGATCCCTGCCCCAGTTGAAGGTGTGTGGGCAATTCAGTCACAGAGCAAAAGAAACATGGTAGTTTTAACCACTCCTGTGTGGCTGCTTCTCACCTCACTCACACAGGTTAACAGGGCC
The DNA here is from genome assembly GCF_028018385.1 of Neofelis nebulosa. Lineage (NCBI taxonomy): Eukaryota > Metazoa > Chordata > Mammalia > Carnivora > Felidae > Neofelis > Neofelis nebulosa. The sequence continues at coordinate 3,552,102 of NC_080784.1, read as the reverse complement.
AAGGGTGTGCTTCGCCATCGCTTCCAGAAAAAGAAAACTTTCAGGGTCCAGGTTTCTTTCAAGCGACCGCTTTATCAAAGTTGGCTGCCCTAGTGTCAGCGGCTTAATCTCTTTGATCTCTCTATCTAATCACCTTGTATATCGGCGTATATATTACATACGTGTATATAATTCTCATTTAAATTATAGGTCGGTATAATTATTATAAATGATAATTACTCATTATTCAGTGGTTTTCTCCTGCTGTGTTTGTCTCTTGTATTAAATTTGGTCACAGCTCAGTAGGATAGCTCCACACCCCCTCCCCCGCTGCCACCATTGGCTTGTAAATATAGGGATAGAAACTCTCCTATGGATGTCGGCTTCATTTTGTTAAGGAAAATTTTTACTGGTATTTTTCTCACTAGCGCAATGCCCAGCAAATGAAGTCCGGACAGAATCTTCTGGAGTCATCCTCAGCCCAGGTTACCCAGGCAACTATTTTAACTCCCAGACGTGCTCATGGAGTATTAAAGTGGAACCAAACTATAACATCACCATCTTTGTGGATACATTTCAAAGTGAAAAGCAGTTTGATGCACTGGAGGTGTTCGATGGTAAGTTTCTTGTTTCCTTTCTTTTCTTTTTTATATCAGTAATCTCTCTTAGTGTAATAAAAACACCATTATCATGTTTTTGTTACACAGGACTTTAGTATATCTTTGGGTTAAATTATCTCTCCCCCAAACGAAAATGAATTGTTCTTGCACTTGTATGGTCTCAGAGATCAATTGTGGAACATGAAAATATTTTTGTTAATGTTTCAACTTTTAAGCAATTAATGTGCTACTGATGCACTCTGAAAATGTCCTGAATGAACTTGAGCCATTATTTAATTCTTTAACGTGGAGATTTACAGTAGATGACCCCAAGCAACTCTCTCCTTTTCCCTAAGTATTCTATGGATTCAGAAGATATTTTAGGAAATTTAAAAGAGCTAAAGTTACATTAATCTATTTAAATGATTATTTTACTAAAAACATATAAAACTAATGGCTCACAGATATTTCTAGATGTACCATCTTTAAAAAAATAGTACAATACACTTAACAAATGTTAATACTGTTTTCAGCTCTAGTCTCATACGTTTTTACACAATTCTAATAAACTTATTAATAGAACAAGGCCATGCTTAGAAGTAGTATGTGGTTGAATTGTCAGTTTGAAATGGAACTGATGTTAATATTTTTCTTTGCATAGAAGTATTATCATAGCCCATAAAATTAGACCAAGGTACAAATACGGCTGTCCATAAAAACAGGGCTTTGACATGTTTTGATGGACTTGTCATGTGTCCAGTAAAATAACAATCAACTCAATAAAAAAAAATTACTGTAATTGATTCCGTGTGTGTCCCTATGCCTTTAACTTCCTTGATGAATCTTAACAGTCAGGTTGTTCATATGGACAGACACCACAAGTATCAACTTCTGTATTCCTAAAATGGTGAGCTACTAATTGGAAATTAAACTCATCCTTATGTGCATGGAAACAGAGGACCGCGGAGCACAATTTCTTTCACTTTCAGAGGTTTTTTTCTAGGTGTATATTAAAATAGACAGGAACTGCTGAAGGCTTCTTCTGTAGTCTTTAGGATGGAAAGAAGTAATTTATTAGCCAGGTACAAAACTGATGTCAATAAGGAGCCAGGTAAACTCGATTCTGAGGCCAATTAGATGAGAGACAAAACTAGAGTAGGTGAGCACCCACTCCAGGGGCTGTGTGTGTGTGTGTGTGTGTGTGTGTACGTGTACATATTCCCCAACCCAGGAGCTGTGTGTGTGTGTGTGTGTGTGTGTGTGTGTGTGTCTGCACGCACATGTGTGTGTACATATTTCCCACTCCAGGAGCTGTGTGTGTGTGTGTGTGCATGTGTGTACACATATTCCCCACTCCAGGGGCTGTGTGTGTTTGTGTACATATTCCAATCCATTGCTGGATGTAACTAATATCCTGACATAATTACCTTACATGTGTCCGTGTTCCCTTGTCTCACTGTCGTTGGATTGGAATTTAGCTGACGGTGCTTCTTCCGCTTCCAACCACAGCAACAACCTCATTACCGGTATCTGTGCCTAGGTGCTTACAGTTTGATCTCCCAAAAATAGGGATGAAGCACACCCATTACCACAAAGTAGATAATAGAGATAATATCAAAGCTGCTGCTAACAGAATTATCTGAGAACCGTGGTTAGGTTTGTTCTAGTCTCAAACATTTGACTATAAGATGAAAGGAGACAGTTTTATATGAAGATTTTATTAAGTGTTGACCTTTTTGTTGCATTGAATGTCATAGTTAGTGCATCTCTCTGTATCTCTATTTGCCTCTCTCTTTCTTCTGTAAGATAGTGGCTCTTTTATGGCTCATGAGTTGTGAAAAATATGCTGAATATATTGATTTTAAACTTCATTATCCCAGGAGCATATTACTTTCTGTGGCTCCAATAATGGATATTCCTCAATTAAAGAAATAAATAAAAAGATTTAATCATTGTAGAACTCAACTGAGAAAGGTGTCAACATGAAGATTGGGGTGTTCACTGGTAAAACACTTCATCGTTTCCATGTTGGTGACGGAAACTGCTGCTCTCCCTTGTGGCTCTGTGTCCTTCTCCACGTGCTGATTGTGGAGGTGACTTTTTAAAGAAGACTCCTTGAGAAAGCTTGTTACATGTTAGGAAGGAAGAACCGATAGAAAATGAGGAAGAATGAGATGTTGGATTAAGAATACCTGAAACTTGACTCGAGTTCTGTCATTCAAAGTGACATGTTAAAATTTCATGAATTTCCTAGTGTTATTTTATTTTAGAATATGCATTATCCCTTTAAACTGCAACAACAAAAAGCCAGCACCCAAACCCATTACAGTCTTCTTTAATTTTAAAATACAGTCATCCTTTTATGGGACATCTTCCAGGAAACTGAGAAGGAGCATTTTATCTGATCTGACTTTGCTCTAGTGACACTGAACACTGCCCTGATCATCTCTAATGTGCTAGGTTTTTCTACTTGATGACTAAGGCTGTCATCACAAAGTACCACAGATAGGGGGCTTAAGCAGCAGAAATGTATTGTCTCCTGGTCCTGGAGGTGAGAGGTCTGGGATCCAGGTGGGGGTGCTCCTGGTTTCTCCTGTGCGTCTCTTCTTGGCGTATAGCCTCTGTCTCTCCCTGGGTCCTCACCTGGTCGTCCCGTGCCTGTCTGTGTCCCCATGTCCTCTTTGGACTTCAATAAGATTAGATTAGGGCTCATTCCAGTGTCCTTCCTGAACTTTAAAGTTCTCTCTTTAAAGTCATTATCTCCAAACACAGTCACCTTCTGAGGTACTGGCAGGTAGGACTTCAACATATACATTGGGGTAACATAATTCAGTTCATAACAGGTTTTTTTTTCTTCTTAATAATTTTAACTGCTCTGATTGGCAGTTACACAAGAAGTGAAGTTGTAGGTTCTCAGTCCCTTTGCAAAAATAAAGATGCTGCATAAATCTCAAAGTGAACCATGTAACCTGATGAGATGGGGACTACATCTAGCAGCGAGGGCCACATTCTCCCACTCGTACGTAGTGAGCTTCCTGGGAATGGGCCGCGCAATGTAGAAGAGCCAGAGATGTCAGACTATGAGGGGGCGTTGAGTTCACCAGCAGGGATTGTTGTAGATGACTCCCTGGAAGTGGGAATACAGCTTCTGTATCCAAGAGAGCAATTCGTCTCAGGAAGTATCGTGGCGGCAGGGCTAATGGTGGTTGACAATGTACCGCACTTGTTTCTGTTTTTCTTAATTTAATTAATTGTTTCAAATCTGCATCCAAGTTAGTGAGCATATAGTGCAACAATGATTTCAGGAGTAGATTCCTTAGTGCCCCTTACCCATGTAGCCCATCCCCCCTTCCCACAGCCTCTCTAGCAACCCTCTGTTTGCTCTCTGTATTTAAGAGTCTCTTATCTTTTGTCCCCCTCCCTGTTTCTATATATTTTTGCTTCCCTTCTGTTATGTTCATCTGTTCTGTGTCTTAAAGTTCTCGTATGAGTGAAGTCATGTGATATTTGTCTTTCTCTGACTCATTTTGCTTAGCATAATACCCTCCAGTTCCATCCATGTAGTTGCAAATGGCAAGATTTCATTCTTTTTGATTGCCGAGTAATACTCCATTGTATATAATATACATATATATGTATATGTAATGATATATGTATATACATATCTATATCACATCGTTCTTTTATTTTTAATTTTTAAAAATTTACATCCAAATTAGTTAGCATATAGTGCAAACAATGATTTCAGGAGTAGATTCCTTAGTGCCTCTTACCCATTTAGCCCATCCCCCCTCCCACAACCCCTCCAGTAACCCTCTGTTTGTTCTCTGTATTTATGAGTCTCTCATGTTTTGTCCCCCTCCCTGTTTTTATATTATTTTTGCTTCCCTTCCCTTATGTTCACCTGTTCTGTATATTAAAGTCCTCATATGAGCGAAATCATATGATAGTTGTTTTTCTCTAATTTCTCTTAGCATAATATCCTCTAGTTCCATCCACATAGTTGCAAATGGCAAGATTTCATTCTTTTTGATTCCTGAATAATACTCCATTGTATATGTATACCATCTCTTCTTTATCCATTCATCCCTTGATGGACATTTGGGCTCTCTCCATACTGTGGCTGTTGTTGATAGCACTGCTATAAACATGGGGGTGCATGTGCCCCTTCGAAACAGCCCACCTGGATCCCTTGGATAAATACCTAGTTGCACTTGTTTCTATTAACTATGTGTTAGATAGTAAGTCTGTTTCTTGAATATTTAAAAATTTCAAATGTGTGGGGCGCCTGGGTGGCTCAGTCGGTTGAGCGTCCAGCTTTGGCTCAGGTCACGATCTTGCAGTTTGTGAGTTCAAGCCCCGCGGTGAGCTCTGAGCTGACAGCTCGAAGCCTGGAGCCTGCTTCAGATTCTGTGTCTCCTTCTCTCTCTTCCCCTTCCCCACTCATGCTCTGTCTCTCTCTGTCTCTCAAAAATGAATAAATGTTAAAAAAAAATGTAATTGTTTCAAATGTACAAGAAGGTGAAAAAATACACATATGGACTCATTTCTTAATGTAATTAATTTTAGGATTTTGTCAAAGTTACCTTAGGCTCTGGTTTTTTAAAGAGGCAATGAGTACGAAGAAATTTAGGGCAGAAGACATGAATAGACACTTCTCTAAGAAGACATCCAGATGGCCAACAGACACATGAAAAGATGCTCAGCGTCACTCCTCATCAGAGAAATACAAATCAAAACCACACTGACATACCACCTCACACCGGTCAGAGTGGCTGAAATGAACAAATCGGGAGACTACAGATGCTGGAGAGGATGTGGAGATACGGGAACCCTCTTGCACTGTTGGTGGGAATGCACACTGGTGCAGCCGCTCTGGAAAACAGTGTGGAGGTTCCTCAAAAAATTAAAAATAGATCTACCCTATGACCCAGCTAGCACTGCTAGGAATTTACCCAAGGGATACAGGAGTGCTGATGCACAGGGGCACTGGTACCCCAATGTTTATAGCAGCACTCTCAACAATAGCCAAATTGTGGAAAAAGCCCAAATGTCCATCAACTGATGAATGAATAAAGAAGATGTGGTTTATATACACAAGGCAATACTACATGGCAATAAGAAAGAATGAAATACGGCCTTTTGTAGCAACGTGGGTGGAACTGGAGATTGTTAACGCTAAGTGAAATAAGTCAGGCAGAGAAAGACAGGTACCATATTTTTTCACTCCTATGTGGATCCTGAGAAACTTAACAGAAGACCATGGAGGAGGGGACGGAGGAAAAATAGTTACAGAGAGGGAGGGAGGCAAACCATAAGAGACTCTTAAGGACTGAGAACAAACTGAGGGTTGATGGGGGTGGGGGAGAGGGGAAAGTGGGTGATGGGCATTGAGTAGGGCACCTGTTGGGATGAGCACTGGGTGCTGTATGGAAACCAATTTGACAATAAATTATATTTTAAAGAAAAAGGAATTTAGGGGCCCCGCCCATATCCAATACCACATGTACCTCTCCTAGCATGAAACGGTATTGTGAAGCGGGGACATGCTTGTCCATGTTTTATGGTTAATGCTCTATCTCTGTCTGTCCATCTACTGGTCTGTCTGTCTATCTCTCTGTCATCTAACTATGTATCTCTATCTATATCATCTCCTATCTCTCTACAGACACACATACTTTATCTTCGGTCCACTTTGGAATTTTTACACAATTGCTATCATATTTATCTGCAAATAGATTTCTTTACGCATCAGTATGCTGCTTAAAGAATCATCTATGCTGATCCATGTTATCTAGTTCATTAATTTCAAATGTGTATAGAATTCCTTTCCATGGCACTTTAAATTCTTTTCTAAAATTCCAAAGTATGAGTTAGGATGTAGGTTTCCCCATACAGAACAATACCAGAACAAAGGTTTGGCTATGGAAATAATACTCGCGCACAGGTGCTGAAGTTTATAGAAATATAAGTAAATCCTCAGTTTTCCTGGATGTTACCAAATTATTCTCCAAAGTGATTCTACTTCTACGTCATTGCATGAAAGTTTCTATTTCCCTGTACACTTACCATACTGTCAATACAAATGATGATAAAAATTACTTTTATTTCAGTCGTTCCTGCTTTATAGGCAAGGTTCATATGATCTATGTGTTATGTGTTAAAAATGTGCAAGTATTTTGATTGGCTCTTGCTTTTTGTTTTTTAATCAGGGAATATATTTGCTGCTTTATTAATTCGGAACTCTGTGTTTGGGAAATGAATAGCTGTATATTATACATTTGGACCCATAAATTTAGTAAAAAAGCTAAAGGTAGTCTGCATTTTGTAGGTGCTAGCTCGTACCTGAACTTTTTTTTGTCTTTCTGTTTCATTTAGGTTCTTCTGGTCAAAGTCCTCTGTTAGTGGTCTTAAGTGGGAACCACACTGAACAATCCAATTTTACAAGCAGGAGTAATCAGTTATATCTCCGCTGGTCCACCGATCATGCAACCAGTAAGAAAGGATTCAAGATTCGATATACAGGTTAGTAAGTGAGGTTTAGTTTAGCAGAAAGGTGTTTTTAATACAAGTGATCTGCATTAGTTAAAAAGTAATTTAGAGATTTGTAATGTAAACCTAATCCCCAAAGATGAACGATTAACTCCCATAGAAACAATATGATGGGAAACGCTCTGAGAGAGACAGATCTCTAAACTACAGTCGGGAAAACAAACCATTTATTGATTAATATTGTTTTTATATTTTTATTTATTTTTAAGAGGGGGGAGGGGAAGAGAGTCGGGGAGACAGAGGATCCGAAGCAGGCTCTGTGCTGACAGCAGAGAGACTGATGCGGGGCTCAAACTCATGAACCATGAGATCGTGACCTGAGCCCAAACCAGGCATGTAACCGAATAAGCCACACAGGCACTGCTTGTTGAGTAATATCTTAAAAATTATTGCTAAAATCATAAAACCTTGAATTGAATTAGGGAAAGCAAAGGCATTTCCTCTAAAAGATAAAGTAACATAATATAAGTAGGGTTAAATGCTAAGGAAACAAACAGGAAGAGATATTCATATTGCTACTAGTTTTATAAGTGGTAATAATCTCTTAATAGCATGTCTTTTTATTGATTATCTATCTGTATATCTCTATATACTTGGAGACTCTATTCACATATATATACATATGTATATGAACACTTACAAAATTAATACATGTTTGCATATATATTTGTCAACATTTAAATCATTTTGTCCTTTACCCATGTATTTTAATTATTCTCTGCCTATGTTTTTCATATTAAGTCAGTCAATATATTTATGTCCTACGTAAATATATGTATGTCCTACTAAATATAATTATGTCCTACTAAATCCTGCATACATTTGTAATATGACCTAATACCTAATGTTTATACTGTCCTACCGAAGCAGTAGACAGACAATTTAAATTCCTCATATATTTTAATTACTAAGAAAAAAGTATACACTTTTTTCAGTATCTCACTCCACCATATCCCATGGTGATAAGTGAGGTGCATTTCCCTAAGGAAGAAGCCCGTTAGACGCTTTCAATTGAGCGATGATTCACCAGAGGATTACTGATTCCTATGTTGGTATTTTACATGGTCAGTGCCGAGAAACCTCCTGAAGGGGGAACAGCAAAAAGTCATAGTAGTTTGGTTTTTTTTAAGTCTGTTTATTTTGAGAGAAGGAGAGCAGGGAAGCCAGGGAGAGGCAGAAAGAGAGAGAGACAGAGACAGAGAATCCCAAGCAGGCTCCACACTGTCAGCACGGAGCCCAATGTGGGGCTTGAGCTCATAAGCCATGAGATTATGACCTGAGCTGAAGTCAAGAGTTGGGCACTTAACCAACTGAGCCACCCAGGTGCCCCCAAAAGTCTTAGGTAGTGTTTAAGATTTCAGCTCTTTTGTTGGGAGATATGAAATCATAAAAAGGTATCAAGATTTGAAAAGGCTCTTGATGTGCAGACAGTGGGCCTGAAAGTCTTTCTCTTCCTTTATGAAGTTTAATAAAACGCACCCAGACTTCCGTTTCTCCCCCTTTCTCTCCAAGTAGTTACTCAAAATGCTTATTAACAAAGAGCTCAGAGCGCCTGGGTGGCTCAGTCGGTTGAGTGCCGACTTTGGCTCAGGTCACGATCTCGCGGTCCGTGAGTTCGAGCCCCGCATCGGGCCCCTGTGCTGACAGCTCAGAGCCCGGAGCCTGTTTCAGATTCTGTGTCTCCCTCTCTCTGACCCTCCCCCATTCATGCTCTGTCTCTCTCTGTCTCAAAAATAAATAAACGTTGTAAAAAAAATTTTTTTTTTAAAAACAAAACAAAAAAAAAAACAAAGAGCTCACCGTTGAAATTGCTTCCACTGGAATGAGTTACGAGAGTATTAGGGCACTGACAGGATTTGTGCTCGTCATGTTCCTTGTTTTGAAAACTAAACACTGAGCCCTTTAGAATTGCCTGAATGTATTTCCAATGTGCAAAAATGGACAGTGCAGGGGAGATCATAGTGAACATCACCTGTCTCCTATCTCTGGAAGATTGCTTAGTAGCATGGTGATAGGACTGTACCTTGAATTCTGTCTTTCAAAGGATATTTTAGTTCATTATTGAGCCATAAGTTCTCTGTTAAACTGTGTTGGGGGAGTAGGCAAATGGAGAATTTCAGAGAAGGCTGTAAATTTTTTGTTTCGTCAGTGGGTATGTCATCTGACAGATGATTTTCACAGATTTTCACAGATTTGGTGATTGAGTTACTTCTGCTAGGGGTTCATCACCGGTGGTTCTAGAGCAGTGATCGCATGAGCGTTTCTCTGAAATACAGCAGCATGGGCCGGGGAGCGCCAGCCTGTAATAGGACCACACGTCGTATCTTGAGCCTCCGTCTGTCTCACACATGTGACGTATCGGTCATCCGGACACAGGAGCAGTACAAGTGACCACCACAGTTTGAAACTGAAAGTGAAAAGGACAAAGCAAGTGCTGTGCGAGGTGGCTCTAGTCAGTGCAGCAAGGTGTGCTGGGCCTTCCGTACCAAAGGAAGCATGTGAGCGTCTGTGTTGGGATAAAGATGCACACTGGGTGCTCATGTACCCGGAAGCCCCAGATATCTAACTTGCCGTCCTCTCCCCTAGTGGATGCCTCCCCAATTTTCCAACAGTTTGGTGATTGCACATTACGTCTTTCTATATCCAGGAATCAAACAGGCAGGGCCTCATGCCCAAATCTTTCCCTTTTCGGTGCTCTACACCCCCCGCCCACTGCCCCAGGGCCCCTGCATATCTTGTTTTAGGTGAGTGAGGAAAGGAGGTATTTTGAGAGTCTGGCAATACAAAAGAACATAGTAAAGAGAAGAGAAGATGGACAGTTTTCAGACTCTACGGAGTTAGACAATCTTGCGCATTATATCCCTTAACAGAATGAACTGTGACAAAAATCACAGGTAGTATGCAGTGAATTCTGAGGTCTCCCTGTCCCTTCAGGGACATTTCAGATGTTATCTCATCTCTACCGTTGGAACAGGGTTTTACAGTCTGCTCCTTCTTCCTATAAATTATCTTTTTGTTTTGTTTTGTTTTGTTTTTGCAGCTGAAGGCCAGGGTGCCTTATTCCTTTTCTAAAATAAACATCTCTGTTGATTCAAAACTTACAAAATTTAGTGTAGAAGGAGGACATGGAAAATGGCATGGCAAATAGGGCAGTGAATCACAAGTTTCTCACAATAGTTAGTGAATTTTAACTTAATAAAAAAGAGTCCATTAAAAAAAATGAAATGGTATTTCAGACGATCATCCAGCTGAGAATATTCTCTGAGGATGCTTCTCACAGGATCATGGTTGGACACATAGACATTGCTTCTGGGCAACGCTATGATATAAAACCTTCAAAAAGTTGCTTCTGAATTTATTTCCAGGGAAAGGTTCAACATTAAGCATTCAGACCTGTATGTGTGTTCTTTATGGAACCCCCACAGGGAAGGAGGACATTTAAACCTCTTCTTTCAAAAGGAAACACATTTCCAGAACTTCACTACTTTCTTTATTTTATTGTTTTAATATATCTGAAGGGACTTAGTAGGACTATACGCTGCAACGAAACTGGTCTTGTAAGAATAGGAATACATTCTTTCTCTAAATGAATAAATAAGATGTCAGTCTTCAGCCTTTGAAATGTTATATTCTGTGTAGGTAAGACTGTTTTATTTTAACAAATGCTTGTCCTCCATTTTAAAAAAGTTCCTTCAAAGGCGGTGATTAAAGCTCTTGTAAGATTTTTATTGACCTGGAGTAGTGCATTTTCTTCAGATTGTATTCAAATCCCGTATGTTAGAATATGTTAGAAAGAAGCTTAATGTCTACATCACCGTGCAATGCACAAGATCCACTTAGCCACAGTGACAAGGAAAAAGTTAATGGCTGTAATTGCAAAATGTTACAATCTTCTATTTTTCCTTTTTTTTGGATACTTTTCCTTTTTTTTTTTTTGAGAATTGTTTTGTTTCACATAAGGTGGCCAGTACTGGACCTTACCATTTCTAATTCTGGTGGTCAGTAAGCTTATTTAAGTGGGTTAGCTTTAAAAGGATGAGTGAGGGAATTCAGTTTGATTTTTCCATGTATTTCCTTACAATATTTTAGCCAGAAAGTCGAGATCTCCCTTCACTCTGGGTAGCAATTGCACGCAATCTAAACTTCAAAATAAGAGATTGAACCTTGGCTCTGGGCTTTGGGAAATTTGTTGTGTTTTTGTTGTTGTTGTTGTTGTTTGTTTGTTTTTGTTTGTTTGTTTTTTTAGACTTTATTTTTTCAGAGTAGTTTCAGGTTCGTAACATAGCAAAACTGAGGAAATGATATAGAGACTTCCCACGTACCCCCTACCCCCACAAGCACAACGCAGGCCTCCCCCGTTATCAACATCCCCACCACATGGTGCATTTGTTATAATTAGTGAACCTACACACACATGTCATTATCACCCAGAGTCCGTGGCTTACATTAGGGTCACCCTTGGTGTTGTACGTTCTGTGGGTGTGGATCAATGTATCCTGGAGTGTATCCATCATTACAGTGTCATACATGGTGGTCTCACTGCCCTAAAAATCTTCTACTCTCCACTTGTTTGTACATCCCGCTCTTTGGCCCTTGGCAACCACTGACTTTTTAGCGTCTCTCTAGTTTTGCCTTTTCTAGATGATCACATAGTTGGGATCACACAGTATGTAGCCTTTTCAAACTGGTCTCTTTCACGGAGTGATACGCATGTAAGGTTCCTTCATGTCTCTTCATGGCTTGACGGTTCATTTCTTTTTGCTGAAGAATATTCCATTGTCCGGATGGACCGCAGTTTATTGATCTGTCACCTACTGAAGGGCCCCTTGGTTGCTTCCAAGTTCCAGCAATTATGAATCAAGCTGCTGTAAACATTTATGTGTAGGGTTTTTTGGACGTGTGCACATACATTTTTAAGTTCTCTGAGCGAGAGAGTTTTAGTTTTGTAAGGAACTGCCACCATCTTCTGAAGTGGCCATTTTGTATTCCCACAGCCAACGAATGAGACTTCCTGTTGCCCCTTACCCTTGCCAGACTTTGGTATCTGGGGATGTGTTTTAGACCAAGTCGACATATTGGTGCTTGATTTCCCAGTACCTAAACAATAAAGATACCTCGTGTATATCGCTCTCATCGAGGAACTGCAGCAGTGCCTATGTATCTGTTTACATCTGTATGTGTTTGTGTGTCCCTAGCACCCTACTGCAGCCTGACCCACACTCCGAAGAATGGAGGCATTTTCAACAGGACCACGGGGGCGGTTGGAAGTCAAGTGCATTATTTTTGCAAGCCTGGGTATCGCATGATCGGCCACAGCAACGCAACCTGTAGACGGAACCCAGTTGGCATGTATCAGTGGGATTCTCTCGCCCCGCTCTGCCAGGGTAAGAGATGTGCTTTTTCTTCCCCCAACTCGGATTAAATTTAGTGGTCTTATTTTCACCACATTTTGACAATTACTGAAGTGGTGACTATGGCTAAAAGGTAAGGAAGAATGGAATATGGGTTCATAGAAGTACAAATTAAACTTTCCACAGACCAGGCAAACATTTCTGACATTTACACTAGGCTTGATTTAGCTTTTTCCAGCCCGAGTTCAGAGGACGGTTGAACAGTCACTAGATGCTGCGTAGGGTTATCCTCATCCTTACTTGTACCGCATTTTGAAGTAAAAAATACGTTATTCAATTTAGATTCCAAAGAGTTTTTCTTGACAGTTGTATTAATTAAAAAATCAATTACTAAAGCCCCCTTTTTAAAAAATTTAGATTAAAAACCCATTCGTTGAGCCATATGCCGTATATTTCATTTTCTTTTGGTCATTTGAATTTAGGGCTTATTAAAGTTGATTTCAATATTTCATGCCTTTTTTGGTATTTTATCTGTCGTACGCATAAAAATCAAATTTCAAACAAGTCATTTTCATTTTAATTGAAGGCTTTGAAGTCATGAAATTTTCATAGTTTTGTCTTATCGAGATTTATATTCATAACGAAATATATTGGTCTTTGAGAGCTAATTATGATTTATGAATGGAGCCTCATATTGGTTTCCTTTTTTCTGTTTTTTTTTTTCATAGATATTAGACTTTCTGGTATTGCTCTGTGAGACAATAATGGATATTTATCACACTAAATATATGTGTCCTTGACCACAAGGAGTTAATCAGACACTTAGCTTGCATTACTGATGTTCTAGCTACTGAAATTCTTTGTAAATATAAGACACACACAAAGTTCTAACAGCTTCTTTCATTAGGAATGATGATTTGGTTCTTTAAAAGAGTACTTTTTCTTTCTTTCTTTTTCTTTCTTTCTTTCTTTCTTTCTTTCTTTCTTTCTTTCTTTCTTTTTCTTTTTCTTTTTTAAAGAGTATTTTTTTTTCTTTCAAAAGAAGTGATTCTCATTTTCTTTAAATGCTCTGTTACTCTGTGACACAGATTCTATTGCCCAGAGTGTAGCCCCGGGGGACTATGTGTCATTAGCACAGGGGAAGAATGCACGTGGCGATAGTTGTACCCAAACCCGCAAAGCGGACAAGGAAGGGAGGGGTGGATCAGCATGGCAGAAATTCCAGAATCAGGACCTCTAGAGTCTGAGTCACAAAGGAGAGCCCAGGTGGAAGCTGCCGTCAAAGTCAACAGCGCTCAAAGGCACTGGGAGAGACCTTGGTGTGGTGACAGGGACACGGGAGAGGCGACACCCGAGGCCTGGGCGGGTCCATCTTCCTGCTCCGTGAGGACTTCTGGAAACCCCTGTGTGGCTGGACACGTGGCTGCTCCAGCCACCAATGGCCGACAGGAAGAGGACAGTGTCTGCAGGCTGTTTTGCTGATACGCCGTGACCTCTCTCTCCGGCTTCCATTTCCTCCCTCAGCGGAACTGTTCGAGGCTGAATTAAATGACGCAGAAACAGGGCACCAGAGGCCAGATCCTTCGGGAATACGTGCTGTTTGGGCCGAGGGACCTGAGTGAAGGTGATCATGCTGTGTGTTGCTTGCGTTGTGCAGAACCCAGACGTAATGATGCTGCGGTGGGGGCTGTTGGAATCCCACAACACACTTGGCGGTGGGAAATCAGATCGTCTTCCTTGAGATTTCTTCTGGGAGGTCAAGGCCCCAAGTGATTGCATTCTCAACTCATAACATGTCTCCATGAAGTATCATCTTCCTCCCACAAATCCAGTTTTCTACACTTTTTATTAAGTCTGCTGTTAACCAGGCAGTCAGTATGATTGTGGTCTTTCTTCCTAAACTATGACTTCTAAAACCTGGAGGGCACTTAAGAATAATCTCCTTCACTTTACTTGTGTTAAAGTATTTGGAACTGAAACACATAAAAGGTAATGTGACTTCTCAATAATCATAAAAATGTTGACCCAGAATCCAGACCTTCTGCCCAAACTTCAGCGTTGGAATCAAATTGTTTTCTGCTGAAAGGACTTCTATTGTAAAAAGTCTTGCGGGCACCGGTTCTAGAGGTAATCTATATTTTTGGTATTTGATTTCATTTACTCTGGAAACATCTTTTATCTTTTAGTCATAGGTATCTAAAATTTGTGCAAAATAGCACCTTAATTATAATAACATACAATATATTGTCATCATATGTGAGGCTGTAATATTTAAAAATAAAAACCATGGTAGAAAGTATGCTTTTTGAGGGGCACCTGGGTGGCTTGGTTGGTTAAGCATCCGACTCTTGGTTTTGGCTCAGGTCATGACCTCTCGGTTCATGGGTTCAAGCCCTACGTTGAGTATGGAGCCTACTTGGGATTCTCTCTCTCTCTCTCTCTCTCTCTCTCTCTCTCTGCCTGCCCTTACCCCGCTCACACTCATGCACCCTCTCTTTCAAAATTAAACTTTAAAAAAAAAAAAAGAAAGCTTTTTGAAAGATATTTAAATGATGCAGTACAATTACATAGCATTTTTATCATTTAAAAATAAAATTAAATCTTTAAAATAAATAGTAGAAATGATTTTACAGTTAAATGAAGGCCATTGAGAAAGGATCATAAAATTTTGAATAGAGTAAGCTTTGTAACATATATTGGCACTTTCTACCCTAAAGGTCGTTTACTCATAATTCAAGGGCCATTAGAGTTGATTTAGGTGAATTTATTATGAGACATAAGTGTGTAATTGTTAACAGTATTTAAGAGGGGCCAATTTGATGTGTTCAGCATTAATTATTCCTTTTCCTTTTGTTGCTTATAGAATGTAAAACTTTCACATAATATAAACACTCACCTGACTTCGTAGAAAGCCATTGGCTTGTTTTTCGTCTAGTCAGGTGGAGACTTTGTGGATTATTCCTCTCACATATTAAATCATCTACTCTTTTCTGTGTTAGGCTAAGAGGAGTCTCCTATCCACCCATAAATATTGAGTATTTGTGCTCGGCTGTAAGGAAACAAAATGAATGTTTCCTCCCTTCAAGAGAATCACAGCCTAACCATGAAAAGAGATTGATAAATTATGGCAATTACCATCACATATATCATGACCTAAGTTACATAGCGTTAATTAAACAGCATCCTCCTTCAGGTGCATATAGAAATCTTTTTAGATGGATGCCTCTAAAAAGTAGGATCAGAGAAAACTTACCAACAATTGTAACATCAAAAAGATTGTTTTAGGCTAAATTTGAAAATACTTGAAAAATAAAACACAAGATTATCCTACA
This sequence comes from Neofelis nebulosa, assembly GCF_028018385.1. Lineage (NCBI taxonomy): Eukaryota > Metazoa > Chordata > Mammalia > Carnivora > Felidae > Neofelis > Neofelis nebulosa. The sequence continues at coordinate 3,536,289 of NC_080784.1, read as the reverse complement.
TTTATTGGGATTTTCCTTCAGTGTTAAAATACAAATACTAAGGGAAACCTATTTTCTACTTGGTTGTTGGTATTTTTATGTATTTATAATTTAAATTTACAGTGGGAAATATATTCTATTTAGAGAAATTTTCACGTTCAGTTTTATGATAATTGAGGATAATTTCAAGTTTTGTTGTTTTTTTTTTAAACAATATTTTGGTCCAAAGAGAGTTAATATAGTGGTGGATTATCACCATCTAACAATGCTGAATTGTTGACAGTTCATCACTGTAGATCATGAAGTTAAAGACTGGGTGAGCTTTTTCTTTAAAATGCTCTGAATTCTATACAGGAAAACAGCTTGCACAACTAGCATAAAGGTACAAGTTTTTACCTCCAGAAACTACAGAACTTTCAAACACGCTCTTACAAATTGAAGTAGAGATATAGTCATACTATATATGTTTACACAACGAGTATACAACTTGTGACATATCTGTTTTCAGACAGACGCAGAGTGACGCTCATCACGACTGTGTTTGTAGCTCAGGGTCATAGGTGGCAGGAGTAAAACCTAAGACAAGCATTAAGGACTCTACACCCACTTCCATTTCAACCCAAACGTGTCTCTGGATTAGGCACTGCACGTACCGAGGCACATTCCCGACCCTTTAATCTCTGATGGTCCAGCGGGAGACACAGACTTGGGAGTCAGTAAGTACAGTTCAGTGTGGCATTCAGCGAGAGCAGATGTGCACTGAGTAGAAGTCATAGCGAAGACCAGGGATATTTTTCCCGTCACTGGACACGCGGGTTGGAATTTGCAGGGAGTGACGAAAACATGGAGCAGCAGAAGGCCCTGCCTGCAAGTTTACGTGGCTTTCACGGCCTCTCCTGCGGTCGATGCCAATGTGTTGGAGAGCTGTGGGCTCTGATCACAAGGTACAGTCATACCTGCATTTTAGAAAGACGGGTGTGGTAGTTGCCTGGCGGCAGGTGGGACAGAGTCTTGTCTGGGATTCAGGGGGGCCTAGAAGTCTGCACTGTGTGCGGGGCAGTGGTCGAGTCCTTGGAAATACGGTGGAAACAGGTCTGTGAGGAAACAGGTAACTGTCTTCTTGGCAGAGCACGGCAAGGGTTGGGAAGAGGAGTCTGCAACGACCTGTAGTTTGGTTTCCTTTGCTGGGAGTCTTGCGATATGGCTCACTGCATATGGGCCCCGGGAGGGAAGGAGGCTCACGGGGCCAGTTCTGATGCACTGCCTGCCGGGTGGCTGTGGGAACGCTGTGCCCCAGTCCAGGCTGGTGCTCCAGGAAGACTGAGTCCTACCCTTATCAGCAAGGGTGCCGCAGTTGCATTCATTCAAGATATCGGGCACGTCATTGTTTGTTTTCCACGAGACAAGACACTACTCTGTAGGCTCCGGAGGGACCAAATCAAATGAATAAAATTATGACTAAAAAGTGCACGTGCTGCCGTAAGTTTCAAACTGAATTACCTCCACCACAGAACAAGCCCTATCCGAGACGTGGAACCGGGTGGCACATTGCGTCACCAGCGGCTGAAAATCCTGTAGCCCACCCTATCAGAGGTCTTGGAGATAATTGGGAACTTAATTAGTGGTGCAAACGTTGAAGTATTTTAAGACTTCTACCAGATTCAGAGATCATCGTGGTTATTTTAATTATTCTTATTTGAAAATGGTGGACTCGGGGCTCCTGGGCGGCTCAGACGTTGAGCATCAGACCTTGGCTGCTTGCCTCATGACCTTGCAGTTCAGGAGTTTGAGCCCCGCGTCGGGCTCTGTGCCGACAGCTCGGAGCCTGGAGCCTGCTTCAGATTCTGGGTCTCCCTCTCTCTCTGCCCCTCCCCTGCTCGTGCTCTGTCTGCCTCTCAAAAACTAAATAAAGATTTAAAAAAAAGTTTTCTCAGTGATTTGAACAGCACTCCTTGTAATCTTACAGAAGAAGAAACACAGTTTATACCTTTCCTAACTTCATGATGGTATTGGTCTCTTTAATTTTTTTAATTGTCTACAATAATACTTTGACACGTTTACTAAAATATTTAACACTTGCGTTTTGATAAATAAGCAACATCAAAGCCTGGAGTGTTGAGGTCATTCCTTTCCAGGTCCCCAGCTGCTGACCCTGTAAACTATATCTGTGCTGTGGTCCCCAGGGCACCCAGCCAAATGCTTTTGTCACCTATAGCATTTGGTAAATGTTTTGAATGTCCCAAGTCCATAAATCTATGGCCTTATAAGACATGCATTCGAGAGTGATTTTTTCCCCCCTTTAAAGATGACCTAATGCCGGAATCTGTTTTGTTTTCTCCTGTTTTCGCTGACTTTTTGCCAGTGGCATCTTAGACACACAGAATTTTCAGAGGAAAAAAACGTCCCTGATGTTGTGAGAGTCCTTATCACTCTAAACCTGTTGCCTGCAAGGTAAAGCAGGAATTTTAATATCTAGCTCTCAGGATTGTTGCGAGGGTTAAAGAAGTAACTTAGAATCAGTCTTCAACACTTGGGTCAGTGCTATCTTATTGTTAGGTCTGGAAGAGGGCGTGAGGGACCTTCTCCAGGCTTAGCCAGGATCCTGTGACTCACAAGAGATTGAGCCAAGGTCACAGCTCTGGACTGTCCTCTCCCAGAGCGAGGCCTCTTCCAAGATAACATAATGGCTTGTAATTAGCATTTAGAAAATTCTGGACAGAATTAAACAAATAGTGGGGATCACCTGTGAGTGAAAAAAAATGTGGGAGGCAAGATGTATTTATTGGTTTTCAGAGAACTTCAGGTTGTGTTTCTCCTGTTGCCTGACCTTTTAAATTATTTTTCTTAGAAAATCTGTATTGGTTCATATCCTCCCTGATAAAGTCAGGCATATCTTCTGTCCTTCAGGCTTCATTTCCTGCCTTAAAGCAAGAAACTCTGCCAAGCAGCTGTTTCCATTATCAATACACTGATCTCATTCATCTTGAAGGGAAGCCTGAATTAGAACTGAAATTTTCTGCATTATCTCAAAGGCCCAGGTAAACTGGTGCATCACAGGGAACCACTTTTGAGTTTCACCTGTTCAAGAGAGAGAGCAGCTCCCAGCAGCCATTTTGTGTTTTCTTCTTTTACATAATATAAATTTTATGGTAATTCTTTTTGTTCGTTTCAAGTTTTTGTTTAAATTCAAGTTAGTTACCAGTGTAGTACTGGTTTCAGGAGGAGAATTCAGGGATCCATCACTTACCTACAACTCAGCCCAACAAGTGCCCTCCTCAGCCCCTCCCCCATCTGGCCCCTCCCCCACCCACCTCCCCTCCAGCAACCCTCAGTTTGTTCTCTATCACTTAGTCTTTTGACTCTCTCTCTCTCTCTCTCTCTCTCTCTCTTTCTGTTTTTAAAGCTTGGGTTCTCAGGGTCTTTTGTAAGCTGCAGCTTTAGCTTGGGGTTGACATTGACTATCGTTTAATGCTCTGCTCGCGTTTTGCACGCAATGAAGAGTAAGAAATACTATCTTTCTCCCAAATTACACGATTAAGCTTCTGTTTGTGAAGTCAGAACTGGAAGATAGAGAGACCTAGATGCCTCGCAGAGTAGAACTGCCAGGAAGGCTGTATTTGCTCAGGTAAAGGTTACCTGTGGGGGACAAGCTGGGCGGATGAGGGAAACGGCTTGGGTAGGTCTGTGAGTCCTGTAGGAGCTGCGTTTTGTCTTCCCAGCTCTTCTGTCTCTACGGATTGCAGTGCTCAGAGGGGACCCTTCCCAGCAACACAAAGACTGAACCTTTGAGATGGGGTTGGAACCCATGTGTTTGACACAGAAATCTATGCTATTTCCATTCTATCCTGCATGTACCCTAAACATTACTGCTGCCCTTTGAAAGGGCATCTTTCAGAAGGCAACTGTTCCTTTTTTAGTTTTCAAAAATAGCAACGTTATTGGGGCACGTAGGTAGCTCAGTCAGTTAGGTGTCCAACTTCGGCTCGGGTCATGATCTCACGGTTCGTGGGTTCGAGCCCCGTGTCAGGCTCTGCGCTGACAGCTCGGAGCCTGGAGCCTGCTTTGGATTCTTGTGTCTGCCTGTCTGCCCTTCTCCTGCTTGTGCTTTGTCTCTCTCTTTCTCAAAAATAAACAAACATTAAAAAGTATAAAAATAGCAACATATCAAAAATTAGGAAGATATTGGGGCGCCTGGGTGGCGCAGTCGGTTAAGCGTCCGACTTCAGCCAGGTCACGATCTCGCGGTCCGTGAGTTCGAGCCCCGCGTCAGGCTCTGGGCTGATGGCTCGGAGCCTGGAGCCTGTTTCCAATTCTGTGTCTCCCTCTCTCTCTGCCCCTCCCCCGTTCATGCTCTGTCTCTCTCTGTCCCAAAAATAAATAAAAAAAAAAAAAAAAAAAAAAAAATTAGGAAGATATATTCAGTGTCCTGCCATAGAGCTTGAGTTATTTTGTAAATCTTAATAATTGTTCTTATGAGCATAAAATGCTCATAAGGTAATTATGACTCTTGGCTTGATTTTTACTCATGTGCCTATTTATTTGCTTCTATGAAATGGTCAAGCTCCTCTGTGTCATGATAATAAGGCAGTGTTTCTAGAAATTTAATGTAATGTGTTTTTTAAATTCCAAATTACCTATTATAATATATAAGAAAATACGGATATGTACGAATATAGGTTATAGTCACCATGCCAGATATAGTTGAAGTTATTAGGTTATGAATCCACATAGTTCACACAGCCCAAATCTGCCAACCCCCCCGCGTTTGCCCCAGATCTCTTTATAAAGGATTTGAGTGATTGGAACTTGGCAATTTCAACCAGTCTCTGAAATTTAGATGTGGACCCACCTGTCCCCAGCATTCACTGACCAATGGGAAGCTGAGGCAATCTGGCTTCACTGAGGCTTTGCTTCCTCATCTGTAAACAGGGATAAGAACACTCCCCGCCGCCTTATTTGAAGGAGTAGGTGAAAACTTTGACATGAAATCTTTACCACAGAGCCAGGTACTGAGAGCCAGGTACCCGAGAAAAAAGGAACTCTGTTATACGATACAAACATATTTCCATCCATGAGTATTTTCAGTAAGTACGTGTTGACTTGCTTTCTGGCAGAAACTTTACAAATGTCTATTTAAAGTCAATAATATTAGGGCATCTGGCTGGCTCAGTCAGTTAGGCATCCAACTCTTGATCTCAGCTCAGGTCTTGATCTCAGGGACATGAGTTCAAGCCCCACATGGGGCTCTGTGCTGGGCATGAAGCCCACTTACATTTTTTAAAGTAAATAATAAAGTCAACAATATTTAAGTGACTAAGCTGGTAATACATTTCTCTTACTTTTCGTGATGAGCAAAATGAGGCACCAGCAAACTTTTTCTATACGGGGTCAGGTAATAATATGTTAGTCTTTGTGAGTCATTTGTCGTTTCTGTGACATACTCATTTTTTTTTAAGTTTTTTCATTTATTTTGAGAAAGAGAGAGTGTGAGGGAGGGAGGGGCAGAGAGAGAGAATCCCAAGCAGGCTCGGTGCTGATAGCACAGAACCTGACATGGGGCTCCAGCCCACGAACCCTGATGAGATCATGACCTGAGCTGAAATCAAGTCGGACACTCGACCAACTGTAGGGCACCCCACATGCTCTTCATTTTTAAATTCTTCAAAATCCCTTTGGTTGAGCCATTTTTTATTGGTGAGCTCTACCAAAACACTGCAGGCTGGTGTTGACCCTCGGGTCATAGCCTGCTGACCTCCGACCTAGATGACGTGCCAGGATCAGACCGGAATTCAGGTTATAATTCAGCCAATAACAGTTCTCTTCTCTAGTTAGTAACCTGTATCTCAGATATGTTGTGGAAGACATCTACTTTCCTCTCTCGTGGTCAAAAACCCGGCGTGATTATTCACCAAATGAAAGAATGTGTTTTCTCTGTTCGTGCCTGGCACGAGTGTGAATCGCGGAGCTCCGTGTTTTCTGTCTGTCTCTGGGACGTATTAATCGTAAAACCAGCAGTGAGTGCAAACATACATTTAGGGTAATTTTGTATCATGGCAGTTGTTGTATGAAGCTCTTGACCTTCCTGGGCCAACAACTACAAAATCCACAAAGCAGTAATTTTTCCAAAGGGAATCCAGAGTCCTGTTGATAAGAGTGCCTCATAGAGGTCAGCCATGTATCTTGCCTTCGAGGAAATTCCTGTGATGTAGTTTTTGTGCTTAACATTGGGAAATGATTCTGACATGAGATACTCAGAATATTTCCCCAAACAGCCAGATAGGACCGTGTGTGTTCCCTGCACCCCTGGAGCATCACAGAAGGGAGTGCCTGCACTGGCAACCGAGAGGGAAGAGTCCATACGGAACTTTCTACTCGGGCATGCGGCACTTTGAAAAGCGATGGCTCCTAAATCAGTTCAAGGCAAAGAGGAGTAAAGATAGGAAAATGACCCATGTGCCACTTACGATACCGACTGACATTGAAAAGTAGGTTATGGTCTTGCATGAAAGAGCCACAGTGACAAGCTATACCTGCAAAATTGGCAGTTTGAAAATGGTGGGGAATTGTAAGTAACCTTTTCACTGCCACTCATGAGCTCCCGGAGGCAAGCCATTCTCTGGCTCCAGGGGGACTCAGGTGCCCCTACCCTGGGGTCCCGTAGCTCCCTTTGCGCATATGTCTCAGCACTTGCTACTTTGTTTTGTCCTTGTATGTCTGTCAGTTTCTTCCTGGATCAGTGGTTCTCAGCTTCGAAAGGTCACAAGAGTGATCTGGAATTCTTGTTAGAGAAGGAGCCCCTAACTTCCGGCCTCTGTATTCTCTGGTCCCCTGACTCTGACAGAGCCCGTCCCACAGAGTCTGGAACATGCAGTTTTACAGCCATCCTAGGTGAACTTGGTGCAGGCGTCTAAGGAACGTATGTTAAAAATCTCTATCCTTGAAGACAGAGATATTGTCTTATATCGGAATGCCCAGCATTTTGCACAATCCCTGGACCGTAACTGTCACTGGTAGAAATTTACAAATAAAGAAGTGTGGTTCCACCATCTCCTCAACTGCCTCCCTTAATGAGATGTCTGTCATAAGTGCTGTTGTTGGAAAGAAACACAGTTTGCAGTTAGGCTACTGGTGATGTTGTCTTCAACTTTCCAACGTGCAGTCACAAGGTTGTAGGAGTAGCTTCTACAAATCACAGCACCCCATGCATGGTGTACGTGGCCCATAGTGCTCTGTGATTGGCTGTGTGGCACTAGGCAGTGGAAAGGCAGGGGGATCGTACTGTTACATGGCGTTATGGGCTGAATTGTACCCCTCACAAAAGGTATGTTGGAGTCCTAATGCCCACTAGCTTATGATGGGACTATATGCCCACTACTATATGATGGATCGAGGGTTTTTACAGAGGTCAACAAGTTAAAATGAGGTCATTGTGGTAGGCTCTTAATCCAATATGACTGTTGTCCTTTAAGAATAGAAAATCGGGACAGAGGGAACACCATGTGAAGAAGACAAGGTTGAAGATGGCCATGTACAAGCCAAGGGGAAGGGCCTGGAAGAGAGTCTTTCTCATGCCCGTCAGAAGGAACTAAGCCTCCCAACACCTTGATCTCCGCTCTCTGCCCTTCAGAGCCAGGAGATTGTGCATTTCTGTCGTCCCAGCCCCCAAGTTGTGCGGCACTCTGTTAGGGCAGCTGGAGAAAGCCAACAGGCCCGGCCACCTTTCCAGGCTATAAAATATTCCCTCTTCCTTCCTGATTCCACAGCTCCCCAGACGTTGGCTCCTCCAGCCCTCCAGGTCACTTCCTCCCTCTGTCCCTTTTCTTCTACTGTAAGAAAGAAATGGAAAGTAACAGCTCTTCAGCAAGCTGTGCCACCCAGTAATGATGTGGATTGAAACCGAAGAACCTCAGGGCTTCACTGAAAGTGGAGAGAAAAGGTCAGATTCTTGGCATCGTGTCTCCACCACATCTGCCTTTCCCATCGCAGTCAAAACTAGGACGCTGGTAGAAAGAGACCCACAGATGACACATCTGACATTATTCCAAGAGATTTCCAATTTGGCCTGAGGGATTCTGGGCACACGTACATAAGTGCCCACCCCAGGAGCTGTGTTCTTCAAATGTTTTTGGCCACGGCAAAGAAAGTTTGGTGACCATTTTCTAGTCCGTGTTAATGCACTTTTCTTTAAAATAATACACTCTTGGCATAGGAATTTATCCTGTGATTGATTTTTTAATGTTTAAAAGCTCGTTCCTAGCTGTCCCTTTTTAGGCAGTTATAATTAACTGTCAAATCTCCATTGTTGATTTTAGTGCAGGGTGTTTGTTTTGTGGATTAGTTTGATATATTCTATGGTTCCATATTTCTAGTTGGGTCAAATTAACGGAGAACGTTAGTAAAATTGGACCCTTCCATGGAAAAACTTAGAAACAAACCCTCTCACCTCTAATTCTAACAGCTTGGATTTGCAGGGACAGACTTCAGAAAAATTGATCATGGTTGTGCAGACCTAGACTGGAGGAGGATTGGTCTTCGATGCACCAGGAGTTTGACTCTGAAATTCATTTATATTCTTGACTCTGTTACTAGGTATCATTGGTGATTCTCTTTAAAAAATAATTTATAAGACCATTGGCTGTAGAAGGCGTCATCTTGAGGATAATTTACCACGCCAGTTTGTAGTGGACCAGCTTCCATATGGGCATTTCGTTCGCTGGAATAGTTACTTCCAAATGTCCCATGAAGGATGAAAATGGCGATTGAATTACAGGGAGACTGGGACCCAGGGTCTCGTGCATACGGTGCTTTCGTTTGAGTTAGGTGCTGCCTCCATAGAAGGAAACACATGATGGCCAGTCGGAAATATAAGAAATAGCATATTTGCGACGAACCCCGTGCACTGGGGTTCAGATGGAGTGTCCACGTTGAGGTTGTTACATGTCATCCGCATCTGTGCCCGCGACGTCATTGACCAATGGTGGTGCACGTGGGCGTTCACTTTCCAGGAGGCTGTGGCTGCTCAGACAGGGAGTGGGCACTGCTTTTTGTTTGTTTTATTTCTAACTTTGAATTCGTGGGAAATAATACCACCTCCGATTGAGCATTGTTGCATATTGGTGTGCACATGGCTTGATCTTTTTTTTTTTTTCTTTTCCAAGAAATTTTCTAGAAATAGATTTTAATGATCTTCAAACAGGAGATTACATACACACACATATATTTGTCTGTATAGATCAGCACTGTTGATCATCAATGGGAATCACACCATGTTGGGTCATTATTTAGCTTCCACGATGTCAAACGGGGGATGTTCTATTATGAATCCTGAAAGTCTTGAAGGGACAATAAAGGTCTCTGTCTTTCCGTAAAAAGCCAGTAAGCATGATGTTAGGCAGCAAAGTGAGAGATTTTTCAAAGCCAATGGAATAAAAAAAAGTGGGGAAGTAGTTTTCAAATTATGAAAAGCTGGAGACATTAGTGACATAGGCCATGAGATTTTCCTCCTGGATAGAACTATTGGGGAAAAGGGAATCACAAAATACTTTATATTGTTCATTATAGTGAAAAAGGCCATTGTGATGCGGTTGAAGGAACGTAAACTTGATATTGAGACATTTGGCACTAGGGGCTGGCTTCACTTTGGATAAGGTCTGACCCTTGGGTAAATCATTAACTATTTTTGGACATCAATTTCCCCACTTAACCTGAAGATCATAATATTGATACAAGTCCTTAGTCTGAGGATTCAGTGAGATGATTGAAGTAATTACAGTGCCTAAATCTATGGAACAAAGGAGAAAAACTACATAAAAAGATATATAAACATCTGATTAAATATTAACTTTTAATATAAGATACTATAATTCTTAAATAGCATGTTTATTGCATATCTGGTGTATATTTATTGAATTAACATAATCTAATATATTATAATGTAATACTAGTTGAAGAATGTTGACTGACATTATTACATTAATATTATTATTTTTTTTTAATTTTTTTTTTCAACGTTTTTTATTTATTTTTGGGAGAGAGACAGAGCATGAATGGGGGAGGGGCAGAGAGAGAGGGAGACACAGAATTGGAAACAGGCTCCAGGCTCCGAGCCATCAGCCCAGAGCCTGACGCGGGGCTCGAACTCACGGACCGCGAGATCGTGACCTGGCTGAAGTCGGACGCTTAACCGACTGCGCCACCCAGGCGCCCCTACATTAATATTATTAAAGTGAGGCGAACTAATTCTCCTCATTATAGCAATATTATATAATGCAATCTATAATATTATGTTGCTATAGTATATTGTATACGTATACATGACATATATAACTATAGTATATGTATTTATGCATATGAAAGAGGATGTTTGAACTAATTTTAAAGTGATATATTGAGGTTAAAATTGTGATTCTCAATTTAGTCTTAAATATTTGTGTGAACTTATAAAAAAAAAAACGCATTCAGTGTCTCTGGGCCTCGATTTGTCACTTGGAACATAAGGATCACTCTAATGACCTACATCATCACTTTTAACCTGAAAGATCAATGAGCCCAAGAGAAAGCTCTGGTGGCCTATCATATGTGATTAGGCTCGGAACAGGGAGTCACTGAGGTCAAAAGATGGGATTTAGGGAGCACAGGGACTGAAGGAATTGGGCAATAATTTGGACAGACTTGTGGACAGACTTGCAGATGAGAGAAAGACAATCATAGCTTCCTTCTTATATGTGTTCGAGAAAGGGAAATACTGTTGCTGTGTGCCTTGTTTGCTGACTAACTACTCAAGGCTTGAGAACATATCCTAGAGGACAGAGTTCATTCATTCCTTGGATGAATTTTACTGAGCTCTTTCTGTGTCAGGCACCAGACTTACCATTGGGCCCATGGTGAGCCAGAGACAAGAGATTGAAGGGGATGGGGTAAATTAGTCAACCTCTGAAAACCTTTGTGGATTTTTGTTGGTCTATACCTCTTTGTTAGTAACTAGTGACACCCTCAACTCATCCCAAATAGAATCTCCTACTGAGGCTGACAGCAGAAATTGAAGGTAATGATTTCACCTCAACTGTGTTGGTGACTGACTCTTCATCCCATGCATTTGTGATGCCAGAGGAATTTGGAGGAAATAAACTTAAATATGAATTTCTGATTGTGCAGTTCAGTTTTCTGTTCTCTCTGGAGCCTCCATTACCATGCAGTTATCAGAGTGGTAATATCTTCCTCTTTATCTGTGAAACCGATGTCAAAGGACTTTGCTGGAATTATGATCATCCATATGAAGTCTACAGAACTGTTTGACTGATATCACTGTGTCCTATTTTTGAAAAACCAATGATTACTGTTTTACTAAAGCTATTATATTCTTGGATATTTTTATTTCAACCTCTACAGAAATTAAGACAAAAGAACAGGAGAGAGACATGAGTAGTCAAGGATTACAGTGCCCCCAGAATTCACTTTATACATTTAGTTGATTCGTTTATACCCCACCTTCTTTCAGAATGACTTTGCACTGGCTGCTTAGTCTGTTCAATTCCCTATGGAAAAGTCAGCAATAACTGAATTTAAATTTTGTATTTGTCACTGATTGATTATATCTTCTTATGTGTCACCTCATTCTCCCTGTGAGCAAGGTTCAAATGAACCGCAAGTTTAGAGTGTCATGGAGTTGTTCATTTGAATATATTCAAATTCCAATTTTTAATTAATGGCTAGGTGCTAAATATTAGGATGCTTCGTTTCATTACCCGTCATAGTTGTGTCGTTCATGAAAAGGTAAAGCACCAAGAATTGTACGGGAGAGCTATAACCAGAAGCCCTTGGAAAAAAAGAGGCAGTTTTCTACAATCCAATGCATCTTGGCATCACCTATGGGCAGTTTCAGTAATCAGCCTTCAAGAATATGGTTAGAAAGTCTGCACAGTGTTATTAAATTTTAATTTAAATTGCTGATTAGTAATTTGCCAATGTTCCCACAGTTCATATAGCGTTAGGAGAAACAATTTGGCTAGGTAGCGACGATACCCTCTAAACCCATAGAAGCTATAATCTTCATGCATTTTCCTTTAGGAGGGACCTTCAGACTCAAATTTTATTATTATCTACTGCTTTCCTACTATTACCAAGGAATCTGGCTTCTCAGCTTTATTGATATTCGTGATTGTTGATGAGTTTTAGCTAACTCCTACCTATTTTTCCTTTCCTATTTTGAGAAAACCCTTATGGGATGTTTTGTAGGCTGGCTCTCTGTATGTCAGTCTATCATCTTTGTCTCTTTATCACTTATATCCATGTATCTATATGTCTATATTTTCTTTTTGTTTTTTTTTTTTTTCCATGAAATGTTACACACATTATATGCTTGGTTTATGAACTGGGAATTCTAGATCTTTTACCTCTTTAGATGTGCTAGGGAAATTCTTCTGGCCTTCACCACATTGAGTTGTTTACTTTCCCATTAAGTAAAAGGTTAGCATAAGTCAGTGGAGAAAAAAAGCATGAGAAGACACTTATAGTAATGTTTTGTAGCATGGGTACAATAGAGTTGTGTGTTTCAGGTTTTGTTCTCTCACTTTTGCCCTTCTACATGCATATATCCTGGGCATAAAAGAAAGAAAAGAAGGCAAGAAGAAAAGTTTTCTGGTCCTTGATTCTGAGATGAAGTCCCTAATTTGTCATTAGTTCCCACTGTATTGAGAGTTTGAGTTAGCAGTTCCTTAAATTCATGTTGGGTATTTCTAAGAAATTGTACTTACATTTTCTTTTTTTTTTTTTAAGTTTATTTTTTTAAGAGATAGAATGTGAGCAGGGGGGTGCAGAGAGAGATGGAGGGGGTAGAGAATTCTAAGAAGTTCCACACTGTTACCACAGAACCCGACGTGGGGCTTGAACTCACGACTGGTGAGATCATGACCTGAGCCGAAATCAAGAGTCAGACGCTTAACCGATGGAGCCACCCAGGCGCCCCTGTACTTAGGTTTTCCGAAAGAACCAGTCGGGCTTTTCCTGTGGAAACATGGGATGGTTTTGAATTTCCAACTGTGGGAAATCAAGGGTGACATTTGCTCTGAGCACTGACACTCCTAACAGCCTTCCCTACTTATATCCTGTGTATATTTCTTCTTCATTTTCTGTGGTTTTGATTTTTAAAAAATAAAACATAGCCAAAATTTTAGGTCAGCAGTTTTTATTTTTATTTATTTTAGTTTAGTTTAGTTTAGTTTTTAAGTTTACACCCAAGTTAGTTAGCGTATAGTGCAACAGTGATTTCAGGAGTAGATTCCTTAGTGCCCCTGACCCATTTAGACCCTCCTTCCTTCCATAACCCCTCCAGTAACTCTTTGTTCTCCATATTTAAGAGTCTATTATGTTTTGTCCCCCTCCCTGTTTTTATATTATTTTTGCTTCCCTTCCCTTATGTTCATCTCTTTTGTATCTTAAATTCCTTACATGAGTGAGGTCATGATATTTGTCTTTCTCTGACTAATTTTGCTTAGCATAATACCCTCTAGTTCCGTCCATGTAGTTGCAAATGACAAGATTTCATTCTTTTTGATTGCCGAGTCATACTCCATTGTATATATCTACCACATCTTCTTTATCCATTCATCCATCAGTGGATATCTGGGCTCTTTCCATACTTTGGCTATTGTTGATAGCACTGCTATAAACATGGGGGTGCACGTGTCCCTTCGAAACAGCACACCTGTATCCCGTGGATAAATGCCTAGTAGTGCAATTGCTGGGTCGTAGGGTAGTTCTATTTTTAGTTTTTTGAGGAACCTCCATACTGTTTTCCAGAGTGGCTGCACCAGCTTGCATTCCCACCCACGGTGCAAAAGATCCTCTTTCTCTGCATCCTCGCCAACATCTGTTGTTGCTTGAGTTGTTAATGTTAGCCATTCTGACAGGTGTGAGGTGGTATCTCCTTGTGGTTTTGATTTGTATTTCCCTGATAATGAGTGATGTTGAGCATATTTTCATGTGTCAATTGGCCATCTGGATGTCTTCTTTGGAGAAGTGTCTATTTATGTCTTTTGCCCATTTCTTCACTGGATTATTTGTTCTTTGGGTGTTGAGTTTGATAAGTTCTTTATAGATTTTGGATACTAACCCTTTATCTGATATGTCGTTTGCAAATATCTCTTCCCATTCCGTCAGTTGCCTTTTAGTTTTGCTGATTGTTTCCTTCGCTGTGCAGAAGCTTTTTATTTTGATGAGGTCCCAGTAGTTCATTTTTGCTTTTGTTTCCCTTGCCTCTGGAGATGTGTTGAGTAAGAAGTTGCTGCAGCCAAGATCAAAGAGGTTTTTGCCTGCTTTCTCCTCGAGGATTTTGATGGCTTCCTGTCTTCCATTGAGGTCTTTCATCCATTTTGATTTATTTTTGTGGATGGTGTAAGAAAGTGGTCCAGGTTCATTCTTCTGCATGTCACTTGCTGAAGAGACTGTCTTTATTCCATCGTATATTCTTTTCTGCTTTGTCAAAGATTAGTTGGCCATACATTTGTGGGTCCATTTCTATGTTCTCTGTTCTGTTCCATTGGTCTATATGTCTGTTTTTGTGCCAGTACCATACTGTCTTGATGGTATGACAGCTTTGTAATATAGCTTGAAGTCTGGGACTGTGATGCCTCCTGCTTTGGTTTTCTTTTTCAAGATTGCTTTGGCTATTCAGGGTCTTTTCTGGGTCCATACAAATTTTGGGATTGTTTGTTCTAGCTCTGTGGAGAATGCTGGTGTTATTTTATAGGTCAGTGGTTTTTAAATAAAATGTAGGCAAAAATTTATACCCACAGCATTTGTTTTGCTAGAGACACCTTTAATCATCTGTGTCTTTCACTAGGCAACCTGGTCTCTCTCTGCTACTCCATTTCTTCACTTGTAAAAAAAAGAGGGTGACTGACCAGTGTTGATTGGTTCACATGCAGCCCCCCTAAATATTCCCTAGCTAACCTCACCCAATGGCCAGGAGGACGTTTTACTAGTCCTATTTGGTAGGTGGTGAATCTCAGGCTGACATAGGTAAAGTGAATTTTCTGTGATCAGAACAGCATGTACATCTGCACTGATTAGTGTTTTAGAGCATGATCTCATGACATCCTCCCACTTACCACATTCAATAAACATGGCCCCCAAAATGCCGATTCCCATGAAAACCAGCCCTCAGTGAAGTGCATTCAGTCCTTGAGTGCGTTCCTCTGATGCCAGATGGAATGCCCATTAAGGTCACTTGCAAACATGAGAGACTGAACTCTGTGGCACAGTGGCAGTGAGCGAGTGGCTCCGATTTGGTCCATAACACCCCTGAATGGTGCCTTACTTTCCTCCAGCTTTCTCTCTCCAGATACTTGCTTTGTATTGAACGAAACTTTGTTTTATATTCCTAAGAAATGACCCCCATTTTTGTTTTGTTTTGTTTTGTTTTGTTTTTAACATTTGCACTTGTGCCTTCCTACAACTTTCTAGAAACAGATGGGCACAAGTCAGTTACTTTCCCACAACCTTGCTGAAGTCACGGGTTTGCCCCTACACCCCCCTTCCTTGCCGAGTCAGAACTTTTCCCTGTAATTAGCCATTTGTATGTGACCTGCTGGGTCGCCTTCCTTCCACAGCTTTTTTGTTTGTTTCAAATTAGTGGGGTTTTTTTTTCTTTCTTTCTTCCTTGCACCATGAGGTACTACATATTTTCAAGAGGTTTAGAATAGCTGAAAATACTTCTCAGCTGAGTCCTGTTATCTTGCATTTTCCAGTTCAGAGTTGCTTTTTTTTTTTTAATTTCATTGTCCATCTGTTTGCTTTTAAGGTCTGCAAATACAAGTCATTACTTCCCTCTGTCTGCCCTCATTTTCAGAAACACTTTTCTTTGTCCCTCAAAACAATGGAAGGACATTTTTGATGCTAGTGTATGCTCTCTTTTGAGCATCGGACATCACCCCTGCCCACAGTGAATGAATGAAGACAGTATGACATATTAGATCCCATGGCCTAGTGGTCATTCAGGCATTTTACCTCCTCTCTTACCATTCTTTTCTTTGTTTGTTTTTCTTACCATTATTTTCTATCTCAGCCTTCAGCATGATATCCATGATATATCGGGTGCTGGCTAAGCATCAGGTGGGTATTGCTTAGTATCTAGTTATTCTGAGAAGTACTTGGGAAATCAGGGAAGATAAGGAGAGAATAATAATAATAATAATAATAATAATAATAAATAGATCCAGAAATATTACCATCAATGCTCACATTTAACATGATCTTTATATGTTCAGAATTATATTTTGAAAGCGTATTTCTAACCTATTGATGCATGTGTTTATTCATTGCTGGTGGTTGGACATTGGAAATAGAAAATATGAATGTGGTGAAATATAGCAGGTGGCACCTTGGAGACAATAGGACAGCAACTGAGAGGCATACCCTGGCATCAGCTACTCTGAGATCCCAGCTCTGACACAGCCCTTTGCTAGTTCTACTCATCTGGGCAACTTGCACAACGTGTCCAATGCTCCCTTCCATTAGTGCTTGTATTAGGGTTCTCTAGGGGAGCAGAACCAACAGGACATATGTTGATAACAGGGGATTCGTTAGAGGAATTGGCTCACACGATTATGGAGGCAAAGAACCCCAGGATCTGCTGTTTGGAAGCTGGAGAAGCAAGAAAACTTGTGTAATTCATTCCAAGTCCAAAGGCCCAAGAACCAGGAATCCAGTGCCGACCGGAGTGGGGTCAGTGGTGTTTAACTCCCAGACAGAATCCAAAGGCCCAAGAACCAGGAGAGCCCCTCTCCAAGGGCAAAAGGGGGATGTTCTGGCTCAGACAAAACGAGCAAATTCACCCTTCCACTGCCATTTTGTTCTGTTTGGGTCCTCAGGAGTGGATGATGCCAGATATTATACTAATAAAGGAGATGATGTTGTTTGAAGTTGGAGATTTCTCCATAATATGGTCTATCTCTACCATCTCTCTGTGCTCGCGATCAAGCATGCCCTGGCCCAGTGCTTTTAGTGTATCTGAATCTCGACTAGTTCTCCTGAGCCTGAACCCTGCTTTGGCTCTTGAGGAGACACTGGTAGCTCTTCCGTGGCCACTTTCAGCCAAGTACCGCCTAATCTCTGTTGGTGGGGGCACACGGGGTGTGAGAGATTAATCATCACATGTTTCCTCCATACCCATGATGGCAGGAAACATCCTTCCACGCCTATTTCATTTTTAGTCAACTCTAAAGAGTTGAAGAAGGCTTTCCTTTATGTTAAATCTGAAGAAAGATTTAAACTAATGAAACTTACCATTTGCTTAGAGTCTCATGTGCTCCCAGTGTTTTGCTATGTGCATTTGATTGTATGTCCTGCCGAGGTCACCCTGATGAGGACATAGGATGATTCTTATTTCACAGATAAGGAATCAAAAAGGCTTACATAAATTAAGTAAGTTTCCTAAATTTTTTTAATGTTTATTTTTGAGAGAGTGTGTGAACAGGGGAGGGGCAGAGAGAGAGGGAGACGCAGAATCCAAAGCAGGTTCCAGCCGCTGTCAGCACAGAGCCCAATGCAGGGCTCAAAATCACAAACCGTGAGATCATGACCTGAGCCAAACTCGGACCCTGAACTGACTGAGCCACCCAGGAGCCCCCAATTTTCTAAGTCATAAACAAATAAATAACCAACTCAGACTTCTCCATCTCTGAATCCATGTGTTTTTCAAATATTCCATCCTTTTTTCCTGTAGATTTTTAAAGAGAAATCAATATGATCATTACACAGACCTTTACTTCTCACATGTATGTGCACTTGTGATAATTTTCCCACACCAGTGCTCACATTTGGATGTTGGGCGTGAAATAAAGGCACAGCTCACGTGACACAGGATACCTAGATTTGCTTTGGGTTCCAGAAAATATGGCCTCACACCTAGCAATGCTCAGCTTGCACTGAATGGTTTTCCTGGGCTTATTGCCTGAAATAGAAGTTAATAGTGGAAGAGTGCTGTCCTCTCCCTACAATCACTTACAATCGTTGTGTTACATTTTTCAACACACTGCAAATGGTGGTGACAGTTAATTTAGAAGATATTGGCAATGCTGATATCTACTTTTTGATACAGAAACTCTTGAACCATATTTTACCCCTTGTTATATATTGTTTTAAATGTGAATTAATTCATTCATTTTGTGCATCACCTATATCACTACTTAGAGTCCCTGGCTGGATGGAACAAGTTATGGAGAAAGAGAAGATTACATAAATCTCTGTTAATCAAATTCAAAATGCTTGTTGGCCAGCTTGCAGCATTTGTGCCTGTAAACTCATATAGCTGAGGATGTGACGTCCTCTCATCCAACAGCAAAGCCACACAAGGCTCACTGATTAAATCCAACCCTGTCTCTGGCTGGTGTGAGTCATGTGGGAGGTCCTGACGACATTGCTGGGGTAGTCGTGGGTTTATTACAAAGACATACTCTCGAGCTGTAATGTACTCAAATGGCATTTTCTACTGGTGGTCCTCATCAAGCCTGTCATGAAAAAGTCATCATGTGTTTGCTTGAGTGATGATCGGAATGTCCGTAGGTTGAGGATTGTGGCCAAACAGCAAATTCAAGTTTACTCACGGGAAACCTGGTGAGATGCTTGACCACCTCAAGTGGAGAACTAGACCCCAGTACAAGATTACAGAAACTATTAACAGCCACACAGACATTTAACCGTGTTTTAAATTCTTTGCTAAACAAAATAATTGTATGTTGACTTCTTACAAGTAAAGTAGTGGAGGGTCGGGAGTCAGAGGACATGCGTTCTGCTCTACCCTGCTTGGAGTGCTCCCGGCCAGATTCCTCGGTGCGCCTGTGTGAGGGAGTTCAAGTCGCACCTTTACTCTCATCTTCCATATTTATGGTGTGGTAATTTGGGAAGAGACACCATACAACAGTGTAGGTAGCAGGAGGAGACAGATGAAGTGGCAGGGACATTTCTCTCGAACGTGCTGAGGAAGCTTTGGGATAGAATTACAGACTTTTAGAGACGAGGCCACAGACATGACCTCGAGAGACTTCGTTTCCAGGTGAGGGTTCTTAAGCCAAGACAGAATAACCAGTAAAGTATTTGCCAAATGCAACGGATTTCAGAGCAGAAAGTAATGGCCACTTAAAGCGCTAATATAAGTGGGGACACCACCGCTCCAACCTTGCATCTCTTCAGGGAGCGTTTCTCCTACAATACATTCTGGGTTTATATGTCACGTTAGGTTTTATTTCTTAAGGGATCTTCTTCTTGTAAAGGAAAAGTAGGACTCTGGTCAGTTGTGCTAAACACCTATGACATTCAGGAAGAAAATGACTTTAAATGATCAATTCACTCTGTTTTAATTTCAACTGCGTAGCTAAGGTTCTGCTTGAAGAATGAGGGAAAAAAATAGGAATTTTGTGTCCATATATCTCAAGGATATTTTCCACTATTTGAAATAGAATTAAATTACTAGCAGGAAACTCTTGTTTTAGAAAGAATCATAACATTCATTCAATATTATTCTGTCCTTCTGAATTCTTCTTTGCATTTATTTCCGTTGATATCATATCGGGAAGGACACTGACATGATGGGCAACCTGAAATCTATCTTTTCCGATGTAACAAAAGAAGTCCTTTTGAAAATTGCAGTTACAAGTTATATTGGAATGCCAACTAGTCATGGGATAACTAAGGGCTCCTTGGCTCTTTTTCAAGCAAAATGAGGCATTTATTTACCTATCTGGTGTCATTTCCCCACTAACTACCAGGGTTATGTACAGTTGCTTAACTTTGAGTTTAGAACCATTATCTATACAATGGGAATAATACCTTTTGCCTTCCCCAAATTACGTGATAATTTTATCATTCAAATTAAATAACTCATGGGAAGAGAATATATATATAATTTAAAATATATGTACTTTTAATCAAACTTATAAAACTTTAAGGTAGAACCTAACATATATATTTATGAAGATATCGTTATGGGAGAAATCAATTCCCCAGATATCTGAGGAAAGCTATCTGTGTCTTCTTTTAGAAAGTCTGCATCTGTAATGTGCTGATATGTGTTATTCTTCCAACAAATTATTTCCATGGTACATGTTTTAATAAATTATGAATCAATAAATAAACAGTGATAAGTCTTTTCACCAGAAAGACTGAGTGGAAGAATTTGTTATTCCTTAAAAGTTGCTTATAGATTATAGGATACCATGTTCAGTTTATAGTCTAGCCATGCAGACTATGGACAGAACTGAGTCTAGAGTGATTCAGGGGGTATGTTATGGAGAGAGCCAATAGATACTAGGAATACCTCTTTCTCTATGCTTGTCCCCCATTCTTTCTTTTGAACTCCAGATGTAGTCCAGGCCAACTGCCCCACTGAAACATTTTTTCACCTCTGGGTTTCAATGCCAAGACAGAACTCTTTATCCTGTCTCAGAAAATGAGACTCTAGTCCAGCCGGTTGCTTAATGGACTTCTTTTTCTTGCCCCTACCTGAGTCTCTGCCTGCAACCATCAAGCCCTGCTGATTCTAGCTTCTGAGTGTGTCCCAGTCCATTCACTTTGTTGGGGTGGGAGGGAGAAAATTTCCTCTGCTCTTCACAGTTCCTGTAGCTGATCTAAAAATTGAATTGACATGAGACAGATGAACAGGCAAAACAAATCAAATCTCATTTCATACATACAAGGACCCCACATACATGAGGGTCAAAGACAGAAAGGTAACATGGTGTCCATGCCATCCTGAGCTAAGGAATGGGCTGGGGCCCTGGGGCTTCAGGTGGGAGGAGGGCAATTTCCAGGTCAATAAGTACAAGAGCGGATGTTTGGTAGTTAGATCTTGGCCTTGTCGTATGGATGGGTTAGTCACCTAGATAAAATTCATGTCTGGTAAAAACTGTCATTCTGGGAAAAGGCCCCCAGTTTAAATTCTTCTAGGTAGTGAAGGGAAGGTGAGATGCTTCTCTTGAGCCTACAGGGCCTTGATTGCCTTCAGCTCAACATATCCACATGCCACAGTGACACCTTTTGGGGCCACTTGTTCCGAACCTTTCTGACCTCTTTGTGCCCCCTTCCAATCCACCTTCACCTCTCCCAGGGACCTCCAGAATGGCCTTCCTGCACCAGCTTCACTGTGTCCATTTCGCAATTCATCCTGCAGGCAGTGGTTTCAATGAGTTTGTGTGACTGCATTATTTGAAATCCTCTGAAGTCTGCAACATAAAATGCAGACTCTTTGCCACAGTTCTGAATAACACCTCCTCTAATGATCTCTCAATCTTTACTTTAGGTGGCTCACCCTTCACAGTCACAGTGACCTTTGATCAGTGTTTTCCTGCCTCAGGCGGGGCCTCCTTCTCTGCATAAAGGTGCTTTCCAGGACTTGAGGCCTGGGGCTTCAATACTGAAGCCTTGACTGAAGCCTTTCTGTCTTAATTTAAATAACATTCCTCATTTGTTCTTTCTTTCAGCACCTTGTTCTGTCTCTTTGTGACACTAAGGACAGCTTTTACAATCCATGATGTAGATTTGTTTCTAAGCCTATTTGTCTCATCCAGTACTACTGGAACCTGCCTAATAAACTGTAAGGTTCAAGAGGGAAAGGAAAAGCTCAGTTTTATTCATTACCGTTTGGACTATGCTTCATACCCATTCTGGCACATAGTAGATAATATTGTCAAGTGAGTGAAGGAACAAGTTGTTCTTATTCTTTGATTGGCAGGATGTATGAAATATATGTTAGAAATGTGTCAGATGCTCCAATTGAACAATGTTAGATATTTCTATAGATGTATTTGAACAGAATCAAAATTACCCACTCCACCAAATGTGTCAAGGGGCACCATTACTGATCCCCAAATCTGTTTCTCCAAAAACCCTATCCCTTCGCCAGTACACAAAATAAATTAAGAACTATTACATTTGTCTTATATACCTCACAGAAATACAGTAATGTTCAAGTTAGATAAAGTTAAATACTATCAAATTGTGGGACATTTCTTCTTGAGAGAATATGTAACACTTGTCACTAACAAAATGGCCATTTGGAATAACCTGAAATTCATTGCAAAACATGACTGTGTTTATTTAGAACTTTAACAAAATTAAGGATTTAGAATTTTACAGATATAATTTATATGAATATGTGTCTGAAAAACTAGATATGTTATTATGGCATGCATACAAGTTTAGTTCTCTGATCTTAATGAAAACACATAGAAATCATCAGATAATTCTTCATCCAAATATAACTCTATTATAAGTATCTCTATCAATCATTCTAGAGAAAATCATAGTTAAAACTCTGCAAATCCTTGAAAATCACAAAAATACCTATGTAATATTTCATGTATAGTTACAGATGTTAAATTTTAAAATCTATAATTTTTATCAAAATCATGTGTTCAGTTAAAATGTTGAAAATTAAAATATAGTACTTAAACTAAAGTGAAAACTTCCTTACTGGTTGTTCAAATTGTAAACTTAGTAAATCCACATACTGAAATTCAGGGCCCTGGTAATTTTTGAAAAACTTTCAAGTTATACCTTTGGTAGTGTAATATTTTTTTTTCCATTTCCCATAAATAAGTAAACAAAGTTAACATATATTTATTGAGAGCTCTGATATTCAAGGCAGTGGGAAGGGTGAAAAACATGTATGGATATTCTGCACTTGAAGGATTTTTACACCTTTAGGAAGAGGGTATATGGGCACTATTCAGGTAAGAGGTAGGCATGTGGGTGGGACAGACAACAAGTGCTGAAGTGGTCAGATTTGCAGGGTCTGTGGTCTGCAGGATTCTTAACTTTTTTGCCATGGCAGACATCACCAGTCTATCACAGAGCCCTTTCTTGTTCAGCCTCAGAACAAGATTGTTGTTTTTGGGGGCGCCTGGGTGGCGCAGTTGGTTAAGCGTCTGACTTCAGCCAGGTCACGATCTCGCGGTCCGTGAGTTCGAGCCCCGCGTCAGGCTCTGGGCTGATGGCTCGGAGCCTGGAGCCTGTTTCTGATTCTGTGTCTCCCTCTCTCTCTGCCCCTCCCCCGTTCATGCTCTGTCTCTCTCTGTCCCCAAAATAAATAAAAAACGTTGAAAAAAAAAAAATTAAAAAAAAAAAAAAAGATTGTTGTTTTTGTTGTTGTCTTTATTGTTTGTTCATGTTTGTTTATTTTTGAGACACAGAGCATGAGCAGGGGAGGGGCTGAGAGAGAGGGAGACACAGAATTCGAAGCAGGCTCCAGGCTCTGAGCTGTCAGCACAGAGCCCGATGAGGGGCTTGAACTCACGAACCGAGAGATAATGACCTGAGCCGAAGTCAGACACTTAACCCACTGAGCGCCCAGGCGCCCCAGAACAAGATTGTTTAAAAGATATTCCAGCTTTCACTCTAGGAAGATGAAGTAGATGTTCTTTCTTCTGTTTTCCGTCCTAAGTACAACTAAAATCCCTGCAAATTATATAAAAAACAATTATAAGAGAACTCTGTAAGGTACAGAGAAGACGGTAGAATGACTTAGGACCTCAGAATGGAAGGAATGACCCAGGGGTGAGATTCTTAGGCTCTCTTTACTGCCTCAAAGTCCTAACTGCATGAGGAAGAAACTGGTTATCTTGAAATACCAATGGGCACAGGCAAAATAACAATAATAATAATAACGGTAACAACAACAACAACAACAACCAAGAAAAGTCTGTTCTCCCTGCCAAAATAACAGAGAAGGAACGGCCCAGACAAGAAAGGAAATATTTAGTCAATAATCATTCTTCATCTAAACCTTATGGGAAAACCTGTGGTTATACCCAACCACTGATTACAGAGACCGAGGGGAGATCTTTTCCAGGCTAAGATGGCCCAACTCTCCCCTACGGGGTGGTGTCCAAGGAGGCCTTGGAAGAAACATCCGTGACACCAGGTAGGAAATTGGACCTCACTCCAGGTGGTGGTGATGATCTTCCCCTAACCCCCCCTTGCTGGGATGGTATCAGAGGACACATATTTGAGAGTCAGAAATGTCACCATTCCTCAACTGTGACAAAGCCATCCCTCTCCCATGTCAGTGGAGGCCACAGGAGGATCCATAAGAAACACCTCCTACTGTCCCGGCCAGCGAGGCACTAGTGGGGACTTGCAGGCCAGCTGGAATCTCCACCTCGCCCAGCAAGGACCCCACTAACCCAGAATTCCACCTCCACCTGGAGGTGAGGAGGTGGGACCTCCCTTTGCTCACTAGAGTGATGTTAGGTAAGCCTTAGGAAAACAGAGCCAGTCTTAGGACATAATGCCCAAAATGTCCAGGTGTTAATGCCATATCACCTGTCATACCAAGAAATGGGAAGATATCAACCTAAATGAGATGAGACAATCAACAGAAGCCAATGTCTAGATGACACGGTTGCTGGAATGCTCTAAGATTCCAAAACAGCCATCACCAACAATTAAAATGCATATGAGCATTTTTTTATATTATGCATATGATATATGCATTTGATAATAAACAGTTAAAAAAAATAGGAAGGCCCAGCAAAGAAATAGAAGATGCAAAGAATAACCAAATGGAATGATTAGAACTAAAAAATACGATAACTGAAACGAACAAACAAAAGAACTCAGTAGATGGACTCAACAGCAGAAAGGAGATGATGGGAAAGGACCTCTCTCCTCTGAATTGAAGATAGAATGATAAAAAGTAGCCACTTTGAAAAACAGAGAGAAAATATGCTTACAAAGAAGTAAACTGAGCCTCGCAGACCGTGGGACTGCAACATGACCGGACACGTGTGTCCTCAGGGTCCCGGAAGATGAGCAGAAAGATGGGAGAGGCTGAAAAAGTGCTTGAGGAGATCTGGCTGAAAGCCTCCCAAGTTTGGAACAATATGTAAAAATGCGAAGTGAACCCTAATTGCCAGAAACCCAAAGAAATGCACAGCAAAGCACACCGTAGTTGAACGTCTGAGAGTAAAGGCAGAGAAAACAAATCTTGAAAGTAGCCAAGCAGAAACAGTGGATCACCTACCGGGAGATAGGGATTCGAGTGGTGGTAGATTTCTCATCAGAAACCCTGGTGGGTAGGAGGAAGTAGAACAGCATGTTTCAAAGGGCTGAAAAGAACACCGCCCAGAGTTCTGTAGTCAGCAAAAATGTTGCTCGAAGGCTTTTACCTAGTCGTTCTTTAGTGAATAATGAGTGACGTGATTTCTATATTACCGGTCTCTGATACTTTTATTAGACTGTAACAAATTCGCTGTTACTTGGCCCAACAGGATTATTAACGCAAAACAAACGCAAGCACTGATACTATAGAGCAGAACCAAATTCTAGATGGCAATTGGGATATTCTATTACAATCCGTAATTAATATTTATATGTGTATGTATTTAAAGTTACACACACAGGGGCGCCTGGGTGGCGCAGTCGGTTAAGCGTCCGACTTCAGCCAGGTCACGATCTCGCGGTCCGTGAGTTCGAGCCCCGCGTCAGGCTCTGGGCTGATGGCTCAGAGCCTGGAGCCTGTTTCCGCTTCTGTGTCTCCCTCTGTCTCTGCCCCTCCCCCGTTCATGCTCTGTCTCTCTCTGTCCCAAAAATAAAAAAAATTAAAAACGTAAAGTTACACACACATACACACATTTTAATTAATAGAACATTCTTCCATGCTTACACTGTATACTTATGACCCCGCGGAAATCCACGGTCATTTGAGGCATTGGCTGTGTGGCTGCCTTGTTCTTCATTATGCCTTCGGCAGAATGTGGGAAGGACTGGCATTGCTCTCTTGCAAAGCAAGTCTTCTTCTGTACCTCTTAGCACATCCCATTCTTTGCAGAGCATTTCATGGGCTCTCCATTCTTCCAGTTCCTAAGCTTATATGCAGTTCTTTTGTTTATACTGCTGACGTCCAACCTGGTCTTTGGTTATAAACTTGGTACCCATCAGACTGCCTTCATGTCCCGTTTCGGACCTTATTACTTAAATATACCTCTTACTTTAACCAGTCCATAGGCATCCCTACTGCAGGATACTATTTTCGTTCCAGGCTTTACTGGGTGATTGATCTCTCTCTGGGTTTGCCTTAGCCTTATGAGTAGGGTTCAGATAATGAAAAGGTGAAAAAAAAAAAAAAAAACAACCCTCCCAACAGATAATGAAAAGGTAGACATTCTATTTTGAGATACTGGGTATGTGAGCTAGGATACCAGTAGAGTGTGAAGCAGATGTTCAAATAAGCAGGCACCGCATGGTCACCAACCAAATCCGGGCCGTGTAAACAAGAAGTGACTGGAAAATTCTAACTGGACTTAACTGGGAGAAAGTCTGTGAGGGTAGTAGCTACGGTGAAGGTCTGATGACAACCTCAGGGTTTATACATATTAAGCTTGAGATGTGGGCATCGTTCAGCTGGACAGCAGGTGACAACACCACGTGGACTGAGTGGCTGTCAAGATATGAGGATCACAAGCCTAAGGTGAGAGTCACAGCCCAAGAACTCTTTGAAGGGAAAAAAAAATGAAGAAAGAAAAAAAAAAAAGGAACGCAAATTGTACGGAGTTGAAATTTGATGGGTAGAAGAAAGAAAAGGAGGGATTGTCAGTTATAGCAAGCAATCATGGGAAATGGAAAGTGGGAAAAAAATCGGAGAGGTGTTAAACCTCCAAAGACAGGAATGACAACTACTGTTTGGTCTTAAATACGTAAAGAAAAAAATCCCATGAAGGGTTTGATTCATAAAAGAGTATGACCCTGGGCACAGCAGCCCTTCCATTTATATATTCGAAACCAAAATGTTAAATGTCTCATGAGACATGTAGTAGAAAGAAGCTGATTCACTACCGGTTTCCTCTTTGCTCTCTTTGCAAGTCACTTTTTAAAATTTATTTTGAAGACAGAGAGAGAGAGTGGAAGAGGGGCAGAGAGAGAGGGAGAGAGAGAGAATCCCAAGCAGGCTCCCCGCTCTCAGTGCAGAGCCTGCTGTGAGGCTCAATCCCATGAACTGTGAGATCATGACCTGAGCCGAGATCAGGAGCCAGACCTTAACTAGCTGAGCCACCCAGGGGCCCCACAATGTTTTCTTGAGTATTGAATACTTACATTGTATCAAGCTAGTGCTCTTTGTTCTGTGTACATTATTTCGTTGACTCCTTACAGTTGCCTTTGAGGTGGCCATTATTAACCTGCAAACCAGACATTCATTGTCACTGACCTGAAATCATAGAGCTGACAAATGTCAGGGACAAGAACTGATCGAGAAGTCTGACTTTAAAGTCCGTGCTCTTCAACAGAAGATAAATTTATGGGCTGAGTATGTGCTCATTTGCCTAGATTGTTGGGAGATATAATGCTATATTGGTACAATGAAAAAATACTAAGACAATGTATTCCCTTCAGCTATAATAAAAGGAAGAACATAATGAATATTTTGAAAGTCACATACATTTTACTCATTAACATTTAAAAAGTGATCGAAACAATATCTGTGACATAGTAATCATGCAAAAATTTTGGAAGGAATGAATAGATGACCCCATACTAGACATTAGCAGGAGTCTCCCTTTTAAGGGAGTCTGTAATGATATCACCAACCTTCATCGAATCAGAAGTGTTAGAATTTCGTGGCTGATTGATCGCCAACCTTTATTTTAAGCCCCGCCAAACAACCTGTTGTTAAGACACTCTACAGAGTTGTTAAAACCGATAGCTCAAAGCCAAAAACAGATTCCCAGTGGCTGATCAGACGACAAAAAGTGGGTCTTCTGAAGTCCCCAGTATCAGGGTTCACGCGTGAAATAAGCTTCCAAATTTAACATAAGTAGTTAGATACCTTTTCTGTTTGGGCCTCCGGGGTATGAATCCCTTGAAGGTAGGGTTTCTTGGGTGTTTGTATAACGTCCTCTTTCTCATTTCATCTGCCAGAGAAATGTCATTTCATTGGCTTCTCATCCCAAATGAGAGCCAGAAGGGAACTGGGCCCTTGGCACGCTTCAGCTAGCGGCAGGGACATTAAGGTTTGTGAGAATGAGCCACTGATCACTTGAGTGACTTCTGAGAGGAATTGGTGAGGAAACAGATTGTTGACCCTGAGAGATCCAGTCACAAGGGGCATTCACTGCCTTCAAGAAATTAAGATGAACATTTTGCAAATGATGGATACATTGCCTCAGTAAAGCAATGGCTTTGGAAAGCCAGATGTTATTTGGAATGCTTTGTTCAAAATGATGTCTGTATGTTTTTAGAGGAACCTCCACACTGTTTTCCAGAGCGACTGTGCCCTATGACCCAGCAAGAGCACTGCTAGGAATTTCCCCCAAGGGATCCAGGAGTGCTGATGCATAGGGGCACTTGTACCCCAATGTTTATAGCAGCACTCTCAACAATAGCCAAGTTGTGGAAAGAGCCTAAATGTTCATCAACTGACGAATGGATAAAGAAGATGTGGTTTATATATACAATGGAATACTACTTGGCAATGAGAAAGAATGAAATCATGCCATTTGCAGCAACATGGATGGAACTGGAGGGTGTGATGCTAAGTGAAATAAGTCAGGCAGAGAAAGACAGATACCATATGTTTTCACTTTTATGTGGATCCTGAGAAACTTAGAAGACCAGGGAGGAGGGGTGGGGGTGGGGGGAGTTACAAACAGAGAGGGAGGGAGGCAAACCATAAGACACTCTTAAATACTGAGAAGAAACTGGGGTTGATGGGGGGTGGGGGAAAGGGGAAAGTGGGTGATGGGCATTGAGGAGGGCACCTGTTGGGATGAGCACTGGGTGTTGTATGGAAACCAATTTGACAATAAATTATATTTAATATAAAAAATTTAAAAAAATAAAGTTTCCCCTGTAAAAAAAAAAATGATGTCTGTATGTCTAAGATTTTTTTATCCCCTGGCTACTGCAAATCTTTACTATAGTATGCTTCATATGTATATCATGTAATTTTTTTCATATACATAGATGTTGAAATAGCAGATTATAAAATTAAGCACAAGAGACATTTGAGTGCTTGGACTTCCCAGAAGTTTGATTTTTATCACCCACTACATTAAAAAATGTTTTACCTCCTCTGACCATTTTCCATCGCATTGATTCACGAATTGTGCTAAGGAGAAAAGAACAAAATGACAACGAAAAGACTCAGAACCAGTGTAGCTCAGTGTGCTCCTCCCTGGGGCTCTCGTGGAACAGCAGGTGGTCTCAGCTGGGTGTCACCAGTCTGCTCTGCGGCCTGAGGTTTTACACAGTCTCTCTGATAGCCTAGGCAAGTCCTTTTACCTTTCTGACCCTCAGTTTCCCTTATCCGTAAATTGATAAGTTTATGTAAGCTCTTTCAGTCTGTCTTTCCAGCTCTAACATGCTACACGTAGTTTCTCATTGGAATCAATGTGGGAAAAGTTTTAAACTACCCCAGTTTCAAACCCATGAGGTGAATAATACCTTAAATATTGACCGAGTAAAGGAAGGCCGTTACTGTAGTATTGCAAAACGTTTCTTTGACAAATGCACCCGAATTGGGTGTAGATCCTTGGGAATTACTGTTGATCCCTCTGTCCTGCTTTCCTACTTTGTGTCCTTGTTGTAACTTACAGTCATTTCACATGAGAGGTATTTTTTGTCTGTTTGTTTGGTTTCTGTCTCGTAGTAGATGAGTCTGGATCAGAGCTAGTAAATTGAAGAAGGAAATATTTATACTAAACACTCTCTTCATCTTTCTTGTTTGTTAAAAAATGCCTGTTCCTCTGGAGAGTGTGATGCTAAGTGAAATAAGCTATACAGAGAAAGACAGATACCATATGTTTTCACTCTTATGTGGATCCTGAGAAACTTGACAGAAACCCATGGGGGAGGGGAAGGAAAAAAAAAAAAAAAAGAGGTTAGAGTGGGAGAGAGCCAAAGCATGAGAGACTCTTAAAAACTGAGAACAAACTGAGGGTTGATGGAGGGTGGGAGGGAGGGGAGGGTGGGTGTTGGGTATTGAGGAGGGCACCTTTTGGGATGAGCACTGGGTGTTGTATGGAAACCATTTTGAAAATAATTTTCATATATTGAAAAAAAAAATGTCTGTTCCTTGGGCGCCTGGATGGTTCAGTCGGTTAAGTGTCCGACTTCGGCTCAGGTCACAATCTCACAGTTCCTGAGTTCGAGCCCCGCATCAGGCTCTGTGCTGACAGCTCAGAGCCTGGAGCCTGCTTCGGATTCTGTGTCTCCCTCTCTCTCTGTCTCTGTCTCTCTCAAAAATAAAGAAACATTAAAAAAAAAAAATGCCTGGGGCGCCTGGGTGGCTTGGTCGGTTAAGCGTCTGACTTCGGCTCAGGTCATGATCTCACTGTCCGTGAGTTCGAGCCCCGCGTAGGGCTCTGTGCTGACAGCTCAGAGCCTGGAGCCTGCTTCAGATTCTGTGTCTCCCTCTCTCTCTGTCTCTCTCTCTCTCAAAAATAAAGAAACATTAAAAAAAAAAATGCCTGCTTTCTTCGTACTGCTTTCTTGCCGGCCTTACACGGAAAGCGGGCCTGCTCAGCGCCTGGAGGACTGAGCTGTTCTGCTCAAGGCAATCTCCCTTTCTCCTCCAGTATTTCGGTTCCTCAGGCCCTGTTTTCTAACAGATAATTCATAAGATAACAGATACTGTGGTTGCGGACGCATTGAGGATGTCGGCTAAGTGATTTGCCTCTCATCAGAACTTGATGGCACTTCGAGGAAAACCCAGTCGTGGGGGGTGAGGGAGGCCAGACTGGGGATCAGTTCTGATCCCTGTGAAATCTCAGCACCAACGCGTCGGTCAACTTTGTGATGGGAAAGATACCATTTTATCCTTTCTTTCCAATATTAAATGATGTAAGAAGCACGATACTGCGTAATCCTGAGCCCGGCCATGCGATGAAAACATCTCAGTGTGTTTAAAGTGTATGACAGAGTTCAGGGGCACCTGGTGGCTCAGTCGGTTGAGCGTCCGACTTCCGCTCAGGTCATGATCTCGCAGTTTGTGAGTTGGAGCCCCACGTTGGGCTCTGTGCTGACAGAGCCTGGATCCTGGATCCTGCTTTGGATTCTGTGTCTCCCTCCCTCTCTACCCCTCCTCTGCTCATGCTCTGTCTCTGTCTCTCAAAAATAAATAAACGTAAAGAAAAGAAATATAAATATCTTACCATTTGTATATGTGCTAGACATAAAAATAGAAACAGAGCCAGTATCATAAAGTCTTGTAAGAATAACTCCCCATTTGTGCCATTTCTTTCCAGCTGTGTCCTGTGGAATCCCCGAGTCCCCGGGAAATGGTTCCTTTACGGGCAACGAGTTCACGCTGGATAGTAAAGTGATCTATGAATGTAATGAGGGCTTTAAGCTGGAAGCAGGCCAACAAGCCGCGGCCGTATGTCGGGAAGATGGACTGTGGAATAACACGGGGAAGCCTCCTGCGTGTACACGTGAGTGTTAAGTGCCTTCACACGTCTTGGCAGATTTAATTAGGAGCAAGATTCACCGTTAGGAGAACTCCAGATTCCAAAGTGTGCAGAGACCCTCTCCACAGCACGTGAGGGCTTGGTCTCTGGCGTTGTGCTAAGATTAAAACCAATTTATTCCGCGTAAAATATCCCAATCATGTATGTAAAGTCAGCTCTGATTCTGAAAAGTTCCTTGCAGAGAATCACGTTGGTTCCCTCAGGATCTAGACCCTCTGATGTTTACAGCAAACCTTCACTAGGCTGTCTCTTTCCACGTGGGTAGGTGAATTCGAGAGGGTGTAGAGACGCGCCGTCTAGCAGTGGGTCTCCGCACAAAACACGAAGGCAGAAGTCAGCGTGAGTTTCCGATTCACCCCCCACCTCTTTGTAAATCCCTTCACGTTAAAGGCAGTGCCCGGCTTCTTTGTGGATCACCCACTCTACGTAATATGTCGGTGCTCAATAAATGAGTCACTGATTTGCAAAGTGCAGTAAGTTTTCTGGAAAGCGACTTATGGTATATAATAATATTCTTAAGAGGGTCAAAAGTTTGGGCCCATTCTAGAGCTGTAGTCTTAAAAAATAGTAATTAACTCCATAAACAGAGCCAAAGTTCATGCACGCACACACACACACACACACACACACACACACACACACAATTTACAGCAAAACTTTCATTGCAGCTATATTAAAACTAGCCTCAAATCGGAAATAATCTAACTACCTAATTTCTGAAAATGGAAAGTTATATTTCTACACATACAATGTTTTTGCTCTGAAGATATTTGAAAAACGTTTTCACATGATCTTCAACTATAAAATTAGCCTATTGATCTCTTTTTGTGCACAGTACAGTATTTTTGGTCATGTTAAAATTATTTAAACTCTTAGCTACAAATGCATAAATGTTTACAGAACATCGTTGACTTTCCTCCATACTTCTTAAACTCCTTGTGATCATTTTCATTTATTTATTTTTACCTTTCAAATAATTATTGCTTTTCCTGACAGTCAATGAGACAATAGTAATATTTCTTAGTTTTTATTTCATAAAGTACTGTTTTATTGTAATTAAGAAATAGTACAGGAAGCTGGAAAAATAAGATACATCGGTAGGTTTTTACGTTCAATCCTAAATAAAATTATTTCCTCAAATGAGCTTAACCCCGTAGATGGCAGTAACACTAGATGTTTAGGGTTACTGATGATAACAATTTCCTGGGCGTTTAACACCCTGCTCACTTTGCACATAGCTTAGAGGTTGTCATTAATAACTCTTGACAATGTAAAGTATCTACTATGTGCCAAATGTTTCAAACAGCTTATCTCTCAATCCCCTGACAGCTCTGAAAAGGGAGGACACACACGGCCTTACCAACGAAATAAAAGCTACTGGTTTGCAGAGTTAGAGTTGAAGTCCCTCCTCTCCAGTTACGTCCTATGTGCTTTTCATTATGCCAATGGTTCTGTACTCTGGGTACACATGACAATCGTGTAGGGAGCTTTAAAAACTACTGATGTCTAGGTCTGACTCTCAGGGATTTTGAGTTAACTAGTCTTGGATGGAAAACAGGCATTGGTGTTTTGTTTGGTTTTTTAAGTTCTCTGGGTGCTGTGCTTAAAATGTCAAGTGTATGCTAGGTTTTAAAGGCAAAGCCATTTAAAATTTGTTGAGTGTCGGGGCGCCTGGGTGGCGCAGTCGGTTAAGCGTCCGACTTCAGCCAGGTCACGATCTCGCGGTCTGTGAGTTCGAGCCCCGCGTCAGGCTCTGGGCTGATGGCTCGGAGCCTGGAGCCTGTTTCCGATTCTGTGTCTCCCTCTCTCTCTGCCCCTCCCCTGTTCATGCTCTGTCTCTCTCTGTCCCAAAAATAAATAAAAAACGTTGAAAAAAAAATTTAAAATTTGTTGAGTGTCTGAGAAAGACATGATGCATGATAAGGCAACTATGTAAATTATGTAAATGTAATTTTTATTCTCACATCCTTTTTTAATAGGCCATTTTTTAGAAGAACTTCAGGTTTATAGCAAAATCGAGCAGAGTACAGAGATTCCCATAAATCCTTCCCCGATTATCTACATTCCTCACCAACAAATGGAGAGGCTCATTTGTTACAATTGGTGAACCCATTTCGATACATCATTGTCACCCAAAGTTCATAGCTTGGGTTAAGGTTCACTCTTGGCATCGTATGTTCTGTGGGTTTGGAAAAATGGATAAATGCAAATACCAACCATTATGGTACCATACAGACCATTTTCACTGCTCTGAAAATCTTCTGTGCTCTACTTGTTATCCACCCCCATTCCCCCGCCCCTCAACTGTTGGCAACCACTGATCTTTTTCCCGTCTCCACAGTTTGCCTTTTCCAGAAGGTCATAGAGATGAACTTTTTCATTATGTATCCTTTTCAGATATCAGGGTTTTTTTTTTCACTTACTGACATGTATTTAGGGTTCTTCTGTGTCTTTTCATGGCTTGATGGCCCCTTTATTTTTAGTGCTAAATAATACTGGCCCTTCCTTTTCTGGATGGACCAGAGTTCATTTATCCTCCCACATGTACTGTAGGGCACCTTGGTTACCTCCAAGTGTTGGCTGTTATGAATAAAGCTGCTGTAAGCATTCAAGTGCAGGTGTTGTGTGGACGTAGGTTTCAACTCCTTTGAATAAATACTAAGAAGTATGATTGCTTGATCATAGGGGCAGAGTACGTTTGGTTTTCTAAGAGACTGTCAAGTCATTCTCCAAAGGGGCTGCACCACTTTGCATTCCCACCAGCAGCGAGTGAGAGTTCCTGTGGCTCTACATTGTCACCAACATTTGCTGTTGTCAGTGTTCTGGATTTTAGCCTTTCTGACAACGTGTGTTTTGTTTTGTTTTTTAATTTTTTAAATGTTTATTTTTTGAGAGGGGGGAGAGGGGCAGAGAGAGAGACACACACACACAGAACCTGAAGCAGGCTCTAGGCTCTGAGCTGTTATGACAGCACAGAATCCAATGTAGGGTTCAAACCCACAGACCACAAGATCATGACCTGAGCTGAAATCAGATGCTTAATTGCCGGAGCCATCCAGGCACCCCACCTCCTTGTTGTTTTAATTTGCATTTCCCTGGTGACATATGATGTGGGACATGTTTTCATATATTTCTTTGCCATTAGTCTACCTTCTTTGGTGAGGTTTATGTTTCGAGCTTTTGCCCTTCTTTTTTTTAAAAAAAAAAAAAGATGTTTCTTGTTGAGTTTTATATTTTGGCTAACAGTCCTGTATCAGAGATGTCCTTCCTAAGTATTTCCTCCTAGGCTACATCTTCTCTTCTCAATCTCTTGATGGTGTCTTTTATGGAGCAGAAGTTTTCAGTTTTGATGGAGTACAACTTACTGGTTCTTTCTTTCATGGAACATGCCTGTGGTGTTGGACTTAAATAGTTATCCCCCCAATCAAAGGTCCCCTATGTTTTCTCCTATGTTACTTCTAGAGGTTTATACTTTACATTTGGGTCTTTGATCCATTTCAAAGTCATTTTTGTGATGGGTGTGAAGTCCTGGCACGTGCATGTCTGCGTGGCCCGGTGCCATTTGCTGAAAGACCGTCTTTACTCCATTCACTGTGTTCATGGGTGTCAACTTGTGCGTTTCCTCCTCTCCTCCACCAACCTGTGTGTCTGTTCTTCTCCCAATGTCACACTGACTTCTCCCTTTTGTTTTATTTGGTTAAAACAATATAAAATGATGAGGCGCCTGGGTGGCTCGGTCGGTTAGGCGTCCGACTTCAGCCAGGTCACGATCTCGCGGTCCGTGAGTTCGAGCCCCGCGTTGGGCTCTGTGCTGACCGCTCAGAGCCTGGAGCCTGTTTCCGATTCTGTGTCTCCCTCTCTCTCTGCCCCTCCCCTGTTCATGCTCCGTCTCTCTGTCTCAAAAATAAATAAACATTAAAAAAAATTTTAAAAAAATAAAAAAATAAAAAAAAATAAAAAAAATAAAACAATATAAAATGAGACAATTTTTTCAAAATGTATTTAATATGAATGCAACAATTTAGAAGCTTCACTGAAAGAATGTTTTGCAGTTTCCTCTAAGATTGATCTTGTTTTCAGTTGTAAGTACTTCTAGGGACATAATTGATTTTACTAAAAATGACCCGATGGACAGATACTTCCATGATCTGTAAAGCTGTGTGGAAAGCTTTGAAGCCATCATTTTCCCTAAAGATAATCCAGCCTATTGGGGATCACAGTCAGACAGTCTCCGTGGCATTTTCTTTGACATTTTCTTTTAACTGATGAGGCGTTTCCTTTGGATTGAACGTAGAGGCTGCCTCACATATGTGCCTGTTACTCCACAGGTCGATGCAATGAGCAAGAACCTTTAGTGTGTCACTGTAATGTTGAGTTGCTTCGTCCTGAGCATGGGCTGGACGGAATGCCCTGTGCATAAATGAAAACTAGCTTTGATGGCGTACGGGCCGTATTTAAGTGTCAAGGCCACCCCTCATTGGCGTAAGCAACTATGCATACCCAGGTTTTTAGCACCTCTTTACAGCTTGGACTACAGAATGCCGATGCCAGTGCTTTGTATGTGCCAGTAAATGGGTTGGCATCATAAGACTCTAACACAGAGAGCCAACTATGTCAGCATTCGGAGGGAAAGAGGCACGACCTAGCTTTTTAAGTCCTTAGTTGAGGAGTAGAGAAAGAAAGAAGCAGCACACTTCACAAAGAGAGAAGCGGATAAAATGCCTCGGACCCCGTGGAGGAAATGTGTGAGACCCACAGTGGGCACGAGGGGCCAAAGAAAGTCATCACACCGGGAGGTGCTGCACACACCCTGGCTCGTCCGCCCAGCACTCTGTGATGTGTGGTCTGTGCGGACATCTGGCTTACGACTGCTGGCGTAGGCAGGTCCGTGAGACAAGCCTCTGCCCTTGTTGGAGTCTGCACCAATGCACGGGACCCCAGACACACAGCCTGACACAATCATAGCAGGGAGCGATTAGATGTAGATGAGGTTAGGGGCGCCAAGGTGGCTCCGTTGGTTAAGAGTTGGACTGCGGCTCAGGTCATGGTCTCAAGGTTCGCGGGTTCTAGCCCCACGTCGGGCTCTGTTCCAACGGCTCGGACCCCAGAGCCTGCTTTGGATTCTGTGTCTCCCTCTCTCTCTGCCCCTCCCCCACTCACGCTCTGTCTCTCTCTGTCTCTCAAAAATGAATAAGTTTAAAAAAAAGATGTAGATGAGATCATATGGATGCTTAGCCTGGGATCAGTTTTTACAAAAGAGGTGGCACTCTGCTGGGAGGAGCGCATGGTCTGGGGACACAATGGTAATAATGGGGACCGCGCTTTTGAACGGCAGCTGTAGACATTGGATTGCGTCAGGCATGTCCGTGCTGCGTCATTTGGTCATAACAACAATCCTGTGGAGAAGGCAGGGCTTTCCTTACCTTCCTGATTTAATAAAAGGCAAATAGCAGAGAGAGCCCAAATCTGCAGTTTGCAACCAAATGAACGTGACTAGGCATTACGAAAACATCTGGGGGAGTACTCCATGGCACTGAAACCACCCTGCTGGAGGCCCCTGCTGCCCCAGGGCCAGCTATACGGTGACACTGGTTTGGCAGACGTGCTTTGGGCCTCATGACAGCACAACGGTGTGACGCTGCCGGGATCTGCCTGGGGAAGTCCCGTGCCATGGTCCAGTATGGACTCAAGGCTCTGTGCCTGTTCTAGACAGTCTGAGTGTCAGACTGGTTTCCTGACGAGTGGGGACAAGCGTGAGGAGTGGTGATTTGAGCGCCCCCATCAGCTCAGAGAAATGCCCGGAGAGTGGGATAACAGCAGAGAAACCATGGGAGCCGGGCCGGGCCTGGGGGCTGAGAACACTCCCGTCTCCCCACAGCCAGTAGGTGGGGACTCAGACGGACCTCCCTGTGCCCTCCTCAGGTCCCTTCCGCCTGTGCCACGTTTGTCCCACCAAGTCCCCAAGCTCTGCGTACGGAGCACCAGGCCGAGGCAGGGCCGCCTGTACCTGAATCGCCCCCCTGCGTGTCCCTGAGGCTCCTCTTACGGCCCGTAGACCGAACTCAGATATTACGGCGAGTCTGACTTGGAACCCGACCAGCTCACGTTCAGTGTGTGCATGTGTAGGTGTTCATGCCAGTCCTGGACCTTCGACTGCCCTCCAGGCTGGAGTCTGTGAGCTTTACACACATCGCCTCACTCACCTCTCAGGAGGTATGCAGTTGTTATCCCGCCAGACGGACAAGAACCTCAGAGGGATCGGTGGGGTCCGCTGGCTGGAGTCACAGATGTAGAGAGGAGCCAATGGGGGTTTGTTTCCGGAAAACCTAGGGAGAGAGTCCCTGCTCCCTGCTCCCTGCTTCCGTCCCATTCTGCCCCTAGCAATCTCATGTCTCAGAAGCCTTGTGTGTTAGAGAACTGAGCACAGAGACGGGAAGCGGGTGCCGTTGTAACCCAGCACGTAATTCATCCTGGGAAGCGTTAAATCGCTGACAGTGCGTCAGGGAGCTGCCTTTTGTCTGTAGTGGAACCAAATGATTTCAAGGACGTGGTCTGAATTTATGTCTAAAACTTTCTAGAAAAGTCGGGAATGAGGGGCCTTTGGCTGTTCAAAGGCAAATATTACATCACTTAAGAGAACTATTCTGTGCCGATGTGAAACATAATATAACACACATAAGGTGGTCTAATTTATACATGCATTTGAATTTTTCTGCTTCAAAAGTGCATATTCTAGACGGACGATTGCTTTCAAGCTACAATAAAAAATTAAATCACAAAATTATTTCCTACATACAAATGAGGATTCCAGTAGAAAGAAGTTATAGTATGCTCGGTGAAATGGTTGTTAAATGGGAAAAAAGCCGATTTGCATTTTAAAGCTTTTGATACTGACTGCTTCAGTAACACGGACAATACATACAACTTTTATAATAAAATGGAAAATTAGCGCTGAATTTTTTAAGTGTTATTTCTAACTTTCAAGTATTTCTTGCCTCACTATTGTCCATTAGATTTTACAAAAGGGAGAAATGGACATTTCACTTAAGTTCCTTGGTATTCAGGGACTTGGAAAACCTATTTCATTTTTGGAGGGGGAGGGATGGTGTTTTCTCCACCTCATTGAAATTCAGAAACTGCAGACAGTAAGCACGAAGCTTTACCCGCGAGTCAGAAAGCTTGGTTACTGTTGAGCTCCCCGAGACTGACTCCTCTGTGTACATTGTAGATGTGACACCATTCAGTTTCCTTACTGACTGCAGTAATGTGTAGACCGGAGCCCTGATTCCGAGGAGATGAGAAACACTTCGCCTTTGATAAAGAGTACGTGTAGATGGTAAATAAAATCAGTTCGTCTGGCCGTTAGCTTTACGGACGTGCAGGCTGCGATAAGTAACCGCTTCAGTTTGCCTGCTGCACGCAGTCCCGCATGTCCCTGCAGCAGGTGCCTGAGGCTCCTTTCTCTCCATTTTAACTTATTTACTGACACTGGATTTGGGTCGTTGAAGATTTGATTCGTGCCAACGGCATAAGAGAACAAGGGAGGCTCTGGGTATTAACGTATGGGTTTCATAGTTTGACCAAATGATGGACAGATAAGCATGATGCACTTTGCATACGGGAGCAATCAAAGCCGTTAAGATGACCGCCTAATGAGAAACGAATCCCAGGTCCTAATCCCAATATAGAGGTTTGCTTTTCCGATTAAAGGCATTAGTCAGTGAAGTAAGTTTGTCGTGAACAATTTATCAGAGACCTACTTTGTGTGCCAGGTGCCATGAGCACTTTACGTGATTAAATGTAACACCTGTATATTCCAGGAGAGGGAGAACAGGATAAAGTCATATTGTACCAAATACCTTTATGTGAGCTGCAAATAGCCCACTCATAGAAAAACTAAGATTATATATAAGTTATGTACATGTAAGTTATCTGTAGGCCATGTCTGTACAACATACGGGTACGTGTATGCATTCGTCTATATATAATACATATATGCACATATGTGTATAATAGTACATATATACATGTGTGCACACATATATAAATACATATGTGTTTATTTCCATATATATTATATACACATATAAATACATGTGTATAATATACATGATTGTGTATTTATATATTTATGTTAAATATACATATGCATTTATATATGTAATGCATATGTGTGTGTTTATAAATATAAGAATACCGTATATAAAATGTTTTGGAGCATATACACTTATCCACTTAGTCCCTTAGGACATGGTCTCGGAATTGCTTCTGTTGTCTTCACTGATCACCCCCATCTTCAGAGTAGAATACACACGATACGTTACCCTTGGCTCCTTGACAAACATTGTTTGATCGTAAGTCACATCGCTGAGCCCTGTGTCATGACACCAGCTGTACATCAGGCCTCTGTGACTTTCCACTACGCCCCAGGCCCTGTCATGAGCATTTACATGCCTGCAGTCTGAGCCCTTTAATGGACCTTTGCAGCACTATCATTATCCACATCATGCAGATGGGGACTGGAGCCCCCAAAAGTGGAAAACCCCCCAAGGTTGCATGGTCGGTCCACGGCAGAGTCAGGACTGAAGCCATCTGTCTGCCGCCGGCCCCTCCCTGCTGGAGGCTGGACTCCGCCTTGCAGCTAGTGTGAATGGGCCCATCTTGCCCCACAGGATGCATTTACAAGGGATTTCAGTGAAGATGTTAGCAAAGCCGATGAAGAAGAATCCAGTTCCCGCTTGATCTAAACACATAATCATCATATGCATATGTCTTTTTTAATGCATATTAAATTAAGTACATATTTAATGCATATTAAAGCTAAAGGGAAAAAAGGACTTTTGTAGGAGACACAAATCTATTTCCAGCTTCCAAGGAAGTCTGTTTGTTACAAGACTTGGAAAATAGCCCAGGCCAAAAGGTCAGTTCAGAGCCTCAGCTGGCAGCATGTGCCGGAGACGTGCGCAGTGTCCCCCAGCGCTCCCCAGCCTGCCCTGATTCGTCCCGTGCCCGGTGCAGACCCGGGGAGCAGACCTGGCAGGTGATGTGCTGTGTGAGCCTACACAAAGTTGTCAAACAGCCAGTAGACGCCTGCTGGGTTCCTGCTCCTCGACGTCGGGGTGCGTCACTTTGCGGGATGGGTTTGTGCAGTTGTGTACAAGGTGAGGGAGGAGTCCTCGCCAGCCCTGGAAGCCTCTGTCATGGCCGACCGTTAGCGCCAAACCTCAGCTACTGTAGATTCTGCTGGGGAGGGGTTTGAAGGCTGTACATTAAGGTTGTGCAAACTCACTGTGGTTATTGAAACCGTCCTTTTGGGATCATGGTGCTCCGTTGGAGTTTAGATATTGTTTCAGATTAGATTCAGACCCCTGCTTTAGGGCTAGCTGTGCTCCACTCTATGATTTTCTTTTGCAAAGACTGAACATGGCTTAGTCTAGCTTTTTGTGTTTTAATTGGACTTGTGAACAGGTTCCCCTTGGCGCCTTGATAAACATAAGAAAGAAAATGTGCCCTGAAATGCCCCATGGTAAATCTGGGTCTTGTTTCTTATAGGTCATTTGCGGCCCCTGAGTAATGGAATATGTTAGTTATTATTATTTTATCTTTGAGAAGCATAAACCCTGCAACAGCAGGTGCATTTGTCCATTGGGCTGACGGCCATCTCTTTGTAAGTGCCTGTGGAATGGACATCAGGGCCCCCGTCAGACGAGATGTGAGGAAACTGCTTTTTTACAGTTGCTTTTTTTTAATTTGCTGCCATGTAAGCAGAGTGACTCATGAACATGAGAGGTTTTCTCCCTTTTAGTCTGGATGGCTGAGCCTTTGCCCAGCCCAGCAGGCTGAGACGTGTGCCAGGCGAGCCGTGCTGCTGTCAGCTGGCCAGGGGTCTGCCTCTGGTATGTGTAGCTGTGCTCCAGAATGCTTCCACACCTGGGTCAAGCACGGAGCACACACTTCCTGAAATGTAAAATAGTCCTGCAAACTTGAAATTGTGCATGGTTTTATAGATATAGAGATATAGATATAGATATAGATATATAGATATAGATATATAGATATAGACATAGATAGTTTCAAGTAACTAATGCATTAAATAGACAACACTTTATTTTAGTTTTTAGTTTTTCAAAGTTTATTTATTTTTGAGAAAGAGACACACAAAGCATGGTTGGGGGAGGGGCAGAGGGAGAGGGAGACACAGAATCCGAAGCAGGCTCCAGGCTCCGAGCTGTCGGCACAGAGCCTGATGCGGGGTTCGAACCCACCTACTGTGAGATCATGACCTGAGCCAAAGTCGGACGCTTGACCGACTGAGCTGCCCAGGCGCCCCAAACACACAACACTTTAGGGTTAGTGATCATTCTGCATATTCTGTACATACATTGATGTCGAAACTAATGATTATTCTTTTCTGTTACATTGAATGATTAAGTCTATTCATCTTACTAAATATACATATATATATAATATTATTAAAGTCTATATATATATATATATATACAGTAAATATAAGTATGCATTTACTAAGTATAAATATAAGTATAATATAAGTATATTTTCACTTAACTATTCTAAACCCAAAATTATGGAGAGACGGGAAAATTAACACACATTTCTATGAGTTCTTGACATCAGTGTCCCCACAGAATGACGTGATGCTGATTACTTGAAATGTTACAATCATGTACCATCCAAAAAGAATGTTTCCACACATCTGTCACTCCTACTGAAGTGTTTTGAAGAAAAAAATGACTTGACTCCATGTATGACCTCATGCACTAAATTATAAGAATTTAGGAACATTGTACTCATCGCTGGAAGGGAAGTTCACGAGTTCCGAGTTTCCTAGCTTAGCCCCATCTTACACACAGTCATGATGCTCCACCTGGTCCTGTGTGTGTGGAGTCTTAGCAGAGAGAGTGTGTGTAAGCAGAACGTATTTGTTGCATATTAATGTCCTCGTGTCACTGTAGTGCCACACCATCAGAAGAAACGGCTCCCTATTCACTCAGCACTGGATCGAAATCGTGTCTTCTCATGCGCCAGCTTTCATGGTGCCTCCCGCACCCCCGCTACAGCACCAAACCACCAACTTTCTGGAAGCATCCACGGCTCCCCACCCTTCTTTTATCTTGTCCCTTTGGATGTCTGCAGACCTGTGTCCCAAGTATTAGAGATTGAGGATCTGACCAAAGCAGGTGTCATCCACTTGTATAGCATTTCACGTCAGGCGTACCTCAGCCGGATGGCCACCGGCTTCAATGCCAGTCCCTAGTTTGTGTGGTTTGTCTCCATGAAAGCGTCCTCAAGTCCTTGGACAGGGCCCTGGCCCTGCTCTCATGGCACTATGTTGTATTTACAACAATGTCAGAATTTAGGGTCACATTCATCATAACCTACAAATTACCCCGGAGACATTGTTAGACTCTTACTTAAAACAACGGAAGGAGGAAAGTCTCACTAGGGGAAATGGGAAAGAACGTTTAAACAAACACATCGACTATTTTTAAGCAAACAATTTTCTTTCCGCAAAAACTCTAAAGATGTTCCTAATTATAAGAGCTGGTTCAGTGTTGGTTATCGGTGCATACTGAAACCGTGACCTTACGTGTGCAACTTACGGGACAGAAAAAACACACAGATAAAAAGAAGACACATGCCCACAACAGGAAACTTCTAGGGATGTTTAGAGGGAACTGAAAAGCCAAGTTTTTAAAACACAGGCATTGGTGATGTAAATACTGTGGATTCCTTTGTTGTGAGCCCAGTGGATAAGGAGTGAAATACTAAGCTTATTTTACTATAAATCTACTCCCTGATTATCAGTACTGTTTTCATCCCGTTCAGGGGTTGGTTTAGTATAATTAAAAAATAAACCATTTTATGTAATTGAAAAAAAAATGGCTTTAGTAGGGAACTTCGATTATAGAATTATAAAAAAAAATCTGAACAGTATTTACCAGTATCACTAAGCAGATGAAGTTAATTCAGTATTAGTCTTTTTTGTTATTGAAATCAGATTTCCTGGAAGGTGTTTACCTTTAAGCTAGGGAAAGAGCTGGAATATTCTTTTTTTTTTTTTTTTTTTTTTTTTACTTAGTTACAGTTAGTTAGGTAAATGCTCTAGGGTCTGACTCCACTAAGATCTACTTATTAAAACTAACATAGGAGCAAAATAACAAGAAGCCTGGGGCAGAAAAATGTCTGATCTCAAGAAGGGGCTTTTGTAAACTTCATAATTGAATGCGAAGAAATCTGGCAATTCCAGGACTAGAAAGAACATGAGAATGTTCAGAGGGTTTAGATTCAGTCAGGAATCTTGGGGAGGGGGGTGGCGGTTAGGGGCTTTGAAGTGTTGGGACATTTTTTTGGTCTGGTAGCAAAAGTCTGATCACTCTCAGTAAGCCTGTAAGTTACCTGCTAAAAGGTTGCTTTTAAAACTCTGTGATTTGAGCTCTACTAATTCGCTACTCTTATTCTAAACAACTCACACACTCAGGATTTGGTTAACATCTGAGCTTAAAACAAAAATCCAGAAACAATGTATTTCCTTAAGAATCTCATGCTTTCAATCCAGTCTTGGTGGTGGGGCTTCCTCCCAGAGCAGTGTTGAAATGGGAGGGTGTGGACTGCATTGAAATCTCTGTCTTTCAATGTCTTTGCTCAAAGACCTTACATTCCTTATTTGCCTAAGCCCAAGCAGGCTTGTTCCTCAGCTTCTAATGCACCAGAACTGAGCCGGCTTTTGGGCCCCCCCGACCAGTGAGGACAGCCGATTAATGGCATGCTGAAAGCTCGCCCAAGTTGTGAGCGCGAAGAACATTTACGAGGCTGATTAAATCATTCTCCTGTGATGGCATCCAATGGTGATTTTACAAATCTAATTAAATGTGCTTGAACTTGGTGATAAGAAGCACTCCCCTTGTTGGGTATAATGGGGGGATCTGTTGTTAAAAGAGAAAAGAGAGTTGCATCCCTGCATGGAGGGACTGATGGGAACACCCCAGAAAATGTATGATATGTGTCTGTAATTTATTGTGGGGACGGGGAAGTCTAAAGGGC
This sequence comes from Neofelis nebulosa, assembly GCF_028018385.1. NCBI lineage: Eukaryota > Metazoa > Chordata > Mammalia > Carnivora > Felidae > Neofelis > Neofelis nebulosa. The sequence goes on along the minus strand of NC_080784.1, from coordinate 3,491,794 downwards.
TTTCTTTATGGTGGAAATACTATCATTGTCTGAATACCTTATACAAAACAATGGTTAGTCTTTCTGCTTTGCCGCTGGCCAAAGGAGTCGGTAACAAATCAGAATCACTCACGGTAGAATCAGATTCTCAATATAAATTCTCAAGTAAAATACAAAATATTTTATGTTGTCACGGAAATGTTTGCAAGACAGAAATTGTGTGTGTGGGGGCGGGGGTGTGGGTGTGAGCAGAGGGTGAGGGTGAGCTGGAGAAGGGGGTGGGATGAGGGTCTTCTGGAGAAGGGGGTGGCATGGGGAGAACCAGCGGATCTCTCCCTGCCCGTGGGGGATGGGGGGGAGAGGGAAGGAAGAACAAGCCAGGAAAACCCTTGTCAGGTCTCTGACCTGTGTGACCGGGGCTGCTCACCTTACAGAAACGCCAAGGGGAGAATGAGGTGGTATTTGGGGCCCACAAAGGGTCCTTTGTCTATTCAAGTCCCTTTTCCTCCCACAAGGCCCAGAATTCGGGCACAAGATTGGGGTTTCCCCTGCCGCCAGGCCAAGGCAACCAGGGGCACTGCCTTCTGTGACACTTTCATCGGCACTAATTCCTTAGGGCTCATTGGTTTCTAGGTTTCTCATGTTGTTTGCATAAGAATGCGGACGTCCACTTGGATAAAACTGACCAAGTGGCCCCCTTTTCTCCACCATCTGGAGGAAACCATTTTCTGGCACCATCTTGGTTGACATTCCTTGGGATGTTATCACCCAGACCACGGCCTCACTTGTTCATGCTTAGACATTTGCTATAGGTTATCCCTCTGGGCATCTCTGAAGGTATTAAATAGAACCCCAATTGCCACAGCTTCTGAGGACCTCTGCTCTTGCCCCTCTCCCTTTGCAGAACTTTCACATTAAATATTTATTCCAGTCTTACTTTTCCCTTTACTCAGGTTCCACCCGTATGGTTTTATCACTTCCATTCCTTTGCAGGTTTGTTTTTTGTTTTTTGTTTTTTTGGGTTTTTTGTTGTTGTTGTTGTTGTTGTTGTTGTTGTTGTTGTTGTTTTTTGCTGCCACAACACTTTCTTGGCACATTAGTTTTCAAAGTGTGAACACACGCTCACACACACACATGTTCACTCACTCAGATTTATAAGTATATGTCATCAGCACCTGTTTTAGGGCAAACATACTCAATAAAAAATGTGAAAAGACATAGTGCTTACAGTAAAAGAGCTGTTAGCCTACTAGAGAGAAAGAGATTCGAGTGATCAGTTTTTTTTTTTTCTGGTTTAACAGAATCAGATAATTCTAAAGCAAACCAAAGAGCACTTTCACAAAGAAAGAGGTAATCATACCGAATTTGGAAATCACCACCGTAGATGATATGAGCTCAAAGTAAACGACCGTTTCCACTGTAAATGCCAACAGCGAACCCTTCCTGGCACAAGTAAAGTTTGTAAAAGTTAGTTCAGGTCATTGAAAACAATTCAGCTCATTGTAGAAGTACAGTTTTTGGTGAAATGAAATGCACTTTAGTTGACATAGGCAGTGGGATTGAAATGGAGCTATGGATTTACAAGGTTAAAGGCATTAAAAACTTTTCAGAAATAGCCATCCTGCCTGGAATTCGAAAGGTATTCCAGTTAGAGTAGAATTTGCTTGTATTATTCAGGCAAAACACTTAAATATCCATATAAGTTTTACTTTTTGTTCGGTTGTAATTAACATACAGTGAGTATTCTATTAGTTTCAGGCGTACAATACAGTAATTCAACAATTCTATATATTACTCAATGCTTATTAGGATAAGTGTACTCTTAATCCCTTTCTCCTATTTCCCCATCCCCCCCCACCTCCCTCTGGTGACCACCAGTTTGTTCTCCATATTTAAGAGTCTGTTTGTCTCTTTTTCCTTTGTTCATTTGTTTTGTTTCTTAAATTCCACATAGGAGTGAAGTCATATGATATTTGTTCTTCTCTGATGAACCTATTTCACTTAGCATTATTCTAAGTCCACCCATGTTGTTGCAAAAGGCAAGATTTCATTCTTTTTTATGGTTGAGTAACATTCCTGTGTGTGTGTGTGTGTGTGTGTGTGTGTGTGTGTGTGTGTGTGTTTTAATTTAACCATTCTCACAGGGTTCTGCTTTGCATTCCCCCAATGGTTAATGATGTTGAACATCTTTTCATGTGTCTATTGGCCATGTGTAATTTTCTTTGGAAAAGTGACTCTTCAGGTCATCTGCCCATTTTTTAATTGGGTTACTTGTTTTCTTGGGGTTGAGTTGTATAAGTTCTTTATATATTTTGGATGTTAACACCTTAATGTATATATCATTTGCAAATATCTTCTCCCATTCAGTATATTACCTTTTTGCTTTGTTGTTGGTTTCTTTTGCTGAATGGAAGCTTTTTGATTTTGGTGTAGTCCCAATAGTTTACTGTTGCTTTTACGTCTCTTGCCAAAGGAGACACATCTAGAAAAATCATTCCGTGGCCGATATCAAAGAAATTATTGCCTTTGCTTTCTTCTAGGATTTTTATGGTTTTAGGACTCACACTTAGGATTTTAATCCACTTTGAATATCCATTTTGAATCCATAAAAATTTTGGACAATCATTTCCTTTAAAAATACTAAAGAGAAACAGACCTAAGGACTACTTTCAAATTAGCAAATCCTTTTCACATTTTATTCGTCATTGATATTATTGTAATAATACTGAAAAGTCCATTTTTTTCACTTTGTTCGCATTTAGTACTGGTAAATTACAGATAGAAGATTCAGTGAGATTTTTGTAACATTTGAATATGTCCGATTCAACTATGATAAACTATATAGAATTTGCTTTCTAATTTACTACTAAATAAGTAATTTATTAATATCATTCTGAAAAAGCTCTGATTTCTCCAGCTAAATCTTCCAGGCTCAATAAATTAACCAGTCAGCTCAGTTCTGAAGGTGGTCGACTGCCTTGAATGTTCATATATGGAGAAATGGAGTGCCAACTTTGTAAAATTCATTTCATATATTATTTTACTTTAGTGTATATATATATATATATATATATATATACACACACACACATATATATATACTCACATATATTAAATTTTGCATACATTTTCAGCATATTCGCAGATCGCTTGAAGTCCTCCCCAAGAAAATGGCATGGGTGACACCATTACCACTATTATCACTGTTATTACATTTGTAGCTCCTGCTCTGTATTCAGTAGTTACTGTAATTCTAGGCCTTCTCCTAAGAGCATGAAAAGATGGTCTCTTTTAAGATCTATTAAACATTTGTCCTGACAGTATTAATGCAGTCTGCAGATAAATGCTGTGTGCCTGTAAGGCCAGTAACATACAGAATATCTTATGTAGGTGTGTTTCATAGAGAGGAAGGGAATGGGGGCATACGATTTTCTGATCGTTTGTGCCCAAGCTCGTTGTCAATGTCTATTCTATTCCAAGATTCTCAGAGGAAATTGAGACAAATGATATGTAAGATTCTTCTACGCATGTGCTCATTTACCTGATGAAGATTTTCCATCCAAATGAACCGTGCAACTTCTTGTGGGTGATTTATCCGTTTCTATCACAGCGTCACTGCACAATCGCCAATGCACCTGCAATGAGGCCGCCGAATGCATTTTCCATGCATGATCATCCTCCTGTGACTATGTGGGTAGTAGAGAAGAGCACCTGAAATAATAGGCCAGCAGCTTCTGTTTTGCAAGATCAAGTTCAGAGACAAGGGTCTTACCATTAAAAGCAAACGTGATCTGATCTGTCGAGAAAACAATGGTGATGTTAATAAGTATGTTTCATTTCCAGCGGTGATTTGTCCTGGCATCGAAGCTCAGCTCCCGGAGCACGTCACCTGGAGACTGGTTTCGGGGTCACTGAACGAGTATGGAGCTCAGGTCGTGCTGAGCTGCAGTCCTGGCTATTACCTGGAGGGCCAGAGGCTGGCACAGTGCCAAGCCAATGGAACGTGGAGCCTAGGCGACGAGAGACCCAGATGTCGAGGTGAGTGACCAGTGCACTTCCCAGGTCAGGTAGCCATTCTGAATTAGTGACATCACTGACCGCCACCTTTTAACCCCCCACTGTGAGTGATTGCCCCTATGGATTAATAATGTAACCAAATGGCATTTCTCATCATTATAATGATGAATATGGATTTTTATGCGACATACTTAAAATGTATGATGGCCGGGTTAAATATTAAATGTTCTATTTATTAATGATTGCGTTGTATACATTTTAAAATATTCGAATACTCCGATATTTCAGATCAACTCAAAAACAAATCCAGGCCTATGTTTCAAAAGATAACTCCTTCCATGCACTGACTATTCAAACCCTCTAATTAGGATCTTGGGAAATATTATTTATGCTGAAGATATTATATTCTCAAATAATGACTGTCTTGAAAAGGGAGATTATTATTCTCATAGGTACAAGATAAGCAATTAAGCCTTTGAGTGGGTTTTATAACAAATATGAATAAATAGAAAAATAAAACAATATTAGTATTGTTCAGAGCACTATTTGACTCAGATATATTTAACACATACTCTTTAGTGGGTTGTTCAGAGGAAATTATCATGCACAGAAACAAGTAGTCAGACCAGTGTCAAATTTATCAAGCACACAGCTTAATAAGAAGAAACCAGAATAAAATAAGAAAAATGACAAAAGAATGCTTTGTTGTCTTTGACATAGCCATCCTAATTCAACTTTGAATAGAGCCAACGGTAAGTAAACATGTATCAAGCGCTCAGTCAGGAGCACGAAGGTAAGTTAGGGAGGGTCAGTGAACTTGAGGACCTCCTCCATAGTCCGAGTGCATGACACCACCAGGTCCCCAGACAGCCCTGTCTGAAGCCTGTTTTCCAGAGTAATCATTAACGGTTCCCTTGCCTTTGTCACAAGTGTCCTGGTTTGACTTCATTCATACTGAATTTCTTCCTTGTTCCTCTCGGTCCGAATTAGGGAATCCCCTCCTTCCCACATCCACGCGGGTCTCCCTTACAGGCATCCACTGCAAAGCTCCATGGTGTGATTCAGAGACTCAGTCACTAAGCTCAGCGAGGAGAGTGGAGGCGAAAGACTGGGGAGCCTCTACCTTTTGCCTCTCTCAGACTTTCTAGGCAACATTCCGTCAGTTTCGATCCAGAATCAGAGTCTTAAAAGTAGGCGCACGTAAACTTCTTGGAAGTGGGGAGTTCACGCGGGGCTTCTGCGGATACAACCGTCCAGTCTAGTTTTTGCTGGGCTTTCTTGTTGCCTGGTGTGCCTGGGGAGGATGGTGTTAGTGTTAGGTGGGTATTTGCTATGCCACAACACGTTACACCAAAGTCCCAAATCTCCATTCCAGAAGAACTGACACAGGGAGACTCATGTTTAGAAGAATGTTTACAAAAACCGGGGGCAGGGCCAGCCTGATTATTGAACCAAACTCCTTAGCAGGAGGTTTCTACTTCTTTGGGGGGAAGAAAGCAAAGTTGGGTTTCTACCATCCATAATATGTGTATTTGCCTCCATTCTTCTGAAATTCTAGAAAGTCTGTCTTTCTGGCTTTAACATACCTCAGTCTGGTGATCCCAATACTAAGTTTGGTCCAGGAACAACAGCCAGAAATCCATATATCTGGAGATCTCTCCAGCCAACTTGGCATACAAATGTACTTTGGAAATTGTCAGCCATTCATTGGTATGGGTTGTTGTATCACATCACACTTTGATATTTATCTATCTCAAATATCATGGACCTGTGGCCTTTTCCACAGTCAGTGGGTTCCAGTGAAATCACTGATTGCTGGGGTTTTTTTTAATCATTATTTGTAGTTTTCATCATTCCAGTGTGGCCAGAGCGAGTCCCTTCTCCCTGGTTTCTTCATCTTCTCCTTATGATGTCTTTCAAGTTGTCCCTGTTTTCTCAGGAAGACAGGATATTTTATGCTCATCCTGAGTTTTTCTTAACAAGGAATCAGCCATTCTCCAAGGAGCTCTGGAAACTTTTGGTGGAAAAGGGTGTTAGAGACCAGCATCTGTGCCCAAGGGTATGCATTATGCTGTTCATATTATCAGTGGTAGGAAAAGCTGACCAAGGTAACTATTACTTTTGTGACCAAACTGAAAATGTTGTTTTTCTTCCCCCAAAAAGACTTGATATGGATATTTTTGATTAATTTTTATCTCTACTGATACATTTTTTTTAAGTTAAAATAACTTAAATAACTCAGGGCGGTCATGACCCCAGGGGCAGCTGAGTCATGTTTGAATATTTTCACTTTGAGCAAGGCCTTCCTTTGACTTATAACCAGACATCTTGGCGTCATTCCTCGGTGCCTACTAAAGCAATTCCAGACTGTGGTCTACACAGCATGCCTTCACATACTTAACAGTCACCTGTCCTGTGACGCTATCTTCACAATAAACTGCCCCCAACCATCCACAGTCATGTCACGTCATCTGTTTGTGTTCATGTTCATCTGCACATTCAGGAGGACTTTTCCAGGTAGAACGTACCGGAAAGTCCCTACTCTTGACCTTATATTTATTTGCCACACTCACTAACACTATCCGTATTTCTGACAGGAAAGATGGCCTTACAGGTCTAGAAACACCATGTCACAACATGACTTTTTTTTCTAAGTTGAGGATTTCAATATGCACATAATTGTAGAACTGAAGGCAAGGGGAAGGACACTGCCCTGGGGGGAGAGACACCCATGGCTTGTGATCCCTGGTCACAGTGAGGGGAGGCGGTGTGGACCACACAAATACTTGGGAGGAGAAAACAACATGGAAACGAGGCTCTACTTGGATGTTTGACAAAGCATATGTGTATACGTGGTGTATATGTGTGTTGTGAGTGTGGTGTGTGTGTGTGGGGGGGGTGGTGTGGCGTGTGTGCGTGTGCGTGTCAGGACAGCTTCCCCAAGTGAGTGTCGCTGTCACCATCGCCATGTGGGTCCCCTGCCGGCTGAGCCCCCATTGCCCCACTGCGGACAAGCCGCGGCCATGCTCCCTTAGTCCTCCCTACAGGCTGGTGAGCCTGACGGAGGACAAGCCCCAGACCCCGTGGGCACAGGGACATTTCCCCGGAGGTGAAGGAGCGGCGGCCATAGAGCGGGCTTGCCGTCCACTGAGGGTGCATTCTGGCCCCAGGGGACCTCACGGCCGCTAGCGCGTTTCTGACCGTGCGGACGTTTCAGGACACGGTCTAATTATGCTGAGTGGCTGCACACGGATCTTTAAATATCCTAACTCAAGGCGAAGCTCGCAGTGTGTTTGGGAAGGGCTTAGTGGAAAGTTCGTGATAAATTGTAAAAAAAAAAAAAAAATTAACTTCTGCGGGAATCCGTTGACATTCGGCCCCGGGCACGTGTTAGCACTGTCGCTGCACATGAGACACAGCCCTACGAGTTGAGCGATCCCAGAAGCTGGAACTTCAACAACAATAACGTTCCGATCACGACCTCCCCTGTCCGAATTCCTGCTGAGACATCCTCCCCAGGACACACACCAGCTGCCTGTGTCCATTTGTCTGTTTGAAATGGAACCACAGCGGGGACCCCTCGGAGTAAGATCGGCTCCATTCAAAACCCTGGTCTATGTGGCACAGCCGTAAACGTTGTCGTCCCTTGAATCGTCAGTCGAGGCGTTCACACGGATTCAGCCCACGAAATAGGTCCCCAGGTCAGCTCCGTGTCAGTTGGCCCCGACCGAGCCCTGATTGGGTACCAAGCGTCGCTTTGGCACTTGCACACGCCCTCTCGTTAGAGCCAGTGCGTGGCTCTGCGGGCAGGTGTTGGTAGGAACGTGTAAGAGAGGAACTAAGGAGGACCCCGGAGTCTTGGAGGAAACCGGCCTCCCCGTAACTGGCAAAGCGAGGACCGAACCTGAGGAGCCTGGAGCCAGGGTCTGTGTTCTTCTTCGCTACATTTGCTGCCTCCGATCAGCTCACTATCGATAAGAACTCCGTAACGATCAGCTACCCGTGGCCTGGGCCCTAACCCCTTTACGCAGAGTAACTCAGCAAGTCCTTGGTGCCCCATAAGGGTCTTCAGACCCTTGGTCGTGACCCGTGCAAAACCACACATAAGCCTCTGGGAACAGTCAGCCTTGATGACTCCACGGTCCCAACAAGTCACACAAGTACATGGAGGGAACGGGGAGCTAGGCCTCCCGTTGACGAGGGCGTCCTGTTTTCATCACGTGTGACTAAGTGCGCCTGACGGCCCCGGGCACAACCACTCCTGTTCTGCAACAGGTGTCCGGTGACTGCCACGTGGCTCTTGTGGCCGATGCACACGGAAGGGCGGGCGGACGGCCCGCGCGCTTGACTGGTCTGCCCCCGTGGCTGTGTCTGTCCACCGCATGGTTTTGGAATCTGCTCTAAGCGCGCACGTTTCCATTCCAAGGGCATAAGAGGAGGAAAATTAAGCCTCCTAGATGGTTGACCTGTCTGACCCTAACCAGACATCCCCGTCCCTGATAAAAATTAAGGCTGAGGATTTTGTCATGCTTAAGCAAGAGAATAACCCGCAGACTTGAAGTAACATTCGCTTTTTGTTTGCCTTCCAGTGATCTCGTGTGGAAGCCTCTCCTTTCCGCCAAACGGTAACAAGATTGGCACGCTCACAGTTTATGGGGCCACAGCTATATTTACGTGCAACACGGGCTACACCCTGGTGGGGTCTCACGTCAGAGAATGCTTAGCAAATGGACTTTGGAGTGGCTCCGAAACTCGATGTCTGGGTAAATCAATCTATCATCTGGTATTTCTTTAATTTAGCTAAGCCTGAAAAATAGACTGTGGTTGGGCAAGGCGTAACACTTCTTGCTATAAATGTTCCAACAGAGAAACTAAATCCTACCTGGTCTTAGCACTACACTTCACACAGCAACTTCTTTAAGTATTGAAGGGGATTATTTTTTAATCTGGCCAATAAATGAAAGTCACATATTGCCTTGAGTGACTTAGAAACTGTTTTCTACAGTGCTGAGGGTATCATCGCAACTTTATGCCATCAGTTTAGGACACACAAAAATGATACTCAAAAATACTACATGCTTTATCTTTAAAAGAAATTTTACATTGTGTCAGTAAGTGGAAGTGACTGAGATCAATCAGCATAAGTACAATGAATTATTTCGAGAAGAGTGTGTGCACAGTTATGTGTTCTTCCTTCGCTTAAAGATTAAAATTTTCTGCATGATAATTTTAAAAAATTGAGTTGAAAATCTTTTTCGTTGAAAAAAAATCTAGTGAATAAACATAAGAAATTGTTGAATTGGCAGCTTAAAGCACGGACTTACAATGCTCCTGTAGGTCTCCAAGTAATCTTTAAAATATGTTAACTGCCTTTTGTCCTTTTGACCTCTTTGTGGTACCTCAATAATTTTGTAATCGCTCAAAAGCTATAGAAGCTGGAAAGTTTAAGCCTCTGACTCTCCATGGGCTGGAAATCACTTCAGGAATGAAGCCAGGACCAGTAAATTTTGAATAGTAAAAATCTGGTCTTTTTACTTGAGATAATTTGAAGAAATGCTCAGGAGAATTTGGGGGAAAAGAGAGAGAGAGAAAATGAATCTAAATAATAATTCCAGAGGAAATCAACCAGCGAAAGGAGTTTCTTTCACTCTTATCCATGAAAGGACACCTACTTTCTTTCTTTTTTTTTTTCATTCGAGAGAGAGAGAGAGAGAGAGAGAGCGAGCAGCGGGGAGGGGCAGAGGGAAAGAGAGAGAATCTGAAGCAGGCTGCATGCTCAGCGCAGAGCCCTATACGGGGCTCGATCTCATGACCGTGAGATCATGACCTGAGCTGAAATGAAGAGTCAGGCGCTCAACCAACTGAGCCACCCAGGTGCCCCTGACACCTGCTTTCTTTAAGTTGCTGTCATACCTATATGGAAGCTGCCAGCATACCCTGTGTGTGTAAATACATATATTGTTGCTGAGTGTGGTCAGTATGGTTGTCAGTAGACTGTGAAACTTCCTTGGAATGTGTGTGGGATTTTGTGTTGATAGTCACTAGCGCCTCTGAGATTTTCTGAGCCTTCCTACGTGTCATTATAAAATGTCTGGTCATTGAGTACCACTCTCCGTAAGGCGTCCCTCCTTCAGGGTAGCTCTTCTCTGTTACCTTGAGTGACAGACACTTGGTGCTAGGAAGGCAACCAGGTGGTCTAAGAAACATACTTGTCTGCTCTAATTGTGATAACGGAAAGCAGTGACAATTTACATTTGACTAGTGACCTACTGGTTACAAAAGCCTCATGAGGTGAGATGGTTACTGCGGCCTCAGGGAGTTTGAGTGGCACAATTTCTATAACTGACATCCTGGGGTCTGCTGGGGTCTTGTTGATTCCAAAGAAACCTTCACTTTTTCTCTGGTGTTCTTCTTGCCTGCAGATAAGGACTTTGAAGTCGAAAGGTTGAACGGTGTGTTGTATAGTTGTCTGGGCCAGTGTGCCGCAAAGTATGGCTTAGGTACGATACAATATGTCTTAGAAGCTTTTGGGAGAGGGAGTGTTCTGAAGGAATTGAAACTGAAAATAAAGAGGAATAAAACTGTCTGGAAAAGAATATATAACACATTAGCGTAGGAGGACCTAGGTGTAAAATATAAGGAATGATAAAATTGGAAGAGGCAGAGAATACGGAAGAAAAACAACTAGAAAAATATTAGATAGGACACATTGCCACATATATTTATAAAACAACGAGTAAAGGGTGGGTAATACACTTAGTATAAATATTTCAAAAGTCAGCGAATGCAGTTGTGCAACTACCACTGTGACTCGAAAGTGTAATTCGTGATGCAGGCACACCTCCGAGATAACTGTGGATTTGGTTCTAGACCAACACAATCAAGCAACTATTACAATACAGTGAGTCAAGTGTATTTTTTGTTTTCCCCATGCACACAAAAGCTATATGTACGCTATACTGTAGTCCGGTAAGTGTGCGATAGCATTACGTGGAAAAACAATGATGTGCAGTTGACCCTTGAACTACACGGCAGTTAGGGGCTCTGACTCCTCCCTCCTGTCAAAAATCTACATACAACTTTTGAGCCCCTAAAAACTGAACCTCTGATAGCTTATCGCTGACCAAAAGTCTTTTTTAAAATTTTTTTTTTTTTTCAACATTTTTTATTTATTTTTGGGACAGAGAGAGACAGAGCATGAACGGGGGAGGGGCAGAGAGAGAGGCAGACACAGAATGGGAAACAGGCTCCAGGCTCCGAGCCGTCAGCCCAGAGCCTGACGCGGGGCTCGAACTCACGGACCGCGAGATCGTGACCTGGCTGAAGTCGGACGCTTAACCGACTGCGCCACCCAGGCGCCCCATAAAAGTCTTACTGATAACATAAATGAACACGTATTTTGTATGTTATGTGTAATATATACTGTATGCTTACAATCAGGTAAGCTAGAGAAAATAAAATGTCCTTAAGGGACACCCGGATGGCTCAGTCAGTTAAGCTCCATCCAACTCTTTGTTTTTTTAATATTTTTATTTATATTTGAGAGAGAGAGAGAGAGAGAGAGAGACAGCACGAGTGAGGGAGGGGTGGAGAGAGAGGGAGACACAGAATGCGAAGCAGGCTCCAGGCTCTGAGCTGTCAGCACAGAGTCTGATGTGGGGCTCGAACTCCTGAATCATGAGATCATGACCTGAGCCTAAGTTGGACGCTCACCCCACTGAGCCACCCAGGTGCCCCTAACTCCATCCAACTCTTAATTTCAGCTCATGTCAAGGTCTCATGGTTGTGAGATCAGGCCCCACGTCGGGCTCCGCACTAAGCGTGGAGCCTGCTTGGGATTCTCTCTCTCCTTCTTTCTCTGTGCCTCCCCTGTGTCTCAAGCTAAATAAATAAGCAGAGAGAAAATTTATTAAGAAAACCTTAAAGGACAGGAAATACATTTACAGTACTGGATTCGCTGAAAAAAATCCACGTGTATGTGTACCCACACAGTTCAAACCTGCGTTGTTCGAGGGTCAAATGTACACGCCTCAATTTAAAAATACTTCATTGCTGAGGCACCTGGGTGGCGCAGTCGGTTAAGCGTCCGACTTCGGCCAGGTCACGATCTCGCGGTCCGTGAGTTCGAGCCCCGCGTCAGGCTCTGGGCTGATGGCTCGGAGCCTGGAGCCTGTTTCCGATTCTGTGTCTCCCTCTCTCTCTGCCCCTCCCCCGTTCATGCTCTGTCTCTCTCTGTCCCAAAAATAAATAAAAAACGTTGAAAAAAAAAATTTAAAATAAAAATACTTCATTGCTAAAAATTGCTACACAATCCGAGCTTTCAGCTGCTCACAACCTTTTTGCTGGTGGAGAGTCTTGCCTCAGTTGTGATGGTTACTGACTGATCAGGATGGGGTCAGCTGAAGGTCGGGGTGGCTGTGGCTGTTCCCTAAGATGAGGCAGCGTGGAAGTTTCCCACATAGACCGGCTCTTCCTTTTATGAACAAGTTCTCTGCAGCATGTGATGCAGTTCGATAGCATTTTGCCCGCAGTGGGACTTCTTCCGGCTTTGGAGCCACCGTCTCAAACCCTGCCGCGGCTTTCTCAACTCGGTTTATGTCGTGTTCTCAGTCCTTTGTTGCCATCTCAGTGACCATCACAGCATCTGCACCAGGACTAGATTCCATCTCAGGAAACCCCTTTCTTTGCTTGTCCACATGAAGCGTCTCCTCATCTGTTCAAGTTTGATCGTGAGACGCGGCCCCTCGTCCGCTTGTGACTCTCGTTCTCTGGCTCCTTCCACCACGTCTGCCTCTACTTCCCCATGAAGTCTTGACTCCCTCAGCGTCATCCATGAGGGTTGGAGTCCACTTGTTCCAGACTCCTATTTATGCTGATATTTTGGCCTCTTCCCCTGAGTCATAGATGTTCTTAATGGCATCTAGAGTGGTGAGTCCGATCTGGAAGGTCTTCAGGTTACTTTGCCCAGATCCATGAGAGGAATCACCATCTGTGGCATCTATAGCCTTGTGAAATGCATTTCTTCGATAGTAAGATGTGAAAGGTGAAATGATGCCTTGACCCACGGGCTGCGGAATGGATGCTGTGTTAACGGGCGTGAAAACCGCATCCGTCTCACCGTGCGCCTCCATCAGAGCTCTTGGGTGACCAGGCAGAGCACAGGCAGGTCGAGCGCAGGCGGAGTAGATGTAGCCCAGTTCCGAAGGGCCTGCGGGTTTTCAGAACGGTACGTGGGCATCGGCTTGCACTTAAGGCACCAGCTGCGTTAGCCCCTGACAGGAGCGCCAGTCTTCCTTTGAAGCCCTGAAGCCAGGCATTGACTTCTCTCTGGCGGGGAAAGCTCTGTAGCATCTTGTTCTAACAGAAGGCTGTTTCACCGACTCTGAAAATCTGTTGTTCGGTGTAGCCACCGTCACGAATGATCTCCGCTGGATCTTCTGGAGAACCTGCCGCAGCTTCTGCATCAGCACTTGCTGCTTCGCCTTGAGCTTTTATGCTACAGAGACGGCTTCTCTCCTTAATCCTCACCGACAAACCTCTGCTGGCCTTGAACTTTTCTTCTGCAGCTGCCTCCCCTCTCTCAACCTTCGCAGCGTTACAGAGAGCTTGGGCCTTGCCCGGATTAGGCTTTGGCTTAAGGGAATGCGGGGGCAGTGTGATCTGTCTAGACTGCTCAGACTTCCTTCTTGTCGGCAATAAGGCTATTTCAGTTTATTATTATTCGTACGCTCACTGGAATAGCATTTTTAATTTTCTTCAAGGACTTTTCTTTTGCATTTACAACTGGGCCAGCTGTTTGGGGCAAGAGGCCTAACCTTTGGCCCAAGGCTTTCAACATGCCTTTCTCACTAAGCTTATTCATTTCTGGATTCTGATTTAAAGTGAGATATGTGTGGCTCTTTTGCTTGAAAACTCAGAGGTCATCACGGGGTTATTAATTAACCTAATTTTAATACTGTTGTGTCTCAGGGAATAGGACAGCCAGAGGAGACAGATGCAGCAGTCAGAACACACAGGACATGCACCAGTCAAGTTCACGGCCTCATATGCACGTGGTTTGGGGTGCCCCAAACCCTGTTACAATAGTACCAGCAAAGATCACTGATCACAGAGCACCATCACAAATATAATCAAATATAATCAAATATAATCAGATTTGAAATGTTGTAAGAATTACCAAAACGAGACACAGAGACACAAAGTGAGCAGACACTGTTAGAAAAATGGCACCAATATACCTGCTCAGTGCAAGGTGGTCAAAAACCTTCACTTGATAAAAATACAGTATTTGCGAAGCACGATAAAATGGGGTATGCATGTGCATGGAGTGTGACAATGAAAGGTTATCTCTTGTCCTGAATAATAGATCACTTATGTCTAGATAACATAGTATAAACCAGTAAGAACATATGTCTGTGGGAGCCAAGGAGATATGGCCGAGGCCGGGGTGGGGGTGGGGGAAACAGACAGGAGAACAGAGGTAAAGTCAGCGCTAGAGAAAATTCTCAACAGGCCAGACAGATAAAGGGAATAGAGGATCCAGTCCTAAATCTGGCACAAAGATTTGATAAAGTAGATAACGGATACCACCATAACCTCAAAGTCACCCAGATGCCTTACTTGTATACAGTGATTTGAATGATATTATTTATTGACAGTGAAAAATGTACAAGACAATTTTCAATTATATTGACTTTGTTAGAATGCACAGGAGGTGCTCACGGCTACCGTTCATAGCCAAGAAATGACTTACAACAGTGAGGAATCTGCCCAACGTTGTAAAATCAATAGTATCACAAACAGAATGGAAACCTAGGCAGTTTGACCGGAGAACACAGACTTCTTAACATTAGGGTATGTAACTAACGTATCCGAGCAGATATTGTGTTATTTTGCCAATAATTGTATTTCTCGAAGGAAGATGTAATAAAAGAGTGCACTATGTGCATTGTGCTAATTCTGACCAGTAAGGTGGAATCAGTTGGTTGGTTGATCCTGGGGGTAAAATGGCTGCTCACCCCAGGCGTGCCCTCAAAAGAAGGTTGGTGCCTTAGTCGTCACATGTGGCTAATCTCATCCTTCATGTTGCGCTGCTCCCAGACCTCTTGCTTACCAGTCTTGCCAGTATTTTCCCTCCATTTCTTGCCCTCTGAATTGTTTCTTTGTCCATTGCAATGCTATGGATCTCCAGAAAATCTGGATTTTTACCCAGCTGAATGACCTTGGTGGACTCTCAGGTTCTCCTGGACCCTATGAGGGTAAACTGGACAGTGATGAAGGGGAAATGACTTATAATGACAATGGAGGCAGCCAGTGAGAGTCTTTTTTTTAAAAAATCAAGGCAAATAATGGATAAAAAAACCCATGGAATCAACTTTAAAGGAGACATCCCTTTTTAAACAAGACAAAACAACCCCCACAATTCTGACTTTGAGAAACAGATCACCCCAATGAAGAGAAAAATGGAAAATTACCCAAAGAAATGGAGACAGTTACATGAGATGTTCTACAAGAAACTCAGTTTGCAAGCAAAACAATAACCCTACAATGTACTAAGGGAATTAAAATACAGGTGAAGGTCATGCTGTGAAAGATAGATTCACCACGAGCAGGGTGCAGTGAAAAGATTCAGGACCATGAAAGTGTAAGGACCCTGTAGAATGCAGGTTTGAAATAAGAGCCAAATTCACTCATTGTGGTTGGTATTGAAATAGTGGATGGCCCAAGTAAAGCAGAAGGGCTCAGCTTCCTCTTCATTCTGTCCTCTGTGTCATGAATCGCTCTGGAATGCAAAGGTTAGAACCTGCTTTTGTATCAGAAACCAGGACCCCAGGAGAGAAAAGGAGTCTGTCCAGGAGAACTTGAGAGTTTGAGTGGAGTGGCTGGGGGGACCCTGGAGGAGGTGTCCAAGTCACTGACAGTCCCCCTGCCAGTGGCACGTTATTAAAAGGAACGTGGGGGCGCCTGGGTGGCACAGTCGGTTAAGCATCCGACTTCAGCCAGGTCACGATCTCGCGGTCCGTGAGTTCGAGCCCCGCGTCAGGCTCTGGGCTGATGGCTCGGAGCCTGGAGCCTGTTTCCGATTCTGTGTCTCCCTCTCTCTCTCTGCCCCTCCCCCGTTCATGCTCTGTCTCTCTCTGTCCCAAAAATAAATAAAAAACATTGAAAAAAAAATTTAAAAAAAAAAAAAAAAAAAAAAAAAGGAACGTGTAGTGTGATTTTTCACACGAAAAGGAAAGAAGCAAGCTGGCAGGAACGGTGGATCTGTTAATTTGATGATCCACAGAGCTGTTGGTCAATTCTGTTGTTTGCAAGATCTGTGGTGGTGCATGCTTATGAAGAACACATATAGTTTCACAAAATAACATGCAAGTCTGGGTTCATCTTTGTCTGACCTTGCTTTTAGATGGGCGTTTAGAAATACTCTTTAGAAATGGTGCTTCCAAATTTGGCAAGACGTAGATCAAGGTTTTCTGTTACGACTCTCACAGTCAAGAAAGTATAGGAGCGCTATGTTGTCTTTTAACAATTGCTGAAGGGGCTTTCCACAGTGACATCGATTATTGGGTTGATGCGACTGGAAAGCAGATTCCAGTTGTGTAGTTCTCTCCCTCATTCTAGACTTCTCCAAGAAGTCTACTCCAAGACTTCTATCCATAACCTTGAGTAGAGGCGTAATAACGCCAGCTGAAAGAGCGAGAGTAAATATTTGGCAACCGAGTCAGAATGTCACCGATTTCAGTGACAGACGA
Organism: Neofelis nebulosa; assembly: GCF_028018385.1. Classification (NCBI taxonomy): domain Eukaryota; kingdom Metazoa; phylum Chordata; class Mammalia; order Carnivora; family Felidae; genus Neofelis; species Neofelis nebulosa. The sequence continues at coordinate 3,475,046 of NC_080784.1, read as the reverse complement.
AACACATATGAAAATAATGCAATTCATGGAAAGCTTCACTCTAAGTAAAAAGCGAAACACCTTCCAATGTACATGACGAGGAGAAAGTTATGAAACCCTAGCACTCGTGGAAGGATTTGGTGTTCTCAATATGAGAAGGCTCATAAATGCAGAGGTAGCCCTGAGACTGATGGTGTCCAGGCTTCATGAACAGGACCCATCTCATTCTCTGGCTAGGAGGTCCGCGTCCACAATGATGATATCGCTTCCATGAAATAGTTCAAGTGGGCGGTGAAAAACTGGCACGAACCTGTGCTCAAGGATGTAGTAAACGTGATAGGTGAAGAATGTTTGGAGAGCCTCTGATCATCAGTTTGACTGCAAGACAAGTTAGGAAGTAAATAACAGCCATTTTCAAGTATTTAAAATGGTATTGAGAGTTGGAATAAACCCATTTTGGTAAACTGTTTTACATTACAAGTGTCAGCCCTGATGGATGGATAGTGCCCACCACAAAGACCTGTATTGAGATCTCTAAGTTTTAATCAGGTGGGGACAGGGGGATAAAAAAGCAAAGAAACAAAAATAAAATGAATTAAGTACATCTACCAAAGGCAAGAGCCAGGGTTGCCAATGACATTAGTGATGCATAGTTTGATTCATTTGTTTGGAATGGCAGACACTGTGCGGAAAAATAGTTTTCAGACTATGTGTAAGAAATTCCTTGCCTTTACTTATTTTTTAACATGTTAGATCTGCCCCAAAATGCAAAGAACAGTTCACACAGAAGGCAGTCGCCTGTTTGGTAGGCTTTTACGTGTAGGATTCCTTTAGACTTGGAGCCTCATTGATTCCATGTCCCAGATGCTTTTCATTAGAATGCAAAATGCTTTGACAAAAGCATTTTTTTCCAAGTGTGTGAGGCATCTTGTTTTTTAACGATTACTGGAAAAAAATACTTTGGCCTGAGAAGTTGCTTCTCTTTCCTGTGGAACGTGGATCATATTTCCAGTTGTAGCACTGTGGTCATTTCCAGCGATTTCCAGCAGGAAAGACCATGCCAGGGTCCTCCGATGATCACTGCAGCAGAAATGGCTAAGCACGTGGACCGACAGCACTTTCACACTGGGGCGCTGGGGACTGTATCTGCAGGAGAGCTGTATTTACAGAGACGAAGGATGGTCTTCTTTGCTAAACACTCTGGCACTGAATCCACGCTGTGTTGGAGCTCGCTGGTCTGAATTCTACGCCAGAACCTTTGAGACAGGATGCAGTGAGGGAAGCCGCTCGACCCTGTGTGCGGACCTCATGGTAGCTCAACTCCAGGCAAAGGGAGGCCTGTGTGCGCCACAGGATCTTAGCGTGCACTTCATCGATGTTGTCATTCTCACCTTACTACTGGGGTCCCCCAGCGCTCTGCGAATCACCAAGGGCCTGTTCTAGTTTACCATCTGTGTTGTGCGATGCTACACATCTCCCTGGGCTAGGGAATTAAGCGCTGGGAATGCTGACCCCATATCTACTCATCAGGTACCTCAGAATCCATCGGGGAAGTTTGACGATCCCCATGGTCCCTTCCGTTTATCTTCCCTGTGGTAGTTTGCACTGAGCCCAGCAGATGGCACACTGACTAGACGAGGTGGTATGCTTGTAACCCAGGTCTCCCGCTGTAGAGACCTACATTAACCTCTTGATGACATTTATATCATTTAGACTTCTCACACGTAATAATGCTTCATCTCCAGCACCTGGCCACCTCTTTAGTATGTGGTATTCGAGATGTCAGTGATAGACCGAGATGTTACCCACATAAAGAACATGTTCCTTTTTTAGTAGGTTGTTTTGCTAGTATTCGAAATAAGGTTGCCTTTGCTGTACTATAATGGCCTATGAAGAGATGAATTTTTTTGTACGTATAATAGCACGGTGACATTCGTATGGCTGAAATAGCTAGATGACATGATTCAAAATAATACTGTTGGGTCATACTGTCTCATAGTTCTTAGAGAATAGAATTGGCAAATATTCTGCAAACGCCTGGTGTTTTAGGATAGATCCGTGTAAAAAAAAATTTAACAGCCGATTACGGTAATGCTTATATTACAGCAGAATTGCAGCAGCGGAGTGGAAAGTTTACGCCCCCACCCCTGATCTCTGGTACACAACGTTCTGTGTAAAATTTAGCTGTATGATGCCGGGGAAGGGAAAATACTTGGCAACGGCCAGTGCTAGTCGTCACATGTTACATATGCATTGTCAGTGGCTGGGAGATAAATGTCACGAAACACTCCCCAGCCGCAAGCGCTTCTGTCCGTATTTCTGAATATTCTCTAATGATATTCATCCGATTCCTCAGGAAACGTGGCGTAGGGTGTAAAGGTTAATAGGATCCAGGTCTTCTGTTTTCAGGAATTTATAATCAGAGGAATAAAGAAGATAAATACCAAGTGCCTTTAATAAAAAGGTGAGATTAGTGAATGGCAAAAGAGAGAACTCGGGGTGGGAGAGAGGCCGGCGGAGGAAGCCGTTTGGAGCGATGCTGGGAATGTGCACAAGCAGAAGTGGAGCGAGTTCCTCCCAGAAACTCCGATGTGCATCCAGTGCTGCAGGAGGTGGTCCAGATGGTCCAGAAGGCTGGCCCACTGGCATGCAGCCTGTCCTGGGGAAGTGCTCTGTGTAGAGTCCCAGGAAACGGGGGTGTGCACTAATGCGGCAACGCGCTCATGGAGGAGAAGCCATCTAATTGTTCAGGTTCAGGCTCTGGTTCAGGCACAGGCTCGAGGCTGGGGTGCGGGGCCACACCCTGCTCTCGGAATCACACTCTGCCGGTGGAGATACGTAGGGCAGAAAAATTAGGTGTCTATTTGCTGAGTTCACAATGCAGCAAAACAGCAAAAAATCTTGAAGTCTGGGTATTTTTTTAAGTTTATTTTTTTAATGTTTATTTGCCATTGAGAGACAGAGAGACACAGAGGGTGAACAGGGGAGGGGTAGAGAAAGGGGGAGACACAGAATCTGAAGCAGGCTCCAGGCTCCGAGCCGTCAGCACAGAGCCCGATGTGGGGTCAAATTCACAAACTGCAAGATCGTGACCTGAGCCGAAGTCGGTCACTTAACCAACTGAGCCACCCAGGCACCCCTTTTTAAGTTTATTTTTTAAGAGAGAGAGAGAGAGAGAGAGAGAGAGAGAGAGAGAGAGAGAACATGCACACAGGCAGGGGAGGGCAAAGAAGGAAGTATGTGCAAAGTGATAGAGTGATTATTTGGGGAGCTGTACAAAAAGGGACAGATAAAGGACTTCTGAAAGCCCCAGAGACTACCCAAATCCTGAAACTTTAATTTATATTAAGTATGGCTTAAACTAATTCTCTTGGCACTAGGAAGTGTCAAAAAAGATTTGAGACAAACATTTTGCGGCGAAGATTGGGCCCTCCTTTGATGTACTCATGCACGAAGTGTCGTGTACCTCCTGTAAGCAGATACCTACGTGTCCTTGGGAAAATTCCCTTGCTGTCCATGGCACCACATTTTCTCAGACTTAGGCAAAGTTGCTGAGCACTGCCCCTAGAAATCACACTTGTGGAAGATCAAAGTCTTGTCTCTCAGCACTCAGACGTGTTCCTTTAATACGTACAGATCTGAAGATTCAAATGCATCCAATGGTGTTTAATGCCAACGGGTTTCTCTGCATGTAAGAATCTGAACCGTCTGACATTTTGTGACTGTTTGTTAATACTCAAGAAGAGTTTGTCAGTTGGCTTTGGAATCCACTGCCAAATAACCTTGCCTTTAGCGCAAAGCCAGTGTTATTGCCCAGAATGGAAAGAATGGAACAAACTGCATTTCTAATTCTTACGCAGGTACTGGGCATTTATAATGATTATTATTTTATTTTCAGCAATAAGTACCAATAATCACAAAGCAAATATGAAGGTTGAATATTTGGTTTGTAGATTTTCTAAAAATGTGTAAATGTGTTCCGTTTTAATCCCCAGATCAATATTGGTATTTGTACAGACACAAACCAATGCAGTGAAAAGGTGACCTTACAGTAGTGAACTCTCAGGTTGGGGAGGAGTGTGTGTGTGTGTGTGAGAGAGAATGTGACCTGATGATAGGAGACAGATCCAGGTATACAGTTCCGTTTAATGGCACGGATTCCACACCAAGGGATGCAGGGCTCTGGGTCCATAGAGTGCACACCTATAACGTGGGAGATAGCGTGTCCAGAATCTCTACGGGTGCAGTGTGTTTCTATGGAATATGGGCAAAAATGGAGCTTATTTACATTTCCAAATCACCGAATTCATTTCTAAAATCGTACAAGTGCACGTAATTGTAAGACACTCTAACACGCGTTACTTGAAAGTACATTAAAACCTTGGATTCTGAGTAACTTTTTCTGCGAGGGTTCCACAAGATGAGCAAACATTTCTAGTAAATGTTAACTTGATACACGAGCGATGTCTTGCGATACGAGTCGTAGGTGATGCCCAATGTCACGCGATCACAACTGAGCCAATGGTTCCGGAAATTCACTTTCACGTACGAGTGCTTTGGACGACGAGCATGTTTCCAGAACAAATTGTGCTCACAAACCAAGGCTTTACTGTAACTTGAAAGTTGGAAGTGTTCAGCGTTTGCGTGTGTTGGGATGTTAAGGTATGTGTGCCAGCTGACATATGACACCCTGGGTCAGTCGCTCAGAAAAGTCGCCAGTAGGAGTCAGTGTGTTTTCCGAGGGCTGTGGACCGCATGGCTCCTTACAGAATGAGAGACAAATAGAGAATTGCTCACATCCTATGAATGGATAAGGTTCCTGCTCTAAAATAGAGCGTTCCAGAAAGCACGGATAGCATCGGTACAAGTGCTGGAAGAATCCAGTTCATTCGAGAACAAGTTTTCACAGTATTCACTCTACCAGAAACACGTTCAGGAAAGCACCTGTGTCCTCTCAGAAACGTTAGACCACACCTGCTAAGACATGGGGTTTAGATGGATCTAGAAAGAGCTGCTTGGAGGAGCCTGTCCTGCTCTGAGTCCTGCAGTAGTGGGTGAAGCCTGCATCGCTGACCTGCCTGGTCCCCACGTGCTGGCCGTGTGGTGGGTGATCACCCTGCTGACCCCCAAGACTGCACACAGCAGCCTGGGCTCCCCAGGGATCCCAGCCGCGTCCCAGCCCCTCCGATCCTGCCTCTGGCAAGTTTGCAGGGAACCCTTGACCCAGGGGGAATCCAAGAAACCAGGACACCCCTTCCTGGCCTCAGGGCATTCCTGTCCCCCCCCCCCCCCCCCCCCGCCACTTGTTTCCAGCTTTCAGTCTACTTCCCTACCCATCTCCTTTTAGTTAAATTTCTTGGGCAGGGCGCCAAGGTTGGTTAAGTCCGTTAAGTGTCTGACTTTGGCTCAGGTTGCGATCTCATGGTCCGTGGGTTCGAGCCCCGTGTCGGGCTCTGTGGTGACAGCTCGGAGCCTGGAGCCTGTTTCCGATTCTGTGTCTCCCTCTCTCTCTGCCCCTCCCCTGCTTGCACTCTGTCTCTCTCTCTCTCTCTCTCAAAAACAAATAAACATTAAAAAAAAAAACTTCTTGGGCAAATTTTATCCCTCCTAACCCAATTTTAGAGAAAGATTATCAAAAGACATTCTCTTTTTTTATTTGGAGCATTCTAACTGCAATATAGTAACAGTTTATGAATGAAGACAATAATGCAGCCTTCATTATATACAGAATAGCATAAACTATAAGCCAGGAATTTTCAAAGCCTGAAGCACAAAGCAATTACCTGGCAAAGGAGGTGATACATCCAGGTGGCTGTGACCTGGCCTATTCCACTGCAGCACAAATGAAATCTCGGTTGTTCTGGAAATTCTGAAGGGTCCCTATTCCATCCTTCAGTGGTCTTCATAGGCCAATAGAATGATGTTCACTCATGGTGTAGCCTGTGGGCTCCAGAGAACCATCCGCCCGACACTGGGCAGCACCCACGCTGGCACTGAGTTCCTAATTCAGCTACTGATTCAAAACCAGTTATAAGAGTTGGGGGATTTCCCACAGTGCAGACATGCTGATTCTGCACTTGGAGAAAAGGTAGAAAATGTAACGTTCCAGAACCGTGGAAGAAATAGATTTGGTCATTCATACTTGAAGTAAAAGGAAACTTGGCAATTCCTGTAGGAGATATTCCTATATCTATCTAGCTGGCTACAGAATTAAAGATCCCGTAGAGTGACAGTTTTTACCACTCTGCCCCATCCCCGAGCCCTAGTCGGTGCTCTCGGGTTCCGCTTAGTGGCAGATTACTAAATTCACAGGTAGGATTGATCCAGAAATAAAGCAGCCCGCATGCTTGTCACTCCGAGATTTTCTTTCCACACTTGACTGAAAGCATTTCCAACTGATATTTCTCAAGAACTGAGTTCCTGATGTGATTCTGTTGGCTACAGAATTGCCTGTAGGAAACAGTGAGTGATCTGTGTTTAAGCGGAAGCCAAATGTTAACAAAGAACAAAGGAGCAAACAAACAACAACAACAACAAAAAGTGGGATCTAGGACCAACTATATACTCACATCGTTTTAATTAGTTGATACTTTGCTTTGAATTTCTTTTTTTTTTTAATCTTGTAGTTAATAGATTTTCTTATCCTTTGCTATCGTTTACACTTAGCAGAATTGTAGTAGCGAAACCCATCCAAGTAGTGGAAGACGCATGAAGTAAAGAACAGTATGTACAGTTATAAGCAGATAAACGTGGATGCCCTTCCAGTAAATGGATAATGTGGTTCTATAACACCATGGTCATGTTGCCTGTTTTAGGGTCTCCAGTGTCCACTCTTGGCTGCATGTCCCGCCCTGCTCCCCCATTCCCGTGGATGCCCACACCTTCAGGCCCTTCCAAATTAGACCTCCCCATCGCTTTTTCACTCTCCGTGGTTGGATCTTATTTTCTGTGCAATCCCATGCCCTAAGAACATTGCTGGCCAGTAGGAAATCATCATTAAATTACTGTCAGATCGCCTAGCAGGTAATGGATTTGGATATGCTTTGAAAATGGAAAGGACCTCACTGTCCACTGTCACAGGGATTTAATGGGTGACATACATTTTAGCCACTGGACAGAAGCATGAAGATAATTTGAGTCTGCACTATGCTAAGAGCATTCTATGATAGATAAAGAGAAACACTTCCTACATAGTGAATCTAACACAAAATGTGGCTACATCAAGGATAAAGAAACTCACAAAAGACATAGCACAATATTGTCATAAAGTAATAGACTCTTACCTTTGAAAGAGATTTCCGAGTATATTGAGCTCAAATTCTACCTAACACAGATTCCCCCCCTGCCCATGATATTTTTACATACTGTCAACATTCTGGTTAAATACTCTTAAGTGAAATTGTGTGAATATTCTGTATTTGTGAGTGGCTTATAATTGGTTTAAGACTTTGAATGTTTTAAAAACATTTTAACGCATGGGCTGGAAATTCGTACAAGTGAAGGTCAGATTGGTATGTGTTAGCTTCAAATCAGGAAGTCACATGGTCTACATGTATTCAAATGAGGACACAGAAGCAGCAGGTGATGCTATGGATTCTTCCTGTCAGGCCCTGAGCCAAAATGAAGTGCTTTGGAAGGACATCCTCTGTGTCCTTTTCGTGTTGAAGGCCAGATCCTCAAAAGAACAGAAATGACCACATGTCAGGGAAGAGGCGCCATTGGGAATTGTTGCTTCCACATGTGGCTGTCATCTTTTCCCTTCAATATCGAAAGTGTACAGGTACCTTCCTGACCATTAAGAGTAGCTCTGTCCCAGGTTTCCAGAAGATAGCGCAGACTCAAACTATGTGCTCTTACAAAAACTCCATTATGAAAGAGAAAATGTTTATTAAGGTCTCAGAGTGAGTCTGGCCAGGGACGTTTGTCCAAGTCAAGGGTGAGACCAAGCAGATCCTATAAATGGTGGAGGCTTTCCCATCGCTACGCACCCCGCTTACGCATCCCAGTTGCCCTGCACCCCAAGTCCCTTCTCGTGGAGTGGTGGCAGGCTTCAGAAATAACCCCCAAAGCACTTGGCATTTTTCTAGAACAACAGCCGGGAGTTAGGTGGCCCACTCCCTCTTTGAAAATTGGATTGTGTTGTTGTACATGTTTCTAGAAAGTACATGTTTTAATGGTCACCTCAAAAGTGGCTGGGATCTCTGTGGGATCTCTGTGCCAAGCCTGTGTGCTGCCCCTCGTCTGGCTCTTTTTCTAGTCGTCGTCACCCGGATTGGAAAATGGCCCCATCTCCCGCCTAACAGGGCACACTTTGCATGTGATGGCCTCTCGAGTGGCAGAGGGCTTGTGGAGCCAAGGTCAGTGTTCTGTGGTAACATTCCCAGCTTCAGAGGCTCATTCTTCAACCCTTGGGGCGCATCCTTCCTCCTCTGAGTTCTCTGCATGCATCAGGTATCAGTTTGGGGGAGGTGATCGGGCCTCTTGCCAGGATCGACTTAATCGATCTGGCCGAATGGGAAAAACCTGTCGAGGCGACAAAGAATCGACCAAATCTAGCATGACTTTTTTGGCCCGACTTCTTATAAACGTTGTTCGAGCAGGGATACCCGGCATCGATCGGGTCTGTTCCCTCTCCGTGCTGCAAAGTCACCTTGCCGATAATACACTTAGTGCAAAACCCAGGAGGACACAGTGCCGGTAAACGCTGTCAGAAGCAGAAACATAGATTATTATTTTAAATTCTTCAGAATGATGGAGTTAGCACCAATTGTTGCATGGCAACGATTTGACAACTTTCTCCACCTTGGAGGTGGTCTGCTTTGTGTAAAGCTTTGACAGCTGTGTGCTCTATTTGGGAAATAAATGAACAGGGGGAGTCAACATCAAAACACTCTGCATGGGGGCGCCTGGGTGGCTCGGTCAGTTATGCGTGCAACTCTCGATGTCAGGTAAGGTCACGGTCTCATGTTCGTGGGATGGAGCCCTGAGTCAGGATCCAAGCTGAGCACAGAGCCTGCTGAGAGTTTCACTCTCTCTCTCTCTCTCTCTCTCTCTCTCTCTCTCTCCCACCCCCATCTCTGTCTCTCAAAATAAATAATTATACATTTAAAAAAATACTCTGCCTCTACTCCTGCCTGTCCCTCCCTATCCACATCAGCTTTGAGGTTTGTATGGGTCATTTAGGAACTTGTGGTGAACGCCTTTTTCTTCGCATGCATCCCAAACCCACGTGTAACACGGATCCTTGGAATGTCAGGTACTCCTAATGCTTCCTGTTTTGTTGATCAGGCTTTCTTTGCATAGGAGAGGAAGGGAGAGGTGAGGAGGGAAGGGGCGGAGGGGACCAGGTGAGGGGAAGGAGAGTGGAGCAGAAGGGAAGGGGAGAGCGCAGGAAGGCAGGTGGAGAGCGGAACAGCCACACCGAGCCCCCCTCTTCCAAGTTCCCTCTGTGCCACGTGGCACCGTGTGGTTCTTAAAGGGGAAAAAGTGTGAAGGACGCTTGTTAAGGATGGGAAGGCAGACTGTGTGTGGTACCATCATGCTAGGTGTGGGGTCACTGCATTGGGATTTTCCAGTGGGGGAGAGAGGTGGTGCTCATCTGTGCTGCATTGGGAGTGGGGGTCACAGTCCCGGAGAGGAGTGGTCCTGGGCGGGGGTCCCCAAGAGGGCACATCGGGGGAAGGGGGGCTCCGGCGAACCTGACCTAGCAGTATGGTGCTGAAGGCAGGCCAGGGGGACAGACCTCACCCGGGGGTGGTGGGGGATGGAAGCCCATCAGACAGTGGGGGGGTGGGGGCTTTGCACTGAACTGACCTCGCACAGTTTTTGCTAACACTGGACTTTACACGAAGGGGCATGGGTGAGAAGGCTCGGGAGCTGCCAGAAGTGCAGTCAAGCCAAGGGTCACACTGCCCCACCCTGCTGCTCACAGAGAACGGAGTGCCCCTTACTTCCTTCTGCACACGGACGCTCTCTGTTACTGGAGCCTGTTGGACAACGTTTGCCAATTAATTACCTTCTCGCATTTCAGATTCCTTCCCGCCATCGCTTTTCACCTCTCCTTCAGTGTGAATGTCCGTCCTGATGGCACCTTCCTGCCTTTTCTTTTCCCGGCCCCACACACTTCCCACGGGCAAGCTCAGGGAGCTTCAGCTAACATCCATAATCCTGCTTCTCCTACACCTCCTCTGTCCTCAGGACATCCGTCCCCTGAATACTGGGCTCTTCTTCCAAGTGACTACAAGCCAGTTCAAACCTAAGCAAATGCACATGTTTGCAACTTAACGTATTTTCTGGGGCGCCTGGGTGGCTCAGTCCGTTAAACATCTGACTCTTGATTTCGGCTCAGGTCATGATCTCGCGGTTCATGAGTTCTGGCCCCTCACTGGGCTTGACACTGATGGTGTGGAGCCTGCTTGCGATTCTCTCTCTCTCTCTCTCTCTCTCTCTCTCTCTCTCTCTCTGTCCCCCCCAAATAAATAAATAACATAAAAAAAGAAATTAAGCATATTTTCTGATATTTATCTTGAAATTTCACAAACAGTTCCACGATCTACTCTCTCACACTGGAAATCCTTACCTCCCATGGTCAACATGTCACAAAACATATCAATACTAATCCCAAGTGTCTCTTCCCCTTTCCTGGCTTTTATTTGGAAAAGCGGTAACAACATAAAATCTCGGTAAGAGAAACAAGTAAAGAAAATACATGGGGAAACCATAATCGGGGAAATAACTTCATTAGCAATTCCTCTGTGTTAGCAATTTCATATTTGAAATATGACTCCCACAATTGTTGAGAACAATAAATGTGACAAAGCAAAAAAATTATATAAAATACTGTGTATAAATGGGAAAAATTCCAACACGTTATGCACTTGACAGTAAAGGTAAACAGGCTGTGAATGCAGTGCTTTCATCAGAGACTGATTCTGCAAAACGTTTCTCGGTTTTACTCGTGTCTGCAGCTGGCCACTGCGGTTCCCCGGACCCGATCGTGAACGGTCACATCAGCGGAGACGGCTTCAGCTACCGGGACACTGTGGTTTATCAGTGCAATCCTGGCTTCAGGCTGGTTGGAACTTCCGTTCGAATCTGCCTGCAAGACCACAAGTGGTCCGGACAGACCCCCGTCTGTGTCCGTAAGTACAACGTGAACGCATTTCAGCATGTGCTTCCTTTGGTCGCATTTTCTCCTGGGAGGAAGTCTTAGCACAGACGTGTGTAACCTCCAGAGTGAGACAGAATGGAGACGCGTCCCTTCACCTGTGTTGAGAGAGACGCTACGGGCAGGGCTCCTCCCTTCCTTTCCAATCCACCTCCCCCTCTGTTCCCTTCCAGCACCTCCAGAGGCTGGTCTGCAGTGAAGGTGCTCCTTAACTCCTCTCAGACAGGTAGATCCCAGGACGAGCGATGTCGTGCGCTCATTTACCTGATTTCATCACAGGGTAAACAGGGTGGAAACAGAAGGAGGGCAAAGGCACGGAGTCTGTCCGCAGGTTGACTTTCCGGAGTCCCCTGGATAGCTACATACCCCTGATCTTCCATGTTGTTTCGTATTTTTTCTTTCAACAAGAATCCAGAGTTTTGCCAGCAGTCCTTCCTTTAAAAGAAAGAGGTAGAATCTCATGGAATGATTGTCCTCAAACTTTATAACATCCAAGATAACTATCAACTAGTGTTTTTAGAAGACATTGTACTCTCTATTGCAAAATTTGTTTTACACTGATAGTCTTTTTCTCCTAGTATATTCTTTATTTTCCTGCGAATTATACAGAGGAAATATTGCTGCGGCCATAGATAATGACAGGTATCATCTAGGAAAGTGCGGTGGTAAATGGGCAGAGTTCAGGGGCGAAAGCTTTGCTTAGAAGAAAGAACCGTTGACAAGATAAACGAGGAGGAAAACACCAGTTTTATGACTGTAATGTGTTTCTTTTGAAAGGGCTTCTGAAGGATATCTTTGGGATTTGTATTGCTGTTATTTAGGACATGACATTAATGACAGTTCACTACCTTTCTAAAGATCGCACAATGGGGACTGTCAAAGAAAATGCTGTTTGAGCATGCACACTTATTTTGCTACTTTCCTGATGTTTAAATTGCTATTGGAAAAATTGATGTATATTCAGTTTATCAGCCAAGTCCCTGTAATGTTTCAAAATGAGAGTTCCACGAAACTAGCTGGTGTTTTCTAAGGGGAAGATATTCAAAACTCGTAATTGGTGTAAGAATTTTACCCCCTCTCGTTGTTCACTGCTTTATTATATAATTTGACGTTCTGTCGTGACATAAGAATACTTAGTAAGATGAAGAAAGTTCATCTTCCAGGTGTAGGTTATTTTCCATAATTATAATAAACACATTAGGTCTGCTTATGGTTCTTTGTCACCCTTTTCCCTTCCAAGTGTAAATACAGCCTGTAAGGTATCTGACAGCCGGCTTTGAGTCCATACGTGGGCACGCCTGTAAAGGTCTTGATGAGGTGTTCCAAGGTGGGGTGACGACCTGGTTGTTTTCTGACACTGCTGTGGGCCTGTCTTCCTACGCAGCCATCACCTGCGGCCACCCCGGGAACCCTGCCCACGGCTTCACCAACGGCAGCGAGTTCAACCTGAACGATGTCGTGAACTTCACCTGCAACACGGGCTATCTGCTGCAGGGCGCCTCTCGGGCCCAGTGTCGGAGCAACGGCCAGTGGAGTAGTGCCCTACCCACGTGTCGAGGTGGGGGGGGGGGGCCGGGAACAAGTTGGGGAGGGAGGGGGGAGGGAAGGGGGAGGGCTCCCAGAACGAGCCCTGCAGGCTGAGGTCAGCGGGCTGATGAATACCCCAAAGCACCCGTATGTGTGATGCTTCAAGGGCAGGACTCTGCAGGTGCTTTCACTGCTGGGAGGCGGGTGGGGTGGGGGGGGGGGGACACAGTTGGGAGAATGATGTTGAAGACCGGCCAGGTGTTCAGTCGGAACAGTCTAGGACTCTGAAGTAGGCTCCTCTTCCGTTTCCCTTCGTCGTTACCCATTCATTCATCTGTACCGTGTCTTTGGACTCAGCTTCTAGACCTGGGAGTACATTTAGGAAGTTCTCAGCTTTTAAATCTCTCTCTCTCCTCCCCCCCGACCCATTCATTTCTTCAAAAATCACCACCTAGATCTAGGCTAAGACCTGAATTTTCAAGATCTGCTGTTTTGGGGGTTTTGTATTTCTAGATGTTTGAGCTCGTATTTAAGGGTCTGCCTCCATTGCTTTCCGTGAAAACATGTCGCACGTGAAGGTGACTGGTGCTTCAGTGTGAAGGTGAGAGTTTATGGTAGTGACGTGGTACGGGAGCCAGACAACGAGTGTTCCTCTCACTGACGATCGCCCACCTCCCCACTGGGGTCCCCAGGAGGCTACATCCACATGAGACGAGAGCAGAACGGGATCCCAGCAATTTTTAAAAACAGCAATGGGAAATTTGGCTCCCAGACTGTAGATTTCTGGTCCGAGTCTATACGCGAGTGCTGGGCCCGAGCTCCAGACGAGGTGAAGTCTCCGAATCTCCCTTCCCTCTAAACACTAGTATTAGATTCAGCCCTGCAAAGCAGGCTTCTGGTTGTGACGTGGCTGGGCGTGGGGTGGGGTCTGGCCAGCTTGAAAACTAACGCGTTTACCTTATGTATTGTCATTCTTCTTATTACTATGAGTCGTGGAAGCCGGGGGCCATGGAGGAGGCCGAACAGGTTTAGAGGGCAGCTCTGAATGTGCGGACCAGCACAGAAAGCTGGCTTCCGCGTGGCATCTCGCCCCTTCGCGTTTTTGCATTGAATGCCGGGATGGTTTGGTACACCCCGAATGCTTCCAAACGCCGCTCCAAACACAGCCGAGGAGATCACCCTCACCTCTCGCAGGGAAGCGTGAGGGGTGCAGATCTGCAAGAAACGGGGGGTGTGGGCAGTGGCGGGAAGACAGAGCTGTTGGCGTCTTCACTGGCTAGGCGGCTGTGGGGGTCTAGGAGACGAGGCCGCTTGAATCGCGATGTCTTCTCCACCTGGGCGACGGGAACACAGCACAGCTGCAGCCACGATTACGCACGAATGCCCGGAAAGTTCGGTCCGGTTTGTCTGGACACAGGGGCACAGCGTGATTGTGCCTTTGATGTCTTAGGGACATCCAAACACGCCATGTTCCTGCTCCCCCAAAGCCCTTCCGTTCAACTTCGTTTAACATTTACTAAGCACGTGCTCTGTTCCAAATGCTGTGCTCTGCTCTGCCAGTAGAGAGGTAGGTAAAATCACTCATACCTTGGAGTCGATGACAACGAAGACCGGAGGTGCTCGCTAATTAGGTGGGCAGAATGTCACCCACAGCTGCTGAGACATCATCCATGTGACACGGAATATATGCTTGCCAGATGGCAGATGGGATGAACTCAGGATGATGGGATTTTCCTCGTCAAACCTTTTTTTTGGTGGGGGGGGACTGTATTCCACTTTTCTCTAACTTCTACCAAAGAAGAGGAGTGGAAATCAAATGCTGCCATTTATTCACGGTTTTCAGGGTTTTCGATACCACGCTGAAGGTCCTTTGGAAGCCTCGGGCCCAGCGTAACGCTGGGATATGTACTGACCTCTTCAGCATTAATTTTGCCTCTCTTTACCGTTCTCCATTTCCTCAAAAAATAGGAATGTACTTGAATTTTCAGGGGACTTTATTTTTTATAGCATAGAAAAGAAAGTTTTAAGGTTCACAGAAAAATTGAGAAGACGTGGATTTCCCAGGCATCCCTTGCCCACACGTGCACAGTGTCCCCCATTATTGACGTTCCCTACCAGATGGTGCATTCGCTGCAATCGGCGAATCCACAGTAACACATCTCACCACCCAGAGTCCATTCGCACCCGGGTTCACTGGTCGTGTCGTACAGTCTATGGGTTTGGACAATGCATAATGACACGTATGCACCCTGACAATGTCATACAAATAGCTGAACTGCCCTAAAAATCCTCAGTGTTCCACCTGTTCATTGTCTCTCCCCCCACTAACCCCTGGCCACTACTGATCTTTTCAGTGTCTCCATAGTTTTGCCTTTTCCAGAAGGTCACATAGTTGGAATCACACAGGGTGTAGCCTTCTCCGACGGCCTGCTCTCACTTGGTGATGTGCACTGAAGGTTCCTCCATATCTTTTCATGGCTGGACAACTCATTTCTTTCTCACGCTGAATGACGTGTCATTGTCAGGATGGACCACAGTTTATTTATCCATTACCTCCTGAAAGGCATCTTGGTCGCTTCAAGTTCTGGTGATGACAAATAAAGCTGCTATAAACATCCATATAGAGATTTTTGTGTGGACATGAGTTTTCAACTCCTTTGGATAAATACCAAGGAGTATAATTGTCAGATGTATGGTAAGAGCATATTTAATGTTGTCAGAAAGCACCACCGTGTCTTCCAAAGTGGGGGGCGCCATTTTCCGTTCCCTCCAGCAAGGAGTGAGAGTCACTATTGTTCCATATCCCTGTCGGTATTTTGGCGATGTCTGTATTCTGGACAGACTGTATTTTGGACATTCTCACA
The DNA here is from genome assembly GCF_028018385.1 of Neofelis nebulosa. Classification (NCBI taxonomy): domain Eukaryota; kingdom Metazoa; phylum Chordata; class Mammalia; order Carnivora; family Felidae; genus Neofelis; species Neofelis nebulosa. The sequence goes on along the minus strand of NC_080784.1, from coordinate 3,459,509 downwards.
GGTGGATAGTAGCTCTCCTTGTTGCTTTAATTTGCATTTCCCTGATGACATAGGATGTGGGGCGTTTCCCTGATGACCTAGCATGTGGGCGTTTCCCTGATGACCTAGGATGGGGGCATTTCCCTGATGACGTAGGATGTGGGGCATCTTTTCATGTGCTTTTTCCCGCTGTATATCTTCTTTGGGAGGCATCAGTGAAGGTCTTTGGCCCATTTTTCATATGGATTTCTTGTTTTCTTCCTAAGTTTTAAGAGCTCTTTGTCTATTTTGGATTAATAGTCCTTTATCAGTCATCTCTTTTGCTATTATTTTCTCCCACTCTGGCTTATCTTCTCATTCTCTGGGTGCTGTCTTTTGCGGTATAGAACTCTCAATTTGTGCTTCATTTTGAAAGCTGTTCCTCCCAGTACATGTGATGAAGGGGTAGGGGGATGCCTGGTAAATGCCGTCCTACAGGTGCTGAGTGGATTGGAAAACACCGGAACATCTCCAAGGTGCCTTCTGCTCATGTTTTCCTATTTTCTATCTCTTTTGTTTGTTTCCTTCATTTATGAGCTAAGAGCTACAGTCTAGTGCACAGAGTTTACATATTTATTATAAAACCAGGGAAAGCATGGTTTCAAGGAGGACGGGCTCATAAAGGCGGTGAAGCCTTAGGGAAAAAATGTCGTAAAACTCAACAAGGTGAAGATAACAAGAAGAGCTACTTTTGAAACAAAATCGTCAGGGATTCTTTGCACCTGTTGCAGTACAACCTGATTCTTATCTCACATGGTTCCTTGAATAATTCCACAGAAAGGTTGGCAGGCCGTGTCTCACGCCAGCGCCCCCGTTGTGCTTGATCTCTTCTCCCCAGTTCTTGATAATATGTACCTCTCACATGTCTGATTTGGGTAGGTCAATGAAGTGTGGAACACCGGGTGCTCCTACAACATTTAGCTAGCTCACGGTGTGAAAGAGAGACTCCACCCAGAACTTTGGAACAGAACTCCAAGTAGTCGGTGCTGAAGTGAGTCCAGACTCCATATAGATTCCTACACAGTCTGTGTCCACTGTGGGGCCACCTCATTAGGCTTAGACTCAGCCATTATCAGGACGAAGTTCTGTGCAAGTCTGTAGCATTTGTGATCAGTCAGAAAGCTCAGGGGGCACCTGGGGAGCTCAGGCAGTTGAGCGTCCAACTTCGGCTCAGGTCACGGTCTCACGGTTCGTGGGTTCAAGCCCCGCATCAGGCTCGCTGCTGACAGCTAAGGGCCCGCTATGGATCCTCAGTCTCCCTCTCTCTCTACCCTTCCCCTGCTTGCATGCTCTCTGTCTCAAAAATAAGTAAACACTTTAGAAAATAAATAAATAAAAAGGGAAGTTCACATCCAGGACACTAGCTGTAATGCCATACCCTGTCTTTGCAAACGGGATTAGGAAAGTAAAAGAAGGTGTGTTTTTTTGTTTGTAGTTCTACCTTTTCTGGAAGAAAGATATAATACATGATATGGTTGCAGGTTTCCTGAGGAAGAATGAAAACAAATGTCTCACACCTATTTTAAGAACCAGATTATGCACATGGTCCTGGAGGTCCAAGTTCCTACATGAAAACATTCTTGGAGCTCTGTCTCCTGAATTCCAAACCTCAAAGGTCCGGTCAGTTCCGTGAGAATACCAAGTCTGACAAATTTTCAGTATCATTCACTTAGTATTTCCTTTCGTAATGTATTAATGTTTGTCTTGTGTGCAAACCTTAGACGTTTTTTCCTTTCTTATCAGAAAATTCTAAATTCAGAGAGATAAAATATAGTCCCTATGTGATTACACACGTGAAGATAAAATTAAGAAAATATGGGGTTAGTGAAATTTCTGTTATACTTAGAGAGGAATAAAAAAAAACGTCAATAATAAAAAAAAATTAACTAAAGAGGCACCTGGGTGGCTCAGTCAACCAAGCGTCTGACTCATAGGTTCAGCTCAGGTCATGGTCTCATGGTTCCTGAGCTCTACCCCCATGTCAGGCTCTGTGCTGACAGCGTGGAGCCTGCTTGGAACTCTCTCTGTCTCTCCCAAAAATAAATAAATAAACCTTTAAAATGCAATACAATATAATAAAATCACTAAAGAACCATGATGCATATGATTGCATTTAGGTCTATTAAAAATTATATATAATCACATGTTCTCAAAATTTTTAAATGGCACCATTTTCAAATTAAGGGAAATGTAAGAACCGATCCCATGTCTGTGGCTTTATTTAACACACCTCTTCTGTGGATCTACGGACCCGGGGCAGCCCGGAGTAGCTGTTGAAAGCAGGGCCCGGGGGCCCAGGTAATGTACAGCAGGTTCTCTCCAAGAGCAGGAAGAACAGAGACAGGGGGCAGGCAGGCCCCCAGCAGCTGTGCTTAGATTTCTACTTGCAGAGTATTTTCTGGGGGCGGAAGGGGAATGAGGTCTAGATTTTTCAGCATGTGACACGGCATTGCCTGTGCCCGAACAGGGCTGCATGGCTGAGCTCTCGAACTCACTCATCTTGGATACGTCAGTCCAGGGTCTGCGGTCAGTGGTCACCTTCACATCAGTTTCCTTACAGGAACACTCAGGGAAGCATGCCCTCGTCATGGGTTTCTGTGAGTTCTGCACAAACCGGGGCTTGTGAAACTTCACCAAGTGCCCAGCAAACAGGAGGGTCCTCTGTTCTTCCCACCAGGACCACATGCCTCTGAGACGTATATTCACTCAGGAAAGTCAGGCAATCGATTGTAATCAACGATAATTAATTAGTGTTTACTTTGTAGCAAACCTGAATGTCTGAATTGCAATTCACTTCATCTTTATCAGGTATTGATAAAAATGAAAACATAACTTTCATGTATTTGAAAAACAGTCATGAATTGTTCTTGTTTTGTTTTGTTGGGTTTTTTTTGCTATTTTTCTGTGACCAGTAATCCCATTTTTAAAATTTGGAATCATTCAGTTAGTGAACAAGTCCAAAAATATTTGTCTTATACAATATACTGAATATTGCATAGTTATTTTATCCTTGTCCTCTACACGTCGTGTAATTCTTTCTGTTGAAAACATTTTTAAAACATAATACACAGAACTCAAACCATTATGAGTGCTTGTTTTTTAAAAAAAAAATGTAGTGAACTAATTCTTACTCCTTCCTAACACCAACGAATTTAAATTTGCTATGCTTAAGTTACAAGGCATTATTTTCTTGTTTTCCTGTTCATGGTCAGGTTTTTATGAGGCATAAAAGAAAATGGAAGAAGCAGGAGTGAAGACCAAAAAGAAATGTAAACACAGATTTTCAGACAAAAAAAAAAAAAAATCAAAAAAATAGAAGACGGTTCCTCCCTCCCTTCAAGATTCCCTCCTTTCTTCCTCCCTCCTTCCTTCCTCCCTTCTTCCTACTTCCTTCCTTCCTCCCTCCTTCCTACTTCCTTCCTTCTTTCCTCCCTTCCTTCCTTCTTTCTTCCCTTCCTTCCTTCTTTCCTCCTTTCCTTCCTTCTTCCTTCCTTCCTTCCTTCCTTCCTTCCTTCCTTCCTTCCTTCCTTCCTTCCCCCCTCCTTCCTTTGATTGTAAATCACTGATACCACAGGAAGTGAAGTTCAGAAGTCATCAGGGCCACCCTGAGTATCCTTCTGCCTCACTCAGTAGACTAAATTGAGAGCTTGGGACTCATGTCCTGTGTTGCATGGACAGCTGTCATTGAGAGAAAGTCATCTCTTACCACCGGGTTTGATCTATCACTGAGCCCCTAGGGCAAAGGGCAGTCAGAATCTCCTGTGACCACTGTGCTTGGCAGTAGATTCAGAATTTTTATTGGAACAATTTCCTTTACATCTTACCTGGTATACTCTGCTGAGGATTTTTTGGAAGTGAAACGTCAGAAAAAATAAAAAGGAATAAGAATTATATACAGTAAAACCTTGGTTTGCAAGCATCATTCATTCCAGTATTTGTAATCCAAAGCCCTGGTATATCAAAGTGATTTCAAGAACCATTGGCTCAGTTGTGATCATGTGACATTGGGCGTCACATCCTACTCGTATTACAAGACATCGCTGCTTTATCAAGTTGAAATGTATTAGAAATGTTTGCTCGTCTTGCAAATGCTCGCAGAACAAGTTACTCACAATCCAAGGTTTTACCATATTCACTGTTTGCCAGTTGGTGTGTGATTTGGTGAATTTCAGTAAAACAATTTTTGTTTTTGTTTTTTTGTTTTTTGTTGTTTTTTTGTGAGAGAGAGGGAGAGTGTGTGTGAGCAGGGGAGGGGGCAGAGGAAGAGAGAGAGAGAACTCCAAGCAGGCACCATGCCTGCCCCAGTGCAGAGCCCAACCGGGCTTGATCTCTCATGACCATGAATTCATGACCTGAGCCAAAATCAAGATTCGGATGCTTAACCGACTGAGCCACCCAAGCGCCCCTAAAAAAAAATTCTTAATAAAAATGGAGAAACGGTATAGTAACTTTATATTCTAATGTTATGCATCAATTCTACGTGGAATCCTCACTATGTTTTCCATGTTCCTGAGTGAGGCAGGGGCTGGACTGTAGCAACGATACATGATCCTTTTCAAGAACTGGACTAAGCTTTGAACAAGTGCCCAGTCTACCCACAGAATTAAAGTTTCTGTGCTCCCTGCACGATTCCTATGCAATTTGGACACGGTTGCTTCTGTGTGGCTTTAGTTGAAGAGCACCCTAATATACGGGCTCTCTCTGCCAGATTTCAAGCTCACATCTGACTTGTTAGAATAGCTGTCCAGAAATAAAACGTGCTTAAAATGTAAACTTAAGGAAGCTACCTGAAAAAAAATACCCTCCATTTTTTTATTTAAAAATCACTTTTCAACATATTTTTAAGGTTGGATGTGAAACCTTGGTATCGTGGTGAAGTACGGTCAGAAGTGTACCAAAGACACCCATAAATGTGTATGAGTTTACAAGCACAAATAGAACCTAAAACCAATTGCGATGTAGATAATGGAATTGTTTATCGTCAAGCCCGTAGCTTTTGAGTCTTGTGTGTTTCACACAGGATTCTAAGTTTGTTAGGACGTCCCACTGTCTAGTCCCCATGCTGCCACTAAACCTCTCTGCGTTTACACCTCCTACATCTGCCACGGTGTTTTGTCCAGCACCAATGAAATGATGATAGTTTATTATCGATTTCACCTACATAGGCTTCTTCCAGTGTAACATTCAGCCCATCAGCCACCCTCCTCGCCCACATGCATGCTGTCTCTCCCTGTCATTTTCCTTTAAGGGTCTGTCACAGTGGGAACACAGTCGTGAATGTGCGTCAGACCATTGAAGCGTATTTGATCTGAGATACAGTCAGAAACAGGGCTGTCCTCCCAGACATATGGAAAACTGGCTGTCTTGTGTTTTCAGAATGTCACCTACTGCCATTTGAAAATCTGTATGTTTAGTATTTTTATGTTTATATATATGTATATATAAACACATATGTATGTTTAATGTTTATTTTTGAGAGAGAGACAGAGTATGGGTGGGGGAGGGGCAGAGAGAGAGGGAGACACACAGAATCGGAAACAGGCTCCAGGCTCTGAGCTGTCAGCACAGAGCCTGACACGGGGCTCGAACTCACAAACTGTGAGATCATGACCTGAGCCAAAGTCGGTTGGTTAACAAACCAAGCCCCCCAGGCGCCCCTCCAGTTTTTCAAGTTGTGACCTAAAGCTTAGCCTTAGCATTAACCAAAACCTAGTTTTAAAGTTTAAACAGTTTCTGTTTACTTTTCTTTTCAGTGTAAGAATTATAATGAAATTTAAAAAAAAAAAAAAACCAAAACGCTTCATCCCCCTGGCTTACCTTTCAAAGTAAATACAGATGGCAAAAATGTAGTCCAAGGCAAGCTGTCAGCTAAGAAGTCAGGATTCATCATTTATACTTTTTTCAGAAACCAAACTTTGAGAGGAGATGTTTGTGGCCTTCGTGGTTGAGATGGTTTCCCGGGTGTCTACTTATCCCCAGATCGTACTTATCCCGTTTTCTATGAATTATGTGCAGCTCTTCAGACACGTCACTCTTATCTCCATAAAGTGGTGAATAATGAAAACACTAGACCTGTAGGCCACAGTGTTGACATCAAAGATTGAAAAGCACTTTGGATTCTGTTTTGGATTTCCTACTTTGAACCAGATTCTGGATATAGAGGTTAAATTGCATGGTGCTGTTATAATCATCTCAGACACCTGCCAAGTAAAGCCTTATAATCTTTATATTGATCGCTACTTAATAAATTTTAATAAACGGACAAGTGATATAAGAAGCCTACAAGGAAATCTCTTGTGTTTAATAGAAGAATGTATTATGAAAATTGTTTCTGAGAACCGGAGACGGAATTCAGAATTCCATTATTCGATTCAGACGCAACTGAAGGCTTCAGAGATTGCCCCAGCCAAATAACAGGGTGGAATCAAATCCGTAACAAACCTAGCAAAGTATTTTAGGAGTTTCACTGTCCAGACCACCCAGGTCCCTGCTATTAGTGCCTGTGGCACGTTCTCATGGTGCCTTTTTCTTTATTTTCCCACGACCTGGAAGAAACGAATGGTCTAGTTTCTAGTTTTGAACAGCTGGAGAAATCCGTCATATTTTCCATCATCAGAGAGGTTTTACATGAAAACGTGGTGATTGCTTTGGGGTTTATGTACAGAATCAAGAACGTGGGGCAGATGTTGATTCCAGCACACGACAAACTAGGGCCGGTTAATGAGGTGGCGTCTAATGAGACAGTGCACAGGCACATGACCACGCTGGTCTGGATGGAGCAGGATTGAGAGGCTGAGTGCTTTGCAGGGTCCTACAGTTTGAAGCGCGGAAGTCCTACAGTTGGAAATTGAATCGCTCTTAGAGACTGAAGGTGGAATACATTGGATCCAATAATTAGCAAATCATGTTTCAAAAACTGGCATTATAATATTTCATTGCTCAGGTTATCTATGCACTCAGTATTCAGATGAGGGCAATATTTGTGTCTGACTGCAGCTGTTTAGGACTAATTCAATAGGACAGGACAGAAAGAATGCACGAGCAGATTTAGGGCAATGTTGGATAAAATGGACTGTTACTACTCAAAACAGTTTGAAAGAGAATACATGTTGAAAAGCGGAAATCATAGGATGTGCTATTTGTAAATTTTTTTTAACATTCATTTTTGAGAGACAGAAAGAGACAGAGCATGGTGCGGGAGGGGCAGAAAGAGAGGGAGACATAGAGTCAGAAGCAGGCTCCAGGCTCCTAGCTGTCAGCACAGAGCCCGACGCGGGGCTCGAACCTACTTGAGCCCAAGCCAGAAGCTTAACCAACTGAGCCACCCAGACACCCCGGATGTGCAATGTTTTTTGTCTCTCTATGTTGCTCAAATATTTTTCCAGATAACTTCTCCAAGAATAAAGATTATGTGTAGAGAAGAAGCTCCATACATAGCCTCTACAGAATTTTTGGAAGCTAAAATTTATAGCAGTTATTCTCCAAAAACAAAAAACAAAAAAAGACAGTGGAGGGGATCCCTTTGGGATTCATGTTATCAAGAAATACTCATGCATTTTTATAAATATGCTTTACTGGACAGGTAATCAGGAGCCCTAATCCTTACTTAGTTCTAGAGTGACCATCCTTGTGACCTCAGGCGTGCCACTGATCATTATATTAATGTCTTCCCTTGCCCTCTGACACACCCAAGGGTCCCCAGGGAACACACTTTGTGCCCCCTCTTGAACTCCTCCCTGCTGGGCCAGTGTCTAGGGCATCTCGTTCCTTCTAGCTGATGGAATTTAGTTCTGCATCACGTTTTAATACCTGGACCTCAAGTCCACCCGTTGGCTCCCGGTGTGTTGGTTAGTGACAGCTTAACACCAGATGAAGAGCTCCACCGTGAGATACTGATTTCTCTCCCAGATATTACCCTCTCCTGGGCTCCACGTGGCAAACATAGAAGGTCAGGTCTTTGCAGCAGGTCTGGCTGGTCGTCATCAACCTCGTGGGTCATTTCACATGTGAGGAGAACATTGAAGGAATTTGATCCCCTCCACCCTGCTGACAGCTCACGGTTGCAACTCACGCGGGCCTGGGCCCATGGGACCCCGAGACGGGGATCCCGTGCAAAAGTAGAGGAAGGACCTGGATGGAAGAGCTGTTCGCAGACACCCGCGAATTCTTCCGGCGGGCAGCCCGCCTTCCATGTGGCCAAGCACACCCTCGTGCGACCGCGGCACGGGCCATCTCAGAGCCCCTTGTGGCATAGACTGCTAAATCAAGTTATTCCTACCCCCAGCAGAGATACACAGCCGAATCTCCTACTGGAGCCTCCGAAATAAATCAGAAGGAATGGAAATGGATGTGTCTGACTGCAGCTGCCCAGGAATGATGTGATAGGACAAGACCGAAGAAATGTACGAGCAGATTTAGGGTTTTGTAGACGTAACTCTTACAACATAAGGAACAATTCAGTTTTCTCCATTGGCGCTCAGGCAACGATGATCATTGTGAAGCATTTTTACTTCTTCATAAAGTGAAGCACCTTTGAAGGGTGATGAAGTGGCTGAAAGAAAGGGAAGGTGCCTGGGACTCAGCACTCTGGTGCTCCTTCTAGATGATTCTGTGCAGCCCAAGTCCCACAGTGGCTGCTGGTAATGAGGGCACTCCTGTCTCTCCTCCGCATGGGCAAGAGGGGCCATCGGGGAGAAACCAAGCCCAGGGTTTCAAAGCCGTTGGGCATGAAAGTCGAGTAATCTAAATCCTTGTCCTCTGGCCACGGAGGAACTCAGACAACAGCCCATCCCTTGGCCTTCAGAGAGAAGGAGGCAGTTGGGATCTCAGCATCACTAATTACTACCTCTCTGCCAATGGCCTCCCTCTTCTCCGTGTTCTCATCTCCAGCTGGGTCCTTCTGTTGAGCTCTGGACCCTGCATGGCAGTTGCTCTGTACATTTCCTGTTTCTCATCCACCACGCGATTGGCCTATACCGAAGAAAGCCGGGGCAAAACACGAAAGTACGGAAGAGAAAAGTAGGAGCTCAACCAGGGCGTGCGGAGTCCTGTGAAGCACTGGGGATCTGCTGGGTGTCCTGGTGGAGGCGTCCGGGACCTGGCTCACTCCGTCCACGACGGAAGACCCTGATGCCATGTTTCAGACTGGCTGCCGAGAGGAACGTGGACGGGAACGGGAACACAGAGTGTCTGCGGCATGCCGGCCAGGGAAGCACTTTGCTGCTTATGAAGGTGTATCGCTAGCAAACTATCTCTGTCTCCTGGGCTGGACACACAACTCGAAATGCCAGGTTATAAAAAATCATCAGTCTTTCTAGTACGTTAGACTTTCTCCAGGCGGGTAATCCCCGCTATGTCAGTGGGTCCGGTTATAATTTTAGCGTGCGGTGTTTGCCGTGCTCCATACACACAGGCTTTTTTGGCTCAGGAGAACTTGAATCTTTCTTCTCTCAGCTCAGGACTGTTCTAAAAAGCATCGACTACGATGTGACAGCACTCAAAGGGGTCTTTGTAATTGTCCATTCTGCCCTCCACCTTGCTTACTACCAAGCGGAAATCAAATGCACAGATAAGGAAAGGCTTTGCCCCCAGCCACTGGGACCCGTGACGTGCACCGACTGCCTGAGAATTAGTTCAACAGCCCCTTTCTGAGCCAGAAATATCTGGAGAGAGTGCAGCTTTCACGGCAGCTGTGTCATTCACTGGTGTGGTGGGTCAAAGCCCGAGATAATCAGGGGTTCTTTCTTTTCCTCTGCACCTGCGAAAGCACATTGCTAATTCCCTTACAGATGCCAACAGGCATTCAGGCTAATAGAGTGCCATTCGGATTAACCAGAGCATGTCCTGAGTGCCACAGCGGACTGTTTCACTGCGGGGCTGTTTCTAAAGGGGGAAGAGGCTGAAATCAGAGGCTGGCTTGATTTACATTTCTATTAAGCGTTGATGGAAGAATTGTCATTTTTGTTTGCATTCCACATATAGCAGAAATTACTTTAGGCACACATACTGAAGCATTAATTAATGCAGGCAGGGGGTGGGGGGCAGGGATTAGCGTGTCACCGACTGTCCTGAAACATTACATGCGAATAAGAATATTTAAACTAAACTAATTTCCGCGGGTTCTGTTTTAACATTTTCCTGACATAAAATCTTAACCAAGAAAACCATTTTTAGACTTGATATTGAAGAAGTCTGTTATTAGGAAATAAATACAGGGAATCGGTCTCGTGTTGTAAAAACTGCCGTAGTAGCAGGTACATTGCTTGACAGTTTTTGAAGCATATTGGCCCCCAGCAGTAAGTAGAATTTGTCAAGGGAAGAACATTTATGATAAACCTCAGCTGTGATGGTGTCATCTTCCAGCCTTTCTAAAATGATGAGTGGGGCCTCTTTGCAGATCTGTTTTGCTTATAAGTGTATCTAAATGATGTGTAACTTTTTCTTTTTCCCCTAGTGGTGAACTGCTCAGATCCAGGCTTTGTGGAAAACGCCATTCGTCATGGGCAACAGAATTTCCCTGAGAGTTTTGAATACGGAATGAGTATCATGTATCATTGCAAGAAAGGATTCTACTTGTTGGGATCTTCTGCCTTAACCTGTACGGCAAATGGCTTATGGGATCGGTCTTTACCCAAGTGTTTGAGTAAGTGAGGGGTATCTTGGATTCTTGTGCCACAGAGCCCTGTAAGACCATGAGCAGAACAAAAGAGAAAAGAAAAAAAAATTAAGTCTTTACAGAATGTGTAAGTTATTATGATATCTTTATTGATTGGCCAGACAAGTTCAAGGGTCACAAAAGGAGAGGGGACACAAGCAAATTCTGACACCAGCTTCAGAAGGAAGCAGAGCCAGTGTTTGGGGCAGCGGTTGGACTCATTCTGAGTCTGTGTTTGCTTATTACAATAAGGACGATAGATTCTTGACCGTATCCTCCTCCTGACCCATATGGTTAAGAGGAAAGCATATTGCCCTAAAGAACGGAGGCAGTATTTCTAGGCAGACACAATTATAGGTCATCATTATGTGGCCCCTCTCACGACATTATCAGTATTTTTCGACCATGTAGATGAACAAGAATACATTTTCCCCAAATAGCTTTCAGTCTTACCTTCTTTTAACTTGATAGACCATATTGTCCATTAGCTTAAAGACATCCTCGTTTTCAGTCTGACGGTTTAGGAAAAGGGGTCTTTTTGGCCTTTTAAAAATCATTCGGAAACAAAACAGTCCTTAAAATCAAAATGTCATCTTCTTCGTATTCATTTTATGTGCATAGAGGATGTGGGAAATGACAATTACATCTTAAATTGAATTTACTGAAAAAAAAGTGATAATCTGTCTTACCTCTTGCATTATAGCGTTTTTAGTACATTTTTAGAATAAATTAGTCCTGGAGATTGTTTTTCCTGTAATTCAGTGTCCCTCACAACCCTCCCAATCTACATGGAAACTTGTCTCGAATTCCAATTGTAATGAGAGAATTAGTTTCTATGGAGAAAGCGTGACTTCTTTCAAAATCAAATGCACAGCTTCATACGCTCAAAAATGCATCTATAAATTGATTACAATCTTCATCATATTTTGGCTGCTTTCTGGTTTTCTAGGCCTTCACACACGGGAATTTTTCAGAGAAATTAGTTTTTCTGTCTCTGCCTCCCCAAACATTTCTTTTGCATCTTCCCGGTTCATGTGAGACTTCCATTAGTTTTTGTAATGATGCCAGTGTGCTCCAGATCTCCAGGAACTAGGTTGTAAGTGACTCTCATCCTCCTGGGTGGCTGGTTCCCACCACTTGCTGTCATTAACAGTCGGAATTACCATGAGCCTGGGGATACAGGTTCTCCGAGGGGCCATTTGCTTGTACTTGGGCTGCAGCTGCTAAGCTTCATCTCTCTTGTTACTGCTATTGTTTCGCTGCTTTTTTTTTCTCTTTTAATTTCACCTGGAACTGGTCATTTGCCAACCGTTTACTAATTCAGCCCTAATTAGCTTCCTTTTAGGACTCCATCTAGATAGAATCTTGTTCACCAATGAATGGATGTCAGCGTAAGACCATATCGATATAAGGGCGAATGTGACTCAGGGGATGCCTAATGTGTTTCCGCCTTTTAAATCTACCTCTCTGGTTGATATCACTTTTGGGTTGCCAGTGATCAAATGCAGTGACGCTCGGGTGTTAAATCAGTGGGCTTTGAATAACTTGTCTGTAGCCTGAGTCCTGCCAGAGTTGCGTGCCGCACAAAATTTGTCCACTGTTAATCCGAAGCTGGGACTTTACAGAAAAGGAGAGCTAAATCTTCACTAGCCTACATTAATCTGGATTCTGGAATTTTCCTTTTTAAGGATAATTTATGAGTGGATTATAGACCTGACTTGGCATCATTTTAAAGAAATGAACGGGAAGGCTGAAATTATTGTATAGAATATACTGAGGGAAAGTTAATTGCTAATTTATTATTACTACTAATTCAACATGTTAGACCACCACCTATTCCAAGGAAAATTGTTAAAAGGGTCTTCCTGGATCCACAGACTGGAAGAGTAAGCAGATACAACAGAGTTTTCTCCCCAGAAGCCAGTATAAGGTTGTCATAGTAATAGTCACATACTTGTAGAGTTACATGGAAATAGTTTTCAGGAATCTAGGTAACTTGTAACATTTTGTATAATATAATACTGATTTTATTTTTTAATAAAGTTAAAGGCAGGTGGAGAAAAAATGTAGGTAGAGTGACTTTCTCTTTGAAAGCCTACATGGAAATTTTTATCTTAAGCAAAACTACCTTAAGATAAAACAAAGCTAAAACAAGATTCACTGACAGACCCTTTCCTTGTATTCAGTAATATATGGATATTTAGGTGGGGGACTGTCATCTGGGACATGGTATTTTCCATTTATGGGGCACTGCAGGCATTTGCCAGTATATTTAGGCTCTTTTCATTTTATAGGTGATGTTTGTATGGGTGTCTGTATGGGAGACTTACCAACGTAAGCACTTCAACGGGACTGATGTAATCATTTATTTTAATTTTTTTTCCTAAGCTATATCTTGTGGACACCCAGGGGTTCCTGCCAATGCTATCCTAACTGGAGAACTGTTTACATATGGTGCCGTAGTTCACTACGCATGCAAAGGGAGCCGGAATCTTGTAGGCAACAGCACTAGAGTGTGTCAAGAGGATAGTCACTGGAGTGGGGCACTACCCCACTGTACAGGTGAGGAATTGCTTACGATGTGGTGTCATGGTACAGACACGCCAGTGTGCCATCTGGTCATCTCCAATCTTCATCGATGTGAAGTCACTTCCCATTTCCTCCTGTGGGAGTCCCGGGAGTTCTTTTTCACCTTGGCCAAGAGGCCGGCCTACCTGGACTCAGTTTGTCCCTGGTCACTCTTGATTCGTTCTCCGTACCTCCTTTCAGTTCTTCCACATCTTTCCTGTCTCGGAAATTGATAATTCCATCAACCCCCTTTGAAAACGTCATCTTAATTCTTTCATGAATAATTCTTAAGTAAATAAATAAAAGTCAGTGAATCAGCAGCTCTGGACATAATTGAGAAGAACCAAACCTCTCATTTGATTGGTTTTTACACAATACAACTTAGTCCCATTTCCCTTTCATTTTCTGTACTGATGCATCCAGTGGACAATCCCTGCGTTCATCATTCCCAGGATTTTACTTCTTCCAGAGAATATAAACTGTTGTCATACTGCATTTTAATAAGCTAGCTTGTTTACTCACACAGGAACAATTTCTTCATGTTCTCCACTTTTGTGCTACAATCGAGAAAGTCTTTCTTAGAAGATCTCCAGAATGCAGTATGACTGTAATGCACTTGAGTGACTTTGCACTCTCCTTAAACTTAGCAGCTGTTTACTGCTAAACAAGTCTAACAGAATTCTGTATTACCATTTGTGTCTGCATTCAATAGGAAATGATCCTGGATTTTGTGGGGATCCGGGGACCCCAGCACATGGATCCCGGCTTGGAGATGAACTCAAAGCCAAGAGCCTTCTCCGTTTCTCCTGTGAGATGGGTTATCAGCTGAGGGGCTCTCCTGAGCGGACGTGTTTGCTCAATGGCTCATGGTCAGGACTGCAGCCCGTCTGTGAAGGTGAGTACGGTCCAGCCTGAAAGTCAACCTGTGCACTTGGAACCATGTAATTCATTCTAAAACGGCCAGTGATTTCCACAGACATCCTAGAGATGGAACCTTTGTGTCACTACACTACTTTCCTCCAACTTGTGTAAGGGGATCATCCAAACTCATGGCTGGGTGTATGGAGATGTTCTGAGTGCTCAACAGGTCATCTAACCCAGATCCTTGCCTTTTGAATGTTTATAACCTAGAAGAGGTTTCTGATCTTCTGATAATAATCTCTGTGGGATTTGGTGGCATTGTGTGGTTGCTGGTAATGAGCAGCTCGGGAAAAGGAACAGTGAGTAGAAGGGTGTAAATCCCTGACCGTAACTTCTGCGGGCCGAGATAGTCTTCACGTCACATCTTATTTCCCATCTCTTGGTGGCCCCTGTCCAAAGCAGGTATTCTGAAAGAACCTGGCTGATTTTGTGCATCATATTTTGGAGAGAGTTTTCTCTGCGTCAGTATTTGAGAGGCGTTGCCTCGGTAATTCCAGTAGAAACACCATGCATACCTCCCCATGCCAAGTATTGGCGATTCCTGCCTTCAACCAAGGTGGGATGCGGTATCACAAGTTTGTTTAGAGCCCAGAAAGTAACTGACTTAGAATTCAGACAGATAAGACTTTAAACGTTACAAATGTAGGGGCTTTTTTCATACAAACTTCTCAGCTACTTAATGTTTGAGTCTAAAATGAGTACACAAATTAAATATCCATCTTACATGAATGAAACACTTGCTATATAATTTGACCGACTTGAATAAACTGAAACAATATCAGTACAAGAAATATAAACCAAGTTTTCTTCATCTTTGTTTTCTCTGTGCCGTCTTCACTGGTATCTGCTCATGTCTCATTTAATATATAGAATAATATATTTGTTATATGTATTATATAGAATAATAGAAAATAATATATATGTATTGATATAATCAGACTATTACTTATAATCTCATAAAATCATATAGGAAATGCAATGCTATATATGTACGTGTATATGTGAATATATATACCTTATATATGTGTATGCATATGTATATGTGTGCATATAATCTCATCAGAGTAATAGATTATCCTAGAGATATCTATATCTAGGTAAAGAGATGTGTGTATATAATAACCCAAGGTATTTTTTTTATTGCAAATCACCTTCTCACAATCAAGTTAGCATAATATTAAGTTAGCATAAATATCGAGTCACTGTAAATATTAAGATTAGGCCCTAAAGAAGTTGACTTAACTCAAATATGATTGAATAGTAATGGTGGGATGCCACCTGCCACTGTGAGCCACAGGATGACACTTTCCTGTATTGACTAAAGTATGTGACTCTAAATTAGTAGACACAGTGTTACTCAGACACAATGTTCTCAGTTTCCCCATCTCTTGGAGAATTTGAATATTACAATTTGCATGACAGCACATCTTTCTCACCCAAACCAGAGTATTTTCTACTCTATAATATGGTACCTCAAAGTTGTACATGACTTCCGTAACCTACATTTATGCTTCGTCTAAACCTTTTCCCTCTATACTACGCCTGGGAATTGTCTGTCCAGAATATATATGAAGATTATTAAAATTAAACAAGAGATCCACTTTATTCCATGACATGTTGAATGCCAGTAGGCTAGCCTTCTTTCTGGGGACAACTATAAAACAACAAAATATGTGAGACATTGATCTTATTAAACAACAGACAGTGCATGACTGTGTTCCATAGGAGAAAAGGAATCCGTGAGGTGAGCCCATAATCTCCTGGTATATTTTTCTTACTGCACAGTCGGAAAGTGGAACTCACGTGGTATGGTGGCTTGGTGAGGTGATGCAACAGAAATTGTTCTAGGCTACTGAAACAGAACTTACAG
This sequence comes from Neofelis nebulosa, assembly GCF_028018385.1. Taxonomy (NCBI): domain Eukaryota; kingdom Metazoa; phylum Chordata; class Mammalia; order Carnivora; family Felidae; genus Neofelis; species Neofelis nebulosa. Next base: position 3,443,478 of record NC_080784.1, on the reverse strand, counting down.
AACAGGGAATCTGAGAAAGGCTGGCTGAAAATGGGAGAGCCCCATAAGTCTGGTGGACGTTCACTGGGTGACTTGGGTCACGGTCAGGCAGATAAGAACAGGTGAGACCCATTGATACAACAACCTTCTGCTGCAGAGTTGAGAGTGGACCCATGATACTAGAAGTCATACCCTACTGAGAAACACTGGACATCTGGCCAGTCAGAGCTCTTACTGTGCACTTGGGACATTTCACAGATGCCCAGAAAGCCCCATGCATTATGAATATGTACCATTCCCTAAAACAAGTGTAACGTGCTAGAACTAAGAGCAAAAACGTGGTAGGACTAAGACTGAATAGATCTCCTCTAAAAAAGAATGAAACTGATGGCAACACCCAAAGGATGTACAGTTAGTTTAAAAGCCCACCAGAACAAACTCCAGCACATTTGGAAGGAAGGACATAATCCATGCATCATTTTGTGCACAATGTCCAGCATAAATAAAAAATAACTACATATGCATAACTCAGAATGACATGACCCCTAATCAAACAAGCAAAGAAAAAACAAATAGAAATAGAATCTGATCCTGAGATGACCCAAATGTTGCAAATAATGCATAAGGACTTAAAGCATCAATTTAAAATATCTTCATGCACTTGGGGCACCTGGGTGGCTCAGTCGGTTAAGGGTCCAACACTTGATTTGGGCTCAGGTCATGATCTCACGGTTTGTGAGTTCAAGCCCCACATCTGGCTCTGTGCTGACAGTACAGATCCTGCTTGAGATTCTCTCTCTCTTTCTTTCTCTGCCCTCCCCTGCACGCTCACACGCACACCTGTACCCCCCTTTTTCTTTCAAAAATAAATAAACGTTAAGAAACTATATCTGCAGGGACTTAAAGTATGTTAGCATCATAAACAGAGAGGGAATCTTCATAAGAAATGAAAATAATAAAAAAACAATCTGATGGAAACTCTGGGATTGTCTGGATTGAAAACTATAGTATCTGATATAAAAACTTTGCTACATAAGCTTTGCAGAATAAAAATGGCAAAAGGGTCAGTTACCATGAAGACAGTTCACTGAAAAGGATCCAGTCTGAAAACAAAGGAAAAAGAGAAAACAACAACAACAGCCTAATAATTTCCTATGGGATAATATCAAGCAGTTTAACATACTTGTAATTGAAGTTCTAGAAGGACAGAGAAAGAGTGGGGCAGAAAAATGGTTGATAAATTATGGGATAAAAGTTAACCAAATATGTTGGGAAAATACAGCTCCCAAAAGCAGAACAAACCTGACTTAGATGCCTTCATATTCTCTTAAAAATGGTCACTCACAGGGCACCTGAGTGGCTCACTCAGTTAAGTGTCTGACTTCACCTCAGGTCACGGTCTCAAAGTTCATGAGTTTGAGCCCCGTGTGGGTCTGTGTGCTGACGGCTCGGAGCCTGGAACCCGCTTCAGATTCTGTGTCTCCCTCTCTCTCTGCCCCTCCCCTGCTTGTGTCCTCTCTCTCTCTCTCTCTCTCTCTCTCTCTCTCTCTCTCTCTCTCTCTCTCTCAGAAATAAATAAACAGGGGCGCCTGGGTGGCGCAGTCGGTTAAGCAGCCGACTTCAGCCAGGTCACGATCTCGCGGTCCGTGAGTTCGAGCCCCGCGTCAGGCTCTGTGCTGACAGCTCGGAGTCTGGAGCCCGTTTCTGATTCTGTGTCTTCCTCTCTCTCTGCCCCTCCCCCGTTCATGCTCTGTCTCTCTCTGTCCCAAAAATAAATAAAAAACGTTGAAAAAAAAAATTAAAAAAAAAAAAAGAAACATTACAAAAAAAAAAAAAGGAATGCTCATTCACTTGGGACTGTATATTCTATATCAGGTTTACCATAAGCACTTTAGTTTTGCACATTTAAAAGGTGAAAAAATTTAAAACAGTTAAGAGTGAGTGATATTTTTCCATAGGAATCTCACTTTGGTGCTGTGATATAACACCATGGGTTCTATTTGAGCAAATCATAAATGAATCCATTTATTTGATTAGGAGAGCTTAATTGGATTTTACTTCAAAATGTACCTAACTCAGACCATGCAAAGTATTTTTAGAATAGCGTTTGGTTTATCTAAAGTTAGAAAGTCAAGTGTTTCTTATAAAATCCTTAGAAACTTGGCTATTAAAATCTGTGTACAGAAGAGAAGCTGAAATGTTTCAATATGGCAAAAGTGCCCAAATATGCTATGCCCTACAAAACTGACTACCTCAGAACTGCGGTGTTCAGAAATCATGGGAAGTTGAGTAAGAGTATAATTCACACTCACAGTAATAACAAATGATGGCTAGGAATGTATGGTTAATCCTACACCCCCACAAACACACATGTTTAAATCTTTTTGGGCAATCTGTGGCTATTTTTTCTCACTTGTTATCATAGAGCCAAACCTTTGGGGAACATATTATTCTCTACAGAAAAGGGCGTTACCAGTGACTTTGGCATTTCCGCCAGTGTTGGCTATGACTGTATTCAATCCGGTGAGACCATCTACCACCTGATGAACTACCTTCCCTGAATCTATTAAAGGCATTAGAGCCTGATGGGGCATTTCAATAAATGGTAAAAAAAAAAAAAAAAAAAAAAAAAAGAAGAGTTTATGAAACACAAAATAAAAATATTTTAAAAACTCTTAAGTGTCAAAGAACTTACATTTGTAATGTATTTCCATCATTTCAGATCATGTTTTCTTTGCTAGCCATCCAGGCTTGTAATCATAGACTCATTGACTAAACTTTTCAAATGGATGTATCGTAAGAAGTTGCTTAGATATAACGGCCTCATTGCTTTTAGTTGCCTTAGGCAACTCTGAATCTTCTTTCCCAGGAGCTGATGATAAAGCCTACCTTTCTTCCAGGTAATAGACAAGCTAGCACAATGTTTATAATGAAGGTAACAACAGCATGAGCCACCCCGTCTACCTTTACTGCTACTAAGATGTCAGATTGCCTTCTAGGCATTTTGCATGCATTCTGTTTAATCTTATGAAAAGTGAGAGTAACTACCCTTAGTATACCCATTCTGCAGTGAGGACACTGCATGTCAATAACTTGATTTGATGGCTCATGTGTACTTAAGTTGTATGAGCAAAGATTCAAATCCACACTATTTAACTCGATTTAGCAGCCATGTCCCTAATGCAGAGTGCTGCCTGAACAGTCCCAGCATCTGTAGATAATACACGGTTTCTGGAGTGAGTTTAAGGCTCTTTTATTACAAATCAAGTAAAAGAAAGTGATCTTTTACCAAAAGGAGTCCCATTAACCACATGTAACTGAAAAGAAAAGATGTATTTAAATTTTTTTAACTTATTACTTATAGAATATATTGTTTCCCTTCTGTGACTATAATTGTCATCTCTTGTTTTTCCTCAGTGGAGGTCCTCCTATGTCATGGAGGCATTAATGCAAACACAGACATTTTAAGGCTAACTTCCAATCTTCATTTTTCTTTTTCATTTTCATGGGCATAACCATCAGTGAAACTGTCCTTGTCAGGGAAAAAAAAAAAGTTAACTGTGAATTTGATTTTGCAGGAGACAGTTATCTGAGGGACTTTCTAAAATTTTATTTTATTTTATTTTATTTTATTTTATTTTATTTTATTTTATTTATTATTTTATTGTAGAGACAGAGCATGAAGGGGGAGAGGGGCAGACAGAGAGAGAATCCCAAGTAGGCTCTGTGTTGTCAGCCCAGAGCCTGACATGGGGCTCGAACTCACAGACTGCAAGATCATAACCTGAGCTGACATCGTGAGTCAGACTCTTAAGTGACTAAACGCCCGGGAACCCCTGTTTCAGGGACTTTCTAAACATTAGGATGTCATTATCATGATGGGTATTCTTACCCTGACAACATATCTGTCTGTAAATTAAGCTCAAATATGTTCACCTGTGTCTTGCATCCCATTTTAGCATTATCTTCCTCAGGTGACATTTGAAAATTGCTACACATTTTAATCATAGTTATGGTTAGAATAAAATGTAAGAACATGGCTGTCTGGTTGGTTTGCTAAATTACGAATTGGATCAATACAAGTCTCTTCTCTGTCGGGCTTTTCATTGGTACATCAAACAACAAATGTCACATATTCAATGATGGATCAACATGTGTTGAATGAATGAGTAATTGTCTCGAAGAGTCCAGCCTCTGGGCTTTTGGCAACATGACATTTTGATTGATAGTATAGCCATCACAAGACTTTTGGGCTTCAGATGTTCAATGTTAAATATCATCTGCTTCACTATTGGCAAATAGATCTCATTTCAAATGACAGCCAGAAAAATGCTGAAAGATCCGTGCTAGGAAAGACTGTAAGTTCACACCAGATCCATTAGGGAAGAGGGTTGTGGTGGACTCATGTCTGTCATGGGCACAGACGGAGAAGCACCAGCATGCATGCTTTGTAGTTGTCAGACACGATCAAGTCCAACCTCAGGGTCAGCATGTTTTTCAGCACAATATGATCGGCGATTCCCTTCACGTCCATTACAGTGTCTCTTCTATACTCTGTAAGTTTTGTAGTCAGTTTGTTTTCTTCTGTATTTTTTTTTTTTTTTTTTTTTTTTTTTTTAGTATATACGTGTATCTTTGAGAGAGAGTGTAAGCAGAGGAAAGGTAGAGAGAGGAAGAGAGAATCCCGAGCAGGCTCTGTACTGTCAGCACAGAGTCAAGTGTGTGGCTCAGTCTCATGGACCGTGAGATCATGACCTGAGCTGAAATCAAACATCCCATGCTTAACCGACTGAGCCACCCAGGTGCCCCTGTTTTCATCCACATTTTTAGAAAGAGTCTATCTTTGTTCTGAATGCTAGATTTGAAAGTGGCACAACTAAATAGGAAGGAGCATTTGTAAACATTCCAGCCATTCTCAGAAATGGTCTCAGGATACATTCTGCTGTGAGCATCCAACGAAAGGTCATATTCTTTCTATGTCTACCTGCTGTGCATTATGTGGGAGTGCTAAGGAGAAAAAAACACAATCTTTGTGATAAATAAACGCGAGTACAAAAGTCAAGAAAATCCTATTATTGGTTAAAACCATCACATGATACACACCCAGAAGCCACTGAGCTTTCTGGGATAAGAAAGTGTGAGGGGGGTACACCGGGCCTAGAACTGTTGCCCAGCCTTTCATTATTGCCATCGTTAGGGGGCATCTTAATGCCTGCACAGGCATTGGGATCATCTAGAGAGAAACAGAGTGCAGCCTGTCCAAGGCCACTTAAAACAGCCGCCGTTGGATGGGGTAACAATGAGGAGACCATTTTACAAGACAGTTTAAGTACTCACTCATACTCATCAGGCATCACTTATTTTCCAAAATGAATTCTACAAATGTGAAATATGACCCGATTTGACCAGATTTCTAAAAAATCAGTTATTACGTGAAGGGAGTGACTTCCGAATTGCTGATATCAGATAGATCCTTTAAAAAAAATCCTTTAAAAAAAATTTTTTTTTTATTATAAACATGTGAAATCCCAAAGAAGCAAGTCTTGGAATTTTTAGTGCTTTAATTCATCTTTTAATTTGTTTTGAAGTACTTTAGGAAGAGTACTATGAAAAGACAGTTTTCACATTTGTAACTCATCAATAAAATAACAGTACAAATCATAATGTAAGATATATATTCAACATCTTCATAGCAATAGGTCCTATTTTCTTAAAAAGAAACATGTCCTCTACGACACTGACAACCTCTGGTCTCTTGTATTGATCATTTTGGTAGGAGCTCACTGTGTTTATGTGTTACTGTCGCTCACAGCCGTGTCCTGTGGGAATCCTGGCACGCCCACCAACGGCATGATTGTCAGCAGTGATGGCGTCCTGTTCTCCAGCTCGGTCATCTATGCCTGTTGGGAAGGCTACAAGACCTCGGGGTTAATGATTCGGCACTGCACGGCCAACGGGACCTGGACCGGCACAGCCCCTGACTGTACAAGTTAGTAACAGCTGTCATGTGGGCCCAAGGACGTCACCGACTTGACCGAGAAAAATTTGTTTATTTGTTAAATACTTTATTGATTTTTTTAACATATGGCAAAAACAAGGTCTACATATATATGATGGCTCTATTTATTAGGCAGTTTTAGATCTTTCTTCACCTTCTTATTTATATGGTTGAAAATATTTTCTTCTTTTTAACGTTTACTTATTTTTGAGGGGAGGAGAGAGATTACATGCGTGTAAGCAGGGGGAGGGCAGAGAGGGTGACAGAGAATCTAAAGCAGGCTCTGTGCTGTCAGCAGTGAGACTGAAGTGGGGCTTGAACTCACAAACCGTGAGATCATGACCTGAGCCAAAGTCAGACATGTAACCAACTGAGCCACACAGGTGCCCCCAAAGCTATTTTCATTGGCCAGTGGGTTGGACGTTGGAAAATTGGGGCCAACAAAAGTCAAGGTTTGTCCTCTCTGTAGAACACCTCGTTTGCAGAGAAGAAAAGCGTTTATTCTCTGATCACAGCCTTTGTCTCTGTCCTTAACTTTGTGATGAGAGTACACACGGTACATAATTAAGGACTGGACAGAGATGGCAGCCGGCATCCCCACAGCCAACCAGGATCAAATAGAAACAAGCGATTCCAAACACAGTGTCCCGACAACCAGTCAGCAAACAGCACACAGAGGACAATACTGCTGTAACAATTTACTACTGAATCAATTTTGTTTGTTTTCATTAAGTTTAATTTTTTATTTATTTTGAGAAAAAGAGAGTGAGCATGGGAGGGGCAGAGAGGGGAGAGAGAGAGAGAGAGAGAGAGAGAGAGAGAGAGAGAGAGAGAGAGAGAAAATCCCAAGCAGGTTCTGCGCTGTTGGCACAGAGCCCGAAGTGGGACTCAAACCCACGAACCATGAGATCATGACCTGAGCCGAGACCAAGAGTCAGACACTTAACTGACTGAGCCACCCAAGCGCCCCACTGCTTAATCATTTTGAATATCAGCATAAGGGGAGTAACATGAACAGAAACCATAATGAATTCATTTAATGTTTGTTTTTGTTTTTGTTTTTACCTTTCTAATGCTTTTTGTCTTCTGCTCATTAGTTATAAGCTGTGGGGACCCAGGTACACTGGCCAATGGCATCCAGTTTGGGACGGATTTCACCTTCAATAAGACTGTAAGCTATCAGTGTGACCCTGGCTATCTCCTGGAACCTGTCACATCATCCACCATCCGTTGTACCAAAGACAGTACATGGAATAACAGCAAACCCACCTGCAAAGGTCTGTGTCATTACCTTTCTGGTCTTGCTGACACAGAAGCGTTTGTTGAATTCCATTTCACTGCATTTGCAAGCATTTATGATGTCCTCTATGTGCTAGGAATTCTCGTGAACTCATTTGCAAATAAAATCACTGCCATTTTCTTAATACATTAATCTCAGCTTTACAGATGGGAAAACAGACTAGCAGAGTTAGTAAATGGCTCAGTGTACAAACCAAGATTGGGAGACATCAGCTCCCAAATGATGGGGTACAACCTTTAAGTCTTAAGTATTTTGAATCCCAGTGATGTCCTCTCTCTCGGTAAACATTGTTAACCCCAGATTTATTAAGGCTTAAGACAGGTATGATGGGGAAGAATAATTATAGGACTTTAAACTCCACTTAGAGAAGCCAATCATCAAATAATGGCGGACCATGTTGGTAAACATGATGTTCTGTGGGATTCGGACACTGAGTCTGAAGATGCCCTACAAATATAGAGGTGGTAGAAAAGGTTTATGACTTGGGGGTTGGACTTTGCAGGGAGAGAAGGTCAGGGAGACTCCAGTGGATGTGACTTGAACGATGTAGCTGAGGGCTGGGCTTTGACAGTGAGAAAACAGTGGTGCTGGAGACAGTTGTCCAAAGACAGGGATCTGCACGGTTAGGGCTCCTCTGCCAGCACTGGAGAGAGCACGTGCCAGCTTCCTTATCAGCCGGGCCAGAGTGGGGCAGAAGGGGCACAGGGAGACAAGTGGGGTTTGAGCATGGCTGGCCCCAAACAAAAATGCAGTGCCTGGTTCTTTGTTGGACTAGGAACCCGGACAGTTCTGGGGGAGTTGTGAGTTGGACCCTGGCAACTGATAGTGAGGAAGCGTTCATCTTCAGTGGGCTCTGAGAGGCAGATGGGTCTTGGGGCTTGCGTGGACAGAGCTCAGTGTGAGGCCTCCGTGAGAGCTGGGTGCTCAACCACCTGGCTCCCTCTCCCTTCCGACGTGGGCCTGTTGGTGGGCCACGTTTTCCCTCCTACCGGTGCGTAAGGATCGCAGAGGCTCCTGTCTTCCGCCAGCCATCATTAATGCTGTGTCTGTTGCAGGCGCTGGATAAACGTTTACTGAAAGTCACAGACTAGTGTCAGGAGCCATCTAGTCACGTGACGTGCTCATGACAGCGACCAATAATTGCACTGGTCTCTGTGATGTCACATGCTTTTGTAGACTTTTGCTCCTCTTTTGAACAGCCAGTGCAGTTGGAAGGAACTCCGTGGGCAACCAGGCCCTTCCAGAAGAGACCACTCTCTCCCTCTGAACCCATCTGGGGCTAGTCACCTCCTCACGTGATTCTGTGAAACCACGTCGCTCATTACTGTTCCCTCCTAGGGGACTTCTCACTTGATATCCCCTGTCTAGAGCACGTGTTCCCCCTACCCCCTCACATGTGGACTCTCAAGAAATATTGGTTGAAAAAACTGAATAGATGAGAGATAACAGAGAGGCTCATTTCCAACTGCTGACTGTGCATGTGTGACTGTGTCTTCCGACGTGAGAATGCCTGAGTGTGAGCACGCAGAAGAAAATGCAGGTGAGAGTATACACCTGGGTCCCTTCTCTTGCTGCCTTCTGTCATTGGCAAGCCTCCTCCAGTGTGAAAAATCCAGAAAGCTCTTGGATTTTCCAAGAAGATTTGTCGATCACAGTCCCCAGCCCCCTGCACTTCAGGGTAATGGCTAGACTCTAAGGGGGCTGCCTGGGGCCATGCCAACCACTCATCATCTGTGAGAACTGCGTCCCTGCTCGGGGGCCCCACCGTCAGCTCAGGGCTGAATATAATACACTGGGCGGTGGTGTTCCACAGAATCTTCTTAACCGTGCAAGTGCTTGGTTTTTAATTATTCGGCAAATGGATCCACAGCCTATGTCTTTCACATATTATATCTTTATGTGTTAAAAAAACACAGAGCTTGCCAACTATATATATAAATCCAGAAGTCTGTACTCATGTCATATAAGCAAGCCCAGATTTGATTTGTTGTTGAGAACCATCATGAAAAGACATACATTGAATACGAGTATTTCTTCCCTTCTTGGCCTTGTACGTATTGAGAATGTCATGTTCAATCCTGCTTTCTTCCACCGTGTGATATGTTGTGACTTTGCTGTGCTCTTATGTACTTGATCTAAATTAATGGAGAAATATTGGAGAAAAGTTGTATTATCTCGATGCGCTGTCTTCCTCAATAGTCCGCGTATTAAAAGAAAACAACCCTAGGTAGACGTCCTTTGTGATCCGGGTAGAATTAAAACGTGCATCCTGTGAGTGTTAGGGTCGTGGCGGATGTTCCGGATGTTCAGTCTCGTCTGTTCTTTGAAACAGCTGTCACGTGTGGCCAGCCTCCTCAAGTACAGCACGGGAAGGTGGAGGGAGCAGATTTCCACTGGGGGTCCAGCATCAGTTACAGCTGCGTGGACGGCTTCCAGCCCTCTCACTCCGCCATCCTCTCCTGCGAAGGCCGCGGGGTGTGGAAAGGGGAGGTGCCCCAGTGCCTACGTAAGTCCCCCAGTAATGCTTGTCCCTGGGTCACGTTGCACTGGACCACGAGGAACACCCTCAGCTCCCGGTGTGAGGAGATCAGCGGCGTGTCCTCTGTAGCCATGCTACCCTATGCAAACGTTCACGCTTGAGACCTCCCCGCTCAAATGCGCATTCTGCCCCTCGGTCATTTCCCAGTTCAATAGTTGTCCCCAAAGATTTCGCAGACCCTAGTTACGCGACCCGAGTGGGCTGACCTGATGCGGCGGCTCCTATCGTTGGCTGACTGCCTTGCTGTCTCCAACAGCTGTGTTCTGCGGAGACCCCGGCACCCCCGCGGAGGGGCGGCTCAGTGGCAAAAGCTTCACCTATAAATCCGAAGTCTTCTTCCAGTGCAAACCTCCCTTCATACTGGTGGGGTCCTCGAGAAGAACCTGCCAGGCCGACGGCACGTGGAGCGGCACCCAGCCCACCTGCATCGGTAGGAACGTTGGCAAGACCACCCCGAGGGTGTTCGGGGGTGGGGACCCGCACGCTAAAATGGGACCGTTTGTGGCTTCACAGATCCTGTGCCCACAGATGGTTCGTTGGGCAAGCCCTCATCGGCTACTCCGATTAAATCCTACACATCAACTTTGGACTTGAATTTAGGCCTTGTTTCCCTGTCTGCACCTCAAGCGGCAGGAGCATTCTCTCAGGGAAAGACAGCTTTGTTGAAGACACTGTCATTGCCCTTCTCCAAAGCCACCATCACCGGGAAGACGGCCTGGCTGCTGTTTGGGCGTCGTCCCCTTGGTGCCAGTCTGTCTTCACTGGCCAGTCCCTACTGACCCACCCACACCAGCAGTGGTGGAAGGAGTCGGGCACGACGTTCTGGTGACCTTGGAATATGGCAACGACACTTACAAGTCAGAAGACGCTTTCCATGTGATTTAAGCCCTGCCTTTTTATGTTGGATTTCTGTCTCCTAGAAAGGATTCAGATACAAGCTGTATTTGTCAAAAGTCAAATTCTTAGTGGCAGAGAAACATCACCGTTTATTTCTGTTAAGAGCAATTTTCTTCATACCTCATGGCTGCAGATTCATGTTGATTGATGGGTTAATTTTTTCACCAGCTGTACTGAGCCAAGGAGTAGATGTTCTGCATCTTTGTAGTAAACAATTAATGATCTATAGTCATGGTTTCTAAGAAATTGACTGATTACTACTTAAACACAAAGAGCTTCAGGAATAATTTCCTTGAAGCACTGCCTTTTTTTTATTAATAGACATGTTTACTGCTATTTCATTTAAACCGTTGCTACACGGTTCCTATCTCTATACTAAGAAATGGTTTTCTTCCTTCCAATAGGTTAGTTTCTCTCGAAAACAATTTTTTTTGTAAGTTAGGTGATTTTTTTCATACGAGCATCTAGAGAGCAGCAAATAATAAAGCTACACGCTCCTCATTGCTCAAGTCCTACACTTTTGGGGAGAGAAATGTCACTTTTGGTCTACCATAGGCCTCAACTTTGAAGCACTAAATATATTTCCCATTTTGAAGTCTCGAGGAAAATTAACTCAAGAAATGTGCAATCATGTAATGGATGACTGAAAGAGATGACCACCAGTGAACTCCTTAAGAACCGAGGGATCATAATAATTATTGAAGACAGCATATTAGTGGACCAACCAGTATACTATGTCTGACCAGAAAATGGAAAAGAGTGTTCATTCTGATACAGAAAATAATACGCAGAGCAATTTAGAATCTGATAAAGAACTAAAGAGGAATACCTAAATAAGTCTGAAAAGAAGATGAAAATAGCAATTTACTTTGATTTTTAACTTTAATGCAAAACATCTTACCTATCTGCCAAAATATAATTTTCTCAATTTTTTATACTTTGTCTATTTTTAGAGAGAGAGAGAGAGAGGGAGAGGGAGGGAATGAGCAGGGGCGGGGTGGAGAGAGAAGGAGAGAGGATCCCAAGCAGACTCCGGGCTCAGCGCAGAGCCCTATGCGGGGCTCGATCTCGAGACCGTGAGATCATGACCTGACCCGAAATCCAGAGTCGGGCACTTAACCAACGGAGCCACCCAGACCCTCCCAGTTTTCTTAAATTTTTATGACCTTTGAGTAAAAATGTTAGAATCCCTAGGGTAACCGTATCTGGCGCTCTTTGTTTTGTTTTGTTTTGTTTTGTTTTTATGTGCACTTCAGATCCAGCTCATAACAGCTGCCCAGACCCCGGCACTCCACACTTTGGAATACAGAATAGCTCCAGAGGATATGAGGTATTCCATTTTTATTTCACCCTGTTTCTCTGTAAGTATAAAATGCAAGTGACACTCGAACATGTGCGCATGGCTTCACGTACCCTGATTCATCGTATATTTGCGGAGATACATTGATTCGGAGAGGATGCCCACGTGATATTTTAACTGTCAAAATTGGGATAGCTGGATGCATCTTAATTCACACAGTAGCAATTGTCATATTGATTTCTACTTGAAAGTTTGCATGACGTGATGTTTTTTGTTCGCTGAACTGTCGTGGCAGTTCTCCAGAGTGACTGGTCACTGAATAGCTACACGTAACAATACCCTGTTCAGTGACCCGATGCATCATGGGCAAATAATACTAGATTTTAGAGACAAAAACAGAAGAAAACGCATTCAGCCTCCTCAGCTAGTAGGCCTACTTTGTGATATTTCTTCTCCATGCCACCTCTGTGTATGAACTATTTGCATACTTGATATCACGTTTGACGTTCGTTTGCCTTTTTAAATAAAAAGTACATTAACGCGTTAGGTAGTATTTAGAGGAATAACCAAAACTGGGAGGTAATGAACCTTGAAATAAAATGTTTCCACCATCTTAAGTGATCAAGTGACTTCACAGCTCGATGATGAGATGGCTTTGAAAGCCACAGTTAAATATGTGTAGTGCGTTCAAGTTAGAGAGCCCACTAATTTAGAATAAAAAGCCTTTTCTCTTCAGCCACTTCACTGAGGCTTTCCTGAAACCTAACATATTCTTTCTTGGTTGGCTCTAACACACCTTGGCTACTTCCTGATGGCATTCCTACACCCCCCAGAGGAACTTGTCGTAGGTACCTATGAGGCACAATCTGGCGTATTTTATGTTAGGTGTCGAATATGGCCCACTCCTCAGGGAAATGCTTACTGGCATGTAGAAATGTCATGCCACATATACGCCAAGGCCTGCAAATACTATACTGAGTAATGCTCTCACTGACTCCCCACGGGTTCCTTATCTGCCCTCAAAGAGCCCACGTGAAGTCCACATTTAGTGACTACACTCGGCATCCTATCCCTGGGATCTATCTTAAGAAACTAATAGGAATGGATAAATTTCTCACTCCTCTGATGACAAAATCAAGTTACACTAACAAGAATGATAGGTTGGATCCAAAAGCAAGATTTGCTAATACTTTAAAGACACAGACGCCATCCTTTAAGGAGATGGCTAACCCTGTCAGAGGAATCGTCCCAAAATGTTTCTTGTTTCTTCTTTCGTTTTCGTCAGGACACATTAAGTTGTGAATATAACAGAATTTTGTTTTCTTCAGCACTGCGTTCTGCAACATGCTCACGCAGAGTGAGCCGCTTCGGTTTTAGAACATCCCTTGTCATGCTGTGTTCATTACACAAGTTAAATGCTGCCCTCCAGTCTCCGGCGGGCCACGTCCCGTCAATTCATAAACACCAGGTTAATTTACAGTGATCAATCTGGACTGGCCAGGCATCTTCTGCTAAAAGATACTCTATTGAGAAGGACACTGTCTTTTCCTCCGACCAGTACCTGATAGAGGCTCTCTCTTTTCTTCTTGCTGGTAAATAATGTCACGTATTTGCCAGGAGGTCCGATTGGGGTCAGTGACATCCTGACAAGGAAATTCGATGGAGGGTATTCCTGATAGGTGATGGATTACTCTTTACCCATCTCTGCATCTCAAATCCGTTATTCCTTTGCAGTTTAGGTAAATTTGATTTTTTTTTTTTCTGTATAAATTCCAATCTCTACTTTCAGGTGCCAGTGGTAAGGAACAGCTTGTTTATTTATTTATTTTTTTCCTGACATGCTTCATCACTATTCAGTGCAGCAACTATTGCCCCATGTTTTACTCATAGTTCTTCTTCCCAAAATCCCAATGAGGGAGATAGGGACTGACGCAGATGGGAAGACACATGTAGAGGAATTAAGGACCTGGTTTGAATCCTCTGAGCAAGAATCAGGTGCACTCTTCACCTGTGCGCTTACATGGCTTCATAATTCATGCCTTAGGAACCCACTTGGTCCCATTCCGAACCACAGGGTGCGCAAAGCTGCCTTCCAGGCGTAGACCACCTTTCTGTGAGCGTACTTCTCTTCCGTTTTCTGTTCTCCCCGACCTGCATGTCCCGGATATAAGTGATCGGTGACCAGGGGAGATCATTGATTCCCTTCAACACATGACCATCACTGATCCTCAAAAAACATGTCTACAGACCGCTGGGAACCTTCCCTTCAAGGCATTTCCAGTTAGGTTGGGGAAGTAGGTAAACATACAGGTGCTTCTAGGACATTGCAGTAAGAAGCATACGACGCATCCTTGGAAGGTCAGGAAAGAATGTGCAGAAGTGAAAGTTAGCAAGATATCAACAACTAAGGGGGGGGTAGGTGAGGTTGTGAAGGTCTATTGGGAAGATACTTCAGGCATGCGGGTGGCAATAAAGAGTTCAAGTATCTGCTGCTTCAGGAGGATAGACTGAGTTTCGAGAGATTCTACGATAGAGCAGGAGCTGGCCAATCCCCAGCAGTGTCAACAAAAGCAATTGGGTAAAGCCAACACCTTAAATAGGGATAGCAGGAAATAATGGAAAAGGGAAAAAAATTACTATAATCTGAAGACACAGAGGGCCAAAAGGAAAGAGAAAAACCATTCTTTCGTCTCCCAAGTAAACTCCCTCTTAAGTGACCACAGTTCTCTGTACCTGCCTGTATCCTCACCTCGTGCATTGAGCAACTCAGCCATAACACGCAGTTGAAACGTCCGTGCTGGCTCAAACAATGGCCTGACATGGAAGAGAGATGTCACTCGCGTGTCTTACCCTGGAATGAGCTTTCCAGCGTGATGACATTGTATCTCGCACGTCCGCTCCGCCTCTGAAGCCCATGTTGGATTTCCTCTCTAGGTCGGAAGCACCGTGTTTTTCAGGTGCAGAAAAGGTTACCACATCCAAGGTTCTACGACTCGGACTTGCCTGGCAAATTTAACTTGGAGTGGAATACAGACAGAATGTATACGTAAGTGTGATTTCTTCCACTGCAGCCAGCCACAGCCTGTGTGTTCTCGAACCTCTGGGAGGCGTTTGCCCTCAAGGGAAATAATGAGGAATTGCCTGATTTTTGTTTGTTTGATCATTTCTAATTCCCTAGACCAGAATTTCTCAGAGTTTGATTCCCTAGAACTAGCAGCATCAGAGTCACCTGGGAGTTGGGTAGTGATTAAAATTCTCAAGCTGTGGCCCCAGACTTTGGGAATCAGAAACTCAGGGGCTGGAACCCCAGTGGGAGCAAAAAGGAGGGACAGCACGCTATCATCACCCAGCTCTGCGGGTGATACTGGGGCACGCTAAGGTCTGAGAACATGCCCTAAACCAAACACAAGTGAATGACATCAGTAACACTCACAGAAAGGAAACTTTCTTATCCATGCTATTATTCTTCTAGAATGTTTACATTAGATTATTAAAGAGAGGGTAAAATGGATCATGAAATATGTCATGATATTAATAGAAATATCTTAAATGTTATTTTTTTATTTTAGAGAAAGAGCGAGCAGGGGAGAGGGCGGTGGGGTGGGGAGAGAGAGAGAGAGAGAGAGAGAGAGAGAGAGAGAGAGAGAGAGAGAGAGAGAATCTCAAGCAGGCTCCAAGCTCAGTGTGGAGCCTGAAATGGGTTGTGATCCCACAACCCTGGGATCATGACCTGAGCCCAAATCAAGAGTCAGACGCTCAACCGACTGAGCCACCCAGGCGCCCCTTAAACGTTATTTTTGAAGTCCATATGAATTTATCATTCAAATTGTTATGTAGGATAAAATTTTATTTTGTGACTTAATCATGAGAAATAGAAAAGATATTGTGGGAACGATTCGTAAGTCAGTATTTCACCCTCTATCAGCTTTAATGAAATAAAAAATTTTAATCTTACTGTGTTAAATAAGAGAATCAAAAAAAGTAGAATGTCATGAAAAATTCTTTTAATGGTGTATAAAATGTGATTTTTGTGTATTTATCAGTATTATCAGATGTATATTTAATTCAAAGCTATCATCTCTAATACTCTAGTCAAATGATATATGTGGATATTATGTGTGCACAGATATGCATATATATGTGTATATATATTTGCATATAGACTTGTATGTCTGTGTATATGTACATATACAAACACGTGTGTGTTTGTGTCTGTGGATCTTGGAGCTTGCTAATATCAGGTATTCGTATGTTGAAAGTTTACTGAAGCAGAAAATAGTACGATACTTAAAACAGTTTCATTCATAATTTTAATGTTGTCAACTTGTTTTATAATCATCTGCGAAGAAGTCCATTTCTTGAGACATACATAAGAAGTTACTTGAGATTTAAACATTGCAATCTTACTTACTCCTAAATTACATTTTAAGAGAAGTAAGAATCTATAACATTGCACTCAGCTTTCTAAACATAAATCAAATTTTTACCAAAATTATTGAATTAACTGAATAACAGTCTTGTTAGCTGCCATCAGACAAAATCAAGGCATATTTCTTTTTTGTGGGGCAGGCTGGGTGGCTCAGTTGGTTGAGCATCCAACTCTTGATTTGGGCTCAGGTCATGATCCCAGGGTCGTGGGATCGAGCCCTGAGTAGGGGTCCATACAGAGTGTGGAACCTGCTTGGGATTCTCTCTCTCCCTTTGCTCCTCCCCCTCTTGCACATGTGCACTCTCTCTTTCTCTCTCTCTCTTTCTCTCTCAGTCTCTTTAAAATAAAAATTTAAGGGTGCCTGGGTGGCTCAGTTGGTTAAGCATTCAACTCTTGACTTTACCTCAGACCCTGATCTCATGGTTCGTGGGTTCAAGCCCCGCATTGGGCTCTGCACAGTCCGTGCCAAGCCTGCTTGGAATTCTCTCTCGCTCCCTCTCTTTCTGCCTCTCTCCACCCATCTTGTCAGTCTCTTTCTCTCCCTCTCAAAATAAATAAATAAACTTAAAAAAATTAAAATGAAATATAAATTTTTTAAAAAGTGTATTTCTATACCTGTGCCGATCTGTGTGTGTTTAGCTTATAGGGATGGTCTTTTAAGGAAATGTGACATATCATTTATCTTAGTAGTATGTCAGAAGTGATCTATTTATTTCAGTGCTCTGATTTATATTCTAAATTTCTACACGTAATTAATTACACACACACACAACGCAGACAGAGAGAGTAGAGAGAGGAGGGGGCAGGGAGGGAAGGATAGGTAGGGAGAGCTGGCAAATCCCAAGTTTTCATGATGTTAAAAGTTTCAGGGAATATTGGGGATATCTCAAGATACCATACTCTCAATTTTAAGTTGCAACCTGACTTTGCAGCCACTTCCAAATTTTGCCGTAGTTCCTTATTTCTTTAGACTCTAACTCTATCTTACGCAAAGCGCCAGTGCTTCCTAACAGAACGCGTGCCGTTTCAGCCCACGCCTGCAGACAGCCAGAAACGCCAGCCCACGCGGACGTGAGAGCGATAGACCTCCCCACCTTCGGTTACACCTTGGTGTACACCTGCCATCCGGGGTTCTTCCTCGCGGCCGGGTCTGAGCACAGGACGTGTAAAGCAGATATGAGGTGGACGGGAAAATCGCCTGTCTGTAAAAGTAAGTCGCTGATGAGGGAGTGAACGCCCCTCCCTGCCAAGCCCTTAGCAGGAGCATCAACTGCCCATCGGGCTAGCTTCCGTCGTAAGATCCATAAGTAAACAGCATCATGGAAGTGGTGTCGGTCACCCCAGCTGAATCTGTGCTTCATGTGGTGAGCTGTGTGTGTGAACGTGTGCGTAGTAAGTGTTTGGTACAACGGAGGCATAGTCTAAGTAGACATGTAGGTTTTACTATTTGCTATTCACACTTGAAGCCACAGAGAAAAGCTGTCTGGTTCAAGAAAAACATCATGCGCTAAAAGGCCAATAATACACACCATATTTTTGGAAAATGTATTTTTTTTTTTGATGAAAATGGGCAAATATCACCCAGGATTGGTGGATATATAAACGAAGCCGTTATTTTTAAGACCACAGGCTGTTTGGTGGCGGGATATACATCTGTGCATTCTTTACATTGGTTCAAATTACAAAAGCGATTGGCACGAAGGTGATGCATTAATTACCCATGTATTTGTGTACTTACAAAGGAGAGCCCTAAGACAGGGTCAGATCTGATGACAGCTGAACTTTGAGATTCCCCACCAAACACAGATTACACACGCATCAAATACTACATGGCATAAACACTAAATATGGAGTGTGATAAAATCTGTGACTTTAGTTTTACTCTCTGGAAGCCTATTTTTATTTCCAAATTAGGAATTCTTGTCTCCCTTGCCCTTCTCCATCAGATGCAGAAGAATACGAACTTTAAAAAGGTAATTTGTAGTTTGATGCAGACCTATAAATGCTAAGAGATTTTGAGTTAAATCCAACGTGATAGACCAAAGTAAACGTCCTGCAAGGGAAACGATTTGGTGTTATTCAATATCTGTCGATTTGTACTTCCGTTGATTTGGGTGAGGACTTGGAAAGTCAAGAGAGGCTACGAAATCTTAGTTGTTCTGTATGCCACCTTTCACTGGCGGCTAGCATATCCCAAATAGGATCGAGAAAATGGATATCAACCACCCTCGTTTGCAAGGCTCTCTGTTGTAGCACACCACACAGACATGCACCTGTCACAGCTGCACTGGTTTTCACCATTAAGCTCCGTTTTTTTTTTTGACAAACACAAAGGATACTCTGCTGTGAATGTAGGGGTTTAAATGGATATGTAGAAGACATTCCTATTTTGTACCTCCAAGCAATCTGGAGAAAGGAAAATTGCCTCAATTTGACATTTTTTCAAACTTATTCAAAAATAAATGTTTTTGAAAATGATAATTTGTCTTTTTACTTGTAGGTAAAGGAGTGGGAGAAGTTAATGAGACAGTTACTAAAACTCCAGGTTTGTATTCCAGAACAGTCCTAGATCTCAACCACATAAGCGATTTGTTCTCTACTCTGTACAGGGAAACAGATTTTAACACGCAGACTTCTGATTCCACTAGACCATGAGCGGGTTAGCGATCCAGCTACCTAGCGCGCCGAGCCCACGCACATTTCTTTCTTTCCTGACGGTGGTTTGTTAACGGAATGACAACACTTTACTTAAGACGAGAACCTGCGGCACGATCACACACGGTTTCATTAAAAGGTGCCTCGGGCATTGTGTGGGCAGAAACGGACTCGAACTGTTGATCACAGGATGTGATATAATGGAGAGCCTTATAAAGAGGGTTGCGATTCTTTCCTCTAAACCGGAAGCTGATGTGAATGAGGCATTGGGACAACGTCAGCTGTTACCTTGAGCCGATCGGATGTAAAGCTCCATTTTTTCCCCCGTATCTCCATAATCCAGGCATCCTCTGCCTCCCAACGTGTTAATTATTGCTTTTTGTTGTATGTGGTGCCTTGCTAGATGCATCACACAGAAAATCGAAAGATGCAGTTCTGTTTCCTAAGCGACATGCTTACTGCTCCAAATCCTCTGTGTTATAAAGTTAGAGACTCTTTTCATCATGCACTGTGTCCCCAACTTACAATGTAAGTCAACCTTTTTTTTTTAACAGATCTAGAAAACTTGCATACATATATAAGGTCATTTCCCTAGTAGTTTCCTTATTCGACTTTGAACACCGATCTTTTAGACAGGAAGGTCTGTCCTGACATCAGATGCGGAAACCGTATGTGTAACGCTCTCGTTGAGTCACAACGCTGTGTTAAAACACCGCAGTCTCAGCGGGGCCAACGTCCCGACACGATGAAAGGAATTTTTCCAACGTACGCCATGAACTGTAAAAACTCCTTCTTAAAATCGCCATTCAAATGTTATTTACAAACCGAATACGGAAATCAATAGTCTTTATCCAGACAACATTGTCCGCAGTGAAAGGAAACACAATCTGTTGCTGTGATGGTGTGTTTGTTCTGTTTTTGTTTGCTTATTTTTTTGTTTCAGATATTGAGATACTTGCATACTTTATTTTGAAGGTGCATCCATCCTCATCAGTCCACCTTCTCTCATTCCCTCCGAGGGGACTTGCTAATTGTGGTTGTCTGTCGAGGTAGCACGTCGTAACAAATCTCTGCTTGCGGCTGTTGTGTCACGCTGCAAACCAGCAGCAACAGAGCAGATGAGAAGGCCCCCAGGGATCACCGTCACCACATTGCTGATGGCCATGTTGATACAAGCAAGCCAGCTCTGGGACGCTGGTTACACCTTCCTGCACCCAGTCAGGCATGACCCATTCCTCTGATACACCAACAAGAGCCACTCGTCAGTGACGGGCTGGAACCAGTACATTCATAGCTTCAGCCGAGTGGGTACATTCTCACGTAGGGAAAACAACCCTGATAGGATTCTAAAGCCTGTTAATTTTAGTGAAGGAAAATACAGTCTTTTCAGGTTTGCCTGAAAACTGGGCCCCCAAACGGCCGCTGATAGACAGGCAGAAGTGTTGAACGTCCCTTATCAATAAGCAGCTGTGTGCGATGTCGTGTTGGTATCGTAGTTTTTAACCTTTTCTAAACTTATAAAAAGCACTATGATTGCAAGCTGAGTCTACTGAGAGCCACGGGAAGGGCCGACACTCGCTCCTTCTTGGCTGCCTCCCTAGCTGGGCTCCGTTTCATAGGCACAGCCGAGCTGGCAAGACAGGACGATGGCCAGTTGCGCTGAAAGGGGCACATGAACGTAGATAGTCTATGTGTGTCCTAGAAATTGGTTCCAGCAAGTGGATTCGCTAAAAAACTTGATTTAGGGAGAAATGCATCTTCACGTACATCCGTGGCATTTGACATCGTTGCCTCTAACTTTCTTAGCAATCAGGGATGTTTTTCACAAGAATAGAAGAACGTGGGTGGGTGGGTTGGGATCTCCTTGTGAGATAAAGACCTCCCGCCCCAGAGCACTTGTGTCTTTATGAGCTGGGTGGGCGCCCTTTACTGCCGCTTTGACGTGCAAGCTTTCTGAGGGCAGGCAGTTCCTGGTGGATGATACGTGCCAGCTCTCTGAGCTTTCTGTGTCTTCCAAAGAGTCGACCTGGATGTTAACGAACAACTGGTCGTGGTTTCCCGGGTCAGTCTAACATCTTATTATTAGACACAATAACCTCACCTCATATCAGTCGCTCTGGTTCACCGCACCCTCTGGCCTTGGCAGCTCCGTTAAAAAAGGAACGTTTTGGCACCTAAAGTATTTCTCCCACAAATCAACACACGGACGTGGGGGTGCATCTCACAGCAGTCTCCCTCCCCATTCCATTTCCATCGCATACATGCCGTAGAGGGCCTGGGATAGGTCATCTCTGTCCTCATCACCGTCATGATCTGTGATCTCTCACTCAATCAACACGTATTATGCCTCTGTGTTGTAGAATATCTAAATTTAATTTTTCTGTGTGAGCTAACATTCCTCTGGTTTTTCCCACCCCCCCACAGTTCCTTCAGATGTATTTTTTATCAATTCAGTGTGGAAGGGATATTATGACTATTTAGGGAAAAGACAACCCGCAACTCTAACAGTTGACTGGTTCAACGCAACAAGTAGTAAGGTGAACGCGACCTTCCTGGAAGCCTCGCAGGTGGAGCTGAAATTGACAGGTAGGCCCTGAGGAGTTTCATTTTCCTCAACGAAGAATGTGGGCCGAGGCAGACCCTTTATCTCCTCACAGAGGCGGGAGCTACCATTTATTAAATGCTCATTAAAATTACATTGGCTTTGCATAAGCTGTGTCTCATGGGATCCTCTCGATAGCCATGGTAGGTTGGTATTCTCATTTTTAAAGATTACAGAACCAGCCCAGAAAAGCTAATTAATGTGCTTGCGATTAGGCATGTGACATACTAAGTCAAAGATGTAAGATTTATATCCAGAGCTACATGTCTCCAAACTTCATTGTGTCAGTATCCTTGTTTTCAACTCACGGTCCTCGTGAGATTTATTTGTCATCCTGCTGTTAAAATAAAAGCAGCTCTAATTTATATGCCAGACCCCATTTTATGTACTTAACATATATTATCTTCCTCATTCTTACGTCTGTCCTATGATATGAGCATCTTTATCAGACACATTCTTTACTGACGATAGAAGAGAGAAATAGAGAGAGGGAGAGAGAGAGAAAGAAAGAAAGACCCAGAAAAATGAAGTGTCTTTGCTAAGGTGCTTTGGTAGAGGTAGAATTTGAACTTAGATATCAGGATTTCAGCACTTGGAATCTCGAGTCCACACTCTTAATAAGGGTATCGCCTGACTATATAATGTCTTTTAAAATCTTCTCATTTATTTCACTTCTCACAGCTATGTATCCTTGTCTATAGACCAACTCCAGGAGGGTAGGGATTTTCTCTGAGCTATTCTCAAGGCCCAGCCCTGGGCCTGAATACCAAGGGGCCCCGAATGGCACCTGCTCTTTCTCCAGCCACTGGAAAGTATGATGGCGGCTCAAGATCCCCCCCTTCCTCACATTCCCCTTTCCTGCTTCCTGGAAGTGGAAAACGTCCCAATATACATACTGTGGATTGAGGAAAAGCGAAATCATTTCAACTCCCGAGAGGCTTAGCAGGCACCTATCTGTGAGCCCACGGTCTCGCAGCCACACGCGGCTTCCTACGTTGAACCTATAAGTGGAAAAGTGATTAGGCCACGTGCCCAAAGGTACCCGTCATCAAAATCCACCCAGGAACTTTTTTAAACGTCCAGATCCCTCAGTCTTCCCCAGCTGCCTGGCTTAATCTTTCTCCTGGTAGAGTTTGGATTTATTCCTTTCTCAGAGAAGGTGGCTCCCCAAAGAGGGAGAGAGGAGGAAGGCAGAGCGTGCAGAGCCAGCCGCGGCCACACTGAGGCCCTGTGGGGGTGGCTGTTTGCCACATGAGACCGTATTTCATTACGTCTCCCTACAGCGTGTAGCCCTGGGCTTCAGAGTTTTAGAGGTTGGATGTAATGCCAACAACACGGAGCTGCTGAGGGCGAGAGGAAGGCCAGCCCAGAAGGCCCGGGGCAGTCCCTCTTGTCAGCTGGGCCCCACTGGTTCCCCTCCACCCCGTGTGCCCGCCAGCGGAGACCGGGTCCTGGGACAGTAGAGATTAGCTTCTCTAGTTAGCAGTTAGTGTGAATTAGTAGCTCACGGCTGCGTTTTCTGGAACGGGCAGCAGCATCTTCCTTTGACCCCGTGTTCTCGGCACGGAGGACATTTTGGTTTTAGGTTATTATTCGTTTAGTACTTGTTTGTTTACTTATTTACCTACTTCCTCCATGGGGTGGGGAGCGAGCTCTGGCTGTCAGCGCAGTTCCCGCCTGCGCCTCGCCGCGTCACCTTATCTCTGGGCCCTACTGTTAAGTGTCATTCTCGCCGCCTCACGGGAGGCTGAGAGGTGTGACTGTGCAGTCTGTCCTGCCCAGAACCGCACCGGCTACTCAGGGATGCTCGGCACGTTCCGCTCGCCGTGCTGTTCACTCTGTCTTTAGAAGGAGCCATATTTAGGGGCACCTGGGTTTCAGTCAGTCGAGCATCCGACTTTGGCTCAGGTCATGTTCTCCCCGTGCTTGAGTTTGGGCCCTGCGTTGGGCTCTGTGCTGACAGCTCAGAACCTGGGGCCTGCCTCGCATTCTGTGTCTTCCCCCTCTCTGCCCCTCCTCCATTCTCTCTCTCTCTCTCTCTCTCTCTCTCTCTCTCTCTCTCTCTCAAAAATAAATAAACATCAAAAACAAAACAAGAGGTAGCCATATTAGGGCTTCTGGCTGGGGTCTCTTTGTCCTCACAAGTGACCAAAATATGAATTTAGAAAGCTAGATTAAAACAATAATATAACTGAGTGTGTATAACCTTTATTCTTTCTGTGGGATAAAGACGTCGAATGCAATGCAGCGGATGGGTACGTGGAAAACAGAAGTACTGAGGCTCAAATATAAAAATAACAGCAATAATTTCCATTACTTCTGATATTGTCCTCTCTGTACCGTATTCCAAATCAAACGGATTGAACGCCTGAGTTATTAACCCTTGTGAAATCCTCCAATGTAAGAATAACCGACTTTGATTTTCCGTAGGTGTTTACAAGAAGGAAGAAGCTCACTTACTTCTGAAGGCTTTCCAAATTAAAGGTCCCGCAGATATTTTTGTAAGCAAGTTTGAAAATGACAACTGGGGACTAGATGGCTATGTAAGTACTTCCTGTGAACGGTCGTCACACAGGGACAGAACAGGCACTTAGACCCACGTCCTGTATGTAACCCCACATTCCACCCCAAAGTCTGAACATGGCCATTGCATAACCGCTCTGACAGTTCTAAAGAAAAAGTCATGCCCAGATAGAAATTTAACGAGTGCCACTAATATCCTTCTTTGTAAGTTAACCATCGTTTGTGTGCCGACTCATTGTCCGACATAAGGGTATGCAGCCTCATGTGATGCTCCCCAGCCAAGAGTGTGTCACAAAGTGAGTTTAACATGATGTGGGTTATATATGAATTCCTGTATCTGTCCCCCTTTACAACCCATGCACATGTTCTCGATTTTACTACCTGTTTCGTGGTGAAAATGAAATAGGATTTATGTTAGTCCTAGTTCACGTGTGTCTTTTCCAGTTTTTAACTACTGACGTGTCACTGGAAGGAAGGACACAAGACACCATATTTAACCTGTACTATCTAGCTGTGAGAATACAGTTCTATTATGACAGAACAGAGTATTATTAATCCCCGCTATGCATTGTTTTTCTCTTCTTCATGCACATCAGGTGTCATCAGGACTTGAAAGGGGAGGATTTACTTTTCAAGGTGACATTCATGGAAAAGACTTCGGAAAATTCAAGCTCGAAAGGCAAGGTAAATGCTCGCATGTTATTTTTTTAAAGCACATGTCAACTTGGCCTTCACGTTATTGTGCTGAAAAGAAATGGAAAGGCCACGACCTTGGAGGAAACATAAGCAAAAGTATCGGGAGAGACAACCGTGTTTTACAACAGAACGGAAAAGAAGTGCTGGGCACAGCGGAACCGACAAATACAAAGCTGGAAGAATGCAGTATGTAGGCCAGATATGAAACTAGTATCCTTACTATATGAAGAGATACCAAAAACACGGAGACAGTGAAGCAAAGGTGAAGCTCAATTAAAGAACTAAGTAAACTACATAGCCCTAAGAAAATTAGAAGAGGGACTCGGAGTAACCAAGAAAGCACGAAAAAATCTTTTAACTTCTAAGAAACGTGTATTATGGCAACAAAGGTTTTCCATTTTTAATGATCAGAACATCAGATTTTTAAAGCAGTTATTCTGGGGAACAGTAGAAACAGACACCAGGGCCCTCCATTCGGGAGGTGTCCAGGTAGAGAAGGACAAGCTGACTCTCCCAAGAGACTCTGCCTTTAGAGATTTCAGCCAGTCAAGTGTGGAAAACTCTTCCTCGTGCACCTCACATGACTATCATAGTTGCTTAAATCAATAGTTTTATGCAATGTGTCACATTTAATAAGAAGCAGTCTATTTCAGTATATTTCACTAAAGAAGTGAGGACTGTACATTGACGGGGAGAGAGGCGCATGACTTCTACAGGAAGAAAAAGTTTACTGCAGATAGACAGATAGATCCTCCTTCCCTGCTTCCGATCTTTCTCTGCTACTTGATTTCTACCTTAGTTATCAGAGAAAGAAAATATGTGAAAAAAAATTTCACTAGATTGGACTCTTCCCCCATCAATCAGCTAGTTTTGTAATCGAGGAGGAGTTAGAATCTTCTTGGGCCTGTCTTCATCTGACATCTCAGCGGGGAAGTCCCTTCTGGGTGGTCGGGAAGATTAAGAGACGGCGGAAAGCATTCGCTTTGTGCACGCAGAAGCTCTTTGCACACGAGAGTCGCTGCGGTTGTCCCTGCTGACGGGGATGAGAAAACACATGTTTGTAATGCGATCAGCATCCCATTTCTCCTGAACAACATAGACTACTTTATATCCTACTTGTAGAACACTGTTAACATAATAATTTGGGGGGCAACATTCTATCCATATAGGCTTTGACCTCTGAGCTGCCTTTCAGAGGCACAGGGGTATAATATTTTGTGACGATTATCACTCACGACGTTCATAAGACTCTTACCAAGATACTGAGGGGTTCCAAAGGAAACACATACCGACCTGTGTATTATTATATTTAAAATAAAAACTCTACCAAAAAGAGTAATCAATCGTAAACTACTCTAATGCCACCATTCCAAATGCAGTAGCTCAAACTAGAAGAGCTTCAAATTACAATGTCAGCAGTGGTACTTTAAATTGGGCTGTGTTATTTTGAGGTAATGACATAGAGTAAATGCATTGGACCAACGCTAATAATGAGTCAAGTTTGTTCTTGCTCTAAGCCAAAAACCCTAGAGTTACCTGCCCTCCCTTCTCCCCCGGCACATGCTCCAGTAATTCCGCTTAAGGACGCCCTGGGGAGCTGTGCGCCATCCCCCGTGGACTTCTGGGTTCACTCACCTGACAAACCTGGCCCGTACAATCACTGTGCTATTGCCCCTTTCCTTGCATGACACCATTTCTTCCTAATCCGACAAAATAGCAGCCTGCTTTAGCACGGAATCTTTATTCCCACGTGATGATGGGTTTATTGTCGGGAAAAATAGTTTGCCTCACTAGTTTGGCTAACCCCTATTTTCATGGATGAAAATAAACCACCTCTTAATCATCTACAGTCAATAGATAAACGGGAAGACAGTGATCTTTAAATGGATACTAAACCAGCTTGGGTTGAAAGACCACCCTAATGCAGAAACTCCAGTAGGAACCCGAATGATAAATTGGCTTCCCCATTTAAACTGAATCACCCCACCCCCAACCTCACATACACATGCAAACAGTATGGAAGAAAACCAGTGTAAAACATGCATCTGTTAAGCGACTTGTATTCCAGAATACAGAAAGGGCTTTTGAGGTTCAAGAAAACAAAAGCAAATAACCTGACTGAAAAGTCGGCAAAGGATTTGAATAGACCTCTCTCCACGTAGGTACACGTGATCGATAAGCAACGAAAAGCTGCTCAACATCACTAGTCATTCAGGAAACATAAACCACAGTGAGACACCATCTCACAGCACTGGGATGGTGATGGTCATGTGGGTGAGAGGCGGCAAAATTGTGGACAGATTGGAGCTGTCCTACTTCACGGACGGGATGTAACCGTGGTGCAGGTGTTGTAGAAAACAGTCTGGCCGTTCATCAAGCAGTTACACAGAAAGTTACCAAAAGATGCAGCCATTTCACTCCTGCAGGTATGGCCAGCAGAACACATAAGAACATATGTTCACACAAAACTGTGTGCCCGATGCTTGTAGGAGCATTACTGCCAATAGCCCAGACGTGGAAGCCGCCGGATGTCTGTCAACTAATGAACAGACAAAGCGTGCTATATCCATACAATGGAATGTTGTCTTGAAGACATTATACTTAGGAGGAGGAGCCATGCACACACACACAAAATACACATCATAGGATTACACCCAGGGACGCCTGGGTGGCTCAGTCGGTTGGGCGGCCGACGTCGGCTCAGGTCACGATCTCACAGCTCGTGAGTTGGAGCCCCGTGATGGGCTCTATGTTGGCAGCTCAGAGCCTGGAGCTTCTGACTCTGTGTCTCCCTCTCTCTCTGCCCCCGCCCAGCTCACACTCTGTCTCTGTCCCAAAGGTAAATAAACATTAAAAATTTTAAATAAATAAATAAACAAACAAACAAACTATCCAGAATAGACAGATTGAAGACAGACAGCAGATCAGTGGTCGCCTGGAGCTAGAGGTTGGAGGATGAGGATACTGGGTTTCCTTTAGGGAAGACAGCAGCGTTCTTAAATCGTAACGATGATTATGACACCATGTGCACATACTAAAAGACTGTGAACTGTACCTTTGCTGTGTTATTACTATTTTTTTTGTTTTCATTACTTTTATTTATGTTTTATTTGTTATTGACATTGACATGCAACGTTATGTCAGTTTCAGGTGTACGACGCAGTGTTTCCACAAGCCCATTCCTTGCTCAGGGGTCACCCCGATAAGTGCGACCACCCTCTGCCAACCATACGACGTTATTTCATTATTGTTCATAGTATATCTTAAGCTGTACCTTTCATCTCTGTGACTTACTTGATAACTGGAAATTCGTGCCTCTTCATCCCCTTTATCTTCGTTTCACCCACCCCCCTATCCACCCTCCTTCTGGCAACCATGAGTTTGTTCTCAGTTCAAGGGTCTGTTTGTTTTTTGTTTATTTTTATAGTCCACATATGAGTGAAAGCTATGGTATTTGTCTTTCTCTGTCTGACTTATTTCACTCAGCATCATACCCTCCAGGTCCATCCACGTTGTCACAAATGACAAGACCTCATTCTTTTTTTAATTTTTTTTTTATTTTTGACTGAGTAATATCCCATTGTGTGTGTGTGTGTGTACACACATATATATATCAGGTACACACACGCACACACACACATACATATATATATATACGATCTTTGTCGATAGATTTAGATGTACTTTGGGTGGGTACTCTAGTGTATGAAGTTCTTTCAATAGTGATCTTTTAAAAAATTGAATGGCTAGCTTATTCCATGTAAAGAGATGCTTGCCCTCACTCTTAAGCAAAGATATGTGAATGAGGAACAAAGGACGCCCTGTGTTTGATTTGTCAGAGCAGCAATAGTAGAGATAGTATGAAGGAGGAGGGCCAATGGGAGGGGAGGGCAGGGGAGGGGAAGAGGCTAGCGGTTGGATACCACACAATTGCCCAAGTGTTTTGTAGCACTCCTCATGAAATAATGGTTGAAATGAAATCAGAGCACCACTTTGGAGGACATTCTGGTAAGATTTAGCCACGCGAAAAGTTACAAATTCTGTTAGGCAATGATTCTGCTTCGTAGAATTTATCCTGTATGTTTAGACTCCTGCTGCTGGATAGCTACAGAAAAAAGATTTCATTGTGACATTAGAAAAATACTAGAAATGGCCTAAATGTCCTTCAAAGGTAGACTGGCTGAAAAATTTCTGGCATATCGAATTAATAGTATACTATACACCTAAAAAAAAATAAATCTAATTCATGTGTGCTGATGGAAAAATTTCAAAGATGGATGGTTAAGTTGAAAAAGCCAAACACAAAAAATGTATACCGTATTCCCATGTTTTTAGAAAAGTATGAAAAGGGAAACAAACGTATATATTAATAGTCCATTGCTGGAAGAACATTATATTATTTGTGTATCTTTTGTGCCATTTTAATGAATATCATGTGCGTGTATTACCCTTTAAATCTTTGAAATGAGAGTAAATACATGAAACTCGCCAGGAGCTCCTGAAGGCGTGATCATTGAGAAGCTCCCAAAGACCTTCTTTTATGTTACTCTGTGTTACGACGGGCAGTCTCTTGCGGCAGGTTGATTTTCCACGATTTTATTGATGAGAAGTCCGATGCCTATTATGTTCAAACGTAGACAGTCTTGTCTGTGGATAACAAAAAAGTAACTTCGGTTAATTTAAGCAGAACACAAATTCATTAGAATGAGGCAAAGAGATTCACAGAACTACAGAAAGCTGGAGAATGAGGTGTGGTAACTTCGTGGAAACTGATAGATGCTGACGTACCACATGGCAGCACCGTCTTTCACTTGACAGGCACGTATTGAGCCACTACTGTGTCCTCAGTTCTCTCGTAGGCACTGGGGGTTCAAGAGGAAGGCTAGCCGACGAGCTCCCTTGGCACAATGCAACTCCTGTCCTAGTACACACAGGTCCTGCTGGACTTGTGGCCGTGTGCCGTGTGCACTGTTGAGGCAGGGAGGTGTCCTGACCTTTCAGTGTCACCGCAAGTCTGTGGAGTGGGTGCCATCTGAGGGGGCTGCCTCGGCGCCCTGTACAGGATGTTGTCACCCTGGGCGCTGGCTGTTACTGCTGCACCACTGCTGCTGGACCCACCACCGGGGACACTCAGCATTGTCCTCAAGGCTCCCCAGCCACCACAGCCATGGGATGGCTTCCGAGCCACCTCGGTGCTGTGCGTCAGTCACCCCGGTTCACTGCCCAGGGTGGGGGCATCCAATGGGGCGCGAGTTTAGAGAGAAGATGTATCTGGCATTTTCCCCTCGTGTGGGGGCTGTGGATGCCTCTGAAAGTGAAAAATTATCTGATTCATATGTGCTGATGAGGAAGGATCTCAAAGAAATATGGTCAAGTTACAAGAGCGAACATCAATTATAAAATATGTTCATGTTAGAACTTAGGACGGTAAGGAGTAGCGCAATCCGGCATCTGTGGATGCGACGACAAGTCAAATTCTTGCCATGTTTTTAATGTGAAGAGAGGATTTTTTGTTTGAAAAGCTATTTAAATATATTTGATTGTTTACTTACATTCATGGTTTGTGAAAGAAAATGAAACAAAACTTCTCTTGTATTTAACATTCCGTAAATTCTGGTACTACACTTCTAAAAGCAGGTCAACTTATTTTTCACAATTCTGCTATATCCAGATGACCCCAGTCGTAATCCCTCACACACGGGCATTGAGTGAGCTCAAGCGATTAAGCCAAATACATTTCAAAATTTGTGTTATGGGTAAACAGTTTAGATCAAACTTTTTTTTTTATCGTTTCTTTATTTTTGAGACAGAGAGAGACAGAGCACGAACAGGGGAGGGTCAGAGAGAGAGGGAGACACAGAATCTGAAACAGGCTCCAGGCTCTGAGCTGTCAGCACAGAGCCCGACACGGGGCTCGAACTCACGGACCGCGAGATCATGACCTGAGCCGAAGTCGGACGCTTAACCGACTGAGCCACCCAGGCGCCCCTAGATCAAACTTTCTTATCTGGAAGGAATCGCTTGAGAAGTGTTTTCTAATTTGAGTTTTCATCGTTTGCATCTCTGTCTTGGCCGTGCATCTATTTGCCACTCTGTACCTGTGGATTATAAATTTATAGTTACGTCACCTTCATGACATTTGAGATGCTTACATCCGCCTTCCCTTCTGATGGACAGAGGTCACGTTTTATCATCCTTCCGTGTCCTCATGGAAACTGGCATGATGACACTGAGCTATATCCTTTTGTTGAGCATTCTTAAACCCTAACGAATTCTGCAATGTACCTAAAATGAAAGAGGTTACACCAATATATTTGCATACGGAGAATGTAATGTCATTTATATAGACCCCTGGAATATTTAGGTAATTTCATCAAAACAGCTACTGTTTTGCTGGAGTCTGTGTCTTAGGACAGGATATAACAGCCAATGGTACCCATAGATACGTCCACATACATAGACAAAACCATATGGATGCTTTCAGTTTTAGTTTCAATGCAAATATATCCGACTGAAAGTCAAAGTCACAATGTATGGTGCCCCTTTCGCCTTTCTCACATTTGACACGTGAAATTTTTTTCATGGTATTCTTGAAGGTCATTAAGGAATAATTCATTTTTTGTAACTTGATCATTAACAGACGTTAAAATCTTTCCACAAGACTGTCCGTTTATCGATGGAATTCAACTCCTTGGAGGCTCGGGCCCCGTTCATAAAAGTTGCCAGAGGCTTATCTTCCAGTATGAACGCGGGACCTGCAAACTAATTATTCGTTTTGTTCTCCAGATCCCTTAAACTCGGACCAAGACCCTTCAAATCATTACCACGGCACTAGCAGCGGCTCGGTCGCGGCTGCGATTCTCGTTCCGTTCTTTGCTCTGATTTTGTCCGGATTTGCGTTTTACCTCTACAAACACAGGTACCGTAAAACACCGGTGTGCTTGCGAGGCCCTGGTCTGGGGAATGCACACTGCCCCCGGTCACACGTTCCCCACGGCTCGACGGTTTTCTCTCTGACGTTAACGATGCCCACATGGCAAGGCTTTGCTTTGCGTTGTCCGCCGTACTTTTTCAGCAGGGCGACTTCGAGTAATGAACTTTAGGAGAATAAGTAGATGGATTAAGAAATAACATGCTGTGTTTCGTAGTCCACTCAAAGACACAATAAAGGATTACATTTCTACTTTTAAGATCGGTGGCCGGTTGTTGGGAACACTGAGACAGCATTTCCACCTTCCAGAAGAAGATTGAACAGAATGGTCTCTGAGTTCTTTCAGCTCCCTGAATCTGTGATCTAGAAATTGTGGGTTTATTCCTTTCTTTGAGCTCTCACTATGTAGTAGGAGATATCACATGTTCCATCGCTTGAAAAAGTGTTCTGAACATCTATTAATTTGCATATCCCTGCTAACTGAAACATGTCAAAATTGCAGAAAAACAACTTTAGTGAAGTAGATCCTTTCCTTGGAGTTATGTGGATCCCTGCTCCCCCCCCAAAAAAAAAAAGCTGTGGAGGAATTATAAGTCCTTATACATGTTGTCTTTCTCTGGATAATATATTACCTGGAAGAACATGGCATATGCCAAACTGTTCTAAAATACTACTTAGAATAGTGGTATTCCCTACATATAATAACAAGAAACTAAGAAAACAAAAGAAAAATAGAAAAAAAACCCATGATTCTCTAAGATATTAAGGTATGTTAAATGTGGTCTGTGTTCATTTATGTGATACAGATATTTCTGTTTAATCCTGGTTTAAAAAAAAGGAAAATGTGGTGTAGGATTTTTTTTAATGTCTCACAGCATAGCTTCAAATATGTGCTTTCTTATGCTTTGCAAAAATACATAAAATAGTAGGAATGTCACTTCAAAATTATATTGCTATGTGATCACGTACATGTGTACACTTTTCCTCTAGTTGGAATGTACTTATTTTAAAAATATAATTCAGTAAAAGGAATCTCAGAAGGTACTTACAAAATTAAAGATTGACACATCTGTATTAATAATAATTACTATTATTACATTAGTAAGTATTAATATATATTGACATGTAATTATATAATTAAATAACTAATGTTATTATATAATTATTAATAATTGTTATTATTATTATTATTATTATGGAGAAAACAGTATTCTCTGCATATAAGTCTCGTGAGCCTTATCTTCAAATTTCTCCTTGGGGCTAGTTGAAAATGTAGTAAATGTAAGAAAAGATATCCCACCACTTTATCCAATAAAACACCATCCTGAGAAGTGCTTCTATTCTTAAATTAAATTAATTCTGTAAATTAAAAGTACATCTTCTTTCGCAAGGTTCTCTAGGAAACATAATACCCTTATAGATACCCATACAGTAGGAATTTGTAATTCCTACAAATTCATTTTTGTTTTTTGTTTTTTGTTTTGTTTTAAATCTTTTTGGCATTCATGTTAACCCCAAGGTTAACATGCAGTTCATTAAAGTTCTTTTACCCCACCTATTGACATTTCCCTGTCTGTAGGGGGGTCTCTGGAAGCCCCCCCTACAGGGGGACCCATGTGCAGGAGTCAGACGGCATCCCCACCTGCCAGTGAGCGTCTCATTGACGCACCTCCCAGCGAGGCCGACCTTTGTATGTCTCAGAGACAGCTCCCTCCGGCACGTCTCTGATTCTTTCAAAAGACAGCCCTACACAATTCAGCACTTCTGGTTATATCTTAATTTTAAGATGACATAACATTGGGGGGAATATTCAGTATATATCACAGCTGTAGTCTTTCAACCCTAGAAGCTTCCCTACCACAAAGTTCTGTATTTCAGTATTTGGTGCGTCAGCACAGGAAATGCGTGAGGGTAGATCACAGACCACAAAAGCAGTGGGGAGGGAGACACCATTTGGTCCTTTTGCAAATTTGACCCCTTCCTTCATTTCCACGCTTGTAGGCTGGTGGGATTTTAATCTCAGTGTGGCTCTCGCACAATGTCACCCATCATGCTTGTCATCCGAGAGGCCGCGCTGTGTCTAGAACGTGACAGAAGGTTGTCTAATCTCATGGCTCTCATGAGCCATTAAGCCAGTGTGACTTCTTATAGTTCTCAGAATTGGGGGGTTTCTGCCGGAGCAACCAAGCCACGCCCGATCACCCAGGCACGTCGTAAGTTCATTTTCCTTTGAGTTATTGCCATGTACCCAGGGAACGCACCAAGCTATGCGTTTTCTCTCCACTGGCTTCTTACCCTCTACAGATGTAAAAGTTCCTTAAGCAGTTGGCTCCACATTTCTCAAGTTAAAACCTTATTCCTGCTCATTTCTGACTTGCTCTCGTTACACTTGGAAGTGTTTCCTCCGTCAGAGCCAGGGCTCCTGACACAGGACTCCCACATGCTTTGTTCTCTGCAGTCCTCGGGTCCCATCCAACTCTGTGGGGTTTCCCTGGCAATTTGGGAATGGTGGTGACCCCTGACTGGGGAGACTACACAGGGGATTTAGCCAGCTTTTAACTTCATTAATGTTTGGCTGCATTAGTTTATTCCATTTTGCTACTGGAGCGTTTTCAAGTTCAATGTCAAAGACCTCTCCAACTCCTGGGGCAGTTGACAGGAACCTCATTCCGTGAAACGTACACGCTCAGCATTCTCTTTTTTCTCAATGAACGTAACGTAAGTTAAGAAAATTTACTAGCTAAGTCACTAAAACAGAAGCATCAATAATGTTTTTGCTAGTGTGGTTGTTGACATTAAAGTTCCGTTTTTACCACCTGATGTATTTGCCTTATGTAATTTCTCTGGAAAAAAAAAACATGGGGGAACAGACTAGACAGCTTTAAGTCTTTTACATCTAAAATTACTTTAATTCTCTAAAGTTAGATCATACACAGGGGGTTTCTTTAATTAGAACCTGTAACCAGTAGTTTGACAAACAGTTGAACGTCTTTTCCATAACTTAGTCCCTGGTTATATTATGTTACAAGAATAGCTAGTATTTGGTGAACATTATAATAGCAGTGAACTAAAGTTTATGTTCCTATTTTCGTTTGATCTGAACGGTCCTAAAGGGTTGACATCTTGATTCAGCATCTTACGTTTTAGAGAGTGACTGAACAGTGACTTCCTCAGGGTCATAACAACTTACAAATGACAAATGCCTAAACCAAACTCGGACCCCGGCATTGATGAGTTTCCCATGTTGCAAAGAATATTTGTAAACGGCAGCTAACTCTTTGATTTTAGAAACAGCTTCCATTTTTTTTAACCGTCTTTGTAATCCCAACAACCAATTCTAAAAAACAGAAAGGTCTACAAGCGTGCCGACGCGCACCCTTCCCCACAACCGTGTGTGTGTGTTTCCCTGTTGAGTCGGGCGTGACGTCTTGTACTCAGGCCCCAGCTGCTGTGCCTCTTTTCTTGAAATCTGGGCACTAACGGTCTGTTCCTTCTTTCCCCTCTAGAACGAGACCAAAAGTTCAATACAACGGCTATGCCGGACACGAAAACAGCAATGGACAAGCTTCATTTGAAAACCCTATGTATGATACAAACTTAAAACCCACAGAGGCAAAGGCTGTGCGGTTTGACACAACTCTGAACACAGTGTGCACAGTGGTATAGCCCTCAGTGCCCCATTAGGACTGATTCATAGCCATACCTCTGTTGGACAAGCAGTAACTCCTTTGGTGCCATATACCACTCTCCCTTCTAGTCTTGGCTTTGCTGCGGTGATCTTTCACATCTTCTGCTGGCGTCCGTGCGGTGGGAATCTCCAGTCACGTGCGCCAGAGTCTCCTGAGGATCGGGTGACACAGAGACCTGCATTCTGAACGTGGATTCTCCATGCCTGGCTTCATCTGCTCGGGATCAAGGCACACTCAAGGAAGACTGCCGAGTCACGCCAATACTTTGTACTTAATGCCTCAGACTTTCGTATTTCTGTGTGGCTGGGATGCCTTTCAATGCAATCTTCTGGGCACGTGGATACATCCCCTGGGTGCGGTGATAAAATGATAGCACCACAATATGTTGTTTTGTTTTTTTAACCCCCGTAAATATGAATACTCTGAAAAACAACAACAACAACAACAACAACAACAACAGAGCTCTCTTGAAGAAACCTTTCTGGTAGAGATGCACACACCTACAAACGCTTCACTCTGTCCTTCCTGAGACCTGACAAGCTTTGAGGACTCACAGCTCCCCTCGGTGTCCATTCCTAGGGCCATTTGCAAATTTCCCAGTCAGCCGTTCTATTGCAGAATTTTTGATGCACAATTTTTTGCACTAGTGTGTTATGAATGACTGAGTAAGATTCTGATAAAAAAATAAACTATTTACACAGGGTTTATACACACTATCCATTGTATATAAGCATCTTCTCATGCTGTCCAGCGAAACATCCACCATCCATCCGTTCAGTTGGCATCTTAGCGAAAGAAAACATCCCCAGATATGGCACAGGTTTTGAAGGGAAACATGGTGTTGAAGAGATTTATTTTATCATTGCTGCTTTTAGCTGCATATGTGTGTTGAAGTCATTGATGATGTCGAAAGAGGGGGAAACACCAGAGGGCTTTGCAGTTGCCACACACTCTGTTCCCTTTAGCAGCACCCGTGACCGCCAGTACTGCTGTATTGCGTGGCCAGGGGGCTGCTGAGCTTCTGTTTGCCATGGAGAATGTCAGTAGTAATTTATTTTAGATAGCTCATGAGCTTGTGAGGCTTGGCTCACTGTAGTCTTCCCTCTGCATCACAGTTTGTTCTTCCAGAGCACCGCCACTCTCCGCTATGGCATTGAAGGACGGTGCTGTGCAGTCGCCCCTTGAATTCAGTGGGAACTGTCCGGGAGCAGAGCATCAGATGTCCCTCCGGAGGCCAGGAAACATTACACACGCTCCTCTTTCCCGGTGACACATTTTACATATCACTGTGTCCTTTGTTTCGTGCTAGTTCCAGATGCAGAGACAACTGGATTTTTCACGTTTAAAATTTCTCATACATTAAATTCTGAATGATGGTAGGAAGGAAATGGGCATGGTCCCCAGTGCGGATAAAAACATCAAAGGATGAAATAGAAGACATGGCAATGAGATGGTGATGTCACAAAACCACAGTGAAGACCGAGTTTATTTTTATTTATAACTGTTGGCTTGGCTAAAAGCGTCTTGAAAAGGCAGTGCTTATTTTGTTATTTGCGTTTTAAGTACGTACCCCCCGTATGGAAAACGTCTCCCTTCTCACATTCCAGAGCAGCGTCTGTAGAGCGTTTCATTCCTGTTGTTGTGGGCATATTCACACCTAGCTTTAAGGCCGATATAGTGGTGTCTCTGTTGCATGTTTAAATGCAGGGCTTCAAAAGTGAAGAAAAAAAAAAAAAAGGAAAAAGAAAAAGACACAAAAACGTGTCAGGATAATAGTTCCTTCTTTCATGTCATGTGTTTTGATTTGAACGCCTTAGCGGATATTTGATCCTTGGTGCCCACTGTCGCGTTGCTCGTTTGAAGGGTCCTATGCTGTTAGGAGGACATAACTGACCTCTTCTAGTTGCTTCTTTGCCTTTTGAACTCCAAATGACGAATTCCTTAGTATCACGCTGAATTCCCAGCACCTTTTCCTCTGGCCAACCTGATAACGTGACTGGAGATTTGCTTTGCAGCCTGGGGCCCTTATGCGGATTTTTCTCCTTAGACTAGACAAGGTCAGCCAGAGCCAGGCTCCTAACACGCACACTGACCGGGCATGGAAAGGGAGCGTGAAGAAGTTCCAGGATCGCTGTGTGCAGGGGAGAACAGGGTTACTATATATATTAGGTGTATATATATACATACATATATACATATAAATATATTGTACATATATCTAAGTTTGAGTCATTCAAACTAGGTGCAAAATGCTGACTTCAGAGTCTGAATCAATGTCTCTCTCCCCCCATCCCTGACCTGCTTGCCGGTCAACGACGTTACAAATTCCTGAAACGACAGGACATACATACACGCGGCAACCACATATCAGATATTAGATATCATTTTCCTTTGTGTGCACAGTAAACCCGACCTTTGGTTGCCACTTTGGAGCATGTTATTAAACCCCAAATACAACATGCGATGGTCCTGCGAGAAGTCCGCCGAGTTTCTTCCTAGGGTGTGTGCGCGGTATTGAACCAGATCCCCTGCAAGGTGTGGAGGCGCGCGTGCAGGTGGTCCACACACGCGCCTTCCACCGTGGGGCTGCAAGACTCCTTCTGGAAGCGCCCAGAACCGTGTGCGGGAAGGACCCCATGCTAACACAGGTTATGTGCTTCAGAGCTGTTTAAAACTGCTGCTCGTATCACACATCTTGCCTTTCTTCAGGCTAGCTGCAATAATTTTTTTCTTCTGTAAGATATTTTGTAAACAACAACAACAAAAAGCTATTATAAAAAAAAGGGGGACAGAACGCTGGTATCACGATCAGGAAACCCATCGCACCTCTGCCCGCCCCGTGTTACCATCTCGCCACATGCTGCTGACATGAAGTAGGTGCAAACGACCTTTTTGTACAGAGATATATTTTTTATGAAGAATTTGTAAAATTATTAAATATGCTGTAATTTTTTGATTAATGTAGGTAAATTGTTAAAAAAATAAATGTTTTTACAAATACAGAACTGTAATTTTCCCAATAATGTACAATGTACCACCCCTAGCTGATTTTCAGTTTCGACCCTATTACACATGTATTAATATTAAAGTGGCCTGTTAAAATGAACAGTATCTTTCTTTTTTGTCAAAAACATTATAAAGAGAGTGTAATATAGCCTGTGCAATGCCACCTACCTTTAAAGCAAATCAGAGTTCTAATTAAATATTTAATTTTAGATTTCTAGTTTTTGGTGTGACTTTATTTTAGCCTCATATGTGCACGAATTTATTTCACCATAACAGGTGCGTGGAGTCTGTGTCAGGGGAGGAAAAGAGTGCAAGCGTTGGTAAGGGGCTCTCATTGCACTTAGAACCAGGCTCAGTGTTTCCCCCCAGACGTAGGCATCGTGGGCGTGATGAATAAACAGCACACTTGTGAGTGAGCATGATTCGGAGGGTGGCAGGGGGAAGCTGACATATGTCTCCCTGGTCTACCTAAACCCCATGAGAGGAGTCTTTCTGTAGAGGTCTATGGTGTGGGAACACGACACGTAAGGACTTGATGGACTCATTTAACAAAGCATTTCAAATATCACACTTGAAGGCTCAAAAATTTCCCTCCCTCAGCCTTTAAAATTCAAGGCCAGCTGCGGTCCACACATTTTGGAGCTGAGAGAAAACACAACACTTTACAACTCCTCGGTGGCCCATCAAGCTGAACGTCCTGCAGTTAAACAGAATGATATACTAATTTTCCTGGGAGTCAAGTTATTACAAAATGAAAAACAACCAATAATAATAAAAAAAAAAAATAGCCCCACCGTGACTTCCAAGAAACGAGAGTTTTGATATCTCACTTAGACTCTGGAACTCTTTGGGTCCATGGATGTTTTTAGGGCCTATTATGCACCGGACTTTTTTCCTTCCACACGACCTGCCTAACTTCAGATAGTCCTCTGAATACAGCAAAGTTGGTGTAAATTTTCATGTTATAGATGACGACACAGAAGTTCCAAGAGGCTGGTTAATTTGCCCAAGGATGCACAGCTAGACAGGGTGACAGTAGAGATCAGTTTTCTCCTCACCTTCTTGTTTTCACTAAAACTACCACATTATTAAATTCATCAGGATTTTCTTTTTCTGCAATGAAAAAAAAAGTTCTCATTTTCATTGTAAATGATTCTGTTTGGTTCTCACTGTGTTAAAAATTACCCCAAGTTAAAAATTCCGAGAGGTATAACTACTCTACAATATGAGTGTTACTATCTCCCAGAATTGCTCACACATAATCTGCCCTCAAGAAGTTTTTAAGAAATTAAACTGGAATTCAAGAGCCCTGAAGTCATCCTGTGGTTGTAACACACTGTCTAACACACTGAAATCAAACAAGAACTTTATTTTTTTGTAATTTTTTTAAAGTTTATTTATTTATTTTGAGAGAGAGAGAGAGACAGAGAGAGAATCCCAAGCAGGCTTGCCATAGTCAGTGCTGAGCCCGATGTGGGGCTCAAATTCACAGAACCATGAGATTGTGATCTGATATCAAGATATCAAGAGTTTGTTGCTTAACTGACTGAGGCACCCAGGCGCCCCCATGTGAGAACTTAATCTAAGCTGACTTTTCTACCTGTGCATCTTGAAAACTGACTAGGAGGGGCGCCTGGGTGGCTCAGTCAGTTGAACGGCTGACTTCGGCTCAGGTCATGATCTCTTGAGGTAGACGAGTTCAAGCCCCGCGTCAGGCTCTGTGCTGACAGCTTAGCAGAGCCTGGATCCTGCTTCAGATTCTGTGTCTCCCTCTCTCTCTGTCTCTCCTCTGCTTGTACTGTCTCTCACTGTCTCTCTCAAAAATAAATAAAACATTAAAAAAATTAAGAAAAAAGAAAACTGACTAGGAATTACTACGTCGTCTCCAAAATCTGTCTCCAGCGTCTGGCGTACTTAGCATGTAGCAAGCGTTCTCCACGGAGTAGGTCCTCAGGTAGCTACAGAACCTGAGCCAAGTACACCTCAGCTCTCATGCTCACTGCTGGGGACTTTTTCTGGAAGGGCTGTGAGTTTTACACATTCTCAGCATGACCTGGGATGCCCACAACATAGGGATACACAGTCCATTCTAAGCAACGGCTCTTTGCAATAATCAGGAAGCTCTGACTTTGTCACTGTGGTGGAGGTGCTTCCTTCCAGAGGACGACAGGGTCATCCCACTGACTAACGGCACCAGGACAGCCACGCACAGCACTGTCTCCTTCTCTGGACGCCGTTGCCTCTGAAGTCTGGCGGGTCTCCCCTTTTGGTGGCAGCAGCACGTGGCTATCCTTTGGGAACCTGTGCCCTCGTGACAATCT
Organism: Neofelis nebulosa; assembly: GCF_028018385.1. Taxonomy (NCBI): domain Eukaryota; kingdom Metazoa; phylum Chordata; class Mammalia; order Carnivora; family Felidae; genus Neofelis; species Neofelis nebulosa. Next base: position 3,402,613 of record NC_080784.1, on the reverse strand, counting down.
GTTTCGGTAGCATGCCTGCCACAGCCCTCCATCCGTCCGCGAGCCAGAACCACTCTCCTCCTGGAGACACAGACATGAGATGCGTGTGGCAGGATGAACACTGACCGCCCAGGAGCTGAGCCCTTCCTTCCCCACAGCTGCGTCCAGGCTGTTCTCCTGAATCAGCTACCTCCCACCTTTTGATCTTTTCTTCTTCAATCTTCCAGACCTGGTACTTCTACTTGTGTTTAGGGGACCCATCAGTGTAATTGCACTTAACAGATGGAGACAGCATGTCCGTGATGTGCCCTGACACAGCCTCTCAGGAGCCCAGCGCCCCCCTGCCCCTGGCTGCTCCCCCCACATCCAGCCCCTGCAACCAGGACCCACCACCCCTGAGCCCTGGTGTCCCTGAACATACGCAACAGCGAAGGACTGGAGGTAAAGCGCCTCACAGAACTGCTCAGAAGCCGGGACACTTTCCACGAGCTTCCTTGGCCGGATTCCATGCAAGTCTTGTCAGGTGAATTAATACGCTCATGTGCATAAACGCAACCAGAGAGGGGACCAGCAGCTTTGGGCAGTGCTCAGGGATGACAAGACATTGTCTCGAACACTTACATTAAGAGATGTTAGGGGCTGAAAGGGTAGCTCTGCAATACTGCTTAGAAGATGTCTTTTGGTTTATCTCATTCTCTCACGTTATCCTCTTGTGGCTATTAAAGCAGCTTTTAATTTGTCCCAAAGTTTCTTCTAGGGAAGGTGCTGGTGCCATTGTTTCAGGCCCCTGGTACTGCTTCATCCACGGGGTTATGTGTAAAGGAAGTGCTTAATGGGGGAGAGCAAAGAGAGAAATCACTCCAAGAGTATTAAGATGCATTGCTTTCTTCTCTGTGCACTAGAAGGGCATCTCACAGCCTGGGGACCTGGGCCAGGCCCAGCACACCTGTCTGTACCAGAACTTGCCACGTGGATGTGCCCTATGAGTCTTTATGTGGTCACTGACCTGACACTACTCAGCGTTTAGTTGCAGCCCATCTTCCTGTCCTTACACACCTAGGGTGGTAAGTTGAATGCTTTCGGTGCAGTAACAGGCATCCAGTCCTCTTGGGAGGCATAAGCCCATACGTGTGCACCTGGGACCAGGGGCTCCTGTCTCAAGAACATACCTTTGATTTAAAGAAAAACGCCTGGGGGCGCCTGGGTGGCGCAGTCGGTTAAGCGTCCGACTTCAGCCAGGTCACGATCTCGCGGTCCGTGAGTTCGAGCCCCGCGTCGGGCTCTGGGCTGATGGCTCAGAGCCTGGAGCCTGTTTCCGATTCTGTGTCTCCCTCTCTCTCTGCCCCTCCCCCGTTCATGCTCTGTCTCTCTCTGTCCCAAAAATAAATAAAAAACGTTGAAAAAAAAAAAAAAACAAGAAAAACGCCTGGGTGGATCAGTTGGTTAAGCTTCTGACTCAGTCTCAGCTCAGGTCTTGATCTCAGAGTTGTGAGTTCAAGCTCCATGTTGGGCTCCACACTGGGCCTGAAATGTACTTAAGAAAGAAAAATTAAATAAAAATAATGAAAGAAAGAAATAAAGAAAAAGAAAGGAAGGAAGGAAAGAACAAGAAAGAAAGAAAGAAAGAAAGAAAGAAAGAAAGAAAAAGAAAAGAAGAAAATAAAAGGAAGGAAGGAAGGAAGGAAAGAAAGAAGAAAACAAGAAAGAGAAGAGAGAGGAAGGAAGGAAGAAGGAATGAAAGAAAGAAAGAGAAAAAGAAAGAAGGAAAGGAAGGAAAGAAGAAAGAAAAGAAAGAAAGAAAGAAAGAAAAGAAAAAGAAAGAGAAAGAAAGAAGGAAGGAAAGAAGAAAGAAAGAAAGAAAGAAAGAAAGAGGAAGGAACGAAGAAGGAAAGAAAGAAAAAGAAGGAAAGAAAGAAATAAAGAAGAAAGAAAAAGAAAGAAAGAAAGAAAGAAAGAAAGAAAGAAAGAAAGAAAGAAAAAAGAAAGAAAGAAGGAAAGGACAGAAGAAGGCAAGGACGGAAGAAGGAAAGAAGGAAAGGAAGAAAGGATGGAAGGAATGAAGGAAGGAAGGAAGGAAGAAAGAAAGAAGAAAGAAGGAAAGAAGGAAAGGACAGAAGAAGGCAAGGACAGAAGAAGGAAAGAAGGAAAGGAAGAAAGGATGGAAGGAATGAAGGAAGGAAGGAAGGAAGAAAGAAAGAAAGAAAGAAAGAAAGAAAGAAAGAAAGAAAACCTGCAAAAGAAATGAACACTATAACCCCATTTACCAAAATGATTAAAAACCATGCAAATTAATATTCTATGTTGTAAGTGGATATGGATATATATATATATATATATATACACACACACACACACATATATATATGTATATATATAGTGATGTTGTTAGAAATGCTTGGAATGGATTAATGTCATATTCAGATTAATGATCCTTCTAGGGAGGGAATAGAGGAATGGAATTGAGGGGGTACATGGAGTTGCCTGCAGTGGAAATTTGGGCAAGGTATTTACCAGTGTCATCGAAGGTGGATATAAAAATAATATCTACCTTATGGGGCTGTAAAGAAAGGAAAATGTGAATGTAGATTTAAGATGCATAAAATATAGCCTAGTATAAGGACCCCTGTGTGGCTCAGTCGGTTAGCATCTGTCTTTAGCTCAGGTCATGATCTCATGGATTGTGAGTTCGAGCCCCACATCAGGCTCCATGCTGACAGCTCAGAGCCTGGAGCCTGCTTGGGATTCTGTGTCTCCCTCTCTCTTCCCCTTCCCCACTCAAGCTCTGTATCTCTCTCTCTCTCAAAAATAAAATAAACATTAATTTTTTTTAAATGGCCTAGTACACAGTAGTACCTATTTATCTATTATCTATATAATCTATTGCCTATCTTGCTATCAATCACCCATCAATCCATTAATCATCTATCACTTATCTCTCACTGTACAATTAATCTTTTTATTTTTTTTTAAATCTGAAACAAATAGAAAAAATGTTAACTTTGACAAAGTTGTGCAAGTATGTCCACATTACTTTTATCATACTTTATGCCTTAACTGGTGGTTGACAGTCTTCCCCTCGAAACGTTAAAATAATGGACATGGCAGTTAGGCTGGCGGAGGCGTGAGCCCTTGCCCGCCTCCTCCTATCTCTGAGACGCTGGATGATTTCGTAACTTCTCCTTCTGGCCAATTTCCCAAACTCTTTCCTACATTGGGAACACCAGTATCGCTTTGTTTGAAAAGCCCGTGCCCTTTTATAAATAAAGACAGGCTGTGGATGGTTGGTGAAGCCATTGGAAACACCCATATTTTAGAGTCACTTGAAGGCAAAGTTAGTGGGGGAGCTGTTTGTGCTCTATTTTGTTATATGCTTGGTGAATGATTTTAATGCGATATTTTATATCGATGTAAGTAATTTTATGTTATAGTCAATCTTCCTGGGTTTTTTTGTTTGGTTGGTTGGTTGGTTTGGTTTGGGGTTTTTTTGGTGGTAAGACACTGACCATGAGACCCACCCTCTTAGCAAACTTTTAAGTGCACGACACATGTGACTACAGGTGCTGGGCTATACGCGGGCTCTAGGATAGGGTCGTCCCGAAACGACAGACAGGTCTATAAACACTAGCACTAGAATGTGTTCTTCAGAATCTGGGTGACTGACTGATGGGGCCGTGTCTTTCTTTCTTGTGCCCCAGATAAATATCACATTTAATCAAACATTTTGATAAGCAACACACAGTTCAGGGACATGATTACATTTTTATGGATTTAGTACAAATGGCGATTTACGAGCTGACAGACAACCTGGAAAGCTCGCATCACCCGGGGCACTGGCAGCCTGCTCCTCACCTGACTTGGCCTCCAGCTGTCGGATCCTTTACCGCCCGAGGGCTCGGGCTCTGGGACACCAGGCGTGGCCTCTGTCCTCCCTGTCCTTCCCACTGGTACCATCGAGGCCAGGGTGGGACCCCTCATCTCCTGCTGGAACACAGCCAGTCTCCGAGCTTACGGAAAAGACAAAGGCCCTTCCCTGGATCCGGATCCCGGGTCACGGGCAGCTCTGGAAGGACAGATGGGGGATCTCGCAGGCATTGCCTAACGCTGTTTTTCTAAGACTGCACAGAGCCGGGGGGTTTTAAAACATGCCAAGCAGAGGAAAAATTAAAGTATCGAGTTTGTCCTCCTTCTCAACTGGTTGATGAAAACAGATTTTGGAAATAGAACGTATTGGAGAAGACGTAGATGGCTAACAGCTACGCTCACACCTTGCTGGTGGGAACTGATGCCTTACCGACATCAACCGGGGAAGGGGGAGATCTGAAGGGTTCTCAGCACAGGTGAAAAAGGGTCGTCACAGCTGTCAGCTGTGCTACCTTGCTGATGACCTTGCCACAAACAGGTGGGTCAAATCGTAGGTCGTACATCTTAACCTGACACAATGTTATATGTCAACCGTATCTCCATAAAGCTGGGAAAAAACATGCCCTCGGCTCAGCAGTCCCACCGTAAGTAATATGTCGTGTAACAATAACCTTCAAGTCCTAACAAGGAGGTGAAGCTTGTGTTCTCTCCAGTGCTGAGAGTAAAATATTGGAGACAAGATAAAAAGCCATTGACAAGGAAGAATTTAAATAAATTATAGTACTTCTGTGTAATGGAATACAATGCAATGGGGGGGGGGGGAAGAAGGCATTCTAAGGTGTACTAATATCTAATGATGTACAAGACTTATTTAAAGTAAAAAAGTATAGGGGTGCCTGGTGGCTAGTGGGTTAGGCACCCGACTTCGGCTCAGGTCACGATCTCGTGGTTCGTGGGTTCTAGCCCCACGTCAGGCTCTGCACTGAGCTCAGAGCCTGGAGACTGCTTTGAGTTCTGTGTCTCCTTCTCTCTGTGCCCCTCCCCTGCTCACGCTCTGTCTCTGCCTCTGTCGCTCTCAAAAGTAAACTTAAAAAAATAAAGTAAAAAAGCATCATGCAGAGCTGAGGTTCTGCTGTGCTTTGATATGTGCCAGCAAAGGGCTGCAGACACTCGTGAGTGTGCACGCAGTATTTGGAAGACTACTTAGAAAGTGGTTAGCAGTGTTTGCCTCTGCGGAGGGAATCTGACCGAATGAGAGGGTAAGGAGATTCACACTTCACTCCATAACGTCCTGTAACCTGACACTGTATGTTCCCTATGTACACAACTGCATGCATATCTCCAAAATAAAAATAAAGAGATGCGTACCTGTTGTTAGAGTGTTGTGTCAGCCTCAGACATGATTTAACCAATATAGGAAGACCAATAATCTGGTTGCAAACCGAGGCGCCCTTTCCTGAGTTGGCTCTCAGAAACTCGCAGAGTGAGATCAGATTCTGACAGAGTAAATGGTTCTTAATGGTGAGTCATTCGCCCGGTAGATGAGGGAGAACCTGGATTCCTTTAAGGGTCTCGATATTCCCCACATATTCATGTCTTAATCCTCCATCATTCCTAGAAGTCCATGGTCATTGGAAAAGTATTGGTAAACAATTAGAATGTTTCTGCTTGATGAAAAATTAAAGTCAGTACTAAAAAAGAAAGAAGAAAGAGGAAGAAAAAAAGAAGGAAGAGAGAGGAAGGCAATGCTTTGCCCCTTACGATTGTAGCATATCTCAGTCCTAAAATAAAAGGAATAGGAAAGGAAAGGAAAGGAAAGAAAAAAGAAAAGAGAAGAGAAGAGAAGAGAGAAGAGAAGAGAAGAGAAGAGAAAAGGAAAAGAAAAGGAAAGAAAAGAAAAGAAAAGAAAAGAAAAGAAAAGAAAAGAAAAGAAAAGAAAAAAGAAAAGGAAATAGACACAGCCTTGCATATTAGCCAAAGTATATGTTCAAAGAGAGGCTCCCACCCTGTTCCCTGTCCGAGGGCATGTGAAGTCCGGGGATAAGGAACCAGAATGTTTCCTGTGTTGCACCGTTTCCTTGGCGATGCGGCTTGTTGCCCTGAGAAGAAGATCATGGATCCAAAGAAGAGCAGCAGTCGGAACACACAGGCTCAGGAGTCTAAAGAAAACCTTCCGTGATCACCTGAACAGTGGCATAATGCCAGCCGGGTAGAGGGGCTGAGATTCATGTTAGATGTATTAAAGCGTAGCAGCTCCATCCCCCAGAATTTGGTTTTTCCCACTTCGGGGGAAAACGGAGACGCAAAAATGTTGGTCCAGCTGCAAGAGTTTAGAAGGTGGTCACGGGAAAACCGCAGTCATCAGAGGTGGCTGGTCCCCTGCTGTCTTGCTCAGCGTGACGCCCAGCGAAAGCACCCAGTCGAGTCGTGCTTGTGTGAGCACAGCCAGAGGGACCACTTGTGGTGTCTCCCCAGGCTGCCGGCCCTTCCCCCCCAAAACAGTTTTCTCCCCCGGCTTTGCTTCATTCCCTTACTTGTGAAAAAGTCTTTCTCCCATACCAGGCACGCGGCTCTCTCACTGCCTCGGACACTAGGAGCCGTCAGACCCACGGACTTCTTCCCCACGCAGGAGGCCCTATGGCGTGTCCTCGGGAGAAAGCCAGACCCCAAAGGCGAGGCGTGGCACGGAGTGGCCCCTTGCCCTGGTGGCCGTTCTTGTAGACAAAGGTCTAATTAGCAAGAGGGAAAGTGTGCAAAGCAGAGGGGAGGCTTGAAAGTGTTGCAGTTCATTGGAAAGGAAGAAATCAAGGATTTTGACAAAGACACAGGCAACGAGGGTCCCCATGATGGAAAGCCAAAGTCCTTTTGTGGCTTGGAGGGCACAGAATGTGACAAAATGTTAGTAATTCCATGGTCTCTCTCTCTCTTTTAATTTAAATCCAAGTTAGCTAATATACGGTGCAGTATGGGCTTGAGGAGTAGAACCCAGTGACTCATTTCTTAGATACAACACCCAATGCTCATCCCAACAAGCGCCCTCCTTAATGTCCCTCCCCCACCTAGCCCATCCCCCTCCACCTCCCCTCCAGCAACCAACCCTCAGCTTGTTCTCTGTGTTGAAGGGTCTCCTATGCTTTGCCTCCCTCTCTGTTTTTATATCATCTTTCCTTCCCCTCCCCCATGTGCATCTGTTATATTTCTATGCTTGGTTCAAAGTCCTCACCCTTCCACACCCAGTGGCTTTCCCTTGTCATGTCTCACGGACAATTTTTGGCTCACTCTGATGTGGCATAAAAACCCCTCCTCTCTGTGAACACGGTGTCTTTGGCATTCCTCAGAAAATATATGTGCTTAATAAGACAGTTCCATCCATCCTGAAGTCTCTTTCTGCTAATTAAAGTGTGAAGAATCTAGACTTTGTTTTTGTTTTATTTTAGAGGTCGAGGGGAGAAGCAGAGGGGGAAAGAGAGAAAAATCCCCAAGCAGTCTCCACGCTCAGTGCAGACACCGACGCGGGGCTCGATCCCACAACCCCGGGATCATGACCTGAGCCAAAGTCGGACACTTAACCGACTGGGCCACCTAGGTGCCCCTAGGATCTTGATTTCTTAATAAAGCCAGGTACCTGTGGGAAGGGACCCAGGAATCGTGTTAGAACTTAAGTGAAGAAAGGCAGGAGCAAATTAGTATTGAAAATATTAGGAGCTATACGAAAGCTCGTCACTGAAAATAAAAAATGAGAAGTTTGGGGGCTGCGTTCTGCAAGCCGTTTTGCAGAATTCTCATCCTACGTGCCATGAGCAGTGCGGCTGCTGTGACGCACGGAGTGCCTCGCGTGGGGCTCACGGTTTATTTCATTTAAGCCTCTGCAGGGCTGGCTGCCTGGTTTGGGGGCCCAGCAAAAACAGCAACGCAGGGTCCCTTGTCCAACAGTAGGACAGACGTGCCGCGATGGTCCCCCGGGAAACGCACACAGTGATGGGCGTGGAAACCCAGGAGGTAAACGTGGAAGGAAGGGGTAGTTCCAGGTAGACCTCCCTGGGTGGGGGGTCCACATCTACAGAGAAAGGAAAAAGAAGGAACACTTGAGTGGGGAGATGTCCAGACCAGGCTGCAGAGCGGACAGAGCGTGGCCACCCCAGCGGGGACTCCGGGGCAGGGGGGCGGCGGCCCTGTGTGCACACTGCAGTCACTCAGAGGCTGCGTCCACCATCATGTTGCACAAGGCAAATCTTCCCTTTTCTTGTTCAATTTACATGAACACTTGAACGCCAGTTGTTCTCTTAACGTTGGGTTAAATTTATTAATGTTGATTATCAAATGGTGACATAAATATCACACAAAAGAGAAGTGTGTGTGTGTGTGTGTGTGTGTGTGCGTGAGTGTGCGTGTGTATGCATACATATCGCTACTTCTGCCTTTATAACTTGACAAGTGCCTGGATTTTTTACACTTGAGACTTTCATCTAATATCACCATCACAGGTATTCCAGCTCCATATCTGCCCCGTTTTTAAACAGCTTCTCTAGTTTTGGAATATCTGTTTTGTGGTAGGAAGAACAAAGGCTCTGACAATGTCTACATCTGGGCACCTGGGCGGCTCAATCAGTTAAGCGTCTGATTCTTGGTCATAATAAATTAATTATTCTCTGTTAGGAAGTTAGATAGACTTAGTTCTGTATTTCTTCTTGACTCTTTTCGCAATGTTCATTCTGCTTGTCAAATTAATTGGTATAGTTGCTGCTGTTTATAATTTTAAATATCCTTATTGTACCTGTATTGTTATTTTTTTTCTAATTTCCCCCTTTTTTCTTAATCAAACTCCCCAGAAGTTTCTTTATTAATTTATTCACAGGAAAACATTTTCTGATGTCTTCAATTGTTTCTTTGCATACTGTAATTCACTTTTATTTAGTTTTCTGCCATTTTATGTTTGCTCTTTACTGTTTTAATTTCTTGATTCTTTTGGTTTACATTAATATCAAGTAACTTTAGATTTTTGTGGGGTCAAATACAGTTGTTTGACATTTCAGAGTACAGACAGTGTAATTTCCTGCCTAGCAAGGAACCAAAAGTGGAAAATATCACAATGAGATCAATCATTAAAAGCACAAGTAAATGGTTTTGAGAAAATTATAAAAAATAACAAAAGCACAGAAACCAGGTAGTGTGTAAGCAATCTCTTCAAATACTGAGATTATCGGTGGGGGGATGTGCCAGATGGGAGATGGGCATTAAGGAGGACACCTGTTGGGATGAGCACTGGGTGTTGTATGTAAGTGATGAATCACTAAATTCAACTCCTGAAGACAAGGCTACACTGTATGTTAACTAACTTGAATTAAAAAAAAAAAAAGGATGTATCTTCAGGACATGCCACTGGGAATAAAATAAAATAAAATAAAATAAAATAAAAAAATAAAATAAAATAACTGAGATTATCAGACTAAATTCAGATTTTCTTCTCTATGGTGTTAAAAGGGGACAAACCTAAAATACTTGGGAGATGAATAATAAAAATTAGATAAAATGTGAAACAGTTAAGCATTGCCCATAGACAGCACATAAAGGAATATGACAGTGTCGATGTTCTGGCAAACTCTCTACAGGAGGTTAAAAGTCATGGCGGGGAGATGTAGGACAGAAAACGACACGCGGTAAGTGAGCCCCCTAGAGCAAGCACACGCTGAAACGTTCACTACGTATCGGTGCTTAGAAAATTCGAACCGTTGATCACAAGCTGATTTTGGAGGAGGAGAAAATTACATGTTCAAGATTGGCTGGGATGGCAAACCTGTTTGAAGTTGCTCTCCCGCTATCCTTGCCATATTTAATCTACGTGTAGAGATTCAGCTGGCAAACCAGAAACCACCAAGAACCAGGAGCAGAAAGGTGCGACGATGGGTTCTTTAACCAGGCCCAGAGGTCAAAACAGAGACATCTCTAAAATCCCAGAAAAGTGCTTGATGTGGGATATAAAAATACTGTCTATTCCGTATACGATTCTTAATTCATTTCAGGCCCTACTCCTTTTCTGACACAAATAGAGTTTCACCTGGGAACGGCCACTTTTCTATTTCACAATTGTGGGTGATTAGTCAATGATTTAAAAAACAGAACAGGGGCGCCTGGGTGGCGCAGTCGGTTGAGCGTCCGACTTCAGCCAGGTCACGATCTCGCGGTCCGTGAGTTCGAGCCCCGCGTCGGGCTCTGGGCTGATGGCTCAGAGCCTGGAGCCTGTTTCCGATTCTGTGTCTCCCTCTCTCTCTGCCCCTGCCCCGTTCATGCTTTGTCTCTCTCTGTCCCAAAAAAAAAAAAAAAAAAAAAAAAAAAAACACGTTAAAAAACAGAACACAGTTCACCAGACGGGCAAAGGGATCTCGAACCTGTGTGCAGCTGGTAAGACATTTACAATAACAAAGAAAACATTGTCAGAGTTGGAAGGAGAAACTGACAAACCCAATTACCGTAGGAGATTTTGACGTACAGCTCTCAGGAACGGACAGGGAAAACGGAAGGATTTGAACAACCCAGTGAACAAGTGTGATATCGCTGCTTATATACAAACCTGCCCCAGGCACCTTCCACGTTCTAATTCCCTCATAAAGACGAACCCGCTAATTCTTTGTCCACTATCCTCTCTTCAAAAGACCCCCTCTGAATTTCTGGCTCTCCTTTAGGAGGGGAAGGGAGGCACTGATTTCACTATCCCATGGCCGATTCTGCAAAGACGTTTCCAAGACACAGGTATACTCATCACCTGTTGTCATCTGCTTTGAAAACAGAGATAAAATTACAGCACGATTTGAAAGAACAGAAAAGTCACATTTTTTACACTATGGATTTCAGGCCATGTGCTTTCCCTGGTTGATGAAAGATTCCTTGAGGGTCAGGATGAGGAAAATCTCCTGCTTGGTCCCTTGTGGTGCCCTATGTAAGTGAGGCAAATAAAAACATGCTTATTAATGATACTTTGCAGTGGACATTTGCTGGCTTGGGCCCTCCCACTTTCCTTTCTCCCTTGGAGCGCCTGGGTGGCTCAGTGGGTTGAGCGTCCAACTTCAGCTCAGGTCATGATCTCATGGTTCTTGGGTTCAAGCTCCATGTCGGGCTCTGTGCTGTACAGCTCGGAGCCTGGAGCCTGCTTCCGATTCTGTGTCTCCCTCTCTCTCTGCCCCTCCCCTGCTCATGCTCTCTCTCTCTCTCTCTCTCTCTCAAGTCTTGAGAAACCCAAGCAGGCTGCAAGGCGTCAGCACAAAGCCTGAGGCCGGGCTCGAACTCACAGACTGTGAGATCTTGACCTGAGATGAAACCAGGAGTCAGATGCTGAACCGACTGAGTCACTCAAGCACCCTAAAATCTCCCTGTCTTATTTAACTGTCATGTGAAGTTTTATTGGCATCACACAAATTTTGCAACCCTTCAGGAAACAGGAAAATTAAGTGCAAGTACAGAAACGTATGGAAAACAGCTGTCTGACGACAGCTGGAATGGTGTCGGGGTCCCTGAGAAGTCGCGCCTCCTGTAAGCTTCCAGTGGCCCCAGTGCTCTGGCCGTGGCGTTGGAAGGATGAAACACTCCTCTTGGAAATAACTCTAAAATCTGCAGCGGTGACCTCTATTCATTTCAGTCTGAAAAAAATGTGAGTGAATGTTCCATAGGCACTTAAATCTCAACTCTGCTGAAAATGATGTTTACAACAAAGAATGATTCCGTCCCCCTTTTATAGAAAGTAACCTAAAGAGAAGGCTGAGCCGGGCAAGCGGAGGACTTAGCCTCTTCCGCCCAGATCATCAGTCTCTCCTAGAGTCAGACTGTGGCCACAGAAAGGCTGCTGGTAATAAGAAATGGGGGAGTCCCTCCGGCTGCCTGATTTCTCACGAGGAAATGAAAAGCCCCCAGACACGGCTGACAGCCTCTCCAGCAAAACATGACAGTGATTTCATTATCAGGGCTGCCTGGCAAATGGTCCGTTTCCAGTGGCCCAGTGAGTCTGTTACCAAAGGGGAGGTCCCTGTTAGGGTAGCGAAATGAGACATCACCACACATCAGTTGTCGCCCCCGAACACTGTCACCGCTGATGGTGTTGTCTGCTCTGCGCTTAAACACGACTGCGGTGACTAAAGCAGGCGCACAACATAGTAATGGACGAGGGGGCACTGGCCCGCGGGCTAACCAGTGGTCCTAAGATGTTGGTGACGGTCCCTGCACGCGGCTCAACCAGATGCCAGAAAACCACCCTCCTCCTGTCCTCCAAGCCCTGCCCCGGGGTGCCCTCCTTTCAGCCTCTCTATTCCCATCTGTGCCGGTCGCTGCTCCCTCTTGTCCCCGTTGCCGCTGGCCCAGCTGGGGAGGTCAGGCTGCGTCCCAGCTAGAGCACCCACTAGATCGCTCGGTCGACTCTGAGCTCAGTGTATCTGCCGCAAGAGCTCCTCTTCAGAGAAGCCACGGAATCTTCTCTCTCATTCAGATCTGAGCTGGTCATCTACCGGGTTCCAAACCGAGCAGCTCTCCGTGCCCAGCACCCTGTACTTACCCCCGGTAACACCCCTAACCCCGGGACGTTGTGTGCAACGTGTCACCCACTGCCTCGAGATGGGAGCTCTGGGGGAAGTTCTCCCGTGTCCTGTTTACACTTGTAGCCCCAGACCCGCAGGGCACTTGATTCACAGCTAACATGCACTCATCTCTGGAATAAATAAGTATCGTCCATGAGACACTGGATAAAGTACCCCTGGACTGTTTCCATTTTCATGTATTTATTTTCAAGTTTACTTACTTATTTTGAGAGAGACAGAGAGAGCGCTCAAGCATGGGAGGGGCAGAGAAAGACAGAGAAGGAAGATCCAAAGTGGGATCTGTGCTGACAGCAGAGAGCCTGGTGCGAGGCTCGAACCCACGAACCACGAGATCATGACCTGAGCCGAAGTCGGACGCTTGACCCACTGAGCCACCTAGGTGCCCTCTTTTTTTGTTTGTTTGCTTGTTTCTGTTTTAATTTATTTTTTAGTGTTTCTTTTTGAGCCAGAGACAGAGTGCAAGCAGGGAGGGGCAGAGAGAGACGGAGGCAAAGAATCCGAAGCAGGATCCAGGCTCCGAGCTGTCAGCACAGAGCCCGATGTGGGGCTCGAACCCACGAACTGCAAGATCATGACCTGAGCCCGAGTCAGACGCTCAACCCGCCGAGCCACCCAGGGGCCCCTGTTTTAATTGTTTAATTAAAAAGTGTTAATGCTTGTTGTGGTTAAAGTGCTGGGTGAGGTGTTCCGGCTACAGGTAGGTGAGTTGAACTTCCAACTACTGTGAAGTTCATACTGTGATGGGGAAGACAGATTGGACACGCACATTACGCCGTTATGGTGGGTTGGCAGTTTCTGTTAACGGAAAGAAACAGATTGCTAATTGGGGGCAGCTGGCTGGTGCAGTCAGAAGGGTGTGGGACTCGATCTCCAGGTGGTGAGTTCAAGCCCCAAGTAAGTGTACAGATTACTTACATAAATAACATTTAAAAAGTTTCCTAGTGGATATAAAGAGCAACGAATTCGAAATCCCCCTGTGTCGCATAAATGTGCGGTAGGACTTTCTCTTCCCCGTGCTGCGCGCTGCGAGCAAGGAGCTCCCAAGGGTGCAGGGGAGCGCACGGGTCGGCCGAGAGGTGCCCACACCCCCCGGGCAGGATGGCGCACACCACAGACCCAACCTCCTCTCCCACCTTGTCCTTGCGGCCACCGGGAGGGTGGGTAAGGCAGAGGCCGACCAGAGGACGGTGTGCACGCTGCCTCCCCAGGGAGGGGTTCACACTTGGCCCCAGGGTCCCTGGCACTCTGGTTCCCGTCCTTCCTCCCACAGCACTCGGTGCTGCTCCCACGGCCTCGGCCACACTCCCATCCTGTGGCTCCCTCAGCTTGTGTGTGCAGGGACACGGCACCTCGCGGCTTCCTAGATGCCACTCGCTCCGGGGACTGGGGACAGAGCGGCGCCCCCCGCCCCCCACCCGGGGTGCTTTGCAGGCTCATTTCCCATCAGCCACTGGGAAGGGGTGGCTCTGACTCCAGACAGAGCGTCAGAAGGCCCGTAGCTACGTCATCCCACGTCATTCAGCCCCTCGGTCTGTCGGGCAGGTGTTTAATTGCCTCACATCATCCCGAGAATGGTGAGTGCAGGACAGGAAAATATCCTGAGACAGACAGACAGAGAGAGAGAGAGAGCAGAGTCACCTAACTTTTATCACAGGAAGTGGTTACAACTGTTCTGTTAGATTCTCGGTTGTGGTTGGTCATCTCTTACTGTGCCTGGTGTATCTTTACCTGACAGGCGTGTGTACAGGACAAACCCACCTCTACAGGGTGGGGCATGCTCTGTGGTCTCGGGCACCCTCTGGGGTCGTGCAAATGGCCCGGGAGGGAAGAACTAGAAGTGGCCGGTAAGACCAGCAGGTCCAGACCACAGAGGCCTGTGCAACACGTCAGTTCCTGAAAATGTGACTGCTCCCTGGGAAGGCTGTATTAAAGGAGAGTGTGTCAATGTCAGTGAGAGAAGAACTGGGCTTGTAGAGACTTTAGAAAAGAGGGTGAAGGTCAAAGAGAGCACAAGACCAGGGGTAGAAATGAGCACTGAGACCATTAGTCCCCCTTTGGACAGAAGAAGAGAAGGAAACGAGGAGACATGCACGGAAAGTTATTGTTTCTCAGTCCCACATGCACCTGCTATTTCCTGCTTCAGGACTGCAGAGTTGGAAGCCACAATCTGTGCTCCAGGCACCCTGCCGTGAGCTCAGGGCCCTGGGTTCTGCTTCCGCCCAGACACGCGGGCCAGGTGTGCATTGTGTAGGCCCCAGCCGCACAGGGGACCTGCCCCTGGGCACTTCCTGGTGCCTGGAAGGAGCTCTCCAGAGAGTTCTACGGGCTCACCATCTCGGGGAGCTTCTCTGCCATCCAGGTGGCCACGTACTCCTCACCCCCCCAGCGGGACTAAGCCTCACCCCCAGATTTGTTTCCTCCTTGGGCACTCTCCCTCGCCCCTAGAGCCAGTGACTGGTCCCTGTACCTGCTCACTTCCTGAGCTCTTCAGACTCTTGTAATTCCTCCTGAGTAAGTAGCTCTGTTTATAGGTGATAATGGTTTATATTGAACTTCATCTGATCAAAAACCACTGTGTGGTACTTTCATTTGATCCTAACATATTCCCATTAAACTCTTATAAAGGTCGGGGCGCCTGGGTGGCTCAGTCACTTTAGCATCTGACTCTTGGGTTCAGCTCAGGTCACGATCCCAGGGTCACGGGAACAAGCCCTGTGTTGGGATCCACACTGAGCATGAGCCTGCCTGGGACTCTCTCTCTTTCTCAGAAATGTTTATAAAAGCCAAACCACACACACACATTTATTGTTGTCCTGCCCAGGGCCCCCAAATTTATGAAAATATTATGGGAACACACGTATGCAAATTGAGTGAAAATCAGTCAGATGTGGAACAACAATTGTTCTAGCGGGTTTCCTCCTGGAGGAAAATTGAAGGAAGAATCTCAGGGATTTTGCCACATATCTGGGTCAAGGGAATGAGAGAAAGGATTTGAAATATTTTTGAAGCATCCAGTGGCCTAGATGGTTCAAGAGCTTCTGAGTCTCGAGCATGTATGCTAGTGTCCTCCCTTCTCTAGCAATGGTAGCCTGTCAAAGACAAGCAGTCCCTCTCTTTCCATGGTGCCAAAATGATACACATTCAGTAGAAACCTTCCGAGTTTGGACCTTGATCTTCTCCTGGGCTAGCGATAGGTGGTGGACCCTCTCCCGTGAGGCTGGGCAGGGGCGGCCACGGCTCCGAGTCAGCCACACGATCACCAGGGTCCACGACCCACAGGCCCTCTGGTTTTCCCACACATACAGACCCTCTGGTTTTCCCTTTCAGCGCAGAATTCGACACATTGCCCGAGACAGTCAACACTTTACTGTAGAACAGGCTGTATGGCAGATAATATCATCCAACTGTGGGCTAATGTCCGTGTCCTGAGTGTTCAGGGTGGGTGAGGCTAAACTGGGATGCCCGGTAGTTTGGGAAGACTACATGCTCTCTGACCTGGCATTTTCCACTCGGGATGAATTTGTGGGGGTGTAAACCCTTGTAAGCTGAGGAAGATGTATAGTTGACGATTCACATCGCCTCCCCTTTTATGTTATCAGAATTACTTCCCAAAATGAAGCTTGGCTTTAAAAATATGGGAAAGTTTACTTTCAATTTTTATTTTGTATGGGGACTTCCTTTGCCTTTCTTTTCCCCAGAGAAAGTTGTAGAAGCAATTGAAGGTCAGCATTTGTCATTAAAGGAGAGACCACTGGATCATGTAACCAGGAGAATGAAAAGACCCATTTGGTTTGGGTTTTTATGCCACGGTTGTCTCTGTTGTGAAGGATTTGTTAGGCAGGAATGTTAGGAGGTTCCCAGAGGTCACATAGATCAGGCAAGTGGTTATGGTGAATGATGGTAACTGTGCAGATACAGAAAAGCAATAGAGACCAAAGCCCTTTAGAGGTAGAGTCAACTTGGCTTTTTCCGTGTTTAATCCTGGTGAGGGAATCAAAGGACGTGTGACGCGAAGCTCTCAGACTTAGGGTCTCGAGCTGCTGCGTAAACATCAGTGTGAGTCACAGAAGGAGAAGAAACCCAATCGGAGTTCATTTTTGGCACTGTGGGATTTCCATTAAGTTGTCGACCAGCAAAAAAAAAAAAACAAAGCACAACCAAGCCATGTGCTACGGAGGTGGCTGTTGTGTGGAATTCAGGTGGGTGAATCCTTCAAACAGGAGATTGGAGGAACCACCTCACACACGGTGACTGAGGCCACAGGAGGGCGGGTACAGACGCTGATATGGCTGCTCTTCCAGACACGCTCTCTGTGTTTCCAAGGTCCTCCCCCAGGTCAAGACTCTGCTGGAGGTGATCTATGTAATCGTGCAAGCTCCCTGACTCTTCAGGACCCGGTTCAGGTAATCCTTTCCCCAGGATCCACTCCTTGACAGACCCTGTCTATATTTGGCTCGTGTAGACTAGCAGGAGTGTGACATTCATGGAACTCACTGTGTTTGGTGTTACTCATATAAGGATGAGCATGTTTCTGCCAGGAATCCATCAACTCGCGGAGGAGTGCATGCGTCGTCATTTTATCTAGGTCTCTGCTCTGGCGGGTAGTAAGTGCCCAATACATTGTAGTTAAAATTTAGCTGAGGGACCTCTGGTTCTGGGCATGAAAAGTTCGTTGGTGTTACTTGTAGCCTCTGTGAAAACAACTTTAAAACTCGGGCAAAATATATAAAACAACTGTTTTATAAGCCAACTGGTGTGGTCTTGACAGGAGGCACATGCGGGTTCGCAAACAGCCCCCCTTGGATATCTCGTGTTTCTCCACAACTTGAGAATAGAGGCATTAACTGCCATTTGTCCCAGACAATCCTGTCAAAGATTTTTATACGGCAGACAGCTCTTGGAAGTCTGGGAAGTCTTCGAAGCTCTTGGAAGTGGTCTCCTGCAGAGTAAAGGGCAGGCAGGTTCTTAGCACACTATTATACACAAATGTAGCATCCCTAATACTCAAAGTTCTTCAGCTGTGACTCAAGCGAGCACGTACGACACACCCACCTGGCTCTGTGTCACCGCCCCCCACAGGGATCGCAGGGCCAGGGGAAATGGTGTGAACATACAACTTGTCCTGTTTGCTCTCCTGTGAGAAACAGAGGTCTTTGCCTCTGATCCAAGCCTCCTATGTGACATACCACAATATGTAAGTGGGGGTGTAAGTCCTGGCATCTGAACCAGGAGCTCCCACGTCCAAGGGCAAGAGGAGGTGGATGTCCCAGCTCAGGGTGACCGAGAATTCACTCGTGCCCTGCCTTTTTGTTCTACTCAAGCCCTCGGCAGATTGGATGAATCCCGCTCACACTGGGGAGGGGGGTCTTCTTGACTCAGTCTATAGATTCAGGGGCTAATCTCGTCTAGAAACATCTTCACAGACACCCAGAAATAACATGTTGTCAGCAATGTGGACATCCCATGATGCAGTCGACTTGACACATAAACTGAACCATCACAACCACCACAAAGGAGGCTCTGTGCCTTCTTGTAAATCTTGAGTGTTGGATACTGTGTGTGTCTCACTTGGGGCTTCTGCAAATCGACACCCTTGGAGTGAAGCCCAGCTAGACATCCAGCTCCGACATGCTCACTATCATTGGGTTCCCATGACCTTCGTGGTCCCTGTGATCTGCAAGACTTTGCTGATTTTGCCAACTATGGGCTCTGGGAAGGAGAGGCCAGCCTCCCTGATACAGCGGTTGGTATGCCCTTCGGAAAAATGTCTGCAAGTTTGCTGTGAGGTTCCTATTAAAACAGGGTCCCCCCAGCTTCTTAGGCTTTGAGACCCTCCAGACTGATATTACCATCTTGGAGTGGGTCACCCTGGATTCAGTGACTGATATGGAGAAAGTCCCAATGAGCTTGGGCTGTCGAGTGAAACTGGGACGCTCAAGACGTGGTTGCTCTGTCCCCACAGCGTTGTGGTTCTACATGAAAGACTGATGGCACTTCCTCTGGGGAAACTTTATTTTCCCGTCTGATGCTGAAAGGAAATATCTGACTCAATAGGGTCCTTGATTTACAGTGTTCTTTAGAAGCTGGGTCCAGTTTCAATGATGGTTCAGCTGAGCTAAACCCAGGAAGTTCACTGGACTTGTGTGTGTGTGTGTGTGTGTGTGTGCAGCCTCAGCTGCACAGAATGAATGCAATTGCTCCATGGTGGGAAAAACTCAGAAGACCTTCTCATGGATCCAGCCAGGACTCTCCTTGATGATCTGTCTCCTTGATGAAGCTCAGCCCTTACTGGTTCTTAGGCTGTCAATTACAGCCTGTTTTTTCTGACCTTTGAAAACCTAGCAGGTTCAAGACACTCCTCTTAGGGGCTATAAACCCTGGAAATAAAGTGTGGCCACTGATGGAACCACCTGGACAACCCATGGAGATGCCAGTGAAGAGGGCGAGTCCTCTGATGAGACTGAGAGGAGTCCAGCACCTGGTCTGCCTGTATTGCTCAGACTGGCCCCAGTGACACCCAGCCCAGCAGCGTGACAGATGTGGGAACGTGTCCAGGAGCATGCACAAATGACCAGGCTCTGATGCTGACACAGAGGCCGCCTGCCCCCAGGTTCTCGGAATTGGACCTTTGACCCCATTGAAGACCGTGATTGGTGCTTCCCTTGGGGGACACTGTTTCAGGTTACAGTATTGCTGTCCGGTCCCATTGGCTGACACTGGCCACACCCTTCTCGCCCCTGAAACTGTCTGGTGTTGTGTTTGCTCTGCAGTCTGGTGATGGCACCCTCTTCCATTCACAAAAGATACTCAGTCCTGGACGGGTAGTCGAGACGCTCCATGCGTCTCCCACAACGGCTGTTCTCCATGGTTATCTGGCTCTGGCCCCTAAGCGCGCTCTCAGAAATATCCCTGTCTGCCTCCCCCACCTTCTTCTGGCCTAACGCCTGACTTGGGAGTTTTGGTCCCTAATTAAAGCTGTTTCCAGAAGGGCTTATCTCTCAGCCACTTCCAGAGTCAGGATAAAAGGAGGCTCTGGAGACTGATTTGTAAACTGGGGGATTTTGCTCAAGCCATTGCTGGGTTTTTCTATATTTTTCACACAAAAACAGGCATTACCCAGCCCCTCTGGTAAATCCGCTGGGTGGATTCCGGCCAGCAGGGGGCTTAGGGTTTAGAGGTTAATGCCTGCTCAGCCCCCGAGATTCTCCCGGATTTGCATGGTCCACACAGCCCTCACCGGTGCCTGTCAGGGGTCTGCACTGGTCAAAGGGTGGATGCAATGGGTCTCCGTCAAGGACCTCTATAAAAGGGTCGAATAAATGCTCTTTTCCCTCTTTGCACTTGACCACTTGGGATAAAAATACCTGAGTGGTAGCAAAAGATGATTAAAAATAAAGTACAGGGGCTCCTGGGGGTCTTGGTCAGTTGACTGTCTGACTCTTGATTTTGGCTCGGGTCATGATCCCCGGGTCGTGGGATTGAGCCCTGCATCAGGCTCCTCATTGAGTGTGGAGCCTGCTTAGGATTCTCTCTCTCTCTCTCTCTCTGTCTCTCCTTTTTTCTCTAGATTAAAAAAAAAAGTGCAGTTGCAGCTATGGGAACAGAGCACAACAGTCTTATGGCACCAACTCTTTCTCTGCATATTATACTTAATGAAACCTTTAAAATGTATGAACAGACTTTTATAGGAAAGAAAATGCACTCACGTAAAAATGCTCGGCCCTCTCACAATCAGAGAAATGCAGCTTAAAAGTACAGTGACTGACCATTTCTCACCTTGGAACGGAAGAGGAAAAAACCCAGTACAATACACAGCTGCAATCTTAAGAGTGTGAACCCAAAATGTACCTTTATACACTGCCTGTGAGATTGCAAATTGGTACAACTTAAGTGGAATATGTATCTTAAAATTAAAAATGTTTTTAGGGTGCCTGGGTGGGTCAGTCGGTTAAGCGTCCGATTTCAGCTCAGGTCATGATCTCACGGTTCCTGAGTTCAAGCCCTTCATCGGGTTCTGTGCTGACAGCTCAGAGCCTGGAGCCTGCTTCGGATTCTGTGTCTCCCTCCCTCTCTGCCCCTCCCCTGCTCATGCCGTGTCTCTTTCCTTCTCTCAAAAATGAATGAAAGTTAATTTTTTTAATTAAAAATGCTTTTGCCCATACATGACTATATATTTTTTATTTACGTCGATAATTTCATATGTATAAATGTCCTATGTCAAATTTATTGGCACAGCCCCAGAAGCGCACAGGACAGCGGTACTGAAAGTTACAGCAGATCTCTGTGGATGGGTGTGAGCAGCTGTGAGGCACACAGACACAGGGAACTAGGGGTAGACGCCTCACATCGGTGTCCCCTGGGGTCCATGATGTGACTGCAGATCGAAGAAACTGCACAGCGCATCTCCGGCAGGGCGTGCAATCAGCACAGTGCTGGTCCGGGAAGCCAGACCGCATGGCTCTGGTGGATTTACTGTGTTTCGGGGCACCTAAGACAGACAGCACCCGTTTGAAGACATGCCTTTATTTTATGTAACCACGAGAAGGTTAGAAAAGAGCAATGCTGATCACAATGCTGGGCACCCCTGGTTGTAAGGGGGGGGGGGTCTGTCTCTGTATTTCCACGTCAAATGTGTTAGAATATAAAAAATAAATAAGTTAATTAATTAATTCCATTGTGGAATCAATGAAACTCAATACCTCTCGCTTCACACTCTTTGTATCTTTTGAATTTTTTAAATTAAACTTCATACCTTACGTTACCTATTTGAAGGCGTGTTCAAAATAATATATTACCACCAGTCAAATCCTCTTTTTATGGTTTGGTGCTTTTGAAAAAGTCAGCAGTATTACAGGGAATGAGTTAGAAGTGTGCTCAGGGTGCCAAGCCCAACGAAGCCTCGTAGGGACTCAGTGAAATCGCAAAATAAGGAGCCAGAAGAAGGTGACGCTGGCCTCCCAAAGTGCTGAGGCTCCAAAAGAGAACAGGAGGCTGCATTTATTGCCACCACCACGGAGCTGGCATGGCCCTGGGAGGGGAGCAGAGAAGGGAGGTAGTAAAGTACGCTCGGCGGTAGCACAGAGAGCAAGTGACTTCATTTCACAGACCCTAATTCTCATAGAGATACTTTGGAAATAAAGGACAAAGCCGCACTGATTTCATTAAAGAGAAATGTGTGTGAAAAATTAAAAAAAAGGACTGCTCCTTGGGGCGCCTGGGTGGCGCAGTCGGTTAAGCGTCCGACTTCAGCCAGGTCACCATCTCGCGGTCCGTGAGTTCGAGCCCCGCGTCAGGCTCTGGGCTGACGGCTCGGAGCCTGGAGCCTGTTTCCGATTCTGTGTCTCCCTCTGTCTCTGCCCCTCCCCCGTTCATGCTCTGTCTCTCTCTGTCCCAAAAATAAATAAAAAACGTTGAAAAAAATTAAAAAAAAAAAAAAAAAAAAAAGGACTGCTCCTAACTCCTCCGTGTGACCATACAGAACATGAGGTTTATTTATTAAAACCGCTGCAAAGTAAATAGTGACATCTTCCTTTAGGTTTGGAGTAATGGGCACAATACGTAATATTTATGGAGCGTTTATGATGTGTCGTGAACCATTTAAGCTGCTTACACGTATTAACCTATGATTGAGGATCCTCGGTGTGTAAATACATCACTTCTCTGCTCATTTTCTTGCAAAGCTCCAATTCAGTGACCTAATTAAAAATAAATGAAAATTTCTAGACCTGAAACGAAGGCCTGACTCACAAATTCTGGCTGAAGTGACACTGCTTCGAAGTCATTGCCTTCAAAATGGTATTTTGCTCTTCAAGTGGAGAATTTTCATCATTCATCCGTTGACCTCTTTTTATTTCATTGCGCACTAATTAGCCGTACCGTTCAATTAGGCGTAAAACTCCAACCCATGATATTCAAGGGTGTCCGAACAGCTCTGTCAATCAGTAGGAGCAAATTGGGCTTCTATGTGGTTTTGTTAGGTTGGACACCAAATAAAGAAACCTAATTATCCACATTGCGTGCGCTTTACACTAAAGATAATCAGAATGGCGGAATCATCAAGTCAGTAATACACTGAGATTCAGACCTTCACTAGTCACTCGGTCTCATTAACGTTCTAATTGACACGTATTAACTGTGTAGTCTGTCTTCAAGCTTCCCTGTCTTCAGATGCCCTGCTTATATATTAGAAAGTGTGAAAAACCTAGCAGACTTTGTTCCCTTCTTTGATCAGCACCCACAGCTAGAAATGGAAGTAGATTTGAGCCTTAGGAAGTATATGAACTCTTTATACCGATGAGGAAACCACTGCCTCCCTTTCTTATCCTTGTATTTTTCACTCGGTTTTTATTTTTAGTAGCATTATACTTGCTCCTAATTTGGAGTTACCGTATTTTACGAGGTACAGCAGCTCCCCCTACATCCCCCCCCAAGAGGCTACCACATTCAATTCTTTCCATTACTCTTTTTATATTTATCTTTATATATATATATATATTTCCCCCCAAGTACATGTGGAACTTTCACCAAGCTAGGCCACATGGCCACAGAACAAGTCTCAATAAACCTAAAAATACTAAAATCATCCGAAATATCTTCTCCAAACTCAAGACAATAAACTGGAAGTCAACAATATATAATGTTTGTCTTCTGTAACAATGATTGGCTTAAAGTCTATTTTGTGTGTTATTAGTGTGGCCATCCCTGCTCTGTGTTTGGTTGCCATTTCCATGGTATATGTTGTTTTTGTCATGTTAACATTCACTCTATTTGTGTCTTTGCAGCTAAAGTGAATTATTATAGAAGGCATATAATTGAACCATTTTTCAAACACATTTTGCCAAACTCTGATATAATTGGAGCATTTAATCCATGTGAAAGCTAACTTTATGCGTTGGCTGAGCTACGGGACCCAGTGTTTGGTAAACACTAATCTAGATGTTGCTGTGATGGCATTTTGTAGATGCGCCAAGATATAATTAATTTTTCACCAATTTTTATTTATCATGTGTGCATGCCTATAACACTTCCAGACTGTGGTTTTGTGCCTTTTTTCAATTTTAGAAAAATCTCAGCCATTGTCTTTTTTTTCTGTCTCTCCGTCTCTATCTCTCTCTGTGTTCCTTTTGATCTTCTATTTTTTTAAGTTTATTTATTTATTTTGAGAGAGAGAGAGAGAGAGAGAGAGAGCACAAGCAGGTGAGGGGCAGAGAGAAGGAGAGACAGAATCCCAAGCAGGCTCCATGCCGTGAGCACAGAGCCCAACGTGGGGCTTGAGCCCACGAACCGCGAGATCATGCAAGTTGAACCCAACTCGCCGTGAGTTTTGTTAACAAGATAAAATGTCATTTATCACAAATCCACAAGAAAGAAATAGTTTATCACATCACAGAACCATGGAACACTAACAGAACTGGGGCATAGTTTAGACGGTTCAGACACAGGCTGATTCATTTGGTGGGCACCTGCCAATCCGTGTATGACTGCCTGCTCTTCTGAGCCCTGCCAGTCTATTTGTGTGCAAATTAATGGTCCCTGTAGGCACGAGGGTGAAGACCAGAACACGCAGTTTGCAATCTTGAGTTACAGAAAGTCAAAACATGGGAAAATCTGTGTGTTTCACATTATGTCCTAAAATATAGCATCGCTGCTAGAGTATGTCTTAAATCTCATTTCCTTAATTGGTTTTGTTGGCTTGTTTGCTTTCGACTGAACTTGTATATGCTGTGTGTGCGGTAACGCCCTGCAAAAATAGTCCTCCCTTCCCTACAGTGGACGTCTCTCCACCTCCTGGTCTGACCTCACGTTCCTCTCAAGAGCAAGCGACTGACTGAAGGTGGAAACGACTCAATGCCAGGTGTCGGTGAATAAGTGTCACTGCTGACTGCTCCTCACTCTCCAAACTCCGTTCCTTCCAGGCTGCAAGGCTCCGTTTTCTCCCTCACACACACCTTTAGGACAACTGATTCCCCCCGTTTCCTCTTACTGGGGCCTCTGTACTCAGAGCTCCCTTTAGCCCTGGAAACTGGTGATCTCTTGGGTCTACCTCCTGTCCTGAACTTCATGGTGCAGGAATAGGGGTGCCCAGTGGTTCAGTCAGTTGAGTGTTCGACTTAGCTCAGGTCATGATCTTGGGGTTCATGGGTTCGAGCCCCACGTCGGGCTCTGTGCTGACGGCTCAGAGCCTGGAGCCTGCTTTGGATTCTGTGTCTCCTTCTGTCTCTGCTTCTCTCTCTCTCAAAAATAAATAAACATTAAGAAAGATAATGCAGGAATGGCCTCGAGAAGCCACTAATGACTTGTTGCTGTAGGAGCAGGTGTTGCTGTGCTCTGCGGTCCTCCCCATCACTCCTCCCTGCGAGCCTTGGCTCCATATTTCTTATTTTACTTCCATGCCCAAACTCACACCTGTTACCTGACCTTCCTCTTGTTGCCACTGCTTGCCCCTCTGTCCCAGTCTGTCTAAACCCAGAGTCATGTCTCATTCCTTTCCCAAGACTCCTCCACATTGCTTCCTCATTTCCTAAAAGACTTGGGGAAAAATAGCTTAAAAACCTCCAGCATTATACACAGAAATTTATTATTATTTTTATTTCAGTGTGTGTTGATTTACGGCTAGTGGGTCAGAGGTCACGTTAGAATAACGGGGATGTGCGCGCGACGCATCTTGACAGACTCGCGTAGGATGACATACAATTGCCAAAATGTCATGGTGTTTGGAGACTGTTATGTTACTAAGCAGTTTCCACAACGTGAATTCAATATCTTTATACTCTGTATAACTCCCGAAACTATAAATGGGATATGACATAAGTGCGAATTTTATTTCTTCTTTTTAGGAGCGTGACTTAGTGTTCTGTTTATTAGGAATTAATTACATTTCTGATTCTGTTTGTCGACTACGCTGTTCAGATCTTCAGAAGCTAGTTTTCTGTCCAGCGGTCTATCAGTTACTGAAAGAGCTGCTTAATCCTCAGCTATGACTGTGAATTTGTCTGTTTCTTCTTTTATCTCTACCAGTTTTACTTGGTGTATTTAGAAGCTCTGCTGTTTGGTGCGTGCACATTTAGGGTCATTATGTCTTCCTGGTAGATCGATCCTTTACTGTGTCTCTAGTAATTCCTCTGCTCTGAAATGGAGTTTATCTGATGTTAATATAGCCACTTCTTTGGTTTTTAAGTGAATGTTCGCACGTATGCATTTTCCTATTCCTTTCATGTTCAACTCACCAATGGCACTGAAACTGAAGTGAGTCTCTTACAAACAGCATGTAGTTGGATTCTGTTTTTACACACTTGCCAGTCTGTGCTTTTTAATTGGTGTGCTTAGATCATTTACCTTTAAGCTGGTCATCGATCCGTGAGAACTTAATCTTCCGTTATTGTATTAGTTTTATGTTTGTTTCCTCTGTGTCTTGTTTCTTTGTGTATCTCCCATTGCCTTGCTGTGGGTTACCTGATAATCTTTTAGGATTCCATCTGGACATAAGTTTAGTGCCCTTGAGTGTATCTCTTCGTATTGTTTTTATCGTGGGTGTCTGGGTATCACAATATACACAGATACCCCTGATGGCAGTCGACTGGTACTGGCATTTTACTAATTTTGAGTAAAGTATGGAAGCCTTATTTCTACTTAGTTGTCTTTATCTTATCTACTTTAAATACCATTGTCTTCTGTCTCAGATGGCATCGCATAGTGTTTGTTTTGATCATCAGATGTGATCGTAAGACTCATTAGGAAGACCTTGTCTATTGTCTGTACACACATATCTGGTCTTTCTGTTCATGCTTCTTTCTAGATGCTCCAAGAGTCCTTCTGTTGTCATTTCCTTTCTGTTTGAAGGACTTATCTTAGTCTTTCTCTATGGGTATTTGTTAAGAACACGTTATTTCACTTTGTGTTTGTCTGATAATGTCTTCATTTTCACTAGATTCCTAAAGGTCATTTTGTAAGTTATGGAACGGCAGCTGAAGATTTTTGGTATTGGGAATGTCTTGCTGGTGATGCCCAGCCATCCGGTATCCCTCAGTGGGGGGAGACCCTTCTTCTTGAGTTCATATGGTACTACCCTGTACTGATCATATAATGAACAAAACCTGTACCGCTGAGTAAATGTCCTTAAGATGAGACGGGAAAGATCCAGCCGTGCAGAATACCAGAAGGAGTAATGTATATGAAGGCACTCCAAATATGCTCCAAAAAGTGGAAATTGCTATTTCTGTATAGTATAATCATTTTCTTTATGGGGTAAGAAAAAAGTCCACTGCAATAATTACAGTAGATTATGTGTCTTCAATGCCCTTATGGGAATAACTTTAAAAGGGTAAACACCAAATAAAAATTGTTAAAAATTCACCACAGAATGTTTTGTAAAAATTAACCAATGCAAATGTATAGTTTCGGAAATGTCTAATTAGGCAAATACTTAAAGTATGAGTCAGTTAATAGTCCAGAGCATACTTAATTATCTATTTTAGTTTAGGACCAATTAGCTATGGACAATTTAACAATAGTTGTTACCATATGTAACATTTCAAATTAGATATAGAAGATATAATATCATTCCATTTTGTCTGTGATTTTTCCTTGATTTAGTACTGGTGTAAAAGAAACAATATAGCCCCATCTTCTAAAGACAGCTTTGACATTTTCTGATTTCAGTCAATTGCTGAAGGCTACTTGCCATGCATGCTAAATCCGGGGAAAATGGAGAGCTTTCTAAAGACACTAAATGCCATGGCACATGGCACTCTATCAACTAGATATGTAGATATTTGATATCTTCCTTATGAATCTTTAATATTTTAAACTCCATGTTATATAGAGCTTCTGCTGAGGAAAGTCATTTACACATGCAAATCTTCCTCCTTCATTCTGTATCCACAAGGGAAGCAGAGATAAGAATTACAGCAAAGTACATTCAACTTCAACTTAACTATAATTGATTGGCATCTGGGGTCTTTCTCGTTTGATGGATCTCAAAAGTTTTATAATAGGATAAAATGTTATCAATATTAATGAGCCTCACTTTATTCTGAAGAACTATTATGGAACAAAAAAATCCTATTCGAAAGGAAAGTGGGATGCCATCTAAGCCAGTCATAGTCAAACACTGTTAGCAGCAGAAATCTTTAAAAATAAACTTAAATCTCACACGCATGATGGGACAAATGGGCACTGCCCTAACCATGTGCCTACCCAGGATCTTACTGCGTCCTATAGTTTTATCAGGTGGAGATTTGAACTCATTTTGTCTCCTTGGTCAACAATGAGAGTTGCCCCTAAAAAACATGTGTGTGAAGGGGTTTAAGGCATTGACTTTCTGTTGGCTGAGGAGGACAGAACAGAATTTCCTTAAGACGACGTGAGGGATCCCGGGTGTTGATGCAATGCATGCTAATAAGGGAAACACCACTCTTCAGTGTGGAATTTGTTGTTTATCTGTGATAAAGTGAAGCGTCTTGAATTTTATTGCTACTTAACTGATGGCTGAGTCTAGTGGGCATCTGCCATGCTAACTTTCCCAATGTACTTTGCACCTTCCCACCCTCCCCAATTTCATTAAGAAAATGTGTTCTTCATTGAGCAAATGCTGGATCTCGTGGCCTCCCAACCCCTGTATCGATCCCAATGTTCACACAGGTTGGGCTCAACCTAACCCAAGCCAACCAGGGTTCATCTTTTGTCGTTTTTATAGTAGAACACAGAGTAAGACAAATGGGGGTCATATATGGCTTTGGATCACAAATTCCAAGGCTGTCAGGTCAGCCCCTCCACGTGGAGGCATCAGAGCACACTAATCTAGCCCAGGGCAGAAGGGAGGGACGAGATAAAGATGTGAAGACAGAGTTCAGATGTCACTCTGGCAAATCAGTCCTTGGGATGGATTTATTCTTCCCTATCTATTTTTGGTACACACATTCCTTATTTGTTTGTCTGTTTGTTTGTTTCAGCTCAAGCTGATTTGAGTTGGGATTCTGTCACCTGTACCCAAAACTCTGACATATGTACCTGGGGCATGAATCTATGAGGGGCAGATGGAAGTGGGATAGGACACCTACTTTCTTTCTTATGTGTTCAATACTGGAAGTCCACGAGATCTGTGGGCTGTCCACAGATGCTTGCAGGACTGAGGCTCAGGTTACCTTTCCCCTTTGCGTGATGGAGGAAGGACTTAAGGAACAACATAACCTTGTACAAAAGATGATGA
Source organism: Neofelis nebulosa (assembly GCF_028018385.1). Lineage (NCBI taxonomy): Eukaryota > Metazoa > Chordata > Mammalia > Carnivora > Felidae > Neofelis > Neofelis nebulosa. The sequence continues at coordinate 3,373,987 of NC_080784.1, read as the reverse complement.
AGGTTCCCTACAGGAAAGGATCAAGTAAGGGGAATATAAAACGTTGCCTCTCCTATAATGTAGTTACATCGTGAGGTTAGCTGACCCTTGATTTAGGAAGTATGTTTAACCACTAGAGGTTGGAGCCCTGTACCTGGCAAATCTCAAAACAAACAAATACACAAAATGCAAAATGTCAAAAGGAAGAGAGAATACCTATTCTACCCAACTTGATTTGGAATCAACAGGATATAGGGGCCCTTAGACTGAAACTCAGACCCCATGTGGTTCTCAGTGAGAGCAAGGGAGAGATCCACAGTCCCAAAGAAAATGAAGGGGGTGGTTCTGAGAGACGGCAAGATGAAACATCTGGATGGCCCCGAGAATGTGGTAAAACCTTTCAAGAAGGGAAATCAGAAGCACTAACACTCAGGCTACAAAGGGAAATACCGTATAAAACTCAGATAAAAACCAAGCTGTTCTGTGCTTGGAAGATATAGTTAAGGGGGATTGAAATCCTTGACAGCAACCTTGCTCCCTCCCCAATGAAAGACCTCAGGTCTTTCGTGGAACTCCTACGGTTTCATTGAATACAGTTTGGAAAATACTTATCCAAAGCCCTAATTGGAAAAATGAAAAATCAGAAAACAAAAAACAAAAAACAAAAGCTGTATCTTTAGAGAAGTTACGTGAACAGCTCACAGCCACATTTGCTCTAATAAAAGAACTGTGTTTTGTGGTTACTGCCTGTCAGGCTGTTCATGTTGAGTTCCCACTGAAGCTGGTACAGGTCACTTGGCTCCCAGTTCTTCAAATATACAGGAAGATGTTAGACCCATCAACAGGCATTCTGGAAGCTCAGATGTGAGCAGGGTTGCCAAACACTAAGAATTCTGAAGGTGCATATTATGGAACCGCCTTTTCTTGAATTGACCAAATTCACCTGGTCACAATGTAACGTGGGTCACTCTGAACCCGTGTTGGGGCCCCTTGCCCCCAGCGTTAGCCATGGTCTGGAAGGTAGAGTTCTTTCTTCTCTGGGATCCAGCATTTCCTACTGGCTGCTGAGCTGGCCGTTCAGAACATAATAGGGTTTTATTTACTCATTACAGAGGATCCCAGTGGCGTTCTGCATAATCACTTCTATAAATTCATATGGCGCTCCAGAAAAACCATGGAGTGAGCCACTGCCTGCCTCGGACCCCCGCGGAATGGCCGTCGTAACACCAGTAGGGCTTTCACCAGGCTCCCCAAAATCAATGTGTTTATCTGCTTCTTGTTCCAATTTAGACTGTAAGTCTTGGGGAACGGCACCATTTTATTTATTTGTGTTCCTTTCCTATTTGCACAGTGCGTGCCTTCACTGGGGAGGCGCTTCGTATTCAAAACCTAGTTCATTTCCCAAGGGAGGAAAATACAGTATATGTATCATAAAATATATATGCATTTCATACATAGACATGCATATGTCTGCAATATATATATGAGAGAAGGAAATGTTACTGCTAGTATATATTGTTCTATCATATTTAACTTTCTTAACGTTATTTATTTTTGAGAGGCAGAGAGAGACAGAACACGAGCAGGGGAGGGGTAGAGAGAGAGGGAGACACAGAATCCGAAGCAGGCTCCAGGCTCTGAGCTGTCAGCACAGAGCCCCTCATGGGGCTTGAACTCATTAACTGTGAGATCATGTCCTAGCCAAAGTCAGCTCTCACCCGACTGAGCCACCCAGGCACCCCTCAGCTATTTTTCTAAGCTACATTCAACTAATTATTACAGAAGTAAAGCTTCTGAGCTTTTACCTTCTAGTCGATTCCAAGTAACGATACTATTTTAAAAAGAATGACATCCACACACAAAGAGATAGAGTGATGACATCTTCACAAATATTTAGTAAGAAAGATTATACACACACACACACACACACACACACACACACACCTGCTTAAAATAAACATTCAAAAACCTCTCTGAAACCAACGGCTGCTCCCAATGTTATGAACAGAGTGGAGTGTGGGGTTAGAACTCCTCGTTCAGCAATCTGTTCTCAAGGCTTTCTCCCTTCTGGCTGCTACGCCAAACTAACCTAAAAACAGCCACTCATATTACATAAGAAAAACGTAGTACGTGCTTTCTCAGTAACAGAAAGTTAATGTCAATGTCTCCCAAAGTGAGTGCAAATGTCTCCCATAGAAAATTACTGAAAGGGGGCTCTTGGGTGGCTCAGTTAAGCATACAACTTTACTGTTCTGTTTTCCTCTAATCCCATGGTTTACAAACCGTATTTAGTTGGATGCCTCCTGAATTTTCTATATCGGGTCCTTCTAACTCCCCTAAGCTACGGACTCTAGACGGACACTGTCACTCTCACTTAGATCTTCCTGGGCACGTGTTCTCACACCAATCCCCAAGGCCGGTGGCCCTTTGCTTTCCTCCCGATGTCTCTGTAGCTCTCAAAGAAAGAGACAACAATGAGATTAAAGCCCACGTGTTCGTGGAAAGCCTTCAAAACCCTTCTCTGTATCCTATGACCTGCACGTCCTCCCGAAGCCACAGGTCCCGAACCAATGACAAGAGCGGCCTGCTTTTTAAGTAGTCAGTAGTCTCTGATTTTCAGCAAAACATATTCTGGTCCACAGATGTTCCCAAACCTGCACCTAACCCCTCATTTTTTAAAACTTGGCAAATGGTATCTCTATTCCCCACGTTCTCAGGCCAAACCCACTCTTCCCTCCCCATCCCGGCCCTACTTTTGCACCAGCCCCAACCCAGCTGATCATTTCCTTTCAAAAGGAACACAGGGCTTCCCGCTAGTTCCCTGCAACCACCACCCTCTCCGGGCCGTCCTCTCTAGGAACGCCGGGTGCGTCCTGCGGAAATGTCAATCTCACCCAGCACTCTCCAGTTCAAAACTCTCAAAGGACCGTCTGTCATGATTAGAACGGCAGCCGGCTCTTTACGTGACCGGCAAGGTCTCGCGTCACCCGGCTCTGTCTCTCCAAGCTTGAATTCTGCCAGCGGCTGCTGTCCTTCTTCCTTCTGCTTCACACCACCTGCCTCCTGGCTGTTCCTCGAAACCCCAAAGTGTATGCCCACCTCAGGGTTGATGCATTTGCTGTTCCATTCACCCGGAAACCCTTCCCCTTGGTGACTGGTGGCTAAAGCCTTACTTTTCTTGAGTCTTTCCGCAACGTCATGTTCTTCCTGACGGCCGTGGCCTTGGACCATACGCCTTCATTTCTTTGAACAAAGTGAAGTAACCAGCTGTCAATTTGTTCCAGCCCTCAACAGGGATTTATGCTGAGAGTAGCTGGAGGTAGGGGCGCCTGGCTGGCTCAGTGGGAAGCATGCGCCTGCCACTCTCGATCTCGGGTCGTGAGTTCGAGCCCCACGGTGGGTGTAGGGATTGCTTGGATAAATAAACTTCAAAAAATGTAGCTGGAGGTGATTCCTAATTGGTAGACTCGTTATCGTAATTCCTAAAATGTATTTTTGCTTCCTTTCCCTGATTTCACAAAATTAATTGCAATGGGAGATATGAGCCAACGCGATGCTTGCTCTTGGGTTTGAGGGAGTGCGTGTGCAGCTGGGAACAAACAGGAGTCACGGAATCATGGCTCCGTGACAAGGGTAAGATGCACCATTGAGCGGAAGATGAAACTAGAGATAAGAATTCCTGCTACGTGGTTGATTGTTGTTGCTGCTGGATACAAACCTTATCAACTGGAGCCTCTCCATCCTTTATCCTGCTCTTCCCCCTGAGATCCTAAAGTCACAGCCTCTCAACAGTGGCGTGAGTCTTACCCTTTTCGCCAGAATCACATAGTAGAGCCCAGTGCAGTGACAAACCGCCATGGCGGGGGGGGACACGCTGGGGCCTCATTTATCAGTCATGATGTTTGCGATTGATTCAATGCCTATATCATCTGGATAATTGAATCGGACCTCTTTCTGCAACAACGTTTTTCTTTTAATTCTTCACAATACATGCAGATGACAATGTGGTTGAAATGCATTATGGGCTTTGATGTCATCTGGAGTCTGGAAGGGGGCGCTGGGTATCGTGAAGGAGTCAGGGGGCTCCTGATGAATCAGTCAGTGCCCAGGTCTCCGTGTGCTCCTCTCTCCCCATCGCTCCTGTCAGGTACTTGTGTGAAGCGTTTGGGCTCTTGAGAGGAAGATACTTTATTGTCGATATCCATCACGATTTTATTTCTAGCATTTTGCACAATCCTCAGCACATAGACATTCTTTTATTTTTTTAATTGAATTATTATCTGTGGTCAGGGTGCCTGGGAGGCTCACCCAGTTAAACGTCCGTCCCGGCTCTTGATTTCGGCTCAGGTCATGACGTCGCAGCTCGTGAGTTTGAGCCTGGCATCGGGCTCTGCCCTTGGCAGCACGGAGCCTGCTTGGGATTCTCTCTCTCCCTCTCTCTCTCTCTGCCCCTCCACTGCTGGCATTCTGTCTGTCTCTCTCTCAAAATTAATAAGTAAACACATTAAAAATGTTTTTAAATATTATTCTAGTTGTCCTAGAAAGAGCTCACCTCCACCTTCATCATGTATTTACACGTATAATACATGAAAGTCATATATATATAACTTACGTAAGTATTTTTACATAGTGTATGTATACTCATATATATGATATAAAACAGATATACACAGATCATACCAAGAGTCTTTTTAAAAAAATTTTTTTATATTTATTTTTGACAGAGAGAGAGAGAGAGAGACAGAGCATGAGAGGGGGAGGGGCAGAGAGAGAGGGAGACACAGAATCTGACGCAGGCTCCAGGCTCCGAGCTGTCAACACAGAGCCCGATGCCCGACAGGAGCCTGAGCTCGATATCACAAACCGTGAGATGGTGACCCAAGCCGAACTCGGATGCTTAACCAACTGAGCCCCCAGGTGCCCCTCAACAGTGTACTTTAAATCCCCAGAAGCAAATCCCCGGAAGCAGTGTTTTTGAAGTTGTTTTCAGGCAGCTAGGGTTCAGAGGACACCGGAAATCGTCAGACCCAGTGATACATAATGTGTTCCCAAAGCAAGAACTGGTTGCTGCGTAAAAACAATTCTTAAAAGCTAAAAGAAAATGTTTTTTTTTAAATTTTGCTTTGATTGTAACAACTGGCAAAGGCTTTCAGATTCCAGGGTGCACTATGCTTGTCCGTGAGGGGACTTAGCGCTCAGCTTTCCCCACACTGATGAGTCAAGGGCAGCCTTCTCTCGCAGGGGATCTCCCAGGACGGGCGTTCAAGGAGCACACTTTGGGAAACTCTGGTCTGGACAAATACAATCATTCTATTGATAAGGAAAGTGGGACATGTCATTTCAAAGTCACATCATTAGAAATAGCGAAGATACAACTTGTCTTCCTCTTATTCAGTGATACTTTACTCCAGCATGCATGTATAAAACATGCCTGTTATATAGACATTTATATACACTTACATTATATACAAAGATAAAATTATAAATTTATACAGAGATATGGATGCAGTTATAGATCTAGATACATACACACGTAAATGTTCTAAGTCATTGTTCGGTTTAGGACAAGCAACAATCAGGACAATCGGGTTATAATCTTACCTCCCTAGAAAGTGTAAAGCACTTTTGAACTATTTCTGCCTTAATTCAGAATTCAGAATTATATACATATTTTACAAACACTGCCAACGTCGTGTATCTTATGTTGTCGACAATATAATTTGAGAGAAAGGATTCCTTCGGTAACACGTAGTTACCGGTTTTAAGAATAGATTTCTCCAGCAAGTTCTAGGTAATGAGCAGAAACTTGCATTTGGGGGCAAAGCAGGGGTAAGTTTTGATTACTCAGAAAGGACCGAGCACCATAATTGAAGTTCCAAGCCTACCACTAAATCTAATATGAGTTATGCTTTCACTGTCAGAATATGGGTCCTTCCAGGGCAAGTCCGTGTTAAATACACTAGCAGAAACACGGGCACCAAAGCTGCTACTGTGAGATCAGCAATTAACGCATCACCGGGTCTATTCTCCACGTGCGCTCTGACGGAAGGGCCACAGTGGCGTGCGGAGGCCGTGACAGGAAAGTCACGGCACCAGAGTCTATTCGCACCTAGAGTACGTGTGCCATTGTGCAGCAGGGACACCTGCCAAGCCTCGATGGATTATAACGTGCAATTTTTACCCAAAAGGAAACTGTCAAATACTGCATTACATTTAACTCCACGTGAACTTAGCCTGAGTAGCAGGGGTTGTGTGACATGAAGTGACAAGAACCCAACAAGACTGGCCCGGAAGCCCTAGGAGGCATGACGTGCCGGAGAGAACACCTGCCCGGACTGTTTCAGATGCAGGTCCGTTCTTCAGCTGAAAATCTCTTTTTCTCTCCTGGATTCTCATTTTATCCTTAAAAACAAAAGCCGTTCGTGCTAATAAATGATAGAGCACTTAGCAGATTCGGTAAGTTATGTGCATAATTGATACAGCTTTATGTATTGAAAGTCAACCCAATCCATCGTAGAGCTTAAAATAGTCAGAGGTGAACTTGTGCCCCTGACAGGGTTATCTCTGGGCTACTTAATGACAGGTGGGGGGCTGTTACACAGAACGTGCCAGTCTCTTTTCTCTGAACTTTCCAGATGCCATGACACTGCTCCAGAAGGGCATCTCGCTGTTGCAGAACATTTCCAGCCTCAGCCGGGTCTTTCCGCGACCGTCCCTCCGGCTTGTACATCTCACCGTGTTTGTCAGCATGGCTCAGGCTTCCAAACGAATAGAGAAAAGTACACATCTGGACAAGCTGCTCCTTTGGCAAACTAATTCTATTAGGGTACAGATCTCCTCGTTAGACGTAATCTTAAAGACTCATATTATGATTAGTAAATGTTCTGCTTTGATTTAGCGTAATGGCCGCTATGGAAAGCAACCACACAGACATCAGTGCACCGGGCACTTACGATTCTCTATCAGATAACCTCAGCCCGCGCCCTTCGCCCTGGTCTTCAGACATGATTTCTCCAATGCAGAGCCTGAAATTGGGAGGGAAGGCTTCTGACACTTCCTTGTACCCACGACACAGAAGTGTTTTCCAACCTTAGCCAATGATCCCTGAGCTAACATCTGCTGGAAAGCTTCTGGGAAACGTCCCAACCCTCGCACCAAGAGGCGAACAGAGACGCGTGCCCCTCGCACCCTTTGCAGCTCGTGGCTGCATGTTAGTGATGCTGAGGACTGCCACAGTCCTGTGTCACCAGAGCCAGCGGAGCACGGGCACCGACCTGCTAAGGATGCCAGATGAGCCGTACGGGAGACATCCAAGTGCAGCGCTCATCCACGAGCCACTGAACCAACCACAGAATCACCGTCTCTCAGTTTCTTACGATGTGAAATCACAAAAGCCCTTTTTGCTAATGAGCCTTTATTAGGATATTCTTTTACGTGCAGTCTAACTGATGCAAAGAGTATATTTCCTATTGTCAGGAGTCTGACAATCTAATGACTGAGAATACTGAAATGTACACAAATAAATGTACAGGGGACATGCATCACTTCCACCCCTAGACCCGGCTGCTATCCCTGCCCGGCCCACACCCAGTGTTTCTTAGCTTCCTTTGGGTCAACCACCATTTCACGTGGTTTATTTCCTTTGGGGTGGACGGATCGGCGCGCTCGATCCTGTGGTTGGTGTAGGAATGAACATATAACTTGTGTTTGATTCCAGACCCCCTTTATTTCTGAAACGATTATAAAATAGTCTTTATTCTCGGGGTCCCAAGAGTATGGAATATAAGCCTGGAGCAGCCGGTAGGTCCAAGAATATCACCGAGCTGCCTGAGAGTCAAACTACCTATAAGGGGGACAGCAGAAAATCAAATAAGAAGTAAAATTGAGAAGAATTGAAACAGAGAGGGAGAGAGAGAGGGAGAGAGAGGAAGGTAATTTTACTACACGGATCCTGCCTTACTTTCAGCTTGAATTTCAGTTTATTTTTGGCTAATAAATGTTGCTTTAACTCATCTGGGTTGGATTTATATTTATATTATTTGATTAAAATAGCTACGAGTGCAAATAACGGGAAGTCATACTCAGTTGCCATATTCACAGACGTCTTGAAATTCGCAGTTCTCACTCCGCAAGACAAGATTGCCAAACAGCAACGGGGGTGGAGGGGACTGCTTTTCAGTCAGCACACGGGGACAAAGTCCCAGCCATGTTCTGGGGGCAGCCAGGAATGAGGTTTACAGGACAGCAGGTTACTGGGTGTAGATACTTGGAAAGTCATCTGAAGTAAGACAATAGCAGGTGATTTCTAGATAAGGAGTTATCTTATTCTGACCTACCATGAGGGACCAGCCAACAGTTTGGAGGTGGGCGGCCACGCGTCTGGCACTTGGCAACAGTGAGCAGGTGCAGGGGAAGGTGGGCGTGGAGGTTAAAGGTGGGACCCTGTCGCTCCTTCACCGGGACGTAAATGACCCTATGTCTCAGTTTGCGCGAGAAGATCAGTTTAATGGCAGTTGTCCCAGAAGCCTTCCCGGTCAAGCATGTCCCAGATAAAGGCGTCTGGCTTACGCAGTAATTTATAAGGTACAGGGTAGGGTGGGGATTTGGGGAGCTGAAACCCTGCTCAACTACTCACTCCCCAGAGGCTGGGCATATGCCCGAGCCCACGGTGAGCGCTCTGTACCTCTTAGCCATTGTCACTTGAACTAGGGAGTTAGAGGTAGACTTGAGAAGCAGGAACTGGGTTGTACAGGGGGGAGAGAAGAAACTACGGGAGGAAAAAAAATGAGGGAAGGAGAGAGAATGAAGGGAAAGAGGGGGGTGGAGGAAAGTAAAGGGAGGAAGGAGGAAGGGAAAGGAAGAAAAGCATGTGAGTTACCAGCTTTGAAGCAGAATCGGACGGGAGAAGGAAAGGTCGGGAAGGATTCGCATCCTGAGTCCACGCACCTGGGGAACCGGTGACACGGTTACTTGCACATGAGAGCAGGTTTGGGAAAATGGTTGAAAGTGTTGGTGAGGGTTCTATAAATTCGACGCATCACTCACCGATCTTTAGAACAATCGCGTTCTCAACACCTACCTGACCGTAAAGGAGCGTATTATCATCTTGACAACTCCCCGGACAGGGAGCCTCGCAGGCTCCTTCCCTTCCAGCGCGGGGTCTCCCAGGGCTGTGGGGGCTCAGAAATGCCCAGATCACGCAACGTCCCACCCTGCCCAGAAGATGCAGCGTTTGCTGGTTTACTTTAAAACTCGCCGCGTAAGCAGGGGGGTCCGTGTGCCCTTAACACCCTGGGGTCTCCAATGAGCATTGGAAGTTCTCTAACTGGAATCCTCAATCCTGACGCGGCCCTTACTAATGAAGTATTTTCAGAGGAGTGAGCGCCTTAGAGGTTGTCACTTAGCCCCTAATGCATCCGTATTGAAATCTAACCAGAGGGCAGCGTCTCCTAAAGGTTGTTAGGATCTCCTGCGGTGGTGCTGGTTAGTGAAATGAATGGTATTTAAGAATGTGGAAGAGGAAGAATGTGTCCAGATTGAGGAGCACAGTCACAGGCCCTTGCCATCCGGCGAGGAAAGCCTCTGTGTGGCCCTCGAGGTGTGGAGTCTGGTGGCTCCACATTTTCTACCGCGAATAACCAGCTGTGGGTCCCTTACCGCCAGACCGCCCGGCTTTGTAACTGCTGTTGGGCCTGCCTTCCGGGCAAGTAAAGTTTGTAACTTTACTTACTGGACTGGATACACCTCAGGAGCCGCCAGAAGGGAGAGATGCACGGGGCAGACGTCCCTCCCGGGCAGGAGGGGCGTCCTTCCCAAGTACAGAGGAGGTTCCGGGAGGGGATTCACCTGTTTGCCTGCTCATCGGGACCCCCAGCGTCAGCACTGCCTGGATTTACTGATTCCCCTAGTGTTTCCCGGTGTGCGTCCGGGATGACCGCAGCGCCTTGAGGGACAGTCCTAATTCTGTATTCTGGGTTTAATTTAGGTACAAGATAGGTAGGAATTCACAGCCGTCCCCAGTCATTGGGATGGCCTGGCTCAGAGGTCAGGGAGTGAGAGCCCCTTGGGGCAAATGGCGTGGGGGTGCTTTTCACCCCCATGGTGATGCCCCAGGCTAGAGTCCCACCCAGGGGAAGGAAAGCAGAGAAGATGTTATCTCCAGGCAGGGGTGGGGCGCCGGTGAACTCTGACTCTTGGTTTCCACTCAGCTCAAGAGCTCACGGTTGGCGAGTTCGAGCCCTGTGTTGGGCTCTGCTCTCACAGCAAGGCATGCTTGGGATTCTGTCTCCCTCTGCCCTTCCCCTGCTCTCTCTCTCTCTCAAAATAAATAAATAAACATTAAAAAAAACCAGACAGGGGTGCCGTCACCTGCCCATCCCAGGACGGACAGCTTTTGTAAGCCACCCGGACACTCAGCAAGTCCTTGTCTCTCCCTGCTGCCTCCTTGCTCATCTCCTCTCCTCTCCTCTCTCCCATCTTCTTCCCTCGGTGATAAAAGGAAATTGGAAAAGGTAATAAGCTGCACTGTCAAAGGAGTAGATGTTGTTCCTTCTCTTGGACTAACGAGACGCCCGATGACGTAGGCAACTGAAAAGTGTAACTTCCCCTCTGAAGTCGACATTTGGAGGCCAGGCCGGCTTTGAGCACACTTTCAACTCCTCACGGGATGATTCACTCCAATGGCTTCTAGGCAAAGGAAAGGAGAATGGGTGTCTGCGGTCCTGAGAGAGGGGTGAGCCTTGAACGTCTGTGCCTGAGGGACGCGCTCTGTCCCGTTCCCCTGTGGTGTGTGCACACCCTGGGCCACCCTGAGAGGAGACACTCAGCCCGGGGCCTCCTCTGCTCTCACTTCATAGAACTTCTGGAGACCTCCACACCAACCAGTTCTGCCTCTCCGGCTGCGTATCCTACACCCGAACTCAATTCGGCCACCGCCTCCTTGGACTTGGCCTACAGGCCAGAGGGTCCCAGGACCCTCCTCAGGTCTGAGCAATTTGCTAGAGGGGCTCACAGAACTCGAGAAAGTATTTTACTTACTGGACTGGATACACCTCAGGAGCGGCCAGAAGGGAGAGGTGCACAGGGCAGGGTCTGGGGGAAGGGGGGAAGGGTGGGGATCCGCCCTGTCCTCCCGGGGACTGGCCGGCTGCCCCCACCCCTACGTGCTCACCGACCTGGGAACTCTCCAAATCTGTCCTTCTTAGTTTTTATGGAGGTTTCATCACCCAGGCAGGGCTGATTAAATCACTGGCTGTTGGGGATTGAGTCAACCTCCAGCCCCTCCCCCAGCCCCAAGGCCAGGGGTGAGGCTGAAAGTTTCAACCCCCACCCTCCACCCCAGTCACATCATTCGTTTCCCTGGAAACCAGTCCCCAACCTACAATGCTTTCCAAAGTCAACTCATTAACATAAACTCTGGTGTGGTTGAAAGGGGCTTGTTAGGAATAACAAAAGACGCCCTTCTGGTCTTTTTTTTTTTTAATTCTTTTTAATTTATTTTTATTTTTTGAATTTACATCCAAGTTAGTTAGCATCTAGTGCAACAATGATCTCAGGAGTAGATTCCTTACTGCCCCTGACCCATTTAGCCCATCCCCCCTCCCACAACTCTTCCAGCCACCCTCAGTTTGTTCTCCATATTTAAGAGTCTCTTCTGTTTTGTCCCCCTCCCTGTTTTTATGTTTTTTTTTGCTTCCCTTCCCTTATGTTCATCTGTTTTGCATCTTAAATTCCTCATATGAGTGAATACATATGATATTCGTCTTTCTCTGACCGGCTGGTTTCACTTAGCATAATATCCTCCAGTTCCATCCACGTAGTCGCAAATGGCAAGATTTCCTTCTTTTTGCTCCCCAGGTAATACTCCATTGCGTTTAGAAACCACGTCTTCTTTATCCGTGCATCCGTCGATGGACACTTGGGCTCTTTCCATACTTTGCTTGCTGCAGTTGACAGTGCTGTTGTACACGTTATTTTTTATTATAAATCACAGTGTCACCAGAGGATTAATTTGCACAGGAAACGAAAATTTCCTCCTGAAAAGAAAGAGACCCCTTCTCCTTCACCTTCAGAATTAGGGAACATTTGTCCGAGGCCTCAGAACAGTTCTGTTCTGCCTCAGAACAGATACTGAGGATCAGCACGGGGAGTGCCCCATGAGGGATGGGGTCTCCTTTAGGCTCAGCCACGCCGGCTTGAGATCCCATTTGCAGAAGCTATAGCTGACGATGGGCGTGAATGGTGAGGCCCACCCGCACATAGTCCTCCTGTGAGTGGACCACGGACCGCGTCTTGCATGGAGCCCACGGTCAACGGAGGGCCTCACGCTTGCTCTCTTCGCCTGGCTTTTGGAAACTGGGTTCGAATCCTTTGTACTAAGTAACTATGTAGGTCTTTTAGTGGGTAACGCAGAGTTTGACATATACTGTTGAGTTTCTGTTTCACCTCAACTGTGTGAGCTCTTTCCTCTCCTTTGTTGTGAGCTACTGTGAGGAGAATTTCGTTCTTATTTCACCACATGGAGCGTGACCGGATTCTTGCTTACAGATTTCATAGCCTCAAGCATCTTTGCAGGTGTCCCCCAACCCCCTGGACCACCACTCGTGACACCGCAGAGGGCCCCAACCTCGGTTTCACCGGTGGGGCCTAGCATAATGGCGGTGCCACAAGTGAAACGCGTCCACGTCTGCTCACTAGATGAATTAGTGTTCTTTGCGGTTCTGCAGGTCCTCCGGGGGCTTCACATGCACGATGATAAAATCCAGCTTCATGATATTTCTGACTATTTAAACGGCTGTTTAGGAAGTTAAATTAAAGTTAGCATTTGGCTCAGGAGAACGTTTTTTAAAGGGAGATGTATTAATGAGATGCCTCACCTAAATGTCATCGCATTAAGGCACCATTTTCCAGAATGCCAGGTGTAAACCAACATGATCTTTACTGTGCTTACGTCCGAGTCCATTTCTTTCATCTCTAGGTGGAATTTGAATTTCCTCTAGAAAGCACTGCGAAAAATAAATAACAATCAAATCTGTGTGACCAGCTTTCATTTTAGTCAAGTGGACATATACCCAACATACATCGCCATCCTTAAGACGGAAACCAGGACCTTCAGCAGTACACAAGAGTCAATTATTTCCTCTCTAAAATATACTAAACGTTTTAGAAGATACCAAAGGTCGGTAGCCATGGAGCTGGAAATCACTGGTTTTAATGTGCTTGCGAACGGACAAGAATTGAGTAGAAATGATTTTAGGGGGACTCTAAGCTGATAAAGTATAAGTATAAAGTATAAGTTAAGTTAAAGTATAAAGTATAAGTATGAGTTAAATTCATTTGAGCTTCAGGCTTTATCGTAGTACTTTGGATTTGCATTTGGTGTAGAGCTGCGGCCAGACCAAAGGTAATGAAAATATTAACTGGAGGGGCGCCTGGGTGGCGCAGTCGGTTAAGCGTCCGACTTCAGCCAGGTCACGATCTCGCGGTCCGTGAGTTCGAGCCCCGCGTCAGGCTCTGGGCTGATGGCTCGGAGCCTGGAGCCTGTTTCCGATTCTGTGTCTCCCTCTCTCTCTGCCCCTCCCCCGTTCATGCTCTGTCTCTCTCTGTCCCAAAAATAAATAAAAAACATTAAAAAAAAAGAAAAAAAAAAAAAGAAAATATTAACTGGAATAAAATGGAGTAACTGGATCTTTTTCAGTGTGGTAGGGAGGCAATCATGAAGGGAGCAGTGCTGATTAAGGACCATGGAGTGTTTGTTTTGTTCTTAAGGAATGTGAGAACGGGGGCGCCTGGGCGGCTCAGTCTGTTGAGCACGGGACTCTTGACTTCGGCTCAGGTCATGATCTCATGGTTCATGAGTTCGAGCTCCGCATCTGGCTCCACCCTGATGGTGTGGAGCCTGCTTGGGATTCTCTCTCTCCCTCTCTCGCTGTGCCTCCCCACCCCCTCTCTCAAAATAAATAAATAAACTTAAATATAAAAAAGAAATGTGACAGCAGAACGTGAAGGTACCTGTCTTCCAAGTCACATTTGGACTGTGTTTACCTGCATTTAGAGAGACACAGGATTACACGTGTCTCTTAAAGCCTCGAGTTCCTGGCATAACTAAACTATTCTTTAAACTCTGCGAACTATTGTCGCAATACTTAAAGAAAATGAAAAACTAACATGTCCAAATATTTTATGAGGTTCGTATCTACATTGCATTTGCCTGTGAAATATTTAAAATCTGCACTTTAATCTTCAAAGTGAAAAAGGCGATTACTCCTCTCTGCGAACATCATTGGCAGAGAAGTTAAATTTCGTGGAAACAGCAGAAGCATCAAGTACCAAGAAGCTACAGCAACGTTTCCAGAAGAGAAAACAGCAAGCGCTTCGCCCTAATTGCTGAGGCAGCCGGTTTGAGCCAGACGGCCTCTCCCTGGCGCTTGAGCGATGAACGCTTCATACCTTTCGGACTTTTCCTCAGCCTTCCCTCCGCCTCATCATGCCTCTGGCCCTCCCGGATCTGAAGTTCCTTCATTGCCTTTATGACAACATATCTACATTAACTTTGGTTTCACACTTCCTGTCCATTTTTCTCTGCAAGATCCTTACGGACAAAGGTGGCTTTAGAATGAGGGAAGGAAGGACCCGAATCTGCCACAACCAGTGGTCTTGCCCCCCCCCCCCCCCACCGCTTTCCTTTTTTTCCTTGCTCCTAATCACTTGTGGTAACTCTCTGCGTCCTTTGTCTCTGATCATGTAGAAAAGGCCTCTTAAGCCTTGTTACATATGCATTTAAATAGGGTACACGGAAATAGTGCGGGAAAACAAAACCCAAAGAACAGACAACATGCCTCTGCAAGAAGAAATGCCTCTTCAAGCCCCGAGCAGAAGCGCACTGATGTGTCCCGCATTCTGAGTCAGCTGGTGCTCTGAGCTGGCCCTTTTGCTTCCTTTCTCTTCCTCAGTCTGCTCCCTGAGAACCTCACGGGAGCATCGCGGGATGCTGGGCAGTGAGCACACTTCACACAGACCCTCTTTGACCACGACCGTGGCATTGGCACATCAGTCCTGGGGATGAGGCTGGCTACGCCCTTTGGGGATCCTGGGGGGGCTCAGGAGCAGGAGGTGGTGATGCGGCTGTTTGGCCACAGCCTTTCGTGGGGCAGAGGGAGGTGAACAGGGCTCGGGATGGCTTCAGCTTCCTGCCAGCCCCTAGTCCACACCTTGGAGCCGTGTATCAACAAAATGAAGAGCCTTTTCCTCCCCACATCGTAAGACCAACTCCCTACACGTTTTAAAGGACTTATTGAAGTATCCAGTTCAAACCCGTGTTGAGTGTACCATTCACTGATCTGAGGGTCAGTTTGCCAGGTTGTGTGACCATCACCACTGACCAGTGCCCGGACGTTTCCAGGACCCCCGGGGCCCCTGTGCTGTCTCTTTGCACAGCCCTGTTCCCTGCAAGCCTCAGGCACCCAGTCGTCCATTTTCCATCTCTGTCTAAAAACGGGAGCTCTCTCCTCTCTCTCTCTCTCTCTCTCTCTCTCTCTTTTTAAAGGGACTCCTTTGCTATTTTTACATATTTATTTTATTCATCAACTTTAATCCTCTATCTAAAGAGATTCCTTTTGAAAAAAAAATGTATTTCCCTTTGACCTGGAACACCTAGTTACTAGGTAAACAGTTATTTTCAAGCGTCCAGTCCCTCCAAACGCTGTGCACAACATTGAATGGAGTGTCGATTGGCAACTTGTGTTAATTCTGAATTTTTTTTTTTTCAGTTTTAAGACAATGGGTTTAATGTACAGATGGGTATGGGGAGAGGCTGGTAGGCAAGAAGGCTGCTGAGGGGGTTTTTTGCTTCTGTTTCTGGAATAACAGTTCACACTGCGTGTTACAGTGCTTGGCATGAAAGAATCCCAGGAAAATGATGTTTTTTTAATACATGCTTGACGGAGGAATTCAAACTACACATACCTGAAACAGGAGTACGAATACTTATGTGATCCACATGACTCAACATTAGCGGATCTCCCACTTTCCGCTGCGAAACCTGCCAGCAGAGATCACACGGAAGTACAGCCACGAGGCTGTTCTGGAATATTCCCATTCCCTTAGGCTCCTGCCTGACTGAGATGTCTGCTTGATGGTTTTTGTAAAATAATAAAAGAGAAAACTATCTTGAAATATACATAGTATTTTCATTGGAAGTGTCTGAGCTCTAGTTTAAATTTTAATCAAGATTATAAATATTGAGGCTGTGTGGTGCATATAGATTATGCCGGAGAACTGGTGCGACGCCTCATTTACTCCCTCCTAAGGCTGCACTCTGGACTTGCAACAACAGATGAAAAGCATCGGTGGAGAGATTCATTTCTTAAACGATGTAAAATAGTGACACTTAAAATGGGGGAGCTAGTAGGCAGGAAGGAGTTCAACATGCAAGACAGAGAGAAAAATAATACAAGAGTCGGGGGACGATGGTTCCTTACTGAGTCTGGATCCTCAAAACAAAAAGGTTGAATTACGCTCGACTCTCTTCCAATTTTACAGTTTTCGCATCTTCCACAGCATTGCTGGATTTAATCTTCTATTCTTGTACACATGTTTTATTTGGGGAGGAGCTATTCAATGGATAGAATTCTGTGTCGCTCAGCAACACATCAATAATAAATGAAGTTTCCTCATTTAATTTAATTAATTTATTTATTTATTTTTATTAAAAAAATTTTTTTAACATTTATTTATTATTAAGAGACAGAGTTTGAATAGGGGAGGGCAGAGAGAGAGGGAGACACAGAATCCGAAGCAGGCTCCAGGCTCTGAGCTGTCAGCACAGAGCCCGACGCGGGGCTGGAACTCACAAATTGCAAGATCATGACCTGAGCCAAAGTCAGACGCCCAATCAACTGAGCCACCCAGGCAACCCTGAAGTTCCCCTATTTTAGAATAAAGACTAAAAAGCTAGAATACTTAGTACCTGGGCTTCATTTCTTACATCAGGAATTAATGTTCTCCTTCAATTTAAGAAATAATAACTGAAAATTGTCTATATTTATTCTTATGTGTTAGTTGTTGCTGCCCACAACTGACTAGAATTTGCAAGTAAAAAAGGAGTCTTTTTTTTTTTTTTTTTTTTTTTTTTTAATCACTGAGATCTCCAATCCCCAGCATGGCGCAGGGGACATAGGAGATGCTCAGTAAATAAGCTTCGGGAAGTAAAGAAATGAAATTGAATAACATCTTCAGTGACCTGGAACCCAAGGAACAGAAAACCCAAGGAACAGAAAACAGGGGAGGAGGTCAGCCTGATTGTTGCCCGCAGCAAGAAAACCTCTCCCGTGTCCATCAGACTATGTTAGAAGCGGCTTATTGATAGGCTCACTGTACATAATCTGTGGGATGGCAGGAGGGAGCAGGGCTTTTGTCTGGATCGGATGCTCTCAGGAAGTGGGGGCCCTTCTCTGATTGGGGATCTTACCACACCTGGTGGATGAGGCACAGGGAGGAAGAGGGGTAAGGCTATAACTGGGAAGGAAGTGATAACCACGCTAGCCGGGATGCTTGCCTGGTCATAGCTGTGCTTTGGACCGCGTTCACACTCTTGTATACACCGTTCTATAAGTTAGCTTGGGCTGCCCTACCGAAATCGGCCAGAGGCTTATGCTCTCCTAGTCCTGGACGTCAGATTTCCAAGAAGGTGTAGGGGCAGGGCTGGCTTCTACTGAAGCTTCCCTCCAGGGCTTGCAGAGGGCCGCCTTATCAACGTGTCCCCGGTGCGCACACATCCAACGGCATTGGCTAGCTTTCGCCTTGGCCCACCGCAGAATGGCTCTGTTTCACGTTGCTGTGAAATTGCTCGTTTTCAACAGGCTGTTGTCCAATCCTGCAGGAGCATTCTGAGCACCATTCCGAGAAGCTCAGCCCTGTCAACCTCCTCTCCCAGGCTTCGTGTACGTATGGTATCCACGGCATTACATTTTATCCACTTACAATACAGGCGTGTCTAGGATCTGCAGCTAGGCTCTCACTGAGATCCCCGGTAAAGGTGTTCCAGGATCAGGTTTCCATAGTGGACGTGAAGCTTCCGTATTGCATCCTTTCTCCTGAGATCCCCTCCTTCCCCTTCCTTATGGTCACAGCTGTGGATTTCTCATGTGTATTTCTTAATAGACTATTTTTTTAATGTTTATTTATTTTTGAGAGAGACAGAGACAGGGTGTGAGCAGGGGAGGGGCAGAGAGAGAGGGAGACACAGAATCCAAAGCAGGTTCCAGGCTCCGAGCTGTCAGCACAGAGCCCGACACGGAGCTCGAACTCACGAACTGTGAGATCATGACCTGAGCCGAAGTCGGATGCCCAACGGACTGAGCCACCCAGGCACCCCTCTCGTGTGTATTTCTAACTCCCTCTCACTAGGTTTTAAATTGCTTCATGCAGAGGAACTTCGTTTTATTTATCTTTGTGATTTTAATATTTCTAGATGCTTTGCTTGTAACGGAGCTCCATAAATATTGAATAAACAATATAAAAACAGTCTTTACCAGCATATATTATACATCAGTGTTTGCTAACTAATTTGTGACAATATCATAGTTTCTTTTGCAAATAGGCTTTCAAGCATAAGATAACCTCTTCGTATCAGATATTACAATCAGCTCCTATTTTTTCCGGTATAAAGCATTTCTAATTTCCAATGGGTGGTTTTCCCAAAGCTTTTGTGTAATTTGAAAAATGAGACAGATAAAATAGAAGGTGCTTTCTCATGGAGACAGTAACAAAATGGTACAGTGAGGCTCCAGGGTCAAGTTTAACCGCATTTGGCTAAATTCAGACTAAACTACTACTGCTTGTCTGAAATGGGCTCTCAGAGTAAGAACAAATGAAGAAGGTAAGAAGCAGTATGAGCCAACAAAAACATGCCGGGTCACTAGTTAAGAGACCTAACCCAAGGTCCCCATTTGTCACGTGCCCAGTAACTACCTGGTTAACTCACTCATTACACAACAGACGTCATCCTCATAATCTTTATTCAAAAGTGAGCTTGAACACATGATTCTAAGTGAGCTTGGTGTGTGTGTGTGTGTGTGTGTGTGTGTGTGTGTACACGCGCGCACGTGAACTAAAACACCAAGTGGTGGTCAGAAGCATCGAGGGCTAATTCTGCCCATGACACATATGACAGGCACTTGGTCGGGGCTCTAGCTGGTGTCACTGTAGAGCTGGATTTCAACGCTTGAGGCAAGACTGGACTTGTTCCCCTAGGACACTTAAAGGTCCCCCCAAACAAGGACGCCAACATGAAAACAACAATTTCTATTCTTCAGTTCTCCTATTTAGGGCATGATTGTGTCTCAGAAAGGGTAAAAAGCTGTGATGAGTTTTCTTAAAATGAAAACAAAACAGAGTCAGAGACCGTTGTTTCCTGAAGCAAAAAATTAAAGGAGTTTATGATTTTTGAAAAGAGTTTGTGATTCTGGAAAGGAGAGGAACTCCTTTCTTGGGTTGTCATGGGAGAAAACCCCATCTCCTCCCGTGAGGGGCTGTTGTTCTTTGAAAACTGATTTGTGGCATCTGCTCTTGAAGACTGAATTGGATGAGGAATTTGGCGATCTGGTTCCAAAATATGTCTGTTAACCTTTGCTGCTTAACAGGAAGATGAAGACTGGCAAAGTGATTTTCTCTTGATGGGAAGACTTCCCATTTTGCAGAGTTTCATTGCATTAATTCAAGTGTCTGCTAAGAACCAGATGGGTGCGGGCCATGGGGCGAGAGCCAGAATTTCAGAAATAATTAAGTCAATCCTCTTGGCTACCATGCAGGGTAGTGGGTCACAGATTCCTAAGTTGGCGGAGGGATGTGGGCACCTACCTGCTAGCTGTCATTTGGACACAAAATATCTCCACGAACTTGAACAAGAAACTCAACCACGTTGGGGTTCTGTCTTATGGATACCGTGATGTGGTCGTTTAAAGTACATAATCTCTGATCTCTCCTCTCTCCACAATTCCTGATTTAAATTTAAAAAAACCCAAAGTGCCATATAGAGTAAAATAAACACAATATTGAAATTTGAGACTGTGTGGCATCATTTTAAAAGTTTTCAAATGAACTTTCCAGAATTGGAACTTTTTTTTTCTTTTTAATCTATCAGATTTTTTGGTTGTTTCTGGTTTTACTCAAATCATTATTTTTGCGGGAGAATCTAAAGCAGACACGCATTTGTCAAGATCTAACATCGGGGGCTCAAACATGTATTGTTTTTCCTTCTCGCTTTGTAGGAATACCACTTTTCTGGGTGAACTTCCAAACTGTTTCTCTCAAGAAGGAAGACACTGGAACTTTCACACAGGGCTCTCTGGGAGTGCATTCACAAGGAACCTTCCAGCACTCATCCTGCCCGCACCAGAAAGGGAGCCGTCTCTCCCAGGGAAGTGAATTCATCATCTGGCACTTCTGCCCCCTCCAGGGCTGCTCAGACACAGCTGGTTTTCACTGTCAGCCTGCTCTTCCTTCTAGACCCGAGTTTCGACACATACCTCCACATCGTACACGTGGCAAACAGATTTGACTTTAGCGCTAAAGAAAGGAGAAGCCAGGAGTGTTCCGCATCTCCTACAATGTTTAGAAAATAGATTTGGTTTCCCTCTTGCTAACTTTGAAGTCAGACGTGTACAAACAAACTGAAATATCGAAATGCTGTCAAAGGTCATTTTCTCCAGGGGAAAACGTAAGTGTTCTTTTACGAAAACAAGTTAAAGAATGATTGCCGAAGCACATTCGATAGAAACTCGCTTTTCAACTCTGTGGTACCCGTTTCATCTCTACTGGAAATTGGATTAACTCAAAGCTTTTCCTTTCTCTTTTCTCACTTTTTCCCCCCTATTTATATTTCTAAGACCCTGAGCAAAGTCTTTCATCTAAAAATTCATAGACTAACCTCCTTAAAATGCACGGCAGAAGATCTGAATATCCATTTTGGCAGATGTTCCTAGAATTTCCTCTGTTTGGTGTGATTTGAATTCTTCTCAAATAAGTTCAAACAAGTGTTACAATATACAGTATGGGCATAGTCCCTAAGCCTGAGCTGCACTTTTAAAATCTCATATTCATTAAATGGGCCGCATACCTGGCATGAAACAGAATGGGAAATTTGGCCAAGAGCAGTATGATGGGATCTAAATCTTGCAACCCAAACCAAGGAATCTTGTTTGATATGGAATATTTTGGAGCTGACTATTATTATATATTTACCCAAGTTAACAACAGCACTTTTTTTGGGTAAACACTGAAAGTTCTACCAATTGGATTTTTTATTATCTTACCGGCAGAAGCCAGCCAGATTTATAAAAAAATAAGAAAGAGGAGATTAAAATTAACCTCATGCCATCTAATTCAGCTCAGTTCGGTAGAATTATATCCTACTACTCTTCTGTTCTATTCTACCCTGCTCCACTCTACCCTACCCCACTCTATCTAGCTTAGAACCAATGAGGTGCTCACCGTATTCAAGGAAAAGCACTGGAAATGATAGAAATCATGGTGACTATCATAACACTCCCCGCCTGACAGTGAATGTTTTTGTGTTTCCACATCGGTAGGGCATTCGAAACCTATGTGACTAGGACCCGGCTAAGGACCACACTGGGAAGGTATGGAATAGCCAGGAAGGGATTTCCTCCCTGAAAGTATGTGTTTGCATTTCAGAGGGGATGGGATCTGGAGTGTGTGGACGTTCGAGTAGTTGTGAACTCAGAGAGACTGTAGTTGTCTACCAGGAAGACATTCATTTATATTCCAGAGGGTAAGAACCCAGGATCTTGCCCTAGTCTCCCCACGGAATCTGTTTACACTAAGGAGCAAAGCCTTTTCTCTCTTTATGGGAAGGTGGGGTGGCAAGCTGTACCCCTCCTGCGTAAGTCTCCAGATTAATATTTTTGGGATTTCTCGCCTGTGGTATGGACCCTGATACATATAGGATAACATCTGGCTCTCGTCACATCACCCCAGATCATGGGAAGTTAGGAGCAAGGAAAAGTGATGTAGTCATCGCTGTCACCAGGAAATAATAGCCTATCCCTGGGCCAGAAAGCATGTGACTACTTTCAGGATAATATATATATAGAAGAATAAATCATCCAGACGGGGGACATAACGTGAGCAAAACAGGGGCCAGGTCTGTCACGGGGGGTCTCCACCACCATGGGGGGTCATGGGAGGTGAAATTGGAAAGTTAGAGACCGTGTCCGGGGGAGGCTTTGACACAGATTTGAAAAGCCAGGGTGCGTCTGAGTAAATTGGGACCTATTTCAGGTTGCTGAAAGAAGCAGGACGTGATGAGAGGTTTCATCATTTTACTGTCCAGGAATCTACCCGGCAGATCTGAATGAGCCTGGCTTTCTATGTTTATGTGTGTCATCGAATCGAAGATTAGAACACCTGTTCCACACCACCAAAACCTTACGTGGTCTTCTGTGTCTGTCCAACCATCTAATGCCTTTACAAGGAAGCACTGGTTTTGAGGGAAGCTGCTGAAAAATGCTGTCAACCAGCGTGGACTCTTACCGCAAAATATTTTGAATCCGGATGAATGGCAAAATTGCCCGTCTCAGAAATGTCTGCTATTTAATAGCCCACTTCTTCTAAGAGTCCAGGCTACTTTGTTGGGGCGTATTTTGTTCTCGTTTCCGAAAAGGTGTCACGGACTGCGTGGCTGGAGAAAT
This sequence comes from Neofelis nebulosa, assembly GCF_028018385.1. Classification (NCBI taxonomy): domain Eukaryota; kingdom Metazoa; phylum Chordata; class Mammalia; order Carnivora; family Felidae; genus Neofelis; species Neofelis nebulosa. The sequence goes on along the minus strand of NC_080784.1, from coordinate 3,351,299 downwards.
GGACGCTTATTTCTTGAGGTGCCGGAGTCTGGAAGTCCAGGATCAAGCTGGCTTCTCCTGAGTTCGGTCTTCAGCTTGTCGATCTTGCTGTGACCTCCCTCCGGCCACACATGTGGTGCCTTCCCCTCTTCTTATAAGGACTGCAGTCAAGGTGGTCTAGGGCCCCAGCCTACCGGCCCCACTGTAGCTTAATTATCACTTTCAAGGCCACACTGCCACATGCAGTCACACTCAGGTTAAGAGTTCAGCAGGTGAATTTTAAGGGGACACACACCTGCATATTTGTGATTCTTACACCGTGTTTCCTGAAACCCCAAAGCTTATTTCTTCAGAGACACGGTGTTATTTGTTACAGCGAGTGAACACTGGCATAATTCATACCCTTTTAGTTTTAGACCTGATTTGCACGTGGAAGCATGAGCAGAGGAAGAGAATATCGCAATTCGGTAAGGTGGCAAGAGTGTCTCTTTCTGTCTTTTAAATCCTTTATTTCTGCCCACGTTTTCCTGATGCACTCTTTGAGGTTTGTTGGAAAATGGACAGAAGATTTTCCATGGAAGTGGATAAATCATCTTCAAGAGACACATAAAAGAAAACAACTTTCCAATTTACTCTCTCTCTCTCTCTCTCTCTCTCTCTTTTCTTATAAGAGCAGCAGACACTGGGGCTTCAGGGCATTTGGTTTAGATTATTACAAAATAATACATGGGAGTCATTTTCCCTTTCTTCAGAATTCTTTAGTGAGTTGTCTTTCTTTGTCAGCCTCTGTATTCATGAAAATTTTATAGTCATTTAAAATTCTCGAAGTTTGCCCCAAATTAAGATGTCCTTTGCACAGACACCAACCCACACAGTATAAATCAACAGATGTGTATCTCAAGCTTGTACTGACAATATGCCGTTAGATGAACATGAAGAAAAAGAATTGGTCCTTGCCTTAAAGTAACCTACTGGTGAGTGGCTGGTGCAAAATAATAATGAACCTCCTTAAAGCAACAAACATTATTTGCAAATGAATATGTTTCATTAAATTACTAAAGACCTCATTCTTATGCTGGACAGAAGCTTTAAGGATTAAAAAATGCAAATTGTCAATGTGGAAATAAAAATGAACCTATTTTATTTCAGGGAGTTTGAAAACACCCGTTTCTCTTATGACCCGTGGCTTTACAAAACCTGGGCAATATCTCAGGCGAGAACTGAGGAGGTCAGCGCCTCTGGGAACTCCATCTGGACATGGCTGTAAACGATGCAGTGTCCGCTGGGCCACTGGCCGCTTGGACCCAGAACAGTTACTGTCCAGAACTCAATGAATCTCTTCAGCATGTCTAAGCCTCATTTTCTAAGTCTCTAAACTTAGAGGTGTGGGAGAAGAAAAACCTCCAAGAAGGAAAAGCTACGTCTTCTGCAGGATCTGCCGTAAAGAGTAACGGCCACAGAAGGTTCTTGTACGACGGCCGCAGGAAGCTGCCATTACAATGCTAGGCGGGGATGGGATGCCAAGAGGAGAGCTATCTGGACCGGAGCAGGATCACCGTCGAACTCAGGCTTTCGCTGCTTCTTAAGCCATGGTTTTGGAGAGGTTCAAAGAGAGGAAATGGACATGTTGACTGAATTAATAAAAGAGAACCACACAAGTCTTCTCTTTCTGGTTTCGAGCAGCCAGGATCAGACTCAGCCTCTCAAAGTAAATGACTATACCAGCTGGACACAGTGTACACAATCATTGTTCACAGGCGATGGGTGACAGCTTGCAGGAGCCCGCACCTGCAAGCCCACGTGTAACTTCCAGGAAGCAGGAAACAGGAAGCAGGAAGCAGGAGGGCAGAGACACGGAGAGCTCACCTGTCTCACTGGGTGAAGGGAACAGAGACCAGAGGTGCCAACACAGGTGGGATCTGGGGGAGGGGTGCTGGAAAAGGGAGATCCTGCGGAGGGAACGACAAAAGTCTGGGGCGCCTGGGTGGCGCAGTCGGTTAAGCGTCCGACTTCAGCCAGGTCACGATCTCGCGGTCCGTGAGTTCGAGCCCCGCGTCAGGCTCTGGGCTGATGGCTCAGAGCCTGGAGCCTGTTTCCGATTCTGTGTCTCCCTCTCTCTCTGCCCCTCCCCCGTTCGTGCTCTGTCTCTGTCTGTCCCAAAAATAAATAAAAAACGTTGAAAAAAAAATTAAAAAAAAAAAAAAAAAAAAGTCTGCATGGAAATTCTTGAAACGCAGACTGGCTCCTGGTTGCAAGCACAGGAGGTGAGGCTATGGAAGACCGGGAGAAGACACACGTCCAAGGAAGAAGGTGATGTTCTAGAAGTCATCCTGTGCCTGGAAGACGCTGCAGGTGACGTCCAATCTGGGGGGGATTTGCTGGGTATTCTGAGAATATATAAGGTAAATACAACACTAAAAGGAGATAGAAAATCCATGATTGTAGGGGGAGTTTTAACGTAAGCCCCATAAAGCTGATAGACAAGTAGATGAAAATCTGTGACTACAAAGATCTGAACACTGTTAACAAACGACCGTACTGATATGATACATATATGCATATATATGCACATATATTTATATACATGTATATGATTGATATGATTGATCAATAGTGATAGATTTACATTCTTTTCAAGTGCTCTGGAAGCATTTACTAATATTTTCCCTGTGCTAATTCATAAGACAACCCACAAGAAATTTCAAAGGGTTGAAACCATTCAGATGACAGCTTTTGACTAGGGTGAATTAAACCAGAAAGCAGTAAGAGATAGATAAGCCGAAGTTTACCCACAGATCAGAAATTAAGCAATACCTTTTAACGTAAACCCCGATTAAAAATTCAAAGCACAATTTTTAAAAGTATCGTAAGTGAATCGTAATGAAATTTCAAAATATCAATATGTTTAGATGAAAGTAAATGCTCAGAGGGAAGTTTGTAACAAATACATTAGAAAGAATACTGGAAGTAAAATATCTAAACTTTCTTTTTTCTTTTAGATGGCAGTGGCGGGGGGGGGGGGGGGGGGAAGGGAGAGTCTGACGTGGGACTCAATCCCAGGACCGTGAGATCATGACCTGAGCCAAAATCAAGAGTCCCGTGCTTAACCACCTGAGCCACCCGGGCACCCCAACATATGGAAACTTTCATCTCAAGAATCTAGGAAAATAGCAAAACAGAACAAAGTATGTATGAAGAGGACAATAAGGAGAAGAGAAGAAAGCAATGAAATGGGGAAAATACGTGAATGTTTCCTACCCTCAGAACATCTGTAGTGCTTAGTTCAATGAAGTACCTCACACTTAGTAATTTCTAAATAATGAGCCGTCTTGGCTCCCACTGCACAGCATGGCTCATGAAGTCAAGTGGCAACAGGCAGCAAGCCGTGCGCCTTCCGTGTGCCGGGCAGTGCTTGGGGCACCTGGCATGTGAACACGCACTCGATTCTCCAAAGTGGATGAGGCAGACTCTGTCACCGCCCCCCCACCCTTGTTTTTGGGTGAGAAAACTGACATCAGAAATGTGAAGGGACTTGACCGCCATCATGTAACTGAGGGAAGCAGAGCCAATACTTTAACCTTGACACTCTATCTCCTGAGTACATGCCCTTAACCACTCCTATCACCTCCCCATTCATGGGTTCTCATCTTCTTGTGCTGTTCAGGCCAATTGAAGTGTTTCTCTTCTTGGTATATCTTACTCTAGTGTGGAAAAATTCATATAGCGTTAAAATTACCTTTCTGTGTCAGATTTATCCCTTGACCTATGCTTTGAGAGAAGACAATAGTATGTTTCTGCCTTTGAATAACCTTAATTTACATAGTATCATCTATCTATCTATCTATCTACCTTTGTAAAGAACAACTTGTTTTTAAGGGTCATTTGTCTAAAGGCATATGTTAAAATGCATGTGTTAAATGCACACATGAAAAGAGCTTTTGAAAAGGAGTAAAATTATTTTTGATCTCAAGCGAAAGCTTTTCTGAGTAATTAAAATAGTAGAACATCAGAAACAGGTAAAGATCATTGCATTTTTTAAAAGAATGTGATGCTCCATCTTCTAAGTACTTTATGTCCATCCTCTGAACTAATGTGAAAAATTAGTCAATGGCTTATGCAACAAAGGTGTTCGTCAATACCTTTTACTCAGTCTTGATGGTGAACTGGATTTGTTTTCGGTAAATCAATAACCTTCACATCCTCTCCCACAAAAAGTTAAAAACGTCATTCAGAGGATGAAAAGCAATAATTTTGAATTTTGTTCTCACTTAGCTAAACAATTTGAATTCCCCCTTGGTAAGCAAATCTGAGGATGTGGGTCCCAGCCTGCTAGAGTACAGATAGAGAATGTCAATGATCGTTTGTTCTTCCAAAGGCTCAAACTCGAGGTTAATGGAATCACACTGAATAATGAAGGAGAATGTCCAGACACATTTTATTAAAAAAACATGACCTCTTAAAATTCAATTATACACGTTCTCAATAAAGAAGTTTAACTCAATTATAATGGTTCACCAAAATAGTGTGAGAGAAATCATTCCAGATCTCCAAATTCATTATGGCCCTGTCCTGAAATCTGTTCACCTGAAAATTTATTTTGAAATACAAAACAGGAATCTTCAACTTGGTATTAACCTTTTAGAACACGAGTCAGTCAAAATGTTTGCAAAGTGTGTGCTCCCTCGTATTACGTTTTAACGCTCCGTTAACGAGAAATGTGGAAATATCATGAGTGTTTTTCTTTTTTTTACTCCCGGTGCACAGATGAGCAGTAGTTAGAGGCACGCAGCGAGTGTATTGTACACGCTTATTCCCCTCATTTTAAGCACTCTTCCGCAGCAATGTGAGTCTCCCACTCCCAGCACCTACAGCTTTACATAATGGTTATGCTCATCATCAAGCTACGGCACGTTTTATTTGTGTGCATAGTTTCTGCTACAAAGTTATAGCAATCTCTAAATCACTGTGCGCCAGAGATGATTTTTCTTGCCTTCTAATCGTTGTCTATATTCTGACTGGGCCCAGAAGCATCTCCCTCCTCTTGGCCAGCTGACATCCTCAACTCCATTCAGGATTCAGGGAAGAGGACAACTTTTTTCTCAAGAAAGCCGATTTTGAGCTCTAAAACGGCCTTCTAGGAGATTCCCTGTGCTTAGTCAGGTTATAATGTTTTTATACAGCATCCGATTATTTCTGTATGAATTCAATTATTATTTGAGTTCCTCGGGCTCTCGCCTGTCTACTGCGGAGTTAGGAGGTTGTTGGGCCGATGGCCTGACTCCCGGAAGCGAGAAGTGTGCCCAGCACAGAGTAGGGGACATAGTCGCTTTGCGACATGTCCTATCAGACCTCTAGAACTCTCTGTGATGTTGCCACCATTTCTGATTCCGTCACGCAAGGCTCCTCCTTGACCTGAACTTCCTGCCCTGATAAAATAGTTAAACGTGAAGTAGTCTTTACTTTTGTTCGTTTCATTGGGCTTCGCGTTAAAAGCAAAGACAGGCTCCTTCAAACATTGTTCGGCCTAATATAGTCAACTTGTGAAGAGCTATGAAAATGATATATATTTTTTACAAAGAATTGTCATAATGAGGAAAATTGTTCTTTTTCCCTTAAGACTTTTAGCAACTACAGTTTGTACCAGTTCGTTTTTATTTCATTTCGAGCTGCCTAATGAAGAAACACCGCATGCATCAACAACTCGGAAACAATAAGGGTGTGTATATGTCTTGGGAAATTTATGATATGTTTATTTATTTATTTATTTTTTTAAATTTTTTTTTTTCAACGTTTTTTATTTATTTTTTTTGGGACAGAGAGAGACAGAGCATGAACGGGGGAGGGGCAGAGAGAGGGAGACACAGAATCGGAAACAGGCTTCAGGCTCCGAGCCATCAGCCCAGAGCCTGACGCGGGGCTCGAACTCACGGACCGCGAGATCGTGACCTGGCTGAAGTCGGACGCTTAACCGACTGCGCCACCCAGGCGCCCCATGATATGTTTATTTTAAAAATAAGTATGTTTTGGAAGTAATTGCATCTGACGCTCTCTTTGGGGGTAATGGGCAAAATATTCCTTTTAAAAAATGTATAATTTAGAAGGGGCGATTTTCTTTATAAGATTCTTTTTGTCTTAAATTTGTTTTCCTACTGACATTTCACTACGAACACTGGTCTTGATTACAAACGCACATTTTAAAATTCACATCAAGTGGATAATTATTGTTTTCTCTCTCCTTTAAAATAATTTTCCTCATGATATACTCGCGCATGTAAAGTCTGTCAGCCTCCAGCAATCAGCGGTCCCCACTAGAGGCAACCACTTGCAATTCTTTGGGTAATTCTCTAGTAATTTCCACTGGTTGTTGCCATCATTTCCCCAACAAACCAATCAAGAAACCCAACAACATTCATACGGTGCGTCCTGATGACTGCATTTTAGGCTGCGTACCTGCTCACTGCTATCATTAAGTTACCTATTGCAAAATGGATGAATCGCACTGGAGACCGCTAATGTCAGGGAGAAGGAAATCTGAACCTAGAACTTAGGAAATCAGTCATTTGGGCACTCACTTTTATTTGTCAGTCTCCCCTTCTGCTGCCAGTGTTCGAATGATTCTGAATTGAAATCCCAGTCATGATGTCTTTATGATTTTGTGAATTTATATCAACTCTGTTGATCTCCGGGTCCTCTGTAATTGTGTGAATGACACCCACCCCAGCCAGAGTTTTACTGCAGTATGTGGTTACCACCTTTCTTCTCCATTCACTTTCCTCGAAGTCACGGTCTTCTCATTATCACAACACGAGTTTAGCAGGTAGGCTTAATACTTTCTAAGGGTGCTTACATTGTACTGAAGAGCCTGATAAAAATGATGGGGTCCCCATGAGTGAATCTATGATGGTGGAAAGATAAAAAGGGAAACCTATCTGGAGTCAGGGAGTCTGTTGCTGAGGCCATGGAGGCATTTCAGGTTTGGTCTCGTGGAGATTCTTCAGGGTATCCGAAGATAAACTCACCCATTGCTCCTATGTCTACCACAGGCTTCTAAAATGTGATTTTACCCTAAAGGTAAGATCCTTGGAAGTAACAAAACAGCAATAGACCTAAACTGCCTCTAAACTGTATTCCTTCAGGGAAATTACAAAGGCATAGAATTCAAAGGCTTAACTTGTTCGTAGAGTAATTTAGCACCCCCATAAACACACTGTGCTTCACTTTTAGAGATGGGAACAGGTGTTTCACTTCTGACTGGCTTGGGACAGCCATCACCGACGCTCAAAGGGAGTTTGAAAATATTTCAAACACCAGGTACTTGACTTAAGCAGGTTTCCACCTACAAGCAGTTCCTGACATTCCATTCTCTCCAACAGAATAGTGAGTCACACAGCCACTGGGGGCAACAAAGTGGCACCAAGATCCCCATGGATGACAGAAGCCAGCCTGTGAAATGACCCCAAAGGGTTCAATCATTCACTCTAATTGTGCCCTGCAGTGTCCTGATAAGAGGATAAAGTCAAATATGAATCGTCTGCTAGGTTCTTCACCTAACGATCTCGGGGCCCCTTACCACCTCCAAACCTACACCTTCCAATTTAACTAGTTATCAGGTAGGGTAGGAAATACAATCATGCCGTGCATTACAGGGCTTGGGAATTGCATATAAATACGCCCTAGTGAAAACTGTATCTTCTGTGCTCCAACATTGTAAGCTGGAATCAATTTTAGCTTCCATATGAATGCAAGACCCACAAAACAGGAAATCTTTAAAAATCCAGTTTTATTCTGTCAAATTTGCTGGTTCGTCAGTGGTGGAATCTCTAATTCTAAAACAAGGGAATTCCTTTCTGTGACTGTTATGGCAAAGCATTGAAATCAGGCAAAACAAGCTGATGTAGAAAACAAAGCAAAACAAAAGAAAACAAACAAAATCTGTGCCATGTCTCAACTCAGAAGTGGATTCCGGTACATATTTGAAATCATAATGTGGAAAATGGAAAATGTAGAGCCAAAGGTCACCTTGGTATCTTTGTCTCCCCGATGCGTGAGGGTCTAAAACCAAAGAGCAACGTTTTTCGGAAGAACAGAACCAAATCCTGCTGATGGAGCATTCGCAATGTCCAGGGAGTGACCAGCTGGGCAAGTCCAAGGCCTCCAGAACTGGCGTACACTATGGGAAATGCTAGGCATAGTTCTCAGGCTGAGAAAGGCGGGTCTTCGGGAATGAGGGAACAGTCTTGGAAACGGTAACTGTCTGTGTAACCGGAAAATGCCTTGCTTTTGCAGGTATCCTTGAAGCTATTTTTCCTGAATAGAGAATTCTGGGGAGGGGGCTTATTTCTACTGTTTGTTTTTGTTTGGGTGTTTTGTCCAGAATCGGTGGTTGTTAACTGAGGGAGGGGTAGTGTGTGAGGAGCTCATTCCTTCTTATCTGACGTAGGAGTTCAGATACAGGTATTTAAGGAAAAGTCCAACAGTGCTCATTGCCTAAGTGTCGTGTTGCAAATCCAAATCTGTAGGAGGAGAAGCCAAGCCAGACGCTGGAATGTACTCAGTCACAGGTGTTAGAGCCTGCACTCGAGACAGTTACATAATAAAAGCCGAAATGACACAAGAGCAGCTCCTACAATTTAGGATCGGTCCATGGAGAGAGGAAGAACAAAGTTACACCAAGAGCTGGTAGAAATCCTGAGGAAGAGTCCCCAAAGGAAAGAGACAGCCCTCTAAATAGAGTAGCTGAAGAAGGCTTGATAAAGGGACTACATGCCAGGAAACCCCCTAAGAGACAGCAGAAGTGACCCCCAGGGTAGCAGAGGAGAGGGGGGATTTCTTCCCCAGCGGGCTGGGAAGGAAGGGCGTAGCTCTGGGAACCTGGGAAGGTCCGCAGCTTTAGTGCTGTCACAGGAGATACGCCCTTAGAGGAGGAAGACAACTATCTCAAACCCACTTTCGCTCCTTCGCTGTGGACGCCTCTCATTGCTTGGACATGGGCACATGCCCAGGGCAGCACAGACACAGGCAGGCAGGCTAGAGAACCTGGGCAGGGGGAAGTGGTCCAGGGGACTAAAAGGGGAACCCAAGCACAAGTTATGAACCTGTCCTAATTCCCATTCATTTATTCCAGAACTAAAGCAAAGCACTAACGTCCAGGAGATCTTGTTTCTTGACTTCCACAAAAAGAAAGAAAGAAGAAAGAAAGAAAGAAAGAAAGAAAAGAAAGAAAGAAAGAAGAAGGAAAGAAAGAAGGCAGGCAGGCTTCTCTTCCTTCTCTTTTCACTGCTTCTCTTTACTAGGTGGTTGGTTCTTTTCGTTTTTCTTTCTTTCTTATTGCAGGCATTGTTAGTGGTATTACTTTGTATGTGGTTGCATATACAGGATTCCCCTGACTAATGTATGATTTAATCTTGATCTCTGCAGGTCTGGGACATGATAGAAACTCAGGAACTATGTTTTGAATAAATTAATGAAAAAGGAAAATGGGACAAGACATTGTACATCACATGTGTGCTCAAGGTCACATAGAATCACGGAGTTGGAACCAGACATATTTTAAAATACTTGTACCTTAACACATCCCAGACACCTCAAGGGTGTGGGGAAGCTGCGTGAGTTGTGCTTTCTTCCCGTGATTCTGCTTGTCCTCTAATGAGAACAAATATGTCCCCAAGCCTCTGCTCTGTCTGTCCCCCTTTGACTCTACCTTGGGAAGGAGTCCTGTCAGCTGAGTGGGACTCAAGGTCTGTGGGCCTCTGCTGCGGGACATTTGAGGGGTGGCGGGGCAGCCGTACGGGGCTGGGCTGCTTCGTTTATTAATCCAAGCCAGTGGCTTCCTTTTCCAGTTCTCTTCCTGATCCCGCCTCAGGGAGGGGAGCTGGGTGAGCGAGCTCAGCCGGCACACCCTGCACTCTGTTCCCTCCTGGGCTCCAGCTCTGGCTGGCAGAATGTGCGGGTTGCGTGCCAGGCATCCTAAGTCACTTCTGAGCAGAGCACAGGCTGGAGCTGGGGCTCCCGGGAGCCCGCCCTCGCACCGTACCATAACCTAACCTGCCCTGTGGGTGACCCTGCACCCGGAGCTGGTGGCCTCCGGACAGACGTCCCCCTGGAGCACCACACCTGAGCTGCACACTCTAAACCAGATGTTCGCCGTGCATTAGAAAGGCGCGTTCCGTGCTTGCCCAACTGTTGGCAAAATGGGGCTTCGTTGCCAATTTAACCACCGATCTCAGTGGGTCCCAAGAAGCAGCAGAACCCCAGAGTAGAGGAGGGTGAATGGGAACCCCTCAACTTCTGTGGCAATAAAGGAGGGGCCATTACCCAGCTCTTTAACTTTCATCAGATCGTGATTCGCTGTAGAACATCTTTCACTTCTCTCCTAACTCAAAAATTTCACAAGTCCATGAATTGTTAAAATGGGGAAACACTGCCTATAGACATGAAACACAGAGATTCTTTTTTTTTTTTTTTTTTCGCGTGATTATACAAAAACTTTTATTCATTTGTACTAGAAATTGGGCCCGTTGCCACCAGGGAACCTAGTGCCCAGAAAACTGACGGCCAGTACCAATCACTTCACAGTGGTGGACATTCAAGGATTCTTTATTATTGTTGTTAGTGATGATATGTTATAAGCTAATTATAATATTAAGTTTCAAGAGTCTGATATTGATGCCAAGATATTTTCTTTTTAAAAAAATGTTTTTAACACTTATTCATTATTGAGAGACAGACAGAGACAGAGCATGAGCATGGGAGGGGCAGAGAGAGGGGGAGACCCAGAAGCTGAAGCAGGCTCCAGGCTCCGAGCTGTCAGCACAGAGCCCGATGTGGGGCTCGAACCCACGAGCAGTGAGATCAGGACCTGAGCCGGAGTCCAACACCCGACTGAGTCACCCAGGTGCCCAGATGCCAAGATATTTTCAACAATAGTTTGAGAGTCATTCTTTTCTGGAGTTTTCAGTCTTAACTTTTAATCCGTCACTAATGGGTGATGGTTGACTTTTCCCCAGACACTTTCATATAATCCCCATTAACATCCTGCCATGAATTAACACTTAATTAAAATATATAATCATGTTTTAATTCCTTGCTTGTTTCCCTAAATTCCTTGCTATTTATTAATACATAACAGAGCATAATATTTGCATTTTAATTAACTTCTTCACACTTAATAATCACTTGCTTTTGCCTTTGTATCTGTTCACAAACAATAGCTAATTCTCTAATGTATTAATCTATCCTCCTCCTGCACAATTGCTTTATCTTGTAATTTCTCACTAAACCGAGAAAATATTTACAAGGGCTTTCTTCCTTTGTTAACTTCTTTTTAAAATTATTGCTGTATGCTTCGGGAAATCTTGCCATATTAAGTTGCAAAATCCATCGATTTGCTTAAAATTTATGTAATCTGGGGAGAAGGGGAGCCACGTAAAAAAACTAGCAGGGTGCTAAGCAAACCTCCCACACTTCGTCCGGGATTTAATCACTCTGTCACATCGGACAATAAGATTCCTTCATGTTACTATATGCCAAGACAATACTGCTCCCATATCATATATAATCTATAGCTTTCCTGTTCTGGATTCTTACTCTACAGGGAAACAGCAGCCTCCTTTTTCTTAGCAGTGAATCAATTCTGAAACATTCCTCAACTATAATCTTGAGCAACGCACCTCATTACCTTCAGTGAAGAAGGTCACAGTGCTTGGTCAATATTAACACCCAGCTTGACTGTCAATACACAGGCTCTGGGTCATTTTTCAATGGCTTTTTGAAACACTAATTAAAGGGAAAAAAACAGATAAAGAGACCTTGTCTTCTTTAGTGTAAAATATTAGAATCATAGCTTCATACAAATATAAAATGAACCTACAGCAAAGGTTTTATTTACGTCATCAAGTACTAAGGGACCCAGGGATGTGTTGTCACAAGTCCAAACATTATTGTAGAGCAGGTGTACATAGGGGCCATGTAATAAAGGAAAATTAGGGGAGGACTTGGTGTTACATCCAAAACTGGTTGATGAGAACAGGACAACGAAGTACCACCTGTCAGTTATCTTTCCCACTGGTTGGAAATTCTTTTCATTTCTAGCCGAAGAGAGAACCTTTATAGGTTTATCTCTGTCCCTATAAAGTTATAAAACAGCCCATCCAATAAAAAAAAAAAAATCAAAGATTCAAGTTCAATAGTGCCTTTTTTAAACTATTGCATAAGTTTTCTGACAAAGGCTATTTAACAGGGAAAAGGGGGGAAAAAGGGGGTGCCTGGGTGTCTCAGTCAGTTAAGTGTCTGCTTCTCGATTTCGGCTCAGGTCATGATCCCAGATGGTGGGATTGAGCCCCCACGTTGGGCGCCATGCTGAGCGTGGAACCTACTTAAGTCTCTCGTCTCTCTCTCTCTCTCTCTCTCTTCTTCTAAAAGAAATTAAAAAGCAAACAAACATGTATACTGACAAGGAGATGGTGGGAGCCCCAATGAGCTGGGGAACATGAGCCATGACCCAAAGGGGCAGCTCGTCCTTGGCCAGGGTTCCCTGTACCTTGTGTGTATAGAGTTCACACAGCATCCAAGCCTCCTATTATTTTTTTTTTTAACAAAAATCTAGAAAAGAGAAGTTTCCGGGGAAAAACGATTTGTGAAAGACTCTGTAGACCAAAACAACAACCAAACTACCTTTTGGGGTTCCAGTTTCCATCTCCCAGACAGCTCAGGACGCACCAACCCTGGGGGAAATCTGTCCTAGGGGTGCTGAACGTTCAGGTGACTTTTGACAAGGCCCCCGTTCACCACCATTTGCCCCCTTAGCGACTTGTTACTTCCCCGGAAGGCAAATTAAACATTTACTATGTTGACTTCAGGCTGGAGTCCCCTGGTTCTCTCCCTGAAGCCCGAGGGCTTCAAACTTATATACGGTTATAGGCTTAAGGCTGCTAATCCCACACCCATTCTGGGTCTGTTGCCCGACCAGGTCTCCTGGCCCCAGGAAAAGCCCGGGTCCCCAGGGCTGTGGCACCATAAATCCCTGCTATGGCTGGAAAGCCCCGGCTTTCTTTTGTGGAGGAGTTTGGGACATCTGAGAGTTAAAGACACTTCACAGAACAAAGACAGAGCTCAGGCTTCGTAACAGAGTGGAGATCCCGCTGGCTAATAGACCTCTGGACTGGGGTTCCCTGGTGACTCTGCCATCCAGCCCTCGACTCCCCCTCCTCTTTCGGTGTCGGGGACGTGGAGAGGGCTTGGCGTTCTCCAGGATACAACCTCCAAGTCACGGGATGGGCCTTCAGAAGGGGGCCGCTGGGTAAGATGTATCCAGAAAGCCAGCAGACATGTCCCTGGTTGGGACATCGTGCGAAGCCTGTGCAGACCGGCCAGGGCGCTGCATAAGCAACACCCAGGCCTGGCTGCCCATCGATATCGGCGACAGATAAGAAGTCCTCTGTCCCACTGAGATGGGGACACTGAAGGAGTCTATAAAAATCTGCCATTTGCTCCTTTTTCTTGCTTCTCTTCTTGCGAGCACATGCACCCCCACTTTAGCCATGCTTCCTCCTGCAAACAGTGTATGTCCTCCTCGTAAGGGACAAGGGGCGAAGGGTTTCTCTAGAACAGAAAACATGTAAGGAATGACCAGGTGAGAGTGACAGGAGGAGCCCTCGTATGCACATCCAGACCACGGGCGCTAGACATCTCGACGCCAAGACCCCTGCTCCCAGGAATAACTGACGTATGAAGGACACTTTGTTCTAACCTGTTCCTGGATGTCGGAGAGGACACGGGCCCCAGACCAGCATCCTCCACAGAAAGCCCAGACTTCACGCAAGGACGAGACCCCCTCCCCTTTCCTTTTCTGAGTCTCCCAGACACTGTGTCTGTACCTGCACTCTCTCTATGGTTCATAAAGTCTGCTCTCACCTTCTGCTGGTTTGCGTTAGAGTTCTATCCTGTGTGCAACGGGGACCCTCCCGGCTGGTCCTGTGGGACCCCCTCTGGGTCCTTGCACCCGGCCTGCCTGCATCGCCATCACAGCCAAAACTGTTCCTTGACGTACAGCCCCTGCTTATGATCCAGATGAAGTTCATCTCATGGTACCACAGGGACTCCGCCGACGTCATGAAGGTTCTTAAATCAGACACGATAAAAACGGGCTGTCCTTGTACATGGCACGTGAGCGTCTCCTTTTTTTAAGCCGCTCTATGTATTTTTTTATACTAAAGTAATTTGGGAAGGATTATTAAGTGGCAGTAAATATGAGAAACGCTAGCAAATAGGTGACTCTCACCAGGTGTGTTTTCATTTATACAATATCAATTGAGCATTTAATTTGTACCAAACACGTCAACTTGCCGTCGAGGTACCAGGGGCTCATTAAAGACAAAGCTCGTGCCCTCACAGAACTGATTTCTAACAAAAAAACGCAACGTACCAACAACGTAGAAGTTCAGTTACTGAGCATTATTGCTCAGAGATACATCTACCGACTAAGGTCATTCGGTCCTCAAACCATTCTTCAACTGTGTTTTTCGTTCTCTCAGGGGCTGGTTCACAGATCATCATCTGTCTCCTTTTGTAATCTTCTCAGCCAGAACCCCGGATGCTAATTTGTCTTCCATTTAATCAAATTAACAAATAAGGAGCAAATGAGAAGATAGCACTTTCTGCACGGGTAAGAGCGTGCCAATGACTGTGCAGCACCAGCCCGTGGATGGGCTCGGTTTATGCTCCTGACCCACTGGTTCTGTATCGTTGCATTTGTTAGTGGCTTTGAGACATCACCCCACCTCGATCTCTAGCCGTGGGTCTCCAGGAGACGTCTGGTCCCAAAGCGTCTTGCTCTTGAGTCCTGCCCAAGGACAGGATTCATACACGTAATGGACTTTTCTTGTCTGAATTTTCACTTCACCTTCTTTCTTCGTTGGCCAGTGAACATACACTCAGTTGCTAACTGATACTTAAGAGCAGATGTTAGGGGCACCTGGGTGGCTCGGTCGGGTAAGCATCTGATTTCAACTCAGGTCATGATCTTGTGGTTCATGAGTTCGAGTCCTGCGTCCAGGCTCTGTGCTGACAGCTCAGGATCTTTGGATCTTGTGTCTCCCTCCCTGTCCTTTCCCCGATTGTGCTCTCTCTCTCTCTCTCTCTCTCTCTCTCTCAAAAACAAATAAGAATACTTAACAAAATTAAAAAAGAGCAGGTGTTATATCTTGCCATTACAATGATCATAGGTTGATTTGATTAATAATGCCTGGCATGCTAGAAAATTAAGTTAACAAAAGACTAAACTCAGTTTGCTCATTTATCAAAGGGGAATGAAAATTCCTACTTCAAAGGGCTATGATAAAAATTAGAGTAGATAATGCATAGCTTTGCAAGCAGTGTGCTCCTGCCCACCCCTGATGTGACCCCATCAGAGAACACCCCCGCCCCCCTGCCGAGGTAGCAGCCTTCCCCAGTGTCCTCTGAGAAAAGCATATTCCATGTGATGTTAAAAAAAAAGGCAATGTAAAAAATCTCGCGAGCTGTGCAACCCCACTCAGAGCTAACCGTTGGATTAAGCTGTGTGCTAAGCTAGCAGGAAATGTGGAAACGGGTAGGGAATTTCATAACTGAGCCTGGGACTACACTGACAGCTGTCTCTGTCCTGTGTCACCCATCTTCTGGTGCTGACGGTCATAGAAGAGTGCAGCCACCCACCCTTCTCCTACCTGATCCTGGGACCCTGACACCATTGCTCTAGTCTACATCTCCGGAGAAGAACTGTACTTCTTCGCTCCTGGTAGCAAGACCCTCTTGGATGCTTCGAACTGTAACGCAATGACTGAAGCCTGAACTAAGATTCTTCAGGACCTCTTGATTTCTGTAGAAAATCGTTTACTAACATTTTCTGCTTTTTTTAAAATTTAATTGTACCTTTTTTTTTTAATCTGAGAACGAGAAGAAGAGAGAGTGTGAGCAGGAGGGAGCAGAGACAGAGGAAGGAGAGAATCCCAAGCAGGCTCCGTGCTGTCAGCACAGAGCCGAACTCGGGGCTCGATCTCACGACCCCAGGATCACAGTCTAAGCTGAAGTTAAGTCGAATAATGCTTCACGGACTGAGCCCCCCGGGGTGTCCCATGATTCAGTGCTTTCTTGGGTTCATTTTGTCATCAGTCCCTTCATTCAGGAGGTCACAGCAAGGAGCTGACAGCGCTAGCAATGACACCACACTCTGGCCGAATCCTTCCCGATGTACCCCAGGAATCAAACTCAGTAGAAATCTGCTCTCTTACCCAAGTCCGGGAACGTACCCTCTCCTGATTAAGTGAGGCTCACCCGAACCCGGTTTGGACTCTCTCTGACTTGCCCGAGCTTTCTCTCCCTGTGCTCACTGAAGCTAGCCATTGACTGTCAGCCAAAATTCCTCCCTGAGCATTTTCTCCTCCGCGTCTCCTGACCTGGTCTTGCTCTCTCTAAAGGACACTGCTCCTCTGCACCACCCCACAGTAGTGTCTGGTTCTCTCCTCCTTCCCCGCTCCGGGCTGGAAGGTGGAAGAGTCTCCTTGCTTCTTGCTGCTTTCTTGGCTTTTCCTCTCCGTGCTCTCGGTCATCGTTTCGTGAAAGATGCAATCTACTGCGAGTTAATATAAAAATGAAAATTTGATTGTTATGCCGTCGCTTACACTCAATAAATTTCAGAGACCTTATAAATGGACTCTGGTAAGGTCGTCCCCAGGAGCTTAAGTAAGGAAGAGATATAGAAATGATTCCCTGGGTTTAATTGTGAGCCTTGAGTCTGACTTTTTCCATCATATTTCTTCCACAAAGTAGTTTTCCTCAGTTTATTGTGGTCAGCACGGTCCCTTAAGTAGCTCCTTTAGCATCACTCCTGATAAATCCTTAACTTATGTCCAAATGCTTTAAAAGGCGCAATCACTCACTCATCGAACTGGCCTCTGTGCCAGAACCGTATCAAGTGCTGAGGATACAGAAATCTGGGCTCAAGTAAAATGGGTTGAATACCTTCCAGGCCCTCGCTTGGGTGCCTGATGTATGTGTTGTAGAAGCTAGTTGTCTGTCCTCCCGTGACGCTCCCCTCTGGGCAGCTGCCCCTGTCAGGTCCCGGGTGGAGGGTGGGGCTGACCCCTCATATCCTGCCCTGCGTCCCCCACGGGAGGAGACAAGGTGCATCCCGAGCAGCCAGCCCTTCCCAGACGTTCCCGACCCAAGTCAGCTTATCATTTCCCACTTTCTTCGGGATGGATTGTGGGTCAAAAGTTCAATATGACCTAGAAATAGGCTTCAGCGTCCTCATTAGCCACGGGTCAATGCCACACAAAGGGTGGCTCGGGGACTGGCATCAGGGCCAACACCTGGGGCTTGTTAGAGATGCAGAAACTCAGGCCGTCCCCGAGTGGAAGCAGATTTCCAGCTGATTTGTGAACTAACTGAAGTGTGAGAAGCATTGACCTCAGTAGGTCAAGAAATAGAACAAGCAAACAACATCGCTGTCAATACCATTTTTGCTCTGGATTCATGCCCTTAAAATGGAGCCCGTCCCCAGATCTTCCAAGTGGGCCGACTGAGAAGTCAACTTCTTCACATAACGGTACATGATCACTATGGTTCTGTCTTGAGAATCAAAGGGTCCTCATGCCCCAACAGACCTGCTCGTTTCATCCTCAAAACAAAAGGAGGGCAGACATTTAAGACCCTTTAATACAAAAGCAAACTCAACGGCAGCAAGGGACAATAATCTGGATTGTCACACCTCCGATAGATTCAACAGTGGGGTTCAAAACTAAGTTTAGCGTCTCTCCAACCTTCCATCTCCACCTGCCCTCCTGTGGTCTGAGGAGGGCCTGGTTCTCCCCACCAGAAAAAGAGCTACAGCCCAACGCTCCTTGCGGGGTTTTCTATGATTCCATCTGGAGCCAGGAAACCATTTATCTGCAATCCTTCTCACATGTTAAAGTCCCCCAAGTGAAGCAAAGGGTAAGGGCTCATTTTTTTTTTTTTAACACAGATTATGCAGAAGGACGAAACAGAGTCAATTTACAGATCTAATTTGCAGATGGACATCGCTGCCATTTCCTACGTTTAACCTTTTAAGATCATCATCTCCTAAAACCCACATGCCGCAAATAAAGAGCATCTTCAAATGTAAAACTTCCAAGTATTTGCATTGTCAATGAGGTTTTTTTTTTTTTTTCTAAAAGATCATAGCTACTTGAAGTTTCCCTTTCTTTCACTCAAAAGGATTGAAAAAAGGTAACATCTCTGGAGAGGCACAGGGTTATGGAGAAGGTTAATTCGGGCCAGTCTTGCTTTGAATGGTTTATGATTGTCCGTAGTTTCTTTCATTGAATTTTTTTAAGAGAAATTCACTAGGAATTTCAAACACAAAAAGAATCTCTTCAAGTTACTGCACACACTTAATTGTTCTTTTTCTTTTTTGTCCCCAAATGAATGATTGAGGTGGCTGCAGGAGATCCACCCTTCCTATTTCATTGTGTATTTTTAAAACACTCACGTGTGCCCCCACTGAGGTCTCGGTGTGAACAGGCGGTCGGGGGGCCGCTGACACGTGGGCAAGAGTCACCAAAATGGGGACACAGAGCTGTGCGGTGAGCAGATGCCTTTGGAAACACAGCCCTGGTAGACTTGCTCAATGAACGGTTGCCAGTAACCTTCATTTTGCACAAAACCCCAATACCTGCAAAGCACAATCACGTGAGGACTGCCTGTGTTCAATTCGACATGGTTTAGGGACTCACATGTTGCAAACAACACACTGGAAACCGGAAGAAATGACACATAAAATTGCACGTGACCCCTCCTGCTACTTTCAAAGAGATGCCAGCCAAGGCTTTCCCGTCACCCAAAACAAGGTGATGCTTCAAACGGTTTGACGTTTGTGGATATGTGGGAGCATCTGCTTCTTGATGGTTTTAGAGTCTCGTGTTCATATATTTTGCTTTTCATTCCTATAAATGCTTTTTCATTTCTGGATTTTAGGAGTGCTATAATGTTTCTAACTGTCCTTTGTTTACATTTAAATATTGATCTCTGGGTAGCTAACGCGGGTCTGCAGCACGAGTCTGGAACAACTTTCTACCGAGTGACTCAATGTCCTTTCGGCAGCAGCCCTGAGATTTCCTTTGTTTTTCTTTTTCTTTTTTTTCTTTTTTTGGCTATGATTCGTGCATATGCCCGTCTTCTCTCTTCACCTCTGTCTCTCACTCCGTCTCTCAGAAGCCCACACGCGAACATACAGACATACACACACGTACACACATCCATCCGCACATAGTAAACACACATCTCTGGTACACATTCAGAGAAGTCAGTTACTGTTTGCATTGAGTTTTTGTATTATTCTGTTGGCATCAAACCACCCTCATCATCCACAGCTGTCATTACATTAACTCTATGTATTTCCGATTCTCTCTATTATGTCTGTTAATAAAACAGTGGAAACGCCGTTCCATACTTAATCTAAAATGCATCCATTTTGTTGGGCTCTTATGTGAACCTGTCTCCATCTGATAACTGTGAAACACCCACGTACAAAGGCTTTAGTAAACACTATTTGCGTTGAGAGAGTTACCAGAAATTACAGAAGAGATCTGTTACCCATACACTCCAAACACGTTGATTTTCTCCACAGTGTGGGTATCCACCAGTGAAAATACTCGCCAGCAAAACCTCCTGGGGTCCTGCTCCATAGACAAGGGACTGGATATTTGTGTCCCCAAAATTCACATTTTGAGACCTGCCCCTCAATGTGGTGGTGTCAGGAGGGGGGCTTGGGGCATGGGGAGGTCATGAAGGTGGACCCTCAGGATGAAATCCGTGCTGAATTGGAAGAGACAGGTGAGCTAGCTAGCTCGCTCTCTTCCTTCCGTGGGAAGACAGAAAGCAGTCCTTCATGAACCAGGAAGAGTCCCTCATGGGGAAGTCGACTGCCGGCCCCTGATCTCAGACTTCCGGCCCCCAAAACTCTGAGATGTGTTGTCGGAGAGCCTGGCATATGGAAATTTCTTCCTGCGGCTGAGCTCAGCCACTGCGGATCTTGAAATCCCACCCTCACTTTGCTTGGCCCACCTGATCCAGCTCACCCCTCCCAGCGCTTGTCTGAATTGTAGGTTACTTTGTAAAGTGTTTATTTTGAGAGAGAGAGTGCGCGTGCACAAGCAGGGAAGAAGGAGAGAGAATCTCCAGCAAGTTGCCCGACGTGAGGCTCGATCCCACGACCATGAGATCATGACCTGAGTCCAAATCGAGATTTGGACGCTTAACCAACTGGGTCACCCAGGTGCCCCAGTTGTAGGTTACTTTAAATTCGGGGGTTCCGATTCTCCCTTCTAAACCAAAGTACCATTGAACAAAATTAGAGATCACTCTGTTAACTCTTTGAAATAGTGTCCCAATCAACCTAAATCATATTTATATTTAATTTGCTATTTTCTTATTGTTGGATGAAAATGATTTACTTGCCTATTAATGCTTTTTAACTTCTAAGCTCAGAGGCTTAAAAATGATTGTTTATTTCTGCTGATATTTTAACATCCATATGTGATCCTGAATAGTCTGTATGCAGAGAATGCCCCATATATTCAAGAGGCAGATAAATTCGCCCGATGCTTCTCAAAAAGCTATCGATTTCCACTAATGTCTTCTTTATCCATTTTTCATTGTTCAGCAGAATAAAGTGATAAACACATAGATCTTTTTTAACCAGACAGTTGAGTACTGGGCCACACACACACACACACACACACAAGGTACTTGAATCTCAAATTAAACAAGGACTGGAAGCCTATTTTCTAAGCAGATTCCATTCTTCAAGAGTCTTTCCAAAATGTGTGTACAGATAACAAAATAGCTTCCAGACTATTCCATCCCCCCCAAATTGCTTCATACCATTACGTTCTATAGTGTTTATTGCAATTTTAAAGGAAAGTACTGGTTTGTGAATAGAAAACAAGAAAATAGGGGCATGTGGGTGGCTGAGTCGGTTAAGTGTCTGGCTTCGGCTCAGGTCACGGTCTCACCCATGGTTCATGGGTTCAAGCCCCATGTTGGGCTCTGTGTGGACAGCTCACAGCCTAGAGCCTGGTTAAGATTCTCTCTTTCTGTCTCTCTCTGCCTCACCCTGCTCTCACTCTGTCTGTCTGTCTCTCTCTCTCAAAAATAAATAAACATTGAAAAACTTTAAAGGAATTTTAAAAATTTAAAAAGAGAAAACAAGAAAATAAAACTGAAGGCAAATGTTCATTTGAAGCTAGAGAGGGTTGGGGTTGGCCACAGTCTTCCTCCTGCAGTAACCCCAGGAGCACCTAAGGCGCCTCTTACCGTGTGTTGAGTTTGTGGGGCCAGAAGACCGTCAGGGCTCGTCTTGCTATGAGGTTTTCATACAGCACATATAAAGCATGCGGCTCGGAATAGTGCACATTCGTGGCTTTCATACCAACTGAACGATCCATGCCTCATTGTGTGTTTAATTATGGGCTCCCCGTATCACATGTCCTCTCTAGGGTGGCCAGTCCGCACCCACCGGGCACACCGCTGAGTCTGTAACACCGCGCCAGGCTGAGCTGGAGAGCAGTCGGCGCACCTTGGTTGAATTTGTGGCTTTTAAACACTTGAGTACAATTACAGATATTTGAGAGGCATGTTTTATAATCTCACTGAAAACAAACTGAAGCTTAAGTTTACACACACACATACACACACGCACAAATAATTGGTTAGGTTTTAAACCAGTTCTCTGAAATTCTCTGAAGAAAATTCGTTGTGTCTTTCATCATTGGCAAGCTTGGAACTGAAAGGACATTAAAATTAACTACGGCAATTAGTTGGATTAAAGGCACAAGAAAAGACGGTCTGGTGATACCCAGGAAGTTGGATTTCCCATATGTGCTTCCTGGAAACTGTACTGACGTGGCTTTATTTGTACCTAGTTTTGATGTTCTTCCAGTCTGCTCTCCAATGTTCTCTTTTATAGCTGGGACCCTGGTGTGGCCTACAAGCTAACTAGTGTCGTATTAAACCCGAATGGATTGCTTTGCTTCTGCTCATCACAGCAAACTGTTCTCTCCCACTTCTAAAATATTTTAATGGTTACAAAAAGTGAGTATGCTAGTGCTTTTTAAAGTCACCATTACCGTTTCTAAAGAGGAAAAGTGTCGCCCTTTCC
This sequence comes from Neofelis nebulosa, assembly GCF_028018385.1. Classification (NCBI taxonomy): domain Eukaryota; kingdom Metazoa; phylum Chordata; class Mammalia; order Carnivora; family Felidae; genus Neofelis; species Neofelis nebulosa. Next base: position 3,329,146 of record NC_080784.1, on the reverse strand, counting down.
AGAAGTTTCTATTCATCCAAACATAAAGCTTGTAGACGTTTGTGTCTGGCAGTTTTGCTTTGTGATGTCAGCTGGAGAGTAGCCCCCGAAGAAGTCCATGAACCTGGGGATGGTGCCTTGTGTGACAGCCAGGACCTTGCCTGTGTGATCCAGCCAAGGATCCTGAGATGGGGCCAGCATCCTGCCTTACCCAGGTGGCTCCCGGTGTACTTCCAGGCGTGCAGAGAAGAGGTGGAGGAGGGAGCTGTGATTGTGCCGAAGAAGGCTGTGTGTAACGACGGAGGCAGAGCCTGGAGTGATGCTCTTGGGAGATGGAACAACGGACGTCAGGTCAAGGACTCCAGGCCGCCGGAGGAACTGGAAAAGGCCCCAAACAGGCTCTCTCCTAGAGCTTCCGGAGAAAGCACAGCCCAGTAAGATCAGCTTGAGACTTCTAGCCTATAGGACTACTCAGGAATAAAACGGTTGTGTTCTATGCCAAGTTCATGCAGTTTGTGACAGCAGCCGTAGGAAAGGCACACACCTAGCGGGCTTTGTCCTGCCCGCGTCCACCTGCCTGCTGGGGTACTAGGGATCCACTCCATTTCCATTCCCAAGTAGTATTCTGCCGTGTGGATGCATCACAGTTTGTCTTTGCAAAATGTGATGGCTGTTTGGACTACGAAAGATTCCTGGTCCCGGGGATAAAGATAGTGTACATAGGCTATTTTCGGTGGTAATAGGTTTTCATTTCTCTTGGGCAGATACTGAGGGGTGTGATTCCTAGATTGCATGATAAATTACATGTGTAAGAAACTGCTACAAGGCCGCCTGGGTGGCTCAGTCGGTTAAGCGGCCGACTTCAGCCAGGTCACGATCTCGCGGTCCGTGAGTTCGAGCCCCGCGTCGGGCTCTGTGCTGACAGCTCAGAGCCTGGAGCCTGCTTCGATTCTGTGTCTCCCTCTCTCTCTGACCCTCCCCCGTTCATGCTTTGTCTCTCTCTGTCTCAAAAATAAATAAACGTTAAAAAAAATTAAAAAAGAAACTGCTACAACATCGCCCCAAAGTAACTGCATTATTCTGCATTTTAATAAATCATCGCGTAAGTCCCATTGGCTCCCACTTACAGGCAGTTTGTCTCCATTTCGGTTTCTCCTTTTCCAAACTTTAGCCATTTTCGTGTACCTGTTGGGGCATCTAATTTGCATCTCATAGGACTTACAAGTATGTAAAATTCTGCTTTTATAGCTATAAAATCTACAAAACCCATGGGTTTGATTTCATGGGTAATGCGTAGAGGATGATGGGTGGCAGTCAGCTTGTAGAAAGCTGTAAGAATACAACGCTAGTGCTTGGCATAAAATAGGTATTTAATTAATGCAAGTTTGTTCCTTTTGTTTTCAGAAAATAAATCTACGTCGCTGATGTCATGATACGAATCACAACATACTTACTCCAATGACATTTACTTTAATTCTTTCTATGAAATAAAAATTTTCACTTTCCTCGTACATCAAGAAAAATTATATTAGAAACTTTATAATATTCCTTTCAACTTTAGTATTATAACAGATTGAATTTGAGAATCTGATGCTCTCCTAGATTATTTTCCAGTATCTTTAAGCAGTTTAAGGGTATAATTTTAATTTCCAAAACTATTGTTAAAACCCAGAAATCACTCCAAAATATGGCTATGTATTATACTCTGGAGAAAGAATCTAATATGTTTTCAGCATTTTCTATGCAGCACACATTGTACTAACCACATGCATACATATGGTTCTTTAATTTTTGTGGAAACTGATGAGATACAGTTGTATGGTGTCACCATGAAGCTGACAAAGACACTGATATTTAGAGTAGTGTCTTGTCTGATGTCCCAAAACTAGTGGAATAAAAGGATTCTGATTTGAGAACATCTAAAACCATATAACCACATAACTGGAGATGTACATTGAAAAGAAGTTTTTGTTATTCATAAATCTTCCTGGTGATTTCAAAATGGCCACTTGGTCAGGCTGAGTGAGCGGGACAGGAATTCATGAGGCAGCACCCCATGCTGCGCAAAGAAAGCAGAGCCAAGGTTGTAAGACAAACAGCAAAGCCAGTAAGAAGGTGTCGAAGGTGGGTCGATCCCTTGGGGGCAGAGTGACTAATATTAATAAGTGCCACTAACAAAAATAATGGGTCACACCAGACACCTGGTACATGGTAAGCAGTGTTTTAAGCACTTAACTCATAATCAAGTCACTGACTTGTCACACCATTCTAGGGAGGAGACATTCCTATCATCCTCTGAGCCCTGACTCGTGACCAGTCTGCCACATGCCTAACACTCAACCGTTTCTCAGGGGTCTGTTTTTAAAATCCCCCACTGGCAAAAAGTAAAAGGGCTTTTAAAACATGTGCCAAATTATCCCTTGTGGGCACTGAGGCAAAGATTTCTACACATGAGATCAGGAAGCTGAGTAGAAGTGAACAGGGTTGGGTGAAATGCATTTGCTTCCACCATGGCCCCCATGAGATATGGCATGACCAGCCCAGTAGGGTATCTTCTACACGGCAGTGCAAGGAGGGGACACCCAATGGCGAGGCACCAGGTCAGACCCTCGCTTACTACCTCTTGATATTCACGTCTCTCAATTTGGAGGAAGGGATCCATAGTCACTAAATATGGATTTACTATTTATTATTTGCAATTTACTGTTTACTAGTGTGAACAATTGTAAGATTCTGAAGGAAAAATAAAATAATGGTATGCTGGTGAATTCAAGAGCTTTCTAAAAATGTAGGAAATGGGGAAGTACTCCATAAGGTGGGCACAAAGGAAATAACATTTTTTTTGAGAGAGAGAGAAAGAGTATGTGAGCAGGGGATGAGGAGAAGGGAGACAGAGAGGGAGAGGGAGACTCCCAAGCAGGCTCCATGTTGTCAACACAGAGCCCGACATGAGGCTTGATCTCATGAACTGACTGAGCCTCCCAGGCCTCCTGGAAATAATTAATTTTATGATAGTATTTGATAAGGTGAAATTTGAGAAGTCCTGTGTTCACTGATGGTGAGAACACCCATTTTTCTTTTCACCGATAAGCCAATATATTTGGAAATCAGGGAGAATCCAAGGCTGAGACCGATTCTAAATTTATAAACATACTGTTAATTAACATATGAAATAAAGTATCACAGAGTTACCACTGCACTGCCTTCCCGAGCCCCAAGAATATTAGTGATAATGTGCAACACACCGAATGGTAGTTTCTTGAGGAGGTTGAAGGAGCAGAAAGCTAACTTTCATGTCCTGTGCTATTGCTGCCATTTTGAGTACCTTGTTATCTTCCACAACGAGTGTCATAAAACCACAGATTTTGATGCTAGAGATGTTATCGTTCACCCTCACGAAATTGATGCATGATGAACCCAAGACGCAACGGGATACAAAAAGATGCTTGAAGGCATTCGGATATTCTATGAGAGAGCCAAGAAAAGAACTCGATTTTCTTCACATTAAGTCACACAATCTCCACTATTACATGTCTCTATAGCCTCCCCTCACACTTAGGTGAATTCACTTAGGTGAATTGGCCCCATATGTCCGATTAGTGTGTGAAAGAAAGAAAGAAAGAAGAAAGAAAGAAAGAAAGAAAGAAGAAAGAAAGAAAGAAAGAAAGAAAGAAAGAAAGAAAGAAAGAAAGAAAGAAACACACACAGATTAAGGACTAAGAGAGGATTTGGGAGATTTGAAATATACAATACGCCTTCTGTCAAGAGTATGCTCACACTAGACAAGCAGCAAAGTTTGCAGAGTTTTGTTTTGTTTGCAGAATAATGATCCTAGCATGGGTCCAAAAACAAGCCATGTAAATAAGAAGGATTGTACAAGCATATCAGGGCTGAACAATGCAAAGCAGTGATGTGTGATTCTCCAGTGCCAGGCTACACCTGAAAGCAGAAATAACGAACCAACGGAAAAGTGATAAAGGAGGGAAGGAAATTAAGTAAGTACCTAAGTGATCGTGACGTGGCTGTTTGGAAAAGATATTTGATTTTTGTATTTAGTCGTGGTTACTGATCCAACCTTTAACCAATTTCGAAGCCGGGAATCCACAGAGCTGAGAGACTACTGTAACAAATTCACATAAATAACTTGCAGGCATTTTAGGTCTGTAGAATCTGGGAAGAGAGAGCTATAGAGCTGTCACTGGGATAAATACTGGAACCAACCACAAACCTAGAGGAAACGGACCCAAATTAAAAAGATGAAAGTTAGTGAAGATAAGGATAGAAACTGCTGGCCAACGTGGGCTGGGAGTTCAGCAACTCTGTGCCTGGCTGTCCCATGGAGCCTGATGATCTCCTTCATAAAGGTCCAGTGTTCCAGAATTTAGGTAGTATTGGCCTTTTAGTATTCAAAAGGTGAATTGGAAGAGTAGGCATCCGTGTTCAGCTCTACAAATACAAACTTACACCATAAAACTAATGAACATCACATATTAGTTACTTTGGAGAAGCACATTTGATGTGGAAAAACACAAATCGGAAGTTTTATCACTCAAATAGATTTCGGTGCTGTTCTGCAAATGCCTGATACATATGAGAGACAAGCTTTCTTGGCTTTCTACTCAGTGAGCAGCCTGAGGAAGGTGGAGCGAATACTCAATGGCTCACCATCTCGGTGGGCGCCTCAAGTGTTTTAGATCTGGCAAGGACCCACCCCCGTAACTGATGTTAAATCTGAGCCCTCAAACGCGGAGAAAAAAAAGCAATGTAAACCAGGAAGAAATTATAATAATAGCGAAAATTATAAAGTCAGACAGGGAATACATGAAAGATGCATAGTGAAAGCTATGTAGTCTTAAGAAGCCTAAAAATATCTCCGTGAATTATACACTAATAAGAGTAATCCACAAGTCTGGCTGCGTGTGATAGGGTATGTTGGTAGTGTTTTGTCCTTTTGAACATATGATGGTCCATGTAGGAAGGCGTGCACTACGGTCCAAAGATGTAGCCTGTTCTCTAAAGTTCAACTGTCAGGGGCACCTGGGTGGCTCAGTCGGTTAAGCATCCAACTCTTGGTTTCAGCTCAGGTCACGATCTCACGGTTTTGTGGATTCAAGCCCTCTCTCTCTCTCTCTGCCCCTTCCCCACTCAAGCTGTCTCTCTTTCCAAATAAATAAATAAACCAAAAAAATTTTAGAAAAAAAATTAAATTAAACTGTCAGAAGTCTAAAGTGAACCGACAGCCATAGAGATCCTACAGGATTCTTCTTACATAAAACAGCAGGTGTTGATTAAAAGCCTTGAGTTTCTGCTTCTACCCCCACTCCTCTGGCTACGTGACAGTGTTTCGGGGCAATAGTGGCTTGAGGACGGTCGGGACTTTGCTCTCCTGCTCGTGCCTATGCTCCTGGCAGCTGCTCAATAAGTGTGCCTCTTCCTAACGAATGAATGACTTGGGGGTAGGTGGTGGGTACGTGCATATTTTACTTGGCACGTCAAGAGTTTGGCGCCTCTAGCTGAGCACTCTTAGCTGTGGTTTTTCGTCTTACCCCAGAGTCTGGCAGTCTCTGCCATGTGGCATCTTTCAATTCCTGCCGAAGGGACGTGGCTAATAACTACACGGGAAACGACACGATTTAGGATGCCGAACTACACAGGAAATGACACCATTTAGGACACCAAACCACTGATAGTGTTTACAAATGTGCCTGCAATGTAACGCGTATTAAAAATTTCGGTGGCCATACATCCTTTCACCCAGAAAAAAATAAAGCCTGGGGAAACTTCTGCCTTGGCACAGGCCCACGGGCCACTGATGCTGCCATGGGTCTTCGTGACATCACACACCCGAGGTGAAGGGGAGGAGGCTGGGGCATGGCTGCTCCAAATTTGACATCCTCAAGGTCTGGGGTGTGCTTGTGTGTGAACAAATGCCTTGTTTCCTACCATCTGGCCTATGGGCTCCACAAATAACTTATTAGGAACATAGGCTTAAAATGATTTTTAAACAGCCACAGATGAGTTGGATGTGTGTATCACATGACATTTGTTCCCCACTACCACCAAAAAAAAAAATCATTAATAACACTTGGTTGAAAATGTCATTTTTTCCGAATCCCTATATGAGCTGGACGGTCACGGCGCTTACTCAAGGGAGCAGGATTTGTCAAGAATATGTAGCTTGTGTCCTGATTGCAATATTTTCATGACATTTCAATACTTTCGAGGCCATTGAGACAGAAATTTGAATTCCGGTTTGTCAATTAAGGTTAGTTTGAATGGACCAGTTAATGGATGCAGAAAATGAAAACTGTTTCCGAGCCCTGGGTGACATGAGCCCACGCTGTGGAAATGATTGAGAGGAACATAATTTCCGACAGCTACTTTACAGCAACAAGCTCATTTAGAAGTAAGCAGCCGAGTACTGGTTCCCTTTTGTTAACTGTCATCGGCATAACACCAACAGGCGAGATCTAGACGAGGGAGAGAGGAGAAGACAGGAGAAAACAGGTCGCTGGTCTGGGTGAGGAATCACTGGCCTCAGTGGGAATATCAGCAAGGAAACTTTAATCAAAGCATTCTTAGGCACTGACGCCAGACGTTCAGAGACCGACCTCAACTTCTTCTCCACTCGAGAGCCGTTGCAATTGCATGGCTCAGAAGATGGTGATGTCCCTTGGACTTGAGTAGGCGTTCATTCCCTGTGCTTTTTATTTAGTTTTACTTTGACCACTAAGTACCCTCTTTCTGACTTTGGCATCAAGCGTCAACATCTCTGAGGAAATCATGGATCGCTTGAACAACCATGTTGTACAATGCTGTTGACCACAAACAAACTCTTGACCCGCTCCTTGCGAATTTCCCAGTTTATCCGTGAGACTCACAACCGTGATTTGTATGGATATTCAGAGATGAGAAGTGTTCAGATCTATCATTCCCTTTGTTCTTCCCAGCAATCTTTGGAGGCCAATATTTGCACCATTCTTGTTGTGAACACTGGAAAACTGAGGTTAAAAATACTCAAGGAAGGTGTCAACCACATCGGCATGATTAGTCCTGTAGTCAATTTCTAACCGTTTGAAACAATGTGACTCTAGCGGGGAGGTATGAAATAACGTTTGCACTTCTAGGCAAGTATAAATAGCAGCCTGTAAAATCAAATTAATACGGCAATCAGGGGCATCTCAAAAATGGGATCATGCTCAGTTTCAGGTAAAAGAGCTATGATTTCCTCAGGGAAGAAATTGCAATTATTCTCGAGAGGAGTCTTAGGTAGTTAAGGGAGACTCTCACTTACATGCTACATACTTATTTCTTCTTTGAATGTTTGTGATAAAAGTATCTTCACATTTTAACTGCGTAAATAAACGCAACCCTGATAAGTTAGTCTTTCTGATATATATGAAAGAGTTTTCTCCATTAAAACAAAGACAGGTGACTGATCAAAATCTTTGTTCCTTAATCTTATGCTCCGTAGTGGTAACAACCAAGAGAACAATTATAATGCCCCGAGACAGTCCAGCCTTTCCAGGAGAAGTGTACTTGCATACCAAAATTAATAAATGTGCAGGTATTAAGTTACATTCGCATGCACCCTCAGAGTGGTCCCATAGGAACACCTCAATAACACATTTTACTACAGTCTTATCTAGACTATGTCTTAGTAACTATGTAATTGTGAAGAGCAAAATTCACAAGAAAATATTTTTAAAAATGTAAATGCCCACATAATACTAGGTAGAGTATTATCTCTCCTGTGGCGATTTGGAAGGGAAGTCCTGGATAGAATGTCCATTACCGAGGGCAAGTATAAACAAGCAATTTCCCTCTGCTGATCTGGAAGAGAAAATATATCATTTTCTTCATCACCTGGAGCCAGTAATACAGTTTGAAGCAGACGTTCCGTGGTTCTAATTTAATTCATTTCGTGTTGGCTGTCTGTATTTTTTCCTTGTATTCAAGACATTTAGAGAAAGGGTTTTTTTAATTTTTTTTTACATTTATTTATTTTTTGATAGAGAGAGACAGAACACAAGTGGGGAGGGGTAGAAAGAGAAGGAGACACAGAATCCGAAGCAGGCTCCAGGCTCCAAGCTGTCGGCACAGAGCCCTATGCGGGGCTCGAACCCACGAACCGTGAGATCATGACCTGAGGTGAAGTCAGACACTTAACCAGCTGAGCCACCCAGGTGCCCTGAGAAAGTTTTAAACACGATATAAAATAACCAAAAGTAAAAACGGTTTGTGAGCCTATGTTTCCTCTAAATTAGTGGTTAGTCCCGAAGACCAGAGTTCTGCCAACCACTCTTTGCTGATTTGTGCGAACAACGTACGGAGACAGTCACAGGATTCCCTTGGCAGTGTCCCCCACGTGTAACCATGGTTTTCTCACTTCTGTGAGGAATTGGCAATAGTCTGAGACAGCAGCCCATCCTAATATGGTTAGAGTCTGCAGTGTTTGCTGTGATCTCCTATTTCCCCACAGTTCCAAAAGTTGGCCGTCTTGTTTTCTTCTTGCAAAATGTAAATATACACAAATAAAAATCTCCCTTATATTGACATTTAACAAGTAATACATTTTGCAAGAATAATTTTCTTATAGATTTATGTGCAAACAAAAATATATCTTCTTTGTCCATGATATATGGAGAGTCCTAGGTCTCTCGACCTTTTGGTAATGGCAGATATGACTGTATACTTTGGCAGCTAAATCTGTTCTGTCTACTATGTGAAATAAATTCTAGTTATGTCTTTTCCAGCCTAAAATAAAATGCAGTTCGGTAAGTGCATTCAGAGGGAGAATCATGTCATAAGGCATCAAAAGGGTGAAATCGAGTCTCATGATAGTTTCAGTATGGTTAATGGTGAATAGTAATTGATATTAATGAGATAGCAAAAATAAATTTGAGTGTGAATAATAGATACGCAGGAATACCTAGTACCTTTTTCATTCGTGTTATTCTTCATTCAACTGAACGCAGATTGTAATTTTTTCCTGTTTATTTCTATCAAGAATAATTTTGGTAACCTATTTAGAAAACCTTCTACATATTTCCACAACCTTCGTTTCATTGTCTATATTCTATTAATTATGGTCAGACAATATCCATTTAAGTGTTCTTTAAAAAATTTTTTTTTCATTTATTTATTTTTGAGAAACAGAGTGAGACAAAGTGTGAGCGGGGAAGGGGCAGAGAGAGGAGACACAAAATCCGAGGCAGGCTCCAGGCTCTTAGCAAGCGGTCAGCACGGAACCTGAGGTGGGGCTCGAATCCACAAACTGTGAGATCATGACTTGAGCCAAAGTCGGACGCTCAACTGACTGAGCCACCCAGGTTCCCCCCTTTAAATGTTCTTTGTATCTTAATTATGGCACTATTATTAGTAACATTGAAATCGATTCCCTAACATACAAATATCTGCTTTCCTGAACGTACAATTAGATTTTTCCCATCCAATCTTTTCACTGCAAAAAAAAAGTAAAGTAGCAAATTGTAGTTGAATATAATTACACCATTCAAAATTATAAGTTTGTAAAAAAAAATACCACATGTAAAAAATCTGACATTTCATCTCGTTGAGCCAAAGCTTACCTGCCCGCAGAACTTGTGATCGCGGACCTCACGGCAGAAATACCAAGTACTGCGGTGGGGTTACAAACACATGAAGGAATTCTAATTTCTGTGGTTCTCAACTGTGTTTCCTCCTCATGCAGGTTTTTCAGCAAGCAAATTAAACTACATTTAATCTGCTAAACTGAAACGTTTCCTGAGCCGTGCAGCATTGTATATGTAAAGGTTCATTTCAGGGTTTCCTTGGTTTGTTTTTGTTTTCCAATATTCCTTCGAAAGATGTAAGAGAAAACTGGCTGAACCTCGGGCATGCGATTATTTCCAGATGGGAATCCGCCGCTTTGGTGACAGACCTGTGCCCTGCTCATTTCCACCAGAGACAGAACCTGCAGTAGAGCAGGCGTGCAGACTTCCCAGACTGTGCTGACCAGGGGACAGCTAACTGCTATCAAAATCGAAGACAATGAAAAGAAAATGGGTCGACTTCCTTATATCTTACTCTTGTGGGATCCAAAATAAGTATTCTGGGCAACAAAAGGCTCTCCTCTGAGCACTGATTCAAAGACTCGACTCCTTAAGTTTAGTGGCTGTGTTATTTTCAACACACGACCTGCTTCCCGGGTCACGCATTCCGTTCTGTTGGCCACACCTGTGTGTGACAAGAGGTGGGATGTAATTTTCCTTGCTTCCAGAAAGAAGGAGAAATGTGGATTTAATTAGGATCCAGCAAGGCTCGGTGCAAGGACTGGGGCTCCAGTAAACCGTGTGTGTGTTCAGATGCTAAGAACAAGTTAATTCTGTTCCCAAATGACAAAGGTCACTACACACTTGAGGACATTGATTCTTATATGTTTAGGAACCAGGGATCATATGAAAGATTGGATTACAGTTCTGGATCCTAGTCCCAGAAAAGTGTGTGATAGGTAAATAATGAATATGCATGTACAGTGTGTGTGTGTGTATACATATGCATATATGTATATATGTGTATATATGTATATATATATGTGTGTGTGTCTATATGTGTATGTGTATATGTATATGTGCATATGTATATGTGTATATGTATATGTGTATATATACACATATATATGTATATATATATACACATATATATACATGTACACATATATATGTGTATATATATATACATATATATATGTATGTATGTATATATATACATATATACATATATATGTGTATACATATATATATATATATAATATTGCATTTTGTGGTATACAATTTCTATGACTTTCTAGTGCTCTGAGGTCCTTTTCATTTTCAACAGGTAAACAGCTCTTGGTTAGAATTACCACACTGGTCCTCCTAAATCCTGACCACCTGAATCAGAAGGACATGGGCTCAGTCCCTTCTCAAATCAATGATAGACCCTAAAAAAACATTTAGGGAACTCTTAGAAACTCAATGAAGGAAACTCAAGGAATGGGCACAAGAAAACTATTTCTCATTCCAAGTTACAAAGGAAAAATGTTATGATCAAAATGTTATATTTTATTTGATTTCGTCTAAAAAATGAGATAGCTCTTCTAACAAAAAGTTTGCATCTTTAAACATACTGCTAAGTGAAATAAGTCACACAGAGAAAGACAGATACCATATGTTTTCACTCTTATGCAGATCCTGAGAAACTTAACAGAAGACCATGGGGGAGGGAAAGGGAAAAAAAAACTTAGGGAGGGATGCAAACCATAAGAGATTCTTAAAAACTGAGAACAAACTGAGGGTTGATGGGGGTGGGAGGGAGGAGAGGGCATTGAGGAGGGCACCTGTTGGATGAGCACTGGGTGTTGTATGGAAACCAATTTGACAATACATTTCATATTAAAAAATAAAAAAATAAAAATAAAAATACTGCTGATTTTATAACTCGAAACAAAAAACAACAACAAAAAAACCAAAACGAACAAACAAAAACAGAAATAATCTGGTAAAATGGGCAGAAGACCTGAATACATATTTTTCCAAATAAGACATGCAGATGGCCAGCAGACACGTGAAAAGTTGCTCAACATCACTCATCATCAGAGAAATGTAAACGAAAACCGTGATAAGATGTCACCTGATACCTGGCAGAATGGCTAAAATCGTCATCGTGTTAAATCCTAAGTCGCAGGAGTGAGCCTCCATGCAGTACGGGCCAACACCCCAACATACTCCTGCTCCTTGTCCCCATTTCCGGTTCTGTGGTTCTATAGTGAGTAAGGCTTTCTTCCTGAAGCAGGACCGCACATCCCCATTTGGGCTATGCCAGGCCCTTGACCGTGATCGTCGGCCTGAAGGCCATGAAAAGAGGGGCGTGGGAGAAAGACTAGTACTTTCCTTCCAGGCATCAGCCTTGGACGAGGTCCGCAGGGTGCAGGGCAAGCCAGGGTGCTGGAGGAGAGCCCGTGAGCTCATGAAGCTCAGCCTTCTGGCACCAATGTCACCCTCCAGGTCACAGGTTCTATCCCTCCTGGGGACAGTCTGCACAACTGTTTAGCCAGCCCTCTTGCAACTCGGCCTCCCTTCCAAGCAAACCCCGGGCCTGATTTTCTCTTGCAAGAGCACGAGGCTCTTCCTAAACTCTTTCTGGGCTGGGAGTGCGGGTGTCTGGCTTTCACAACATCCCCAAAGACGGTGGTCGACCCACCTTCCCCAGGCTTCCAAGGCAGTTGGCGAAAGCTGGCAATCTGATGATCCTTATGCCCGACTGGAATGGCAGAGCTCATAACCTAAATCCCCCCTTCGTCCAGGCTATGATGGGAAGGGTCCGTCCTCAGTAGTGAAACATCCCGGGGATGAGGGCTCTCCAATGACCACCAGCGATGGTCCTCGGGACCCTCTGAGCAGAAAGTGGCCTGTCCAGGATTCCATCTCGGGGTCTGCTTGCTGTTCCCAATTGTGTTCTCGTACTGAGCCTTAGCCTGACTTTTATACATGCGTATGCACACAACACACACACACACACACATACACACACGCGTGCTTGCACTCTAAAACAGACCTGACGCAATGATTTTCGTATAGATAGTTTTTCTGGAAGATAATCCAAGAGTGGGGGTGAGGGAATCACATCCGTTCTAAAACTGTACTGTGACACACACTAGGCTTTTTATGTATACTTGAATTTGTGTATATGTATGTATATATACATATGCTAAATTATTAAAATACAAATGCACTTTATAAATTAACTCGCTCTGATAGACGTTTGCCATTTTCTTCTCTCCTCAGTTCTGCATTTTCTTCTGAATTTTCCATTTATCTTCATTTCTTTCATTTCCCGGATGAGATAGGGATTTTTTCTCCCTCTCCCCATATCTTATGCAAAGAGTTACCAAATCCTATCAAACTTCCTTTCAAGTCTCTTTGAAATGCAACCCTACTTTGATTCCAAAGTCACCCTTAGTCCGGACCCTATCACCTTATGAGCCGCTTAATTCAAAAGCTGGTTTATCGCTGCTGCCTTTCCATTTTAAGTTCTCTTGGATATATATTTAATGTATCCAGAAGTCAGAAATAGAGTCGGTCTAACACAAAACCATTTTCATGATGCCGACCTCTTGCTAAATGAGTCTGATGACTTCTCATTTTCTAAATGAGAAGCTTATGTTCTGTGTTGCAGCCGTTTGCATGATCCAGTTTGAAGCCTGCTCTCCAGATGTCTCTCTTTCTCCATCACAGCTGATTTTCCCCTTTCCGACGGAACTGTGCTCCTCTTTTGCAAAATCACCATTTTTCCCCATCGCACCACCTGTGATCATGCAACGGTATGCCCTTCACACCTGGAATGTTTTCCTTGGTTTCTCTCTGCCTAACACCATAGATAGGATTACTATTTCCTTAGAGCCCTTTCTGGCATCACTGGCCAGGCTTCTTTCTGCGACAACTCAACTCAGAGTCCTCCAGAGCTGTGCTCCACATCCTGCCTGTGTGTTTGCCACGACTAATGATCTCTTCTAGGTATACACCCTACCTCCTCAATCAGGGGCCAATCTTACTCAACAGGGTTTGAAGCTGATTCCAAAATTCTCCAAAACTGGATGTCCTGGAAATCAGGAGCAGCTATCAAATGCAAGTTTATACGGCCTCATTTCATGTATTTCTTTATTCTCCACTCCACTTCAAAGCTGGAAAGTAACAAACTGTGTTTTATTCATATGAAGTTTATGAGCAGTGCACCAAACTTCAAAGGTCAAACTTCAACATTAATCTGACGAGCTACAACACCTCATAAAAATAAATGAGGTAAATAATAATGGAATCTAAAATGTTTGCGCAACATAGAGATGAAAAATGGCCTGGCATAAACTATTATTTTAGGATCCTGAATATATTACAGTATATTGTTTAGTATTAACGTTGTGAATAAAAGCTTTTTTTATGATATTGTTGTCAGGGAAAGAATAACATATAACTTAGAGGCTAAATATTTCATACATTCTTTATCTATATTTAATTTTTATTTTGAGGAATGTGATGTGCTTTACCCTCGGTCAAAATCGCCAGAGTAGGAAGCATGTTTTATTCTATTTTTTAGATATCCTGCCTTGGCCCATTAGGGGCTTCATAAATACAAGCTGCTTGATGGAACAGCCATCGGAGCCTCACCTAATTCAGGCATGAGATGTCAACTGTCTTCTGAATCAGGGAATTAGAAATGGAGGAATTGGCCACAAATGAGCAGGAATTTCTAAGTAAAACCAGGAAGGATACAGGACTACGTATGGGAATTGGCTAATAGCGTCCGATGACTGGGTGTTAAACTCAAGCACACTCAGCACCCAGATGTGTAAGCACACTTGGGTGGATGACAGGGACGGGAACCCCGAGGATTCGGGCTCACAAGAGCAGGAAGCTGGCAGACAAAACTCAGATGCGGGAGGCGTTCATAGGCATTCTCCAAAGACAGGGACTCAAAACCATAAAATAGAGGCAGAACTCTGTACCTGGAGTGGAGGCTATGCTTCTATGAAGGCAAGTAACTTGAACCAAAGAGAAACAAGCTTCTCAGTGCAACTGATACCAGTCTGCTCCAAACTCTCTAGAGGTCAAAAGCTTTTGAGGGCAAGAGATCTTTAATGTGGTTATCTTAGAAGTAATTGGAAGGAGACTTATAGGGACCAAGGACCTTGGGTTGAGAGAGTTTTTCATTCAAAACCTCACCAGATGAAAGAACAGAGAGCGATTCCTTGTAATATATTTTAACTGAGGAAGCAGCATAAGTGTGTGACGTGTCCTGAACCTAAGTGCACAGCCTGGTGACTGCACGTGGATGCACCTGGGACGTAGCAAACATGAAGACACGGAACAGCCAGCACTCTAGACCTTTCTCTCAAGATTTCTCAGTCAATGACCTCCAAACTCCAGGGCAGTTAACCCCTCTTCTGACCTTCAACACTCCATGGGTTGGTTTCCCTGTCTCTGATCTTCATGAAAAGGGTGCACCCTAACCCTAACCCTCATTCACGTCGCATGATGCTCTCTGATCAACATGACAGCTCAGAACTGTTTGCAAACCCATAGCCCAATCTTTATGTAGGGCACCCCATGGTGCATGGACAAAACAAAATTTAATTATTTGTACTCCTTTAGATGGGAACTGTGTTTTGTTGTTTTGTCCTGTGTCGGGGTATTATCAACAAAGCTTCTCTGCGTCTCACCGTATGTGTGTTTTGGGTGATGTCTGTAATCACTCTCTTGAATATGTAAGCAGGAGTGCAGTGACTGGGTGCTGGGCCAGGCCTTACCTCCAGCTCAGTGCTCACGGCCTACCGGCCGCCCATCATGGTGGGCTCCACTCTCTCCAGCAATGTATGCGGGCTCTGGTCCCTCCGTGCTGTTCTTTATACTTGCCAAAAGTTTCCAGTATTCCAATCCTTTCTCCAATATTCACAAGTTTATTGTGGCTTGTTGGTTTGTTTCAAATTCAGCCCTACTGATGGGTCTTGAAGAGGTAACCCACCGTGGCCGCAGTCTGCATGTTCTTGAAGAGTAATGTTGCCGGGCCCCTTGCCAATAGCTAATTGGGCGTTTGGACATTATGTTCTACTTTGAGCTGTTCCGGTGTTGTTTTGACCATAGTTTGGTTTTGTTTGAATGTTCTCTTACTGATTTGTTAGATTTCTGTGAAAATACAGGCTATGAGACTGGTGTTGGAATGTTTGGCAAAGCCCTGTTTCTGCAGGCGGTACCTGAGAATCTGAGGCAGTCCTTAGCTTAAAGCCAGAGGCACTGAGGAACCCAGACGGGTCACGGAGATTGCCCTGAGTTCAAAATTTGTTAGAAATAATGGCTTGCATTCTGACCAAGCTGCTGCGTGTCCATTTTACTGCTGACCCAGGAAACAAGTAGTTGCCAAAGTCATGTGCTCTGATACGGGGGTGACAGTGAGCTCCATAACATGTCTTTTGGCTTTCACTGGGTCAGGGGGGCGCCCAAAGTTGGTAAGTCTTGGCAGCCCACGTAAAGAGGCCAATACCTGGCTCGGGGGCCCAGGGGTATGGGCTTCCCGCCTTCCCAGCACCAGGACTGGGGAGGGACAAGGCACTAGACACTCACCAGGTCACCACGTAAGTCACTTCCTTTGAGCGCATTCACGTATGCTTGTGTCCCTTTCCTTAGTGTGACAGGCGCTGACACACCACATGGAAGCCAACCTCTAGTCATAGAGGGAACAAAAGGCCAACCAAGGAAATTAGGTCTGGGATCACACAGGTTTGTAACAGTGTGTCCGATTTACACAACCTACTTTCATCTTTCATGGGATGTCAAGAATGACTCTGAAAATAGAACGTAACCCTCAATATAAGTGAGAAAAGAACGAGTGAATCATGCATTTTGTTCACATTTGCAAAGATCATATACAAAATTATATATTATGACTTTGACTATATATGTTATTATTAATCGTTGCCTGGGTAGGGGGCTCCTGAGTCGCTCAGTCAGTGGAGCGTCCAACTCTTGATCTCGGCTCGGGCCATGATGTCACAGGTCATGAGTCCGAGCCTGTGTCAGGCTCTATGCTGACAGTGTGGAGCCTGCTTGGCATTCTCTCTCTCCCTCTCTCTCTTCCCCTTCCCTACTCATGCTCTCTCTTTCTCTCAAAATAAATAAATAAAATTAAAAAAAAATAATTGCCCGGGTAACAACTTCCCTAATTGCAGAAGAGATAAAAACAGAATAACGGTTTCAAGATATTTCAATACATGGATGAAATTCCAGTACCAAAGTGCTTCAGTAAAATTGACTAGAGTGTCTTTGCATATGGATTATGAATCCCATCCCCTAAGGTAACCGTGAATATAAAGAGTGAATGTTTCTTTCTTTCTTTTTTTTTTTTTTACAAAACCTATGAAGTTCTGGGTTTCCATTAATTTGAATAATTACCTGAAACTAAAAGGTCACAGTAATTACATTGAATGGACTGAATTAGCAGAGTTCATATTTACTGTTTGGAGCCTGTTAAAATTTGGTTAAGCTGGTGTACCTGTTACCATCACTAAGCACTACGTGATATAACTTCTGGAATTGCAAAGTGTCTGTCGGGCAGGCTCAGTTCTCAATGAGACTTTCACACTTGGGTATTGTTTTAGAAGTAAGTATGTATAGCGGGGATATGTAAGTGAACAGAAAACAGTGGTTTTCCATTTCATGTTATTCTGTTTCTTTAAAGTTTGTTTATTTTGAGAAAGAGAGAGTGAGAGGGGAAGGGGAGGAGAGAGGGGGAGAGAGAATCCCAAGCAGACTGTCAGCGCAGAACCTGACACAGGGCTCGGACTCACGAACCACGAGGTCTTTGTATGTCAGGAATCCAAATCCGAACAGTTCCTAGAAGGTTGGTGGATTCATTCCCACCTTAGAAGTGAGAAAAGGAAGGCTCAGAGTAAAGAAGTTTTCTAGCGCCCCTCGTAGAGAAGACGTGTGTACCCAGTTCTGATTTCCACCCGGTTCTCATTAGGGAGAGAAACCACGGAGAGAGTGCTCTCAGAAGACGCCTTCAGCCACCAGGAGCAGACGTGCTGAAAACAGGAGAGAACAAAAGAAGACAAAGATCCAAGGGTTCAGACCTACCCAGCTTGGGGAAGTAAGAGAGGCGTCTGGAGCAGGGGCTCCCTTCTCCCCCGTCTCGGCCGTCAGTGTCATTCTGCAATAGCTTCCCCGAGAAGCCCGGCCCTCCTGGGTTTCCCAAGAGTTTCCTTTCTCCCTGTACCCACGGTCTGAGGACAATTCTGAAGACATGACCCGAGGGCGGTGCATGGTCAAATCCTGCACGCTCGTAAGAAAAACAGGAAGACCATTCTAAGGCCGATGCCTTTGGACAGACAACATCTATATTCAAAAGGGTACTCACCAGACGCCTTACTTTTGTGTAGTAGTGATTATGTATGGTGTAGTTTTCCGAAGTCATCCGAGAACACAGAAAAGCTTCCGAGTTAGTTATTATTACTAGTATCCTTCCATACTCAACGATTTCCAGCCCCAGGACCGACGTTTGGGGTTTTAGACTAGCTTATCCCCCACCATGCATCTTAAAACATAAGCGATGTGCGGAGCACATGCACGATGGGTGGGTAGAGATTACACAGAAAAACAGAAATTAGGGGCACCTGGGCGGCTCAGTGAGTTAAGCGGCCAACTCTTGGTTTTGGCTCAGGCGGTGATCTCGCGGTTCGTGAGCTCGAGCCCCGCATCGGGCCCTGTGCTGACAACGTGGAATTTCTCTCTCTCCTCCTGTCTCTGCCCCTTCCCCACTCTCTCTCTCTTTCCCAAAACAAACAAACAAACAAATAAATAATAAACTAAAAAAATTTTAAAAAACACAAAAATTCTGTTTTTGAAGAAGACATTATTTTTCACTGGAAAATTATACATTTAAAATGAAAGTACCATTTTATTGAAGTTTCCTGTGGAAGAAAACTGCTCGTGTCATGCGGTGCTTACTGATTACGAAGTTACTTAGAGGAAGGTGCTAATTATGTGCTTACATTACATACCAACAATTTTTCAAAGAAGCATTTTCCCTGAACAATACAATTATAGTGTAGATGCAGGAATTTAGATTTTTCTCATTTTTATTATCAGGGGGAAAAGTCCCTCCCTAATGGACCACCTGAAAAGAATGCTTAATTTAGAGCCTTGTTCTGGCTTTCAGTACATTTTTTGTCTTAGTAAAGATTCTGAAAAAAAAAAAAAAAGGTTGATTATGACAAAAAGCATTTTTAAAAGAGTATTGTAAGTAAGAAATACTTCAATACTTTATTTAGAATAGGGTATTTTAAAGTTAAATTTGACCTATGCAATACTGGTAATTGGAATTGATTCTTTTCGTTTATAACACAGTGTGTTTATAATGTCTTGTGGATGCAATGTAGAGTAAAATAGTAATAGAAAAAATTATAGTCCTTGCCTCTTGCAAGGAAGAATAACCCTGATGGAAATACCTTTTTTACTCAAGTACATATGAAGAGTATAAATACGATGTTGGGTACAGGTACTAGGTAGTAATCACCAACTGAGTTGACTGATCACTGTGCATCAGTACTAAAGTCATATGCGATTATATGATGGCATCGCTCCAAAGTCCCTTGGAGAACATGCCGAACTCTGCTGACAACATAAACATCACTGAGAGATTGGAGTTCATTCACGGGCCTTAGAGAATGAGATGGTCTAGCTCTGCAGATAATGCACTGTCCTGCTTTTGTTTGAAGCTAATCACGTGGCTAAGGACCTTGCAACATACAGAGGTCCTCCTGGTTGTTTTTACACTGACATTCTGGAACCGATCCAAGAACTTACGATGTTTGCTCAGGCTAACTTTGTCAGACATTAATGACTGAACTTTGAGGGGAAAATGAACAGTCTCTTTGCTGGTATAATAAGTTATAATATTTGTGGAAACATTCCATTACATACAGGGGATATCTAGAAACAGATGTTAAATTCAAGCAGGAATGAATTGATTTTAATACTAAATTAAAATCAGCTTGTCCCACACAGATACTTCGAACATTTAGGTGCTTTGAAAAGAAACTAAATCTCGGTGGAAAAAATGTCAGTGCTCTTTGTCTGTCATAACAATTCTGAACAGTTATCATTTGTGCTGGTATAATTCATAGCGAATGCTAGCTAGTTTATTCTTAAAATAAAAAAATCGCTTTAAAGATTGCCTTACAAATTAATGTGCTTCCAGCCTTTTCTTTTTGAGAACTCAGCCATCGCTAAATGCAACACAAAAAGTCACCAAGGCAATCTTGTAGTTCTAGGCAAAATCTATTAATCTCTGAGAAACTCAAAAGTAAATTTTCTGATTAAGGTGATGTGTGTAGGTCATTCCTTACCATCATTAAGCTGTGGCCACAGAAAACATTTGTGTATATATATATATATATATACACACACACACACACACACACACACATACTTGTTTAAATAAATATATATATACATATACATATGTATATATCTACATACATATATTTATCATGTACTTTTTTGCGTAGATTTTGTATAGATTCTACATATATAAGCTATGCATATATACATATATACATGTGATATGTATATGTTATATATAAATATATTCTGTTCATATGTAAACATACAAACATACTCTTTTTCTAAATAAAGGTATACTAATTTTGGAAGATTTTCAGAAGCACTAAGAAAATTTAATGAACTGCCCCCACTACTTTCAAAGATGATTTTCAGCCATATAAACAGGAAGAATTTTTTTTCAGCTGCACTCTGAAAGTGAGGTGAATGTAATCAAAGTAAGATTTTAAAGACCCGAATCTCACACTGAATGGTAGAATTATCACAGACCATGACAGCTGGAAATGATAGGGACTTCTGTGCAGTCCTGATATTGAGAGCTAGCTAGACTGCTCTGGGAGAAACATTGCTTAGCTTGGGAAAAATAGAGTAGGAATTCATAAAACATGGGCTTAGAAATATTATTTTGAACCAAGAGGCTCTGTATAAAGAGATGGTGGTATGATGGTGGGGCCCCACTGAACAGTTGGTAGCCATTGATTCTGTCGATCAAAATACAGAAAAATTGATTGTGTGTAAAAACAATATTCTTCTCAGAAAGCACAAGCTTCTGAGTGATTCCTCAACTGGAATCTTAAGAGTTTTAATAGTTCCAACCAACGTTTCTTTTTATATAGCTCGTCACATCGTAATACAAAGTGGTTTTGACTCATTGTTTAAATATGAAATGGCCTTATCATTCTGGATGATCTCTGAAGTGCTTTCCAGATTTTTAAGCCTGCAGTACTCTGGAATGAACATAGTTCAGGTGAAAAATCGACAGTTCAGCTGACCCACAAATGAGGGTTTTTTGACATCTCGGACAATGCTTGTCCCGTGATCACAAGTTGAAAAGTCAGTAGAACAATGATTCCATTTCGGAGTCTCTCCGGATGCCTCTATTGGATCAGAACACAGTCACGCAGACACTTGCTTGAGTCCCACGTATCACTCCTGATACATCAATTGATATCTTTCTGTTTTTAGCCAGTTTCCTTTGGAGGACTTTTTGATTGTTGCCAAAACGATCACAATGTTCACGGTAGGAAATAGAAGGTAACTGTGGAGATGAAATCCCACAACATGTATGCAGGTGTGTGCTCCAGAATGGAGCCCTTACAAGCACCAAAACCCAGTAGAATTCAATACGTTCTAGTCATAGTAAAGATCAGACCAAAGATGTGTTAATGAAGGTACATTTATGTGATGGCATGTTCCAGAAAATGATGAGAGAAATCAGACTGTAAGTCAGGTCTATTCAAGGAGATCAGTCTGTACTTACTCTATGAAGTAGAGACTGTACCAGGACAGAAAGAAGTAGGTAAAAGTCAAGCCACCAGTGCCGCAAGCAGCCTCTGACTGTGACAGAGAGAAAATGACACCCCCCAGTTTGGACACCTCAGAGCGCAGGCAGGTAGGTCCTCTAGGAAATTCAAATCGATATAGTGATCTTTAAATCAATATACTATGTTGCTTTCCTGCTCTGATGTCAGGATTATTTCCTCTTCCCGCCAGTCTCCAGAGTATGTCCCCCAACACTCACACTTTCTGGGGGTTGGAGGGACAGTCCTGTGAGGAGAGTGGGTCCTTCTAGCAACGTCAGAAGGGGGGTTGTCTTCCCTGAAGACTTGGCTATACTCCTTGTGTTTGAAAGACTAACACATTTTTTAAAGTTTATTTTATTATCTATTTTGGGAGAAAGAGAGAGAGAAAGGGAGAGGGCCAGAGAGAAGGAGAGAGAGAGAATCCTAAGCAGGCTCCGTGTTGTCAGTGTAGAGCCTGATATGAGGCTCGATCTCATGACCCATGAGATCGTGACGGAGGCAAAATCCAGAGTCGGACGCTTAACTGACGGAGCCACAAGACTAATATATTTAAAACACTTGAGCACTTGGGGCTCCTGGCTGGCGCCATCAGAGGAGTGTGTGACTCTTGATCTCAGGGTCTCGAGTTCAAGCCCCACGTTGGGTGGAGAGGTGACTTAAGATGAATAAATAAAACTAGGTCATAGATTATTAGATCAAAGGGGTCATATAACTGAAAAATGATTGACCAAATTCAATTTTAAGAAGCATGAGTTTTGAGTTTTAGGAAGCATGGCCCTTAGAATTCTCATTTTGATTTTTCCTCTCTCCCTGGTTTTTAATAGCTTGAAGCCTGCATGAATAGACATGGAGAAAACACTCTGTATTACTTTTAGCCTAAAATAAATAATATATATATTTGGGGTTTTTTCCAGAGGAAGGGATAGTATCTTATCCTGGGAAGTAGTTTACTGGGTCCCAGAGAAAATATTATTCTTTGAAAATAGAGTGTTCTTGGGGCACCTGAGTGGCTCAGTCGGTTGAGCGTCTGACTCTTGATTTCAGCTCAGGTCATGATCTCAGGGTTGCTGGATGAAACCCCACATGAGGCTCTGCACTGAGTGTGGAGCCTGGTTCAGATTCTCTCTCTCTCTCTCTCTCTCTCTCTCTCTCTCTCTCTTTCCCTCTGCCCCTCTTTCTCTCTCTTTCTCTCAAAATAAATAAACTTTAAGAAAGAAAAAAGAAAATAGAGTATACTCTATGTCATTTAGCTCCCTTGAAAGTATAGTAGAAACCATGTATTTTATAGAATTCTGTATCTTCCTTGATTTTAGCTCGGATGTTAATCCATTCATGACTCTAGCTCCATATCATTATTAAGCTTATTTGCAGGTTGTTGATAAATATTTATGATTTTTCTCAGTTTTTCTTTACAGAACTTACAGTGAGGTGAAAAACTCTTACTTTCTTTAAAAGAGTTAAACGTTATTCTCCAAGTATTACCAAAAATAGAGGGGAAAAAATAAGGTCGCTAAAGAGTAAAACTATTATTTTTGGGAACACAGTTGTCCAGACTTATAATAGTTTAGTGAAATTCATCTAATAGTTTAATCTTGTTTAAAAATGGTTAAAAATAATTAAGAGTATGTATTCATAGTAGATCTTAAATCTCTCTTCCCTCTTGATTTCTATGAAATAGCCTTTTGAATGAAAATTGTGGGGGACTAACGAATACATTGTGTTATTTTGTGTTCAATATAGCTAAAAATTTGGCTTCAAAATAACAGTAATTGAACCTAAGATGATCTTTAATCTTTATGAAGTTGTATTTCGGGTTCCTCCTCACATTGGTGGATATTATTGACTTTCCTAAATACAAACTGTGAATGTAGGAAACATAGAAGTGACCTATAAATAAAGCCCAGGGTCTAGGAAAAAAAAAAAAAAAAAAGAACAAACACATCCCAACCCAGAATGTTAATGAGTTTATTTCTTAGTTCAGTGATAATATTTTAGGAATATATAAACTCAATTCCTTCTCAGTAATTGTACCTATTTTTTTTTAACTGGCCTTCTACATAAGATTTAACTTAGGTAAAGGGAAGAATTAATTCCTTTAACAACCAGCAATTAAACTAGAAAAGAAACAACCAAAAAAATCCTGTAAATGTCCCCTGTGTTTTGAAATTATAAAAATGGGTTTCTGAACATTCCAGTTACCAAAAATGCAGAGTTGACTGTAGAAATATCGTTAGCTGAACGGTGACAAATAGGACATAACTTTCATAATATGATAGGGAGGCTCTTTGGAAACATCAGACAGCAAATATCCATGGTGAACCTGAAAATCATTTCTTTTGAGAGCAGTGACAGGCGAGAACACCCTTATCATCAGATCTCCTGAAAACCACCCTGCAGTTCCTGGCCAGTGTGGAAAACCAAGAGACCCAAGCACAACAACAAAAAGGCACAGCTTAAAAGGAAGAATAAAATCGTCATTCTCTGGTGACGTGACTGCATGCATGGAAAATCTGAAAAATGAGAATTAAGAAAATTTTTACGTGCTTGCTATTCACAAGACTTCCATGTATAACATGTATAACACGATGTACATTGTGATAACATTCATATAGTATATCATTTAATAATATAGTAATCATGCTGTATCTTTCTTCTTTCTTTCTTTCTTCCTTTCTTTCTCTTTCTTTTCTTTCTTTCTTTCTTTCTTTCTTTTCCTTCCTTCCTTCCATATTCTTTATTTCTTTCTCATCCTTTCTTTTTTCAAAAACCATTCATCTATCTGCAGATCTTTAAATCTTTATTTCACAACCTCCATTCAAATTAGGAAGATTAAAATAAATCAATTAAAAAATAAATCCCAGGGTTTCATTGACACAGTAACTGTGGACCTTGTTATAGTTCAAAGGCAGAAATAATGTTTTACTGAGGGAAATAGCAAACACATATATTTCTGGGATGGGTTAACACGAGGACTACACACTTAGCAATTCCACCCGATCTACATGAATTGTTAGGTTTCGGATTTATCTGAAAGGTCCCGGGGGCACTTTGGATGGTGGGGCAAGTAATACTTGAGAGAAGCATGTAACTCCTGTTTTCATTTCATTTACTTTTTAAAAGGAGTTCAAATAATTTTCAGGCAGGTGATCGCCTCAGCCCAGAGTTTAGAGAAGAATGATGTGCCCGTATTCCAACCTGACCTTGTCAGTGCAGCTCGCTATTCGAACCTTCAGGACAACGAGGGACCCTGAGTCGGGGTGGTTCTGAATCAGTATGAGAGGGGCTACATTCACTGCTCCCCAGAAACTGCAGAGTAAGTCCCGCTCACCAGACTGGAATTCGGTAACAGAAGCAGAAAATAATAACCTGGCGTATCCTGCCATTTGACCTGAGAGAAGGAAACATGTGACTTCACTCTGATCAAGCAATAGATGTGGAAGAGACACCACCGTGAACTCCCTAGGTGACTATTGTCATTGTCAATTAGAGAGAGGCTTTCCTTATCTTATGCTGCTTTTGTGAAATGCGACACTTCCTTACAAAATGTTTGTGATACCCACTATCAGGAACTCTTGTTCTTAGCATGGAAACAATCACAAATTGCTAAATGCTCGGATCTAAAGGAGATATTAGGGTGGGTTTTCTGCCTTATCAGGTTTGTGATTTACTGCATCTGGGGCCCAGAAAATGGGATTATTTTAAAAAGCTTGCACCTTCTGAAATCCTGATTATTTGCATCCTGAAAGCATCCTTTAGAGTTTTAACTCAATTTTCTACATGAAATATACACAGACTGATCAGGTGTGTTTTACCTCCCCAGTGTCTTTGATAATTGGTTTTTATCTTTTTCCACTTCTACCCATATTTCCCTAAGTTTTTCTTGAAACAAATACAATCATCTAATGTAATCTTAACAAAAGCATGTCTGATTGGATATTAAACCACAAGGAATCAAGTGCCAAAGAGTCAACATTCTAATAAGAATATTCAATTTAAAACCAAACTATCAGCCTCCTGCGTGGCTCAGGTCATGATCTCACAGTTTGGGAGTTTGAGCCCCACATCGAGCTCTATGCTGACAGCGTGGAGCCTGCTTGGGATCCTCTCTCTCTCTCTCTCTCTCCCTCTCTTTCCCCCTCTAAATAAGTAAATAAACTTAAAATAAATTAAAATTGTTACTCTTGGATCGCCCATATCATGAGCTAAGGCCCCACACAACATCAGGTTGAGACCAAGTCAAATGGTAAAGCAAGACAGACAGGGACAGGGATGAATTTTGCAAAGATGATTCCAATGTGGTGGGATGGCCTTCACAGGGTTTTTATTTTTTTCTTTATTTTTGCAATCAGAGTATTTCCATGTTAGCTTTCTGAAGACGTGTGTCCTTTCCTGAAGCTAACATCACTTAAATTTAGGTATTTGTATTTATATGTGAACTAAATGATTCACAAAGTGGAGGTGGAGGGGTTGTAATCACGAGAAAAGATGAAATGCTTCATTCAGGAAAGATTGAAATGACTTCTGGAAAATCACGGATCAGAATTCACGCTTGCCTAGCATCAGTGGCCAGTTGCGGGTTAGACGAAGGTTCCGGCACTTTGCCTAAAATGTCTGTTAGCGGAATTGCAACCGGAAAGAAAAGAAACCCCACCTTCTAATCCGCATCCTCCAATTTTCAGTGAAGATGCTCTGCACGCGTTGAATGATGTTGAATGGTGCCTCCGACATGTCCATAGGACGGTGCCGTGACTCCGGCAGGGTGTGTCTAATAGTTCCGGGGTGGGGTAGGGTTTGCTTGTCTCCCCTTTTAATTCATTGATCCTTGAGCTTTGACAACTGTTCGCCGTTGAGGACCAAGTGGGCTCTACCTCACGCCGATGGCAGGTGCGCTGGGCCTCCAGGCTGCTGTCTGCTTGCTCACATGTGTTTAGAACAGCTCGGCAATGCGGGGTGTTGTCACACGGCAGGACTCAACGATCGTTAGGTCACTTCGTCCTCGTCCCTACGTTGCCCTAAGTGTGAAAACATACATGGGGCTTGGAGTAAATGATCGCTATTAATCATTAGGAATGAGTTGCCATGGACGGGCCAGGGCGTCCTCACACTGACAGTGGTGGCTCCCAACCTCTGGGTTTGCATGCTCCGCCTTCACTCCAAGCCCCTTCAGTGGACAGAGCCACCCACGCTGTCACGACACTGGCGTTCACACGTGTCCTAAAGCGTATCCAAGGGTGTCCAGTTTCAAAATCACTGCACTCTGGGGTCATTTGGATTTTCTTGAAAGGTTAAGACAAGCATTTCTACATCACAATGAGAAGAAAAAATATTTGCACGTATCAGCCTGCATCCCTGGGGACAGCGTTTGCCAAACCTTCCTCCACGCTGGGGTGGTGATGATAGAGCCCACGACAGGCTCAGGGGAACAGGAGAAGGGCGTCAGTGTCCTTGCTGCTACACTGGAGCCACAGTCCCTCTTTCAGTGACCTGCGGGGAGGCCTGCATGTGAGGGCAGCAAAAGTGGATTTGGCTTATGTCTCCTGGACAGAGGGCTTTTCAAATCCTTTTATCCGTCCTCATAAGCATGTCTTTCCCAGGCCCCCCTCTTCGAGGCAGATGACAATGACTAGTGCCCTCCCAGCTTGGCACATTGTCAACCTTGGTGGCTGGGGCTGGGAGACAGTGACCTGCAGATCCCGGCTGAGACCCTCCTTTCAACCATGACTTCTGCCCCGAGCTCTGCCTTCCAGCACCTCTGCGCCCCTGCCTGGGACCCTGGAGAGCCAGGAGAGGCTGCAGGCACCTGCAAGGACTCTCCTGCTGGCTCTTGGGGCACAGTTCTTACTCAGGGACCCTATGCTCCGTGGCCTTGCACCCCCCTGCCTGGGCTGGTCTCTCCCCCCCGGGGAGACCCCAAACCGTCCTCCCCACCGTCTGCCCCCATCAGCTGACAAACACCCCAATTCTCCATCTACAATGTCCACCTGACTTGCCCTGTGGTCTTAGGAAACCTAGCTTTCTCCTATCGGCAGAGAAGACACAGTCTTTTTGTCCTCAGAGACAAGAAGGTGTCCAGAACCCAGTCCATCGTGTTTTCTAAGTCTCGGGGCTGTGCCACTGCCTGCAGAATATGACAAACAGGAATGTGCCATAGTCCAGCCTTTGCAGGTGACAACAAGGTCACATGTGTGAGATGTACAGGTGCAATTCCACGGACCACAGCCCCACCCCTGGTTAGAATATTTTTAATGATTTTTTTCCAGCTTTATCGCAGTAGGATTGACAAACAAATTTATATATATATATCTATGTAATATGTATGCATATATGATATGTATGTATATATATTAGACTTGTACAATGTGATGTGAGAATATACATATATACTGTAAGGTGATTACTATAATTGACCTAGTTGGCATAGCCAACCCCTCACTTAGTTACCATTTTATGCTGTTTTTGACACTGGAGAACTCCTCTCTGAGCAAATTTCAAGGATGCATACATTATCACCAACTAGTCACGAGGCTGGACATGAAGTCTCCAGGAGTGCACTGCTCCTAAAACTGAAGGTCTGTAGCCTCCCCAACAGCTATCTCCCCTTCTAAGATAGTGGCCGTAGGGGAAAGTTTCCCAGTGCAAACAAACAGCAGCAAACCACTGAGAATGAGGGCTCTGGGTTAATAGTTGGTGGTGGTCTTTACTCAATTAGCCTACGGCAGTTGGAGTTCCAGTCATTTTACAACCATCCATGTGGCAAAGAGGAGAGAAGGGATTTGTCGGTACACGATTCTTTCATTCCCTCTCTGAGAAAGTTGTCCCAAGTCAGAGAACCGATTACGAACTGCCAGCTGCAACTTATCTTTCCGAGGATGGATTTTTTTCAAGTATCAAGTCAAGCACAGAAATTAAGTAATACGATGTTTCCTCTTGCTGTCTACACAAGAATGCCCTCAGGATCCCTACACGTTTTCACACATGCCTCCAAATGCCACTTCACTGACAATCATTGTACTGGGAAGTGTAATTTGGGTCCTTGGTATTTTCTGAAAACTGTCCATGGCTTGTGTAACTTAACACCACATAAAGTTTCATAAAATAGGACAATTATTGTCTCTGATTTATAGACGAGAACAGTGATCGTTGGATTGCCAAGAAATTTGCCTCATTTATGGGCACAGAGCAAAGGCAGGAAGAGAAGCCAGACTGGAATCCTTCCATTTTTTTCTTACAAAAAGCCAAAAGGCTTCGAAATTGCATTAGACCTTTTGGAGACAAAAGCATGTATTGTGGTGTTAAAAATCTGATGCTAAGTTTAGTTTCGACTCTCCGTGATAACACTAGTGCTGTTGCTGACTTTACGTGGCAAAATATGGCGGCAGAATTTGGGATTTGAGATTGGGTTCTCGGAGTGTGTCCTTGTTTGTTTGCCTTCCTTGAGTTCGAAATCCAAAATCTAACTTAAAAAAAAAAAAAGCGGATGATGTCGAAGGCAGATTCCTCTGTCTTATCTCTTCTCAGCCAGTTATCCGTCCCTTACTGTGTCCTTGTTCCATTTGAGGTTGTTCTAAACCATCTGGGATGTGTGCCATTTTCGAGACAAATGGGAGTAGAGCAATCCAAAATGTAGACCACCTTTGTTCCCATTTTGGAGTTAGCAACTTCCCGACAATTTTCTAGTTGAAGAGGCAACAGCCCCTGCGTTGAGAGAAGAGCCCAGGGAGCAACTTCTACGTGTGGACTTATGTCCATTTGCAAGAGATTCGTGAAGTGAAACCAAGGGTAGAAGCCATCTTTCAGCCCTTCCCCACGGGTTTCCAGGGAACGGGTTTTATTCTGTCTCCATACCCCTCAAGACCATTGCTAGCACCAACTCCTGTCGATACTTCTCTCTCTCTCTCTCTTTCTGTGTGTGTGTGTGTGTGTGTGTGTGTTCCATACACTACTGTAGTTGGGAGGGTCCCTAGGTAGGTGGGGGAAACAGATGAAAGTACTGTAAAGCCACATGAAGTGGTGTCAGGAGAAACGGGTGCTTTTGAAAAATGTTATTTATGGGATCCATGAATTATATGAGTGTTGGCAGAAGAAACCATACTTTAATTTGACAGCTCTCTAAGATTCCCTAGACAAGCTTAGCCAGACATAGTCACCCAGCGTGGAAAGAAACAAGAGAATTTATATTTGTTGAGCAGCAGGCACCTAAACATTGCATACTCAGAGCAGATCACTGTCCAGCCATCCTGCGACCAGCTTGTAGAGATGAAAAGCCAAACCCCAGAGTCTCTTACAACACCAGTTCCGATAGCTCTCACATTCCTACAACAAGCTCCTTGCACTATGTCGTGCACATAGTTTTCGATTTCTAATGAGAAATGGCAAGGTAAATAAAGCTGTGTTTTGTTAATGAAAACACGACCTGCACTTGAAAGAATCGGTTTTGAGTCTGGAGGCAGGTGTTTGGATGCCACTTCGGTCTGCATATGCTGTTTGGTAAGAACGTGGCAAGGAAACCCAGGGGAGAGAAAAAGATACGCTTCGCTTTGAGATATTCTATTCTTTGAATTGCAAAAGTAGGACATACAGGGGCGCCTGGGTGGCTCAGTCGGTTAAGCGGCCGACTTCGGCTCAGGTCACGATCTCGCGGTCCGTGAGTTCGAGCCCCGCGTCGGGCTCTGGGCTGACAGCTCAGAGCCTGGAGCCTGTTTCAGATTCTGTGTCTCTCTCTCCCTGACCCTCCCCCGTTCATGCTTTGTCTCTCTCTGTCTCAAAAATAAATAAACGTTAAAAAAAATTAAAAAAAAAAAGTAGGACATGCACACGGAGATCAAAGGGCAAGCAGTGTAGATGGTTAACACGAAAGTCTGTTGGGGTCTCCTGTCTCCTTCCACATTTGCAGTCCTTAGTGGGAACCAGTGGTCACCTTTTCTCTCTTTGGCCCTTCTGATAGTGACCCCCACACCTGCCAACTCCACGATGGAGAGACTGTGCCACCAATGCTGGAACTGATCAAACTTAGTATCTCTAAAAATGGTTCCAATCAGACAGTAGGTATCTCTGTCTTCTTGCAATAGAAGGGACACAGCACCATCCAGGAAACTGAACCAAGTCTTTACAGAGCTGACTTCTAGTGTAGGCAACACAGTCATGAAGAACAGATTTTAAAAAATACCAGCAGATGGGGCATCTGGTTGGCTCAGTCGACTAAGCGTCCGACTCTTGATTTCAGCTCAGGTCATGATCTCACGGTTCCGTGAGATGGAGTCCTGAGTCAGGTTCTGAGCCAACAGCACGGAGCCTGCTTAAGATTCTCTCTCCTCCTCTCTCTGCCCCTCCCCATGCTCTCTCACGCACACACACTCTCTTTCTCAAGAAAAAAAAAATAAACCTAAAAAATATCAGCAGAAAGTCAGTAGACATCACAGAATGAGGAATATTCTTTTAAAAACAATTCCAATATTCTTTTAAAAACAATTACACAGCGTAGTATCCATTTCAGGTGTACAACGTAGTGATTCAACACGTCCATATGTCTCCCAGTGATCTTCGTGCCGAGTGCCCCCCTTCATCCCCATCACCCATTTCCTCCAACCCCCTACTCATTTCTCCTCTGGAAACCATCAGTGTGTTCTCTGGACTTAAGAGTCTGTTTCTTTGTCTCTCTCTCTCTCTCTCTCTCTATCTGTCTCTCTCTTTTCTCTTTGCTGGTTTGTTTTGTTAGAATGAGGGATATTCTAAAAAACAACAGACTTGGGCGCCTGGCTGCCTCAGTCTAGGTGTCGTGAGTTCGAGTTCCACCTTGGACGGACCGATTACTAAAAATAAATAAACTTTAATAAAATAAAGTAAAATAAAAAACAGTGGAGTTGGTGTTGTCCACGGTGAAGGCAGTGGCATACATGGATGCACGCTCTACATTAAAAATGTTTCAGAGACCCAGACATGCCCTCCATGCTTGGACACCAATTCAAACCGACCACCAGTTTTGAAAGAGTCAGAAAAATGAGAGAATAATCTACGTTTGTGCTGGTTTTTATGAACTATTATTTTGGTTAAGTATGGCAATAGCATTTTGGTTATAATGAGAATGTTCCTAATTGTTTCAGAATTTTTTAATGTTTATTTTTGAGAGAAAGAGAGAGAGAGAGAGACAGAGCTCAAGCAGGGGAGGGGCAGAGAGAGAGGGAGACACAGAATCCCAAGCAGGATCCAGGCTCCGAGCTGTCAGCACAGAGCCCGACGCGGGGCTGGAACTCACCAACCTTGAGATCATGACCTGAGGCAAAGCCGGATGCTTAACTGACTGAGCCACGCAGGTGTCCTAAGAATGTTCCTAATTTTTATAAATATATACAGCAGTATGTAGGGGGGACATGACTCAGTGTCTGGGACTTGCTTTGAAAACTGCAAACAATAAGCAGAACAAAAAGGATTAGATAAGGCGGATATAATAAAATCTTGATCATTCGAATCCATATGGCTGATATGTGTCCACACAGTACAGATCCAATATTTTGTGTGCACTTGAAAATGCTCATAGTATTTTTAAATATATTGGTAAATGAGTCGGTCAAAGGAGAACTGAACAGGAAAAACTGTCCCAGTGGATCAAATAATGGACTTTTCTGATAACTTCAATCATATAAAAGTGAATGAATTCTTTTGCATATTACCTATAAATTCTGTTGTTTTCCTCTCCCAGTTCAATCTCTCATTTAATTTTATTTCTCATTAACATTTTCAATTGCTAGCGAGGTACAAAATACAAGTAAAAATGAACCCAGAAAAATGTTAATTTTGAAATTGTATACTGGTTCTAATAAAATATTTGGGGGACGGAAAAGCAATGTGCTGCAAAGATTGTTATAACTAAATGGGGGCTCATTTCATTCATTTCACTTTGCATCACAATAAGACGCTTATCACAAAAATCCGCTAAAACAAACACTTCCTAAAGAAGTAGCAATGAAATTCTATTTCACTTTATAGGTACAGGGTACTCCATTATCTTAAGTACTCAAAATACAAAACTGGTTAAAACAAAAACAGACTCTTTACATCTGCATGTGGAAATTTTAAGAATGTATTAAAATAAATTAATATTTTAAAATGATAATTTTACAGCTCAACCTAGTATAATGGGCACTCAAGCCATCCACGATGCAATATGCATGATTCATTTCCATACTTACCGATGTAAAAT
This sequence comes from Neofelis nebulosa, assembly GCF_028018385.1. NCBI lineage: Eukaryota > Metazoa > Chordata > Mammalia > Carnivora > Felidae > Neofelis > Neofelis nebulosa. Next base: position 3,296,537 of record NC_080784.1, on the reverse strand, counting down.
ACTTCCATTTAATTAGAACGGCTTTATTCTCTCAACAATTGGTACTTGCCATATTGTGAAGGATATCCATTTATTATGAAAGAAAACTCATATCAAATGTTAATAGCACTACAGCTTTTGCATTATTTTAAGTCCAAACCTATTATTTAAAAAAGAAAAAGGAGATGTTGCCTGTGTTGGTTTGGGGAAAGTAACAGAGAATTTTGTAATTCCGAATTCCATTTTCCACGATGAAAAGATTTGTGGGGATTATTTATTGTAGTTAGATACATTTTTAAAACTGCTTTCTTTTTTTTTTTTTTTCAGTTTTCTTCTTATTTGTGAGTCCAAAGGAAATTATTGGCTCTTTACTATGATTAAATTCTGCAGGCTTCTGTAGTCAGCAGGAAATTAATAATTAGTCGTTGCTGATAAAGCACAGAGCATCTCAGTCAACCGTCTTCTCATATCAATTATCATCTTGTTTTTATCAGATATTGGGGAAGAATTGGTACCAAGTTTGGGCAAGAAAAATGTATAATCCCTTTCTAGAAAAGGAAAATTATGTCTTTAGCCATCCATGCAATCATATAGTAATGCTACAAATATTTCCTCCTCCCTTATTATCCTATAGTCAGAGAATTAGAAAAATAAAAGCAATACATAATGATTAAAAAATAATAAAATATTCCAGGATTTCCCAGCCCCCTGCCTGTTATGCAGAATGTCTCCACATTCTGTCTTCACTTTTTTCTTTCTTTTTTTTTTTTTTAAATGTAAGCTCTATGCCCAACGTGGGGCATGAACTCCCAACCCAAGGATCAAGAGTCACATGCTCTACCAAATAAGTCAGCAAGGCACCCCTCTTCTTCCATTTCTATCTTCAGTGCGTGCCTACCTGTCCCATAAACCAGAGACAAAACCCCCACCAAAGCCCTGTACGACCTCTCATTTCCTTGGCCCCGTATGTTGGCTCACACAGTACATTTTTTAACGTTTTTGAAGGTCTATTATCCCTCAAAGGTGGGATCGAAGACACTTATTTTTAAGTTTATTTATATTGAGAGAGAGAGAGAGAGAGCTGAGGAGGGGCAGAGAGAGAGAGAGAGGGAGAGAGAGAATCCCCAGCAGGCTCCTTACTGACAGCTCAGAGCCTGGCGCCTGTTTCGGATTCTGTGTCTCCCTCTCTTTCAGACCCTCCCCCGTTCATGCTCTGTCTCTCTCTGTCTCGAAAATAAATAAACGTTAAAAAAAAATAAGTAAAAATGGGTATGTTTTGTTTCAAAACATTTAGACAAATTTGGTGTTAAATGTGCTCCTTACCAAGGAACAGCTTTGTATCGGAGCCACAGCTGCTGCCTTCTAACCTCCTCGACGGCTAATGATTATTGAGGGGCTGTCTTAGGTACGCATTTGATGTCAGGTATTTGCTGCTTGGGGAAAGAGACAAAAGTCAGTGGCACGGGATGGCGTGTGTCTACTTCCATAACTGATGCTGCTAGGCACCTCAGACCCCAAAAGACACAGAAACGTTTCCTAAGTCATCAAAGAGTCATTCGTGACCTTCAATGTCGTTTTAGTTACATGTATTTTGTGGTGTCATACTACTGAAAGAGGCTGGCAGCTTATATAATAACTATTGATAAAAGTTACACTTACCAACACGCCAATTACACGGACGTGTCTTGCTAACCTGGACCATCTTCGCCAAACCGGGTTAGAGAATTGCTTTTCATGAAAAGCGTATTTTCAAACAGCAAGGCGTGTCTCTCTCAGCTACCGTCGGGTTGTCACAGGAACCTCACCAATGTGCTCTGCTATGTAGAAGCCAATGAACGAATACAGCAAACAGTACGGGGCACTGACACGTTCTGACAGTTTGGGGATTTGTAAGAAATCTCTGCACCAACGTCAATCCCAAATCTGAGAAAGCAATCCGAATTTGGCACGGATCGGTCGGCTTGGTGATAGAAACTTATTTTCTCAGCTGGGAGGAAGTGACAGGCAATTAGCTCACATCGTTCATTACAGAGACGCCAGAGGGAACAGTACTCTGTAATTTTGCATGCACATCACGATGACTGCAAGGGTCAATTTGGGCTCGCCCAGGAAAAGAGCATCCAATGGCAGATCTCAGATTTCACAGAAAGCAACAAACATACCTCCTCAGCACACGCTTTATATAGTCGTATGGATCTCTCGTTGCCGAGCAGGGGACTTCAGAAGTGATTTATGGACGTACGATTTACAGCCATGCCCAGAGAATGCGGTGTGCATTTCTTTGGTCTTTAAAAGCAGCAAGTCCTACAAAGAAACCAGACTTCTTGAAGGGGATACATCTCTTTTTAATGAAAAATATAAAATATGAATTGATTTCTCTAGCTATTTTGAGAATATTGATTAGGAAACTCTTCGTTTCCGTAACTTATTACTTTTTTATTATAAAACTACAACAGTGACATCCAGTGTTTAGTAAAATTAATGGCACGTCGTCTCTAAGGACAGCTAAGGACCCTCCTGTTTTGAACAAAGATGTGTGTGCTTATTTGTCATATGGACACACATGCATCGAAATACACGAACTGCTCAGCGTGGCTTTACTAACTGGAGAGGGTCATCGACGTGTCCTTCTAGACACGCACACACACGGGCACAGCCTCATTTGTCTTCATACTACAAAACTCTCCTGCCTGAAGATCTGGGCTGTTCATCTTAAAACGGTTTTGATGAGAAAGTTTGCTGAGCTGCATGGGCATTGTTTTCCGTGTTTGTCTTATTTCTGCGTCTTAGGATTCACGCACCTGAGATCAGCTGAATGGTGGCAGAGAAGCGTCCCTCGGGGCTCCCACGGAGTGACGGGCTCAGCCCACATCATTCTCTCCACTTCTCTGTTCTTCAGGATCCAGATACATCCCCCAGCAGGCAGACAATTGTCGTGCAGTGGGGGAGAGGGTTACGTTTATGCTGTATCTTTCTATCGAGTGTGGATCATTTGGATTTGAGTCCTCCTCTCTGCCACACCGCTGCACCTGTCGAAGGCTGTCACCAGGATTCCAGAGTCTAGGAGCAGAGGGAAATGACTCTGCAGAGCCCATGCACTGCCTACGATATCCATCTGAGACCCAAGTCAGTCAGGTAAAATCCTTTCAGGTGGTCCCTGTTCTCATGAACATGTACTTCCAACTTCCCAAACTGGTATACTGGGTTCAGTCTCTAGTCCCAACTTACTTCTCTGGCTTCTTCCAGGTTTCAACACATGTAACTTTCTGCCGTTTCCACCACTTGGCCCATTTGCCAATAATACGTAGCTGTTCTCGAAACAAATTACGTTGTATCAGATCTCTCGTCCCACGCTGTCCCTTTCCCTTTGGTTAGGTTGTTTTGTTTTGTTTTGCTTTTGTTTTTTTGTTTAAGTTTGTTTACTTATTTTGAGAGAGAGGAGGAGAGAAATAATCCCAAGGAGTCTCCACGCTGTCAGCGCAGAGCCCAATGCAGGGCTCGATCTCACGAATCATAAGATCAAGACCTGAGCCAAAACCAAGAGTCAAACACTCAACCGACTAAGCCACCGAGGGGCCCCCTTGGTGCGTCTTCTACTCACGGTGTGCATGTAGATCCTTCAGTTCTCTCTGCTTTAGTTTATTTCTGTATATGAGCATAAACTATTCATTACTGCCTTTTCCACAAGGCTGATATAAAGAAAAAGCTGATATAAGGGAAATATGCCCACATGAGTAAGTCATACAAGGTCAGGTTACATGGATATTCAATAAAGGATCCTTTGTTTATGTATTACCAAAATTTGTGGATTGTGTAAAAAAGTTGAACAGTTAAAATAAAATTTATCTTATAAAAAATATTGCTTTAGGGCTCCTGGATGGCTCAGTTGGTTAAATGTCTGACTTCGGCACAGGTCATGATCTCACGGCTTGTGGGTTCAAGCCCCGAAACTGGCTCTGTGCTGACAGCTCAGAGCCTGGAGCCTGCTTCGGATTCTGTGTGTCTGCCCCCTGCCCCAGCTCACGCTCTGTCTCTCTGTCTCTCTGTCTGTCTCTCTCTCTCTCTCAAAAATAAATAATATTAAATTAAAAAATATTTCTCTCGCTTTTTATTTTGGAATATAGATTCGTAGGAAGTTGTAAAGATAGTATAGCGAGGTCCCATGCACACTCAACTAGTCTCCCCAGAGTATGTGGTAAGTAAGGACAGAGCATTATCAAAACCGGGAAAGGGACACAGGTACAATGTGCGTGCACATGATCCTATCACATGCAGATTTGGGAAGCCGCTGACACAACCAAAGTAGAGAACCATTCCATGACCACAAAGACTTCACCCCCACTACTCCCTTTCCAGTCATGCCTATGCCTCTCTTCGTCATCTCTAAACACTGGCAACCCCTAGCTTTTGGTCCTCGTCTCTATAATTTTGATATTGCAAGAGTGTTGTACGAATGGCATCATGGGGTACACAACTCATGACTTTTCCACTCAGCACGGTGCCCTTGGGATCCACCCAAGTGGCCACATCTCTCCATAGCTTGCTTCCTTTTCTGGCTGAGTAGTGTTCCAAGGTGTGATGGTTTTATTAGCCATTCACCTATTTTTGATGTTTTCAGTTTTTGGCTATTAAAGTAAAGCTGTCTTGAGCAATCATAGACATTCTTGTGGAGATGCAGTTTTCATTTCTCTGGGATATATACCTCAGAGTGCAACTGCTGGGTCATATGGGAAGTGCATGCTTGTTGTTCTTAAGAACTTGTCCAACTGTTTTCCCCGCCAGCAGAGTGAGAGATCACTTCCCGGAATCCTCCCCAGGGTGTGTTATTGCCCTGGTGTTAATTCCAGCGTCCTGATGGATGTGTGGTGACAGCGTGTTACTGTCGCTCATATTTCCTCAACAGCTGGCGATGAGCATCTTTTCAAATGCTGATTGGCCATCCATCACTCCTCGTCAGGAAAATGTCTCTTTATGCCTTTTGCCACTTCTCCGGTCGCATTTTGTTTATTCATGTTGAGTTTCGAGATGTGTTTGTATAGTCAGGATGTGAGTCCTTCAACATATGCGTGGTTTATAAATGTTCTCTCCCACTACCCACTAGCTCATTTTCTCATGCTACCCAGAGCCTTTGCCAGAGCAAAAATTGTGGGTTTTTAAAAAATTTTTTGTTTTGTTTTCTTTTTGTCTTTCCTGTTTTCTCATTTTCCATTTCCTTATTTTTTCCTGTCTTTGTGTTCCTTGACTACATTTGTAGATTCCCATTTTCATTTGTCTATAGGTCTATAGTGTATTTATATGTATGTCTTCGTCTAGCTTTCAGTGGTTACCGTACACACATAACTTATCACAATCTACTGGGTCAACCTTTTACCTGTTTGAGCAAAACATAGAGACCTGATCTCTCTTCATACCCTTTTATCTTTTCTCATTTTTAAGATAATTATAGTATTTCCTCTATGTGCGTCAAGATCACGTTAGACGATACTGCAATTTTTACGTCAACTATTAAACAGAACGTAGAAAACTGAAGAGGTGAATGAGAGACTATATACTGCAAGCTGTTCTTTCACAAGATCTCGCTTCTTTTCTGAGATTACAAGATTTCCTCACTTGAGGAGGAACATATTCGGGTTCAGTCAGCTTCTGCAATCTGTGGGTTTATGTCTTTTGCCAAGTTTGGGAAGTTTCCAAGCATCATTTCTTCAAACATCTTTTCAGCTCCATATCCTTTGTCTTCTCCTTCTGGGACACCAGTGATGAGTGGCACATTCTTTGTTACAATCCTACACATCTTGAGTCTCTGGTCATTTTTTTTTTTTTTCTTCAAACTACTTTCTGTCTGTGGTTCAGACTGGGAGAGACAAGGCTGACAGCTGTTTTCCTTCTTGGCAGATTTTTTGGAAGAACAAGCCTCTCCCACAGACAAATAAAAGAAGAAACAAAGCAAATTTTAATGTCCCAGGTGTGGGTTTGCCTGATGTATTAAAATCTGAGGCAGCACAGCCGCGTTATGAATCGGCTGTTGTCTGACAACTAACCTTCCTTCCTGAGTGCACCAGACTGGTTGGCTGGAGGCTGGGGGCAGGATAACGCAGCCAAGAGAGTTCAGACAGCAAACCAGCCAGTCGGAGTGGTAGGCTGGATGATACTAACACAAAGTAGGAGTAGAAACACAGAGGAATGTAGAAGAGTTGGGACAAACAGAAAACACATGTCAACATGATAAACTTCCAACCCTATCTTAAGTAAAATTAACGTAAATGGATGAAGCATTCTTATTGAAAGGCAGGGATTGTCACATTGGATGAGAAAGCTAGACATAAGTCCATGCTGTTTATAAAAAACACCCTTTAAAAGGACACAGATCGTCCAAATGTAATAGAGTGGCAAGAGGCATACCATGCAAACTTTGAGCAAAGGAAGGTAAAAGTGGGAAGATTCACACCAGGTGGCTCGGGCTTTGAGACCAAGAGTATTACAGCAAATGATGAGGCATGCTTATTAAAGATAACAGTACTTGTTCATCAAGAAGGATTAACAGTCATCCGAAGTGTATGTACCTTAAAACCTGTAATAAATGAAATGAAAATTTATAAAAATAAAAGTAAAAAGGGATGAATTTCAGACACACAAAAAATGGCTGGAGATTTAAGACCATTTGTCCCAGTAACTGATAGAGCATTGCAAACAATCATGGTATAAACTGTTTCTATTACAAGGGTTATAGAATATTAACTTTGCGGTGGGTCAGATAACAACGCCCAATACATGAAAAAATATAGAGTTCACAAAGAATATTTTCTGGCCATATTGTATTAAGTTAGAAATAAATTACAATATCATATTAATAAATGAATTAATAAGGTTTAAAATAGGCCACAAACCAAAGGAATACTCACAAGAGGAAATATTTTGATCCTAATGAGAAACACATCTTATCAGAATTTGGGGATGCAGTGTCTAGATAAAGAAACAGAGCTTTAAAGGCCTGTGAGTAAGAAGGATGTAAAATGAATAAGAGGCTTAAAAAAATAAGCAAATTAAACCCAAGTAGATAGAATAAAAAAGTTATACTAACACCAGAAATCAGTGAAATAGAAAATAGAAATTTAAAACTATGTTTATATATGTGATGTATATTTATATAATATGTATTATATATAATATACTAGGTATATAATACAGTAGGTACAGTACAGTATAACACATTAGGTATTATATATACCTATATACAATTACTATAAAATTGATTAACTCCCAGCAAGTCTAACCAAAACACATAGAAAATACATATTATAAACATCAGAAAATAAACAGCAAATTTCCAGAAATCATATAGCTTTAAAATAATAGGATAATAATATAAAATATTATGCAATAAGTTATGAAAACTTAGGTGAAATGGGAAATAGCCCTGAAAACAATAATTTGTCAAAACTGATTCAAGGAAAAATTGAAAAATATGAATATTTCTACCTATTTAAAAAACGGAATTCATAATCACAAAACTTTCTCCCAAAAGTCCAAGCCCAAGTGGCTTCACTGGTAGATTTTATTCAAGATAAGTGTATAATAAATAGTATCAAGCTTAGCCAAATTCTTCAGAAAATATAATACTCCTAAAATACAGTACACATAAAACTAGTTTTATGAGACCAAGATAATCTTGATAGAAAACCGAATAAGAAGATAAAAAAAAAAAGTAAATTCACACATGGAAAAGCAACAGCCCTGAGCGAATCATTAGTCAATTGAATGCAATTTTATGTAAGAAGATAATATATCATGAACAGATGGATTTTAACCAAGAAAAGCAAAGTTTGTTTATCATTCAAAATTATCAATGTCATTCACCACGTGAACTGAGTACTGGGTGGAAACAAACCCACAGTCACCTCAATAGATGTAGAAAAAGCTAGTGGCAAAATTCAACTCCCAGCCATGATGAATCATCTTAGCAAGTACCTGCATCTAAAAAACAGAATCTTCACACACGGAATCTAGCATCTTCCTTAAATGGAAGACAAAGATGATGTCTCCATCATTTCAGGAGAAGACAGGATTATCTACTCTCGTGATTTCCATTCCTAATTCTACAGGAAGTCCTTGCCAATGAAATAAGCAAGAAAAGTAAGCAGAAGTATAAACTTGGAAAGGAGGTAAAACTGTCAGGATTCAGAGAAGACTTATTTCTGTATGTTGAAGACTCCCCTGAACCAAATAGAAATAAACCACGGAAACTCATAAATTAATTTGGTGAGATCATGGAATACAGAGTCAATTTATGAAAATCAATTACATTTCTATGTACTAATTGGAAAGTACGCTTTTTGAAAACATACCATTTTATAACAAAATGAACAACCTAGGAGTCATGTTAAATAGATGTTGCTAAGGGAAATTAAAAAACCCAAGTAAACAAAGAGATACGCTATATTTGTAGTCTTGAAGAATAAATATTTATTCTTATAAATAGTTTAGGATTAATAAATATTCTCAAGCTGTCAATACTCCCCAACTTGATGTATAGATTCAAAACACTCCTACTCATAATCCTTGCAGATTTTTCTGAGAAGTAGAGTATGTATAGAAATGTAAGGAATCTGGGATTCCTTGGAATTTGTGGAAAAGAAGAGGGAACGTGTGCCATCAGGGTGATCACAACAGTGTGGTATTGTTGTAAGGTCAGTGGAACAGAGTAGAGTGAAGACACAGAACCACACAAAGTTAGGGTCAATTGACTTTTGACAAAAATGCCCAGGTAATACACTGGAAACAGTGAGGACTTTTAAACAAAAATACTACTAGTTGTTATGTGTATGGAATGAAAACTTAACCTTGACCTCTAACTCACTCAATACATAATAACCATTTGAAATGGATCAAAGACTTAAACATCTATTTGAGAAGCTCCCAGAACACACAGCACGACTTTGGTTAGGGCAAACCCCTCTAAGACACACACACACACCCTCACACACACACGCACAAATAGCTATTAAAATGGATCATTTTACCTTCATCAAAATTAAAATGTTCTACTCTTTGCCACTAAGAAAGAAATAGCCAATCCACAGACTAAGGAAAAATATCTGTAATACATTTATTTGACCAAGACTTGTATCCAGAGTATGTAAAAAAATCTCCTACGGATCAACAACGAACAACAAACCCTATCAGCAGAACGTTGATAAATGGCTTGAAAAGCACTTTACAAGATGCTGTACAAGTATCCAATAAGTAAATGACAAGGTACAAATGAAATCATGAAATAAGATCTCATGTTCATTGGAATAGCCAAAGTCAAAATTATAGACACTACCAAATGTTGATCAGGATGACGAACAAGGAGTCTTCTCATGTATTTTGCTCTGGATGGCAAATTGCTTCCGTAACTTTGTCATAGTGTCCCCTAAAGTTACACACTCAGCTCCTCTAACCCCTTGCAATCCCGCTGCTAAGTATTCATTCAAGAGAAATAAACACAAATGTTCACAGAAGCCTTATTCGCAACAGCCTCAAACTGAGAAAAAACTGAATATTCATCCACATGGGAGCCAATAAGCCAATTGTAATATTGCCACACAATGGAATACTAATTAGTAATAAAAAGAATATCAACACTAATATATGCAGTCACATGAATGAATTTTCAAAACATTATGATAAGTAAGGAAGTCAAGCACAAAAGAGATATTTCATGAGTCTGTGTTATGAATCGCTACAATAAGCAGAACTGATTTGTGGTGATGAAATCAGAAAAAGTGATTGCTTCTGGAGGGGGTTATTGAATGGAAAAGGACAAGAGAACCCTTCTTGGGTTGATGCAAATGTTCTGTATCTTGTTTTCGGCGGCGTGAATGTTTGTCCAAACCAACCAAATGGAATACTTATGACCTGCGTGTTTTATTGCGTGTAAGTCATACCTAAAAAAACCAAGAAGCTGAAGAGAGGTAATATAATTGATTCCTACCACAAGGAGTTTCTGCTCCCATAGCGCCATCAAGGGAAGCACCCACATGGTTAGAATAAGGCCCAGCATGGCGGCTCTCCAAGAAAGTGACCGCCACGAGCTCCGCTGACTTCGCCTCTGAAGCTCAGGTCAGTGTCTTCGGCCTGAACATCTGTGCTGGCTCACCTAGTCAGCGGAGGGACTCAGGCTTTCTGCTGAACTTCCAGACCGGTTTCGTAGTAATTACGGCCAAAGCGGGATGAAATAGATCGATATACTAACAATGTAGCAGAAATCTTAGGCTTAAGATTTCTAGAACACTACACGCTCGGTTTATAGGCCTCGGGCATCTTTTCATGATCTGTTTCACCTACTTCATGCTCCCTTTTCCCTGTCTTTTTCCTGCAAGGTCAAGAATGTGGAAGGTTCCTTTTGGTCTTACACATGGTTTTATTCTTACAAAGCAGTGGTTCTCAAGCAGACGTGATTTTGCCACCCTGCGGGACCACTGGCCATATCCGGGGACATTGTCGGTTGTCACAACTGTAAAAAGAGGATGCACTACTCTGATCAATGGGCAGAGGCCGGGGATGCTACAAAATACACACAAGGCACAAGAGCCCTTCACCACAGCCAAGTATTATCTGCTCTAAACTTCCAATAGCACTGCATTTCCCCTTGTTCTTCAAGATTGAAAAGCGTTATCTTCTTGAGGATTAATTTTTAGAAGTCTGTTAACCGGCAGGCGGACTTTTAATATTTAACTCTTGAAATCACCATAGAAAGCTGTGATCATTAAGAACTAAGCACTTGGGGCACCAGGGTGGCTCCCAGCTTTAAGCGTCCAACTTTGGCTCAGGTCATGATCTCGCGGTTTGTGAGTTCGAGCCGAGTGGGGCTCTGTGCTGACAGCTCAGAGCTCGGAGCCTGCTTCGGATTCTGTGTCTCCCTGTCTCTCTGCCCCTCCCCTGCTCGCTCTCCATCTCTCTCTCAAAAATAAACATTAAAAAAAAAGAACTAAGCACTTAACCTGATTTTCCCTTCCATGTATAACAATTGCCTGATACCATGATTTTTTTTGTCCCACTGATTTGCGATGGCAAAATTCTGATAGATGTTATATTATTATACGGTAGGGTCTGTTTAAGGACTATTCTAGTCCTTTATACTTGTACTATTTATTTATTTATTTATTTATTATTTTTTTAGACAGCATGAGCTGGGGAGGGGGGCAGAGGGAAAGAGAGAAAGAGAAATCTCAAGCAGGCTCCTCTCTAAGCACAGAGTCTGACTTGGGGCTCAGTCCCACGAACCTTTGAGATTATGACCTGAGCCAAAATCAAGAGTTGGATGTTCAATGGACTGAGCCATCCAGGTGCCCCTGTACCACACTTTGAAAAAAGTGTGACTTTTGTCAATGGTATAGTTTCTGGTAGTGAATTGGTTATTTACTGTATCTTCAAATAGGCTACAAATACCGTGAAGGTAGGGGTTGAATTATTGAGTGTCTGTATCTTTCTGTATAGTCTGCAATTATCAGATATTAAATTGTGTGAAAGATCTTTGCAAAATTTTCTTCATTTTTTTTTACCTTTTTATTTTTCCGGGGTTAATTTTTCCAGGTAAACTTGATCAAACATCAATATCAAGATTTAACAGAAAGCCAAATTTACCGTAGGAACTGAGTAAATGAAGTTTCTTGTATACTAAATTTAAAATCGTTACAGCATTTATGAGAAAATGAACAAAACAAAAATGCTTGCAGAACTTTATCCTAAGTATTTTCAAAATTTTCCCTCTGACAGCTTATCCATTTGCTTAGGAGACATTTTGCTCTTATAGTTAATACATGGCTTAGTTAGAGTCTGTCTCACTGTTCATTAATTGCTGAATCCAAATAAATGCTGTAATTAAATTTAATTATAAAATGAATTGAAAATATTTCTATCTGGTTTTGTTGATAAAGTCATTCAGTTGGATGCCTTCTGTTTTGCTTTTGAAACTCACTAATTGTCAAATGGCACACACAGCCTATGTGGAAAGAAATTCTCAAGTGCTAATAATTAATTGGGCAAATACTCCTCCAAGGATAATTTGCATGCAAGTTACCAAAACTCATTATGGAATGTGGATATATTTTTTTAGACTTTTCTACTTAATTATTAGTGTCTTCAGAACTTACCTCCCCCTTGAATTATCCCTGGACCCCAACCTGGGCCAGCTTGTTCCAGATGGGTCAAGAGCTGGTCCCGTCGCGGTGTGGGTGCTGTTTTCATCCTGCCACCAGGTGGCGCTGTTCAAAACGGAGAATTTTGTCCAAGGCTTCGCAGTTTTGCGTGTTTGTCCGGATTCTCAACATAAACTACGAAGTGGATCTTCAAGACGTGTGATCCCAACCTCTTACTCAAAATCTTAGCCAACCACGCCTCATTTGGGACCCAAAATCTATCGATCTTATTTGACTAGGTCTGTAAATAGCACATACTGGCAGTGCTAGGCCAGAACCTCATCCAAGCTTGTCTACTTGTTAATCTAATAGTTAACACTTAACCTAGTGAGCCCAACCGTCCCAAATTAACCGTTCCCTTTGGGAACGTCATCAACACCCAAGAGGGTGGGGGAGAGGTGGGGGAGCTTTTCTTTCAAACCATCAGAACACCCAGAGGTTACTTACCTTGCTGTCCACACACCCTCCTGGTCAGGCCAGCTTCCTCAGGGAAATTCAAAAGGGATTTACACTCTTAAGGGAGACAACCCGCTTTATGCTAAAGAGCTCAACCCTTAACCTTCCATTAGGAGTTAATTTGAGTGATTCCCATGACCTTACCTCTGCATGCCCCGGGGGGTTCTACTGCCCTTCCAGACAAAAAGGAAAACACTCAGCCAGGGTCTGTCTCCCGTGGGGTCCACGCTGTTCACGTTTCTGTGAAAACAGAACAAAAGAATGTGAACCGGGGGCGCCTGCGTGGCTCGGTCCGGTTAAGCCTCCGACTCTTGGTTTCGGCTCAGGTCGTGATCTCGGGACTCCTGAGTTCGAGCCCCACATGGGGTGTGCAGACGGTGCTGAGCCTGCTTGGAGTTCTCTGTCTCCCTCTCTCTCCGCACCTCCCCTACTTACGCGCTCTCTCTCGTTCTCTCTGGCTCAAAAATAAAGAGGTAAACCCTAAGAATGTGAACCATCATAGAATTTTGCAATTAGAAGAGACGAAGACGCCCTTCTGGGAGCATTAATGGAAAGGAAGAAGATACAATGTGGCACAACTGAGGGATAACAGGCAAATTAGTCAGAGCTCGCTAAAGCAAGGGGGTTGGCCATCCTGCTCTGCATCTGGCAGTGTCTCAAAGGCGCGCAGGGGAGTGGGAAAGTATTTACAGGGGGAGAAGGGACGGCTTCAGCTATTGCCAGCGTGCCCTGATGGGAGGCTGTTGGCCTCGGGAAGCTGTGGGTGGGGGTGACTGGAAGTATGGGCTCTTACGTGATTTCTGTGACTGGCCCTGAGCTGGAGGAGGGGGAAACGTTAGGGAAGCTCTCAGGTATTGATCAAGTCGCGGCCACTGGACGGGCTTCCTGGATGGATTGCTAGAGACAGAGGTCTGACCTCCCACAGGCTGGGCCCCCCAGGCTGGTGACTGTAGAGGGCCATTTGGTTTCTGGGCTCCTTGCTGCAGAGAGTGGGTCAGAATTCTGCTTTTGTGGCCTGGCCATTGCCCATTTTGTGCATTCAGTCTTCCAAAGTACGACTCTGTTAGTAAAATACAGCACTTGTAAAAGGCGGCTAATATATACGATTTCTCACGTAAAAGCTAAATCATTATTGTTTTGACAACATTTTCCCATTTACCCTTGAAAACAGTTGCTGTTGTTTTCTTTTGGGAACCAATTCTAGAAAAATGTGAACACTTCAATTCTATGAATTGCGTTCAGTCATAATTAATCATAGGGTTGGAGAGGACCCAACGGTCCATCTTCTTTTAAGAAAGCAAGTTAGTGTATGAATGGACAGAGTACACAAATCAGGTCTTCTCACCAGAGTTTTTTCTCTACTGATCGACTTTGCGGGACGAAGCCCTTGCGTACGTGTGCGGTGCTGTGACCTGGCAAGTGGAGTGACAGACAGTAATCGAAAAGGACTTTGCTCGTAGTATTACCACCTTTCCAAGACCTCGATAACTTTGCCATCAAATCAATACGCAAAAGCATCTAAGTTTGTTTGCAACAGAGAGAATGTTGAAAGAGCAGGTGTTCCTGTCCCGGACTCTTGCGAGACCTGAGGGGAGGTGCTGAGTAACAGAGATGCCTGCCTGGCTCTGCAGGAGGTTGGAGGGGGCGGGGGGGGGGGGGGGGGGGAGGGGAAGGCAGGTGGGGGCAGAAGCCAGCCACTCCCTGTCGTCCAGAGCTCTGGCTGCAAGGACACGGGGACAGAAGCACAGGCACTCTCCAGGTGCCCCTTAGTGACAATGACTTTCCGTGGCTGAAGACGTTCTTGGGCTTGGAAGTAGGGGAGCCGGAGGGAAGCACTGGTCTTTGCCCCCCAGCCCCAGAGGAGGGCAGCCCGCGGGATGCTTCTTGTGTGGATTCAACAGCGAGCTGTTTGGCCATCGGCATGTAAGCTGCCTTTTAGTTTGTGTATTTTTTCCCCTCCACAAATGGAAGGTCTTTGCCCTTGTTTGGACACAGCTGGCTCACGTAAGGATAAAGATGCCAAGTTGTCATCACACCGTGCTGGCACGTGCCTTGACCTCCTCCCCCTGACTCACGGACAAGCCGTGAGCTCTCAGCGAAGTCACCGTGGTGTGGACCGATGATGTCAAGTGGTTATGGGCATGATACACTTACGGCAGCGATCCTGCTACGTGTTTACCTTTGTGCCTGGGAAAACACCTAACGAGTCCTGCCCCGCATCCCTGTGCTCTCAGGAACCAAGGTGGAGGGCCGGGGCAGGCCAAAGTCAGGGCTCACGGCGGGGCTCGTCCCCGTTCAGCCATACCCATGGGATCCTCTTTTTCCAAAGATCAGTAACAAATGCTAGATTCCAGCCTGCTGCGCGCTGGGCACTCAGGGGTTGCCGTGTGCTTTTATAAGCTCAGGATATGAACAAGATTGGTCCTGGGCACGACTGTAATTTCCCTGGTGAGAAGTCGTCATCTCATGCCTTTGGCTCTGTCTTCCATTTCCCAGGCCTCCGTGCTTACAGAGAGGGTTGCTTCTGGCAATTATCCTGCAGATTGTTCTTTAAAAAAAAAAAAAAAAATATATATGTATATGTATATATATATATATATATATATATATATATATTAGGTGAATTGGGATCCATTCTCTAAAAGATTCCTGTAGATAATCAATGAGGATATAACCCATTGATTTACCTACTGAAGACGTGACACAGGATCCATTTGCTAATTTTAGGTTGCTAATTCTTGAAAATACTCAAGTAGCATTTACAAATGGAAGCTCTACAGGCAAGTGTTCGTACTTGGAATGTCAAGGCTGAGACTAATTCTTTTTAAAGCCCTTCATCCCCAGAGTACCATTTATTTCATATTTATGCAGGCTCCGGAAGGTGTGTGAATTGAGTTCACTACATCTTTTCATCGTATGTATTTCCGTACTGGATATAAACCAGCTGAATGTAGACTTTGGAGGGTCTCCAGGGAAATCAAAAGAAAGTGGAGACAGGGGCATCAAGCCTGCCACATTCCCACGTCCTTTGTCTTAGTGTTTCCCCAGAGGTGCCTCCCTCTTAGGAGGGCACGCAGAGCTGGAAGTGCCCGGCATGTCAGAGAAGTGGGACACAGCAGATCACGGCCACACAGTTGCGTGACACGTCGTGGATTGAATTCTTGCTGTCCCCCAGTGCTCCTAAGTGAGGAAGCCAGAAACCCAATGTTCCTCCTCACTCATTAGCGAGAGCAGAGGATTTGTTGGAAAACACACCTCGCTTGGGCCAACCTCCATCATTTGCTTCTGTTTTCCTTGGGAAGCTTCGTGAGCTGCCTTCCACCCTCTGTGTCTGTCCATATTCTTTCAGATAAAAATTCTTTCAAGGAAACTCATTTCTATTGGAACCATGTACACCTAGCACTTCCTCGAGAGCTTTGTCATCTGCTCTGTCACTCCGCAGAATGTACTGGGCTGCGTAGACATTGTGCAATGTGCCAGCCGTGTTTCCAGGCCCTGGAGATAAAAGAGTGGACAACAGAGACGATGTTTCCTCATGGAACATACAGTTTCATGGAGGAAAAATGAGCACATGTTTACCAACCGTCGGAAGATCTATGGGGTGAGAACACAGTGCTGAGGGGGTACAGTGGGGGAAGGTGGGACTCAGATAAGGGGGAGGAGGTGACCTCTGAGGAATGGCCGTGGAACACAGGCGTGTGGTTCAGGGAAGGGTTAGCCAGTGTCGCATGGACAGAGCCCCCAGGCAGAAGAAACAGAAGGTCTGAGGTGAGGAGGAGTCTCCTCCCCGAAACTTAGGTAGGAGGCACATGGCAGGTGTGCGGGGCACAGGAAGCATGGGACAGAATGATGGAATCTGTTCCCAGAGAGGCTGGCAGGGGTCAGATCGTGTGATATTTCCCATACGTGGCAAGGGGCTGGCAACAGAGGACAATACAATACATCACTGCAGATTTAAGCAGAGGTGTGATGCTAGCCAATTTGTGCGGTAAAAATCTACTCTTATAGAAATGACACACTGACAGCTGGTGAAAAATGGGCCTCATGTGCACAGGAGGCAGTTAGAGGGCCAGTGAGGTCTTCCGGGGTGGCGAGGACAAGTAGGGTAGCACCAGCAAGGGAGGAGGCAGGGTGAGCATGAGAAGAGTTCCGGAAGGAGAAGGAAGGGAGTGGGAGGCCTGGAATGGAGAATGTAAGGAGGCAAAGTTCAGTAGTGATGGACAGACATCCATGGGGACAGAGACACCGTTGCCTAAGACAGAGGAGCCTCGAGGAAGCACGGGCATGAGGCGAGAGATCATCTGTACCATTTTGACTGATCTGCTGTTCCTTATTGTGCGTGGTTATTTTTTTTTTTGGTATTGTTGTTATCTGTTTTGTTTTGCTTTGTTCTGTCTCAATGTCAGGCTTGGTGTAGGAGTCGAAGATTCAAAGATGAAGAAAAGAATCCAGTCTTTGGCATTAAGAATTTCATCTTTGATCCAAAGACTTTACAGCTAAGAGAGGAGTGGAGACAGAGAGACCCCTGACCTCACTCCCAGGCAGAATGGGAGCACGATAGAGATGGGTCGGGTGGTCGTTGAGGCAGGACTCTGGACCGTGGTGGGTGAGTTAGCATCTAGGGCTCGATCCCACAACCTGTAAGATCATGACCTGAGCCGAATCCAGAGTTGGACGCTTAACCGGCTGAGCCGCCCAGGCGCCCCAGATACCGTCTGTTTTGAACAAAGATGGCATCGATCGTCATTGGGATCCCGAATGGCCCCGGGGTCCTGCAGGACAGGGGCAGCGTCTGCGTGGACACATTCCTCAGACCATGGACAGCACCCATCTTCCACAGCACAGTCCCACCCCCTCTGTTGGGCGTCATATCTGCCAATACTCATTGCCTATATTACCTTGACTTTCACCGCTATTCTACATACACGTTCTCATGCTTAGTTCTATTGATGAGTGTATGGTTTGTGGCTCATAGCCACAAAAATTTTGCAAGCTTATTGAGGTCAAGTCCTATGTCACGTGCCTCCCAATTTCCTTTATAGCTCCTCTGGCACCAATGTCTTACTCACAGGAAGGATTCAGTAAACATCCTCTGGTTGATTAGCACCGAACCGAACAACTCTCTCAGGATACATATAAACTCCTCTTGAGCAATCAGTCGGCTATTTCCACTGTCTTATACAAGCATAAACTTAGCAACATTGATGCAAGATGGCTTTTCCTTTTAAACAGGAGCACACTGAAATGAAAAGTCCCCTGATCTAGATGGTTTTAGAAACACCAGTAACATGTCAGTAAATAATTTGATCGCCGAGCTCAGTGACTAGCAAAGAATCACCGTCGATAACTGAATGGTGACTTTTCGTATGATTTTGATATACCTAGTTGTCGCCCCTATGCGTGGGTTTGAACTTAAACACACCCACCTTTACAGAAAGTCGTGGCAGTGTGATTGGAAATGAAAGAGGAAGAGACGGGCAGTCTGTCAGAGACAGGTGTTTCCACACTTGTCCTGATTGAGCACGGGGACAAGAAGAATTCAGAAGTGGGGCTCACAAATCTGTTAGGAGACCTTGGGAAGATCCTGCCTTGAGAAAAAAAATACCAAGTGATAAGAGAATACTCTTCAAGGAGCCTCTTAAGGAGCAGCAGATCCCTTATCATTTGTTTCAGTTTTAGAGGAACAAACACTGTGTGACCTACTGACATGAACCCACCTGGAAACAGGGGTGAAAGGCACATGGGGGCACATGGCAATTGCATCTTTTCCGAAAAGGGCCTCTGGAAAGGACCACGGTAAGTCAGCATCATGAATATTCCAGACACTCACACATGCTTAATTCATTTTCTTTGTTCACTTTTAGGAAGGCAGCCATAACTTCAGCTCTTACTCTCAGGTGCACCCTTTGTATTGTATCTCCATTATTTCTGGATAGTTCTGCTCTTCTGATTTATTTTTCACTACAGGATCTGGATTTCAAACCTTTCACATCATCCTCTTGACAGCCGACTGTCCTTGGTTCCGCACAACCGAAAGTCACTTCCTCTCCCGGGACCGCCCTCGGTCTCCGGGGCTGACCTGTGTTCCTTCCCTGCGTTCCCTGTGCACACGTCTGTGTCCTCTCCAGGGGACAGACCCGATCGTGACACATGCTACGTGACCCACTTTTTGATCAGGTGTGTCAGGACACAGGGCATAATTAATGAATACCGTTGGAATAAATGGACGGAAATGTTTTGAGACTGATCGCACACAAAATACACTGATGAACGATAAAGTGTTGAGAGGAGGCAAAAATTAAAAGAAAATACAGAGGCAGTTTTTATTTCAATAATAGTATTTTCCATGGAGAGAGAATTCCAGCACAATAATTACCCATATTAATAGCATCAAAGGTAATAAATCTTAAAATACTAAAATAGATTCCTACCAGTTTCTTTATCCCCTTTCAAAAAGGGGATATGCTTATTATGCTACAGGTGGTGTGTTTACCCTATATTTTTTCGCTTAATGTCACCCAAAGAATTGCTGTGATAGGTGTTACAGACATCGTTTTCTCCTTGCTGAGACTCACCTTTGCACACACACTGAGTCTGGTCAGTAGAAGTGTGATGCCTTACGGGGGGTGGGGGGTCACCATTGCAGCCTGACAGCACCTTCCGGGTTCAGCCATCCACACACTCTGGCCTGACCTTCCTCACATCCCCCCTTGGCACGGCTTCCAAGGAGGGTATTCGGTTGGCATTCCATAAACGTTAGGGGCTTTGTATGGAGGGTAAGGAATCTCATTATTTGCACGCCATATGGAATGTGGTCCTCACGACAGTCGCACCAGGAGCAAAAACAAAGAGTTTGCAAGTGAATTTGGGGGGAGGTGAATCCCAGCCTGCTTCAGCCACCGCGGATCAAGCGCAGACAAGCCGTTCACCGAGTGTCCAGAACACAAGTGTGCACAGGCTTCAGTCCCCCAGAGAACACCGCGGGAGATGTCACAATTAAAGAAAGGTGGGTCCACATGAAGACGGACATAGAACAACACTCGTCACACATCTCGTCTCCGAACACACCTACAGAAGTAAAAATCATGGAGGATCCAAATCGCTCTGAATCATGTGGGTGAGAATTTTACCATGTTCGGGATTAAAGCAGCCCGTTAAACATACTAACTCGATTAAAAATAACCATGGCGACTGGGTGGCTCAGTCGGTTAAACACCTGACTTCGGCTCAGGTCGTGATCTCGCGGTCCATGAGTTCGAGCCCCGTTCGGGTTCTGTGCTGACAGCTCAGAGCCTGGAGCCTGCTTCGGATTCTGTGTCTCCCTCTCTCTCTACCCCTCCCCCATTCATGCTCTGTCTCAAAAATGAACAAACTTTAAAAAAAATTTTAAAATGACCATGACGAATCCATTGTACATCAAGATAAATAAGGTATTTTTTAGGAGAAGATAACTATTTTCCAAAGCAAATAAATTAGGTAGAGGGTTTCACAATTTTCTAAATCTCTTTTATGTCTGCCTTGAAAGGCAATGAGGGACCCTGGACGTTCACCTACAGACAGGCTGCAAAGACAGGAGCAGAACCTGCCAGAATGCACTCTGTACAGGGACCTTCCCCGGAGCCCTGCCATTTCTCTCCTCCTGACCACAGCATGGGAGCTACATAATACTGCTCTCATCCCAACTCTCACAGCGGGCACAGAGAGGCTCACTAATGTAGTCTGGTCACACAGCCAGCAAGGCGCAGAGCTTGGATTTAAACACGGGAAAACCGACTCAATTCTATGTTCTAAAAATCTGCATTTCAGGGAAATATGCATGAAGTAGATGTGAAGCTTTCACTCCTGAAAGTTCTCTTCCCGTTTATCACAAATCAGATCTGGAAATGCATTCCGAGAAGGCGTTACAGCGTCCTTCACAGGAGAGAGGATGTGATGTAATATGCAAAGATGATTTTGAAAATGAAACGGTGTCTCCTGGTAAGACACCCAAAGCCCCTTGAAACATTTCTCGTAAGAAAAATGTGCACCAAAAAACAAACAAACAAACAAACAAACAGGACATAATGATCACTACTTCTCGGCAAAACCGTTTTTTTTTTTTTTTTAATTTTAGTAATCACAAAGACAAGATTTTCAAGTATGATATAATGTTATTGTAACACAGTAAAATAGCATGGAACATTTTTGAAGTGTGTTCTTAAAACCAGCTACTGAGGGGGTGCCTGGGTGGTTCAGTCAGTTAAATGTCGAACTGCAGCTCGGGTCATGATCTCATAGTTTGTGGGTTCAAGCCCCTGTGCTGGGCTCTGTGCTGACAGCTGGGAGCCTGGGGCCTGCTTCGGATTCTGTGTCTCCCTCTCTCTGCCCCTCCCCTGCTCGTGCTCTGTCTCTCTCTGTCTCTCAAAAATACATCAACATTAAAAAAAAACATTAAAAAAAATAAAACCCACTTTTGACATAATAAATACTTTAAATATTTTGTACAAGCCAGCAGCCAGGTAGCCTCGTAATGTACTCATCCGTATCCTTTTTCTTTCCTTCATTTTGTGTTTGCATAAAATTACGAAGCAAATGTGTCAGCTATTTCTTCCTTTACACACCTGAATCAGTTTAAACTGTGGTGACTCAGGAATATTTTTTAGTTATCTTAATGTCCGAATACATCCAGAAAGAAAGGCAACAGGCTTATGGGTTTTTTCAACAGTTCCTTCGCACTCCCATGTGCCAACGGAGGTAAGACAGACAGTGTCTTAAAGGTTGAACACACATTCATCTACATATTGAGGAGCTCTTCACCAATCTCTAATCTCTTCTGACAAATGTGTATTTAATAATATGTTCTTGCAGCTGGAAAATCACACCACATCCAGAGACTTAATTCCAGGAGCGCCTGAACAGGGTTATTTTCTTTTGCCTCTATCCCCCAGGGAAAATCCTAGCTACGCCGCTGGCATAACTATAACCAAGGGAAGCGGTTTTGGGAAACAAAACCCACAGAAAGATGGAGGGCACCCTCAGTTGTGTGGTTGAGCACGCAAAGCAGGGCTCTGTGTGGGTCAGGCCATTTGGGATGCGCCAAAGGAACAAGATGGCACACCGTAGTTTCCTGACTCACTGGCTGTTCTCCCGCATGACTGTGACGTGGTCTAGAACCTCCGGAAATATCCAGGCCAAAAGCAGTGCCGAATGCTTGAACTTAGGACACCAACAGCACATCTAGTTCGGACGAGTACCCCAGGAGTCAACGTGAATGAAATGCCATTTTGCTGAGCACAGAATTGGTTTTCATTTGGAAAAGCGATGGGGAAACGGAACCGTGGTTGGAAAGGGCCATAATACAGAGGGGGCCCATGCCTCTAAATGTCTTAGTTCGGCCTTATGCGCTGCATGGGGTGTTTGGTTCTATTACTCATTTTCCTAAAATGTAGTTCTTCATAAATCTTATATAAAGAATCAGACACTCTTACTGTAATTATTATTATCAGTATTAATTATTTTATTATTGAATTGTGATCTCTCCCGTGCTAGGGCATCTTCCAAGCTCATGATGCATTATTATCGGAAGTAAACATTAGGATTGGAAGAAAAAGTTAAGAGCTCCAAAACACACACACCTGGTCTGTATTCTCATTTACAACTTTTTATTTACTTCTTCTCTGTTGCTGTTAACTGTATGATTATAATATGTGTGCATGTGTCTGTATAATATACCTATATGGTGTGTGTGTGTGTGTGTGTGTGTGTGCTTAGGGGAAGAACCAGAGGCAGTCACATTGTGAAGCCAGCGTGTGGAATGGATTCTGACATAACACACTGCGGCGGATCAGGGTGCTGAGGATTGACACAGAACAACAGAACGGGAGAGCAGTGCAAGCCTACGATGTGTCCGTGTCTCAGAGCACAGACCCTTCCTACCTGGAGCCACACTTGGATGGGAAAGACCCGGGAAAGGCTTAGCTCTGGCCGTAGAAGACACAGCCCATGAAAGATCCAGGGGGCGGTTCGGAGGACAGAACCACACTGTGTGGGAGGAAGCAGGGAGGGGCCGGCAGCAAGACCCCTGGGGTGTGGGGTACGGGGTGCGGTGGACGACCTGCTGGTTGCACGTGGGTGCAGAGCTGGCCAGCAGGTCTGTGTCACTGGTGCAGGGAGTTCACCCGTGTGTAAGTGGATCTCTCGATGACACTGTAGCTAAGTGTTCACTCGTTTATTTTTTCTTTTTTACACATGCACAACTATGTAGAATAGACCACGTAGAATAGAATAGACCAGGGCTGCCTGGGTGGCTCAGTCGGGTAAGCGTCTGACTTCAACTCAGGTCATGATCTCGAGGTCCGTAAGTTCGAGCCCCGTGTCGGGCTCTGGGCTGATGGCTTGGAGCCTGGAGCCTGTTTCCGATTCTGTGTCTCCCTCTCTCTCTGCCCCTCCCCTGTTCATGCTCTGTCTCTCTCTGTCTCAAAAATAAATAAACGTTAAAAAAATTAAAAAAAAAAGAATAGAATAGACCATGCCTATTTTTAACCTCCAAAGAATCTCTAAAATACTGTCTATCTATATTATATCTGCAAAAAAGAGGTTTCATAATACTCTTAAGGTTTTCAAGATAATTACACAGAAATCAAATGTTTTTGTATTCTTCCAGGTCACCATAACACCAGACTGTCAGGGTCTGATACACGTTTTCCAAGTTTCCTCTTCTAGAGCAATCAAAACACATGTGCACGCGCGCACACACACACACACACACACACACACAACACACTCACAGTTCTGGCTTGTGCAAACAACACGCTTGCTGAGAACAAATAGTAAAGCCAGAGAGTTTACAAAAATAGAACGTCTCTTCAAAGGCAATGAAATCTGTTAGGGCAACCAGGTCTCCAGGGCCAAAGTTGTAAAGAAAAGAGAGCTACACAGAGGTGAGTGTGTATTATAAAACCCGCTTTTCACATCTGGCCTCTTACAGATTCATGGCTCTGTGTGGAGATGTTTCTAAGAAGTAAATAGCCAACAGAGCTTTGGGAAATTTACTGGGCTGGAGAAATGAAATTGAAGTTTGGGCCTCCTAACTCACAGGCAGCCCGGACTCACCGGGCCAGCATCCAGCTGAGAAAGGAGGGGCTGAGTGGGGACCTTACACTCAGCGGTTTTGACTTTCAGTCATTTGCCTTTGAGTTCAGATACAAAGAAAGGTGCTGGGCTTTGTTAACACTGCATGCTCTCAGAAGGAAGCCCGGATACTTAAGAAGGAAAGAAGATCAACAAATAGAGTAAACAAGGACAAAACTGTAAGTGGCCATAGGTGTCACAGAGTAATCAGCATCATAGTTTTAGAAAAATAAATGCCAATAATGTGTATGTATCACTGAGAAGCTAATAAAACAAAAACTGGAAAAAAATTTAAAAAATGACTATTGCAAAAGGATAAAGGACATAAAAGGGAATTTAAAAGAGGTGAGACAATTAGAAAAACATGAAATCAGGTCATAAAATGTGCACTGAGTGGTGTAGCCTCTCTGGAAAACAGAGAATTTCCTCAAAAAGGTAAACATAGAAGTACCCTGCAACATAGCAACTGACCCAAAGAATACAGCGATACTGATTCAAAGGGACGCATGTGGGGGCGCCTGGGTGGCCCAGTAGGTTGAGCATCTGACTCTTGATTTGAACTCAGGTCATGATCTCACAGTCGTGAGACTGAGCCCCATGTCGGGTTCTGTGCAGAGTTTGCAGTCCGCTCAAGACTCTCTCTCCCTCTCTCTCTGCCCCTCCTCCACTTGTGAGCTCTCTTTCTGTCTCTCAAAAAAAAAAAAAAAATCATAAATACCTTTAAAAAAACGACAAAAAGGAGTGCATGCGCCCTGATGTTCACAGCAGCATTATCAGCAGTTGCCAAACTATCGAGAAAGCCCAAATGTCCATCAACTGATGAATGGATAAAGATGTGGTATATATATATATATATATATATATATATATATATGGATAAGAGTATATATATATATACACACACACACACACACACACACATATCACAATGGAATATCACTTAACCATCAAAAAGAATGAAATCTTGCCATTTGCAATACATGGGTGGAGCTAGAGTGTACTATGCTAAGTGAAATAAATCAGTCAGAGAAAGACAAATACCATATGATTTCACTCCTATGTGGAATTCAAAAACCAAAAGATGAAAGTATGGGAAAGGAGAAAAACAGAGGCAAATTGTAGGAGACTCTTAACTATAGAGAACTGAGGGTTGCTGGAGGGGAGGTGGGTGGGGGATGGGCTAAATGAGCGACAGGCATTAAAGAGGGCACTTGTGATGAGCACTGGATGTTGTATTTAAGCGATGAATCACTAAATTCTACTCCTGACACCAATACTACACTATATGTTAGCTAACTAGAATTTAAATAAAAACTTGAAACATTAAAAAAAGAAAAAAGAAGACCATGCAAACTGTAAGGCAAACAAAGGAAGGATGCTTTATCATATTAGGCTGCAGAGCAAGAATTGTTTCTGAAGTTTAAGAGAGATGTTTCATGACACCCACAAAGATGTCACAATTTTAAACGTATATACGTTATCTTACCTTAACTACAATATATATAAAGCAAAGTTGCAGACCAAAAAAGAGAAAACAAACAAACAAACCCTACATACATCCTGGAAGACTTCTACACAACTCTACAAACAACCAATAAAACAAGTGGAAAAAATCTTATCACAGTATAGACAATCTGGACAATACCAATAAAAATGTTGGCTAATTTATATTTTGTATATAACTATGACACCTGAAACCAACAACATTTCGGCTGTGCTATGAGTAATAATGTGTAGTGTCTCTGGTCCAGGGGCCTCGTGTCTTCTGCCAGAACCCATGAAGCTGTGGCCTGGTAACGTTAGAGCAGGGTGAACTCTCAGGCCCTTCATGGTCTTGAGAAGGATATGGCTGACACTGGCTAATGGAGTATTAGAAATCCTGAGTAGTCTGAGAAATATCAAAAAAATTGAAAAAGCTTTTCCAAAAATATAACTCTTCCCTGAAATACGGTTACTGTCTTCCCAACCCCTAACACTACTTTGTCAATCCAGTGGGTCAAATAAGTTGCTGTCGGAGAGATGTTTCTAAGGCACTGCTCTGCTCATAATACTTGTGGTAGGTTGGATCATTGTCCCCAGTTATTTACGCTCACCCTGTATCCATGTTCTTTACTGTGTGATTTTGCAGTATGTTTCCCCACATGTCACTGATGTGGGCCTTGCTTTGACCAAAGGAAGTGGACAGAAGCTATGCATGCCAGTTTCCAGCCAAGGCCTTCAGAGGTGGTACATATTTTGCTTACCTCTCCTGTTCTTTGGACCCTCTGTGAAAAAAAGTAGGTCGCTACTAGTCTGTGGGCTAAGTGAATCCACCTTGACTTCTGGAGCCAAGCCTAGTGGATCCAGCGGAGCCTAGGAGTTCCATCTGACGGGAAGATGCACTTAAGAAACAAACATTTCTTGTTTAAGTCATTGATATTTTGGAGCTATTTCGGAAGCAGCAAACAGTAATACACATTTCTATGCTCACAAAATTCTAAGGGCTTCCCATGGCCTGACGAATGAAGGGTATAAGACTTATGTTCAATGTACTCTATAATTTTGCCCTATCTGTCTATTCAGTCTTATCTTTCTCGATTCCCTTTCATTAACCTAGGCTTTTACTAACACTGCTCTGTGATTTAGTCCATGAGAGATTACTCTCAAAAATACCTTTCCTTTGCCAAGTCCAAGTATCTTTTCTTACAGCACGTTCCCCAAAAATCTATCCATTTCAACAGGCTATCACCTTGATGGACCTTCTTATTAAGAATTACTTTCCCGTAATCACAGTTCATATCTTTAAATCCACCAATACATTTTCGTGTCACAGTCTACCTCCTAAATGAGCTGCGTTGGTAAACTCCTTCCAATTCATCGATGACAGCAATTGCACTCTTTACCTGCTAGAATATTTGACAATGCTCGACCATCATGTTTTGCACAAGCTCCCTGAGTTGACCTGAATGACCGCGGGGGAAATATTACAGAAAGTGTCGTGCAAAAATCATCAGGGAGGAACACATATGGGGAGATTTGACTAAACAATGAACCCTCCATAAATGTGACTTGTGATGATTTTTCTCAGAATTAGTTACAAAGAACAGATGGAAATTGATCACTACAGATTAATCTTTTGCCATAATTAACAGAGTCAGAATCTGGGGCTGAAGACTGTACTAGACAGCAACCAGGCTGGTACTGAATCCTTCCCAGGAACCAACAGCTGAGAACTGTGGGTCAGAGTAGCTACCACCTACGCATTGATATCTAGTCCCACTTAGGACTCTGGTGTCCCAGCCAACTCCCTTCCCCCGGCAACACAGAAGAAACTGCCTTACTGAAGGAGAACCCGCCACCTTCCCCTCATCCTAATAATGCGAGACCTGTTAATAATGAGTGGTTTGTTGAGGAAAGGGCAATTTGCCCCTTTCAGTTAGGTCCAGATGAAATTCCCTATTAAATAAAAAAATATATGTATAATTATATATATTATATGTATATATACATATACAGAGTATGTTCCCATCTTAGAATTGCAGTGAAGCTAAGGACTGGTTTTCTAGTGCTCGCTTTCTCCACAACCACGTTCCTATAATGGAATCCCCTCGCTGCTTCAGCTGATTAGTCCACCCATTCGAGGCGAGGTCTGAGACAGTTTATTTTCTTTTTCCTGGGTGATTAGATCATAGCACTGACGGGGCACTTCTCACACCAATCGTTTTCCACCATGTGTGCTGGAAACAAGAAACTAGCTGGTCAGTGAGAGAGATCGACAATGTGCATGGACAGAGAGTCACAGAGATGGAAGGCAAGCAAGTCAGACTTGTCACGTTCTTGCAGACTCCAGCTTTACTGTGGGCACTGGTGACTTTAACAATCTTCATAGCCTTCCTATAAACTCCTCTCTCCCTGCTGCTAAGACCAGTTAAGTTTCTTGTGATGTGACTCTCAACCAAAAAATCACTGCATTCTCAAAGATATTGACATGACACGCTTTCAGACCTGGTGGTTCTTTCTGTAGATTTTAAGCAATCATTTGTCGAATTGTAGCGATACAGACAGAGATGATTCTGCCGAAGAAAACGTGTCATTTCTCTGGAAACACTCTTATTCAACATATTCAGAGAGCCTACGGCCCTGGATGTTGCCCGCGTAGGACTCATGAATGAGAGGACAAAGTACGTCTGTTACCCTGCAGATATACTATTCAGAACTCCAGGGATATGGAAAAAAAAAAGTGTTAGAGTCACACATGGCACTTTCCTCCACATGGACATTGAGATGGAAAATTGTTCGGCATTGGTTGAAAATAGGCATGAGTTGACCGCTTGAGAGTGAACTCTACTGAAGCATCAATAAAGAGGCAAAGCCAATATGGTGTTCAGTTGCTCCTTCTCTGTTCCTTTCTTTGACACTGGTTTTGCTGAAAGTGGACAGAACATCCTCACTCCTCTCCTGGTGCTTTCAGGAGAATCATCTGCAACCACAGACACATAACGGTTTTGCTTTACGTTTGGGAGGAAGACCCAACCCAAGAGTGGACAGTACATTTTCCTCTCATTCAAACTGCAGCCTGGGGATAATTTTGATCCACGCAATAAGGTTTCCCCTTGTCACGTAAACACCTCTAAATATCAACTCGTTAATGTCCAGTTCATCTGTGTCCTTCTTCAAGACCACATGCATTTGTATATTTATTCCCATTAAACTGTAGGTGTGAGAAGTGACAGAAATGAACACCGTCCTTGCTAATACAGGCCCAATGTCTTGGTGTCATAGTAAACTATGTGGACAAAGTCAACCTGTTCCTGTGCCCCTCACAGAGTTGTGAAAGTAGGAAGCAAATACTCTATGTCAAAAATAGGATACACAGTCTGTCCTGCCGAGGTTAGCGTCTATGGGTTCGGTCTCAGTGAAATGACGGTCTTTTTTTCTGTCTAATATCTAATAGGCCTAGTAGTTTTCTTCAGTATTTGCGATATTCACCTTTCATTATCAATCATCACCAAAGATACTATACATGTTTTTATTTTCCTAAATGAGGGCTTTGTGGGGACACTTTCCTCCTCGTGGATTATGCTGTGTTTTCGGTGATGGAGGAAATTAATCTAGCAATCCAAGCCATACTTCTATATCTAAATTTATTTCAGGCAGTCATAATTATAACTAAGTAGGCTGATGCTTTATTATAACCTCTGAGGGATTTACTGTTCCAGGCTTAACTGCTTGCATCTGACTATGAATCAATCCAAACAAACTCCGTTTTGCTAATACTGCCGTCTGCCAGCTCCCATTCACTATTTACCGATAGTAAAGGCTCCCTATCATTCTAATAATAAGTGAATGAGCCATTTTGTTTCTTTTCTCAGGCAGCAGGAAGCCACTCACCATACTTGCTAGATGCTAGTTAGCAAATAAATGTTTAGTGAAGGATTTTGCAGACTGGCAGGTCTCTAAATTCTGCAACAAAACAAATTTAATCAGAACTCGTGTTCCACATTTTTGTTTCACCAATAGTGTGCAAAGAGTTCAATATAGAAACTTCTTAATTGACTGGCCAGGGACAAATCAATGAGGTTCTCCTTCTCCGGCAGTCGGCTGACTACAAAGAAACAGAGTCAATTCGGAGGCTACACCACGCAGAGAAGTGGAAGAAACTGAGCCATGAGCTGTAGGAGACAATCCCTTTCAGAAGGATATTGGTTTGAGTATGTAAACAAGGACAGATCGATTAAGAAAATAAGGGCTTTGTGGCCAGAGGCCTCGGCGACCCAGATCAGACCTCCCTCTAGATCCAGGACAGGCTATCGGCTGTGTGGCACTACTGGCCAAAGCCGAGCACTGACGGGGGGCTGGAGAAGTGGAATGCCCCGGAACAATGGGGTGACGACACAGGTAAGTCATTTGACCTCAAATCTCCAAGGATGAACAACAGGAGTCTACATTCTGAGGTCATTCGGCTCCTTCTGCTCAACCAAGGAGACGCCCTGTGCCCTGAGCTGAATTTTAAGATATCCGGGGCGCCTGGGTGGTGAAGCGTCCGACTCTTGATTTCGGCTCAGGTCATGATCTCACGGTTTGTGATGTCAAGTCCTGTGTCAGGCTCTGCACCGACAGCACAGAGCCAGCTTGGGATTCCCTCTGTCTCCCTCACTCTCTGTCCCTTCCCCACTCGTGATCTCTCTCTCAAAATAAATAAATAAACATTTAAAAACTCTCTCCTTTTAGCACGCTCTTTTAACACTCCTACTTCCTCTGGCGTCTGCAGGTAAACAGGTCAAACAGAAATGCAAAGTACACGAAGCTTGAAGTTTCAGAAGTGCATGGAAACATAGAAGCTTTATCTGAAGTGTGTCCCTATGACAAAGTAACCCCAGCTTATCTTTACTATATGGCTTTAAAGATCCCCTGTTACCTGTCTGGAATGGGGTAGAGGCATTCCTAATGTCGCTAAATTCTAAGGTCACTAAAGCTGCTAAAAACAATTGTAACTAACTTTGGAAGTTAAGAACATACCACTGTCGATTAGCAACTCAGTGGCAAAGAACGATTTGTCAATTTAACAGCATTCTAAAAGCATGTTGTATAATTTATCTTTGAGTATTAGCTAGTAGGATATACTACAATATGAGAGCAACAGCAGAAAATTACACATTTTTGGAAGTTTATTTATTTATTTTGAGAGAGGGAGAGAGAGAGAGAGAGCAAGTCGGGGAGGGGCAGAGAGAGAGAGAGAGACAATCCCAAGCAAGCTCCCTATTGTCAGCACAGAGCCTGACTCGGGGTTCGAACTCACAAACCATTAAGATCATGACCTGAGCCAAAATCAAGAGTCAGGCACTTAACCCTTTGAGCCACCCAGGCGCCCCATAAGTGTTACATTATTTATGCTGATCATGTAAAGAATTTTTTTTCATTATTGCCAAATTTAATTGAAAATACCCTTTTAAGGATGCTTCAAATATGTGAGTCATTTTTAATAGGAAATTACGTGATCAGAATGCATTAACTATTCACATACATGTGCCATATGGTTACATTTAGAGATTAGCTTCTGACCCACACATAGGCAATATGAAATGTCAATTTGCCATTTTTATTAAAATAATTGGTGACAATTATCTGAACTCTCTAAGCATTGTTTAAATGACAGGCAAGAAGAGATTAATAAGAAAGGAAGAGAGGTAGAGAGACAACTTAATTCAGTATTGAATTAGCTTCTCTCAGTGACCAAATCCGCTGTGGTCCCTAACCCTGATGGACCTCTAGCTGGGGTCCTGTTGTTTCAAGTAGAAGCAAATTTAAATCTTTCTTTAAGAAGGATAATGTTTCCCAATGCTTCGAATCATCCCCAAAATGTTTCATATGCAATGAAAAGGCATAACCAAAAAACAACCTGGTATATGAGGAACGATCGCAATGTAAATGCAAGTCAAAAAGTAAAATGCTGCATAATAGCCATAATCTGATAGGTGATCTGTATCACGAAATGACCAGACAACCTTCATTATACTTAATATGTTTGAGGAAATATAAGACAAAATGGTAATTTTTCAGAAATAAATTTGAGAGAGAGAGAGAGAGAGAGAGAGAGAGAGAGAGAGAGAAAGCACCAAATAGAAATTGCAAAACTGAAAAAGCAATGCTGAAATGACATCTCAGTAGGAGGATTTAATAGCAGATTAGACACTGCAGAGAGAGACTCACTGAACTGGAGGTTGGTCAGAAGAAAATACTCAGCATCAAACCATCAAACACGGAGGGATACAAGGGTGGAGAGCTCAGTACAAAGCAGAAGAGACAAGGTATGGAGGTGTGGTATGTAGATTTGCTGTCTAAGAAGGTGGGGGGCGGGCAACAGGCCATCAATAATCAGGTGGATAAGGGAATCATTGTATATTCACATGCGAATTAGAGGTACATGCAATAATGTGTTTGAATCCAAACTAACATAGTGTCGCACAAGAGAAACCAGACGTAAATAAAAGCAAACTGCAATCCCCTTCATATTAGATAGAAAATTAAAACAGCAAACAAATCTGTATTGTTTAGGGGTGTGTGCTTAGACTAGAAATGTATTTTAAAATGCAAAATGATTACTATAAAATCACAACTACAGTTTCTTTGGAGGAGATATGAGAGAAGAAAAAACAAGGTGGTCTTCTGAATTCCCAGAAAATTTTTTTTTCTCCTAGGTGGTGATTATACTGATATATTTTCTATCTATTGTTTGTTATATTGTCTATCTTTGGTATGTATTTTGTATTGTATTTCTTTTTTTTCCTTAAAAACATTTTTTAACATGTATTTATTTTTGAGAGTCAGAGAGAGACAGAGCATGAATGGGAGAGGGGCAGAGAGAGAGGGAGACACAGAATCCGAAGCAGGCTCCAGGCTCTGAGCTGCCATCACAGAGCCCGACGCGGGACTCGAACTTACGAACTGTGAGATCATGACCTGAGCCGAAGTTGGACGCTCAACCGACTGAGCCACCCAGGAGCCCCGTGTTGTATTTTTTAATAAAGTGTTTTTAATTAGTATTAAAATATAAGGAACTAGACCCTATTAAATGAAAACACTTCCTTTCGGCTTTTTCTTTTTTGTGTCTTAGTGTATTTTTGGTTTTCAGTTTATACTTACTGTTCTTTACTTTAATATATTGACTTTAAAAAATGAATTTATCAACTTTTCATTGCTCTTTGATTTCAGATCTCTGTAAGCAAGCCATGCGATGTACTCTTGGACTTTCTGTCCATTGACTTTATTTGTAAGTGCGTTCATAAAATAGCATCATTCTTCTTTAACATTTCCAATATGTTAGTAGTGAGATCAGGCATCCTTGCATCATTCTTTTTTGCATACATGTGTGCATATATACATATACGTGTATATATATATACACATATATATATATGTAACATTTTATATATATGAATATTATGTTTATCTATTCCTCCATCAATGGATGCTTGGACACTTAGTTTGGTTTCATACCTTATTATAAATAAGGAGGCTGTGAATATGGTGGTAGAGATATCTTTTCAAGTCAGTGTTTTTGTTTTCTTTGGATAATGACTAGGATTGCTGGATCATATGGTAGTTCGATTTTTATTTTGTTTTGTTTTCATTTGGTTTGTTTGTTTTCGAGGAACCTCCATACTGTTTTCCAGAGTTATTATACCAATTTATATTTGTACCAACAGTACAGGAAGTTCCCTTTTCTCCACATCCTCGCCAACACCTGTTATTTCTTGCCTTTTTTGTAAAAGCCATTCTGACTGGTGTGAGGTGGTATCTCACTGTGGTTTTGATTTTCACTTCCCTGATCAAGAGCAGTGTTGAGCATCTTTTCATGTGTCTGTGGCCATCTGAACATCTTTAGAAACATTCCTAGTCAGATCTTCTGACTACTTTTTGTTTATTAATTTTATTTACTTACTTTTAAAGAGGGGGAGATTGCAAGTGGGTGAGGAGCAGAGAGAGAGAGGATCCCAAGCAGGCAACACAATCAACACAGAGCTCAGTGCGGGGCTCGATCCGACAACCCTGGGATCATGACCTGAGCCGAAATCCAGAGACCTATGCTCAACCCACTGAGCCATCCAGACATCCCGGATCATTATTTTTTAATTAGATTATTTGTTCCTTATTTATTTATTTATTTATTTATTTATTTATTTTTGCTGTTGTAACGAATTTACATTTTTATTTAGTTCAGATTAATGCTTAGGAGTGAAATGGTCGGATCATATGACAGTTGACTGGTTAGTTGCAAATTGTTTGCAGGGGTGCCAGTTTGCACCAGCAATACAAGTGATCCACTTTCCGGTTTCATGGCCTCCTGGACAGCATTTAGTGTGGGAAGTCTTTTGCTCTTTTCAGCCATTCCAATACACGTGCAGTGATGTCTCATTGTGTTTCTAGTTGGCATTTTCCTAATGGCTAATGATGATAAATATATTTGCCATCTGTACGTTTTCTTCAGTGAAATTTTTGTTCATGTTTTGCTCTTTTTTTAATTGGATTATCTGTTTTCTCCCATTGAGTTTTGGGAGTTATGGTAGATCCTACTGTTCGCAATGTGGTGGTCAATTTTGCGTCAACTTGGTTAGGCCATGGTGCCTGGATATTTGGTCAAACATCCTGGCCGTTTCTTCAGGGGGTGCGTTTGGATGAGATTAATAATTAAATTGGTGGATTTTGAGTAAAGCATATTGCCCTCCATAGTGTGGATGGGTTTCATCCAACCAGTTAAAACCATAATAGAACAAAAACCAAACTCAAATAGGAAATTCTGACCATGCACTGCCTTTGGACGTGAACCACAACTCTCTCCCGGGTCTCCAGACAGCGAGCCTGTCCTGTGGATTTTGGGCTTGCACCTCCACAATCGTGTAAGCCAGTGAATAAATCTCTCTCAGGGCGGCCGGGGGGGCTCGGTGGGTTGAGCATCCGACTCTTGATTTTGGCTCAGGTCACGATCTCACGGTTTGTGAGATCGAGCCCTGCGTTGGTCTCTGCACTGCACTGACAGTACAGCACCTGCTTGGGATTCTCTCTCTGCCCCTACCCCCCAATGTCTCAAAATAAATAAACTTTACTAAATAAATACATAAGTAGATAAACGTGCACATCCTATTAGTTCTGTTTCTCGGGAGAGCCCTGACTAACACTAACCACCAGAGAGAGCTAGGACAGCGGGCTCCCTCGGCTGCTGGCACTGCCGCTGGCTGTCATGTCTTTGGCTGTCATATCTCCATGGAGACCATTTCTATCTCTGAATCTCCTCCAGGCCCCGGGCAAAATCTGGCCCATTGGTGTCATCTCTGGTCTCCTCAAAGGTTGAGAAGAACAATGTTATACATGTTTTATGAAGTAACTGCATAAGGTCAATATATACGAAGTCATTTTACCTTAAAAATGCAATATTTATTGTAGAACAGTTTACGAAACACTTGTATTAAATCCTAAAATTCACAGAAACACACAAAGAATACCCAAGCAAATGAAACACTCCCATATCCCACTTCTAGGCGGATAACCACTTTAACTCAGTGAATTCGATGTAAATGTTCCAGCTTCTATTTTTTTCTGTGAGCTTGTGTTTACTCATAATAATGCATGTATATTATAGTAAAATAGGATAGACTATATCCCAGTAATAAGACCTTCTTGAATACAAGGTAATGACCACTTACCAATGCCTATATCCAAAAATATCATGGGAAAGTTAAATATACAAACATGTAAGAATATAGAAGAAAGAATTATGTCTACTGATAAGTCTTTAATATTTAATTTAGTTACCATACATAATTTAAGTCACATCATATAAAATAAACAATCTGTAAATATTAAATGTTTCCACTCTTAGGCTTTTTGAAATAATTTCATTCAAAATCTCCCCATGCTTGACATGTGTGCTGTCGTCACCTTGACAGACGGTTTGGAGTCACCTAACACAGTCTTCCAGACTACATCATCTTCACACCCACTTAAAAATTTTAAAATATAACATTTCTTGATTGTATGAGATGCTGTCACTGACGCTTTTGTCTCAAGTCAAAAGGATTCGTTTGCATAACATTAGCACCTGCTTATTCTTAGTCCACTGTAGATAAACCCTCATGGTCTCATGACCTCTACAACGCAGCCAGTTACCAGTTTGCTTGTTAAGGAAGTCTTCAAAAGGCTGGTTTATGATGGTAACAAATGTTATTTAACCTGAGGCCATTCGACTGGGAAGATAGAGATATAGATGTATATCTATATATAATAGATATGGTAAATTCAACTGGAAATATATATATATATATATATATACCATATAATATGGATATCTTTGTATACACACACACACACACACACACATATGGTAAATAGTTGGTAAATCTACATATATTTAACCTTTAGCCTTTTTTTGTGTTTCAGTCCAAAAGCATCTAAATTTGCATTGTTCATAATAATGTTTCTTTTCTTTCCTCAATCGTACTTCAAAATATTGACCTGATTGGCAGAGCCCCGTACATGCGAGAGGTTTTTAAGTGGAATTGGTAGGCAACTCTCTGAAAGGTAATTTGGGACAATAATGCACATCTGGTATTTTGGCACAAACAGTGTTTTATTTTTAAACCTATGTTTTATTCAATATACTTCAATCATCTTTGTATTTTATGAAATACTTTCTGTCATAGGAAAATTAATGATTAAATAGTATTCTGTTGTGTCGACTTGTTTTATTTAACCACTGCCTGGTTCTTTGGCCTTTTTCATTTTTGATGCTTCCTTTAATGGAAAACACAGGGATGAACCTTTGTAATTGTGCCCTTAGAAATTCCATAGTTTCTTTCCTTAGCGTAAATTCCTACGTACAGAAGTGATATGTTTTTCTTTTCTTTTCTAATTTTTTAATGTTTATTCAGTTTTGAGAGACAGAGAGCAAGCAGGGAAGGGGCAGAGGGAGAGGGGGACACAGAATCTGAAACAAGCTCCAGGCTCCGAGCTGTCAGCACAGAGCCTGACGTGGGGCTCGAACTCATGAACTGTGAGATCATGACCTGAGCCAAAGTCAGACGCCCAACTGACTGAGCCCCCCAGGTGCCCCAGAAGTGATATGTTTTTCATAAGGCCTTGATGAGTATTTCCAAAATGCACAGCAGGATGTGTGAATTTATATTCCTTTCAGCAGTATGTGAAAACCTCACGCCTTACGTCCTCACACAACCTGGGGATAATTCTCCACTGTTTCCAAGCGTATAGGGTCTGACTAGGGACTCATTGTATTGTTCACTCACATTGAGTGAACAACACAGTAGTGTTGATGTTTTCCCCCCAGAAATGTATTGGTCATTTAATTTTTGTTCCCTCTTTTGTTTCAGCCTCCTTATGCCATCTGTTCACTTGGGTAAATCTCTTGGCACTTTAATCAGAATCCACTGCTACACACACACACACACACACACACACGTGTTGATTCTGGACCATTGTCTTGATATGAGGTGGTGTATCACTTACCAGTGTGTTCTGTCGGTTGACCAGATGCTTCTGTTCTTCTAATGCTGGGTCAGGCTCCCATGGGTTTGCTTATAGGTTTGCACGCAACTGGTGAATTGTCTGATGGCTGAGTGATGTGGGATGGTCTCACTCACATGTCTTGGGGTTGGCAGTCTGTTGGACAGATGGAGGACAGGTCCCTGGGACACAAGCTTCTCCTAATCCAGCAGCTGCCCTGGGCTTCCTGACCTGACAGTGAAGGCAAGGTAGCAGGCTCCCACGTGCAAGCACCATTCAGTCTTCTGTCACGTTTGCTATTGTCCCGTTGGCAACTCAAGCCACAGACTTAGGGTGTGGGAAGGACTACCATGGACGTGAGCATAGGTGCAACAAGCTAGCACGGGCCTTGCTAGAGTGGTTAAATCTAGGACGTCTGGGGTAAATCTAGCTTCAAATTCTGGCTCGGGATCTTAAAATATGTGTGATTATAGACAAATTATGTAAGCCCTCTGAACTCCACTCTTCTTATGTCCAAGATATGCCTAATCCTAGAGCTGTAGAGAAGTGGGAAGGATTAAATAAAATGATACATATAAAGTGCTTACCACAAAGCATGCCGCAAAATAAGGGCTCAAAAATATTTTGGCCCCTGTTATCGAGTCAAATTCCTGGGCTGTAATTTTTCTTCTTTTTGATGAATTATTTCGATTCCTCATGAGACCACGTCCCTAGTGTGCACACCCCTCTGAAAGCTGCCATCTGGAGACATGCCTGAGTCCAAGGGTGAACACGGATTAAAATCAAAATGAGTTCAGTGCTATGTGAGTTAAGGACTGAATTACTTATCCTCCGTAAAAAGTGCTCCCCCAGGCCCCACACTGGCTCACGGAGGAATTTATAATGCAGCAGTAACTACCGTCCAACCTGGTTAGCAAACAGCAACGTGCTAACTTCACCATAGGGAGACTATTCAGATTTCCTTCATTGTAAAAAATGACAAAGATAACTCTTCAGTACCATCATCTTTCATTAATATGTTCATTAATTGCAACATGTGTGCAATCGGTTACCAGGAATTTAGCCCCTGTTTGAGAACTTGACTTGCCAAAATACTACTTCTCACATGATTTCCTAAACATTGTCCCAAATTCAGCTCCCAACTGACTTTTCACTATTAAATGGTCTGCGTCAGCCCTGCCGTCTCTTCAGGAATGGTCTTCTTTCTTCCGTTTTCGCCCTTGGCGGTCCATTCTCCAAAAACACAACTTAGATTGCCTACTGATGAACGTATACCTGTTTCCCTGAGCTCCAAAGCTACCTTCTCCGTCCTGCCGCTGCATGAACTCTGTTAACTACATTTCCCCTGCGACGTTCTCAGATGGCTTCTTGCTATGTTCCATCAATAGGAGGGAGGGTGGTGAGTAGAGGGAAGGAAGACGGCCGTCCCTTCCTATTTTTCTGTTTCCCGTGGCGTGGTCCCAGCTTTTGAAACTCCTGGAATCAGATTCAGCACTGAGGTCCAAGACCCCCACTGAGGCATAAGAAGCCCTGAGCTATGCCTCAACCCAGACATGTGAGTGTCAGCATGATAGATTCTTCCTTCATGTCCCCAAAGTCATAGCAGGAACTGGTTCACGTCACCTCTGAGGGAGGGTGGGCACCAATCCGTGGACCTTATCCTTTGAGCTTACTTTTTTTATAAGCTTAAGTTTTCTTAATACCAACTTTTCCCCAAACCTTAGAGATCACAGCTACTTCCTGCACATTTTATTTTGAGTTATCTTAGCAATATCTTTTTCCAGGTTTTTAAGGTTTTCTAATACCTCTGAAAAACAATCCCTTGTATTAACTCTGTGTAAGTACATAATGTATTCTCCATTTTCTTAACTGAGCACTGACTAATACAGCATGGGTATTTGGAGTTGTTGTAGGAAAGGAAACAAACATCAAAAGGTGGAATTCTGGAATTGTCCTGGTGATGTTATTGGTCTTTAACATGTCTGATTTCCCTTCCCGCTAGAAAATGAAACACGGGTAATCCACAGCGTATAGTGGCACCACAGGCATGCACACCAGTGTTTGCTTGGGATGAACTGCCTCTTTGTACCTGTTGGGACCACTGAAATACACAGACTTCAGTCAAAATCCCATTGATCCCTGACCACTATTATCCCCTAATTTGATTTGGGGTCACCAGAAATTAACTAACATCAACTTGTTTCCAATATCTAATAGCCCTAACAAGCTCAGAGTACAATTGCCCTAGTAACTGGAGGTAGGTTTATTTGGGGGAAAGCTTAAAGTCTTAGAGTCTCTATTCATGACCTTGTTCTAGGGAACAATGTCAAGTGAGGACTGAAGTGATTCCACCATAAATGGATATTTGGCCCAAGTTCATGCCGCAGGACTCCAAGGAGCTGTGGAGACCATCCATGTGTAATTCCTACAGGTTCTAACTGCAACAGGCATACTTGGCTAGAAGCAGAGCCTCGCATTGGCCACCTGGCCCATGGAGCGGCTATTAGGTGGGAAAAGTAAGTGGAAGCTGATCGAACTTCCCTGCGAGAATACTCAGCTCTGGAAGGACCGCATCCTCAGCACAGGTTAGTTGCAGAGACGGCGCAGATTAGTGCCACCTTCTCAGATTTCAAAGGTGCAGCCACGGAACCCGTCCATGCAGCTCGCTTGTTAGGCCAGCACAGAAGGTGGTCAAGACTCGGAGAAAAACTATGAACTGCCATAAGCTTCAGCAGGCGGGATTCAGTAGCAGGTCTCTTTCCATACATGACTTTACTGAAGCAAATCGACACAGCTCCTGGCACCTGGGGCAGCGTCGTGGATTTGGCAAACGTCACAGTTTGGCCTCTGCCCACCTCTGCAAGAACCAGCAGATGAAATTTTCTTCCACTTCGTGGAGACATTGGTGCTTCTTCACGGTTCACCCAGGAGGGCACAAACTCTTCCGCTCTGTGTCACAATCTAGACTAGGGGTCGACCGACCATTTCTTAAAGGACCAGATTGTAAGTATTTTGGGTTTGCCGTCTATACAATCTCTGTTCTAACTAATCAGCTCTGACACTGTAGCACAGAAGCAGCATAGACAATGAAGAGGCCTGGCTGCATTCTAATCAAACTTCATTTACAAAAGCAGGCAGCCGGAATGTCCGATAATTGGCAGACTCCTGACCTAGACCAGGGAAAGGTGATCATCTAATACCCTACAGGACACCAGTCTGACCTACCCATTGAAGATCTCAAACTGACTGGACCTCATAAACGGAAATTGGCACATTTTTAGAGGCTTTAGGAAGGCTTTTGTTTACAAGGATAGGAGATAAACCTCAAACACTCCTGGACTAGCTAGTTAATAAAGTTAATGGGGATCTAGTGTCTCGGAACGTGTTGGAATATCCACTCCAAAGTGAATGACATTTTATATGAATTTCTGGTAACAATACATACCACGTTTGGATGGCAGCTGCTAATCTGTAAACACGTCCATGTTTTAGTAAGGTCCACAATAAGAAATCACTTTGTAGGTATCTGCTGGGAAAATAGTAGGAGAAACAGGATTTAGAAACAAAGGCTGTGCTCGATTTGTGCTCGAAAAAAACGTAAATAATGTTTCTTCTCTACTTACTGGTGGAGGATTCTAACAATCTCTACTAGATCAAGTTTGATAATTGTGTTTTAAATACATCTTGGATATCAAAACTAAATATAGTTGGTCTATCACTGGTCTATCACTTAACGAGAGAAGCATAAATGTGTCAAAGTTGTTTAGACACCAGATTTGTTTTTTAAATTCCATTTGTAACCACCAGGTTTATTGTCATGGATATTTCTTTGTACCACACATGAGAACGCCCTGTTGCATACTTTAAATTTTCTGATGCTTTGTGTTGTGTGTTTCTTTAACTCGGGCCCTGGCTAGTTTTGCATCTTTGGGCCAATCCAGTTTCTAACTTTTAATTGAATTTTCTTTTGTGAAATTAGGTCTTTACCCCAGTTCCATGTGTTCTTTTCATTTTAATCCACTTGAGAAATACTTTTTAAAATACTGAGTTTTATGTGTTAAAAGCATGCGCTCTATAGAGAAAGGATGCATTTACCACTGACATCTATGAAAAGTTGAAGCAAGTTTTAAAACCTTATTAAAACTCTCATCTTGACTGAAATGTGGTAGTCACATCATCACATACTTTACCTCCATGATATATTAGTAGGAAAACTTTTAGAAGTACCAAACAGCACCAGGTGAAGTATTATATTTATATTTATGTTTATGTTTATGTTTATGTTTATATATACATAAATATAACAAAAAGAATCACAGGGAGAAAAAAGTAAGAATTAAAAAAAGAGAGATGGAAAGAATTGCAAGCAACAAGCAAGGTGGGATTTTGATCCAACCATATAAATAATTCCGTTAATTTTATTTTATTTTTTTTTTATTTTTTTATTTTTTTATTTTTTTATTTTATTTTATTTTATTTTTTTATTTTTTAATATATGAAATTTACTGTCAAATTGGTTTCCATACAACACCCAGTGCTCATCCCAAAAGGTGCCCTCCTCAATACCCATCACCCACCCTGCCCTCCCTCCCACCCCCCATCAACCCTCAGTTTGTTCTCAGTTTTTAACAGTCTCTTATGCTTTGGCTCTCTCCCACTCTAACCTCTTTTTTTTTTTTTTTTCCCTTCCCCTCCCCCATAGGTTTCTGTTACGTTTCTCAGGATCCACATAAGAGTGAAA
The DNA here is from genome assembly GCF_028018385.1 of Neofelis nebulosa. Lineage (NCBI taxonomy): Eukaryota > Metazoa > Chordata > Mammalia > Carnivora > Felidae > Neofelis > Neofelis nebulosa. Next base: position 3,255,080 of record NC_080784.1, on the reverse strand, counting down.
CCATATGGTATCTGTCTTTCTCTGTATGGCTTATTTCACTTAGCATCACACTCTCCAGTTCCATCCACGTTGCTACAAAAGGCCATATTTCATTCTTTCTCATTGCCACGTAGTATTCCATTGTGTATATAAACCACAATTTCTTTATCCATTCATCAGTTGATGGACATTTAGGCTCTTTCCATAATTTGGCGATTGTTGAGAGTGCTGCTATAAACATTGGGGTACAAGTGCCCCTATGCATCAGTACTCCTGTATCCCTTGGATAAATTCCTAGCAGTGCTATTGCTGGGTCATAGGGTAGGTCTATTTTTAATTTTTTGAGGAACCTCCACACTGCTTTCCAGAGCGGCTGCACCAATTTGCATTCCCACCAATAGTGCAAGAGGGTTCCCGTCTCTCCACATCCTCTCCAGCATCTATAGTCTCCTGATTTCTTCATTTTGGCCACTCTGACTGGCGTGAGGTGGTATCTGAGTGTGGTTTTGATTTGTATTTCCCTGATGAGGAGCGACGTTGAACATCTTTTCATGTGCCTGTTGGCCATCCGGATGTCTTCTTTAGAGAAGTGTCTATTCATGTTTTCTGCCCATTTCTTCACTGGGTTATTTGTTTTTCGGGTGTGGAGTTTGATGAGCTCTTTATAGATTTTGGATACTAGCCCTTTGTCCGATGTGTCATTTGCAAATATCTTTTCCCATTCCGTTGGTTGCCTTTTAGTTTTGTTGGTTGTTTCCTTTGCTGTGCAGAAGCTTTTTATCTTCATAAGGTCCCAGTAATTCACTTTTGCTTTTAATTCCCTTGCCTTTGGGGATGTGCCGAGTAAGAGATTGCTACGGCTGAGGTCAGAGAGGTCTTTTCCTGCTTTCTCCTCTAAGGTTTTGATGGTTTCCTGTCTCACATTCAGGTCCTTTATCCATTTTGAGTTTATTTTTGTGAATGGTGTGAGAAAGTGGTCTAGTTTCAACCTTCTGCATGTTGCTGTCCAGTTCTCCCAGCACCATTTGTTAAAGAGACTGTCTTTTTTCCATTGGATGTTCTTTCCTGCTTTGTCAAAAATGAGTTGGCCATACGTTTGTGGGTCTAGTTCTGGGGTTTCTATTCGATTCCATTGGTCTATGTGTCTGTTTTTATGCCAATACCATGCTGTCTTGATGATGACAGCTTTGTAGTAGAGGCTAAAGTCTGGGATTGTGATGCCTCCTGCTTTGGTCTTCTTCTTCAAAATTACTTTGGCTATTCGGGGCCTTTTGTGGTTCCATATGAATTTTAGGATTGCTTGTTCTAGTTTCGAGAAGAATGCTGGTGCAATTTTGATTGGGATTGCATTGAATGTGTAGATAGCTTTGGGTAGTATTGACATTTTGACAATATTTATTCTTCCAATCCATGAGCAGGGAATGTCTTTCCATTTCTTTATATCTTCTTCAATTACCTGCATAAGCTTTCTATAGTTTTCAGCATACAGATCTTTTACATCTTTGGTTAGATTTATTCCTAGGTATTTTATGCTTCTTGGTGCAATTGTGAATGGGATCAGTTTCTTTATTTGTCTTTCTGTTGCTTCATTGTTAGTGTATAAGAATGCAACTGATTTCTGTACATTGATTTTGTATCCGGCAACTTTGCTGAATTCATGTATCAGTTCTAGCAGACTTTTGGTGGAGTCTATCGGATTTTCCATGTATAATATCATGTCATCTGCAAAAAGCGAAAGCTTGACTTCATCTTTGCCAATTTGGATGCCTTTGATTTCCTTTTGTTGTCTGATTGCTGATGCTAGAACTTCCAGCACTATATTAAACAGCAGCGGTGAGAGTGGGCATCCCTGTCGTGTTCCTGATCTCAGGGAAAAAGCTCTCAGTTTTTCCCCATTGAGGATGATGTTAGCTGTGGGCTTTTCATAAATGGCTTTTATGATCTTTAAGTATGTTCCTTCTATCCCGACTTTCTCAAGGGTTTTTATTAAGAAAGGGTGCTGGATTTTGTCAAAGGCCTTTTCTGCATCGATTGACAGGATCATATGGTTCTTTTCTTTTTTTTTGTTAATGTGATGTATCACGTTGATCGATTTGCGAATGTTGAACCAGCCCTGCATCCCAGGAATGAATCCCACTTGATCATGGTGAATAATTCTTTTTATATGCTGTTGAATTCGATTTGCTAGTATCTTATTGAGAATTTTTGCATCCATATTCATCAGGGATATTGGCCTGTAGTTCTCTTTTTTTACTGGGTCTCTGTCTGGTTTAGGAATCAAAGTAATACTGGCTTCATAGAATGAGTCTGGAAGTTTTCCTTCCCTCTCTATTTCTTGGAATAGCTTGAGAAGGATAGGTATTATCTCTGCTTTAAACGTCTGGTAGAACTCCCCTGGGAAGCCATCTGGTCCTGGACTCTTATTTGTTGGGAGATTTTTGATAACCGATTCAATTTCTTCGCTGGTTATGGGTCTGTTCAAGCTTTCTATTTCCTCCTGATTGAGTTTTGGAAGAGTGTGGGTGTTTAGGAATTTGTCCATTTCTTCCAGGTTGTCCAATTTGTTGGCATATAATTTTTCATAGTATTCCCTGATAATTGTTTGTATCTCTGAGGGATTGGTTGTAATAATTCCATTTTCATTCATGATTTTATCTATTTGGGTCATCTCCCTTTTCTTTTTGAGAAGCCTGGCTAGAGGTTTGTCAATTTTGTTTATTTTTTCAAAAAACCAACTCTTGGTTTCGTTGATCTGCTCTACAGTTTTTTTAGATTCTATATTGTTTATTTCTGCTCTGATCTTTATGATTTCTCTTCTTCTGCTGGGTTTAGGCTGCCTTTGCTGTTCTGCCTCTATTTCCTTTAGGTGTGCTGTTAGATTTTGTATTTGGGATTTTTCTTGTTTCTTGAGATAGGCCTGGATTGCAATGTATTTTCCTCTCAGGACTGCCTTCGCTGCGTCCCAAAGCGTTTGGATTGTTGTATTTTCATTTTCGTTTGTTTCCATATATTTTTTAATTTCTTCTCTAATTGCCTGGTTGACCCACTCATTCGTTAGTAGGGTGTTCTTTAACCTCCATGCTTTTGGAGGTTTTCCAGACTTTTTCCTGTGGTTGATTTCAAGCTTCATAGCATTGTGGTCTGAAAGTATGCATGGTATAATTTCAATTCTTGTAAACTTATGAAGGGCTGTTTTGTGACCCAGTATATGATCTATCTTGGAGAATGTTCCATGTGCACTCGAGAAGAAAGTATATTCTGTTGCTTTGGGATGCAGAGTTCTAAATATATCTGTCAAGTCCATCTGATCCAATGTATCATTCAGGGCCCTTGTTTCTTTATTGACTGTGTGTCTAGATGATCTATCCATTTCTGTAAGTGGTGTGTTAAAGTCCCCTGCAATGACCACATTCTTATCAATAAGGTTGCTTATGTTTATGAGTAACTGTTTTATATATCTGGGGGCTCTGGTATTTGGCGCATAGACATTTATAATTGTTAGCTCTTCCTGATGGATAGACCCTGTAATTATTATATAATGCCCTTCTTCATCTCTTGTTACAGCCTTTAATTTAAAGTCTAGTTTGTCTGATATAAGTATGGCTACTCCAGCTTTCTTTTGGCTTCCAGTAGCATGATAAATAGTTCTCCATCCCCTCACTCTCAATCTAAAGGTGTCCTCAGACCTAAAATGAGTCTCTTATAGACAGCAAATAGATGGGTCTTGTTTTTTTATCCATTCTGATACCCTATGTCTTTTGGTTGGCGCATTTAATCCATTTACATTCAGTGTTATTATAGAAAGATACGGGTTTAGAGTCATTGTGATGTCTGTATGTTTTATGCTTGTAGTGATGTCTCTGGTACTTTGTCTCACAGGATCCCCCTTAGGATCTCTTGTAGGGCTGGTTTCGTGGTGACAAATTCCTTCAGTTTTTGTTTGTTTGGGAAGACCTTTATCTCTCCTTCTATTCTAAATGACAGACTTGCTGGATAAAGGATTCTCGGCTGCATATTTTTTCTGTTTAGCACACTGAAGATATCGTGCCAAGCCTTTCTGGCCTGCCAAGTTTCAAAGGAGAGATCAGTCACGAGTCTTATAGGTCTCCCTTTATATGTGAGGGCATGTTTATCCCTTGCTGCTTTCAGAATTTTCTCTTTATCCTTGTATTTTGCCAGTTTCACTATGATATGTCGTGCAGAAGATCGATTCAAGTTACGTCTGAAGGGAGTTCTCTGTGCCTCTTGGATTTCAATGCCTTTTTCCTTCCCCAGTTCAGGGAAGTTCTCAGCTATAATTTCTTCAAGTACCCCTTCAGCACCTTTCCCTCTCTCTTCCTCCTCTGGAATACCAATTATGCGTATATTATTTCTTTTTAGTGTATCACTTAGTTCTCTAATTTTCCCCTCATACTCCTGGATTTTTTTTATCTCTCTTTCTTTCAGCTTCCTCTTTCTCCATAACTTTATCTTCTAGTTCACCTATTCTCTCCTCTGCCTCTTCAATCCGAGCCGTCGTGGTTTCCATTTTGTTTTGCATTTCATTTAAAGCGTTTTTCAGCTCCTCGTGACTGTTCCTTAGTCCCTTGATCTCTGTGGCAAGAGATTCTCTGCTGTCCTGTATACTGTTTTCAAGCCCAGCGATTAATTTTATGACTATTATTCTAAATTCACTTTCTGTTATATTATTTAAATCCTTTTTGATCAGTTCATTAGCTGTTGTTATTTCCTGGAGATTCTTCTGAGGGGAATTCTTCCGTTTGGTCATTTTGGACAGTCCCTGGAGTGGTGAGGACCCGCAGGGCACTTCCCCCGTGCTGTGGTGTATAACTGGAGTTGGTGGGCGGGGCCGCAGTCCGACCTGATGTCTGCCCCCAGCCCACCGCTGGGGCCACAGTCAGACTGGTGTGTGCCTTCTCTTCCCCTCTCCTAGGGGCGGGATTCACTGTGGGGTGGTGTGGCCCGTCTGGTCTACTTGCACACTGCCAGGCTTGTGGTGCTGGGGAGCTGGCGTATTAGCTGGGGTGGGTAGGCAAGGTGCACGGGGGCGGGAGGGGCAGGCTTAGCTCGCTTCTCCTTAGGTGATCCACTTCAGGAGGGGCCCTGTGGCAGCGGGAGGGAGTCAGATCCGCTGCCGGAGGTTTGGCTCCGCAGAAGCACAGAGTTGGGTGTTTGCGCGGAGGAGCAAGTTCCCTGGCAGGAACTGGTTCTCTTTGGGATTTTGGCTGGGGGATGGGCGGGGGAGATGGCGCTGGCGAGCGCCTTTGTTCCCCGCCAAGCTGAGCTCTGCCGTCCGGGGGCTCAGCAGCTCTCCCTCCCTTTGTCCTCCAGCCTTCCCGCTTTCTGAGCAGAGCTGTTAACTTCTGACCTCCCAGACGCTAAGTCGCACTTGCTGTCGGAACACAGTCCGTCCGGCCCCTCCGCTTTTGCCAGCCCGACTCGGGGGCTCCGCTTGGCCGGCGAGCCGCCCCTCCGCCCCGGCTCCCTCCCGCCAGTCCGTGGAGCGCGCACCGCCTCGCCGCCCTTCCTACCCTCTTCCGTGGGCCTCTCGTCTGCGCTTGGCTCCGGAGACTCCGTTCTGCTAATCCTCTGGCGGTTTTCTGGGTTCTTTAGGCAGGTGTAGGTGGAATCTAAGTGATCAGCAGGACGCGCGGTGAGCCCAGCGTCCTCCTACGCCGCCATCTTCCGGAACTCCTCTCAATTCCGTTAATTTTAAATGGTCAAAGCCTATCAATTAAAAGGCAGAAATTGTCACTTTGATTAAACATGTAATATCCAATTATATACTGTGAAACTCACGTTATGTTAAATATGTAGACATGTTAGAAATAAGTGGATGGGAAAATATTGCAGGTAAACACTAATAAAAAAAACTGGTGTATTTATACTAATATGAGACAAAACAGATTTCAGAACAAGGAATTATCAAGGGTACAGAACAATACTATGTAAGGAAAAAGATGGACGTTTACCAATAATTCTAAGTGTGAAAGCACTAAACAATACAGCTTTGAATAATTAAAGCGAAAACTAAGAACTCAAAGTAGAAAGAGATAAATCTATAATTAAATTTGGAGAATTCAGCAGATCCCTCTTAGTAATTAATAGAGCAGGTGGACAGGAAATCAATCTGAATAATCCTATTAACCAACTTTACCTAATTAACATTTTTAGAACTGCTTACTGAACAAAAGCACGGTACACTATTTGTTTTCAACTGTACATGGAACTTGTAACAGAAGAGGGAAAAATGAAATAATATAATGTATACTCTTTTTCCAAAAAGAATGAAATTGGCAATGAGTTATAAGGAAAAATCTGGAATATCACCAAATATTTATAAATTAAAAAGCACGAAGTACTTTTTTTGTTTTGAATTGTTTTGAAATGAGTAAAAAACTAAAATACAAAGTACCAAAATGTTTAGACATAGTGCAGTGTTTAGAGGGAATTTAAAGCATTAAATTTAGATCATATGACTATATTGGTCAGGGTTCTCTAGAAAAAAGAGATCAACAGGAGATAAATGTGAAGATATTAAATATAAAGAATTGGCTCCCACAATCATGGAGGCTGAGAATCCCCCCAAACCGTCCTCTGCAACTGAAGAGGCCCAGGAATGCTGGAAGTGTGATTCAGTCCAAGACTAAACAAGAGTTCAATGCCTCATCAGGAAATCAGGAAGGAAGTGCTGATTTTTTCCTTCTTCTGTCTTTTTGTTCTGTTCAGACCCTCAATGGATTGGAGGATACAACCCACATTGGGAAGCGCAATGTACTTTATTGAGCCATCAGCTCAAATGCTCCTCTCATCTGGCAACACCTTTACAGACACACCCAGAAATAAGGTTTATCCGAATATCTGGGCACCCTCTGATCCAGTCAAATTGACATAAAATTAACTGTCACATTATAAAGAAGAAGAGCCTTGAATCAATACTCTAAGCTTCTATATTGTGAAACTAGGTACAGAAAATTCAAGAAGAGCAGAAGTCAATGAGACAGGAATGAGAAAAACAATAGAAAAATCAATGAAAACGGAACCTAGTTATTCTAATAGAGAAAAAAGAGAAGAGATACACATTAACATTTAGCACTAGAGATGAGGCATCACTACACTTCCTACAGACATTCAATGATAGCATACTGTAAACCAATGAACAAAATCCTGTAAACACTCATTCAAAAAGAAATAACCCAAGTCAACCATTAAAGAAATGAAATTTTAGTGAAAAACCTTTCAAAACAAACTCTAATCTCAGGCGGCTTAGCTGGTGATTCTATCAACTACTTAAGGAGTAAATAATACCAACTCTATACAAATTCTTCCAGAAAATAAAATAGGAGGAAACACTTTGCAACTAATTTTATGAAACCAGGTAATTTTGCAGCTAATTTTATGAAAGGGTAATTATCCTTTTATGAAGACCAGACAAAGATATTCTGAAGAAAGAAGGCTTCAGATAATTTCCCTCATGAATATATATGCAAATTTCCTTAATAAAATATTATCAAATGAAATCCAGCAACATAAACTAGATACTATGTCATAACCAAGGGGGAGGTTATTCTAGAAAGGTAAGCTTTCATTCAATATTCAAAAACCAACTGATATTTTTTTACCATATTAACAGAACAATATAAATTGATTATTACACATATGCATATACATTATCATCTCGATAGATGCTGAAAAAAAACTCTTAATAGAATCAACAACCATTCATATAAAAATTGTAGGGAATCATCCCAATTTAATACATGTATCCACATGAAATCTACGGCAAATATCATATTTCAATTAAAAGCTTTCCTCTGATACTGGGAATCTTGAGGATGCCCACTTTTGCCATTTCTAGTCAACATTGTAGCAGATGTTCCAGACAGTAAAATAAGGAAAAAATAGACTAAAATTGCTTGCACTCTGAAGAAGTAAATAAAATAGACCTTATTCAGAAATAACCTATTTTTCTTAATATTTCTTAATTCATTAGAATTAATGAGTGAGTTAGCAAAGTTTCGTAATTTAAAAAATTCTATCTGAGAGACTCCAGAATTGGACCCAGAAAAGTATGGCCAACTAATCTTTGACAAAGCAGGAAAGAATATCCAATGGAAAAAAGACAGTCTCTTTAACAAATGGTGCTGGGAAAACTGGATGGCAACATGCAGAAGAATGAAACTAGACCACTTTCTTACACCATTCACAAAAATAAACTCAAAATGGGGCGCCTGGGTGGCTCAGTCGGTTAAGCGTCCGACTTCGGCTCAGGTCATGATCTCGCAGTCCATAAGTTCGAGCCCCGCATCAGGCTCTGTGCTGATAGCTTGGAGCCTGGAGCCTGTTTCAGATTCTGTATCTCCCTCTCTCTGACCCTCCCCCATTCATGCTCTGTCTCTCTCTGTCTCAAAAATAAATAAAGGTTAAAAAAAATTAAAAAAATAAAAATAAAAAAAAATAAACTCAAAATGGATAAAGGACCTGCATGTGAGACAGGAAACCATCAAAACCCTAGAGGAGAAAGCAGGAAAAAACCTCTCTGACCTCAGCCGCAGCAATTTCTTACTCGACACATCGCCAAAGGCAAGAAAATTAAAAGCAAAAATGAACTATGGGGACCTCATGAAGATAAAAAGCTTCTGCACTGTAAAGGAAACAATCAACAGAACTAAAAGGCAACCGACAGAATGGGAAAAGATATTTGCAAATGACATATCGGACAAAGGACTAGTATCCAAAATCTATAAAGAACTCACCAAACTCCACACCGGAAAAACAAATAATCCAGTGAAGAAATGGGCAGAAGACATGAATAGACACTTGTCTAAAGAAGTTATCCAGATGGCCAACAGGCACATGAAAAGATGCTCAACGTCACTCCTCATCAGGGAAACACAAATCAAAACCACACTGAGATATCACCTCGTGCCACTCAGAGTGGCCAAAATGAACAAATCAGGAGACTATAGACCCTGGAGAGGATGTGGAGAAACGGGAACCTTCTTGCGCTGTTGGTGGGAATGCAAACTGGTGCAGCTGCTCTGGAAAACAGTGTGGAGGTTCCTCAAAAAATTAAAAATAGATCTACACTGCTAGCAATTTACCCAGGGGATAGAGGAGTGCTGATGCATAGGGGCACTTGTACCCCAATGTTTATAGCAGCACTTTCAACAATAGCCAAATTATGGAAAGAGCCTAAATGTCCATCAAGTGATGAATGGATAAGGAAATTGTGGCTTATATACACTATGGAATACTACTTGGCAATGAGAAAGAATGAAATATGGCCTTTTGTAGCAACGTGGATGGAACTGGAGAGTGTTATGCTAAGTGAAATAAGTCATACAGAGAAAGACAGTTACCATATGTGTTCACTCTTATGTGGATCCTGAGAAACTTAACAGAAGACCATGGGGGAGGGGAAAAAAGAGAGGGAGGGAGCCAAACCATAAGAGACTCTTAAAAACTGAGAATAAACTGAGGGTTGACGGGGGGTGGGAGGGAAGGGAAAGTGGGTGATGGGCATTGAAGGGGGCATCTGTTGAGATGAGCACTGGATGTTGTATGGAAACCAATTTGACAATAAATTTCGTGTTAAAAAATAAAAAATAAAACAAAAAAATAAAAATAATAAAAAATTCTATGTGTATAGTGGCATAAACATTTTTATATTGAACCCAAAAAATAATGACACTATATAATCAAATACATGATATGCATAGGGATAGATCTCAATAACTATATATGAGATTCATATGCTGAAAATTACAAAATATTGATGAGAAACATTAAATGCGACAGAAAAATCCAGAGATAAATTTTGTTTATGGATCTGAAGACTTCAAGCTTCTAGTCAGTAAGGTATCCTCAAGTTGCTCTATACTTCCCCATATTGTAATAAAAATTTCAGCAGGTATTTTGAGCAAACGACAAGTAAACTATAAAAAATATCTGGAAAAGTAAACATCCTGAATTAACCAAAATAGCCTGATTTTTAGATGGAACATGACGTGGAACATGTTAAGAGGAACATGACACTTACCGAGAGACAGTGTGACACCCGTGTTAGACGTGTAAATGGAACAGATCAAAATTACAGAAATATACATAAAATCTCATTGAGTTCATTTTTGTTAATGTTATCCAGGTAATTCAATAGAGAAAGGATAATCTTTGCAATAAATGAAAAACAAAAAGAAATTATCGTAAGTGAAAACTCTATCCTTCTCTCACACCTCAGACAAAATTAACTTGACCTAGATCGTCTCATGGATTATAAAGATTTGCAAATTAAAAATTCTTTCACAAAACATTTAAGAATGTATTTCTAACCTTTACTCTTGGGTTAAATATGCATTTCTTAGAGAGGACACAATAAACACATCATAAAACATCATGAAAAATTTAAATAGGACTAATAATTAAAATTTTCTGCCCCTTGAAAGACACTATTAAGAAAATAAAAAGACAAATGCATACTTGGATAAATTATTTTTAAAACTCATATCTGATAAGGTATTTAATAATTCAATAATTGATCAAAAGAAAAAGATGAATTAAGAAGAAAGTGGCGTAATATTTGCAGGGATGTTGCACCAGGAAAAAAGTAGTGAATGACAAAAGAAGTACATGAAAAGAGGCTCACCATCTCTATTCAATAGGGAAACTCAAATTGAAATCTCAAAAAATTCCTACTTCATACCTACTGGAAGAGCTGATTAATCAGCTCAATGACAGTGAGCTGTTAATCAATAAACACAACAAAAAGGACAGTCATCACGTCACATGCTTGTACTAATTTTGAGCAACTGTAACTCATCCATTCACGGTGCCGTACAAGTGGTTTTTTCCACATTGGAAAACAGTGTGACCGCTTTTTATGAAATTAGCAATCCTACTCCTGGGTATTTACCCAAAGGAAATAAACACCTTTCCACAGAGGTTTTGTATGCATATGTACAAAAGTTTAGGCATCTAAGTCCGATATTGAGGAGGCAAAGCTAATATCCAAACTAGTGAGTCGATGAGCAGGGTGCTGTCTGCCTACGCAGGAGAACCGGTCAACAGCATAAAGGAACAGACAACAGGAAGGATTATGTAACATGCATTGACAACAAAAGGCTTGGTCCAAGTGGAAGATGGCAGACGCATACTATGTAAAACATTCAGGAAAAAGCAAGTCTAAGCTCAGCAGCCGTGGCAAGGGCCTGGGGGTTCTGACAGGGGATTAACTACAAGGGAGCAGAAGAGAACTTCTCGGAGGAATGGAAATATCCAAATCTGCAGTAAAGCAGTAGTGATGCCTCCACGTACATATATCCTAATACCCTAAAGAAAGGATGTAAATTATACCTATGAGAATCTAGGTTATGAAAGTACAAGGAGATAGCTGCAAAATATTAAAACCGTGCCTTGCTGTCCCAATCTTCCATAATTATTTTATCCTTACCAAAAATAAATGTTATCTAATTACTAAATTCTTTGGAGGGTGATATTGTCATTATTATTATTATTATTTTTACTGCAGCAAGAAATTTTTGTGATTTTGGGGGCTGCAATATTATTAAGTGAATTCTAGAGATTAGTACCCTGGCTGCTAGCTTGAAAAGGGTCTTTGTTTTGACATTCAAAGCCCTAATTTGCAGAACTATTATAAATATAATAGAAATATCATTTCTCTACCTACCTACCTGAATTCTCATCTCTAGTCTACACTGGTGTACTCATCATGTACTGAACCATATTCTTATTTCTGTGCTCCTAGTGATCCACAGTTTGGGAACTTATTCATTAGAAATAAAAGGAAAGGGGTCCCTGGGTGGCTCAGTCAGTTGAGTGTCCAACTTTGGCTCAGTCATGATCTCACGTTTCGTGAGCTCGAGCCCCACATTCGGCTCTGTGCTGACAGCTCAGAACCTGGAGCCCGCTTTGGATTCTGTGTCTCCCTCTCTCTCTGGATCTCCCCTGCTCACACTTTGTCTCTCTGTCTCTCAAAGATAAACTTAAAAAAAAAATAGAAAGAAAAGTAATAAAAGGAAAAACACACAAAATTAAGATCTATATTAAATTTTTGCTTTTTTACTTTTAAGTGTATAGGGAAGGGAAATAGCACGAGCAAAGATGAATTAAGCAAATGTGTCCTTAAGAAACTTACAATCTCGTGAGCAGATTGAGAGCCCAGAGCACAATGGCAGACTTCCAAAGGGATATGAACTTGGTGCCATGAAAATGAGAAGGAAAGATCAAGTTCAGCCAAACTGACTGGCCAGAGGTCAAAAAATTATAAAAATCAACGTGGCAGCATGAATGTGGTGGGGGAAAATGGAGGGCAGGGTCAAATAAAATCAGGTAGTGCTCCTACGAGAAAGGATATATGATCAGTGATCGAAATGAAAATGCCAGCGTTCAAACGACACGTTGCTAACCTTTTGTCCACTGTTTTAATTTTCTGTTTGGATGGGAAGAAAGAAACAGGGGAAAATAAAGAGCAGAAAGAGGTGTTAGGAAGCCAGCAGTTTCCGTGGACCGCCGGGAAGGCTGGAAGGCGGTCACCGATAGAGCTATTAGCTATATCGTACATTGAACTCCTAATTACAGTCTTGATGCCTGGAAGGAGCAGCTAGAAACGTGGGGCTTTCCAGCAGGGCACCAGCAGCCCCAGGGGGATAGGTGCTTTAAGCCTTTTAAGCCTCTCTGAGCAAAAACAGCTTGAAGCTGTGTTATCCTGAGCTACTCTGCTTGGCCAGTATAAGCTGCTGGAATCAATGAGCACAGCATTTCCCAGAGGCCTCTGACTTTGGAGAAAGGGGAGGGGGCAGCATCATACTTCTAAAAGTCTTAGAGTTTTGGGGAAAGTGATGCCACTTACTGTGAACGGTGAATCGTATATTTAAAGGTGAGGTTTTATACTCACGTATTTAGCAGTGATGAGTTGTCATATTCTCTGTGGCTTGGATCCTGGAAATCAGTATTTTTTCTGAGCCTGCTGTGTTACAGGTGGGAATACTGAGGTTAGTCGTTTTGCCTAGAGCCCTACAAGTTTAAGGGTGGGATTGGTGGATCCCTAATTGCCAGGAGAATTTTGTTTCTTCTGCCTCATCGCTAAATATTGTTCTATTAAGGAATATAAATTAAACAGTGCTTGAAAAATTAACATCCCGGTCCAAGTTTCCCCAAGCTTTGAAATCAGTCATCGTCTCCTGGGCATTGAAGCGAAGGGCAGTCTTAAAACAAGGACAAAAGATGGGATTTTAGCCCCAGCAAGCCAAACGGAGAAAGCATCATCCCATGAACTTGACCTTCATTTGCATGGAAGAGGCCTCTTCCTTACCCCTTTGGCAGAAATGGTCCTGGTCCATCTACCATGTGTCCCTCCAGCTGCACCTCGCCCCCCGCGTCATCCTGCTCTTTGTCCCTGGGGGGTGGGGGGTGGTCATCTCTGCATAGACTGGACCGCCAACCTCTGACACCTTCTTGAGTTCTGTGATCTCCCACAGACAGTGGCGGCAGGGAGTGGGTGCACTGATTTCCCCTGGCTCCCTTCTGAGGACTGGTTTTACCCTTGAGCAAAATCAAAGATTACTAGGGTGAAAAAAAAAAAAAAATGGAAGTCTCTATCCGAGGAATTGGCCCATAAGCAAGAGAGGGAGAAATAATTTCTCAAGGGCATTGGTAAGCCACCAGCTTTTATGAAGTGGGTGTCTTGTAAACGGCACCAGAAAGAGGAGTTTCCCGTCCTGGAAGCATAATAGCTCTGCACATTGAGCCCCCGTCGTGCTGCACAGAACACACGGAGGGCCGGTGTGCAAATCCGGGTGTGACACAGCCCCGCCGTTTGTGCTGTGGAGCGGCATGGCCGTGGTGTCGATTATTCGACGACTGGGCATACGTTGGCCTCGTTGGAAGAGTCAGTCCAAGAAACTCCACTTCGACCAAAGAGGAGGAAAAAGAAAAAGGAGAAAGGTGTCCTCGTTCCCCACCCCGCCCCCCTCCAGACACAGAGTAACTCCCACGCACCTGCACCTTCCCCAAATCACAGCTTGCGAAAGAACTGGCTGAGCAGGCCGGGAGGAAAATTGCAGCGGACTGGTAAACTGGGCAGGCGAGCTCATTTCTTCTGCCATTTGATGGCATCTACGAGGAGACGGTGGCAGAGGGCCAGCTCTGTTTCCAGCCTCAGGTCAGAAGGCTGGCCGGGGCGCCCTTGCATCCAGGCAGAGGTCAGCAGCTTGCCTGGCGGGCGCGGGTGATTAGTCAGAGTCCTATAGGAACAGGGCTGCGGCCGTGTTCCCCACCCTGCAACCGTCTGAACAACATTTCTCCGGTTCCTTCCAAAGTAAGGTGAGGCTTTCTGCCAGAGAAGAGAGAAAAAGCCTCCATGAAAACAAGAAGTCGGTGGATGTATGTGGGGAAAACAGTGCATGGTGAGCGAGTGAGTTGCGGGACTCTTAAAAGGCCCGTCAGAGACTACCAGCCCCTCAAGTCGTGATGCGACAGGTGCCCGACAGGCGTGCAGTGTGCGTTGTGTTTTGTTGTCAAGAAATCCAGGACGGCACGGGGCTCTTCCAGTTCAGTCTTCCTGAAGACCGCTCAACCCTGTCGTTCTCTGACCCGAATGTTCTCTTCTTGCAAGTGTTGATGCGCTGAATTTACTCTGTTTTGATCTCTGCTACCGCGTAAACAGCTCCGTGTTTAAAGACATTTATGTTTACTGTACAGGAGAATAGGGGGAAATGCACACACACTAATCGATTGATGAACATTCTAATAAGGAAAACGACGTAGATGTCAACTAGCAGCCGGCCCCCTCCTGCAGGAGATATTCTACCATCATAGCCTGCGACCGCGCGTCCCTAACTCTCCTACGAGTGTCTGGGCGCCCAGTCACTACATACCTCCCTGTATCCTGAGCCAGCTGGTGTCGAGGCAGAAGCAGTGCTATTCTTTGCATGTTGGGAGAATCTAAAGAATAGAAGAGGGACTCATTTCTGAAGGAGATGCCAGGGGCAGTGATAGTCTAATCACTATGGTGCCAGTCAGAGAAGGGACGATTAGTAAAACACACACCTAAGGATCCTATAATATCCTAGAGAACGGAGCACACGCTAATCTTAATAGGACACCAATCTCTCCCATAAATGTCCCCGGAGTCTAAACATTTGTGGATGAAACTGTCTCAATGCAGAACATTTCAGAGAAAGGGACGGCTTAGTCAGATGTGATGAAATTATCTTCCCGAAACGTTTCAGGTACAAATCTGTTGGCATCCAATACAACTCCTACAATCTCCTTGGAGCCAATGAGATTAATTCCTTTGTGCTCGCTTTGCGCGATGATCACACAACCCATTTTCGGCTTGTCTCAGGACATCAGGGTGGAGATTTCCGAGACAGACCGTCTGGATTTGATCCTGACTCTGCAATTTGCCTGTTTGTGCCTGTTCCCTAATCTCTCTCAGTGTCAGGTAGATAGTGAAAAATAAATGAGCTATCCTAGGAAGAACAAATGAGATATCCCAGGAAAAGAACCTCGTTGTATAGTTTTATTGGGTCAACAAATTCTCCATGTGCTTAGAACGCTATACAAATTTCAAGGCTTGGGAGTGATTTATGTCAAATACAATCAGAAGCCATTTATTACCCATGGGAAGAATATAATAAACATCCCTTACACTAAAATAAACTAAGAAAATTAATTTTTAATAGAGTCATTTTAACATTTTCATGGACAACCAGTGGGTTACAGACCTTAGAGAGAGTTAAGGAAGAAGAAAATAAATTAGCCTAACTCAGGAAAGCGTACCTCGGTCACTATCAGCGTTATTATAAATTAAACTTAACAATAAACCTTGACTTCACAAGCTCTTACAAGTAATTTAAATTTCTATTCAACATTCATGGCTTAAAAATAAGTGTCCGACTTTAAATAACGTTACCCAGAAGGCAGACACCTGAAAATAGTTCTTAAAGATTGCAAAATGGAAATATATTGTGTAAGGATTGCAGAAGGACTAAGTATGCTTTCTTTTGTTTTAAAAGGCTTAAGTACAATACGGTATTCAGCACAGCAGCCGTGTCTGAAGTTGAGGCAGGCTGGCCTCTTTGTTCAACCCAAACGAACCCATGGATTCACCCGCATTTCTGTGGCGGATGCCGGATGCCAATGTGATTGCAGGGTTTGGGCAACCTGCAGGGATGGTGGGGGATAACTTGCCCCAATATATATATATATATATATATATATATATATATATATATATATATTCCATTGGGTGTGAAACATGATTCTATACAAGGCAAAATAATTGGTGTAAATCTAAGAACGCTTCTCTGGGAGCTATCAGAAGGAAGCCTGTCTGAGCAGACTTACGTCCCAGTGACCTGGGACACCTGGCCCAGGCAGGTATGATGGCTTCGGAACATGCAATGTATATATTATATAATATTAAACCTGATTCGGGGTTCCTGGGTGGCTCAGTCAGTTGGGAGTCTGACTACAGCTCAGGTCATGATCTCGCAGTCAGCAGGTTCTAGCCCTGCCTCGGGCTCTGTGTTGACAGCTCAGGGCCTGAAGCCTGCTTGGGATTCTGTGTCTCCCTCTCTCTGCCCCTCCCCCACTCACGCCCCCCCCCTCTTTCTGTGTCTCAAAAATAAATAAACATTACGGAAATACTTAAGCTGATGTACGAAGGGACACTAGACTAAACTCACAGGAGACACAAATCACAAATGACTGCTCAAGACTTGCCTTCCCAGTTCCCCTCCGGCCCTCCTCCACAGGGACACTCACCCCGACTGCTCTATCACAGACCTCTCCCACCCCTACCACGTCCACTTCTCACCAAACTCCACAAGCTCCCCAAATACCGTGCCTTGTCCTCCCCTTCCCAGCATGCTAAGACTCTGGCAGGGTAGTGACCTCCTGTAACCTAACTGCTTATCAACATTCTATGCTGGTGGTATTGCCACCAGTGTGTATACTTCAGGCATTTGTGATGTACTCAAACCAAAGATACGCTGTGACACGCGTCCTCGTACAATATACCCTTGCATAGGTGCACAGATGAATATGTACCGTAGTCGTTTATTAGCTGTGGGTTTTGTGTCGCCGATTCATCCACTCTCTACAATTTAGTTGTAATCCCCACGTCCATCCTTGCAGTGTTTGTGTGGTCATTTGTGCACGCGTGCAGGAGCCGAAAAGTGGACGCGCCCCGGGCTCACGTTCCCAGCTGAGATGAAAAAGAAAAGTGAAGCTTCACCCTTTTGGTTTCAGCTCTCGCACCCTAAGCAAGTATCTTCGTTGTGGTATGTTTAGTGACGTGTTTTTTTCTCAATTTTGTGCCTTTCCTCGGCGATTTTGCTGTGTCCAGTGACGCCCGGTGCAGTTTGAGGCACCGTGTAGTTGCTCCAAAGTGCAAGAAGGCTGTGATGTGCCTCACGGAGAAAATGCACGGGACACAGGCCTCCTTCAGGCACGACTGGCAGTGCCCTTGGCTGTGAGTGAGCATGTCATGAAAACGTCCTCACCAGAGGCTTGCAGGAACCTAACCTTGGATTTCCCCTAAGAGCCCTGGTTCATATTCACTGAGTCAGTGTTTGTGGCAACTTTATAGAACAAAACCACCGCATCAAAGGAGAACCAACTGTACATACCTGTATATTTTCCTCTTTGTCGTAAATCCTTAGAGGCACCTTGGCTAGATCGAAAGCTATGCACCTGTTCAAGGTTTCTGAACTGCAACAAACTCATCCTCCAGAAAGATTGCAGCCCTCCTGGAAGAGGGCTGTTAGTGTCTGTGTTGCACCACGGGCTTCCCAGCACGACCACCATCGTTCCATGTCTTTCTAATACTCTGTATAAATCTAATCTCCTAAATATGCCTTTTGGCCACATTCTTTAAGACATAAATCTGGGAAACTGGAAAGAGATGCTTAAATAACTTCATTCTAGTGATCAAGGAATACTGACCTACAAAAACTGGATTGTTGAATTCTGCCTTCATCTATTATTTAATTCCTTACATGCAAGATGTGCGCTACGTCGGGATGTAAGATAGCATAGGGAACCACTTCAGTACATTAAAAACGTTACATACTCTTTAAGTTTAGATTTTAGAAATCATTTAACATTCTTGCCCTGTCAACTCATATGCTAGTTACAAAGTTCATGTTGCACAATGAAAACCCAAACCCAACTTCAAAATAGTTTATCAAATTTAAATCAATAATTTCAAAAAGGAGTGTCTCTACAGGGCATTAGAATACCCACGGTATTTTAACTAGTATATTCGTACAGGCTCCAACAATTTACAAATTGATGATGGCTGATGTCTAATCTCTTTTAAAAGGTCATCCTCCTATTTCCAAGGTTTTAGATATATAGTGCAGTATATCTGTCTATATAGTAGACAGAGTATTTTGTAGCAGATCTGTGGCATCCTGTAGTAACTCTGTGACATTTTCTTCTAGAAGAGTCAACGGCTTCTGTAGCAATCACTCTTTCTTTCCCCAACCTGTTATCTACCTGGGGGCCGGTGGTGGGAGGGCAAGTCTCCAGGTGGATACTGTCATGCGAAAGTGACATACTGTCTTTTTCAAGAGAAACCGAATAGTGGCTACTGATTCCATAGATGTCTCTTGTGCAGGTGGAACAAAGGGTGTGGCCACTAACAGAGTCTGTGCAAAGCTATCGCTGGAAACGGATGTTCAGACAGGACACATTCAGTTCAGAGTTTCTACTTGTGTTTGCTACTGGGAGACAGAAGCGTGTGGTGCAGGCAAGGCATGTGGAATTCTGCAAAAGTGCCCAGGGACTCTGTCAGGAAAAGGGACCCAGGACTGTCATAGATGAACAGGCTGGCAGCGTGGACTGAATGTTCTAGAAGAACAGAATACACCGGGTAAGCAGTAACATAAAATAAACAACAGAATAAACATTCTGTGAAGTTCATTTTGGTCACTTGGTAGGGGGAGGACTACGCGGAAAAGGTTCTTTTTGGCAAAACAGACTAAACTAAAATTTCGAGTGACGGCGGATGCTAAATTTTGCAGAAAGCCTACTTTAAATTTTCAATATGAAATATGAAGATGCATTTAACATTTTCATTTGGTTGCAAAATGTAGTGGACCTTTATTTCCTGACACAAACAACAGAAAGAGCTTGATTGCTCCGAGACATTGTAGGACGGTAGGTGGAAAAACAGCTCTGGCCTAGATACCTTTTTTCCTGCAGTCGTTCTGCATTTTAGCTAATCGGCCACTAGATGTCACTACTCCACATCAACCTGGACTACACTTTAATTATAGACGTTAAATGATTTTCGGATTCATCAATCCTTTAAAATGTCACCTTCCAGAGTGAAATTTTTGACATTATCTCAAGTTAAAATTGTTTAGCTATCCCTGGAGACATTTTTTTTTGAAAAAGAATAAGAATAAGAACTGAGATAGGGGCTCCTGGGTGGGTCTGTCGGTTAAGCCTCGACTTCGACTCAGATCATGATCTCTTGGTTTGTGAGTTTGAGCCCCCCATCTGGATCTCTGCTGTCAGCACAGAGCCCGCTTGGGATCCTCTGTTCCTCTCTCTCTCTCTCTCTCTCTCAAAAATAAACATTAAGAAAAAGGATACCAACTGAGATAAACTGAGCCTGGAAAACAAACAAATTTGGGAGTTAATAGAGAATTGGGCTTACTGCTATCAATGATGGCAACATTGCCTCAATGTGTGGATATAATGACAAATGTGTAAGTTCAGTTTAGTCTAGCAAAAAAAAAATGTAAGGCTTGGCTTCCAGAGTGGGTAGGTGTTGGTCAATACTCAATAGCACAGGTTCAAGGACTATTAGAGATGTGCAAAAGTGTCCTTTGACCCTCGTGAATGGCAGTGAGGCAGCGCAGAGAAGATAAATCACCCAACTCAGGTCACACAGCAAACTAGTGTCAGAACAGAGATGAGGCTCTCTTCCCTTTCTTATGAGCCCACCAAGGCAGGTGGTCACTGAAACATGTAAATAAACAAGTACTTCTTATTTCCTTTTCCCTGGCTCCCAACTGGTTTTCAGATGCTAATGATGGTCCCATAATTTGGGATGCTGGATTAAAACACAGACTTCTACAGCCAGATAAGTTTTGGATTCAGTTGCAGAAGAGCCTGAAAATATTTTTTTTTTTTTTTTTTTTTTTTTAAGTGAGCATCCCAATTTATTCTGGTACCAGCAGCCTAAAATGACCACTTAGAACACAGAACTTTGGAACACCTGGAAGACACCTCCTTTTAGAACACCACCACAGCGCTGGCCAAAGTGATGTCAGATGGCAATGGCCTTGAATCTTCGGCAATGTATGCACATGGAAATCATTTCAAAATTGTAGACTTTAAGAATGATTACAAAAGGTTCTGTATGTTTGAATAGGGTTTATTGAGGTAGGGTTTTATTATTGAAGTAAAATTTATTATTTATTATTGAAGTAAAATTCACTTTTCATGGTTTTGAATCTTGATGAGTTTTGAAAATATAAGCCATCATGTAACCACCAAGGCACAGCCACCTGGAGGGTTCCCTTGTGGTTAGAGTCTGTCCCCTCCGAGGATCCCCAGCTTATGGCCATCGCTGACCTGACTTCTGCCCCTATAGTCTTGTCTTGTCCAGGATACCATAAAATTTCCTTCAGTTTTTTTTCTGTATAAATTTTAATATCAGCTCATCAATCTCTACAAAAAAAATTTGCTTGGATCAGGATTGTCAAGAATTGATGTGTGGCAATATTTAATCTTTTCATCAATACACATGACATATTTCCCCATTTATTTAGGCTTTCTATATCTGCAGTATTTCAGCAATGTTTTGTGGAGTTTTCATCTTAAAGAGTATCTTATTAAACATAGCCTAAGTATTTCTTTTTGATGCTAATATATAATATTTAAAATTTCAGTTTTCAAATAGTCACTGCAATCATATAAAAATGCAATTGACTTTTCTACATTGATTTTGAAAACTGACACTCGCTTATTAGTTCTAGTGGCTTTTAAATTTTTTTAAGGTTTATTCACTTTTCAGAGAGAGAGAGACAGCATGAGCGGGGGAGGGGCAGAGAGAGAGGGAGACACAGAATCTGAAGCCAGCTCCAGGCTCTGAGCCATCAGCACAGAGCCCGATGCGGTGTTCGAACTCATGGACCGTGAGATCATGACCTGAGCCAAAGACAGACGCTTAACCCACTGAGCCACCCTAGTTCTAGTGGCTTTTAAAATAGTTTCCTCTAGGAGCACGTGGGTGGCTCAGTTGGTTGTCTGATTCTTATTTCGTCTGGCTCAGATCATGATCTCCTGGCTCATGAGATCAAGCCCTCTGTCCGACTCTGCATTGACCGTGAGGAGCCTGTCTGGGATTCTCTCTCTCCTTCTCTGCTGCCCTCCCTCTCTCACTCTCTCTCCAAACAAATAAACTTAAAAAAAAAATAAAATAAAATAGGTTCCTCTAGATTTTCTGAATACACGGTTTGGTTTTATTTTGTCGTTTCCAATCAATGTGCCTTTCATTTTCTATACCCCCATTATGTCACAGGATAGAGTCTACAGAACAGGGTTTAACACAAGTGGTAGAAATGGATGACCTTCTCTGTTTCCGATCATAAGGAAAGCACAGAGCCTTTCCCAAGTAAACGTGAGGCTAATGTCAGTGTCCCGGATGTATTTTATGAAGTCGAGGAAAAGAAGTCACTTACTGTTCCTACTTTACAGAACATTTTGTTCAGGAATGCATGATGGGTCTCGCTAAGTCCTAATCAGCATCTCTTTAGAGAATAACGTATTATTGTTTATTATTTAGTTGGTTAATGTGAATTACCTCAGCAATTTTCTAATGTTCAATCAATCTTGAATTCCGTGGTAAGCACTGCTTGATCATGGCATATTATCGTTGTCTGTACTGTTGGATTCAATTTGTTAAAATTTAGCTTAGAATTCTTAATTCTATCCTTATGAGATACACTGGTTTGTAGTTTTCTTTTCTTGTAATACCTTTGCATGACTTTGGTAGCAGGTAAGTATGCTCACATCTTCAATTTTCCAGAAGAATTTATGTAGAATTGGTATTATTTCTTCATTAAAACTTTGGAAAATTTCACCAAAGATACTGTAGGAATTTGAAGTAACTGCCAATTGTTGAGGAAATATTTTTAAGTACAAATTCAATTTAATAGCCATAGGACTATTCTGTTTATCCATTATTTCTTAAATAAACTTCGAAAGCCTATGTCTCTTATGATATTTGTTCATTCATCTAAGTTGTTGAATTTAACTTTTTTTAAGTTTTTATTTACTTTTAAGTACTCTCTACACCCAACGTGGGGCTTGAACCCACAACCTTGCGATCAAGAGTTGCACACTCTGGGGCACCTCACTTGCTTAGTTGGTAGAGTATGTGCCTCTTAATCTTGGGGTTTTAAGTCTGAGCCCCACGTTGGGTGTAGAGATTACTTAAAAAATACAATCTTAGGGGCACATGGGTGGCTCGGTCAGTGAAGCATCTGACTCTTGATTTCAGCTCAGGTCACAATCTCACATTTCATGAGTTTGAGCCCTGCATCAGGCTCTGTGCTTTCAGCACGGAGCCTGCTTGGGATTCTCTCTCTCCCTCTCTCTCTGACCATCCCCAGCTCTCTTTCTCTCTCTCCCTCTCTCTCTCTATGTCTGTCTCTCTTTTTCA
The DNA here is from genome assembly GCF_028018385.1 of Neofelis nebulosa. Taxonomy (NCBI): domain Eukaryota; kingdom Metazoa; phylum Chordata; class Mammalia; order Carnivora; family Felidae; genus Neofelis; species Neofelis nebulosa. Next base: position 3,232,393 of record NC_080784.1, on the reverse strand, counting down.
AAATAAATAAATAAACATTAAAACATTAAAAAAAGCAGTAAAATAAAATCTTAAAAAACCAAACTGCATGTGACTGAGCTAGCCAGACACCCCTAAGTTGTTGCATTCATTCGCTTAAATGTCCGGTCATATTTTCTTATTATTATTTGAATATCTGTAGGTAAGTTCTCTAATGATGTCATCTTCCTAATATTTAAACAATATGGCTAAGAAAGCACAGTATATTAAAATAAATGCAATAACACTAAAGAAGTTGAGTAAAAGTTGTATCTACCACTATTAGAAAAAGAGAATATCCTTGATTTAATGACTCCTTTTTCCACCTTAAAACACGAGGAGAATGAGACAAGCAGATTAACCCAAATTTAGTAAATGAAAGGAAATAATCATCACAGTGGAAACCAAAATAGGAAACAATAGAGAAAATCAGTGAAACCAATGCTGAGTGTTTGAGAAGGAAAAAAAAAAAAATACAGAGCTAAGACTCTAGTCACACTAATTAGGAAGAAAAAAAAAAGAGAGAGAGAGTGAGAATATCTGAAGTCGATGAAAAACCGAAGACATGCTTTATTTTAAAAACTCTCTGTTCACAAGACAAAGGACAGATAAACAAAGCGTAAGAATATACATCGAATGTGTTAGAGGTAAGGCTTGACATAGCAACCGCGAACAGTCATGGTGCACAAACCACCCTCAGTCCTCTCAAGTAACCCGCTAGAATATTTTATTGAACCACATCAAGAGCAAAACAGCCACTCTTTGCTGATTCGGGGACGTACAAAGACACTGAAGACGGCTTCAACATATATTCCAGAGGAGTAGATACCAAGATCATAACTGAATTAATTTCCAATGTAGACTTTGAAATTACGCGTGGCGAGCTATGCCCTTTGACTTGACCCGGTGCCGGGGCTCGGCCTCTGGGATCTGTGCCGCTTGTCTGTAAGGTGAGTCTCTGACAATATTAGTCTCCAGAGAAAGCTAATTATTTGAGGGTCGCATTGTGCAAACACCTTGATGCCGCATAAAAAGCAGCCAAGAAACTGCGAATCCCTCTTGGTCGTCTTTACTTGACAGCTTGAAGTAAATGAGCAAACAAGTAAATAAAATTGTTCCCCTTGAAGCTGAGCAGAAAAGTCCCTCGTGCCCCTCGCCACTACAGTAGGTACCACCGTGCATGGCATTCGCTGTTGTCCTCAGCCTCCTTCAATCCCGTATTCCCACCCTCTGCGGTGTAACCTGCACTTGCCTTCGCTGGCATCTACTAAATACACGGAACCAACTCCACAGCACCGTCCCAAGCACGCAGAAGGGTCTCCTTCTCCCTCGACCTCCTTGTGACATCGGTTTGGCCCCGTTTCCTGCCATCGGGTGCCTCGGGGGCTCCTTTGAAGCTCGTATTTCTGCGGTCTCTTGTGGATCCTAGTCTCTGCAGCAAGAAACTCACTTCACGGGTGTCTCTCCCTCCAGGGGACCCGCTGGCTTCCCAGGGCTGATCTGCATTCACTCCCTCAGGGTCACAGAGGGCAGCGGTGTGTGCGATGCTCCCTCGCTGCTGGGTGCTGGCGGGGAGGTGGTGTCAGAGTGATGCAAACATGTGTTAACCGTCCCCAAGCACATCCTCTCCAGAGACATTTTTATTTGACTGCTTTTATTCACCTCATCTTGTTTGTCTTTTTCTCCTTCTCGTTTCTTCTCCTTTTACATGGTCATCTCTGGATTCTCCTTCATCTTTTTTCTTTTTTCTCTTCTTTTTTTTTTATGCGGAACCATGTCATCGATTTTGTTCAGTTGGATCTGCAGACCCATTTCCTCAGCGTCTAACATTTTCCTCTCTCTTACCTCTAAGATCCTTTCCAGCGTTTTCTTTCAAACCGTTATTTTAAGAGGGTTTTTGTTTTTCCCGTTAATGTTTTTAAAATCTTAAAATAATCTGTTTCTAAGAAAAAAATAAAGAAGACTGCACCACTCCTGATTCTCATTCAAGATAATATCTTCTCAGTTTTAAGTTTATCTACTTATTTTGAGAGAGAGAGAGAGCAGGGGCAGGGCAGAGAGAGAGAGAGAGAGAGAGAGAGAATCCCAAGCACACCTTTAGCACAGAGCCCAACGTGGGGCTCCGTCCCAGGAACTCTGAGATCCTGACCTGAGCCAAAGTGGGACGCTCAACCAACTGAGCCCCCCAGGCACCCCTCAGACCATGATTCCTGATCCTTTGTGGTTATTCTTCCTTCTATTCCGCATCCCTCTCCTCCCCGACTCTAAGCACCAAGGCTGCCAACATGTCCACCTGTCTTCTCCATCTCTTGTGTGTTGGCCCGCACTCCTGCCCAAACTTCTCCTCTCTTTGTGGGCTCGGCAATGGTGTCCTGCTACCTTCCTTCCCCGGGATTACCTTCCTGCTCATCTCCCACCTCCACTGCTGGTGTGAAGTCTCACCGCACTCCCAAGTGAACACATGCTGATGCATGCACGTATGGACACTACTATCCCTCGTGAGCGTGCCCCCCTTCTTGGCACCCACAGCATGTTTAGTGGTTCTCAGAAAGGATCCTATGGCTTGAATCTCAGGGTCTGTTTTCTTTCTCTCCACTTCTCTCTTCCCTGGAAAGGTGACATATTGGTTCTGCCTGCTCAACATCAAGATCTACTAACCTCTCTTTCCCATTACTACTGCCATCTAGCCAACTCACAAGCTGCCTCATATTTCCTCGGATGGTGACAACTGCTTTGCATATGGCTCTGGCATCCATAGCTGCCATAAATCGTTCTCCACTGCAGATAACCTACAACTTTATTCACATTCCTCCGCTACTTGAAAACTTCCATATGCCTTAATGTTTAATAAATAACATATGTACCCTTAGAACAAAAACTCAAGGCACTCCTAGGTACAACATATATTTCCAGTAATGCCACCCTATTTCCCTACTGGGGCCCATGCCTCATGTACATTGGATTATTGAGTTTTTTATCAAACATGCCTGCCACTTTTCATAATGCTCATGCTTTGAACCTTCCCTCCCAAACATTTTACTTTTTATTCAGGTTCAAGATTTTTCACTTTGTGCAATCTTCACGTCCCCTAAGGGATTGAGATTTTAAATACAGACCATATCTTTTATTTTCTTGTTTATTTAAATTAAAAAAATATTTATTTATTTTGGGGAGACAAAGAGACAGAGTGCAAGCAGGGGAGGGGCAGAGAGAGAGGGAGATACAGAATCCGAAGCAGGCTCCAGGTTCTGAGCTGTCAGCACAGAGCCTGACACGGGGCTCGAAACCACAAAGTGCAGGATCATGACCTGGGCCAAAGTCGGACGCTTAACCCACTGAGCCACCTGGGTGCCCCTAAATACAGACCGTATCTTAAACATCGATGTGTCTCAGACTGTGTGATCTGAACTATCTTATGTGTGGCTAATGCTTAAAAATATTTAATCTAACTGATTGGACTCAGTTACTATCTGTTTGATATTATTTTGGTAGTTACTGCTTATATTTACAATGAGGTAGAATATATACAAGTTTCAACTAGTTTAATCGTTCCTTTCATTTAGCCTTGCTGTTCACCTTATCCGTATTTTTCAAAAAATTAATGGTGTTGCAGGTGTGAATTTCAAATTTTGTAGACTCATACATAATTCTACTTAAGAATCCCTTATCTCTTTGCTCATTCTTACTTTCCTTTCTCTTTCTTTTATTTCTCCTCCTCCTCCTTCTCCTCCTTCCCCTCCTTCAACATCCTCTTCACATTAGCATTAGTCTTGCCAAATACATGTATTAAGGACTTAATCCACACAGTCAAGAAAGGTTTGGAAATAACGATTTTCACACTACTGACACATCCCTCCACTTTTACTATTATTATTTAAGAATTTCTCGAGGCATGCATATTTGGTAAACAATGTTTTGATATGTTCAGAATTCTGAGAGGTAAAGCTGGAACTAGTTAGGAAACACAAGCAGGAACACAGCTGTCAAAGGTTCTTGGAGGCAAGAAGGGGGTGTTTTCCATCCTGTCTCCATCCGCCATCTCCCACACTGAGGACTCTCTCTCTCTCTCTCTCTCTCTCTGTCTCTCTCTCTCTGTCTCTCTCTCTCTGTCTCACACACACACACACACACACACACCACTCAACAAAGATTACTTAAATTGAACTGCTCAAGACATCAAAAAAAAATCTGTACTGTTGGCTTATAGTACACTGATTTGCAGAGCGCTCAACTCAACCTGGTTGAACATTCCATGCCTGGTTTATAGCACCTGCTTCAATGAACAGAAGCGGCGTAATGACTTGTCAAAATGTCAGTTGAATTAGAAAGCATAGAATCACTGGATTCTACCAATTTTATGCTAAAGGGTTTTAAGAAAACCAAAGCCCAGCACACAACTGCTTTTATGACATAAATTAATAAGCTTAGTGCAGAAGAGTACAGAAGCATTGTAAGTAAATTTTTGCTTGTACAGCGGTAATGTCCTAAGTAATTATGAAGTCTGCAGGTTTGAAATCATGTCATTTTTTTATCAGAGATGTTAATTTATAACTCATATAGAGGTGTAAATAGAGATGTAATAGAGAAGTAAATTCAAAAGTTATGAAACATTGGTTGAAATTACTAAATAATATTTTGGTTACAAAAAGAACACATTAGGAAAATAATAAAAAAGAAAAATCAACATATCAATTACAATCTATATTAACAACCATACATTGTACCTCACCGTGTGAGTCCATGAATTAAGCTCAATGTCATTGCTAAAAATATGTACCCTTCTCAAGGTAGCTAAAATGATGCAAAAATTGTATAACTGACCTTTTTAACAAAGCTCTTCTGAACGTTTTCTTGAAGATGTAGGATAAAGAATAGCTTCAAAGGAGCTTACACTTGAACTTCAAAGTATCCTAAATCACACATTCTGCTTTATTTTCTGAAATCTACAGCCTTTATTACTCTCATAGACTGTATTTTTCAATTACTTCCCTTATCTGCTCTCCCCAAAGCATCCCCTCAAAAGAAAGTGCTCCCTTATCATGTGCCTGTAAAGGAAACATTTGCGCCCATTCTGAAATTCTTATTTCCAATAAGGCAACATGGAGAGCAAAACGAACACAGTCTTGGAAAGCGGTCCACCTAGATGCTAACCACGACTCTGCTATCATCTATCTGAGTAAACCTCGTCGATGGATTAAACAAGGTTCTTGGAGGCAAGAAGGGGGGTGCTGTCCACATGTGGCACAGATGGATTAAACAATTCCTGATGTTCTGCAGCTCAAAAGTTATGATTGCTTTCAATCTCCCAAAACCTGGAAAGGGATATATAGAAGTAGTACTTAATCAAAATACCGACTTCAATCGGTATTGACGAAGAAAGAGTTATGCATGGAGTTGCATTGAGAAGGTTCATTTAACCTCGGAAATGCAAGCTTTTTAGAGATGACTACATTTCCACTAATCTCCACCCCTGCGAGTGTGAGCTTAGGATATGCCCAAGCTGGAGACCATGCACTGTGGTCTGTACGGCAACTGGGTGTGGGCATGTGACAAAGTTCTAGTCAATGAAACTGGAATAGAAGAGATTGACCACAGGCTCTGGGTTAGACCACTAGGAAAGGGATGTATCTGCATGACCACCACTTTCTCCTTTCAACTGACTGGTAGTCAGTGAGAATTTTTTGGGGCAGCTGCCTCGAACACAGTGAAGAGAATCTGTAGCCTGAATATCCTTCCTCCAATCCTTGCCTTGAGAGAAAAAATATTCTGTAGTTTTTAAGCAACTGAGTATTGATTTTTTTTTCTTGTTTTACATCAGTTAAGCTGCTATACTAATACATGCACTCACCAGGAAAAAATGATAATAGAAATATTTAGTTTCTAATCAAAATTCAGCATTCAAATGTAGTAATTTATTATGTGATGGCTATCTATCTATGGATCTATCATCTATCTATTCCTTTTATGAGGAACAAACTTGTTACACTAAAGCTAAGGTGAACAGAATTAACAGAATGCCCTAGAAAGCGTGGGGTTTCTGGGTGAATGCTGGGCTTATGCCAGACTCCATGAGGATTTTGCTACCTATTCCTACAAGCCTGTGATTTATAACACTGAGGACAATGGCCCAGCAGATACAGCTTCAGCCAGAATCCTCACTAGTCCATCTGAGCATGGCACCAAACCACAGAGCCCCAGTGCTGTCACTTACAAACTGGAAACTCTAGAAGACTCATTGTCCTCTTGTGGTAATAAGTATGAAACGAACTCACATCTGGTAACATTAATTGGAAGTTGTTATGTTAGAGCAGACCTACTCAGGTGTGAGAGCTGGGGAATCACCTGGAAGTCTTGCTGAGACTCACGCTGTTGGACTCGAGGGGTCTGGGTTGGGCCTGAGATCTTGCATTTCCAAACCTTCCTTCTTCTTGCTTTGGTTTTAGCTTGTTCCCTTCTTCTAATTTCTTAAGGTGGAAGGTTAGGTTATTGATTTTAGGTCTTCCTTGTTTAATATAGTTTATAGTTACACATTTCCCTCTCAGCACTGCATATGTGTTTATAATTGTTATATCTATCTTTTTATCATTGTACAATTTCTGTCTTTGTCTATAGTATTGGTTTTTGTCTGAAAGTCTAGTCTAAAGTGGCTGGTATTAACACAACCTTCTCCAGTTCTTTCTAAGTTCCCATTTGTCCTGTATCTTTTTCTATCTTAGTCTTTCAATCTATCTGTGTCTTTGAAACTAAAATTTCTCTCTTGTACACAGCTTATAGATGAATCATGTTATTCTTTGTTTTTATCCATCTGCATATCTCTGTCTTTTGTTGTGGACTTTAGTCCATTTGCATTGAATGTAACTACTGATAAGCTGGGTTTACATTTGCCATTTTGCTATTTGTGTTTTATATGTTCCATACTATGATGGTTCCTCTGCTCTTCCATTGCTGCTTTCTTAATGCTAAATGAATTTTTCTCTGGTATGCCAATTTAATATCCTTATTTTTATTTTATTATATTTTTGAGTTATTTTTCTTACTGGTCACTTTGGGTTTATACCTCACATTTTACTTTTTTTCCAGATTTTTTAACAAGTAAAACAGTCTCTATGCCCAACATGGGGCTTGGATGTATGACCCTAAGATCAAGAGTTGCATGCTTTACTAACTGAGCTAGCCAGGCACCCTTATACCTAACGTTTTAATTTATAACAATTCAGTTTGGATTAATGCCAAATAAATTTCAGTAGTATACAAACACTGTTGTTATATGCCTCCACCTTCCTTCCTGCCATTTTTATCACACAAATTACACCCTTATACGCTGTATGCATAGGATTGTAGTTTTATAATTATAATATGCAATATTGTATGCAATATCTCAAATCAAATAGAAGAAAAAAGTTTTATAAAGAAAAAATATATTTGCAATGCTTTTTATGTTTACCTATGTAGTTACCTTTACTACTGTTCTTTATTTGTTCATGTGGATTTGAATTGCTGTCTCCTGTCCTGTTTTTTTTCCCAAAGAGCTGTCTTTCGTATTTCTTGGAGGCAGATATTCTAGTGACAAATTCTCTCAGTTTTTGTTGATCTGGGAATGCCTTTATATCTCCTTTATTTTTAAAGAGCTGTTCTGCTGGGTATAGAATTCTTGGTTGACTAGTGTTTTTGTTTTAGTTCTTTGAATATGTCACTCTACTGCCTCCTGGTTTCCACAGCTATTAAACTTTGGAATATCCTTTATACATAATGACTTGCTTGTTGCTTGCTATTTCTAATATTCTTTATGTGTTTTGACAATTTGATTATGATGCCTCTAGATGTGGACCTCTTTAAGTTTATCCACCTGGAGTTATAAACTCCTTACAGGTAATACTGTAAGGCTCCTTACAGGTAATACTAATGTGTTTGTTTGTTTGTTTGTTTGTTTTTAATTGGGAAATGTTGGTCTTTTCTTCAAATATTTGTTCTGCCTCTTTCTCTCCTCTTTTTCGGGAACTTCTATTGTGCTTATGTTGGTACATCTGATGTCACACAGGCCTTTGAGCTCTATTCCTTTCTTGTTTCATTCTTTTTTTTCTCCTGGTCCATTGACTAGAGAGTCTCCACTGACTCATCTCCCAGTTCACTTGTTTTTTCTTCTACCTGCTCAAATTTGCTGTTGAGTCCTTTCAGTGAATTTTTCATTTCAGATGAAAAACAGTGGAATTTTCAGTTGGATCTTTTTTTCATAATATCTCTACCCCTTTATTAATGTACTTAGATGTGCTTTCCTTGAGTTTTTAAGAGATATTTCAAAGAGCTGATTTAAAATTTCACTTTGTAAATATGGGATCTGGGCTTCTTTAAATGCCATTTTCACAGAATATTTTTGGTTCTGTAAACACTTCACGTTCTTTGCATGTCTCATAATATTCCATTGGGAAGTGAACATTTTAAATAATATAGCAACTTGGGGCGCCTGGGTGGCGCAGTCGGTTAAGCGTCCGACTTCAGCCAGGTCACGATCTCGCAGTCCGTGAGTTCGAGCCCCACGTCGGGCTCTGGGCTGATGGCCCGGAGCCTGGAGCCTGTTTCCGATTCTGTGTCTCCCTCTCTCTCTGCCCCTCCCCCGTTCATGCTCTGTGTCTCTCTGTCCCCAAAATAAATAAAAAACGTTGAAAAATAAAAAAATTTAAAAAAATAATATAGCAACTCAAGAAGTTAGATTCACCTCCCTCCCCAGGGTTTGTTATCCTTCCGATTAGTTAGTGGTTTTCTGAGCCAATTCTGCAAAGTCTGCATTCTTTGTTGTATGTGAGCCCTAAAGACTCTTCTTCATTAGCTAATGATGGGATAGTTCTCACACAGCTGGAACCATGTAGACTCTCAGTCTGTACCACACAGCCAGGTGTGCACGTTGGGCTGTGCCTTCAACACTCAGCATTCAAGTCAGAACTTTTCAAAGTTCCTATGCACGTTCCATTCCCTGGATTTTTCTTTAAAGTCGTAGGTTAAACTTATTTCTTGCTCCCAAAGGTCACCTCGTTGTCTGGCAGCTGCAATGTTAAACAACTGGCGCTAATTGTTTTGAACAATGACCGTGAGGAAGAAGCTGTTCACACTGGGTGATCACCAGGTCAGGCCAAATAACTGACAGGCCTTGAAAGTGGGCTTTTCAGAGACTAGTGGTCAGGTCAAATGATAGCAATGTTCTGAGAATGGGACTTTAAAAGGGTTTCAGCTCTCATATTACCCTTCCAGAGGGAGCTTGGTTTCTGATTTTCCTCATGGCTGAGGAATGCTTATTCTCAAGAATACCATGGGCTGGAATGGGGCAGGGATAAAATAGGTTAAAATGTTGCAAAACTCAGGTTTTAGAGACATTCAGCTGTTCTTGAATAAATGCTCCCCAGAGTAATGTAAGCCTTTGGTTCATTTGCTGGTTTGTCAAGTTTTGCCAGTATTCTCAATTCTTTTCTGGAAGAGAAAATGCTCATGGGTCCTTTCTCAGACATTACCAATGACATCATTTAACAAGTAAAATGTGTATGTCCGTGTTCACAAATTAGCTTTCAAAATCAGTAGTTTCAGATACAAAAATAAAATATCATTTAACATAGGTATATCAATTTGAACACAAATACAAGGAATGTGAAAATAAAAGACAGATTTTCTCCTCATAAGACATCACGCTTAGCACCTTCCTTCATGAAACTATGATTTCGGAAACGAACTACACTCTAGCAGCATAGTTACCTAGGTTACATTTCCGAGAAGCATCTCTCAACCATGACTCGTATTCCACATTTGAATATTTCAAGATTGCATTCTATCCACGAGTTTAAACGTCCACCAAGGAAATCATAAATAAATGCAGATAACATACCCGAGTTGAGAAATTGCATTTTAAGTCTAAAATGACACCATCTTCTATTTAACCTGAACAACTTACTTTTCCCAAGAACTTACCCCCTGTGTTGTTTGATATACCTTTCGAAGAGTAGTGACTTTCTAGAAAGGGAAGACTTGATTTCACTTCCAATTTCACAGCCACATTACTGCTTCAAGTTATTTCCCAACAATGGCAGTATTTGGACAAGAGAGGCATAACTTTGAGATACTTGAACCTTATCCTATACTCCCGAATTTTGTTAGTTCCCCTATTACATCAACCTTATTTTCTAAATTCCTCTGCATCTACATTCTAAAATAATTTTCTTATGATGTGCTGACATAGTTTGAGATTTTATATTGTGTTCAATTTAAATAGTTCATATTCCCTGGAACCACTTTTAGCTGTATGGAACTCATTGTCCTTCTTATCAGCAAGCTGCAGACTTGCTCCCAACGTTCCTGTTGAAAATTATATTCTCTGGTTGAGAAATATTCTATCTCCTTTAGAATTTAGAGGATACCTGTGAGGTTTTGGACTTTTTTTTTAACTCTAAAATATCTTAGTTGTTTCAGTCCCCACTGAAAATGACAAAATTTCAATTACAGCCTAAAACTATATATTTTACTTCTTTATACTACTCCGTTAAAGAATGACTGTTGAACATAATTCTTTACTATTGTCTTTTTTACAATTTATTTCATATTTCTACATCACAATATCAGATATATAAAACAATTTGACTCTCTTGTGTTTTAAAATATTTCTATGGGATTTTAAGAAAGGCAAATACACTGAACTGTTAAGCCGTATAGGAATTTCCACATTTGCAGACTATGTGAAATATAGGGTCAATCATAGTCACCGAAAGTAGGTGACAGAGGTTTCACGCAGACAATTTATCACACCTTATGCTCTTCTGTAATTTACACTTTTCCCGCTTCCCTTCATACGGATGGTTTGAATTAGGTTTGAGCCAGACTCCATTCTCTCCCAGCTTTGAAAGATAGTAATAGATAAGTGATAAAGAGAACCCTTTGTTGTACTACATTCACACACTCCAACTCCAGAAGCTGTGTCTTCACCGTCATCTCCAGAGCCAGACTTCGTAAACATTGTCCCCAGCCAGTATCTTCATGCATTCTTTGCCCACAGTTATGAACAAAAACTGAAGTCTGGCTGTCTCCAGCACTCCACAGAAATCACTTTCACGAAGATCATCTTTTATTTCCCTTAATCACTCCAACTTCCTGAAAGCAATTCCCCCCCCCCCCCCGGGGCATCTTGGACAACATACTTCTGGCTTCCTCTGCTTCTCCAATCCCCTCTGCTTCACCCGCTTTGTGAAATTCCCTTCGTTGACTGTGTATTAAGGATTTACATCATCATAACTGTGTCCAGTGTCTCCTTACGGCCTCATTTTCAACGAAAAATCCCAGCTAATCTGATGCCTTCTGTCACTCTTTGTATGAAGATGGAAACAAAGACTGTGAGGGAAGCCCAGATCCTGGGACAGCATGTCCATCGTTACTTGGGTAGCATCTTGGGGAACTATTTTATTTTCTTTCTCTGCTTTAACACATCCTAACCAATCATGGAGTCTTGTTTTATATTAACTCCAAAAGGGCTCCTGAATTAATCCATGTCTCATACCCATTTCCATTTCCTAGTTCGTGATCTTTCTTTTCTTGATTAGATTACAACCAGTCTCTTACCTGTCTTCCACTTTTTCAGTATGCTTCTTCCAACATGGTAAGTAATAAAAAGCTTTTTGTTTTTTTTTAACACTGAACCTATTATTCTCTGAATACCGTTTGAGGTGTTTGTAATTATCTTCCATGTGTCAAAAGGCTTAACCCCAATTTTCAGGTCTACCCAAACTTACTTGCCTTTTTTTTCCTTCTTTTCCAGTGATTTGGAAATTCTTTCATGTCTGGGAGGCCAGCCTGTCTTTTTACAGTTTCTTCGTCCTCCTGGACTGTTTCCTATGCCCACAGATGCATGCAGATCTGTGTCAGTAAGTACATTTTGTAATAAGCAACAGATGCTCCTGGAATCATGTGCAAAGTGGAGACATGGGCCCAAGGTTATGCTCCGGGACAAAGGTCCCAGACTACACCACAGAAATGCCCGATGAAGATGCTGGGTGTTACCCCTGTTGCTGCTGTCTTGGGAACCAGATGCTCTGCTCTGTGGGGCTCTTACAGATTTAACTTTGCTGCTGTCACTGTCCCTGCTCGCTCGCACTTCAGAAGATCTAGGCCAGGAACTTCCTCTGCAACTGCTCCTACATCTGAGTGTGGGAGGTCCCTGCCCCTCTCCACGCTGGCACCATGAGTTCCAGGGAAAGTGTCCTTCTCCGCTTGCACTCTTCCAACCTTGTAATATTGTTCTGATCAGCCGAACCTGAAATAAGTCTCAAGGTTCTACCTGGGGCAGTTGGGACTCATGAAGCTGAAACTTCTCCCTAAATCTTAAGGGTGCTCAAAGATTCTGGTCAACCAGAAGGCATGTTTGGTATTCACTATAATTGACACTTTCCCTCTCAAAGAACGGTGCTCATTGTCTTATACCCCACCATTTACTTACCTGGTCTTCGCATTGCTTGACAAACCCAACGAGACCAAGGATCAGGACCACCATATGCACGGCATTAGCCACATTTCCCCCTCACCTCCCCCCTTCGCTCTTGCAGGAGACCACAGAGAATGCCTGCAGAGGAGAACAAGCGTGAATCTGCAGAACATTCATGCTTAGAAGGGCTGTTTCCTCACACTGCTCTGGGACAGAGACGAAGGAAAGGAAATCTTGAAATACCCTCATCATTCTCTGTGGTGAAGAGCACAGAGCCCAGACATGTCTTGTGGAAAACTGTCCCCATGAAAATGTGACACCAAGAGCATGGATGTTCCCCCTTCCCATCAGAGCAAATCCCTACCACTTAGCAGGTTCCTCAGTATGATCTTTGCTGTGCACTCAGGTATTGTTTCAAATTAGTGGTTGTCAGCCACATTATCCAAATTATTCAATGTGCGGTTTTATACAACCGATCATCGAGAAAGACAAATAGATCTATTTACCTTTCGCCAAGACTCAGAAATGAAAGCTTATCTTCAAAGTGTCTATCCCATTTTAGTGGATAGTAATACCTTACCACGCTCAGGTCGCTAAGTTATGCTACAATGTTTAAGAAGTTACTCATTTCTGGTCTGTGTGCCACCCATCTCCCCGAAACACGTCCTTCTGAAACACGTCCCACTTCCTTTCTTCCCATTACCTGGTTTTATCTTGATTCTGGTGCACAGCTCTTCCTGTTTTTCCAGGCATTGTGGTTCTTTCCAAATTGCCTGCTGTGCTTTTGCCCATCCTTTAAACTCGACAGCTTGAACGTGTCACTGATGCTTGTAATTTGCAGCGACGATCACCACCACTGTACCCTGCCGTCACCTGTGTTCTCTCCAGGCCGGTATCCCGACGCAGGGGGGTGGAAGGGGCACATGTGTTGGGCTTATCTATCAGAAGGATTCACAGGTCCCTAACCCCAGTCCTTTCCTACACAAGCACTTCCATTTTCTCCTCACAACCCTCCTCCGCCTCCTTGCGGTCGCCTCGTTGCCGGTGAGCGCGACTACTGAGTCGCTCTACTCAATAATTCAGCGTGATTTTGCTAAAACACACATACGTCTCTGCTATTTCTCTGAATAAAACAGTCCAATGGCTGCCTGTTGCTTATATTAAAAAAAAAGTTTAGAGTCCACCGGTATCCCTGCTCCCCTCCTTCCAGAGGAAGAGTACTTGCGGAAGTGTGCAGAGTTCACAATGAAGAGGCCATTTCAAGCCCTCCTTCCACGTGAGCCCACAGAACCAATTTCTGGTCAAGGGGACATACAAGGGAGAGATTGGCGGGAAGGGTCCGGGAAGTGTCTTTAATGGGAGAGGACTTTCCCCATGCTTTGGCCACTGCACGGGTCCCTGTGAACAAATAGTCTGGGTTCTGTCCCCAAAAGGAACAGCTGTGTCCTCAAAGAAGGAACCCTGAAAGTCTCATAAGTCGTTACACACAACACAGATCACGTGGGGTCTCCGCGACACGCTCCTCTGACGTCCTCCAGTCTGGCTGTGGCTATTAAGGGTCTAAAAATCAGAACCTCAGCCACCGATTTCGTGGGCCCCAGTCGTGCGTGGGGTCTGCAGAAATACAGAGGCCACTTCTCTGTGTGGACATGAAGCTACACGAGGCTGACAGCCACCCCCGTGGGCACGCATTCGGGCACTGGCTGCCCGGATGCCCGATGGTCACGGGGGCCCCAGGTGGACATACAGCGCAGCTCGGGGCCACCTGCCTTCATGCCCTCCCCACCACTCTGCCCCAGGCACCTGCTGCTAGTCACCTGCCATCACCCCCCCTGCCCCAGGCACCTGCTCCCGCCCCCCCCCCCCCCCATGCAATCTGCCATCCCGAAGCGGGGCACACCCAGAATGACAGCCACTGTGGAGGGGAGGGCGCCTCCAGCGGCCGGGGCGAGGACTTGTGTGGCCGCTTGCTGGGAGGGGTCGCCCTCACCTCCGGCCCTGGTCCCCAGCTGGGAGTCCCGGCTACCTCGCGCCTCTCCCACCTGTTGCAGGGACCTCATCCTCACATGCCGGAGGGAAGGCGCCGCTAGGCAGGTGGCAGGCCTTTCCAGGGCGCAGTCCCGCGGGGGCGCCGGGCCTGGGGCTGCCCTTGGCGCTAACCCCCGTGGCGCCACCAGCTTCCTGCCCTGCTGGGGACGTCCCTGCCGTGCTCCCCTGGACTCTGATCTCTCCGCCCTGCCCAGGGCCGTGACCCGGGTGTGACCCCGTAGGCTGGGGCCGTCCTTGCCGTGCTCCCCTAGACCCTAACCTTGCTTCCCTGCCCTGGGCAGTGACCCGGGTGTGACCCCGGGTGCTGGGGCAGCCTCCGCAGTGGTCCCCTGGACGGTGACCTTGCCGCCCTGCCTTAGGCGCTGCTCAGCCATCCGGGGAACACGGTGGCCCAGGGCCGGGTCTCCACAGGCCGCTGGCGGAGCCCCGAGGGGGAAGCGTGGCCCCTCAGTGCGCGGCTGTGCATCCTCGCAGGCCGCTTCCCCTGCACCCGCTTGACTTCACTCCGAGCGCAGCAAACGCGCTCACTGACTAGTGGTTTGGATTAACATAAACTGGGACCCCCAAATAGCGCGATGAAACAACAGAGCGTCTCTCTTTTCCGGTGAGCACGTGGACGCGGCGGCCTAGAGCAGGTGCTCGGGGACACCCGCGGCTGGAGGTCCCGCCTCAGCGGCAGGTGGCGGGGCCGGTGGCCTGGGCCCGGAGGTGGGGGTGAGTGTGGGGACCACAAGGTTAGCCCTCTCCCTTTGAAGGCACTTCCGGGAACGTGCAATCCACTTGCGGTCACGCGAAAGCAGCATTCTCGAAGATTCCTCCCTCCCGAAGCACGGTGATGCCTCCTCCTTCCGCCCCCGAGGCCTGCACGTCTGAATATGGCTTTATTCCTGAAATATCAAGACATTTTCCAGTTAGTAATTCTGTATGGGATGTTCATAAACATCGTTTTCCTTTAATCTAATCTTTGCATAGCCGAACTAAATTCTTTATTTTGTTCTTTCTATTAGGAACGGTAATTTTCCTGTCCTCTGTGAAGCAACTTTTGACCTTTTTTTTTTAATACGTGCTCTAATTTACTTGGCTTTTCTTCTGCATTCAGTGCTTGCCCCAAAGTTTTACTATTTATTAATAATTCAGTCATCCGCTGTATTTATTATGCTTTTATGCTTTTTTCTAATTTACTTAGGAGTTTTATAACGATGCTGTTTTGATCTTACTTCCTTAGCTTCATGTTCTCTCCTTTCAGTAGTTAAAGTTTCTCATTTTTTGTAGTTTCTGTTTCACTAAATGAAATTCTTTTAAGTTCCTTGCTAAAATAAATCAGAGAGATTTAATTTTTTTTTTCCTCCGGGGTTATGTTTTTGGCTAGACTGGATTTTCTGGGTTTTGCTAAGATCTTTCATTGCCTTTTAATTACACCATTTTTCATATGTGCTATGCCACTTAAAACAAACACCCATACTATGGAATATCATTCAGTGCTAAGAAGATACGAGCTATCAGACCACAAAAAGACGCGGAGGAACTTTAAATGCACTAAGTGGAAGAAGCCGGTCTGAAAAGGCTACCTAGCGTATGACATTCTAGAAAATGTAAAATATGGAGACAGTAAAGTATCAGTGGTTGCCAGGGATTCGAGGGGAGGGAAGGATGAATATATGACATAGAAAGGATTTTCAGGGCATTGGAATTACTCATCGTGATACTGTAATGATGGAGACAGGTCCTTATACATTTGTCCAAACTACAGAATGTCCACCCCCAAGAGTGACCATCATGTAAATGACAGGCAGTAGTTAATATGATATATTGATGCCGGCTAAGAGATTTAATATTACCCACGCTGCTGGCTCATCTCTTTGGCACGGAGGGATGCCCCATTTTGTTCACCCGCCCCGCAGCTCCCGTGGCTCGGGTTTTCTGGAAGCAGCAGCAGAAGTCAAGCTGGGATTGAGGTCCAATAAGAACCTCAGACAAACCCATGGGAAGTTCTGGAACTATGATGGCCTTCAGAATTTCCTCTAGTTGCACCATGCCCAAGCCTCTCTATTTCCACATTGGTCGGGAGCAGCTACGAACCGCTCTGGGACAGGATGTGATCTTGGGAAAGGTGCATCTGAAAGGTGAGGCCATATCTAGGGGCTAGAAGCTGAAAGTGATCTCCTGTCTGTATCGCCAGCAGCCGTCCTTGTGGATGAGACGTCCAGGTGGAATACCACAGGTGGTAGCACGTCCTGTCCTTTGAAGAAAGGTTTAAGGAAGGAAGAAAGAGTTGAAGAAGGTTAGGAAAAAGAAAGGGACAATAGTGAGTCCCTTTCAACACTGTGAAGATGAGTCATGTAGCAAGAAGATGGCATTTTTCTATGAATGTGTAAGTAAGTATATCTCAAGTTTTAGGTCTAAAAAATACAATTCCAAACCAAAGGGTGTGTGTGTGTGTGTGTGTGTGTGTGTGTCAGGACCACAGCACAGTCTCAGCCGCTTGACCAACTCCCATTACGTGAATGCTAAGAGCACTTGGAAGTTGGCCTTCAGCCCATTTCTGGCCCTGGGATCACCATGTCCATTTTTCGGGTTCATTTTCCCACACGTCCTGTGCAGTATTCCTTCTGAGATCTTGTAATCTTTACCTAGCAGTGTGTAAAGATTTATGTAGGTAGGTAAAAATGTGCTAACTTGTTACTCCCTCCACTGAATTAAGGCAAGTCTCCAGGTCTTTTATTGTTCCTTGAGCAACATCAGCTATTTCTTGCTATGTTTCTTACCCAGTCATTAATACTCTTACTGCAAACATGCCTGGAGGCGATGTCGAATCCCCCTGCAATTAAATCTCTCTCTGTGTGAATTCTTTTGCTTCCACCTGCTTTGTTTTGACACGTATATTTCCCTTTGGGAGCCATATTCAAGAAAAACTAGAAAATCCTAGGTTTAAAAATATTGCCTCAAGCCCCTTGTACAATGCTGCCTGCTTTTCACTCTATACCCAAAGATAAATTTATAATGTTCTTAATGGTTGTCACTGGGCTCTGGCATTCTTGAAAGAAAGCATTGAGGCATACCTCTAAAACACATGCACCGTATTTTTCTGTTTGTAAGTCACTAATCATTCTAAGGAGCTGGATAAACCAGTCCTCCCTCATTTGTTTCCAGTGAAATACTTGGAGACGACGTACAAAATGGCAGGCGTCGTTTCCAAGAAAAGCTTGTGTTTCACAATATATGCAGTGGTATTTTAAGACTTCGGGGATTCTCGATCACTGACTTTCTAAATTTGAGCAAAAGAAACATTCTTTTGAATGTTTCTTTTTTTATGTAAGCCGTTTTCCCTAAATATTGCTGAACTGTAACTTTGCGTCTTAAAGTAGTTTTGTTTCAGGATCTATCCGGAAAAAAAACTGAGCAGAAAGTCTTGTCGTCGAATAAAGCAAGGCCCTACTGTGGAAATGCCATTAAATACGGCATGTTGGAATCATGGCAGACTGAAGACGAGTTGTGAGGTATTGCACTAAAATTTAAAAAGTCTCTGCTCCCCAAAAGGAGCGCATAAAGATTTCCCAGGCTTTGCAAACGAAATCTGGTTTTGTAAATACAGTCAAGGCATCTTTTTTGGAACATGGTATTCCACACACCCATCCCCACACACACACTCATACTCTTTATCCAAAAGGAATATATTGTACGTGGTTCTCCTTTTATTTGTTAGGGGACATATCTGCTAGTTTCTGGGGAAAATGATGCACAGACACTTACATTTTCAGCAGTGCGTGCTCCTCGTCACAGAGAAATTTCCTGGAGAACTTAGCACAGGTGTACTGCATATCTGATACTTTCCCCATATTTTTGGGAAATTCAGAGAACAGAGATTTCATTGCTTTTCCCTAGTAAGAGCAGATCTTGTCTCACGTGGATGCTATAATCTTGAACCTTGCAGCATTCCGTGATGATTGAACCCATCCATTTTGTTCTTTGGGGGAATATTTGTGTCGTTCCAGTGTTCATCACAGTTAAATGCATCTCATAACAATTTAAATTCTTGAGCTATCTCATATTTATCCAGTGCATTCTCTGTGACTTGTACTAATCTAGCTACAAGAGAAGGGACAATAATAATCAGATTACTTAGTTAGACACACAAGAAATCTACCCATTTTTCTTGCTCTGATATGTTCATTTCCTTGGTGATGGAATCAAGGCTTGGATGTATTGCAGATGTTTATAATTCATACGCAGCTCAACCACAGTATAGACTCTGTATAGGCAAAGATATTGGCAGTAAGGAAGGGGGATGCTCAGTAATTTATTGTGGGTAACCACAGTGCTTTGGTCTGTGGCAACGTTAATATTCAGAGACTTTAAACATCTTTATGGTTCCTTGTTAAATTGGGAGCACATGGTGACCAGGTAAGAAATGAAGTCCTAACAGAAGTCTGTCTATGGCAGGCCCACTCCATCCATAGACCCACCCAGTGGCTATGCCTGCAGTTCTTAAATGAATAGAGTAGGCATGTCTGAATCTGTCACCTTTCCCATCGTGGGGCCTTACCTAGTGGCTTAGAAGCTGTCATGTACAAATTCCCAAGTGGAAGCCTCGAAAGCTGTCTCCTCCCCATGTGGCCAAGACTCAGCATCAACGGCAACAGCCCAGCCCGTGGGGACCGAGAGACACTCTTACAAAGGGAGACGGTACAAAGGGGGCACCTGTCCTATCACCGTTTCAACTGCCAGTCGGCATCCTGCCCAGCACATGTGGGCCTTGGAACATGAGAAGGGCCTTCTGCACACTTCACCAGGCATGAGTGTCCTTGTCTGGTGCTCTGCCCGCACCAGAGTGGGCAAGTACCCATTGTCTGGCTACGGTGGAAAACGGATCAGAACAAGCTCATATCCACATGGATAAAACAACACCGTGCATGTAGAGCTTTGCCCCAAGGCTGGGTTAAATATCCCACCCTCTGCGGTCATGTCCTCCAGAGGGACCTGAATTGTCTGAACATCCTGCTGATATCTCATTAACCCGCTAAATCAGTGACATCATGCTGGTAAGTCATACACCCATACTGGAGACAGACATGTTCCATAAGCTGGAGATCTACTCTTGTGCACATTCAGAGTCCCGCCATGTCAGTAAGATAATTATATATCCAGTGGTGAGGGGGATGCTGGAGCACATGATTAAAATTAAGGGAGAAAGTATCGAATTGCACACCTCTCCAAAGAAGGACAACGATGCCTATGATGGTTAATTCTGTGCACCAGCTCGGGTGGGTTATCATGACCAGCTGTTTGGTCAAACACCAGTCTAGATGCTGCGAGGAGGGCATATTGGAGGTACGATTAATATTTAGAATCAGTGAACTCTGAGTATCTTCCATAACGTGGGTGAGCCTCGTCCAATCAGTCGAAGGTCTTAAGAGTAAGGTCTTTTGGGATATCCCAAAGAAGAGGGAATCCTGCCACAAGATGGTAACAGGAATTCTGTTTCAGTTTCTAAAGAATCCTGACCAACACAGTGTCTCTTAGGCCAGGCCCTATTCTTCAGCTCAGATAGCAGCCGACTTCAGAAGCAGCCACTTTGGGGAGGCTCAGAGCAGGAAGGATTCTGCTGCAGTCAGACAGGGGCTGAAAAGTGGCCATATAGTCACAGCCGCCCTCCATGAACTAGGCTTTCCGGTAACCACTGAGTCATCAGTCTGGGTGGCCCAGATCCGACCTACTGAAGACAGATTAAGAGAAATCACGGCGCAGTGGCACATGTCACACCCAGATAACCAGGCCCCCGTATCACCCACCACTAATGGCACCCAACCCGCCTGTCCGCATACACCTGGCTGGATGATCCTTCTGACAAGCCCACCCAGGAGGAGAAAGCTTGAATTTGGGTCTGCATGGGTCAGCCCGGTCTGCGGATGTGACTTAGAAATGACTGTCGGTTCAGAAATGAGTGACAGGCACCTCAGGGGTATTGAAAGAGAGTGGGAGAGTGGCGAGGATCCATCGCTCTAAACAGCGAACCCAGTCCATTCACACAAGTAGCCCGAGGTTGGTGTGTGATCAGCGTTGAGTGGCTTGGCTGGCGCGTCAGGAGACTAGAAGGAGAACAACACCAGGAAGTCTTGGTGTGGGTGAGATGACGGACACGTGGGGGTCGACATGGAGGGCAGAGATCTTCGCCATGCCTGGCACCTGCCACGGAACGTATCCACCCCGGAAGCACGAGACAACAAGGTGGGCGGAATTACTTAGGTGACACTGGCCACCCCAATGCTAGCCCTATGGTCACATGATGTGCACGGGTGGCACCCAGCAGAGGTCACGTCGCTACCTCGCACGGGTCACATAGCTGCTGCAACTGTGGAGTCCCTTGTCCAGTAACAGAGACAATCCTTTGAAGCGTTTCTTTAAGAGACGGCCCAACCACTTGATGGCGAGCTGATTGAATCAACCCCCTTTAAGATCAGAAGGGGCCGTGGTCCAACCTGGACAGAAACAACGCACATTCTGAAGGCATGCTTACCTTTCTTACCTACAGGGTTTCGTCGCCTCCACCTTCTGAAGGTCACAGGCGATACTGCCTTTATAAGGACGGGACACTGTCCTCCAGCACGAAGTACACATTTTGGCATTGTGTCTCCAACAGGAAGGTGATATGAGTCCAAGGTGCAGTTCTGGGAGTGGGGGGGGGGGGCTCTTTTATTGTCATCCCCAGCGACCCACTTAGGGAGTCTTACCTCCTGTCCCTGAAACTCTGGGTTTTGTAGACTTGGAGGTCTTCACTCCCAAAGACAGAACACTTCCTGCAGAGGCCCCTAGGGGCAAATGTCACCTCCCTCAGGTTCTATGCCGATAGGGCCACGGCACAAAGAATCGCTATTCCAGCAGGGGTAATAACGAGACCAAAGGGAAGATAAGGGGGTGCTGTCACAGAATGGCAGATGCCACACTTGGACGCGTCTCGGTACTTGGTGCCCCACATTTGACGGTGAGCAAGCACACACAGCAGCCTCCGTGTCCGCAGCTCGTAGCTCGGAGGGATGAGAGTCTGGGTCAGGCTTGGGAGCTACGGCAAGGTGCTGGTGAACGGTGGGATCACTCCAGTGGAGGGGGCAGGTGGGAGATGAGGGCTGTCGGCCACGGCCGCCAAATAGCCTCATCGCTGGGGCTGCTGTGCGCACCCTAGAGCCCCCACCCCCGCTTCCTGCCAGGAAGAGCCTGTCACTGGAATCTCGGGGTGGGGGGGCTTCTCAGAACAGGAAGGGCTTCCTTCAAGGCCACTATCTGTGCTTTTGAGCAGATGCCCCTTCGGCTATCCCCCGGGGTGAAAATAAGCACCTGTCCCCAGACTGTGGTCCTGCCTGAAGCTCCTGTGTTCCCTGAATGGCCAGCGGGGACCTGAAGAACCTGGCTGAGCTGGCCTAGCCTGGGCCCCTGCTGGAGGGGTGTGTGCACAGACCCCTCGGCCATGGTCAGCCTGCACAGCGCCCTGGTCTCCCCGCGGCCCAGCCCCGCACCAGCTCTGTCTTGTGTGTATCGAGCCAAACTCACGCTGGTAGACATCTGTCCAATAGCCTCTGTGTTGGAGGCTGGGACCTCAAACTCTGATTTATTTATTTTTAATGTGTAGGGTTTTTTCCCCCCTAAAGTAAGTAAGTTCCAAAATAAGGCAGGGAGACTCCCAAAGAAAAATAAAAAAAATAAATAAATAAAATAGTTTAATACCCTTTCTTGTTCCACACTGTAGGCTATTTCAATCCATTCTCTTTCCACTAGGGTCATTTTTCACCAAGCTGGGGCTCCAGGTTCATCAGTATTAAAAGTGATAATATATTGTTCTTCCTTGTTGTCACATCCTTCTTAACATGAAAGCATCATAGGGCCAGGTAGCTTTCTCTCCAATACAAATACCTGCTAAGCCGCTCTCTGAAAAAGTCCCTATAAAACTATATGTCCAAGCAGGAACAGGTTCAGCAGTTTCCAGCGATGACAAATGATAAAACGGTGAAAACCAGATGCCCTGTAATATACACGCTCATATCCACCAATAAATCTAAACGTAGGAGTACACTTTGAGCCCCTTTCTGAAGAGCTCTTTTAAGAAGGCTGTGTTCCCATTAGATCTCGGATTTCCTTTGTGTTAAGAGGCACGGTTACTAATGATCAGATGGGCATGGCTGGAGGTCCCTTTGCACTTTAATAAAATTGGCCATTTAAATGGAAACGCATTAAAGGAGACCACTTATACAGCTTTTCACTTCTCTATATTTTTTCAAATAATATATCTCATTTGCAACACCACGTCTCCAAGACCTTCTGTGAAAATTAGAAGTAAAATAGTGGCTCCATTAATGATGAGGTTTGTCTCTTAAGGGCTGTCAGGGTAAGTAAAATAATGGTGCGAATAGAAGACGTACAGGCTTGAGGAAGTCTCCTTTATAACCCCAGAGCTACAGTCTTGCAACATTTTGACAAAAAGTAATTACTTCCTTTATTTTGCCCAAGGGCTATCTTCTAACAACAACAAAAATAAAAAATAAAAATTACAGAATACATGTTGAGTTAAATGTGTAAATGGATGGGAAGGCATGACTACTGAACAGTCATATAAACTCAAACCGAGATTAATTGCTTACTTATATGCGAAAATGAAGAATAAAGAGAAGTGTTTTCTTTCCATCTAAATTGCTACTTTAAATTATAGCAAACATGTCCAAATATTATGTTGTTTTAAGAATTATGAATAATTTGGTTTGACTCACAATGATTAAAGATTTGAAATGAAAAAGAGAGAAGTTATATTTACTGATAAGTAGATTTTTATTGCAGCAAATGTTATTATCTGAAATAAAATTGTACACCGTGCATGGGATTTCTAGTTCAGGAGCTGATGAAAAAATTCTAACTGCTGATTGCAGATAGGGTTTGTTTACAGATCTGGTTCAGGATTTTATGAAAAATTCTAACTTCTGATCGCAACTAGGGAGTGTTTGGGGATCTGGTACCCATGTGTGGTCCCAACGGTCGGTAGCTCTACTGAGACAGAGAAGCATAGTCCTCGCAAACAGACGTGTGGGGACAGGAAACGTGTGTTACTCTGCTTGCTTTAGTGGACGCCTGTGTCACACACCAATGATTAGGAGGTTACAGCTATGTAACCCTGAGCTTCACTGGTACCCCAATGGGACACACGGATAATTTCATCCACTAATAGTCCAGGATCTTGGATTTCAGAGACAGGGGTTAAGAAGGGTCTCCTTACGTAAACAAATGTGAAATTATACATGTTTATACGCATATATAGCACAGTATTTTCTATAAAGGAGTTAATTCTATGCATCCTATTTGAAATCTGCCTGGTAGTGATTCAGAAATATATCCTGACTGTATTTCCACACGATGTAAAGAAATAGAGTTGCCACGTTATTATACACAGTTGCATTGTATTCTGCTATATGTGTGGAGCCAGTTTCTTGCTAACAGTATCTCTTTATGTCTAACTTTTCCTATTATTACAATCATGAGATATCTGTAAGTATTTTGTGCACATATCAGATTTTTTTTCTCTCGCGTTAGATGTCAGGAAATGGAGTTATTGGGTCGAAGTGTTTGGATGCTTTTGTTTGTGAGTAAATACTCTGTACTTGGACTTCCAGGAAGATGGGGTCAATGTGCTTTTCTTATTTCCTCCCTCAAAGGACAACTAAATCTCCTCTACATTGTCTGTAAAACAGACATAAGACAACCATGAAGGGGGGTGGGGGTGGGGGGAAGGCAGACCAGTTAAGAATCTCAGGACCCAAGGAACAGCACAGCAATGAGTTCTCCAGATCTTATTTTTGTCCTTTACATCTGCATTTGGAGCTGAAGGCGATCTTTGGAGGTGGCCACATCCTGATGCGATATTGATGGAAGGCCAGTAGGCGAAACAAGAGCTGATCTTTGCAACCGAATGACACGATGCCCGGAGATTGTTCATGTCACTGGCTATAAATGTTTGCGCGTTGGGGGTGCGGCGAAAGTGCAATTGCAGAGGCACCAGGAGAAAATGGAAGGTGTACACACAGGGGCTGGGGTAAGTCTTGAGGACTTTTGTAGAATATGGAGGTTGGGATACAGACGAATCAGTTATAGAAGTGAATGGATCTGGTATATGGAGGAAAACTGAACCTGAGGAAAGGGAGCAACTTCTGGAACAATCTGGAGGAGGTGAAAGAGCACAGGACCCTGTGGGGAACAAAATAACGGAGGGAAAGTAGCAACAGTTGACTGCGAGGCGGGGGAAGCCCCTTGGACAAACGGGACAGTGTCGGTGGACAGAGGACGGACTTCCAGCCCACCTGGCAGTAACAAGCAACTCAGTATTGTCACCATTATCCAGCAGTAACGACCGCCCTGCAGTGTCCGTGTCAGTGGGGACCACCTGGGCAGCCGAGAATCCCAACCGCACCCAGCAGTAATGAGGCATACACTTGTTGGGTGTCACTGGAAGCCAGCTGGAACATCAGGTCTACGGTCTCCGCTGGCCAGGAATGAGGTGTTGTCCTCGACTCCCCTGCAGAGAAGTGTCAGAGGAAGCCCACGGAAACACAAGATTGTAATAAGGTCCGGAGACTCCTAACGAAATTTTTCCATGTCCAAGATGCAACGAGACATCTTTATCCAAAAAAGAAGGAAGATCTTCACCTGAATAATTAAAAAAGATAACGAATAGATGACCCACCATGATGAGAGAGATGTTAGAACTATCTAACAAAGATTTTAAAGCAATCATGAAACAACGCTGTTATAAACAAACGCTCTTATATAAACACTTGAAACAAACAAAAAATAGAAAACTGCAGCAAAGAAACAGAAAGTCTCAGCAAAGAAATGTAAAAATGAACCAAATGGAAAATTTAGAGGTGGAAAATAGAGTAATCAAAAGACAAAGCTTGGTAGATGAGCTCCGCATCAGAACTGAAGGGACGGAGGAAAGAATCGGTGAACTGGAACATAGAACAATAGAAACCACCTAATGTGAACAGCAGAGAGAAAACAGACTTCAAAACAAAATGAAACAAAACAAAAAAACAAAAAAAACAAACCCCAAACTAATAGAACAGAGCCTCAGGACTATGTGAGACTCTAAAAAAGATCTAATATTTGTGTCACTGTAGTTCTGGAAGAACAGGAAATAGAAGATGGGGCTTGAAACAGTAATGGCTGAAAACGTCTCCATTTTGACAAGATACATAAACGTATATAAACATTCAAGAGCCGTGCGCACCCCAAGTGGGAAAGATCCATGCCAAGGTATCATGACTTAATTTCTGAAAACTAAAGAAAACTTAAAAATCTTGAAAGCAATCACAGAAAAATCCCATCTTTCCTGTAGGTGAAAATCCATTCAAATGACAATAGATGTCTGATCAGAGCCTGAATAATCACGGGTCAAAGAAGAAATCTCAAGGTAAATTTAAAATATACATTAGATTGAATGAAAATTAAAAATGCAACATTTAAAACTTGTGGATGACAGACAAGAGAGTGGTGACAGGAAATTTTAGGGTATGAAATGTGGCGCTCAATACTTATGGAAGAAAAGAGAAAAAGACCAAACTAAACTCAAAGCAGCCATAAATGATAAATCCTAAAGATAAAAATGGAAGTCAGTGGCATTGATAACACAAAAACAACAGAGGAAAATCAAATCGTTGGCTCTTGAAAAGATCAAGAAATGGAACAAACTTCTAGTAAGACATACAAGGAAAAAAGAAGAAACAATTTCCTGCTATAAGGAATTCAAAAGGATACCAATAGAATATATTCTATGATCGACCCTACACAAATAAATCTGCCAACTTAGATGAAATGCCCCGCTTCCTTGAAAAACACAGATCATCCGAACACATTTAATGTGAAATAGATATTATAAACAACCCCATCAATCTTTTAAAAATGAATTTGTAATTTAACAACTGCAATAAAGGAAATCTTTAGGCCCGGATGATTTCAGTGGAAAATACTACCAAGCATTTACAGAAAAATTAACACCGGCTCTGCACAGTCTCTTCCGTGTAATAGAAGAGGTGGGAATACATCCATTTTATTTCATGAAGCTCATGTTACCTTGACACCAAAACCAGACACAGTTTAAAAAGTAAAATTACAGACTGGCACTCTCCATGAATATCCGTGCAAAACATATTTTAAACTTAAACAAAACACTAACAATTAAACTTCACTAATATACAAAAAGAATTAAATACTGTGGCCAAATTTACTCCAGGGATGCAAAGCTGGACATGTATTTAAAACATTCAGTGTAATCTGCTGAATTAATAAGTTGAAGAAGAAAAGTCTCACGATCATATCAATTAGTGCAGAAAAAAAAAAAGCAATTGATGAAGTTGAACATTCATTTAGGATAAAAATACTCAGAAAAAAGGTAAGAAAAGAGGGCTAGTTCCTCAACCTGAAAAACAGCCTCTTCAAAACCCACAGCTAACTGTGTACATAGATGTCAAAGACTAAATGATCCCCCATCAGAGCAGGAATTAGGTGATGGCGTTCACTCTCATAGCTCATCTTCTGCTTAGTCCAGGAAGTTCTGGCTCATTCGATAAGGCAAGGAAATAGAATGGACACATGTTAGAAAGGAAGCAATAAAACTGTCACTATTTGCAAATATGTCTGCATAGAAAATTCCAATAAAAAATACGGGTAGAAAATCCTAACAGAACATAGAAGTAGAAATCTTCAGGTGTGTCTACACAGAAGATCGTCTACATATATTCTAAGTAATATACAAATAAAAACAAAACAAAACAAACCCCCCAGGACCAATGAGTGTGTTCAGCCCGTTGCAGAGAGAAGTATAAACATACGGTGTTATCTGTATTTCTCTACGTTAGCAATGAACATTGCTAATTGATGCAGTTTTCATTTTATTGTATTAACAAATAGAATACTATTTACAATTGCTTTAAAAACAATACTTATGCGTAAGCCTAAGAAATATGATGCACCGGAGTTGTATAATAGAAACTGTGCAGGGCTGACAAATCAGAGAAAATCTGGATAAACGGAGGCATATGCTATATATTTTGGATCGGAAGACTCAAGATTCTAGAAATATTAACTCTCCACAAAATGACGTGCAAGTTCAAGACAATTCCCCTGAAAACCCCGGCAAGAATTTTCTGTAGACACAGACAAGATAGTGCTAACCTCTACCTAGACTGAAATAGAACAGGTAAAGCCATTTTGAAAAAGGATTGGTTTACCCGATTCCAAGACGTATTATGTGGCACAGTAATGGAGACTGTGGCGTTCCTGGAGGGTCTGATACATAGAGCAGGGGAACAGAATAAACCCTGACAAATGTGTGTGTTTTTGAAAAAAAAGAAGTGTAAAAACAGTTCAGTGAAGGAAAGACAGTCTTTTCGATGATAGTGTTGAACAACTGATTGAACATCTATAACCAAATATCGGGGCAAGGGATGGAAGAAATGATTTGAAATCTAGGAGAGAGGCAGGGATGTTAAAATTGACTAAAAACACAGTCTATAAGAGACAACATCAATCGATTGCACTTCATCAAAGTCAAACATTTTTACTCTACAAAAGACTGTTGATGACATACAAAGATGTGTTACAGGAGGAAACACCTGGAACTCATATGCTGGGAAAGGATGGGTATCTAAAGTGTATCAAGAATCTCGAGACAGTAAAACAAGGGCCAACTAGGAGACCAGTGAGAGACATGAATAGACATTTTACTACACTCACACAAAACTCTGCACAAATATTTATGGCAGGTTTGTTCCCAAAGGCAAAAACTGGAAACAACCTGGTTATCTTTCAGTGACGAATGGTTAAGTAGACTTTTGTACTTCAACTCCAAGGAACACTTCTTAGCAAGATACAGGCATGGACTATTGAGGCATGCCCTCCTATGGGTGGGTCTTCAGAGAATTGTTCTGAGGGGAGGAAAAAAAAAAAAGCCAATCCCAAAATGTCACAGGTCTCCTGATCCCATTAAGGTTCATAATGACAGGATTGTGGAAACGGAGATAAGATTCAGTGGCTGCCAGGGGTTAAGGCGAGGGCAGGGAAGGAAGGGAAGGAGGTGATGATGATGTCCTGTTTCTTGGCCATGTCAGTATTAATGGCCTCCGTGGGACATCACACTGTAGGCTTGCAAGATGTGACCAGTGGGGGAAACGCGTCAAGAACACACGAACCTGCGTGTATTGTTTCCTGTAAGTCGATGGGATTCTGTAATTATCTCAAAATAGGAAGCTTAATTAAAAAACAAAAAAGTACCGTAAATCTGTTCACTGGTAGCAATTTAAACTCGCACTAAGAAGAAGATGAAGGTCTTCATCCACAGTGGGCATCGCCAATCGCACCTTACTTTTTACCAACTGCCAGTATCTATTGTTACCTATTCATATTTCTCCTTCATTTGCTTTTCCTTGCTTTTGTCCCTTATTTAAAAAAATCTTAATGTTTAACATGTTTGTGCATCTGATTTTTTTTGTTGTAATGGATTTATAAAATATTTTTCTTGGTAGGATTTGATTTTTAAATCAAACCTTTTCTGCTTGAAATTGTATGTAAAAATGTGTACATGGATACCTGGTTACTGGCTCTAAGTCATGTTTGGAAATAATTCTGTTAGAAACATGAACAATCTCAGTTTAAAACATTTTAGGGGCACCTGGGTGGCTCAGTTGGTTGAGGTCCTGATCTCGGGGTTCATGAGATGGAACCCCGCGTCAGGCTCTG
Organism: Neofelis nebulosa; assembly: GCF_028018385.1. Lineage (NCBI taxonomy): Eukaryota > Metazoa > Chordata > Mammalia > Carnivora > Felidae > Neofelis > Neofelis nebulosa. Next base: position 3,203,133 of record NC_080784.1, on the reverse strand, counting down.
CGCTGGCAGCTTGGAACCTGCTTGGGATTCTCTCCCTCTCCCTCTCTTCCGGCCCCTCCCCTGCTCCTGCTCTGTCTCTCTCCCTCTGTCTCTGTCCCTTCCCCACTTGTGTGATCTCTCTCTCTCTCTCTCTCTCTCAAAAAATAAATAAACAAAAAAATTTTAAACAATCGCATTTTATTGCAGTAGCATTATGGTCTTTTCAACAAAAATGTCTGTCATTGGGATACCAAACATAACCCTTTGCTGATCTACCATATGGTTTAAAAAAATGCATTTTTATTTAAACTCTGTGTCTTAATGTCCATAAACAAAAACTGAAAATAAGAACAGTACCTGTTCCAAGGGGCGCCTGGGTGACTCAGTCGGTAAGGCGTCCGACTTCGGCTCCGGTCATGATCTCACGGCCCGTGAGTTCGAGCCCCACGTCGGGCTCTTGTGACAGCTCGGAGCCTGGAGCCTGCTTCGGATTCTGTGTCTCCGTCTCTCTCTCTCTGCCCCTCCCCTGCTCATGCTCTGTCTCTCCTGTCTGTCAAAAATAAATAAACATTAAAAAAATTGAAAAAAACAAGAACAGTACCTGTTCCTTACGTTTGTGAGAAGAATAAATGAGAAAAATCTCCACAGTACTTAAGATCATGCTTCACACTTACAAAGACTTGAGTAAATATTTGTTGCCGTTGATCCAAACATAACAAGCAAAACAAGGATCCTTTCCTTACTTAAAGATCTGTGATTTCCATTGAATGAAGTATTACTGCCTTAACAACCTTTTTTTTTTTTTTTCACGTCCTCTCTGCAAAGCTGTGTTTCTTCAGCCTCCCTTTCGCACCGAGGGGACTGGTGTCAGGGCAATCTGTCTGTCCTACTGTTTCCTGATTTCTCACCCCGGAACCTGCTCATTACTGGGGACACTCTACAGACCCTCATTGCCTTCCTTGGATTTGGATTTCCGTGGCTGATTGCCTGTGCCTGCTACGCGCTTCCTATTGATTGCCAATTCATTCGCAGTTTGACTACAACTGATTGCCTTGTGATTTCATCGGATTCACTATTTGGTTCTTTTGATTGCTCGTTCAACTACCTCCCATTTCGCTGCTGGAAATCAGCCCACACTCTACTCAGCCGCTACTCAACCCGTGTCCTCGTCCTGGCCCGGCTGTTCATGACGACACCTCATCTTTACTCTTCTTTCCGCGTCGAAGAGACCCACTGACCGGTCACAGGGCTCGTCCTTGGAAGGCTGCTGTGTCTTGTTATCACCTCACCGTGTCCTGTACCCTCCTCCACGACAGGTGTTGGCTTCTGGCCATTGGGGCTGGTGAGTAATGGTACCATGCTTTCTCACCATCTCCTGTCCAACATCAGCCCAGTGTGTTCTGTCCTGTTTCCATGCCCCACATGCTAAATATGATTTATTTCTATGTTCTGAGTGGTCTCTATGAAAATAAACATTTAGGTAACTTCAGAGAATCTTTCTGAATTCATAGCTCTCTTTTATAATACTTTTTTATTTTTTATCTTCTCTCCCATCGCTACTTAATGTCCCAATAATATTTATTTCTGTGTCTATAGAATTGTTTCTAGTTAAGATTTACCCATTAAAGAGTTCTCCTTTTCTTGTCCCTATTCAGTGAACTACAAATTTAATGGCTTCTTATGCATAATCTCTCTATATTTTCCTTCCACTTACCTTTTCTTTTTCTTCTTTCTTTTCCAATTTTTGGGCAATTTTATAACTTATATTAGCTAAATTCTGTTTTATTTCATCTTTATAGCATGATACTTAAGCTCTGCTCTCATTAAATTGATTACTTTCCAAATTATCCTTTCCTATTCTCCACGGTCTTACCTTTTTACTTATCCACTATCTTACCTTTTTACTTTATTTCTTTATCCACTGTCTTACCTTTTTAAATTTGATCAAAATATTACTCACATTTTCTATATCAAAAATCATTTCATATTCTGCTAATAGTAGTTTTAGAATTTGGTGGTAAATAATCATAATTAAAGGGAACCTGATGCCTTTATTGGAATCAAATTTGTAAGATTCAGTTTATAGTAGCTTAGAAATGAATGAGTCATTATTACTAGCATATGGACGTTCTTTTCTGCATTTTGAGCCTATTAAATAACGCTAAGTATGATCAGCTACATTAGATGGTCAAAAATGCCTTTAAATTTAATTTTGAGAAGCAAGTGAGATACTGCATATAACTAACAGCCCTAAAACATGGGTACTTTCAATCCATATATTTTATATTAGAAAGACAGAAACTCTTTGTATCATTAACAAATGACGAGTGTTTTGCATTACGACAAATGACCAAGTACGATATAGTTTCTAAACAATGGCATCCAAAGGTAGTGGTTTGCATTACAACAAACGACCAAGTACAATATAGTTTCTAAACAATGGCATCTAAAGGTAGTGGTTTGCATTACAACAAACGACCAAGTACAATATAGTTTCTAAACAATGGCATCCAAAGGTAATTCTAGAAGAATGAATCTGGAATTGAGTTCCCAATAAAGATTCAAACATGTTCAAGACTGACTCTTAAACAGGCTTTGGTGCTCTCAGTCAAAGTCATACTTTCTTTTTGTATAGGACCTTGAAATTGTAAACTATATGTTATTCTTTCATCCTTTGTGAGTGGTTTTGAATAAACATCTCAGTTTTTTGTTGTCATATACTATTTATTAACTAATTTCATACGGTATTTTAAATTGTGATAAAACGTGCATGACATAAAATTTACCAGGTTAACCACCTTAAATATACAATCCTGCAACGTTAATTACATTTGCATTGTTATGCAACCATCACCACCACCCATCTCTAGAAACTTCTCATCTTCCCCAGACAAAACTCTGTGCCTATTAAAGACAATCTCCCCAACGCCCAGGCCCCCCAGCCTCTGGCAACCACTATTCTCCTTTCTGTCTCTATGATGGGACGATTCTAGGAACTGCATGAAGTGGACTCATGTTACCTGTCCTTTCATGACGGATTATTCACTTCGTTCGATGTCCCCAATGTTTGTCCATTTTGTAGCATGCGTCAGGCTTTGGGGGGCTTATAAGGCTGACTGTTATTCTATTGCAAGTGTTTACCACGTTTTGCGAACCCTTCTTCTGTTGATGGACGCTGTGAATAATACGATCATGGGAAAATAAATATCTCTTTGAGCCCTTTCACTTCTCTTAGGGATATGCCCAGAAGACGAATTGCTGGATCATATAATAATTCTATGTTTCGTATTTTGAGGACTCTCCAACCCATTTTCCACGGCAGCAGCACCATTCATTTTACTTCCCACCAACAGTACACACAGCCTTACAGTTTTTCTGCATCCATACCAATACTTGTTCTGTTCTTGTTGTTATTTTGTCTGTTTCAGTAATGCACATCCCAGTGGGTGTGAAGTGGTATCTCACTGTGGTTTTCTATTTATTTTTTAATGTGTATTTAATTTTTTGAGGCAGAGACAGAGTGAGCAGTGGAGGGGCAGAGAGAGAGACACACACAGAATCCAAAGCAGGCTCCAGGCTCCAGGCTGTCAGCACAGAGCCCGACGCGGGGCTTCGAACCCATGACTGTGAGATCGTGACCTGAGCCAAAGTCAGATGCTTCACCGACTGTGCCACTCAGGTACCCAAGATTCTATTTTTAAAAATTTTTCAAATTCTTATTTAGTTTTGTGAAGGACACAGAGACAGAGCATGAGCAGGGGAGGGGCAGACAGAGAGGGAGACACAGAATCCAAAGCAGGCTCAAGGCTCCGAGCTGTCAGTGCAGAGCTCGACGCGGGGCCCAAATTCACAAACAGTGAGATCATGACCTGAGCTGAAGTCAGATGCTTAATGATCTGAGCCACCCAGGTGTCCCTTCTCATTGTGGTTTTGATGTGGAAATTCCCTAATGAACAGTTCTGTTGAGCAACTTCATATGCGATTATTGCTCATTTGTACATCTTGTTTGGAGAAATGTCTATTCAAGTCCTTGGCCCATATTTAAATTGAGCTCTTGTTGAATATAGGATGGATATAACCTTTTATCATATATACAATTTGAAAATAGTTTCTTCCGGTATGCCTGGTGGCTCAGTCGGTTAAGTGTTTGAGCCCGGCGTCGGGCTCTGTGCGGACAGCTGGGAGCTTGGAACCTGGAGCCTGCTCCAGATTTTGTGTCTCCCTGTCTCTCCGCCCCTCCCCTGCTCATACTCTGTCTCCTCTCTGTCTCTCAAAAATGAATAAAAACATTTAAAAAATTTTAAGAAAAGAACATGTTTTCTCCCATCCCGTGCGTTGTCTTTTACTCTGTTGACAGTGTCCTTTGGTGTGTGTAAGATTTGAATTTTGATGAACACCAACGCATACATTTTTCCTTTTGTCATTTGTGCTTTAGAGGTCATATGGGAGCAATCACTGCCAAATTCGACGTCTTAAAGCTTTTCCTCCATATTTTCTTCTAAGATCGTTAGCTCTCACAGGGAGATCTTTACTGCATTGTGAAGTCGTTTTTTGTACCTGTTATCAGGTAAAGGGGCAACTTCGTTGTGGATATCCAGTTTTCTCAATATTGTTGAAAAGACTGTTCTTGCCCCATTAGACGCTCCCGGCATTTGTCACAAATTGTTTGGTCACGATGTGAGAGTGTATTCCTGGGCTCTGCATTCCATTGGTCTGTATGTCTGTTTGGGGGCCAATACCACACTGTTTTAAGTGCTGTAGCTTTATAATATGTCTTGAAATCAGGAAGTGTGAGACCTCTAACTTTTTCTTTCTCAAGATTGTTTTGGCCATTCTGAGGCCTTTGAGGTACCATATGAACTTTAGGATGAAATGTTCTATTCTGGGGGAAAAAGGCCATTGGGATTTTGCTAGAGATTACCTTGAATCTATAAACTGCTTTGAGAAGAATTTACATCTTAACGTCATTAATTCTTCCAATCCATGAACAGGTGATTTCTTTCCAGTTAGTTGCATCTTCTTGGATTGATTTTAGCAATGCTTTTGTAGCACTCAGTGTACAAGTCCGTCACCACCTTGGTTAAATTCATTCTTAAGTTTGTATTCTTTTTTGATGCTATTGTATAAATGGGATTGTTTTCTTAATTCTCCTTCTGGATTGTTTCTTCTGAGGATATAGAAACACAAGGGAAAATTTTTGTGCGTTGATTTTGCACTGCAACTTTGTTAAATTTGTATATTCATTCTAACACTTTTTTTTTAAACGGAATTCCCCTGGTTCTTGAACAAGCCAAAACTTTTCCCGGCCTCCAAAGACAGTAAAATCAGCATTTTGCTCTATAGATGCTAAAGTGCCATCTGGCAACTACCAGATATAGTTAGCCAATATTATATTTAGGTTCAAGTCAGTTGTATTTTAACATTATGTTTTCTACATGGTTTAGAGGACTACATTGCAGGGGAAAAGAATTAAATCGTTTTTTCCTGCACAGCTGGATAGAAACTATTTAAGAGTGTGAAACATCCACAGCAGTGAAATTGTAGAACTTTTACCTAATTTTATATTATCATCCACATACATCTTTTCTATGCCTGAGTAGGGACAATGTAATCCCCAGCTGGAGATACAATTCAAGAGTTAATGTGATGCTAGGACAACGTTGCTTACCTTGAAATACTTGGGTTAAAAGACAGGAATAATATTCAAAATATTTAAGGTGGCATGGCGTGAGATTCAAAGTACTGGAAACATTTTGACCAACAAAAAGGCTACAAAACACCAGCAACTGATGCATCACAATCTACCTTGAAGGCAACGAGTTTAGGGCTTTGAAAACAAATAAAGAAGCCCCTCTACGGACAGACTGAGAAAGCATTTAATATAAGAGTGATGGAAACCTGGGACATATGCTGTGTTTTCAGCCTCCCCAACTTTGCTTTTTACAGTCGCATTAAACAAAAGCGATGTCTTCGAATAACAGAGTCATGTGGCAAAAGGAATACACACCTTCTTCCGCATTAGTAACTGTCTTCTGAAGAGAGTTGTGGGTATAGTTTTATAAGATGGTCGTAATGTCAATTCAATGTTCTCTATCAATTTATTTCCATCCCAAGTCTCATTCGGTCTGTCCATACATCGTTCTGTGCCGTCACTTCCCAAAACCTGGTAATTTCAGTGCTTTTTTGGTCTCCGGTTACATCCAGCCTTCCAGAGTTTTCTTCTCACCCACCCTCTCCCCAGGGGCACGTACTTTTCTAGCTACATGAAAATACTGTTGGAGAGGGGATGTCTGGAATGTGCATGGGCTCTTTCCCCTTCACTACCACGCCGAACAGGAGCCTTCCCGGACTTGTCTGACCTCCGTCCCTTCTGGTGCCTGGGGAGCTGTTCAAGTTACCATCTCTCTTGTCCTCAGGAACGTGCAGTCTTTGTCCATTCCACTTGCCCTGAACACTCAGTTCTGTCAGGTCATGGCTACTTGTCTGAACTCCTTGCTGATGCACAAACTCTCACTTGCCTTTTGATGAAAATACGCAGCTTCAGAAGGCTGTCCCAAACCCCGTGTCGTGAACACACTGACCTTATGCAGGAAGATTTCTTCCTCCGCATCCAGCCCCGTGTCCCAGGCATCACCGGAAAGCAACATACACGTCGTCTCTGTGCTTTGCCCCACCTGTGTGTAGGCATTCTGTGACCCACTGCTGCCCCTCCTGCCACTCAAAGTGTCCCCACGGGAGTGGGTAGGCTGCAGATCCCTCGCAAGTGCTCAGCGGTACCTGAGCTGTAGAGCAGGAGAAAACATGGACCCACGCTGAGCACTGAGCTGTGACCCAGGATTCTGTGATGAAACTCAGGGTCTCGAATTTGCCTCATTGTTTTCTGTATTCGCCCCTGAAAGCACAATGCATTTAGAAGGGCTCAGTTTCAAAATCTGTATTGCTAAAGGACACTGGCTGCCTCTAGAATTATAAAAAACTCTCTCTCTCTCTCTCTCTCTCTCTCTCTTTTTCTCTTTATTTCATTCAAATTCTTGGTTCTTGACTCATGATAGCTTGAGAAAGTTTAGCTGTTCTGTAAAGCTGCCCGTTACCTAAAATGAGAGAGCCTGGGAATGATGTAACCATATCAGCGGACAAACAACATAAGTCAGACATCTCTAAAAATAGAAAGAAATAAGAGAAGAAGAAGGGCTGGAGGAAGGGGAGGGAAAACCAGATCCCAATTAAGTTCACTGAACAGAGGGTTCCCACGTTCTAAGCGAGGAGAATGAGAAAGGGGCCGAGAGAGGATCCCATGAGCAAAGACGGAAGGGGCTGGTGGAGGACTGGGGAGCTAAGCAGATGGCTTGAGGGAAGCAAATGCAGACAGGAGGAAGCAACATAATGTATAAGCACAATTGTGCATGTATTCCATCTCTATAGAGATTTTAAAATTGTATTTGATCGACATATTCAATTCAGTGGGGGAATGAGAGAGATCAAAAAATACATAGTTTTATTGTCAATTCTGAAGGGTAAGACATTGGAAGGACCTTTTAATGGGGAGGATAGCTGCCAGAGAAATATTTGGGAGTATTTTGTATTCCCTTCTGATTCATGACATTGGGTGATGGGGGCCTAGAGGTTAACTAACAGAAAAATGGAGACGTTTCTTGAAGAGGCTGCTGCAAAACCAACAAAATGCTTGTTGTCCTACAAAAAAAAAGAAGGTAAAATAAACTGTATATATGTATACATACACATTTTCTCAATAAGAAAATTTAAAGCAAAGAGATGATTGATTTGACCATGACTGGAACTCTTTATTTTTGTTCTTTATTGGAGAACCTGGGTGGCTCAGTGGGTGAAGTGTTCTACTCTTGATCTCGGCTCAGGTCATGATCTCACAGTTCATGGGTTCAAGCCCCACATCTGGCTCCATGCTGACAGCGTGGAGCCTACTTGGGATTCTCTCTCTCCCTTTCTCTCTCTGCCCCTCCCCTGCCTGCTCTCTCCCTCTCCAAAATAAATAGACTTAAAAAAATTATTTTTCTTGTATATAAAAGCATGTCACAAAATGGTTTGCTAAATTTAACTTAATCATTGGCAAAGCTTGAGGAGTTTCTTGTACTGTTCCACGAAATTTGATCTCTTGATATAGGTAACAAGCCCTTCTACTAGAATTTTCCAGAGACTGAGTGTGCATTGGCATGAAAGACATCATATATTTAAGGCATTTTGGGCAGATTAAAGAATTCTGTGGCATGTGTAAAGATGTTTCTAGAGATTGCAGCCTAGAAAATAGAGTTCATAACTCTATAGACAGGCACCATGATCATGTTGGAAATATGGTATTACACATATATTCTCACTTAATGTTCAACAGTGTAAATGACCTTTATTTGATTCTAAACAGAAATGTCCATTTATTTTTTTAAATCTTATTTGAGAGACAGAGAGAGAGTGAGAGTGGGGAGAGGGATAGAGGGAACAAGAGAAACAATTTTGAGTAGGCTCCACACTCAACACAGAGCCCATTGTGGGGCTCAATCCCATCACGCTGGGATTGTGACCTGAGCTCAAATGTAGAGTTGGATGCCCAACCAACTGAGCCACCCAGGCGCCCTGCAAAGTAACTCTTTGTGGACAAGTAAAATCTACTGGCAACAAAATGGAATAGGGTGAGGACCATGTTGGATCAATAATCACCGAGTTTTACATGGCAGGCACTCTTCCATTTTGTTATTTATTAGCTCCTCTGACCTTCAAAACTATATCAACCAGTTCACCATCTATTTGCCCATTTTACAAATGAAGAAAGTGAGGTATAGAAGTTTTACCGACTTAGCCCAACATTATATAGCTGGATTTTGAATCCACAGTGGATTCTGGGGCCCATGAGTACTACTGGGGCCCGCTAAATACTACTGTCTCCTGCCTCCAACTTTTGTAGGACTTTATCCTATTGATATGCTAGTTCTTTCTGAAATCAATGTTCTAAGTAAACCCTAAAGTACTTTCCGATCACATACATAGTATAGTTACAGAATTCTATTAATTTAGAATAATAATGAGGGGTGCCTGGGTGGCTCAGTCGGTTAAGTGCACGACTCTTGGTTTCAACTCAGTTCACAGTCTCATAGTTTATGGGATCAAGCCCCACACCAGGCTCTGTACTGACAGCCTGGAGCCTGCTTGGGATTCTCTCTCTCTCCCTCTCTCTCTGCCCCTCCCCTGCTCGTTCTCTCTCTCTCTCTCTCTCTCTCTCTCTCTCAAAATGGAATGAAATAAGGGACTGGGGGTAGATATCACTGGAGCAAATATTTTTTGCAGAAATTGGACCTCTAAAGAAATATAAAGAAGAACAATGTTAAAAATAATGTGAGATAAACAGATCGTTTAGTTAAGAGCTTTTGCAAAGTGTATTTACAATTCATACATTTCCAGAAAATTAATTTTCCCCTAAATATAGTCCATTTATAAAAGTAAGAAAATAGTTGGCTAACTACAGTTATTGGTACAAATAAATATGTAGACTTTTATATACTTGCAATTAGGGTAAGTCATTTTTGCTTTAACCGTGTCTATTCAAAGGGTCTTGTACTTTGCTGTTGTTCAAAAAATTTATTTGTGACAGAAATGATATTGAAAAGGTTGATAAAAATCCATTTTGACTCATGGAGTTTAAAACTACCATATATTCACATACGGTAAAACATATTGGCACTCAAAATAACATGTCGGAGAGAAAAATGGCCGTTGCCCACAAAATCAATCTCTGGTGCAATCAATTGTTTTTACTATTATGATTTATTGAAAGCATGGTGTCCCGACCTCAATACCAACTTAGATTTAGAGTCTTAGAACTTACAAAAACAAAAGAAATTCAGCTGAATTTGAAGGAAAAACCCAACTCTCTTCTACTTATCACATTGGAATGACCTAATGCAATTAAGTATCAAGTAGGATATTTACACCATGAGGTGTGTGTATATACCCAGAAGATGGTTTCTTTCGATGTTACGTTTTAATGAGCATCTAGTCTCATAGGGCCAAGTAATTGCTTTAAGGAATAATGACTGCTTCTGGAAATGCTTTTGTTTTCAAAGTTCATATTTTTGACGGGTATTTTTAAAGGTTAAGTTGACGATGTGGAATTTCATTGGGTGTCTTCCTTTGAAGCTCGAATATTGTTCACTATGTGAGTTTTTTTGTCTTTGGAGAATTCTATTGCCCTACACTGGGAGACCGTGAGTATCTTAACGTTTGCCTGAGTAATTGATTCACACTTCCTAGAGAATGCCTTGTTATGTTATATCTCAAAATAGTAAATTTTGGTTGTTTTTCATTCATGACATGACAACTATATTCTTGAAGTACCATCCAACCTTGTTATTTTTCAAAGTGTTTTGGACATTAGGATAATTACTGTTGTTATTCCATAAAACAAGGAAGATCAGACAAAATGATTTCTATTTTGACGGAGGAGATGACTCTAATTCCAATTCGGGTAAAGGCGGGCATGGGGCACGCATTCAGGCTATCGTACGTATAAATGTCTTTGAGCATTTAAACATACAAAGAGATTGAGCATATAAACCCTGGACAGGTCAGAAAACAAAACAGCTCTAGGAATCCAGAGAGAAGGACATATGAACGTCCCATCAGGCAGAACAGTGGGGGGAATCAGTGGCACACAGTTTTAGTCTATGATGGTCTTTGGTCTGGAGTCCAATGTCAGGGGGAGAAGGGCTGGTCCTCAGAGCCAGGGGCCCATCTCTTTCCAAGTAAAGAGCGAGGGCGGCTACGTGGCTATTCTAACAAGATTGCGTGGCACGGGGCAGGGATGATTCCCTAAAGCCAAACCAAATCACTATAATAGAAAGAAGGAGACCTGGATAAGTCAAGAAACAAAATGCAGTGACAACCATTAAAACATCATTATTCCTATCGTTGGCACAGCCTCTCCCTAAAGCTTGGAAAGAATCAAAGTCCCCATCACAAACAGAACAAAAAACAACAACCATTATTCTGCTAATCCTTAGCATTATAACGTCGATCTAGAAATCCACACTCAGATGATAAATCATATCAAATATCCTGGGAACAATCCGAGGACAATAGTCGGAGAAGACTTTTTAAAAGAGACCTGTGCCACTGATTCCACAGTAGGCGACAGGACAGAGTCAGGACAGGTTTTCAGGGAACAGTATTCTGCAGAAAGCATTTTTTGATCCAGAACAGTGAAGGACTGGCAGATTCCACTCGTGCTTGGTAAAGGCTTGGAGATTGCCACTCGCGTCCTTGCAACAAGAAAAAGCTGGGCAAACTGAGAATCGGTATCTTTTCTCGCCCATCAGGGAACTGCATATGGCACAGAAGCTGCCACAGAACATTTAAGTGCAATTCTGAATTCTGATGGGTGGAAACTCGAGGGATTCCAGAGCTGCTCGAATTCCGAGAACTGTCCGTAGCACAGCTACCCAGGTTAAGTTGCTCTCAAGGAGGGTTGACTACCCAGGTTGACTTTGCTCTCAAGGAGGGTCAGTCTATGCGGGGGCACGTTCATATGCAGCAAACACTCCGTGAGACCCACGTGCAGATTCCTGGACCTCTTTTTTTCCATAGAGCCGTCTCCACTCCAGAGCTCTGCCCTGTCTGCTCACTGTAGGTAGCCCGCTTTGCTCCGATTGTCATGGGCCTCCCCTGTGCGGCCCGGAACGTGCCCCCTGCAGGAAGCCAGGGTGGCCCGAAGGCTCCTATACTTTGTGTCTCATCTCTCAGAGTTCACAGTACTGAGGTGCCTGCTGTCCGTTGTTTGCAAAGTGCTGTCTCGCATGTATCTTTCGCTTTTCTGGGTGTTTCCGGCAGTTCCCTTACCCCAGTTCGTTACAATTCAAAGTCTTCCTCTCTATCATTTGCTTTTTGGTGAGAATCTTTTAAGTATCAAGGCTTAAGAGTATTTTTTAAATTTGTATATTACTCAATGGAGTTTTGACTCTTTTCTCCCCCCAGATTTATTGGGATATTATTGCCATAGGACATTGAGTTTAAGGTGTGCAGTGTGGTAACTTGATACACAGCCTATTCATCCTTTTCTCCCCCCCCCCCCAAACCAATAATCTTTTTCCCATTGGCTTTCTAGAATGATGCAGCGTGTAGACTTTTCAGACAGCCTTCTTTCACTGAGGGAGAAGCATTGATGGTTCCTGCGTGCCTTCTCATGGCTTGAAGCCTCATTTCTTTTTGGGTAACGGATAATGGATAATATCCCATTGTCCGGATGGACCACAGGTTGTTTATCCCTCTCCCACTGAAGGGCATCCTGGTTACTTACAGGTTTTGGCAATTGTGGGTAAAGCTGCTATAAATATTCTTGTGCAGGTCTGTGTGTGAACGCAAATTTTTCATTTTTAATTCACTTGGGTAAGTACTAAGGAGCATGACTGCTGGGGTGTGTGGTAAGAAAACGTCTGGTTTTATTCCTGGCTTTTTAAAAATCTTCCCTATTTTTTTAGGTTTTGCAGAACCATGATAAGGTTCTCCGGTGTTTCAAAAGGGGGGAATTTCCGAAGGCAGACACCCCTTCCAGTTAAAACCCTTTCTCTGAACCATTGCAGGTGTGCCCCGAAGAGACAGTGCATCTCGTTTTCCCTGGAATAACCCAAGTTTTGCCTCCCGATCAGGTGTCCCTCCCGGTTTCCCAGGTGTGTCAGATGTGTTCCGGTCGGACAGTGAGCTGTGTCACTGACTCAGGTCGTGTGCACATCTGTAGGCGGTCGTGTGGTTGGGTCAAGGCACGCGGACTTTGAGTCGGACACTCTGAGCTTTTAGCACACCTCAGCCACCTGGTATCTGTAGGACTTCATGCCAATGGCTTGTCGTTAGCTGCTAGCGTCTTCATCTGTGAAGCGGGGATGGTAATAATTGAAGTCTCAAAGCAATGTTGTAAACACACAATGAGCTCACGTATGGAAAGTGCTTCCCTCACATGCGGCACATCGGTAGCTGTCAGTGAAGGTCTGCTAACGTCCGTCACCCTCAACGCTAGGTTCATGGCTGTACCTCGTGCTTAATACCATTTTGTTTTGAAATTACTCATAGTATGCCGTGCCTTTAAAAACAAAACAAAACAAAACAAAACTGGGGCGCCTGGGTAGCGGTCCGTTAAGTGTCCGACTTCGGCTCAGGTCACGATCTCACGGTTCGTAGGTTCGAGCCCCGTGTCGGGCTCTGTGCCGACAGCCCGGAGCCTGGAGCCTGCTTCGGATTCTGTGTCTCCCTCTCTCTCTGGCCCTCCCCTGCTTGTACTCTGTCTCTCTCTTTCTCTCAAAAATAAATAAAATGTTGAAAAGTAGTAACATAATTTAAAAAGCCATCTACATGGAGCTTACTAGGTGAAGTCAGTGTAGATGGTCCATGTATGCATGCACGTGCACATATGTATGACTATGAGCACACGAGTGAATGGGCCATGTGCCAAGGGGGAGTTCATACATTTCTAGAAATTCAACTTCTAGCAAGAGAGTAAGATTCATGCATGAGCAAATATTTGTTTAGAGCCCATTACATGCAGGAATGGGTTAGGCTACAGTAGAAAAGAACAAGGTTTTTGCACTTAAGGGGCTTCTAACATAGGGAGGGAGATAGACAGTAACCAAGTAAATGTGCTGTGATGTATTGTCTCCAAGTCTAGAAAACCCTACAGACACATGGAATAGAACTAGAGGAGATAATACCAGTGTGGGGAAATGAAGGCAAAGGGACTTATGTGCTGATCAGGAGAGATCGTTCCTTGGACGAGCTGAGCCTCCTTGAGTCAGCAGGTGAAGTCCCAGCAGTCCCGCCTTTAAGGACTGGGAAGAGATAGGTCTTGGCCTACGCAAGGAACAAAGGCCTTCGGCATTGGTGGCGTGGGCTAATGGAAATGGTGGTGAGGCATGGCACCCACAAAGCAGCTGCCGGTAACAGGTACGGCAGGCCGTTGAGGATGCTTAAGACACTCTGCCCTTCTTTCTCTCTCTTTGAATCTGGACCCAGTGTGACTTTGCCGTGGTTGGCAGGACCCTTGCTTTGGGAAGGCCCGATCTGCCATGGAAGAAATGTGTTCACCCTGCCACGCTCTGGGGAAGCTTAGGTCACGCTGAGAGACCAATGTGGTACCCGGTTAAAATCCCCAGATACGCACCCAACGCCAGACGTGCGGCCGGAGCCCCGTCCAGTTGTTTACAATCTCTGTTGGGTCTTGTTTTCTCTCCTCTCTGATACTCACATTTCTGCCTTGCATCACACGCCTTCGATATTTAATGTATTTCCAATCTTCCTAATCTCTGGAAGCTTTCTACCCAAACTGGATAGGTGTGAGTCTGCTAAAAAAACTTGCCTATGTCATTAAGATCCTGACCACAAAGAACATTTTAGTCCCAGAAGGCTTCGCCAGTAAATTTTCAAAACACTTCAAGGAAGAAACATTAACAATATGAAAGGAAATTAAAGGGGAGGACATTTTCCTAATTCATTATGTGTAGCCAGGATAATTTTGAAATCCAAACCCGACAAAACCATTAGAAGGAAGGAGAACTGCAGGCTAATCCCCCATATAAACACAGATTCAATAATCCCCACCAAAGCATTAACAGACGAATCAGTACAGAAAAATAATCATACATTATGACAAATGCAGTTTATTCCAGGAAAGTGAGGTTACCTTTCCATTCAAAACACAGTCCATGTAAAATGGTGCAGCAATTTTGGAAAACAATCTAGCCGTTTCCTACAAAACTAAATATACTCTCACCATATGATCCAGTGACCATTATCCTTGCTGCTTATCCAAAGGAGTTGAAAACTCATGTCCACACAGAAACCAGTATACAGATGTTCATCGACACGTTAAATGAGTTACCGAGCAATGACACAGAAGAAACTTGCATGCATATTAGCGAAAGAAGCCACTCAGCAAAGGCCAAATACTGTACGATTCCAACCCTATGGCGTTCTGGAAAAGACTAAACTATGGAGACAGTAGAAAGATCAGTGGTTGGCAGAGATCAAGGGGACGGAAGACAAAGTAGGTGGAGAACAGAGGATTTTTAGGGCAGTGAGACGATTCTATGTGATATTATAACGGTGGATATATGTCATCATACCTTTGTCCCAACCCATAGAAAGGATGCCACCAAGAGTGAACCCTAATGTCAGCCGCGGATTCTGGGTGAGGACGATGTGTCATTGGGGTTCATCTGCCGTAACAAGTGTGCTATCTGTTGGGAGATGATAATGGGGCAGGCTCTGTTTGCCTGAGGGGTATATGAAAAATCTCTGTACCTTCAGCTCAGCTTTGCTATATATCTCAAACTGCTCTAGAAAACTTAAAACTCTTAAAAAAAACCATCAATGTAATATACTACATTAACATAGAAAAAGGTGAAAAGTCACATGGATTTTCTAAATGGATATAGAAAAGCATTAGGTAGTATTCAATATCTATTCATGAAAAAAGACATAGCAAGCCAGGAATGGAGGGGAAGATCCTTTTAAAAAACAAAAAAACAAAAAACCAAAAAGACTAGGGGCACCTGGGTGGCTCAGTCAGTTAAGCATCCAACTTCGGCTCAGGTCATGATCTCGCAGCTCATGAGTTCAAGACCCACGTCCGGCTCTGTTCTGACAAGCTCAGAGCCTGGAGCCTGCTAAGGATTCTGTGTCTCATTCTCTCTCTGCACCTCCCCCACTTGCACTCTGTCTCTCTCTCTCAAAAATAAATAAAAATGTAAAAAAAAAAAAAAAAAGAAAAAGCATTAAAAGAAATTCTGAGGACTCTACAATTAAACTATTACTCTTCGTGCATGACTCAAAAAGTTAGGTAGATATAAGGTCAATGCGCAAAAGCCTATTCTTTTCAATATAACAGTAACAGAAGACATGAAGATGAAATAATTTTTTTTTAAGTTTATTTATTTATTTATTTTGAGAGAAGAGAGCACACAAGGCAGGGGAGGGGCAGAGAGAGAGAGAGGGAGAGAGAGAAAATCCCAAACAGGCTCCACACTCAACATGGAGCCCAACACAGGGACTCGATCCCCATGACCCTGGGCTCACCACCTGAGCTGAAATCAAGAGTCAAACTTTCAATGACTGAGCCACCCAGGAGCCTCAAAACTCAATAGACTTTTTGGGGCGCCTGGGTGGCGCAGTCGGTTAAGCGTCCGACTTCAGCCAGGTCACGATCTCGCGGTCCGTGAGTTCGAGCCCCGCGTCAGGCTCTGGGCTGATGGCTCGGAGCCTGGAGCCTGTTTCCGATTCTGTGTCTCCCTCTCTCTCTGCCCCTCCCCCGTTCATGCTCTGTCTCTCTCTGTCCCAAAAATAAATTAAAAATGTTGAAAAAAAAAAAAAATTTAAAACTCAATAGACTTTTATACCCTTTTGTGATGAAGTTTAACGCTGGTTCGTTATTACAGACAAACAAACTAACAAACTCTTACAGAAATCAGGCATGGAAAACTCCACTTAGTGTAATAGACATTATCTTAAACTAATAGCCAGATCCAAACTTGAAATGGCAGTAGACAACTGTTTCCCAAATTGTTCTTTTGTGGACTAGCCTTCCACATTGTTGCCTTGCACAAAGGAGGCTGCATGGCCAATAACTTGGGGGAAAGGCAGCCTTTTATTGGTGTTCTACAATTTTTTGTATTTTATTATTTATTTTATTTTATTTTATTTTATTTTTGGGACAGAGAGAGACAGAGCATGAACGGGGGAGGGGCAGAGAGAGAGGGAGACACAGAGTCGGAAACAGGCTCCAGGCTCCGAGCCGTCAGCCCAGAGCCCGACGCGGGGCTCGAACTCACGGACCGCGAGATCGTGACCTGGCTGAAGTCGGACGCTTAACCGACTGCGCCACCCAGGCGCCCCAATTTCTTGTATTTTAAAGACTTCAGGAAGTCCATCACTAAATACATCAGACTACCTTGTTTAAATCAGCATTTTTCAAACTAATGGGCCATAGGATCCATTTTTCTCAGCCACTTATTAGAACTCCATTAATGATATTCCACAGCACTTGCTTTCGGAAATACTGTGCCAGATACATACTCCTTGGTTCATCTCTGAGGAGCAAAGTTTTATTGTATTTTAAATAAATAAATAAATAAATAAATAACAAAAAGCGTTTAATTTTTTTTTTTTTCAACATTTTTAATTTATTTTTGGGACAGAGAGAGACAGAGCATGAACGGGGGAGGGGCAGAGAGAGAGGGAGACACAGAATCGGAAACAGGCTCCAGGCTCCGAGCCATCAGCCCAGAGCCTGACGCGGGGCTCGAACTCACGGACCGCGAGATCGTGACCTGGCTGAAGTCGGACGCTTAACCGACTGCGCCACCCAGGCGCCCCACAAAAAGCGTTTAAAACATTAAAATTGTTTCTAAATTTTAAGATAAAACTAATAATTTTATATTGAAATAGAATAACTCTAACAAAATATGTACTAAACCTCCACACAGAAAGCTGTAAATCATAGTGAGGAAACATTGTAAGACTTAATTGAAGGAGGTGAGAGAGAATGTCATATCAATGAACTGAAAGATTAGATATGATCTAATGTGAAATATATTCACCGATTCCCTGTGGCTCATTAAAGATCACAGCAGGACGCTTTTTGTAGATATTGACAATGTGATTTAAAATTTATATGACAATTCTTAGGGCTAAGGATAGCAAGGTGATCTTAAAGAAAAAAAAAAACCTGTTGGATTCCTAGCACTGGATGTGAACATTTATAAATTTAAAGCCATTAGGAGAGTGATTTGGTACAGGATGGCCACGTAGACCAGTGGTTCTCAAAGGGAGAACCAAAGAGGTAGTTAGAAGTGAGTTCTTAGCCACGTCCTCTCAATCCCCCAAGCTCCCGAGTCAGATACTGTTGTGATAAGCCCCCCAAAGCGTTTCTGAGGCATCCTAAAGTCTGAAAATCCCTGATGTAGACCAATGGGGACACAAGAGCAGAATATACACATATATGGATGTAGTAGGTTTTGGCAGAGTTGTGACACTAAGGCTTTTTTTTTCTTTTTTCTTTTGTTTTTCTGGAAGCAACTTTATTTGTGCCAGCACGGCTCAGTTGGGTTTGCACCTGAAGAGCTGGGCGCCAAACGCCACGTGGCTTAGTTTATTATCCATTTTAATTTTTTTTTTTTTGTTTCCCATGTAACACACAAACACGCAGTCTGATGAAGTGGTCTCATGTTACAAGGTTGTGAGGGATGTTGTCACGTACGTGTATAGTTACGTTGTCTTGAGGTTTTGTTTTGTTTTGTTTTGTTTTGTTTTGTTTTGTTTTGTTTTAAGGTAGGGACCCTACTGCATGGACACTTTGCTTATCGCAAGGTGACCCGCCAAAACAATAGGGAAAAAGACAGAGTTTCATGAAATAGGGCTGGTATCATTGCAAACTCAAAGGGCCAAAAAGTGACCTGTTCATACCACATAGAAATTACATTCACCTAGTTGGTAGAGGTAAATGTGCGGGCTAAACAAGAAAGGTATAGATTTTCTAGCAGTAAAATGTCCTCATTACCTGAGATACGGAGATATTTTACAAAAGGATGAAAAAGCATGAACCACAAAAGATAGTGTTGGTAAATGTGGTTTTAGTAATTTCACTTATCAAAGCACATACTTAAGAGCATGACAACTGAAAGGCAAGACCCAGAGTGAAATTCGAGTCTTTGTGTGTGTGTGTGTGTGTGTGTGTGTGTGTGTATGCAGAATGTCTGAAGAGCTCCTAGCTCTTTTGAATCAATAAGGAAAATATGGGAGGAGGAAGTGTAAGTGACCAATGATTGTGAAGAGATTTTCAACCCAATTAATTATCACGGAAGTGAAAAATGTAAACCCGATATGATATCATGCCATACACGCACACTTGTGTGGGCACACACACTCACACACACACACACACACACACACACACACACAGTCACAGCCACACAAGGGATAGCTGACATGAGAATGACTGACGGTTTCAGGAGTCGCTGAGAGTATGTGGCCACTGTACCCCCTCTTGTGCTGTTCTTGGGAGAATGATGAGGTACAAGAATGCTGGGGGACCCTTTGCCAGTGTTTACCAGAGCTCACTGTCCCCTCTTACTCGATCATTCTGCTCTGGAGTGCACGTACCACAGAAATGTGCACAAATGTCCGCCAAAACGTCTCTCATGCAATGTTTTTAAAGGGAATTTATTTTGTAAATTTTTTTTTTAAGTTTACCTATTTGTTGTGAGAGAGACAGAGACAGCGCGAGCAGGGAGGGGCAGAGAGAGAGAGAGAGAGAGCATCTCAAGCAGGCTCCGCATCGCCGTCTGCAGAGTCCAGCTCAGGGCTCGAACCCATGAACTGTGTGCTCATGACCTGAGTGGAAACCAGGAGTCAGATGCTTAACCAGCTGAGCCACCCAGGCGCCCCTTATGCAATGTTCCTAAACAAAACGTGGAAACGCCCAATCTCCTCATCAGTGGCGAAACGGACAGATAAACTAGGATTCCTTCCAAAGAGTGGAATGTTCCTCAGTGGACAGGAGGAAGGACTGCTGTGTCGGAGCCCAGATCCCTCTCTTAAACCTAAGGTTGAGTGAAAGAAGCCTCAGAGAAAAGCTTGCATACCATGTGAAATTCACCAACAGACAACATCGCCTCCTATCAGAACTCAGGACAGTGATCACGGTGAGAAAGCCGGTAGGTCTGGTGTAGAGCCAGAAAAATTGTGTGGCTTTGATGGAAAACGTTTTGTTCTTTGTGGTGGTCACCGGGGTGCGTACCATTTCCGAGACTGGATCCATCCAGAAGCATGTGGGCTGTGCACTTTTTGTAGGAACGTTATGCTTCATTGAAGTTTACCTCAAGTACGGATCATGCCAGGAGATTGTAATCTAATAATCTACTCGTTTATGTGATCACACACACACAGATTTGTTATTGGCGGGGGGGAGGGTTGTTCCACTTTATATAACTCAATCACCTTTAGGATTAATCTTACCCAACATTCCCATATTTATCTCCTTTGGAGCCTTTTTGCTTCATGGCCAAAACTCGCTACCAAACCCTACCAGCTTATCATTGCTCACTTTTTGCCTCCTCATCTGAGAAAAGATTGACCAGGATGACTCCAAACTATGCCAGAAGAGATTCAACCACCGCTCCGTACATAATGGGTTTGCCCCACGGTGCCTCCTTGTCCAGGAAGGTGCATCTCACTACAAGTAACGAACCAGGGCAAATTTCTCTTCGGTGTCAAAGCTTCCCGCTTCTGCGGAGAGGATCCGCTCTCTTCTCGCCTTTTGCCACCTACTCCGGTTGAAGCTTCTTTATTCCGTGTGAGGCCAGCTGCTGGAGAGGGGTGGAACTTGACCTCCAGATGTGCATGCTTTTTTGTTGATGTCGGTTGTTATTTATTTAGTTTTTCTGCAAAACGTATTTTGAAACAAATTCATGAACACGATGAAAATAGTGGAGTTTTAAAAGATCCCTGATTAGTAAACGATACCATGACTCCAACTCAAGTTTCTGATGCAATGACTCCAACCGAAGCTTCGGCGCCTTTGGGATGGGTTTGGGTGGATGTGAGGGCTGCATCTGACACAGCTTTGAGGAATGAGCTTCGTAAATTCAATCACATACAAATATTCAGCTTCTGTGACTCCGATAAATTTTGTGAATTTGGGGTTGTACATTTCGCTGTATATCTTATGCTATAACCCATCACTTGAATTTTGAATTATAACCACTTTTCAATTTATGAGTAGTTTTTTGCCAACATTAATGTTACAATGAATATTCATGACATGATTTGTTCACTGCAATCTGTCTAAATCATGAATTTTCATTTTGAAAGTGAAATGTTTTCTGTCTTCTAAAAACAAACTTACTTTTCATTAAACATTCAAGAAGATCTCTAAGGATGCTGGGCCTCGTTTTTTGGTTTTTTTTACATAATTGAAGATAGAATGTAAAACTTAGTTAATCATTTTTTTCCTCCCAGCTTCAGCAACTTTATAAATTATGTCACTGAGGTTTGATGTAGGACAAGATTAACACGCTAGGTGTCTGGACGTCTATGAGGTCGTGCCCCAGATATATGAACTTCTGGTGGCCATCGTAAATTGAAGCAGCGTCACGTTTCAGATTAATTTCCAATTTATTACTGCCAATAATAGCTCCAGACATAATAGAACTCCCCCTGCTTTGTCAGCAAAGAGGAAAGGGTATCACCCTGCCTCTGGCTCTGTGTGCCATACCAGTGACTCCATGACTGTGTCTTCTGTGAAGTAAGTTTCTGTACAGCAAGGCCCTTTTTGAGGTTTTACATTTCCTCACATGTTGAACACCAACAAAAGCATCCTCAGCCTTTCTATTGTTTTTGTGTCTCACAATCAAAGAATTCACCTTTTACTCTAAGCTTAGATTAATGTTGTCTTTTCAATCTTTATTTGACGTAGCATTGGATTCTTGAAATGTCTTGTGTCTAAATGTATGGTTACTTCATTTTGATATTTTCTGTAAACATCATTGCCATAAAAAGAAAAACTCCTTCACTCAGGATATTTCTGTATAATACACACAGAGCAAGGTCTGGAAAGGTCCAGAGCATGGGAGATTTTGTCTCCACGGAGCTGTGGTGTGCCACCCTTCTGTGGGAGATGTCTCCCCAAGAGATGTCTGCACCCCCACGTTCACAACACTCAGTACATGGAAGCAGCCCAGGTGTCCAGCAATAAAGAGAATGTGTCCACGTGCACCCACATATACATGCACACATGCACACACATGCACACACACAATGGAATATTACTCAGCCCTCCAAAAAAGGGACTCCTACCATCTGAAACAACATGGACAGGGGGAACCTGGGTGGCTCAGCTGGTTAAGTGGCCAACTTCAGCTCAGGTCATGATCTCCCAGTTCATGGGTTCGAGCCCTGCATCATGCTCTCTGCTGTCAGCACAGAGCCCGGAGCCTGCTTCGGATTCTGTGTCTCCCTCTCTCTCTGCCCCTCCCCCTACTCTCACTCTCCCTGTGTCTCTCAAAAACAATAAATAAACATTTGATACAACACGAATGGACCTTGAGGTCATCGTGCTAAGTGAGATAGGTCAGACCGAGAAAGGCAGACGCTGTATGTTCTCACTTATATGTGGAATCTGGAAACATTGGGGCTCATGGGGACGGAGTAGAACGGTGGTTGCAGGAGGCAGACGGGCTGGAGAAATGGGGAGACCTCGGTCAACGGGTGTAAACTTCTAGTTTACGATGAGTTCTGGGGATCTGCGGCGTGGCGAGTGTAGTTAAACCGTGTGGTGCACTTGAAAGCTGGGCGTAGAATTTTGACGTTCTCACCAGAGGAACAAGGACGACACACTGGTAGCTGTGTGAGATGACAGTTGTGTTCACTAACCTCCCAGTGATAGACATCCCAATGGATGTCTATCTAAAATCATGGCATCAAAAAAATAAAAATAAAATCATGGCATCATGCAGCGAAAACTCACACGACGTCATGTGTCAAACATGTTTCTGTAAAGGTGATAAAACTAATGTACATTTTTTGTGCATTCTAATGTTCTAGTGTGAAAAGCTCTATATTTTAGAGGAAACATCTGACACTTGATCAGAAAAACGTCCTATTTGCTTTCGTTTTGCTTCACACACTAGACCAACGTTAGACATGAACCTCATTAAAACTAGTAGAGGGCGTCAGGAGGAAGAGAATTTGGCCATCAGTCACTAGCTTCCAAGATGTTTTGTTTTGTTTTGTTTTGAAACGGTCGAGCAGTAACATGGGATATAATACAACAGTAGCCCAGGGAGCTCAAGACGCAGCAGGAAGGGGTCCCCACAACAGGTCCTGTGAGTAAAGATGACACCTTCAAGTTCCATCCCCTGCCGGCCCCAGCCCCTCTCCATGGCTCTGCAAGGTCCAGAGCTTAGGCGGGTGGAGCCGTGCTTATGTCGCAGACACACAAAATATTCGCCTGCAGGAGATGAGCCCGTATGTAATACATACTGAGAGGAAACAACCCTTTGGCTATGGGCTAAGGGTTATTTGCACAGTTAAAACTGGCTTCAGAAAGAAAGAAAAGCTTCGGGGTTTTAAAGAGGCAGAACTGTCGGGAAAACGTCCGACGTATCGACAGCCAGCCGTGTCCTGTGTACAGAGCTCATCAAACCAAACTTCACCGCGTCCGCTTTAATATCCTTCATCTGAAAGTGGATCTTTTGCCTTAAAGTTCAATGTTCACTCTGATATGGATGCACCTTGGTAACAGTCAGTTTATATACTTTTATGGCCCTCAGTTATGTGTTTAAAATAGAGGCAGACACGCCTGTAAAGATAGATCCGAGGTGTCTCAAAAAGATGTGGGCTCAAACAAGCTCATCTCAAGAAAATGATCCCTAAACATTTTTTTATCTGAGCCACAGACCTCTTGGTTTGTTTAAACCAATCTTGGTCTTGGAAAGTTCCCCCACCTCCCTCTCCCTACTCTGCTGGAACATGGTATCCCTCTCTGTCCTTGTTCTGTTAGCCACCCCTTGTCACTGCCCCAAATCAACCTCATCCAATAACTTAGATTGCAGACCTGCCCATACATCGTACTGTCTTCTACTCTGCAAATTATCTACTTGTTTTTGTTGGGATTTTAATACAATAGATGTTTTATATATTTTTTACTGTTTATTTACTTTTGAGAGAGACAGAGCATGAGCAGGGGAGGGGCAGAGAGAGGGAGACACAGAATCCGAAGCAGGCCCCAGGCTCCGAGCTGTCAGCACAGACCCGACGTGGGGCTCGAACTCACAGACTGTGAGACCCTGACCTGAGGCGGAGTCGGACGCTTAACCGACTGAGCCACCCGGGCGCCCCTAAAATAGATCTTTTAAGTGGAGACTATCTTGAAAGCTATACTTGCCAAGAATGCGTCTTGAAGACAACGATACTGATCTTGATGGAAGTGACGGCTTCACCTCTGGCCCCCCCACCGTCGTCAGAAGTGGGTTCAAGCTCTAGCTCATACCGCAGCTCGTCCTCCACGAGACCACACACGCTGAGCTCAGACTTCGCCTTCACTGCCATGCAGGCCGCCAGGCTTGTCTGAAGCCCGAGACTTGCCTCCCGAGACTTCTGCACCCGACTCCTTGTGTTCCTTTTTACATCATCTATGCTAACCCTTCCCGCTCAGACGTGGGCTCCCCTGAGGAAGCTTCCTGACCCGCAGGTGCTTATGTGGCCAGCTGGCTCTCAGCTGACCTTTATCTCTGCGCTCACCTCCCTCAGCTAATGTGTCTACACTCCGGCCTCTCCCCCAGCCAAGTCCTCGAGGGAAGACACCTCCTCCCTACTTGTTCGGATCCCCACTGGCAGGCACAGCGCCTGCCCCCGACATGGGCTTAATTCATTTGCTGAATGAATTCCCCACGAGCCCAGTCTATCCAACGGAAAAGGCTGCGTGGCTGCGATAATTACACTACATTTCTCTTTTCATATGCATAATTAAGCAATGCTGATATCTATGCTCATAAAGACCCCACATCCGTTTTAGGGTGTCATTTAGCTTTGAATTTATTTTCTTTCTGTTCACGTTTTATTTTCTTACCGTTTCCCGCGTCTATAACGTACGTGAGGAAAGTACTTTCTGAACCGGAGGGCTCACCTCCATAACCGGTCCCCAGTCTTATTTGTTAAACATCTTCAGCCAGAAAAGAGGTTGCAAATTGCCAATTGCTCTCGCCAGCTGCAGCTAAGCCATGACACATACTTGCAGCAGGGGACCGTCTTTCCATTAGTTCATCACATCCTATCATTATAGTGCGAATGATATGATTCAGTATCATTATGTCACTTGCAATGCAATACGATGATGAGCGCTGAATGAGAAAACACCACTGCCCAACAAAACTGCAAATTGGAAACATGCGTTTCTCTTTGACCTCAGCTCCCTGATGTACTTAACGTAAGAAAATTCACATTTTAAAAGGGTTTTCCCCAACTTTGAGAATGTTCCAGAATATAGGGACACTAGCATGTTAGATTAAGTTATAACTTGCTCGATAAAATGTTAACAGTTTTTCCAATGGGTGGATTCAGAGATTAGCAACACAAAACCAAAAGAAACTAAACAGAAAAACGAACAGTCTTCTGGTAATTCTCACACCTCAAGGTACACAGGTTCCATGATTGTGAGACCAGAGCCCCATCATAAATTCTGCCCTATAAGCGTTCATAACGCTTGATGAGGAGTTCCATTTCCTGTGCCCGATGGACATTTTTAACAAATGGAAAGAAAGCCCTGTCTTTTGCTGTAGGCATTTTCCTTTTTGGTACATCCATTCCCCAGGTGACCAAAGTGCAAGAGGAAACTAATTCCCATGCTAGCTACTCAGTAATGGAATAAGAATAAACAGGATTACAGCAAGGTCTTGCCCGGGAAGTCTTCAGAAAGGAGAGAGGTGCTGTTTCTAAAAGTAAAGACCCCATTTTAATTCAAGTCCCAAAGAGTCTTCTATCGACCTATTGATTTCTGGTGGTCAGACAAGCTTCTTCTCAAGAAAGCTCATTGCTTCCCTGGTCAGGTTTACACAAACACAGAGAGTTGTGCCCTGAGTCTTGAATAAACACCCAGGATTCATATGTATACTCAGGATATGATGTGTGTCTTTTCCAAATATCTAACTTCTTAAAACATGTCTACTTTATTTTTTTATTTTTTTAAATTTTATTTTAGAAAGAGAGAGAGACAGAGAATCTCAAGCAGGCTTCACACTGTCAGCACAGAAACTGATATGGGGCTCGATCCCAGCACCCTGGGATCATGACCTGAGCCAAAATCAAGAGCCAGACACTCAACTGGCTGCACGACTCAGGTGCCCCCAAACTTGTCTACTTCGTTAAGTGAACATCCCGAAAAACTCAGTGCCACCTTAGGCCCTACCAATAACTTACGTAGGCAGTTACGCAATAACTTACGTAGACAGTTACGCAAGCTTGGGTGGGGGGGGGTGGTAAAAATGGCAGCTTGAACTATTCCAGAGTATCACCGTGGAACGAAATAACAGAAGAAAATAACAAATGTGACAAATACCAATGCCAAAAATTTTTTTTAGCGTTGAAACATCACCCTCTTTAGACTCTTTACAAATCTTACTATTAGTACTGGCTAAGGCAATAAGAGATCGTGTCTCCAATCCAGTCTCTGGCTTCCAGGGTGACTAACGTACAGACCAAAACCTAAGAATGAGACTTTGGAATATCTGGAGCCGTAGCTGTATGATCCCTCCATGGTGTTCCAGCCTCAGAGAAGCGGGAAAGGTGATGGATCCCAAGATACCGATCTCCCGGGGAGAAAACTAGAAAGGGACTTTTCTCTGCGCTCAGTCAAACCTTGGTTCAAACACAGGTTCCATTTCTTTGTACCCGCATAATACAAGCTCGGTTTTTCCTTCTGTAAGGCGAGATAACAACTCTCCTTGGAAAATGTCTGTGAGGATTATGAAGGAGAATGTATATAAAACATTGGACACACATGTGTCCATACTTGTGTGTGTTTTCTCCTCCTCTGGCAGAATGTTCTTAAGGCTTCTCGCTGACTTTGGAGCTAATATGCAGATATTGTAAACGAGACCAGACCTAACATTGGTAGGAAATGCAGAGTATCTGTGCTCTAGTCTTACACACACCCTTCTGTCCCCCAGTGGCAAAGGGGGAGTGTTTACCACAACAGGAAACTCAACACTCTTGGGATTTGCAACCCTCTTCTAAGTCAGTTTAAGGATTATTTAAAAGTATGTAA
This sequence comes from Neofelis nebulosa, assembly GCF_028018385.1. NCBI lineage: Eukaryota > Metazoa > Chordata > Mammalia > Carnivora > Felidae > Neofelis > Neofelis nebulosa. The sequence continues at coordinate 3,176,333 of NC_080784.1, read as the reverse complement.
CATTGTAATGGGGTATCTTATCCTTGCCTCACAAAGTTGTTTTCAGCAATGAAGGTTACTCAGGTTTCAGTGAATAAACAAGCATTTTTCCCCCTCTGGGTCTGATGTTAAAGGGAAATGTGATGGCCGGGAAGGATTTTCTCAGATGCTCTGGTGACACCAGGCCCAGCACGCCCAGCTTTCACGTCTGTTTCTTTACCTAAATTCACTAGAAACGTCACCCTTCTGCAAACATTTATTTGTCCTGTTATAAATAAAGGGAGTTGTAGTACCCTCAAGAGAAACGCTACGGTTAGTTCACTGCATCAGAAGAGCATCTTTATCACGGAAGCAAAATCATAACCCCAGAATGGTTTCCTACAAATCTCTCCGCAAAGGAAAATAAATCCTCATATGACAAGAGAGCCTACTTTCAGCACAAGTTTCACAATATAAGAAAGTTTTGGAGAACGCTCAGTGCAACATTTTTCTTCTGTTTTATATTCTTTTTTTTTTTTTAATTTATTTTTGGGACAGAGAGAGACATAGCATGAACGGGGGAGGGGCAGAGAGAGAGGGAGACACAGAATCGGAAACAGGCTCCAGGCTCCGAGCCATCAGCCCAGAGCCTGACGCGGGGCTCGAACTCACGGACCGCGAGATCGTGACCTGGCTGAAGTCGGACGCTTAACCGACTGCGCCACCCAGGCGCCCCTTATATTCTTTATAGAATGGGAGAAAAAGAGACTTTTGTAGGTCTGAAATTTATTACTGGCATCTACTGAGCATGTTTTGAGGGGCTAGTTGAAGTGTAATTACCTTATTTTCCATTTTATCCATTGCATCATTTTGGGGGGTATTTTTTAGTCAACTAATTTAATCACTAAATTTTTTAAATTTGTATATATCATAAAATTTGCCATTTTTAACCATTTCTAGTTGTCAGAATTGCCTTCCTTTTCTCCGTGGTGTGGATAGACCACATTTTGTTTATTCGGTCATCCATTTACGGACAGAGTCTTGAGTCACGTGTGTTTTGGCTACCGTCAATGATATATAGTTACTTTTTAATGTCGCTGCACAGTCCAAGTCCTGATAAAATAAGGAGCTCGAGAAACTGTATTATATTAATTCACTCCCACGATCTGTGTGAACTCTTTGCCCGGAGTCTGTTGCCCACACTGCGTTCACCCAATGGGGGAGCGCGGGACGGGCTTCTGGCCTGCTCGGCACACGAGGCCACCTCATCCTCCTGGAACATTCTATTTCCTTCACCCGAAGTTCCTGTCACCTCACAGCACCAGCACTGCATACCCGTTGGATCCTATTTCCCGAGGGCTTCCACGAACTGCCATTCTCAGGATTCGTCTCTACATATGAAGAGGCAGAGAGAGTCAATGGCTTGTTTGGGGCTTGGGTGGAGAGCAGACCGGGTTCTCTCTCTGCCTCTCTTGCCAGGAGGCCGCTCAAGCTGTTTCCTCTGGGACGTCTTCCCACCTCCTCCCCGTGACACGCCAGGCAATGCGGACCTCACTTTTCCTGCCCATTTGCAAAACACCATCAACCTCTTGAAAGGCAGAACCCAGGCATTCAGCCACCTTTTAAACTGACCCACAGAAAGGGACACACCTGCGCGTTGCAAACAAGTGATATCAAAAGAAATGTTTCTACTCAGACAAGTGCAATAGAATGGAAACGGGACGGGCTGTCAGCATTTAGCAAAAAGCCCTTTACACGCACGCATGCACGTGTGTGCGCACACACACACACACACAGATAAATGTTCAGTAAGGTAAGCTGTCGCATGAAACAAAGTCGTAAATCTATAAAAAATAGTTTCCGTCTTCGTTTCTAACCCACAGGAATGACTAAGTAGAGTGCACAGCCCAGTTCAAAAGGAATGAAACCCCCTAAAAGCAGCACGGAAAGGTTCTAATTGGGGACACGATGAAGCCCTGCATCCTGCTTCCTTGTAAAGAGGGTGTATTTGTGTCCCCCAGAAGGTGACGCTCGCCTTTCTGTGTTTCTGTGGACCACCAAAAAGGGAACCAATGGAAGGTCATAAATAGTGGGGAACACCGGGTTACAAAAGGGTGTGCCATGTTGGTGGGGCCATGCTGTGAAAATATAGCGACCCTTTCCAAGGCAAATCACATAACATCACATAACCTGCATTCTAGGACATGTGTGGTGCTGTTCCATAATTCTGGTTAACCAGCAATGAAATGCTCCTGTGATCCTTGGGGGAGCTGACCACACGTGGGGAGGGGGGTGGAGCCAGACATGGCTGAGCGTGAAGTTTCACGTGCTGTGCGACGGTTTAGTGTCCCTTTTCATACCCCAGTTTAATGGAAGATATCACATAGTTGAAAAAGACACCCTGAGTTTAAACAAACGTGGAAAACAAAACGAAGGCGTGACATTCATTTGCCTTTCTTTGGGTGATAAATACAGCAGGCAGTCAAGATGCTTTTGCTAATTCAACTAAGCCAAAAAAAATCAATAATATAGTAAAAAGCATACTTGCTACTAATGACTGGGAGCTGAAATTATTCTTCATAGAGCCCTAGCTGTCCCAAATCAAGGCAGTACCCACTCCTATGCAGACCCGGACAGAGAAAGAGACATATGAGTCGAGCCCAGGACAAGAACCCAGGACCAGAAAGAATAATCTAGGTCAACCAATTAATTAATCTATTAATTAAAATTGTGTTATTATTTAAGACTTTTAGTACTTCTTTCCTTTCTGTGACATATAAATTGATACTAGAAACTCTTTGAACCATATTTAACGATTTATACTCCAGATTCCTATATGTAAGCACTTAGCACACTGATTTTAATGGATATGCCTAATTGTCCTCGTTGGCTTATTGGGAATCAGCGAAGGAATCATGTTTACTGTTGTGTCTCTTGGGCTTTGCACGGTGCCCAGGAGGAGATTGGTAAACATTACCGAATAACAGAACGCATCTTAGTGGACCTCACACATAAGGTTCACGCCACCTTTCTCCTCAATTTTTTGTGATAATTAAATGACATAACATACACGAAAATACTTTTTGTGCCCAGCCAAGGATTGGGCACAGAAAAGGTCATTTTGCTCAGAAGTGCTCAGAACCTAGGTTAAGTGTCAGGTGCACTTACCAAAGGTGTAAGCCAATGACACTGGGTCTTTCTTCTGGATCCGACAGCAGTCAGCTCCGGGAGGCGGTTAGAAACTGCTGCGTACTTTGGTCTTTGTGAGGAAGAACAAGATGGCAGGTGTGAAGGCTCGCTGGGGAAGTAGGACAGCCCCCGCAAAGCAAGGCGTTGTCATTTAAGGCGTGGAGGAAATTTGCATGCGTTCCTGTGTCGACTTTAGAAGCCTCATCTCCATGACTTCTATCAGCAGCACTTACCGATTCAAAGAAAAGGGGTCTGGTCCACGTGGGATATTAAGTATTGATGAAAGACATTCTTCCTCTTGAAAGCCAATAAAAATCATTGCTGCTTATTTTCTTGTTGACTTCAAAATAACCGCACTCCTTTGTGGGCTTAATGTATATGTCAGTGCACTTTTAGCTTTTTCCTAAGAAAAGTCTTCTTTTGTAGAAGAAGGTATATTTATCATGTTTCAGTTAGTTTTGTCTTCTGTGAATAAAAAATTACTTTGTTCTCATTTAAACTCAGTGAGACGGTTTCAGGAGAGTCTTCCCAAAGCAAATGGCTGAACCTGAGATTTGAAAGATTAGTTGCAGCTAACTAGGTCAAAGGGTACATTATGGAGAAGGGGTGAGAGAACCGTCCAAAGGGAACAGCACCTGCAAAGAGTCTATGGTAGGAAACGGTGTAACTCATTCAAGAGATAGAGACAAGGACCATATGACTGTACCTGGAGAGCCAAGTCCACAAGAGTAAGAGGCTGAAATGAGGCTGGACAGATGTTCTGGGTCTACGTAGAGCACTGCGGGACATGCCAAAGACTTTAGTATTGATCTGGTGGCCAAGCAGGGCGACTGAAGGGTACAGAGTGTAAAATGGCAAGATCTTCATGGTGATGTGGACTGTGGCAAGCGTGAATAGAAAACCAAGTTGGGGGTGGATGGTAGAGACACAGAGAAATAAATGCTGTGAACGGTCTGTTGCTAACGGTTTGTCGTTGACACTTTGTTGACTACTTCATGGAAATGGAGAGAATAGAATGCATTAGAAAGTTAGAACATAAAACTGAAAGTCATTCATAATGGGGCACCTGGGTGGCTCAGTCGCTTAAGCATCTGATTCTTGATTTTGGCTCAGATCAGCATCTCACGGTTCCTGGGATCGAGCCCAACTTTGGGCTCTGCACTAAAAACCTGGAGCCTGCTTGGGATTCTCACTCTCCCTCTCTCCTCCCCCCACCCCTCACACCATCCCCCTTCTCTCTTTCTCAACATAAATTTTTTAAAAAAAGAGTAGTCTGTAATAAGCTAGATATGGTGGCAGGCATGGTGGAGAATTGTTTGTCACCTCTGATGTATAGAAGTGACTCAACAAAACAGAAAACCCTCAAGAGGACCTGAGATGGGAGGGAAAATCAGGCACTTGACTCTGGAGAGAGTGCACCGAAATTAAGTTTCAGACTAAATGAGTGATGTCAATGAGTGAATTCCCTTTTTCTTAATCCAGCTTGAATTACATGCTCAGTACTTTTCCGCATACATAACACCCCCCAAATCAGTGTAACAGAACAGCAGCCACTGGCTGTGTTCATGGATCCAGGATCACGGACACAGGCCAGGGGTGGCTTGTTTCAACACCCCAATGCCTAGGGTCTCAGAAGACCCCAAAGCCGGGGGACTGACGCCCTCTACGGACCGACTGCACCCATCTCTGGACATTGGGCTGGAAAGACTCAAGAACGGCCTCATGCCTTTATAGATGGCTTGCATTCCCCACGTGGGGGTGACCTCAGGACAGTTGGACGTCTTTTACTCTGGCTTTGAGGGCACGTGCTAGGATTCCAGGAAACAAGTGGAACTTTGCATCCCCTTCTCTGGGGTGAGTCAGGAATCATACAGAATCTCGTAACACTCTTTTTAAGAGATTCACCCTCCCGTCTCCAATGGAAGAGAAAGAGCCCTCACTTCTGGGTTGGAGGAGAATAAGGTCACATCGTAGAGGACCATGAATGATGGAAGACACCTGTGGAAGCCATAATCTGCCTCTTGGCTTCTCTGCCTCTTGCAACCAGAGTCTTGGGCAGACAAGGACAGTGTCCCCTCTTACACATCTTTTGTCTGGAGCCATGTAGGCAATTCATGTAACTCAAATCAAGAGGATGCTTGCAGAATTGTCTAGCCTATCCTCTCTTCTTTTTCTGATTTGTTTGTGCTTTATATTTTGAAACACTTCAACTGTTGATAACACCATGTAATTTATATAAAATAAATATAGAACAAAACACTGGCAAAGAAATAAAAATGCAAAGAAGCGCATAAAATATTTCTATCTAGAACGAATCACTGTTAATAATTTGATAGATATCTGGTGTTTGAAAGGTACCTTCCCCAGGCTTCTCAGGTTCCTTAAGTGATTATATCCTTAACATAATTAAATTTTTATTCTCTCCTTTAATATTGCACAAGTATCCATCCATATTATTAAAATCTCATCATGAGTGTACTTTTTAATTTTATTTTTAACAAGTATTTTAATGTTTGTTTTAGAGAGAGAGAGAGAGAGAGTGCACATGAGCAAGGGGGAGAGGCAGAAGGAGAGAGAGGGGCAAAGGGAAAGAATCTTAAGCAGGCTCCATGCTGAGCCCCGACACAGGGTCTATCCCACAACTCTGGGACCATGACCTGAGCCAAAATGAATGTTCAACAAGCTGAGCCACCCAGGTGCCCATGAATATAATTTTTAAATAACATTTCATCAAAGATCTATAACAAGAAGAGTTGTCTACACCACATTAAAACCATAAAGAGGTAAATAGTGCAATGCAGAGACAAGTATTTATTGAGCACAATGTATGAAAGGAGAGAGCTGTCCAATGAAGGTAGTTTGGGGACAATATCATGGGGGGACAGGAATTAAACTTGCTTCCTGTCCTACAGGTATAAAAAGTGGTCGCCTCATTTTCAAAGACTCGTAATGGGATTTGGGGATACTGAAGGGGTATCCCTTCCCCTTTCCTTTTTTTAATGTTCATTTATTTTAAGAGAAAAAGAGCATGAGCAGGGGAGAGGCAGGGAGAGAGGGAGACAGAAGATCCCAAGCAGGCTCTGAGCTGTCAGCGCAGATCCTGAGCGGGGCTCAAACTCATGAACCCTGAGATCATGACCTGAGCCGAAATCAAGTGTCAGACACTAACCGACTGAGCTACCCAGGCGCCCCAAGGGCATCCCTTCTGTTTCCCTACTCTAACCGCCAGAAATATACACATTAAGTGCTTTTGTTTTCTGAAAGAAGCTATAAAGTGAATATATATGTGTGTATACATACATATATATATATATATATATATTAGTAAAAATCATACATAGTCATGAAATGGTTCCACGAGGCAAATGTATGCCACTGATGTACTTTTCTTGCATCTGATTTCTCTCCCAAGATTTGCCTCTGAGTGTAATACAAACACAAAGCCTGAGTTGTGCAGGTGTGAAAGCGTGCGTGGCCTCAAGGCGAATGTGGTGAAATCCGTCACAGGTGTGGTTTTCATCTCGCTCTAAAAAACAAACATTGCATTTTTCAAATCTTTAGGAAATACATTAGATAAAAAAAAGCTCTAAATATAAGCAGGGGAAGGAGAGAGCTCTTGATCACACACAGAAAGTTGCTCTGGAGAATTTATTTTCACTAGAAGAAAGTTAATTTATTTTCATTAGAAGAAAAAAAAGTGTTCGTTTTATTTCAGTCAAATAACCTTCAAAAAATTTGATGATGCCTATAACACAGAAACACAAGAAACAGAATTATTTTCAAACTTTACATGGTTGTTAGGGGTGGAGTTGTGTCCTCCCCAAATCTTTATATTGTGGTTCTACCCCCCACACCTGATACCTCACAGTAAGAAATTACCTGGAAATAGGGTCACGGCAGATATAGTCAGTTAAGTTGAGGTTATAGGGGAGTGATCCAATATAGTGAGTGTCGTTTTAAGAGGGGAATTTGGGGGCGCCTGGGTGGCTCGGTCGGTTAAGCGTCCGACTTCAGCTCAGGTCATGATCTCGCAGTCCGTGAGTTCGAGCCCAACGTCAGGCTCTGGGCTGATGGCCTGCTTCCGATTCTGTGTCTCCCTCTCTCTCTGCCCCTCCCCTGTTCATGCTCTGCCTCTCTCTGTCTCAAAAATAAATAAAAACGTTAAAAAAAAAAAGAGGGGAATTTGGGGGCTCCTGGGTGGCTCAGTCAGGTAAGCGTCTGGCTCTTGACTTTGGCTCAGGTCATTATCTCACGGTTTCAGGAGTTCAAGCCCAGCGTTGGGCTCCATGCCGACAGCACGAGCCTGCTTGGGATTCTCTGTCTCTTTTCCCCACCTCTCCCCTTCTCTCTCTCTCTCTCTCAAAATTAATAAATAAACTTAAAAAAATTAAAAACACTTTAAAAGGGGGAATCTGGGTCCAGACACCCGCACAGGAGGCTCATGGGAAGATGAAAGCAGCTTGTGTCTACAAGGAACGCCAAAGACCCCAGGAAACAGCGGAAGCTGGGGGGACGGAGAACCCACTCTCCCTCACAGCCTCAGAGCCCACCCTGCCGACACCTTGACCTCGGGCGTCTGACCTCCAGAACTCAGAAAACAGCTTCCTGTTGTTGGAGGCACTCAGGATATGACACCTTGTCACGGCAGACGTGATCGTCAACGGTCACTTCATCTGTGTCTCTCGGAAAGGGTTTTCCTCGGTGAGAACCAGAGACCCCGCAGGGAAGAGTGCACCGTCACATCATCTCCTAGAAGCGAGCGAATGGAGGGGAATTAACAAATGCGTTGATTTGTGGCCGGATCCGGACAAGACCCCAGGCCCCACTGGGCCTTCCTCCTGAGCTCTCAAGCTCTCAGCTTGCCTGTTCTGAACCCTTTCCAGTCAAAGGACAGCAGTGGGAACAGTCAGAGAGACACAGAGGATTCAGGGAGGTGTTTCCCCCGGATCCAGGCTTGGACGCCTTCTCGTCCTTGTTCCTCACTCCTGCCTTGCACGTCTCTTGTGCCGCTTAGTGGTGATGGGCGGAAAGAAACACCGGTTTTCTGTTCTCCGTAGGTGCTATGCACACCTGGAAAACAGTTTCCGAACTTTCACTTGCCCCAGTTTTCCGAGTACCCAAGAGTCTGACCTTAACTTCACTGTGCAAATATTTGTATCTCGCTGACCATTACTGAAGCAAAACAAAACCTGTGCTTTCCTCCTTGAAGCCTGGGACCACGAACAGCAGAGGTGACTCACGAGCTCTGAGGGGGAAGAGACGGGACTGCAAATCATGCAGATGGGGGTCAGGTCAGCACCCCCTTCACCCTGCAATGGCCCCGTCTGCTCTGGCACAGATTGGTAATGAATCACAGAATTCCATCCAAGGTTCCGCTGACCTTTCCAACGACCAGGGCCGTTTTCTGTGGGAATAGAGGTGCGGTGTGAGGGAAGCACGGACCTAAAATAAATGCAGTTACTGATTTGGAGCCCACGTCCGTGCCAGCAGAGGGCAATGGCCTTGTGAGAAATCTCTACCGAAGACCACAGCTTTGGAGACTCACTTTTGCCAAGGGCCAGAGGACGCACAGCCAACTCGTCAGCAGCTGCCTCGAAGCCACCGTCGGTGCCCACAGCGTGGTCACTGCTCAGCAAGTCACGGGCGAGACTGCCAGGGAAGGAAGGCCGCTTGAAACTAATCATAACGCTTCCCCAAAATGAACAGCGTTAGTCATCAGGTCTGTGAACAGGAGATTCAGTGCAAACCAAGTAAAAGGTTGAGTAGCCGCCGTGTCATCTGTGCTGGCTGGTGGGGAAATTTGTGAAGCCGAGTTCTAGGTCACACCGACTCCTCCCAACACGAGCCCGTCCTCCGCTGGGAGCTGTCCCTGTCCTCGGGACACTGCTGAGCCGTGTGCATGTGACCTCGTCCCGATGTGGGTCAGGGAGCAAACAAAATCCAGAGGGGGTGGGGGGCGCACAGCAGTGGCTGGAGACCAGGATCCAGGCGGCGCCTTCCTTCCCGGGGCCGTGGCCGTGACTGTGGCCGAGGCATGTGTTCCCCGAACCGCTGGGAAGGAGGGAGCATGGCCATCAGCCGTGGACCCCGTCTGCAGCCGGGATTAAGAGACTACAGTGGTCAAAACGGAAGGTGGATTGGGAACCAAGTACAGTCACCTGCCGTCCTGCCGTGGGACAGGCGGCCACCTTCCCACACAGAGAACATGCTCACTCACACCTGTCTGCGCCGACTGCCCCAAAGCCCCTCCCAGGGCAGCATCCGACGCCAGCCCGGGGTGTCGCCGGGCCTCCTTGTCATGCTGGGTGCCGGCTGGTCCGCTAAAACACACACTGGCCACAGAGGCCACGGGTGAATCCAGAGGCCCGCTCAGGGGGGAGACAGCAGAGAGATGGGGCCAGAATCTGCGTGCGACAAGTCTGACCTTGTCCAGTGGGCGCCCACAGGAGAGGCAGCACAGCAGCACTGGAGAACATCATCCGGGAGGCTTTCCCTGTCTGTGGTGCCACCCCTGGGAGAGCTGGAAGTCCCGCCCTGCCCCTGAAGCCAGGCCAACAAGAGTCCGAAATAGAAGGCGGGGCACGGGGACACGTGTGGAGGTGATGAGTACGTTCGTGACCTTGACGGTGACGACAGTTTCCCCCTGTGGGCACACGTCCCAGCTCACCAAATGGCATGCCCTAAACACGAGCCCTGTTTTCTGTATCGATTAAATCTCGGTAAAGAGCTGAACTAAAATAAGAAGCATATCCTGAGCCCAGCACCTGACATGTGGCAATAGGGACAGCTTCAAAAGGGGCCACTTCTCTCAATATTTATTAACGGCTGGGACGACGAGGCATCTGGGTGGTTATGCCATCCGTCCGAACTGACTTACAATTACTTGGTCGGGGTTTAGGGGGGAGACGTCGTATTTCTTCCGTATTTCTGATTGAAAAGTAACTGTTTGAGACTGATTTATAGTAAATACAGCATAAGGTAATAATCACACTGGGTAAATGTATTGAATTTGGAACAAGTGCTTCATTTCCTTGCTCTGTTTCAGTGGAAAAAAAAAATCTATCCCCCCAACGACAAACAAAGCCTGTCATGTGTTTCAAAATACGTGATGGAAAACCCGAAATCTCCCTGGATAAGGCAGTGATTGCAGCAGGGAGGGTTCGCAGATGCCAGCAACCGGGTGGCATGTGATCAGAATTAGCGATCACCGTGTTCCTCATATGCTCTCTCCCATTAAAATGCAATTTGCCAAATTGGAGAATTTCTAATGCCTTAAATTACGTTTTGTTGCTGCAGGTTTTGTTGCGGTTGTTTATTCAGATTCCCTCCTGTCTTGTCAACAGTAGGGAAATCCACGTTTTTGTCAAATCGTCCCCCCGAAAACTACCGGGTATCTGCTGGTTGTGATGTTGATTTATACTTCACAATTAATATGGGTCGTATTTTACGTGCATTTAAGCAGGCATCCTTTTTACTACCTGGACATTCAGAATTAGCTAACAGGCCTTTTGCCGTTCACACCGCTTTAAAACCTGGACGGTTTGATTATTGCAAGAATTAACTGCCTTTCTAAATCAGTCTGCACTGTATTTAAAGAAACGATACTGGTCAACCACAGGTTAAAAATGATCTGGTGTCCGTAAAACATTCAGTGCCTTTACGTAGTATCGTGGTTTATATTCTGGATTGATACAAATAGGGTTCCATTTTGGGATGAGCACTGGGTGTTGAATGGAAACCAATCTGACAATAAATTTCATGTATTGAAAAAAAATAAAAAAGAAAAAAAAATTAAAAAAATTAAAAAAATAAAAAAAACCCCAAAACCCCCCAAAAAACAAATAGGGTTCCAACGGAAATACTTCACCTTCATCTATCCAAAAACTACACTCAATTTCCCCGACCAGAATGTCTGATTCGAGGAGAGCACGTGCCTTAAGATGTGGAAAGGTGTCGGCGAACCCTCCCATCTGTCAGAGATAGCACCCCAGGGCGAGCACCGCCGTAAAAATCACTTAAATTTGGAATATGAGTCTAAACTCTGAGGCGTTGAGACAGAAATACAACCGCTTATGAGTTTCCAGCAAGGGTTTCTCGTGACTCAGTGGCAGTTCTAAAGCATCAGCCCTGATGCGGTTGTAGGCAATGCGCTGGGGCGGATGTGAATGCAGAGGAGCCACTTGGAAACACACACGCGTCAGGCCGCGAGAGGGTCGTGGCTCAGACGCTAGCGTTGGCGACGAGGAGAGAGATGTAAACATCTTTTGGGTGTAGGACAAGGTGTGGTGATCCATGTTGTGAAGAGAGAGGCAGGGTTCAGGGATAACTCCATGGCGGTGTTTGTTACAGCAAGCTTAAAGAGGAAGTATTTGTGGCGGGGGGGATGTTACACACGCACACACACACACACACACACACACTCATATATCCATACGAGGCTTAAGGATCTTTAAAACTCTTGAGCTAAGATGTCTGGAACAGAACCATATAGATTTGGGGACCACAAGGGAGAATGGAAGAGACTCATACGATTCCCTTTTACGTCCATCACGTCTAAATTCTGAACTTAGGACACGTCATCATGTCCTTTCATGTTTTATGTATTCACGTATTAAGATGCTACTGTGTTTATCAACTCAAAAACTCCTGAGATAAACCTTGATGAAAGACCAGAGCCCCTGCTCTGTAGAGCTGGCCGTGTGGGAGAGACACAGCAAAAGCAATTAAACTAGCAGATAGGGGATGAGTGACAAACGCCAGATGAGTCACATTGCCCAAATTCAAGGTCCGGAGACAGACACAAGGACGGAAAGAAAGTAGCCATAGGCTAGAGGAGGGTTCTATTTAAAACTGTTGTTTCCTCAAAGTGTGTAAGAGAACCACCATGTGGGGTAAAGTAAGAATTCAGAAATACCTATTGGCAGTTGGAGGCAACGGTGAATATTTTGGAGAGAGTGTGGAGAACAGGGCAAGGTGATTCACCATGTCTGAGAGTGCAGGAGTTGATGATAAAACAGCTTAGGGTTGGGGCAAACTACCCGTGTCATCACAAAGGTGGCAAAGAATATATTACAATACAGGGCACACCTGAGTGGCTCGGTCGGCTAGGCGTCCGACTTGGGCTCAGGTCACGATCTCAGGGCTTGTGAGTTTGAGCCCCACATCGGGCTCTCTGCCCCCCCCCCCGCCCATCCCCTACTAGTTCTCTCTCTCTCTCTCTCTCTCTCTCTCAAAAGAAGTAAATAAAGATATACTTTAATAAGTTATTGCAATACAATGATTCCTTTGGTGTGTGGTTTCGTGTGCATACAAACCACTACTTGGGAACGCAGATTCTCCAAAGTCTGTTTCCAAAATGTAACTCTTTGCTCTACCAACATCATACCAGTTGAAATGATCCCTTCCTGTTTATATACTCCTGAAAACGTAACTTGCAGAAGAAACCTAATTCTAGAAACCTAAGCCCCGCAGTCCCATGTGAGAAATCCCGTGTGCTGTAGCTCACTTAGTGGCCTGGCTCCATCAAGAATTCATCCAAAAAAAAAAAAGAATTCATCCAGCTGGCCAAGCAGAAATTATAAACTACACGCCTAAGTCCTACATGTCTTAGGAATCGTTTGGGGACTGAAGATAATTCTCATCTGTAAACACAGCAACATTTACTGAGGTCTTGTCACACACTGGACCTCAGATGCTGTGAAGATGTTGGGGAACTAGCACAAGAAAGGTTTAGGACCCTGGAGAATGGGGCATCCTACAAATGTCCAAGTTCCTGCAATAAATTGTGTCTCTTGAAAGGGAGGGGCACAGTGTCTGAACATTTCCCGTAATTAAGGGATGACATAAATCATCAGATTTTTTAAAAGGCCACCGAGACCTAGGCGGGATAAAACAATAACAAGAGCAAAACAAACTGACAATCTAGGTACATGATGAAATTTCAGTATGTAAAATATAAAGAAATATACATATGTATATTATGTATACTATATATGCATAGCTACATATAGTGTATTTAATTCAGCATTTATATCATTGTCAGAATTGTACTCATATAAAGAGATATTCTAGAAGTCTAGAAGACAGAGCATAAATCCTTCATTATACTATCCAGATTTCTCTACATTGGTTAACAAACAGTGATACACAAATAGATCAGACTGTTTCTCATCACCGTGAAACTTACAGGTTGTAAGTCAATGAAACACATCATTAAAGGTTGAAACCTTTTTTTCCCCTCATATAGGCAAAATTCCAATCTATGAAAATAAAATGTTGAGGACGCCAGACGTATCACACCCTCCAGCTTGCCGTGGAAAATGCATAGCCTAGCTCAAATGAAACATGCACACGCGCACCCCAAGAAAGCGGGTTCTAAGTACATGCCCAAGAGGAAGACTTTACTTCTGCACAGGAAGACAGACACAAGACTGTTATTAAAGTGCTCCTTTTACAGATGAGACTTTGGAAAAAGAGCAAAATGTCTTCTGCAATGGTAAGTGATGTATAAAATATGACAGGTTCATATGGGAAATTTCAATGCATGGCAATTAAAAAATATGGAATGACTCCATAAATATCACTCTAGAAAATATCAAGATGACAGGGCGCCTGGGTGGCTCAGTGGGTTAAATGTTTGACTTTAGGTCAGCTCATGATCTCACGGTTTGTGGTTCCAGCCCTGCCTCGGGCTCTGTGCTGACAGCTCAGGGCCCGGAGCCTGCTTTGGATTCTGTGTCTCCCTCTCTCCGTGCCCCTCCCCTGCTTGTGCTCTATCTCTGTCTCAAAAATAAAAATAAACATCAAAAAAAAAATCAAGATGTTATTATGCATTGGTCCATAAAATGGCTCATTCCAGTAAGACATTTGTAGATGATAACACCTTAATAATATTTTAATAAAATATACCAACTATTACAGACCCATACATATGTACGTAAACATATAGATACGTAGATGGATGCACTCAAGATAATTAAGTGTCTCATCTTCTTCCAAAGAAATACACTACACAAGTGAAATTTTGGCTGTAATTGTGTGAGTGCTATTCAAGCAACATGGGATATTATCTTTTTCTATCATCTATCTATCTGTCTATCTATCTCTATCTATCATGTCTTAAAAGAGACATCACCTGTTATTGTTTGGTGTCCATCCAAAATCCCAGTGAGGGAAAACCTCCATTATTTTTTCTTTCAAGCTCAGACACTGTCATTTCAATTGAAGTAACATGATGAAGTTCAGAGAACCCAGGAGCGTCCCAGCATTTAGCATTGATCCAACACAATATATATGCGAGGTCATGTACACCGTGGGCCAAGCCATATCCACAAAAATTGGAAAATTGGACACCTGAGGAGATTGTTGAAACAGAAGTTACTCTTCTCCTGGGTTCGGAGAACAACAAAGACAGGATTTGATGATAAACTTTCAGTCAGGTAATCCAAGATCCATCTCTAAATTTTCTTTCTAGTGCTCTCATTCCTGGTACTGAAAAAAACTCTAAGGAAATCCTATTTCTGGAGGAAATTTGGATTTCAAAAAGTATTTTAAAAATACATGTAAATAATCTCTAAGAAATATTTTATTTTATCTTAGACTAGTAAATGGTATTGTAAACTTTAGGATATTCTGGTTTGTAAAAACATATATTCTTGGATATCATGTAACGCACGTGTGATCCAAGATTTGTTTTAATGAGTTATCAGAATGATCTTAAAGGGAATAATTGCTTGGGAGCAACGATTTTCCTTGTCTATGCGAGATAAATTGCCATCTGCTGAATTCTGATCTATTTGCATATCACAGTTTGACGAGCAGTGTCGTGAAATTGATATAACACAATGCAGGACTTACGCATTTTTCTTCTAGGTTTATGGGATACAAAATACCTCCTCCTATGAGTAGTAAAGTGACTAGATTATAGCACATAAATTGAATATGAACTATTCTTGGCAGAAAAGAAATTTATATTGTTGCATGTATCTTTTGGAAATTTTCTGATCAAAGCAAATCATTTTTGAAAGGGTTTTTTCCCCACTTTATCGATTACAACATCATTTCTCCTACACTTTTATGTTTATTATACCTATAAAATACATAATTGTGGTAAAAGTCTCAAATTGATAGTTATGCGTAAAGTAAGAGCTGAAAGGCCCTTTTCTTCCTGCACCCAGTTCTACTTCACAGAGACTGTCAGTGTTAACTCCTAGGATATATTCTTCCAAATATTTTGTCTTTACAAATAAATATATATTCCAATAATGTACATATCCGTACAAGTACGTATGCCTACATTTTGTAAAAAGCCACATAAATAAGTGAGACAGACAGGGTCTAGGATGGCCTCCCATGAGCCCCAGCTCCTGGAGTGATCACCTGCTGGGATCTGCTGTCCTGTAGGGTGGACACAGCTGGTCGCTCCCCTCCGGCCAACAGCATGTGGTAGAGGCCACAGGCCGTGTATGGTGGCCTGGAGGTGGTCATGTGGTTGCATTACCTAAGTTGACAGCCCCTGCCTTGTTGAAGTCACTCTGTGCTCTCCTGACTTTCGAGAAACTACCCACAAAGTCGGGAGCCCTGTGACCCAAGGAGATGTGGGTGTCCCATAGACGAAAGGGTGGCCTCGGAGAGGGAACAGAAGCCCTCAGCTCTACGACGGCAGAGAACCGGGAAGCAGACCCCTCCCCAGTCAGGTCTGATGAGCACACAGTCCCCAGGAGGGTCGCAGCTGAGCTGTGCTCACTGGAAGCTAAATTTGCCATAATATTGCTGTTTTGTTACAAAACGGATACGATAGTATCGCTCTTATTCAATATGTTGTTCCACAATTTGCCTTTTCACCAAGCAATATATTATTAAGATTTATATGTGTGTGTGCGCGCGCGCGCGTGTGTGTGTGTGTGTATACAATTAGATGAATATACATCCAACTATGGGTGAAAATTAAGCACAATTATAAAGGTTTCTACATAAATTATAAAGGTTTCTACATATATATATATATATATATATATATATATATAGAGAGAGAGAGAGAGAGGAGAGAGAGAGAGAGAGAGAGAGAGAGAGAGAGAGAGGCGAGGCAGAGAGAAAGGGAGAAAGAGAGAATCCCAAGCAGACTCTGTGCTGTCAGCATAGAGCCTCATGTGGGGCTCGATCTCAGAACATGACCTGAGTTGAAATTAAGAGTTGGATGCTTAACTGGCTGAGCCACCCAGGTGCCCCTGATCATAATTTTAAATAATTTACATATGCTTCTGTTTCTCGATTATTTTTTTCCTGTATATTTTTAATGAAAGATGAGCTATTTGGCAAACATTCTTTGCCTCTTGCTTCTTCCTCCACTCTCACATTTCCAATAAATCCTAATTAATTTTCCATTCCCGCATTCCAGTCCCTGGACTTCAGCTACGTAAGAAGGAAATGGGGTATTTGTCACAATTCCGAGTTACACTCCAGGGGCTGATATGAAAAGTCATGGCGTGAGTGTGAACATCAGCCAAGGAAAGACCCATCAGAGGCATCTTGCTTTCAGGTAAGGGCCGGGGTACATCCCCCGTGTTCTACCTCTGGCTTTTTCAACTTACAAGCTTCACATCACAAAGCGGTCCACACTGGTGCTTGTACCCGATAAGATTTCCATGTGCCAGAGATTGGCAACCGATTGCCGTAAAAATTCAAGAGGCTGCCATCTGAGTGAAATTTCTAGGGTCTGTGGCATGTTTCAACATGGTTCCTAAGGCAAAATACAAGTTGCTGCGTTTGGACTCTCGTATGAGCAGGAAAGAAGCATAATGCCTAACAGAAATATTTGACTGCTAGAGACAGAAAAAACACACTCATATGGGTGTCCTGTTTCAAACCAATAAAAAGGTAGCACTATTTTAAGTTTATTTATTTATTTTATTTTCAGAGAGAGAAAGTGAAAGAGAGCAGGGGAGGGGCAGAGAGAGAGGAAGAGAGAGAATCCCAAGCAGGCTCCAGCAGGTTCTATGCTGTCAGCCTGGAGCCCCATGAGCTGAAATCACGAGTTGGTTGCTTAACCAACTGACCCACCCACGTGCCCCAAAAGGCTAGCATTTTTGAGTGAGGTTCAGCACAGGAGATTATACCCATTCCTGGGAATAATCTGGACCCCGTTTGAGGATAATCTGGACTCCTGGGTATAAAGCTGGACCCCCTTTAAGGACATGCAGTCTCATATTGTACTTGGCACAGTAGATCCAATGGCTATTGAAGTGTCTGTTGCTGATGGGAAAGCTTATGCTATAGGTGAATCATGGTGCAGACCTTTATAATTTTTGAGCAAAGTCGTGCCATTCTATGCAGAAAACCATTCTCTTTTTAATAAACAGCATCTGTCTTGTCTCGGGCTCCTAATAGACACTGAGTGCTTGACCATGGGCCACCAAGTCGCCATGCAACCTAAGCTGCCCACCATGAATTAGATCTTGCCTGACCCACTGTGGTAGACAGTGTAACGCCCCACCCCCAAAGATGCCCATGTTCTAATGTCCCAGTCTGTGAAAATATTAACTTCCATCCCAAAGGAGACACTGCAGATAAGGCTAAGATGAGGATTTAAAGATGAGAAGATTATCCTAGACTATCTAAGTAAAACCTAAATAATCACAAGCGTACCTATAAAAAAAAGAGCCAGCAGTGACAGTCAAGGAAGGAGCTGTAGAGTGAAAGCAGCTTAGAGAGTAGAGGCGGGCTTGAAGGTGATGAGCCTCTGGCTTTGAAGATGGGGAAAGTGGCCTCAAGCTGCCATATTGCATATTGCAATTGGCCAGTAGTCTCTCTCCCTCCCCACCTCCCCCAGCACCGTGGGAAATAATTTCCCTTTAGGTCCAGTTATACATATGATGCACATTAAACCCCTTTTACTCTCCCAGGCTATCCAAATTCTCCCTTTAAAATAATAGCTGCCACTAAACTGCGTTAACAAAATGGATGACTAAATCGAAGGAAGAGCTCAATATTTATTCAGATTGTTAGGGATGAAGAGTTGAAAAAGTGGCCTTTGCCCCGGTCCATGGTCCATCAAATTTGGGCATTAAATGGTTTGGGAACTTTTGTACTTGCCTAATTTTTCAAAACGAGTATACTTCTTCAAGTCCATCAGAAAAGTTATTGCAGAACACAAATGTAGACAACTTTTTTTTTTAATTTTTGTAATGTTTATTTGTTTTTGAGAGACAGAGAGACAGTATGCAAGGAGGGGAGGGGCAGAGAGAGAGAGACACACAGAATCGGAAGAAGGCTCCAGGCTCTGAGCTGTCAGCACAGAGCCCGATGCAGGGCTCGAACCCATGAACCACGAGATCACGACCTGAGCCAAAGTCAGACACTTAACCGACTGAGCCACCCAGGCGTCCCAAATATAGACAATTTTCAACTTGAAAAGAATGTAATATAGCATCAATAGATAGGAAGAAGGTGTTTTCCAGGGAAAAGAAAATGATCTATGATGATTCAATCCTGTACCAAACAGCATTTTCACGATTTCTGTCTTAAAGTTGAGTGTCATTTATCAGAGCAGTGCTGGTAATGACTAGTTTTCTCTTGTTGGTGAGATAACCCTCACCATCATGGTCCCTGTAGTGTAGTGTGGGTACCAAGCGACTCACCATGGATTACCATTGTTGGCTCACATAGGACCACCTTTCCCAGAGGGCATACTCTTTAATATCCATGAAATTGTAGTTAGCTCCAATTTTCTTCAGATCCCAGCACTTAAAGGCACCTGGTTTTGGCAGTCGGTATAATTTCCAACATCAAGAGAGTCCTGATGGCTTCCTGGAATTCTGTGTGATCAAAATGCCCTTGAGCTATTTTTCCCCCATTACGGTAATTGTAATACAATTCAAGTTAAAAGTTAATAGATCATTTTCTCCACTTAGACTCCTTAAGAATTCAGGATTCTCAGGTAGGTATTTTATGATGAGACAGCATCCAAAGATTTTAAGATAGCCCTGAGATACAAAAGTTTCACTTTAATGCATTTATATAACCATGACCTAAACCCCGGAAGTGGGAATAACTGTCTTTGTTTTGCACACAAGGAAACTGAATCCCGGGGAGAATGCTGGAAGGATCATAGGGAGTGGGAGAGCTCCATCAAATCAGGTAATTCTGACTACGTACGTGTTCTTTCATAAAATAATGGATTCTGCAGTTTCTGTGGTTAGCCTTCAAAGTGCACAATTGCTTTCTCTTGTGTTTTTATCTGCTATCATTTCACTTTTTAGTGCAAGTTCAACTTTACCTCTGCGCCAAGACCTTGCTGGTTTTGTGTACTCAGAATACGGAGGAATGACGTCACGGGATCAAATGTTAGAAAAACTGGTTGGTATAATATATTTATCTGGCAAAACACTTGGAACTGTAATTCCAACTGGCAGTAAAAGAAGTATTGATTAAAATTTTAAATCATCGACGCTGTGAATATATTGTTGTATCTATTTCCCTCATTTTGGACCTTTGAACACCTCATTCTAGGTTATTTTGCATGTTAGGCAATAAAATTTAAATGAAGAAGGTGCTTGGATTCCAGAGAAACTGAGATGAGGTACATAAAAATGCAATTGATTGGTACCTATGATATTGCTTAATGCCGGGGTGGGGGGGGTGTTTCATCAATATTTGCTGGATGGTTTAAGGAGTATGCAGAAGAAACTATAAATGCATCCAGAAAATTAAGAGTAAATGTAATGATGTGATGAAAGATAATCCCGGTGGAAAATTTCAGAGATCCTATGATAATATTTCTTATTATCAAAGTCACTTATTTGTCATTGATTTTCTCCCCAAATTCCTTTTTGGAAAGTTACTTTTAGGCTCTATTTCTCTTTTCAGCACGTTCTAGGGCCCAATGCAAAAACTAAGGCTCGATCCGGCACTCCGCCACTGAAATGCTTTGCTTCTGAAGGCAAACAATGGGCTCTTTGCCAGGTAAGATGTATGCACCAGTTGAGTCTATCCCTGAACGAATCGATGGAAAGTAACATTTCTTAGCAATATTTGTTCTATCGACTCTTACCCTGTAGCGATAATGCAACTACTGAGAAAGGAGGTGGTTTTATTTTGGAGTCGTGTCAGTGTTACGCAAGACAAATTAAGGGGTCTTCACTCCGAAGGTAATATAAATATATTTTAGAGCGAAAGCTTCAAAGCAGCTTTGTCGTATTTCAATTAGATGAAAACGTCTGGGGGATAATTTGTTGCGGTCCGTATCTGCCCGTCTTGCTTCCCGGGCTGGTAGACACAGACGGCTGCCGTGTGTGTGCTGTGGGGTTTCCCGAAGCTTACAAATGCCCAATAACCCATTGCACAGGCATGTCTAAGTGGACCCGGTAGCCGGGAATCTGCATGAAGAGTGGCAATCCCACTCTTGCAGAAAAGCTGGACCCCCTTTAAGGACATGCCCGTTCACGTGGAAAAAATTTAGAGAAGGACAAAATATCTCGCCGAATGACATCCGCCTGGGAGATGCCGGCCCACCGTCATAGTTTACTTGACCTCCTCTTGGTGAACACCAAGCCCATTGATATATACTCGTGATTTCTTTTTTTTTTTTTTTTTTAACGTTTATTTAGTTTTGAGACAGAGAGAGACAGAGCATGAAGGAGGGAGGGGCAGAGAGAGAGGAAGACACAGAATCCGAAGCAGGCTCCAGGCTCTGAGCCATCAGCCCAGAGCCCGACGTGGGGCTTGAACCCACAGACCGTGAGATCGTGACCTGAGCTGAAGTCAGACGCTTAACCGACTGAGCCATCCAGGCGCCCCACCTTGTGATTTCTTCTTAGGCTCCAGAAAGGAATGGGATTCTTGGCAAAACATTCTAAAATGCAGACTTCCTAAAATTTCATAGTGGAGGTCTCTGTTGTAGCTACTCAAATATTGTATCCTACGAACTCATTTGAATAACTGCTCGTTCCAAACAGCTGGGTGCAATAATCATGACAGAACCACTACAGACAGGCGAGCTGACCGTTTCTTTTTGTAAAGTCGGTTTTCAGCGCACAGAGGCTGGACCTGATGACTGTGTTCCTTGAGAGCTGACCAGCCCCGTCCCCCTGGGGGTGTGCAGGGGCACAGGGCTGCTGTCTGGACGACCACTAGATGGCACTCCGTACATGTCTGGGAGATAAACTGCACCCCAGGGCCTCACTCAAGCCCAAGAGGCATGAGCTCCATGATTTCCTTGTCCAAAGTAGAGGCAAGATGGACAGACGGAATGCTGTGTAAGTAAAATGGTTAATGCTGTATCAGTCCCTAGGTAATCACAATGTTTTATACAAATGCCTTATTTATTTAACTTATGAATAAGCCTTAGCGTATTCAAGCAGGCACAGGGACACTGTTTTCTTTGCCTCTTACCTCTTCATAGGCTCTCCTCCAAACCGTGCCCGCCCGTGGTGAGTGCACCTGCTGGGCCTTTTTGCCAGCTCATACAGTCCTGGGAGGATCAAAGCCATTTCTCTCTATTCTGGCGTGTTTCTTGGCATTTTAATAATCTCTCTTTGAGAAATCAGCAAGCACAGTATTTTCGCTAACTGACTTGAATGTGTTTCAGGGAAATGAACCTATCGTTTCTGTGATTCTTAGGACGCAGTTGGGATCTCGGCTCCTTGGGAGGCTGCCTTCTAGGCTGATCCCTGGGTTCTCAGCCAACCGCAGGCCCTGATTATTGCCCTCACGGTGGACTCCCCCTGCCTTGGGAGGCACTTCCAATGTGAAAGATCTAACATAGGCCACGGGGACTATCATCACTGGGAAATCAAAGTTTCCGGCCATTCGTATTTTTAGTTGAATTCCTTACCTATCAGGAACCTTACCAACAAATTGGCAGGTGTGCTAATTTTCCAGATGAAGGACAGTACATTCCAGAGTAAGCTACTTAGTTAAAAATATATACTGGAAAATGGCCTTTTGAAGATGAATTCTACATGGAGAAATCTTTCTCTTTATTATCTTCACAGGGCCTTGTCTTATTGGGAATCTATTAAATATTTTATGAGACAGTTAATTAAAAAAATCAATAGCCAAATATGTATATATGTAAAGTATACACACACACACACACACACACACACATATATCTACATGTATATATTTTAAGTACCTCTCTCTATACATGTAACATATATACATAGATATAGAAAGTATATATACATGTAGATATATAAAGTATGTAGTCTTCACTTAGGATCAGGAACAATTATTTTAAATTACTTAATTTCACATTTCCCCAATAAGAAAAGTGCAAACAGTTTTCTCTTTGAAAATGTCACTTCAATTTTCATACGAAATTGAACTGTATATCTCACGACAGGACGAGTCGCAAATGTTGACTTGGCTACTAAATTCCTGGCCTATCACAATGAATATGCTACGGACGTATAAAAGTATTGCCATACAGCCTTTAAATGCATATGCCAAAAGAATAAAAGAGCTTTACAGGTATGTACGTGTCTCTGGGTTCCTAAAATACATGAGCCAACAGCAACGTGCGAGGTTTAAAATGACTTATTCCAGAGCAATAACTTAATATTTTTTGTTCTTCCTTCATCAAGGCCTATTTTGTACTTTCTTGCATAAAGTGCCTTAATGTTGAAGCTACCGTAGTAAGTGTGTTCATCACGGGAACACACAATGGGCTGACAAGACCCTGGGACAATGCAGGCAGAATTGAAGTGAGACTAATCAACACAAAATTGAGAAATCAAAATCACATTTGAACCCTAAATTACACGCCCTTTTCATCGCACAATTATTCCGCTTTTCTCGCATCTGGAGACGGACACGGACGGCAAAGTAGTCTTGAGGAATTTGGGATCTGTTAGAGTGCTACTTTAAAACGTCTTTATTACCACGAGCAAAGCACATTTGGAGAATTTCACTGCTTCTAATAGCTATTTTTATATGACAGAATTTACCTGTTTAATTTGTACTTGTACATCTATTGCCTATTTTAAAATGCCACAAAGGAAAAATAAATGAGATTTGTGAGGGTTTAAAAGAAGGATCAATTAAGATTCATCGTAAACATATTTTTAAAAGTTGAAGGTTTTAGGATTTCTGAGTAACACATTGACTCAGACTCCAAATTTCCTCTATCGACACAGAGAATATTATTGAGAGAGCAAGACATTCTCTCGACAGAGAATAGGCAGGCAAGAACATCTGGCCGGGACCTTGTTTGCTCAGTGATTCCCCTGTGAGCCTGTACCTACCTACTCTAGGCCTGGCTTTTGGAAAAATCCGCGCGTTTGCATTAAAATAGAGGGAATTAGAACACTGAAGATTCAGCTCTCACATTAAAGCTTCCTGTATCAAATATACGAGTGTAAAAATAAAGTGTGTTACGTTTTCAAACTGCTTTCTTGGCTGGTCTGGGAAAAGTGGGAGTGGGTTCTCTAAAATTAATGGCAGCAGAAATTGTTACTTTGGTGTTTTTCTTAGAACTCAATCAACTTGATTTATTTGTTTGTTTTTGAGGAAGATACGACCACCAGTACGTATCAACAAAATGAAGTTCAAAGGCCCTACATGACATCTGAGTCAAATTCTGTGTCCTAAGGACACAAGGACAACAGCAACAAACAGCAGTGTCTGTGTGCCCGGTTCCCCAGGGAGGCACCCTGGTGCCCTCCGTGCATCCATTTCAGGTGCCCTCCGTGCATCCATTTATCTGGGTGGAGCCCCAGAAAGGGGGCCAGAGGGTCTGGAGAAGGATTCCTATTTTTGGGCGCAAGATGCCTGAGACCCTCATCACGAGATCTAAGACTGAGGAAGTCCAGGCTGGGTGATAACAGGGCTGGAGGGAGAGGGTGAGATTCAAGCCCCACAAAGGGACGGGCTGAAAGTCACGGCATCACCTTCCGTGGAATAGTGTTTAAAGGAATCCTGATGCAAACCATCTGCTTGGTTTTCCTCAGCCACACCTCTCTTTCCACCTTGTCACTTGTGATTTCAGTTCAAATGACTGTGATCTACAAATGATGACCGTCACCGATCTCTCTGCCAGCTTCCAAATCAGGGCGTAGGGGGGTGATTTGGGAACACAGCTCGATCAAGTCGCCATTCCGTAATGTAAACATAATTGAATAGCTTATACTTTCATGGTCGTTCATGCTTCCACATCCTGGGTCTTCCCAAACGTATGACAGGTAACCACTTACACCTTCCTTGGGCGTCATTCTTCACCAAGTCACGAACACAGGTGGAGACATAATATTATCTCCCACCTCTCCTGAATGAAATATAGTCGGTCGTGTTAAATGGTTCTGCAACCTTCACATGTACACCTGCCAAAACATATAAAATGTATTAACACGTGTGCGATAGTGACTAATGAATTAGTGAAAGAGAATTTGATCAGTGCTCTACGTTTGACTTTGCCTTTGGAAATTTTACTGGCAAATATCAGGCGAACCGTCCTCTAATAACACCCCGAGGGTCCGGCGCACTGACAAAATAGAAAATGTACAGTATTTTGCTGTTAAAATCGACACAACGAATGCGCGAAGCTTCCTTTAACATGAGGGCCTTAACTTGAAAGTTGAGACTCAAATCACTTTCCCCGAAAGCACGTACTTTGCCCGTGCTAAGTTCTGTAGAGCTGGTTTTCAATTTAGTTGGGGGAACTGAGTCTCCAAGGCACCGTTTACAACTCTGCTTTCAATTTCCCGCAGAGCTAGGACCACTTCAGAGGGCACAATGCCTTCATCTTTCATGCAAAATTTTAAATATCATATAGGACTATACTTAGGGAGAGGATGTCCGTGCCAGAATGGATAAAATGATTTTGTTGGGGCAAACTCACCTGAACGACTCTGTTTGTGGTTTGCTTATGTTTGCGTGTAGCTGTTTTCCTTTCCTATGCTATGTCATAAGCATATAGGACATCGATGTATACAAATGTGAAGATTAATGAATTATAAAATATGATCGGTTTAATGAATTGCAAAATAAATACCTATACCCCTCAGGTAAAGACAGACCAAGAACTTCATCACGGAAACCTCCCAAATGCCTCATCTCCCAATGTAAGTGACCATTACCTTGACTTTAATGTTATCCCATTTCTTGATTTTTTCCTTCTTTGGTTTATGCCTAATTAAGCATCCCTAATAATAAAAGTCATTTTATTTTTTATTTTTATTTTTTTTAATTTTTTTTTTTTTTAATTTTTTTTTTTTTTTAATTTTTGGGACAGAGAGAGGCAGAGCATGAACGGGAGAGGGGCAGAGAGAGAGGGAGACACAGAATCGGAAACAGGCTCCAGGCTCCGAGCCATCAGCCCAGAGCCCGACGCGGGGCTCGAACTCACGGACCGCGAGATCGTGACCTGGCTGAAGTCGGACGCTTAACCGACTGCGCCACCCAGGCGCCCCTATAAAAGTCATTTTAAAATAGATCTTAGGGGTGCCTGGTTGGGTCAGTCGGTTCAGCATCCGGACTCTTGATTTTGGCTCGGGTCAGGATCTCCCAGTTCATGAGATCAAGCCCCACATTGGGCTCTGTGCTGGCAGGGCAGACCCTGCTTGGGATTCTCTGTCTATCTCTTTGCTCCTCCCTTGCTTTCTCTCTCTCTCTTTCAAAACTAAATAAACATTTAAAAAACAGAATAGACCTTATCTTGTAAAGCAATTTTAGATGCACAGCAGAATTGAGCAGAAAATAGAGAGATTACCCATGGGCTCTCTGTGCCCACACACGCACAGCCTCCCCAACCACCCTCTACCCAGATGCATTCATCACAGTCAACGACCCTACATTCATGCATCGTTATCACCACAGTTTACGTTAGGTTCACTTTTGATGCTGCTCGGGCTATGGTCTTGGCACACGTATCATGACATACATTCGCCATCACAGGAAAACACAGAAGTTCAGCTGCCTGAAAAGTCCCCTGAGCTCTTTCCATCGCTTCTCCTTACCCCTGAAACCCTGCAAGCATTGATCCCTTTGCTGTCTCTGTAGTTGTATTTCTTCCAGAAGGTCATACACTTGGAGCCATATGGCACGTGGCCTTGTCACACTGGCTTCTTTCACATAGTCACATCCATTTAAGGTTCCTCCGTGTCCTCTCATGGCTTTGATGGCTCATTTTTTTTTTCCAGTGCTGAATAATATTCCATCCTTACGGATGTGGGTGAGTCCCAGTCTACTTACCCAACCTGCTGAAGGACTCCATGGTTGCTTCCAAATTTGGGCAACTCCGAGTAAAACTGCTTACAAAAACCTATGTGCACATTTTCGTGTGAACGTAACTTTTAAACTCGCTTGGTTTGGGGCGCCTGGGTGGCGCAGTCGGTTAAGCGTCCGACTTCAGCCAGGTCACGATCTCACGGTCCGTGAGTTCGAGCCCCGCGTCAGGCTCTGGGTTGATGGCTCAGAGCCTGGAGCCTGTTTCCGATTCTGTGTCTCCCTCTCTCTCTGTCCCTCCCCCGTTCATGCTCTGTCTCTCTCTGTCCCAAAAATAAATAAACGTTGAAAAAAAAAATAAATAAAAAAAAAAAATAAAAAAATAAACTCGCTTGGTTAAACACCAAGGAACTTGATGGCGGGATTTTCTGCTAAGACCATGTTTAAATTTGTAAGAAACTATTAAACTGTCTTCCAAAAGGGCTGCGCCAGTTGGCAGTCCCACCAGCAACAGATGAGGGTTCCTCTTGTTTGCATCCTTGTCAGCACCTGGTGTTGGTGCTACAGATTTTGGCCACTGTCATAGGTGCGTGGTGACGTCTCTCTAATTTGTGCATTATACTTTTATTCAGTATTTTATAGAAGCGTTACGTATTCTGTAATGCTTGGTATCCTTTGTTCAGTATTAAATCTTTAAAATTCATTCACATGTGTCTCCTCTGTTCAATTTTCACCTCTATCTAGGACACATGATATAAATGTCATAGGATGTGTTTATCGAGTCCACTGATAGACATTTGGTTCATTTTCATTTGGAGGCATCACTCACCATGCAACTGTGAGTAGCCTTGTACAAGTTCAGGAGCACACAAGCACACACGATGGGAGTTACGTTCCTTGGAGTTGACGTGGGTTTTCAGCTTTACCAGAAATATTTTTTTTTAAACTAATTATGTTGTATAATTTATTCTGCCACCAACAGCGAATCAGAGTCCCACTGTTCCATATAATCGCCCACACTCAGTGTCATTAGCTTTGATGTATTTGCCAGGCTGGTGGTTATGTCGTGCTATCTTACTGAGGTAAATTTTTCCACTTAGAATTTGTCATTTGGATTTGCCCTTTGCACAGCACCTGGGCATGGCTCTTTTCCATTTTTCTAATAGATTGTTCTTTTAATTTAGGCACTTTTCTAAAAATGAGCTCTTCACTAATTAATAGATGGCAGGTATCTTCTCCCGTGAGGTGGCTTCCCTTTTCTGGATCACAGTCCTCTAGGTTACTATTTAAAGTTTTATTGATTTGTTTACTTCTGTGCGTGCGTGTGTGTGTGTGTTTTTTTCCCCCTTGGCAAATATTCCCTGCACGTCCGCATATGTGTTTTCATTTTGGAGCAACTTTCTATTATAGATTTTCTGTTTTACTTTTCGTACTTACCAGTCTTTGCTTTTCTGCTTCCCTGTTCTTGTCTTTCTTATATTCTTGAGTATGCACTCAGCTGTCTATTGCGTTACTGTCTCGATATTGCGTTATTTAATGATCTGTTATGGAATCTGCACTCCCCACCAACTCTTTTTCCTTCTCAGGACTGTTTTTAATGCTTTTCTGCTTTAATTTCCCACCTGCATTTCAGCATCAATTTGTCCTAATGGGATGTTGATTAAAATGTCGGTGAGCTTTTAGTTACTTCCAGGAGAATACAGAAAACCTGTGATACTAAGTGTTCTCATCAATAGAACCAAATTCTGTGTCATATTTTCAGATTTTTCTGTAAAATGGTTTTGCTTATATTGTTAGCAACCACGCTCTGCATTACCAGAGTTGAGGAAGACCTACTTTTTTTTTTTTTTTTTTAATCTATCTGTTATCAGTGAGTCCCATTCCCAGCCTCGTTCTTAAGTTTGGCCAAGAACGAAATCAGAACCAAAATCGTAAGCAAGCAAGCAAATGTTTAATAGTGTTCACAGCGAAAATACACCCCCAAGGTGGGGGAGTGGGAGGCCCCGCGGTGGCGACCGCACGGGGGAGGGGGTAAGGGGTGTCTTGTTTCTTACGCTTTCATGGGTTAAAGGTCTTGGCTAAGGGGGTCTGTGACTGAGGTTGTCTCCAGTCATGGAAGGGAGTCTTCTTACCCACTGGGAGGGCAAGTTTGGGGCCCCATATGGTCCTTGTAGGAACAGTCACGGCCGCCTCCCCGACAAGGGGGTTAAAACCACAATGGAAATGTATTGTAATGAAGCTATAGGTTGCCTCAGGGCAGTGGTTAACACTGGAGGTGGTTGGCAGTTTCTGTCTCTCTCCAAGGTTGGATGGTCCCCCTCTCTCCTTGTATCTAGCTAACTGTCTATCATTTCCTCCAATGTTTTTTTTTTAATGCCGATGTGTGAAAGTACGATTTTTTGGCATGCCGATTCTATACAAAATGTTTACTTATTCTTGCCACAAACTTTGTTAAAAAATTTCTTTCCTTCTTGAAAGACGTCAAAACAGATTATCGGATGTCCTGTCTAGCACATGCTTTGGCTATCTGTGTCTTTCCTTGTCTTGGAGCTATTTTACAACTTACTCTATTGTAAGAATACAATGAATGAATACATATGACATACAAAATATGCGTTGTTTTTGTCATCAGCAAGGCTTCTGATCAACAGTAGCCTGTTAGTAATTAAGATTTTGGGAACCAAATGTTATAGGGGAAATTCCCACTGCATGGAGGGGTCAGCACACCTAATCCTCCTGTGGTTCAAGGTCAACCGTATTTCCTTGCACTTTGTATAGATACACTTCAGAGCTATGCTTGGAGGCCATTTTAAAGCGTGAAACCACCAGCAAAAAGTACAAAAAAGGTGAGGAACATGATAGGAGAATTCAGGGAAGACGCTTCTGGACCCTTCATCTATGAGCCGAAACAAGAAAATGGAGTGTTGCCCTTACCGGAAACATGCACGTAGGGAGACTCCAATTCGTCGCCTGCGCACGTCCACAAGTGAGGGCGAAAGCACCCTGAGTGTTGACTTGGAGCCACAGGTACATTTTAGCCAGTAGGCCAAGTCACCGACACGGAACCCACGCAAAACCAAAGTGGAGGCACACCTCCCATCCCCGAGGAGCTCGCCGTCTTGGTCCTGAAGACGGGCACCCACTTTGTTCTCCTTGTTTTTCTCCGAGTCTAATGCCAATGACTTACAGTTGTACTGTGCCCACCGGAACGCAGTCTTCAGCACGTTGTCTGAGCTCACATCTATTCCTAGTTCATTCGTCCTGAAGAAATGTTCATTTTTGAAAAACGTTTTGCATCAACTCAGCACAGCCTGTTGTCTTCCTCTTTATCCTTTGAATGTAGTGACACGTTAGCTTTCCGCGACCTGAACCATTCTTCCACTTTTAGAATAAATCTTAACTTATTCATATATATGCATACATTTTGCTAGATCCTACACCTGGCGTTTTAACAACGTCGTACGTGTATATTTGTAACTGAGTTTGCTTATATTTCCTTTTCTTCTCTCGGAAGTGCAGTTTTGCTAGCAACGTTCGCCACAAAAAACACCCCCTGAGATTCGATTTGGGAGGTTTTCCCAAATTTCCACATTTGCAACTGTTTAGGAAAACAACTGTCCCAGAAGTGTTTGCCACCACCTGTTTATAAGAATGTTTAGTAGGTTTATTTGGGGAGCCAGTAAGTATAACACACTGGGTTCACTGTTCAACTTCCTTTCGCTTTTTGAATTTAGGTTTTTCGATTTCATCTGTTTAATTTTCAGTAATGAACATTAACCTAGAAAATCCATTTGTGTGTGTTTTCTATTTATAGGAATAAAGTTGTTATTCTTACTCTAAGGCTCTCCTGTATCTATAGTTTGCCTCGTTTCCTTTTAACCTGGTTTATTTTAGTATTTTTGCCTGATATTCTAAAAGAATATTTCACAGGTGTTTCAAAGAAGGTAGTTTTAAAAATCTTACTGTTTGTTCTTGTTTTGTTCACTTCCACTCATATGCGTGTTAGTTTCCTTATTCAACTCCTGTGTTACTCTGTTTTTTCCCCGGTATTTTTAAGAGAACACTTGACTTATTTTACCTTTTTCCTTGAAAAAAGGACCTATTTTAGGTTCTATTTCCTTCTACTCTGCTCTACTTCACTTGACATATAATTGTTTCCTCGACGCTTTGTGTCATTTCTTCCGTCAATTCTGAAGTGTTTTCCTTTTTAATAACTGTTTCGACTATTCTGAAGAAGCAAAGTGGGTCTCCACCCAGGACTGGCTTTTATGTCAAGAAGCCACACAACCACCAAGGAATGAAAAAAGGATATCATTAAAATGATGAGGCTTTTGGGGAAAAGCAAGGTAGGCTTCTCAAGAGGGTCCAAAAACGGTTTGAGAGGGCAAAGAAAGAAGATATTTGGGTTTTTGTTTTTTGGGGTTTTTTTGGCTGATGGACTGACTCTCCCGCAGTGTCAAAGGAGGGGGCTTCGAGGCTCATTACCAACTTGCTCAGCAGTGGGACCAAGGGTGACAGGGAAACCGGTCTGCGGGCAAAACAAGCACAATGACCCGTGGCTTGTGTAGAAGTCTGTTTTTAGTTTATGAAAGTAATGTGGCTTTCAACTGTATATTAATTGCTCATTTAAATTTAATTGCATTATAATCAGGAAATTTTATCCATATTACATTATCTGGAATACATTGAGACTTCCCATGTGGCCTTTACACGATCAACTTTCATCAACGTTCCAAGAGCGCTTTAAAAATAAGATATCCATTTATCTTCATTCAGTGATCATCTGCAAATTTCCAGCATAAATATTTAATCTAGATATCTCCCCAAATATAGGAAATTAAGAATGCATTAATTTTTTATCTCCCCACTGCCATCAACCATGATATGTGTTTAGTATTGTAAGTTTAACTTGTTTTAAGTACCTCCTTTTACCACCTTTGAAAAAAGTCTACGCTTAAATGTAATAAACATTTGTACCCGTTTCTTTATTTCTCTGCTCAGAAATACTTCTGGTATACTAGTTCATCTGGCTTTGATTGTCTTGAATCATTCAGTAGATCTTTCCGCCGGCATTTGCACACAGAATCTCTTAGTTCTTATGCATCTAGAATGGAAAGAAATGCATTCTTCCTAAAGAGATGGTCCCCAGAAAGAGGGCCAGCAGATATGCTGAACCGTGGAGTCTGTCACTTTATTCCTATGTGTTGTTACTGATGCTTTGATGAGAAGTCTGGTGGGGTTGGGCATTGTCTCCTGGTTTAGATGCCTGATTTTGTGTGTGCATGGGTGTACGTATCTGTCAACATTTTTCCTTTGTCTCTGACATTCAGTAATGCCATTATAATGTCTCTAAAAGTAGATTTTTGTTGTTGTTCTTTACCTGTTTGGGGCTTTGTATAACTTTCGATATGAAGACTTACTTTTTCTCTTCATTTTCGACGACTGCCACGAAGTGTCTCTTACAATATTACTTTTCCCCCTGATCTTCCTAGAATTGTTATAAAATCCATGTTGGATTTCCTTGTTCTCTCCTTTCTGTAACTTTATATGCTTTCGTATTTTTCTTTTTTTTTCCCTCATCTACATTTATTAATTTTTTCTGGTCTGTCTTACAAATTGCTAATGCTTTCCAACAACAACATTGGTCCGCACTTTAAGCTGTTCACTGAGTTAATAATGTCTATGATTTATTTTTCCATTCCAAAAGTTTGTATAACTTTTCATAACCCTTAAATTATTTTGATCTTGCCCTGTTTATTTTTTAAGATCTATTTGAACACTGGAAATGCCTATTTTGACTTTTCATTCCTATATATTTTGAGGGGGGGGCGATGGTATTTTAGACTACGTCATGGTGGTTTATGACTTGGGTAGTTGGCATTCTGTGACAGGTACACCTTTGCATGAGCCCCCTATGGCACCTGAGAGATTGGGGTATGCAGGCATTCCTCCAAAGCAATGTCCACTTGTCTTCTCAGGCTGTTAGCAGTACATGGAGGGAACATGGAGCCCCCGATGGGTCAATGATGACTTCTTTTTCCACTTGCGACCCTGGGCATTTGGCAAGATGTCCTTACATTTCTAAGACTCACTGGGAGCAATTATTTTCTAGTCCATATTTCCTACTCACTTCATAGATAATAGAGAACTGTATCATTCTTGTCTTCATGTAAATAACAGCTTATGAAGAGAACAAACCAGACTACTCCTTAGAGAGGATCTCAGAACTGCAGCATGAAACCAACAGGAAACCCCAGTTCTGGAAACCCAGGAGGCATTTTTAGGCTTGGATATTCCCTCCAGCTTTGACGTTAGAATACTTTTGTTTGTTTTTTTCTAGTCGTGAATATATCCACATTTTGAGGTCAAGGTCTTGTCTTAAAAACCAGCATAATACATTTTTATTATGTAAAATAAATACATTTTTATTTAAAAATGTATTTAATTAAAAAGGTATTTAATTAAAATTTATTAAAAATAAATACATTTTTATTTTGTATTACCCAGCATTGGCAATTGTCAGATGCCTGTGAGAGAAAAGTAGAGAAATTCTTTATTAAGCGTTAGTCTGTCATTTCAGGAAGATACTCTCTTCCTTTTTTTTTTTTTTCTTAATTTTTTTTAACGTTTATTTATTTTTGAGACAGGGAGAGACGGCGTGAATGGGGGAGGGGCAGAGAGAGAGGGAGACACAGAATCTGAAACAGGCTCCAGGCTCTGAGCTGTCAGCACAGAGCCTGACATGGGGCTCGAACCCATGGACCGAGAGATCATGACCTGAGCCAAAGTCAGACGCTTAACCGACTGAGCCCCCAGGCACCCCAAGATACTCTCTTCTTGATCTGATATCTTACTAATTTGTTCTTGTGCCGATTCTAAATCTAAGCCCATGACACTACCGCATGTCACCCCATGTACGTTACAAATGTAGAGATAACTCTTATTTTACTTTGGGCCCCTCGTAATCCTGAAAAAAAGTGTCTGTTCCAATATTTTCTTTGACCATTCTTCTGTCATCATTTTAGCCCTTTAAGTATCAGTCGGTTGACTTAATGTGGCCCTGCTTGTCCGCATGTTACATTGATTTGACTTTATTTAGCATAAGTAAGTCATACAATTACACCGAAACCCAGTTGATATAGAGGAAATAGTACTGCAGATAAAATGAAACTCTCTCAGCGTCTCCCGATATAACTGGAAGTTGGGTTAATAAGTAATTAGCGTGCCTTGAAGTTACCTCATAAAATGAATCCTCTTAAAGTAAGATTTCTCTGTGTTAACACAAGAAAGAGACTATTTGAAAGTTCCATCTGAAAAAAGTCCATCTTTTGGTTTGGTAGAAATTGAATTTGATTTCCTGTTTCAAATCCATGTAGCACAGTGAAAATGATGAACTTTCTGTCAATTTCAAACAATTTCAAATGTGATTCATTTCAAAGAAAAATATCATCTCCTGTCCAGAAGACATAATAAACACCTAATAAAATTTAGTGAAATACATTATTTCCTATCACCATGTGGTAATTGCCAAATTAACTGGCATTACCACTAAAGTCATTTTCTTCATTTTCTTTTTACATGTTTTTATGGCTGATACTTGTAGGGACTTGACAATTTGTCGCTCAGATTCCAATCACAGGAATTAGTTGACAGAAATTCAATTTTAGTTTAAAATAGTTCAAACTGAGCTTGTATATTACCAGAGTGGTAGAGATTATAAAGTTAGGTCTCAAACCTTTTTGACCTACGAAATGATTTATGCCAACATGTGAATTATAAATAATAGTGTTTGGGGAAAAGCCTTTATAAAGCAAATGCTGGAAGAGGCTTATTAAATTGCGTTCACATGTACAGTTAGTGTGAGAAAAAAGGTAATGTTTTTCACCAAGACGAATATATATCTGAGCAAATAATTTGAAGAGTTAGTCTGCCTAATAGTTCACAGAGAGATATAAGCTGGAGCCGAATGGACAGAGATTGAGAGAGCGTGAGTTTAAGTTCATCTGACTTCCACCTAAGAAGTGCACGTAGATCTCAGCTAAGCTTCTGGGCCCTTTGCAATTCAAGGATTCTCTTCACCCACTCGCCCTGGTTCTTCTAAGCCCACGGCTCCACGCTTCCTGTGAGACTTGTTAGACTGAATGCCAACCTCAGCATTTGCTAGAGCAAGATCTCTTACAAGCAGATGAATAGCTGTGTCTTCGTTTCATTTTTGGCTTGTATGTTTCCACGTCTGCTCCTTTAGGTCTAAGAAAAAATCTTGTCCTCTCTCAATCTCAGATAACTATTTTTTTCTTTCCTTTTTTTTTTTTTGTTTTTGTTTGTTTTTAATCCTCAAATTTTATTTTTCAGCCTTTGGCTTCTAGCCCTTCCAACATGGTGTCAGCCAGAACCTAGATTAAAAATCCTCTCACTGACATGTAGCGTGGTCTTCCTTTATCTTGACTGGACCCTTTCTGATGTAGAAGTCTGTAATGGAAGTGGTTTCAGGAACAGGACCTTCAGAACAGGATTCTGGTCTGGGCTCGCTTATTGTTCGAAACTGCTTGGCATTGGACAGAGGGGAACCTGGTCAGTGCTGGCTGGCAGTGGCCTCACGGTGGCATAAAATATTGCCTTTTGTTGCTTAGTTGGAGTGGTCTATTGAGGGCTTTGGGAGGCCAGGGGTATGGGGTTTACAACTGTCAGGGCTGTGGGGGTGATTTGTATCCAAAGGTGCTAAAGCAACTATAGACGCCCATGAGAAACGCTAGCACGATCTGAACCAGAGAGTTTCTTTGGAGGGGCTAAAAGAAATCATTTATTTCTTTCAACTGTAGGGTTGATAAGCATGAAAACAAGACCCCAGATCTAACTGTGTGTTTTGCACAATTACAATGACATTGAATTTGCCGTGTCTCAAGTATGTCCTCTAACAATTCTGATACTATTTGAGAAGGGACCACCTAGCTTCGGGATGAGCTGTTGGGTGACGTGTCCCCAAATTCTTCCCCGGGTCTCCCTCAGCTGCAGTAACCACTCTTCCCCTCTGTTTCAGAAGACAATCCCCACCCCCCACTGCTGGAAGACACCTGGTCACCTACCTGAAGTAGTTTGTCATGATGGTTGCTGAGTCAGAAATACCAGCTGTGTAG
The DNA here is from genome assembly GCF_028018385.1 of Neofelis nebulosa. Taxonomy (NCBI): domain Eukaryota; kingdom Metazoa; phylum Chordata; class Mammalia; order Carnivora; family Felidae; genus Neofelis; species Neofelis nebulosa. Next base: position 3,140,892 of record NC_080784.1, on the reverse strand, counting down.
AATTCATTCCCAAGTTTCTGTGGGCAAGAAGGTGGACAGACTTCTTGGACCGTGGACTCGTGTCCCAGGTGAGTGTTCCCCATAGTCCCCACGGAAGAGGAAGTAAACGGTGTGTCTGCTATTTCTTATGCCAGGGGAGTTGGACAAGTCCTTAGCTTTTTATGCCAGCAAAACCCTCCTACCCAAAACAAGGTAAAATAACTAAAAAGCAAAACAAACTAAACTTGAAGGGGTGGACTGACACCCACAATAAGACGGCCTTTTAGACATTTCTCCTGATCTGCATTTTTTAATCATCCCATGAGCTTTTATTACCAATATACTATATGCTCACTTATGTGCTGTGTGTATATCTGTGCTTTGTGCTTTCCACCCTTCGTAGGAGGTAGAAAATCACCATAGTCACTAGCCTTCAGAATCCAGTGGTTGAACGTTCAAGGATTTTGCAGTTCCTGCACCAAAACATCTGGGCAAGAGGGACCACTGGGTGGTCCTTAAGGTATCTTCAGAAGTGCAAGGTGGGAGTTGCCCATGATAATCCATCCCAGTGTTCCTATCTATTTATATTTTGGGGGCACCAGGGTGGTTCAGTCGGTTAAGCGTGTGACTTCGGCTCAGGTCATGATCTCGCTGATCACGAGTTTGAGCCTCTCGTCGGGCTCTGGTGCGGACAGCTCAGAGTCTGGAGCCTGCTTCGGATTCTGTGTCTCCTCTCTCTGCCCCTCCTCCACTCGAGCTCTGTCTCTCTCTCTCTCAAAATTAAAAAAAAAATTAAAAAAAATAAAAAAACACATTTGTATCTTTAAATTTCATTCTTGATCTTATGTCAAGGATGTTCAAGAGTCTCAAATGTATTTGATATAAGTCACCAGTTAGACCTGAATTCATTCATTCAGTAGACACCTTACTGGACCACCTTTCAGCTATTGAAGCTAACATACTTGATTGAGAATTTTTGATAAATATATTCATTTTTTTCTATTTTTTTTTTTTTTATTTTAGAGAGAGACATGAGCTGGGCAGAGGAGCAGAGGGAGAGAGAGACAATCTTAAGCAGGCGTCATGCTCAGCATAGAGCTTGACATGTGACTCGATCCCACAACTCTGGGATCATGACCTGAGCCAAAATCAAGAAATCAAGAGTCGGACCCTCAACTGACTGAGCCACCCGGGCGCCCCTCTGATCAATCCATTTAAATTGATAAATTGTATCCAGTTAAATATGACCTTCTTTTGCCTTATATGGCACCCATACAATCTACATGTACTTCTAGTTTCCTACCCCTTTTCCAGCATCGTGTCTCAGCACAGTGTCCCCTGTGAAGTAAGTCGCATCCACAATCCAGCTGACAAGGAATTTGGTGGAATGGAATTCCATACATCAAACTAATCCAACAGAGAGGGCCACATGGAAAGCGGTGCACAGGGCAGAGTGCCACGGAAACGTTCACCACAGGTATGACTTCCATAGCTTAGAACTTCAGACGGGATGTCGTCTCTAGGACAATCGTGACAGCTCTAATAAATCTCACAGCTCAAGGAATGGGTCAGGTGCTGTACCTGACATCTTACAAGTAACAAAAATAATGTCTTAGCTATATGTTATCTAAAAAGTCTCAGGACACACTCTGTATGCTCACTTCATGTTCTTTGATCATCATGTGGACAAAGTAAATTCATCTTCCGTCACGTGTTTGTCGTTATTGGCACAGAACGTTTCTCAGGCTCTGAGTTAGGTATGTGGAATGCAGTGACTTACAGGGCAGATTTGGGCACTAGCCTCATGGTGATCCCATGCTAGAGGGATCTGACAGGCAAATAAGTAAACAGCAGGCTCAGCATGATGTGTATTATCACGTGTGTAATGGAGTGCATTATGAAGGAGAACCTGGGGCTTGTGATTTAGATGTTGGGGAACGTTAGGACTAATTTGAAATGTGAAGGATGTAAAACCTGAAAGCAACATAATTTTCTGCTCCCGAGTTAAACAGTTATGAGACTTGGAATAATTTCCTGTCTCTATAAATGTAATTTCTTGAGTCTGTGTTAAAACAAAACAAAACGAAAAGCCCCACTGAGGCCAATCAAAATGAGCTGAGCTGCTTTCTCTGTAAAATATTTCATCCAGGAGGATAAGACAGCAGGAAAAAACGAAAGCAGCTTATATAAAGAGCTTGTTCATCTGGTCCGATCTTGGAGGAGGAGGGATTGAGAGAAGGACTGAGAATCAAAACCTCCTCAGGCAGTTTTGCTGTGGGACTTGATGTCTGATTGTATGTTTGGGGCGAGGACAGCAGGCTTGTTTGTATTTGACCCACCACCTGGCATACAGGCCAATCTCTCACAGTGAAGTATTTGGGGGACACTCTCAGGAACCCCATGAGCAACCCCTTCCTCAGAGATTCACCCCTGATGATGCCAGTGCCGATCTCACCTTGCGTTTTTCCCAGATTTGCAGCTCATGCAAATTCTCTCTGTCGTCGGACTTTTATATATTTGCAGAGTAACAGTGGCTCCTTCTTTTAATCAAGATCGTGAATTCAGCAAAGAACACCTTGCACTTGCACAGCTTCGGAGAAAAACAAAAGCGGTGAATACTATTCCCGAGTTCAATTTCTTACCGAACGGTTGTATTTCTCTGCAAGGTTAAGGTGTGCAATTTAAAAATCACTTTAAACCACTTTAAACATGTTATCTCATTAAACTCTCCCACAACTGATTCACATGCTCAAACCCACTCCACTACCGTTATACCTGATGTGGTCATCAAGCCAGAATTTCTCAGGACTTTTATCACTAATGCAATCAGCTGAAGTTGCCTCATGACGGCTTCTCATTTTATCTGCTAAGTTGGGCTAGAATACTTGAGAACAATCTCTGTACAATTTGATGATGAGATTTCCTTCTTGTAAGGTACACACTGTGCATTACGTGAACATGCGTTGTCTGGAGAGCATAAACCTTGGGCACGTTTGTATAGTTTGCTACTAATTACATTTAGCGCTTGCTTGAAATGAAGATGGAATTCACTGGCATCATTCCCACAGACTTTGCACCTCTGCCTGGATTTCAAAATGGCAACCCAGGGAATTCCAACAGAAGGTAATGACGTTCTGTAAGAATATTCAGGTCAGCTTGTACAGGCGTCTGGTATAAGTAATGGAAACAGATGAGAGATTCTTGCTTTGTCTATTAAAAATTGTAATTACAGTAAAACCTCGGATTGCGAGTAACTTGTTCTGCCAGGGTTCCACAAGACGAGGAAACATTTCTAGTAAATTTTAACTTGATAAACGAGCGATGTCTTGCAATACGAGTTGTGCACGATGCTGAACATCGCACGATCACAACTGAGCCAATGGTTCTTGAAGTGCGCTTTGATATACGAGTGCTTTGGATGACAAGCGTGTTTCCAGAAGGAATCGTGCTTGCAAACCAAGGTGTTAGTGTATTTTAAAATACAGACACGGACGACCAATTGTCCTTTCTAAGAGATAAATCGCCTGAAAGTAGTTTCTATGATAGTAACTGTGCGTCGCGCGTATATTTTCTACTAAGAGCTTTTTAACATTTGGCGTTTAAATGAAGATGAAATGTGATATATGCATACCTGTGTTCTGGTGCCAGCACATTTTAAGTACTTGCTTAATGTTTGAGGTTTTGATGCATATAATGGATGAAACCATTTAATCTCATGAGAAGTCTATGAAAGAAGACTTTGAATGCCTCTGTTTTACAGCTGGAAGGGACGGGGCTGAGCATTCCCAGGGGTGACCTGGGGACGGTGCGGGAGCAAGTTGAGAGGACGAACCCCCGGTGGCTCGCTGTAGGGGCTACTCTTGTCCTCTATTCCAGAGGGAGAAACAGGGAGAAGGGCCGGAATGTCGTCACTCTCTCTGTCTCTCACCTCTTCTCTCCCTTCCTGCTTTCTCTGTCTGGAGTGGATGCCCTGTGATGGAGACCGTCAAGGCACAGGACATCTTGCTGCAAGCACACGCTTCGCTCTACTTGGTGCCATTCGCTAAGACTGCTCTCCTTTTCTTTGTTTTCTGTGTCTTATCTTTTTTGTCTCCTTCCTCCTCTTCCTCCACCAACCCCTTCATTTTTAAGTTCCCAAAGGTCAGTACATAGTAAGGATTCACTTTTTTAAATTAACTAAATTAGGGGCGCCTGGGTGGCTCAGTCAGTTGAATGTCTGACTTTGGCTCAGGTCATGATCTCATGGTTTGTGGGTTCGAGCCCCACATCAGGCTCTGTGCTGGCAGCTTGGAGCCTGGAGCCTGCTTCGGATTTTGTGTCTCCTCTCTCTGCCCTTCCCTGCTCATTCTCTCTCTCTCTCTCTCTCTCTCTCTCTCAAACATAAATAAATATTTAAAAAATAAAAAAAATAATAAAATAAAATGAACTAAATTAGTTTTACCAAGAATTCGGACAGAGGCTTGCAATTCTCAGTTCTATCGTCCCCAAAGACTGCATAGACACATTCCCGCTGGAATATTAAATTTTTTTAACGTTTATTCATTTTTGAGAGGTGGAAAGAGACAGAGTATGAGGAGGTAAGGGCAAGAGAGAGAGGGAGACACAGAATCGGAAACAGGCTCCAGGCTCCGAGCTGTCAGCACAGAGCCCGATGTGGGGCTCAAATTCACGGACCTCGAGATCATGACCTGAGTTGAAGTTGGACGCTTAACTGGCTGAGCCACACAGGCGCCCCTTTCCTTTCTGGAATATTGCCACAGGTCATGGAGTATTGGAGCTGGGCACTGAAATATAATTCAGGAAGGAGAAGTGTGCATATAACATGGCAAGTATTCTGGCCAAAATGACCCACCTTGTCTTTAGATTCAATAAGCTTCCATAAGATAACAGCAATATCAGTATTTCAGAAAATCAGAGAGAGGAGTGGAATGGGATTTAAAAACAAAAAACAAAAAAACTCTTTACAGAAAAACACCAGCACATAAATATACCAGGAATAAAATAATGAGAAATATTGCCATTTTGCAGTCATTCCACATTTGGATCTTTTGAAGATCATCGATCAAGTCTAAAGCTATTAAGCGAAAGAGAGTTTGCTTGAGAATGAACCATGTCTCCAATATCGAAATACCACCCAGCAGAGTACTTGTTACCTACAAATGGAAAAGCTAACTTCGGAATAGATAAATGTGGCAGAACACATGTTAACCAAGCCGTCAAAGGGACAAACTGACGTTATGTGTCTCCCGATATGATGCACTGAGGAAGCGATAATATTATACCTGTGCAGTTTTGTTGATAGAACGTTTATGAGAAGATAATCAGATAAATGCAAATGTGTACACATTATAAAAGACAGACTTGCCTGGTCTGCTTAGAAACACCAATTCACGAAAGACAAGGAGGGAGAGGGATGATCTGTAGACAAAAGTTTAGGAGAAGCAATAACACAGCTAAGATGAGATGCTTCATTTAAAGAAAACAAAAAGCACATGCAACCGGGGCAATTCCATGATAAATTTTATATTTTGTAATATTAATATTAAATTTGTAATTAATATTTGTGTTATAGAAAATAAATCAATTAATATTCATGTTGGCATTAATGTGACTACATTCGATAATAATGTTGAGACTACGTAGAATGTTTGACCTTAGAAAATACAAGGTACAATGTTTGGGAATAGAATGTCATGATATTCGTACATATTTTCAAATGGTTGAGCAAAAGTTGCAAAATGATAACTGTTGACCCAGGTGAGACTAGATGCATGTTCACCACACCGTTATTTCAGTATGGACGTAGGCTGGAAATTTTAATCATAAAATGATGCAAGCATTTACTAAGGAATTTTGCAAGAAAATTTATAAGAAATGTTACAAGAACATTTACAAGAAAAAGCCATGTTCTTGGTAAAGAGAAAAAAATTAAAGTAGAATTCAGTAAACATTATCTTGATAAATTTCAAAATGAAAAAGTAAAGAGGAGCGCGTGGGTGGCTCAGTCGGTTAAGTCTCCGACTTCAGCTCAGGTCATGATCCACAGTTCATGGGTTCGAGCCCTGTGTCGGTCTCTGTGCTGACAGCTTGGAGCCCGGATCCTGCTTCGGATTCTGTCTCCTTCTCTCTCTGTCCCTCCCTGGCTCACACTCTGTCTCTTTCTCTCTCTCAAAAATAAATAAACATTTAAAAAAAAAGCAAAGAAAAAGTTCTGTATCTATCCTATATCTATATCTATATCAAGTGTGCAAAAATATTCAAGATATATGTTAAATAAACAGGGAAAAAAGAATGGTGTAGTCAATATGCTTATATTTATTTTAATAAAAATAAACAATATATGCAAAGTTAACAAAGGAACGACAGAAGGAAAGCAGGTGTGTGAGCAAGACTGTCTTCGAAGTGTATAGGGAAGATATGGAAAAACAAGAGTTTTATAACTAAACTACTTTTCAAGAAAGAGGGCAACATGCCAACATTTGTAGACCAATGGAGACTTTAAATAAGACACGCCCACTCCGGTAAAAAGAATGTCTTGTGGCACCAAGAAGAGATGTAAACCTGAAATATGCGGGTACAAAATCGAAGGAAGTGGCTAAAACTGGACCAGAAAAGCTTGTCAATGTAACTAACATCGACCATAAAAATGACGAAAGAGGTCGTAGAACTAAAAAAGGACACGATGGGAAACACACAGAACCAGATAAATTATACATTTCAATAAATAAAGCAAGCAAACCAGCCCTTGCACTTGTCCTGATATAAATGCTTAATACCCGTATATGTGTGAAGATAACGTGCGAAAAAGTTTTTTCTTTGTTGAAAAATTAAATGGAATCAAAGTAGTGTTACATGATCTATGGGTACACTTGTTCAGTACAACGGCCAGTAGCCACCAATGATCATATGAGTACTTAGAATGTGGCCTGCCCAAATCAAGAGGTGACTTAAATATAAAATACACACAGATTTCAAAAACTTAGCAACATGAAAATAGCAAACTGGGAGATGCATATTATAAGATGAATTTGTCCTTGCTTTCTTGGAATAGGTCAAATATTCTTTCCTTCACATGGAGAACATAGCTACTCATAGATTGAAGCAACGTGTCTTAAATTGTTTGAATTCAAGACCTCTTTTCAATTTTAAAAATTATTGAGGACTTCAAAGAGTTTTGATTACGTTGCTAATCTCTTTCAACATTTACTCTATGGGAAATTAAGAACATTTGAAAAAACTTGTTTGTGCATTATGTATTTATATATAAATGCTACATATTAGCGCCACTACCCGAGCTTTGTAAAAACCATTTCATAAAATCCATCTTTCCAAAATAAAGAAAATGGTGCTAGTTGACAATTTGGAAATTCTCTTGAACTCCCGGTTTAAGAGAAGGCAGCGGAATCCCCGTATCAGCTCTACCTTCTGTCTGCACTACATGCCAGGCAAGCTCTGGAAAGCTCTGCTGTACCTTGTGAAAACGTGAGGTGAAAAGAGCAAATCATATCTTAGTTTTGTCATGGAAACTGTTTGACTTCACTACCCCCTGGAAGGAGTAGAGTGACCCCCGAGAATCTCTGAGCCAGTTGGAGGATCACTGACCATTAAAGTTAAAATATATATGTATTTGGAAGCCCTTTGGTGAGAAGCCAGTCCTTGTGCAGAACAACCATAAAAAACGACAGGTTGCCTTTATCGGTGTTTATCGTATTTCCTTCGTTCTTATAGGGATTTGACAGATAAAATTGCCACCAAAGATTGGTTTCTTCTACTATTGAAATATGATTGGTTATCATATAGCAACAGATAATTGGTCGACTTATTCCTGTGAGAAATTCTCAGAAGATTTGAAGGTGAGTATTTTTTGAAAATTCCTACGGAAGGGAGGCAAACCATAAGAGCCTCTTGGATACGGAGAACAAACTGAGGGTTGATGGGGGGTGGGAGGGTGGGGAGGGTGGGTGGTGGGTATTGAGGAGGGCACCTGTTGGGATGAGCACTGGGTATTGTATGGAAACCAATTTGACAATAAATTATATTTAATATAAAAAAATCAAAGAAAATTCCTATGGAAAGACTGCCTATCAAGAGGAGGAATTAATTTTATTAGGAGATACAATAATGAGACATAATAACATAATATATTATTATTATTATTATTATATATTATTACATAATATTATAATAGTGTAATATTATTAGAGCATTATAGGAAAAGAAGACAGGAAGTTAACTTTTAATATGAAATAGACCACTTATCAAAAAGAGTTCCTTTCTACATGTTATGTTCCCTAAAATTTAAAAGGCATTTTTCTTCATATTATGCATTTCTAAGAAACCAATAGTAAGTTTGTATAAACTGCATATTCTTGAACACAAGCGAGTGCACAATTAAAAGTGAAGAAAATCATTGAGGAGAACTTACAAGACATTTGTAACTCATAGTTCCAATTTATGTTTCTTTTTTTCTTTTCTTTTTTTTTAATTTGAAAACGTATTAAGGAGGAGGTGCCGGGAGCTCAGTCAGTGAAGCATTGGATTCTTGGTTTTAGCTCAGGTCGGGATCTCACAGTCCTGAGATCAAGCCCCACATCGCGCTCTGCACTGACAGCACAGAGACTGCTTGGGATTCTCTCTCTCCCTCTTTCTCTGCCCCCCCCCCCTGCTTGTTCTCTCCCCTCCCCTCTCTCTCGAAATAAATAAGTAAACTTCCGAAAATCATATTGGAGAAGAAAGAAAGGAACACTGTAAGATCTTCGAGTCTGACACCTGAGCTAATCTGCTCTTAGCCCTTCGCTAAGCACGAGGACGGCACAAAGAATAGTTCATCCGTGTTAAAAATGAAACGCGTTTCCTAGTCCATTGGATCTTAATCGAGTCACTGCCAACATCTAGCGGTACATAACCATCTTCATTCAAAACAAGAGCCTCCTTTTCCAGCCTTCCTTTGTGTCAAATTTCCACAAGGTCGCAGAATTTCTGTCGTAGAAATATCTTGACTTGCTGATAATACGGCCTAAGAAACCACAGACAGTGGAGTAATGGTTTGAACAAAGAATAAAGGCTGTGTGCCGCTAGCTGTTTCTAGTTCAGTGGCTTCTCCACAAAGATTTATGCGTGTGTCTTCAAACAGCACACAGCTCTTAGAATATGTAAACCATGATTCCTTTCGTTAACACCCTGTTTAAAATTGCTTTTGTGCTGTATTAAGTTTCAAATAATACTGTATGGCCCCATGAAAATATTAGTAGAGACTCCTTTTTACAAGTGATGGAGCCTAGGTAACTAGAATGCTTTCCAAATGAAGTTTTCTTTTTTTTAGTATTATTTTAAATTTTCTTTTTTTCATTTGCATCCCAGTAAGCCAGCATATAGTGCAAGAATGATTTCAGGAGTGGATTCCTTACTGTCCCTTACCCATTGAGCCCATCCCCCCTCCCACGACCCCTCCCGTAACCCTCTGTTCTCTATATTTAGGAGTCTCTCAAATGAAGTTGTTGTGTTTTGTTTTTGTTTTTGTTTTTTTTGTCTCTTCTTCTGTTCTATTCGGAGTTTACCAGAATATTCGCTGCGTATTTCTGAAAGAGGCATCTAAACGTATTATGTGAAAAAAGGTCACATTGGAGTGAAAATGATTGATACATATTGCTGACAGAGCTGGAGTGCTGCTCTGAACGAGCGTGGTTTCTGTGACAAGGTAATCCCGAGTTTGAATCCCAACTGGCGACACTGGAGTGCCTGGTGTGCACACGTAGCTTCCGATGCCTCACGAGTGAAGGACAGATCATTGTAATAATCTCCTACGAGGGATGGAACTAAATGAGGAGGTCACGTCAGGGGTCCAGGATACACTCAGCAGTGAACAAAAATTGCCCCCCCCCCGCTCTTTTTTTTCTCCGGAGTTGATTCACACGCAGCTGAGTAAGGATGGAGAAGTAGTGGGTATAGACCGTCTCTTTTTGCTAATTAGCACGATTGCAAGGAAAGGGTTTTTGGCTTGCATAGGATTACTCAGAATTCAACTTAAGCTGTACTTCTGAAATGCTTGAACTTGCTCTAGCCTGAAAACAGATTTTCCTCGGGAACTGGGGGAATTCCACAGCCCCCGGACCTCACAGGAGATTGGCATCTCTGCCTTCGATTCTGGAAGCACGCGGCTGCCCTGTCATCGCTGCTGAGGGACGGGGGGCCCGGGGTCCGGGTGGCCGACAGGGCTGAGGGACCTCCACGTGGGCCAAGTAGCATCGGGATGAGCACTGGGGTCTCTCTGAGCAATCTGGTCCCTTGGGACAAAAGAGAAAGTGCCACAGAGAGAACACAGGGACAAGAATGAAGGGTTAGGTGAAAGTTCATTTCCAAGGATTCACAGACATCTTGGTTGCATGATCACTTTGTCCTGCTCGAACTCATAGTCTTGAGCCAATAAAGTGTGTAAGTATGAGTGTGTACATGTGCCTGAGTGCATGAAAGTGTGAGTGCGTGAGAGTAGGTGTCTGGATGTGAAATTGTGAGCAAGGGCACAACTGTGAGTGTGTGTGTAAGTGAGTGAGTGTGTGTGTGTGTGTGTGTGTGTGTGTGTGGCTTAGGGTGTCTGCGGTGGTTCCATGTTGGGCACCAGGCAAAGAGCCATCTCTGTGTGATGGATGACCCTCTTTGTCACCTGGCTGCCACCTGGCCAGTCCCACGTCCTGCCCCCTCTCTTCATTCTTCAGGACCCACTAATGGTTGTGTCTGTTCACACCGTTCCCCTCTAAACTCGCGAGCCCGGTTCACACCTCATGTCCAGCAGCTGGCCCCGGTCTCCAGGTTAGGTTTTTGTTTTTATTTGTTAACCACTTTGTGCACACTGATCGTATCAGAGCTGTGACTTCAGTCGACCCATACTTCTCATGGGACTGTCATTTCTTTAAGGGTGGAGGGGCATAGATTGCTTGATTTCTGTGTCTTCAGTCATATGGTAGGCGCTCAGGTTTTGTCAAAGAATCAATCTCATTGAACTGAAAAGGTAAGTATCAAAACAAGAAACACACTCTGTTTCCTTTGACTGTCCCTCAGGTTGAGAAAATTGAATTTGTGTAAGTTTGAGGGCCCATGGAGGGACTGGTAATGAGCAAACGTGGAGCCCAGTGCTCTACAAACCATACATCAAGGTCATCACAGACGGCCGAGGAAGTGGGCATGTCTGCCTTCAATTTACACACACACGCACACACACACACACACACACACACACTCACACACACAGGCAGGATCTGAGGCAGAGACAAGGAAACTTGTCAAAAGTTCTATAACCTGTAAAATGGCTGAAATCACATGAACACCCAGATCTGCAAGCCTCTAATGCCTTTGCTCAGACCAATTAGTCCCTAGTGCATGAGTGTCGCCATTTTGAAAGCCTCTGTTTTACTCCTAAATCTGCACGGTCACTGCCTTTGTAGCACCGAGTTCCGTTAAAAAATTAGGAAGACTGAGAAAATGCCCACAGCATTGAGTCCTTCCTTCCTTCCCTTGGTTGTGAATTTGTTTTTGCTGTAACTACAAAGTCTCTTCCAGCTGTGAACTGTCTTGAAAGGGGCTTTCAAAGATGTGCTCACTGTGCTGTTAAGGGCTGAGGAACAGCTGTCCTACTGAGAAATCTCAGTGCTCACATCCACTCCTGAAATTCACTGGGACACCCGTGTGTAAAGGTCTCAAAGACAAAGCCATACTAAAAGTGATTAGGATAATAGAATGCATCTTGTTTATGTATGTACTCCTCACTCAGCACAAAAGACAAATCCTCATCGTCACAAACATTACCAAAAAGAGAAAGTATACACAAACGATACATTCATCTGTGAGGGAGGACATCTTAAGGTATATAACGTTATCAAAGATTTTTGTCAGACCATTTCTACCCTGCTTAAAATAGTACTTGTGAGATTAATTCTGAGTGAAAAAAAAAAGTCTCACAAAAATAGTTTCTTAGCACTGCCATGCTTCGCATACTTGGATGCTAGGTGTTTTTGTACATTATAGAAAGCCAAGAATAATTTACCATATCATTCTTGCTTACTTTTCCCTATATTGTGGTTTTTCATTTTTGTGGGATTAGACGTTGCCAAAGAATACAAAGAAGAATATATTTCATGTGAAAGTATTTATTTTTAGTTCCTGGATCTGTCTTTTGAAGACGAGCTAATCTGTTTTTCTGTTTCTACTAGCCAAGGAGACATGGAGGAAGAAGGAAACATTCAACCCGGCAAGGGCAGCGATGAATTCCGAGACCTTCCTATTTGCAACTCCTACCCGACTACTTTTGATATATCATCGCAATTAACCCATGTGGCAACACCATTAAATAAATAAAATTAACTATTCTTTCAAGAAATAAGGCAGATTCAAAAAAGCCAATAAAATTTGCTCAGATGCTGTATTAACCTGAGGACCAACGCTCATGCTCTTAACCACTACGTAATGTTAATGTCAGTTCTGCCTTATGAGTTCTACTGAAGAAACTGAACATGTCCAGTTAGGTTTCCATGAGGGAAAAAATAGAAGTAAACAGACCAGCCAGATGACTTGTAAATTGTGTATTGGTTCCAGTTAGGACAGTAGTCTTTTCTATAGTTTAGTCAGATTTAACTCTTTCCCAAATTTCGTCAAATTTGCGATAGTTTAGTTAAATTAGACTGGTAAAATAATACCTGATGGGTTCTGATTGTCCAACTTTGCTACACCACTTTTGAATGGATTCATTGCTTGTCCTGAAACCCTTCTGGTTCTCAAGCACACACTCTTGGGTCACGCTGACCCAACTCTCTTGCCTGATGCAGGTCCCTCCAGCCGAGTGCCATGACGCTCTCTGTTAACTCTCTGAAATCCTCCCAGGCTGCCTTCAGGAAGCTGGGTCTTTGCCCCCTTGGACCTCAGGCTGTAGCATCTTGCATGGCCCACCGTGGTACCCACCTGCTGAGACTGGAATCATTGGCGTCTTCCCCCCTTTGTGGCCAATCGTGGACATCATGTTTGACTTTGAGTTCTCCGTGCCCATTGGGTGGTTAGACCAAAGGATCTCACCAAAAACATTTCTTTCATGGAACTATTCAAAGGAACATTCATTTGGAGATTTCTGGGGACCTGGAGAAATGGGTTCTATCTCCAAATTTTCCACACTCTTTATGTGAATTTAAATGAGCCAATTTATTTAAACAGCATAAGTTCTTGTTTTAATGTTTATCGAACGAATACATGCCTAATGTTAAGAACTCAATTAGTAGTAAAATTGATTTATCACTTAAAAAAAAAAAGCTGTATTTTTCCTACTATTTCTTGCCCCTTCTGCTCTCAAGATGCAACTGTGTTTAACACTTTCCCCTGAATGCTGTGGTGGTTACCTCCATATTTATTAGGGAAAAAGAAAACTACTTCTATTATTCATTATAGATTTATCAAGTTTGGGACCTACTGAATCTCTTTTCACAGAGTGTTACCCTTTATTCTCACACATGCCCTTGACTTTCCTCAGAGAATGGTTTCACTGCACTGGTTCGATGAAAGCCAGCATTACTGGCTTTACTTTCCCCTGCAGAGCCCAGTAGTATACTATAATTGCATTCACTCTCCTGCAGCTGTTTTCCTTGCATTAACAACTACCTTATTTTACTTGGCAATTTGTTTTCTGGGGATTCTACTTCATCCACCACAGTTTCTGTTCTATCAGAACTATGCAGTCTTTCTCCTGACTCCCCATCTCCCCTTTTTTGTCCTGAATGGTTATGCCATAGACCCTCTAGCACACCCAGCACTGCTCGGCTGGATCCAAATCTCCTGGAGCCAGTGTCCTCCTCTTCCTTGGATTATATCTTTGTCTTGAGAAAGCACAGCCTCCAGGGGTTTGCAAATTGCCCATACTCAGTCCAGAATTTTACTGGAAAATCCTATTCATTTCTATTTTTATGGATCTGAACAGATCACAATATACATCTCTGGGAAAATGAAGATTTATCCACCTTTCTCCACAGGATCATCACTTTTTGGACCCAGTTGACGATACCTACCTCAAAAGTGTGGCAAGGATCACATGACAGCAATATAGTGTATTATATTCAGCACTTGCTACCTGCCAGGAACATGCAGGAAGCCTGTGCATTGCTGTTAGTTCATTAGAATGGAAGTCAATGAAGACAGGTGCTCTTTGTGTCCTTAATTACTCTTATCTCCAGCACCAAAAAACATTGTTCAGATTATGTATTTTATTTTTTGTCAAATGAATGAATTCTTTTCACTCTCCTCAGCTTTTTTAATCTGTAAAAGATTACATTAGAATATCTCTAATGGCAATGTTTCAGGTTTTCCAAGGCAGAACTTTCTTTATACTCCTGGGATAATTATTTTAGAATATTGTTTCTCTCATTGGGTTTTCATGGAATTATTTAAATTTAAATGCCATGCAATTTTAAATCAGTTAGCTCTTGGAATAACTAGGACAACTGCTATGATTGTTAAAACAAAACAAAAAAATAATCAATGAACCAGGGTCATGGGCCAGCAAAAAGAAATTATTCTTCACAGACTGTCAACTATGACGAAAACAAAACCCTTGCCCTTGCTCTCAGCATATTTGGAACTCATTCAGGAAGTCAGGCGTTTCTCTGCTGTTGGGAAATAATTGTGGAGTTGTGATAGAAAATAAGAATACACACAAATTTCTAACAGAAGCTGGGTAAGCTTGAGCATGGTTGTGGTGATAGGCTTTCCTCGTCACTTGTTGAGTGCCTAAACATGCTTTTCTAAATTATTCTGTCACTTTCAGTTCTGTGGTGGTTACAGTAGGGAACAATGACTCTTCACTCCGTGAGTTTGGAGGTTAACCATGGATCTCTGTGGTTCGTAACACTTCAGGCCCACCAGTGACTAATAGTAAGCCTTCTAGCCCCTGCTAACAGTTATGAGGAATATTAAAAAAGTTCATAAGAAAAGGAATTGTGGGGCGCCTGGGTGACTCAGTCTGTTAAGTGTCCCACTTTGGCTCTGGTCATGATCTCACAGTTCATGAGTTCGAGCCCCACGTAGGGCTCTCTGCAGATGGCTCGGAGCCCAGAGCCTGCTTTGGATTCTGTGTCTCCCTCTCTCTCTATTCCTCCCCCGTTCACACTCTGTCTGCCCCTCTCTCAAAAATAAATAAAAAGATTTGGGGCACCTGGGTAGCTCAGTTGGTTGAGCGTCCAACTTCAGCGCAGGTCATGATTTCACAGTTGATGAGTTCGAGCCCCACGTCGGGCTCTGTGCTTACAGCTCAGAGCCTGGAGCCTGCTTCTGATTCTGTGTCTCCCTCTTTCTCTACTCTCCCCCGCTCATGCTCTGTCTCTCTCTGTCTCAAAAATAAAGATAAACATTTAAAAAAATAAAAAATAAATAAATAAAAAAGATGTTTAAAAATTTAAAAAAAAGAGAGAGAAAGAAAGAAAAGGAATCACAGTGCAAAGCTCTGGTGTTCAGCACAAGCCAGATATAGCCACTCTCTTGGGACACAAGCCACAGAAGAATGTCAGAAACCCAGTGCTCAGAAGCAGGAAGTGTGAGTCAGGGGCCTACTGAACTCTGGGAGAAAGGAGAGAAACTTTCAGGGTAAAATAACTGAAGGGACTCCGGAGGGAATGCATTGAGAAAGGTCAACCCGCAGGGGTCTGGTAGAAACATCTGTAAAGACCACTGGTCACCTAGGAGGTTCTGCATGATGCCTGCCGCATCTGGTTTAAAATCTTCCGGAACTAAAGTGGATTAGCCTTTCCCAAGGCAGCCCCACGTGTGAAACACGCAGACTGTGTGTGCGAGCCCTGTGTGCTTCTGACTGCAGGACTGAGCCGAAGGCCACCCCAGCCACGGGCAAGCGCTCAGATGAGGCAGGGGCTGTGAGGCAGGCGTCTTCTGTGAGCGTGTTATGTTGGAACTTGGAACACTTAGATGCACCATTTCAGGGTCTATGCTATTGTTTGTCCTGTTTTGCTTCCAAAACACTGCTTGCCACCCCCACAGTTGTTTGGAAAGCAGTGCTGTAAAAACTGGCATCCAAACACCCTCCCCGAGGGGTGCCAAGGGATTGAACACAGTCCTACTTGGCTTAGGGGAGAAGACCTAAAAAAGTTCCATCAGGCTCTGGATATCAGCTTTCGATGTGGCCAACTTCTGACTTAGAGCTATTTCTTTTTTTCAAATCCTCTCAAATATCTTGTCAGGTATCAGCGAGGACAAACAGTAAATATTTTTGTCAGGATTCAACAATCTCTTGGATGCGCGATGTGTCCCCAAAGAGGGTACAAAAGACACTACCTTTCCAAGTTCCAGAGCCGCTCCCAAAGAGCACCAAAGACAGACTCAAGGTAAGTCCCTTGAGGGCTGACCTTTGGTAGGACCCTAGGGAGCACAACCCGAAATTCTGGCCAGCCGCATCTAGCAGCAAGTGGCCTGCAACCCACAATTTTGCTCAGTCATGTTTTGGGGACCCCCGATCTGACTGTTACCAAGCCTCAGGACACAAAACAGGAGAAACAAAACACAATAGCTGTCCCTGGGAGAGAAAGGACTCACAACCAGTGGGTATCTAAAAGCAAACTCACATGTCACAACTCAAAGATCTAACTCTTACAAATGCTTTTTGTTTGTTTGTTTGTTTGTTTGTTTGTTTCATTGTTTTTGTTGTTTTTTTCCAGAGATCTGAATTTGGAAAGGGACAACATAAAAATTTCCCTCCCTCTCTTGACCAGGTACCACAGATCCAGTACCGGGAGAGCTGACTTTGGTAAAATCCTCACCATTTTCTGGTTTCTGCCAGTTTTCCCAGGATCCCATCCACTGGCTCTGGAGCAAGTGTCCTACCAGGTCTCATCCTGGTCCCCAGAAACTGTAGAGGAGGAAAAGTAACTTTTACTCTCCCCTTTATGGTGATGCTTGGCTCAGACCCTTTTTCCTCTGGGGTACTTCCTGAGTGAATATGAGTCCCTAGGTGAGTTCTCCACTGTGGCCACTGTAATTCAAGATTATCTTTGGTAAGATTCATCTCCTTGTTCAGCTTAAACAAAACAAAACAAAACAAAACAAAAAAACCAAAACTCTTATTCATTGGAAGCCTCACCCTGGACCCAGTGCCGCTTAAGTCAGACCCAGTTTGACCCAAGAGCCAGTTGAGTTTCTAGATCAGGAGCAGTCCAGCCAGGACGTAGTCCACTTTCTAAGTTTAGCTCAGCGTGGTTGGACCCGGTCCAGAAAAACAAATGCTCAGCTGAAGTCTGAAAGCCTTAATGCCAAAGCTGCAGAGTTAGGATGTGAGGGAGCACCACTCAGCTCCTCTAGAGGTGGTGGGAGAAATCAACTCATGGGGCTCACAGGTGCCTTCACCTGGCTGTTCCTCAGTCCTTCTGTTCTCTCTGGCACCAGAACTGTTAAAAGACAAACTAGGGCCTATTAACATTTTTTATGAGTTTATTTGAGCAAAAAATGATTCAAATCCGGCAGCATCGACTCTAGAAGGTAGGAGGGCGCCCCAAGGAGTTGCACAAAATGAAAGGCTTTTATAGGGACAAGCGAATGGGGACGAGGAAGTCATCTTAGGCAAAAAATGAGTTGGTTCTTACAAGATCACTTTCCTTGAGGGGATGGTTGGAGCCCATCAGGCAGATAACTTGGCTCATGCTCATCCTGAGATCCTGATCGGCTGGTTTCTGGTTCCATTTTGGGGACAGCCAAAGTATCATGAAGTTAAGTCTTGGTTTGGTAACAGGGCTTAGCGTAAGTGACTCCATTTTGGGCCTGTTGTCTTGATTTTAACACTACCTTATGGATGGAGATATAGAACACTACCTTATATATCATATGTATGATTTTCATAATGAGGACACTCTTCTAGATAATCATAAGCACAACTGTGTTAGTTTTCTAGGGCTACCAAAACAAACTTCTGCAAAGCGGGTGGCTTGGGATAGAAGTGTATTGTCTCACACTTCTGGGGCTGGAAGTCTGGAGTGTTGACGGGGCCAAGATCCCCTGAAATTTCCTGAGGAAGGAAGGCTTCCTCCTGCCCCTTCTAGCTACCGATATCCCAGACGTCCCTCGACGGCTCGTGGCCGCATCACCCAGTGCCACATGGCCTTCTCCATGTGTCCATTCACAGTCTCCCTATGGTTGATGTCTGAGTCCACATTCCTCTCTTAAAAAGGATTTCAGCCCTATTGAGTTACGGCCCACCTAGTGATCCCATGTGTAACTTGATTATCTTTGTAAAGACCCTATTCCCGAAAAGGTCACGTCCTCGGGTGCTGGGGGTTAGGATTCCAACAAATCGCTTTTTGGTGGGACGCCCCTGAACCCAAAGAGCAAGGATTCTTAATTCTGAAAACAGGAACTTAAAGGTTAAGTTGCACAGCTTTTGCCTGAGACATCTCTGCAAGTGAAAAATAAACGTCTCCTACAAACATTTTAATTTAATGAACACTTTTCTAACCTTTGTTTGTGTTAAATGGCCGGAAGCAAGAATTATCACTTCTTTCCTAAGATGTACCTGATAACAATTATCCAATTGCTAAATGTTTCTAGCTATCCCCGTTTTCTCTCCCTGCTTTCATTTAACATGAAACAGCCAACACATTTGCCTCACTGATGTGCCAGGACTTTTATAATTCGTGGCATAAAATTATCCTACAAAATTACCGAAAGTTAAATATGACAGCTTAAACAAAGATGCATAATTGGCTAAGAAAAGGCCCACCAAAGCATTTTGTCATCCCGTTAATTAAAAGCATGTTTCTGTTCTCTTCAACGCTGCTCTTCTGCCTTCGAGCTACCTAAACTCTTTCTTAGGCTTTTCCACCAGGGCCATATTTCAAAACCTATTATCTGAAAATTACAGTTGAAATGGCCTGTTCCGCCCGCATCCGTTCCCTTCTCCTTGTCTGTATTTAACTCTCTCTCCAGTCTGATTATCCAATTCTGTCAAGCTCTGTGCTTCACAAAACTATATTTATACCTTCAAGGTTATTAAGGCTTATTTTATGTGTCCTCATTTAAACTGACTTTCCCCGACATCCTAGAGGCAAATGTTCTCGGGAGAATGACTCACTTCCAGACACCTGTCTGGCACCCAGATGGGGACAGAGGCACGCTCCAGCGACAGTGCCTCTGGACGGGAGGGACAGGGAGAAGGTGTCTGTTGCCTAGCAACGCTGTCCTCGGGACCACGGGAGGAACGCTTCGGTGCGCAAGGGCGGTTTTAGTCTTTCTGCAATCCCAGGGACACAGGAAGCAAAGTCGATTCTAGATGCCTGAGGCAAATCCCAGAAATACGGGTATGTTTGTAGCTGCAGTGGCTTCGACGGTCGTGTGCCTTGTAAGTGGTGTTGGGCTTGTAGATTGAAAGAACCTGCAAATGGTCAATTGAGTTACGATGGAAACGATCAGACCTTTCTCCCCCTAGCTCTGCAACGTCAAGCCATTTCGCGAGATACTAACGCACCCTGAGTAGGTGAGGGAGGAGTAGTGAAATAGAAGTGTATTTCTCTTATTGAAAGATGGTCTGCAAAGAAAACTAATAGGATCCCCAGTGCTGAGACCGGCTGAGGATTTGCATGGTCCCTGGGTGTCATTCAGCTGTCACCGGCAGCTGGCGCTTCTCACAATGCCTCAAGATTGCTAAACAGATGAGACGTGGGCCACCATGCCCATTGCCCCGTTCACACTTGACTCAAGAACATGAGTTGAAAGCGAGCACATCAAAATTCTAGAAAGGAATGTAATCACATCAGCCGGTACAGACATAAGCCTTGAAACCCACTGGCTATAAAACTTTTGGTTAATTGTTACATGTCTACGTGTGTGTGTATACATATATGCATACGTGTGTATACATATGTGTGTATATATTTGTGTGTATGTGTGCATACATATGTATGTGTACTGCATACGTGTGTGTGTTCCATAAAAGAGTTCATTTATGCAAAGTTTGTTTTCACACCTCAAGAACGGCTTCAGCACGAAAGTGGAGTTTACTTCAAAACGGTTCACGAATAATATTTTTCAGATAAACAAATGTCACTGAATTTGCCTAATTTTTTCCAAGAATGATGGAGTCTGTTTTGCCTTTCCTTTGTAGTGTGCGATGAAATTAAGTGACGCGTTAGGATTTGAATAAATTGAACTTATTCAACTGTCCCCAGTACAGATGGGTTACCTCCTCTCTTTTTCGTAAGAAGCTAATTTAGCAGTGACAAGAGTGACCTGGCCTTCCCATCCGTTTCAAAGAAAGTTAGAGTTCTCTGCAGCCGGTCACGTCCAGTGGCAGGGAGGGCCTTCATCCAGGAGCGCCATTTCACCCTTCGGCGGTCAAAACGCTGCACAGGTGGCTCAGCCGTGTAATCCCCACCTTATAAGCTCGCAGCAACCCCTTAATTCTCTTTGGGGCCCAATGGAGGAAGGGAGGCAGGAGAGCATCCCTGTGACGAGGACGGCAGCCAGAGCTAACCGGGAAGAAGAGGGCAAAAGGGTAAACTGAGGCTGTGGACCAAACCGCACCCTACCCATCAGGTCCTCTGATTCTGAGGGTCCATGTACCTTAGCAGGGATCTCAACTCTTCCCTTTTTTCTTCCTGGCCTGTATCTTCTTCTCTCTGGCTTCAGGAGATCCTGGTACAATAAGATGATGTGGACACCGGAGGCATCTCTGGGCTTTTCAGATCTTTCCACGGCTTTCCTTTCCTTTCCCAAGAAGACAAGCTTCTGCTTTTCCTCCCGATTCCCTCTCTAATGGTAGCTAACTAAGGATCCCTTGGGCATGAGGCCATCTGATGTAGAAAATTTAGAAGGCTCCTTTTTTCTCTATTAGGGACCTTCACCTACACATGCACTTCTGAAACAGGCTTTTTTAAAATATATATAGGCAGAAAACATTCATCGGAAATATGGTTTACCAAGGTTGGCCTATTTTACTGTGCAGTATTTTCTTACAATAAAGTGGGGGAAAAAAATGCCTGCGGTCACCTGAAATTCTTCCCAAGCACTAAAATAAAGCGTCCGCTACCCTTCTACCGTAAACTTGGTATTTTCATAAAATTGTACAACACGTCCAACCTCAAGGATAGGTACAAATTAAAAACAGGGGCCTAATTCTCCAGGTTGAAAATAAGGGAAAAGATTTCCGACCTCTACCTTTCCCTCGGGGCTTTATTTTAGAATCCGTGTAGTTATCGCCACTTTCTACTGCCTTTGAAATCTGGCTAAGTGCTTTTGATAGGTCTCTTCTCCGCTGTAAGAGCCCGGAATGTCTTTCTCAAGGGCCTGAACCGTCTCTGAAAAGTAACCGGGTGGGGAGATGCCCGCTTCTGGGCGAGACCAGAGCAGGACGTCTGTGGGCCCCTGGCTGTTCATCATACAGATGAATGAGGATCTCCTTCTCTTTTGGATAGGGCCAGTTAACTACATAGCTGGTCACCCCAGTTACTAGGTGATTGTAAAATGACCCGCGTGTGGTACACGGTGCTGTCCTCCTCCTGGAAGGCCTGTTGGTGTTCATCTTGGGAAGGCAGACTCGGCGTGTTTATCTTGAGAACACGCTGTGTCCATCTGCCAAATAAAAGCATGAGATTTCCTTCTGTCTTTGAAATCTCTTAGCGAGTTGCCTACGATGCGCACGGCATCCTGGTTGAATGCTCACTCGATAAGACGGTTTCGTTTTTCCTCTTTGTGGAGATTGCCGGGCTGGGAGGAAATCTCGTGTTGAACTATATTTCCCCAACAAACCTCAAATCCTTTGTGGAACAGGTGAAATACAGAAACCTAGCTACTCTATGTAAATATTGACTGTATCTACATATGCTCAGATGCTCGGTGAGTCAAAACCGCATTTCTTATTGTTAACTTCGTTTTTTACCTATTGCCATAAAAATACACTAAAATTTTATGGCATATGCTCTTTCATAAATTTCCACTGGCTGTATCAACTACTCTCTGGGCTCCAGAAGGAATTCTGGGGTAATTTATCGACAAATAAACGATGTGGAGCAAACGTACCATGTATTTGAAACGAACAGGCCCTTTGCACCACACAGTTGTGTCTCTTAGGAAATCGACCATCTGAATTTGAGGGCAACCAGAAGCAGAGCCTGGTGAATTACATTTACCAATCGTGCATTTTTTTTTTCAACGTTTTTTATTTATTTTTTTTATTTTTGGGACAGAGAGAGACAGAGCATGAACGGGGGAGGGGCAGAGAGAGAGGGAGACGCAGAATCGGAAACAGGCTCCAGGCTCCGAGCCCTCAGCCCAGAGCCTGACGCGGGGCTCGAACTCACGGACCGCGAGATCGTGACCCGGCTGAAGTCGGACGCTCAACCGACTGCGCCACCCAGGTGCCCCGACCAATCGTGCATTTAACATACATTTAGAAGAGGTAGATCTGTTTTAAATCTCCGAAACTTGGCTTTTTATTTTCTTCGCATGAAATGCTGTGTGTGGCAAAAGAGAAGTGCCTTCAGAATGACGGAGTTAATCCATCTGTTTGTCGATTTCGCGTAAAATATGTGCAAGGTTTACTAGGTATTAGGGATAAAGAGAGGAAAAGGATCCTGTCCTCAGGGTGACCACAGTTTCTTAGGGGCAAGAAGCAGCCTCTAAAGTGTCCCTTAAAATTGACGTGAGGGTCGCCTGGGGGGCTCAGTCGTTCAAGCGTCCAACTTCGGCTCAGGTCATGGTCTCACGGTTCGTGGGTTTGAGCATCAGGCTCTGTGCTGACAGCTCGGAGCCTGGAACCTGCTTCGGATTCTGTGTCTCCCTCTATCTCTGCCCCTCCCCGACTCATGCTCTCTCTCTCTCTCTCTCTCTCTCTCTCTCTCTCTCTCTCAAAAATAAACATTACAAAAATTTTAAACGATATGAGAAGTGAGGAAGAAACTCATCCTCGTTAAGTGTGAGGGGAGTGTGCAGAATTGCACACAGAATAATTTTGAGATGACCTATTTATAGTACGAAGTGGTTTTATGCAACAAAAGAGAGGGATGATCCTCTCCACTGAAACTCTGATCTTTTAAAAATACGGTAGAAATAAAACTGTGGCATGAGTAGGGTGTGCTCTGCAAAATAACCTTCATCTGAGTTTTCCACGTGGACTTTCACCTCATGGGGGGCTCTCAAGGGACCCAGGGATGCATCCAGGGGCAGAATCATCTTCCCACGTTGCCATCTTGCTCGGGAAAGATTGGCTTCCTCCTCAGAAGCCCACCTTGTTCAGAGACGTTGACTTCCTTCATTTCTTATTCTTGTTCCATTCTATTAATGGAAAACAGTTTCACTTAATTATTATTCTGAAAGCCCAATTAAGAGTTTTATCATTTCTAATCAAATCATTGAAATACTAATGGGAATAAAAAGTGGTCTAGCACTTAGGCATTATGTGATCTCTCTAGGCAGGAATGTTCTTTAGTCAAAATTGGGCAGTTCTTTCTCTCAACCTGCTTTCTCTTAAACAATAATGGGCTTAAAATTCTGATTTTATTAGGTAGTTTACCATTGTGGATGGCGTTACAACAGCCGCTTTCTAAATTCAGCGTCTGAGGTCTTCTCCACACTTCTCAACTCTGAGACGCAGAATTAGGGCTTGTAGATATGCGTAAGATTGTGCTCTGAGCATTTTATTTTATTTTATTTTATTTTATTTTTTTAAACGTTTTATTTATTTTTGGGAGAGAGAGAAAGACCATGAGGGAGGGAGGGGCAGAGAGAGAGGGAGACACAGAATTCAAAGCGGGCTCCGGGCTCCGAGCTGTCGGCACAGAGCCCCACGTGGGGCTCGAACTCAGGAACAGTGAGATCGTGACCTGAGATCATGACCCGAAGTCTGACACTCAACCAACTGAGCCCCCCAGGTGTTCCGTGTTCTGAGTATTTTAGAGAGACAGCTGTTCAGTTCATCAGATTTTTATCAGAGTGAAGTATCCCTGTTTCTTTTGACAACTGGAAGTGCCCTGCTCTACTTGAGACAAGGACCACATCTTATTAATTGTATGTTTTCTTCAATTTCCTCCTGTAAAGAATGTTAGTTGGGAGATCAGAAAGTTGCTCCCCATTTAGGGAAAGGAAATATTCTAATCCTATTCAGCACACTCTGACATGTCCTAAATTTTTAAATCTCTTTATCTATTTGCCTGTCTACCTATCTACCCATTTATCTGTCTTTAATTCTCCTCCCTCCTCCTTCTCCTCTCTCCCTCCCTCCCTCTCTGTCTGTCTCTCAATCTCTGTGTGTCTCTGTCTCTCTGTCTCCCTCTCTCTCTCACACATACACAGCTCACGTATGTGTCAGAAGATGTTGATGAGATTGCTATTCTATATTATATCACCCCTAAATCTCTGGAGACATCAATCTCGCAAAGATGCGAGATTTAAGTCCTTAAATTGCTCTCTTCTTTGAGAGCTTGTAACCCTTCTGGGAAGGCAAGTTGCTTGCTGTTTGGCAGGAATGAGATGTCCCAGGAGCTACTAAAATATAACCACTGTTTTTTCTTGAGAAATTTAATCATCAACAAATTGGTTGGTTCAAACCCAGCCACTTGTAGTTCACGTTACAAAATGTTCAAAGCCAATAAATTAAAGTCACAAATGCTCCAGTCTAGGAGTTATTACATAGTGTCACGTCCCCTGGGTGTTTCTGCATCCACTATACCAAGTTCTTGCTTGCCTTCCTGGGAATTGAGGGCAAAATTGTGTGGATTGATGGGCTTGGATTGATGTGTCTGTGTCATTTAGCTGATAGAAAACCAATCCTGTCTTTAAAATTCTAAAATCTGTCATTACGTGTTTCCCAAATGTGATACAACAAATGGGACAAATCTCATAGATTTGTACTTCCGGTTTCCTGAGATGGAGTCACAGTATTAAAAAGAAGACTAGGAAATGAGCCCAATAATTTAGACTTCTGTAGTATCTCGTCTCTTAGTTCTAAGCTTATTCCTATATATCATTTTGTTTTGTCCTCACAATGAACTTAGGGATTTAAATCACAGGGAAGGGGACAAAACTGACTGAGAGGTTCTGATCGACACAAGATCACCAAAACGCAGCTTGAATTTAAGTTTTCTGTATCTGAGTCTGTTGCTATTTCAACTGCGCTGGCCCATGGTGTTTTGCTTAAAACTATGTTCATTTCAGTGGCTGCTTTAATGACCTAAAACGTTTTAATAGTAGGAACCTTTCTAGTACATGCCAGACATTGTTCTAAATCCTTAAATACATTATTGGTTCTGTTAACCATCACAGATTTCCTACACTAGGAGCTGTCGTTTTCCTGTTTTTATTGAGGTGTAATTGACAGGTAACATCAGATTAGCTTCAGGTATACAAGGTGATGGGCTCGATATTGGTATATGCTGCAAGTTATCACCACAATAAGTCTAGTTAACATCTGTTCCCAACCATTTTTGTTCTTGGATGAGAACTTTTGAGATCTACTCTCTTGGCAACTGTCCGACGTGCGACGCAGCGTTATTAATTATAGCTGCCACGCTGTGCCTCACGTCTCCGTGACTTACTCACTTTATAAACTACAAGTCTGCAGCTTTTGACTTCCTGCACACCGTTCGCCCACCCAAAAAGCCCTGCCTCCGGCAGTCACCAATCCATCCTCGTACCCGTGAACTTGGTTTTTTGTTTTGCAGACTCCACATAGAAGTGAGATCATACGGCTTTTGTCTTTCTGTGCCAGACTTATCCCACTCACCGCGACACTCCCAAGGTCCAGCTATGTTGTTGTAAATGGCAGAATACTTTTTTTTGATGCCTGCAGTGTTTCCACACTTCATCTCTATGGGGTTCCTCTTCTGTAGCAAGATCTCCTTCTGTCCTCCAAGGACCCTTGTGATTACGGTTGGTCCACCTGAATAATCCAGGACACTCGGCTGGTTCATGATCCTTAACTTAGTTAATCTGCAAATTCCCTGTACCAGGTAACGCCATGTATTCACAGGTTCCAGAGACTTGGGCATCGGTGTCTTTGGGGGCCATTATTCAGTCTACCTCGTGGTGAGTAGCATATCAAAACTAACTGCTTCCTAATATCATTACGCTGCGCTAATAAAGAAGTTGTAATCTAATATGCTAAAGTTAGTGTCACATACACTCCAATGAACAAGACGGCAATGGTGTTTTACCTTGGAAGCCCCAGTGAGAAGAAAGCAGTCTAGTTTCTCATAATAATTAAAATGTTTTCATTGGAGACTAAATTGGAACTGCCCGTTGTTCGAGTGGGCTACCGCAAGGATCTTTTAATTTCACAATGACTTAAAATTACATGGTGCACAAATGAGGGCTTACAAACCCTGAGTCTGGTTAGTCACTTTGATACCTGTTGTGAAATCTCTGTGGTCTGGTTCATGCTTCCCTGAGGGTATTGACGAGATGGCCACTCTCTGTGCACAGTCCCTCCTCTAATAGGGGGTGTATTTGGGAAGCATGGCTTGGAATTCATGTTGGAGGTATTTCTTGGGTATGCTAAATACTCTGCACCCACTTTCCTTTGAATTATGAGCCAATTCTTCCCTCTTCGAAGTTAGGGTGCTGGTGAGTCTATCAAACTCTGTCTTCTCCCTAAGAGTCACAAAAAGAAAGATCTCTGCTTAGGTTGGGGAACAACTTTTGGGGAATTTCACTAAGATATAAGTGGTGAAGGAGACTACAAAGGGTGGGAGGGCTGGCCATCTGTCAACTGGAAAAATGAGTTAGTCTTTAAGACCTTAATGCTTTCAAAAGATAACCATTAGCTACCTGTAACTATAAGAGTTCGAGACCAATTTCAGGGAACCTCATATGTGCTCCCTTCCTTTTGAAAATATGCACTCTGGGGCTCCTGTGTGGTTCAGTGGATAAAGTGTCTGAGTCTTAATTTCTGTGCTGGTCATGATACCAGGGCCATGAGATCGAGCCCCACATCAGGCTCCATGCTAAGTCTAGAGACTGCTTGGAATTCTCTCTCCCTCTCTCTCTCTCTCTCTGTCTCTCCCCCAACTTTGCCCGTCTCCCTTCCCTAAAATAAATAATAAAAAAAAACACCTTTTAAAAAATCTGCACTCTGATCTGCACTCCCTAGGACCACAGAATGAAGTTGACACTTGTTGGTTTTCATCCAAGGTCCTTTCCAACTAGTTCTTTTTTTATTGTATTTTTTTATTAAAATTTTTTTTAAGTTTTTTCATTTTTGAGTGACAGAGACAGATCATGAGTGGGGAAGGGGCAGAGAGAGAGGGAGACAGAATCTGAAGCAGGCTCCAGGCTCCGAGCCGTCAGCACAGACCCATGAACCATGAGATCATGACCTGAGCCGAAGTCGGACGCTCAACCGGCTGAGCCACCTAGGCACCCCTCTAACTAGTTCTTAAACAAGTATCAGATTAAGAACCAAATCGTTTACCTTCTATTGATCCTCCCTTTGCCCCCACCCCCTGCTCTATGGTCTCCTGGAAGCCTTCATGATATTCCAAGCTCATCCTTTCTCTTCATGTTTAGGAAAATTCTAGATTAGTTCTAGTGCCCAGATTTTTAAACTAAGATTTCTTCTGTCTATCTCACTCCCAAGTACTCAAATATTCTCCACACAGAGTTGATATACAAACAAATATCCATGGTCAACTTTTTTAGAGTATTAAGTGGTAAAGTAAACATCAGATAACTCTCTATAAGTTTTCTTTCATGTCTATGATCCTGGGACCTTGCCCTTGATCACAAGTTATCTGGCCTCCCACGCCTCATACTGACTTCACCTCTGCCCTCCAGAAAGAACTATTCACATTAGCTGTCAAAAGTGATTTAGCTCTAAGAGATAACCAGGGTGATCAGTGCTGATAGATACATTCTTTTTTCGAACATTCCAAGTCTTATTCTGAAAAGGTGCAGTAAATAATTCGGGTCACAGAGTTAATGTTGAGAGGCAACCAATAACAAGGAATGTTAATGTTGAGAGGCAACCAATATCTGGAGGCTTTAAGTTGGGTGAATAATGCTTGAAGAGAAATACAATTTCGTTAGCATAATTATGTAGTGATTATTTATTTATCTGAAGATCTATTTGCAGCTAAACATGACAAGACCCTCTGGTTAGTGTCCGCAGGAAGGTACATGTAGAATCGCAAAATCTGTTCTGAAGTGCTCATCCCTAACTGCGTGCAACCAGTTGGCAGCAGCAGAAATAGGATGTGTGTTCCTTTCCTGTTCTTTCCTGTGTTTGAGGTGCCTTTCATGGCAAGTAATCTACAGACGTCTAATGTCTTCTCGGGCTCCGTCCTTTGTTCTCGTAACAAAGTACGTGATTCTAGTAAATTGTGTTGCACAGTTGATGTTCGTCACTGGTGGCGGTCATGTTGTGTGAAGTCACTGCAGAAGTTAGATTAGCAAAGCCTGGACTCCTGGGGCCGATCAAGGCTCCTTTCCTGCAACCTTCTGGCCACATACTTTCATCGGTGGATTAGTCCACACCCTTGTCTTATGTGTGTTTCTGTTTAAGGACAACTTCCTTAAGGTATATCATTGATTCCTTAACACTGAACTGTATAGCTACCAGACTGTAGCTAGTGCCTGATAAAACTTACCTCGCTCAATTATTTTCCCCTTGAGGCACACTGCAGGCTCCTCTACTCAGGAAAGTAGAGCTACGGCGCTCTGCTTGGAGGACATTTTAAGCAAAGAATGAAAAAAAAACCAATGTAAGACCACATAGACCACGAAAACACACTTGTTTGCAGTAGGACAGCTGAAACAAGAAAACAAAGCACTGTCACCTTTCCAACCTTGGCTGGAAACACTTACATCTTGTGACTCAAATCTGTCCTCTCTTGACACGTGTCGAGGGATGGCTACAAAGCCATGGCAGTATTGGTTTTAGGGTTACGAATCCATTGCAGATCAGGCGAATTCACAAAGAGGCAACCTATGAATAACGAGCATCAGCTGTAACTAGGGAAGGTCTGTGACCAGATTTTCTATTTGCCCTTGTTCATGCTTCTATATCCATTTTGATCGGGGTTGTCATTGACAATTAGGACAAAATAACGGTGCTGAAACTGTGAATACAGCAGAGTAAGGAGGGAAACTTGGAAGGCGTCCATATAACACAGAATTAGCAAGAAGTCATTCAGATGAACAGTTAGGATAGTGACTGGGGTCTCAGCAAGCTGGTGAGGAATGAGTTGAAAAACTGCACTTTCCTCAAAGTATGGCTACAAGTTGTCTATCAGACATTAAAGTCAAGATGCCTAGCTGGTGCATTTAGAGCTTCTTAAATACACAAAGTCTGGAGATTAAATGACGATTTTTTTTTCCAGTACAATTTTGTGGGCTACCAGTCTGGGCAGCTCTCAGCCAGGCACTTCGGTGCCACTTGGCACAATGGTATTCAGATGGCAAGAAAGGGTCTGCAGGGTAAATTCTGGTGCCATGGTAAGAATGGATGGGCATCTGGGTTCAGCCAGAAGGGCTTCCCAGAGAGAATTCCTAGAGGTGCACAGACAAATGATACAGATTTCTTATCGTGTAGCCTTGGAAGACCCGGAATGTACTTGACTTAGTCAAGTAGCTCAGAGCAGAAAATAAGAACGAGTTTCTAAAGGAGGAGGGACAATTCAAATCTATCTCTCAAATGCAGGAGTAGCAAAAGTACAACACCTTATTTGGTTGCCCTTTCTACCTATGATTTAAAATACCTGTAGTTAGCATATCGTGCTTCTGTTGACTTATACACCTGAAGCTAATTGTTGGGCAATACATTTATTTTAATGTTTTTAAATTAGCTCACACTTGTTTGCTGACTTGTGTTTATTCACTTAACTAGTCAACTAGTATAAAATAGAAACTATAAAAAGAAGGGAAATACACTTTGTGATATGCAAATACATTACCATTTCCTTAGAAAAGCCTGGAAAGAATACATAACATAACAGCCTTGGCACCAATTAGAGAAGATTTTTAATTCACACATGTTATTTTTCACTATTGTAATTGATAGTTAATTGAATTTCAATATTTTATTTATTGATATAAAGGTGAAAGTCAGATCAAAACATTTAGACCACATTTTGTTTTTTTGTTTTGTTTTGTTTTTGTTTTTAACTCCTACTACCAATTCAAGTTGTGAATACTAAAAAAAAAAAAATCAATGTTTTAAATGGAATGGGTTACTCTAGACACTAACTTCTTTAAAAATGTTTGGTGTCATATATTTTTTATAAACTATATTGTGTTAACAACTCAATATCTGGAGGCTTTAATAATTAGATCCGATATATTCAGCTGAATTTTAAATTATCGTCAATATTAGATCACTACATGTTGTAGTAACAATGAATTAACTGGGAGGAATTCTTGAATCTTCTAAAGGGTTTTCAGGCATGGAGGGAAAAATAATAAATTAACTGCATGAGAAAAGATTAAGTTAACCGAAAGAGAAGTAAGCAAGCAAGACCAATTTTTACTGCAAAACAGTGTGTTTGCTGCAATCCGGGAGCGTCCGCAAGTAGCAACCAGATCCGTGAGTTGTTGTTTTTTTCTTCATCATTCAACTTTCTCCCATCGATAGATGCCAGGTATGGAGGATACTTCAGTTTGAAACCCTAGGAATACACTTCAATAAAGGATTCATAAAACATTAATAGAAAGATAGTCAAAACAGTAGAGAATAACTATTTGGTTTCTATCATGACTATCTCTCTCACCACCACAAGTTTTCCTATTTTGTCTTTCTAGTTTTGGATGTTTGGAAAAGCAATCTACTCTTACTGAAAATGCAAACCTTATAGAATTATGGAATATGCAAAGTGTATGATATCTGTCCTTCTCTGATTGACTTGTTTCACTTAGCATGTTACCCTCCGGTTCCATCCACATTGTCGCAAATGGCAAGATTCCATTCTTTCTCGTTGCCAAGTAATATTCCATTTATACATAAACCACATCTTTATGCATTCCTCAGTTGATGGACACTTGGGCTCTTTCCATAACTTGGCTGTTCTTGAAAGTGCTGCTGTAAACATTGGAGTTGACAACTCAGGAAACAATAGGTGCTGGTGAGGATGTGGAGACACGGGAACCCTCTTGCACTGTTTGGTGGGAACGCAAATGGGTGCAGCCGCTCTGGAAAAGAGTGGGGAGGTTCCTCAAAAGATCAAAAATAGAATTACCCTACGACCCAGCAATAGACCTGCTAGGAATTTACCCAAAGGATACAGGAGCGCTGATGCATAGGGGCACATGTATCCCCAAATTGCTTTTTAAAGCTCATTTTGTTATTTTTGGACAAAGAGTGAATGGAGGAGGGGCAGAGAGAGAGGGAGAGAGAGAGATTCCCGACAGGCTCCATGCTCACAGCACAGAGCCCGACACAGGGCTTGAACTCACGAACCATGAGATCATGACCCGAGCCGAAGTTGGACAGTTAACCGGCCGAGCCACCCACGCGTCCCCAAATTTTTCAGGAAAAACTGTTGTGTCATACTTCTTACAGCCTTAACTTTACATGAAAGTCTAAAATAGACATAACCTAAGCTCCATGTTTTAAGGATAAACGTAGTGGTGACAAAAGTATCTTTATTAAAAAGCAAAGAACTGACTTATAAGTCAGGATATCAGTCACTTTTAAGGGGAGAGAATTGAGAGATCAGAATGGAGACCGATGTAGGGTATTCATACTTTTTATGAATACGTAAGTGCTTGTAATTATTCGTTATGCTCTATAGGTATGCACTCTTCTGCATGTGGGTTGCATGTCGTACCTTCTTAAATTCCATGTTCCCCATCAGGTTACAAGCTTCTAGGTTTTTTTCTACTTTTAGCCCTTGGCTCAAGCATCTTAAACTATTGCCTGATTTTCACATCTAAACAACACACTGTAGCAGAATCACTGAAGCCTCGGTCGTCTGGAAAGGGAAAAAGATGCTCCTGACCCTCTAGGTAAAAACCCAAAGAAACGAAAACACACACACCAAGGGTGTGTGTGTCGGGTTGAAGCCTAAGCAGTTAGTAGACAATAGCTACTCAGACTGAATACAGACGGACGGAAGCTTCCATTTCTTTCCATTTCTAAAGTTCCCTTTTACGTTGAACATCAATAGTATTTGTCTTCTGTTAGGAGAGATTTACGTTGGAACTCCCATTTGTAAAACGCTTTGCACAGAAATTTCCGTTACCTCCGCAACGCACAGTCTGGCTTTCCGAGAGGCAATGAAGAATCTCAGAAGACACAGTCAAATCAACGACACGACTTTATCGATCTTTTATCCTTTACCCGAAAAGATCCAGCTGAAATATTTTGACAGATGGGGGAGCTCTGCACAGCAGTCTCTGTGCTGCACCAGGTGCCGACTCAGGGAACACACTAGCACATTTTAAACAGAGCACACGAACGCTGACGGGGCGCCTGGGGGGGCCCAGTCGGTTAAGCATCTCACTCTTGGTTCCAGCTCAGGTCATGATCTCACGGTGTGTGAGTTTGAGCCCGGCGGCGGGCTCTGTGCTGACCGTAGGAAGCCTGCTTGGGATTCTCTCTTTTGCTCTCTGTCTGCCTCTCCTCTGCTCTCTCTCTCTCTCTTTCTCTCTCAAAAATAAATAAAAACTTAAAAAATTTAAGAAAAAGAGCACACTGACGTTGATTATTTAAGTACACGTTGCCTTTCGATGCCCACCCCAGGGTGTGATATGCTCAAAAGAGAGGAGGAACAGAGTGAGCGTGTATTTTTGCCTCATGTGGGCCTAAGCCACCCCACATGCCAGCAACATAATCCTGAAGAAGCCACGTAGTCCCTCTTTTTCTCTCTGTTAAAGTGACATATTGCCACTTGATTTACAACATTGTCGCCAACTTTCACGCAAGCATGCCTGTAAAGTACACAGTGCCCTGGGCACGTGTGAAGTGACGGAGGACAGGGGGACACGCGTAAGCTCATATTCCTTCCGTGTTGGGTCCCATTGGCAAGACAGGTGCGATGCAACCCGTGTTTTCCCGTAAGTGAAGTTCTTGGACGTACCCGAGCCTTCTAGTTGCTTCACAAAACCGTGACCAAATTCAACGGTGCCTCGTTAGGCTACAAGTAGATTATCAACCCAGGGCCTGAGAGGATGTAATTATTTCAGAAACGCAATATGCTGTTTTACTAAAGCATCCTAAAAAGTGTTCCAGACATGGAGGAAACGGCACATAAAATGGATTCTTGTCCTTGTTATTTAATGCACTGGTGTTGACAGGTGGGCTTTGGGAGTTAGATGTTTAAGTGGGTCACTGATTCACCCCATGGTAATAAAAAAATAAAGTAGACCTTCTTAGTTTCATACTGAGAATAATGACTCCCTTATCTTACCAGCTAGATTAAACATATCCTGCCGTCAGCTTGTCAATTATAATGTGTGTATTGGAGAATGAGAGATCCTTCAGGGCATTGTTTTTTATGGTACAAAAATTGAACTTGATTTTACTTGCTAATTATCTGCCTCTCTGACTAGTATGTAAGATCCATGAGTCCGTGACCCTCGTCTGTTTTGTTTACTTAAACGGTGCTTGGTACATAATAAATATGCAATCAATTTATTTTAAAACATTTGAATGAATGAAGGCTTTCACCTGGAAAGTGAATGGGATATTTGATCTTTGAGAGTGCATATCCCCGAGGCATGCATTGGAAAGAAAATGTATTGAATCCTTTCTCTTCCAGATAGATTAAATTTTTTCTGTGAATATAGAACAGTTTTCTTTTCCAGTTATTCATTGCTGTTGGTAGTTTAAAGGAGACCCTTCTGCAGAGAGCTTTTCAATTATAACCTACGCAGGAAACTCCTTTTATACTAGGGATTAAAATAGATGAAACAAGGGATAGAATAAAGCATAACTGAGAGTTTTCTCTAGGTTGGATAGTCGGAGAATATTCAGAGGTTCCTGGGTGATGAGGAGAAGGTGCTAGATGAGGGGAAATGAGGTGAGGGAGGGGCTGGTGTAAATGTATGACCTTACGTCCACAGAAGAAAACCCACTTACTCGTCTGGGAGTGCAGTCAGTAAAAGAGGAGAGTGTTTTACAAGGGGTCAAATTTTATTTATTTTTTGTTTTTGTTTTTGCTTTGGCAATCGAGGCCCAGAAATGTTATCCTTCATCTTAAGTCTTTGGAGTATTTTAAACAGGGTACTGCCACTATCACTTTTAAATACTTTTAAAGAGATCGCTCCGGCCCCTTGTGTGGAGAACGGATTTCAAAGAGGATATAGCGGGTGTAAGATGAGGATTTCGGGGACTGTTGGATCAGTTCAGGGATTATAAGGATCTGAAGCAGTGTGGAGCTCAAGAAAGTAAACGTATCGGGATGCGCTTTGTAGGTGGAATGGACAGGAATCAGTGGGTTGAATGAGGAAATACAAAACTCAGAGCTGACTCTGTAATTTTTAGCTTAAGCCATTGAATTGCTTCTCTGGCGACATTATAGGTCTGGAGAAGAATGGAGACAACACGGGATTCAAGAGTGGTGGGAATTAAGTCTGTGTTGAGAGCTCCTAGTGTTGATGCGGCCACTGGAGGAGCGTGAGGTGACAGCACATCTGGACGTAAGGAGTCACCGGCATGGGTGGCATCTAAGTGATTCCACCACGCAGGTCGCACTGCGGGCAACATGCAAGTTAGAGTGAGAAAGCGCCCTGAAGGCCCCAGGGACTCTAGCATTTCATTGTTGAGCTGCCAGGCAGGGGCTCGGAAGGCAGGCGGAGAAGGAAAAAGGAAAGCCAAGAAAAGCAGAGCATTAAAAAAGCAGAGTGGTTACCCGGTGGGGTGCCACTCTGCCTCCCGGGTAGAAGCAGCCACCCATCGTCTGATCTGAAGATGAGAAGGGAGTCCGGGACCTGAGAGGTTTGGTCTTACCAGGGTGGTGAGAGGCGAAGCCAGATTTGGATGGTTTGAGGGGCAAATATGGAGTAAGGAAGGAAAACAGACCAAAGATAACTCTTCTAATACGTTTTGATTGGAGGAGAACAAAAGATGAGACCCCTCTCGGCAGCAAGATGAGGTGGCAAAGGGGGCGCCTGGGGGGCTCGGTCGGTGAAGTGTCCCACTTCAGCTCAGGCCATGATCTCACGGTCTGTGGGTTCCAGCCCCGCATCAGGCTTTGTGCTGACAGCTCAGAGCCTGGGACCTGCTTCGGATTCTGTGTCTCCCTCTCTCTCTGCCCCTCCCCCGCTCACACTCTGCCTCTCCCTGTCTCTCAAAAGTAAATGAACATTAAAACATTTTTTAAAAAAAGACGGGGTGGTAAGGGTCTGGTTGCACAGGGTAGCTGGTGATGGGGTTGCAGCACCTCGGGTTTTGCCGCGCCATTAAAACGGGCAGAGCTCATCCAGAAACGTACCTAGAAACAAGGTGCAATCTGGGCACCCCGCGGCCAGCCCAGCTGGCGGGTAGACATCACAGATCTGCTCCTTCCTCTTTCACCGCTTGCTTTACTGAGCCATCCATTGAATCCGCCTCATCTGACACTCCACCTTCCCCTCGCAGCATGGTGTCCCAACGGTGATTCAACTTGAAATCTGCCAGAGACATGGGATGCGGTACCTCCGGGAGCAAGCGAGGCCGCCCTCGATGTGACTGCCATCAAGTTCTTACTATGAAGCTCAAGTCACCCTCAGGACCTTTCATTTCTGCACCGGACTGAGTGACTCAGAACACAGGGAATCCCTGTCCGACATAACCGCCCTTCAGATATTAGGACGCTGCCATTTTATCTTCTGGAGGTTACTTTTCTTCCAGTTTGTGTATTCCATCTTACAAATATACACTCCTACACAGCGTGACTCCTCTCGGCTCTTCTGTCAGGGTGCTGGCCTCGCTCCTGCCGGCCTCCTCAGCGGGTGTGACGCTCATGGCAAACTTCAGAAGCCTCAAGGGACCAACCAGTGTGCTTCGGATGTCCCCCTACAAACCCTACACACAACAGAAGCCGTAGAAACGGAGGGAACGCAGCTTTTTAAAATATTTATAAGCAATAGATGCATTAATTTCTAGAAAGGTCTGGCAGGTCTTTCAAGGTTTAGAAGCTAATAGAAAAAGTATACAACTCTGCCCTCAATAAATTAAAAACAGAATTGCCATGTGACCTAGTAATCCTCGTATTGAGTATCCACACGAAGAACACAAAAACACTTTTTTGAACAGATATACGCAGTCCTCTGTTTGCTGTGGCATTATTTACCACGGTTAAATAACAGGTGTCCATCCACAGATAAAGGGATAACGAAGACATGGTATACTTAAGGAGTATTACTCAACCATAAAAGAGAAAAAGAAAAAGATCTTGCCATTTGCAACAACAAGGAAGGACCCTGGGGGTATAACATTAAGTGAAATTGACCAGGCAGAGAAAGACAGATACTGTATGATTTCACTCCCATGTAGAATATAAGAAACAAAGCAAACGAACAAACAAGGAAAAGAAGAGCCAACCCCCCTCCCTTAACTCTAGGGAACAAACTGATGGTTGCCAGAGGGGAGGTGCATCCGGGCTAGTGAAACAGGTAAAAGGGATCAAGAATCCGCTTACCGTGATGAGCACTGGGGAATGTATGGAATTGTTGAACCACTAAATTGTATACCTGGAACTAATATAGTACTGTATATGAATTATACTGCAATAAATACAATAAAAGTCATTTTAAATCTGTATAACTCCTAGACAGCAGAAACTTTTAATCTTAAAATGTTAAAATAACAATCCGCAACTCTGCTGGATTCCCTGGCCGACAATGTTTGCATCCTGCAGTGTTTCCAGAGTGTGGCCCAATCCTTAAGCATGGGCCAGACACGAGGAGGCAGTTGCTGGGCCCCTGGACTGGGGAACTGATGGGTAAGGGATAACATGTGTGATGGCGTGTTGGGACTCTCTGTTGACAAGTATTCAGTTGCTGTACTTTTGTACGTAATGTAAGAGAATCAATTTATTAAAGATCCTTTTTTTTTTCTGTGTCAAACACACATTTTGAGAACAGTGATAATATGTCAGAGAAGCATGCCAAGAAAGAGCAGACCTGTCCTGTAATACAAGGATGGCCTAGAAGGAAATCACCCCGGGGACGAGAGCTGTTCCAGACTTTGTGCTTAGGGAGTATTTTTCTCCGGCGTGAGATTGAGAATTACGCGAGGTAATATGCAACGCTGACTCGACTTTGGGACAATTTGTAGATTGTAAGAGCACAATTGTGTGGCATTTTGCAAACTCCAGGCAGTTGTATCAGGTGAAACCAATGGCGAGTAGGCGCACGTCATGGGCCAGAGTGCGTCTATGTATACCAGTAGTCTACGCTGGGAGGCATTGTAAATGGAGAACAGTTTTAGCAGGGCAAACGAGTCCCAATAAATGGGAATGAGTAGTGGCGAAATTGTCATAGTTAATGCTTTTTAAAAAATATGGTGAATAGAAGGAAATTGGAAGGAACATTAGAAAAATATTTATGTTCCATTACTATGAAATCTACCAACAATTAGTGAATGTGGTTTTTGTAGGTCACACTGTATGTATGTATTTTGGGGACACATAGAAAATTCGTTCTACTGCCCGTGGAATCCTCGTAAATTGCGTGTACAATTTTGGCAGGACTATTCAAACATTGCTAAAGATACAAAAGGACAATTAATTGAAAAGGAATTGACCTAATTAACATAATGTCTGTTCAACCTTAGTAAAATTTGCATAACTGATAATTAAGCAATAATAAAATATCATCTCTGGACTATTAATTTTTTTTTTTTTTTCAACTTTTTTTTTTTTTTTTTTTTTTTTTTTTTTTTTGGGACAGAGAGAGACAGAGCATGAACGGGGGAGGGTCAGAGAGAGGGAGACACAGAATCGGAAACAGGTTCCAGGCTCCGAGCCATCAGCCCAGAGCCTGACGCGGGGCTCGAACTCACG
Source organism: Neofelis nebulosa (assembly GCF_028018385.1). Taxonomy (NCBI): domain Eukaryota; kingdom Metazoa; phylum Chordata; class Mammalia; order Carnivora; family Felidae; genus Neofelis; species Neofelis nebulosa. The sequence continues at coordinate 3,102,985 of NC_080784.1, read as the reverse complement.
GACCGCGAGATCGTGACCTGGCTGAAGTCGGACGCTTAACCGACTGCGCCACCCAGGCGCCCCTATTAATTTTTTTAATATGAAAAGATAATGTCCTTTCTGGAAAGTTGTGGAGAAATGCTCACTCTCCTACCATCTTAACGGAAGTATAAAACGATACTGCATTTATACTGGCATTTTGGTGATGGCTAGTGAAATAGTAAAATTATCTTACATTTGTTTCCGACAATTTATCTTGTACAAATATTTCCTCAGGCCTAAATACACACACACACACACACACGGAAGCAACATTTTTCTATTAGCGGCATGATAAGAATAAATCAAACAATGTGGTACAGACACAAAAACAAATAAGTGGATCAATAGAACAGAACCGGAAATCCAGAAATGGACCCCAAATGTGTGGGCAATTAATTTTTGACAAAGCAGGAAAGAATAATCAATGGAAAAAAGACACTCTCTTCAGCAAACGGTGCTGGGAAAACTGGACAGCGATGCGCAGAAAAATGAACCTGGACAGCTTTCTAACACCATACACAAAAATAAACTCAAAATGGATAAAAAACATAAATGTGAGACAGGAAACCATCAAAATCCTAGAGGAGAAAACAGGAAGCAAGCTCTTTGACCTCAGCCACAGCAACTTCTTACTCAACATGTCTCTGGAGGCAAGGGAAACAAAAGCAAAAACGAACTAGTGGGACCTCATCAAGGTAAAAAGCATCTGCACAGCAAAGGAAACAATCAACAAAACTAAAAGGCAACCAAGGCAATGGGAGAAGATATTTGCAAATGACATATCGGAGGAAGGGTTAGTATCCAAAAATCTATAAAGAACTTACCAAACTCAACATCCAAAAGACACCCAGTGAAGAAATGGGCAGAAGACATGAACAGACACTTCTCCAAAGAAGACATCCAGATGGCCAGCTGACACATGAAAAAATGCTCAACATCTCTCATCATCAGGGAAATACAAATCAAAACCACACTGAGATACCACCTCACACCAGTCAGAGTGGCTAAAATTAACCATTCAGGAAACAACAGGTGTTGGTGAGGATGAGGAGAAAGGGGAACCCGCTGGCACTGCTGGTGGGGATGAAAATTGATGCAGCCACTCTGGAAAACAGTATGGAGATTATTCAAAAAAATTAAAAATAGAACTACCTTATGACCCAGCAACTGCACTACTAGGTATTTATCCAGAGGATACAAGAATGTTGATTCAAAGGAGCACATGTACCCCAATGTTTATAGCAACACTCTCAACAATATCCAAATTATGGTAACAGCCCAGATTTCCATCAGCTGATGAACAGATAAAGAAGATGTGGTATATATCCACCATGGAATATTACTCAGTGATGAAAAAGAATGAAATCTTGCCATTTGCAACAACATGGAAGGAACTAGAGGGTATTATGCTAAGTGAAATTAGTCAGTCAAAGACAGATATCATATGACTTCACTCATATGTGGAATTTAAGAAACAAAACAGATGAACACGCTGTGCTCATCCCAACAAGTGCCCTCCTCCGTGCCCATCACTTACACAATTCTTGTTTGGATTTTGTAATGTTTGAATTTGGATGGTTCTCTACATTCTATTCTGGAAAAATATAAGAATATTATCAAACTCTAGGGATTACTGGAAGAATAAATTAGTATGTTGCTATTTCTATTGAAGGTACGTGTGAGACGAGGTGCGCGCACCCCTGACCGGCTTGGTTTTCTCCTTTGTCGCTCTCATCTCTCACTTCCCCCATCCAGAAACCTGGGAATTTGGCCCGGCTGCTCTGCCCTGCTCCTGGTTCATAAAATCTGACTTGTGTGAGCTCTCCTCCTTATCTGCAGGGGGGCCCTGCTTCCCTTAGCGTGCAGTGCTGTCTGCAGGGCCACGGGCGGCAGAGCATCGTGGACACCTCTCCACAGGGGCACCTTAGCATTTCATGTCACTGACATCAATTCTCACACCTCCTTCAGAACAAGCAATGACAGCCAAGCCTGATTCAGAGGCCAGTGTCTGCTCAGAGCTACATCTCCTTTGCTGCAAAGTCAAAACGCTGTTGAATTTCTCTGCTGCCCCAGCCAGGGCAACCACAAAGGTTCAATTGCGTATGTTTTTTTGAATGTTTATTTGTTTTTGAGAGAGAGTGGGGCGGGGAAAGGGCAGAGAGAGAAGGAGACCCAGAATCCGAAGCAGGCTCCAGGCTCCAAGCTGTCAGCACAGAGCCCGACGTGGGACTTGAACCCAGAGACTGTGAGATCATGACCTGAGCTGAAGTCAGACATTCAACCTACTGAGCCACCCAGGCGCCCCTCATTTCTTGTCTAATTTCCATAGCACGATCCTTGGTTCACCCTTGATAAACATGCAATAGATTTTTGGCAGAGGTTCCTGTGGTAGAGGTCCCAAATCTAAAAGAGGTCCCAAACATAGGAAGAAGTTACTATTTCTCATTTCATAATTTAATAAAACATGAAAATCAGTTTTTACTTTTACTTTTTGCAAGGCTTTGTGAATAACCACTCTCTGCTTAGACTATTGGCCAAGTAGGTCTGGTCTCTCCCTAGACTGCCCCATAGCTGCTCCAAACAATACTGCTTGGAAAGATGATATCTACCTCAAACTTGGTCCTTCTTTTTGTCTTTGAATGCATGCGTTCATGGTTTGATAACTCCAACACATACTCTTTCTTTTTCTGTGGATTATTATTATTTTATTGCTATTTTTCTGACATGTCACTTTCCTATCTAGATTTTTCTCGGTGAAGGAAAGCGTGTCTATGCTGTGGAACACTCCCACGAACACATACACATACTTTTCAAGTGCACCTGGAAAATTCCCTAAGGTAGATCATATTTTGAGCCACACCATACCTGGGCCAAAAGAAACCACAAGACAAATTAAAGGAGACTAGAGAAGATCAATAATGCCAACATCTGATTTTCTGAAAAGATCAACAAAAATGATAAACTTCCAATCAGAATAAGAGAGAAGACACAAAGTACCAATAACGCGAATGAAAGATACCATATCACTCATGATTCTACAGATGTTTAAAAGACAGGAGGAAAAGTGTTTAATTTAGATTATAAACAGGTGAAATAGAAAATTAATCTTGAAAAATGATCCAAGTTGAGCAAGAAAAAGGAGAGACACATAACTCTTTGTCTGTTGATGATTTTTTTGCAGTGACACAGCTTCCCAAGAAGACTGTGCCAGTCACAGTTACAGTACGGAATTCGATCTAACATTTCAAGAATGGAGTGATACCAAGTCTCCACAAACTCTTCCAGAAAAGTAGAAGGCAACTTGAACAGTCACAACCCAAGGGGACTGCAGAAGCAGAATGTGGGGGCTGGGTGTAACGTGGAGTTAGCCTTTTGCAAACCAATGTAGAATGGTGTGTGTGTGTGTGTGTGTGTGTGTGTCCTTAAAGCACATGCTGGCCTCTCTGTGTCCTTTATGAACCCCAGCCTCTGGACATGGAGATAAGTGATGGACACTTTTGGTAGGAATCACTGGACAGGTACAGCTTAGCCTTATCCTCCCTCCATGGGGAACTGACTTGTCCACAGCAAGTGAGTGCTCTCATCTGTGGCCCCAAGCTGTACACTGCAAAGCGGTGTGTTCCTTCTGGGGGAAGCTTGTCCTGATCTAGCACGGCTCTAAGTGGTCATCAGTTTGCATACTTTGGGTGTTCCGTATTCGTGTGCCCACCTTTCGTACAGAAGTAACTAAGCCACAATTAGTACTGAAGCTGGATCATGTACTTCTATATTTACTTGTGGTTTTTTCTTGAAATGTTTATTTCTTTTTAAAAGAGAGAGAGACAGAGTCAGACAGCTGGCCAGACAGAATCTGAAGCAGGCTCAGGCTCTGAGCTGTCAGCACAGAGCCTGACAAGGGACTTGAGCTCAGAAACTGAACCATGAGACCATGACTTGAGCCAAAGAAAGTCAGATGCTTACCCGACTGTGCCACCCAGGAGACCCAAGCTGTTTGGGACTTGGGTACATCTGACCACAGGAGTGATGTGGGACTGAGGACACGTATGCAGGTAGGTGGAGTGTTCAGAAGGAGTGCTTCTTTGAGAACAAGGACAAGGAGCAACGGAGACATCACAAAACAAAGGATACCCAGATATCAGCATCCTGGGGAGGACGCGCTAAGAAGAACAAGGGAGATTCTACTGCAAACAGGGGTGGTGAGGAACTGAAAAGCATGACCTTGGAGCTGAGGTTTGAGAACAAAGGACTCCAAATCAAATGTTAATAAACAAGAGATCAAGGTCCCTCAATAGAGTTCTCTCACAGAACATAGTAAAATAATGTCAATAGGTGAGTGAAGTTTTATGTCCATTCTAAAATGGAATTATCTCCCTGGGACCTTGGCATTAACCTTTCGAATAAAAATATGCTGTTGCTCTTGGCAGCTCGGCTTTCCTGGATACTTGTTTATCACACAGCTTTGGGAATTCTTTTTTTTTTTTGGTACCTGGGGAAACGAATTTAACCAATATTTCTACCTTTTTTCTTTTTTTTTTCTCTTTTGAAAACTTGCTGTGTATTTATGGTTTAGCCTTTCAATCTATCATTCCTCTTGTAAAATTTGTACCATGACACTGAGGCCACGTATCAAATCCAGCCGTGTCTAAATTTCCATTGTTCAAACTAGCACTCTTTAACACCGGAGCCATAAATGCTTTATTGCTCTGGTGAATTAAAAAATATCCTTGAGGCTTGGTTGAGCTGGTGACATCCTGCCACCAATTTACGGCGATAGCCAAAACAAAGGGGAAAAATATCTCTGAGGAGGGGCACTTAAAAGTCTTTTCTCTGCCCTGCTCCATTTTGATAGGCAATAAAAGTATTTTCTGGAAAGCAATAAAACAATGCAAATAAAATGTTTTAATTTCTTACATTTAAAAAGTTTTCGCTTTTAAGTTTTAAGGATACTTCACATGAGACCTACCCTCTTAATAGTTTCTTAAATGTGTGGTTGAGTATTGTTCACTATAGACACACTGCCGTACTGCAGACGTCTGTACTCACTCATCTTGCATAACTAAAAATGTATACCCTTGATTAGCAGCTCACTATTTCCTTTCCCCCCAACCCCTGGCAACCACAATCCTGTTCTTGGCTTCTACCGAGTTTGGCCATGTCAGATACCTCACGCAGATGGAGTCATGCAGTGTTTGACCTTCCGAGACTGGCTCGTTTCACTTAGCATCATGTCTTCTAGCTTCCCCCCATGCTCTTGAATTCTGCAGGCTTTCCCTCTTTTTTAAGAAGGAAGGCTGAAAAATATTCTGGTGTGTGTGTATATGACATTTCCTGTCCATTTCTTGGTCAATAAGCCATTTAAGTTGTTGCTGTATCTCGGCTATTGTAAGTTTGCTGCAATCAACATGGGAGGGCTAGTATCTCTTCAAGATCTCGATGATAACCTCTTCTGGGTAAGTACCCAGAAGCGGGGCAGTTGGGTCACGTGGCAGTTCTAGTTTTAATTTTTTTGAGGAATCTCCATAGTAACTTCCATAGTGGTTACACCGTTTTGCATCCCCATTAACCGTATACAAGAATTCCAATTAAAATGGACGCAACAGCAAGGATTTAAAGCCCATGGGTCTGCTTATACATGGATTGGTTTTTCATTTTTTCTGTGTGTTAAAGAGACAGAGCAGGGGGGAAGGGCAGAGAGAGAGAGAGAGAGAGAGTTTTAATCAGACTCCACGCTCAGCATGGAGCGCAACATGGGGCTCGATCCCATGACCCTGGGATCATGACCTGAGCTGTAATCAAGAGTTCGATGCCCAACCGACTGAGCCACCCAGGCGCCCCAACATGGATTCTTTTGGATAAATACAGTACAGTAAAACCTTGGGTTGCGGGTAACTTGTTCTTCGAATGTTGCACAAGACGAGCAAACGTTTCTAATAAATTTTAACTTGATAAACGAGTGATGTTTTGCAATACGAGTAGTACGTGACGCCCAATGTCACATGATTACAGCTGAGTCAATGGTTCTTGAAATTTGCTTTCATATACAATTGTTTGGGATTATAAGCATGTTTTCAGGAAAAAAATTACCCTCGCAAACCAAGGTTTTACTGTATAGTACTGTTAGTGTATTTTCTCTTCCTGAAGCATTTCTTAACGTTTTCTTTTCTCTAGTTTACTGTATTGTAAGAATCAATACATAATCCATATAACACACAAGTATGTGTTAATTGACCACATCATTGGTAAGGTTTCTAGTTAGCAGTAGGCTGTTAGTAATTGAGTTTGGGGAGAATCAAAGGTTATATGCAGATTTTTGACTACACTGGGTTGGGAGTCAGTACCCCTAATCCCCACATTGTTCAAGGGTCAGCTGTATTCACATCCAGACCAACACTTGTCTCTTTCTTTTCTCCTCTTTTCTTTCTCTCCCTTCCTTCCTTCCTTCCTTCCTTCCTTCCTTCCTTCCTCCCTTCCTTCCTTCCTTCTTTTATCTTTCTTTCTTTCTTTCTTTCTTTCTTTCTTTCTTTCTTTCTTTCTTTCTCTCTTTTTCTTTCTTTCTCTTTCTTTCATATCAGCCACCCTAACAGGTGAGAGGTGCTATCATTATAGTTTTGATATGCATTTCCCCAATAATTAGTGACATTGAGCACGTTTTCATACATCTTGTTAGCCATCTGTGTATTATTTGGAAAAACGTTTATTCAAGTCAGTAGTCCATTTTTTAATTGGGTTATGAGTTTTTTTGCTAGAGTTTCAGAAGTGCCTTATGTATTTTCAAATTTAGCCACTTATTAGATACATGGTTTGCATTTTTTTTCCATTCCATTTCACAGCATTGACTTTTCTCCCTTTCTCTTCTGAAGACTTTTAGTTCATGGTCTTCCCATTTTCTTTTTCCTTTTGTTGCTTGTGCTGGCTTCATATCCATGAAATCATTGTCAAGACTGAAGTCACAAGAACTTCTTTTCTAGAAATTTTACAGTTTCTACTGTTATGCTTTAATTTTCAACCCATTTTGAGTCCATTTTTGTGCATGGTGTAAGTTAAGGGTCCAAATCCATTCTTTTACATGTGGATGTCCAATTTCCCAGCACCATTTACTCAAAGACTTCCCTTTCCCCACTGTGTATTCTTGGCACCTTCTTCATTGAGCACATATATGGAGGTGTTTTTCTGAGCTCTCTATTCTGTTCCGTTGGTCTATGTGTCTGTCTTTATGCCAGTGACACAGGTTTTTTTTTTTCTTTTTAATGTTTATTTATTTTTGAGAGAGAGAGACAGAGTGCAAGTGGGGGAGGGGGAGACAGGGAGGGAGACACAGAATCCAAAGCAGGCTCTAGGCTCCAATCTCTGAGCTGTCAGCACAGAGCCCAATGCCGGGCTCAAACCCACGGCCAGTGAGATCGTGACCTGAGCCAAAGTCCGAAGCTCACTGGACTGAGTCACCCAGGCGCCCTTACCAGTAACACAGGTTTAATTACGGTAGCTTTGTAGTACATTTTGCAAGCAGAAGGTGTGATTCCTCCAGCTTCATTTTTTTTTTCTTTCTCAAGATTGTTTTGGCTATTCAGGGCCTTTTGTGACTCCATATGAATTTTCTGGTTTTTTTTTCTAACTCAGTAAGAAATGCTATTAGGATTTTGATAGAAATCAACATTGAATCAGTTGATCACTCAGGGTATTCACATCTTAATAGTAGTAAGTCTTCTACCCCATTCAACAAAGGATATCTTTCCATTTGTTTGTGTCTTGTAGTTTTCAGTGTTCAAATCTTCCCTTTCTTAGTTAAGCTTACATCGAAGTATTTTGTTCCTTTTTGGTGCTATTGTAAATGGATTGTTTTCTTTATTTTCTTTTCAGACACTTTCTTCTTAGGACACAGACACGGAACTGATATCTGCACGTAGATTTTGTAACTTATAATTTTACTGCACTGCATATTCGTGCTAACAGTTTTATGTTAGGGTCTTTGGGTTTTCTCTGTATAATGGCATGTCATCTGCAAATAATGACTTCTCCCTTTCTTATTTGAATGCTTTTTATTTCTCTTACATGTGTAATTGTTCCGGCTACGACTTCCAGTCAAATAGAAATAGTGAGAGTGGGCGTCCTTAGCTTTTTCCTGATTTTAGTAGAAAGTTTTCACTTTTTCATTGTGGAATATATTAGCTGTAAGGTTTCCATGTAGGGCCTTTATTATGTCGAGGTAATTTCCTTCTATTCCTACTTTTTAGAGAGTTTTTTATCGTGGAAGTATTGAATTTTATCAAGTGCTTTTTCTGCACCTATTGAGATGGTCCTATGGCTTTTACCTTCTATTGTAGTAATGTATCACATTAATTGATTTTCATTATATTCAAACATCCTTGCAGCCCAGGGACAAAACCCACGTGGTCATGGTGTATGATCCCTTTGATTGTGCTATTGAATTTGGTTTGCTAATATTGTGTTGAGGAATTTTTCATGTATGTTCATCAAGGTTATTGGCCTGTAGTTTTCCTTCCTTGTAGTATCTCTGTCTGGCTTTGGTATCAGGCCAATGCTGGCCTCATCAAATGGTTCAGAAGTGTCTTTTCCTCTCCATATTCTTGAATGGTTGGAGAAGGACTTACAGTCCATATTTTTGAATGGTTGGAGAAGGATTTACAGTAATTCTTTTTTATATATATGGTATAGTTTTATACATACAGTATATTATTTTATATGTATGGTAGAATATATATTTTTATACATATATTATATACATTATATATTATATACATATATAATATATTGCATATATTATATATATTTTTATACATATATTGTATACATATATATACATACATATATTTCTTATGTATGGTAGAATACATATTTCTAATATTTTGGGAAACTTTGGAATCCTAGTTAAATTTCTAAGGGTTCTTCATAAGCATCCAGACTTGGTTGTAAGCAAATTATTCATAATTGAAGACAGAAATGTGTGGGATTAAAAGGAAACTTTCTTGAAATGTATTATCTGAAAGGCATCTGCAATTATCTGAAAGTAGCCCAAAGTCCCACCATGAGTATGGAGCTGTACTGACCAGGAACAGTGGGTCCAGAGCACTAATAAAGGCAGCATGAATAAGATACCAGCCAACTGCCAGCTGAACAGTGCGAACAAACGAAGGCTCCTGTGCGGACTCAGCAGAGGAAGTCACTAGGTGCTGACTGAGTTCCAGGCTCCCGGGTGTGCTTCCTACTTGACTGTGTGCCAGAGGAGACCGCTAGTCTCCAATACCAGCAAAGTAAGGATAAAAATGAAATTGCGAGTTGGATGCTTAAATGCATACACATTACTGTATGTCAGGTTTATAAATAGAATCCAAAAGAAAATGTTGTGTGGTCCCCAGAGAAATGACAGTAAAGAACAACGGAAGCAATAGTTGTTCAATTGAGACTTCACTTTGAAGCCGAGAGTCAAAATAAATATATGTGAAAATCAGCCAATCAATACACTTGACATAGTTCCCTCAAAATTGCACACACACACACACACACACACACACACACACGTGGATTTTATATGAGGAGAATAACCCAGGTAAGTTTATTACATTTTTAAAAGTTTTAGCAGGCTTTGGCAAAATATTAAATTTTGATATTCAGCAAATTGTTGCGTAAATAAAATAGAAATAGACACTAAATGCCCTAATTCCCGCTATCATAGCTGCGTGTATGTGTATGGGTGTCTTACCTGTGACTCAACTTCATTGTGAAACATGGGGTGTAACAATTTTTCCGCTTTAGAAAACCGTCAGCAGAAGCAAACGTGATAATACATGTTTGAGCGCTTGGAAAACTTTGGTGCAATTGTGGGGTATCATTGAAATGACCCCTGACCTTCTATTAAATTACAGTTTTGAAATTTGCCCCCCTTTTTTGCCACCACTAGTTTTAGTGAACGTGTTTGACCCTTCTCAGTACCAAAAGCTTTGTGAGGGAGATTCCCACTCCTTTCTGAAGCGGCACTCGTGAACCAAGTGCCCCAGCGTTCAGTGATGGGTTTAGGGTTCCTCACTCCATGTAATAACCACATCTCCCTGGATCATTCTGCCAAAGTCATCACAGGCAATGCTATTTCCCCGGTTTTGCTCAGCTGGAAGGCTGCGGTCGTAGTCACCATCGACCTTTTCCCCACCTTGTGATTACAACCCGTGTTGATTTTAGCTTAGTAGACACACTTAAAGCCAAAGGCACATAAGGCTCCTTCTAGATCTCTGAATCTGGCCGCTTCTGCAGCCAGCGCTGCGTCTGTTCTCTGTGGTTAACAAATCTGGGAACCCCGTCCCTCCGATTCCAGTGTGTGCACTAGCTTCTCAGGGCCTGCCCTAATAAAGTACACAAAGCGGATGGCTTGAGGCAACCGATTTATTCTCTGACGGTTTTGGAGGCTAAGTCTGAAATCGAGCCCCGGCAGAGTTGATTCTTTGTGGCGGCTGTGCGGGAGAATCTGTTCTATGCCACCCTCCTCGATTCTGGTCCTTGAGGATAGTCCTTGGCGGTGCTTGGCTGGTAGCAGCATGACTCCAGTCTGTCTGCATCAACACATGGGGGTCCCTTGTGCCTTTGTGTCTTTTCTTCTCAGGCGCCAGTGGTTGGATTCAAGTGTCACCCTCCTCCAGGATGTCCTCCTCTGAACTTGAATCCACCTGCAAAGACCCTATTTCCAAATAAGGTCACATCCACACGTACCTGTGGCTCGGACTTCAGCCTGTGTTTTTAGGGGACACAAATCAACCCACAACAGTACGCCTGGATTCTGACAACGTTCAGTTGTAATCTACTTGGTTAGTCTCCCTCCCTGTGTTTTTATGACAGCTGCATGGAAAGTGAGGCTCAAGGTGGGGAATGCTACTTGGGGATCTTAAATTCTATTTCTCTGTAAATGAGTAATCAAAACAATTTATCTTAGGAAACAATCGGCACACGTTTAGAAGAACAATTGACCATTATGTAGAAACTTGAATTTTTTGTATCGATAACAGAAAATCACACAGGTGATTCATTTATAAACTCAAAAGCTTTCCAGGGTTACTTACACATGTACATACAAATACATAAAGCTGATTATATATATATATATATATATATATATATACATATATATATGGCCAAAATTATTGAAGTGTGCACTGTTAAAATATGTAGCAAATAAACTGTATGCTGCTCTTATTAACACTATGATATTATTTTCTTTATAGTTCCGTGTTGGTCTCTCCAAAGAATTGTTCAGTGCAACTCTGCTATTACCCTGCAATGCAATGAGCAATGACTTATGGTCTGTTATATATTGCTTTTCACCGTTTTTCAGGAAGCACATCCTCTTAAAAGAATGGTTCTAAGAATTCCAAGACAGAAAAACAATGGAATGATAGTGGACTATAAATAATGACACAATTTTAAAGCTATGATCCATAAAATGCTTCAAAAGGATTGAGCTGTAACACATTAAATGGCTTGCCTGAAGTAGAAAGAAAAAAGTATTACTTTTCATTTAGACTTTTGTCCAAAGTACTATTTTTTACTCAGACTTGTGCTTTAAAGCTCTATCCACTGTGGATTCCCTTGAACTTCTGTCAATAACTATAGGAACTATGCATAAAGAAAGTGTATGCTCTGGCTTGAATTTAAGTTATATGCCATTACTTTATGTCTTTACTTTTTAAAAAAATTTTTTAACGTTTATTCATTTTTTGAGAGACAGAGAGAGACAGAGCGTGAGTGGGGGAGAGGCAGAGAGAGAGGGAGACACAGAATCCGATGCAGGCTCCAGGCTCCGAGCTGATAGCACAGAGCCCAACGTGGGGCTCGAACTCACGGACCATGAGATCTTGACCTGAGCTGAAGTCAGATACTTAACCGACTGAGCCACCCAGGCACCCCACGTCTTTACTTTTTTAACCAACATTTTAAACAACAGTATTTTAGTCCTTTTGTGCAACTGTATTTTAAGATGTCTGGTATGTTGATGTTATTATTTTTTCTACCTAAAGGAACAAAAAGTGTCCCTAGTCTTTACTCTTAGGAATTAAAAATCTAGTACTAACTACAACAAAACATTACTAATGGAAAGGATAATTTATTTAGTGCTTATTATTATGTACCAAGAAGTATAAAGTATATGCGAAGCCCTTAACATAAATTATCTCATCTAATCTTTACGCAAACCCTTTGAAGCAGATACTATAAACTATACTTTACAGCCTAACTGCAGAAAACAGCAAACACTTTCTTGTCTTTTGGACCGAAAACCAGAATCTCGCAACTGGTGGGCAAGGCGATGGCTTTGAATAGTGCTTTTAATCTTCACGTGTTCTGTTTGTTGACTGTCAAAAGGCCAAGTCCTGAGAATTTGCCATGAACAAGGAAAGGGGAAAAGGTTCAGGGAAGAGCTAGACCAGGCCACCTTTATATTAGATTGACCAGAAGAGGGGATCTCCAGAAGGTCAAAAGCACCAAGCCCTCTTGATGAGACTGGAGGTCTCCGAGGGACCCACTGGCAGAAGAGACTCCTTCCCAGGGCATGTTCTGGGAAGCACGGAGCTTAGAAATGGGACAGCAATGGCAGAGTAGCAATAGCTCCCGGGGACGTCTTGGGTGAGAACCCACCATGCTGCCCAAACCTCCTGAGCTACAGAAAGTGCATCAAAGTGGCATCGGGCGCTTCCCACACACTCCTGAGAGGAACGTGGGAAGCTGGAGGGAGGGACACCATGATACCATGCCCCAAGGGCTGTTCAGATCCCACGAAGATTCTCCGGTGATGTCTGCAATGCCCAGGACAAAACGTTTACCAGCAATCATTGGAATGATGTTGTAGAGGGTGCAAAAGTTTCTGGATATTAAAAATGATAGGCAGGGGTGCCTGGGTGGCTCAGCTGGTTAAGCATCTGACTCTTGGTTTCGGCTCAGGTCATGATCTCACCGTTCATGGGTTTGAGGCCTGAGTCAGGCTCTGAGCTGACAGTGTGGCGCCTACTCGGGATTCTCTCTCTCTCTCTCTCTCTCTGCCCTCTCTGACACTTGCTTTCTCTCTCTCTCACAAAATAAATGCTAAAAAATAAAAATGATATGCTGAAAATCGATAGGATATGTTGATCTCGTTGACTAAGTAGCACCTGCCATCGGCCAGAAATAAATCCTGTAGAAAAAAAAAAAAAAGCATAAACAGTTACAGAAAATGAAGATATATTTTTGCACACTGATGCATGTGGCCTAAAAGTTACATATGCCTGGGGTTTGAAAAATACTTTAGTCTAGTACATTTTTAACTATTTTAGTTGTGTTGTTGGTATGTTTTTCTGCGACACGGATGCATCTTTTCCGTTGATGTATTTCTCATCCCACACTCTCATATTTTTAAGTTTAGAATATATGTTCGATGATTTTATATTATTTATATCTGTAGAGGTACCTTCTCCGTTGAACATTTTCATTTTTAATCTATTGTATCAGTATTTCCCTATGAATGCTTTACCATACTGATTGTAATTTTTTTCCAAGCCCTTCTTTACTGCCTTTAGGATCTGGATTATTTGTAAGTGTACTCCCATTGACATGCTAATCTATATCTATAATATACTATTTTTTGCCCCTGTCAATAGCTGTGGGCTTATTTTACATCAGAAATTATGGTTGATATGTTGTAGACACCCTAGGTCATGTGAGATCTCTCTAAGGAGCAAGACGTTGTATTGTGGAGGAAATTAAATAAACGGAAAACCCTCTGGATTCTGTTGAGAATCGGTTTGAAGCTGTTTTCAGGATGTGGCAATTTAAGCTTCTGGCTTCATCTATGCATGTGGTGCCTAACCCTTAAATATGGTCTTTCTGGAATCTTGCTGGAGTGCCCATCCTCTCCACCGAATGTCTCCTTGCTGCCTGGCCCAGTCTTCCAGAATTGTGGGTTCTGTAAAATGTCCATTCAGGTCTCCATCCTTCGGATGGGAATTTTCGTCTAGAAATTCCAGATTTGTAGGATATGCAGAGGCGGGTGATTGCTTTCCAGATTTGTGGCTCTCTCTCTCTATGCTTTCCCACCTACTGGGTGCGTGTTTTCCAGCAGTCCAGAAGGTCTGGCAACCCCAGACTTCAGTATTTTGCTTCCTCTCCCCTGCAAAATGTCCATGTTCTGTGTGGGATCAGTTTCCCTGCCCTACGGCTTGAAGCACATACACCCGGAGAAGAGGTTAAGGTGAACATGAAGCTGTGTGTCCGCGCTTCTTCCCCTCCTTCGGATTGCAAAACTGTCGACTGCTGTCCCGTGTGGCCGGAGAGCTGTTTTATGTATCTGTCCACCTTCTCTAGCTGCTTCTGGTGGGATATGGTGTGTTATCAGCTACTCCAACATCGCCAGAACGGGAATTCCAAGCGATATGCTTCAAACATACAAGACGTCACTTCTCTGCTTAAAACTTCCAAATCGGGGGCGCCTGGGTGGCGCAGTCGGTTAAGCGTCCGACTTCAGCCAGGTCACGATCTCGCGGTCCGTGAGTTCCAGCCCCGCGTCAGGCTCTGGGCCGATGGCTCGGAGCCTGGAGCCTGTTTCCGATTCTGTGTCTCCCTCTCTCTCTGCCCCTCCCCCGTTCATGCTCTGTCTCTCTCTGTCCCAAAAATAAATAAAAAACGTTGAAAAAAAAATTAAAAAAAAAACAAAAAAAAAAACTTCCAAATCGTTTCCCATTACATATGTATATATATATATATATATATATATATATATATATATATATATTTTAATTTTTGAAAAAAAAATGTTTGTTTATTTTTGTGGGGAAGGGCAGAGGGAAAGGGGGACAGAAGATCCAAAGCGGGCTCTGTGCCGACAGCAGCAACCCTATGTGGGGCTCAGACTCCGAACCGTGAGCCCATGACCCAAGCCTAAGTCAGATGCTCAACCGGCTAAGCCACCCGGGTGCCCCTCTCACTGCATATTTTAAAAAATTGTTACATGTGACTTTTCCTTGTTATCTGGCGCAGTGTGACCTCTTCCCTCCCCATCTTCCACTCCTGTGACTCCTGCGTCTGCCTGCCACTCACACACACACACACACGCACACACAAGCACACACGCACACACGCACGCACACACGCACACATGCACACACACACGACTGTGGGTACACCTTCTCTACTTTCTTGAGACAAGCTTACCTGATTTCTACCTTGGGGGCTTTTTAGGCTCTCCCCGAGTGTTTCTTCACCATTCCTTAGATGCACTTTAATTTTGTTCTTGTTTCCGTCTCCTCTCCAACGCTACCACCAAATAAAACAAACGCAAATTTTTGCGTGTTACCCTTTCTTTGCAAAATTGTTAACTTTACTTCTCAATTCCATATCCATGGATTTGGGGGGATTTTCTGCGATTTTCACAATCATGCCTTCTGTGAATAGACTTTTCTGCTTCTTTCCAAAGTGCGATTTTATTCATTTCTTTTTCTTCCTTCATTGCAGCGGTTAGGACATAAAATCCGATTGAAACAGTGTTTGTCAGATATCCTTGCCCCCTTCCCAATGTAAGTGGAGAAACTGTCTTTAATATTAAGCATCATTCTACCTACGTTTCTACAGCGATGCCCTTCCTTAAGCACGTTTCCATTCTAGCTTTCTAGAATAATTTTAAAATAAAAATTTAAAATCATTTTAAAATCATTTAAAAATGGAACTGCCATCTTTCGGCAGTTTTATTCCAAAACAATTGGGCAGAAAGTGCAGAGCTCCCGTGGGCCTCTGAGTGGTCCCTATTATTAACATCCTGCCTTGTGTGGTATATTTGTTAAAATTGATGAGTCAAGGGCGCCTGGGGGGCTCGGTCGGTGAAGCGTCCGACTTCGACTCAGGTCATGACCTCGCGGTGTGTGAGTTCGAGCCCTGCGTCGGGCTCTGTGCCGACAGCTCGTAGCCTGGAGCCGGCTTCGGATTCTGTGTCTCCCTCTCCCTCTGCCCCTCCCCCGATCACACTCTGTCTCTGTCTCTCAAAAATAAACATTTAAAAAACTTAAAAAAAAAATAAAAGAAAATTGATGAGTCAGTATTGAAACGTTATTAACCAAAGACCATTACGTGTATGAGGGTTTGTTCTGTCTTGTGCATTCTACAGCTTTCGGCAGATTTAGAATTTCATGCAGCTACAGACAGAATAGTCTCATTGCCCTAAACATTCTGTCTGCTCTGCTTGTCCGTCACTGCCTTCCCACCACCACCAGCAACCACGGATCTTCATACTGTCTCCATAGTAGTTCCTTTTCCAGAATGTCTTAGAATTGCGGTAAAGCAGAATGTAGCCTTTCAGATCGGTTTCTTGCATTAGAGCAATGTGCACTGAAGTGTCTTCGAGTCTTTCTGTGCCTTGCTAGTCTATTTCTTTGTATTATGGAAAAAATTCCATGGTCTGGATGGATCACAGTTTGTGTAGCCACTCATCTATTGAAGAACGTCCTCGTCACTTTCAAGTTTTGGTAATCATGAAAAGGCTGCTATAAATATTCACGTGCAGGATTTTCCGCGAGCATCAGTTTTGTTTTTCATCTCATTTGGGTAACCCCAAAAAGTGTGATCGCTAGATTATAGAGTAAGATTGTGTTTAGCTCTGTAAGAAGCTGCCTTCTTTGCAAAGTATCTGGAGCATCTCACCCTCCCATTGGCAACAAAAAACTTTTTGGTACTTGACATTCTCACCAGCATTGACTGCTGGAAGCGCCTTGCATTTTAACCATTTCAAGAGGCGCGTAGTGGTGTCTCGTTTTTGTTTTCATTTTGCACTTCATTTTGCACGTGATGCTGTGCATCTTTCATAGGCTCCTTTGCTCCCTGTACATCTTTGGTGAGGTGTGTGCTGACATATGGTGCCCACTCTTAGGTAGTCGTTTTCTTTGTGGTGTCAAAAGTTCTGTGGAGGGGCGCCTGGGTGGCGCAGTCGGTTAAGTGTCCGACTTCAGCCAGGTCACGATCTCGCGGTCCGTGAGTTCGAGCCCCGCGTCGGGCTCTGGGCTGATGGCTCGGAGCCTGGAGCCTGTTTCCGATTCTGTGTCTCCCTCTCTCTCTGCCCCTCCCCCGTTCAGCTCTGTCTCTCTCTGTCCCAAAAATAAATAAAAAAAAAAAAAACGTTGAAAAAAAAATTTAAAAAAAAAAAAAAAAAAAAAAAAAAAGTTCTGTGGATATTTTGGATATCCTTTATCAAACGTGTTTTTTTGCAAAGATTTTCTCCCAGTCTGTTGCTTATCTTTTTTCTTTTCTTAACAATATCATCCACAGAGCAGACAATTTTACTTTTAATGAGGTCCAGCTCGTCAATATTTTATTCATGGATCGTGCCCTTGGTGACCTATCTAAAAAGCCATGACCAAACCCATCACCTAGATATTTTTTCCGCCGTTCTCTTCTGGGAATTTTATGGTTTTGTGTTTTACATATAAGCCTCTGACTCATCTTGACTTAATGTTCTGAAAGTTGGAAGGTCTGTAACTAGTTTGCCTGTGAATGTCCAGCTTTTCAGCACCATTTGTTGAAAAGATGGTCCCTGTTCATTGAAGTGCCTTTTCCACTCACCTGAGATCAGTTAACCATACTGTGTGGGTCTATCTCAGGGCTCTCAATTCTGTTCCATTTATCTATGTGTCTACTCTTCCTCCAGCACCGCACTGTTTTGAGAGCACAGCATTAAAGAGTTCTTCAAGTTGGGTAGTGTCACTCTTCTGACTTTATTCTTTTGTTTGTTGTTGTTTATTTATTTATTTTTGAGAGAGAGCGAGCACAAGTCTGGGGGGGGCAGAGAGAGAGAGAGAGAGAGAGAGAGACATCAGGCTCCAGGCTCTGAGCTGTCAGCACAGAGCCCAACGCAGGGCTCAAACTCACAAACTGTGAGATCATGACTCGAGCTGAAGTCAGATGCTTAACCGACCGAGCCACCCAGGCGCCCCTGACTTAATTCTTCTACAGTTCAATACTCTATTAGCTACCCTTTGTCTTTTGTTCTCTCTATAGTTTTAGAATCGGTTTGTCAATATTCACAAAGTAACTTGGCCAGGTTTTCATTGGCAATGCGCTAAATCTGTAGATGAAGTTGGGAATAATTGA
The DNA here is from genome assembly GCF_028018385.1 of Neofelis nebulosa. Taxonomy (NCBI): domain Eukaryota; kingdom Metazoa; phylum Chordata; class Mammalia; order Carnivora; family Felidae; genus Neofelis; species Neofelis nebulosa. The sequence goes on along the minus strand of NC_080784.1, from coordinate 3,084,865 downwards.
CTTCTTGACCAGTTAGCCTTTCTTTCCATGTGCGTGGAATATGTCTCCATTTAGTTAGATCTTTGATTCCCTCTTATCAGAATGTTGTAGTTTTCCTCATATAGATCTTACATACCTTCTGTTAGATTCATACCTAAGTATTTCATTTTGGGCGCCAGTGTAAACCATTTTATGTGTTTTTTTTTAATTTCAAATTCCAATTTTTCATTGCTCTTATGTAAGAAATCAAATAATTTTTGTGTATTAATTTCGTATTGTTTTGAACTTTGTATCTTTTAAACTTGCTATAATTGCTTACCAGTTCCAAGTGTTTTGTTGGTGGTAGCTCTCTGGAAATTTCTACATAGACAATCTTATTATATGGAAACAAAGACACTTTTATTTGTTCCTACACATGTATATTTATTTTGTTTTTGTCTTATTGCATTAGCTGGGCGTTCCAGTTGGATGTTGCATAAGATTTATGAAAGCAGGTATCCTTGCCTTATTCGTGGTCTTAGCAGGAAAGCATCTAGTTAAGTGTGAGGAGTGAAGTTAGCATCAGCTCTTTGGGGGTGTTCTTTCTCAAGGAATTTTCTCTCCATTCTGAGACGCTGAGAGGTATTTGGTAACATGAATGAGTGTTGTATTTTTTCAAAGATTTTGTTCTGGGGCGCCTGGGTGGCTCAGTCGGTTAAGCGTCCGACTTCAGCTCAGGTCAGGATCTCACGGTCCGTGAGTTCGAGCCCCGCGTCGGGCTCTGGGCTGATGGCTCAGAGCCTGGAGCCTGCTTCCGATTCTGTGTCTCCCTCTCTCTCTGCCCCTCCCCCATTCATGCTCTGTCTCTCTCTGTCTCAAAAATAAATAAACACGTTAAAAAAATTAAAAAAAAAAAGATTTTGTTCTGCATTTATTGATATAATCATGTGATTTTTTTTCTTTAGCCTGTTGATGTGATAGATTGCCTATACTCATTTTCCAGTATTGAAATAACCTTGCTTATTTCAAATAAATCCCACTTGCTTTTGGTGTATAATTATTTTTATACTTCATTTGATTCAATTTGCTAATATTTTGTTGAGATTTTTTATATCTATGTTCATGTGAGATATTTGTCATTTTCTTTTCTTGTAGCATCTTTGGTTTCTGTATTAGAGTAATACTGGCCTCATAGAATGAATCTGCAAGTATTCCTTGTGTTTTAGTTTTCAGAGCAGTTTGCACAGAATTAGTAGATTTTACTTAAATAGTTGATAGAATCTACCAATAAACGCTTCTTAGCTGCTAAGAGGGCTTTTTTTCTCAATTGTACGTACTCCTTGAATTTTTCAAATTATTTTTATTCCTCTGTTAGGATCATGTATGTTAGTCCTTAGTCTGTTGAGTGGTAAATTTCATTGTTTGAATGTCAACTACTATATTGCTGGGATAAACACAGTTGGCCACAGTGCAATATCATTTTCTGATATTGAAGGATCCAATTTGCTAACATTTTGTTAAAGATAGGCAAATTCACTTCCATGAGGATACTGGTCTATTATATAAGCTTTTTGTTTAATATCTTTATATGGATTTTTTAAACAGTGGAATTCTGGTTTTATAAAGAGTTTGTAATTGTTTCCTCTTCTATTTTTTTATTGGTATTACTTGTTAATTGATTAGGAATTAATAAAACCACATGTTACTGCAGGGTTTTATTTTTTAAGTTTTTGATGAGAAGGCTTTTAACTACAAATTATATCATTAAAAATAAAAGTCACTAGGAAGCTTTCCATCTCGTGAAATCCACCCGTGCTCAGCTGTAGTGAGCACAGCTGGAGTGACCCCCTTCCCCCTGGATGTCCGTGGGGGCTGAGTGGACAGCCTGGAAAGCAACACCCAGATCGCAGTAACAAGACAGCGTCAGAGCAGACAGGCTAACACGGAACATGTGGACAAGATTCAAAGTCACATAGCATGGTGCCCCTCACGTCCAGGTATCTAACAAAAGTCATAGCATCGTAAGCCGAGCAACAGATACCGACAATGGAGAGATGGAGATGTTAGAAAACCTGACAAGGATTTCAAGTCTGCCGTCCTAAAATTTCTTCACCGAACAATGACAAGCACATTCGAACAAAACATCAGAACGTCTCAGTGGAGAAACAGAAAGCCTCCACCAAGCACAAGAAGGTTCACACGAGAAGCAAATGGAACTCCTAAAGGGCACATTTATAATAGTCAACACTCAGAGGGACATAAGCAATGGCAGACTAGAGAGCCGACGACAATGAGCCTGAGCTAGAACAATAGAAATTATCTGTGGTGAAGAGCAGAGAGAAAAGGAAGCGAAACAAACAAACAAACAAACAAACAGGGACTTGGGCACCTGTGGGATTGTAGCAAAATATCTCTCATTGGAGTGTAGGGAAGGAGAGGGGAAAGAGTGTGAGCTTGAACAAGTATTCAAAGTATGTCTTACTGATATCGTAACCTCATTATCATGCATTAGATTCCTTGTCATTCCTGTTAATTTCCCCTTGTTCTGAAGCATGTGGTCTCTGCTGTTGACATATCTATCTAATTAGATCTAATACACAGCATGGAAACTCTCGCCAATATCCCGCATGGTATACTTGTAACTGCCTAAGAGAGTAGAATGTGGGTATTCCCAATACACGTCAGAGAAATCGCAACCCTGTGAGGTGATGGGTTGATGTTAGGTAGCCTGATTGTCGGAACTGTGTCTTAATGTGTATCTATATCGGATCATTACGTTGTACCCTGTAAATATATATAATATGTATTTGTCTTAGCCACTTTTAGTTGTGTTAATATTGAACATTTCATTAATACCAAAGATCCAATGTTTTAATATCCATTATTAAAGTAAGAGTAATGACACAATGAAAGACCAGGCCTGGGAACTGATACGTGCACACAGCAGAAACAGCCCCGGAGACACTTAGATGCTCAAACTAAATTTAGAAAAAAGTTATCTTACCCGTTCGTGGGCAGCGTTCTTAATGTCATAACTGACAACTCAAAAAAAAGAAAAATGCCTGGTCCAAAGGAAGAAAAGAACTCTCCTCAGGTTAACTAATTGAAATATCTGTCAAACCTGAAGGGAATATTGAGTTTTAGTGTGTATTCTACAAGCTTAACAGTCTAAGCTCCTTACAACTGCATTTAATGTTTTAAAGATATTTTTTAAAAATCATGGTGCCATTTTCCTTACTTCCCAAGTAGCAAAGAAAGGAAAACCTTGAAGACCAGCATATTGTCATATTCGAATGAGAGAATGATAAAGTGTAGAAAAATGCGTCCAAATTTTATAGTCAACAGCGGTGGAAACTTAGGGAGATTTGTTGTTCCTTCTTCCCGGCTACCCAAAATGTATTTTCAACCCCGAGAGGCATTTTATTTTGAAAGAGGTTCCTTGGAAATACATCACCTGAACACCCTTCCTGAACCTAAAAACCAGGCTTTATTTACACTGCATGTCACTGACAGGGGGTATGAAACATAACACACCCTCGGGGGCTTTCTGGAGACCTGATTGGATGGGGGTAGGAGGGGAAGGAAACTTGGGAAATTCACTTGCACAAGCAAAGATTTGAAGGTACAGACTTAGTGAGCCCAAACTGCAGGAGAAGCCCCATATGTTTAAATCGTAATTGGAAATGTTCCCAGGACAAATCTCCAATCCTTTATCGGGGTGGGAGAAAAAGTCCAACGTTCTACTGACAATGTGGCAAACGTACCGGAGGCGCTCGGCTTTTACACTCCCATATAGAGGATGTGAGATGCTTCCAGCAAAGGTATTTTTAAAGCTGTTTTTGGAAGGGAGTAAAACCAAACTTTGGAACGTATTAAGTGCTCTGTCTTAAAAGCACACCAGCGTTTGGAGGGCAGGAGTGAGTGTTACTCTGTGGGACCATCCTGTGCTCATTAAAAAACAATGCATATTCATCACTGTGTGCTTATACAATATGAATTAGGCAAAACAGAAGGTGCGTTTGGAAAAGCAGCCCACAGGCTGAGAAATTCTGCTGCTACTAAATGAATACCAGTTATATTTTTATCTCATTTCGAGGTACTAAATATTTGAAACAAGTTTCTTCAAACTCTGAATAGGTCTCTCTTTACTATTTGATTAGAATCAGGAATCAGTAGGTTTGGGGCTATAAAGGCAGATTCCTCTAGAAGCAGATCATTAAAGAATTTTGTTAGTTTATTTTTCTCAAAACGATTACATATTTCTCACAAAGTGTGTTTTTGTGCATGGTACAGTTACAGAAATGGCACATTTGATCCAATAATAGTTATCTAGGAGCTACTGTGCAGTGTTTCATCTAGTAAACAGGAGAACAGATACACAAATTGCTTACTTCCGAGTCTGGACAAGAGAGCAAGAAACCCTCATGGGAACACACATGATTGAATAATTAGTTCTGACAAGGAAACACGTGGATCAATGAATGCTTCATGAAGAGATCAATATTTGAATTCTGACCTTGCAGATGGACGAGGTGATTTAGTAGGTTTGGAATACAGATAGAAATCACCCCGGATATTTCTCAGGGGGGCGGTTATAGGCTGAATGAGTAGTCACGTATTTTGTGCGTGTGTGTCTGATTGGCTAAGTCAAGATGGTATTGGGCAAAAGGCCAATGGCATGTTTTGTCTTCAGTATAGTCTGTAGGGGAAGAGAAAGATAACTTGGAAACAAGAGTTGGAGGAAGACTGGAACTAATCAAGATCAAAAGTTTCTGCAAAGGGAAGAAAACAATCAGCAAAACTAAAAGGCAGCCTACTGAATGGTGGAAGACATTTGCCAAGGACATGTTCTATAAAGGGTTGGTGTCCAAAATATATAAAGAACCGATAAAGCTCAAGACCCCAAAAAACAAGTAATCCAATTAGAAAATGGGCAGAAGACATTAATCGACCTTTTTCCAAAGAAGACATCCAGATGACCAACAGACACATGAAAAAAATCACTCAGCCTCAGGGAAATGCAAACCCAAACCGCACCGAGATCCCCCCTCACGCCTGTCAGGATGGCTAAAATCAACAACACAAGCGACAACAAGTGTTGGAGAGGATGTGCAGAAGTCGAAGTCCTTGTGCACAGCTGGTGGGAATGCAAACGGGTGCAGCCACTCTGGGAAACAGCGTGGAGCGTCTTCACAAAGTTAACAATGGAACCGCCATATTATCCAGCAATTGCATTACTGGGTATTTACTCCCAAAATACAAAAACACTAATTCAAAGAAATACACGCTCTCCTATATTTATTGCAGCATTATTTGCAGTTGCCAAACTATGGGAGCAGTCCTGGTGTCCGTCAATTGATGAATGGATAAATGGATAAAGAAGATGTCTCTCTCTCTCTCTCTCTCACACACACACACACACACACGCACACACACACACACACACACACACACACACACTGAATGGAATATTATTCAGCCATGAAAAAGAATGAAATCTTGCCATTTGCAATGATGTGGATGGAGCTAGTATAATGTGAAGCAAAATAAGTCACAGAAAGACAAATACCATATGATTTCACTCATGAGCAAAGGGGAAGAAAAGAGACGAACCAAGAAAGAGGCTCATAACTCAGGAGAACGAAATGATGGTTACGAGAGGGGAGGCGAGTGGGGGGATGGGTAAAATAGGAGATAGGATTAAGAAGCACACTTGCCATGATGAGCACCGGCTGTTGTACGGCGTTGTTGAGCCGCTAAATTATACGCTTGAAATTAGCGTAACAGGGTATGTTAACCTGCTGAAATTAAAATTCAATATAAAAAAATGAATTGGGGGAAGACCATGGGGAACATTCTCATGGCAGAGCTTAGGAGAGAATTGTTCATGGATTTGCCACAGGAGATCCAGCTATAATAAATGTGTTTCTAGAAAACTGACTTGAAAGGAATCTGCTGTGACATAGCAAAGTCCCGAGAGCCCGGAGAAAAGCCGTTCAAAGGCCACTGAGTGCCTCTCAGTCTTCAGTGGTCTTGAACTGGGGTGCGGTAGCAAGAGGGGGAGGGAAGGCTGGATTGGCTCCCACGATGCGGCATCTGTGGGTGGAGAGGGTGCTGAACGAAGTTACAGGGTGGGTATGAGGGTGGTCGGGCTGCAAAAACACAGAAACTGTGTAGTTAAAGGCAAGAGCAGGTGGGAACAGAGGAATAATGCTTTGCTTATTTATTTTTGAGGGGGCCTCATGCCCTCAGTTATGGTAAAACCTCCAATTTCACAGGTACCTAATGGGGACAATAGCTTCATTTTTCTAAAGAGGAGTTAAATCCTGATAGATCTTACATTCTTACTTTATCTGTTAACATCAGACTTTCTTAACATCATTTGAATATGAACTGCAAACCAATCTATCCATTGTAGTACATGTTTATAGAACAGAGAGGCTTACACCCAGATCATTGTAACAAGAGAAGGAGCCTCTACGACCTGGATTCTTCTTACCCCACCATGCAGAGAGGACAGGATCCACTGAAAATGACAGGATGCGTCACAAGGGAATAAATCCTGGTCAAAGCAGTGAAGACCGGGGTATGGGAGGGGTATTCTTTGTGTCCCAACCTGAGTCTCAACAGTAGTTTAATTTAGCCCATTTATATTAACCAACATGACAGGTACATCTTTCTTTGAGTTCAGTTATGATTATATGTTGTGCTTTTCATTTTGAGGGTTTCTTTGTAGACCTTCTTCTACATGGTCTCTATTTTATTTGCTTTGTCCCTTGTATTTCTTAAAATAATTTAAGAGATAACCATTGGTTTATAATTACGTTTGCAATTTGTTTAGCATATTGAATTATCTTTGTACATCCCACTTTGTGTATCCACATTGGACAGTAACAAGAGTAGTGTACCTCCGACTTCCCTTACTCACTCTTTCCCTTCCTTCCCCTTCACAAACAAATGTTTAGTCTATTACATATTTTGTTGGCACTCACATTTATACAACTAAAATCATAATCCAGACTTCTTGAGTTTTCTGTCTCTCACGTAGCTTTTCACACCTGGCTTGAGCTCACCTCACCAAATGTTTCAGTTGTTTGTATTTTCCTCTATTGTCAGATGGCAAATATTTACACACAATGGACCGCATTCTTTTTTCTTGTTTCTCCTGATAAATGGATTCTGTGCTCATCACGAATCCACCATGCTTATCTGGATTTTTTCTTCCATTTTTTTGTTATGTTCTTCATTTTTCCAGGAGTCGTCATGAGAGCACTATGGATTGGACCCCAGCATGTTCGCAAAGCTTTGCTTCTTCCTACTTGAAGGGCAGTTGAGCTGAATAGAAGGTTCTTGGGTCACGCTTTTCATGTCTAGGGACTTTTTAGACTTATATTATTTTCCAGTTGTGAATGACAGATCCTTTTCTAACTTACAAGGTCTTCTAAAATGTCTCGGATGTGTGATGATTATTGATGATTCTTCTAAGCACAACACACTTCCTTTCCATCTGCATATGTATATCTTTTTTAGTTTCTGGAAAATTCCCATGCAATATATCATTTTAATATTTGTTATATATGATGCATTCCTATGTTTTCAAATCCAAAAACTATAAAGCTTTTAATGTCATGTAGTGGAGAAATCTGAAAATACTATGTTTAGTGAAAAAAAAAAAAAGCTAGTAATTATTCTATTCCCATGAAGTTCAAGAATGACCAAAACAAGTTTATGACGCAGGAAAATCAGAAGAGTGGGTAAGTCCGGGGAGGAAAGTTGTAAGGGACACTGGCAGGAGTGATGAAAATGTTCTACCTTCCGTGGGGATGCTGTGCCCTCGGTTAAGGCATTTATCAAAACTCATTGAACGGTACACTTAATATCTGAGCTTTTATCATTTGTAATTATACCTCAGTTGGGTGCAAGGACCTAGAACTTGTCAACTCTTTCGTGAGTCCAGCATTACCACGGCATCAAAACCTGACAAAGACAAAAGAATGCACTAGGATAGAAATAAAATATAGACCAATTCCCCCCCAAACATACATACAAATATTTTCAGCAAACGATTAGCCAATCAAATTGAGCAATACTTAAAAAGAATACTGCATCATGACCAAGTATAGTCGATGTTGAGAGCGAAAGATTCATGCAATAGTCAGAAATCAAGCAATGTTCTTCACCGCGCCGAGAAAATAAGGAAGAAACCTATGACCATCTCGATAAATGCCAAAAAATTAATAGAATTCACCACTCTGTGTGATAGAAACTCAGGCGGGAGTCATTGCAGAGAAGTGCCATGGAACGCTCTACGTTGAAGGATATCTCGCCATTGAACTCCACATATGAACGGAGATAAACTACGTTCATCTTACCGTATACAAAGTGGACGTCAGCAACACCCAGCAACAGACTGCATAGCCCAACTACCCCTGCTTTCCGGTCATTTGTATTGTAATGTAATCCTGCCATTTCTTCCGTTATGTAAGAGCAAATACTAACATTATTATGGTTATGATATTAATATTGTCATTCCCCATTTTGTATAAAGTGGAACATATTTTACACAGTGTTCGGTTTTTCCTCTTGGTTTGTCCCATCCCACTGATAAGGATTGGGAGAAATTTCTATATCAAGATATAAAAATAGTTATTGGTCTTTTTATTTACCTCCCCAAATTAGCTGGTACATCCTGCCCTCTTGTTTTAAACAAGAGTTATTGTGTTTTTTTTCCTTAAAACGATTTTAATTTGGAGAAATGTATTTCAATATTTCCTGAGATCTGCAGCCATAGGGCTTTTCTTTCTTCCTCCCTCCCTCCCTCCTTTTTTTTTTCCTCCTTCCCTTCCCTTCTCTTCCCTTCCTTTGTTTCTTTCTTTCTTGTTTTTCGTCCTGGCATTTTCCTTCTCTCCTATTTGAACCCCAAAGATCTGTGAGTCCGTGTATTATATTTCAATTTGGAAATACGGCTGTTTCTAATTTTATTCAAGTTACCATTTTTATTTTTTTCCCATTCTTTAAGCCTGTGCGTGCAGCAAGGTAGATCTCTGAAAGGAAACATGGGTAGGATTATCACCGTTACTATTTTAAACATTCGGAGCATTGATTTCGAATGCGTTTTAAACTGGTAGTTACATTGTGGATGTGCTCCGTGGGAGGTCCTGACTGAGGGGTGTCCCCACATCATCCTCAGGGAAGGGCCAGAGGGCCACCTGTGGTGGGGAACACAGTCAGCAGAAAAGCCCTATTGTCCACTCCTTCAGAGATCACCCAGGGGGTTTCCTCAAAGGTCCTGCCCGGAGCAGCCCCTTCGGGTGGAGGCACCAGGTGGGTAGGTGCCCAGGCATCCCGGCCAGCTGCAAGGCGACACCTGGGCTCCTGTCCTGCAGGGCGGACTCACTTGGCTGTGACAGAACCAGCAGTGGCTCTGTGCAGCCTGCACCCCCGCTTCGCTCAGCAACTTCTGTCCCTGGTGAGCATCCTTCCCCAACCTGCCCCCCGCACGCACGTTTAGCAGAAGCCTGTTTGCCAACATCATACGTTGTAAGAATCATGTAGATATCAATTTTCTTGTTTCTGTAAAGTGGCCGTTCCTTCTCTTTTTAAAATGTTTAGTGATTTTATTTCATTTGATTTGATTTTTTGAGGGTACTCGACACCCAATGTTACATATTAGTATCAGGGGTACAACATAGAGGTTCAACAGGTGTCTACATTTTGCTGTGCTCACCGCACGTGTAGCTACTGTCCATCGCCACACAAGACCGTTGCATCACTGACTGTGTTCCCTGTGCTGTGCTCTTTATTGCAGCCACTTGTTCGTTACATAACTGGAATCCCGTCTCTCCCTCTTCCCTTCAACTGTTTTGCCCATCCCCCACCTTTTCCACCTCTGGAAACCATCAGCGTGTTCTTTGTATCTACAAGTCTGTTTATTCATTTATTTATTTTCTTGTTTGTCTATTCATTTATTTTTTTTAGATTCCACATATGATTGCAATCATATGATATGTCTTTTTCTGTCTAGCTTATTTCACTTAGCAGCATACTCTTGAGTTCTAACCATGTTGTCATATACAGCAAGATCTCATTCTCTTTATGGCTGCATTATATATTTATATATATACATATACCTCGTCCTTATCCATTTGTCTATCAGTGGACACTTAGGTTGTTTCCATCTTATATATTTTGGCTATTGTGAGTAATTCTGCACTAAACATTGGGGGTTAGAATACCTTCGAATTAGTGTTTTCATTTTCTTTGGGTAAATACTCAGTACTGGGATTATAAGATTATATGATATTTCTCTTTGTAATTTTTTTGAGAAAGCTAAGCAAACAAACAAAGGCTATTGTGAGTAATTCTGCACTAAACATTGGGGGTTAGAATACCTTCGAATTAGTGTTTTCATTTTCTTTGGGTAAATACTCAGTACTGGGATTATAAGATTATATGATATTTCTCTTTGTAATTTTTTTGAGAAAGCTAAGCAAATAAATAAAGCTAAGCTTAGAAAGCTAAGCAAACAATGCTTCTTTTGAGAAGGCAAAAGAAATTAAAGCAAAAATAAAATATTGGTACTACATCAAATAAAAAAAATACCACTTAGCACAGCAAAGGAAACCACCAACAAAATGAAAAGACAACCTACTGAATGGAAGAACATATTTGCAAATGATATATCTGATAAAGGGTTACTATCCAAAATATTTAAAGAACTTACACAACTTAACACCAAAGAAACAATCTGATTAAAACTGGGCAGAGACCCTGAGTAGATATTTCCCCAAAGACGACATCCGGATGGCCAACAGACACACGAAAAGACGATCGACGTCACTGATCCTCAGGAACATGCAAATCAAAACACAAGGCGAGATTAGGTTACACCTGTCAGAATGGCTAAAGTCAACAAGCAAGACACCAGGTGCTGGCGAGGAGAAAGGGGACCCCTCTTGCACTGTTGGTGGGAATGCAAACTGGTGCAGCCGCTCTGGAGAGCAGTGTGGAGGTTCCTTCAAAAGTTAAAAATAGAGCTATCCTACGACCCAGCAATTCCACTACCGGGTGTAATTTAATTTAGAATATATTCCAATAAGATATGATGTAATGCTTTTGTTCTTCCTTGTCTCTGGCTTTCCTCCTTCTGCCTCCTTTTCATGTAGAGAGGGCATAAACCCCGGAACACCGGTGCAGTATGTAATATTTTCCTCGTTGCTTTCAGTCTTATCCAAAACTTGAACCTGTCAGCCACCATTTTTTTGCCAACTGGAAAGGACCTTCCCTGATTTTGCCTTAAGCTTGTGTCTACTGTATTTATCTGCCACGCAGGTAACAGACCTGTTTCTTTCTTCCGCCTCTTTTCCTATCAATGACTTGCACTCGTTGATAAGAATGCTGTTCGAATATATTCTCGTCATCAGTTTGGCCTACTGGAAATGTAACCATGCGTTTTGGTCCCCCGATGCCAGGAGGTGGACAAATGTCTACTTTCTGTCACCTGCATCTGATTGGCGGCTAGAGTTGAAGGAGCTGCAAACATGACCAGGCGTCAATAGCACCATAGCGAGATCTTCTCAGGTGTCTCGTGTCCACGTGTCCACAGCCAGTAGCCCTCATTGTACAGGCTCCTCTATGTAGAATTCCTACTCTCCCGCTCAACTGGTGTTCTGATTTCTATGTGGCTCTCAACCTATAGCGAACGGACCTATCTTTCTACACATAGATGATTGATAGACTTCTGTATAGATAAGTAGACACCTGATATACGTATGTATAAATATACAGAGACAGAAATAGAGGACTGCGTATCTAGATATACGTATATATAGACATATACACACCAATATATGTACATATATCTTTGTAAATCTAGTAAATATATACATACACATATTTATCTCTAGATATACAGATGCATATCTGTCTCTCTCAAGCTTACTTTGGCGTTAGGAGAGAAAATACTTGACGGTTTGTATTTTAGGGAAAAAAAAATTAGTGATTCTGGATTCTACTCCATCATAACAATGCAGTGAGAGATGTACTAATTTTATTTCTCCTGCTTATTAAATATCTCTAGAAACAGCTCATCGTCTCCTTTTCCGCCAACTAAACTACCTACAGTTAAGAAATACTTATCATAATTCAGGAAAATGAGTTATTTTGTCCTTTCGTGCTCAAAAACCACCAGCTTTTACTACATATGATAAGATGAAATGGATGTTAAAGTTGATGTGCTTTAGTTTCTGTCTCAGGAGACCACCCTGCGCTCTCTGTAAACACGTGAGTTGCTTTTCAACCCACTCCCTCCCCCGTATTGAAGGCACAGCAGTGTCAGGGAGCTGGAAACCATGAGACAGATTATCGCTCCTGCAAAACGACAGCTTCCTCTCCGACTCAAGGCCTGAACGCGTCTCTGAGATGAAACCTGCAGCCTCTGGAGCTGGAAACCACGTGCTGGAGTCGGACAGGCACCAGACACCCAAGCCAGTGAGTGACTCTGGCCTTGGCTCTGACGAAGCCACGAAGATGCTGTGCGATTGACAGAGTGTCCCGATGCCCCACAGTTTCGTGGGGCAGGAAGGAGGGTCAGAGTGGGTGAGCCCTGGAGACTGAGGCATCTGCAACAAGTCTCTGGGGAGAGACGCCCAGTAACGGGAGGGGGCGGAGCCAGTGGTCAGCGATCATCAGCTCTGGCGTATCTTCCAGGTCACTCCGGGCCCAGAGGGCAGGATGGACCACAGCTCTCAGGTACCTGAGTGACAGCAGCGAGGAAAGAGGAGGTGGCCCCAGAGGACACCCGCCAAGACACTTTCCGCTGCACTCACTACAGTCAGGACTCGCTGGAATAGTGCATGACGTCGAATGCTTTCATATTTCCGTGATCATGCTGCCGTGCACAAATTAAAGACCGGTCCAGATAGCTACCGATTACATGAAAATGATCAGAACCGTCATGGAACTGGATCTCCCAGAACCATGTTAAACGGGTAGGAAGAAACAAAAATCAGGTTGCTTTCTGATTTCATCTCCTGGATCTCGCTCAATTACAGCTAAAACTTACTTCGTAATAATTGGATGATGCTTGTATTACTGCACAGCATCCAATGGGACACATGAAAGTGTTTATATTTGATTTTATGTGAAATAATTATATAAATACAAATGAACAAGCCGACAGCAACACATCTCTTCCCAAGGTTCTACGATGCACAGGGAGCCTCCTGTTCCAGATGTATCTACCAGCACTAAGCCTTCCCTGGTCCTGTTGCAGACATCAGACTTTGTAAAAATGGGAGTGATCGTGAACTGAATGCTAGCCATTTAGACTTGCACGGGGTTTCTGCTAAAGAATGTTAGAAAAGCGTAAAAATCATATGCCTGTTTCTAGCTACAGAAAATAAGTACAATGACCTTATAAAGGCATTTGCTACAGGTATTTGCTTTTTATTAACCGATGAGCAAACAAAGGACAGACCAAGATGGCTTTAATTTAAGAAGAGTGATGTATTCATGCCATTGCTTGTAATTCGGGATAAAATGCTAATGTGGCATAATTTAAATAATGTATCCAAATGCACACACCTATAATGAAATAATGATTGTATTTGTCCAAAATTGTGCACACAGGGTCTTAAATCAAGTAAGAAGAGATATAGTTGCCGGAAATCGAGCTTTCACAGAGACCGTGGGGAGCAACACGTCTGTACTGATTTTGTTGTGACAATTAAAGGCAATTCATTCAAAGGTGACAGGCTGTCAAACTATGGGCGCCTTCATTTTCGGCCCAATATTGTCAGGTGAACCGTGTTGTGTTTGCTCGCCCAAGTGATACCGCGAAGCATCACTTACAGAAATGCCAGACGGGTGAATTACTACAGACACCTCTTGAGATGTCATTACAAGCTCCCTTGATAACCCCTTTCCTGGTTTTAATCACCTATATTTTAAAGATATTTTCCTTACTCTTCACTCAGATTGCATTCTTTCTTTCCTGGTCTGCAGTTGCATCGGGGACAGTGAGCAATGGACTAGCTTGGTTACATAATAGACTGTATGGTACTTGAAGCTACTTCTAGGCTTTCTCCCCTGCGACACTCAGACCTCAATACTTTCGTTTTCCTCATCTTTTTTTTTCCTGTTCTCACCTCTTTCCTATTTTACAGCCCATTAATAAAATCACAGAAGTGAAGTCTCCCCTGTTGGCCTAAGGCTTAACATTTTCTGCCTCGGGCCATAAAGAACTAACTATGCGAACAAGCATATGTCTTTAGGAGAGGGGGGAAAAAATCTGCCTGTCTTCTTGACATAACAGGTTCTATTCTAGCCTCGGTCTATTTTCTCCCCACTAGAGTGCGTCCATTCTAAGGATCCGCACTCCGTGTGTGTCTCTGTTGATATCTGGGAGGGGGGACAGCACAGCGAGAGCCACAGACGTCTTCCCTGGATCTCAGTCTCCAGAAACACATACTTCTCCATTGATCTGAAAATGGCTACACATCATCTTTCCTAATGTCAACTCCTTTTCTGCGTCATCAACTTCTGAGATACCTTCCTATCAAAGTCTTGGGAAGGAAAAGACGCTGAAGGGACTGGTCAGTGGCCGCACGGAGGAGCGGGATCGTGTGTGTCCGTGTTAGACTCACACTCGGTTGGTGTCCTGTAACCTGCAGCGCACAGATTTGGAGTGTTTGAAGTCTACAAAGACAGTGTTTGGATGCACAATGAGGAGAACGAAGCAAGTTTCCTCTCGCCTTTTGTTTCAACCTAGTTTTACTTTCTAAGATGTTGACGGCAGCAGAAGAGGAATCTAGTGGGTTTTTCTGATCCGCAAGGACTTATGGCACCTAGACAGTGGCGATTTGCACATCATGTAGGGACAAGAAGCTGTTGCAAAAGACTGAACTTCCATCTTCTGTAATTAGGATTATATAGAGTTTATTTTCCTTGTATGTATGCCAAACAACAACATAGCCCATCTAATGCCTATAATTTGGACCAAAGTAGCTATCTCCAGATTTCTTTCTTCATGTGTCTGGCCTCAGCTCTTCATCACCATCATGGTAGGATAAAGGATGAAGGATGTTCCAGCATCACTAATGGAGGGCACTGTGTCATGACCCCACCACGGGGTTCCATGGACTGCACCACCATGCCCTTGATCATTCCATCTGGCCTGTGCAGACTTAGCTGTTTTCAGTTCCAGGGTTCTGATTTGCAGCTCCTGCCGTGCATTCTGTAAACAGTTTAGAAAACTTTAGGCAATTCATTTCTATGGAAACACTGTCTTTCTGTCTGATATGCAAAATGCTGTCTGTGTCTGTGGATCCTTGGAGCTTCCTTCTCTTTAACCTCAGAAGACTCTTCCGGTGATGCCTGTGGGGTTCAGCATTTGGAAAAATCTCTGTTTGGATTCAGACACAGAAAATGTATTCAGGATCTGTACAAAACCATAACACACACTCACAGTTAACCAATGGAGAACTCAGAATTGTTAGAGTGAAACCACTTATGTCCAGTGTTTTTGATGTTGTTGGTGTAGGACAGATAAGATTTGGGGCTGTTTGTTCACTAGGAAGTTCTGTCACTACACTTGAGACCTTACACTTGATTAACGGTCAAGGTGAAAGTGCAGAAGTGTGTAACCTACTGAACGTTTCCTGCCTTTGTTCTCGTACTTGAAAGAGTAGGTTAACCTCCATTCTTATAATTAAACTGGAACTCTAAATCTGATTGTTGGCATTTCTGTCGCCTAAGGCAAAATTAGCCACAGAGCCTTCCCAATTCATTATGAATCAGAGCTAATATTTACTGAGCATTAGATATGTCCCAGGCACTTCCAGGAATAGCATTCATTTCTTCATTTAATCTTCAAAAATATTTCCATCTTATACCTTTCTTATCTCTTTTGCCTCATAGCATTGTTTTTGGATTTATCAAATTATCTTTGCAGAATAGCATGGTATTTGGGCTAACTTGAACACTCAACAAATGTTTAGATTTTGTTATAATATTGTTACTAAAATGATTTTTAAAATAAGACATATACAGAGAAATCAGAAGCTGACTATCCTTACAAAACTATCTGTAAGGTATTCTTCAAAAGTAGAGCCATTAAAACCCTCAGCAAGTTAGGAATAGAATGGAAACATACTCAGTTTTATAAAGAACATCTACAAAAATACCCACATCCTCTTACAACTAATAAGTGATTATAGCAAAGTTGCAAGATAAAAAGTTAATTTACAGAAGTCAAATTTTTTCTTGTATACCAGCAAAGGACAAGTGGGATTCAAAATTAAAAACATAATGCCATTTATATCACCATCCCCAAATTGAAATATTTTGATACAAATCTAACACAATATATATAAGATTTATATGAGGAAAGCTATAAAACTCTGATGAAGGAAACAAAGAAGAACTAAATCAATATAAAGATATGCCATGTTCATGGATAGGAAGACTTGATGTTGTCAGGATGTTAGTTCTTCCCAATTTTATCTACAGACCCAATTCAATAAGAAGAATCAAAATCCCAGTAAGTTATTTTGTGGATGTTGACACATTGATTCTGAAGTTTATATGAAGAGGCAAAAGACCCAGAATAGACAACACGAAATGAAAGAACAAAGTTGGAGGACTGATACCACCGGAACTCAAAACTTACTCTGAAACTATAGCAAACAAGTCAGGGCAGTATTGTCAAAAGAAAAAAACAGAGCAATGGAACAGAAAAGAGAGCCCAGAAATGGACCCACAGAAATATTGTCGATTCATCTCTGGCCAAGGAGCAAAAGTCGTCTTTCAAATAATTAGTGCTGGAATACATACACATGCGAAAATAAAATAAAATAAATCTAAACACAGTTCTAATAGCCTCCACGAAGATGTATTCAAAATGGATCATAGACCTGACTGTAAAAACAAAAGCATAAAACCCTTAGGAACAAGCACAAGAGAAAACCTAGATGACTTTGGGGATAGTGATGACTTTTTAGATAAAGGCAAAAACACAATCCTTGAGAGAAATCATTGATAAGCTGGACTTCATTAAAATTAAAAACTGCTGCTCTGTGGAAAAAAAATGTCAAGGGAATGAGAAGACAAGCCAGAAACTGGGAGACAGCATTTGCAAAAGACACATCTGATAAAGAGCTATTTTCCAAAATATAAAAGAACTTTTAAAACTCCGCAATCATAAAGCAAAAACCCAGGCCAAAGACTTAGCACACACATCACCACAGAAGATGCACCGACGGCACACTGGCATCTGAGAAGACGCTCCACATCCTGTGTCCTCAGAAAGGCACAAATGAAAACAAAAACGATACACTACGACACACCTATTAGAAGGGCAAACTCCAGAACACTGAGCACACCAAACGCTGGTGAGGACGCGAAGCCACAGGGACTGTCACTCACTGCTGGTGGAAACTCAGAAGGGTGCAGCCCCTTGGGATGATGGTCTGTCAGTTTTTGACAAAAGTACGCCTACGCTTAATGTACAATACAACAATCCCATCCTTTGGACTTGAGAGCTTATGGCCAAACAAAACCCGCAGTGCTTGTTTATGGAAACAATGAAGATGTCTTCCAGTAGGTGATGGATTAATAAATGGGCTCCATCCAGACAGTGGACTATTACTCAGCACTGAAAAGACATGAGCCATCAGCTCGTGAAAAGACAACAGAGGAATTTTAAATGAGTATTAAATGATTCTTAACGGTATGCCATTCTAGAAAAGGCAAACGCATGGGTATAGTGAAAAAATCAATGGTTGCCAAGGGCTGTGGTGGGGAGAGGGAAGCAATGAATTGCACTAAGGATGTTTACAGCAAAAAAATATTCTGTAAGATGCCATCATGATGGATGCGTGACATTCCACATTTGTCCAATGCCATAGAATTTACAACACTAGGAATCAACTTTAATGTAAACTGTGGATACGATGTTTGAAGTGATGTAGATTCATCAGTTGTCACAAATGCACAATCTGGCGGGGATGTTGATAGTGGGGGAGGCTTGGGGAGAGGAATGGAAGATATGGGAAATCTCTGTACCTCTCCCTCAATTTGTTGTGACCCTTAAACTTCTCTAAAAATAGTCTTCATTAAAAAAAATAAAAGAAAAGCTAACATATACTTAATGGTGAAAGACTGGATATTTTCTACCTAAGATCAAGAACAGAGCCAGGGTGTTAGCTAGGACAATGAGACAAGAACGTCACATGCAAGATACGTAAATTGTGAAGGAAAAAAAATAAAACTTTCTTTGCAGCTGATTTGATACTATGTATGTAGAAAATCCCAAAGAAACTATAGCAAGAGCAAAAGCCTGGAAATGGTAAGAAATTAAAGCAAAGGAGCAGGATAGGTTGGGAGTTAACATACAAAAATCAGTTGAAATTGAAATTACAACACAATACCCTTTACAATAGCACAAAAAAGAAATACGTGTATGCTTAACAAAATATGTTCATTAATAGGTATGCAAAATCTACAAAACTCTGATGAAAAATATCAAACAAACTTAAATAAATGGAGAGTTATTTTGTGTCCATATCTTGGCTGAATTGTTAAGATCACATTTCTTTTCAACTTGATCTGTAGATTCAAAGCAATCCTGATGAAAATCCCAGCAGGCTATGCCATGGATATCGACAAAATGATTCTGAAGTTTATATGGGAAGAGAAAGGTCCAGAATAGTCTGCACAATACAGAAGAAGAAAATTGGAAAGCTGGCTGGCACTATCCCATTTTAAGATTTCATATAAAGCTACCATAATCAAGACAGCATGTTATTGGTTAAAAAATAATAGACATAAAGAAAAAAAATAGAAGAGAGAGAAAAATAAATGCATACAAATAGAGTCTAATGATCTTTCACAAAGGGGCAAAGACAAGTCAAAGGAGAAAGAATACTCTTCTCTAGAAACAATGCTAGTACAGTTGGACGTATATGAGCAAAAAGTTAAACTAGAGATTGATGTTTCACCTTGCAAAAATATTAACTCAGAATGGATCATAGATCTCGATGTCAAACACAACGCTATAAAATTTGAAGAAAGCTTGGGAAAAAAGTCTATATGACCTTGGTTTTGGTGCTGAGATATTAAGGAAATACCAAAAACAGGGGCGCCTGGGTGGCTCAGTTGGTTGAGTGTCTGACTTGATTTTGGCTTGGGTCATGATCTCATGGTTCATGGGTTTCACCCCTGCGTTACCCTCTGCACTGACAGCATAGAGCCTGCTTGAGATTCTCTCTCTCTCGCTGCCTCTCTCCCTCTTTCTTAAAATAAATAAGGAAACTTAAAAAAAAAGAAAATACCAAAAACAGAATCTATAAATGAAATATTTGTATTTTGTTCTTCATTAAAATTAAAAACATCTGCTCTGCAAAAACATTGAGGAGAATAAAAAGATAAGCCACAGACAAGAATGTATTTTAAAAACACGTAACTTATATGAGAATTGCCTCCAAAATTTCACGAGTTCTTATCTCAGTAACAAGAAAATACAGAACCCAGTTTAAAAACTGGGCAAAAGATTTAAACAGACCATTCACCAAGAGAGATGTCCATACAGGTATATCGGAAAAGATGTTCGACATCATTTCTTATTACGGAATCACTAATTAAAACAGTGAGTGTATATGATTATGCACCTACTAGAATGGCTCATCTTTTTAACGCTAGCGCTAGCAAGGATGTGGAGAAACAGAAGTTCTCGTTCCTGGCAGGCGGGAATGCAAACTGGTAACACGACTTTGCAGGTCAGTCTTTCAAAACTACACACTGTCTTATCACACAATCCAGCAGTCATGGCCTTAGATATTTAATGATTTTAAAACATTGTCCCTAAGAAACCTATACAGAGATGCATATACTAGCTTTATTCATATTTGCCCCAAACTGGAAGGGAGCAAGTTGTCCTTCGGTAAGTTAGTGGATAGACAATATTTCATATATTTATATAATGGAATATTATACCCCAATAAAAATAAGTGAAGTAACAATCCATGAAAAGGCTTTGATGAATCATAAATGCACAGTAAGTGGAAGCAGGTGGTCTGGCAATACTATTATGTGATTATATATCATTACTATATGATTATGTCTATATACAATTATATATCCTATTGGATTATAGAACATCCCTAAGAATACACAGCCATAAACTTGGAAAGCATCAATGTTTACCAGCGGTTTGATGAAGCGAGCAGGGTGGCTTAGGTGAGCACAGGGAAATTTTTTACGACGGTGACATTTTCTGTGTGATGGTGCAATTATGATCCGAGGCATTAAGCATTTGTCAGAACGGATAGGACACGGAACTTTAAGGGAGAAGACTAACCTCAATGCATACAGGAGAATAAACAGTAACTTAGGAAGTCGGGGAATCCTGACTGAGCTCTACTTGATGAAGTGCATCGCCGGGAGTTACAGGCTAATGATTCTCAAGTCACTACGCTGGCTATATGCATACTAGAAACCTAGTATATGACTCTATGGGCATGCCTAGGGGTACGTGTGTACTGAAAGCGAGCAATCAGGTACGTGGTTCGTGGCTGTAGAGAGGCAAGTTGTTTGCTTTCGATGTGGGAGTTTATGATAAGCGCAGGGGCAATGAGAACGATCCACGTGGTCATGGAGTAGAGTCGGAATCGTGACTACGAGCCGTTGTGTAACGTGATGTAGATCAGATGGTTATGCACAGAAGCATCCCTAGCTGTGTGCGTATACAGACCACACACGATTTGCTCTGGCAACTGGGAGGTGCCACCAGCAACGAAACACCAGTGCAGCAAGCCCTCCGGTGCCCCTACTCATATCTCGGTTTCTAAGACTCTTCTCTAGTCAGAGGACCCAGGGCTAGGATGTAGGAAAGCGGTAAACACACAAACAAAAACCACGCACAGTGAGGTTGACCCATCGAAGAGATACAGAGGCCATGGCTGAGGTTCTGGCCCCGAACACTCCTGGGGCCTCTTTGTGATTTTCCGTGACTGCTGGGTGGCCAGGGGCTCACAGGGTAAGGTCACTTGCCCCACAGGGTCCTCCGCACATGCTTCCCGGGCTCTTTCCCAGAGTGAGAATTCGTGGGGAGGGAGCTGATGCTGAAAGTGATGTGATCCCGCCACCGCTGTGCCCTGGACGTGTCTGTATTTCTGACAAAGGAGACGCACGCCCTTCATTTCAGTCCCCAGGGCTGGCGGTCCTCCCTCCGTATCATCGTTTCCCCCCGTGTGATTCTGAGAGGCAGTGTTTTTAAGCACAATCTCCCCTCACTTTTACCCTCCCCGTATGAGGGAAAGCCACTAGACAGTTACTGTTTTCCTGCATGCCTGCTGTGGCTTTTATTTCATAAACATCTTCCAGTTAGTTGAGATTTGCATGTGGAAAAAGTAAGATACAGATTAAAATGCAGTCGATTTTAGGGGCACCTGGGTGGCGCAGTCGGTTAAGCGTCCGACTTCAGCCAGGTCACGATCTCGCGGTCTGTGAGTTCCAGCCCCGCGTCAGGCTCTGGGCTGATGGCTCGGAGTCTGGAGCCTGTTTCCGATTCTGTGTCTCCCTCTCTCTCTGCCCCTCCCCCGTTCATGCTCCGTCTCTCTCTGTCCCAAAAATAAATAAAAAACGTTGAAAAAAAAAATTTTTTAAATGCAGTCGATTTTAGCGTACACACGGGGTTGTATCATAATTTCCTGAGTGTCTAAGGAGGAAAAGACAGGTGCACCCACCAGTATTCAGGAAAGGCTAATCCAAAGAAAGGATTTTTGTTTTCTCCCGGATATACTTTCACGATATTCAATAATACGGTGATGAAAACAGCGCGTCACAAAGCGTAAGTTATTTTATCTCAACTACTTTAGTCCGTAAATATCTGGAATTTCCTGGGTGTTCTGAATGTAAGCTTCCCCCACGCCATTCGGCCGCAGTGTATCTTTTCGATCACTTGCGCTTTGAGGAATAAAAAAGAATAGCAAATGTTGTTGCAACCAGCGTTGTTGTGTTGGGAGGTGGAAAGCTGCTGTAGGGCCGGATGAGCTTTACAAGGCTGAACTGAGCCGGTGTAGAAGATCTCTGTAGATCATGCTTCATGATGCGATGGACTTGTATAGACCGATGACATCGGTATAGTTAAGGGAGGTGATAGAGAGGAAGGGTGGCCGACCAGCTACACGGCTGGCTGCCTACAGGTGGGTTTAGACCCCTCCTTGAAGGACTGCTGTTGGAGGTCACCACAGCCTACCAGGGACTCCAAGGAGCTCATGGAAGCCTTAGAGAAGATGCACAGTGCTTGTAATGAGTCGATAGTTTGTGTTATGTGCATATATTTATAGCTGTTAGTTTTTCTTTACTTTTCTAAGTAAACACTGTGCCCAGCGCAGGGCCCGATCTCATGACCCCAAGGTCAAGAGTCATGTGCTGGACCACCTGAGTCAGCCAGGTGCCCCGCTACATAATTTTTTAAAAATGAATTGAGGGGTGCCAGGGTGGTTCAGTCAGTTGACTGCCTGACTCTTGATTTCTGCTCAGGTTGTGATCTCACGGTTGGTGAGTTCCAGCCCTGCATTGGGCTCTGTGCTGCCAAGGAGGGGCCTGCTTGGGGTTCTCTGTCTCTCCCTCTCTCCACCCCTCCCCCACATGTGCTGTCTCTGGGACTCTCAAAATAAATAAGCTCAAAAAAATGAATTGCAAAGTGCATGGGACAGTACTTGGCACGTAGAAAATACTAGAACAGTATTTCTATAATAAACAAGTAAATAAACAAGTAAATGACTTTGTGAATTTCGAATGGACTCTACTTATTAATGTCTCAACTGGGGGTTGCTTGTCACAGTGACGTGGCGTAGAAGACATAACAGCACCCCACAAAGTCTAACTTGCCTGAATAAGATGTGTCTTACTTTAAGAATTTGTGAGTCACTTCGACGTACCCCGTGTTGAAATATCTAGAGAGGACCAAAAACGAAAACCTTCACAATAACCATAAAACGTCTACCAATTAACAATGTAAGTGATGACATTTTCTTAGCAAGAGAGTAACAGCATCAATTAAAGAATAACACTTTCACAAAAGATTGGAGATACTGGAAATACGTGCCTTACAATAATTAAGACAATTCTTCTATAAAGGTGTAAATGTTGAGGGGCATCTGGGTGGCTCAGTTGGTTAAGCATCCGACTCTCGATTTCAGCTCAGGTCAGGATCTCACAGTTCGTGAGTTTGAGGCCTGCGTCAGGCTCTACACTGTCAGTAGGGAGCCTGCTTGGGGTTGTCTCTCTCCGCCCTTCCCCTGCTTAAGCTCTCTCTCTCTCTCTCAAAACAAGTAAATAAACTTTAAAAAATAAAAATGTGTCAGCTCTAAAATTCTGTGCTTCCTTTGTTTCCATTGTTAAAGGAATAAGAAGCCAGAGAAAAATCTGATCTTCTGGAGTCTCAGAATCACGATCTCAAGGTTTGTGAGTTTGAGCCCCTTGTTGGGCTCTATCTGGCAGGGCAGAGCCTTCTTGGGACTCTCTCTCCCTCTGTCTCTCTGCCCCTCCTTTTCTCAAAATAAATAAATAAACATTAAAAAAAAATAAAGTTGTAAATGTTGAAATGTGTTCTAAGAATATTGTAATTTTTTTCAAAATACACCACAAAGTTTTTTCTAACACCATACTTACTTTTTTTTTAAGTTTATTTATTTGTTTTGAGAGAGACAGAGACAGTGTGAGTGGGGAAGGGGTAGAGACAGGGAGGGAGGGAGAGAGAGAGAGAGAGAGAGAGAGTCCCAAACAGCCACCCCGCCCTGCCCTGCCAGCACAGAGCCCAACACAGGGCTCAAATTTATGAAGTATGAAATCATGAGCCAAGCCAAAATCAAGAGTCCGATGCTTAACCAACAGAGCCACCCAGGTGCCCCCATACTTATTTATTTAATGTTAGTTTGGTATTTGAGTGGACCTTTAAGTTTATTGGTAATGTTTGAGCCTGAGTTCATACATGTGTAAACATATTTGGTAAGTGCTTTACAACCTAAGTTTCTTTCAGGCACCCACCATATTTATTTAAAAAAAATGAAGATTTATGCTTCTTAAAAAAACTCAAAGACACAGGGGCCCCTGGGTGGCTCAGTTGACTTCAGCTCAGGTCATGATCTCGAGGTTGTGAGTTCGTGAGTTCGAGCCCCACGTCGGGCGAGCAAACACGCTACCCCAAAGGCAGAAAGAAAATTACAGGTTGCAATGTCCCTGGCCCCAGCCATTTGGAACAGATTATATGATTATGTGAAACAATGCTCTGGGCAGGGGGATGTGAGGAGAGCTGATCACCATATCTTGGTGTGCAGTCCCCCGGGGGACTCAGGGGGTGTGCAGTTGGGAGTGGAAGACAGCAGGGAGGTAGATGCCACTAAGATAATTCAACTCACCTCACCAAAAAAGTAGGAGCGGGTGTAGGGCAACACAGTCTCAAATGCCCACAGAATATGAATTCTTTTCATGTTGATAAAATTTCAACAAAGACGGAGGGAAATGTATATTAACATAAGAGAAATTCTTAGAGAGAGAGAATAACCAAAAAACCCCCCACAGGTTGGGGCCCTTGGGAGGCTCAGTCGGTTGAGCATCTGACTCTTGGTTTCGGCCCAGGTCGTGATCTCATGGTTCGTGAGATCCAGCACCCCGTTGGGCTCCTTGCTGAACATGAAGGCTGCTTGGGATCCTGTCAATCTCTCCCTTTCTCTGCCCCTCCTTCTGCTTGTGCTCTCTCTCTCTCTCTCTCAAAATAAATAAATAAACATTAAAAAAAAACAGGCATCATATAGTTTACACAGTATCAACTCTGGCACTCATTAAGTACTGAAAATATAATTGAAATTTGTTATTTATCTGCTCTCATGCGAATGAGGGCTTTATAATCATTTTCCTTAAGACCTTAAATGTCTTTGAGAAAAAGGTCAAGGATAGATAAATGATAGATAGATAGATAGATAGATAGATAGATAGATAGATAGATATTACAGATAAAAATAGACACGTTATAAATATATAGAGATGTTAGATGTATAAATAAATCTATAGGTAGATCTAATGGATATACATGATGGATTGATAGAGAGATCATAGAAAACTGACCAAAAGGATATTTTAAAAGGTAATTTGCAGAATTAAATTACAAATATTGAAATACACGATTATTTTCATTAGGTATTGTTGCGTATGACTTTTCCTTAGGTACCCAGGTGATGCAAGAAAGTGTGGGTGTTTTTGTCCTTATTTGCGTTCTAGCAGAGGAGTAGAATTCACCAGGGAATAATAGGATTTTTTTTTCTTGTACCTTATTTGATGCTTTGTTCACTTGATATGAAGTTTTTCAGTATCAGAGAAATCGTCCTGGTACTCTTTATGTGCTTGTGCTTGAGGGGGTGAAAGGGGGAAATTGTATTTTATGTATACAGGATATTCTCTACATTATCTTTTTTTAAAATGTTTATTTTTGAGAGAGAGAGAAAAACGAGCACGCACCAGCTGAGCAGGGGCAGAGGGGGGTGATAACAGAAGATCTAAAGCAGGCTCTGTGCTGACAACAGACAGCCCGATGCGGGGCTCAAACTCATGACCCACAGATTATGAACTGAGCCCAAGTCAGCCACTTAACTGACTGAGGACCCAGGCACTCAACTCTACAATATCTTTGTAGAACTTGTAATTGATATTGGAGAAGAAAAACTCCTCTCTGGGATGGAGCTATTATGCACTCACTTGCTTAGAAGGAACTTTCATGTAATTTTTAAATACTGGAAAGTAACAGCTAAAAATGTACATTATAACTCAGAAAAAAAAGTAAAGCAGAAAGTGTAGCAATAGTAATAATTTGCTTCAAAACTGTACTGAACCACGCTTGGAAAAAAATTATATTTTGGAATTTTCAAACTGAGCGGTTGACTTTGATCATATATCCAGCAGGCAGATTGACCACAGATTTTGATGAGGGCAGAAAGCGTGACACAGGAAGTTAGCAAGTGTTGTCCACGGCTTTCAATAAGAAAGTTAAGTTTTATTGTTTCGGAAAGAACCAATTTCATTATATAAATCTCCTAGTAGCTAGCTAATCCTGTTAATGGAGAGAATTCTAGCAGCTATACTAGCATCTTGGCAAAAATCTAGATGTCATCAGGCATTTGGACTGACAAAAAGGGATATAACCTCTATCTGCCTTAGTTAGTTTGCTCACCAAATTGAAAACATAAAATATATATTCTGTGAAACACAATGCACAGCATTGCCATTTTCCTCAATTTAAACCTGAGATTCCAGTAAGTACTTGTAATCGCTTTGAATCTCACGTTCGTCCTTGGGAAACATAAGCAAAAAAAACACATTACACTCAACAGTGGTGAGCATTCAATGCATAAATATTTTCCTTTTTATAGATCTTGTATCAAAGATGAACATTAATTTTGTCACCCTTTTATGAAACCCTGTGAAGTCAGGTGTTTCGTTTTGTTTTGTTTTCATGTTTACTAGTCCATTTGCATATTGCAGTAGGACAATGCATAATGTGGGTATAATACATTTTATCATATTTAATAATAGCATAAACATGGCTTCCTGTCATTACTAGTTCTCTGTACTTTTCAGTTTCTTAAAGGAGAATTTCAACTCGTTATTGAATTTTCTTGCATCACAACAGAGTCGCTCTTCACATGTAGGTTATTGTAGAAATGGCCTTCCGTTGGGGTGCCTGGGGGGCTCAGTCGGTTAGGAATCGTGATCTCACGGTTCATGAGTCCAAGCCCTGCGTTGGGCTCCATGTTGACAGTGGGGAGCCTGCTTGAGATTCTCTCTCTCCCTCTCTTTCTGCCCCTTCCCCACTCATCCTCTCCCTCTCAAAAAAAAAAAAAATAGATAAGCCAAAACAATTGTTTTAAAGATATGGCCTTCCAATATTTCTCTTAGTATAGGAAATAAATTCTTCTGAAGGAAGCATATTTAACTACCATACACAAATTTATTCTTAATTTTTAAAATTATTTGCTTTCCCTTGTCATGTATTTTCACTTTCCTGTGGATGATAGATGTTGTCCAGACTATCAGTGTTAAGGGTGACAGCAGCAAATCTCCCTGGAAGGAAGCAGTGACATCTCCCTTCCAAGAAGAGGGCAGATTTGTTTCCTGACCAGGATAATAAGGATAACATCTTTAAAGCAAAATGTAGGCAGACCTGTTAGCATCCTCTTTTTAAAATATTAGAGTTTCTTAAATGTGGGCTTCTTCATTTGTGATACGACCCACTGGGAACTTGGTATCACCTAGGCCCACCTTAAAATCACCCCCAGGATGCTTGGGAAACAAGAGGAACCTGGGCAAACATGAAGACTAGTTGACCGCCATGCTGTGAATAATATAAAGTCTTTGTCTCTGAACCAGGAGTCTTGTGTCTTCTGCCAGCCTTCGTAAAAGAACTGCAGTTTCAACTATCAACAAGGACGAAGAATCTCAGACCTTCCACACTTCCACACCAATGAGATAAATTTACAGTCTCAATTCCCAAATTCAAAACATAGAACCACCCTTTGCCAAGTTGAAAGAGAACACAATCACAGTCGATCTGTCACCAAGGTGGGCTTCTTCTGTACTGTCTCTTGGATACTAGAACCATTTTAGAAGAAGATCACACAATTTTCTTCTGTTTGTTCCAGAACCAAGAAGAGAAGGAAGAGAATGTTAGCACTACTGAAGGTGTCAATGGATTATTTTAGTAGATTACTTGGAGTCACGTATTTCAGGAACGTCAGAAACAATAAAACAAACTTGTTATCTGTAATAGTGTACATGTATTGATTGGACCAATCTTAATAAACCTTAAGTGCTTCGTATGTTGTGGAACAGATAAACTTGAATATTTGCTGTATTGACATGGAGGACATATTCACTGAATTGAAGCTGTATAAACCTATAAAATTAAGGAAGAGAAAGAGATGATAATTTATAATCAGGGAAATCGCTGAAAATTACCTACGTGGTTCCTTGCGAGAAACTGATATGTGGGTATTATCCAAACACTTTCATACTTAGGTATTTTATTGTTGAAGATAATAAAACTGATACTCCATGGGATGAGTTTCCCGAAGACCTGCCCCAGGGGAAGGGCAGAGCCAGGACTTGGAACAGAACTTTGGGGTTTATGTCTTGCTTCAAACCCCAGTTCAGCTTTCCTTGTTTTCTCTCATTTTATAGAAAATGACAGTGAAACCCTCTTGTTGTTAAATAGTAACAGCAACCACAAACACCCTAGTGTTCCGGAGTGGAGTAGGCGGGAAGCTGACCATGCACTTGCTTCATTTATATTAATACGAACCAAATGAACGATTTAAACTCAAGATGGGTACTTAAACCTCACATCGATTGGTTAATCACAGTGTGATCACTTTATATTGTATTAAGACTGTACTTCTCAGACACAGAGACCACACCTTCCCACTGGGTCTTTGACCTTGGGAACCCCCAGCGCATCCTCCGTTGAACTTGGAGAGTGGTATTTATCTTGACCTTTAACCTTGATGTCATTAGTTACGGGGTATTACCCACTCAAGGTTTCGCATGCTTTCTAAAGCAGTAGGCCTTGCAAGAATTTCATTAAGATGGTCTCATCTCTGATCTTTCTTTAAAGAAAAAAGTCACATTAGATTTTAGAGTGATATCTTTTCCCCTAATACATTGGAACATTGTTAATGAAATCTGGCTTTAAATCTAGAGGTGTTAGGGTTTATTTTTTTTTTCTGGTTCCATCCCATCCTTTTCTAGCTTTTCTATATAGAAATCCAATGTATGGAAACTCCCATTTTTCCAGTTATGCGCTTGGTATTTACTGTGCGGGACACATAAATAAAAGGACAACACATTAATCTTCGGTGTCTTGCAGGAGGCTAAGAGATTTGTATGTGTGTCCAAATTGGCAAACCAAAGCATAATAACATCTGTACTTTATTTGCATCTGAAGATTTATGATTTATGAGTAAGTCAAAGAAAGAAAATCAACACTAGATTTTGTTGTCATGCAAAGAAGAAAAGGGAAATCATTTTAAATGAAAGAAATATCGCTGCTTATGCCCTTTGAATTATTTGCAAAAGCCTCTGCCCAACCATGTCTCTAAAGGGGTAAACTCTCTCAGCAGACTTCTTTTCTCTCTATCAAAAATTTTTGGTATCAGATTTTGTTTAAAATTATCTCATTACAAAACCACCCTCTGCTGTGTGTTCCCTAAGAATAAGGAATTTCTCTTAATTGATTTTGATTCCTCCAAGCCCCTAGCACACGACTGGAATATTTGTTCTCAGAGAATGTTTGATGACTTAATAGGTGACTACATAGAACAGTTTAGGGTTCAGATGCTGAAGTTAGTTATGTCAGATGTAGCCACGTATGTTGCACGGAAGATCATCGAAAGATTATACTTTTGTGTCTTTGTCTCCAAAGGGAGAGGTTTACGATATCTGAGAGGCCGACTCTTGTTTGAAAATCAGGTTTACCTGCCCTTTTCGGTAATTTTTAGAAAATTGTTTCTAAGCCCCAAACTAAAACCATGTTTTGTTTTGTTTTGTTTTGTTTTTTAATATCGACAGTTTGAACAGTCTAACCAAATATGAGTAACAGCAGCTATCCATTCTGGTTCACTTTCTGAACTGCAGCTATCTAGTCCCTCTCCCTTTTTTTTAAGATTTTTTAAAAAGTTTATTTATTTATTTATTTATTAAAACTTTTTTTAATGTTTATTTGTTTTTGAGAGAGAGAGAGAGAGAGACAGCGTATGAGTGGGGGAGGGGCAGGGAGAGAGGGAGACACAGAATCTGAAGCAGGCTCCAGGCTCTGAGCCATCAGCATAGAGCCCGACATGGGACTTGAACTCATGAACCGTGAGATCATGACCTGAGCCGAAGTTGGATGCTTAACCAACAGAGCCTCCCAGGCGCCCCTATTTATTTATTTTGAGACAGAGAGAGAAGGAGAGAGAATCCCAAGTAGGCTCAATGCTGTCAGCACAGAGACCCAGGTGGGGCTGGATCCCACAGAACCATGAGATCATGACCTGAGCCTACATCAAGAGTCAGATCATAAGAGACCTTTAAATACAGAGAACAAACTGAGCATTGATGGGGGTAGGGAAAATGGGTGATGGGTGTTGAGGAGGGCACCTGTTGGGATGAGCACTGGGTGTTGTGTATAAGTGATGAATCACCAGGTTCTACTGCTGATGCCAAGACTACACTGCATGTTAACTAACTTGAGAGTAAAAAAAAAAGAAAGGAGAAGAAAAGAGAAGAGGAAAGAAAAGAAGAGAAGAGAAGAGAAGAGAAAAAAAGAAAAGAAGAGAAGAGGAAGGGAAAGGAAAGGAAAGAAAAAAGAAGAGAAAAGAAAAAAGAAAAGAAGAGAAAAGAAAAGGAAAGGAAAGGAAAAAAAGAAGAGAAGAGAAAAGAAAAGAAAAGAAAAAAAGAAGAGAAGAGGAAAGGAAAGGAAAGGAAAGGAAAGGAAAAGAAAGAAGTGGGACACTAAACCCACTGAGCCAGCCAAGTGCCTCTCTCTCGTCCCTCATAGACATGTCTTACGTTAATGGTGACTTTCCTGTAGCTTTTTGGTGTGCAGATGAAAGAAGGCAAAATACAACTTTGTCTTTCAGGACATGTTACAAACAAAACAAAGCACACGGAACAGAAAACATATGGGCAAGCCATGCAAAGGTGGACAAATGACAGTCCCTTAGGAGAAACACAGACACACAGCCTAGTGTCGGCACTGTATTAGGGGAACGAGCTTGGACGGGATTGCTTCTTCCGTGCAGGGTCGTCCCGCCGTCTGGGCACAGAAGGGTGCACGGGCCTGAGCGCTGGAGGCCGAGGCCAACCTCACCCCTGCGGTGCTCAGGCTGGGCTGACAAGGTAGGATCACATCAGCAGGGCTCGCCGCACCGGCTGGGGCTCGGCGCTGATCCGGGCCAGTCTCCGCATTCCCAGTGGATTCTGTGGGAGACACACGCACCCCTGCGAGCTTTCCGATTCCCAAACCCTCTGCTTGGCGCGGGTAACCTAGCACGGGTACTGCAGTGCCGTCAAGCCTGCGGGTAGTGCGGGACCTGGGCAGATGCACACCGCTGAATCACGCAACGTCAGGTGAAGAAGAGACTAGAAAATGGAACTGCAGTTGGGAAATGTCTCTATTTACCTGTCTTAGGGTTTAAAACACGATTTCTTAAGTCATTCCCCAAATCGGTCCTAAATACAGAAACACCTGTGGTCTGACAACAAATATTTAAACGTAAAAGGGGCCCCTGTAGCTGCTCAAAGTATAAACCGAATGCTAAAAACATCATTACAGAGGTAACAGGAACCAGGATAAAATGCTCTATGAACAAAGAGTCAATGTATTTTCTGTTTCTTTCACTCATCAAGCATTTTCCAAAATCCATGTAACGTTCCTTCGTGAGCTAGTGTCTCGGAGGGAAAGAAAACACGCCCTTTTAAAGAACTATGCTTGAAACTCATGAAAATAAATAGAAAGCATGGAACATGGCATGCACAAACAGCTTTCTGTACTGGACACGGGGACCTTCCTTCTCCGTACGATTTCCTTGCGTTTCTTCACGACAGAGGATCTCCATACGAGCCGGGCGCGGTCATGCGGGCAGTGAACCCCCCTTTCGTGCCAAGATTTTCCATCGGCGGTGTTAGCCAGTCGTCCATGCATCACTATGAGTGGCCCGCAAATGATCTCTGGGGTTGATTTCTGGGATTAGCAGGAGCGGGAATCTAGGACAAATACAGGAAAATGCTAGCGCTACCTCAAAAGCACAGTGATCCCAGGGTCACTCCTCAAATGTGTGATTGCACGGCAGTCACAATGCCTAGTCTCATAAGGGCGACCCTAATGGTGTGCCTGAGACACAGCATATGTCCCTCATCTGTCGAATGGAATCAACACCAAAGATACGGGCTTGAGGCGTTGCTTGTGTTAGAAAGGGGACTTTGCCTGGCTCTGGAGTTGGCAGTATTTGATATGTATTGTCTGTCCGTCCGTCCCTCCACGCTGATGGCGTCCTCCTGGAGGGGGGGTCTGCAAAGCTCTTGCAGATGCTCTCTGACGTGCTCATGGAGAAAGTCTCCATTCTTGAAGTCCCTCTTTTCCACGAGGCCGTCACTGGCTGTCCTCCTGACACTCGTGTTAATGGGCCGTCAGTTCTGGGTGGAAGGCCACGTTCACAGGGTTACGTCCTTAAGTCCTTCCAGAGAAGTGATTGGCAAGCAGCTTGCATCCGGAGGGTCGCGGAAGCTGGCTCTCTCCTGTGTCCCTCTTGTCGTCTCATTGAGGGGACCGAATCACAGGAGCCACGTGGCTGTGCCTCCCTCCTTCCAGGACAAGGGTGACAGACATCCATTCAGGCCCAGGGTAAAGAAGGGACATGGCAACAAATAACTGCCAATGGTAAAAACCTACTATCTATGTTTTACTTGTAGTTTTAAAAATAAAATTATGTATCAAGAGGTGCCCCAACTCACATTTTAAAGACATCTCAATCTTAGCGTTTGGGAGGTGACTGACCTGGGCAGCGTTCCACAGTGGCAGCCACCGAGAGTCCTGTCCCTGGTCTGACAGGGAAACATGGAAACGAGATGGGCTGGAGAGGGTTAGCATCACCACCCCCCCACGCCCCTGTCAGGCGGGGCCCAAGTCAGAAGTGGGTCTCTGTCTTCCACATTTGGTGTTTTCAGGGGATTAACAATTGTGTTTATTTTTTGAAAATAAAAATCACAGCGGGGGGGAAAAAAACCACAACATCTGTCCCAGAGGCAGTTGCTGTGATTTCTTCTCTAGTGTCACCTCCCTCTTCCTTCTTGCAGTCAAATACGGATTTGCGCAAAGGCGAGGGCGAGAGCAGACTTACCGATATATTGAACAGGTTATTCTGTGTTGATACAGCTTACTCATTAGGTCTAGATTTGGGATGGGGAGGAGTCTCAAAGAAAGTGCTTCCTGTGAGCACGTACTCCTGCAAAGAGTCCCTTTTACGGTGGCAATAATGGCAAAATGTTGGAAGTCATGTGAAAGCAAGAATCGGACTCCTCCTTACTGACTGACACATCAGGATGGGGTGAGGGAGGTGAGTTTAAGAGTAAATGTTCACTGTGTGCTCTGCGCTTGTCTCCACAAGCTGGGCCGGCTGTGTGTTTGTTTACGAATTTGTTTTGTTCTTTAGATTCTGCATGTGAATGAGGTCATATGGCATTTGTCTTTTTCTGTCTGACTTACCTCCATCCGTGTTGTCGCAGCAAATGGCAACATTTCATTCTTTTTTCATGGCTGCGTAATATTCCATAGCACATATTATTATATCATATAGTGATATATTATATATATGACATCTTCTCTCTCCATTCATCTGTGGAGGGACACTTGGGGTTGCTTCTGTGTCTCAGCTCTTGTAAATAATGCTGCAATGAACGTATGGGTGTATATATCTTTCTGAATTCGTGTTTTTCATTTTCTTTGGGGACATACTCAGCGGCGGAATTACTGAACCATATGGTATTTCTGTTTTTAATTTTTTGAGGACCCTCCATACTCTTTCCCACAGTGGCTGAATCAGATTATATTCCCACCAGCAGTGCATGAAGGTTCCTTTTTCTCCATCTCCTCGCCAACCCTTATTTCTTACCTTTGTTAATCTAACCATTCTGACAGGGGTAAAGTGGTCTCTCATTATGGTTTTGGTTTGCCTTTCGGTGATAATTAGTGATGTTGAGTATCTTTTCATGCATCTGTTGTCCATTTGTATGTATCCTTTAAAAAAAAAATAGAGGGGATGCCTGGGTGGCTCAGTCAGTTGAGCATCCGACTTCGGCTCAGGTCATGATCTCACAACTTGTGAGTTCGAGCCCCGCATCGGGCTCTGAACTGATAGCTCAGAGCCTGGAGCCTGTTTTGGATTCTGTGTCTCCCTCTCTCTCTGCCCCAACCCACTCGCATTCTGTATCCGTCTCTCTCAAAAATAAATAAACATTAATATATTTTTTTAAAAAATAGAGGAACTATTCAGGTCCTCTGCTCAGTTTTTAACCAGACTATTTAGGTTTTTGTGTGTGGAGTTGCAAAAATTCTTTATATGTTTTGTTTATTATCCCTTATCAGATATATTAATTGCGAATACCTTGTGAATATCTTCTCCCATTCAGGAGGTTGCCTTTTTGTTCTGTTGATATTTTCCTTCACTGTGTAAAAGCTTTTTTATTTCAGTGTAGTCCCAATAGTTTACTTTTGCTTTTGTTTCCCTTGCCAGAGGAGATATCTAGAAAAATCCTGCTAAGGGATATTATGGCATTTTAAAACTCCTTTCCGTCTTTGAAAAATTAGTCACGTAATTCCAAATAAAATATAAAATGCATACCTTTCTAGGGTTCAAAGGTTTCAAGATCTTTGAATGCCTCAGGAAGAGGTAAAATATGACTTTCCATTAGATTTTGATGAATGAATAATGTATGTTTTAGCCTCTAGGGTAACCAGCAAGAATTATAAACAAATAAAGTATATAATCTCAAAGATAATAGAATAAAATAAAAATATAAACATTAATCCCAAAGAAAGAAATGAAAAGAAATGTAGCATAGGAGACTAAAAAGGAAACAAATAGGAAATTGGGTGATTTGAAGCCAGCTGTATCAATAATTAACAATACATGTAAAATGTGAACTGAATTGCTCTAATTAGAAGTCAAATATGATAAGAATGGATTTAAAAATAATGACTGCACGGACTAAAGTAAACATGGGCCATCAACAATTCAGTACCATCCGTGGTTAATTTAAAAGTAACGCCCTGGGTGTATATTAATAGTCTTGGGCCAGGCTTATTTTTGACGGGGTTCAGAATATGCTACCCCAAATGTAGGTCACAAAAGTGTGGACCTTCATACTGGGTATCTAAGCTGATGGAACTTGAGAAATATCAGGTGTCGGGGCTTCCCCAGAAGCAGATCCTATACTCCTCTTGGGAGAGGTGCCCCCCACCCTGTACCTGGAGAAAGAGCAGCCTCACCCCTGTAGGAGAAGGGGCACAGAGGAATCTGAAGGGACAGTCTTGGCCACGTCCCCCATCTACTTGGCCTGGATCACTTCTGGCCATCACATCTGGCCACAGCCCCATTCTTCAGCAGCCTGGCATAAAACTGCTCCGTGTGAATACTACCTTGGGTCCTCATTTCCTTCCCGTGTCGTGTAAAATTTATGTTAAATAAATGCGTATGCTTTTTGTCTTTAACCTGTCATGTGTTACAGGGGTCCCGGCTGAAAACGTAGAACAGAGGAAAATATTTTTTTTCCTCTTTATTTCTCTAAACAATAATTAACTTTTACCACACTTATCTTCTTTGGAGAGATTCTATTGTGTATGTGTATATGTGCGTGTGTGTGTGTACCCTGGTTCATATAAGCTTTATCATCATAAGTGTCTACTGCTTGCCTTTATTTTTTCATTTTGTCTAAAAATAGGCAGAACTGAAAAAAAAAAAAGTCAATGTTGGCATTAGAGGGATTTGAGTTTGAATCCTACTCTGTCACTAAGTGGGTGTCCTGTTAGGGCACGGATGAAGCTGAGGTGTGGCAATCAACTTGCTGATACATTAAAATGTGCCTGGCACGGTAGTGTGTTGTTAAATGTTTTCTTGTAATTACTCTTCCCCACAGCTCAGTCAAAATGGAATTATGCTAATATATGCAGGGGTTAAATGCTTTGCTCTACTTCTAATAGGTAGTAACTGTTAAACATTGGGTTGCATTTCAAAAGTTACTTAGAAGCCCGTGTTCTGTTTTCCACAAGAACATTTTTCCAAGCAGTATCTTAGTTCTCAAAGGCATTCGCAAAAAAATGGAATTTCATACCTTCCCTTTCCCAATCCACCCACACCTGCTAGCACCTCAAGACTCAAAGGTAGACTACAGTGCATCTCACCAAACACAATGCAGGTGCATTCCACGTCAGGACCTTATTCTCACATGGGGTGAACAGATCCCTGGCAAACATTGCGCATATTTTCACCAACCGTGTTGGGAAATGCTGCCCTCCCCCACTCTGGCTCTTGAACAACTTATTTGCATCAAAATTGCTGCTCTGGGGCTTTAGGATTCCTAAGTTCTTTGCAGAGGTGTGATAATTAAATGAGGTAATGCAGATAACAAGTCCCGCCCTTTTTTATTCACACTGAGCCAATAAGTTTGTATAAAGACTCACTGCAGGGGCACCTGGGTGGCGCAGTCGGTTGGGCGTCCGACTTCAGCCAGGTCACGATCTCGCGGTCCGTGGGTTCGAGCCCCGCGTCAGGCTCTGGGTTGATGGCTCAGAGCCTGGAGCCTGTTTCCGATTCTGTGTCTCCCTCTCTCTCTGCCCCTCCCCTGTTCATGCTCTGTCTCTCTCTGTCCCAAAAATAAATAAATGTTGAAAAAAAAAATAAAAAAAAAAAAAATAAAGACTCACTGCAGAATAGATGGCTTTTTCTCACTGACCATGGCAACTAAAAATTCACTGATACAAAGTCAGGTCAGGCAAATGTCTCCTATGGCAAAAGAATTAAGACCACAGTGGGAAAGTGAAACGCATCCGACAGATTATAGCAGAAAAACACAAGAGAGGCTATGGAAAAACTGTGAGCACAAAACACTGCTATAACATTTTTCTAATGCTGTTAGGACAGAGTTTACTCTGTCCTGTGACACTGGAAGATCCCAGGCGCTGAGTGTCCTTTGCTATCAGATGAATGTAAAATGGTTTATGATCCCATGAATCGATGTGTTTGTTATCCCCCGGAGGGAGCATTAGCCAAAAGATTTCTGGTTTTGTTGACCAATCTAATTAGGATTTTGAAGGCTTGAACATTTGCATTTTGATAAAAATTGATGCTATGGAAAGCTACTGTTTGGCAACGATTGAATGCGACTGGTTTATTTATTTTTAATTAATACAACCACAGTTGTGACTATAACATTGCTCTGTGTGTCAGATTGTGGCCAAGCCATGCGTTCTTCAGGGACCTGGCTCTACTGATTACATATATATTCACTAGTGATTTTTAGCCTGAGATCTAATTACCTCATGTAGCTTAGGAACAGAGACAGAGTAAAATTCAAAGACCTACTTATCAGGCTTGTGGCAATAAAAAGAAAACGAATTCCCCAAATCATACTCAAAGTAATTAGACTTCAGGATTACTCACTTTCATATTCTGAAGGTACTTCTCATGTGTTTTACCCTCGTCTTTCTGACCATATAATTGATATTGTCACGCCTCTCCTATAGAGGCAAAGAGCCCTTTCCAAGGCTTGTGCTGAAACGTGTAATTTTTGGTTGAAAAGTCATGGCCAAAGAATGGTTAACTTAAGTTACATCCTGATATTGCCACAGAAAACGTGCTGACTCCTCTGAACTAGTCAGTTAATCTCTATGGACCTTAATCATCGTTACAGTGAAGAAATTGGGTCAGAGGAACTGCAATGTTTTTGTTTTTTTCTCTAAAACTCGACTCCAAAGGGGTTGAGCTCCTAATGCCTACATGATTCACTGTTGTTAGTTTCAAACTGCTTCTCAACTTATTCCGTAAGACACATAAAATGATTCTTGAACTTTGCACCCCAAGCCCAGCATGGAAGGAGCTTTGAAGTTGCCTTTCCCACCCTCACACTAGAAAGTTGAACCCAATGAGAACCAACAACTCTTCTTAGTTCCATCAGGTCATTGCGGTCAGAGGGCAGACCACTGGTCACCACCCGATGAAAGAGACACACTAAAATACATACTAAAAGAAAACACAGTTGAAAGAGACAAAGCAAACAGCAGAAGCAGACTCACATAAGACAGATTTTTTGGAATTGTTCAGCCTGGGATGTAGAACAACCGTGGTTAATATGCCAAGGGCCGTAAGGAAGAGAGTGGACAACATGCAAAACACATGGGCAATATAAGCACAAATGTAGAAACCCTAAGAAGGAATCCAAAGGATCAGGAGAAGCTTCTCCACTGCCATGCAAAGAGAAAATAAAAATGGTGGAAGAGAACGTGTAAGACTGGGGCAGTCACACAACATAGACACAGGTGCAACAGAAGCAGCAAGAGAAGAAGAAAAAAGAAGAAATCCGGAAATAGTTTAAGCAACAATGACTGACGCCAGACAAGAAAGAATAAGAAAGGGACTGGGGAGGAGGGTCGTGCCGAGTCTAGTCAGTAGTGATGCTAAGAAAAGTATCACCTGAGCCTACGTTCTGAAAACTTCTGTGTAACAATGATGTTACCATAAAGTCTAGAGACAAAGATGGAGGACCTATAACAATTGATTTTTTTTAATTTGCGAGACAGACAGACAGAGAGAGAGAGAGAGAGAGAGAGAGAATGAGCAGGGGAAGGGCAGAGGGAGAGAAAGAGAGAATCCCAAGCAGGCTCCACACTCAGCACGGAGCCCCACGTGGGGCTCGATCCCACAACCCTGGGATTGTGACCTGAGCCTAAACCAAAAGGCAGTTGTTCAAATGACTGATTTACCTAGGTTCCTCTCTTATAACAATTTTTGATCTTTTTGAATATCTTACGTGGCTTTTTATTCACATGATGCACTAAGTCACGTCCCCTTGAGAAGAACACTAGATATCACTGTGTATAAAACGTAATGATGGTAGGTTAATAAGTGTGACTGAGCTGAACAAAACAGTCAAGGGATGAGAAAGATATAGCAGGCTGACACGAATCACAAGAAAGCTGAGGGAGCACTATTAATTTCATAAAAATGTTCCTGACAGTGGAGAAGAGGAAATTTAATTTTATATCATTATATTACCAATAAAGGCAAACTTTGAGCAGGGAATCTACTACTGTGCATGTGAAGAATGGTTATTAATATCCTCACTGTAAGGTGGGTTTTTTCTGTCTTATCATTTAGGTAAAAAGAAGAATGCTATACATCCACTTTGAATTCAATGAAGACTTTCTTCAACCTAACGCAGTGTAGACCTCTAGATTCAAGAATAGCCAGCTGATTTACTATTAGACTTAATCCACAACATTATTTAGTAAATACAAAGCGCACACCATTATAATTACTCTATCTCCCTACTTATGACATTTGGTTTTTCCTTCATTCCCCAGGACAAGCATGTGCTTTGATTTTAAGACTTACTATGACCTGGACCAAATCTGCCAGACACAAAATACCAGCTGATCCAATCTGATCGATTTCCTGATAGCCTTTTACAAATGTTGCCTTTTGTCCCTTTCAGTTCATTTGTCTAATTATTAGCACAAAGCAACTTAGTAATTATTATCAAAGGCCTTAAATTTTTACATTCCCTATGATGAATTCTACTCCTATGAACTTAACATTGGAGACCAATTAAGTTTAAGCTGAAATAAATATTTTATCACAGTATGCAATAATGACATTAAGAATCTATATATTTATTTATTTAGTCAAAAATATGTGTCAGGTGCTATTCTATGCCTAGCTAGAATAGTAGTGAAAAAATAAAGATATTGTTCTTGTTAACTCTACATTCTAGGAAAAAAATTTTTTTAAGAAATTTGTTATTTTTTTTGAGAGAGAGAGAGAGAGAGCACACATGAGTGGGGAAGGGGCTGAAGGTGACAGAGAGAGAGAAAGAATTTTAAGCAGGCCCCATGTTCAGCATGGAACACAATGATGCGGGGCCCAATCTCACAACTATGAGATCACCACCTGAGCCGAAATCCAGAGTCGGATGCTTAATGACTGAGCCATCCAGGTGCCCCGAGAAATATGTTTTTAATGAAATATTTTAAATGAAGTGAAATGCTACCAAGTCAGCTAAATGATGACAGAGAGGAAGAACCTTCGAGAATGGCAACTGGCTGGTAATTTTCTAATCTTGACTCTCCACAGAAAATCAGAAATAGAAGCTAGATCGCACGAATAAAAACCTACAGACAACATTTCAAACCACCTAGATGACAAACTATCTCCATGAGAACCACAAAACAGAAGTAGAAACAAACCAACAATAGCTACAAAACCCACACAAGCCAGCCCATATCCATTAAAGGAATTGAGTGAATAATTAACAATTTTCTAAAACAGAAAGCCCCAGACCCCGCTGTTCCCTGGTTTGTTTTAAATTCTATCAAACATTTAAGGAATGAATTACACCAATGCTCTACAATCTCTTTCAGAGGACAGAAACAGAGGGATTATTTCCTATCTCATTTTAGGAGGCGTCATTCTATGAAGCCTTACTAGCGAAACTAGACAAAGTCATTACAAGAATAAAAAAGAAAAGAAGAGAAAAAAAAATATATATATATACACCCATATCTCTCCCTGAACATACATTCAAAACTTTTCAACAACACATTAGCAAATGAAATCCAAACAAGATGAACAAGATACAAACGCCACGACTGTGTGAGATTTATCCCAATTAGGCAAGGCTGGTTCAGCCTTTGAAAATTAGTTCATGTAATTCACCACATCACGGACTAAAAAAGGAAATGGATACAAAAAAGCACTTGAAAACATGCAGCCCTCATTCATAAGCAAAACTCCTGGTGAACAAGTAAAAGAGAGGAGCCATCTCAACTTGATGAAGTCTCCCTACAAAAGCAAAACAAAACAAAACACTACACCTAATATTATCCTTACTGGCAAGAATCTCAACGCTTCCCCACTAAGATCGGGAGCAAGGGGATGATGTTGCCTATCTCGACTCCTTTTCAACATCGTACTTGAAGCCCTTGATGAGGAACGAGCCACGAAAATGGACTAAAATGCATAAAGACTGAGGAAGAAGGCATAAAACTGTCTTTTTGGCAGATGCCATGATCATCTCTGTAGAAAATCTGAAGGAATTGACCAAAAAAATTTATGCTGGAATTAATATGCTAGAATTAATTTATGCTGGAATTTATAGCAAGGTTACAGCATGCAAGATTAATACAAAAAAGTACATCGTCTTCCTACATACCAATAGCGAGCAGCTGAAATTTGATTTAAAAAATATCATGCCATTTATATTAGCAGCCCCAAAATGAAACACTTAAACATAAATCTAACAAACAGGTTCAAAACGAAATATGTACAACACCTATATGAAGAAACCACAAAACTCTAAAGAACAAGTTCA
Organism: Neofelis nebulosa; assembly: GCF_028018385.1. Lineage (NCBI taxonomy): Eukaryota > Metazoa > Chordata > Mammalia > Carnivora > Felidae > Neofelis > Neofelis nebulosa. Next base: position 3,043,735 of record NC_080784.1, on the reverse strand, counting down.
AGGAACTAAATTCATGGAGAGATATTCATGTGTGTGGATCGGGAGAATCAATATTGCCAGTTGTCGGTTCTTCTCAACTTGATCTACAGGCTAAATGCAATGGCAGTCAAAATCCTTGGAAATTATTTTGCGGATATTAACAAACTGACTTTAAAGTTTATATGGAGAGGCAAAAGGCCCAGAAGAGTCACCACAGTATTAAAGAAGAAGAAAGTCAACGCTACATTAAAGAGTCAAAATAAAGTTGAAGGATGCCTTAACTCACCTTCAACACCTAGGATAAAGCTATAGTAATCAAGACTGTGGGATGTTAGTGAACCATAGACAAATCAATGAGTAAAAATAGAAAGCCTGGAAATAGACCCACATATAGTCACTGATCTTTGACCGAGGAGCAAAGGCAACACAGTGGATCAAAGATAGTCTCTTCAACAAACAATTCTGGGACAAACGCAAAAAATAAAATAAAATAAAATAAAAAGAATCTAGACACAGACCTTACACGCTTCAGAAGAATTAACTTAAAAATGGATCACAGACCTAAAGGTAAGACATAAAATGGTGAAAAATAAAATATTGAACAGAATTTCTCTTTGCATAAAGAAATCCCTGCATGTACAGCCCAAGCCATCTAGAAAGAAGGAGATATTTCCTAAGAAGTGGAACATGTGTTTCTACGAGGTTGGGAAAATTCATGAAGATTCAAAAACTCCTGTGTGGCTGCTAAGTTCTACTCTATCGTAGGTAGATTTGTCACTTTTAGCTAGGCATATTATATACGCATTATGGATTGAATTGTGTCTCCCCAGAAAAGAATATGAAATCTTAATCCCCCAAATCTTGGAATATAACCTTATTCGGAAACAGGATCACTGCAGGTCTAATTAGTTAAGCTGAGTTCATCCTGAAGTAGAGTGGACCCTAATCCAATAGGACTGATGTCCTTATAAATGGCCATGTGAATACGCCAAGGAACACAGCAGGCCATGTGACAGTGAAGACAGGGAATAGAGTTATGGGGCCACAAGTTATGCAGCTACAAGGTAAGGAATGCCAAAGATTGCCAGCACACCACCAGCTGCTAGAAAATGGCAAGGAACGATTCCCCTGAAGCTTTCAGAGGCAGCATGGCGCTGCTGACATCTTGATTTCAATTCACAGCCTCTACAACGATGAGGCAACAAAATTTTGTTGATTTAAGTCACCTAGTTGATAGTACTTTCCTATGGCAACCAGTGAAAAGCAATACAACGTGCAAGTGGGATGCAGACTGTGTGGGATGATGTAGACATTTGAGAGAAGATCTCTATTGATGCTGCCAATGGAACCACAATTAAGTTCATCATCAAAGCCTTTCAAACTTCCAGAAGAACAGAAAAAGTGATATAATAGAATCCTATGCCTCTATCAACCGTAGTTAACAAATACAGTTTTCCATCTGTACCCTTCCTTTTTGTTATTAAAGAAATAAAACTTTACAGACGCAGTGAAACCATCACCATCTACCATCGCAGTCCCTTCCCGCCTACATCTGTCAAAATGAATCACTCTCTTGATATTGATGTGCCTTTCTTGCCCATGAATATTTTATTCTTTTACCATCTTCATTGCTACCTACAATAATATATGAAATTGCTTTTTGAAAAATTGTCAAGAATCGTAACAGGAACCTCAGCTTGCATATTAGATTTTTAATCGTTGAAATGTTCGTATCTATTCTAATCATTTTATTTGTGTGTCTGTGTCTCAATTTACTTATCCAAACCCCAGCTGAAGAACACGCAGAATTTCTCCAAATGGCGACAAATATTCCTCTAAATGTGTTCTCCCATGTAAGTGCAAAGGTGTCTTTGATCATGATATACAAATCTAGAGGGAAAATTTGTAGTCACATTCTATAGGACCTTTCCATTTTATTGGAAATGACCAAAATTCTTTCTATAATCATATATAAATTTACGTTACCATCAGCAAAAGATTAGACCGTTTTTCTCCATGGCATCAAAAATAATTGTCTTTATAATTTTGTCAGTTTAGTCAATCCAGTAAGAACTATTCTACTAAAGTCTGGGATTGTGATGCCTCCCGCTTTGGTCTTCTTATTCAATATTACTCTGGCCATTTGGGATCTTTTGTGGTTCCATACAAATTTTAGGATTGCTTGGTCTAGTTTCGAGAAGGATGCTGGTGCAATTTTGATTGGGATTGTACTGAATGTGTAGATAGCTTTGGGTAGTACTGCCATTTTAACAATATTTATTCTTCCGATCCATGAGCATGGAATGTTTTTCCATTTCTTTATATCTTGTTCAATGTCCATCAACTGATGAATGGATAAAGAAATTGTGGTTTATATACACAATGGAATACTACGTGGCAATGAGAAAGAATGAAATATGGCCTTTTGTAGCAACGTGGATGGAACTGGAGAGTGTGATGCTAAGTGAAATAAGTCATACAGGGAAAGACAGGTACCATATGTTTCACTCTTATGTGGATCCTGAGAAACTTAACAGAAGACCATGGGGGAGGGGAAGGGGGAAAAAAGTTACAGAGAGGGAGGGAGGTAAGCCATAAGAGACTCTTGAAAACTGAGACCAATCTGAGGGTTGATGGGGGGTGGGAAGGAGGGGAGGGTGGGTGATGGGCACTGAGGAGGGCACCTGTTGGGATGAGCACTGGGTGTTGTATGAAAACCAATTTGACAATAAATTTCATATTAAGAAATAAAATAAAATAAAATAAAAACAACTATCAAATAAAAAAAAAATCTACTACACATTTGCTGAGTTACTATCTGATGGTGCATACGTCTATGTAATCATTGGCCAGAAAGGCTACCTTGTTCTGTGATTGGCAAGGTTTAAAAAATATATTCTTCACATTAGTTCTTCATGTTTTGTGTTTTAATCTCGTGTTTCTGCATTTTTCATTTAACTTCATTTTTTTGCATTGTTCTGTTACACACATATTACATTTTAATAGCCAAAGCAAGCAACATTTCCACGTTTAATTGGGGATATTTCTGTCTCCTGTATTCAGAAATCATGACAATATTGTCTTATATTTCTTAAAATGGTTTTTTAAATGTTTTACTTTTTTACCATGAGATTTTGATCCTTCTCAATTTTTATAGGATTTCAGATGAATGAAAAGTATGTAAGGGCAATAAACAAAAATGATCATTTATATACCACATCACATATACTAGATATTATTTTCTTTTGTTTTCTACTCTGTGTATCTTAACATTTCATATTTTAGATTTATGTGTATGTGATATATCTTCTCATCTATTTTCTTAGTTCATTAATTCTTTAAAAGCTTTAACTAACACACTTTTGATTCAGCTTTCTTTGTGTCTTTCTTTTAATATTAAAACATCCTAATATTTGTTTATTTAAAAAATTCTTTGTTAATGTTTATACATTTCAATTCTCCTTTTATTTATGCACATAGTGGAGACAATATTATTTGCCTTTCTGCATCTGAAAATTCCAACATGGCGGGGGTTCAAGTCTCCTGGGGGTTCTTTCTGGTGATCCTGGCTCATGGTGACTTTTGTCCTCATTTGTTTTCTGTGTGTGTGTGTGTGTGCTCACACGTGTATGTGTGTGTGTGTGTGTGTCGGGGGAGGGGGGGGCGTGGGGGAGAGAGAAAGAGAGAGAGAGGAAGGACAGAGACAGAGAGATAAAGTAACTCAAGTTTCCCATACATTGCAGGCATTTCCTTGCAGGAAGAATTTGCTTTCTTAGGATAGGACTACATCGTGCAGTTCATGTTACTCACCACACAAAAGGAATCGTCACATGCGGCCTCATAACGTTCTTGGGTAAAAGCTTTTCTTTCCTAGCACATTATTTTACTTATTATTTATCATTTAAGATGTCATTTCCCAAGACGGAGAATCTCCATTTTCCTTTCCCACCTCACTGACCGAATGCTAAGGTCATGACCCTTGTCCACGTGGCAGGCAGCCACAATTCCGGGGGGCACACATTGTTGCAACACCACCACCCCAACTTCAGTGTGAGCTTCTGCTCAGAAACACCTCCTCTTTGTGTGTTTGTTTTTCTCCCCGGGGCCATTCTTTCCACACTTTGTGAGTTTGTTTCTAAGTCATAATACAGTTTGGGCAGGATTTCATCAAGTTTTGGGAATTTTTCGTTATCAAAATTCTGGAAGTGGAATTCATTAAACTATTTAGCCTCATTTCTAGCTACTAACGATTTAAACTCATGCAAAAGTACGTATTTAATAAAAAATACCTTCCTACAAAAAATACATTTTAGAAAATCAAATGCTCTTGCTATTTAAAAAGGGTCAAACTTTAGGGGAAAATCACAATTTGGGACCTTCCCAATTTGCGACTTATAATCCCAATATACTCATTCCTGATCACTGTGAGAGAACTATTTATAGGGATGTAAACACCCATGGAGTGATTACATAACTATGTGCAAAAATTGTTCTTCACCCTTAAATACAATTTAAATATGGCTTCTCTTTTACCATAGTCTTCTCAAGCCTGTGTGTGTTAGTTTCTGGGTCCTTACGAAATTAACAGCAGGGGCGCCTGGGTTAAGCTCATTTGGTTGAGCATCTGACTTCGGCTCAGGTCAGGATCTCACAGTTGGTGAGTTCAAGCCCCGCATTGGGCTCTGTGCTGACAGCTCAGAGCCGGGAGCCTGTTTCAGATTCTGTCTCTCCCTCTCTCTAACCCTTCTCCACTCATGCTCTGTCCCTTTCTGTCTCTCAAAAATGAATAAACATTTAAAAAATTTAAAAAAATAAATTAACAGCAAATGCAATGCTCACACTCACTGCCTGTGGAGGAAGTTTCTGGCTATTATTCCCAAGGGTAGAAATACAGTTTGGTTTTTGTAGATCAGCCTAGAGAAACATATGTCCTTTGATTACATTTGAGATAATTTACTAGGACAGATCATTGAAAGGTGAGTTAGAAATACTTACAAATTTTTTCAAAATTTTTCAGAGGGATTCATCTAAGTTATCAAGTCAGTTACATTATTCTAGACTAAAAACTCCTTGAAATGTTTTTATAGCATAATGTTTATTAAATGAACTTCTTTTGTCCTTCTAATCTTAGAAGTTTGGATCCAATTTATAGTGTTAAGCTCAGTCTCTTGAAAAGCAGCACATAATCTTTGCTTTTCTAATTTTAATGCATCCAAACGTGGTATTTACTATAAGAGATGCTGATTCATTCTGATTTAATATAGCACTGCTCATAAAAAATAAATGTTTACTTCGGATAAGTAGGATGGTTTTGAAATGTCAACATCAAAACTAGTTTTGAAAACAGCTTCGACTTATTAAGGTTAGGGACATTATTAATTCTCAGCTCTTTATTAGGGAACACAGTGTTTCTCATTATTAAAAGTTTAAACTCAGAGTCACAATTTTCCCATTGTTTGCTTTTTAACTCAGATAAAAAGGCATGTTTGATCTTTTTTTGTACATTCAGTTTCTCACTAGAATGAAAAGCTCTGGAAATTCAATACTTTTATACACAGAAACTTTAGCTCAAAGTTGTCATCCTTTATGTTTCTATTTCAAACCCACAGAGCCTAAATAGATTTTTTAGGCCATGAATTTCTCAGAAAAGAAGCTTTATATTTTTTACAAATTCCTTACACTTTGACTTTACTAGTGTTTTAGCCTTTCACTTTACAGGTGCATTTTCGTATGCAGGACACTTCTTAATACATACACAGGACGCTTCTAGGCAAGTACGCTAATACGCAGAACACTGAGATTCGCACCATATGCTGCGTGAATGACGTAGACAGATTATTACTGACGGAGATCACTGGACAAACCCCAAGAGAGGGGTTTTTTTTCAGTCTCTTTCTGGAAAAACAAGCCATGTTTGTTACGATGAAGATGGGCAATGGATTCAAGACAGAAAGTATGCATAAATAAAGCAGATGAGAAGGTCAAAAGTGGAAAAAAGGTGAGAATATGGAATGTAGCCTTTTCCCACAACCAGGGCTAGTAGATAAAAGGAATCGGAAACTAGTTCGAAAGGCAGAAATTATGGTGGTCTGTGATGCTCTAGGTAAAACTTTGCGTATTTTCAGTTAAGAAATTAAAAACTGTTAAATTGTTGAATAACTGTAGGAAAAGACCAAACAGTAGCAGTATGAATCGAATGATAGTTTCTTCTGTTATGTTTCAGAAACTGAATGAAACATGAAGATATATGTCTCATTTTATAAAAGAAATGCCAAATGGAGTTTCGAAATTTGTCTCCATCAACTTTATCAACTGTTATTTTATTTAAAAAATATGTAGCAAGACATGTCACTTTTGAAATATTGGACTTTTTTCTGAATCTATGACTCTAGAAAAATAGTTCAAAACTTTCTGTATGTTATTTCATGTATAGTGACCTATTTCATTCAGCATGATTACTTAGAGATCCATCCCATTTGTTGTGTGTGTCAATGAAAACCTGTGTTCCCACAAAAATCTGTACACAAATATTTATAGAAGCTTTATTTGTTAATGTTTTTTATTTATTTTTGAGACAGAGAGAGACAGAGCATGATCAGAGAAGGGGCAGAGAGATAGGGAGACAGAATCAGAAGCAGGCTCCAGGCTCTGAGCCATCAGCACAGAGCCCGATGCGGGGCTCGAACTCACAGACCGTGAGATCATGACCTGAGCCGAAGTCGGACACTCAACCGACTGAGCCACCCAGGCGCCCCGAAGCTTTATTTGTAATAACCCCACACTGGAAATAATTCAGATGTCTCTCAATGGGTGACTAGTTGAGCACAGTATGGTATATTATACCATGGAACACTTCTCAGTATTAAAAAGGAATTGCTTATTGATAAGTTATTTCACTTTTGACTTATTAACTTATTAACTTGTTGTCTTTATACTGAGAAGGGTTTATTTTAGGCAGCAGATGGTTGGGTCTTAGTCTCTGCAACCTGACAATCTCTGTGTTTGAATTGGAAAATGTATACTATTTACATTTAGTGAAATTACTGATATGGTTAGGTTATATGTATCTTGTTTTATTTATTGCATTTTACCTACCTTTTACATATCCCATGTGTTCTTTGGTCCTCTATTAAACTGTATGAAAAAATTTTTTAAGGTTATGTGTTTATTTTGAGACACAGAGAGAGCATAAGTGGGGGAGGGGCAGAGAGGAGAGAGAGAGAGAGAGAGAGAGAGAGAGAGAGAGAGAGAGAGAGAGAGAGAATCACCAGCAGGCTCCACACTATCAGCACAGAGCTCCATTTGGTCCTCAAACTCACAAACCGTGAGATCATGACCTGAGCCAAAGTCAAGAGTCAGACTTACAAGTGACTGAGCCACTCAGGCACCCTATTAAATTTCATGTATAAATTTACAGTTACTTTGAATGTCTTTTTGGTCTATTAGCTATAACATACTGCTGAGTGTTTTAGTAGTTTCTTTAGAATCGATTGTATACATCTTTGACTCATCATAGTCTATGTTCAAGTGATATTATATCACTTTGCATATAAGTAAGGGAACTTATGGCACTGTCTTTTCTTCTGATCTTTGAGCTATTTTTTCATATGTTTTATTTTGAATGTGGTATAAACCTCACACTCATTATTATTTTATTTTAACATCTATCTTTAAAATAAATGTGATTTATTAGAAATGACTTCATGCATTTACTCATGCAGTTGTCATTCCAGAGTTTTTCATTCCTTGATGCGTATCCATGTTTCCTCTAATATCATTTTACTTCCCCATGGAGGAGTTGTTTTAATATTCCCAATAGTATGGGTCTGCTGATGATAAAATCATCCTACTCCATAAGTCTGTAAAAGTGTTTATGTCACCCTGGCTTTATGATGATGACCGCCAAGTAGAAATCTAGGTGGACAGAGCCTTTCATTCGCACATTAAAGATGCTCCCGCCCTGTCTTTCTTTTCTTTTCTTTTTTGTTTTTTTTTTTGGTAAGTAATCAAAACTTCGCATTTTTTTTTAATATATGAAATTTATGGTCAAATTGGTTTCCATACAACACCCAGTGCTCATCCCAAAATGTGCCCTCCTCAATACTCATCACCCACCCTCCCCTCCCTCCCACCCCCCATCAACCCTCAGTTTTTAAGTCTCTTATGCTTTGGCTCTCTCCCACTCTAACCTTTTTTTCTGCCCTGTCTTCTGACTGTGTGTGCTATTGTTTCAGTAGAGAAATCTGCTGCAATCCTTGTTTTTTGTTGCTCTATATGGAATGTGGTTTTTTCTGTGACGGCTTCTAAGAATTTCTCTTTTATTTTCAATTTTGAGCAATTTAAGTCAGATATGCCCTGGTATGTTCTAAATGTTTTTGCTACCTAATGCTTGTAGAACTTCCTGAATTGGTAGGCTTATCGTTTTCATTCACTTTGGAAAATTTTCTGCAATCGCTCCTTCAAATATTTGTCTGCTTCCAGTCCTCCTAAGGGAATCAAATTATGTGTACATTTGGTTGTGTGATGTTATTCTGCACTTCATCGCTTTTCCAATCTTGTGTTTAAATATTATTATTATTACTATCATGATTAAATGTTTATTTATTCATTTTGAGAGAGAGAACGCATGAGTATGTGTGCGAGTGGGGCAGGAGCAGACAGAGAGGGAGAGAATCCCAAGCAGGCTTGGCTGTGTAAGCGACTTGGGTGCAGAGCCTGATGCGGGGTTCCATCTCATGAACTGTGACATCATAACCGGAAGTGAAATCAAGAGTCAGACACTGAACCGACGGAGTCACCCAGGGACCCCAAATACCATTGTTACTTTTAATCTGCGTATTTCACTTTGGATAATTTCCATCACTATGCCTACAAGTTCACAGGCGTTTTCTTCTGTTTGGTCTAAATGGCCATTAATCTCCTCCAGTGTAGCTTTTTTTTTTTTTTAACTTTGTATTTTGTATCTGTAGAAATTCAGTTTTTTAAATATATTCCTCGTCTCTATTTTTCTTTATAAAACGTATGTGATAAAGTTATAATAACTGTTTTAGTGTATTTTTCTGCTAATTCTATCATCTGGGTCATAAACATTTCCAGGTCCATTTGACCTTATTTTGAGTAATATTTTCTTGCTCTTACCCATGTCTGGACATCTTTGATTGCATGGTAGGCCTTATAAATTTTACCTTTTTGGGTCCTAGATATTTTTGTATGACTATGGCGGCTGTATTACCAGTTTCCTCATCCGTTGTGTATGTTTCAACTGCCATTACATTTTCTAAACTAAACATTTATGCATGGGCCTTTATTTTTGTTTTCATATTTTTGACTCATGATTTATTATGTTCTGTTGTATCTATTCACATGTTCATTACAGGGATGCTTAAATCCTTGTCCCTTATTTTAATACACCTGTTGCTGATGGGATTTTAATCCTCTGTGTTGCTGCTTTGAAATACCTGTGCTCCTCAACTTAACATTTATTTTGGCCTCCGAGGTCTGCTATCCCGCAGCTGCTCTCTGGGAGGTAATGTATGTGAGGGAAACCAGTAAGTTTCTGTACTTAGAAAGTTACGGTACAGAGTTTCAGGCACCAGAAAATCACTGTGGTCAGGGATTCAAACTCCCTGGATTAGGAGAAGAAATATTAGACTGAGACACAACTCAGAACTTAATGAATCAGCTAGGGAGATTGGAAGGAAAGTGTTGAGGAAGAAAGTGCCTCCAAACAACCTGACTTCTCCTTTTCTCCGCTCATCATTCTGCGGAGCGTCTAAGCTGCTCTGATACTATTCTTGGGTCTTCTGCACCAGAGTTCCAAATCTTGAGTGCTGCACACACCTGTGTGAGCTGAAAGGAGGAAGCGGCTCTCTCACCACTTGTTTTCAGTCTGTGCTCTGCATTACGAGACTGGCCAAAAGTCCAAATTCTACATTAAAGGCACCTGCTCAATCAGGAGAAAATTAAAGTCTACTGTATCCCTTGGAATGTCCCTTGATTCAGGTAAAGCCTATCCGACTTATAGATCTCTTGCAGCAAATACGAGATTCTTAAATACTGAGAATACACCGAGGGTTGCTGGGGGGTGGGGGAGAGGGGAAAGTGAGTGATGGGCATTGACGAGGGCACCTGGCGGGATGAGCACTGGGTGTTGTATGGAGTCCAGTTTGACAATATATTATATTTCCTATAAAAAATCTTTTCTTAATGAGAGTTTTTGCTTTTCTACTATAAGATGGGGTCCCTGAGTCTCGGGACTCCTCTGACACATTTTCATACGTGTGTGAACCCATTCAAATCAGAGTACATCATGGAGGTAAAACATGTATATGCTCACAAATGTGTTTGCTCATTGGTTGTGTTTATTTCCAACCATCACAAATATAGGAAGGGTGAGTAGAATGTTGCCAGATTCAGAAGAATTTTTATGAAAAGCTTCTACTGAAATCCATCCTTTCTAACCTGTCTGAGCGAGCTGAACTGGATACTCTCTAAGAAATATTGCAGCTTCTTTTTTCCACCCCTGAAGGAGAGGAGTCTGCTAGCCATTTTCCTTGATGGCCCCTAGAGAGCAGACTCATATGTTTCCCCAAAGCAAGAAGTCAACAAACCAATTATCCATGTACCAAAATAAATACTTGGGTGGAATGCCTACAGCCCAGTCACCCACAGCTCACCTCTTACTCCTGTCACTAAAGCAGGCAAAAGCGACTTGTACCAATTGTCTACAGCTGCGTAACAATCCACCCAAAACTTAGTGGCGTAAGCAAAATGGATCATGTGTTTCTGCGATCTCGCACGGTCGGACAGGCTGATGGCTTGAGGAGGTGGTTCTCAGTTTCTCTTGAGGTTGTGTCGAGAAAACGACTGAGCTAAAGTCGTCGTGAAGCCCGTCCCACTGGCTGGCGGCTGTGACCTTAGCTGGCACTGTTGTCTGGAATACCACCACGGCCCAGCCTTGTGGTCTGGCCTTCCTCACACTGTGGGGACTTGTTCTAATAGCAAGGGTCCCAACGGAGAGTGCAGGAGCTACCTGGCCTCATCTAGCTTTGGACATGACACAGGGGCGTATCTATGATCTCACATTCTTCAAGGCAGTTGCAAATCCCCTCCACGTTCAAAGAGAAGGCATGCAAACTCCTCCTCTTGATGACAGAAATGTCAAAAGAACTTGCATATGGGTTTTAAACCAACACACGATTCTTTTCTGTTCTTAAATGCAGAGTAGGACTGGGGCATAGAAGATTAAAAGACAATCATTCCACTGCTTTCCTGTCCCAGCTCAGGGCATATGTAATTTTCTCTTCAAGTTTTCTCACATGGATGCCAGCGTTTGTCCACTGATTGGATAATAAACTGGGATGATCTCTTCTGCCAGCTTTTATGCTGCTTTATGTAACTGGCACTATCCCATCTCCCATGAAGTGTCCTAGTTTAATTATCAGCGTCTACTTGTTGAGAATAATCGAATGGTGAGGGATGTGAGGCCAGCATGTAGGAGAGCTATTTTGAGTTCCGTATTAAATATAGAATTAGTGATCCTCATGTTATCGCTTGGCTGCTCCTGTGGTGAAATTATTAGGAAATTATTTCCCCAAAACAGCATTTTAATGATAAAGATGAAAATTATACAATTTGCTTCAGTCGTTCTTTTTTCCTCAAGGTTAATGCGTTTGTCACATCGTGTTAAATACCCATATGAACCATTAGAACACTTCATAATATAAGCATGGATGTCTCTGCACAACTAATAAAAAGAACAAATTAGAACCATCGTCACCATTATTCTCACATTTATGAATAATAATAATAGGATGTGGCAGGGTTTTTTTTTTTTAATTCATAAGACAAATGAAGCTCTATTTCTGTGATTCACTGTATTTAGTCTTTCAGGTGTTCAATAGAATCTGTGAGTGTGTGGGAAAAGCAGTGAGGCTGTGATCAAACCCTGAGTTTTACCCTGTAGCATTTAAACCAAAGACCTTTATGGTGAATTGTAATTGTTTTTCAGGAAAAACTAACTCATTTTTAAGTTGTGGGTTAGTTCCAAGAGTTGGAACATGAGTATTACTTGATTGGACTATGGGTCGATAGAACACGCTTACTGTGTGATGCTTCTCTCAATATTTGAGCCAGCGAGACTCTGCCAATGAGCTCTGGTCTACTAATTCCGCCCTCCTCTAATTTCAACTGCGGGGTTGATGCCTGCTTTGGAGAATCTCTCAGGCCCTTGCTTAGAGGGAAAAATTATCTAGAATTTCACGGTCAGTACCCTATCCTCATTCTCTATGACCTACAGTTTAAGTGGCTATCTTAGGTGATAGCCAACCAAAAGGAATTCTCACAGCATCCAAATTCCCTAGTTTGACTTCCCCTGCATCCATAAAAGACCTGAATTTGAGTGACGATTATCACAAGGATGTGAGTTGTAACATGTAACACAAAAACTAAGATCACGGAAATAAAACATAATAATAATCCATGTCATCCAGTAAAGAGATCATCCCAATCTTATCAGTTTGCTCCGTGGAGGTTACAGGTGAAGTTGAGAGATTTATGTCATATATTTTAAAGGAATAACTCTTAGAGTATAGAACTATATTTGCAATTGTTTCCCAGCTAACCCGATACACATCACTGTAATAGGGATCACTCAAGATTATAGACAAAATCACATCCACTGTGCCTCCTCTTACTATTGGAGCAAAGCCTTGCCACCAAATCAAAATAACTGATGTTTTCCGAGAGGTAACCTGGATATCAAATCCGTTCCGTGTTTGTCCCTAGATTCCCTCAATCGCACCTACCTGCCAAGCTCTCAGCTGCTGGCTCCACGGAAGACTCTCAAATATAGATTCCAATGATTTCATCTCTGAGCACTGCTGGATTTTTTGACTTCCCTTTGGGTGGAGACCCCGCAGAACTTTAGCTGGTCTGGTGGGGAAGAACCTTTCGTTCTGGTGTCCAGTGCAGCCAGGAAGACCCATAAATGCTTCTACAAAAACACCTAACTTCACACCTACCCACATAGTACATGTGGTATTGCCTCCTCAGTGTGGCCTGGGATCCAGGTCACGCACCCTAAAGAGTGACGGGGTTTAACGTCCTTTGGATTTAGTTTTGACTTACGAGACATAGAAGACCAAAGAATCGGGCAAGAAAATTCCTCTTCCTTTCTTCTCCAGATGGATACTTATGAGGAACTACACTCTCTCCCTGTGTCCTGAAAGAAGACATCCCACATCTATGACTAGCTTGATTTCTTTCCTGACTCCTCCTTCTCCCAAAGTCCGGGTGCCCGGGAAGTCCCCTCAAATTGCCCCAAGGCTTTGCTTTCTAGAGATGCCGGCCTAAGTTCACCTGTCACATCAAAAGAACATTCAAACTATGCATTTCTGCTTACACTTTATTTATACTTACCATCTATGATACAGCCATTGGATTTTTTCCTCAAAATATCTACAATCTATTTAGTCAAATGCCCCGCAAGTCCTCTCACAGCCGGGTGGACCTTCCTGACTTGTTTCCCCCCATGGCGTGACACCACCTGGGTCGTGGCAAGTTTGACTTCTGGGCACTGGGATTCCTGCTTATGATGAGGTTCTGCTACATCCAAAGACAATGGATTTTTAATTTTTGTTGGGTTTTTAAGTTTTCACCTTGTGCTGTCTTTTCTAGAAGGGAAGATTAGACTAAGATGTTGTGATCAGAAAGCTGTTTTTGCTGTAGATACTGAGGCAAAAAGCAGGGGAAATATTAATGGGAAGGAAGACCTAGGGGTAAATCGAGGGCAATTCCTGAATGGAGCCCAAAATTAAGCACTCAGAAACCCATATCATCATAACGCAATGTGACACTATCTTATCCTAATGACAGATTCTTGGCTTCTTTTTATTTCATTAGAAACACTAACATTTGTTTATGGATTCATGACACTGAGCATTTGAAAGACGATTGTTCAACTGATGGAAACCCACTCATAGCCCAGAGCTTACTTCATACACTATTAAATTCTGTTACTGCTTGGAGAATGGACTTTATTTAATAAAGCATAACAAATTAAAATGTAACAGCTTACAAACACTTCAGCCCTGAACATGTTGATTTTGTTTTGGCACCTGGATTACATAAACGAAGGTCCAGAGAGAATGATTCAGACACAACAAGCTGACAATATATGACACACTATGCTGAGAACCTCCGTGTTTTTGTTCTAACTGAATCCTAAACACATCACTGGAAGTAGGCTTCATGGAAATGACTTCTGAGGAGATGCCTTAACTTTGTCAGGGTCGCCCAGCCATGGAGTAACAGTGGAAGGAATAAGATCCCCATCCTTGGACTCACGCTCACAACCCCAGAGTGGCTGTCCACTCTACTAATGTTGGGTTCATGTGCTTGTCTTTTGGGTTTATTTCTTCTAAGCGTGGAGGTGATTGCTTAAAGAAAGTGCATGGAAAGTATGGCATAGACAGATACTGATTTTGTATAACTGATTTCCCTGGGGGAGATCTCCTGGACTCTTTACCAATAAGAGGTTCTTTTCTGTTCCAGGCTTATGGGAAATTTCCCTTTTGCAACTTTCCAAGTTAGGGAAATCCAAATGAACTGTTCCAGCCAATGAAGTGCAAACAGAAGCTACACTTGTTATTTCCCTTAGGAGGACGCATTTCATTATTGGAACTTGACCCCTTTACCAACTCTAACCACTTGACCTCATCTGGAAAACACACATTGATACACAGTGAACGATGGAAACAGTCTGGATTCTGAACCAGTGCAGAGTGGGAAGTTATCCTGCATTATCAAAGTCTTGTGTAAGTGAGAACCACATTTTTTATTGGCTACCCCACTATGATTTGGGGCATTTGTTACAGAAATGTCACCTATGCATTCCACTCTAAGTTAGACATCATAAATTACTTATCCTTGTTGTGTTGAATCTTATTTTTTGTTACATTTATTTATCTTCCAAGGAAAGAACAAAATGGCGGTTTATCCTGACAACCTTTTTTTAAATTTTTTTTTTCAACGTTTTTTTTTTTTTTTTTTTTTTTTTTTTTATTTATTTTTGGGACAGAGAGAGACAGAGCATGAACGGGGGAGGGGCAGAGAGAGAGGGAGACACAGAATCGGAAACAGGCTCCAGGCTCCGAGCCATCGGCCCAGAGCCCGACGCGGGGCTCGAACTCACGGGCCGCGAGATCGTGACCTGGCTGAAGTCGGATGCTTAACCGACTGCGCCACCCAGGCGCCCCTATCCTGACAACCTTTGAAAGCTACTAAAAATATTTGGTGAGTTATAAAACACCATCATTTTCTGTCTAAGCATTATTTAATCAATGCAGTTCTTTGATATTTTAAAGCATTTTTAGTGCTTATATTTTGGGTTTAGATATAAAAAATAGTCCTACTAATTCTTAAATTATAGCTTTGACCTTATCATAGAAAAGTGTTTTATGAAAATATGGTAGTAAAAAATAAAAATGTGAATTGGATGGCTGACAATAAAGAGAATAAATCCATTGATTTTAGACATTGGAAAGCTCAAGTCCCTTTACTTCATTTTCTGATATCCCTCTGTGTTTTTAAATACTGTTATTAGTGTATAATTTAGGTGCCATAAAATCTGTTCATTGTGGGTTTAAGGGTCAAAGATGCTTAGAAAATGTGGAACTTGTGCAGCCATTACAATAAGCCAGTTTAGGCACATTTCCATCACCCCACAAAGCTTCTTCATGCCCTTTTGTCCTCAATCCTAGTTCCATCCCAAGTCCCAGACATATACCTGTCTTCTTTGTGTCTCCATCAGTATGTTTTTATAGGCATATCTTATAACTAGAACCATGCAATATTCAGTCTTTCTCTGTCTTGTTTAGCATTGTGTTTCTTAGGCTCACCTACAGGGTAGCAGGTAGTGGTGTTCACCCATCTTGGTGCCAAGTACTGTTCGTCTACACTGCAGCAGGTAGCGGTGTTCATCTCTCTCTTTGCCAAGTAATGTTCTGTTCTATGGATGTGTCACAATTTCTCAATTCATCACTTTGATGTCTACCTGGATTATTTCCAGTTACTGATTTCTATAAATAAAGTTTCTCAAAACATTGTGGTGATGGTCGTTTTGTGAAAATATTTTTTGGATACTTACATAGGAATAAAATGCTGAGTCATAGGGGAAGCATATAGTTCATTATTTGGACTTGTCAAAAATGTTTCACAAAATGGCTTTACTAATTTATATTCCCGTAACCAACATAAGAGGTTTCCGTCTTTCTTATGCTCTTACCACCACTTGTTAGTATCAATCATTTGCATTAAAACCATTCTAGTCAAGGTCTAGTTGTGATTCATGATTTCAGTGTGCATCTCATGAATGAGTAGTGATGTTGAGCCTTCTCTCATACGATCAGGCTAACCATTAGGAGACGTTCTTTGGTGTAATATCTATAAGAGACGTACTTCAAGATTAAGGACATACGAAGGTGAAGGTGAAGTGGTGGGAAAAGATGCGTCGTGCAGATGGTAAACAAAAGAGAGAATAGATGGCTATTCTTACATCAGACAAATAGATATTAAGTCAAACATTGTCAAAAGGACAAAAGGGACATCAAATAATGATAAAAGGGTCGATTCATGTGGATGATATAACTATTATAAATGTATATGAAGCGGGGGCACCTGGGTGGTTCAGCTCGTCAAGCGTCTGACTGTTGGTTTCAGCTCAGGTCGTGATCTCACCGTTCGTGAGTTCGAACCCCACGTCAGGCTCTGCGCTGACAGTGTGGAGCCTTCTTGTGATCCTCTGGCTCCCTCTCTCTCTCCCTTCCCCTTCTCATGCTCTCTCTCTGTCTCTCCAAATAAATAAATAAACTTAAAAAAATACATGTATATATAATTGACACCAAAATACATAAAACAGATCTTAACAGTAATGAATGGAGAAATGTACAGCAATGTAATAATAATAGGACACAGCAATGTAATAATAATGGGACAATGAAATGAATATTCCGTTTTCAACAGTGGATAAACCAGGTCCGGAGAAAATCAATGATAAAATAACTGACTTAAATAATATTATAGACCAAATGTTCCTAGCAGACATTTACAAATACTCCACCTAACAATAGCGGATCCCAGATTCTTCTCAAACTTACATGGAACATTCTCCAGGATCGATCACATGTTCCACAAAACAAGTCTTACCAAATTTAAGGAGACTAAACTTATACCAAGTATCTTTTCCAAAAACAACGGTATGAAACTAGAAATCAGAGCAAAAAAAAAAAAAAAAAAAAAACAAAACTCAAAAAACAAGTAAACAAAAAACAAATATCCTGATTAAAAAATGGACAAAGGACCGGAACAGACATTCCTCCAAAGACATACAAATGGCCAACAGATACATGAAAAAATGCTTGACATTGTCAGTTACCAGGGAAAGCAAACCAAACCCACAATGAGGAATCACTTCACACCTGTTAGGATAGCTATTATTGAAAACACTAAAGATAACAAGTGTTGTGGAGAAATTGGGACCATTGTACGCTGTTGGTGGGAACGGAAAAGGAAGTAGCCTCTATGAGAACAGTACTCATATTCCTCAATAAAATTCAAAATAGAGCTGGCATATGATCCAACAATCCCAATCCTAAGTCCGTATCCAAAACTATTGAAATCAGAATCTCAAAGCATATTTGCACTCCATGTTTACTGCAGCTTATTCACAAGAGCCAAAATATGGAAACAGCCCAAGCATCCACCAACAGATGAAACGTTGGGAAATGTGCTAGGCACATACAATGGGATATTATGCAGCTTTTATAAACCAGGAAATCCCGTCACTTGCAGCAGCATGGATGAATGTGGAGGAAGTTATGCTCCGAGAAATAAGCCAGTCACAGAAGGTTCCACTTATTTTCTGTATCTAAAATAGTCATGGTCATGGAAGTAGAGATTGTGAGAGTAGTTGCAGGAACTGAGGGGTGAGGGGAACGGGGAGTTTTTACCGAAAGGGTTAAAATTTCAGCTGTGCTAGGTGCACAATTTCTATAGATCTGCTCTACAACATAGTGACTATGGTTAAGAATACAGCGTTGTGTGCTTCAGAACGCATGAAGAGGGTATCATGATATGTAGACATCATGAAACATATTCTAAATAAGAGATGAGGAGGTGCATGGAAAGCGGCAGATGTTGAATACATCTGTTACCTTGCTTGCGGTGATGGAATCATAGGTACATGCATGTGTCCGAACTCATCACACCGCACCCATTAAATACGTGCAGCCTCGATAAGACTGTTAAAAACAAATGCTATTGTGAATGATACTGTTTTATTTCCGTTGTGTTTGCAGGATTTTAGGATATAGGACTGCATTTGGTTTTTGTATACTAATCTTGTATCCTCAACCTTGCTAAACTCATTCATAATACTCGTATACTACTTTCTAGATGCCAGAGGATTTTTTATAAATAGAATATGTCACGTGTAGGATAAAGAGTTTTACTTCTTCCTTTACGACATCTGCGCTTCAGTTTTCTTTCCAAGCCTCATGACACCGGCCGGAACTTCCATTACAATGCTAAATAGGAGTAGTGAGATTGAATATCTTTGCGTGGTGTTCAATCCTCGTGGGAAAGCATTCAATTTGTCAATATTAAGTATGAATTTTCCTATAGAGCTGGAAGTGGACCCTTCAGTGTTGATATGCCTTTCTCTGAGTCTAATTATATAACAGGAAAAAGCTGTTGGGCTTTTGTTCAATGTATTCTTCCATCCTGGTGGGATTCTCCCAACACACAGACTACGCCGAACAAAGGAAGGCTGGTTATGAGAACCTTGATGTGCTGATTTCTTTCTTCATCACGTTCAAATTCTATCTTACTGCTGATGAAGCAAATCAAATCCACTTAAGCCATGTCCCCCCAAAAAGCTTCCTTTTAGTCCTCTGCACCAGGCTTCTTATCTAGGCTCGTTCCCAGGTCTTCCCAAAATACATCCTCCAACCAACAACAAAAGAATGAAACATTCTTCTACATTTTCCTTCATTAAAGCAAATATCCACTATTAAACAAAAGTCAAGGCATTGACTGAAAATGTGCCTGGTTATATTATCTTTCAAATTTGCACTAATAAATTGATCTAACATATTTTTAATAGTTCACAGGGAGCCAATACCTTCAAAATGCTTCCTTTCACAGAATTATTTTGTTTTCATGTTTTATTTTTGAGAGAGACAGAGACAGAATATGAGTGGGTTGGGGCAGAGAGAGAGGCAGACACAGAATCCGAAGC
Source organism: Neofelis nebulosa (assembly GCF_028018385.1). Classification (NCBI taxonomy): domain Eukaryota; kingdom Metazoa; phylum Chordata; class Mammalia; order Carnivora; family Felidae; genus Neofelis; species Neofelis nebulosa. Next base: position 3,024,459 of record NC_080784.1, on the reverse strand, counting down.
GGGTTCCAGACTCGGAGCTGTCAGCACAGAGCCCGACGCGGGGCCGAACTCACGAGCTGTGAGATCACTACCTGAGCCGAAGTCAGACGCTCAACCAACTAAGCCACTGAGGAACCCCTGGAATTATTTGTTTTAATTCTCTATGTTGGAATAAAAAGAGCGATTGCATATTCCAGTAGGACTCTTTTATATAAGTTTATTTGTTTATTTTGAGATAAAGAGAGAGCATGAGCAGGGGAGGGGCAAAGAGAGAGGGAGAGAGAATCCCAAGCAGGTTCCACACTATCAGCGCAGAACCCTGGGAGGCTCAAATTCACAAATTGTGAGATCATGACTTGAGCCAAAACTAAGACCCAGTCACTGAACCCATTGTACGACCCAGGCATTCTCTGGTAAGACTCTTTGAAGGCTCTATCAGAGCCCTGTCAAAACATAAAGGTTGTATTGCATTGCTGTATGGGCACCTGGTCCTGTGGTCTTCAGTAGATCCTTAAGCACCTGCCAGAGTAGAATCATGCTTTTGCAGGTAACTGCTTTGTTTTTGTGGCTCTAAGGTCACTCCTACTTGCTCCAAGTTCATTGTCTTGACTTTCTTACCTCTTCTCTCTCTCTCTCTCTCTCTCTCTCTCTCTCTCTCTCTCTCTCTTTCTAGTTTTATCAAGAAATAATTGACCTTGGGGCACCTGGATGGCTCAGTCAGTTAAGCGTCCAACTTCAGCTCAGGTTATAATCTCATTGTTCGTGAGTTTGAGCCTTACATCGGGCTCTGTGCTGACAGCCCAGAGCCTGGATCCTGCTTCAGATTCTGTCTCTCCTTCTCTCTGCCTCTCCCCTGCTCGTGCTCTTTCCCTCTGTCTGTCTCTCTCTAAAATAAATCGACATTAAAAAATTAAAAAAATAGTTGACCTATAACATTGCATAAGCTTAACATGTTCAGCACGATGATTTGATACATCAGACTAAAAAGCTTCTGCACAGCAAACAAAACCACCAACAAAATGAAAAGTCTACCTAGTGAATGGGAGAAAATATTTGCAGATCATATATATGATAAGGGTTTAATATCCAGACTATATAAAGAACTCAAAAACCTCAATGGCAAAAAAACACCCACAAATAATTCAATTAAAAAGTGGGCAGAGACCTAAATAGGTATCTTTTTCAAAGAAGATATTCAAAGAAGATATTCAAATGGCCAACATGAGATGATGCAGTGGTGCATGAGATGATCTTCAGCTTCATCATCGGGGAAATAAAGATCAAACCCACATTGAGATACCACCTCACACCTGTCCGAATGGCTAGTATCACAAAGACAAGAGACAACGGGTGTTGGTGAGGGGGTGGAGAAAAGGGGACCCTGGTGCACTGTTGGTGGGGATTGGTGAATCGGTGAATTGGTGGATCCATTCTGGAATATAGTATGGGGGGTCCTCAAAAAATTAAAAATAGAACTACCACGTGATCTAGAAATCCCCCGTCTTGGTATACATCCTAGTGAAAATCACTATCCTGAAGAGATACCTGCGCCCTCACGTTCACTGCAGGATTGTCGACAATAGTCGACATATGGAAACAGCCTACATGTCTATTGACAGATGACTGGATAAAGAAAATCTGCCCTAGTCTCAATATTTCCCATCAGCCATCTGAGTCCCCTTCTCTTAACAAAACCCATGGGGCTTAGCTGTATAGCTAAGGCCCAAATGGGCTGCTTTAAATCTTTGTTCTTTTCCCTCACTGATTTCGAGAGCAATCGAAATGTGATATTTTTCTCTGTTCTTGTCTATTTATAACTGACATGTTTTCAAAGGTAAAGCATATTACTATTTTGAATACATTTTAGATGCCCGGTAAGTTTAGGTGAGTTTTCAATGAAGTCTTATCGTTACATGAAGATTTGAATTGCGCCTGGGCCCATCACCCTTTCATTGTAATGATCTAAGCAAATACTCCAAAGTGGTAAATTGCCAGTAAGAAAGAATTTCAGTATGATATCCATCACCTTGGCATCGTTTTGAGGAATGAATGTTCAATCTTCGGGTGTGAAAGTAAAATGGGGATGAGCTGCGGAAAAATGAAAATGGCCACGTCACATGTTGCCTGGCTTGGAAGGCATTTTGATTAACGCAGCACCGTTTAAAGAAAAAAAAAATCATTCAGAAAATACACAGTAACCAACAAGAAACACTTCTATTTTCATATGCTACAATGGAGATCGACTTATTCATGTGGAAACCCAAGTTAGATAAAACATGCTGTTTCTCCAGAGAGATGGGAAGAAAGGATTGCTTTGTAAACTCTGGGACAGGAATCATTTATTCTTTAGGACCAGACCTGAGCATGTTGCTTTGAATAAAATTCAGTGCTTTATAAAGTGTGTCTTTCTTTGTTGTTGTAGATACATAATTAAAGTTGAAGCCACTCTTTTTTTTCCTCATTGTAGGGATATTCAGTTTTTTATGAGGTCTCAGAATGTTCTATGCTTGTGACATGTTCTTACACTGAATCGCTGAAGCCAGAAAACTGAGGGTCAGAAGTAACAAAAATTTCCCTTGAGGATACACTGAGAGGAAAGAAACTGGTTCACTTACTGACTTGATAGATGGGTTCCTCTTTGTCATATTCTCAGGTTATATTCTGCATACATAGAGGGATACCCTGACATATTCCGAGCTATAGAAGAAATAGAGAACCTTTGAAGAAGGATTGAAGAGTCAGAAATAAAGCAGAGGGGGCCACCAGCCCACTTCAGTTTGTAAGTGCCCTTCCATGCATAATCTGAAAGATACTGCTCATTGCATTTGCCAGAAAAAGCGCCCGGGGAAAATGGAGGCCAGCAGCGAATGTCCTGAAGGGGGATTCCCGGGTTTGCCCTAGGAGTAGAGTTTCCTGACATAGCCCTGCAGTACTGAACCAAACCAGATGGGAGGAGGAAGTAAAGGTCAGGCAAACAGGGCAAACACAATGAGATCCTGTCCGGTTCATCAAGAGTAGATGAACAGGAGTGGCAGATGTGGGTACAATGCAGTAGGGTATAAAAATCGAGTCATTTCTTTATACTTTCTCATAGATTTCTCACCTTCCTGCCAGTCTGTCTCCACCTACTGTGTGCTCCCCACTCTCTTAGACCAAACATCCTAAATATCAAAGAAAGATGTGTAGGAAGTCAGATTTCCAGCAACTTACCCAAATGTGGTTTGCTGTAAGTAATGAAACCTCATGTGTCAGGAAAATCTGTGGAACTATTTCAAATTCCTCTCCATCTTGGGGGTGAGTGGGGACTGTGACGTCAGGGAAGCAGATGTGCTGTTGACCCAGGGAAACCAAGGTGTCAGTGGGGCTGTGGCTCTCAACAGCTGTGTAGAATGTCACCTCCCATCGCTGATTCTGCAGTTCGTCTACAAAGAACATAAAAACACACCTCTGGCAGGTTTGTACGAGGATTGACACTGGAGTGCGTGTAGAGTGCACATTCTATGGTAGGTGGCAGGTACAGTTCTCACCCCCCCCTCACACTCTGTCAGTTTCGTCTGTCCACAGGAGGATATGTATGAGAACCGGCCTTAAATAGATCTGTCCAGCTTCAGGGAACACATCAGAAGCTTGACCTCTCTCAGGAACAAAATGCCGTTATAATATGAAAGGGGTACATTTATTACATGGAGAGATCGTTAAGCGTCCTGTGACAGGCCAGCTTCCCATTACTGAGAGAATTTCAACAGACACCTGATTCAGTAGGCGAGAATGTGACTTTGGCTGATCCATTGAATCAGATGAATTCAAAATTCCATTTCATTGTCCATCCTATAGAGTCTCTTTGTTTTTGCTTTTTCGTTGTGGTGGTGGTGGTGGTGGTGAAACTCATCAATACTAACATTGTAAGTATGGTATATGCATGGATGTGAACATGTGCAGGCATAGGTATGGCTAGGTATAATATACTCATAGGCACATGTAATTTGTAAAAGTGGGGGGGGTGAGTGTGTGTGTGTGTGTGTGTGTGTGCGCACAGGCGTGCATAAGTGTGAGCACTTGGAGGAGGGGATAACAGGTATGGGGAGAGTTCAGATATGCAAGTAGACCTATCTAAATAATACTCTGTTCATAATTTACCTTGAATGTATCATTTAACATCATCCAGTTCTTCTGTCAAGTGAGGAAAATAACACCTGCTTGGCTACCGTCACAAAGAAGACAGCAAGGAGGAATTAAAACAACACTTTCACATCCATTATCTCTTTCATCGTAGCAGCCATGACAATGTTGAAATGATCAATGTGAAAATTACCCTTTAAACTTTAAGGCAAAGTAAAAATGCTGTATCTGGAAATAACTATTTGGTTTTAAGATTTGAATTATGATTAATGTGTTTATCATTTTCCTCAAATAGGAATGGGAGGTGAAAGTATGATGTCTTCTAACCAGTGAAGGTTTCCCACCTGTCGCTAACTGTATTAATTAACTGTCACCCAGCTGTGCATCAGTTCTAGAATTAACAAGCAAACTCCAAAGACCCAACTAGAAATGCGTGCGTGTGCGCATGTGCCCACGCATGTGTGTGTCTTAATTTTCTCACGTTGGTTTTCATACTCTTCCAACCCACACAAAATTATCTATTGTTATTCAGAACAAACCTGCTTTCTTGTTTGGCAAGATTGCCTCCCTAAATGTCAAACCTATTAATTTTATGCTATATTTTCTGTCTCGTAGTGTGGAGTGTTGTCTCTGCGAATTAGCATTCTTTTCTCTGTTTTCACGAGACAAATTCTCCCTCAAACATGGATTAATTCCTGTTACTGAAGTTCATTGCCAGAGAAAACCACATTATAATATTTCGATATCTATGTGAATTATAAACTGGCTTCATTTTAGTATATATTTTGTAATTGTTCATATTCCTCAATCTTGTCAAATATCTCTAAAATATTGACATAAAATCACTTTCATTCTAGATAAGAAGTTCCCAATTCAGCATTAGAATAATATGGGAAACTTTATTTATTTATTTATTTATTTATTTATTTATTTTCTTATTTTCCATTCATTTATTTGTTTATTTATTTATAGTTTTGTTGAAATTCCAGTTAGTTAACATATGGTATTATATTAGTTTTAGGTGAAAATTTTAGTGGTTCACCGCTTCCCTACATCATTCTGTGCTCATCACAAGTGCCCTCATCACCTATTTCCCCCAACCCCTCTCCCCCCTTCCCTCTGATGACCGTTGGTTTGTTCTCTATACTTAAGAGTCTTTCTTGGTTTGCCTCACTCTCTTTTTTTCCCCGTTGTTCATTTGTTTTGTTTTGTAAATTCCACGTATGAGTGGAATCATATGGTATCTCTCTTTCTCTGATGTATTTCGCTTAACATAATACCTTCTAGCTCCATCCATGTAAATGCAAATGGCACGATTTCATTCTTTTGTTTGCTCAGCAATATTCCAGTGTGTGTGTGTGTGTGTGTGTGTGTGTGTGTGTGTATCACATCTGCTTTATCCATTTATCAGTCGGTGGACATTTGGGCTGTTTCCATAGTTTGGGTGTTGTTGATAATGCTGCTATAAATATAGGGGTGCATGTATGCTGTTGAATTCGTATTTTTGTATCCATTGGGTAAATACCTAGTAGTGCAGCTGCTGGGTCGTAGGTTAGTTCTATTTCTAACTTTTTGTGGAAGCTCCATACTGTTTTCCATGGTGCCTGCACCAGTTTGCATGCCCACCAGCAGTGCAAGAGGTTTCCCCTTTCTCAACATCCTTGCCAACACCTGTTGTTTCCTTTGTTGTTGAATTTAGCCCTCCTGACAGGTGTGAGGCTATATCTCACTGTAGTTTTGGTTTGCATTTCCCTGATGACCACTGTTGGTGAGCATCTTTTCATGTGTCTGTTGGCCATCTGTATGTCTTCTTGGGGAAAATGTCTGTTCATGCCTTCTGCCCATTTTTTAATTGGATTATTATTCATTTTGGGAGATGCTGAGTTTTAGAAGTTCTTTATATATTTTGATACTAATCCTTTATCGGATATGTCATTTACACATATCTTCTCCCATTGCATACGTTGCCTTTTAGTTTTGTTGATTGTTTCCTTCACCGTGCAGAAGCTTTCTATTTTCATGGAGTCCCAATAATTTAGATTTGCTTTTATTTCCCTTGCCTGAAGGGACATATCTAAAAAGAAGCTGCTACAGCCCGTGTCGTAAAGGTTACTTGCCTGTGTGCTCCTCTGCTATCTGGGAAACTTGAAACAATTACCACAACCCAGGTTCCACTGCGGACAAAAGAAATCAGAAACTCTAGAATATGGGACACGAGGACCTGTTACTGCTATTTTCTCTAAGCTCCATGAGAGGATTCAAATGTTCAGAGAGACTGTAAACAACAGCTCCTCCAGAGGGATGTCAAGTTAGCAAATTCCTCACGGTGTCCTCCGCTGAGCCAGCGCTCAATGAATATGGCCAGTGAAGAGGACTGAATGAAATCACAGGCGTAGATTGTTTACCAGACCCCATCTTTAAGTATTAGTTGCTTTTTTGTCTAGCACTCCTCATGCATGCTTAATCAACACCAAGACTATGTCATTTACTACAGACAATTGAAGACTAAATTTCTGCCACAATTCATGCCTTCCGACTAGAGCGAGGCTTTGCCAGGGCTATCCTCAAATCAATAACGTCAGCTCCATTCCAAGACAGGCCTCCACATTCCTCAGCTGCTCTCAGGGGGTGGTGCTAGGACGTGGGGACTCGAATCCCAAGGATGCCCCTCGGAACTGCTACACACAACTGCACTGGAGGGCTCCTGGGGACGCTGTCCATAATTTTGAGAAATCTTGGCTTTGTTTATCACGGCTTCCCTTTTTTAAATCTTCTTATTAACCTAAACACTTTTTATTTTGGAACAAAATGCCTTTGCTCAGCGCCCCCCCCCCCCCCCCGCCCAATCCCTTTCTCTCTCCTTCTCTTGGAAACATTTGCCTTCCTAAGTCTGTGATTTAACCACGATGCATATCAGAATCACCTTTGAATGATTCAAAACTCATATGCCTGATGTTATTTCTGGAGATTCTGATAAAAACTCGGTGGCTGGAGCATAAATATAGGTTATTACCTTTAGAAAGATGCCTCGGTGGGTCAGACTTGCATTCTTGCCTAGTATTTCTTGCCACAAATATACATCAAGAGTAGATACCCAAAGCATGCGTCTTCGAAGTGAGAGCCGGAAAATCTACCTTATGCACATCACATTGGTATATAAGACACATCCCAATGTTACTAAAACAACATATAGAATGTGATCCTAATTTTTTAAAAAGAATAACATACTTTATATACCTATGAATATGCAGATACTACATATTGGGATCAAACAGGCAATTATGGCTTTTGTGTATGAAAGAATTTTCTCAACAGCCTAAAGTCTCCAAAGAATTTGGTGTTTTAATAAATGTTATAGCTGCAGAAGCTGTATATGAAGCAAAAATACAAAGTTTTATAAATGTCTTATAAAAGTTTCAGCATATTCTTCATTTTTACAGCCTGGATTTCAAAGTAAATCATCATCCATCCCGAAAACCTGAGAGCTAGAAATCAGTGGTGGAATACAGCTAGTACTTTTCATCACGGTTATTCATTGAATTATGAGTCACCATTCACCGAACTATCATTACCTGAAAATAACAAATCACCCTGTCACAGTGGGACTGCTTTTGTGGAATCTCCATTTCCAGTCTTTTTATGCTGAAGATATTCTCGGAGTCCCCCATTTTACAAAATAATCCGATGTCTTGAGTGAATGATGTTCGCTATTATTAAAATAATTATCTGCAATAATGTTTGCTCTGATTCATTGAATTTGCATTGTGAATAAGAGACTATACAACCTGAGATTAGGCCAACATAACATAATAACTGCTTCGCCTTTTACAGAAAGTGTCAAGGACCAGAATCTCCAGTCCCCCCCCCCCAGCCCCTCACCATCACCCCTCACCTCCTTGCAAACATTTGGACATGGCCCCACTTTACTGCTCTGATTGAGTTAACAACTGGCCTGATCTAGAAAGAGGCAAAGCATGCTGGCTATTCAGTTCTTAGATCTGAAGACAACGCTAAGAGCATTTGAGGGAACACCTTAACTGGAGGTCACCCAAACTTCCATTGAGATGCCCAAGGCTCATGTCTAAAAGACAAGCCCCGAGGCTCCTGGCAGATGCTGGGTCTGCAAGCCAACACGCGTGCTCGTTGGGGCTTCAGGCAGAGCGTGCCAGATGACCCTGGGCAACCCAGCTGCTGGCCCCTAACGCTGCCTTCTCCAGGTCAAGCGACGCTACTGAATTCCCAGCTGTTGGCCGCATACGTGAGCCCTGATTCGAAACCTTTCCAAGTCTACTGTGTCAGTACCTCTGAAAGAACTGGATAGTGTTTGGCCACACCAAATGGACACAACCCTCCCCAACTGGCGATAGAAGCTGACTCCGTTATTCAACTCTGGAGGCCAGCAGAGTTGAAGGTGAAACTTCCTTCTGCTACACTTTCTTCTCTCCAAGCGTCAGGCTCTTCCTTCCTCCTTAAAACAATGAAATGATGACAGTTGGATCTCAGGTTTGTGGCAGGAATTTTATATGACCATATGCACACTTAATAGTTCTGGGCATAAACAAACGTCTAAATTTTTAATTAAACAAATGAAAAATAGTAAAACAAAAAAGCTTAACTTAATCGTAATGCTTCTCTTTGTGGCACCTGATAAATCACATACGTGAATGAAATGGACGGAGTACTAATCCACATAGTGCAAAAATAACTCTTCCATGCCATCTTGCTTTCAGGATATGGTCCTTATGTCTTTAAAGTCCCCCATCCTATGCAATAATACATTTTGTCAAACTTACCTATATTGAAATATGGTTAAAATATTGAAATATGAGATTATTCGAGCGGTAATCAACATATGGAACGATGAAATCGCCATGAAAATTCTCAGAAGAAAAGGTTCATGTGGCAGGGTCAGCCACCAAGACCTCTCGCTGATCAAAAGAGAGACATCCGGCTAAGACGGGGATTTGGCCAAAGAATTTTTTTACACTATTGGGAAAAAAAACCACTTTCTGAATCAACTAGATGTGCCGGCCTAACCTACAGCTCTCCACCACGCTCTTGGACACAGGTTGGAGGCTTTTTGGTTGATTACAAATTAATAACATAAGTCATGAGAATTCACTGCAGACTTGACTTGTCGTATTTAATATCTGTTGTACTTCTAAAATCAGACCCTAAATGTAGGGAAAGGGTGTGGGTTCCTTCGGCTGTTTGTGTGCTTATCACAAAAATTTAAATCCCCGGGTTATATGTTTACATATTCACGTGTGTGTGTGTGTGTGTGTGTGTGTGTGTGTGTGTGTAACTACTCACCTCAGCCCATATCTATAAGTGCTTGCCAATGTTCCCAATACGTTTCATTACTTTGAGGTAGCAAAACAGACCCTGCTTAGACCCTGCCCCATGACAAATGTGTTAAGCCTTGAAGTGCTCCCGCCTACTAAGCTCAAAGTTTCTTGAATTTCCATGAATGTGCATGTAGGGCAAGGACGCGGGTCACATCACACGTCAGCATCAGGCACAGTTCTGTAACTCCAGGGTTTGGAGGTTTTCAAGTGACAAGGCGTGACAAGGGGGAACACGTTATGTGCTTTTCATTCTGAGCGCAGTCCTTTCTTCTGACTTTCTCTCTCTCTCTTTTCTCTCTCTCAGCCATTATCTGTTTCCTGTTCCTATCCCGTTGGTGATAAAGATTGCCTAAGTGGGGCCCAGGGAACCCCCAACCGGTGCTGTGCCTCACACCCACTGCAGGGAGAAATAGAGAACAGATGTGAGTGCAGGAGGTCCACAGAGGAGAGATCGGTCAGCTCTGGAGACGAGTCAAGACCAGACACAGGCTTGCTCAGAGACCACAGGATGATCCAACTAGCTCATGATGGATCTCGTTCTTGACCAGGGTCCCCCCCTCATACCTGAGGTTTCCTTTGCTGGCTTATAAACTAATAAGGAAAAAGGGGTAAGATAAAACATGTGTTCATTGTGGAACAAATTATGTATGACTCAGTATACATCTGGCACATCTGGGATTAACTGCTGTGACCCACCCCCCCTCCCCCCACCAATCAATGCCTTGCTGAAATCCTTAGCAAACTCAACTAGGAGCCTATCTCCAGATCCTCTTTTTTTCCATTGGCTTCTTCAGTGCCTCACACTGGACTAATGCAGGTCTCAAAATTGACCATTTTGTTCCACATTGTTCTGTTTCTTGGGTTGGAGTGGATTAAGCCCACAAAGAAGCAAGTGTGTTCAAGGTCATATTCCTGAATTCCTCAACGAAGGCTCATATGGCATGGGGTGGAAGTCAGGCCGTCACTAGGTGGCCACGTAAAAGTCCATTAAGCTCCTGAGCTCCAGTGGGCGTGTTTGTAGAGTGATGGAGTTGGAATTATATGGGCTCTCGCAGGTAAGTCTTAACATTTGATTCCAGGGATCTGGGCAGTCTTTAGTTTGAATCAACAGTTTATCTTATTTCGAGATTGTAAACAACAAGCTTTTAAGTATTTGTGGTAATGCTTTTTTATTGTTGCATGTATTTACTGTATTTTTACAGCATTTTGAGTGGTAGGTTTTTGATAAATAACTTTTTATTTTCTATCACTCTCTTGGCATTTTCTCATTACTTCATAGCATAATGACTTGGGTTTTGATTGTGACGTTAATTGGATGTTATACTAATAATGTATTATTCACGGAGCTCTTTAGAAAAGGAAAGTTGAATTTATAAACGTGCATTCACTTATTAAAAGGAGACTGTGCACAAAATCATATAGAAAATGTTTTTTAGGGGCGCCTGGGTGGCGCAGTCGGTTAAGCGTCCGATTTCAGCCGGGTCACGATCTCGCGGTCCGTGAGTTTGAGCCCCGCGTCAGGCTCTGGGCTGATGGCTCGGAGCCTGGAGCCTGTTTCCGATTCTGTGTCTCCCTCTCTCTCTGCCCCTCCCCCGTTCATGCTCTGCCTCTGTCTGTCCCAAAAATAAATAAAAAACATTTAAAAAAAAAAAATTTAAAAAAAAAGAAAATGTTTTTTAAATAGAATTATTTGAAGTCAAATATTGGTTTGATTTTCTAATTTCTTTCCTTTTGGGCAAAAAAAAAAACCCCGCATTTTGTCGCTAAGTGTTTTTCATAATCAGTTCCTATTATTTTTTAATTTTTTATTTATTTTTTAACGTTTATTCATTATTGAGAGACAGAGCGTGAGCAGGGGAGGGATAGAGAGAGAGGGGGGGACACAGAATCCAAAGCAGGCTCCAGGCTCCGAGCTGTCAGCACAGAGCCTGACACAGGGCTCGAACCCACGAACTGTAAGATCATGACCTGAGCCGAAGTCAGACGCTCAACCGACTGAGCCATCCAGGCGCCCCTATTTTTTTTAATTTTCTAAATTATTTATTTATTTTGAGAAAGAGAGAGAGAGACAGTGTGAGTGGGGGTGGGACAGAGAGGGAGGGAGAGAGAGAATCCTAAGCAGGCGCCACGCAGCCGGCTGCAGAGTCTGATGTGGGGCTCGAACTCATGAACCGTGGCATCGTGATTTGAGATGAAATCGAGTCAGACACTTAACCGACTGAACCACCCAGGTGCCCCATCAGTTCCTGTTCTCAATGTACAATTTCTAACGGCAGAATTCATAATGTAATTACAATTGATGCTATAAAATATTTTCCTATCTTTTTATCTTGATCGTTTAAATTAACTCAGGATAACTTGATGTGTTCATCATTTAATGTTTGAACATTATAGCTCAATCGTTGTTTCCACTTTCTTACTACATTCGGTGTATGTATGGTCCACAACTTTAAAGTCAAGATAACTGATTTGAATTATAAGACGCAGTTGGAAATTGAGGCGTGAAGCCCAGGAGTGAGCCAGGGATGAAGGTAGACTTAGAAATCAAAGAAAAATGTGTCTTCACGAATGGTATTAGTTGTAAGAGTGTGTGACGTGATAAAAAGATTAGAGGATAAAATCCCATGTTCTGAGGCCAAAGGAGCATCCCAAGACGTACGAGGAAAACCAGAAGCCCTGGACATAGAAGCCCCAGGAAGCATGCCCTCTCAGAAGTGCAAAATCAAAGTAATGGCGGCTTTGGTGCCAGCGGGCTGCCTGCCATTAATTGGGACAATCATTAAGATCATGATTGAGAATGCTTATTATATCTATGAATGAGAAAATCCTTTATGACCTCGCAGAGAAAAAAAAAAAAAAGAAAAAAGAAAACACAACTATGGACTGTTTGCAGGGGGAAACCAGAGTGAGTGCTTGAGAGCGAGGCACGGTGGGGAGTGGAGCCAGTGCCTGAGACGTGGTGGGCGATGCACGGAGGCGAGGTTCCAGGCGTCGTGGGCAATGGATGCAGGAACACAAACTTGTGCTTCTCTAGGTTCATCCGTGAACAGGGGGAGAAAGAAGGAAATCAAAACAGAGGTTCTCTCAGTCAGTTCAAGCTGCTTTAACACATTAGTACAGACCTGGTAGCTTATAAGCAACGGAAATCTATTTCTTGGAGTTCTGGATGCTGGGAATCCAAGATCAAGGCACCAGCTGGGTCTTGTTCTGGGGAGAACTGCCTTCCTGTGCCATGGAAGGCTACAGACAGTGGATATTTCTGTTCCCTCCAATGTAGAAGAGTTTGTTGAGAAGTCATCCACGGAATCTAAGGACAAAATAAAGGAACAAGCAAAACAAAACAACTCGGAACCAGATGCATGGATACGTTACCAGAGAGGGAAATGGAAACGGTTGGGGACGGGTAGGTGAAACAGGTGAAAGGGATTAAGAGCTCCAGGCTCTTGGTCACAAAGTAATTAGGTCATGGGATGTAATATGCAGCATAGAGAATACTGGCAATAATATTGTAAGAACTCTGTGTGGTGACAGATGGTAAGTGGACATATCTGGATTTATGAACTGGTGAGCATTTCGTAATGTATCAACATGTTAAATCACTGTGACGCACCCCTGAATGTAATGGAATGTTGCAAGTCATATATACTTGAATATAAAAAGAAGTTCTAAGTGGCCAGCACAGGCTTATTTGAAAGTAGCGACTTTTGGGGCGCCTGGGTGGCGCAGTCGGTTAAGCGTCCGACTTCAGCCAGGTCACGATCTCGCGGTCCGTGAGTTCGAGCCCCGCGTCAGGCTCTGGGCTGATGGCTCGGAGGCTGGAGCCTGTTTCCGATTCTGCGTCTCCCTCTCTCTCTGCCCCTCCCCCATTCATGCTCTGTCTCTCTCTGTCCCAAAAATAAATAAAAAACGTTGAAAAAAAAATTAAAAAAAAAAAAAAGAAAGTAGCGACTTTGTTGAGTCAATGAGAGATGAATTTGTTGGACAGAGAAAGAATGTGATAAGTAGGTCATGGATATTTGTGAGTGACTGGGGTAATGGATAGTGGAATATATGCCTGGCAGAGAAATTAGGAATGTAAGCAAACAAATTCACCATAGATTCCCCAGGAAGGAACTGTGGAAAATCTTAGAACTGTAAAAGATGAGGACAGAATTCGAGGTAGTGCCCTAAGATACTACCATCTTTTTTTTCTTTCTTTTTTTTAACAAGATAGATTTCCATTCAATAATAGAAAATATTTTCTAAAAAGAAGGGCTGACTGACAACTAAGCATTCTGTTTAGTTAAGTCATAGCATCTCTGAGGCTGCATTGAAACAAATTTCAAGGGGGCGACTGGGTGACTAGTCGGTTGAGTGTCCGACTTTGACTCAGGTCGTGATCTCACAGTTCATGGGTTTGAGCCCGGCATCAGGCTCTGTGCTGATGGCTCAGAGCCTGGAGGCTGCTTCGGATACTGTGTCTCTCCCTCTGCCCCTCCCCTGCTCACACTCTGTCTCTCTCTCTCTCTCTCAAAATAGATAAACATCAAAAAAAAATTTTAATAAAATAAACATTAAAAATTTTTTAAAAAAGAAACAAATGTTAACTAGTCAACAAATGCAGAATTGTCACTAAATGCTTGTTGAATGCCTAGGCATATAGGAGTAAGCAAAGGAGATGAAAACCCCTACTCTCATGGACCTTACGTTCTGGTCGTAAAATTTAAAAAATAAAATTAAAAAGAGTTTTAAAAATCTGTTAGGTGAAGAAACAATAAAGCAGAAAAATGTTGCTGAGATTTGTGTTCTGTTTTTGTTCTGTTATTTTAGAGAGAGAGAGAGCTCACAGTGGGGGAGGGACACAGGGAGCGAGAGCGTCTTAAGCAAACTCCGTGCTCAGCATGGAGCCCAACTCGGGGCTCGATCTCATGACCTCAGGATCATGACCTGAACCTAAATCAAGAGCAGGATGCTCAACCGACTGAGCCACCCAGGTGCCCCTGTCTATTCTATTTTAAACTGAAATGCATGTGTTCACTGACTCCTGTGGTGTTCATCCAATGATCCCAGCATCCGTGTAATGAAATCCTCACAAAAGGCCCTCCGTTTCTACATAGACTCATTCTAACACATTAATTATGACTGTGATGGATTGTCTCTTATCAGATTAGCTTATACAGGTCACGCCTTCAGGTTGAGTCCTCTCTCTGGCTTTCTGTCTGGGGAAGTCAGCTGTATATCTTGAGGCAGCCTTGAGGGGAGGCATTCCTGAGGAAGGGAGCAGATCTTTTGTGATGGTACTCTGGAGGTCTTCCAGCAACCACATGCCTGAGATTAAAAGCCAGTTCTCCCCTGGTTAAATCTTCAGAGGAGATTGTGGAACAGCCACTCATGCGGCTGAAACCATGGGAGAAACCTGGATATTACAGGCAATTGTGTCATGCTTGGATTCCGGAACCATAGAATCTGTGAAATCTTGTTTGTTTTAGGCCACTCGAACAAACGACGGAATGATGTGTTATGCAGTAAAGATAACTACTACCATGAGTAACCTCAAGTTGGTGGACATTTAAATCATGTGGATTCTAGGGGAAGCAGCCATTGGCAGAGGATGTAGCAAACGGAGGGTTGCTTGGGTTTGTCTGGCTTCTGTGAGCAAGAGTGGACACGGCAGCCACTGTAGCTGTGACAGCTAAGGGTGGTTGAGGTCAGAGAGGCAAGGACAGAGGGCGGCTCAGTTGGTTCAGCATCCACCTCGGCTCAGGTCGCGATCTGACGGGTTCGTGGGTTTGAGCCCCACATTGGGCTCCATGCTGTCAGCCTGCTGGGGATCCTCTGTCTCCATACTCATGCTCTCACTCTCTCCCTCTCTCAAAAATAAACATTAAAAAAAGAAAGAAAGTTAATGGCAGAAGAGGTTTGACATCAATCTGTCATTATAAGAGATTTGGCTCTTGCTCTGTATACCTGGGAAAGCAAACGGAAGAAATTGAAAATGTCTGCATTAAATGTCAACATGAGCACTCGGACCACATGTGAAGTCTCAACAGGGTTACTTCCTGATCATCAGAAGTACAGTAGAACCTCGGTTTGCGACCATAATTCATTCTGAAAAAACATGCTTTCCTCCAAAGCACTCATTAAAATGAACTTCAGAAACCATTGGCTCATTGTGGTCATGTGACACGTGTATTGCAAGACATCACTCGTTCATCCAGTTCACATTTATTAGAAATGTCTTGTGGAACACTCACAGAACAAGTTCCTCACAACCCAACAGAGCTGAGGCTTACTGACTTGAGAAGGACTGAGACGGGTCAGTGGGGTATAAATGGAAAGTCTGGACAAGACGGCGAAAACTTTGAGACACCTCTTCTACATCCAGGAGACTTGTCTCTTGGGCAACTGGGTTTATGAGTTTGATTTTCAGGAAACAGCTGGGTTAGAGTTTAAGCCTGTGTTTCATTAGTATATCAATACTATTTAAAACCTCAAATGTAGGGAAACCTAGGTGGCCAAGTGGTTGAGCTTCAGACTCTTGGTTTCAGCTCAGGTCATGATCCCAGGGTCGTGGGATTGATCCCCGCATTGGACTCTGCCCTGAGTGTAGAGCCTGCTTGAGATTCTCTCTCATTCTCTCTCTCCCTCTCCCCTGCTCATTTGTATGTGCTCCGTGTCTCTAAAACAAACAAACAAACAAATAACAAATACATAAATACAAACAATGAGCCCTAAGAAGAGGAATGTAAGGAAAAATCAGCAAAGGATACGTGGGTGGAACACCGGATAAGGCAGAAAGAAAACTATGTGAGCGAATGCTTCTGGGATGCAAATGAAGAAGGCGTTTCAAGTACAGGGATCCTAATGAACTGGACCAATGCCTCCGAGTTGTCCATTAAGATAAGGTTTGAGGATCGGTTTTTGGATTTAGCAACTGGTCACTGTTAACCTTGCCAGGAACCATTTTAGGGAAATATTAGGAGCAACTGAATTGTGATAAGAAAAATCGCGTGTATTTTCCTATTCGAAGTATGTCTTTAGCCACCAGCTTTTTGTTCTTCCACAAACTACCCCCAGGTTAACTTGTAAGTCCCCAAACTACAACTTTCTGTTAGATGTTTTTTTTTTTTACTTTGACTGTTTGACACCCTTCTATGGGTGGGGTGGATGCCTGCCCCAAGATGGCCAATGCTCCTACCCCTGGGGGGGGCCCATCCTCCGCTGATGCCGAGTTCTGGTCCTCCGACACGACACTGCAGTGCACTTCGATGTTGACTACCAAGTAGCTGCTGTGGGGTCCAGAGTCTCGCAATGATTCTCCTAGTGGTTTTGGTTTATTTCTTCCCTCCTCCATTTTTAGGGGTTCAAACACCTCAGTGGTAAATAGACTTGATTCCAGCAATAACCCACCTCCTTGCTGCCGTTCCATACTTTTCCAGCCAAACAAACAAACAAACAAACAAAAAACAAGTCTGTTTTCTTCTCTCTCTGTTACAAAACAATGAGCCCAAGCACATGGCTGTGTAAAACAATGGACAATGTATAAGATACTTGACGGAAAGCTTGAGGTTTTACCTACAGGATAAATCTGTTGCTACGCCTCAGGTTGGGGGAGAATGCCTTGTCGAATATGCATTTGGCAAGTCATGTTTCACTTTATTATATAACTCCACCTACGGAAAACCCAAAGAAAGATGCAGGAACAAATACATGGTGAGTGGATTACCGGTTACTTCTCTGCTCCCCAAAAGAGGGGGAAAAAAAGAGTAGAAAATTGAATTCCAAATTTTAGCAAAATTTGATATCTGGTGAGAAAAAAAAAAAAGTTGGCTTGCTAGCCAAGTGAAAATGAAAGTAATGAGGGTTAATTACCTGGACAGATTCAGCGAAATGTCTGCCATCATTAAATTGGCTTTGGTTTTACAGGCTTACCAACCTGATGTAACTTTGTTCCATCCAGGATTTATCAAAGAATTTGCAGAAGGAAATAATGCATTTCACATTTGCAAAGTTAGAGTAAGTCTCTGCCAGACTACCTTTTCCACCCAAAGTTGTGCCTGACTTTTAATTAATACACTGAATCCGGTCTAGTCGACAGTGCGGAAAGGGCGATGCAGAAAGGGGGCAGTTCAAAACCCTCTCCTGCACAACTGTCACGCTATTGGTCAGATTCCTTTCAGGATATAAGCTTTTCTCCGTGGGCTTTCTCACCAGATTCAACTCTCACCACCTCATATTAAAATAAAGTTTCTAGGGGCGCCTGGGTGGCGCAGTCAGTTAAGCGTCCGACTTCAGCCAGGTCACGATCTCGCGGTCCGTGAGTTCGAGCCCCGCATCAGGCTCTGGGCTGATGGCTCGGAGCCTGGAGCCTGTTTCCGATTCTGTGTCTCCCTCTCTCTCTGCCCCTCCCCCGTTCATGCTCTGTCTCTCTCTGTCCCAAAAATAAATAAAAAACGTTGAAAAAAAATTTAAAATAAAGTTTCTAGCGTAACCTGAATTATTTTTCTTAGCTCTTTCATCTATTTTGTGAATATGCATTTTTTTAACATAAGAGGACGCATCCTATAAAATACTTAGAAATCACATAGAAATATCTTTTCTTTTTTAAAATTTGTATTTTCAGACACCTGGGTGACTCAGTCAGTTAAACGTCTGATTCTTGATTTGGGCTCAGGTCATGATCTCACGGTTTGTGAGTTCAACCCCTGCATCGTGCTGTGTGCTGAGAGCATGGAGCCTACTGGGGATTCTCTCTCCCCCCACTCTCTCTATCCCTCCATGTTTCTCTCTCTCTCTCTCTCTCTCTCTCTCTCTCTCAAAATAAATAAAGAAACTTTATAAAATGTAAATTTTGTATTTCGACATGGGAAATTACTATAATTTAGTTGATATTTTTTTCTTTTCCATCTTTTGCTATTAAAAATGTACCATAAGCTTTTTGTGTAACTCTTCAAATAGACTTGTTTCTCCTCCATGTTAAATGTATATCAGTTATTCTCAGAATTTCACTCACAGAGCTCAGAGATGCTGTCGGCTGTACGTTGTTGTAATTGACTCTGGGACAGGCCGGCCAATTCCATTCACGTAACAATTAAGTTTCCCTGCATTCAGCCTTTCTGTAAGTTCAATTCAGTGGTTCCGTTTCCTCGAAGTGTCACTTACAAACAATAAAGTGATAGAAGTATTTGGTTAATTTTTTTTTTTTTTTGGCGATTTTGTCAGATGAAATGTGCACCTGTTTCAAGACATAAAGTACTTCCAAGACCCCTGGCAGTTTCCTCATGTTGTTCTTTGTCCAACCTCAACACCCACAGGAAACCACTTCTAGATTTTTCCCGTGGCCAGTTAGCTCTGCACACTTCCACCGTGGGATTGGATACTTTCCAATTTTTTGTGTCTGCCTTCCTTTTCCTTTCTTTTCCTTTTTCCTTTTTTCTTTTTTAACGTTTATTTATTTTTGAGACAGAGAGAGAGAGAGAGACAGAGAGCGAGTGGGGGAGGGGCAGAGAGAGAGAGGGAGACACAGAATCCGAAGCAGGCTCCGGGCTCTGAGCTGTCAACAGAGAGCCTGACACGGGGCTTGAACCCACGAACCATGAGAGCATGACCTGAGCTGAAGTCGGACACATAATCTACTGAGGCATCCAAGCGCCCCTGCCTTCCTTTTCTTAACAAGTTTGTAAGAATTTTCCCTATGGCTGTATATATTTATAGTTAATTCCTTTTGCATTGTTGAATCTGTTGCATGAACATGCCATATTTTTCTTAGCCTACCATTAATAAGCACTTGAGTGGTTTCCAGTTTTTGAATATTACGAATAATGCCACTACAAATACCTTTGTAGTTTTTCTTTTAATTTCTCTTGGGGAAATCTATAGCAGTAGAGTTTGTGATGTGTTCTTCAAGTGCTTTTCGATATATTTTCTATCTCCTTAGTTTGCATAGATGTTTGGGGATATGTGTTTCTTCCACTGCCTTATAAGTTTTACAATGTATTTTGAGGATTTTATTCTTATGTTTAGAACTCCTAACAATATACCAAACGGCTCCTAGGATTTACAGAGCTTTAGACAGCCTCTTTGACTCATCCCTGTGAGACATGTAAGTAACATGATGTGCTCCATATCTCCTCCTTCTTATTTTTACTTCCAACTGTTAATATTTATTAACAAGGTAACAAGGTCTACGGCCTTTTCCTCCTGTTCTAAACCATAATTGCCATGAGTGTTTAGCTTTAGGCTCTACTTATGTTTTCAGTGTTGACCATCAGTTTCTAAATTCACTCCGTTGATGGCATTTCATCTTTTTGGCAGAGGAAATGTGATAACGAACACCACATTTTCAGAAAACGTGTCTAAGTCTTTACAGTTATTAACTCTTTTAATCTCAAAACCTCCATGACTAATGTGGACACTTACCATTGTTCTCACCTCACAGATCAGGAGGTCTAACCAGCAGAACGTTAGAGGATGTTGAGAAAGCCTGCAGAACTTCTGAGTGACGGATCCTTACTCGCAATCCCCACGATTCCCGAACCTGCGCTATCTTTCCGAGAGAATGCATGGCTTACCAAAGCTTCCTGAGTCCCGGCGGGCCGCTCAGCTTATCTGCTAGCAAATTCGGTATGTGACTAGCTCCTTGAAGGTCACCTCTGCCTGTGGAGAGCAAGCCCGGAGATACAGTCCCCAGATTCTGGTCCTCTGCATGCCCCCTTGGAAGGAGAGGCCGTTGTTCTCCACGGGAAGGTCCAGCTGTCTCAGAGGAGCTCTGGACGAGAGCCCCACAGCGGTTGGTGGCATAGTTACGAAAGGGACCCACTGCTCTGTTGGGGTGGAGCTTGTGGCTGGGAGCGCTCCAGAGCTTCTCCTGCGTTGTGGTGGTCCCTGCAAGCTCTCAGGAACCACTGCTTCATCATCAGCCCGAGGCCAATGGAGCTCGCCTCTCCGGCCGTCACATTGCCAGTTCTCCTAACAGGTGTAGAACCTGACTCACTACAACAGGAAAACTCCCAGGTCCCTCCTGTGATCTTCATCTGGCCTGGGAACTAAGGTACAGACATCTTGTGGGGACATTTATGGTGACTACCAGGATGGGAATCTGGAATTCGATTTCTGATATGATTATATGCCATGGGAACAGTGACTTCGTCGTTAGGGGGAGAAGAAACGAGACCCCGGGGATCCAAGGCATGTACATTGATGTCAGATATTGAAACGGTTACTTGGCTTCATGTGCTCAAAGAAGCCTTGGGGAGACTACGTAGCTAGTGGTATCGTTGTTCTTTATTGCTAATAAGCTACAACCCAAGGCAGGAAATGGATTAAGTACTGTGGGGGTATACAGGGTGCTGCTTATTTCCGTTGCAAAAAGCAAATAAAAAAAACGTTTTCTCTAACTCTGGCCATGGGTAAAGATCCAGACAAGACACTTACATGATTGTGTTCAGACGCCAGGTTACTTTTGCCATCACGGAGCCACGCTTTCTGAATAGCGAACTCTGAGCCAGGCCCCACAGCTGAATCACAAGGCCGGGTGGATTTACAACGTGGCTTGGCCTCTTAAATTGGTGTAGGAAACACTGTTAGACAGGGGGATCCTAAAGATTGGAACGGTAATATTGGGGCAAATTCCAATGTATACACCAAATATAATTGAATACCTTAAGTACTGCTGAACCTCTTTTTCTACTGGAAGCACCCTTTCCCGTTCTGAGAGGGTTAGGCTTCTCCTGGCCCTACGGCGCCATGACAGTCTCAGCTGACGTAGTTGCCTTGAAAGAGAGGACGCTCGTCCCAGGCCCATTTGTGCCTGTTCTACCATTTCTGTTTCCAGACCATACCTAGACTCAAACTCTAGCCAACTCCAAGAAAGAAAACAAAGCCATTTACCAGGAGAGGCCATTACCATCCCCAAATAATTGCACTAACTTTGCAATTAGTGTTCATAAAAACACAGAGACAATGTATGAACATGATTCATTAGGAGAAATAAGGGAGAAAAAAAGGTTGATCTTGGATCGAAGTAAACGTGTTTATATGGGTACCCTGGCAAGAGATTCTAAATTTGATGCGGCAGCTTGAACAGCTCATAGTGACTTGAAATTTTATTTGGTGGGGACGGAAATTGTTCTCAGTGTGGCCTACATTAAATTAAATTGATTAAGTTAAATTAGATTAAATTAAATTAAATTAAAAATGTCCATGGCACACTATAGAGAAAGCTTTGAAAGACTTAAAGAAGACAAGAGCGCCTGTGTGGTTCAGTCTGGTGAGTGTCAGACTCTTGATCTCCGCTCAGGTTGTGATCTCAGGGTCGTGAGTTTGAGCTCCGAATTGGGCTCTTCCCTGGGCGCGGAGCCTACTTAAAGTAATAATGATAATAAAACGAATAATAAAAATAAAGACTTACAGAATAAATATGAGGGTAGCTTTGCTATGTTACCTGCCCTCATCCGACAGTGATGCCCTGGGTCTGCCCAGAGGACCACGAAGCACTGAGGAAAGGGGAGGCATTTCCAAGTTCTCCCATGGCTGTCCCCTGGAGGCCAGTGAGGACGTTAGCAGCGCTGGCATTGAAGTGACTTCCTCAGTTCCCTGGAAGGATGTGATCACATGACAGCACAGGCTGAGCTACCAAAACTCACTTCCAATGACAACGTGAGCACGGTTCCCACCGGACAGCAGAGTCAGAGCAGAAGAAGGAGGAATTTGACCCAGAAACATTTCTGTCCATTATTAACTGATTATGGCACCCTTATAAATTATAAGGCAGGGCAGTATACATTAACGTCTTTCCCGATGGGTGCAATTAATGACTCTGGTTCTGGCGAACGGAGACCTAAATGAGCCACAGCACGGCCACCCCACCCCCTGCTGCCATTTCCAGGCTGAGGATATTTACAGACCCAGAAATCCTTAAAGAAAGGAGGAATCCGAGCCATTCTGAGAAAGAATACTGTTATTCTGTGATCACGAGTATATATTTAGTGTAGCAACAGTATGTAGTATATACAGCTGTAAATATTCCTCTCAACATGCCCCGTGGGAACTTTAAACATCTAACAGGATGGCCGCGTATCGGGAAATGAAGAGTATCTCATGGGAACCACAAGGCAAGAACCTATAGTCGATACACCAAAGATGAAGGAATACAGCTACAGTTCCAGAAGTGGTGTTTCTCTTGGATCACATGAACACGGTCCTGGTCCCTGGCATGTGGCCATTGATCTCGAAATTGCTTTTTCCTTTCTACTTGTTAACAAAGGACTTCCAGAAGCGGTTTGCTTTCATCTGGCATGGCCCAGCAGTACAACCTCACTGTCCCAATTCAGGGCTAACTCCTCTCTCCAGCTGTCTGGTCTACAGAGATATTGGCCAACCTGCTACTCCAAAAGGCATCACACTGGCCACCTACGAGATTAAGTAACACCTGCTGCGACCTGTACCCTAAAATTTTCTCTGTCGAACCTCTTTGGATTCCAGAGGTATATACACATATATAGGACATATATGGTCAATGATACGTCGCCCTGCCCCACTGACTGATTAACTCATGAGTCAGACCATAGCGTAGCAGGATTCTCACACAGAGAGTCGTGACCACGAGGCTTTTCTTTCCAGGAAGCAACTTTATTCGTGCCGGCCCCGCTCAGTTGGGTTCGGACCTGGAGAACTGAGCCCTGAACACCACGTGGTGTCGTTTTTTGTATATTTTCTATTCCCTTGTCTCCCATATATGGTAACACACAAACACGCGGTCTGATTAAGTGGTCTCATGTTACAAGGTCGTGAGGGATGTTGTCACGTACGTGTATAGCCAGGTTGCCTTCAGGTTGTTGTTTTCTTTTTTCCTCTCCTTAGGGACGGGAGCCTACCACAGCAGGGGAGAAGCATGGATCGCAAACACACAATTCAGCAGCTTCCGGCTTCTATCAGCTTATCTATTATATCTATATAGAGAGAGATATATATGTGGGTATATATATACACATATATACATATGTTTATTATAGGAAAATGTGTGAATTCTATCTTATTAACAACTGAGAAGAGAAAAGACTTGAAGATCCTAGTTCACTCTTGTTAAACATGTTTTCTTGTGATCTCAGGGTGCACATAGGAAGCTATCATAGCCTAAAACGCAGAAAAATGCAAGCTTTATCCTGAGACATAGGTCAATTACATAGAGATTACTAGATTTATTTCTAAAGTCCGCATCAGAATAGAAGAGACATAAAGAACAAAGGAATGAAGAAACGACGTGTAGTCTGGAATTAGAACATTAATATATGGACACGGTTTTGATCTTTACATATATGCACAAAAGAAAAATGGATTGATTTTCCAGAGTTTAGTTCCAAATGAAAAAGTAGTCTCAAGAGCAAGGTGTTTTAAGAGACTGGAAGACATATTTTATTTTGGCCTAGGTAGACATTTCTTAAGCCCTTAAGCTATGGAGAAAAAAACATTTTGGAGTTTTAAGGTAGAATATGTTCTGAAACCAGAAGGATAAACAGGTGCTGAAGGAGAAAGCAGGAATTCAAGCCCATGAGACGTATTCCCAGGGGACCCAGGTTTTCTAGGCAACCTCGATTTCCGCTTTGACATGTGACTTACGGAACTTGAAGGCACATAAACGAGAACATCTAAACACAAGAAAATGTAAGGTACTGTAGACTTTTAACTCATTTTGACTCAACTCTTGCTGGCAATAGAAAGATGCTAGCTATCAAGTATCTTCTATCAATGAAACATTATGTCAGAAACCCTACGCTGTCTCCAATTCCGTTAACCGTCTTACAAGTGAGGCATTATAACCTTCACTTAACACATGAGAACCTCCAAAATTAGAAGCATAAGTCACCCAAGAGAAAACATCCAGGAGACGGGAGCGATAAGATCTGACCCCAGGGCTTCCGGATGCCAGACTGATGCTGGTTGTACCCCTGCCGTATTGTGATGGCTCAGATTCTATCACAGACAGGAGAGTCCTGCACAACTCATCACAAAAGTTGTTTCCCAGTACAGTAATCTATTAAGTGCTTTCATACGAATGACCCATTAAATGGAGACAGCTCTGGATAAAATACGTGGGTAACCTGACCGAAGACCGCCGAAAGTCAGATTCTTTTACAAAGATATTTATTCTTGATTCAGAAACCAGAGGGGGTTTTTTAGCAAGCAACAGTGGGGTCTGACAAGGATTTGCTTTCTTTCCACTGTTACCATCAGGACATGAGCAAAGGCTGGGCTCAGTGGGGAAGTGGGTCTCTTTCGTTACCCGATTGGGTTTTGCCTTTCTGAGGCATGATTTTTTAAAACCCTAGATGTCAGATTTTGCAAATTCGTATCAGATAAATTTAGCAAAATTTAATGTCAAAGATTTTGTTTTCTCACTTAAACGCCAGAGTGTATTTAAAACTCTTTTCTCTGGAATATGGCTCTTGTAATCAGCAGACGTCATTTCTAATTCCAGAAGGACCTACTACCCACGTTGCTCTGGAGAAACTTTCTCATTTCTTTGAACCTCAGTTTCCTCTACTTAAAATGTGACTCTGTGAGCCCTCTGAGGATAACATACAATGAAATGTCTAAAAAGTATCCATTCTATTTGCTCTGGATTCTGTAGGGTGAATGTTCTACTGGTTGTGCCTGGGGTCGTTTGTATGAATGAACTGTCAGCACCTCAACGGGGGCTGGTTGTCTGAGGCAGCCTTGCTGAAATGTGCCCGGTGCATGCTGCTGGCCGGGCCACGTATTTCCAGCAGCCCGGACTTACCCATGTGACAGGGAGACAGCTCCCAGGAGCTAGAGAGGTCTAACATGCAGACGCTTTAACCCTTCTTTCACATTGACCAGAACAAGTCCTGTGGCCGAGTGTGAGGTCATCGTGGAAGAGGACCGCACGGGACAGGATCCCAGGCGGTGTGATGCGCCAGAGGCCATCACGGGAACATCCAGAGTGTTCTTTACTGTTCCCTGGTGCCCTGGAGAGTACAGTTCTGACCTACAGCGTCTTTGAGCCCTAGCAAGCTAATACCTGTCCAGAATTGCTTTCTCTCCTCTGTAGCTCTCAGGAGCATAGTGAAGATTAAAGTTAGTAACACATGCAATGTATTTTAGCAGCATCTGGTGCGGAATAATTATTTAATGTGAGGTAGCACCTTCCTTCTATTGGACTTTGCATTTCTATTTTTATACTACAACTCTACCTTTCTCACCATTTCTCTAATAGCAGATCAAGAATTTTTTTTCAAGGGGCACCCAGGTGGCTCAGTCGGTTAAGTGTTTGTGGGTTCGAGCCCTGCATCAGGCTCTGCACTGACAGTGTGGAGCCTGCTTTGGATTCTCTCTCCCTCTGCCCCTCCCCTTCTCTCTCTCTCTCTCTCTCAGATATAAATAAACATTAAAAACATTTTTTTTTCTAAAATCTGTAGAGCCTCTCTCCCCCCAACCAGATATTAAAAATTCTAATTCTGAAAGACCAGGGCAAATGGCAAAGCAGAATAGTGAAAAGAACATAAAATTTGTCAAGCACCCTGGTATACATGTATTTATGTATTTATATAGATGTACGTATAGTATATGTAATTTTATTACCTCTATGTGATAAATAATATTTATTGTATAAATATAAATATATATTTATATTAATAAACTAATACATTTAGTTTTGTATAAATTTATTTGCATAAATTTATATTTACTTATATAAATTTATCCAACATTTACTAAAGATACATGTCCTTGAACAAGACGGCATCACTGAACCTTAGTTTTCTTTTTTCCTTTGATTTTTTTTTTTCTAATGCTTATCTATTTTTGGGGCGCCTGGGTGGCGCAGTCGGTTAAGCGTCCGACTTCAGCCAGGTCACGATCTCGCGGTCCGTGAGTTCGAGCCCCGCGTCGGGCTCTGGGCTGATGGCTCAGAGCCTGGAGCCTGTTTCCGATTCTGTGTCTCCCTCTCTCTCTGCCCCTCCCCCGTTCATGCTCTGTCTCTCTCTGTCCCAAAAATAAATAAAAAACGTTGAAAAAAAAATTTTTTTTTAATGCTTATCTATTTTTGAGACAGAGAGAGACAGAGCACGAGCAGGCGAGGGGCAGAGAGAGAGGGAGACACAGAATCCGAAGCAGGCTCCGGGCTCCGAGCTGTCAGCACAGAGCCCCGTGTGGGGCTCAAACTCACGGACCGTGAGATCATGACCTGAGCCGAAGTCGAGACTCAGATGCTTAACCCACTGAGCCACCCAGGCACCCCTGTCGCACTCTTTATCAAGTGTATAACACGGAGGTAGAAGAAAGGGCCCACTGAAATCGAATAGACTCTGGCCAGGCCGCGCGCTACCTTACCGAATTCCGTTGTCTTGGGTCTCAGTACTCCGGGCGAGACCCTTCTCGGCGGTGGTGACCTGCCCTGTGCTCCAACAGCTAGCTGGCTGTCGTTCTGGTTCACCAAGAGCACGTCCACACAGGCCCACACAGACACAGAAAGCCCAGATGCAGCCAACTGGCGAGGGCAATGTACTTATCTCTCAATGTTGAAGAAAAGAAAAAACACGAAGGCACAGTTCTACACTATCGGCCAAATGACCCGATTATTCGGCTATTCCCTTCTTTTTCCCATCCATCATTGCTTAAAAATGGAATAAAAATTCAATCATCTAAGGAGAAAGTTTTTGATGAATTGCTGAAACCCACACCCTCCCTGGGACATGTTTAACCTTTCTGGGAACTTAATGATGAATGGTCCAGGAGTGAGTTTTCTTGGGGAAAGTACAATCATTATTTGCTTTGAGTTAATTACTCAGAAATAAGTGGTCTACTAAGTAGTTAGAGGAGAGAAGGGGTGCTGTTTTAAGTTGTGTATCTAATTTATGAAAAGAGAGGAGGTGCGGCCCATGGATTAATTATATTTCTAAGTAATAAATACAGTTTTTCAAAACACTGTATTAAAAGTAAAACAGTTCACATATTCAATTTGAAATTGATGCGAAAAACGAATGACTTCATTAATTATAACATACATTTTATCTTCTTCCTTCCTTTTTTTTTCCCCCCTTTTGGATTTCAGGTGGGAAGGAGATTGAAGGCAAAGGCAGCTAGTATTGTAAAGGTAGAAACATTTTTTTTTTAATTTTTTTTCAACGTTTATTTATTTTTGAGACAGAGAGAGACAGAGCATGAACGGGGGAGGGGCAGAGAGAGAGGGAGACACAGAATCGGAAGCAGGCTCCAGGCTCTGAGCCGTCAGCCCAGAGCCCGATGCGGGGCTCGAACTCACGGACCGTGAGATCGTGACCTGAGCTGAAGTTGGACGCTCAACCGACTGAGCCACCCGGGCGCCCCTAAAGGTAGAAACATTAAGATAAAAGAAGGCCAGTTTTAAAAAGGCAACGTATACAAATAGCTAATGCTACATTTTAATGTTCACACCACAATCTTGAAAATCATTAATGAATAGAAATGCCTTACTTCAAGGAAAGTTAGAAAGTATGAAAAATTGCCAACGCTGATTTTTATCCCTTGGTTCTATATAAAGAAAGCTGATTTTTAATCTTTTATAGGTTCATCATCCTCTTTATCAAAAAATATGTGATGTGTGACAGTATCCTAAAATTTTTATTATTTGATCACAATATAGTGAGAAAATTAATTAAAAACTTGAAGATATGTACTGATAAATTCACCTTCTGCTGGAATCAGTTTCAAATGCATGTGCAGACATACCAATTGCCCTTGGATTCCTTATATAAAGAAACAATTTTAGTTTTGGTCTCTGTTGATACCCAGAGCTGGAAAGAGACAAAAAGGGAATAGTCGTCTACAGAAAAGCTAATCCCAAGATTTAAATTACGTTTTGTTTATTTTTGCAAGGACACATCTATGGGAAAATACGTATTTATTTTCGTTTTAAATCTAACAATGTGATTAAGTACATTTAAATTCTCAGCACAAAGTACAAATATTCGCCATGTAGTTTATAGAGTAAAACCTTGATATTTCTTTTTAGGAAAACTTTGTAGGAGCTTCAACACAGTATCTCATACCCGTCTTACCTGCTTTCTTTTATTTTTGCAATTTTTTTCTTTTATAAATAATTCACGTAACCGCATCTACACATAGACACAGTTCGTCATTCAGGGGTTTTTAGCGCCCACAGCACTGTGCACCCTCGCCACTGTCTACACCCGGAATTTCCCACCATCACAAAAAGTGAGTCCACACCTGTCAGGTGTCAGTTATTCCACTACCCCTCTCTCCATCCTTGGCAATCACTCATCCACCTTCTGTCTCCACAGGTCGGTTCTTTCTGGGCATTTCATGCAAATGCAAGCATACAATATGTGACCTTTTGTGTGGTGGGTTTTTTGGGTTTTTTTTTTTCACTCCGCATAGGGTTTCTGAGGTACATCATGTTGCGGCAGTCTCCCAGCTCCTTCCTTGTTTGCGCTGAGTCCGACGCCATTGTATGGACAGACCACATTTTGCTTACCCATTTACCAGTTGCTAGGTATCCGGATTTTCCCCTGCTCTTTGGATGCTCCGGATAATGCTTCCGTGAACATTCAGGTACAAGATCTTGTGTGCACATATGTTTTCAATTCCCTTGGACACGTAGCTGGGACAGGACTGGCTACGTCATGTGGTAACCCCATGTGTCACATGGTGAGGAACCCCAAACTGTTTTCACCAGTGGCTGAACCATTTTATGTCCCCACTGGGAATGCACGGGGGTAAAACGTCTCCACAACCTTGCCAACGCTTGTTGTTTATTTCCTGTCTTTTTTAATACAGCCGTCCTAGTGCATGTGAAGTGGGATCTTATCGTGATTTTGATTTCCACTTTGCTAATGACGAGTGATGGGGAGCATGGGTCTGTTGGTCTTTTTTACTGTTGGCTTGCAAGGGTTCTTACCACACGCTGAACTTTAGATGTTTACGCCATCCACGGCTTGCGAATATTTTCATCTACCCCATAGCACGGTGTTGGGTAGCATCTGGCCAGCCCACAGCTACGTCCGCCCCCGAGGGAGGACCCTTCAATCTGAGGCGCAGGATGCGTGGATGTGGGCTAATGACCTTGTGTCGTTGCTGGAGGGACTTTAGGGGACCCGAGGCCCGCTGGAGCTTGCCCTCAGACGCTGAGGGCAGGGGGCAGAGGTTCTCAGGATTCTACTCCTCCTAGAAGCCACCAGACGACAGTTCTTCAACAGATATGACACAAAAGCACAGGTATCCTTTTTGCCAAACATTTAAAATGCAATTCAATATTTAATCAGGATTCCATAGAAAAAGCGCTTCTTTTTTTTCTTAACATTTTCATTTCTAGGATGAACTGGTAGTCTCTAGAGAAAACACGCTATTCCTTCATCCACTTTAAGGAAAGCACAAATAGAACAAATAATTAGTGCAAATAAAGCTTATCCTCCAAGTTCAGAAACCACAATCACAGCCTTAGTAGGAAATGTGATGAAAAGGGATTTTTGCTTCAGCAATAGTCTGAGAGAAAAATACAACCTCGCCACGTTGAGATCCCTATTCTCAATAAAAGAAAGATCTGAATGGCTTGAAATTACTATTGTTAGAAATTATTTATATGTGTTTGCGTGTATGTCTATATGCGTGTACACGAGTGTGAGTATGTAAGCATATGTGTGTTTATTTTTCCATGTTAATTTATTTATTTTGAGAGAGACAGAGAGAGAGGGATAGAGAGAGAGAGCACGCACATGACCAGGGGAGGGGCAGAGAGGGACAGAGAATCCCAGGCAGGCTCCATGCTGTCAACACTGAGCCCCGCTCGGGGCTCAAACTCACAAACTCACGAACTGTGAGATAATGACCTGCGCTGAGATCAAGAGTCAAATGCTTAACCGACTGAGCTACCCAGGAGCCCCAGCACGTATGTGTTTATGTGTATATGCATGCATGTGTGTACGTATGAATGTGTTTGTGCCACATACGTGTATGTATGCGTGTACATAATTTTCAAGTAAAACCAATGTGGACCTGTTATAATTTTACCAGGGAAATTTCCTTGTATTTAGTTCTGTTTTATAATTTTTAATGTTTATTTTAGGGAGAGAGAGAGAGGGTGCGAGAAAGGGAGGGGCAGAGAGAGGGAGAGACACAGGATCCAAAGCAGGCTCCTGTCTCTCACTAACTGCGAGATGATGCCCTGAGCCGAAGTCAGACGCTTAACCAAATAGATCTGCGATCATTGTATCCCCCAATTCCCTTAGTATATAGGAGAAAGTTCATGTACAGTAATTCAATTTACATGAACAGCTTTGTCTTCTGGGACCTCAAAAACTTGTTTTTGTGGGAAAAAGAGCTAACACAAAGAAAATAATTTCAAACACAATACGTAGTTTATAAAGGCTCATAAGTATTTAGGGTGGAAACAGCTCCATGAGAATCAGAATTAGCACAAAAGTCTTTCCAGGAAGGGTACAACTCACTGTGCAGTTTGAGGACTGTGTAATTTCCAAAAGTCACGAGATTCTACCTGAGAGAAAACCATGAAGGGAAAAAGGGCCAAGGATTAGCTTGTGTTCTTAGAACAAGAGAGGAATGAACCCTCGTATAAAGACAATCTTCTGGAAAGAAATTGGATGCAAAACGGCATACGTAGATCGGAAAGGATGTGGGAGATGAAACCCCAAGAGTGGAATGCTTACCTTCGATTGTGGCTGAACAGTAAGGCTTTAAGACAAGTTTGTCAGGGTAGTGGAATAATGAAAACTCTTTACAGAAAATGAATTTATAGGGGGTCATCAGGGCTAAATGAACATGCTGAGTCGTAAATATTGCAATTCCCCCAACTTTCGATCACTAGAGTTTTGGAAAAGAGTTTTGAGAGTAAGAAGGGAAAGGTAGAATCAATACTTACAAATTTTAAGAGAAAATTGTAAGATATAGTATGAGTGTGTCCACATGTGATACATGAAGTCAGATGGGACCGAACCTTGTGACACCGGATCAGCTGAGCGCACGTGTTGATGTCACTGAGTACGGGTTGAGAATTATCCAGAAGCAGGTTCATCAAGACTAGAGACGAATCACAAGAAAAGTTGAGTCCCTCGGGGAGGGGTAACACAGAGTCAGTCAGAGAGGGGTACTGGAGAGTAAACGAGCAATCATTTAATGGAAGGGGGGAAAATCGAGGCAAGACAGAGATGATTGATATGGGAGGACCCAGGACACCACGGGCAGAGGCCTTTGGAAAGGGGAGGCCCACCCATAGGTTAACTGTGCCTGTAACTGAGGCAGCTGGAGGGGGATAGACTTGAACAGACATAGAAAATATCTCAATACAGGGCTCATCACTTTCAAGAACCCAGGTTTCAGCATAACCATGGCAAAACAAATGGTTGGTTTGGTGGAAAAATTAAAAGTGAGGAAAACCCGTAAGGGCCACACGATGACCTCCTGGCAGACCCTGGACGGGCAGCTTGATATGGAGGCCGTGACTGTGGTCAAGCCAAGCCCGACTCTGGGAACAGAAGCTTGGTTTTAGGACTTATGACACTTTGGGCCATAACAGGGCGGGAAATGAAGAATTGAGATGCCAAAATAGAACCAGGGCCATCGAAAGACCGTACATTCCGTGAGAGAACATTCTACAGCAAACCGACTCACGAGAAATGACAAGAGATCATTCTCTCTCAGTCCGTGGTTCAGACCACCCACCATCCCGTATGGCATCATCGCGGCCTGCTCTCCAGTGCAACTGGACACGCGTGTCCCGAGTGGTTTGGGGACCCCCAAGCAGTCCTCACTGCAAGGGGTCCAGGTTGGTAGCATCCCCAGACACAAAGGCAAGTGCTCTCGGGATAGAGAACACACTCAAGCCCAGCCTTGCGAGACTGTCACAATTCCCATTTACAAAGTCCATAAAGAAACTGGGCCCGGGCATGAGAGCAAGCAGGAAATCAGAAAGGCCCTCCCAAACTGAATACTATAGAATTCTTTTTTTTTTTTTTTAATTTTTTTTAACGTTTATTTATTTTTGAGACAGAGAGAGACAGAGCATGAACGGGGGAGGGGCAGAGAGAGAGGGAGACACAGAATCGGAAGCAGGCTCCAGGCTCCGAGCCATCAGCCCAGAGCCCGACGCGGGGCTCGAACTCACGGACCGTGAGATCGTGACCTGAGCTGAAGTCGGACGCTTAGCCGACTGAGCCATCCAGGCGCCCCTATAGAATTCTTTAATAAATTGAAACAACTGTAAAAGGGACGTCGTAACATCAACACGGAAGGAGATCTGATCGGTAGAAGCTAAAAACATGTTTGCAAAGAAATATAAATTCCAACGGAGTTACTGAAGTTAGAACTCGCGACGGACAGCCTGCTGATACCAGTGGAGAGCACACTTTTCTTCCTTTAAGATGTCATTCACTTTTTTTACCAGCAAGAAAGCGGCGAATAGACAACCGCGTTAAGGTGGAAACAGGTAACTGCAGAGCTAAAAATAATTAGCCTCACATTTCCTAATGACAATCACCTATTCAGGAAATTTAAAAATGAGTTAAACTAAGACTTTTATGCTATTTAAGAAGGAAAAAAAAATCCCATGAATTGTAGGGGGTGTTTAATATTGATAGATGAACAGAAAAAAAGCCATCTTGAAGAAACAATCATTGTTAAGGCTGACAGTAATCACACCTGTTTTCTCCGATACAGGCTGTGAACAGACTTGTTACTATTCTAAGGTTCTGTCACATTTTTTAAATGCCAAAACAAAATAGGTTTATTGTTTGTCATGAAAGTCAATACTGCATTTGCAGGATCCGCCCCCGTGTGCAGCCAAGAATACAATCCCGGACCCCTCCCCAACCTGAAGGTAAATAATCAGTCACCAGTCATAAGCCCAGGGCAGCTTTTTCTGCCCATGAGTCCCGTCCCTGTGCTTTATAAATAAAACCACCCATTTCACCGTCAGCTCCGAACCCCCAAGCTTCACACCACATCATTATGATAAACAGCAGCTAGTCCTCAAGGACCAGGACAAGAAGGCACCATGGGTCAGAATGCGCTCCTACTCAATTCCCCTGGTAGTTGGGGTGACTGCTGTGTTTGCCAAAGGGCTTTGTTCAGAGAGAAACACAGTTTTCACATCTTCTTGGCAGGACGGAGTTTGGCAACTTAGAGCAAGGCGCCCACCTGGGTTAGGCTCCCACCTTCCTACGGAACATGGGAGAGAGAGGGGATCTCTCTCACCTGGTGTTGGCATTTTAGTGACACGGCCCTCAGGTCCTTGGCCCAGGCATTCCTGGGTCACAAAACTGACAAAAGTCCTAGCTAACATTTAAAAGGACTCATATAGGGGCGCCTGGGTGGCTCAGTCAGTTAAGGGTCCGACTTCAGCTCAGGTCATGATCTCACTGTTCATGAGTCTGAGCCCCGCGTCGGGCTCTGTGCTGACAGCTCAGAGCCTAGAGCCTGCTTCAGGTTCTGTATCCCCCTCTCTCTCTGCCCCTTCCCCACTCATGCTTTGTCTCTCTCTCTCTCAAAAATAAATAAACATTAAAAAAATAAACAAATAAAAGGACTCCTATATATTTCAAAAAGAGGAGAAAATGCTTACGGTTATGTTTTCTAGAACGAAGGATCCGATGAAAAAAGAAGGGTGGCAGTCTCTTCTTTTCAACCTGAGGAATTAAGCCTCTTACATTAGGTCACGTCTGTCCTGCCACAGGTTTGAATAATGTGTGGTAACAGTTACTACCCCTGGAGGGACAAGAAAGGCTCAGAGCTCGTAAAGGTGCCCTTGCTGAGCACATCAGGAAGCTCAGAATCGAAAAAAGCCAGCCCCCTCTCACCCCAGAAACATGGCGTCTCTAGAAGAATTTGGAAGTTGTGGGCATGAAGGGTCACCGTAGCCACAAAATCTCAGACACACACCCAAGTACATCAATGCAAATCCCACACTGAAGGCCTCATACAGGAAAGTGGTGCCCCCTCCAGACAGGAACTATCCACCGTGGTCACTGTTGTCCTCTACAACATGGATGGCTCGGGACAAAATAATCGATGAGGCATATAAAAGGCAAGAATGAACAACCCACTTCCAACCAACGGAGAAATCATCAGAAACAGCTCAGATATGACACACGTTTTGCAACTATCTGACATGGAAATCTAGAAAGGAGCCGGGGAAAAAAGAAATACCTCATTTTTTTGGAGGAAAAATGGATAAGGATTGTGGCAGATTTCACATCAGAACCCCTGTAAGCCAGAAGATAACTAAGCTGCATATTCAACGTACTATAAGAATAAAAACTGTCAATCTTAATTCTATGCCCAGCAAAAGTCTTTCGAAAATGATTGAGAACTAAAGTCTTTCTCAGACCAAAAAAAAAAAAAAAAAAAAAAAAAAAAAGGGAAAAAGAGAGAGAGGACTAATTTCCAGGAGACCCAGTCTATAAGAAATG
The DNA here is from genome assembly GCF_028018385.1 of Neofelis nebulosa. Taxonomy (NCBI): domain Eukaryota; kingdom Metazoa; phylum Chordata; class Mammalia; order Carnivora; family Felidae; genus Neofelis; species Neofelis nebulosa. The sequence continues at coordinate 2,989,598 of NC_080784.1, read as the reverse complement.
TTAAAGGAAAGTCTTTAGGCTTGAAAAATGTTTCTTACTGAAATGTGGATCTACACAGGGAAATGAAGAACCCTGCAAATGGAAAAAAATAAAAGTATAATTAAATGTTATGTTTCTTGGTGTGAAATGCCCTAAAAGATAACTCATTCAAGACAAAAATAGTCGCAATAGCTGGTGTGTTTCTACCATATGCAAAAGTGGACTCTGAGAAAATAGTTCAAGCAACGTGATGGGAAATTTGAGCATAAATTATTGTGAAGTCCTGGCCATAAAAGGCAGACTCTGATTCTTTTGAGGTGTATGTTGTAACCCCAAAGGGATCTCCTGAAAAAGTAAATAAATACAAGAGATGTACCTCATAGATGAGGCAAGGAGATAGAATGGATTCAAAAAGGATGCACAATTAAAAGAAGAGGCAGAAAAGGAGGGCAGAATAAGTAGAGAAGAAACAGAACCATTATAGACAACAACGAAAACACTCTAAGAGATGACAGATTTTAATCCAAACATATGAGTGACCGCATTACATGAGAATGCTGTAAACACACCGATAAAAAATAGAGTGAGTCAGATTGCATACAAAAGAGACACTTTCCCCTGCCTGCAGGAAACCAACTTTGATATAAAGCGATAGGAGACAAGGGAGGCTAGAGTCATCACATTATAATCAGACAAAACAGGTGTCAGAACAAGGAACATGGCTAAAAACAAGCTGGGATTGCATTATACAAACGGGGTCAATTATCCAAAAGGACATTACAATCCTAAACTTGAATCTCCCGGCAGCAGAGCTTCTGAACACCTGACACAGATATGGAACGAAGTGAGAGAGGGAACAAACCCGCACTCAGTGCAGGACTTCCGCACCCTCCAGTCTGTGACTCATAGGACAATGAGCTGTGAGATCGGCAAGGACAAGGAAGACGTCCCCAGTGTCATCAGCCTGATGTCTTCAACTGCCATCGATAGAACGCCCAACTCAGCAGTGGGATATACCATTCTTTTCAAGAATATTTCCATACAAGACTTAAGAAGATTGGCCATACTGTGGGCCATAAGGAAAACCTCTTAGATTTGAAAGAAAAAAATTATAGAAAACATGCCCAAACCATAATGGTATTAAAGTAAAAATCAATGATATAAACTATCTGAACAATCCCCAAATATTTGGGGAGTAAGTAGACAATTTTAAATAACTCACAGGACAGAGAGAAGGTCTCCACAACAACAAAAATTACCATGAGTGGAATGTAAATGAAAAATCATCACGTCAGAATATGCAGGACCCAGGCTAACCAGTGGCTGTAGGGAAATTACAGCATTCGGTGTCTTTATTAGAAAAGAATAAGGCTGTCAAATCATTTATCTAAATGTTAACTTAAAGAAACTAGAAAAAGAAGGGCAAAGTAAACCCGTACAAGTAGATGGAAGAAAATAAAGGTTACAGCCAGAAACAATGATTTTAGGAAAAAATGAAAAGACAGAAAAATTAATGAAAAGGTCGGTTATTTCAGAAGAGCAATAAAACTGATAAACTTTTAGCCATACTAAGAAAAAAACAAAAAGTTTTACATTGTGATAGCATGGAAATAACTATGCCTATAAATTCCACACCTTAGGTGAGATGGGCCAATTTCTTGATAGACCTGCATCACCAAATTCACTCGAGGGAAATCGACAACCTGAAAAGATCTCTGTCCATTACAATTCTAGAATTTGCAATAAAAAATCTATTAACAATTAAAATTCCAGGCCTCAAGATTTTATTGAAGTCTAAAATACCTTTAAAAAGAGAAAATAATATCTATTCTAAACAAACAAAAACAACCCCATAAAATGAAAGAGGAGGAAATACTCCCAACCCCTTTATGAGGCCAGCGCCACACTAGCACTAAAACCAGACAAAGAATCTTGAATCTTGACCTTATTCTAAGAAGAACTTGAATTATCTTGCCTTTCATTGTAATATGGGTTAGTAATTCTAAAACTACCTTTTTGTATTCTAGGACTGAGACAAGATGTCTCCAGTATTCTCAATGAAGAGAATAAGAGGCAGTAGTATTGTTTCCCTTCTTTTTTCCTGCTGGGGGACTGGGAATCGATATAGAAAAATAGAATCCTCAAATTTACCCTTCAAGACTGGAATGAAATTACAATGGGAGATATTCATACGTACTCCAGTGTTACTGGTAAGTTAGATAGATAATGATAATAGGTAGATGAAAGATGGATAGATGGATAGACAGACAGATAATAGATAGATAGATAGATAATAGATAGATGATAGGTAATGATGACGGATCGATATGTAGACAGGCAGAGATGGATATGGAAAATGCACACACACACTGCACGTGCATATCACTCTATCTCTGTCCATTGAGACAGCCTGAAATCCATGACATTTTAGCAGTCATTGGCCATTCTAACCCCATGATCTTGGCATATAAATTGCCTTTTCCACTAAAGGGAGTCAGTTTCTTGGAAAATGGTTCATTCTTGAAATGGAAACATTAAGAATATGAGCTTTCAACATCTTGTTGTGCCAGAAAATGAGGAAAATTTCAGTAAACTTGGGGACATGTCAAAAAGACCAGGGCACTAGCCTGAAGCAGTCCCCAGTGGCCGTATATGGGAAAATATGAACACTGAATAAATAATAACAGTAAAAGATGATCCTGTTGAGTAAAGTAGATACAAAATAGAAGCAGAATAAAATATAAAACCAGTATTCCATACTGATATTATCATGTGATAAATATGGAAGAATGATAGATTTAAAAGATCATCAGTGAAGTCTGAAATTAGTAGCTAAAAATTTGAAAACAAACAGGATATTTACATCATTTCAAATTACCTTTCCACAAATTACTTATTAATCAAAAGGGGTAAATTATTACATTATATTTTTACCACCTCAGTAAGATATCAAAGTCACTATCTCATATACTGGGACAAAAGGACACAGTGTCTGTCCCTCCTTACGGGTTGCATGAAGAAGTATTCAATGCCACGTTGGTGGTTTCTTGCCAAAATTCATCATCTCTATATATACCTGAGGAAATTTCAGACTAATCTAAATTGTGGCACATTTTGCAAATTAATGATCTATACCCCTCGAAAGTATCATCAAGAAGAAGGACAAAGACAAGAAAAGCTTAGGACATTTCCTAAATTAAAAGGGAGTTAGACCCTGAGCCTGGAGCACGGAGGTAAAGGTCAGGGTCATCACCACAAACGCCATTTTTGAGACGACTGAATCAAAGGGAACAGTCAACTGCATTGTATCAAAGTAACTTCCCATATTCTGATGGTGGTGCTTTGGTCACAGAAAGTCATGCCCTTGTTCTTAGGAAAATCACACTGAAAAATGTCAGTGACAAAGCACTTCTCGTTCCCAATTTTTTCTCAAGGTGTTCAGAAAATGTGTGTGTCCCTATGTGTATGTGGGTGTGCTTGCATGTGCACGTGTGTTTGTGCACACGAGTGTGTATATGTGCACACAGGTATGTATACATGCACACGTATATGTTGAGTGTATTGTGTTCATGCGTATATATGTATGTGTGCTGAATGAGTGTTTGCATGCGTGTTTGCGTGTGTGTGCACGTGCATGTGTGTGTGTGCGTGTGTATAAGGAGCAGGAGAGAAAAGGATGGAAGAGAGAAAGCAAATATGTCAATATGAATCTGGTTAAAATTATATGAATTTTCTGGGGGCGCCCGGGTGGCTCAGTCGATTGGGCATCCGGCTTCGGCTCAGGTCATGATCTCACAGCTCGTGAGTTCGAGCCCCGCGTCGGGCTCTGTGCTGACAGCTCGGAGCCTGGAGCCTGTTTCAGATTCTGTGTCTCCCTCTCTCTCTCTGCCCCTTCCCCGCGCATGCTCTCTCTCAGCCTCTCAAAAATGAATAAACGTTAAAAACATTTTTTTAAATATATGACTTTGTTTTACTATTATTGTAACTTTTGGTGCATTTCAAATTATATCAGAGTAAAAATTTACAAATACAGGTTTGAACTGAGAAGGAAACATCAGGAGGGTCGAAACCTGGGCACCTGTGAGGTGACATCTCCACTCCTGCCAGTTTCTGATCATCCCTGGTTTTCCCCCAGACTAATTTAAGCAAACCCGTGAAAGTTCAACTTTATGGAGTGAAGACAGTGAAGGGAATAGATTGCCTATTGGTTATCTCAATGGCTCAATGAGTGGCTCTTACAGAGGACATAAAAACCATTAAATGCTTGATATTCTATGTGAAACATGAAAAATAGTCCCTACCTAATGAGAAACACTATTCTATGAGTTTATTTATTAGATATTCTTTTTAGAATATTTTTCCAGCTTTCCTTTGACGTAAATTTGAATGAGTACATTAACTTTTTAAAATTGAGCTGCCACATTTATAGGTCCTCTTTTTTTCATGAAATTAAGCTGTCATATTTATAGGCCCCTCTTCAAAAAACAAAAAACAAAAAAACAAACAAAAAAAACCCCTAAGTGTTCCTTACCTTGGCCTTCTGTCCACATTAGCTGTTGATTCAAAAGCACTCAGTGGTGTCTCATGGGAGTATTGATTTACACAGTGTCTTTAACAGGCTATCTTGTGCCTCTTTGCCCTCTGAATTTCTTTCTCTTTGTGATACAAAGTAAGATAAAGCCCATTAAACCATTTGTTTACATGAAATCAGAGCATTTGTTCAGACACAGCCTGTGGTCTGCCGAGAAAGACACTCCAACACCCATCTCTGTCTCCTGCTTGCTCAGGCGATTCCTTTATCGAGACTAGGAAGGCTGTCGGAAGCCAGGGTATTCAGGATTTAAAATCAAATCTTTCTTTTAAGTCTCCGTGCCTAGTAAGAGTACTGAAGCTCCAACATTCCGATGCCATCTGGAGGTCCAGCTCCTACGAAAAGGCCACCTTGTATCTCTGACATCTCAGTTCTCTTGTGTTGAATCTCCCGCGTTTCCACACGAGGTGGTAAGTCTGCGCTTCGTGCCTTGACGAAGGTTTGGAGACCTTCAAACGCCGAAGGTGCAGCATACAGAAGTTGGAAGTGATAGATTCTTGCCCAAATCACCCAGAAAGAAAAGAAAATGCCTTCGGTAAAAATCTTGAAGATCATGCCCGTATCTAAGTCGCCGGAAGAGTTAAAAAGATCGAAATAACTGGTTGAAGATGGCTAAGAACTTTCTAATCATTTAAAATTTTCCTGAATGCCAAATGAGGTGCATAGAAGCGTGTGAAGAGAGGCCCATAGCTGGGGCTGATTCATATTTTGTAGAAATTATTCAAGTGTTACCCAGGGACCCAGCTGGGAGTGAGCCCGGGCGACCTCTGAAACACATTCTTACTTTGAATTTCTGAGAAATGTCAATCTTTGTGAGTCTCTATATTCTAATTAGAAATGAAATAGATAAATTCAAGGCAAGAGACAGGGACTCTCCACATCCTTTGCCTTAAACCGGTGGAAACAAAGGACGGAACAGGAAGGTTCTCAGACGTGAGATGGCCTCCGATCTGCACATTTGAGACAAACCTCAAAACGTTTTCAACTTTTTCTTTTAAAGAGATTTTAAGCTTACTTTGTTTTCAACTTAAGTTTACCCACTGACCGAGCGTGTGGCTGGTTTCCCACGTTGCAGGGTTGGTGGGAGGGCGGACACCCAGGGACACAGGGACCAAGTCCACAGTCGGCGCCCTTGAGAAGCCTGAGTGGTTTGGTGGGATAAGATGTGGAAACGATGACAGTGTCACATGACGCAGTTAATGGTAGAAACTCCATCCCAGATTGTTTTGTTGAGTGAAAAAGCCATTTCTTGTGTGGTAGAAAGAAAGCGTCTGGTGGTTGGTGCTCCTGGATGGAGACCGCCATCTATGTCTCCGTCGGAAATGGATCCGGCTGACATGTTAGACTTGAACGTGAGGGAAGGTTTTGTCTGTTGGTGAAACTAATTTTTTAACTGATCAAGAGAAGTACCTTCCTTTTTTTTAAATGACTATTTATTTCTGTTGCAACAGAAAGAGTGAGCAGGGGAAGGGCAGACAGTGAGGGAGAGAGAGAATCCAGAGCAATCTCCACCCTCTCAGCGCAGAGCCTGACTCAGGGCTCGATCCCACAAACCGTGAGATCATGACCTGAGCTGAGATCGAGGGTCAGACACTTAAGTGACTGAGGCCCCCCAGGCACCCCTAGAGATAGTATCTTTTACATTATCACCGACACACTGATTCCATTTTGAATCCACATTTTGTGAGATTTCTTTTCTTATCTTTTAGTGTTTGTATTCTTCACTTTCTTCCTCAGAACCCCTCTGTCTTCTACTGATGTCCATGACCTCAGGGACCTTCCTCGGCTCCCTGGTTCTGAACGCCACCTGAGACTGAGGGTACAGGACACGGAGCCCCACAGTGACTGCTCTGAGCTCACAGACCCAGTTGTGCACGCAATAGTCTCACCTGGGGACCACCAGGCTCACGTCTTCTCTCTTCCCCTCCTTTCCCTAACGTAAGGGGACACTGTTCCCTCACGGCTAGAACAGGACAGACAAAATCCATCAACCCAGCCCCCTTCTAAATTCCTACTTCATTTATCAAGAATGTTTGCCCTTGAAACATGCAAACCTTCCAACAGATGTGTTCCTCTGATGGTTGGATTGGGGCTTATGGTTGAGAGATGTTGGCCTTCAGGCACTCTGTTAGGGTCCTTCAGGTCTCCTGGGAGTGTATCTGTCCTCTGTGGCTTCTGGAAGTCTGTCTGCACCACCCTGTTCCAGCTGGACATTTCCACAAACTGGGGCCATGGTACTTCTGGTTTCTGCAAGGGATTCAGAGTGGCCACGTCTTTAATGCTCTCCTTCATTCATTCATCTCTCTTTCACTCCCTCCCTCCCTCTCTCCTCCTTCTCTTTTCTCCCTCTCTCCATCTCCTTCTCTCTCTCTCTCTCTCCCTCTCTCTCTCTCCCTCCTCCTCCTTCTGTTCTCTCTCTCTCCCTCTCTCTCCATCTCCATTGCTCTCTCTCTCTCCTTCCTCAGTCAGCTTTGCTCTCCACTTGCTGAAAGTTCCAGAACTATTGAGAAAAAAAAATACCGGCCACATAACAAAAAGGCAGAGACTCAAATGTTATGTAAACACCTCGTGTGAAAAAAATCTCATTGACCCAGGCAGTGAATATAACTTTGTGGCTTTGTTCATCAGAAGGAAACAATCATTCATTCCTTGGAAGAAAGAACTTTAAAAAGAAACCAAAATCAAGGGGGGAAAAATCAACGCAATTGTCCTTTTCTCAGATATACTAAGAATTAAAATTAATTCCTTAGGAATGTAAATTTCTCAGGCATATTTTCTATCTCACATACTTTATTACAGCCATAAAATGTGCAAAAAGAGCGAAAAGGGTTTGAAATCAATTTTTAGCCAATACTCATTAGCTTTTCTTCTAAGATACCTGTTCTGCTGTTCCTTAAATATATCCATTTCAGGCAAGGTTAATGGTTTCAAATGGGGTTTTTCACCTAAGTTTCTAGGTATAGAGATTTTTATCAGGAACTGGGGATTTAACTCTGTGTAGGATTACAGAAAAAGCACATAAGATTTGTAGATTGCCAACTCACATAAAGGGACAAAGACATTCCCTTTAAATAAGAAGAATAAAAAACATTTTCACGTTTAACTTCCACAAAATGAGTACTTAGGGCACCTTTCCAGTTTTTTGATTGATCGCAGGGGGTACTCTTAGGTAAACATCAACAAGCCTTTATTTTTAAATATTTCCAAGGGTGTCAAGTGTATGGTCACAATGGAGAAGGCCCGGCCATCTGGTCAACCATGGAGGGGACGGCACTCACCGCTGGGATGCTGTGCCTCCAGGGCCCCCACCAGCTGCCCCGTGGGGTTCCCCTCCCACGCCCTGCTGCCCCCTCCAAAGCCTGGATTCAGCCTGTAAGAAGTGAGGAGTCAGGGGAGCCCCCTTTTACCAGATCGCTGCCCCCCCTCGCCAGCTAGCATCACCCAGCTTTCTACCTTGAGTTCCACATTATCCACACGCTCGCTGATAAGTAAGTTATCACTGTAACAACCACGGCAGTGAGTCTGCGGGAGGGTCCGTGTCTTTCCAGTCCTGGCGTTAGCGGGAAGGAACATGGGGTGAAGACGAACGAGGTGGGAGCCAGGGTTTCATGCTCTTGAGCGATTAAAGCAAAGACCGAGCAGCCAGAAATGCCAACCACAGGGAAGAAACGCAAGTGAGCCGGGATACTCCTCTTCCCAATTTGGCCCACAGCCTGTTGGGTCCCCAGAGAGTAACGCTCTAGCATTTCACACCAGTGGGCCTGACTGCCTGTCCGTCTGTCTATACACTACGACTGTCTGCACTTGACCTATCACGTCTCAGCTCTACCTCCTGTCACATCGCAACCCCCTGGAGCATTCAGATTAATTGAAAGCAAAAGCTACGCATAAACTCAGTCTAATTTCTCTGTTTCATTCTACATCTTTGTTGCGAAAGACACACATTCGACAGACAGCACAGTGGATTTATTTGGTTTTTACTTCCTTGCGTTTACTGTTCGGACAGAGCTCTCGGCCCCTGGCAGTGCAGATGAGGTCAGACCGTGGACAGGACAACCACGGGTGGGGGTGGGTGACCGTCCGATGGGCAGACAGACGTAGAAAGATGGCTGGATTGTCGGGGTGGAGGGGCGTCAGGAGTCTGACTTTGGACAAGCTGAACTGTGCCATGCTATCGGGAGACAACCGTGCGAGCATCTTCAATGAAAGTCACGTTGGAGGTGAACACCAGCATTTTGGGTACAGATGGGTGCTGGGGACCGAGACGTGGGGAAGGGAGCACCTCTTTGGGAAACATGATCAAAACAGCCCTGTCGGGGGAGGTGGCATCTGAGCAGAGAAAGGGTTGGGAAAGGGACAAGTCTCAAAGGATAGCGTCGAGTCAGGGGTTAAATTTTGAGCACGTTAGTGTCGAGAAGTTGAGTAGGGGAGTGGCGAGGACATTGGAAGTGAGTCTGGATTCTGGAAGAGATGGAAAGACTGACTGACACAGGGTTGGTGGCCAGGCCACAAGTGGCAACGGATCTCTGACCCACCCCGTTTGTGCAACCAGCCCGGAAACGCCAGAGCCTGGTGTGTGACGGCCAGCTTCCCTCTGGTTTTGCCCCCACCGACAATTCAGGACGACTCAGAGAAAGCCAGACACATCCCCAAGCCGATGACAGAGAACACCCTTTTTCGGCGTCCCCGGCCGACAGACTGCAGTAAAAACGTCTGACTGTCCCTTTTCACTGGGAAGCTCTCTCCATCCTCTGCCCACCTGGGTCTCCACTGGCACGAGCGGTGATTCCTCGGCCTTAGCAAGCTCGGCAGAAATAGCCTTAGTTTGCTCCAGTCTGGGTGGCCTTTGTTTATTTCTCTAGTTTTCTTGGAGGCCCCACCAATATTGGGTCTGCACTGCACCTTCGGCCTGAGGTCTCGTGGACTCTGGGGTCTGGGCTGACACGACGTCAGCCTAAGGATCTACTCTGCTCCCTTTGCATCGAGTCCTCAGATGGTCCTTCCCAGTTCGATGCCTGAGTGGTGTCATTGCCTCCCCTTGCCTGGTGTCCTTGAACTCCAACAGACTTGAGGCACGGACGCAGAAGGAGGAGGGAAGCGGCCAAGTCAGCGCCTGGGGGGCCCACACACCAGCGTTTCTAGTTTGGGGAGATGGAAAAAATCCAGCAGAGAGAATGATGTGGGTCAACCAGTGAGGGCGGAGGAGACGGTTGGATTGGCCCCGCGGGGCCAGACGGAGGAGTCAGGCCCCAGCCTGCATCTTACGTATGACCTCTGGGCCCTGACCTTTGCCCAGCAGGCTGCGCGGGGTAAGCTGTCCCGGCCACGCCAGACTCCGTGCAGAGCCACGCATCACAGCTTTCTGGACACAGTTCTAAGATGAGAAGGACTCAGATTCTCCCGGGCCAGCCACGCTCAAGTGCGTAGGCCCACCGTCCTCACCTGGGAGCTCGACACAGCTATTACAGAAGTCCCTCCCGAGAAGTTTCGGAGTCTCTAGAGGATGCAAGGCATAAAGGATCTCCTGGAGACAAAGGAGGATTCTTTTAATTATTATGTTAAGAGGGCTTTTATAGCTTGTGTTCCTGTTGAGTGAGACGTTGCAGCAGACAGAACGCGAGGCAGGAGTCAAGAGGGCAAGTAGACGTAGGGCAGGAAGTGCCAGATGTGGATGGAGTTGGTTTCAGGATCCCCATCGGTCATCATCCCAGCAGGTGCGAAAGAAGATGCCATCAGTTCCCGTTAGTAGGACCGACCTGGTGAAAACTGCTGTAAGATGGGAAGAGGCCTGAAGAGAAGGCAGGCCAAGGGTTCTGAGTTGCTAGGACACTGACTCCAGAGACCCCGGGCTCTAAATGAGAGTGTTGGCCACCCACAGGCCGCACCTTGGAGAACTGCTTTTGCCCTGTGTCTCGGGTTGTTCTTGTAGCAAGGGTGTCTCAAACAGCATGCGGGGCAGTGCTCAGAACATATCCCATCTATTCCAAGCCTTGGCTCAGAGGGGGAAGGGTTTGGTTGGGACTGAGGAACACGGACGCAGACCGGATCCTCAGTGGCGTCCAGGGCTCAGCTGTGTGGCGTCCTGTTGGAGGCCAGCTGGTGTGTCAGAAACAGCATGGCCTGGGTGCCAGCCTCCACCACCGGTGGGGTCTGTGAATCCGGGGGTTGATTTCCCTCCCGTTATACACGTGACGTGGTGCCACAGTAATCCCGAGGGATTTGTCCTTCATCCAGCGGTGACCTAACCGTCACCAATGGAGAGATACAGGGCGGAAAGGTTGCCGATAACCAATTCCTATTAGGTAAACACTTATGTCGCTGGAACTTTCAGCAAATCTCTGCTCGGGGGCTCCAGCTGGAGGGTAAGGGTAAGGGTAAGGGTAAGAGTAAGGGTAAGGGTAAGGGTGGAGCCCAACAGCTTCTCAGGAGTGGTCACCTCGACAGTGTTGCTCGCTTCTATGGCCTCAGGATGACCAACACGTCGGACGCAGGCTAGAGACCCCATGACGTCTTAGAAGGAATGCATCAGTCCACAGAGCGGTCTTAGGCACTGGGAACATCAGATTGCAGGAGGGGTAAGAGTCATCTCTTCCGGTCGTGTGGCCGGTTCCATCAGGAATTTTAAATAGAAGAAAAAGAATAAAATAATGCCAGGGGACATTTCTTTCACATGATACAGATCCCCTCATGCTTGAAGACCTCCTCCACAGTTTTTAAAAAAAATCTTTACCCCAAATCCTTAGAGCTCTCTCAATTTTCTTGCCATTGCCTTAAATGTGACTGGGTAAAAATCACTTTGGAGGGTCCCACCCTGTCGTACCATTTTACTTAATGTCATGGAGGTCTTCATATTCGCACATGGCCATACATTCATACGTATCCCAGGAGGTCTTATGACATCTCGGAGTGGTATCTGTCACCCACAGAGCTTTTGAGCAAAGCTACGCAAGGTGGATTGGAGGGGAAACATTGCGAGCAGTAAGCATAATATAAAAATTGCCATTGCGTTTGAATCCAGCATAAAAAAAAAAATAGAGACACTGAAGAAAATGTCTAGTTGCTATAGCAACAAGAGTGCATTTTTTTCACTATTTAGAGATCACACATTATTAGAATTGAGTAAACATATTTCCATTTTTTCACATCCAAACGAATAATCATTTCCAACTAAAATTGTCTCCTTCCCTGCTTCTGGCATGCAAGAGAAAATGAAACGGGTTTTAAAAAATTAAAATTGGGGCGCCTGGGTGGCGCAGTCGGTTAAGCGTCCGACTTCAGCCAGGTCACGATCTCGCGGTCCGTGAGTTCGAGCCCCGCGTCAGGCTCTGGGCTGATGGCTCGGAGCCTGGAGCCTGTTTCCGATTCCGTGTCTCCCTCTCTCTCTGCCCTTCCCCCGTTCATGCTATGTCTCTCTCTGTCCCAAAAATAAATAAATAAAAAACGTTGAAAAAAAATTAAAATTAAACGAGTCCTTAAATTATAAGAAAGAAGGAAAGAAAGAAAGAAAGAAAGAAAGAAAGAAAGAAGAAAGAAAGAAAGAAGAAAGAAAGAAAGAAAGAAAGAAAGGGAAAGAAAGAAAGAAAGAAAGAAAGAAAGAAAGAAAGAAAGAAAGAAAGAGAAAGAAAGAAAAGCAAAGGGAAAAATAGCTCCCAGATACCGTTTTCACTGGAAGATGTGGCCAGATATTGTGCATCCACGAACCCGCAGTTTTATGCCCCCACGTATACAGTGGAGGCCGTCACCGTGGTGAGGGTTCTCCAGCCCCAGACTGCCTCCTGCCAAATTCTCATTACTCGGTTCCAAAGAAAGCAAAGCACAGGAGTTCGGGTTTCCGGGAGTCTGCGGAAACAGGGTGCCAGGAAGAGGTGATGACATGGCAGCAAGCTGACCGCTTCTGAACACTTTGGTGAGGGGGTCCCAAGCAGTAAGACCGCTTGAGGCTGACGGCTCCTGCAGTAAACCCGAGCTCTGGCTCTGGCGCGTCTCCCCCACCAACTGCACGATGAGATTCACGGCCGTTCGGAACTCGACAGGTTGTCACGTAGATGAAAGGAGATCAGCGCCCATGAATCTGTCAGCACCGGGCAGGGGATTCAGTAAGGGCTCAACGGATGGTGATTATTAGCGTGTCGCTCAAGTTTTTCAAAAGCCCTGCGTGTTCGCCAAATTAGTAGCTTCGAGCCGAACCACGCCTTCCCCAATGGATACAATCAACACTCTCACAACGCTTAACGCTTTTACAAGTTGAGGCCGTATCGTGAGCAAAGACCTGAGAAAATGCCGGGGGATGGCTCAGTATCCCGAATTAAGCAGGCCAGACCTCACTGAACCGCCGGGGAGGCCAGTAAGTGGGGATCTGAGATGTGTTGTAGCACATGCGGTCCCGGAGGCGTGGGCCAGGCAGTGGGAGCCACGGCCAGCCGGTGGGTTGTTCAGGTGGCTTTGGGGGGATCCGCCCCTCTGCAAACCTTCATTTCCCCTGCATGGGGCAAGTCCTTCCACGGGTGTGGCCCCCGTCCTGACTGGTCACGTTACACACTTGCAGCTACTTGTTCATGTTCAAGCACAGAGTGAAAACACACTGGCCAGGTTCCTGGTCCTTAGCTCTTGATGGCTATCCCCTGATGTGACAGCCGGTGTTACCCGGTAGCAGGGTCAAGGTCCCTGACCCGCATGACATACTCTGATAAAATGAACTTTGAAAGCATCTCCATGATGCAAATGTTACAATATTCCTACTGATTCATATGCCCATCCTTACATTTTCTTAAACCTACATTGATCCGTTCCGATAGTTTAAATTAGGAAGAAGGGCGCAGAGAAGGAGATCGTTAGCTAGTTCAGTAAATCAACTCTTTAACTTTCACCAGACATATTTTGATATCATTTTGGAACATGTAGGGGAAAGTAGATGTCATTTCACCGTAAGACATTCGTGTGAGGGAACGTGAGGTCGCATGGCCCAGAAGCTTATAGGTTCAAGCCGGTGATTGGTCATTTTGAGTTCTGGGGATGTACAAGCAGTCATCATCCACAAAAGTTGAGGTCGTTCCTTCATTGGTTTGCACACTGTCCGGATTTTGAACCCAAAGTACATCGGATAGAAAACAAAACTTGAAACAAAACGTTGCTACTCTATTTGTGGCCTCTTGAGTTTTTGTTTGGCTTTACCAATTCCTTCCCAAACATTTGAGATATTTTTATAAAAGATATAGAGTGTGGGGATTTCCAGTGGACCAGCGCTGTGACTGACACACATTCGCACTGAATGAACGAACCTGCACGAATCACTCAAATTACACTGTGCCGCGGTCCCAAAATAAAGAACGGCAGAGTTTAGAATGAGCTCTCCATGTCCTAGGAGTGTATGGGGTTTTTTTGATATATTTTAAAAGGTATTTTCTTTTCCCTGTAGTTTACCATAATTGGCCATTACATTCAAATGCTTAAGGACTCCATAGGACAGTCAGCATTGACGATCAAAAGAAACCGCAAGTTCTCAACGTCATTTAAAATGATATCTCCTGAAAACAAAGCTCACAAGGATGTGGATTTTACCGGATAGGGAAAAAAAATGTTACTCTTAAGTCCTCACTTGGGGGGGGGAAAGACTGTGTAAAATATAAATGTCATCTCAAGCAGATACCTGATGTTTAAAAACAGATCACATTCTAGATTAAGACAAGAGGGAGACAGATAAGACTCTGCTTAGACGGGCCTCTACCTGAAGGCCCATAAGGGAGTTAGAAACGAGACATGTCATTAATTATGGACAAGTGTAGCACATTCGAACCACTCTATGGATTTTTGTGTAATTGATCTTTGATCTGAGACGATGATGGACGCTTCTAACCTTATAGGAGTGTTTTTTTCACAAACGGAGGAAGGACGCGGTCAGATTATATTGTGACAAAAACATCCTTATGATTAAAATTAATGAATGGAAACAGATACAGATTTGCGATGACACCGTACGCATGCACCTTCAAAACCAGCCACTTTATTTCACAAAAGGACAGACAGCAATTTGCATAACCTGGGAGGCAATACAATTCTTTATCATCAGTAAGAAAGTGAAGCCAGGCAGAGGAGAAGGAGGTGAATGCCTCCTGCAGGCCTGTGGCTGATGAAATCTGGTTCTAGAGCCTGCAAACTTTGGATGTGCATGAGATAATGGATGTCCCTGTAAAGCCTTCCTCCAGCTATAACACATCGTGATTTCAGCACCTGCAGCACAGGAAAACCTTTCCATCCATTTTCCATATAAAATTATACTATCAAATGCATTAAGCTGAAAGGCTCTACCCTGGAATCCTAATCTCCCTATGAACTCATTGAATTTTCCTTTTTGTACTTCTTTTGGTAGATCCGAGATGGCTGGAGATTCTTTCCTACACCTTCCCCCAGGAAGAGAGGTCTAATTTTCCTCCCCTTGAGCCCGGGGCCGGACTTAATGCTTTTTCTTTGCCAATTGATTATGGGAGATGGGAGATCCCAGGACTCCCACAGCCAGGTCATACGCAACCTATCCCAACCCTCCAGGCCTCCAGGAGCGAAGCTAGGCTCTACGTCCGTTCAACTATCTGGAAACCGTCATGCTATGAGAAAGCACAAAGAATTCACATGGAGAGGCCCTGGCTCTCCATGTGAGCGAAAAAGTCAATTTTTTAAGCAGCTTCATTGACATATAATTGATATACAAAAGCTGTCCATATTTAATGTGTGCCATTTGATGAGACTGGACGTATACAAAGACCCGTGAGATCAGCACCACCATCAACGCGACAGACACATCCATGACCTCGGAAGGTTTCCTTTTGCCTCTTTTATTGGGTTGGTTTAGTTATTTTAAGTACTCTGAACGTGATATCTATGCTCCTAACAAAATTTTAGCGTACAAAACCTCGCTGCCCTAGGCACTGCTCTGTAGAGACAATTTGGAATTTATTCACCTTGCAAAACTGAAACTTTATATCTACTGCACAACATCTTTTTATTCCCATTTCCCCTTGTCCTCAAGCACCGTTGTCTCTGCTTCTCTGAGGCTATTTTAGATTCCACATATAAGGGAGATCACGTAGTGTTTGTCCTTCTGTCACTGGTTTATCTCACTGAGCATAATGTCCTCCAAGTTCGTCCACGTTGTCACAAATGGTAGAACTTCCTTCTTTATTTAAGGCTTAATGATACTCTGCTGTGCATATAAACCACATTTTCTTTATCGATACATCTGTCGATGGACATTTGGGTTGCTTCCATAGCTTGACTATTGTGATTAGTGAATGCTTCCAGAGTGGGCTTGCTGGATCACATGATAGTTCTATTTTTGTTTTTTTGGGGAGCCTCCATAATGTTTGCCATAATAGCTACACCATCTTGTAAGAATTCCCGCCAAGAGCACATGAACGAAACACCAAGAAATGAAAACCAAAACCACAGAGAAAAAAAGAAAACCAAGCAAAAACAACAGAAAGAAACCATGTCAGCATTCCAGCCACAACAGAGGGAAAGTGGCAAGCAGTGAACAGAGAAGCCACCGCCACCCACGGTGGACACGGAGCGGGCATCGTGCTGAGTCCTTTCTGCGTCCGTGACCCGTGATTGTGACAAAATAGTCATGACGTCACGCCCCTGTTCTCTGGGGTGTCTCTAAAATAGATAAGCTGGATCTTTGGCTCAACCCGGGGCGTTTATTCAATGTCCCATGAGAGGGGATATTTACTTAGCTCCTTATTCACTGCGATTCTCCACTTCTCCGCTGTGACTTCTTCTAAAGGTTTGGGTTTTTTTGTTTTTAATTTTTTGTGTGTTTATTTTTGAGAGAGAGAGACAGAGATAGAGCACGAGCAAGAGAGAGGCAGAGAGAAAGGGAGAGAGAGAATCTCAAGCAGGCTCCACGCTGTCAGCACAGAGCCCAATGCAGGGCTCAATCCCACGAACTGTGAGATGATGACAGGAGCTGAAATCGAGAGTCAGACGCTCAACTGACTGAGCCACCCAGGCGCCCCATGGTCACAAAATATTAAAGCAGTAACACATAAGCATGAAGGAATGATAGCACGGACACGGGCTCTCCATTTTATTTCCAGCGACCATATGTATTTCTTTCAGGTGGAGCTGTTATGTGTGGTAACTGCTGGGGAGCATATTTTGAAAGAAAATAAGAATTAAAACCCTGCTACATGCTGTCGGTTGAAAGGGTGCCCTTTGTTTATACGAATTAGGGCCCTTGCCTACAGTACCTGAAAGACAGGAACTTTGATATAAATGCACACGTCTCTCAGAGGGAAGGGTCAGCTTTACAATAAACTAAATATACTGCCAATTTAAAGCAGCTCTTAAAACATTTTGGAACAAAAATTCAGTGAACGGTCTATCAGAAAAAACAAAGCTCCTCTCCCGTGTAGCAAGTTCGCCATCTACTGACCAGTGAGGTAACTTTTCCCTATTCTAATGTTGGGGGGATTTCTGAATGTCAACATGTCTGCATTGAAGATCGTCGTATCAATATTTTAGAGCAAAATCATTTCATGGGAGGTTTTCACAGCAACACCATTTGGAACAAAGCCTGGGAGGAGACAGGTGCGTAAGGGGCACCAGCCTCCAGTCCGTCCTGCCCGGTGGGGGAGACGCACACACAGCCTCTTCAAGGAAGATAGGATGTGTCCTGTAGCCAACCAAAAGTACAAGCAGATGTGTTTGGTTCTCCCGGATCTCCAGGGCATCGGGAAGCAGCCTGGCCACCTTTGATTTCCACCGTAGCTTCCCTGCTAAACCTACACGCATCCCCAGACTTCTTCGTCTAGAGGCTCTCGCTCTCAGGCCGTGGCAAGGGATATTTTGGACAACTGTCTAGTATTGTTCCTTTGGAGGACTACAAACCAGAAACTCAGAGTAAGTCTCACATCAGAAAAGAAAGGCACAGACAAAATACTCGGATGAGTCGTAGCGCGACTCCACCAGCTGATTTGGGGACGGATTCCGGTTACACTCGGCTGCAAAGTCTGAGAGCAACCCCTACATGTATGCCCTGCCGCTGAGTGTATATTCTGAGTGGTAAGCATTAGGGGCAATGAACACAACATGGCTACGATTTAAAGTCCAATTTCTTATCGCTTGACAACAACAAACATTTGGTCATTGATGCATTTAATAAGCCTTTCCGAGACACCATAACGTCGGGTCCTTGCAACCGCACTGCCAGATAAGGATGGGCAGATATCAATGTCTTATTTCCTAGTTGGACACGTTGAGTATGTGAGGATCAACCTGACTGTCCGGGGTCAGGGGAGGCCTTGTGATGTCCCCAGCAGGCCAGAACTTTTGCATAACGCACGCCTGGTGCGATGGTACACAGCCCCGCAGCCCGTAGACTAGATGCTACGCCAGAGGGTTAGTCTCACAGCGTGTACTGTGCGGCTGTCGATTCATCTAACAACTTTTAAAAGTTTGGAGCCAAATGTCTGTCTCTCTGGAATCCATCATAGAAAAGAGATTCCCCTCTCTGGAAATTAATTCCCAAGGAGAGCTGCTTTCCAAAAGTCAAAACTAAAGCCCCTGTACACGTGCAGATCCTTCAGGGGTCCCAGTTCCGTAGGGGAAAAGAAGGCATTTTATTTTACAATGGAATTTCAAATTAGCAGGTGCCCGTGTGAAAAACAAATGTTAATTTTTCTTTGAGAGGGACTATATTTAATTTGCAAGTCTTATGAATATTCTAAAATCATTTTATTTCTATCCCAAACTGTTCCTAAGAAGACATGCTTGAAAACGATACATGCGTGGGTCCTAAGTTTCAGGAGGCTTCTCAGAAGTTATTATTTGTGTGAAATGTCTATTGGTATCCTTCTCTGGTTTTGTCCACACTTTCCTTCTCTCGTCCGGTAAGCTGTCTTACTCCACATTTATTCGTCATTCCAAAATATGTCTACTCTGGAGCATTGGGACGAAAGAACACCAAGGAAACGCAGTCAGTCCTTTCCACAAAGGAGTCTGGGGAGAACTAACGTACCCGGGCAGCGGCGAGGACGTGCGTGGACCAGACAAGACACGCCATCAACGCTGCGGTTGCAAATTTAGCCATATTCTATCCTGTGGAGTCAGACTCACTTTAATGAGGACCTAACAGATTGGATATTTGGGGATACGTGTAGCATATTCTGCAATCAAAATGCCTTGGGTAGAAACCTGCCTCTGCCGAAGCTAAATATGTGACTTTGCCAATGTGTTTACATGCTCTGCCCTCAATGTTCTCATCTGTACAATGACATGACAGCTATGCACCCCCCCCCCAACCCACGTGGTTGGCAAAAGGCCGAGGCAGTGGTGAGAACAGTGTCCGACTCATAAACCAAGGGAATTCTTGTTCTATTACTATCACTGTTATTATTACCACTACCCCTTCTAGTATTATTTTTATTAATTTGGGGCTTATGTCAGTTGCCTTCTTCTCTTTTGAAACCTTAATTTCAGAGGGTTGCAATCATTTGCGTATTCTAATCGGTAGTTTCTTCTGGAGCGGGTAAAATCTAAAATGCTAGGGTGTATATGTCCCGTGACACATTAAGGGGATGAACAGGTAGGTGAGATCAAGGCAGGGTCACAGCATCAGGCCAGGGCTCCCCCCAGGCTTCCAGGAAGTTCAGTGAGTTCCCGAGAGGCAAGTACCAGCACGGCGCTGCAACCTTGCAGGACTCGAATGCACTCCTGCAACATCAACTTCTAAGCCATCAACTTGCAAAAACGTAATGTAGTCATGCATCTGACAAATTTAGACACATCGGGATATTGAACTAAGAAAATAAGGCACAAACCGGTCCCGGCTCTGCCAGAAAAGAGGCGGTGTGGTCACCAGGAGCTCAAACAGCCATGCTGTGTCTCAGTTATCTTATAAACACACACACGCACACACACAAGGATTGATTGGATGGTGTGGATTTGTTCCCAAATATAAAACTATCGATATAGGCACATTTTATTTTCAAGATGAATTCATCATGCTAAGTTTTCTAGCGTGGCCAGAAAAAGAGAAAACACTGGAAAATCCACTTTATTACACGGATTCTTGCGCCCATTCTCTTTTGCCCCCTGTTTATACCTACGCATGTCCGTAACCGAAACCCACCGCCAGCCGATGTCCGGTCTCAGGGGCTGACCTCGTGTTCCCAACCCAGAAATGAATGTTCTGATGAACAAATATTAGAAGCCGCTAGTGGAAATGGAAGTGCTTAACTTATTTTACAAAGGAGGCATTCTGTTTGCTTTTGCTCTCTTCTTTATAAATCCGTTGTTTCTTTACGCACACCATGTTCTCCAAGGTTCCCAGAGAATAAAGCATTAACTCCCCCCCAAAAAGGGGCATCAATTTCCAGGGTAAACTATCGGACTTAGTAAAATCTGTCACCGTGAACACACATAGCACCTCTGGATGCAATAATGGAATCCACGCCAGGCTGGCGTCTGTCTGCTTTTCGTCTTATTATGATCATCTTCAGAAGATCAGCACTCGTCACAACCTTATTTTTCTCATAGCCCCACCACCCTTTTTATCTAGTGTGAAAATTACATTGTGCAACTTCATCAAAGGAGTCACGAGTAGTAGTAGGAGCCGGCGCATCATAAAACTAAGTTCTCTCTCTTTCCCTCCCTCTTTTCCTTTCATTAGCTCAGTAGGTCAAAGCCATCCACCAAGGCTTTTCTCCACCCGGAGAAATGGCTCTATTTACACATGACGAGAAACCGCAAGGACCAAATACTACTCCCTTCACCTGGGAAGTTACGGTCCGATGTGGTGCCCTCCCTGTGCGTGGCATCCGAGGGAGAAGCAGCCTGAGTCCGTCTGGGTCTGGGTCTGACGGGCAGGAAGCGAAGCGTTCTCGTGAAACCCATTCAGAGAACAGTCCCTCGTGTTGCCTGCACGTCGTGCTCCAGCCACACCAACTCAGGGTCTGAATATACCCCTGGTATATCTATATACCTATAAGATATGTATATATTATATAGGTAATATATCTATCTCCCGCTCAGAGATATTCTGGAAGACGTCCCCGTGTGGTTTGCGTCTCTGAAGATGCAGTGGTACCCCCAGGAGCGCCGTGCACCCCTGACGGGGTGTGTTCGGGATACCCTTTCTGTGCGGTCCCTCTTCAGCTCCCCTGCCCGCTCTCTGGGCGTGCCGACCGTGAGGACAGTAGGGATGGTGGTGAGGACAACATCCTGACTGATTTGTAGCAGGTCTTGTCATACTCTGGATTTATGCCTTATCTGGGTAGTGTTTGCAGCAAGTACCTTCTGCCCTGCCCTTACTTCTTTACTTCCCGAGTAGTGTCTTTTGATAAAGGGAAGGTATTAATTGTAATGCTGTCCCGTCAGTCTTTTCCTTTAGGGTCAGACAGGGTACGGACTCGTAATCAAAACGGAAGTCACCTACTGCCTGATGTGGATACTTTCAGAATAAGACCGTGGACTGAGGGCATCTGAGAACAACCCTAGTCTGGTTTCTCCCCAAAGCGCTGGCAGAGGAAGAGCGTGCAACCAATGGGAGGGCTGGCAGGTGCCGGGCAGGGGCGGGAAGGTGCTCAGAAGGTGGCAGAGGCTGGAGTAACTGAACGGAGACTGAACGCAGAGGGTCAGCGTGGTGCTCGGGCCGGAGACCCCAGGACAGAAGAATATCCTTTGACGTGCGGAACGTCCACCTGAAACCCTGTGATTGTGCTTCGGCGTTTCCTAACCTCCCCCGAGCCCCCATTTCCTGGGGTAGAAAGTACAAATGATGCCGATAAGCAAAATCGTCGATTTTACTTTACTATCCCTCCCGGGACATGCCAGGTAACCCCATGAGGCACAGGTGGGGTAGGCTGGAGATGTTCAAAGAACAAGGGGAGGGTGAAAACAAATTTTAAATATCAGAAAAGATACAGGAGCATAATAGAAATGGAAATAAAACTGACAGATTATTAAAGTATTTCTTCGGGTTCAAAATTACTCTGTTGAGGTGCACCTGGGTGGTTCAGTCAGTTAAACGTCCAACACTTGATCTTGGCTCCGGTCATGATCTCGTGGTCCGTGAGTTCGAGCCCCGCATCGGGCTCTGTGCTGACAGCGCTGAGCCTGCTTGGGATTCTGTCTCTCCCTCTCTCTCTCAAAATAAATACATAAACTTAAAAAAAAAAAAAAGAAATTTCTCCCTTGAGCCACTGAACTATGGCCACTGAACTATACTGACTATAGTATAAAGGCACGCTAACGCATGTCGCAGACACCAATCCCCGCCACGGTCCTGTGGGGAGGGGATCGCAGCCCTCACAGCCAAGGCAAAGCCCAGATGCATGCAGGCTTGCCGCTCCCAGGACCACGGCCGGTGTGCTGGCTGGAAACTCCATGCTGCTCTTAATGTTAGAAAACCAGACAGAGATTTAAAAACCCACTATTGGGCATATTTTCCTTTGAGACACAAAGACCAATGGAATCTTCCAGAATCCTAATTTTAAACGAAATAACTCTAAAAAAGTAACATTTCCATTATTCCACTTCAACAGGAGCTGAAACATGAGAGTGGAGATGAGATGTCAGGAGAGGAAAAGCGGGTCCCCTCTACAGCCAATCGGGGGGCCCTTTGTGGCCCTACAAGTGCACGGCCGGTTCCTCCCTAGCGACGCAGGCAGGCGGGCACGCCGGGGGTTCGATTCCCGCACCACCGCCTCCTGAGAGCTCACCAGCCATCGAGTATTTGCTGACTGATTAGTCACGGGAAACAAAATGCATCCTGCTGGTGAGCCCTTCGGTTTTGTGGTGCAGAAGAAATGGGGAGTGACGCCCATCCCCGGAGTTCACCCCTGCCTGTCCACAGCCGCCTCTCCAGACACGAGTTCTCTTGCCAAATTCAATTCTCGTCGTTTATGCTCTGACTCATTTAACCCTCGAGGTTGTGCTCCTCCCATAGAAACTTTCCTCTTCCAAAGACGCCTGGGTACGTGTGTCCTACCCTGACATCTCTGTGGAAATGTAGCCCTCCCACTGTGTGTCCAGCCATCCCTGCACCTCTTCACAGGTGACAACCAAGCCAAGCGTCAGGCCTGCAGACGCTTCTGTAGCCCTTGGCTGGGGGTCAAAGCCCCGGGAAACAGGGACGAGGCCGAGTTTGTGCCGTGTGCTGTTTATGAGGAATCATCACCTTGGAAGAGGGAAAGGAGGCCGGACCGGTCGGAGAAAGCCATGGTCGACCCAACCAGAGCTCCGGAGAGAACAATGGCATCGGGGTGTGCCATGCAGGGACCCAGCTCCAAGGTGGCAGAGCCCAACTGGAAGCCCACCTTGTTACCCTCTTCCTCAGACCCCGGCTGGTGCGCCCTGCCACCGGTCCGTTCTCTGGACTCAGACATGAGATGGAGGTGGGTGCATGTGCGCACATCTCACGGGAGGAAGCGGGAAGAAGGAGGTTGGGCAGAGGGAGATGGGGAATGGGAGCCAGACAAAGACTCCGCTAACCCCGTGGACACCTGTGGCGATGAGCCTGCCCGCCTGCTCACCCGCCAGCCCAAGGTGGCAGGCCGGGATGCCCCCACTCCGCCTGGATGTCGGCTGCTCTGGAGTCACTGGGCTTGGGACAAAGCGAATCTCTAAAGAAGTGCCCAACCCTGAAGGAGCAGAGAGCTGGGGTCTCTCTGCTGAATGCCCTTCCCAGCAGGACCCCCTGTCTTCCCTTTGAAAGGAGATCTGGGCCTGTCTTCATGGCTAGTCCATTCTTGGATGGCATTTCTCACACACTCAAGTGTGTCGTCGTTTGATTAAGTTCTTTGAGGAAAGCAGCAACATCTATTACGTCTTTTTATCTCAAGAGAACTTAGTGCAATGGCGTGTATGTTACAGAGTCTACAGGGATTAGCTTTTGCTGCGTGCATGGGATGTCCTCTGAGGTTTTTGCATCCGTGATCTCACTTAATCCTCACGCAATCCCAACTAGTAGGTGGTATTATTCCCTCAAAGTCACAGGTGACGATTGGGGATCCCAGGGTTTTGCGGGGGTAGGTCACTTGTCCTAATAACAAAGCCATTGGGTGGCAAAGCACATATTCTTAACTACATCATATTGCTTACTTTGCATAGAAGGACTCATTCTATTTTCATCGCATGAGTGCATGGACTATAGAAAGACTGCTGTTCGTACTCAACATTGATGGTGACACAAAGCTAAGGTACATGTCCCCAAATTACTTACTCTGATAACCCTGTCAATATGGTCCAAGAGGTTTCCACATCCCCATGCGTATCTTAGAGTCTTTCCAAATTGAGTACATGTGGAAACGTGTAGATACTGTTAAGATTGAAAGTGTGAGAATGACCCATATACATGACATCTGAAATCGTGGAAGTGTGAAATACTTAAGTCAAATATAAGCAACATTATGTTTAGAGGAAACATGTCTTTTCTATATTAAAGATCTTCTAACGAATACCCAGTGACATAACTCACATTGATAGATACTTCACTTTGAATTATGCGACCATGGCCGGGAAATAAGGAAAAAGTTGACATATCTGACGATAAATCCAGCAAGAGCATATGTTTTCCTTATTTATGGTGAAAATATGTGAAAGGGAACAGCAGATATTTTTCCGTACTCGTCAGTCACTCAGACAAAATGCTAGTTACTCAACTCCTGCAGTGAAATTGTGGGGCCAATAAAAAGTTTCTCAGTTTGAGAGGCCAAAAGCACTTTTGAAAGTTGACGCTTAATTATTGGAACCACGTAAGCGATTGCAAATGAGATGTGCCTTTATTTTTTAAAAGTAAGGTCATATTGCTTGATGACATTTTACCTAAAGTGGTTTGAGAGTTTTCTTATTAAAAAAATTTAAACATTCCAGAAATAGAGTTAATAATACGTTAAATTCCATATGCCCATTATCTAGATTAAATAATTATCAATGCATGCCCAGTTTTATTTCATTTGCAACTCTATCCTGTATCCATTTTTGCCTCCCCCCCCCCACATTACTTCCTGGAATAAATTTCAAGCCTTTTATAACTTCATCCACGTGAAATTCAGTATGTGCATCTAAATATAAAAATCATTTTACAGACACACACAACACTATTATTCTATCTAAATACAACAGTATCATCACAATGTCATTAAACATCCAATCAACTTCCAAATATCCTTATTGTACCTTAATCTTCTAACGGTGTACTTATATCAGGAGCAAAATCAGGTATATGCATCATGATCATTGATATTTCTCTTTTAATGTATAGGTCAGTCACCTCCTTGGCACTTTAATTTTGGACAATGTCTTTTAGTGTAGATTTTGTAGATTGGATTCCATTGGCTCTGTTGACCCTGTTTCTCCATCCTCATTATTGCCTTTAAAATGTTAGCTAAACCAGGAAGCTTGATGAATTTCCATGATTTTGGCATGAATACTTACTTCATAGATGATGGGGCCTCAGAATCCTCATAGTATCTGGTTGTCCCTTTTTGAGTTTTTAACCACCATTTTATATTACCTAGGTCCCTTATTTCAAAAAGTGTTGCAACATAGTAATATTTGAATGTATAACTTTTTTCAAAAAAAAATCTTAGCTGAATATTTCTCTAGAGAAACTTCTTCCCCTCTGCAGCAGGTTGAATATTGGCCCCCCCAAAATGTGGGTCCCTGTCCTGACTCCTGGAAACTGTGAATGTGACTTCATTGGAAAGGGAGACTTTGCAACTGTGATTAAGGATCTTGAGATGACATCATCTTGGGTAATCTGAGTGAATCTTACACCTAATGACAAGTGACTTTATGAGAGATATGCAGAGGAAACCCAGGGAGAAGAAGGGAAGGCCATGTGAAGACTGAGGCAGAGACTGAGTGATGGGGCCACCAGCTGAGGGATGCCTGGAGCCACCAAAGCCTAGAAGAGGCAAGGAAAGAGCTCTGCCTGAGTGTTCAGAGGAAATGGCCCAGCCAATGGACACCTTGGTTTTGAACTTCTGACTTCTAGAACTATGAGACAATGAATCTGTGCTGTTTGAGCTACTTAGCTTGTGCCACTTGGTCACAGTAGCCCTAGGACACTAATACCCCATCATTTGGTTAAACTGAGCCCCCATATATACCAGGAAATTATGATAAATGCTTGAGATTCTTTTTTTAATATTTTGAAAAAGAATAGAAATAATAAATTAGATTCCTAGTGCCATCTAGTGATATTAAATTGGGTTTTTCTCTCCCTTCATTTTTTTTTAGGGGAGAGAACTTAAACTCATGATTTAAACATATTTAATGTGTTTCAATCCTTTGATGTTATGATCCTTATTGCTTCTGAGATGGTCCTTTCTGTGAGTACTGCGAGTCCCATGTAGTGACTTCTGAATCCTTTTGACAAGTCGCTGGTATCTTTGTGAGCTTTCTTGCCTCCTGATAAGATGTTCTAGGCTCATCTTATGCATTTCATCTCCCAGACGTGGACTCAGCTTTTTTTCTTCCTCCAATATGTCTGGGTATTTAATGAATTACAAAAGAGAGTGGCATATCTTATTGCGATTCCAATAACACTTTCACCAATATCAACGTGGTGAAAACAAAAACAACCTGTTAATTTTAAACACAAAGTCATTTTTAACCATTTTTAGCCATTTTTAACCAACTAATGTGCCCAAAACATCCTCACACCCCATCTTCATCATCACCCCATTCTTGAACCGCTCTTACCCTGAGATAAAATGAAGCGCTCAGCTATGGAATGATGGAGTGGATTCCACACACCAATCCGTAATAAAGATAAAAGTGGAAAGTTTTAATAGATTGCGGTAGAGGCAACAGAGAGACGGCTGCCTTGACACATCATCATCATAAACAAAAGATATGAGAACAATAACAGTCTTGAAACCAGACAAACTGAAGTAACTACTGGCTTAGAATAAAAATCACGGGGATGACAGAGGCTGAGAGGACAAAGGAAGAGCTGAGCGTAGAAACGCGTGCCGTGCGGCCGAGGTGACGCAGAGCGACAACATACGGTCACCAACGTGGTGGCCACACCAAGACCACTCTCTAAGGTCATGCCACGAGTAATGATTTTTTTTTAATTACTCACCAAACTACAGGACTCTCTCAAATTTCACAAGCTTTTCCATTAATATCCCTTTTCTGCCCAGGACCCATCTGGGGCGCCATATGACATCATCCAGTCTTCGTGTCTTCTCCATGAAGAATGTGAGTTTCTTCACGGAACCGTGAGTTTCTCCGTTCCTTGTTGTATCTCATGACCTTGAGAGTTTCCAGGAGTCCTGATAAGGTGTTCCGTAGAATCCTTCAAATTAGGGTGTGTCTGTTTTTTTTTTTTTTCTTTTTTCATGATTAGACTGAAGTCACTGGTTGGTTTCGGGTTTTGAAAGAATCCCGCGGCTGCGAAATGCCCTTCTCCTCCTGTCACATCCGGTGATGTGTGACGGTCACGTGCCAGCTCCTCTGACATTCGCCTTCACTGCTTGGCTGCAGTGCTGTCTGCCAGCTTCCTCACGGCACGTTACTAGTCTCCCTCTCGTGAGGGCTCCTAGGAGGCCAGCCCACCCCTGAGGACGGACGGAGTGGCTCCACGTCCTATTTCAAATTATTCGGTGAGGCAGATTTTATCTTTTCTCCTCCATGTCGTGATACATTTTTATCAGTGTGGACTCATATCTATCTAGTTTACACTTTGGGTTTTGATAGAATATGATGTTACTGTTAGTCTGCAAATTGTTCCGCCCTTTGTCACTGGGAGGTCTTTCCGGCTGGCTCCTGTGTCCCTTTGACACTTCCCCCTCCACCTTTCTGTTTTCAGAGCACTTCCCTGTGTCCTGACACTACATGATGATCCAGGTTTACCTTCTCCCCTACCTTAGTGCGTTTCTCAAGGAGATCTGGTGCCCTCTTTGGGGAATAGTATTTAGACACCAAGATTTGGGGCATGGTCATTGCTACAAGGCATGAATCTTCCAGGCCTTCTCTTGCCTTAGGTCGTTCACCATATCCATACTCAGGATGCATTCCACCCCATGTACACACGCATACTGACAATTCCATATACGCATGCAATGCATAATACATATAATATATATCCTCCTATAGCTATCCCACCCCATGTACACACACATAACTATGATTATACATACATGTGTAATTTACAATATGTATAATATATATTCTCAGATGTACATTCCAGCCCATGTATACAAAGACGTCTATACTTATTTCTGTGTATGCCCAGCCATCTTTATATATGTTCTGCTAAGCAAGAGTGTATGCCAATGACTGACCCTGCTCTGGGGTCCCAGGGTTTATTTTTGCTTCCTTGTCTGTCACCCCCCTCTCTGGTAGCAGTCACCAACCTGGCCCCATTCATTTACTTTTTTTGTTAAATCCCAGCAAATCGATAAAGTGGTAAAGACCTTTTAAAATATGTGTGTGTGTGTGTGTATGTGTGTGTGTGTTGGGGCACCTGGGTGGCTCAGTCAGGTAAGCGTCCAACTTCAACTCAGGTCATGATCTCACCATTCATGGGTTCGAGCCTTGGGCTGACAGCTCAGAGCCCGGAGCCTGCTTTGGATTCTGTGTCTCCCTCTCTCTCTGCCCCTCCCTCGCTCGTGCTCTCTCCGTCTCTCTCTCAAAAATAGATGCACATTTAAAAAAGTTGTTTCGATAAAAAATTAAAATATGTGTGCATGTTGACTACCTTATACTTTATTTAATGATTTATTTAATGATTATTAGTTTATTTGTAGTTTAGGGATATCCTTTGGAATCAATTTGGGTAATTATACTTTTTTTAGAATATTGACTACCTTGTCTATTTTTTCACATTTACTTGCAAACTCACATATTATATATGTATATAAACAGAACTTGTAAAGGCAAGAGTCTATAAAATATAATGATTCAAATTCAGCAACATATCTAATATCGAAATCAACTAATTAATACCATATAAAGGTGGTTAAAGTATCAAACACCTGAGTTCACCTGTCACTGCCGAGAGTTCTACATCACCACGGGAAAAATCAGCATAAGATTAGCAGCTACAACAATGCCCACTTACTAGCTCATGGTTGTCCAGGTGAGAAGCCTCGGGAGAGTGGCCAGCTTGGGGGAGAAGGGCACCAGAAGCCCAAGTCAAGGAGGGAGGCTGGCTGGGCCCTTCCCCACAGGCTGTGGAGGAAGAATTCAAGTCCACCCTCATCCACGTGGTGAGCCAGAACCCAGCTCTTCCGGACGCGGGGGGTGGGGGTTCCCATTCCTTGCGGACGGCCAGCTGGACGGGGGCTGTCCGCCTTCCTTGTCACAGGCTGCCTCCGCCGCCAACCGCCGAGGCCGCATTCACTCTGCCACACACGTCAATCATTCCTCTCCTTCCATCGGCCAGAGGAAACGGCCTGCTCGAAGGGCTTCCCTGAGGGGTCGGGACCCCTTGGGTAACCTCCATATATTAAGGCACCTGATCCAGCCGGTCATATCTGCAAAGTCCCTTCACGTGAGTCCTTGGGAAGATGTTTGATTGAAGAGCCAGAGGGTGGGGTTCCCTGAAAAAAAAAAAAGGAGAAAGGCAGACACCAAAAGGGATAGAGAGAGAGCGTTTTT
Organism: Neofelis nebulosa; assembly: GCF_028018385.1. Taxonomy (NCBI): domain Eukaryota; kingdom Metazoa; phylum Chordata; class Mammalia; order Carnivora; family Felidae; genus Neofelis; species Neofelis nebulosa. The sequence goes on along the minus strand of NC_080784.1, from coordinate 2,960,419 downwards.
GTGGTTTTCTAAATTCAAGGAATAGATATGAAAAATAAGAGAGAGATCTTCTCTAATCATCTTTGTGGTAATTATAATCTTGATAGCAAAATTGGACAAGCAAAGAACAGCGAAGGAAATTATAGGCAATTTCCATTATGGATGTATTCTCAACTAGAATATAAGTGACATGAAATCAATACCAGTTGAAAAATATGCCCTGAACAAGTAGGGTTTATATCAAGAATGCAGGAATTATTCAACATCAGGGGACCTGTCAACGTAATTCACTGCATAATCTATTGAATGATAATCGCCATATGATCATTTCTCTAAAAGCAAAATAGCATTCAATAATATACAGCAGATAGTCGTGAGAATAAAAAAAAATCAGACTAATAACGCAAAGGAAACTTTTCAACACGATAGAGGAAAATGACAAAAATTAAATTGAAGAGGAACCAGGGGGTCACTGCTATCACTAAATCTCCTTAGCATGAAATGAGAAGTCCTTATCCGTGCATTAATGGGGGGAAAAGGACTTAAGGATTAACAAGGAAAGGGCAATGTTACTATTCTTTACAAATGTATATATATATATATATATATATATATATATGTATATATATATATATATACATATATATGAATGTGTAGACAGTATGTGTAAGAAAATCTACGTGTCAGAAGATTTGTGTAATCTTATTCTGCTGGTAATGACAGTCAGTAGAGCTATGAATTTGTGTTTCTGTCTGGGTGTCTACGCTTATTATTTTCTTTTACATAGTGTATGTTCATCTAGTATAACTTTTAACCGGGAAAAAAGGTATACTATCAGTTTTAGCAGGAAATAACGAATCCAAGAAAACTCTGAATGTTGCTCCTAGCTCTGAAAACTGAGGCATCCTTCCAAAAGCTGGGCCATAATTAGTGCCAGTGGTCACGTGCCACAACCGTGAAGACAGAGGATCCAAAGGGATCCAAATAATCAGAATCCTTTACTGGGATGCAACGTCTTTACAGGATCCTACACATTAAATCAGAATGGAAATACAGTGCAACGAGCAGCACGGTTGTTCTGGAGGCATCACGCTCCTCAGCTGTGGTGGCCGTGGAGGCTCTAGGATGAGACTTGGAGCTGAGACGGTGGAGACATGAAGGGTGCCCACCCACCTTATCTGGGAGTCACATGCTCAGAAACGTGCGGTTCCCACAGGGGCCCCACCTGGTGGAGACAGGACCTCCGCTGTGAGAACGCGAAGTGTTGTCTTCTGCCTGAACGGTGACAGTGGCTTGCTGGACAAGGTAGCTGGCAACATCTGGGATGACCAAGAGAGTGTCCTTCCGGGAGAGTTTACTTTGATGGTGATAATGTGGTTCCTTGTCATGTACACTGCTTGCCCTTGGATTGTTGGATAGAGGACATTAAGCAAGGACCCAACATTTCACACCAAAGGCAACCAAATTGAAAATCCTACAGGAAAAGAAAAACTCAACAGTAGCCACACAATAATAAATGCTCAAATAAACCAGACAGTGCTAGGACCTTTCTGGAGAAAATTCTAGAGGTACGTTCTAAAGACATACACACAAACGTTCATCAAGCGGAAGGTTCAAACCCAGTACGATAGACATGTTAACACAGTTGTTACAGGAAATCAACCCAAATCCAGTCGGCAATGTGTTTGTGGACTTTGAGGAGCTTGCTCTAAAATACGTATAGAGATCCTGGGGCCCCTGGGTGGCTCAGTTAAGTTGGTTAAGTGTCCGACTTCACAGCTCACGAATTCAAGCCCCGCGTCGGGCTCTGTGCCGACAGCTCAGAGCCTGGAGCCTGCTTCGGATTCTGTGTCTCCCTCTCTCTCTGCCTCTCTCTCTGTGTCTCAAAAATAAATAAACATTAAACAAAAATTTTTAGATAAAATAAATAAAATACGCACAGAAATCCGAAGAACCAAGCAGTGTCGGCACAGAAGCCATGTGAGGGGAAGCAGCTCGTCACGTGTCAAGTATCTTTATTTAGCTGTAAATAGTCGAGACAGAAAGTGGACACAACAGCCGAGGCACAGCCATCCATCTGCTACTCAGCAGCTTAGGACCTTGAGTTGTTGGGGCACAGTTTTTGGCTGCCCGTGTCTCAGTTTCCCCATCTACACCATGGGAGCTGCAGTGTGCTGCAGCCTAGAGCACCGTGAGGCGGCACCAATCAATGCACCCACCGGCACACACTTGGCCCTTGTTATTAGTTTTGTAGGCTGCATAGATTTGCAAAAATCCCTTCACCTCCATCGACCTCAGTTTTGTCTTGAAACGGAATAATAATGCGAACATTAACCTTTTAACTTTTTTTTTCCAGTTGCACTGAGAAATAATTGACCTACATCACTGTACAGAAAACCCTTGGTTTGCGAGCCTAATTCATTCCGGAAACATGCCTCTAATCCAAAGCACTCGTTTATCAAAGCAAATTCCCCAGAAGAAACAGTGACAACTCAGATGATTCGTTCCACAACCCAAAAATCTGCATATAAAAATGATTACAGTGCTGTAATATAATAGAAAGTAATAAAGCAAATACAAAATGTGAAGAAAAACAGACAAGTTAACCTGCACTTTGAAAACCTTTGTGTCTGGTGTGAGGGAGACAAGAGAGACAGGGGTCGTTGTGTAGGATGACTTTCGCTAATGGAATCACTGCTGTCTCCTGGCTCCTGGCTTCGTCTGCATGGCGGTCATTGTATGTGCTCGCACAGATGTTGACTACAGTGCGGTATTAGTAAACTCTTGTCATATACTGCATTTAATGTAACTGGCGATAGGGCAGCAGGGGAAAGGGTCTGTCTGCAGGCAGCCTGACCTAGAATGAAGCCGAACATTCCTAAGCTCCCTCTTGGATGGAAAAGCCAAGGCCTGTCCATAAGTGCTTGGAGGTGACAGAAAATACACGAGTGCCAGTGGTGGGCACCTTCCAACGTTCTGAAAAATTAGTGATTTCTGCAAACACCGCAGCCTGAGACCGAGCATCCGAGCATGGGAGACGATCACCCACAGTCCCGCGGAGAGAGAGAGAGAGAACCATTGGCTCAGTTGTGATCACGTGACATTCGGCATCACGTACTCCTCGGATTGCAAGACGTGGCTCATTCGTCAGGTTAAATTCATGAGAAACGTTTGCTCGTCTTGTGGAACACTTGCAGAGCAAGTTACTCACGATGCAAGGTTTTCCTGTATAAGGTTCCAGTGTGCGGCAAAAGTTTGCTCTGTGTGGGTCGTGAAATGATCACCATAGAGGGTTAATTAGCATCCATCGTCTCATGTAAATACAGTAAAAAAAAGATAAAAAAAGTTTCTCCCTGTGATGAGAATGCTCATGCTTCACTCTCTTAAAACCTTTCCCAGACACCAGCCAGTGCAGTGGCCTCAGCCCCCTGCTGCACATCGTACAGGTACTTTGTCTCCCGGCTGGAGAGTGAGGCTTTGTGACACCTTCCCGCACTTCCCTCTGATAATTAAACCTCGTGTCTTTTCCTATGATTTGGGAGAGGATTTGCTTTTTTTCCCTTTTTTTCTTAATTAGATTCCACGTAGAAGTGAGATTATACAGTGTTTGCCTTTCTCGGACTTATTTCACTGAGCACAATGCCTTTTTCTAAGTGACATAAATGGAAGGACTGTATATCCTCTGTGGAACTTAACTTCTCGAACAAGGTCGTCTGTTTTCCTCTTGCGCTCTCCTCTGTGACATGATATTAAAAACCCCAGCGCAGCCATACTGGACGCACAGTGAATCAGTAGGTCTCGAGCTCTCACCTGCTCTTACAGAATTTTCCCTTTCGCTTGCCTCGTGCGTCATTCTCAACTCCGGGTTTTGACATGGTCTCCGACTGTCTCTTTTATCTCGTCAGTTTGTTCACGTTTTAACAAAAGGAGAACAACAGAAGTCGAAACCCAAATTTCGGTAGCACCAAACAAGTTAGGAAATTGTAAGAGTCTGTCTGATAAAGCATGTGTGAATCTGTGTGTAATCCTATACAAAGTGAGTGTATGCACAAGGCACCAAAGTAGGGAACACAGTGAAATGTCTGTGATCATGCTGGTAAAGGGGCAACGTTTTGGGCACAGGAATTGTGACAAACTTTGTTGACGAATTTGGATGACTGGGGACCACCATTTAGATTTGAATATTTATCATAAAAACTTCCTGGCAATTGCAGTGAAATGTTTCAGGAGGCAATGCATTTTATATTTCACACCAAGGCCATATTTTATACTCACACATAAAGAGGCAGAGACTATCGAACGCGTGTTAGATCACCTGCTCCCACCTCCCCCTTGCCCCTCGCTTCTTGCTCATCCATCAACATGTTTGTAAATTAGGACTCCTGGTGGGCTCAGTTGGCTAAGGGTCTGGCTAAGAGTCTTGACATCGGCTCAGGTCACGATCTCACGGTTGTGAGATTGAGCCCCGCTTTGAGCTCTGTGCTGAGTGTGGAGCCTGCTTGGGATTCTCTCTCCTTCTCTCTCACCACCACCCCCCTCCCCCCGCCTCTCAAAAGGAATAAATAAACATTAAAGAAAAAAACACACAAAGTATTGGGGCTTAACCAGCTATGGTCTGAGCCTCTCATTACCACCCATGAGTCCTGGGCACCCGACAATAGCAGTTGCTTTCAGAAATGCTTCCTTAAGAATTTAAAATTCAAACTTAGAGCCTGAGGCACCTCGGTGGCTCAGTTGGCTAAGCATCTGACTTCGGCTCAGGCCATGATCTCACGGGTCATGGATTCGAGCCCCACATCAGGCTCTGTGCTGACGGCTCAGAGCCTGGAGCCTGCTTCGCATTCTCTCTCTGTCTCTGCCCCTCCCCTACTCGTTCTCTTTCTCTCTGTCTTTGTCTCTCTCTCTCAAAAATAAACCAGCCTTAAAAAAATTAAAGAAAAAAAACCATACTTAGAGCCTTAGTCCCTTTCCGAGAGGATGAACCGGTAAGAAGAAATTCGGGAAATGTGGGTAGACATGTTTCCCCCAACATACGATCCTAAGGAGCAGACAAAGGTGGTATTGAAAGGTAAAGACCAACGAAATCTTCATGCAAGGAGTTACGGAGGCTTTCGATTGCCTGCTTTAAACTTCTCCCGGTTCCGAGATCCATCTGTGAATTGGTTGTCCCAGCATAATTACACAGTTTAAGATATGTCTCCTTTTCTGTCTGTGTCTCAGATTGATGTCGCTGGTTCTGTGACAAGGAGATGGTCGGCAAACCCTTCACCTTCTTCCCTCTCCCTCTACTGTGTCCTCTCCACCTGACCCCTCCCTACCTGCCTTTTGGGATGGGGTCACTGGGAGGGTTCTGTGCTTTGAAGACAAAGAGAGTATTTGGGGAACAAACAGTGGAAACCAAGAGAACGGGCTCACTCCACAACACCAGAGACCGAGGGACTCAGACAGGTGCGAGGAACCCGAGGAGCAGGAGGGGGACATGAGAGGACAGGCAGATGCCAGCAGGTGCGTTAGGGGTTTTAGAGAGAACGGCGAAATATGTAAAAGAGCTGTGATTGGAGGTGCACATCCGCGGGGCAAGAGCGATGTCCAGAAGCTTCTCATAGAGTACCTCTCCACCGGCTCTCGGCGGCCACTTCCTGTCCCACCAACAGAACCTACAGAAGCACTTGCGTCCAACGTCAACCCTCCCAGGAAGAGAAGGCGGAATGGAGAGGAGCAAAGAGGGTGCTCCTCTGGGAAGAGGAGGCTCAGCCGGGGCCTGAGCTCTCGGGCAGATTGTGACTTCCTTGGGAAAACAGCCTCCCTCCAGGGGGCCTGCAGGTGTCTGAGAAAGAAATGATGACAAGAGACTTAAGGGCTCTCCAAACATAACATGGGTGTTTTTAAGCTGGAGAGGAAGAAGCAGAAAGCAGGCATGCTAAAAAAGCTCTTGGTGTTGGAGACGCCGGTGACCCAAGCAGGAAGATGCCACAGCCCTGGGGGCGGGGGAGGGAGGAGGAACCAGGAGAGCCCAGGGCGAAGCCAACCCCGTGAACGTCAGTTGACTTTGACAAAGCCTCTCCACCACTGCCTTCAGTTGGCCTTTAGGAAATCCACTCTGCCCCACCTGGGCATCTTGCTACACGATCCACCTCTGAGGCGGCGGGGTGGGTGGGGGTGTTTACCCCAGAACTCTCTTCAGCTCCGTGCCACTTGGGGAGTCTACACTTGCTTAGCACACCCACGCTGCCCGACATTCCCTGGTGGAACACACGGAAGGCAGTGAAGAGGTCGCTCATGTTTCTATTTAAGAAAACCATATTCTAAGGGTGAACTTGTTTTCTTTCAACAAAAAATATGTGAAACTCTTTCTATAGGGAAGCACTTGAATGAAGATCCACGAAAGTACATGAGACAGTTCTGACCTCAAGGAGTTCGCAGCCAACAAGGACAAATGGTGTCAGATTCACCCTTCTCCGCACCGTGGTTGACCCCGGTAGCCGTGGGCAGGAAGCAGGGGAAAGCCAAAGGGACAGACGTTTCAGGAGGTCAGTGCAAGGAAAGACCAAACACAAACATGACGTGCCTCTCCTTGCTCCCTGAGGTAGGGCCTTTCTTTCCCCAGAGAGCAGAGTGGTCCTCCCGCCAACACACAGCAGTCAATAAAAGACATGCACAAATGCTCCACGCTGGAAAATTCACAACAGGGCAAGAAGAATTTCTCAGTTTAATTATTAATTGCTTATATCTCTAGGGCAAAAATAGAAATCAAAACAAACCAAGGCGAAGGAGGAGAAGGAGGAAGAGGAGGAGGAGGGGGATGAAGGGGAGGAGGAGGAGGAGAAGAAGTTGTTTAATGCTTACGTGCCCCTTAATATTTGCCAAACACGCCTTTCTGTATTTTACGTATATTAAGTCACCCAATGCTCACATTGAGTTGAGCTGCATATTACCCACATTTCACTGAAAGGGAAAACTGAGACTCAGAAATATTAATGACGTTGGTCAAGATCACGAAGCTGGAAGCTGGTCTGCTGTCTCTCTTTCCTCAACGAGCCTCAGTAGACAGAAACTACAAAGATCGCAGCATCGCTAAATATATTCGTTCAGCGTCCATGAAGTACTTCTAGTGTGTCCCCCTTTCTCCTAGATCCCCAGCACGGGACAAATGACTAGTGCATGGTCTCTGCCTGGAGAGAGTGCATTCTGATTAAGGAAACACCATAAATCGTTATAGCCAGCTTTCTAAAACACTCTGCTTTTGTTCATTTCATGGACCTGGGAGCAGAAGCAGAGACAGAGTCCAGCAAATGGAGAGAATCATGAGAGGCTAAAAGCGCACAACTATGTCAAAAGAAAAGCTGCCATTTCCTTTGCACGAAGTAAAATCTCCTCTGGCGGCCAGCACTATTGCCCTAGAAAGGGGGTGTTCGTATTCACCAGCTTCCGGGGTGGGCCTGGCGTCGTGTTGCCAGGGTCCACGAGATCTGCAAGTTTACCTGCGCGGAGCAGGGTTTCAGGTTGAAACATAAACACACACAGGTCCCCAGAGAGCAATGAGTGACTGACCGTTCAAAGGATCATACTTCAACGGAGGCAGGAGATTAGGAAAGATCTCACCGACTGGGTTCAAATGGGCCACTGGAGGAGGAAGGAAAAAGTATTCGATCTCATAGCATAATGGTCTAGTGCATTTGTCATGGGCAAATTCTCACCAGCTGGGAAATGCAAGGCTGTACTAAATGAGGCAACGATCAAGATACTCTAAATTCGTGCTGTTCCAATGGCACGTTATGACCCATCATGGGTTTTAAGGTTAATTCAGTAGCTTGTGACCCTCATTTTTATGTGTGACATGGGCTGGATTAGACCAGAATATATCAGACTTCAGAGTACTTTAAAAACAAAGCTAGCTCTTGTTTTCAAGTGTTTTTTTTTTCAATTATACAAACTCCTATGTGTTTATGTACAAGCTTTTGCTTATATGATTATGTGTTTATAATTTCTATATTAATAGACACATATACATGTATATGTATTTGGGGTCACAACTAAAATATATTTTTTATTTAAAATTTTTTTAACCTTTATTTTGTTTTGAGAGAGAGAGAAAGACAGAGCGTGAGCAGGGGAGGGGCAGAGAGAGAGGGAGACACAGAATCCAAAGCAGGCTCCAGGCTCCAAGCTGTCAGCACAGAGCCCAACGAGGGGCTCAAACTCCTGAACCCTGAGATCATGACTTAAGCCGAAGTCAGACACTTAACCGACTAAGCTACCCAGGCACCCCTACAACTAAAATATATTTTATACTGAGAATCAACATTTTAAAAGTCTGCTTTGGATTTTTTTTTTTTTGTCATACTCTAAAGACACAGAAAAAGGTGAGCATATCTTAGATAACATAGGTAACATTCAGTATGGTTTAGAGCAAATTGTATGTGACTAGCTGTATTCTGGATTACTACTGCTTAAATAAAAGAGACAACAGATAATACATCCACACAAATGATCTGGAAGGTTCATGCTGAGTGAAAAAAACCAGGCATGAAAGAAAACAGACATTTATATGAAATTCTAGGGTAACAAAACGCACAGTATCAGAAGGATCAGTGTTTGCCTCAGGGCTGGAGAAAGGGGCATGAGGGTCATACTGGAGAGGCTCTATTTCTTACTTGCACTGGGGGTTATAAGAATGTGTATTGTTAAAAATTCATCCCACCCCACATGTAATTGTAACATACACTCACTAAAGGCAACTTAAAAAAAAAAAAAAAGACTTACTACAAAAAGTTTTGAGCTTTAAATGCATGCCTAATCAATTACCCAAAAGTTTCTGTTTTTCTCTTTGGTTAAGCAGCTCCCTAAGCAATGAGGCCAAAAGCTGATCGTACCCTTTTGAGTACGATTTTGTGGGGGGGGGGGGGGGGGTTTGTAAATTTATAAGCTCCTCACTCCCAGTTCTCTCTGCTGGTTAAAAGCCGTCCTTGTGAGGCTCCTTCTGTCACTCACTCTTCTGTTTGGAGAAACTTTCAGGGGAGCTGGGGCCCCACCCTTGTGCCCCAGGCCCTGATTCAGGTGAATCCTTGGGTGGGACCCATCAGACTGCCCCTCCTCTCTCCCGTGGGCCCCAGGAGCAGTTCTGGGATCCTGGCTTGGGGCAGGGGCCTTCCCGCCTCCTTTCCCTGAAGCCCTCTATTTGCATTTGGTAAGGTCCTTCTGGCTCCTTGACCCCGTCCATTTCCCGTTGGCCTCTGCTCACCCTGGAAGGAGTCACTGATACTTACTGATGTAACTGATCACCGCGGAGGCTGCCATGAGCTCTGGGCCTCTTTCTGGGTCATGCCAGGTCCCAGCAGACACTGTGCCGCCCACCCGGCCTTTCTCCTTTGCCACCAGAGCCCCTTCCCTCCCTGTGTCCTCGGGACCCCCATTGCGCTTCGGGCCCCAGTTTCTGATCAACTCGAGTGAGGGAAAGCTTCCTGCTTTCCTGTTCTTCTCCAGATGCTTCTGCTTCAGCCTTCAAGTTCTGTTTCCACTTTTCTGTTTTCGAGTGTCAGGAAACACAAGTAACATAAAAGAATAATGGAGGGGCGCCTGGGTGGCTCAGTTGGTTAGGCCTCTGACTTAGCCTCAGGTCACGATCTCACGGTTGGTGAGTTCGAGCCCCGGGTCGGGCTCTGTGCTGACAGCTCACAGCCTGGAGCCTGCTTGGGATTCTGTCTCCCTCTCTCTCTGCCCCTCCCCTGCTTATGCTCTGTCTCTCAAAAATAAAAAGATTAAAAAATAAATAAATAAACAAACATTAAAAATTTAAAAAAAATTTAAAAAGCAATAATGAGAACAAAGGAGTCGAAAGAAAAAGGAAGGAAGGAAGGAAGAAAGGGAGAGAAAGGAAGGAAGGAAGGAAGGAAGGAAGGAAGGAAGGAAAAGAAAGAAAGGAAGGAAGGAAAAGAAAGAAAGAAAGAAAGAAAGAAAGAAAGAAAGAAAAAGGAAGGAAGGAAGGAAGGAAGGAAGGAAAGAAGGGAGAGAAAGGAAGGAAGGAAGGAAAAGGAAGGAAGGAAGGAAGGAAAAGAAAGGAAGGAAGGAAGAGAAAGAAAGAAAGAAAGAAAGAGAAAGAAAGAAAGAGAAAGGAAGGAAGAGAAAGGAAGAAAGAAAGAAAGAAAGAGAAAGGAAGGAAAAGAAAGGAAGGAAGAAAGAAAAAGAAAGGAAGGAAGGGAGGGAGAAAGGAAGGAAAAGAAAGGAAGGAAGAAAGAGAAAGAAAGAAAGAAAGAGAAAGAAAGAGAAAGGAAGGAAGGAAGAAAGGAAGGAAGAGAAAGGAAGGAAGAAAGAAAGAAAGAAAGAGAAAGGAAGGAAAAGAAAGGAAGGAAGAAAGAAAAAGAAAGGAAGGAAGGAAGGAAGGAAGGAAGGAAGGGAGGGAGGAAGGGAGGGAGGAAGGAAGGAAAAGAAAGGAAGGAAGAAAGAGAAAGAAAGAAAGAGAAAGAAAGAGAAAGGAAGGAAGGAAGAAAGGAAGGAAGAGAAAGGAAGGAAGAAAGAAAGAAAGAAAGAGAAAGAAAGAGAAAGGAAGGAAAAGAAAGGAAGGAAGAAAGAAAAAGAAAGGAAGGAAGGAAGGAAGGAAGGAAGGAAGGAAGGGAGGGAGGAAGGAAAATTTGCAGCACAATCTTTGTACATTTTCCTATTTGCTTCGGACCGCCTGACCTTATCCCGGAACAGACATTTTTGCTGTGACAAGTTCATAAAAACAAGCTCACCTTTTTGTTTATAATTTAGGGAATCTTTTCTCTTGAAAGTCCGCCGTTGGCCCCAGCTTACAGGCTCAGAATGGCATACCCGTTAGTCCCAGGGGGATGATAGCTGTTAAAAGTGTCCCATCCATTTAGAAAAAATGCGGGATGCCCTGTGTGTCTACTGTTATGCGAAACTGTAGTCAGGGGACAGAGTTATCTACAGCTTTGTGGCATCATTCATGCTACCTTCTACAGTTGAAATTCCTCAAGATCATCCTTCACAGTTTAAAACTTGAAGGGACGGCGTCTGGGTGATAAAGCTCAGTCGTGGCACGTGCTGATTGTAATAAGAAGAAATTAATTCAGGAAACCCTCTCTAGGTCCACCTCAGAATGTATTTGTTTAGAACTTTTTAAAACATTTTGCGTAGACAGGCACCCAGGTGGCTCAGTCGGTTGAGCGGCTCGGGTCACGATCTCGCGGTTTGTGAGCTCCAGCCCCGCATCGGGCTCCCTGCTGACAGCTCGGAGCCTGGAGCCTGCTTCGAATTCTGTGTCTCCCTCTCTCTCTGTCCCTCCCCCATTCACGATCTGTCTCTCTCTGTCTTTCAAAAACGAATAAATGTTAAAAAACATTTTTTAAACTTTGCATAGAATAGCCCACATTTCTGGTAGCAGGTGCACTAGTGAAAGAACTGTTCGGCTCCTTCCTGCTTCTAGTTCCTGACTTAGAATACCAATGAAGGGATTTTCTGCTAACTTTTCCAGACGAAATTAACCACTTGACCAAGAGGTATCCCCTGCTTATTTTTTTCAGTCTAGAGAGCTGATGGCACATGTGATAAGGCACCAGACACATGGATTTGATAAAACGTCCCTCGGGCTTGTGCTAATGTCGGCACAGCTGTGCCGCTGACGTTGCTGACTTACCCAGAGAACAAGTTACTGAATTCTTTGGTTAGTATAATTATTATTGTCACATTACCGCATAAAGAACTATGAACGCAAACTCCACTATTGCCCCCAACTCTGGATCAGTTTCTGGACACTAAATCTTGGACTCTAAACTGTCCAGGGGGATAAAATGAAAAATTACTATGATGTGCTCTGGAAAGTTAAGATGTCTATTAATTATTTGCTATCATCGACTAAGCACAAATATAAAGTATTTTTTAAAAGAATGAATGTTTCAGCAAATTTTTGTGAACGGAATTTTTGTGCGCAATACGTCAGGAAAAGAAAACACAGTCTTAGCCGTATTCGACATCCTTGGCAAAGAACAGATGGTAAAAGTCACAGTGTCATCCTTAAATAGCAAATAGAACATTTTTTGACTGTCAAATTAATTGCAACTTATATAAGGTAGATTAATTACAGTTTTATATTGCAATACTTTAGGTCAGACAATGTGCAACTTTTGTTAAGTTTTATAGGTCCCTATACCTGATGTCAGGCAAAGTTTAATAAATGAAATTAAACAGATGAGATTCTTAAATAACTCCATAAATATCAGAAAGACTGAGATCAACAGGGATCCAAAGCAATCAATTTGCCAAGAACATTCTTCTAAGAGAATTACCAGGCACTGTTCAGATAACAATGACAAATGTAGTTACACTCCATTCAAACTCCACAGTCCTTGTATACCAAATGCAAATGGAAAAATTAATAAAGGTAGAAAATCTAGAACTATTGGTTTGCAGGACTAAGCATTCTTAGATGTTGTAAATGCCACTAATTTTGTTAACTATCCACTTTTGTTAAATATCAAATAGGAACACGAAAAAATTGTCCATTATCAAAAAGTAATACATTGATATTAATTGACTGACTACAGGTCGTTTGTCTGTTTACTCCGTCAACAGAATGTTTCCCCCTGTGCTCCACGAGAGTTAGGTATAGTGCTAGGTGCACGATGATAAATAAGCCAAAAATATTCTTAATTATCCTGTTCTTCACATTCATTTGAGTTATCGCTGAAAATATGAATGCACGTTAATCCACTTGGCAAGAAGGCAATGCAGTGCAGTGAGCCATCACTGCTAAAATTAAACACATCTTCCTGCTTGAAATCTTCTTTTCTCTTTTGTGGTCTCTCTGATGATACTGTTACCCTCGGCATCTCCATTAGGCCCCCCAGCTTGCTCATTCCTGAATATTGACGGACAGCAGGGCTGTGGTTATCTGCTCACTTTTACCTCGACCCTCTAAGCTGGATCTTCTTGGATATCATCAAATAAATTTTTCAACATTTATATTCCGAATGTGTATACATATCTTCGGGATTGTCTATTCTACAAAAATTCAGAATTTTATAACCAGAAGGTGCTAGCCAGTGTCAACCATTTTTGTACAAAGGACCAGATTTTAAATAATTTAGGCTTCACGGCTGGCATGTTATTTCTTTTACGTATCTTACCTCCTAAAATGTGTAGAAGAAAATTTAGCAAGATCATACCACAATGGCCTACAGGTGAAATTGGGCCTGTGGGACATAACATGTCCACCCCTGATCTAAATCAACATTTTAAAATCGATATGATGTTTCCAAGAGGAAAGTGATACAGGTAATATTACAGGCATGGTTTCTAGATTCTGAATCTTCATATACTCTCCTTCCTAAATGTATTGTGTCTGAGACTCAATGTAGTCTGGACTTTTTCTTTGCCTATTACATTTCCAGAGAGTTTCTTGCCACTGTATTTTTTTTTTAATGTTATATTCATTTTTCAGAGAGAGAGAGAGAGGCAAAGCACGAGTGAGGGAGGGGCAGAGAGAGGGAGACATACAATCCGAAGCAGGTTCCAGGCTCTGAGCTCTGGCTCTGACACAGGGCTTGGACTCACGAACCACGAGATCATGACCTGAGCCGAAGTCGGATGCTTAACCTGAGCCCCCCAGGTGCCCCTCTTGCCACTGTTTTGACTGAGACTGTGCTATGTATTCTCCACGTGTTTTCCTTGTCCTGGGTGCACAGAAATTTCCAGCTTCCCTTATAGTGAGGTTGGGGTCACGTAAGTAGCTGAATTTTGAGCAAAGGGATATAGGACAGAAGCACTTTGTAGACTTTGGCTTTTATAGAAAGAAAGAAAGAAAGAAAGAAAGAAAGAAAGAAAGAAAGAAAGAAAGAAAGAAAGAAAGAAAGAGGAATTTAGGCAAGAATTTCAGTGTCACGGGACGGGGGGTGTTACCACATTGCTGGCCTATGCAAATCAAATAAAGCAGCCATTGTGTTTGCCATTGTACCTGGCATATGTCTACACTCATTTCGGGCACTGAGACATTTGTTAGGTGACATATTTGTTGTGCGGAACTCAATTATTGCCTCCTGTGGAATGTGGTGATTTAAGAACCTTCCCTGTCAATAGGCTTTAGGTGGATAAATTGGAGAAGACAGTGCCAGGTGTGAACAGTATGGTCACTTAAGATTTTTCCCTGGTCACCATTTAAAAAACAAACTCTCTTCCTCCACATAGATGCCAAGAATATTCACTTTCATGTGGTTATGTAGTCATTCAAGGCTCCAGGAACAGTAAAAACATAGTCCTAACATGAGATATTTACATATGTCTTGTTAAAATGATAAATCGATTTTGAGGAAGCTTTTATTATCATCTCAGATAATCATTGCTTTCATTTTTTACAATGCTTTTAAAATATTAATTACATGTTAAAGAACATTGATGTTTACCCCTGGTACAATGACATTTATGAATCGTGTCATTAAAAACCTCATCTTGGGGCACCTGGGTGGCTCGTCGGTTAAGCGTCCGACTTCGGCTCAGGTCATGATCTCACGGTCCGTGAGTTCGAGCCCCGCATCAGGCTCTGTGCTGACAGCTCAGAGTCTGGAGCCTGTTTCAGATTCTGTGTCTCCCTCTCTCTCTGCTCCTCTCCTGTTCATGCTCTGTCTCTCTCTGTCTCAAAAATAAATAAACGTTAAAAAAATTAAAAAAAAAAAAAAAAAAAAAAAAACCTCATCTTGCCTTTAACCTGAACATATGATCAAAATGAATTCTAGATTGGTGTTTAGCATTTACTCTTATTGGAAACTAACAGGCATTAGAAGTTTGCCAAGGGAAATTTTTTAAAAAACAGTTTGAATTTTAAACCTGTTTGAAAATGACAGTGTTTTGGGTGTCACTGGAGCTCTAGAAAGTTTGAGTGCTGTATTTAAAATGAGCGCTCTGATGTTAAATTTTTGGTGGGTATTTACCATAATGTTTCAAATCAGTGTGGGGAAGGGGGTTGAGGAGTACATTAGAATACGTCATAAAAATATATACATTAATAACTATATTTTATCTGAGAATCTCAAATCTGCTTCAGAGACACTCAATTCAGAAAATACTTAATATCATCAAAATCAGGAGCATCTGAAGAAGGGTAAAGCCATCTGAAAATAGTGTCAATGGTACTTTCGGAGTTGACGGGAAAACGGAAGAAAACATCTGGCTTTTAGTTGCCATTATGTAAATGTTGTTCCTCTTTCCCTCCCAATCCCCCAACATATGCTCACGGACGTATATCTTATATATACACAAACACGCACACACACACACACACACACACACACACACACCCCACACTCCTATGTGCACATCAACTCAGACGTATATGTTATATATACACAAACATGCACACACACACACACACACACACACACACACAGAGCCACTCATGCTGATTGCTGTTTTCTTC
This sequence comes from Neofelis nebulosa, assembly GCF_028018385.1. NCBI lineage: Eukaryota > Metazoa > Chordata > Mammalia > Carnivora > Felidae > Neofelis > Neofelis nebulosa. Next base: position 2,945,034 of record NC_080784.1, on the reverse strand, counting down.
ACAAAGACAAGAAACAACAGATTTGGGGAAAAAAAACTAATCAGCAAGGAAAATAAAGACTGTGAAATGTAATGTGATTTTATTTTTCTGATTATGCTATAATAAACATAACCGCACACTTCACAGATCTGTGGGGAGGGAAAGAAATTCCTGAACCAAAAATAATTGAATACGTCTCACAAGAATTATTAAAAAGAATCAGCTAGGATCTCAGAGATCCTGAAAAATCTCAGAGATATAAGATATGTGTGGGTACGTTATAAAGATTTTTCGATGAAAAGGATAAAATGAAACGCATTCTCCATTGCAGGTTTGAGGAAAGAACCCCCATTGAAAGGAAAGCATTGTAGTCAAAAAAAATTTTGTTAAGGAAAAAGTCAGTGAGTGTTGTGTAGACGGACACCGGTGGAGAAGAGAACGGGACGGGTGTCAGAGATAATGGAAGGCCTTAAACGAAGTTGGTGTGAAGCCGGACACCAAGAGGGGCAGAAAAAGCAGTGGCAAATAGCAACTGTGGGTTGGAGGCGAGATTGAAACTGGTTTGAGGTTGAAATTTCAAGGCCGAAATAAGTGAAATACTTTGGAAAGAGCTAGAGTCAAACAATACAATAAAGCCCGGGGGGAAAGACGCACTTCCCTTTGGACCTCTGGGTGGGAAAAGTAAACAATACAGAAGGGAATCGAAGGGGGTGTCTGGGAGACCTTCCCACAGATGACCCCTTGGTTAAGCACCCTGTCTAGGTAGAGCTGGGTAGTGCTGGTGAAGGCCGGGAGGAATGTTCTGGGATGTCCAGCGGGACACAAGGAATAACTTTCATTGTATGGAAGGTAGGGGTCTTGTGGAAGGTGAGGTCAGCAAGGTGGTGGAAAAAGGTTTCGAGCCCTCGTCCCCGGGTGGGCCCATCACTCAACACAAGCAGGCACAGGAGAAAATACCTTCAGAGTAGCCAAGCGCTCCGGGGGAGGGATCCAGCACCTGGGTGGAACACAGTGAGGAAAGATGCACTGAAGGATGAGGTGCGGCCCCACATGTGGGCATCGCCCCCAGGTCACTCCTGCCAAGTGCACCGGCAGCGGTGCAGAGAGAGGCCCTCCCGCGAATGAGGGAGAACAAAGTGGGCACCTGCCTTCCGTGCAGCTCAGATGAGGCCCACGGCCATGCCAGGCGGGCCCCGAGGTCCCCAGGCACCTGCACACCCAGCCTCCAGCTGCCCCCCCACCTCCCAGTGCCAGACTCCAGGTGAGCCCTGGGGACACAGCGGCCAGCAGACTCAGGGGCCGGCACCGCGACATCCCTCAGACTCAGGGGCAGGCCCACTCCGGTGCTCGGTCAGCCCTTGGCGACACAGTCCGGGCCTGTCTCCGAGGACCAGACAGGGGCTGAGGGGCAGGAGGAGGGTTGGGGGTACGCAGTTGCAGCCGTGCGGGATGGCTGGGTCAGCGCTCAGAGGCACAGCATGCCGGCTGCAGTGAAGACCGTTGTGTTGTCCCTGGAAATGCGCGGAGACAGCAGAATCCAGGACTCTCATCACCTGGGCAAAATGGTAACTGGGACGAGGTGGTTAGGGAGCCTGACTGTGGTAATCGTTCCACTGCACGCGTGTATGCCTCGTCCTCGCAGCGCGCACCTCACAGACACACGACCCATTTTAAAATAAAACAGGAATGAAAAGGGCTGTTTTATCTACTTTTTATTTTTTTCAATGTTTATTTTTGAGAGAGAGTGAGACACACAGAGTGTGAGCGGGGGAGGGGCAGAGAGAGAAAGGGAGACACAGAATCCAAGGCAGGCTCCAGGCTCTGAGCTGTCAGCGAAGACCCCGACACGGGGCTCTGGGGCTCGAACTCACGGACTGTGAGATCATGACCTGAGCCAAAGTCGGACGCTCAACGGACTGAGCCACTCAGGCACCCCAAGAGCTGTTTTATTTAAAGGAAAATTTAGAGGTTGATGGGGGAATGGAGGGAGGGGAGGGTGGGTGATGGGCACCGAGGAGGGCACCTGCTGGGATGAGCACTGGGTGTTGTATGGAAACCAATTTGACAATAAATTTCATATTTAAAAAAATAAAAAATTTAAAAAATTTTAAAAAAGTAAAGAAGAACTTGGAAAGACCAACTATTAACCGTGACATTTCCACACACTGACCCGAAACAGGCAGAAAAGGAAGGATCTCCCTATAAAAAACGGCAGGTATTATAAATTTCAAAATTAATTTCTTAAAAAGTAAAAAAAAAAAAGAAAAGAAAAAAGGAAACACTGAACTCAAGTCAGTTAACTTATTCAAATTTTTTTTAAATATCAAGAATTATAAATCGCAAAGAGTTATGGTAGCTAAATTTTCTAAAACCCGGCATGAGCGATTCAATTGTTTGAACAATTGTGTGGCAATTTAGAGAACTGCCAAGAAGTTGTACGAGATTTTTAAATTAAGCAAGAAGCTGCATTTACTTCCTCACTCAGCATAAATGTAATCAGGTAAAATGCTAATACAAACCTTAGAGTGACTTCCTGTTCCAAGTGTTTGATGAAGCTGTGAATGTATCTTTCTCATCTCTCTTAGGAAGATAGAGTTTACAAGGGAAATACGGTCATGGATACTCTGAGATAGATAGATAGATAGAGGGTCTAGAGATTTTGGAAATTCAAGGTGAATTTAATCCTAGTGATAGATGAGTCACAGACCCTGTGTTGGGCTTTGTGTTGACAGCTCAGAGCCTGGAGCCTGCTTGGGATTCTGTGTCTCCCTCTCTCTGCCCTCTCCCCAACTCATTCTCTCTCTCCCTCTTTCTCTTTCTTTCTCAAAAATAAATAAACATTAAAAAATTTTAAAGATAGAGACATCTCAAATAACTTCCAGAAAGAAAATAATTAGGTACTTACGAACACAATCCAGGAGCACCCGGGTGGTTCAGTCAGTTAAGCGTCTTACTCTTGATTTGGGTTCAGGTCATGATCTCATGGTTCATGGGTTCAAGCCCCACAATGGGCACTGTGTCGACAGCATGGAACTTGCTTGGGATTCTCTCTCCCTCTCTCTCTGTCCCTCCCCTGCTTGCTCTCTATCTCCCTCTCAAAAGAGGTTAAAAACATAAACTTAAAACAACACACACACAATCCAGATGACCAACAGCTTTCTCAACGAGACAGGATGTGGAAAGACAACGTGGCCCTGTCTCAAATTTCTGCAGAAATGACCTGGATCAGTCCCTGCTTGCCGCACTGCTGTACCCCCAGTTAATATTGTTGTACATTGTACACCTTTATCAGACATGTGTGCCGGGGTCCCCCAGGATCCCCTCAGGCTCTGTGATTTGCCGGAAGAACTTATGTGATAGAAGCATGGTGATACTTGTGGCCGTGTGTTTCACAGCAAAGGACACAGAATGAAACTGGCAAAGGGAGAAAGCTTGTGGGCCTACCCTCTGCAAAACTGGCTGGAGCTCCAGGCACCCCTCTCCCAGTGCGTGAGACGCACTATTTTCCCTGTGCTGGGAGCCAACGTACTTGAAGTTTGCCAACAGGGAGGCTCACCGTGGCCTGGGTGGCCAGGGGTCTTCCTGGGGAGCCTGTCATGTGGGCATGTAGCACCTGTGCGACTGACCTCCTTCCCAAAGCCCCACAGCTCCAGAAGGACGGCAGGTATTCACCACTCATCGTTCGCGCAAACCATCTCAGCAAACTGGTACAAGGTGGATCGAGGCCCCAGCCTTGCAGAAATGCCCCATCCCGTAGAATATCCCAACAGTTCAGTTCCCAGAAGCTGGTACACACACAGGATTTGCACAGCCCAGGCCTGTTGAGTCAACACTTCCTCACACACAACATGCACAGCATCGTATGGTGGAGACACGGCATCTAAGATAATCCCTTCCAACTGCTGAGAACAATACGGCCCTGGAGGAGTGATCGCATCAGATCTGGAACGCAATGAGACTAGCTGTGAAATCAGGATGAGTGAGATCGAGAAATGTGCCTCCGGAACAGGGAACAGGGGATTTAGGAGTTCTGAGAGTAGCACAGCCGTCCCACACATTGGTAACAACTCAAGGAGGCAGTAATGCCCACCACGCAATAAAAAGGAAGAAGCACCAGGCCCTCGGAACCTCGGTGGAAGAAAATGAGCGCGAGTGCCAGCCAAGCCAAAGCGAATACAAACAAAGAGCCCGAGAATGTAGGAGCTGTGAGCAAGGAAAGGCACGGAACATTCTTCCGTTTAAATACAAGGCTAAGGCACATCTGTGAGATTTGGGACTACAGGTAACAAGGCCAGTGCTATGCACACTGATCAAGTTGGTAAGGAGTGGTGAGTTGAGAATCATGAATTGAGGAGAACCTTTAATCTCTGGTCTTTAGAGCAAGACGCTCACCCACAACATGGAGACTTGAGTTCGTAACGATTGCAGTGACTTCACGTTTTACAGTAAGCGGGATGTTTTTCCTGTGTCTCGTAGCAATGCGCACCTTAAAATAAAGACACGCGTGTCTTAACATCGGTCTTTTCTTGATGTCCTTCCGTTTTTCTCGTAATAAATGCAATCGAGTCGAATGTGATCCCAGAAACACCCTGTGTAGAGTGTGGTGCCGTGTGCGCTAAACGACGTCTGTTTGCCACTTTTTCTTTCTATAACTCTAGCTCACCTGCCTAGAGAGATGCTGAGATTGTTTTCTAAGCAGTGAGACGATTGGCAAAGTTTTGCTTTGATCTCTGTATCTTCCTACCTTGCTTGCATATTCCCTTTAATGCTGATGTGGACGGTTCTCATAAAAATGCAGTGAGAGACGTTCATTCATTTCCAGATTGTAGGGGGTGCTCCAGGGATGAGGGAGGGAGGGAGATACTCACAACTTCCCACTTCTGGATGCATCTGAAGCACCAGTCCATCTTTCCTTGCTGTGAGTATTCCCCCAGGCACTACCAGGTTAAATAACCCATCCGTCAATGCCACTTTGTGGACGGTGGCTATTTGTCAGCAGGACCTGTAGTGAGTCACGAAATGCTACTTGACATAACCTTGCGCATATCAGGTTCCGTTATATCTTTTTTTATGACAAATGTGTCAAAAATAATTTCATTTGTTGCGGGCACAAATTCAATTTCTTAGGCGAGTCGTAGCACCCGATGAAGCTTTTAAGAATGCAGGATGGCACGCGGTTTCCATCCTCCCCGTGGAATGAAGAACATGGACAGCAACATAACAATTTAAGTGCAATTTTGTTTTTTAATCACATTATTATTGAGCATGTAATGAAAAATAACGTATTCCAGGTGGAATAGCTTTTATCAGTTCAAGTGCTTGCCTCAAGGCTGAATGCAGCATTCCCTAATCAGCAAGCTGTATAATGAAATTTCTAGGCATCTGTGTTTATAATCAGATTACCCCGCCATCACTCCTGCTGGAGAAGATCTTATTCCAACACTCGAGGTACATTTTTGTTGACTATCTTTCTATCACTCATGTCAGGCCCTTCTCTGAGCACATGAGACTTCCATGCCTATGTTCACGGTTTACAGAGTAAGATAATTAGTTAAACATCTTCCCGATGTCCTGAAGCAACGTTTAGGCTGCTGCCACTTTGCTCTGTGTTAAATCACTTTATAGAGTCTTGATACACAATACGAAACTTGGCTCAGTCACAACTGCACCTGGAGGTGTGAGCTATTAAGCTCGAGTTATAACCCCGCCCTCAAGGTCGCTAATCCCGAGTGACACGATCCTCATGCCAGCTGAATCTGTCCTCGCACTTGGCGTTTCTATGCTAGTTTCCAATAAAGGAAGGGATTCGGAGGACGCTCGCTCACAGGACTTGCACCTGGTTCCAAGCACTGTCCTCCTTCTTAACTTCCTAGCTCCTGGCCAGGAGGTGTCACAGGTCACCCGGGGAAGGGGAGGTCCCTATCCACTCCACAAGACAGGCACCTTCTCATGGGGCCTTTGGGAAAAAAGAAGGGTTCGCCAGCACAAGACTTTACGGCAGTAACGGTTCTGAGGGAATAATCTACTTTTATCCTTGGCCCCCAGGCTCGGAGTTCATCCACCCAGGAACTGGGTTATTGCCTCATAAAGAGTGGGAAGCCCCTGTCATCCCGTAATTAGAAAACGGGACGTTTTCTGCTCTTGTAGCTTCATTTTACTCAACGACTCCTGGGCTGGCTTCTTGGTCTTTTGCCAAAAAAAAAAAAATAATAATAATAATTTCAGGCTTGATCAGCATGCATATAACATGACTAAAAATAGGTTTCGTTTATTATTTCACGTGTTAACGCAAAATCAGACTTGAAACATGTATCACAAGAGATGACTAGACACGTTAATTGAGACGTATAATACTGGCAACCTTGGGCCGTTCAGAGTACGTAAAAAGAAACACACGATTTTTGTTGACGCCAGTTGTATGACGCATTTGCATTCCCGTGAACTTTGAGGGTGAGCTCATGAATGGATTCCTTCTCACCACGCAAGCAAGGACCCCACTGGCGGGCAGGGAACTCAGTGTTGAGGACCAGCCTCTCACCCAACAGTCCCGCAAGGTGGATATCCTGCCCGCCGGGACTGGGGTGGGCTTCGAGGACACCTGCAGAACCCCTGGAGCTTTCTCGTCCTCATCACGACAGCCTACCTCTGGTGGCTGCAGCCTGATGAAATGGCAGTTCAGAATCTCCATCGTCTCAGTGTTCTACAAGGATCCTTTAACCTAAGGGCGGGGCTGTGTGCTAGGTTGCCTCGGAACTGTTAAGGTTCACAAGATGTCCTCTTGTGCAGAATTTCTCTTCTGGTTTGAAATATTTTAGGCACGCAAAGAGGGAAAACAGTATCATACTATAGGGCCACAGACCTAATTCTCACATTTTGACAAATGTTATTATTTTGCCATCGATGCTTTAGATTTTTTTAAATAAATGTAGTAGCTATGTCTCTGTATTTCTCCAACATTCTCTTCCGTTTTCTTCCTATCTTGAACTCCCACGAATACTTAAAATTAATCTACTTACACACACAGCCATAATATATGCACGACTGATTTTAGAATAGCCAGGAAATGATGAGTTTGTGATTCCTTCTTGCTATGGGCTGAATGTCTGTGTTCCCCAGAAATCCATATGTTGAAGCTTAAAACTCTATTGTGATGGTATTTGGAGGTGGGGCATTTGGGAAATAATTAGGTTTAGATTAGGTTGGGGTAGGGGCAGGGTGGGGGACTGTGATGGGACTGGTGTCCTTGTAAGAAGGGAGTAGAGCCCTCTCTCCACCGGATGAGGACAGAAGGAAAAGACGGCCGTGTGCAGGCCAGGAAGAGCCCTCACCAGACATGGGGCCTGCCATCCCCTTGATCTTGGACTGCCAGTTTCCAGAGCTACGAGAAATAAACGTCTGTTGTCTGATGCACCCAGTCTGTGGTGTTCCGTCGTAGCGACTCGGATAGTCGAGGACCCTTCTGCAACTTGCCTTTCTTCCTCCGCTTCTGCGTGATGTTAAGTCATGGCAAATCGTACACCTTAGGCTCATCTATGTGAAATACCACATATAATGTCCCATTATGGATTCATTCTCCTGTCCGCAGCGTTTATTTAAATGCTTCTCACAGCATGAGTGCATCCATTTCTCCAGGATATCTACTGAGAAGAGGGTAGCCGTGTCAGAGTGTCTTCAAATAGAGCCGACATTTACTAGTACTAGACTAAAGTTTTGTTAGCAGGGTCTGACTTGATATAAATGGGTAGATGGGAAGATGAATTCCCTTTGCTAATATATATTGTATATATTTATATAATATATATGTAAATATTATATAAATATAAATATATATAATATATAAATAAATATAAATATATAATATATAAATATATAATATATAAGTGAATACAATAGAATATAGAATAAATATAATATAAAATTATATATATAAATATTATATATAAATTATATATATAATATACATAATTTTTACTTTTATTTGTGATTTCTTGGCTATTGCATTGTGTCCAATTTCATTTGAATTTGCTATTCCTTATATACTAATCAGGTTGGGATGATTGTCATGTTTGGGTAACATAATTACTCTTTTCGAATTTCCTTTTCACATCCTTTGACATTGTTTTCCTATCACATTATCAGTCTTGTTTGTTTTTAGATTTGTGTGAATTCTTTACTAGGCTGGATCCTGGGCCTATGTCAGTAAATTAAGTGGATATTATCGTCTTCCACAATGTGGTTCATATTTTCACCTGTCCCACTACTCAAACATTTAAAGACTTAACGGAAACAATTTTGTTCCCTGTTTCATTTTGAATTCGTCCATGTTATGTCGTATTTAAGAAATCCTTCTCTCTGCTTGGGCAAGGGCCCCCACGATCTTCTTTTCAGAACTTTGTTGGTATTATTGGCCTTCGGTTTCTGTCTGTAAATTGAGGAATAGAGTCAGAGTTTCCTAATCTCTCCATTGTTCCTGACTGTAATTGAATTTAGGCTATAAATTAAGTGCAGAGGCAATGCCACTTTTCTGAAATCGGGCCTTCCTACACATGCCTCTATTTGGCGTTTTCATCACCTCTGCACTAATGTCTTTCAATAACGTGTTTATAATTTTATAGAAACCACGTACATTTCCCTTTATGTGTAATGTATAGGTATCGGGTTTAGCTTCCATTGTAAATGGTATCTTTGTTGTACTATTTACACCATCATTTAAAGTTGCAAGTTCTGTTGGTAACGTGTTGACATCCCACGTATTTTTCATTCTAATTATGTGTCACACACGTTGACTAGGCTTCATTTTTTTCATTTTTTGCCTATACAGTCTATAAAGTACTGTCTGTAGACCATCACGCGTTTGTTTTTTAAAAATGACATTTTGTTCCCTCTTTTCAATCCCCACACAAGGCTCCTCTATTACATATGCATCTATGTACATATGTGCATCTTGCAGGCATGCAGATATCTTATTTTCCTGTCCCCTTCCCCATTGTGTCACTCATCTACTTTTGTATTAAAAATTGGTGGGCTAAAGCCACTCACATTTGTCATCTCACAATTTCTGTGTGTCTGAAATCCAGAAATGACTTAGCTGGATGGTTCTGGCTAGGGATCTCTCTTGAGATCGTAACCCAGATGCCAGCCCAGGCTGTAGTCACCTGAAGTCTTCACAGGGAGGCTTTTAATGTTTTAACAAGCAATAACAACATTTTGCTACACAAAGAACTACCTTTCTTTTGTTTTAATGACTCTGATTTTTGTCTGATGTGTTTTTCTTATTTTGTTTCTTCGTGTGTGTGTGTGTGTGTGTGTGTGTACTCTGTTTCTTTTCCCTGATGATTTTAGAATGAGTTGTGTTTACTTCTCTCTCCTTTGGGAGGTTTGGATTTGAATTTGAAATTTCTGGGCATAAGGAAGACGGTATTTTATGTTGATGCATAGGGATTATAATGGTTAAATTTACGTGTCAATGTGTTGGGTCTCAGGGAGGGCCAGACAGATGGTAAACTGTGACTTCTGGGTGTGTCTGTGAGGGTGTGTCTGGAGGACTCAGTAATTGAATAGATAGATACCGAGATACCGAACATGACATACAGCCCCTACCCACGCATCTGTGCCTGGTACGTACTTCATATTCGATATGCATTTATTGACCAGCCTAATGAACAAATAGCAGTCCTCTGTATATACAGAGACAACATACTGCGATGCCCTGTTTTCAGAAACAAGTATGTCAATTTATGGCGATATAAAAGATTCCAAATCCGATTTTTAAATCTCTGGTCAAATATACATCCCAGTTTGCAATCAGTTAATGATTCACTACTGAGGGGCAGGAGGTATGTTATTAAAGAATTACAGGGGTGCCTGGGTAGCTCAGTCGGTTCAGTATCCGATTTCAGCTCAGGTCATGATCTCGCGGTTCATGGGTTCGAGCCCCATGTCGGGCTCTGTGCTGATAGTTCAGAGCCTGGAGCCTGCTTCAGATTCTCTCTCTCTCTCTCTCTCTCTCTCTCTCTCTCTCTCTCCGTCTCTCTCAGTCTCTCTGCCCCTTCTCTGCTCATGCTCTGTCTATCTCTCTCAAAAATAAACGTTAAAATTTTTTTAACAAAAATTACACACACACACAAAATAACCCTCTTTTCTTAGTGACACACTTTTGAAATATTGCAAATTATTAATTCAAGTTGTTGTTCTGGTCCCTATCAAGAAGGATTCCCAATCAGGAAGGATTCCCAACAAAAGGATGTGAGTAAAGATGTGGGGAAAATGAGGCATTTGGATCACAAAGCTTGGGGGAAACAGAGGCTAGGACAGAAATCTGAGAAGATGGGTTTCCAAGGAGCAGACCTCAGGTGATGGGGATACCAGCTAGCGGTGGTGGCCAACGATGAATGCCACCACTGGTCCTCGGTGCCCGCTAACACATCCAATCCTGCAAAGCACACGTGAGTGCTCCCAGACGTGAAACCCGCCTCTTTCCCTCCAGCACCATGACTGCACCTGTCCTAAGGATCCCACAAGGTCCGGATTTCAAGTCAGTTGCGTATCAGCCAAATGATAGTTCTCGGGCATGTAAACACCCTTGGCGACTCCTTCCTCAAGTTGTTCTATCTTTACAATATCGGTCATCAGTAGGGACACGTTCAATGCCGTAGTTACTTCCTGGCTTATTTGTCTCTTTCAGTCATGACCAGTAGAGATAAAATCCCAGCAACACTTTGCGAAGTGCTTATTTTGGTGTTTCTGCTTTTAACCTATGTCCATACAATGAATCTACACGGCAGCATGTACTATTATCACCGGCTCAAGGATATATTATTAAAACAAAACGGGTGGTTGCCACTTAATTTCCTCAGAAAATAAGGTAGTGGAAGGAAGGGCTACGTGAATATTTAGAAACTGAAAGGAACTTAGAACGAGTAGCACAGTATTTCTTTGGCTTGATTGAAATAGATTCAACAGAGAACATTAGTTTCCCCAAATGTCAAAGATGTGTTTTTCTGCAGTGGTGAATACTTTGATCTAGTTATAATATAAAATTTTCAGCTGAAACATTAAAAAATAAACTTGCTCTGGCTAGACACACGTTGTTCAGACCTCCTTATATAGAAGTAAGCGCCTGATTTACTTTTTCAAATATCGTTCCTTTCAGGCAACTGTCAAAATAAAATGGTAAGTTTAACCCAGGGCGGTTTTAAAGAAGCGTATTGTTTAAGGGACACCATGGCTTCCTAAGCCTTTTCCACACTGGGCTTGGCATTTTTGCATTATTGCCTTCATGGAAATTCCATGTTTTTGGTCAAATTTGCCACAAGCAGTGGAGGCCCAGATGATTTCGCAATCCAAGCAGGATCTGTTACCCGGGAAGACGTCGGGCAAAGGACAAGCCTCCAGCGATAAATGATTTTCCTTCCTTATTTTATTGCCCCTCATTTGTACATCACTGATCCTAAAGCTGATAGCGCAAAGGCATCTTTGCGTGCGGTTCCTGGGTCAAATTAAGAATGGAAGAAAATGGTTATGAAACGCAGGACCGTTTTTCTGCAGACTGATGCCTTCTTGTCACTCAGCTGACTGTATTCTCTTATTCCTAAATAGATTGGGCCGCTCCTGTGATGAGGATGTGAGATAACTGGCATTAGTGTAGCAGTTTTCTCTAAATACAGACTTAGAGAACGCGTGAGTTTGTTTGAAAGCTATATTACTTCCAAATCCAAATAATTCTCCATGTAAATCTACTGCATTTCCATGAGGGTAATATTAGCTTCCGGCAGGAGGGGAGGTGGGGGTGCTAAGTACGGAAAAACTGGATCTCTCTGGATAAATGTGACCCACCGAATTGAAACAGAATCTCCCTCTCTCTGCCTCCCCCTTTCTCTGGTTTCAATCACGTCTTCTTCCCTGACTTCTTCCAGCACGATTTAGTTTTTGAGGCGATTTAATATTCTTTTTTTTTAATGTTTACTTATGTAAACACAAACAGAGAGTGGGGGAGGGGCAGAGAGAGAGAATCCCGAGCAGGTTCCGTGCTGTCCCCACGCAGCTCGATCCCACAAACCGTGAGGTCATGACCCGAGCCGAAATCAAGACTCAGAGACTTAGCTCATTGAGCCACCCAGATGCCCAGTTTTCATCCAAATAAACCGTGTTCTTCCAGAGTCCGGGCGCAGTGCTGCGGAGGACAGAGGGAGCGTTGGGAATCTGGATACTTCCTGAACCTCAACTTGTGGAAGAAGTTCTTTGTTGTAAACAAAATGCAAAGGTCGCGGTCAAGATCGTGTGGGGAACCGGTTAGCAGTGTCACTTCGGCGACACGTCTTTAATCCACAGTTCGCCTCGTCTGTGAGGTGGGAACTATGGAAACAGGCCTGAATCCATCAGATGATGAGGAGCTTTGTGAAGCGGGACAACATTTGATCGGTTAGTATTTTGGCTGGTGTTATTAATGACCGCTTACGAATTTTTATATTTTAATGACAAGAGCATGCCACACAGTACCACAGGATTTACTCAATAACAATCTCGGCTGATAATAGAAATTCAAACGTGGCTAAAAATGCACACGGACGTTTTTCCGAGCGATAGGTTGTCTCTCTGTGTTAGGAGATGCGTTATTTCAGTTATCGAGAGTTACAGTGTTGAACCTCTAAGTACTCGCTAATGGTCCCCTGCACAATGGCTATTAGGATAATAATGCAATATTCACAGTCACAAAAAGCAGCCTCTCATGGTAGGAACGTTGCCACAGGGAAGAGGCTGTAACGCTTTGTTTCCTCCAGGCATTTTTTATTATCATTTGCTAATATCAGTGACCCGTCGGTGTTCAAGCCATCTGAGTTGAGGGCGTCTCGATTTCTCAGGCCTGATCATTAGTCTCAAGAAATAAAATACACGTGGAAGGCGGAGGGGAGGAGGGAAGACAGAAGAGCCCCAGACATGACGTCCATCGATCATTCCTTACTTCCAGGCTGGACGCCCGGCGTCCCCCGGGACCGGAGGTCACATTTGTCTGTAGGTCAGACCTGAAGAAAGATGCCTCCAACAGCCACGGACCCTGCAGATGCCTCTGAAAGACGCTTTGGAAACACTGTCGTGCTGGAGCGCCGCGTGGACACGTGCGCGGCCGGGAGCGCTGCGTCTGCGGGTCGCAGGAGTCACCTAGCGTGTGGCCTCTTCAACTGTGGGTCCCGATTAAAGAACGGTTCTCACGGCGGTGGTGTGATGTGTCGCATATACGGTCACACACCGTGTGCGGTGATCAAATGGCACGTCTTCGTCACCACGGGAGAGCCAAGGAGGCACAGCCAGAGTCCCCATACAACTGAACTCATGTTCCCAGAGTCCAAACCTGATCAGTTTCACTTGAAAGCCTAAAATCTTAATATCTGCGTTTGTCTGCCTTTTATTAAGTATTAGCGAATATGAAGTGGAATCTTCCAAGCGAGACCCGAGAATCAGGAACGACAGCTGAGAAAGGCCCACTTATTGCCAACTACCCGCGAGACTTAACCATCGGAAATTGTTTTACTTCTAATGAAAATAAGTTCACATCCTTACGTTACAAATGAAACGCAATCTCTTTTATATCTGCTTATTTGTATTTGCAACTCCTTCCTTTGCTTTGATCTGGAGGTCAAGAAAATAACTCAATTACAATTCAAGAAAATTTACTGCTCTACGGTCATATGTTCAGCTGGAGAAAAATCAATTTCTGCATATGCAAAATCCACGCTGGTCTTTCTCACAAAGATGTCAGAATTATAACATCTGTGGTATAGACAATTTCTCCAAATAACATTATTAGGTATGCTACAATTGAAGCTGTCAGCATCTTTCTGCCACGGAAGTATCCCGTAATTAACTACATAACTCTCCTTCACATCACCTAAATTACTGTTAAATGTTCTCTCTGCGCTATCGCTCTGGAAAACATTGCGACTTGAATCCCTGTGAATGGAAACGTTATTACTCAGACTAATGCTACCTGCAAATGAATGTAGAAAATCACTTCTACACAAAATAAAGCCTCTCAAGCTATCAGGTACCCTGAACAACCTGGAGATTTCTATTAACCTCTCAGGATTTCCAGCTCACTGAAAACCAGAGGCAATGATTAGTTCCTGAGGACTGCTTTTTTGGTTGAGATAGATAGCTGCATGTAATCTCCCGGAAGTGATGCTACGGACCAATGTGACTTTTTGTGTGAAATGATCTGAGGGACGGCCTCCGCCTTCTACTTTTGCCAGACTTCCGATACCCGGGCTTCACTCGGTGCAGCACAGAATGTGTTGTGGTGTGTGTTGAATTTCTCCAAATGTACAACCATTTCCTGAAACAAGTACGTCCTTGCTCCGGATGCACGGACACTCCACGGTGCCGTCCGGACAAGCTGGCCAGAGAGGCAGAGACGATTCTGTCAAGTGCATCTGTCCAGGTGGAACAGGCTGGAGAGACTGGATTTTCCTTTCCACGTAGGGTATGCTGGGAAAATGAAGGAAGAAAGGGCAGAGGACCAGTTCAGAGATGATAGAGTGCCAAGTTATTGGCTGTCACTTGCTACCTAAGTGGGATTACAGCTGGATCCTGTGTTAGAGACAAATGTCACATCCCTACAGCTTTACTTTCGCCAAGCAGCGCCGTCAACAGGATGGCAAGTCGCGCATTCTCGCCCTTGCGAATTCACAAGAGCAAGCTGGGAAACATCGTGTAGGCGTGGAAGGAAGTGAGGAAAGTCAACAGCTTGAGGAGCTGTGCCCGAGTACTTACCGATCTCTTCCTATACCGTTATCTCAAAGCACCTTAAAGTTCTCTTTTCCACACACATTTCTTATTCAAAAATAATCACAGAGTCACATGAAGTTGCAAAGAAATATTCGGGGCTGTCCTGTGCACCCTTCGTCCAGCCTCTGCCAATGTTAACACCGTGCAAAATGGCAGAGCGACATCAAGAACAGGAAGTTACTTTGGAACATGGGCTAGAGCTTGTGTCAATTTCTTCCCTTTCACCTGCACTCGTGTGTGCTCACGTGCGTGTGCATGCACGTGTGTGTCTGGTCTACAGAAAGTGTTGGGAGAGGCCATTGTTGCCTTGTTCTTATTTATAGAGGGAACGGATGTTGGTTTCCTCATTAAACATGATGCCAGCTGTAGTTACTGTAGATTATCAAGTTGAGAAAGTCCTTCTCTATTCTTACCATCTCGAGAGTTTGTGTTGAGACTATTGAAGTCTGTCAAACACGATTTCTACTTTGACAAAATTCTGGGACTTTTCCTTTCTTTCTTGGATGTTTGATACGGAGAATTACATAGATTGATTTTCATATACTGACGCATTCCGCATGGCTGGAGTACACCCCCCATGATGTTCAGTCTGGCAAGATTTGGTGCAGTTTTGGGGGGTTATTCCCTCAGCTTCATGACAGCTATTGGTCTGTAGGGGTGGTGTTGTGTTGTGTTGTGTTGTGTTGTGTTGTGTTGTTCTGTGTGGTTTTCAATGGCCTTTACTTTTGGCCTCAGGGTAACAGTGGCCTCTTCAGGTGAGTTGGGAATTATCCAGCCCCCTTAAAGTTCCCAGAAGACATTGTGTAAAATCATTGTTAGTTTTTCTTCTTGGAATGTTTTGCAACGTTATCCAGTGAGGTCACCTGAGCTTGGACGTTTGTATGAGGATCTGTGTCTTCTGTGGTCGTTTCACATCATTCAAGCACCCAAACGTAGCTTTCAATATAAAAGTAGCGACACATTTGAGTTCATTTTAAAACAAAACAGCCCCAAGGGTTTGTCTTAAAGAAGAACCTGGTGGACTTTAAGAGACAAAACAGATGGGTTTGCACAATAGAGGCAGCAACAAATGCGAAGAGAGAAATCAAATCCACGGAATCTTAAACTTTCAAACCATCGAACCGAAAATTGGGCCCTAGAGCTGATTCCAAGTAGCACGTATGACAGAAACTCGCTTCATGAAGAAAGACTGAGGAAGAACCGCTTTTTTTTCCTTCCACGCAAACCTTTTTACGTTTCCATTTGAATGGCAAGAATATTATTTGAAAAGATAAGAACTGTGATTTATCTAGAAGGGCTTCATTCCTTAGTTAGGAACTTTTATTTTTTAAAAAAATTTTTTTTTCAACGTTTTTTATTTATTTTTGGGACAGAGAGAGACAGAGCATGAACGGGGGAGGGGCAGAGAGAGAGGGAGACACGGAATCGGAAACAGGCTCCAGGCTCCGAGCCATCAGCCCAGAGCCTGATGCGGGGCTTGAACTCACGGACCGCGAGATCGTGACCTGGCTGAAGTCGGACGCTTAACCGACTGCGCCACCCAGGCGCCCCTTTCTTTTTTTTTTTTTTTTTTTAATTTTTTTTTTTTTCTTAGTTAGGAACTTTTAAGTAGGAGGCGAGAGTCCATTCAGCTTAAAAACTGCATCCTAATTATATATCATGTATATTATTGCATAATATGCATTTACATATACCGTATCAGTATATCATATATGATTTATAATCTTGTTATATAATATAATTACATGTAGTTTCTCTTTATTGGATAGATAGTACCACCGTTGAATGTACAAGTGGCCAGTGTCTTCTAAGCACCCCCGCCCCTCTGATTCTGAGGGTGTGGCTGTGCCTGGGTGGGTTCGGACGAGGTACCGAAAAGCATCAGTGACAGCAGAAGGCACGGGAGGCCGCTGGTTCTGGACTCTTCTAGAACAACTTCCATATCATGCTCACCTGCTTGTGGTGGGGAGAGGCCGGGCAAGTCCCGAGGAGGCTCCCTAGGGCACTTCGAACATATGCTTGCGTTACACCTGTTACCTTGTAATTAACGGTGGCTGTTGCCGCGCGAAGTTGATGGGGGGTTTAGACTCTATTTCCCAAAACTTGGAATTCTTCATTCTCCTTTGTATGCATTCCACGACTACTATTGTTCTCACTGCAAAATTAATTTTTTTTGCTACTCTTTGTCTTGACGGTATTTGCAAGGACACAGAGACTGTCCTTTCCTCGTGCCTGGTTTACATTTCTCCGTGCCTCGGCCACCTTCAGGCAGCGCGAGGGGCACGCAGGCGATGTCCCCTTGTGCGCTACAGTGTCTTTTGAGGGCTGGGCTATTTAGGAAAAGAAATCTGGAACAAAACAGACAAATTTGGTGGGGGGGGGGAAGCAATAGTTTCTAACCATTTTCACATTAACTTTGTCCAGATACAGGACTATCTGAGCAGACCAGGGGTCTACGTGATCCTGTCTGTACCATGGGAGGGGATTTTTCCAAAATTTCTTTGTGGTGAAATATTACACCATGAACTGAAAAGGCTTTGTAGGATCAGAAGCATTTTAAGGAGATTCAGCCACACGACACCATCTATATATTAGGAAGCCTGAGCCTGAAGAAATAAAGGTCGATAGAAGTAAATGCCCCAATAATAGTTTCTGGGCAAGGGTAAATTCTGAATTTAAGGCGATAAGGTATTCTAGCAAATAATGTTTTTTTGTCTCAATATTAGTTATCATTTCCTATTGGAATCTCTATATTACACTGAAGTTTAATTTTATTTACAGATTTTAGAATGGATTATCTGACTTGCTATATCTTCATATTATATTGTTTTCCACATTGTAGATGGTCAATCCTAATTTTTATTTAGTCACGACTTTGACCTCAGCTGTGGCACCTCCTATAGAATTAGAATACACTGCAACTTTTGTCAAATTCAGTGAGAGACAACACGGAAGGATATCAAACTTGTTTCCGCCGTCAAAATGGGTACCCAAAGGCAGTTTCTGCAAACCGATGTTGTGGGTGATGTCTGGCCCCGTGCCACCTGGCCCTCTTTGGCGGCTGGCTGTTCTGAGTCACCAGTCACAGAGCCCATCCCTACCCGCTCTTCCCCAGAAGGAAACTGTAGTAAGATCAGTGCCTTTCACCATCGCTGGCCTCAGCGTAAGGAAACACTGCTCTGTGGTTTATTCTCTGCAAAATGCAGCGGGAGCCTAGTCAGCAGCCAGGCCTAATAAAGTGGCTTTCGGATCTGCGGGATAAGCGTTCGCTGAATCCATTTCTCTTATGTTACAACACAGGCCGCGTGCAAGGGGAGGAAAGGAGCTGGTGACATATCGTCTGCCATCAGAAGGACGAGACAGCCATTCATTCACAACACGTTCATGCGGGACCATGGCCACTGGAGCGCGCAAAGCCCTGTGAACACCTCGTTTGGCAGTCCTGTGTGCGACGAATGAGCGTGTGGGTCCCATCCCTTGAGGAGACCCTGGTGTGCTGATATTGCCGACCCTGTAAGGTCACCGGCAAGGCTCGCGTGGGTGTGGGTGTGGTCACAGAGACTGAAGAGAACCCAGAGAGGTTTATTTGTTTCTGCTTAAACTTTATACATTTCGGGGGCGCCTGGGTGGCTCCGTCGGTTAACCATCCAACTTCGGCTCAGGTCTGTGAGTTCGAGCCCCGCATCGGGCTCTGTGCCGACAGCCCGGAGCCTGGAGCCTGCTTCGGATTCTGTGTCTTCCTCTCTCTCTGGCCCTCCCCTGCTCACGCTCTGTCTCTCTCTGTCTCTCAAGAATGAATAAACACTACAAAAAAAATTTTTTAAGTAAACTTTGTACATTTTTTCTTGTTAAAGATACCAAGTTTTGGTGACGGTTTTCATAAGATGAGACGTATTTAGGAGTTAAATATAAATCCAGGGTGAGATGTAGCAGTGACGTGTTCTCTGACTGTGTAAGAAATCTAGTACAACACACAGTATTAATGATGTACCTACCATTTACTTAAAGCAATAATTACATGTCATATCCTGTAAGCAACTCTCTCGGGGCATTTCTAAGGAAATAGGCTTATATTTCTATAGTGCATCACTAATTTCTACATCTTGAGGTTCACAGAGATAAGCTCAGAAGAATTTCCTATGACATGTCTTTAAAAATATTCACATACGCTGTATATATAGGTTTTCTTTTAGATGCGTATAGATTTTGAAACATGGTACAAGCTATCTGCAGGGCACGTCTGACGTGTGACGTTGGATGAAAGTCCCGTCGGCCTTGATTTAAAGACTGCCATCTGCCCCTCCTTTGGGAGCCCCTACTCTCACTTTCACTTCAAATACCTTCTGGCACAGACACAAAATGATTCTCATAGATGGACAAGTTAGTAGCCACAGACTGGCCCTTGTGTCGGGCAGGAGGTGACCTCAGCGTCCAGCTGTGAGAACAGGGGGCAAAAGAAACTGTGGTTTCAGACTTTGTACTCTTGACGCCCAAGGGTGTTCAGTTACTTCAGGAAAGAGTATCTAACAACCTGCTCAGAGGGGGTCTCGGCCTGCGCCGGAAAGGGGTCAGATCATGTGTGGCGGCCGTCACATCCTTCATTCTTGCGAAATGCCGTGAATTCTCTCAAGGAGCCGAACTTCACGCAATGACATTTTCCTATTTCTGGCATAATAGAGGATGTCTTATTTCTTGCAAAAAAAAAAAAAAAAAAAAAAAGAATCACACACACACACACACACACACACACGGCACAATGTGAATTAATTAAGCTATTAGGAGACAGTTTCACATTTTCTATACAGACTGCAGGTGGACTGGAAAATCTATGTATATCCTACCTTCCTCCAAAATGTACCTCTGCGTTCCTGCCTCTCCACGGAGCTCCTACTGGACTTTTCTCCTTTCATGCTTTTCAAGTAAAACTTAAAACGCACACAAGAAATGTCTTAATGCCCCAGCAGTGGTCACTTAATTGCTCAGGAAAAACACCTCGCAGGTTCAACCTGAGCCCAGCCCCCAGCCTTTGCCGCCCCGGGCGAGCCGGGCCTGTACGAGCACAGCGCAGGGAGTCTGGGTTCCTGCGGTTCCTGCGGTTCCTGCAGGAAGCAGGACATCCCTTGTCAGGCCCCACCCCACCATCTGCTGCCCCGCGTTTTCTGTCGCCCATTGTCTTGGTCCCCTGGCCAGACAGGCACTGGCTAGTGCTATTGCCCTTGAGACATGCCTGTGACCCTTGGTGTCAAGGCACAGGAAAACAGAGCAGGAGGGAATCCAGTCGCTCACTCACCCCCCTGCAGTCCGTCTCCCACACAGTCTACCTGCATTTGTTTTGCTTTGTTTTACCCTCAACGTTTCAGAGTCCGGAGTCGGTTGCTTTTTCTGTTTTGTCCAGTGCGTGGCTGCAATCGCCCAGAGAAACGCTGCCACGGGCCTATGGGGGAGGCTTCTCCACTAAACCCCCACCCCACCGGGCACGTCAGCCGCTAAGGACGCCAAAACACACGCGTGCAAGCCCGAGGACCCTCCGGGACTACCGTTCATGCAGTTGCTCAGGTCAAACCCTCGGTTCCTCTCCATCCCGTTATTTTTTGCACAGACATCATTCGGTTCATCACCAACATTAGACAAGATCTCTTAAGGTGTGTTCTCTTGGGGGCATCTGGGTGGCTCAGTCAGTTAATCACCAGACTCTTGATTTCAGCTCGGGTCATGATCTCACGGTTGGTGAGTTCAAGCCCTGCATGGGGCTCTGTGCGGACGGCACGGAGCCTGCTTGGGATTCTCTCTCACTCACTCTCTCTCTCTCTCTTTCTGCCCCTCCCCTGCTCGTGCTTTTGCTCTCTCTCAAAATAAACAAACATTTAAAAAATAATAAAGATTGGGGCGTCTGGGTGGCTCAGTCAGTTGAGCGTCCGACTTCAGCTCAGGTCATGATCTCACACTCCGTGGGTTCGAGCCCCGCGTCGGGCTCTGTGCTGACAGCTCAGAGCCTGAAGCCTGCTTCGGATTCTCTGTCTCCCTCTCTCTGACCCTCCCCCATTCATGCTCTGTCTCTCTCTGTCTCAAAAATAAATAAACATTAAAAAAAATTTTTTTAATAAAAAATAAAATTTAAAAAATAATAAAGATAAATAAATGGGTAAATAAGCACAACACATCCTATTCTTCTGCAAAGGTACCAAACTAAATAACCCACGTGCTGTGAGATCATGACCTGAGCCGAACTCAAGAGTAGGGCATTTAACCGATAGCTACCCCAGGTGCCCTCTGACACTGGGGTCTCATTTGCACACGATCTTGTGTTTCCCCTTCGTTCCTATGGGTTTAACCGGATTGTTTCCGTCTTTGTCCACTGGGACTAAACAGGCACCTCTATCATTTAGCTCTTCAGTAAACCCTATGAGATACTCTTGTATGACAAGTTTTTCATGAATGCGTTAGTTGAGTGTTAATATTTAATACAATTCCACAGTCATATATGATAAAGAGCCATCGTATGTCACCTATATATCATATATGTAAGACGTTCAAACCTCTGGTTATAAAATAAATAAGCCACAGGGATGAAATATACAGCATAGAGAACGCAGACAGCAGCATCGTAATGATGTTATTTGCTGACTAAACTTGCCACGAAGAGCTCGCTGTAATGGGTAAAACTGGCGAATCTCTGTGTTTACATCCAAAACGAATACAACGATGTATGGCAAGTATACATCAATTTAAAAAAAGAAGCATAGGGGCGCCTGGGTGGCGCAGTCGGTTAAGCGTCCGACTTCAGCCGGGTCACGATCTCGCGGTCCCTGAGTTCGAGCCCCGCGTCGGGCTCTGGGCCGACGGCTCGGAGCCTGGAACCTGTTTCCGATTCTGTGTCTCCCTCTCTCTCTGCCCCTCCCCCGTTCATGCTCTCTCTCTGTCCCAAAAAAAAAAAAAATAAATAAAAAACGTTGAAAAAAAAATTAAAAAAAAAAAAAAAAAGAAGCATAATGTAGTGTATTTACTATACAAACTCATGGGGGTTTGTATCCCAAACTACCCATATCCCAAGTAGTTGATACGATTCAAATGTGATTCAATGACGGACTCATGTTTTATGCCTCCGGTTTTTATTTTAATTGACAGTCCTTTCGTACACCCTTGTTTCAGGGCATACCTCTAATTGGGTTCAACTTCGAAGTGCAGAATGATGTAATTAATTACACTAAGTTTCAGTTAAAAGTCTTTATGCGTTCTAGCCTACTGGCTGTGCACCTGGTCACAATAATTGTACAATGGAGTAGCTGGCAGGTGGTTAGGTCCTCCTTGTTTAGATTGATTTGTTTGTTTGAGCTAATTAGGAAAAACCATTTGGGGGTGGGAGGGAATCTCCTACGGACTGACCCCTTGAATCCACCAGGTGATAGCTCGTATTCGACTGGGACTACGTGCAACGCTTACCATTTTCCAGCTGGGACATCTGGCCCTGATGCCTGTGACCACACCACCAGTCAGAGACGGAAGGAAGAGTTACAGCATCATGGGCCCGCCTAACAGCCCGAACTTCGGGCTCACACCACCCTGCCTGGCCGTGACCAAAGGTCAAAGGAAAGACGAGGGGTGTCTCCCCGTGTCAGTGAACAAGAGCTACGGGGGTGCTCACCCCATCTGTGTGTCACTCTCACTCTGGCAGAAAGAAAGAAGACACAGGCAGGCCATCCTTGGATTTGCCAGAGCCCACAACCTCACAGAGGACCGAATCCACGCCATGCTCCGTGATCAGTCCATAAGAAAGAAGGGGGTCCACTGTGGGGTCCCTGAACCCACTCTGAAACGCATTCCTCTAATACCAATTCCTCCTGGACCCATTCTTCCAAAGAAATCGTGACAAGTGAGTCTCTGCTGAGTAGCAAACCCTTTTATAGACTCAAAAATGGTCATTAAACTGTTCCTCCTTCTGTCTACCCTTTGTTAGGGTGACCGACACAGGTAACTTCATCCACCAGTAACCCAGTGCGTCTTTCCTCCCGATCTTCGCGGGCCTGCGACGACAACATCATTACGTACATGGGAAGGAGAACACCACAGAGTGTAGGTATCCTGCCTTCCCTCCACAAAAATAAAACTTTACTTTCAACGAGTGATGTTACACTGGGAAAATT
Organism: Neofelis nebulosa; assembly: GCF_028018385.1. Classification (NCBI taxonomy): domain Eukaryota; kingdom Metazoa; phylum Chordata; class Mammalia; order Carnivora; family Felidae; genus Neofelis; species Neofelis nebulosa. The sequence continues at coordinate 2,922,133 of NC_080784.1, read as the reverse complement.
TAATGGCAGTGAGTGGCAATTACGTGTCCCAGGAGTTAATGAATTGTCCAGAAGAGAAAGCAAGAACGCATTTTCTCAAGGAAAGGAATTACGGTCCACTGGATGGGCATTTAAACTTTTGAAACATCCAATACTGTATTTCTCACTGAAGGAAAAGACGACTTCGTAACAGTCAGTGCAGAGAACTTGGTGTTTCCTGGCATCGTTAATAGCGCGAAGCCAGTGGAAAGTTACCGAAGGGAGGAAGGGTGGGAACTGAACATCTGAGTCAGAAGACGTGTGACGAGACTGGTATGTAGGTGTACTTTAACAGAATGTAGATTGAATTGCATCCTGGAATGAAATATTAATGTGTAGTCCAGCCTCTATCCACAAAATATAATTTATAGAATAGAAGAGAGACCTTTAACTCCTGGAAAGTTGCTGTGGTAGAATTCTGAATAAGCCCCGAATGAAATGAAGAACCCCCTGGACAATACTGGTTGATGGACTGATGGACGTAGAAGGCGTTGCCAAGTCAGACAACCATAAGGCGTATAAAGGGATAAATAAAGTGAAAGCAGGGACAAGGGTGGGGTAAGCTCCCACCTGAGGGGTCTTGGAATCCTGAAGATGTGGCACAACATTAGCTCTCCTTCCCTGCTGACGGGAAAGCAAAATAGTGCAGCCACTGTGGAAGACAGTTGGGCAGTTTTTGACAGAGGGAAACACAGTCTTATCATACAACCAGCCATCCTAGGTATGCACCCAAGTGATCTGAAAACTTATGGCCCCACAGGAGCCTGTGCATGAATATTTATAGCAGCTTTATTCATGATTGCTGGAACTTGGAGGCAACCATGATGCCCTTCAGTAGGTGATGGATAAATACACCGTGGTCCATCCGGACAATGGAATGTTCTTCTGTGCTAAAAAGAAACAAGTTATGAAGCCATAAAAATACATGGAGGAACCGTAAACGCCACTGCTAAGGGAAGTAGGCGCATCTGAACAGGCTGTGAGCTATTTGATTCCAACCCTATGACATTCCAGAAAAGGCAAAACTCTGGAGACAGTAAAATGATCAGTGTTGCCGGGAGAATGAGGGTGAGGGAAAGAATGCATGTGTCGGGCACTGACTTCTTGATTTCAGCTCGAGTCATGATCTCATGGTTTGTGGGTTGGAGCCTCACATCAGGCTCCATGCCGACAATACTGAACCTGCTTGGCATTCTCTCTCTCCCTCTCTCTCTCTCCCCCACTCCCCCCACCATGTGCGTGCATGCTCTCTCTTTCTCTCTCTCAAAATAAATAAATAAACATTTTAACAAGTTGGTTAATACTTGGGTAGAATACCTGTTAACGCTTGGAAACTGTTTCCAATCCGTTGACAAGTTGGAACATGGACGTCACCTGCTGGGTAGCCGTCCTATACCAAGTGTATTTCCTGCAGGAACTCTCACGCGTGAGTGCCAGAAGGCATGTCTGAGAATGTTGGTAGGATCGCTGTCCCTACCACCCACCCATTGGAAACAGTATCAGCTCTTTCAACAGAGAGTAAACTCGGGTAGAGTTAGAGAATGGAATCCTCAAAAGAAAATGGATGTGTCTCACAACACCAAGAGAAACAAGTGAATCACAGAAAAGAAACAAACAGGAGGGATCCAGTTATGCAACATTCAAAAATCACTACCCCAAACAGATTTTTAGGAGAAATAACTATAAATAGATATAGTGGAATGATGAACACAAAATTTGTGATAATGTTGTCTCTGGGGGAAGGGCGGGGGGGAAAGGAACAAAGCTTGAAGAAGATCCCATTGGAAGTTTATAATACGCTGGCAATGCTTACTCTGTTATAACTAATATTATACATTATTTTACAGATGCTCTTTATGAATCTGCAGCAAGTATGAATATTTAAAGTAAAATAAAAGAAGTATATATTTTATTGCTTCACTCTGCATCAACTTTTGCATTTTGTGAAAGGATCCAATGAAGCATGGTCATGCTTTCTGTACGTAACACTAATTTTGTAATGTCAGGTTATAAAGAAGCGTTAAGTCCGATGCGCCTCCTGAATGAGGACGATGCGGCTCAAAATGAAGGTCCCCAAACCGTGATGCCTTCCTTTCTGTGTGTCGTGGTGCTGACGTGTTTATTTCTTTTCATTGGGTTCTTGGTGATGATTGCATACGGACACACCCTTGCTCGCATGCTAACTTCCCGGACGCCCTGGGATGTGAAAAGAAGCCTGTAAGGTGACCTTTGCCCTGATGGACAGACAGTTGGTTGCAAAGTCTTGGCTAAAAATCCTCTGCTCTTGTGGGGCCTGGGTGGCTCCGTTGGTTAAACAGTCCGAATCATGTGTTTTACGCTGTAATTATCATTGTTTGTATTGAGTAGTAAACTCGGGCCATAATCTCAAAGCTATCTCAAGAATCTCGGATTTCTGTTAAATCTGAGAGGCCCAGGGGCAGTAACTACTTTGAAAATCCTCTTCAGGGGCGCCTGGGTGGCGCAGTCGGTTAAGCGTCCGACTTCAGCCAGGTCACGATCTCGCGGTCAGTGAGTTCGAGCCCCGCGTCAGGCTCTGGGCTGATGGCTCGGAGCCTGGAGCCTGTTTCCGATTCTGTGTCTCCCTCTCTCTCTGCCCCTTCCCCGTTCATGCTCTGTCTCTCTCTGTCCCAAAAATAAATAAAAACCGTTGAAAAAAAAAATTTAAAAAAAAAAAAAAAAAAAAAAGAAAATCCTCTTCAAAGGGGAAAAAAAAAAGTAGCTTTGACAATAGCTTTAAATGAACTGTATACTATTCCTAAAAATAACGTAACATTGACGTGTGGAGTACTCTGCTGAGGGGTTGTCTTCAGAGACAGGGTCCTCACTCTTTATCCCAGCGTTCTTTGCAGTTTCCAAGAAGGTCAAGTTACCCCACAGAGATGAGCTGGGTGGGATTCCATATTCAAATTCATTTACACGGTCACTTCTGCCTACTCGTGACTGAGAAAGAGACACAGAGAGGGATTCCCTGAGGTCATTCTTCAGCACCGGCACAGCTCTTCCCCAACGAGGTAGGTCTATGCTTGAATTTTATATTGAGATTTAGGTCTTACTTCACTGTGGACAGCATTTCATTCTTTCTCTTTGTGTCCATATTATAAACAGAAAATGTTTATTATTAATATTAATGTTCACTCTTATTGATTATTTTGTTTATTATTATTTATTTTATTTATTGTCATTATTAATTATTAATATTTAATACTCTTTATTATTTCGACACTTAATATTGTCATTCTTAATTATTAATATTTAATATTCTTTATTATTTCCACATTTAATTAAAAGAATCTAATGTCTTCCCATGTCTCTACCTACCATATGTAAGAGGAGACTATGTTTATCTACTTATATGGTAGAGTCAGTGGCATTTTTTGGGTAAGAAATGTCTTAAATTCCATTGTGATTTCTAAACGACTGCCCACAGAATAATGTCGGCCCAGCTACACCTTATTCGCCTCAGGACAGCCGAGGGAAAGAAAGAAAACAGAACAGTTTACCAGGTCTCTGACAACAAAAGTCTGATTTTTAAGCTTTTGACTCAGGCTCACAAATGCATATGTTAAAGAGAGTCCCAGGAAATTTCTGCAAAAGACCCACGGTTGGAAACAATTCCTCTCCGTGCATTAGCACTGAGCACTGCGCCCGAGATTTCAACATTGACGACGTTATTATTAGGTAGTGTGGGGTGAAACCATTAACACCTTCTATTCGAATGCACTCGGTTGGGTTTTTCTCTGATGCCCCCAAAATTGGAGGCAAAAACCTCTGGAAATGTATGATTTCTTATATGCCTGCGTCCCACCCAAATCTCATCAAACAGAACCATGAAAAATTAAACCACATGCCAAATTTGTTTATGTGATAGCATTACGATATGATAGCAAAAATGGTGTGGTTTCTAACTTTTTATGATAATCGCTCGAAAGCATTAGATTTGATCTCTAAACTGCAGAAGACATGTGCCCCGTAACGTGTGGTAATGTGATTATTTCAACCATATTTGCTAAAGCAATGTGTGTGACTTCTGTCACCGAGCACCTCTTCTCAGGCTGTCAGTGTCATGACATTTGCTCTGTTTGGCTGACGGAGACATAGGCCGCTGGGTGCAGAGTGTGGGACGTTCACGGAAGCAATGGAGGGGCCCCAGGGCCAGCGGACCTGAGGCTTTCTCCTCAGTTCGTTCCGAGGCAAACCTCAGATTCTGTCAACACTGATTGGCCAACACTCACATACGCGTGCACACGCACACACACACACACACACACTGACACTTCTCACAACTCTGGCATTTTAACGTTACATGCAAAATCAAATTGCAGCCACAGTCTGGTGCATATGGCCCTGAGGTCGAGGTCATGGCCCTGTGGGGAGGCTGCCGAGACCCCTTCCCTGCCTGGAACAGCCTCCACCCCTGCCTGGGCTGTCAGAGGTCGTGTTCGACGGGAGCCGAACCGGGTGGGGAAGGAGGAAGACGGAGGCCCCTGGTGAAGAGGCACCATTTATGCGATGCGAGTAAAACAACCAGAGCTGGCTACGTCCCCCTTCCTGAGACCTGGAAAGAGCCCAGAAAATAGACACTGTCTTGTCTGCCTCTGACGGGTACAGAGCCAAATGGGGGCCACCGTGCCGACTCCAGTCACAATAATCACAAATGCCGGAAAGGTGGAGATGCGAGCTTGGCCACCTGCAGCCGCACAGACCCGGCGTCCAGTCCCCCGCGTCCTCAGAGGACGCCTCCCCAAACCACACACGAAGAAATGGGCCCTCCAGGGTGCAGGGTTGAGCCATCCCCGCAGCAGTGACAAGGGGGCCTGAGCACGGTAGCCAAGGCCTGAAGGCCCGCGAGCAACACTCGTCTTCTCCAGGAAGAATACAAGGCCACATATCTAAGATTTTTTAAGTTTATTTATTTGTTTCAAGGGACAGACAGAGAGAGAGAGAGAGAGAACCAGCAGGGAGGGACAGAGAGGGAGAGAGATAGAACCCCAAGCAGGCTCCGCACCATCAGCACAGAGCCCAACGCGGGGCTCAATCTCATGAACCGTGAGATCATGACCTGAGCCAAAGTCAAGAATCAGATGCTCAACAGAAGGAGCCTCCCAGGCGCCCCTAAGACCTTCTTTTTAGCTGAAGTCATAGATGTGCACATCTTCCAGGTCAAGCAGTAGTACAGACCACAGGAACGGGTGTCCTGTGCCAGTCCATTCTGGTCCTCCTTCTACAGAGGCACGCAGTCTCGATGATCTCAGCTATTTCTTCTAGAACGACTTTCATCTGTCTACATATCGCGTTCACCATAGCCTTTCTTTACTTCTCAAAGACCTGGCACTGGTCTCCCACTATGGTGTTCTAGATGAAGTTTCTGTTTCTCCTCCACACGCATACACCAAGGTCGCGATGGCACATTCAGTTAGATAACCACATTATTCACACGACTCCGTGTATATAATTACACTCACTGCCTGGCGCATTATTTACTTTCTTTCCTCGAAGCTGTTTGGCTCGTTTTCAGATTTAATTTATGGCGTCCGTGGTTATCATGAGTTTGGGCAAAAACTTTCAGGGAAGAAAAACAACATGAACTGCCTCATGATTTGGTCACACATTCGCATCAGAAAATCAATCGATTTCCTTTTGTTACTGCTGTTCCTTGTAGATCTGTTTCCCGTAGCTTTTTGCTGCAGACCCCTCGGCTGCCGCCTAATCCCGCGGCAGAGGTGGGAGGTGGCCATTCCCTTTAAAATGATCCCGGGGCGGGGGTAGGGGGGGTCCCGTCTTCCCCGTAGCTTAGAAAACTTAGAAAACTACTGTTTTCTAGATTTGTGTCATCTGTGTCGCTGTTTTTGGACACAGCAACTTGGCCACGGGAGTGTTGGGCTGCAGGAACGTCAAGGAGAGGAAGGAGAGACAGAGGGATAAAGAAGTGGAAGGTGCACCTGTCACCTCCGCTGAGCCCTTGGCCGTAACCGCCCTGCGTGGTGGACCCCGGAGCACAGACGAGCCGCTGCACTGCAGGCCGCGGAAGCTTGGGACCACCTCGCCACCACCGGCTGCAGCAGCCACAGCCTCTGCCAACACGCCAAGTGATCGGAGCCAGAAGAAGTAAGCTTCTGCTCTCCTCCAGCCTTCTGATCGACCCCAGCTGCTGAGAAAACATAAGACCATGGCGAGTGGCTGCAGAATCAGAATGACACAATTCGTTCTGTCCCAGCTCTTATACTAGGCGACTCATGGCAGAGAAGGAGCGTTCTGGCTGGCAACCAGTAGCCAGTGGTTAGCGACATCCTCTCCTTTGGCGAATAAGCACCCTTATTCTCACCCTTAGCCTGGAATTTAAATCCCATGTAACAATGGCACAAATACCATGTTTCTACCTTATAGGATTCAGTTATCTCTGTTTATCCCTCCCTTCAAAAGGGAGAGGAAAGATGTCCAATCAGTTACCAAGTGGGCCTTTGCACCTACCTACCTCCCAATCTGCTTCTGGCAGTCTCTGACGGATATTGTAAGTCCATCATGAATCCATTAACATGCACTATACCAAATAGCAGAGTGACTGGACCCAAGCCCACAAAAAGCAGTAGCAACACATTACCATTCTTCCCTTCGTATTCTAGATCGATTCAGCCCAGCTTGTAAAGGAAACACCTGTTTTGCCTGAGAGACACAACATATCTGAGTGGTAATCTCAGCATAAAACTCAATGGAAACCATTACCGTGCCCCCCTGTGCATGTACTTCTCCTATGAAAATCAATTTTCCAAATAAACAGAGCCCAAAATTGAGGGGATCAGAAAGAGAAAATATGCAATTCATTCTTAGTTTCAATGGTAAGAGAAGCCACTCCCATTTTTACCTCTTGATAACCGATTTCATGTCTTGGCTTTCGGAGACAGTGACCACACACGGTTTTGGGTTCTCAGTGTATGTGATAGCCCCCCGGGACTGTAAACCAATTTTCCAAGGTGGTGTCAGTCAGCTCGTCCCACAACTGGATCTTCCTGGACCTCTCCCTCCTTCTGTACACTGGGTAAGACAGGTGAATTTCACGGGTGTAGGATCACTGTCCAAGTCCTTTGCTTCTATAATGAGCTCCATTTTGGGAAGCAATGTGTGTGAGATTCAACGATGGTGAGGAGGGTATTCTACAAGGGAGGAGCCTTTGGAAACAGGACAATGTATCTATGTCTAGAAGAACTGTGTATTCTAGCGATGAAAATAGGTGTCTAACCTCCACCGTGAAAAATGCCCAAAGGGACTGCCCTACTGTTAGGTGGCTAGATGATTTCCCCAAGGAACAGCACCCCGTAGTTATTAAGCACTGGGGTCTACTCTTTTCCTGCTGGGCACTTGACCATAGCAATGGTCCCATCCATCTTGGGAAGGGAGAGTCCATGTTTTGAACCAAAGTATAACCCACACCTTTGAAGGCCTGAGTAGTTTGCATGTGGACACAATGGGCAGACACTCTGTGTCCGAGGAAAGGGGAACTGACGTCTTCAGAATGGGTGCAATGAACCGCCTGATTGCTTAACATCTCCTTTGAAGTTTGCTCCTTTCGGAGCATTGACATGCTCCCTACTTCAGAGGGGCCCTGGAACTGAATCCCAACAAAGCGCTTCCAGAAAGCGTGGTGACAGGTGGAGGGCTCGTGGAACAGCCTGGCACGTAGCAAGCGCTCGGTGAACGGCGGTTGCTGGTGTTGTGTGACGTTCCATTGTAACTGCAGTTACAGTTGGTTAAAACACAATCCTGCACGACCTCAAAGCACAGCCCCTGATGGACAGTGACTTTCCAATAAAATAAGCCAAGCGACACAAATATTAGGTCTCTCGTGGCTAATCTATTTTCAGCCTCTGTCACTCCTACTGGATATTCTCTGTCCGTCTGTGCCCAAGTGGGCTGCTTGTTTTCTGCCTTTCCATTCTCCTGTTGAGCGTCATCCACTGAATTTGTCGTCGCTGAGTTTTCAGCCTTGAAACCTCCCTGTGGCTCTTGTTGTATCCGGGGTGTTCTACATTCTCATTTATCCCAGAAAATGAAGACACCCACTGAAGCATTCTGAGGCTGGCTGCTTTCCAGAACAGGGAATGCCAACACCTACCACTGAACTGTGGGCTTCTATTGACTATCCTTTTTCATTCGGTTTGAGACCTTTCTGTTTCTCGTATGACATGTGGTTTCCCATTGAGATCTGGTGGACATTTTCGTGTTATGTTAGGAGAATTTGGATACCACTGAAACTCGTTCCGGCTGGCTTTCCCCAACGCCACCTAGGAGAGTAGGAGCATACTGCCTCCCTGTTGCGGGGGTGGGGGGACAGAAGTCAGGGCTCCCTCCCACCTCTGGAGAGGCTACAGGTGCATGTAGGGGGGTGGGGGAGGGACCTCCGTACACAGCAGCCCCACTAAGCCTTCTGTGCCACCTCCACTGCCAGCAGGTGTGGGTGCCTCAGAAGGGTATGCGTGTGCCCTCCAGAGACTTCGCGGGGGTTTGGGACGCCTCCTTAGATCCTCAAGATGGCGCATATTTCTAGGTGACTTGGCCTTTCCTGACACGGGTGGTTGAGGAGGGCCATATTTGACTGGAATATAGAGGTTGTGGTTCGCAAGTTACCTGTCCTGCTCTGCTGACCTTCTAAGGCCAGAGAGGGCAGACTTCCGCTGTGTTCCTTCTATTCGCTCCCATGAGTATTTCCACACTGTTGGCTTATTCTCTCACATTCAGACTTAAATCAGGCAAAACAAGACCCAGGAAACTCACCACTATGCATTCCATGTGTCCTGAGGCCCCAGACCAATGTGACTTTTCTTCTCGGTACGTTTTGGATCCTTCTGATAACTGTATCTTTTTTTTTTTCTAAGTTTATTTATTTATTCCAAGAGAAGGAGGGGTGTGTGGGGGTGAGAGAGAGGCAGAGAGAGAATCCCAGGTGGGCTCCACACTGTCAGCAAGGAGCCTGGTGTAGGGCTTGAACTCATAAACCATGACATCATGACCTGAGCTGAAATCAAGAGCCAGATGCTCAACCGACTGAGCCCTCCCGGGCACCCCATGATCTCCTGGCCATATTTGTACTCAGAGGGAGGGACAGGGAAGTGTTTCTACTCAACCCCCCTTGAAGGAGAAGCCTAGAGAGAGAGACTCAAAAGGCATGAGAAGCGAAATTAAACTCAGTAGAGTTAGCTTTGGTCTTTGCATCGTTTTTTGATAGTTCTAAATTGCTGATCAGAGTCACAAAGCTCAACTCAGAATTAATTAGTGTGTGCCTAGGGAAGGCAAACTAATGTAAATATTAGCTCTGATAAAAGGTGATTAGTACGGCAAATTTAGCAGCAACACAAAACGGATTCATTTCAAATTCAAACAGTGATGATTTAGGGTTTATCCCCTCTTTGGGATTAGATGAGTGATCAAAACCTGGGCGCTCTCCCTAACGCTCACAATTGTTATTATTGTTCAAGGCTCACTCTGATAGATGTGGCTGAAGAGAGGGGGAAATTGAAGCACAGCTAATATCTTAAAAAGGTTACTCTTTCTAATCCTACTAGAAAAAAATAAACAAATGTATATATAAATATAAATAAAAATATACATATACATACACACACACACATATTATATATATATAATCTAGACAGGAAGCCGAAGTCTGTGGGGAGGACAGGTTGGGACAGTGGAGCTGTTCAGCAGGGACCCCTGGTCGAGGAGAGGTCATCAAGCCTTCATCACAGTCCCTAAGTCTCAACAACTGGTCATGTCTGTGTAGCACATTGTGCTGATAAGTACTGTAGGAATATGTCAGGACTCAGTAAGAGATAAAATTCTCCTCGATTAGCTGACCTTCCACGGAGGCAGGAAAGAAACGGAGCAAAGTACAACCAACCACTTCTGCTCCCGTGTCAAGGAAGCACAGGAAACGAGTGGACACAATATTTGCTGGGAAAAATACAGGATATGACCAAATGTATGAAGAATCTTAATTCAAAACTCACTTTACCACGACACAGAATCCCACATGTCTTTATTACATTATGCCCTGGATTTCTTTCTCCCGTAAATTATCCAGTTGCCGTAGGCAATCAATATTTTATGATTCGGGGTCATGTATAGAAATGATCACTGTAGTTCCTTCTGTGCTCTAAGGAGCCACTGCAGGAACCAAGAGTTGTCTCCGCCCCTTTCACCTCCGCAAAGTGTTCAGTCCAGGCCAGCATGTCCTTGGTTAACAGGCACCTTCTCGGGAAATAAAATCTGTGGGTTCGCCATCCTCAAAGCCACAGCCCAGGCTTCTGAAACATCTTGAGCTGCAGGAAGAAAAGAGGTTAAAGGGAGAGAGAAGAGGGGTAAGGAAAAGAAGGATGAGAGGAAGAAGAGGGGGGAGCAGGAGGAGAAGGAGAATTAGAGGACCGAGAGCTTTGGAGACCAGACAGGAAGGACGGAGTGGGGACTTCATCTCAAGGGAGTGCGATTCCTGCTAGAGATCTGGTTTCTGTCCTGCAGAAGAGCAGATGTGACTCAAATCCCAAACTAGTCGTATGTAACACAATCACACTCCACCAAAACCGAGAAAGATTTAACATAATATCCTATACAGTGGTTCAAGATAATAGTGCGGTATTTAGATATGTGAAAACCACCAAAATGATCGCTGAAAAGGAAAACCAGTTTTGTTTTGAGAGCAGGAGACATCACTTCCAAGCTTCGTGGCAAATTCAAGGAGGTGTCGCCATAATCATGTCAACGGTACATGAATTATTTACCTAAACGTATTATTTTACTGACGTTTTAAGGTCAGATCCAATACGGTGGCAAACTACTAAACCACAGACTTATCGAGGGGAAAATGCTTAATTAATGGTTAAAATTGGATCAATGAAAAGTTAAACATTTTATTAACAGGGAGCAATCTAGGTGTATGTGTAGTGCGTACACATTCCGTATTAGAATGTCTGGCGCCCTTTGTTCTACGAGTATCTGTTTATAAATCATGGTAGATATGCAGCTCATTCCATATGAAACACTAACTTCTTAATAGGATGCAATGTTTGCAGGACAAGTTTGTTCGATTAGGGTCATTCCCAAGGGAGGCTTCGACTTGTCTTGCAAGAAAAAGAAAATACTCAGGCAACTCATTTTTGAATAATGGTTCCTAAACTGATAAACAAAACGGGGCTGGATGAGCGAGTCCCTGGCTTGCTGGCTGCCATTTTGCATCAGAATACACTCGCACAACCCATGACTTTAGGGAACCTTAAGTAGCTGCAAAACATTTACACCATAAAGGAACAAATTAGTGCAAAGCAGCTAAAACATTTCTCTTTGTCACTCTGTCCCGCCAGTGAGCCTGCTGTGAATTGACAAGGAATCTACTCTATCTTCTGGATCATCAATATCGCATACCTAACGTTCTACCATGAAAGTCTCAAAGCACAAAAAAAAGTGGAATTGGCCCTATTCTTACCTGTTACATTTTGCTAGCATCAGACAATTGTGATGATGTACGACCTACATATGGGAGGGAACTCAAGTAACTCTTAGAAAAAAAAATGACTGAAAGTTAAAAAGTTAAAAAAAATGGGATGCCTGGGTGACTCAGTCGGTGAAGTGTCCAATTCTTGGTTTCAGCTCAGGTTGTGATCTCTCGGTTCCTGAGTTCAAGTCCTGCGTTGGGCTCTGTACTGACAGCACGGAGCCTGCTTGGGATTCTCTCTCTCCCTCTTTCTCTGCCCCTCCCCTGCTCGATCTCTCTCTGTTTCTGTCTCTCTCTCTCTCTCTCTCTCTCTCAAATAAACTCTAAAAAAATGTCTCTGAAATGCTGTGTACATATATTTAGAGTTATGTAAATGTGCACAGCATATGTTTTCCATTCATTTATATAATCACACCTGCTCCTTAACCTAATCTTGAATACATGTTAGCTTATGTCTGGCTTTGTTCCTGGTGGTTTTCTTCCGTTTGCGGCTGGCTGACCTGCCCTTTCACTGACCCCACCACCTGGTAACACTCCACCTTTGCAACCGCAGACACACATCCCGTCCTGCCCCCTCCTGCACCTGCTCCTGCCATCTGAAGCACTGCCCCTCACTCAGCACCCACCTGCACCTGTCTCTGCTCGCCCTGCTCCAGGCGGCCGGTGGCGTGGGACTGGAATGGCCCCTGGACACGGTCTCCTCGTCCTGAGCCAGGTGTGCCTGTAACATCACTCCACGTGTGCTCATGACCCTCCCGGGTTAAGGTCAGCTGTGTCCTGGCCCCGTTCCCATGCCCGATGCTGACTCCCAACAGCTCCGGGTGCGTCAGCCTTAAGTTAACTTTGCAAATATTCCTGTAGGTTACTTGTCAACTTCCGCCAAGACAATGACAAGGAAGATTACTGGAATTTTATTTACTAGATACCCCATAAGGCACGTGGTAAAATCTTTCAACCAATTCATAGATTGCCCGTGAAAGATCCTTGAAAAAAATCGGTCTTAAAATATGACCAGAACTGCCCACTTCGTGGCGGATATGTATCCCGCCAATCTGTGCCCAAAGTTTGCATCCTCTTGCAATTCAGAATCATCAGTAGTCCTTTCCCTCTATGGAGCCATGTAGAGCATGTTAGAATGATTGAATTTAAAAAAAAAAGGAAAAAAAAGAATTATTAAATTTTATATCCAGAAAATAATTACATAATTTTATTCAAGCTTGCCATTTGAAAGAGAATAAAATCTGAAAACAGAGTCCAAAAGCTTGCCCTTATTGGGCCAGAGCTGTTGTCCCGGACCCTGGGTGTCATCAAAGCCGTGATGTGGCCGAGATGTAGCCCTTTATGATAACCTTTGGCTACAGAGCTGGACTTCTTCACTAGCTGGCTACGTAAGCCTTGGTACAGCCACGTAATTGTCCTGGGGCTCACATTCTGTCTCTGTTCCAGGAGAGAAATGGATGGCATCCCTTCTAGTGTGGCCTCCAATGTGGGAATTAACACTCTGATAAGCAATTCTATTATTCTAACGTCTAAGCTGAATGCTTAAGTGCAAACAAACCAAATCTCACATAGTCTGAACACTCGGGCTTTCTGTTAAATACGACTGTCTCAGCTTTCCAAACTGCTGTGTCCTAGTGTTAAAAAAAAACAAACAAAAGAAAATAAACTCCCTGGAGTATATGTCTTGGTTATTGGGTATATTTTTATGTCTACCAAGTTCAGAAGACTTTACCCTTGCTTTGCTTTCCTTATACCCATCACCGCAGAGGTGAGACATTACCAGTGACATAGTGAAAGCTGAGATGTGTGTTACACTCTGGAGAATGACCGGTACAAGAGATAACATTGGTCTGTTAAGAAAAAATTCCCTTGTTCTCCCCTTCCTGTGAATCTTTGAGGAGTACCCCGGTCTCGGAAGAGTGGTAAAAGCTCAAAATGGTGGGATGGACTGTCGTGACAGTACGAGTCAGGTGCGTTTTATCTTCACAAGGAGTTGGACGCTCACAGGGTCCTCTCTTGGACCCTCTCTTGGTTGGATATAAAACCAATGTGGTGTTGGGCTTATAGCACATCAAGTGAAGTCCCAGAACGTGTTTTCTGTTCACGTTTGCTCAGTGCTACCCTCCCCCTGTGCAGAGTTCAAATCCACCACCGTGACTGGAGCCTCTGATGATTTCTGGAATCCGCCTTAAACCAGGGCCATTCTTTCCAGCAGGGGCTTCCTTCAAGATTCACGGACACTGTTTTCCACACATAAATCATAGAATACTGATAATCTCTACTTTGGTGAGGGGTTAGTTGGATTATGGTCCATTATTCAGCAAGCATTTAAAGAACAGTTGATCTGAGACACATATGTTGTGATAGACTCAGAGTTTCAACACACACACACACACACACACACACACACACATTCTCTGAGTTCAGAAGCTGGTATTCCTATAAGAAAACAACTAAGTGACCTGAAGCTTTCAAAATTACGGTAAAATGATCTGTACTTGTAGGGCTTGGTGTTGGGAATAAAACTGTTTAAACTGGTTATAATGTAAACTTTATATATCATTGATGTACCTAAAGTTGGAGAATGCCAGCTTTTATTCCAAGCCTAAGAGTGACTGATTCATTATGTTGAGTGAAGGGCCCACGTACTGGGTCACTGCACAAGGTCATGTTTTCTTTGGGTGTTTTTCCTCTCGGTACCTACTGTTATTAAGTACGTGTGCGTGACCGGCACAGTGGTATAATAGCATAAAGAGACAGTTGGGCCACTGCTCTGCTCAAAGCTGTCCCAGCTTGTGTGGGGGGAGCCCCACTGACAGAGATAATTGCTATCATTTTAAAATAAGAGCATCATCTAAACTCATTTGTGTTTCAACAGACAGCATGGTTTTGCTCATTGGCACGGGGCAGGAGACTCTGTTCTGGAAAGGGCAGAGAAGGAAGAAGTAAGGATCGGAACCTATGTGGATCACTATAGATGTGATTTCCATCATGAAAATTCACGGAGGCCAGGGCCATGCTGGGTGACATCTACGGCATGGGATTCAGGGTCGTTCGTCCTTGATCACTGTTCTCTGAAACTGGTACCTGTCACTCCTGGCTGCTCAATGGAAAATACCACAGCCACAGGCTGGGTGGACAGGGGAAAATGCAGGCGAGAGCCTTTATGCAGGGAATAGAAAGGTAGGAGGCGGATATCTGCAATAAAAACGGATAGTTTTCCTCCCTTATACTGTCAATAACATTGGAGTTGAATACAGAAGTGGTCAAAAAAAAACCCAAAAACAGAAACAAAAAGCCAGAACCAGTAAGGGGTGCAGACAGCAGATCACAGAAGTGGTTTTAATCGTCTTGGTTACAGCACTGGGTTCCTCCACGACGGATTTCGAAGCTGTTAATGACTTACCCCTCTTCCTTTAGATTCTGCTCTGCCACTGTTTGGATTGGAGAATCTGATCTGGTCCAAACACAAAAATGGGATCGCCCTTCTTTCCAGAGGAGACAGAATTGGTTGAGTCAATCACACTCAGGCGGGGGGACCAGAGGACGGTCTGCATTGGGCTACCAGCTTCCAAATGAGAGCGAGAGCAAAGGCGGGGGGTGGGGGTTCTGCTCAGCCACCGGAGAGCTCCTATCCCTCCCCGAAAGGACCAGAAGTCACTCACTTTGCTGTAGGAATGAGCACTGTAGAGAATCAGATGGAAACTTCATCCCCATACTTCCAAGAAGGTAGAATGTCTAAGTAAGCCGAGATAGAAACAAAAAGCAAAAGCGTTTGCCTTTTAAACAAGGCAAAGTTCCTCATTTAATTCCACTGGCATTCATAAAGTTGTATTACCTCGATGAAAGGATAGGTTGCTACAGCTCCACAATAAAGCCCAAACCAGAATATCGTGTTCACTCCTGGGCCTAATTCCTTAGAATTGGAGCATCTTCTGTAACAGCTTCTCAGTGTGTGTGCACACAGGCAAGGGGAGGGGCAGAGAGAGAGGGAGAGAGAAGATCCCAGGCAGGCTCCACGCTGTCAGTGCAGAGCCTGACATAGGGCTCAATCCCTCAAACCATGAGATCGTGCCCTGAGCCGAAACCGAGAGTCTGACGCTTAACTGACTAAGCCACTTAGACGCCCCCACACAGGGTAGATTTTAATCCAGACTTATCAGTAATAACACTAAATGGCAATTATCTAAACTCACCAGTTTTAAGGGAGAGGGATCCTAAGGTTAGATATGGAAGCAAAGCCCAGTTATATACTGTCTACAGGAAACCCACCTTAAATCTAAAGACATAAGTAGGTTAAAATAAAAGAATAAAGAAAAGTAGGCCGTGCACATACAATCCCCAAACAAGCTAGCATAACAACATGAATAACAGCGAAAGCAGAGTGCAAACAAAGAATACTCCCGAGAGAAAAGGGGGGGGGGCATTACGTAAGTATAAAGAGGTACATCCTCCAAGAGACGCAAGGATCCTAAATATTAATGTTCCAAACAACAAAGTTTCAAATTACGGGAGTCAAAAATGACAGAACAGAGAGGCAAAATGATAAGCAGAACACGAACATCAGTAGGGTGACGTGATGAGCTTTGCATTTTGTTTTGTACAACTAGACGCCAAGTCAGGAAAGATTTTTAAGCTATGCCAGGCGTGCGGGTGGTTCCACAGATGAGTGGGTCCCCAGCGTGTATCTGTGCATCAGTTGGGAACTCAGGAGATACTTTCTTGTAGCAGTTCAAAAGCTACAAATGCACAAGAAAGTTCCAGACTACTCAAAAGTCTACAACTGAACTTATAATATTACCAATCAATGGCACCGATGATGCCAACAGAATCTTGTGTGCCTGGAGTAGAAAGTCCAGATTTCCTCTACGGAAATCTTCAAGTAGTGCGCACGGGTTACATTGTTCTTTGCTCCCTTCCAAATGACTGTTTGCCCCGCCTTTGTCTTCGGGTGTGATTTACCTGAGGCCTCTGAACACCTAGCTTCCACAAGGAGCTGCCCGTCTATTAGACACGCCCAGATTTACGATGCGAGTCACAGCCTAATTTCTGTCTGGTCAATGTCCTCCTTCTCTAGTACAGAACTCACCTCATTTTTTTTTTAAACACTTGTAGTAAAAACAAAGAATCCAAAACTAACCATCTTAGCCATTTTTTTTTTAATTATTTTTTCAACGTTTATTTATTTTTGAGACAGAGAGAGACAGAGCATGATTGGGGGAGGGGCAGAGAGAGAGGGAGACACAGAATCTGAAACAGGCTGCAGGCTCTGAGTGGTCAGCACAGAGCCCGACGCAGGGCTCGAACTCACGGGCCGTGAGATCATGACCTGAGCCTAAGTCGGACGCCTAACCGACCAAGCCACCCAGGCGCCCCCCGTCTTAGCCATTTTTAATTGCACAGTTCAGTAGTGTTAAATATATTCACACTGTTGTGAAACAGATCTACAGAAATGTTCATGTTGCAAATCTGAAACTCTGTTCCTGTGAAGCAATATAACTCCTCACCTCCCCTCACTCCCCAGCCCCTGGCACTCACCATTCTACTTTCTGTCTCCATGTGAATGTGACCTGCTCTAGGGGCCTCATATGGGTGGAAGTGTATGGTATTTGTCCCTTTGTGGCCACCTAAACTCACTTTACATCTTATCCTCAAAGTTCATCCATGTCGCAGCAGGTGCCAGAATTTTCTTCCTGATGACTATATAATATCCTTGGATAGACCAATGTGTTTATCCATTCACCCATCGGTGGACATTAGGCTTGACTCCACCTTCTGTATTGTGAATGATGCTGCTGTTTCTTCCTAAAAACTTCCTTTTTTGAAAGAAACAAATCCCGGGGCACCTGGGTGGCCCTGTCAGTTCAGTGTCTGGCTCTTAATTCGGCTCAGGTTATGATCTCATGGTTTGTGAGTTCGAGCCCTGCATTAGGGTCTGTGCTGACAAGTGTGAAGTCTGCTTGGGATTCTGTCTCCATCTCTTTGCCCCTCCCCTCTCACATGCTCTCTCTCTTCAAACATAAATAAACATTAAGAGAAAGAAAGAAAGAAAGAAAGAAAGAAAGAAAGAAAGAAAGAGAAAAGGAAGGAAGGAAGGAAGAGAAAGAAAGAAAGAAAGAAAGAGAAAAAGAAAGAAAGAAAGAAAGAAAGAAAGAAAGAGAAAAAGAAGGAAGGAAGGAAGGAAGGAAGGAAGGAAGGAAGGAAGGAAGAGAAAGAAAGAGAAGGAAGGAAGGAAGGAAGGAAGGAAGGAAGGGAAAAGAAAGAAAGAAAGAAAGAAAGAAAGAAAGAAAGAAAGAAAGAAAGAAAGAAAAAGAAAGAAAGAGAAGGAAAGAAGGAAGGAAGGAAGGAAGGAAGGAAGGAAGGAAGGAAGGAAGGAAGGAAAAAGAAAGAAAGAAAGAAAGAAAGAAAGAAAGAAAGAAAGAAAGAAAGAGAAAGAAACGGAGAAGGCAGGAAGGAAGGAAGGAAGGAAGGAAGGAAGAAAGAAAGAAAGAAAGAAAGAAAGAAAGAAAGAAAGAAAGGTAGGTCATCATGATATTCTTGGAACAAATTCTCGAGAAAAAGATAAGAATTAACTGACATGTACTTTCTGATTATCAGACTTTTATTCCAAATTAGGGACCAAGTTTAAAAAACTGTCAGAGATGACGGGGAATTCGGTTCAGGCAATGTGTTCCCAAGAACTTTCTACTAGCTCTCCTTCCTGGTGACTAGAACCCGTGTGCCTTTATAATACATAACTCATTCAACATCTTGGCTGTTGTCTTCTACGTGTACTCACACGTGTGTATCTGTAAAGCTGTGCCTGTGTCTGGCTCTCTGCTCAACTCCTGGTTCCAAACCTCCGTGACCCTCATTTTGTGCTCCGCCCAACTGCTTTGACAATGGGAGCGCATCACGGTAGATCAGGAGCTCATCCCTCCCCAGCACCTACATCCTGAAAATAGTCCGCGTCTCTAAGCTCGGCCTCAAACCCACCCGTGCAGCGTCCCGTGTACGAATCCAGTCAAAGTCCTGCCTTTCCTCACATGCCTCATGCATCTCGCTGAACCTTCTCTCCGCTCCCCGGTTGGAAAGGGCCTTCCTAGCCTAGGGAACCTGAGAGGGGGCACGCGGGGTGTTAGAGCTGTTGAACGAGTCCTGTGTAAATCCAAGCCTATGGAGCGCCATGATGCCGGGCAGGTTGCTCTGTGTCCCTACCTCTTGGACTTCTCATCTACAAGATGGGGGGAAGAGCAAGACCTTAGCTGGACAGTAGGCAAAGCACTCAATGTGCACCGATGTGCCAAACTATGACAACTGTGAAAACCAGAAGGTGCCACCGCTACCAGTGCCACGGATGAACTGGCTCTGAACAGCTCTCTACTCCGCGGCCTCTGACTCCAGGTACATGGGCCTCACTGGAAAAAGATAAAGGGCCTGCCCAGGACTACGGCCGTTGTCCAGGCTTCTTGTGGTCACCTACCCTTTGGATATCAGTGCTGACCCGAGCGGGCTGCATTTTCCAAAGCCCCCCGTTTGTTTTCGGTCATCGTGTTTGTGTACCGTGTTAGATGGGGATCCAGCTCTGAATCTGGTACCTTCTTCAAATGTCTTCCAGTGGGGGTGCCTGGGCGGCTCAGTCGGTGAAGCTTCCGACTTCGGCTCAGGTCACGATCTGCAGTTCAAGAGTTCGAGCCCCGCCTCCCACTCTGTGCTGACGGCTCGGAGTCTGGAGGCTGCTTCGGATTCTGTGTCTCCTTCTCTCTCTGCCCCTCCCCTGCTCGCTTTCTGCCCCTCTCTCTCAAAAAACAAATAAGCATTAAGAAAAAAGACTTCTTTAATGTCCCTTAGTGAGTAAGCGAGGCCAAGTGTTTCCTGAAAACGTGAGGGAGAAAGGCTGATACATATGTGTAAGCCATCCTTCCCCCTCACCCCCCCACAATGCTCACTTTGAAAATTCCCGACTGAAGATTTACTGTAACAATGGCTGTCTCCATCTTTCATGTGCTAAAGGATACTGAGGATGGATTAAAAACAAGACAAATATTTAATGTGCTAATGCAGCGATTATCATCACACACGTACGTAAGCAATCAGAAGAGCTAGAAGCTAGTAACTGATCAGAGTTTTCAGCACTGTCATATTCGGTGCAGGAGTTAGGCTACACCAGGTTCGGGATTTAAAAGACCAATTGGGCGAGGCGCCTGGTTGGCTCAGTCAGTTAAGTGTCCGACTTCAGCTCAGGTCACGATCTCTCGGTCCGTGAGTTCAAGCCCCGCGTCAGGCTCTGGGCTGATGGCTCAGAGCCTGGAGCCTGCTTCCGATTCTGTGTCTCCCTCTCTCTCTGCCCCTCCCCCATTCATGCTCTGTCTCTCTCTGCCCCCAAAATAAATAAACGTTAAAAAATAAATAAATAAATAAATAAAAGACCAATTGGGCTTTTTAGGTGAAACTTCAATGAAGGGAAATGTGTGACGTGTGAAATCTGCCAAAGACATCGCATGTCTTACGTGGCTGGGCTCAGAAGAGCTGGTGGATAGGGTCTCAGTAATTGCAGGGACATCAGCAGTTCCACTCTCTCCGGCCCAGAAAGGACCCTTAAGGGGGTGTGTGCAGGTCAGCAGGAGCTACGGAAGGCTCTGGTGTGAGGGCCGTCCTTTTCCGATTCGGGTCCTTTCTGCTGCTTTTCCGCCTGCTGGAGGTCCGAGGGAGCGCACGTCATTGGAGCCTGGCGTCGCCGTCTGGGGGCTGACCCGGCTGCAGAGCCCAGCTGTTCTGTGTTTTATCACCTGCCCCCAAAGGACCTGTTTGGAGAGGGCGCCCTGCCGATGGTGAGAGGCACAGTGAGGGTTTCCACCATGAAAAGGCCGAGGCAGCATTTGCTGCGAGGCCAGAGGAAACCAAACTGGGTGACCCTAGACAGCAAGGTGCTTGGGTTCTGTTTCTAGATGCCACAGCAATCAAAGTAAGGTGCCCCTTTCTGTAAGCTGGGTCATTTCTTCTTCTCTTTAAGAATTGGTTTCTTGGGGCCCCTGAGTGGCTCAGTCAGTGAAGTGTCTGACTTCAGCTCAGGGCATGGTCGCAGCGTTTGTGAGTTCGAGGCCCTCAAAGCCTCAGTTAATAATCTAAGCAGTTTAATCCGCCCTTAAATCTAGCGGTATGACAGAGCTCTATGCTTGTAGGATACGCCGACCTCCTGACGCTGTTATTCAGGGGTTGTGTTTTAAGATACCCGCCCCCCCCCGCCCCATCTGTATGTATGTTGAGGTTTTTTTTGTTTTGTTTTGTTTTTTAATTTTTTTTTAACGTTTATTTATTTTTGAGACAGAGAGAGACAGAGCATGAACAGGGAGGGTCAGAGAGAGAGAGGGAGACACAGAATCTGAAACAGGCTCCAGGCTCTGAGCTGTCAGCACAGAGCCCGACGCGGGGCTTGAACTCACGAACTGGGAGATCGTGACCTGAGCCGAAGTCGGACGCTTAACCAACTGAGCCACCCAGGCGCCCCGAGCCAATTTCTTAAAATAAATTTCTCTAGGTAGATATATAGATATAGGTTTTCCTATCTGTATCTATGCCTATACCCACCTGTCTCTCTAACTCTCTCTCTCTCATTCTATCATCAGAGACAGAGAGATAAATAAAGAGACAGAGAGAGAGACTTTGATTAATGAAAATATCTACAATGCCCTTTTTATCCCTGGCCTGTGTGTTAGCATCTTGGTCCCTCTTCAAGTTACACGTTCAAACCTTTGAAGTTGAAACATTAAAATATTATTTCCACCAAACCTGCGGGAATTCAATGGTCCTGCAGTGTGCTCCCAAGAAAATCTACATTTAGAGAGGAAGTGACAGCAGCAAAATTTGGGTAGGCACTTTTGGTTTTCAATGTTCGCAAAGTTGCCATTCTATTTTCTTAGGAAACCCAGGAAGATGTAGATTTCTCTCCTTTGAGAGGATTTGCCCCAGCACTGCACCGTCCCCCGTGCTTAGGTTAAAAAACGAGCAATGTGAACACTGATGTCTTTAGACTTTGGAGCTTCCACTGACTCGGCAATAACTAACGGCCGATTACATGCAATTTTTAAAGGACGGGGTATCTCAAATCGGAGCTCAGGTGGATAAATCGGCCACAATGGTGTGGGGTCATGGAAATACCTCAGAACTTGCTGACGAAGGCTTCTCATGACATGATTCTCTGAGGCCGGCCCCCCACTCGTGCTGGCCCCCAGTCTTTCCAGAGCCTTCTGTTATTTCTGCAAGTTCTGGCACCTTCAGGAAATTTGGCTATTTGTGCAAAGCTCTTCGAGCCTTCCAGGCTTTTACTGCCTCTGGACGCTGAAATTGAAAAGGTAAGAATCGCCCAGAGGGCAGGAAAACCTCTTGGGGTGATAAAAATAGACTTAACCCCAAATTTTTTTTTTGCCTTTTTTTAAAATTTTTTTTAACGTTTTTATTTATTTTTGAGACAGAGAGAGACAGAGCATGAATAGGGGAGGGACAGAGAGAGAAGGAGACACAGAATCAGAAGCAGGCTCGAGGCTCTGAGCTATCAGCCCAGAGCCCGACGCGGGGCTCAAACTCACGGACCGTGAGATCGTGAGCTGAGGTGAAGTCGGATGCTTAACCGACTGAGCCACCCAGGCGCCCCAACCCCAAATTTTTTAAAGCTGGTTGAAAGAATGGGCTCCAATTGAAACCGATTTTTATATTTAAATTTCAGCAAGAAAAGGAAGGCGCTGACTTCGTCTAAGAAAGGCATTAATTCTGTATCCCGAGCGCTTTGCAAGGTTCATAGAGGACCTGGCTTGGTATTGAGATATGATACGCTTAAAATAAATATCTGGTTTGGAGAAGCTCCTCCCTCGTCTGATTACTTTAAATCCCCAAAGAAAAGGATACATTCCTATGAGTTTTTTGATTTAATAATTAGCCAAAAGTCTCCAGAATCATTCCTTTAGTGACAGTTCCCCGGGACCTGTTACGAATCCAGAATGTACTCAGTAACCGGGCTGTCTGTTTCTTGGACCGTCCCATTGTACTCAGTGTACTACACAAAGCTCCAAATGTCCCTGCAAAGAACGAGGCAGACAGCATTATTTTGAAAGAATTCCACCTTCGATCAGATCTTACATAAAGCAGCCTGAACTCCAATTGGGGAAATTTTAACCATCTTGAAAACCAAATAGTCAGCGGCATCTGTGTGGCTCGGTTGGTGAAGCGTCTGACTTCAGCTCAGGTCATGATCTCAAGGCTGGCGAGCCCTGCCTCAGGCTGGCTTTGCTGTCGCCACAGAGCCCTCTTCAGAGCCTCTGCCCCCCTCTGCCCTGCCCCGACTTGTGCTTCCTCTCTCTCAAAAATCAAATAAACATTTAATAAAAACCAAATAGTCAAACATGAATAAATAAGTGCATAAAGGTCAAAGTTGGTAGTAGGATCTCCGTCCCCTTGGATTTTGGGAGGCTACGCTATCTTCGTTCAAGGAATGTTCTGCATCATCTTGCTTCCCTAAATGCTACCAATCTTTTATATAACGAAAATTATGATTCACTTGAGTAAAAGCATCCGGAGTTTACATGTTTCTGTCTTTGATGCACAAGGCACTCACAAATAAAATACATTCATAAGTACTAATTATCCTTGAATCTTCAGTATGAAACTACCAATTTGTTAAAGTGTATATTAGTGTTTAAAAGCTTCTTGGAAAACGTATAGTCCAATACCTACAATTTATGGACAGGAAATTTGAGTGACTAGGGCATTTTGAAAAGCCTGCCTGGAAGGAATCCCAAGACCCGGGTGTGTTAGGGCCATATTCCCTTGTGCGTCTTTCCTGGCTCACTGGGATAGGCTGAGTTTTATCTTCTTAGATTAAAGAATTGCTGAATTTTTTTAAATTCCAAACTTCTCTCTCTTTTTTTTTTTTTACATGTTTTAATGTGTATTTATTCCTTGAGAGAGAGAGAGAGAGACAGAGCGTGAGCAAGGAGGGGCAGAGAGAGAGGGAGACACAAAATCCAAAGCAGGCTCCAGGCTCCAAGCTATCAGCACAGAGCCTGACACGGGGCTCAAACTCATGAACCGTGAGATCCTGACCTGAGCCGAAGTGGGACGCTTAACCAACTGAGCCACCCAGGCGCCTCAATTTCTGGGGAATAATATTACATGCAGCGTCAGCGGCTGTATTACTGGCATTCTGTGATTTCTATTCCATAGCAACCTAATTCATTTTATTACTGAGTTTCCATTATTTTTATTGACCACTGTGGCTCTGTTTAGGGCTCTCCATGCTCATTATATCCTGCAGATTGGAAATTACCCCCTGTGCACACACCCAGACCGTGAGCTTAGCCTGGCGCTATGGAAACTGATGGAGCTGCCCTGATCCTTCTGATGTGATCACATTACACACGGCAGAGGGCCTCGGTGCTAGCTGGTAATGAAGAATTCTTCAAAAGCAACAGATACGCTTTGGCCTGTGAGGGGGACTTGTTCCACGTGCCTTTCAGCGAAAATACAAGGACTGTCTTACAGCCTAACATCTACTTTTCACCCAGGTTCATATTTGTTATTCTTATTTCGCAGAGGCTTGCAGAATACCATTTGGTAACCAAAATCTTTACAAGTGTGCACCCGTGGGACCTGGCAATTGCACGAAAAGATTGAAGTAAGCACAATTTATTGGACTAAATTTTTTTTTTTAATTTTCATTTTAGAGAGAAAGAGAGAGAGAGCACACACGCATGCAGGTGGGAGAGGGGCAGAGACAGAGAGAGAGAACCCCAAACAGGCTCTACACTGTCAGCACGGAGACCGATGTGGGGCTCGATCCCACGACCCCACGGGGTCATGACCTGAGCTGAAATCAAGAGCCGAGCACTTGAGCGACTGAGCCACCCAGGTGCCCAAGGACCAGATTTTTTAAGAAAATAGAAACCCGATCACAAATATTCTGGGATCTCTTTAAGGTCTCCCAATTGTCCTCCGGAAATAGGTCTCCTCGTCCCCCAGGACAGGGGCAGGGGCAGGGGAGTGAAGGAAGTTCACCCAGCACAGACCCGTCCTGCATGGCAGGGCCTGACTCTTCAACTCCCTGTTTTACTTTTTCAAAGTGAGTAAATGTCGAAAGCTCCCCGCATAGAGGTGCGTTAAGTTTTATGGAGCAAAAACGCCTGGCCGTGCAATTAGTTCACAAAAATCAGTACCGAGTAGATGACAGGGCTTCATGTTGGTGCCAGGGACATCAACATCTATGGATTCCTACTCAACGTTTGCTAGGCCGAATTTTCGTGAGACGTGATGTTTGCTCCTGATGACTAGGTGGCCGTGCATCCTGGCTTGTCTGGGACAGTTTCGGCTTATGGATGTTCGTTCTACCGACCATGTTAGAAACGTCCCTGGGCCCCAGGTCCGCTGTGTCCATTGCCCCCCCCCCGCTTACAAGGGCCTTCTGCCAAGCAGAGCGGAATCTTGGCTGTCGGCAGGGACGCGCGCTTTGTGGCTTTAAAAGAAAGAGGAAGAATTGCTCATGTGCTGTCAGGGCCGGCCTCAGGATTATTCTTGCCTCAGGAACAATGTCCATCATTGCCCACGTGGTGTCACTTACGGGCACTCTTGTGACATCCTAGCCCCGATACTTTTCTCGGAGGTTGACACTTACAACCTAGCCATCTGCTGCTTCCTGCCAGGCGGTCCCCTCCGGAGAAGCTCCCGTAATTCAGGTCAGTGAACACTTCTGGGGACTTCCCAGGTCACATCTGGGGGTACAGACGTCAGATTCGGGGGTCGTTGCCCTCAGAGAACCCAGGGACACACAGGGGAGGCCCAACTATAAACTGACAAGCCCTTGGAGCATTTTGAAAATCTAACAGACTTTTCTGGACTCAGACCACGGAGATTCTGATCTGTCGTGTCTGTGTCCATGGCCGACATTTTCCATTCTTCTTAAGCTGAAGCTAGTGACAACACTGGCTCCCTGTGGGAGAGGGTCAGTGAAGATTTTGTACTGGGGTTCAGAAGTCTGGCAGAAAGATTCCTTGTTAGTGACAGGTGACAAAACATTTGACCCTCAGTCTCCATGGCACACAGACTGTGCCTTCTCTGGCGGGAGCAAACTTTGTAACGGGGTGAACAGAGTAGCTGGGGAAATGGCGATCTTGGCGACAGAGGGGACCGGACGCGTGTCACTGGTGAGACAGCACAGGTACCTGTGGCTGATGGTCTCCTCCATTGCTGGATACATAGAAGACGACTCTTCCCTGCGGGACGCGGAAGTTGGGTGGGACAAGTTTGGACTGTTGCTATGCGCACAGAAGCCATTCCAAGGCTACAACGGTCGCGGCTGGATCCACCTGTCCTTTTCTTTCTGTTTCGGGCCCCCAAAGGCAATGTGTACCCGGTTTACATAAAAGATGGCAAAGCTCAGATCACATGTGGCTGACGACCCATCACGCATGACGTCAGGGAGATTGCGGGGGCCATTTCTCCGACACGGTACCCTGGCCTGACCCCCGCGAGTAAGTTCCCTTCTTACCTATCTCCTGTTCCCACCCTGCAACAGCCAATCAAGGTTTTCTCCCTCTGAATTCCTGAAAACTCGTCAGGGACGTCTTGACTGTCTGCATGGTCCAAATCCCGCCTTACCTGAGATTCCATCAAATCTCCACCCTGACTCTCCTAGAGGTTTATTCTCTCCTTTCGTGCACTGCTTTCCAAATCTTTAATTCTATGAAACACATCCTAATTCTCTAAAAACACACAAGACATCCTCCTTCACCTTCTTTTAAAATTTTTTTAAAACAACTTTAATGTTTATTTATTGTTGCAAGAGACAGAGAGAGAAAGAGAGAGCAGGGGAGAGGCAGAGAGAGAGAGGGAGACCCAGAATCCGAAGCAGGCTCCAGGCTCTGAGCTGTCAACACAGGGCCCGATGAGGGGCTCAAACTCATGAACCGTGAGATCATGACCTGAGCCAAAGTCGGACGCTCAACCGACTGAGCCCCCCAGATGCCCCCCTCCTTCACCTTCGATTAGATCATCTGATGATAAAGTGTGAAAATCCACATCAGATTAGAAGGTGAAACAATGAACAGGAAGCTAAGTGAGGGGTATTGGGGACCAAGTTTGCATTTACAAAGTGTCCTAGAGCAGTTTACCCCTTTACAGGAATGATACTTGACGTGGAATTAAAGAGGCAAACAAGACAAAGGTTTCATACTTCAGTCCTTTGAGACAGGTCAGCAAAATTCCCTGACAGGCCTGAAGGCCTATGAATACCAAATAGCTTTTTCTCACGGTGCTGAACATTTCTTCGGCGTCCACATTTCAGGGCCGCTTTGGATAATTTAGAATGCCAATTATAGGAATGCATATAAGTTTTGCTACTGAATGTCAGCCCGAAAGAAAAACAAAAAGAAAGCTTGACTGTTATATGAGGTGCACTTTAAGTACAAAAATCTTAAATATAAAATACAAAGTGATGATGTTCAAACAGATATGGAAAACAAAAATTTTACTAAAGGATTTTTTTTTAAGCGTGCGGGGACTAAGTCGGGTATTTTTTTTTTTATTCTAAATTTGAGAATCTTTTCTTTAAACTTTCCTACACATCAAAATCAACAGAAAAAATTTCCCTGAAGTTCGGTGTGAATTACCAGGAAGAGGTCTTTGGGGTAGGATGGGATCTTTTTCTAGAACCATGCAGTAGGGGACAGTACTGAATGCAAAGGTCGGGTTGCATGCTGGGGGGTAGACAGTGGGTGGTGAGAGTTTCTCTTTGATTTCTCTCAATTTTCTTCTGCCTTTCTGTTAATCATGCTTCCCACTGGGTTCCTCTTTTAGGACATATGTTTTGTAGCATAAAATTATGACCCATCCTAAGGACTCTCTGAGCTTGGAAATGCTGGAATGTGCTGGACTGAAGTTGATTTCACATGCTGTATTTGTTTGAAAGCTATAAATTGCGTGAATGAAGCTAAAATAAATAATATATCCCTCATCGTAAATGTTCACAATGAAAAGGTAAGAATGTACAAAAACACGAATGTGGAATATCTTGGGCAATGAGATGCGAGTGATTTAATTCCTGTTTAATTTTTTGTTATCACCCCATTTTCCCCAAATGGTCATTACCAACAATGCTGTTTCTTTTCTTTTTTTTAACGTTTATTTATTTTTGAGACATAGAGAGACAGAGCATGAACGGGGGAGGGTCAGAGAGAGGGAGACACAGAATCTGAAACAGGCTCCAGGCTCTGAGCTGTCAGCACAGAGCCCGACGCGGGGCTCGAACTCACGGACCGCAAGATCATGACCTGAGCCGAAGTCGGCCGCTTAACCGACTGAGCCCCTCCAGGCGCCCCAGTACTGTTTCTAATCAAAACTATGCTCTGTACTCAGGCCTTGTCAATAGGCACAGCATTCGAGCCTCCTACGCCCAAGCGTTGTTAATAATTTCCTGAAGGCTCAGGACCGGCCTTCAGGCCAGGCTGGCTCTGTTGTCTGGAAAGAGGGCTGTCACAGCCCCACTGGCCCAACCTCAGGGTGACAGGGAGCCGTGCCCCTCACGGCGGCCGCGCCACCCGCACCCTCGGCCTCCCTGGAGCTTCATGCCGTGAGTGTGGCCACCACGTGTCACCGTGCAACCCCGTCACCATACTGTTGACTGTATGCCCCCTGCTCCGCTTTTCACCCCCATGACCTGTGTATTGTAAAACTGGGAGTTTGTGCCATGGGAACTTTTATTTGTTTTTAAGGTTTATTGATTTATTTTGCGGGGGGGAGGAGAATGAGAGACAGCACAAGAGGAGAAGGGGCAGAGAGGGAGAAAGGGAGAGAGAGCATCCCAAGCAGGCTCAGTGCCATTAGTACAGAGCCCGATGCGGGGCTCGATCTCCTGACTGTGACATCATGACCTGAGCTGAAATCAAGAGTCAGACGTCCAGGCATCGTTACGCCACATAAACTTTTAAATGGGAAGTGGGTTGGCCCCTGAAAAAAGCCAATTTCACACTCTACCCTTTCGTCTCGGACTTCTCCTTACGATCATAATGCATGTGTTGGCAGGGAGGAGTCTTAGAAAAAAGGGACAAGGGGCGCCTGGGGCTCAGTCGGTTAAGCCTCGAACTTCAGCTCGGGTCATGATCTCACGGTTCATGAGTTCGAGCCCATGTCGGGTTCTGTGCTGACAGCTCAGAGCCTGGAGCCTGCTTCGGATTCTGTGTCTCCCTCTCTCTCTGCCCCTCCCCTGCTCACACTCCATCTCTGTATCTCTCTTAAAAAATAAGGGGCGCCTGGGTGGCTCAGTCGGTTGAGCGTCCAACTTCAGCCAGGTCACGATCTCGCGGTCCGTGAGTTCGAGCCCCGCGTCGGGCTCTGGGCTGATGGCTCGGAGCCTGGGGCCTGTTTCCGATTCTGTGTCTCCCTCTCTCTCTGCCCCTCCCCCGTTCATGCTCTGTCTCTCTCTGTCCCAAAAATAAATAAATGTTGAAAAAATAAATAAATAAAATAAAATAAAATAAATATTAAAAAAACTTTAAAAAATAACTTGGTTTGGCTGTATAGCTTTAATCTAAAAATATCCGTGACCCTCCTTCCACCTCCCCTGCTAAGCGTGGCCCTCCAGACAGGGAGGAAGGTCTCGCGGCTGCTTCTGTGGCTTTGCCTTCTGAAGAAACGTGTGTTCATTTACTTTACACATTTCCCACAGGCCCCCCTCCCCCAGCCGCAGCATAATGATGGTTGTGTTCACTTGTTCCCCCATCGTGGGCCCTGTGAGGGGGTTCTTGAAGGGAGGGGTGTTCAAGGGTGGGCTGGATCTCCCTTCAACCTCAGAGGTTAGGGATCTCCCCCAGCAGGATGCAGAGGGACCCTCCTGTGTCAGAAGGTGAATGTGCTCCTTGAGCCTAAACGCCTCTGAGCTTCCTAAGAGCAGAGTGACATAGTGGGTGGGAGACGGCTCGTGCCACTGGAGGCGACCCTGGAAGGCCACGCTGGGCCCTCTGGGCCACGTTCCCAGCTGCCCCCAGTCCTCCTGTGCATCTCGGACCTCTGAGGAACAGTCTGGAAATGAGGTCATCTCAAGCTCCAGGTGCAGTGGTTATGGAAATCAGAAACAAGAACAGTGGGCTCCCTTTCTCGCGGTCAAATACGTAAAACAAATCTGAAATTCGTGGAGTCAGTCGGGACAGGGCGTGGGGAAAGAGAGCTGGTCATGTCAGCAGGCGTTTGGGTAGTCAGGTGGTTTGGTGGGAAGAGAACCTGAAGGCTGGGGACTGCGGGGGTCAGATCTGGAAGAGAGCTGTTCCTGAGTTGTGCCTGTCGCTCAGGGACAGGGCCTGTCCCCTCGGGGGGGGGGGGGCTGGGCTGAATCAGGGTCACTCTGATGCCCCTGGGTCATCTCGGGCTAGGTAGTGGGGCCAGAGATCAGCAAGTGGGTCCTGGGCAAAGGGGCTGCCCAGGCTCTGATGGGGACGCCGTGTGAACGGGATCCCCAGCATTTGTGCAGAGGTGACAGTTTTAAAGGAGGCAGCAGGGGGTAGCGAGGTGGGGGCGGGCTGGGTTCAGTGGAGCCCGGATGGAAAACGGCAAGCCCAGAAAGGGGGTGGCCCCTGCACCCACCTGGGTTTGCTGATGGGCATCTGGCGCTTGGGGTCCTGCCACCGAGGCTGGGAGATGGGCATCCCTGGGCGTGACTGGACACGTGGGCAGTTTTTTCGAAGCTGGACTTTCTCATGTAGGCACATTGGGACTGGGGTCCCTTAGGGGTGTGGCCTTGGGCTGTTGGAGCCCCCGTTTTCTCCTCTGCGCACTTCTGCACAGGCAGGGGTGAGGCCTTCTGAGCAGAGGCGCGGAGGGGCCTGGAGGGTCTGGACGGGAGAAAATGTGTCTGCGTCTCAAGACACCGTGTCTGCTTCTAAGGGCGTCCCCCTGTCGGCCATCGCTCACCTCCGCTGCGTGCGACAGAGGTTACAGCACATTCATGCAGCTGCACCCGCAAATGTGACTCTCACGAGGGACGATAACATTTCACAAGGGACAGTAACAACAGATAAGATGCGCCTTATGCACACATTTTTAAAAGACTGACTTTCTTTTCTTTTTTTGCAAATTCTGTAAAACTTGCCTTGTGTCTTCAGCTTTCCCTCCAGATGTATAGAGTTAATGAAATCGCCTTTATGGACTGATGCCTTGAGAAGCTGATGATACAGAGGAGTTAAATTGGTTCCCACATTCCATTACTTGTTCCTGTAAAAACCCGGTTTTCAGATCTCCACTTTAGTCATTGAAATGCTTCTTGTAACTGGTCCATATATTTAATTAGCGTCTCCTGTTTACTTCCTCATAAAAGCTGGTATGAGCCTAATTACGTGCCTTATGATAGATGATATCTGAGAATTACGGCAATGTCGTGCCTTAACGTTGACCGTGGAGATTCTTGCTACAACAGCTAGAGGAAAACACAGCAGCTCCCTGCTATTAAATACTCCCTTCATTTAACAATGAAGAAAATGAACCAGATACCAAAGCTCAGACTGGAACCCACGATGTGAGATAAATATTACTTCCCACAGGCAATGGAAAGAATAAAGAAAAAAGAAAACCCCACACTCACATTTATTTAACCCAACCTAGCTCAGATTTACTTGGGAGAGATTTTTAAAGCCCACAGAACTGTGGCTCACATGGGAAGCCCAAAGTTTCTGTTTCAACTCACCCATTGTCAGGATGTAGGAAATCAGACCGGGCTTCTTTGCCATTACCTGTCTTGGGCACCGGCCTGGGGTTCCCAGTTTACGGAGACGCCGCGAGGATCCAGCCTGTTGGCCTCAGAACGGCCGGTCTGCGTGTCCACTGCCCCGACCGTGGAGGGACCTAGCACAGCACTGCGGTCTCAGGACCATTCGCCTGTTTCCAGCCTGATTTTGCTGTTTGACAGTCATATTTGGACTATGCTTTCTGTAGTCTGGACTGACTGGTTTTTGCAAATCAAATTGTTTTCGCTCGTAGCTTCACAAAGGTGGGGAGAATTATATTCTACGGGCTTCAGAGTACGTGATTGTTTTATGAATACTTAAGTAATAATTTTTTTTTTATAAAAAATACCAGACGAAGGTGTTTTTTGAGGAGCTCAAAGTTCCAAAGCTATACAATGGAACCAGAATGAAAGGTAACTAGAATGAACAATCGTTTCATTGTTTTGGCCATTTTCTGCCAACCTCTGGAGTGTGGGTTTCATATTGTTTCCTTTGGCATTCTCAGCAAATTAACGATAAGGATTTTGCTCCAGAATATGTAATTTGACTGGATCAACTCAAGGTTTCTGCTCCTGTTCTCATTTTAATTCATAAGCGAGTAATTGAATAATAAAAATTCCTCTAGTGTGATAATCACTGTTTCATTTTTTATTCATAATCCTTTTAATTCAACAATATATGATTTTTGTCTCCTAACTTACTTATTAAAATTAAATGGAATTTCTAGACATAAAGTGTGCATATATTTGCATAGCTAAATTGGCCCTTAGCAAAATATTACCATGGAGACAAAGTAACAGTAAATCAAGTCAATTGATTACATTTTTTTGAATTTCTAAATTCTTAAATAATGGTTGAATTATTCAAACATAAGGAGTTGCAAGTAAATTACAGCATTAAAATCTTAAAATTACAAAATAGCACTTTGTTAAGTGTTTATATAGAATGTATACAGCTGGAATAAAAAGAAAACAATGCTGTATGTGTGTGTGTGAATATGTATATGTGTATATATATATATATATGTATGTATACAGACACACACATATATATACAGAATACTGAATATCTCTCTTGAATATATATATATATATACACATATATGTGTATAATTTATTAATTTTAACTTCTTTGTGATGGGACTGGTGATACAGAATTTCCCAAGTATTTTCAAGATGAAATCAAGCATTTTTGTGCCAATACCATGCTGTCTTGATGATTACAGCTTTGTAGTAGAGGCTAAAGTCTGGGATTATGATGCCTCCTGCTTTGGTCTTCTTATTCAATATTACTTTGGCTATTTGGGGCCTTTTGTGGTTCCATACAAATTTTAGGATTGCTTGGTCTAGTTTCGAGAAGAATGCTGGTGCAATTTTGATTGGGATTGCATTGAATGTGTAGATAGCTTTGGGTAGTATTGACATTTTAACAATATTTATTCTTCTAATCCATGAACACGGAATGTTTTTCCATTTCTTTATATCTTCTTCAATTTCCTTCATAAGCTTTCTATAGTTTTCAGCATACAGATCTTTTACATCTTCAGTTAGGTTTATTCCTCGGTATTTTATGCTTCTTGGTGCAATTGTGAATGGGATCAGTTTCTTTATTTGTCTTTCTGTTGCCTCCTTATTAGTGTATAAGAATGCAACTGATTTTTGTACATTGATTTTGTATCCTGCGGCTTTGTTGAATTCATGTATCAGTTCTAGCAGACTTTCGGTGGAGTCTATCAGGTTTTCCATGTATAACATCTGTCATCTGCAAAAAGTGAAAGCTTGACTTCATCTTTGCCAATTTTGATGCCTTTGATTTCCTTTTGTTGTCTGATTGCCGATGCATAGACCAATGGAATAGAATAGAGACTCCAGAACTGGATCCACAAAAGTATGGCCAACTCATCTTTGACAAAGCAGGAAAGAACATCCAATGGAAAAAAGACAGTCTCTTTAACAAATGGTGCTGGGAGAACTGGACAGCAACATGCAGAAGAATGAAACTAGACCACTTTCTTACACCATTCACAAAAATAAACTCAAAATGGATAAAGGACCTGAATGTGAGACAGGAAACCATCAAAACCCTAGAGGAGAAAGCAAGAAAACACCTCTCTGACCTCAGCCGCAGCAATTTCTTACTTAGCACATCCCCAAAGGCAAGGGAATTAAAAGCAAAAATGAACTATTGGGACCTCATGAAGATAAAAAGCTTCTGCACTGCAAAGGGAACAATCAACAAAACTAAAAGGCGACCGACGGAATGGGAAAAGATATTTGCAAATGACATATCGGACAAAGGGCTAGTATCCAAAATCTATAAAGAGCTCACCGAACTCCACGCCTGAAAAACAAACAATCCAGTGAAGAAATGGGCAGAAGACATGAATCGACACTTCTCTAAAGAAGACATCCAGATGGCCAACCAACACATGAAAAAATGCTCCACATCATTCATCATCATGGAAATACAAATCAAAACCGCACTGAGATATCACCTCAAGCCAGTCAGAGTGGCCAAAATGAACAAATCGGGAGACTATAGATGCTGGAGAGGATGTGGAGAAACGGGAACCCTCTTGCACTGTTGGTGGGAATGCAAACTGGTGCAGCCGCTCTGGAAAACAGTGTGGACGTTCCTCAGAAAATTAAAAATAGAACTTCCCTGTGACACAGTAATAGCACTGCTGGGAAGTCACCCAAGGGATACAGGAGTGCTGATGCACAGGGGCACTTGTACCCCAATGTTTATAGCAGCACTTTCAACAATAGCCAAATTAAGGAAAGAGCCTAAATGTCCATCAACTGATGAATGGATAAAGAAATTGTGGTTTATGTACACAATGGAATACTTCTTGGCAATGAAAAAGAATGAAATCTGGCCATTTGCAGCAACGTGGACGGAACCGGAGGGTATTATGCTTAGGGAAATAAGTCAGTCAGAGAAAGACAGATACCATATGTTTTCACTCTTATGTGGATCCTGAGAAACTTAACAGAAGACCATGGGAGAGGGGAAGGAAAAAAAAAGTTAGAGAGGGAGGGAGGGAGGCAAACTATAAGAGACTCTTAAAGACTGAGAATAAACTGAGGGTTGATAGGGGGGTAGGAGGGAGGGGAAAGTGGGTGATGGGCACTGAGGAGGGCACCTGTTGGGATGAGCGCTGGGTGTTGTATGGAAACCAATTTGACAATAAATTTCATATTTAAAAAAAAAGATGAAATCAAGCAGGCTGACTCAACACCATGTTTCTACTGGCTGTGGAGTTTGCTGCTCCCAGGGAGATCCCCATGTCCCTGAACGGGATCAGAAGTGCAGCCTGTCCTTTGGTCTCTGAATGGCAATACTTGAGGTGAGTCCCCAGCGACCTCTCCGCGTCTGCATCCTCCGGAAGCATGGAGATTTGGGAAGGGACAGTGTGGTCACTTCTTAGGAATGTTCAAGTCCTCTGAGACAGCAGGATCGTCTTCCTGACCATCAGACTTCCCATGGAGTCTCTCGGGGCCTCTCCAAGGTACTGACCCTCCTCAGAGTGGACAAGAGATGTGCTCCCGGCCACCACATCGTGGCCAACAAATCCTTGAGCAGAATCCATGGGCAGAATCCCCACGTAAACAGGAAAATGGAGACATAAGTCTTTAGGGCCCCAGGCACAGCCAGTGTGTTTCCTAACACTTTCATGTAATGTAATCACCCTACCTTCATATTTTAAAACCAGATTTGCTTTTCGGTTTACCTGATTGAATGTTTCTGTTGTCTTTTTAAAAGATATCTAGACACTTTGTTTCCTAATAAGATTAATAGCACTCCATGGTCATGCATAATGTGTAGGGCAAATGTGATTATAACATGGTAAAATAGATTAATAATAATTAGATAGATAGAGAGATGGATAGAGATAATCCCCCAATAACAATGGCTTGAAAACAGGGTGTGATTCTGCCCATTTATTAGATGTGAGCATAGAACCTCAGAGAACAATCATTCAAATCCGAGTCTGACATTAAATTCAGTGCCCTTTCCATTCCTATCTGTAAAGGAACAATTAAGACACTTGGAAGTTTCAGAGAAATGTTAATTTGATCACTTGGTTTTTAATTCCTTCTTTTTGTGCTATTCTGAAAACAAAGCTAGCGTTTCAGAAATTAGGATCTAGGATTCTGGCTACTTTGTATGTCCCAAGAACATCAAGTTCTATTAAGTGAAGGTAATGTGGGGACAGAGATAGACGAAGTGCTTACAAATAGTTTTAAGTTTGTATCCCATCTAAGAAACATTTATTTTTTAATTGATTAATTAATTAATTAATTGAGAGAGAGAGAGAGAGAGAATGCACGCAAGCAGAGGAGGGGCAGAGAGGGAATCCCGAGAAGGTTCCACGCTGTCAGCACAGAGCCCGACCCGGGGCTCAAACTCATGAACCATCAGATCACGGCCCGAGCTGAAATCAAGAGTCAGAATCTTAACCAACTGAGCCAGGGACCCTGCTTCTAAGAAACCACCATCGTGAGCGTCCCGGTCCTCAGTTTGCTGTGTCAAATAGGCTTGGTGACGCCCGGCGCTGGGGCAGATTGACCGTGCTGGTGCTCACGGATCTGGCATGATGTCAGCGCTCCCTACGCCAATGTCACCATCATGTGTGAAGTGCTGTGGCACGTGGCAGGCTCTCGAGAGCCCACGTGGAAACTAGGGGACCGAGCAGCGGAGCGGGGCTCCCAGGAGACACAGACGGCCTGGGAGAAGAAAGCCCAGCCCCCGTCTCTCTGCTCGCACACACCCTGAACCCTGCCCTTCTCCCGGCTCCCGGGTCCCGACAGCTCATGAGCAGGACTGGGCCCTGAGGCTGGGGACACAGACTCTGGACAGTGAGCTCTGGATTTCGTGACAAAAGGACAGTCTGCCAGCAGGATGTGCCACTCAGGCTGCGCGTTCTCCGCACAGCCTTCCCGATGGACGGTCACTGTTGGGCTCCGAAGCTCATTTATAACTTAGCAGGAGTCCCTTCTACAGACAGCAGGTGGGCATTTTGTGTCTAGCTCATTTAAACATGCTTACAATGCATCGGGACAGCGTAGGAATGGCCTTGAGGGATTCGTCCCGATGGAGACCTTCTGGCAAACAACGGCGAAGGCCCAGTTGGCAGGCGGGCCGTGGAGGGAAGCAGAATCCCTCGCCCGGTAGCGGGGCTCCTTCGCCCCAGACCTGCTCCTCCAAGGACAGCTGCGATGGTTGATTTTCCGCATCAAGTTGGCTGGGCTGAGGAAGGCCTGGAGTGGTGGGCACTATTTACGGGTGTGTCTGTGGGGGTGTCTCAGAGGCGGTCAGCCTTTCAGTTCGTGGAGTCAGGAGTCAGTACACAGATGGCTCCCTGGTACAGGTGGCCTCGTCCAGGGTGCTGGCTGGGGGACAAGCAAAGAGGGAGCAGGAGGGGCTGGTTGGCTTTCTCAGCAGAGGTGCCCATGTTGTCCTGCCCTGGGACCTCCACGCTCTCAGTTCTCGGCCCTCAGACTGAGCGTAAAGGAGGCCACGGGCTTTCCCGGCTCCCCAGCTGCAGATGGCCAACTGGGGACTTCTCAGCCTCTGTAACTGTGTGAGCCGGTTCCTATCACAGATACACGTACAGATATATGGATATATGCTATCGCATATCACATGTATCTCATCCACAGAGATCCAGGCATGAGGTCTACGTCTACATATCCCACTCATCTGTTGGTTTTATTTCTCTGGAAGGCCCTGACCTGACTAATACAAGGACCTGCATGGAAGGAGAGAATTCGAAGTCATTCTGGGGCTGAACGCTGACCCCACGGACTTGGTTAACTGCGATCCCGGCAATTCACAGTAATCGTACCGAGAATCTCCCCTGTATCTTGAGATTCTGATTTAACCGATCTCACTGAAGCTTTAGGCATCCATGGCCTTTCAAGTTTTCTAGATTATTCTAACGTGTAGCCATGGTTAAGAACCACCGCTACAGAGTAAGAGAGTAAATAGTACATGGTCCTATGTCTCCAGATGTCTGGGTCACAGCAAGGATACCACAGTTGAGAATTTCACAGTTTAACTCCAGGCTGGAGTTCTCTGCTTCTCCAAACTTTTCTAAAAATAATATATGAATATGTACAAAATGGGATGGTACACCTTATCTCATGTGACCCTGCAACAAGGTCTGTTATACATAGAAGGGAAGCAAAACTGCATCAAATAATCTGTCATCACTGTCGGAATTTTTTACAGAGGCAGAGTCAGTGGTAGGAAAGGTTATGTGATCTTCCTGAGATAATAAATCTATGAAAACTAGAAATCAGTAATGTCCCCTGAAGTCTATCCCTCTTTCGGGTCTGACCTGAATGACAGTCACAAAACAGACACGTGTTTTGAACGTGGAGGG
This sequence comes from Neofelis nebulosa, assembly GCF_028018385.1. Classification (NCBI taxonomy): domain Eukaryota; kingdom Metazoa; phylum Chordata; class Mammalia; order Carnivora; family Felidae; genus Neofelis; species Neofelis nebulosa. Next base: position 2,884,494 of record NC_080784.1, on the reverse strand, counting down.
AAATTCAGTGACCATGTAGCACAGTTTCACGTGGGAAAGAGAAGAAAGAGAGCTGGGCAAATAGGAATCTGAAGTCCGGAATCATCTTCCTCTACAGGAAGCTCAGAGGGCTCGTCAGTAGGGCAGAGAATCAACTGTGCTCACAAACACCTTCAATTCCCCTGCAGAGCCATGTGTTCTGTGGCATCGCACGTCTGTGTGCACATCGGATCCACTTTACCGTGACGGCTTTCCTCCCCCTCGTTCACCCGTCCACCCACCAAACATTCCGCAGAACACTGAGGATGCACAGGTTTGTTCACGAGCTCGGGAAGGAGTAGATGCTTCCCGTGCAGTACAGTGAGTGTAACACGCACGTACAAAGTGGCTGCTGAGAAGGGAAACCGGTTCTGACTTTAAAGGTATCGGTTCCCTGAAAGTGCTTCGGCAACGTGCTATGTTTCCTTCTTAGGAGCCTGAGTCTCTAACACTTCACGGCTACTTGAACGTGGACAAGGTCTTTCTCTGAGCATCCCTGCATCGCACAGGTGCCGTTTCCTGCCCCTGTTGCTGTGTGAGGACCGCAAGACCGAGCCCATGGAAAATAAGAGAGTGCTGACCTGGTTACTTTAATATCGTTACTTTATGAAACAAAGGTGGTGGGATTTTGTTGAAGTCGTTTTTCTTCATTTTGTTGACTATCGAATCATCTGTGTTTACACGTGGAGAAAGCGTGTTTAATCCACCACTTTCAGAGGAGGAAAGAAGGCCAACATGGAGAGAAGCCTTCTCAAGGCACTTTGTTGCTGGCACCATTTATGCCTAAACATTGCGGGGATGGCTTTTCTACATCATGCATCACATCATAAACATAGTGAGTGTAACCTCCCTGGTGGCCTAATTTCCGGATTAAACCCCCTAAGTGTTTCTCAGATACTATTTCAGTGACGGCTCCATAACTTAGGCAATTGAAAGTTATCATTGAAATATTATGTAATTTTCCTACAAACGTGAAGCAATCCAAACATCTTTCTGAGGAAATGTTTATGCAAAGCCACAGACTCAATTGCTTTTGGCCAGTCTTGATTGGGGAACTCTTCGAAATGAAAGCAATTTCAACAACTCAGACACTTTCAAAGGTTCCCATGGCCCAATTTAATAAAGTGCCTTTTTCACGAGTGTACCTGATACCAGAAACATTTGGGTCAGTGCCCAAATCAAGGACCTCGTACATTGTAGAGATCAAAGTAGACACTTAAATTGCTTCAAACACACCCCCAAACCTATCACCTTCTATCCCCTGACTCGGAATTTGCCAGTAGACTAACAGCATATTCCGCGTTTACTTATGGTGCTTGCCACCCATTCAGTCTCCCCACTTAGACTCCCTGAGGACAGGGATGTCATCTGCTCAGACTGTGTCCCCCAGTTATCTAAGCCAATGCCTGGTATATACTTGCAGCTCAACAAACATGGACTAAATGAATAAGTGGAGCTAACATTCTCAATGAAGGTATAGAGGTGGGAATAAGAGTTCAAGGCTCTCGGTAGGATCGTCGCATTTCTAGCCTATATCCAACAGGACAGAAAAAGATCTAGAATAAACCCTCCAAATTTAGTGCCGTTCCACAGGTAATGTCAACCCTTAACTTCCAAAAAGCCCAGATGTTTCTGGACTTTCTGCCTCCCTCACAGAGTTCTGTCTTTCCTTGCCATGAACAAAGAAACTGGTGTGGATTCTTTTCCCCTTTCTCTTTAGTTCTTTGAGTCACAGGGACAGAAGCAGGATGGGGGAAGACAGTCACATCTTTCCCTATGTTCTCTGCTCACGAATTCAGTGATGAAATGTGATTATGTGCCACTGTCTTCCAATGCTGTAGGTTCGTGGTCACCTATCCCTACCAGACATTAAGAGCAATTTCACTGTTGGAGAAAAGTCTATGAATTCTAGGCTCAGGGTTACAGAATCTTGGTGTTTGAAATATACATCACGTATTAAGATATTTTTCCATGCCTTAGAGGAGATTTTAAAATGCTGGATGATAAACTTTTTTTTTTAATTTCAAAAATCATTCTGGAAACAGGAAGAGGTCTGTGCCAACCTGAAAACACGTCAGAGTCGTGCAATGTTTACAAGCATTTCTGGTGTTACCCTTCAGCAGTCAACATTCTTGAGTCGTGTGTGTGTGTGTGTGTGCGCGCCTTGAAGCTGTTGACACCATCGACATTAAACCACAATATGGTATTTTCTCCTCAGCCACTCGTTCCTTGCAGTCTCTAACAGAACTGAGTAGCCCCAGGCCGTGTATAACAATAAAAGCTCAAATGGAAACACAGTTATGATTATTTTTTTACCCTGCAGGAGTTTAAAGATTCGATCCAGGTGAACATTACCGGGTGACGCTGTGCTCCGTTGGCCTCTGGAAGGGGTTAGGACATCAATGCCCGATGACCCAGCACAGAAACATCACGTCTGATCCACAAGGACAGAGACGGTACCTCACGTAGGTACCGTAGGAACCTACGGTAGGAACTGAAAATGTAGACGTGTGTGGAGAAAGAAAGGGTCAGAGTCACCCCAACCTATTACTACATGTCCATCAATATGGGGATTTCTCATTGCGAAACAGTAATAGAGAAGAAAAATATTCAGAATTTTAGAGAATGGAAATTCAGTGCTTCCTCTCCTCGTTTCAGTCCTCACTCCAAAGCCCTGGGTGACGTTTGTGAACCTAGGTGTCAGTCCTCTTGCTGTCCCGCCCACGCTACCGCCCAAGCACCTCACAGAACCATAGAAATGGCCCCAGGAGCCCAGGCTGGTGGTGCCCTGACAGGTACTGTGGGGCAGGAGACCCGTCACGGGGAGGCAGCGAGGACCGAGGGGCCTGTGTGAGTGTGTCTTCTGTGTCCAGGAAGGACCAGCAGACCACATCCCAGAAGCCGCTTTTCATATCAGAAAATCATCCCCACGGGCTTCGCACCCCCAGCACTGAGGAAAACAGATGATGTCTCCGTCATTTGTGATCCTGAGCCAAAGTACCACAGACCGGGGCTCACAAACAGACGTGTGCTACTCCCAGCTCTGGGGTTTGTAAATCTGGGATCAAGTGCCAGCTTGTGAGGTTCCGGTGAGACCTTCTATTAGATGGCAGATTTCTCGCTGTGTCCTCACGGGGAGGAAGGAGCTTGGGGGGCATCTGTGGAGTCTCTGATGAGGGCACTGATCGCACCGTAGAGACCCCACTCATGACCTCCTCACCTCCCAAATCCCCACCTCCTGACACCATCCCATTGGGGGTAGGATTCCAACGTGCGAATCTGGGGGACACACAATCATTCAGGCCACAGCAAACAGGCTGGTGATTTTCTTGGGCAAAGGACTCAGATTCTTCTTTTTTTTTCAATTTTGTTTTATGTTTATTTATTTTTGACAGAGAGAGAGGCAGAGCATGAGCAGGGGAGGGGCAGGGAGAGAGGGAAACACAGAATCCGAAACAGGCTCCAGGCTCCGAGCTGTCAGCACAGAGCCCGACGCGGGGCTCGAACCCACGAAGTGTGAGATCATGACCTGAGCCGAAGCTTGATGCTCAACCGACTGAGCCACCCAGGCGCCCCTCAGAATCTTCTTGATATGCTTGTGCAGGGAGTGAATCCGCTTTCTTCCCCATCATCAAACTCAGAGCCCCGTGTCGGTTCTCAACGAACGACAGTGAGGCGACAGGAAAACACAGGCCTCTGTTTCATTCCCTGGTTCCTCGGACCCTCGGAAGCCTCAGGCGGACCTCCTCCTCCCCAGCAAGGCTGGCCGCTCCCCCTGGTTCCACCAACTGGATGGAGAAATGTCTCCTGTGCCCCCACCCCCGATCTCCTCCAAAGGCCTGAACCGTGAAGCAGGGGGCAGAATGAAATACGTTGATACTGTTAAAATGATCATTTACAGAATATTTTCCATTAATTTTACATTTTATTTCATTAAAACTGACAGTAAATGCACATATTGTAAAATTCAGAAGTAGCAAAAGACAAACAATTAACTTCCTTTGACATCTGGGCACCCAGTTAACCTCTGCGGAGTCAAATACTATTACTCATGTTTTTTATGTATCGTTAAGAAATTAAGTTTAAGGATAAATAGTGATTAATTCTGACACAGCATGTTTTTTAAGTTTATTTTGACAGAGAGAGAAAGAGAGAGGGGAGGAGGGGCAGAGAGAGAGGGAGAGAGAGACGATCCCAAGTGGGGTCCATGCTGTCAGCACAGAGTCCGATGTGGGCCTCAAACTCATGACCCGTGAGGCCGTGACCTCAGCGGTCACCAAGAGCTGGACACTTAGCCGACGGAGCCCCCCCACGTGTTCCTCTGACAATTTTAAGATGATCTTTTTTTTATTTACACATTAGAAGAAATGATCATAATCTTCCAAAAAGAACCTATCAAAATACAGACAGAATAATACACATTTGTATTCTAACATCATATATATTATTTTTTAAACAGTCACATGAGACTGTAATGATATCCCATGATAATCCAAATCAGCGTTTAAATAGGAAAATACTCACAGATCTCCATTCCACCCAAATAACTGGATAGCTAAAGCTACAGGAAAGATTAGTGAAAATACATGTTACGTATGAGGCTTAAAATGTGAAAACGGAGAACGCTAAATCTTACGAAAAGGCAAAAAAATAGATTATATTTGACATTTCCCAAGCAGGATTTCCTCCATCTCGAGAGGCATTTCGGATCAACCCTCTCGTCATCTCCTCCCCCGTCAAATCCGTGAGAGTATTCCTTCTCCAGACTTTCAGTTGTTTCTCATTAAACCCGAAGCCCTTTCCCTGGGACGTGGTGAGTGTCTAAACAGTATCCTCCAGACGCACCGAGGCTGGGGTTTCTCCAGAGTCAGCAAATCTGGTGTAATGGATGCTTTCCACATACAAGTATAATGCAGAAGATCGATTTCCTAACTTTTATACGAAATCAAAATATCGCAGGGTCTGTGAAGTCATTAGCATGCCCCAAAATAACTCCCCGTTCTTCGCCTCCTGCCTCAAACAATTGAGAAGTAGTTACCAGAGGCGGAGGGGGTCACAGGGACAGCAATGCTATCAGGAGTGCCCCGGCCAGAGGGTCATCCCCTCTGACCCCCCTGAATCATGTAGGCTGTGCACCCCGTTACTGGCAGCGAGTAAAGTCTGCAAGACCCGCACCTACGGGCTTGGAGAAGAGCAGGCTCCCCTTTGAGGAAAAGCAAATCCCAGGGGAAAGGAGAACCTGTGAGGCTGATGGAAGGTTGTTCCCAAGCACCTGCCCAGAGGCCACCTTCTTCCCGAGGGAAGGAGTGTGGGGGTGGGGGCACTGGGGAGGGACAGCGCACCTGAGCAGGACACACACCATCGCTCCCACAGTGAGGAATTTATACCTTACTAATTATTTCCTATATTTCAAAGAGGATTGCATGTACGTGCAAGACATGTGGTACGCATGGTCGCCCAAAAATCCTAACCCCCTCCAAGAATCTAAATCCTGAAGGTTAGAAAACACTGGCAAATCAATTATTAAAAATGTACAATTAATGATGTTCACCTTACTCATACTGAGTTTCATGATTTTTTAATTTTTTTTTATATTTATTCATTTTTGATAGAGAGCACAACGGGGGAGGGGCAGAGAGAGAGGGAGACACAGAATCCGAAGCAGCTCCAGGCTCCGAGCCGTCAGCACAGAGCCCGATGCGGGGCTCGAACTCACGGACCTCGAGATCATGACCTGAACCAAAGCTGGACGCCAACCGACTGAGCCACCCAGGCGCCCCATACAAAATGATCTTTAATTAGGACTAATTGTTATCATTCCAGCAGGAGCAAAAGGAGGCCAGCTCAACAGCTTTCCCCTTACAAGCTCTCCGCCTGGGTGACAGCTCAGTCGTGTGCAAAGAAGCAATGACAAAACTGAGAGGGAGTTCCAGTGAACACGGACCGTGTCCCCGTTAGCTTACTAGGTGCCACTTCCATGTGCAAAGAGGGGACACTGACGGATGTCATTCTGCCAGCCACTCCGTGAGGTAAGAGCCACCCCATTCCTGGGACGCCTGGGTGGGTAGCTCAGTGGGTTGAGCGTCCAACTCCTGGTTTGGGCTTAGGTCATGGGATCGAGCCTCACGTTGGGTTCTGCGCAGATACTGTGGAGCCTGCTTGGGACTTTCTGTCTCTCCCTGCCCCCTTCCTCTGTCAAAATAAATAAATAAACTTTAAAAAAAGAACTATTCCACTCCTATATTAGAGAATTCCTAGTTTTGGACAAGGAGGATTAGAAAGTTCCCGTTAATTGCCTAAGACATGCAGCTGAATATACCAAACCAAGATCTTAGTGCACGCAACTCCTGACTTTGAACACTTAATCGCAATCCATCACTGCAATGCCGACCTTCGGTTTGTTGAAAGATCACATGGACAGACAGGTGAACTAACCCCATGGTGTGGCATTTTAAAGGTAAGAGCACACAGCAAACAGACCAGACGGGCCGCTCGTGTCTCAGGTATTTTGGGGACCCCCACGCGAGGCAGAAATAAATGTTTTTGTGTTCCCATCTCCCCTCTACCTGACACAGTCAGGCCACACTCTCCAGGTAGCTCACCTGTCCACAGATTTCCACCACCACCTGCCCTCGCACACGCAGCACGTTCCTGGAGGAGGAAAGGCTGTCTTCCCCCAACACGCTCATCATCTTGTCCCCGGCAGAGTGGCAAGCTGGGCATTCAAAGCCCACAGCCCTTCCGAAAAGCAGGCGGAGGTGGCCGCTGGGAGCCTCCCGTGACCCAGACCCTCCTCACCCATCCTCCTGCACAGCTGCGCCCCTGCCTCCCTCCCGGTGCACCCCCCTGGATCCCACACGATGCGAGAGCATCCAGAGCCCCCGCGGGGGTGGGGGGGGGGCTCTGCCCTTGCTCAGGTAACACGTCCTGTGGGCTGTATCGTCCGTGAGTTAGACCTAATAGAGGAGATCACAGGATGGAAATTATGTTCCACAAGTTTCTTTTTAGGAAAAACCACCTGCTAGGTTTTTGAGTGCAGCATTTAATTTTTTGCAGTCATTCTCATACATTCTATTGAAAATATAAAGAACTGGGGCGCCTGGGTGGCTCAGGGGGTTGAGCGTCCGACTTCAGCTCAGAGTATGATCTCACGGTTCTTGGGTCCGAGCCCCGTGTTGGGCTCTGTGCTGACAGCTCAGAGCCTGGAGCCTTCTTTGGATTCTGTGTCTCCCTCTCTCTCTGCCCCTCCCCCACTCACGCTCTCTCTGTCTCTGAAAAATGAATAAACCTTAAATATTTTTTTAAATAAAAAAGAAAATATAAGGAACGTACAAGCCTCAAGTCACTTTTGTTTCGTAATGCTAGCACCTTTAACAAAAATTTTCACAGACCACCGCGAGGTGCATAGGCAGTTGAGAGGGAGATCCAGGACGAAGGCAGAAGGGAGGCCCGCAGATAGTGCTGAGTTGGAAGTCGCAGTGGGGAAGTTTCCTCTTTTTCTCCTCCTTCGATTCATTGAGTCCATTCAGAGAGGCTGCAGGTAAGTTGTCTCACAGCCCCTTCCTGCCTGACACCAGCCCATGTGGGCGCCCAGGGGGCTCGAGGACCTTCTCTGCTCATCTCGTGTCAGCAAATCCTATGTAGAAAAAAAATCTTAAACCTAACGCTCAGTCATTTAAAACACGGGGGCCCTGGGTGGCGCAGTCGGCTAAGCGACCGACTCTCGGTTTCGGCTCAGGTCACGATCTCACAGTTGGTGGGATTGAGCCCCACATCGAGCTCTGCACTGACGGTGTGGATTCTCTCTCCCTCTCTCTCTGACCTTCCCCCACTTGGGCTCTTTTTCTCTCTCTCTCTCTTTCAAAATAAACAAATAAACGTAGAAAAATTAAAATGTACTCACACAACTTAAACATATAACCTTCCTGGATCTGTTTCCAAGGGACCACAACAACCTTCCACTGAAAACTTGCACCTAAGTGAGCACATATCAAGCGGTGAAAGGTATATCAACAAAGTGGTGAAGAGTGGGAAACACGTTTCCTGTGTATGTTTACGTGATTATGTTCCCGCGGGCCTTCCCAACGGACACAGGATCAAACCTCCAAAATATTGCCCTGTGCCCTCACGCTGTGGGTTGTCGTAGGTGACACATGCAAATATGTATTCAAGTCTAGAATCAAGGGAGAGACTGTGGACAAATTTCTATAGGCTCTTCGGAGGTTTCTCATGTTTGCTTGCAGCTCCGTTCTGTGTCTCCCTCTGAAATATTCCGGTAGCCTACGACTAAAAGAGACCTCTCAACACTGCCTTTGTCATTCCCCTCCCCCCACAGATAGAGGTGGGCTCCATTTCCTGGCCCGCAGCAGATGCCATCGCTGAGGCCCCCACCCTGCACATCTACGAGCCTGGGACCAACGTAAGGGTCACACTCACCTCTCCCCCCGCGAGCTCCGAGCTCCTGGAGGACAGATGCACTTTCCTCCCCTGCGTCTCCCACTGGTGGAGTCTATCTATGCGGTAGATGTTCGTTGAATAAATGATTTTATTTGCTCAACAACATCTGAGCAGTTGACCCTTAAATGGCAACATGGGGTCCACACGGACTTGGCTTGGCAGGGTCTTGTAACTCCAGCGTCTCTCCTGGCCACCGATGGCCACTCTACTTTATCTCCTCTCTGCCCCCCCTGCCCCCACAAGACTTTCTTCAAAGCCTCTCTCTTCTCTCAAGAAGAACCTTGGGCAAGTCTAAGTGTGCAGAGAACTGACTTCCAAAAAACGCCTGTCCAAAGCCAAGGCATACAACCTTCTGCATATAATATTCCACTTCCTAGATTACCCCCTCATCATTCCATTCAGTGTAGGCTAATTTTGTTAAATGTTCGCAGTCAACATGACCCAATTTGAAGAGTTCTTCAAGGATAGCTAAGGGTTTCAAGACGTCATAATCACAGATGGAGAGACAACATGACTAGGAGACAAGTAATTTTGACTCAATTACTAAACCCTGAGATCTTCCAGTCATGCAACCCAAGACCTAATTTCATACGATGTGACAGGAAAACAAGGGACTGTATGATTCACTGAATTCCTTCTGGTCCTAAAATACTGCAACTGATTGGAACATATTTTTAAAATATAACCAAAAGGAATTATTTTCAACACATGCATAAATCATGTTTAGTATAGCAATTACATCACACTAAATACACTTAAAGATGTCATGTGTCGGTAATGCATTATTGAAATATTTTTAAAAGATTAAAATATAATGCTGTTGCCTATTTATATTATTTAAGAAATTACTATTGTGAACGAAATTCACTATTCTGCCAAGAGTCAAATTTCCATCATAAAGGATCACTCTTTCTTTTCTTTCATTTAATAAAGTTTTTTTAATGTTTATTTATTTTTGAGAGAGAGAGACAGAGTACGAGTTAGGGAGGGGCAGAGAGAGAGAGAGAGAGGGAGAGAGAGGGAGACACAGAATCTGAAGCGGGCTCCAGGCCCTGAGCTGTCAGCACAGAGCCTGATGCAGGGCTCGAACTCATGAACCGTGAGATCATAACCTAGGCCGAAGTTGGACACTTAACCGACTGAGCCACCCAGAGACCCCAAGGCTCACTATTTCTTTTCCTTAATCAGTTAGACATGTGAAGCTGCTCATGTTCAGAGAATATTCACTTTGCTACTTTCACAAGTAAGGACAGACCCTGTGTCCCACTGGCCATGGGAAGCACTTCTTTGTGGTAATATATCCACCCAAGGACGCAGTCTGTAAATCTTATTTTACAATCACAGTGTCCTGGGGATTCCCCTCATTGTGTATGCTTTCCATAGAAAATAATTTTCCTCTTGGAAAGCAAAACTTTCCCTTAAGAAGAAAATCATTCATTGTTAATGGAATAAGTCATCCCCATATGGTTGGCTCATCCCCAAGACCTGAATGCCTGAACTCAAAATTGGAGAGTGGAATTAATTTACGAAGCAAAAACAAAACCTATACATGATGACGCAAACATTGGAAAAAGAGCATAGCAGGAACCTTCTGGGAGGCCAGAGAAACTTGATGTGATTTCAAGAGGCTCAGTTATTAGCCCATGGGGTGTGATGGTAGGCAGGCTGTCCCTGTGTCCCTGAGATTTCCTCCGGATCCCAATCAGGGGGTGTCCTCTGCAGACAGCCTCCACGGAAGACGCCCCGGGACACGGAGTAGTCTGTTCTAGAACAGGACTGCTCAGAAGTCCCCGGCAGGCTGGGGCTACAGGGACTGTGACAGCGCCTGGTCCTGGAGCCCAGCGGATCTGCAGGCCTGGGGCTTAGACCAGACAGAAGAGGCACGACTCCGGTGGGGAGGCCGCACATCGGCTGTCATTTTGTCCTCGCCATGGGCCCAGGGAACACAACTCATCGCCACGAGATGAAAAGCTGATGAGGCCAGGCCACGTGTCTGCTTTTTCAAGGCAAAAAGAAATGACTTCTGAACACATTCCTATTAAAAGCCCTTCATAAGCAGATCAGATCAATATTTTACAATCTGTGGTGGGATTTAGCAACCACTGACCCCGTGGGGGGTTCACTTAGGGCTCATCATGTAATTGCTGTCGCTGGTATATTTCAGATGGTATGTATACACCTATATGTTTATATGCAGTTAGGTATTTATATTTTCATTCTACTTTTGAGATCGCGGGGTATGTTAGAAATGCTGATGTATCCCACGTGACTGTGCGGTAAGGGTAAAAAGGGAAGAAGTCACAGGAAAGAATCACAGGAAAGCCTATTTTTTTCACGTATTTTACAAAAGCGAAAGTTATTGCAGGTTCCGCAGTAAGGTCTTCGTTCTTTTGGGAAGTGATTTCTCCCTGGGTAGGTGGATCTTAGTCGCTTCCAAGGAAATTCTAATTAAAAATGTTGACAGAAGTCTTTCCAAGACAAAACCCCTTGGGGCGCAGGTACTGTCTGGAAATGTGAACAGATGAAAATGTTAGTTTTGCGACCTCTGAAATCCGAACCTCATTGAGGTCCCAACCACAAGCACAGCCCTTGTCACAAAATACACTGGAATCAGAGCCCCTTGGGAAACGCAACCTTGGAGCTGACTCCTGTTCTGCTAAAGCATCATCCCACACAGACAGAACACCCAGCTTGCTTGCTGAATGAAGAAATCGATTCAGGTATGTCACAAGCGACGAAGAGTGCATTCCGGCCATGAAACCGCATCACGACTGAAGCTTGTAAAAGACACAGAGCAGATAATTTGAAGTTTTGGGGACACCTGCCCAGCTCTCATTATGGGACAAGAGAGACGCAGATTTCCCCCACTCTTTTTCTTCCCCCACATCATTCATAACACTTGCTCATTTTCCCAAGGCCCGGCCACTCTGCTCAGCTCTGCAGGCATTCCCCATGCTGGGCCCTCGCCCAGGTCATTCCTTCCGGTTCTTCAGAGCTCCCGTGAACACCCCTTCTGCAGGTAATGTTCCGATTGCTCAGACGAGGTCATTGTCCCCCCTACTTGCTTCCATAGCGAGGGCTCCCCTTCCGGTGCTGGAGCAGGAAACAAAACAGGAAGTCAGGAGCAGGTGCCTCTAAATATTACTGAAGCTATTACATTATTGAAGCTTTACGACAACTCCAAGGCAGAAGAATCATCATCTGTTTTGTTGCTAAAGAACCCAAGGTGCCCGCTTCCTGCCGGCTAACCAGGGCCTCACCCCCAGGCCTCTCCGGCCCACTGCCCCGTGTTCTGAGTACACCACCCTCGTCCCTGGGGTCAGGGTCCTCCCTCTGCTCGCACCACAAAGTAACGACCAATTGCTGCGCATTTTCAGCACTGTGACAAGTGGTTTTCAAATTGCCCCCCTGTTGCGGGATCTTTCACATGCAGGATCAGACCCAGTGATGAGCTTCTCAGGCTGGAACAGCGTGGAACAGTCTGGAACAGCCTTTTGCTTCTCCTAAAGAGACAAGCAGACTTCAGGGCTGTGTTGCAGCAAACGTCTAAGATGTTCATCAGTGGCTCAGGAACCCAAGGAAAATGAGGCAGATTGCCTCCCACACTTCTAAAGCGTGTGTGCCCTGGGAAACCCAGACGCATAAAGGCTGAAAAGATATGGCTGAACTTACACGTATTTGAAGGAGAGACAGATGATAGCGATATAGGTGTAAATATACAGATACAGAACAAATACGGGTGATGCATTTATAGGCAGAGATATAGATAATGCAAACAGAGATGAAGGTGTGGACACATTTGTGTGATCTTCCCAAGAGAACCTGACTGAGCATCAGGCCAGGCCACCAGCTATCCCTGCAGCTGAACTCTCAGGCGGGGAGGGGGCTATCTTGTTGGAGGTAAGACTTACTGGGCCTTATCTTACATGAGACAAATACTCAACAGGAAATATGGCAAATTCTCCTGGGCAGAGCAGAACTCTTACTGGGCTTTGCAGACTGTGCCCTCGGAGAAAGGTCAAGTTTCATGAGGACTCTTTCTCCTTTTCTGCTTCTCTTCTCTCTGACATTCTCTCGTAAAGCCTCCATGTTGCCTAAAGACCAAGGTGAACCTGGGATGGACCCATTCAAATATCCAGTGATCTAGACTCGACCAGTATGCACGGAGCACCTCCCATAAACCTGGGCTGTCTCACACGGTTCTGACAGGTGCACCCGTCCCCGTAGCCTGGGAGTCACCCTCCCTCCTCGTTGCCTTCCCTGTGGGCTCAGCCATCCCCAGAGGCATAGGGCAGGCGCCTCCCCAGACCGTCCTGATAGGAATGCAGCCTCCAGCTCAGAGCATGGCCATGGGTGTCACGGTTGCTGTTATCTGGGGAAGCAACCCCTTCGTACATGACCGCTTATCTTTATATATGTTCTAATTTCACTGCCATTCTGTCTTCCTTTGTCTGAAACAAAATCACTATATACTCCTTTTATTTCTTTAATTCCTGCTTTAAAATTTCCTGATATCCTTTTCTCCCGAGTGAGCTCAAATTTATATTCCCACAACAGACTTAATCCATTTTGGCTTCAAATATGTATCACAGTCATGTGTCTCAAAAGACATTCTGCAATATTCCCATATTAGAATATATATAAGATATTCATTAGATCTAGCCCACATTAACAAGCAAAGGAAAGTTCAGCGATTTGAAATCCGCACTGGTATTTTCCCCTGAATTATGAATCACTTTATCTAAAAAGTATCTTATTACATGACTTTGAACATAATTTAGGTCAGGAAATTAAAAAAGAAAGATAATATGTGTTGACTGCTTCCTGAACCCACGCATAATCGATTTTAATCCTCTCCAAGGCCTGCTTGGCCCCTTAAGAACCATTAATCCCACTTTGTAGCTTTTACAGATGAAGAAACAGGTTCTGAAATGGGACCCAGCTTGGCTGGGCTTTTTGGAAGCTAATATCTAGCGGCCGAACGGTCGCTTCACATCGCCACATTCTGTACCCCATCCTATGGATGAAATGTAAAAATTCACTCCATGAAAGAAATGGTCAGAAGGCAGCTCTCAGTCCTGTTGCCATTTCGGAAACATTTAAGGGTATTTCCTACACACTTTGGTTCAACAATTCAGTCGTGGATGCTACTGGACATTTGTAAGAGGAATTTATAAATGTTGTAGAAAGTATAAAGCTGGGGGTGCCATATTGGTCTGACAGGCTGAAAGTCTAAGCTAGTCACGTGAAGAAGGAGTTACATGTGGTGTATGCATGAGACACCCTTTAATACAAATATTTCACACATGGTTTCAAAATACCAACAGCCCAAGATCAAGGAGACCAAGTCAGGTGCAGAACATAGGCAAATGCCTAACTGACCAATAAGAACTTGCTTTGGAACAAGAGTGTGTTCATGGAGGCTGAGTTAGGCTGAGTTACGAAAAACACGGGATAGTCAATGTCCATTTGAGCAAACTGAAATCTGAAGAAACTGCATGTTTACATGAAAATAGTCAGATGGAAATAACGTGAGAAATATCTCTCACCTACCCCCTGGGGTCTGTGTCTGGATTCTATTACCAAGTCACTGGTACATACAAGAATACTCTAAGTGTAAGTACCTGTAATATATCATTAGAAAACATCTAGGTAATTGTCTCTGTGAATGATAAATAATTTAACACATGCAAACCCCCTCTCCCCCTGACAGACAGAAGAAAACCATATTCTTACCATATTCTTGGTGACTCATATGGCTTTACAGACTCTTCTTAAACTCTATTCTGTATCCACTGATGTTTCACCACATCAGATGGGAAAATGTCTGACCCACGTGCCCTCCCACCTTCCTTCCCCCGCAGAGACGGAGGTGAGCACAAGAGACTCTTAAATACGGAGAACAAACTGAAAGTTGACAGATGGAGGTAGGTAGGGGGTGGGCTAGTTGGGAGACGGGCATTGGGAGGACGCTTGTTGGAATGAGCACTGGGTGTTGTATGTAAATGATGAGTCCCTAAATTCTACTCCTGAAACCATTATTACACTAAATGTTAACCAACTAGAATTAAAAATTTAAAAGAAGAACATAAAAACCTCCATTTCAATCCTCACTACTTTGTTTACACATCTGTGTTGTAAAACATAGATTCTTTCGCGTAAGCATGATTCAACCTTCTACACCGGGGATATCAGCCTTCTCCTGGGCTCATCGCTTGGTGGTGCTAATTCTTGCAGAGAAGCAGGTGAAGGCAGCAGCATGAAACCGGCATAGTCTCCCTCCCGCCATTTTACAGGAGGTACGACTTACGTGTGACATGTGGGGTCTGTCTTCTGTGGCACTGAGGATAAACTTATCCAGACTTCGCCAGTGCACAAGATAGTGTCTAATTTCCAGCCTGTGGCAGCAATTTCCTCACTTTCCAATGACATATCTCTTACATGTTTGCGGGGAAAGCACGTCACCTGTCTCATGTCAACAACCAAATGCAAAGAGAGGCCACAAGGTGCAGTTACACATGTGCAACGTGTCAGGTGTGTCCCTCTTAGGGAGGTACCAGTGGATCACCATCGCCGTGCATGTGCACGAGGTCCCAGGGGACACTGTGTGAAGGCAGATGGGCCTGGACGGACATTGAGCAGCGTCAACCAGTAAGCACTCGAAAGACGAAGACAGGACCCAAAAGAGTGAGAGTGAGCTGTCAGAGATGAACAAAGAGAACCCCAAGTTCACAAATAGTAGGAAAGAAAGTGGTAGAAATATCCACAAATAACAGGATTGTTAAGGGCTTCAAAAAAAAAGAGATTCAGGAAGAGGTGTTTACCGTAGGAGGTGGCCCCTAGGATGAAATCATTGACATTTTGAGTATCATGATGTTTTCAAAAGCCCTTCTGGCTAGGAAGAGACTGCTCCTCCCAGCTAGCCAGTTGTCCCAGGTGGCCAAGGGCCCCGCCAGGAGCAAGCCTGCAGTGTGCCCGCCAGCCCTCTGGGAGCCGTCCCTCCTCCGTTTGGCCTGTACCCAGGAGGCAGTATTCCTCTGCCTCATCCCCCTCCTGGCCAGGCACCGGGAACTAGAGACCACCCCAGAGCCCAAAGCCCAACAGATCTACTTCAACCTGCCAGTCCTCAGAGCTCACCACCCCTTCCTGCCTATCCCGTGGAAACCCCAAAAAAGGCTGTGGCCTAAGTGCCCCTCTGGCTCCTATCTTCTGCCTCCTGACACCTGACCATGGCTGCCATGGCGATGGCCATGCCCCCTGTCTCTAGGACCTCAGAGTGTAATGGATTCTGATTTCTTGAGTTTGTGCTCTCCTGTAGCCACACTCGCCTGGCCATCTCATGAAAGGACACATCATCAAGAACAATCTCTTTAAGACAGTCTCCACGGTGGTTTAGCAAGTGACCAAAATGGAGACAAAATTATAGAGGAGTATTTCGGGGGGTTTGTACAGTAAAGACGAGAGATTTAGTTTCAGAGAGGGTTCTGAGAGGGACAGGCAAGAGCATGTTCTTAAATCAATATGAAGGCAACCAAGTAATGAAAGCAAATGCCCACCCTATATTCACACACAAGAAAACACACGTGGTGTGCTTTCCAGATTTTTTTTAAGTTTAGTTATTTATTTTGAGAGAGACAGAGACAACACAAATGGGGTAAGGGCAGAGAGAGAGGGAGACAGAGAATCTCAAGCAGGCTCTGCGCTGATGACACAGAGCTTGAACCCATGAACTGTGAGATCATGACCTGAGCTGAGATCAGGAGTCAGACGCTTAACCAGCTGAGCCCCCCAGACGCCTCTCCTTTCAAAGTTTTAAATAAGGTTGTGATCGGATCTAATGTTCATCTCATCTCATAATGACAGCTCGGGCTTCAGCAGGGAGAAGGGACTGTCTAGTGCATAAAAGTTTAATAAATCTGACCAAATAGGAGATTCCCCATGAATCTGATCAAGAGGCCGATTGATGGCTTGAATCAGGGCACTAATGTTGGAAGGAAATAGACACCATTTAGGATGTACTGACTGATGAGATGGCTGAGAACAAAGGTCTCAGAAAACTAGATTTTCGGATTGGCTGCCTGGTTGGTGATGCCACTGATGGAAATGGGGACGTGCACGAGTTAGTGTAAAGGAAGGTGTGGTGGAGGGGGAACAGGGCTTCTCTCTGGGCATGGTAAGTGTGAGCCCACGGACAACTGTGGGTAGAAGGGCAGAAGACACCGCTCTGAGATATAAGGCTGTACACACACATCAGGGAGATGTGCCATATACAGACGGTGACGAGGACTCAGTCGTGGTTGCAAATGTACATCTGTTATGCTCTTGATGTTCATGGCTTTCAAGATTTTCTGCAAGAGCCCTCAGTCACCTGACAAGAGCATTGCTTTGTGCGATCGATCTAACTCTGGAAGTTTGCTGGGATGGTTCAGCCTGAAGATGTAGCTACAAGGAGGTTAAGTGGTTGAGGGTGACCCCTGGGGAGTGGCACTCTAGCTGAGTGGTTCCCGCTGAATGAAGGCCAAGCAGAAACTCAAGAACATCGATACCTGTATTGTAACGTTAGTTCCTATGCAACGTTTCTCTAGGAAACGAGGGAGCAGGCGGGCAGAGAAAGAATAGCTACAATGATGAATCATTTTCTGTTAGCTATTTCATCACAATAACTTGTGTTCATAACATATGAAGTATTATACAGAAGCTGATATAGGCGCTTTCTCCCCAATATTTATTCTACGGGTGCATGAATTCATTTACTTGTCAAACCCTTCTTGACTACTTGCCCTGTGTCGCATGGCCTTTTCTGTGCTGGGAACACAAAGCAGAAAAATGATGGAGAGGGGCGCCTGGGTGGCGCAGTCGGTTAAGCGTCCGACTTCAGCCAGGTCACGATCTCGCGGTCCGTGAGTTCGAGCCCCGCGTCAGGCATCTGGGCTGATGGCTCGGAGCCTGGAGCCTGTTTCCGACTCTGTGTCTCCCTCTCTCTCTGCCCCTCCCCCGTTCATGCTCTGTCTCTCTCTGTCCCAAAAATAAATAAAAAACGTTGAAAAAAAAATAAAAAAAAAGAAAAATGATGGAGAAAGTTAGCACCTTCAGGACCTCATACAGCCTCCTGTGGAAATAGAAACAAACCCTAAACAAATAAATAACTACGTATTTTCATGTATTGGAGAAGTATTATAACTTAAAACCGTAAGAAAGAGCAGAGTCTTGTGAAATTGATTTCTTGGGCCGCAGCTGACATTTTTGTTCTGCGTAATGCCAGAATGGATTAGAATGTGGCAGGGTACAATATGGTGTGTGAAAAAAAAGTCTCAGAGTATAACATGTGCTATAGGTACTGTTGCCTAAACTTTTCTATCACACATACACACTCACACACAGGTTGATCTGTGCCTCTCAGCCGTGTGTTGTGTGTGTGTTTATTGGTTTAGGCATAAAGATTTGGGCATCGTGCTGGGTTAGATGATACGATTGCAGCAGGAATGAATTGTATAGAAAAAAGTGCTGTATCGCACAGGGAATCATCTCTTTGAGGAGATCATCCTTGCGCTAAGACCCAAATTACGGGAACGATTTAAATTTGTAGATATTTGCAGAACAGAGCTCAGGGAATGGGACACACGTGTGTGAAGTCTGAAATAAATCTGCCATATTTAAGGAAGATAAACTTAGTAGAACATTGCAATGAGCCAAGGGAAGAAAGAGCTGAGATGAGAAGGAAGCCCAGCCCGTCCCATGTCTCCTCCAGTGACTCCCGCTGGTCTGTCGCCTGTGCGGGGCTCACCCTCGCTCGGCTGTCCTCAGTGCTCTCATTAGACCAGGCAACGAAGACATGGTCTCCTAAGTCAGGGTTCTCCAGAGAAGCAGAACGAATATCCTTATCGACAGGTAGGTGGTAGATAGAGGGGCAGATAGATACACAGGTGGGTGGGTAGATATACAGACAGGTAGAGAAAAGGTTCGTTGCAGGAATTGTCAAGCACGGTTGTGGAGGCCTGGAAGTCCCGGGATCAGCCGTCTGCAAGCGGGAGACCCAGGAAAGCTAGCGGTGTGATTACATCCAACTCTAAAGGCCTGAGAACTGGGGGCTGGTGGTGTGAGTCCCAGTTCACGGGCAGGACAAGGTGAGATGAGATGTCTCAGCTCAGTAGTGAGGCAGGAAAAAGGGGATGAACTGTCCTTCCCTCATCGTTTGTTCTATTTGGCCATCGGCAGATCGGATGACGCCCGCCCTCACTGGGGAGGGCCATCCATCCTACTGACCCCAGCATTTCAGATGCCAACCTCATCCAGAAACACCCTCAGACATACCAGAAATAATTTTAATCGGGGCACCCTGTGGTCAGTGACCCAGCACGTAACCCTGTTCTCTACCCCAGGTGGCCAGGCTAGCGTCACGCCCTGTCTCGACAAAAGGGAGGGACACATGTCCACATATATCTGTGCACATTGTTTTCTCTCTTGAATCAGAAAAAAGCAACATTAAGGAGATTCTCTCATTTTAATTCAATTTAAATACATATTTAACATCCTTTCTAAGGAAAAAATTAACAAGAGGCCATGCTTGGGGAGGCTGGGTGGCTCAGTCGGTCACGCGTTATGATCTTCTCAGGTCATGATCTCACAGTTCGTGAGTTCGAGCCCCGCGTCGGGCTCTCTGCTGACAGCTCGGAGCCTGGAGCCTGCTTCAGATTCTGTGTCTCCCTCCCTCTCTGCCCCTACTCTGCTTGCACTCTGTCTCTGTCTCTGTCTCTGTCTCTGTCTCTCTCTCTCTCTCTCAAAAATAAATAAACATTAAAAAAATTTCAACTCTTAACAAAATACAGGGGAGAACAGACCCCAGAGTGCACCAGACAGAGATGGAAGGGCTCGGTCTCCTCTATAAATTGCAACCTATTAATTCTCAGTAGTGGTTTAATCAGGGATTTATTGCAAGAGAATGTAACTACAAGTGATGTAGCACAGGACACAGAGGTGACCTTCTTGGTCCAGTCCCTGTGGCAGTGTTTCTATGTAATGGTGTCCAAATGGCCCAGTAAGAGTGGGGCAGGAGAGAAGGTGTGGGTCGGAAAGCCACTGTTGCCATAAACCCCATTAGAAACCCTGATAGATGCAGTGAGCAGGGAAAATAGACCTTTTTAACAGAGCTAACAAATCTTTTAATATGTACATAATCTTTTCTGAGCTGGTGCGTGTTAGAGGTCAGATGTTGGAAGGCCTGAGAAGGAGGACGCTCAGTGTCTACCTGCTGAGAGATTGGATGGGTAACATTTGGTTCCAAGTTAAATACCAAGATTCACTATCTTATTTTAAGGTTAAGAGGAGTTTATTAATAATTTTTTTAAGCTTAAACTTTCACTAGCAGTCACTTCCAAGTTATACGAATGTAAAGCATTAGGGACATTTGAATACGTAACTTGTCCATGTTATTTAAGAGTCTGGGCTCATGACCTCTGATAGAGAAAAGCCCTGTCCGTGACCGGTAAGTCGAGTCAAGGACAAGAAAATAAAGCAAGATGAGCTCTGCACCATCTGAATAAAACCTTCAACATGCATCTCAGCACAAAGCAAGTCAACCAAGCTTTCATCATCTACGAAACAAGAAGAAAGGAAGTTACTAAGAATTAACAAATCACTTCCCACATGTAAAATAATTCTCGGTGTTCTGATGATACCAAATTGTATCGTGATCGTCACCATTATGCTAGATTTACTAGCTGTTATAGAACACGACATCTTTGCTCATATGTTCAGTTTCTAAACTGAAGCGTGCATGCCAGAGTTACATGCGCACACACACACACACACACACACGCACGTATATTGAACTATATCTTTTAATTTTGCTTTTTAATTTTTTCCACAATCATGGCACACGGTTCTGACGTGCCAAAACTGCCCTTTTAGAAAGTGGGCGTAATTAGACTCATCACACTCTTCTCTAGAAGTTGTGAATTTGCCCGTACGTAGTTTGGTTTCTAACCAAAATGATATCTGAAACTCTGGATCTTGCATAGAAGCAGAAGTTCAACTGCCTGCCTGCTCTCTTTCCATCCTCTCTGCCTCCTTCTGCTCTTTTGGTCTTTGATTCTTTCCCCACATTTTTATTGTTGTTGTTTTTTGCTTTGTTTTAGCACAGTGTGTGCGCAAATATGTCAGGAGAGGAAATAATGTCCGAGCACATGAACGAAACCTGTTCTGTTGGATGCTTAATACTTTTTTACAAGGAATGTAATACCAATGACATTTTTTTCTGACTATGAGAGGAACACATCAGCATTCTGAGTCTGGCATGGACCAGATTCTTCGAGCCGGCCAGGGCATGTGCGCAACACCGTATTCGCGTGATAATAATTACTCTGAGCAACCAAAGAACACAATGGATAAGAAGAGGCCCCCGGTGCTGTCACCAGCCTGCATGTGCATGATCCACCCTGAGGCCACCCACTGGAGCACACTGAGGGGCCGTGGCCCGGCTGCTGCCATGGGGTCCATGACAGACCACACACGGCCCTGCCCCGGAGGAAACCCCAGTGCAGCTAGAAGGACAGCTTCCGAATAACCACTACGGGGCTGAACAGAGCAAAGAGTGCTCGGAGAAGACAGTTAATTGTGCCGCAGTGACGGGGCGTCAGGAAGGTGTCATAGACGGTGGAGTTCGGATGGGGAGTTCATTCGGCAGAAGTCTGTCAGAAGAAAGGGCAGTCAGAGGCTCCAGGCGGGAGGAAAATTGGGACCAAAGAAAAAGATGGGTAAGCACCTGTCGGACTTACCTGTGGGACAGGGACAGAGGCCAGTCCCCCAGCAGACGTCATGCAGGATGGTTCCCTTCAGCCGGGGCAACGTGGGCTCTCCCAGGTAGATGATTAATAAGTACCCCCTGATATTCTATCACTTTTACTAAAATAGTGTGTGAATGAAAAGTGCATTTGTTGGGCAAAGAATTTTGGAGAGCCCCGTGTGACGGGACTGTCATGGCGCGGGACGGACCTGCCCACAAGGCGGCCTCGCGCTCAGGTAGCTTTCGTTCTTGGAGGAGGAAATGACAACACATTCAGAGGGAACCGAAGATCTGACAGACGCTCTGATCACTGGCGAGGTCAGCAGGCTCGCCCCCGTCCTCGGGCTGGAGGGACCCCACCCCTGATGTGCCGCAGAGCCCGGAGGGACTGGGGAGTCCAAGAGTGACAGCGTCCATGGGCTCTGCGTGGACACTGACACACTAGTTACAGCGTCTCCTGTCCGTTGGTCTCTTCCCGTGTCTCAGTGTCTCTGTCTCTGCTCCCCGATGAAAAAACTTTTAAGCCCCCCTCCTCCGCCCAGGGGCAAATGCAGTTGAGACGGAGGGAAGGAACCGGTCTATCATCATCAATCTCTGTTTCTTGAACAGTGAAGGTGCTATGATCGCAGACCTCCTGAAGGGGCCTGCCTGTCCTCCGTGCCCACCACATGTTGGCATGGCTCTCAGGGAAACTTCTCAGGGTTTAGCAAGTATCTTGCTTCCCTCCCCTGCAAAGCAGAGTGATCCATCTGGGAGGTGATTCTAGGACGCAGAAGCAAGGCAAGGGGAAAGGAGACACCAGTGCAGCAAGGCAGGCTGGGAGGGACCAACACCTGTGCCCAGTCTCTCAGGGATACACAGAAAGCCCTAGAATGTCTTATGCAGGAAGGGGGGCTGGCCCACTCCCCGCTGCAATCACCCTGAACATCAGAGCAGGCTTGCTGGGTGTGGAGGAGGCCTGGGAGCAAAGGTATAGAAACTTGGTGTGCGCCTGTGGGGGATCTGTTGGTTGGGCCACCTGTTCCAGAACCTTCCACCAGAGAGCAGTGGGAAGGGGCCAGGGGCTAAAGGAGCAGAGCTGCCTGGAGGCCCACGGATTCTGACGTTCTGGGCCACCTCAGGCATCTCTAAAGGACAGGTGCACAGGCTCATGGGCCACAGGAGTTTCCTCACCAACCTCAGCGGGGAAGCCTTTGCTCAGACACTGCCTTGCCAGTTGCGATTTGCTTTCAAATGACTGCAGGTTCAGACACAATTGTCTCCTGATAGAAGGTTAACCTGAGCGATAGCTAAGAGCACTAATGTTCAAAATAGCGGTCGACAAGATGGACATGTAATGTTAAAAAATGCGGGATTCCGTCCTTGAGGCCACACAGATGCGGAGCTCACAAGGAGAACTTCGTTCTGATTCTGTAAGTGTGCTTTCCTTAATACTTAGCATAATGCAGACTAAAACTAAGTGAGGGGGTCAGAGACACTTGTTGAGGTGATGATCCCTGGGGCCCCCCGGGGGCTCAGTCAGTTAAGAGTCCAACTCTTGATTTCAGCTCAGGTCATGATCTCACGGTTTGTGGGTTCGAGCCCCACGTCAGGCTCTGTGCTGACTGTGTAGAACCTGCTTGGGACTCTCTCTCTCTCTCTTTCTTTCCCTCTCTCAACATAAATAGACTTAAAAAAAAAAGGATGATTCTTTTTAGCCAATAACGCAATCTCCTTAAATCCTGGTTTCCCCCTCTAGGAGACAGAGATGATAATCATGGTCTTGAATATCCCAACTGATGTGATCACCAGATTGAAGGGTATCCTGGTACACAAGACCGTTATACCTTCTGTCCATGGCAGAACAAACTTGTCCGCAGCTGTTTTTGGCAGAATTATCTTATTCAGCAGCCGACATAGAAAGTAGGTATTTTGAAGTGTTTGAATAAATATCATTAAGTGTCAACGAGTGAATGAAGCCATCAAGAGGATTGCTTGGGTTTCCATGATGACGTCATGTATGACCCTATGTGCACTTGGTACTTTCAGTCAGTAAGTTCTGGTACATTCGCCCAAGACACCCTCCCCTTGCCCCCATGCCCCCGCCCTCAGACAGGCTGTTTTGCGCCCAGCCCACTGCCCCACTCCTGTGCCTACCCCACCCCATGCTAGACTACTAGGTACGTGAGGTCAAGAACAATTTTATATTCAACTTTGAACGTTCACACCAACATGAGTTGAAAACAGAGTAGAAACTTCATAGATGTTTATTGAGCAGAAATAAACTAAAATGTTAAGTCATGGGCTCAAAAAAACTCAAGCTATTTGATGTGTCATGTTGAATCTGTCATATATCTGATGTGTTATTAACAGTTTGCAGTGAAAACATTGACCACAAATCTGATTAAACCATTCCTAAGAAACCAGGCTATAAAACATGAGCTTTTTTTCCCCTGCTTTCCAAATTTTATGTGCCCATAAAAATAAACCAAATTCAATTTTCAATGCTTATTTCTTAACCATAATAATTTAAATATTGTCCCACCCATAATAAGTTAAAATCAAACCCTTCCTATTAGGCACAAACTATATTTTAAAAGCAGTTTCATGAAAACAATAATTTCTTAATACATTGCAATTGAGTCTAAATTGTCAAGTTCAATTATTATGGACAGTTCTTTAATATTTGGCCAAGTTTTGACTATGGCAAATCTCGCCATCTAATCATAAAACATGGGCGTAGATTATAATCTGTTTTCCAATCTATCACCATTCTCTGGTTTCATTAAAATATTAATCTATTTTCTCTATTGTGAATATTTTTAGCATTCTGGTTGAAGGCATTTCTTTATTAACAATGACACTGGTCATGAATTTTGTATTTTTACGATGTTGCAATTTCCCTGCAGATGCTATTAACGTAAATATACTTAGTAGCAGATCAGTAGAAGGCAACAGTTTCAAGTACAAAATCATAAAATACAATTCCTCATTGTGTTTTGGGGATGAAAGCTTCCCCTAAAATATTTATGTATTAAGAATAATACCAGTTTTATTTTACCTTAACTGAGTTCATTTTAGAACTCCCAGGGACCCAGCGATGGTTTTGCTCCTGGTTTAGAGGTTTCTTGGTATGGAAATTACCTCCCTGTGGTACCGAATATAGTAAATAGAAAATGTCATCCAACGTGAATATAAATACATTTTTAAATGTCCTGAAGTCAGTGGGATTCTACGGACAAGGACTCACCTGCTTGTTTGCGCTGGGACCACAGTTCCATCGCTGGTTTTACGCCCACAGTGTGACTTCTCTTTTACTTACTTACTTACTTATTCATTTGTTTGCTTGTTTATTTTTGTTTATTCTGCGAGGAGGGGCAGAGAGAGGAGGACAGAGGATCCGAAGTGGGCTCTGTGCTGACAGGCTGACAGCAGTGAGCCCGGCACCAGGCTCGAACTCACAAACCAAAAAATCATGACCTGAGCTGAAGTCGGATGCTCAATGGACTGAGCCCCCCAGGCGCCCCCAGAGCGTGACCCGTCTTGAACCAGGCAGGCACCCATCACTGGTGGCGGGGGTTTACACTGGGCCTGCATCCCTCATAATACACAGGGTGCTGCATTATCTTGACAGTTTAAGGCTCCTTTTCTTCACATTGTCACAGTAATTACAGCTTTATTTTCAAACTCTCACCAAGTGACATTTTTAAAAATTGCTTCAGATAGCACCAAGAAACCCCTCCGCTGTTTATTACCTGACAACTAGAATCGATTTCTTCTTCTCCCTACTCACAGTGCAGAGAGCTATTCCTGGGATGGATGCAATTATCGGATGGATATGTAGAAAACAGAAATTCTATTGCAGCTGGAATGTTTTTCCCTTTCAAAATTAAATCTGACAGCTTTGTCTTGAGTGGGAAAATCAAGACCCATTTTTAAATAATGAAGATATAAAAATGATGACCTAAATGGTTGCTTGTCATGTGATGAAAATGAATACTGGAATTTTAGCAGACCTGTGCTTTTCATCATAATTACTTTAAATACTAACTTTAGTATGGATTTGCTTCATATTTATTTAGTTAAATAAGGTACGATAAATGAAACATTTAGAATGCCCCGGGCACCCAGTAGGAGCTCAGAAGTTTGTGTATATTGTACATATATTTGCACGTGTGTTACACATCCATGTAATGTTATGTGAATTTCACATGGACCCGCATTTTATGGGAAACACTGAGTGGCCTTTTCACACAGTGTAAAAATAAATTTACTTCTGGAATATGATGACATAGTTTTCTTTTAAATAAAATTTATGCATTTAGAGTCTTTTTTACAAGTTCTTTATTTTTAATATTTATGTGTTTTTGAGAGAGAGGGACAGAGCGTGAATGGGGGAGGGGCAGGGAGAGGGAGACACCGAATCTGAAGCAGGTTCCGGGCTCCCATCTGTCAGCACAGAGCCCGACGCAGGGCTCGAACTCACGAACCCCACACAAAATCATGACCCAAGCCGAGGTTGGAAGCTCAACCCACGGAGCCACCCAGGGGCCCCTATGCATTTGGAGTCTTAAATGTTACGGCTTCTGTAATGCAAGCATTTTCCTCGGTTATAGTACTGGAATAATAAAACTCCAAGGTGAGCGTAAGTAGTGAGCAGCTTGATGGCTACCTTCAGATTGGCTTCACAAGAACACCCATGTAAAGCACCACAACTGAGTGTACCCACTACAAACCTCTACATTTAGGTGGAGTGGGGGACACGTACGGGGTTGCAGGGCGCTTTCAAACTCCCTCACACTTTATCGGCTCTCCTCCACCATCACTGACACTCTTACTGCACCTGTGCACAGAGGTTGGCGATTTGAGAAACTTCCGTCAGATGCCTTCCGAGACGAGGCAGCAACGTGCCGTGCTTACGATGGAACACGATCTAAAAAGTGGCAGAATGCTAAGCGGTATGTGCAGTATAGTTGTAAGTATTCCAAACCGTCTGAAACCAGGGAAGACAGGCTGACGAGAAAAGGGCAGAAGGAAGCATCAATGACTGAGCTAAGGTGGTGGGACTAGAAGTTTCTCTATTTACAAAATCTCCGTAAGGTCAGTATCATCGTGCAGGGTGACCAGGGAATGTATGACTGAAAGGCTCAACCAAGAGCCCAAACTCCCTACTCCCGAGAAGTGAGCTTTGATGACTAAGTCCTATCACACTTACCCCACGGCTCTGGGCCTGAGTCCCACGGCCCGTCCCAAGCTCTGTTAGAAATAGAGCATCTGCCATCACGCTCACTTACCTAGCCGCGGGGACCCTTCACACTGGGACTCACAGCGCAGAATCTTTAGAACGTCACTCTTTCGAAGGAAATTTGCAGTGCCATCCCAAAAGGAGTGCTTGATAAGGGGCATCAAATGAAAATGTTCCATTTCCATAACAAAAAGATGCCTTCCTACCTAGGACTATACATTTTTTAATTGGCTAATTGCTTTCACTAGACAATTTGAAAATATAATTATGGTGGAAATGCAGCTGGTCCGTGAACACGGGGCAACAGGAGAGAAAGGAGGTATGGACGGCTGATGGCCAAGGTCACGTTTGAAAGAGATTTAAGAATGATATACTCACTCCTCTGAATGTACAAATTAGGATATTGAGGCCCTATGTGTGAACTGGTTTGCCTGAATCACGTAGTTTATTAAGGGCAGTGGGGGAGCTAGAACCCAAATGTCCAGAGTTCCAGCTCATTGACTTTTTTCATAAGCCATGAATCTCTTCTTTGAACCATTCATCAAAACTAGTTAAATAAACAAAGGAATGGATTAATTCAGGCTGGGAATGCAGATCGTGTTCAAACTTATTTTTACCAGAAATATCTTTGCTCTTTGCCCAGCTTTCAGGCTGCAGACGTGCTGCCCCAGGGAGGGAACCCCTCTCTCTCTGCCCTACAGAAATCACCCCAGGCACCACTGAGGCTTTGCTCAGTCACCCCCACCCTTGAGAGACATGGTGTAAACATTTGGAGGTAACCTGATGAAACACGACAAAACACCTTCCTGAAATCAACAATTAGGTTAAAAAGACAAGCTCCAAAAAAGAAGATAAAGTAGAACCAGCAGGGAATAATAACCTCGAGTCTGATAAATCCAATGGGCTTTAAAGAGCGTTATTAGATACTTTGACGGATATATGACAAGGATCTTTCACCATCAAAATATTTTCTTTTCATTTCTCTCTTACGCTCCATTTTAAATCTAAGATAAGACTGCTATGGTATAGGATTTTTAAAAATGATGGTAATCACCAGATTAATTAACTTATCGTTTCAATCGTAGGATCCTTCCATTAATATATGCTACCAGTATCTCCATAAAAGACTGTCCACAAATACAGACTTGCAGTTCCAGGATAAGTCACGGGGATGAAAAATACAGCCTAGGGTCACTGGTGTTGTGACAGTGTTGTGTGGGGACAGGTGGTAGTTACTCCTGCCGTGAGCACGGTATATGACGTATGCAGTTGTCCAGTCGCCATGTTGTATGCCCGAAACTAATGCAACGTTGTGCGTCAACTACACTCCAGTTTTTAAAAAATTAAATAAGGTTTTTCCTGACATGAGAAATAAATAAATAACGGACTTTGCCCACAAGCAGCTGTGAAATTGATCAAAACACTATGAAGATCAGGTCAAGTGTTTCCAACAAGTAGGTCATTGGCTCTGTTTGAGATTACTCAAGGGTTCCGTGTTGAGTTAATGTACAATTCAGCGTGTTTCCATGAACGTGTCAGCAGAGGTAGTTTGAGGAACTTTTTCCGCTACACAAAACTTGTAAATACTAGATTTAGGGGCACCTGGGTGGCTTGGTCGGTTAGGCATCTGACTTCGGCTCAGGTCATGATCTCACAGTTTGTGGGTTTGAGCCCCGCATCGGGCTCTATGCTGACAGCTCAAAGCCTGGATGGAGCCTGCTTCAGACTCTGTGTCTCCCTCTCTCTCTGCCCCTCCCCTACTCATGCTCTCTCTCTGTCTTTCAAAAATAAATAAACATTAAAAAAAAAGTTAAAAAAAATACTAGATTTAAAAACAAAAAGTTAAAAAAATTCAACTTTTAAAAGATGACAATAAAAGGACCAGAATCAACAGGAGACCAAGAAGGAAGAAAAACCCGGAACCCAGGGTCTAGGCAGCCCTGAGAAGGTGTTTCCTGGGAGACCGTGGGTGTGAGGACTTAGGTTTTTAGGGGCTTGCCCTGCCCTGGGGACAGGAGGTGATGCTCCCAAGTCTAGCGGAAGGTGGACAGATTGGTTAGAGACTCTCACAGAAAGCTGGTGGTCCAGCAGGGCGACAGTGCTGGTGGATGAATTAGGGATGTTAAACTCCGTCACTGGAGCAATAAGGGACGAACACTGCTCTGTGCCTCTGATCTGAGCGGCAGAGTGAAAGCAAGGACTGGACCGGGTGCTGTCCTGATCGTAATCCTGCACGTGCACAAGTTTAACGACAAAGTCACAGCACCAAAATATCCCAAAGTTAGAACCATCTTCGCACCATTTTTTAAACTTTAGACCTTTTTTAGTGCAATGTCAAATTCAGAGCAATTTTAAGTAAAAGGCGCAGAGATCCCCCACGTACCCACTGCTCCCTGCACACACACAGCCTCCCCCGCCACCAGCACCCCCACCATGTCATGCGTTTGTTAAAACTGATGAACCGCATGCACACATCGTCGTCGCCCAGAGTCCACAGTCCACATCAGGGGCCCTCTGGGTGTCATACATGCAGTGGGATTGGACAAATGTATGATGACATGTGTCCATCATTACAGTGTCACCCAGCGTGTTCTCACTGCCCCCAACCCCTCTGTCCTCCACCTATTCATTGTCCCTCCTCCCACAGCCCCTGGCAAGTATTGATCTTTCTATTGTCTCTGTAGTTGTGTCTTTTCTAGAATGCCATAGACGTGAAATCATGCAATAT
This sequence comes from Neofelis nebulosa, assembly GCF_028018385.1. NCBI lineage: Eukaryota > Metazoa > Chordata > Mammalia > Carnivora > Felidae > Neofelis > Neofelis nebulosa. Next base: position 2,855,286 of record NC_080784.1, on the reverse strand, counting down.
GTAGACTTTCAGATTGCTTCTTTCACTTAGTGATATGGATTCAAGAGTCCTACACGTCTTTTCATGACTTGATAGCTCATTTACTGTTTGCGCTGAGTGAATGATCCCATCGTCTGGATGTACCCGTTCATGTATCCATCCAACTCTACAGGACGACATCTTGGTTGCTTCCGATTCGAGCCATAAGAATAAAGCTGTTATTAGCACCCATGCAAGTTTTTGTGTGAGCACGTTCCAGTTCCTTCAGGTAAAGAAAAGGAACATAATTGTAAGTTTGTATGGTAAGAGGTTGCTGAGTTTTGGAGGAAACCGCCAAACTGTCTTCCAAAGTGGGGGCACCATTTTGCATTCCTTCCAACGACTAGTGAGAGTTCCTGTTGCCCCACATCCTTGTCGGCCCGTGGTTTGGTCAGTGCTCTGGACTTGGACCATCCTCATAGGTGTTTACTGGCTCTCCTCGTTATATCAATTTGTGTTTCCTTGATACGATGTGGAACACCTTTTTGTGTGCTTGTTAGTCACCTGAATATTATCTTCGCTGAGGGGTCTGTGAATGCCTTTCTCCCATTGCTTAATCAGCTTGTTCCTTCTCTTACTGTTGGGTTTTAAGGGTTCTTCCTATATGGTGGACGACAGTCCTTTATTAGATGTGTCTTTTGTAAACATTTTCTTCCAGTCAGTGCCTTGTCTTTTTATTCTGACGGTGTCTCTCAGAGAGCCTACATTTTTTATTTTGATAAAATCCAGCTTACCAATTTTTTTTTTGTTGTTGGAGTATAACTGACATACAATATCTGTTAGTTTCACGTCCACATCATAGTGATGCTGTTGTATCTAAAATGTCATCACCAAACCCAAGGTCCTCTGGATTTTCTCTTTGGTGCCTTTTAGGAGTTTTATAGTTTTTCATTTTATATGGAGGTCTGTGATCCATTTTGAGATAATTTTTGTGAAGATTGGGGAGTGTGTGTGTAGATACAGTGTTTTGCACATGGACATCCAGCTTCTCTAGAGCCATTTGTGGAAGACATTATCTTTGATCCATTGTGCTCCCTCCCTCGCTCCTTCATCAAAGAGCAGTGGGTTATGTTTATGCGGGTCTGTTTCTAGGCTCTCTACTTCGTTCCGCCGATCTCTTTATCTCTTTCGTGGACACCACACAGTCCTGATGAGTGTAACTGTACAGTCTGATCTTGAAGTTGGGTAGTGTCGCTTCTCCAATTTTGTTCTCCTTCAATACTAAAGGAGATTATTCAATACTAAAATTGTAAAGTGAAATGATCTTGGGCTGGTGGTGGCCACAACACACGACAGAATTAAATGTAAACTCTCTCTAGAGGATTTCCCTCACGGAATTCCTGAGGAATCCAGGCACCTATGTACACGCCCACACACAGCCACAAAGACAGGCACTCACATAAACACACACAAAGTCACTGCCACCAAGAAACAAGCCATCACGGCTCAAAGTCAACAGAGCAATAAATGACAGCCTCCAACAGGTGAAATGTAAGTGTTCTTGAGTTATCGACACACAACAGAAAAAGGTCATGTTCAAGTCCGTTAAAGAAGTAAAAGAGGGAGCTTCTGGGTGATGGAGAAACCATCAACATCGACAAAGCAGATTTGAGAAGAAATAAAATAGACCTTCTCGAGATGAAAGCTACTCTAACAGAAAGAGCCACAGACTGGACGCAGCTGAAGAGCACCCGAGTCAGCTGCAGTGTAGCCCAGGCCTGACCTAACACCACGGGACTGACATGCTCACACTCTGTGAAACGACAGGGACACAGGCTATGTTGTGTTGGGATGGCGTTGGCTGGGTTCCCTGTTTTCTTTCATTCTTTTTAGAGTCAAATGAACAATGAGCCCCTATGAATGGAAGCTTTCAAAGAGGACCAGGTATGTAAGAACTAAATTGCATTTGTATTCACACCAGAAGTCCTCAAGGAATTCAAAATCAAAAAATGCTTATTTTTTTTTTTAAAAAAGGTTATTTCACTTCTTAGGCTAAAGATTACAGAATAATGAGAAATACAATATTTTCTCACACGGATGCCTCTGGAAAGACATTTTTGCTCTTCTAATAATGCATCAGTTAGTAAAACTTAATGACATTTATTTTTAACAGTTATTCACCGTGGTATCTTACAGGCACCATTTTATAATGTTCAATTCTATAATATATGCATAAATTGACCATAAGCTTTAGAGGTTTTCACAGTAAGATATTTCATTTACCTGAATTTCATTTGTAATTTTTTACATCAGTATAACATTAGTGTTTTTGTTCTCACAGCATTTTATAAAATAAATTTTCTGTTACTCAACATGGGTTTAGTTCAATTGATTCAATTATCTTATACAGTTGTATTTCTTGAAAATATTTCAAAGTCTAAAAACCAATGTCAAGGAAATATATAACTTTGCGTGTATTAAAGTATGTTCTGTATCAAACAATGACAATAGTCGTGACAATATACATGCCCATTAGACTAAATATTGCTAAAGCTTAAGTATATCTGGTGGGGCACCTGGGTGGTTCCGTTGGTTAAGCATCGGACTCTGTTTCAGCTCAGGTCATGATCTCATGGTTTGCGAGTTGGAGCCCCATGCCGGGCTCTGTGCTGACAATGCAGAACCTGCTTTAGATTCTCTCTCTCTTTCTCTCTCTCTCCCTCTCTCTCTCTCTGTCTCTCTGCCCCTCTCACACCCTCTCTCAAAATAAATAAATAGACTTTAAAAAAGCTTAGGTATATCTGAATGACAAGAAAAACTTTTAAATGGTCTGTCATGACATATCACATGGAAGTTGTCCATCAGTCATTCTTTAAGTAACAATCACTTTCTATGAAACAGTGGTCAGTTCAGCTTACTGACCCTACAATCACACGGTGTTTTTCTTTAAGACCAGCATCGTATTTTGTTATGTATCGGAAGTGCTTCATGTTGGTTATGTAGACCATTTAGAAGACGTGTATTTGCAAGGATATTTTAAGTGAAACCAATAATTTATTGTACTTGAATGTTTGGTGTAAGTGTGTAAAGGTGAAGGCGTACAGTGTGGTCGTACACTCTATTTGTATCATTGTGACAACAGCCAACACGCTGAGAACGACAGATGACCTCCTAGTGGACATGATGATCATAAAAATGGTTTTCGTTATGTAAGGATCTTTGACACAAACGGATCTGTGGACCATACTTTAGAACCTCTAACATACGTTGGTATCTAAATATTACAACCAAACTTCATTAGAAAGAATATGGGTCTATAAAAATGCTCCCTCAAAGAACCAAACACATCTCTTGAATCATTACATTCATTTTCTCTGCAATCTGATTCACCTTCTATATTTTTAACCTACATTCTTTTATATTCTCATTAAGAGGGAAACTAAATGACTGAAAACTAAATATACACTCATATCAAGTAAATGAACACCTGCCCCTTTTAATTCTTGGATCAAAATTAGACCATCATAAAATGCTACTATTTCGTTTGAATTTTAAAACAAAAGATTAATATTTTAGTAACCCATTTCATTTTATTTTTGTTTTAATTTTTTTAATGTTTATTTTTGGGACCGAGAGAGACAGAGCATGAATGGGGGAGAGTCAGAGAGAGAGGGAGACACAGAATCTGAAACAGGCTCCAGGCTCTGAGCTGTCAGCACAGAGCCTGACGCAGGACTCGAACTCACGGACCGCGAGATCATGACCTGAGCCGAAGTGGGATGTTCAACCGACTGAGCCACCTAGGCTCCCCAACACATTTCATTTTCTTGTTGGTCTGTGACTCCTCCAGTACTAATCAGCAACGTGCTTCAGGTCTGGTGTATCATCAATGCTAGTGTACCAATCCAACAGGAAGGAAAACTTACTTCCACTCAATGTGTGTGTGTAATTGTTTGCTGCTCATTTATGTCCGTCACAAATAGGGTCAGAAGAGAGATCTTTGTTTGAATAGTTACTAGCCAAATCCCTAAGGTAGTGACCGTGACTTTGCTGAATATGAGCTGTAAGGTATATCAAATGTTATATCTTTACTTTTTAAAGTGGTTCTGCTTTTTCCATTACGGAATCGGTTAAAAAGGTTATTACACAACAGCACAGAAAATGAGTTAGGCACAATTACAATAATCCACAGGCAGACTTTCAATAATAATAAAATCTGCCACCAGGTTTAAGATAATGTACACATTATCCATCAACTTCCCTGGAGATTAAAAAAAAAGAAAGAAAGATAAATCCGGAGGGGTGAGATGTAGTATATTCCACGTATACATCATATTTATGACAATGTATCAAATCAACGGATGATTTTAAATATGCTCTGCACCTCATGATCTGAATAATTCATGCCTTCAGAGGCTGATGTTAGCTTCCCTGGGTCTTAGGGTTCGTATTTCAAACTAGTTCAGTTCTCCCTTAAAGAAAACAAAATGGAACACGACAGAAATGTGCTTTATGTTAATCCCTGCCTGAATGGACCAAGTCAAGCCGTCCCTCCCATTGTCAGATTCCATCACGTGTTGATAGTTATGCTTACCATTTACCCTCTCCACTCAGAACTCCACCACCTTGTCCAGCCTGGGCTCCTCGTGCCTTACGAGCTCTGGAATCAGTGTTCTAAGCTCATCCCTGAACCACTGTAACCCAAACCCAGAATGACCTTGTGCAATTTCTCTCTGTTAACGTTTATTTCTTTATTTTGAGAGGGAAAGAGCACAAGCAAGGGGAGGGGCAGAGAGAGAGGGAGACAGAATCCCAAGCTGGCTCTGTGCTCTCAGCACCGGGCCCAACACAGGGCTCGAACTCATGAATTGCAAGACCATGACCGGAGCCGAAATCAAGAGTTGGCCGCCTAACCGACTGGGACACCCGGGTGCCCCAATCTTGTGCAATTTCTAAAAGAGCCATTTGCACAGCACCACGGGTCCCCCTTCAAACATTTGTCTTCCTAAAGCCAATCAGAACTTCGCAGAGGTGTATGTGCTGATGTTGCATAGCTGTGCCATCTGTTGGACAATATGTAGGATTGCGTAGCACGCAGCATCTACAACAAAGTCCTTCAGACATGACTAACCCCAAACTTCACAGTGATGACAACCTAATCAAAACATATTGGCCACTAAAAATGCATGTCTCCACATCACGTATCAAAATTGCCCCATAACACACACATTCTGGTGCCAGGACGTGTTGTGAACACTGAGTGTCTCCAATTATGAGTTTGGGCTCTTGTCAGCCTTTTCTGGAGTGAGGTCACAGGTTTGGCTCATTTTGATCTCGGGGTCACACAAAACCTCTACGTGATTGTCCACTTTGCCCAGCTTCTCTACTCCGTGTCACGTAAGCAAAGAGCTCTTGTACATCCCTATGTAATAACATCCCCACAGCAGGAATCATTTATTCCGGCCCGCTGGAATGTGAACCACAGTTCCCTTCTAAACATATTCCCTAGATTCATCATGCAGCTCATTGCCCAGGAATTATTTGAAACTACAAAGACGAGAGAACATCACTTACGTTTGTGTTATAGGTAGACATTTGTGTCCATTGGGAAGTGACTGAAAGCCCTGACCTTCAGCTATTTTCCGGTATACTCACCCGCTTAGCAGATATGTTCTGTTGGGACAACTACATAAAGAAATTTGTCCACAAAGAAATTTGACAAGAACGTTTGCCCACACCCTGTCAACTCTGTAACAGGAAGGAGAGAGTAAGAGGGCTGGGGAAAACGGAAAGGAAAATCAGGGCACATTTTCTAATTTCCTTTGCTTTCACCTGATGATCCTTTGAGGGTTATCTGCTGCCAACCTGAGTTTCGATCATCTTTGAGCACCTTGCTTTGCGGTGACGAAGACACAAAGTGTCAGCGGAAGCTAATTTCAGCATCCTAAAATGGCCTCTAGCGCCATGATGCAGCGATGCCCGTGGCTCTCCAAACCACACATGACTACAATGAACGCGGAGGCCTGGTAACCACCGATCCAGGTGCCAAATGAAGCAGACTCCTGTGGCACGTGTCCGTGTCTCCCTGCGAACGACAAATGTCCTCGCCACAGGTGATGCCAGAGTTGCATGGATGCTAATACATCTGCAGCTGAAACTTGGCTCTCAGAGACTTTCGTTCCATAGACCATGCCACCCCGTCCACCTCCTGTCCCCCTCACTAGGTTATCGGCATGGGCACGTCACGTGGCCACAGCAGACTTTCACCTCTCGTGGACTGTGCACACACCTTCCCTCCCCCAAAGAGACAGTCTGCAGCATCATTAAACAGGGCACTTCTCCTGCATCACAAAATGTTTTCTTTCTTTTTTTTTTTTTAAATTTCACCACATTAAAATTTTATTTTCTTCTTTATGACTTGACATTATTTCTTGAAGCCTAATAAATGATTTGGTCTTGTTATTGATGTTCAATTCAATAGAGGATATTTTATGAGACTCTAAAAAAATCAATCCTTATGTCTTCTGTCTATTTTATAACTACCTAAAGTTCGTGTGGATTAATTTGAAAACCAAGAAGGAAAGCCAAAGTGAAAGCTGTAACTCCTTGATTTAAACATTTCTCTTTGATTTCTTCTAAACTTTGCAAGGTTTAATTCAGTTCAATAGGTATATAATGAAGTCCTTTGCAAAGTCCCTGTCTGGACCATGGATACAGAGACGAAACGTGATTCCCGGCTCTAGAAGTCAGTATGAGTCGGCCTTTCTGATTCTCATAACTGGAAGCTCGTTGATTTAAACCATTCTCCCTGCTGAGGAAAGTGGGAAGACATGAGCGTGAGAGGATCAGAGGATCAGAGCTCACAATACAGGGAAGAATTACAAATCCAGAGCTGGGGTGGGCTGCGGTGGAGGTCCAGAGCCGTGAACCCAGCATTCGGAGCCTGTGACGCAGGACTCAGATGCCAGTTCTAGATGGGAAAATTCAAAGGCTGAGTTCCACTGTGGAAAACATCAACAGAAGGAGATACAGGAAACAGAGACTCCGGCTGAAGGTGACCTCCTCTCCATGCAGACTGGGTACCCAAAGTTCTGCAGTCTAGGAATTCAAGCGAGCTAGAAAAAGACGTGTATTCACAAGGATTCAAGCTCAGCATTAAACTATCTCAAATTCCGAAATGTGATTGATTAGACCCAGGTAGCCAAGGCTTCTAAGAGCCTGGCAGAATCTGTTGCAATGATGCCTTGAAAGAAGAGAGCACCTTAGTCTTTCATTTGTTTACTCAAATGATTTTACATATAAAACGTCCCGCATATAATAAAAATAATGAGACACACACAGATAAAACCAAGCACTTGTGATAATCGAATAAATGTTTGCAAAATCAGGGAATAGGAGGAGACCCATGTGGGGTCAGAAAGTAAGGAAAAGTGCAGAAGAAGGAGCAGGTGAAGATGATACTACCTTTATTTTTCTTTTTTGTAAGAAAAATAAAAAACTTTATTTTTCTCATTCTTCATGGATCTCACAGGTAACAGTTTGTTCAAAATACAAGTACAATGTAACCAATTATGCATGCTTATGTGTATATTTTATGTCTATTCCTGTGCTCTTGTAAGTGAGAAGAGGGACAGTAATGACCCAAGGGGAGGAGGGAGGAATTAGGATTTCTTATTAGGAGGCACTCATCTTTCCCAGGAAGTACTATTGTGCTATTTGAAGCTGGAACTTGGGTTGTGTGTATATATATATATATATATATATATATATATATATATAGCAAACTCTAAGGCAACCACTAAAACATGTGTAATAAAAAACTATAAATGATATGACAAGAGAGGAGACTAAATGGAATAATATAAATGCTCAGTCAAAAGCCCCAAAGGTTAAAAAAAAAAAAAAAAAGTTGGGAAGGCAAAAGCAGAAACAAAAATCAAGTGCGAAAAAAAAAAACAAAACAAAACAGAATATGGTGGCCATTACTCCAATCTGGGCTGTGGTTACATGGGCATTCCTTTGATGAAGACTTATTGAGATGTCCCTTACAGGACAATTTTCTCATTACAACTCAATTTTTTTCTAATTTATGTCTTTGTTGATACATATTAAATGAAAAATGTCAGGGGCGCCTGGGTGGCTCAGTCGGTTGAACGTCCGACTTCAGCTCAGGTCACGATCTCGCGGTCCGTGAGTTCGAGCCCCGCGTCAGGCTCTGGGCTGACGGCTCAGAGCCTGGAGCCTGCTTCCGATTCTATGTCTCCCTCTCTCTCTGCCCCTCCCCCGTTCATGCTCTGTCTCTCTCTGTCTCAAAAATAAATAAACGTAAAAAAAAAATTTTTTTTTAAATAAATGAAAAATGTCATTATTACATTATCTTTAGGGCAAATATAATTTCTCATCCAAACCAGGGCACTTTCGGCTCTTAGAAAGTATGTTATTAGAACTACCCTGAGACAACAGATGTAACCGAGACACCAAGACTGTCCCAGAAGGACAGGTGTCCAGGAATGATGGTCCCTTAGCTCTAGTAAAGAATACTTCAACTTGGAAAGTGACTGCAGGTGGCTAAAACATTTAAGAACCTTTGATGTCGTGCAGGTGACCCATAAATCCAAAACACAGCTGATTAATATAGTCTTAGACACCAGTCATACTTGCTTTAAAAATTTATGAGTCAGCTACATTGTGCCAACTGCTGTGCTCTTCTCTAGGAGTATAAAAGAATAACTAATACGTGGTCTAGTGGGAAAGAGAAATCCACGAACGAATAATGACAACCTGACAGATAAATGCCAGGAAAGGAAATGCCCGATTGCTAAGAGAACCCGGTGGGGAGACTTACTATCTCTGGAGTGACTGTTTTTTCGGAACAAAGCCTCAAAAGCTAAAACTAGAAGTGAAGAAAATATCTTGAAGGGAACATATGAATTTGAAAACCAGGTAAGGGATAGGATATACTCTAAGCAGGGAGGAGGGACCGCCGGGTTGGCCTATATAAAGCACAGGTGCATCCCTCCACGCTGCATCCATAGTCTGACAGACCCAAGTGGGAGCTTACACTTTGCCACCTCACTCAGCACCTGAGACTCACTCGACATTGGCTGATACTGTGCTGAATTTTATGCTATGTTCATGCAGAACACATGAAACTTTATACAGAGGGCATTCTCTTTGTTTCCTTTTTAAACATTTTATCATTTTTATGTGTTTTTACTCAAAGCAAAATCTGCCCTGGCCTTTGCCATTCGTTTAGGAGTGAGAGTGAGCATCGGATTGTACAAGGGACGCCAGAGGCGGGACCAATTGGGAAAGACACTACCATCCAGCCTGGGTTTCTGTATCTCTTGACCTATTATGTTACCAGTATCGTGATCGACAGTGTGTCCTGAGGTTTCACAGAAATTGGATGAAACATGAATGAAAGTGGGTTCTGTTTGTTTGTTAATTATGGAGGAAAGCTCTTGGATTCGTGATCCTCTTGGTTTTGTTTGGTTTTGTTTTTTAATGTTGTTTAGGTAAGAGTTCACATGCCAATGATATTCTAGGTCTCGGTGACATCAGTGATGCTCTCTTTCTTAGAGGAATAACGTACAGTTTTTCCGTGTTTTGGTAACATTCCCATCTTTGCCTTGGCTACAAAAAAGTCAGAGTGTGGTTACAGAAACTGTCTTCTTTTCTATGTGATTCCTCACACTTTGGATTCCACTGGCAAACATACCATGTTTTTTCCAAAATGTAAACCTCTGTATATTATTTTCAAGTAACTGGAATGAAAACTATAAATATATTACTAAAAATGAGGTCTTTGGCCAGAATCCGGATTCATATATCATTTTATAATGCCCGCAATGAGTTTGTGATATATTAATGGCAAAAAAAAAAAATCTATTTTAGTGGGCTAAAGAGTGACTCCAAAAAGATGCGAGTATGTCCTATCTTGCGGGACTTACACATGTGACCTTATTTGGAAACAGGGTCTTTGCTGATGTACTTTAAGTTGTAAGTTAAGATGTAAGTTAAGAATCTGAGATGAGATCATCCCGGAAATAGACTAGACTCTATGTTGAATAACAGGTGTCCCTATAACAACAACAAGAGGGAGATTTGGACACCCAGACCACAGAGAGAAAGACCATGTGAGGACAGCCAGAGATAGGAGTGATGTGTCTACAAACCAAGGATCCCACCACCAGCAGAAGCCAGGACAGGGCCTGGAACGGGTCCTCCCTCAGAGCCTTCCAGGGATCCCATCTCTAATGGCAGTTTGGATTTCTGATCTCCAGAACTATGTGGGAATTCATTTCTATTGTTCTGAGTCAGCAAGTTTATAATAATTTGCTATAGTAGTCCTAAAAAATGAATACCTCTATATCCTGATGGACAGAATTACCAAAAAATTAGTTATGTTATCAAATCTCATGGCTACCTCTGTCAAAACAACTTGCATTAACATAATCAGGTTTTTAAAATTAAACTCATTGATATATAATAATAATAATAATAATAATAATTCAGCACTGGTAAAAGAAAAAGTCACCTAAATTCCCATATTGGTCCAATGTCTTCATCAGTGAAATAAACGCATCAACTAAATAATCTGAGTTGATTTGAGCATTCAGTGCCCTAAGTCATTTTTTTATTTAGTAATTATGATTAAACATATATATGGATACTTAGAGAGGATGATATATATTGGAAATATATATACACACACACACATATATATAAGATAGAGAGAGAGCATATATATGGACATAGAGAGGATATAGGAGGATATGTATAAAGATAGATAGATAGATAGATAGGTGTACATGAGACGGAGAGATTTTAAGGGATGGCTTACACATTTGTGGGGGCTGGTGGGCCTGAAACATGCAGGGAAAGACAGAAGACTGGAGACTCAGGGAAGAGTTGATGTTGCAGCTCAAGTCCAAAGGCAGTCTGCTGACAGAAGTCCCTCTTCTGCTGTCAGTCTTTGTCTGTCAGGCCTTCCACTGATTGGACGAGGCCCACCCACATGGTGGAGAGTAACCCACTTTACTCAAAGTCTGTCGATTTCAATCCTAATCTCATCTAAAAGACACCTCCGCAGTAACATCTAAGCTGGGTGTTTGACTGAAGGCAGGTGCCACGGCATGGCCAAGCTGCCACATAGAATTAACACCACATCTACGGTGATCGGGATTGCTTTTACTTCTTCACTAAGCATTTGTGGAACTAGTATTTGAGTCTACTGTATTCTAGTGGAAAGACAGGCAGAAAGAATTTCAGCTGGGGAACGTGGCCATGCAGGACACAGGGTGACGTAGTGTAGATGGAGAAAGGTTGACGGGAAGAATCTTGATGTGGATTTCCAGGTGTGACCTCTGTGAGGAGGGCACGTTTGGACCGAGACGTGAGTGACAGGAAGAAAACCGTGCAGGATCGAGGAGCCATCCCCTGTCCACCGTGGATGTGGACTTCTCATCACGACAGGTGGGTCTCGGGTTGGCTTTTCATTAAGTTCATTAACCTCCTGAGCCACGTCTGAGGGCTGGCATTGAGGGAAACTGAGGCAGACTGCATGTGTGTCCTGTGACCTCTAAAGGGTCGACTCTGGCAATAAAGCGGCCGCTACCCTCTTCCCCAGGAAGGACAGTGACACCGGTAAAAGAAAATGTGCACAAAATAAAACAGTGAAGCGGAAATGAGAAGCAAGTTCAAGGAGGATTTTATTGTATTTTATTTTACTCTTTAAAAAAATTATTGTTGGGGCACCTGGGGGACTCAGTTGGGTAAGCGCCCGACTTCGGCTCAGGCCACGATCTCACGGTTCATGGGTTCGAGCCCCGCGTGGGGCTCCGTGCCGACAGCTCAGAGCCTGGATCTTGCTTCGGATTCTGGGTCTCCCTCTCCCTCTGCCCCTCCCCCACTTGCACTCTGTCTCTCAAAAATAAACAAACATTTACCAGACAATAAATAAATAAATACATAAATACATAAATAAACAAACTAAATAAACTATTGTTGTGAGAACACATAACAGCAGACCTGCCCTCCTCCCAAACTGTAAGCGCACGTTAGGGATGACCTCAGGTACAGTGTTGTGCATCCGGTTTCTAGAGCCTGTCCGTCTTGCTTGCCTGAAGCTAGATGCCTGCTGATTAATCGTGCCCATTTCCCCTCCCCCAGCCCGTAGCAACACCACCCCAGTCCTTGAGTTCACGCACTGGCCTGTTTCAGATGCTTCACAGCAGTGGAATCGCGCAGTATCCATCCAGGTCGCTGCCCACAGCAGAAATGCCTGTCTCTGCAAGGCCCCCAGGACCGCACTGTACATGTACACCACATCGCTGTATCCATGACTCTGTCGATGGACACTTACACTGTTTCGTATCCTGGCCACGGTCAACGGTGCCGCAGCGAACGTGCAGTGCAGGTATCTCTTCCAGATCCGAATTTCGATACTGAGGATACATCCCCACGAGTGCAATTGCTGGGTCATAGGGCAGTTCTATTTTTCACTTTTTGAGGAATCTGCACACCGTTTTCCGGAGAGGCTGCACCAGTTTGCATTCCCCCCAACAGCGCAAGAGGGTTCCCTTCTCTCTACATCCTCGCCAACACTTGTGGTTTCTGGTTGGTTTTTTTTTTTATTGTTTTAGTCATCCCGACAGGTGTGAGATGATATCCCCTGGTGGTTTTGATTTGTGTTTTCCTGGTGATGGGTGACGGTGAGCATCTTTTCATGTGTCTGTTGGCCATCTGGATGTCTTCTTTGGAGAAATGTCTGTTCACATTTAAAGAAGGATTTTAAATAAATCTTTGAGAGCCAAAATAATTTCCACATTGTCTTTTTTTCTCTTTTCTTTTTTTCAACGCATTACATGACCATCTGCTATATCATTGCCCTTGAGTTTGTAAACCCCATGGCATCAGCCTGGAGGCTTCTGTCTGCTTTTTTTTTTTTTAATTTTTTTAATGTTTATTTATTTTTGAGAGAGAGAGAGACAGAGCGTGAGCAGAGAAGGGGCAGAGAGAGGGAGAGACACAGAATCCGAAACGGGCTCCAAGCTGTCAGCATAGAGCTCGACGCGGGGCTCGAACTTGTGAACGGTGAGATCATGACCTCAGTCGGACACTTAACCAACTGAGCCACCAGGCGCCTGTCTGCTTGTTTCTGTGTGACGTTCAGGGAGCTGGTGCTCTGTATAGTAGCTGCTCATGGAAAGCAGGGCCCGGACCCTCAACACTAGCATCTACCCAGGATGCTTAGCCAAGCATAGACATGAAGGAAAATGAAGATAATACATTGCTAAAATTCAGAGGCTGCATCATAAGCCCCACATAAAATTTTGTATGCCAGTGTGTGTAAAAGTACATCAAGGTTCTTGGAGAGAAACTCAGAAGCAGGGGAATTAGTTAATAAACTCGTATATTAAAGCAAGGTGTGAAGGGAATGAGAGAGAGGAACGTTAAATTAGAATCATCAAACGTACGATCTCATGACATTTTAAAAACATAAAACAAAGCAAACCAGAACTGAAAGGGAACGGATCCTGCAACAGTCCTGCATAAAAGGCCGCCTCATGCAGCAGTCAGAAGCGACGTCCACTTTGGACCTCTGTCACCCAGATTCTGGCCTCTCGTCCTGTTCTCTACCAGAAGCACCAATTAGTGCCTGATCCGTGTCTTCAGGCAGAAAATCAGGACGGGTCTGGAATGTTCTGTTGCTGTTAGAATGAAGTAAAGATGCTTCTAACGATGCCTAAGGCTCGTGCTACAAACAGGGGGAGTCCCGGCTAAAGAACAGACAGCCGGGCATTCAACCTTGACAAACAGGCAACGTGGCCGCTGAGATGCAGCCCGTGGCAGCTGAGCGTGGTCGGGGCCAGGTCTGGCATGGGCACGAGGACCCGCCTGGAAAAGCAGGAGCGGGTATGCAAGGAGGGGGCATGCAAATGTGGCTGTGCAGAACTCCCTTACCTGGGGACATAAACAGCATCTGCCTCTGGTTTAAAGCCAGCAGATTTACAGGTGCACCTGACTTAGAGTGTGTGCTATGGGTCGGCTGAAGCCCCGCCTGGCCCGCCCGGAGGATCAGGGAGAGGGACAGGACCACCTGCCACACGGACCCACAATGTCCTGAATCTCAGGCATAAAGTCTGTACTTTTTGTCTGTCCAGTGGGTTTCCATTCTGACCTGTCATGTTCCAGTCATCGGCCCTGCACCCCTGTGATCCTGTTCACCTCGGAAAAATCTAGATCCATTGGCAGAATCGTAAGTGCTTCATGACACTCATGCGGGTAAAGTAACACAGCGTGACAGAAAGTGGTTCAAATTCCCACGTGAATTTGCCGTAGAATTTGTCGAAATGGCACGTGTTGACCAAGTTACGTTTACCTAAGTCTTAAACCGAGGTCCTGCTCAACCACTGAGTTTTCCATCATACACCGTCCGTGACAACACAAAGCACATGCTTCGAATGAATTCTATGCCGTAGCTTATTAGCCTTGAGGGAGGAAATCAGGAAGAAACCAGTGTGAGAACACACACCGCCAGCAGCCTTTGTGTAAGGAGGCGGCATTTCAGAAAAGCACCTGCAGAAGGTGAGAGGATTGGATGCACGTAGCCCTGAGTGGAAATAAAAGCGTTGCCCTACACGGTGGAAGCTAATGGGCACACTTACAAAAGAAATTATCAAGTTAACAGCCAAGGAAAAGTGTCTAGGACGGCAGGAGCTGACGGTTGGGAAGGAGGAGGTGCACGGGTGCAGGGTGCACGAGTGGGATAGACGGAGAGCCGGCGCGCGCTGCCCTAAGCGGGGCCCCGCTCCGGGCAGGGCTGAGCTCCCCCTGGCCTAGCTGACGTTGGGCGTGTTAGGCCCATTGCACTACAAGGAGGAAATGATGTGCAAGTGAAGGCAGTGACGGCTTGAGGCAGAGAAGCTCACCTCGGGGGGACGCTCCGGCACTCAGGTCGGCGGCCGGCGAAGCCCAGCTCTGTGAAATAGGGGCATGTTCTGGGCAGGCTGCTCGGCCGTCCTCTGAGGCCGTCCGGGGATCGGCGACGACCAGAGGGCAATGCCCGAGACGCCCACCATGGGTGAGGGGTCCGGGAGCCAGCAGACACCAGAAGACAAGGTCTTCTGGGCCATCGGCCCCCGTGTTGCCACAGCAGCCGTGAATAACAGGCACGGTCTGAGGACCAGAGAGGTTGCCTTTGATTTCCCAGGCTCACACAGCTACCAAGCGGTGGGCAATGGAGCCCCATCCGGGTTCTGATTCCAGGATCCCACGCTCTTGGGCGGCAAGAGTCCGCCTCTGACAGTGAATGGGAAAAGAGGTACCAGATGCATAAGGGGGATCAGCAGAGGCGCAGGTAGGGAGAGGGGACTGTGGGCAGGAGAGAGCACTCACAAATGCAAGCACACTCCTGGCCCAAGGGGAGCCTGGGCCGGGCTGGGCTGCACAGGCTTCGCATTTGGGTGAGCCGGAGGCCGTGTCGTGTGGGGAGGCGGACGTTCGATTGGGATGACAGTTGAAGTCCTGTCTGAGGTATCTGGACCTCTTATCCTGAAAGAAGTGAGAAACCCTTAAGGCTTTCCTGCCACGTCCAGACTTGACATAAATGCTGTTCCGGGCAGGCTAGCTTTGGGGAAGGGGAGGGAGACAAGGCGGGAACCCGCTGGGAGAACTGTGAGACAATGAAAGGGCAGCCCTGAGAGGGTTCGGACGAAACGGAGCCCGAGCACCTGTCTGGCATCCCATGGTGCTGCTGACGACAGTAAGAACAATTCAAGACGCACGGGGGGTTTGAGGTTTTCAGCTGCACGCTTATTGCTGGTGAAAAAGAGACACAAAGGTTTCAGAAATCGCGGAGATCAACGGACTGGGGAGTAATTCTGGGTCCTCTGGCTCACCTTCAGAGATGGGGCCTCACTTTCGTGTTCGGGACACACATTTCCGAGGGACGCCTGGCAGAATCTGGGCGTCACTGGGCTACGGCCGTTAGGGGACACGTGTGATGTCACCTTGCGGTTCTATTTCTGCTGCTGCAAAAGTTCCTGATGAGATGAGCACGGACGCTGGCGGAGGAGGGGGGACAGGGGACAAGGACGGGGTAGAGAGCCCGCCCCCACCCCACCCTCCCGGTACCTGCAGCCCGTGACTAGACAGACTCCACCCTCCCTGACACACGGGTTGTTACGGGCTGGGCAGATGTGTGCACACGGGCGACACCGCCAAGTGTGATAATGACACAAGTCTCCATGATGCCTCCTTTGCCGCCGCTGCCCCACGTGCCTGGAGGTCACACCCCAAGTGCAGCCTGTCCGTGGGGCCGTGGCCACTTGCCGTGTCCTAGGCGTCAAGCCCGAGTGTCCCCACCTGTCCGCATCCTCTAGTGGACGCTAACACAAACCCCTGCCTGATCCCGCGGCGTTGCTGTGACGTGTAGACTGTGCAGGTGGCCCTCGCGTGACCCCGTTCGGAAGGATGGCCTCTAAACTCGCCGTCTTCCCGCCTCTGGTCCTCGCGCCTGCACCTGGCCTGGGGCCCGCCCGTGCTAGCTGCACACCTGTCACCGGGCACTCTGCCGCGCCCCGCCCCGCGGACCCCTCACCCCAGAACAAGCTGCTGCTTCAAGGGGTCCGGGCTCCGGAACTGCAGAAGACCCTCCAGCCGCTGCCAGTGGTGAGTGTCAGACACGCAGGTGGATGGCATTGCGGCCCGTCGGGGCCCCTCAGAGGACAGCAGGGAGGGAGGGTCCAGGGTCCCTGTCCTTCACCACGGTGCTGCGGCCACCCATCTGGAGGGAAGGACAGGGAACGGTGGGCCCACTCTGTGTCCCGAGGCCAGGGGACATTTTCTTCTGTCATCCCTAGTTGGTCCCGTGGTTCCTCCTCATCGTGACAACTTTGCCTTGTCCCCAGTGACATCCACGGCCACTCCGGGTGCACCCCATGCGGCCCCAGCCTCCGGCTCACATCCGTCCATCCCTGCGTCTCCCTGCTCCCAGCCCCTGCCGACGCCGCGCCCCAGGTGCCGTAGGGACCGACAAACGTTTGCAGGTTGTGTTGCTGAACAAATAAATGCACATGAATAACCTACCGCCTTGCGGCCCCGTCTCAGCCACGCACAGTCCTAACAACACGCCCTCCGCCATTTATTCTCAGCCCCGAACCCTCTGTGTGCCACCGCTGCCCAGGTAGCAACACCACCACATTTTTCTTAACGCCCAGTACGTGGTATTTCTTCCGGCAAATGACGGCATCTCGTTGCTGTGGTGTCCAAAATTAAGCTGGCTTCTGGGAACCATCTTCTTTGCAAACAGGCAAGGAAGGCGGTTTTCCCGGGGTCACTTCCCCAAGTCTCACAGCCGGCGACGGGGCCATCGGGAAAAAGGCGAGGGAGAGAACACGTGAGCCACTGTCTCTTGGACCATCTGCACAGCAGCTTGGGTTAGGAGTGGAGACGTCCATGTGGCCTCGTTCGTGTTTCAATGTTGTAGACAGACAGTGGAACCCTGCTGTCCTTGTACCCATCATTAAGTACCCATGAACCTCCCTGGAGACTTGACTTCACCCAGGCTCTGTCGCCTCTTACACGGAGCGATGACAGACGAACAGTCTCAGCTCTGGGGCGCCTGGGGGGCAACTTTTGATTAAGCTTAAGCACCCGACTCTTGATTTCGGCTCAGGCCAGGATCTCACAGTTCGCGTGTTTGAGCCCCGCGGCGGGCTCTGCGCTGACAGTAGGGAGCCCGCTTGGGATTCTCTCTTTCCCTCTCTCTCCGCCCCTCCCCTGTTTGAGCTCCTGCTCTCGCTCTCTCTCTCTCCCAAAATAAATACATTTCAAAAAAAAATGTCTCAGCTCCAAAATTCCGTGCTTCCTTTGTTTCTGTTGTGAAAGGACTAAGAAGCCAGAGAAAAATCTGGTATTCTGGAGTCTCAGAAGCTGTGTGGACACGTTCCCATTATTGCTGCTGAGTCGCAAAACTCACTTAAGTTTCAGAACTTTTTTCTTTTTTCTAATTTGTAAAACTGGGCTGCAATATTTATTCCTTGGATGGCTCGAAGGATTCATAACCTAATAGATGTGGTATCTGGCACATCTCTGCGTATCAGTCATTTTCTCCAAAAAACTTAGAGGTCAATTATTTGTGCTACGCCACATTTCTACGTTCGAACATGGATTCTAATGCCCCGACGATCTGGGGGCAGTCCCCACTAAAATAATATTGATCAGGCCTCCAAGACGCAGCCGTGGAAAAGGCAGGGATGCACATGGGACTTTCCCACTGCCCAGCAGAAGCCTGTGTCACGAAATGTCATAAGGAATAGAGATGATGAGAGTGAAAGAAAATAGAACCAGATCATTAAGATTAAAGAAATGAGGTTTTCCATTATCGGATGAGGATAAAATGCCAGCTTTCGTATTGTTTTTGTAAATCATTTAGTGAACAGCCTCGGGGCCGACACAGCAAGGCAGCAATAAATCAACAGCAGTCGAATCTCGTTATTCTCTCCACTTCTGCTTTGATCGTTCCGGTCCTGCAGCCCTGCAATGCAGCAGAAACGGGGCCGGGGCCGTGGGGTCTGCGTCCCTGGGCTCGCTGGCTACACGATGCTGCAGCGGGTCCCTTGGACGAGCCTGCAGAGCAAGAGGGCAGACAGGCCAGGACGGTCCCTGCCTAGAGCCAGTCCCGGCACGGTCTCGGCATCGGCCGGTCACGCCCTAGATGCCTGTGCCATCCTCCCAAGTGTTGTCCTACGAGCTGAGACGACTGAGGTCCGGAGGGGTAAAGTCGATCGCCCAAGGTGGTCTTAGGAAGTTACAAAGTGGGGCTGCGAGCCGAGGCTGGCAGCTGCAGAGCTCAGTGAGTTAAGTGGGGGCGCTCCTCTAGCCACCCTGGGATCCCTACGCACCTTCTGACCTCACGTGGGGTGCAGGGACCCCAGGCCTAGCCGGCGCTCGCCTCACTAGTCACCTTCTGTTGAGAAGTCTCTCAGAACGCACAACACCGCCTTCTTCTCATCCCTACGCTCTCCCCACAAAGTCCCGAGGGGACCCAGCCGGTGTCCGCTCTGACCCAGGAAAGGACAATCATACGACCCAGCTTAGTCCATTCGAGCTGCTATAACATGACGCTATAGACTGGGTGGCTTCTCAGGCATTTATCGTCCCAGTTCTGGAGGCCAGAAGTCTAAAATCAAGGCCATCAGCAGATTCGGTGTCTGGTGAGGACCACTTCCCGGTCCACACTCGACCGTAGTCTTCTCGCTGGGTCCTAACATGGAGGAGGGGGGTGTGTTATAAGGGCACTAATCCCATCATGGGGTCCCACCCGCATGACCCAGTCACCCCTCCAAGGGCCCCACCTCCCAACACCATCACCCTGGGGGTTAGGATTTCAATGTGTGGATCGGAGGGGACACATTCAGTCCATAACACGAACCCAGGGGTCGAGGTAAAGAAAGCCCCCAGGGTCCTGCCTGTGATGGAGAAAGGAAGGGTTCCTTTCATGACGTCTTCCCTGAACAATCTGCTCCGGCACAAACAGAATACGCCAACCTCTGGGGGATTTCAATATGAAATTATCAATCATCACCCTGCTTCGGAATCGCTCACCGTTTCTGCATGTTAACTTCCTTCCAGAACTCCCTCGTTGGCAGGTACGTTGGCCTCCTGGTACCCTTCTTTATTTGCCGGTGAAGACTAGGAAAACAACAGCTGGTATTTATTGCTTTGAATACATTAAACAGACATAAACCAGGAAGACATTGGATATAAAATGTCAAACTACACAATGAGTTCCCTCCTCCCTGGTGAAACGTAGTTGCCGTGTGCCCTTCTATCTGGTCCCCCGTCTGAGTGTTTTCCTTGAGTGACGAGGTCGCAGCTGTTTTCTTGATTCAACCTGCCTGACCCCTGAGTGAGGAGGAGGGGGGTACAGACACACACAGGGCGTGTTGTTTCGCAGATTACTTCTTTGACATTAAAGAAATACATTCTAGGCTTTTATTTTTATTTTTACTTTTTTTAATTTTTTTTTTCAACGTTTTTATTTATTTTTGGGACAGAGAGAGACAGAGCATGAATGGGGGAGGGGCAGAGAGAGAGGGAGACACAGAATCAGAAACAGGCTCCAGGCTCCGAGCCATCAGCCCAGAGCCCGACGCGGGGCTCGAACTCACAGACCGCGAGATCGTGACCTGGCTGAAGTCGGACGCCTAACCGACTGCGCCACCCAGGCGCCCCATTCTAGGCTTTTAAAAACATTCTTCGACGAGTATACATCAGAAGGCTATCTTTTTAAAAATCCTCGTCAAATTATCTAAAAAAATTCATCAATATCTTTATTTAATTAGCATATATTGGGGGGGAAGCAACTTGATCACATTTATGTTTTTTTTGAAAAGTAACTATGAGGGGTGCCTGGGTGGCTCAGTCGGTTAAGCGTCCGACTTTGGCTCAGGTCATAATCTCACGGTCCATGAGTTCAAGCCCCGTGTCGGGCTCTGTGCTGACAGCTCAGAGCCTGGAGTCTGCTTCAGATTCTGTGTCTCCCTCTCTCTCTTCCCCTCCCATGCTCTCTCTCTCTCTCTCCCTCTCTCTCTCTCAAAAATAAGTAAACATTAAATTTAGAAAAAGAAAAGTAACTATAAGACATGTAGAAAAAATGCAATTCAGACCTTGAGAATTACTTAACAATTGTACTAAATAAATGACTAACAAAACCCAGTAGTTCCGAATATCAGCACTCATGTTGTTCCATGTTATGTGTGATGAGTGTCTAGAATTGCAGTTCTATCTGGAATCAATACCTGGCAACCACCCCAGCACCTGCTTCTTTTCCAAGAGATTGCAGATAAGTGGAGAGCTGAGGTGTGGGGGTGAAGGGCAGAGTATTTGCTCCAAAACACACACAACCAATTCCTGAAGTTTCCCCAGAAGGCAAGGCATCCCACGGGCCGTGCTGAGCAGAGGCGGTGGGCATTTCCAGGTCTGAAGCGTGCTGCTTGCTCCAGGACATTTGAACTTCCTCCCAAAGCGGGCTGTGGTCCCACGTAGGTTCTGGGACTCCAAGCCACGTGCTGCGCTTCACAAGAACGGGGCTCCCGTGACAGGGTCATGCTCACAGTGGCCCTGAAGCTGCCCGAGGACGTTCCTTTGCGTTGCCCTTCCTTCTGAACGAGCGGTCCTTTCTGGTTCCTCTTTGTAATCTCTTAGTTCCGTTGTGCTCAATGGAACACATCCCTCTTACTCATTTTTGTGATGAAATGTATCTTTGTATGTCTTTTGTTTCGCTTCATTTCATTTGCATTTCTCAAGGAATCATTTCTTTCCCCAAACGTCTTCCCTGTTTGTCCTTTGTCTATAATGGCTGAGTGAGCCACACCCGTATGGAAAACGACCAGGAAAGAATGAATAACTTGGGGCACATGGGGAGCTCTGAGTTGGGCTCAAGAAGTCTGGCCATGCTGAAGGCTATTCCAGCATCTAGAGCTCAGGCAGGTGACAGACTGAAACGAAATAATTAGTGACATGGTTTGGGGTAACCAATAACCACAAGATCACTTTTTATTTTATTTTATTTTCAAATGTTTATTTTTGAGACAGGAAGAGAAAGAGAGAGAGTGGGAGAGGGGCAGAGAGAGAGGGAGGCACAGAATCCGAAGCAGGCTCCAGGCTCCAAGCTGTCAGCACAGAGCTAGACGGGGGGTTGGAACCCACAAACCGCAAGATCATGACCTGAGCTGAAGTCGGAACCTTGACCGACTGAGCCACCCAGGGGCCCCTCATTTTTTACTTTATAAATTCATACTTTTCATAGTATGCTCTGAACAAAGTACTTAGAATACTAAGTACTAATTTTCCCCCAAGTTGTCAATCATTTCAGAATACATTTTTCTCTCGCAAGACATACTCAAAAGAAGGCAGATATTATATACATTCTTCACTCTTGCCCTTTTAATCCTTGAATAAAATCAGACTTGTACATTGTCCTGGGTTTGAAGGAGCACATGTGATACTCAGCATTTTTCAGATTCACCTGCAATTGTTTTTCTGATTTAGGGGCTTTGTTTTGTTCTGTTTGTTAGGTTCACAGAGAAAATGGCTTTCTTCACCTCATTTTATTTTATTTTATTTTATTTTATTTCATCTTTATTTTTATTTCATTGTTATTTTGTTTTATTTTCTTACCATTTGCCTTCCTCCATATTGTTGCAATCACTGTAAGACATTTACCTAAAGTCATCCTCAAGGAACTCAAATCATATCACAAACTTCAATTACCAAATAAACCTCAATCTTCACAACGCCCCTGTGCGGTAGCTGGAGCCTCAAAAAGCCATGGATAGGTGCAGTGCCCTGGCTGGCGTGGGGAACACTGCCCCGGGAGACAGGAACAGAAGGAGTCACGAGTTCACTGTTCTGATTGCAAGAAGAAGAGGGCGAGATTACAACCAATTCCCTGAGACAGTTTTCTCAAAACAATCAGGAACCAAACACAGCCGCTCACAAGACCTGCAGCTCTGGGTGGAAGCCGTTTCCAAAGGAAATGTGTCTCGATTCTCAAAAGAAAGGATAATGCATCCAGGGCTCTGTTCGGGACGGACTGGACACTTTCATCTGAGCACGCACAGTGCCATTTGCTTTCCGGCCAGCACTGGCGACTGGCGGGCAGGAGCCGTTGGCCTAATTCGGTGGACGAGCAGCCCAGGATGGGGTGGGGACTGTCACGGCTGCCAACAGGTGGGTGTTGGTCCTGTAGTCTGATGCGCTTCCTGCCACAAGAAGGTCGCCCAGCTCTACGGGCACAGAACTCTCAAGGGATTTTGATAAGCTCACTCACATTTACTTTCTAATTTCTTAACATTGTGGTCGAAAAAAAACCAAAAAACAACCCTTAACAAAATTCACCATTTCACGCATACTGTTCAGTCGTGTTAAGCACGTCCACGTTGTTGTGAAGCAGCTCCGGGACCTTTCCGTCTTGCAAAACTAAACCTCTGTACCCACTAAACACTAACTCCTTAGTTTTTATCCCCTCGGTCCCTGGCACCTAACATCCTACTTTCTTTCTTTTTTTTTTTTAATTTAATTTTTCTTTTTTTAATGTTTATTTTTGAGAGAGACACAGACAGAATGTGAGTGGGTTAGGGGCAGAGAGATTGGGAGACACAGAATCCGAAGCGGGCTCCAGGCTCCGAGCCATCAGCACAGAGCCCGACGCAGGGCTCGAACACACGGACCGTGAGATCGTGACCTGAGCTGAAGTCAGATGCCTAACCGACTGAGCCAGCCAGGCACCCTTGAGACAGCAATTCTCGAAGCAGGACATATATCCTCACTTCTCTTTCTTCTGTGTATGCTCCACAGAACAGCAGTGCGGTTTAATAAATGATTCAGGTACAGTCACTGAGCCGCCACAGACCGAACTTCCCATGGGCTGAGGTTTCCGCTTGGGGCCAAGGGCAGTGGAAGCCCACCGACCTAACCCTACCATGGTCTGTGCAACCTCACGGAGCATCCTGGCCACTGTGATGCTCGCTCTGGGACTGATCGAAACGTAATGCTGTGGGTCCTCCAGAAAAACCCCACTCACTTATGCTCTCTCCTGCATCTATGCTTCTAACTCCTTCTTACCCCTCGAATTCATGCACCCTGAGATCTTTCCCCCTGTGCTTGTCCTGCCAGGAAATAAAACAGAGTCTCTGTCTCAGCCGTGCACTGGCAACAGGGCCTGAGCAGAAGGAGAGCCCTGAATGGAAGCAAAGTGCATATGTTCACGATGCAAATACAGTAAAACCTTGGTTTCCGAGCATAATTCGTTCCAGAAACATGCTTGTCATCCACAGCACTCGGTATCTAAGTGAATTTCAAGAACCATTGGCTCAGTTGGGATCACATGACATCCAGCGGCACGTACTACTCGTATCGAAAGACATCGCTCGTGTATCACGTTAAAATTTGTTAGAAATGTTTGCTCATCTTGCGTAACACATGCAGACCAAGTTACTCACAATCCCAGGTTTCACCGCTCTCACAAGATGGCCCAGTTCAAGCTACCCACACGAGACCGCTGAACACTGAGCTGGAACATGGTACTAACACAGGACTCTTGGGGCGTCTGGGGGGCTCAGTCGGTTGAACATCCAACTCTTGATTTCTTGGGCTCAGGTCATGATCCCAGGGTCATGGGATCGAGCCCTATGCTGGGCTCCATGCTGAGCGTGGAACCTGCTTACGATTCCCTCCCTCTCTGCCTCTCTACCCCTCCCCCATTTGCACACACTCTCTCTCTCTCTCTAAAATAAATAAATAAAAAATAAATTTAACACATGAGTCTTGAGAACCTTGTGCAACCTGGCTCCTTGACCTAGCTCTGGGGTTCCTCGCTACTGGTGCGAAACCCTAGAAAGTGTCTTTGGGTCAGATGTACCTGGATCCGTGCCCCAACTTGGACAGCTGCCAGCCGGGTACGCTTGCACATACCGATAAAACCTTCCGAGACTCAGTTTCCACACAGTGCAACACGTGTACATGCCAAGTTTTATGAAAATTACATGTAAGAAAAGATATGATATGTAATATATATTATTACATAGATAGCGATATGCGTATAAGTATATTAGCACAATGTCTGATAGACCTGTTTACTCTTGCGTGTAGACATTGTCTGCTTGGTGGGATTTCTTCCCATGACCTGAAAAACACCTCCTTAAACCAATTACCTCCTGTTTTTTCTCTTTCTCCTGGTTTCCTATAATTGTCAGAACTCTCGGTCCTTCACTTATGTGCGTGCTTCCCAGTTTCATCAAATCCCAAAACTCATAGATTGAAGCCCTAAACCTCCCCTCCAGTGACTGTATTGAGAGATAAATAAGTAAGGTTAACTAATTAAGTAGATAGTTAATTAGGTTAATTGGGTAGGTAATTAAAGTTATGTGACATCGTAAGGGAGGGGCCCTGATCCAATAGGAATCCTGTAAGAGGAGACACCAGGAGCATGTGAGCTCGGAGCAAACCCCATGCGGGCACCGGGAGAGGACGGCTGTCTGCACGCCAAGGAGAGAGGCCTCAGGAGACACCAGCCCTACGGATGCCTTGATCAGGATTTCCAGCCTCCAGAACTAGGAGGAATGAGTGTGTGTCATTTATATAAGAGCCAGTCTGTGGGATTTTGTTATGGCCATGAGCAGACTGAGACACTCCCTTAGCAATACCGATGACCCATGATGAAAGAACGGGGCTCCTCCGTGAGCACCCAGGACTTTCTGCACGTCACACCCCTGCCACCTGAGCCCTGGGCCCCGTAGTAAGAGGGACCCAGAGAGTACAGCAACCAAAATGAGAAAGGGGGCTTGACCCAATGCAGAGCACTCTGACCTGTGCCCACTGGACAATGCCCGGACATTTGCTCATCAAGCGGTGGTTGGAGAAAGGTTCCATTTTACTGCCAAAAAGTAAAATGCCAGCGTGCACTCAATCTAAGTCAAATGCTTAGAAAGAAATAACACCTGTATTATCCAGCTCTTTCTCTCTCTTTGGGTAACACTTACACAGAAATATGGTGATGAATCAGATATTTCATGATTTCCTAGAATTTGGATAGGTTTTAAGAGTCCTCTACTCTGTGTTTGCAAATTCCTCACTGCTCACACTACCGAATGCCTCACTTCTTCCAGAAGCCTAAGCACCCAAAATATTGACATTCACCACCAGGAGATAAATGTATTTTTAATGTCCGCTTTAGCTAGGGTCATTTTCAGAAGCCAGTTGTTGAAATGCACACCACTAAGAAAACATAAATTAAACAACTTTTTAGACATCTCATTCATTTTAATAGGAAAAATTTTCACCTATGAAAAAGTAAGAAATGAAAGATAAACACAGATTTAAAAAAACTGTATCACCAGGGAGGCAGGAATTTAGAAGTCATCAATTATCACAGGAAAAAAGAAGCTCATTTTATTTCTAAAACATAAATTATGGTCCAAAACTCTAAAATTTTTATTGCCAAAAACATCTGTCATCTTTCCCTTAAAATACAGACTTGAATCAAATATGTAAAAATAAATTTGTACCTATAATATCCATATACATAACATAGTATCAATATTTACTACTAATAAAATAATATAATATGCATTGATATATGTTGGTAAGTTGATATAGCTGTAGAACAACAGATGTAGATAAAGACAGATATACACTTTGTTCATCAACAGTAAGCATCTTGTTCCAACTCTGTGTTCAGCCGACACTTACTATCACCAGTCATCAAAGAGAAAATATTCAAATGTGTTGGTAATTTGAGCAATGCAGATTAAGATAACCGGATTCTATGTTTCTAGTACAAAATTTGCAAACATATTTAAAATAAGCAGGTGATATCAGCATCACACAGATATAAGAAATCAGATGCTGCTGGCAGAAATATAAGGTACCTGAGTCTTCAAAATATGTATACTCCTCGAGTCAGCAATTCTATCCCAAGGAACGTATCCTACTGAATAATGACAAAACTGTGCTGCAATTTAGCTACAAAAACCTGGAGCTTTGTTTGCAACGTGTAAAATTAGAAGATGATCTAAATCCCAACTACAGGGGTTAGCCAAACAAATGTGGGGGGCGTGTGCCAGCGGTAGGCACACACAGTCGTAAGAGATGATGCACAAACCGCCTTTCCCTGAACTGTAAGTGTCATGAGGACAGGGGTTATCTTTGTGTTATTGGCTAACGTAGAAGACTCAGAGTCAGGTGGAAAGTGCCGATGCTACATTAAAAGCAGCTCCAAACCAGTAAATTGGATATGAACAATTAAAAAATAAACATATTTAACCATTAGTTAATCTGGCACAGGTTTGTGGAACCCCTTTTCCATGCCAGAAATCTGCCCTAAGCTGGGGAGAGCAGAGAAGAAGGCAGCCACTCCCCCCTACAGCTTATTGTCCAGGAGGAGCAGACGCAGCCACCATCTAGCAGGTGGAATTAAGCTGTGGGTAGGAATGGATGTGGGCAGCCAAGTCCTGCCATGTGGGGAAATCCACCCTAGGTGCCTAGGACATCAGGGAGGGACAGACAGGCACCTGCCTGGGGTGGAGAGCAGCCCCCTCCCCAGTTCTGACATGAGGTCCGGAGCTCCCCTGGGTCTTGAAGCACCTCTCCCCCAGGAGCCGCCAGGACATCCCTACCAGAAATCCTCACTGTGCCCTAAGCTACCTCCAGCTGGGTGTCTGCCTCCTGCAACTTAAAGACCCCTGGCCAGAATCCTCTCCACTTCCTCTCCTGTTGCCTCAGCCACACCATTCTGCATTCTTTACTTCCAGAACCTGGCTATAAGCTTTTCCACTGCAATTTCATTTTTGAGTAAATAAAAAATGACAAAAAACATTACCACTTTGTCAGGCATTTGGGTCACCCTCTCCCCTAACCACCAAGCTGGGCCAGTCTCTATTTGCCCCATCTGTGGGGACCTGTAGCTCCAACTAGGGCAATTGACAAGAAGAGTAAGAAGAAGGAAAAGGAGGAGGAGGAGGAGGAGGAGAAAGGGAAGAAGGAGGAGGAGAAGAAGATGATGAAGAAGAAGAAGAAGAAGAAGAAGAAGAAGAAGAAGAAGAAGAAGAAAGAGGATGAGAAGGAGAAAGGGAAGAAGGAGGAGGAGGAGAAGGAGGAGGAGGAGGAGGAGAAGGAGGAGGAGGAGAAGGAGAAGGAGGAGGAGGAGAAGGAGAAGGAGAAGGAGAAGGAGAAAGGGAAGAAGGAGGAGAAGGAGGAGGAGGAGAAGAAGACGAAGACAAAGACAAAGACGAAGAAGGAGGAGGAGGAGGAGGAGGAGGAGAAAACAACCGCCCCAAAGAAAATGTGAACAAAAGACCTGAACACACACCTCACCAGAGAAGATGTGTGGATGGCAAGTAAATGTATGGAGCAATGCTCAGCATTACACATAATTATGGGGGTGCAAATTAAAACAAGACACCACTTTTAGAAGGGCTAAAATCCAAAATAGTGAGGGGAGGTGGGATTCCCATTTATTGTTGATGGAAATTCAAAATGGTGCAGCCTCTATGGAAGATATTTGGAAGTTTCTTACATAAATAGGCATAGAATCATCATATGATCCTTTAATCCCACTCCTTGGGATTTACTCAAATGAGTTGAAAACTATGGCCACACAAAAACCTGCACACAGACATTTGTAGCAACTCCATCCATAATTGCCCAAACTTGGAAGCAACCTAGATGCCCTTCAGTAGATGAATGGATAAATAAACTGTGGTCCATTTACATGGCAGAGTATCATTCAACGCTACAAGTGAGCTACCAAGCCATGGAGAGATGTGGCACAACCTTACGTTCATATTACTAACTGGAAGAAACGGGTCTTAAAAGGCTATCTACCATAGGATTCCAATTCTATGACATCCTGGAAAAGGCAAAACAATAGAGACGGTCAAACAATCAGTAGGTGCCAGTGGTTGGATGAAGGAAGGAGGGATGAATAGGTTGGGCACAGGGGGTTTTAGGGCAATGACCCTACTGTATGCGATGCTACAATAATGGATACATGACACTGTGCATTTGGCAAGACCCACGGACCTGTACAAATAAACAGTGGACCCTAATGTAACTATAAATTTAGTTAATAATAATGTATGTGACAATGAGGTGTCAATATGCGTTCATCAACCATGACAAATGTACCTCATAGATGCAAGATGTTAAGAGCAGAAACAGGGTGCGTGGGGAGTATGTGACCTCTGTGCTTCAGCTCAGCTTTTCTATAAACCTAAAACTGCTCTGAGAAGCGAGGCTTATTAATTCTCCAAAAAGGATTTAAGGAGAAAAATAGGGCATATTTAAAAAACATTCTACACATGTGTGAAGAAAATCAAATGAACGAAGAGGTCACGGGTCAAATGAAAACTCTCTGAACTGAGTACACATCTTTGCTTTGCCTGAAAATTCGCAGCGTGACGATTCACAGGGAGGACTCGAAAGCTTCAGCTTCAGCTCCACAGATGGTCTCCACACAAGGGGTGGGCAATGCTGCTCTGTGGACCATTGGGAAGGAAGTTTTCCCCTGAGAAATCTTCAGAAGCTCCCCTCTGTGGGAAGATGGCCCAAGAGCTGGAGGAAGCCTTCCCTCTGTCAAAGATGACCTGTCCCATGAGAAAGATGCTCCAGAAGCTACCTGGCCACCCTGTCATCAGAGAGGAATCATAACAAGCTAAGAAAAAAACACCATTCCCCGCGACAGCAAAGCTGGACCACGGCAGCATTTAAGTGTCCGTCTCTCCCCCGTGTTCCTCTTGAGCTTCTACTGAATAGCGTCTGTGAGGAAGGGCTCTGTCAGGACGTCTAAACCCGTCTTGTCCGCATCAGCATCACGCTGTGGACACAGGGGATCTGGTATTTTACTTCCCTCTGTCTCCTTCTGATCAATACACATAAACGTAATTTCAATTTTTCAGGGCGATCGAGTACCATCAATAGTAGTGTAAAAATAATAACATACTTTAAAATACTACTGTGATCCACACGGAGGAGGTTGGGGGAAGCCTGAGAGAGCGGTACTCAAAACAGCAGTGCTGCCGTATAAATTCCTACATCCGTGCTTTGATGGTATTTTTCTATTTGCCCTCCTTACCAGGTTTTCAACATTTCTGTCTCTGGCAAACACATCTTAATTTGCTCTTTCCGCTTCACTACTTCAGATGTTTAAAAACATAAAAGTTGTGGGGGTGCCTGGGTGGCTCAGTCGGTTAAGCGTCTGACTTCGGCACAGGTCATGATCTCACGGCTCCTGGGTTCCAGTCCCGCGTCGGGCTCTGTGCTGACAGCTCGGAGCCTGGAGCCTGCTTCTGATTCTGTGTCTCCCTCTCTCTCTGCCCCAACCCACGCGCGGTCTGTCTCTGTCTCTCTCAAAAATAAATAAACATTAAAATTTTTTTTAAATAAATGTTTTTTAAACATTGTTTAAACATTAAATATAGTGTGATGGCCTCAGAAGCACACTTACTCAGGCGTGAACCATCTGCCAAACCTAACACGTGTACCTTATTGAGAGAAGGGCCCTCCTGGGTCGTTCGGTTCCTCGTCGCCGTGCAACAACCACAGAGGTTCAAGGACATGTCACAAGAAGCATTTAGTTTGCACTTGTAGGGGGCCTGCTGATCAGGGCTGGGCTCAGGTGGACATCCAGGCTGCTGCCTAACTGGATCAGGTCCTCATGTCTCTCTCTGTCCTCCATAGACCAGCAGGTTGGTCGGTCTTGTCCTCATGGAAATGACAAGGGAGCGTGAGAGCAAGCAGCTGCAGGCTGTGCTCTCTGTAACCCACGGTGTGGCCTGCACAAGGTGGCCCATGCCCACTGCGTGCTCGCTGAATCGTGTCTGATAGCCAAGGCTCAGGGAAGATGCAGAGGAGTCCCCTGCCTCCAGTGAGAAGGTGGCAGGTCACAGGCAAGGGACATGGGTATGGGGGGCTGGGAGCTGAAGACTGGGGGCCACTAATTCAGATGGCACAGCAGGTACAGCAACAGTCTGCACCTCACCTTCAGTGGGCCCCCGGGGCCAATGATCACCCCACAAAACTATGGCGCAGCTTCTCCCTGCCTGGAACAGCAGGTGTGGTCTGGACCAGTCAGGCTGCCCTGATCCAGGCTCAGCAACAGCCTTACAGAATCAGTAGGTTCTTCCAATACCTACAATTCTTCACTCTATCCACAAATCCCACAGTGGAATTCTACTATGTCAATTTAAGTGATTTTTTTTAATGTTTATTTATTTATTTTTGAGAGAGAGAGAGAGAGAGAGAGAGAGAGAGAGAGAGAGAGACAGGCAGAGAGAGTAGGAGAGAGGATCCCAAGCAGGCTCCTTGCTGTGAGCACAGAGCCCAATGTAGGACTTGAACTCATGAACCAAGAGATTGTGACCTGAGCCAAATCCGAGAGTCCGACGCTCAACCAACTGGGCGACCCAGGCACCCCTCAAGTGATTTTTAAAAGCCATGCAGCGTCTCTGTGTCCCTGGCAGCACGCCAGGCCACTGCATTTAATCCTGCCAACGGCCCCGTGAGGTAGCTACCAACACCATCCCCGTCTTCCTGGTGAGGAAACTGGGGGCACAGAAAATGTAACTGTCCTACCACAGAGACACGCAGAACCCTAACACAATCGTGAAGCCCACTGTCGTCACTACAAATCACACCACAACTGAGTTCACTAAACACCTGGGCCTGTACGTAAATGAGCGTGTCTATGACTGACCACCCTCATACCCACTCAGGACCCTCCACCAAGCGTTCTCATCGGCAGAGAAGCCTGCATGGGGACTCTCTCCATTCAGCGTCCTCATGGTGCATTTCAGGGACAGCACAGGTCCTTCCTTTCCAGGAGACCACTGACCTGGCCAAGGTACTCGAAGGTATGATTTGTCGAACGTACTAGAAGATATGTCTTTCTCAGAATTTTGTTAATCTTTCTAGAATTGTTACCACATCACTACACTTCTGCCCTGTGCTGCTTGCCTGGGCCACCAATGCCAGGAAGTCCCTTTACTCTGGCCACTGGTGATTTTCTTCATTGCATGAAAATCTTAAATGGTCACCAACATGTCACAGCTGCAAATCATTTGCCTTTCCGGCGAGGTGTCTAACCTGACCTCTTAAATGAGCAAGAAACATCATCCACCATACACAGGCCAGGTCATGGCGGCTGCAGCGGGCAGGCCCAAAGCCACCATGCCTCCCTCCCCCACTCCCTCCCCCCTCCCTCCTCCTCCCCCCCCCCGTCCTTCTGCCCCCCTTTCCCCCTTCTTCTCCTCTCCCTCCTTCTATCTTTCCCTCCTCCCTCCCTCTCCTCTCCTCCTTTGCTTCCTTCCCCTCCCTCCCTTTTCCTCTCTCTTCCCTCCCGCCCTCCCCTCTACTCCTTCCTCCCCCTCGCCCTCCCTCCCTTCCTTTCCACAGCCCTGGGAGAACACCAATCTGGGTGACCACTGTATTGATTCTTCCATCCATTAAATATGTGGGTGTTGTTTGATGTCCTCTCAGCTCCCGGTGGCTTGGCCTACTTATGCTGCAGTGACACTTCTGGCTTATTTAAGAGCACAAATTACTGAGAATCAACTTCTATAAAAACACATTAAAGCTGAAGTCTGGAGACCTGAGGGATAGGCTGGCTGTGTTGGGCGAGGAAGGCTAGACTGGGTAAGAGGAATGCTCGTACAAATTAGATTCATGGCCATCAACTGTGACATTCTAGAACTTACAACTGTTTAGTATATTAGCATCTAACATTTCCCTTGCTGCACCACAGAAAAATATTGCCCCTAGAGAACTAATTACAAGAAATTGTAACCATAACTCTACAAGCACAGAAAAAATTGAAATATGGATTTAAAAAATCCACACGGGTCACCTTCACATTGTGTGATCATTCACATCGAAGCAGCCAGGTACATTTTTTAGAACGCAATTAACTATGCAGTTATGCAAGACAAATAAGTTCTGGAAAAATACCGTACAGCAAACAATGCCTGCCGTTAGCAATACGGCTGTGTACATTTTTTAAACCGTTAAAAGGTAGAACTCACGTTAAATAGTTTCATTACAAAAACAAAAGCAAACGAAAAACAAGTAAGCCCCCCAGGATTGCATTGTGGGATTGGCACAGGGAGGTCCATCCATTCGTTCATTCAGCCAGTGTTTGTTGAGGACCTCCAGTTAACACAGTTAACCAAGCTTCTGTGCTTTTTCCTGCTCCCACTCTTATTTTAAGTTGACAGGAAACATGCATTGACTCATTCATCCAGGAGCTATTTGTTAAAACATTTTCTTGATGCACATGAGTTGGTCATACGTTCTTGTGTTTTCTCACTTCAAGTTTATTCACTCAGTGAACAGTTTTTGAGTACCTACTGCACGATATTGTGTGCTGAAGGACAGAAAAGCAAAAATAAATAAAATATTTCCCCTGCTCTAAGGCACGCACCGACTATCAGGGAAGAGTAGCGTGCCTGAAATGACCTATGGACAGTGGCTACACGCAGTTTGTAGTGTTTGCCTTTTCCCAGAAACTAGGGAATACCCCAATCTGGCATGATCCTGGGAATGTGATCAGCTCGTATGCAAAGTTGGAGGCCTTGAGCGGTCGTCATTAGAACAAAGCTGTAGGCATGCGGTAGAATAGAAGAAAATAAAAATGGGGAGCTGTTGGGTAGTTGTAATTAGAAAGTGACAGATTTATGTCTTTGCTCCTTGAGTATCACAGTGGGGCAGGACAACAGTGGACACGTCGAGACCAGCTAGGAGGCTTTAGGAGCTGCCTGGGACAGAGAAGATCAAAGTCCAAACTCAGGAGAAAGTGTGTATGGAGGCTTGGAGGTGGACCCCAGAGCTCTCACGGGGGGCCCACCCGTGGCTGGAGAAGCAGGGTCGGTGACCCAACCATCCTCTCTCGAAGGCCTAGGCGGTGGCCGATGCCAAAGACTGAGTAGAAAATTCGGGGGACACTCTGTCTGGAGGCGATGATAAAACGTGTTTTGAGTATTCAGACTGCAGCAGAGGAGAGTCCGTGAGGCAGGCACCTCATCACTTCCTGCTGAGCACAGGAAATCCTCGTTCGATGAACTGGGAAGAGTGCAAGCTTTACTACCAAATGCTCGAGAGCGTATTTGGATGAGTGGAGCCCTAACCCAGAGGGTTCGCGGTGTTTCTCGCGACGACCATGCTGGCTCTAGACTCACACACACCTGCTGGCTCAGTGGCCCCGTTCCTATGAGCTGAAGGTTCGAGGCTTCAGAGGCTCCCGCTCGGTTCTTAAATGTCCCCCACACCTGTCTGTGGACCTTCTCAACCATGGTACCTAGTTGCTCAGGACCACTCTTTAAATGCCCCCTCTGAATCCTTCCTTTCTGGTACTCACCAAATCCACTGGGTCGGGGGGAGGCCTGCTAGCTGTATCCCCCAGATAGATCTCCTGTCCCTCCACTTCTGTCTTCCCTACTACCTCTGTCCACACTGCCTCTCAACTCACATCTGGCTGGCTCACCGGACTCCTGCAAGATGCTTGCGTTCATATTTCCCCCGCCCCCCACCTGCTATAATCCATTCTGCACGGACCAGCCAGGCTGTGCAAGACTGGTCCTCCAAACTGTCAATCAGACATGTCACGGCCCTGCTTAAAATCCGTGCACAATAGGCTTCCTTGACTTGGGAGGACAGCCAAACCTCTCACCTCACTGTAAGCCCTCTCCCTGCCCTGGGTCCCCACTCACCGTTCTCTCTTCCTCCACTGCTGCCTCCTTCCCTCTGCTATCTCTAGGTCACGCCTCTCTGGTCTTTGATGGCCAGTATCTTCTCAACCTTGGAATCCCAACGCAAACGTCCTACGCTGAGATATCCCTCCCCACCCTATCGATGGGCACACACCCCAACCACCCCAGCAGCCCCGCATCATTACCCTCTTGTTCTTAAATCCTCTCCGTATGTGTCTGCTCTGGCCTTCCTCTGTCTTACAACCATTTCAGTTGGGCAGAGAATCTGTTTATCTCCCTCCAAGGATCTAACAGCATCAGGGACATCTTAGCTGTTCGGAGATTTGTTAATCATGTCATCCGACTCACTAGCACCGAGCAGCTCCTTGTTGAGTCAAGCGGGGATCCATGCGGAGCCCCTGCTGGATTTCTGACAGTGCGTGTGCATGGTTGCAATCAGCATGGCAGCCGGGAGCCCAGGTACCGACTTGTATGGGTGCCGGATGGAGCTCCTAGGAAGTTAGTCTTGGTGAGGAAAGATGGAGCCAAGTCCGGCCGTGGTTCAAGGTCTTGGGCCAGTGTTGGCCAACAGACTATTTCTGGCCCTGACACCACATCCCATGACCTGCTGGACCTCATTTTAAGGAAGCAGGTAGTAAATGAAAGAGCTGTGCCATTGAGAAGCAGGACACAGGGGCATTAAGGGGGCCAGCAGGAATCGGCCACAGTCCTTGTGGGTGGCCGGATGACACAGCTGCCCTCCGGACTCCGGGATCTGCTGTTACCGGTGAGACTGTCATGTCCTGGCGATAATCGTGGCATTGGCTGCAGCAAATGGAAGAAGGCAAGCGTACCAGCCAGGAGGGAGAACCAAACACCACTGTATGTACCCCAAACACAGCGGGAGTCCGGCCCATGTCCCTTTCCTCTCTGAAAGGGTAAAAGTCCATACGGGAATGCCTACTTTCTCTGGGTAAGCCCCTGGTATGCTGAATCCTAATATAAAAGGATAAGACTCCATTTTATTTCCTTTTAAGTTTTTTAATTTATTCTGAGACAGAGAAAGAGAGAGAGAGAGACAGAAAAAGAGACAGAGAGCAGGGGAGGGGCGGGGAGGGGGGGAGACAGAGAGAATCCCAGGCAGGTTCCATACCATCAGTGCAGAGCCTTACTCGGGGCTCCAACTCGGGAGCCGTGAGATCATGACCTGAGCAGAGACCAAGGGACTGACACTCAGTTGACTGAGCCACGCAGTTGCCTCCTTTTCTTTTTTTAAAGAAGACCTCACTTAAAAAAAAAGGTGTTCATTTATTTACTTTTGAGAGGTGGCAGGGGTGAAGAGAGAGAGTGAGAGAGAGCAGGAGCAGGATAGAGGCAGAGGGAGAGAGGCAGAGAATCCCAAGGAGGCTCCATGCTCAGTGCAGAGCCTGATGTGGACCTTGAGCTCACGAATTGTGAGGTCATGACCTGAGGGGAAATCAAGAATCAGACACTTACCCGACTGAGCCACCCAGGCGCCCCAAGAAGACCCCACTTTAAAGACACAAATATTAGGGATGCCTGAGTGGCTCAGTTGGTTAAGCGTCCAACTGGCTCAGGTCATGGTCTCATGGTCCGTGGGTTCAAGTCCTGCGTCAGGCTCTGTGCCGACAGCTCAGAGCCTGGAGCCCACTTCGGATTCTGCATCTCCCTCTCTCTCTGTTCCTCCCCTGCTCATGTTCTGTCTCTCTCTCTCTCAAAAATAAATATTATAAAAAATTAATAAATAAATAAAAAACATAAAGACACGAATATTAGGCAAATTTTAGGTCATTTATGAAAGCTTGTCCTTCCCAGGACTGTCGTAAGGAAAAGTGTCAACTTCGAAGGAGTAGATGGTCTCACAAACCCAACACAGCGCGAGATCCCGCCTACTACCCATCAGCACGTTGTCCTTCCAGACGCATGATACAACTGAGCTATGATTTACCCATTGCCTGTTTTTACTTTTGTTTATACATACTTGAAAACGAATTTTACCTACCTATCAGATGGATGCATATCTAAAGAGCAAAGTTTCATTTTAATGAACGAAGAGTAAAATAGTTGACGTGTATTGACATTCCGACTTATGAATAGAAATCTGAAAAGACAACTTTACGGTAGCTCACAGCGCACAAGATTAAATAGTGCTCTCTTTGCAGTCAAGAGTACTGAGAATCTACGGTCGCTTTGCTCAAGTGAGGTATCTGTAAACAGTTAACTAGGATCATCTGCTCATTCCTGCTTGCCTCCACTATCTTTTCTCTCTACTTTTTGGTTCCAAAGCAAACAATTCATTTCCACTATAATACAATCTGAAAGAGATGAATTAGCAATCGGGATTAGGAATCATACATTTTAACAGGAGCGAAGCAAAGACTGTTTTCATAGTCAATAACTACAAGAAAATGGCATTCTTGTTTGGCCAACCCTTAGCACCTGGTCAGTTCCTCTTGCTGGGGTTTGATTCCTCCATAAAAATCTCCAGATTGTACTAATCCTTCCTGTTTCTGCACTAAAATAAAAATTTGTACTGGGACAATATTCACGTTAAAATAGATGGAGGCAGAAATGATGAAGAATTACATGCATTTCAATACACTTGGACCATGAAGGAAAAGGCACGAATAGAAAGAAGAAAGACTAGGAGAGAGACTGGGTGGCAGGTGGCAGGGTGGGCAGCGTCTTCCGGCCCCAGGCCAGGCTGGCCACCCAAACGACCACAGTGTATAAGCGGCCCCAGGACTACGGGAGCCCAGCCAGGGAGGGCTCAGCCAATGAATCCCCTTTTCTGATAGACCACTGAGACCCTCAACTAGAAAGACACCCCTCCTCCCACTTCGCGGTGGCTGAACTTCATGCCCCACCTGCCCATGTACCTGCAGCCAGAGTCCTAAAAGAACAAAAATTTGTGAAGAACATGAAGTTATAATGTGTATAGCATCCCTGAACCTCTGGGGTAAAACTCATGCCGTCTCTCTATGTTTACATTGTTTCTAACACCCCGATTCTCCAGATCCTGGGGCATTTGCAACAGGACTGGGATATGAATGGGCCACCGGGTGGCTGATAGACACAAGCACCCCATTTATCAACCGAGTGAGTCTTGGGGATTTTTCACAGTCAAGGTGGGTTTAGTGTTTTCTACCACTGGTCCTAAGCCATGCTACAGTGGGACAGCAGCAGATACCCACGAAGTTGTGTCTGCTGTGAGGTCTTTGTATGCAGCCAATAATTAAAACAAAACTAAATACGAGGAAAATATTTGCTGGATGAAGTGAGAATTCAGATAGGACCAAAATGGTCATTGTTACCAATGCATTTCCTTTTATAAAAGAAATAGCAGACCCAAGTACCTAAAAATCCCTGGTCACTGAATACAGACCTGGGCCTCTTCTTAGTGAGGAAGCTCCAAAGGTGGCCATGTTTCATGTCTAGAAAGGTGAAGGGTATCGAGCAACGGTGAAGACGTGTTGTCCCCCACCTGTCCCCCGCCTGTCCCCCACCAGAACCCTCAAGACAGACCCCAAACTAGCCACTGTCCTGCCTTGGCCAAGACAAAGAAAGGCATCTGCCAACTTGGACAATTTGCAAAGACAATTAATTTTGGTAACAAGGCAAAATGTGTCACTTGAGCAACAAATGTTAATTCTTCAGCATAATTGAAAAAGAGATTGAGTTCAAGTCAATTCACGTGAAAACAAAATGCTATAAAAGGAGGCCAAATTATAAAGTTAGAAGACAAGTGACAGGAAGTCTTTTCTTCCTACCCCAAAGCCTTATTTGCAATGACTTTCTTTAGCCTTCCTTGTTAGATTAGTCAAAGCCCACTGTGAGAGTACGCAAGACTTCAACCCAGCCAATCTGGAATAATCACTGAGTTGACAGTCATTACCTTAACTTCCCAAGTTGATCTTACATTTGGCCCAGCCCTTGAGATTCCCAAAGAGTATGTTTATTTTTGAATTTGAAAGGTTCTTTACATACTGGCTTCGGAAAATGGTTATCTTCAATAGCGTTGGGGCATTTACTTCTGGGAATGCAAAATTTGAAATCTCACGGAGGAGGACTCGGGTGTCAGCTCTGTCAGGCAAGGACTATCAAATCTCAGATAATTTACGTATCAGCCACTTTGCCACTTTTAATGCTGCCTACAATATTTTCCTTGCTATCCCTACTCGCTGCCATTCCTACAGGCACGATTTCTTCTCCTTCCAGCCATACTGGGATTTTACCCAACTTAACTCTTCTCCATGCCCTCATTTGGACTTCTTTTCAAGTTTCCCTTCTCTAAGCCTGCCCCAAATGTTGCTATAAAATTAACCTTTCTTTTTACCCTTCTGACCTTCCCACCCCTTCATTGGTTCCCTTCAGAGTTGAACCAGACATACCCAACTTTCTCATCTTCCCCTTTAAGGTCCTGCAGTGGCCAACAATGTCCCCTCATCCTCTGGAGCCAGGAGGGGCCACATACTTGACTCAAATCTCTCTCTTTAAATATGACCTTGGCTTCCTCAGCACCTACCTCCCTGTTCTGCCAACGGAGTTACACCATCAATCTTTGTCAAAGATCTTAGAATACTGCACGCTTTCCACTGAACTGATTCTCGTCAAGAACAGTTTTGAGGAATTTGCTAACTTTTAAAGAGGTAGATAAACCAGTGAATCAGCTGTGTGTTAGCCAAGTCAGATCCTGTGTCGGTGTGAAAGCAGATCACCATCTCCACCCCAGCTCTAGATTTAAGGCGAGCACACAGGTGTTGTTATGCATGTATTTTTTTCATTTTAAGTTTACTTATTTATTTTGAGAGAGAGCACAAATGCGGAAGGGAAACACACACACAGAGAGAGAGAGAGAGAGAGAATCCCAAGCAGGCTCCACACAGAGCCCAACACAGGGCTGGATCCCACAAACCATGAGATCATGACCTGAGCCAAAATCAAGAGTCAGATGCTCAACCTACTGAGCCACCTAGGTGCCCCATGTGTCTTCTTTATTCCAGATTTTCTGCTGTATATATGTTAGATCCTTCACATGGGTATATCTTATTAGAAAGAAAATTCCATGGGCAAGAGACAATGTACACTTTGCTCAGATACCGTAACAGGTATCTCAAAATCATATCTGGATTCCCTGCTCCTACCTGAAAGAAAGGAATGAAGGAGGAAAAGAAGAAAGAGGAAGGAGGAGAGAAAGAATCCCATTCTTCTCTCTTTCTTCTTCATCTACGTCAATGGCACACGACCTACCAACGTGTTCAGAACAAAACTCTAAGAAATCAACCTTGAGTCCTCTCGTCCCGGCCAAAGTAAGCCCTGGAGACA
The DNA here is from genome assembly GCF_028018385.1 of Neofelis nebulosa. Taxonomy (NCBI): domain Eukaryota; kingdom Metazoa; phylum Chordata; class Mammalia; order Carnivora; family Felidae; genus Neofelis; species Neofelis nebulosa. The sequence continues at coordinate 2,815,732 of NC_080784.1, read as the reverse complement.
CAACCTCCACAATACGCTCCAAATCCAGCCATCACCAGCTCCTGAACCCTCGGTCTTAGTCCAACCCACCAAAACATCCGCCTGGACTTTGTGTCAGCATGTGGACTGAGCTAACCTTCCTTCCCTCCTCCTCACTCCCCTGCAGTGCATTTTACATAAACCCACTAAGTGATTTTTAGAAAGTCTAAGTTGTTGGGGTGCCCAGGCGGCTCAGTCAGTTAAGCCTCCGACTTCAGCTCTGGTCATGATCTCGTGGTCCATGCGTTCCAACCCCACACCAGGCTCTGTGCTGACAGCTCAGAACCCGAAGCCTGCTTTGGATTCTGGGTCTCCCTCTCTCTCTCTCTTCCTCTCTCCCACGCATACTCTGTTTCTGAAAAATAAATAAACATTAAAAATTTTAAAAGTAAAGAAAGCCTAAGTTGGTATCCTATCATACTCTACTTGAAACATTCTAAAAGCTTACAATTTTTACTAAGTTATAATTTTTTTGTTTATGTTTATTTTGTTTCCCCTGGTGCAGTGGAATTTCGTGAGGAGAGGGGCTATCCTGTTGCCACTGTGTTCATGGAGCCAGGACTTGGCTCAACGTGGGCACCCAGCAAGTACTCACTCTATGAGTGAGTGAGCGAGTGCATGGATGGACCCACAGAGCAAGTCCCCCCACCCTTCCACATCCACAGCCCCACACGGGTGCAGAAACACCCCCACTCATGGGGCTTTGCTTTACCGCCACCAGGTAAGGCTGTGGATCTGAAGTGTCTCTGTGTTGCACACCATTTGCTCAGCTCTCCGCATGACAAAAGACCCACAGACCCCGTGTAATCCCTCACTCAATCCCATAAATTTTGGAACACGTGAAACACAGCTTCTAGACTTTTCGCAGAAAACAACAGGCGCCCCCTCCATGGAGACAACTGGAAAGATGCCAGCTGATAGCTTCCGGGCAACGGTATTCTGTCTGCTAACTCTTTTCTCAGGAGAGCACACAGGGCACACGCCTCTGAAAGGCCAGCCCTCCTCACAGGCACCCAGGTGAACCCAAATCGTTTGAGGGACAGGGGACCGTCTCCCTCGAGCAGCCACAAAATGGCACCGGTGACCGGGATGATATATTCCGCGGCTGTAGTTCCAGTTCCGTATCTAGGCACCCTCCATCCTGTGGGCTTCTCAGAGCACAGCGCTGGACCCCTGAGGTGAGGCCATCAAAACTGCCAGTGAGCCAGAAAGCAGTGCAGGAACTTTCCACGTCGAGCCACACAAGTGCCTGTTTCCAACTTAAAATGGAGACACTCACTCTCCAGTGCTGCCTCCTGCCGTTATTCCAGAGCCCAAACCCTGTACGTCTAGAAAAATACCCGCATTCTAGCTGTTGTGTCAGCCTTCGTGTGCACCTGCGTGCATCAGTGACAGGCCCTGTAGAGACGGAAGTGTATTGTACGGTTGTATCATATATCATGTTTTTTACTAAAAATCTAAGAAGGAAATGTAAACTGACTGCTGAATTTGACTACTGACTATTAAGTAGCAAGCATACAGTAGTAAGTATGCAAGGTATATAAAAATATAAATATACAGAATATAAATATTAAATATACAAGTATTAAAGAAACGATTCTAAAGTCGGAACTAGCCTGCACTCAGGAAACCAGAACCCCCTGGGACTATAAAATTTCATTCCGGCATCTGGGCAGATAACGAATGAGGGGTGGGTTGACTTCAGACTAACGTGGAATTCTGGGCATGGTGAGTTGAGGGTCGCTCTGGGGTCACGTGCAGGAAGGTCTGGGCAACACCAGAGGACTTCATTACAACGCTCCCCCAGCACGAGCCCAAGCAGAGTGTTGTATCAAAGCTCCAGTCTGTCTGGGTACCTTAGCCATTATTTTTCTTTGTCTAATTTAATAAGACTCTCCTTCATATTTTCAGGTTACCACGTTTGACCTCAGGCATTTAAATACCTTGTGAAAACACAATTCAAAGAACGATACAGTCTAGGATTCCAACGGTCATTCTTCATCACCAGCGGGGAGGAAATTACCCTCCATTTGGCGTCCCGGGGCCACGCTTGTAAACTTCCTGCCTTTTTCTGGTTGCTTTCCTTTTCCAAGGCGGGAGAGTCGGCCCATCCTCGTATCGACTTCCAGCACAAAACAAATTCTGTCTCTCTGGTCTGCCATGTCGCTCGACGCACAAACTCAACAGCCCATTAAACTTCTGCATCAATATACCCCTTTGCAAAAGGAAAAAGATTTTTAAAAAATAAATCTGCCAATATACAGGATGATGTATGCCCGAGAAGCGTGTTCCTGGGTCACATACCGTACCGTATCTTAGAACACTGAGGCCCAGAAGGAACACTCCAAAGGCCCGAGTTTAACGAATCTTGTGCAGGGAGGGAAAACAAAAGTTATGACTGTGCTCACTCAGAGCATCTAGGACACCAGCTGTGGGTTTTTTCCCCACACCAACCAGTGCTCCAGTGCTCCAACACAAGCATGGGATCCTGCGGTTCAGCTCTGAGAGTAACCACCGGAACCAGTATAGACGCCACCACGGGTTAGGGGCCCAGCCCCACAAGAGCAGCCCCACCTCAGTTGCCCCCCTACTTCTCCCCGGCCAGCTGGAAACCAGAGGTTCCCACGACCCTCCTCGGGTCCATTTACTTACTAGAAGGGCTCACAGCCCTCAGGGAAACACGTCTATTCCAAGGGTACGAGTCGGGAACAGCCAGGGGGTAGGGATGTACAGGACCAGCTGGGAGAAGGGGTGCTGAGCCCTCTCTGGGAGCACTTCCTGCCAGCCCCTCCATACGCTTACCAGCTTGACGCCCTGCAAATGCCCCTGTGGCCGCAGGGGACTAACTCAGGGTCGGGGGAGGGGGGGCTGAGAGGTTCAGCCCTCCTCCTGGAAACCGGCCCCATCCTGAAGCCACCGCGGGGCCCCAGACACCAGCCATCTATCTCACCCACACAAAGGACACTCGTCACTACACGAGGCTGTCAGGAGCTGCGCCAGACCAGATAGTTAGCAGTTATTTTCTATTACATCATAACACTAAGGTCCATGACCTGGGTCTTAACGAGAACACCTCCGACCAGAAACCCCACAAGACATCGTGCTGGTGTGGCCACCGGCCTCCCCAAGTCCCTCGTAGGGCCCTTCCCACCACAGAGTGAGGTCCTCGGGGGCCCAGACTTGCAGAAAACAGCAGTGTGACAACCTGAACCCCCCGGACACGAAGCCTCACTGAGACACTCATGCACTCGTGAGCACCACATATATGCACATCCTGCATGCATGCACCCCCTGGGGGGTCAAGGCCTCAACGCAGGGGAGCAGTGATGAGCCGGGCCAGAGACACGGCCCGCAGGGATGGCCGGGAGGCCAGGGGGTCAGGACGACAGGGCAGGGTGAGGCGGGGGATGGGCCAGCTGTGCCGACATCACACAAGCGGGACCCCTCTTCCCCTTCTCTCGGGGACCCTGCCCGTACGGCTTCCATCTACCCAAGAGCACGTTGTCCCCCGGCACCCCCCCTGCACCTGGAGCCTTCCCCGCATCCGACCTGTGTCCTACGGTCTGTCCTCTTCCACATCCCACCCCCCGGGGGGAAGCAGGGGCCGAGTTGGAACCGCCCTCAACGAAACGGCCCGACTCCGCCAAAGGGGCTCCAGCCAGCCCAAGGGGCCAGGACCGTCTCTCCCGCCGTGGAAACAAGCCACGCGGTCACATGACAGATACTGCATACGTGGGATCCTATCAGTCCCCAAGCGGGCGCCCCGTGAGGTCACGGCCGGGAACGCTTACGGCCGGCCCTGAAGTGTTACAGCCAGCACTGGACATCGGCACTGTCCTTGTGTCCTTCTTCTTCTCGACACACGTACATACACACGCACACACGCCCAGCTCCAGACCAGGCGGGAGGCAGAGGTGCCAAATGGTTCTAGAAAACAAATCCCGAAGACCCTCACGCAGACGTCCCGTGCCGGCCCCGGGCTGTCGCTGCCCTGCGCTTGGTGTCAGAGCCCCAGAGGGAGAAGTGACCCCTGCCTGGTGAGGGGCGGGCACATCGCGCACGGGTCCCTCAGAAGGTCCCAGAGTGCCCTGCGCCGGCCAGGGCACCCGGAGGAGCTCAGTCTGCAGGCAGCCGCGGGCCAGCCCATGGCACCCCGTCTCCCTCCTGGGGCCTCCCGGCACGAGGACACGGAGGAGGCCACGTCGAAAGAGCACCCTCGAGAGCTTGCCAACAGGAAATCTGTTGTGATTTGAGTATTGCCACATCTGCCTACTTCTGCTTATTACATAAAATGCATCAGAGGCACCTGGGTGGCTCCGTCGGTGGAGCATCCGACTTCGGCTCAGGTCATATTCTCGCCATCCGTGAGTTCGAGCCCCGCCTCGGGCTCTGTGCTGACCACTCGGAGCCTGGAGTGGTCTTCCAATTCTGTGTCTCCCTCTGTCTCTGCCCCTTCCCTGCTTTGTCCTGTCTCTGCCTCTCAAAAATAAACAAACATTTAATTAATTAACTAATTAATTAAATGCATCATTCGTGGAAGTAATGGCCCCCCAGACTTCTTCCTGTAAACACAGTATTCAAACCTCTACCTAATTTGGTCTCTGGTGTAAAATCCTCACGTCAAAGGTGACATTCTTTCTGTGATGTCAGGTTTTCTATTTTAGAAGAGAAAATTCATGGGGCAGCGAGCGGGGGAGAGGGAAAGCCAGCGGGGCTTTTAAAGGGCCCACGTGTTTTCCTCAAAATAAGTTATCTTCAGCTCTGGCTACCTCGTCTGCTGTCAGCGGAGGTTAGGAAGAAGTGTGGGTTGCTTCTAACCGTCTCTGTCCCTTACACATCCTGTGGGTCATGTCCCTCCCTGACTCACAGCCCGTCTGCTCAGGGCACCAGAGACAGAACACGTGTAGTTACATGCAGGTATAATAAACACCCCAATTCAACACTGGACCATGCACGAAAGCATAGCCGCCCAACTACAAAGTGGGAGATTCAAGTCTGAGAGGACAAAGGCACAGCAAGATACAGGAAGGTAGCCGTCCCAGCCCGAGTGCCGTGGGTGTGCGTGTTCAGGGAGGCCGTGTGTGGTTCCCAAAGGGAAAACCTCTCCGTGCTTACAGGTGCTGTTCTGCACACTGTTATTCAAGGCCATCGATAGGGTCCCTGCATTCTCCTGCCTTTTCTAGACTAGAATCCAACTCAAGTCCTGGCAAGGTGAAAATGGAAGAAATTTCCCTGGCCCTGCGGGCCTGTGGCGAGAAGGCAGGCATCGTAATATGAATACCTAAATGTTATCGCCTCTTTAAAATCACTTCCTGAAGCCCGGGCGGTGCCTTCAGGGAGCCGAGGACACCTGTTGGTGCGCTGTTGACATTGCCTGCCTTCCGTTCTAAGTAGAGCTGTTTGAGACGCAACGTGTTCCTAAGACCATGCAATTTTCCATCCTGACGCAGCCCTGTCTCTGAGGACCCGGGCATGCGTACAGAGGGTCGGGCCAGAAGAACATTCATGGAGCCTCCACCCAGGTCTCAGAATCCCTGATCCTTCTCATCCCCATGTGTGATGCCAGGGAATCCAGAGCCCATGGATCCAGTGGGACGATGCCCCCGTTTCCACCCCTCAAGCATGGGAGATGTGCTGGGTGAACAGCGGCCCCCCGTTTCTCTCTTAGAGGACAGGAGTGTTAAGCTCAGCCAAAGCAGTTAGGATGGGGGTTTCTAGCCACGTGCAGGGCCAGTGGCCAATCGCATGTTCCAGGAGGTGGGAGATTCAGTGGTGTGGCCATGCCCTTTATCTGGCTGGCCATACGGTCCAGAGGATCTCATGTTTGCGCCTCGTCGCTGTGGCCGTTGTGTCAGCTAGTACTTAGTGCTTTCTAAAAAAGCCTTCAGTATATGTTACTCAAGAAGGCTACAGAAGTTATTCAGTTTCAAAGTCCTTAAATACCTGAAACGTACTGTTGCTAGTTTAGATAGAATGCGATTTGTCTCGGTGACCAGAATCGCGTTCATTGAAAACTTCATGTTTTGCCCTAAAACTTTTTCTATTGATTTCTGGAATTTTGAAAAGCTGTCTGGGGTGACTTTGCTTCAAAATGTGCACTGATGTTAAGTGTTCCTATCACAAAAAGAAAATAAAAATAAAAAGAAATAGCAGGCTGGGAGGACGCTTCTGGAGGTGACGGACATATTTATGGCATAGATTATGGTGATGTTTTCATAGGTGAATACTCATCCTCAAATTCATCCAGTTGTCATCATTAAATACACACACTTCTCATATGTCAATCACACTTCAATGAATTGCTTTTTAAAAATTTTGCCTCCAAACATCCAATGCAGAAACAGATGATGCAAAAAAAAAAAAAAAAAGTTAGAATCTGCTAACATAGTTAGCACTTTTCAAAACACCACATTTCGCAGTGATTTTGACAATCACTAAAAAATATATGTTTCTGAAGCTGGAATTTCATTCCTGGAAACTTTTTCTTTCTTTCTTTCTTTCTTTCTTTCTTTCTTTCTTTCTTTCTTTCATTTCCCAGCTTTACTGAGGTGTGATTGGCATATAAACGTTGTATATATTTAAGGTTGTAGTGTGATGACTGGCTACCCGTATACATTGTGAAACGATTCCCACACACAAGCTAATTAATACATCTGTGTCCTCAGGGTTATCTTTTGGGGGGAGTGTGCGGTGTGGGGTGAGGACACTGAAGATTGACTCTCTTAGCGGATTTCAAGTTTACAACGCAGAGTTCTTAGCTATTGTCACCAGGTTCCACATTACATCTCCAGGACGCACTCACCTCCTGCCTCAAACTGTGTACGTGTTGAGCAACATCTCCCCAGTTCTCCCACCCCTGGCCCCCGGCAACTACCTATCATCTACACTCTCTGCCCCTGTGAGTTTGACTCTTTCAGATTCCACCTGTAAGTGAAACCATACGGTATTTGTCTTTCTGTGTCTGCGGTCTTACCTTTATTTTGGAGAGAGAGAGAGAGAGAGAGAGAGAGCAGGGGAGGGGCAGAGATAGAGGGAGAGAGAGAATCTCAAGCAGGTTCCACTCTGTGGTGCCAGTTTATTTTGAATATACTAATAATCACTTAATTGTTGGCTGCCATTGTTTAATAGTAAAATAACACATTAAAAAGAAACATCTCTTGAAATACTAAGAATGGAGTTGTAGTCGATCTTTGAAGGTATCATTGAGGCAGCGATATATTTTATCCATTTGAAATGTGGTGTAAGATAGGCATTCTGCCAACATGAGAAGTTTTGAGACCAACAGAAAAATTAAGGCTCTTCTTCGTGGGCAAATGGCTAATCAACAAGCAGAAAATTCCAGCTACACAATGATGAATCAACTCTAGAGCTCTGCTGTGCCGCACAGGGCCTACAGTCAACAGCACCGTGGGCTCAAAAACACAGAGAGGATAGATCTCATGTCCCATGTCCTTTGCACAAGAAAATAACTGGTTTAAAACACGGCATCTTGTTCTACTGTTGAAAATACGGAAGATCCTCGAAGGCTTGATATCTGCCCGACTCTGAACTTCATCGTCGAACTACGAATGAGGCACTTTATGCCTTCTCAGATAACTCACATTGTACGGTCCCAGTTCCTCCCACCCTCAATATTGGTATTGATCTAAGTTGACTGAATGATGCTGTCACATTGCCAGAAGTAATAAACGGAAAATAATTCTTCCTTCTCCCTTGGTACGGCTAGAAAACCGTGCTAAAAGAGTCACACTGAAACTGCTCATTTCACAGTCAGAGTAACTCAAACTATCAGCCACGTAAGTCGTTCATTTTTACACGTAAGAAGTGGTGCTCAGAATTGTGTAGCCCAGAAGTGATGCAACAGTAAACAGAGTGGGAGCCTCCCTGAGACTATCTCACCCGATGACTGTCCCATCTGTGTTGTCAGGGTTCTGCAGAGGAACGGAACAGCACGATACATCTAGAGAGAGGGTGTATATGAGCGGAGACTCCTAGGAATTGACTCACATGGTTATGGCAGCTGGGATGTGCCACAGTCTGCCATCTGTGGGATGGAGAATCGGTGATGTGATTCAGTCTGATTCTGAAGGCCTAAGAATCCGGGGGGAATCAATGGTGAAAGTCCCAGTTTGGGTGTGTAAGTCTGAGAATGAGAGGCACCAACGTCCCAAGACAGGAGACAGATGTCCCAGGTCTAACAGAGGGCGTGAACTTGCCCTCCCTCTGCCTTTTTGTTTTTTTCATGGCCTGGATGGATTGGATGATGCCCACGTTGGGGATGGCCATCTACTTTACTCTATCTGCTGAAAAAAATTCTGGTCTCTTCAGGAAACACTCTCACAGACACATGCAAAAATAAGGTCTTACCAGCTCTCTGGGTGTCTCTCAGCCCAGGCAAGGTGACATGTAAAATTCACCATCGTGCCATGCAAATACATGTATTTGATCATTCAGGTAGCTTCTTCCGGAAGTGTCACACCATCCAGGGAAAGCAGGGTGAGGAGAGAGAGAGCCTCCCCAGGATGAGGGACCATGGTTAGGGCGGGAACAGTTACAGCACAGGCTGTTGATGGAGAGGTGAGGGGTCGTCGGGAGTTATGGCACCACAACTGTGCATGGGGAAGAAAGGGCACAGAGAGCTTGGGGACTTTCAAAGACTTGCTTGGACCGTATCATTTTCTCTTGCATAAGACATAGTTTCCAGCTATGTGGTGTATGTTAGCATCCGAGCATTTTTGACAAGGAATGAACTTCAGGGCTCGCTATACCCCGCTCTGAGCTCAAAAGAGAGGAAGTTCTGCAGCTCCCACGTCTTAGGGCGCAAAGAATCCTTCGGACTTGAACTTATCTTGGACTCCAAGGTCTTTACACCACAACACCCCCAAAGTTGTTTTACTCTCCCGTGCAAGGGACCTTACTGCCTGTTGTGCCTGTTGGCCCCACATTTGTTATAGTGTATTGCGTGGCAAAAATTTGACCCGATGTCACTGAAAAATTGGTTTCCAGAGGGTCTAAGGACAAGCTTTTCACTACGGAGCAAACGATCTAAAGATGTATTCTGGATTCTGGTTGTCCCTAACTGCTTATCCATCCTTCCTTCTTTGGGATACATTGATTGCAAAAATGTTCACAATCATTTTTGCCTCCCTGTGTTCATGCCCTTTGCAATATGACTTTGGAATCCCAGCATCAAGAAGTAGAGTCTGCGCCCTCTTCCCTTAAATGTGGGCTGGTCTTGTGACTTGTTTTGGCTCATGTGAGGCTGAAGTGGTGGTAAGCCATGTGGACCCTTGACCTCAGGAAGCCATGTGTGTATCTGTGCTTTCTTAGAACCTACCCAGAAGCTGACAGACAAGCCAGAGCTACTCTACTTGAGGAAGAAAGTCCAAGTGGAGCAGGTCCAAGCATCCAAGGGTGGCCATGCTGGACCATCCGGCCACAGCCAATCTGGAAGCTGACCGAATGTGCTTGAGCGAACCCTGCCAAGGCAGACGAGCTTCTCAGCTGAGTCCAACCCAAATGCCAACCCACAAGAATGTAAGCTCGACAAATAGTCATGACGTTAAGCCACCACCTTTGAGTTGATTTGTTATGCAGTAAGAACTAACTGATACACTGCTTGTCTGAATACAAATCCTATTACTGACCAGACTCCTGGTGGCCGTGCCTAGAGTACTACCTGGTAATGCCTATGACATCCTCTCTTCGCCTTTCCCCACTTTGTCCCAATTCTTGCTTGTTCCCAGCCAAATTTGTACCTGGCTCTGCCCTGATCTTTTGGCACTCCTCAGAACGAATTTATTATCGACCTGTTTCTCCAATCCCTATTCAGGTTCCCAAAACTCAGCCAGATGACAGAGACTGGCAGACCTCTTGGAAACGTAAAAGAAGACCAGTCATAACACAACTGCCCATCACGTAGGAGAGCCTCCCTGAGTGACCGCGCCTCAGCTGAGGGGCTTTGTGCCAGTAGAGGTGAGGCACAATCGAATGCACAACGGTGTAAGGGCACACGGGCCATCCTAACAATCGTCCCGAATAACTGTGGCTCAGCAAGCACCGTCCCCTCTCTGAAGCCATCATGGCGTCATAGCAAACAGGCAAGGGCTGTGGGAGACACAGAGGCATTGAAAAATTGCCAGGGCTAAATGAACAAAACTTTTATTTTGAGCTTTCTGAGGTCGTTTATTTTGTGCTAAAGCAAAGTACTTAGTGTTTCATTATTATTCTTGTCTTAATATAAAATTAGTAATTTTGTGACTTATTTATATGCTAACATCTAAACGTGAATTTTTTTTACAGTGTGTAAAGTGGATTTCAAGTAATTTCATTGTGTTCTGAATGGATCATTCTTCCTCAGTCAAGAAGTTGTACAGACAGAAGCATGTAGGGAGTGTGTAGACACTCAGATTCTTTTTTTTTATTTTATTTTTATTGTTTATGTATTTTTGAAAGAAAGAGTGTGAGCGGGGGAGGGGGAGAGAGAGAGGGAGATAGAGAATCCAAAGCAGGCTCCAGGCTCTGAGTCATCAACACAGAGCCCAACGCAGGGCTCGAACTCACAGACCGTGAGATCATGACCCGAGCCAAAGTCAGACGCTTAACCGATGGAGCCCCCCAGGCGCCCCAAGATGCTCAGATTCGAATGAAACATACGGGCTCACCTCAGTGTGGCATCGGCAGGCAGCACATAGCAAATAGAAGCACACTACCTGGGAACCATTGCCGAGGCACCCGAGGATGGAAATTATTAGCAGCCACTAATCTAATCCAAACAAGAAGAGACTGGCTTTTAAACACATTGAATGGTATACTCATGGAATTCCGTGATCTGTATTTCTCTATCTTGATGGGCCACACAGGTATGGTGGAGTATCCTCAACATGGGGTTTTGCTGCAAGGGGGTTCACAGGGAAGGAAGTCAGGCCAGAGGTATTGCAGTGATTCAATTCAGGTTAGCGAGCGAACTCAGGAGCATGATTTGAGGGCCTCGGCAGACTGTGAGATTTCCACAGACGAACAATCAACTGGGGAAGGGCTGGTAATTTAAAGAAACAGAAGACAAGGATTTACCAAACAAAGACAGAAGATGGAACCAGGTCTTCCAACGGATGGAACACAGATGGCTGCACACAGTACCTTACAAAGTGAATCCGTTCCAGCTTCTGTAACACTGCTCAACTTATTTAAACGGGCCCCATGGTTTTGATATCCCGTGAGCACAGGAATAGCCTTCTCAAAGAGTTAATACCCTAGGTTTCTCCAAGGAAAAATTCCCAGTTGACTTCATCTTACCGGCTTTTGCAAAGGGCATTGATCCCATGAAGACTCCTTAAGCCTTTCTCTCTACCTGTGGACCAGATATCATCTCTTAGACTCAGAAAAGACCTGAGAGGAGCAAACAAGGCTGGGAACAAGTATGCAAGACTGTGTGAACTGGAGAAGAAGAAACAGATCGATGTTCTAAGAGTTAGTGATTGTTCTCTGTTCCTGGGACCCCAGGGCCTCCAACCCTGAGCAAGGAAGGCGGTACTTGTAAGTCAGAAGAAGTGGATTAATCCAATTGTGTAGCAGAGTTCCTACTCACTGGTTGTCCTTTAAGTTTGCACAAGGTGTCTCTGACCATCCAGAGCATCTAAATTGTTAGTTATCCTCTTTTTTTTCTGAGTTTTTCAACTTCTGCTATGGAGTATTGAAATTATTTTCAATATTTTTCTGTAGCGAGTCTTTATGAGATTCAAGTACCTATGTCCGTGGATGTATTTGAACAGGTCCTGTACTCTTACGTTCTGGCCTTTTGTAGAAAATACACAAACATGCATTCTGATCCACAATCTGCATAATGAAGAGGTCAGTTCTGACGGTCACACAGGGTCCTCTTATCTCTAAAGTTCAGTGATCTGGATATTGGAATCACAGAGTCAAAGAATGGAATAAAAAGGAACAGGACACAAGAAGGAGAGAGATTCCAAGTGTTTTCTCTTATCCCCACACCAGACAGTAATTTATTCGCTGTCAGGGTAGTTCTATTCAAAGAATTGTCTGAGTCTGTGCCATAAATCACCTTTTGTGAATATTTATACCCCATCATAAATCTCTAAAAACCACCTTAATTGACAGCTATTAAAGATACATTATTCATGGAAGTTGTCAGACCACAGGGACATGTTTCATTTTACTACATTCTAGCTACATTGACTTGACCAATTTTGGTTTAGAGCTACTAAAAGGCAGCAAAATCACCATTCCATCAAATTTTAAGATGCAAGGTAAAATAGCTTAATTTTAACAAACGAAATGTATCATGACTAACATCGTAACCATTAAAAGTTGGTATTTGAAAAACAACAACAACAACAACGATATAAAGGTTAGCACAACGTGCTTTGCAAGTCATGATTTTGTACGAGCAAAGCAAGCACTTCTTCGAGTCAGACACAGAGTCTGTTTTAACCACCCCCGCCCGCCCCCGGCCCATTGAGTGAGAATCTGACCTTCACCTGGGACAGAGGGACAGGGAAGGGAGCCACTTTTCTCACGTAATGGTACATTTGAGAGCAGCGTCTTCATTCACTCTGAAATTTGGAATAGAACCAAAAAGCAAATCCCCTTAAAGTATTCTGGAAGGGTTAATTCCTTTTTCTTTTTTTTCCTTTCCCTGAAGTTCCCAGGAAACTTCATTTACCTTCTCAGTTTGACTCTGTAAAGTTAAACCCTCCCAAATCATTGCAATTTCCATAGGTACAAACATTTCTCAGTCCTAAGTAAGACACAATCCTTTACCAAAGGGAAAAGAAAAAAAGCATACTCCTAAAAATCTTTCTGTAAGCCCTGGCTAGGGAAATATTGACTTCAGAACTAAGATTTCATTCTTCAGTTTTGAGTTATTACCACAAAAGGATATGTTTAAAAAATTTTTAATGTTTATTTATTTTTGAGAGAGAGAGAGAGAGAGAGAGACAGAGTGTGAGCAGGCGAGGGGCAGAGAGAGAGGGAGACACAGAATCGGAAGCAGGCTCCAGGCTCTGAGCTGTCAGCACAGAGCCCAACGCGGGGTTCGAACCCACGAGCTGTGAGATCATGACCTGAGCCGAAGTCAGACGCTTAACTGACTGAGCCACCAAGGCGCCCCTAAAGATAAGGTCTTAAAAGAGGTGATGAAACTACATTGAGGTTCTTGGGGTAGGACCCTCATCCCATATGATGTCTATGTAGAAGCTCCCATGAGTGTAATGAAATCATGATAAAATCCACTTAGTATCTGTGAAGGACACAGTTTGCTTTTGTTTCTAGAGAAATGATCCGTCAACTCATTGAGGAAAAGATGATCTTTTCCTCCTCAGTTCTAACATACATTAGATGCTCAGATATTGTCTGAGGAGACCACCTCTGCACCTGTCTTCCGTTCACACTATTCAAGACTGCTGGGCTGGCCACTGTGACTTTCATCGGCAAAGACATGGGACCCTAAACTTTCCACCCACCGTTACCTGTGCACGCGAAATTCAGTCTTTAGGACATTTATTTGACTGAAAATTCTGTTTGTAGTGGTTTTGCAAAGCTCCAGACCACGTTGATTGCAGATACCTCAGGAAAACCTGGAAAACTACAGATTCTCTCACTTTCAAAAACCCGATTCATGGGTATGGGGTGAAGCCATCCCAATAACCAATTTAATTCTGTAAGTGATAATCACATATTTGTTCATTTTTGCCATTTCATGAACTCATGAAAATACTCAAATGGAAAGAGGTCCGTATCAAGTGATACTACACACATCTACGTATCAGAGGAAACCCAAGCAACAGTGGCTTAAACATTTATGGAAAGGTTTGTCTTTCTCACACATCGGGAAGCCTGGTGGGAGGGCATTTAGGACAGATTCTGCTCTCGCAGAATGTAATCTATTTCCCAGACTTCCTTCTTTCCTGTCTGCACTGCCTTCTTTACCATAAGGATTTCATTCTCATGGTCCCAACATGGCTTCTGCACTGCCAGACATCACATCTGTGTTCTGGGCAAGACAAAGAGATGGGGCTAAGGGCAAAGACGAGTAGGTCATCTACACTTGTTCCTTTAAAAATATTTTCCGGAAGACTCACACAGTGGTTTATACCATGTCAGAACTATGTCAAATGGTTACCTCTTGATTAAAAAAAAAGAAGCTAGGAAATAATATGGTCAATGTAAAAATTAAGTTTCTGTAATTCGGGTATGAAAGGAGCATGATTATTGGGTGGACGCATAATATTTCTTCCCCAAAGCGGTACCGGTTCCAGAAATGCCCGGGGCTAACTCTGCAGGGGACAAAATAATGTGTCCCTGCCGTGTAGCGGGAGGGGCGGATCGGCCATCTATGACCTGGTGGCCCAAAACAAGAGATAGCCTTTGGTCTGGATATCGCCCCGAGGTCTTCCCAAAGTAAGCAGAAGACTTTCCCTTTGTGGCTGTCTCCGGTCCCCTGCTGTCAAGTATCCTCTAAGTGAGGCCTCGCGAGTTCCCGCCGTCCCGTCCCAAGAGCCAGACTCGGGGAACGTGGACAGAAGAACATTGACTCGCTCACACGCTGCAGGTTTATCCGCTACAAGCTTCCATGAAACACGTTCACTCTCCTGCTCACGTGACACAAAATCAGAAGAACAGGTATGAAAACTGAGCAGAGCCCACGGTGCGGAGGAATACATAGACTTGATTCTGAAAACTGTCACCAAAACGCTCCCCATGCACCTTTATGAAGTCATGTTAATGGTGATTAAATTCACACGGGGCTGAGGGGCATCAGCCGTCGTCATAAACCCCGGTGACAACATGGCCTATCCTGACTGATGGTGGTGCTAAGACACAGGCTCATCTCCTCTCGGAACTTTAACCTCAGAGCGCCTCTAAACAGCTCCCCAATTATGTGCTGGCACACTTTCCCATTTCTAGATTTGTTTAGTTGTGAGCGTTGAAATGTGAGTTATGATCAGTCACGGGAACGGTGGCCTGGCTGCTTCTGTAGCAAGTGGTGCGGTAGAGAAGGCTTCTTCCCCGCCTGTGGCTTTCCCGGCGATCCTTAAACACAAAACGGGGCAAGCGTTTGAGAGGCTGGTTTGAGAGTCTTTCCTCGCCCAGAACAAAACCACCGTCCACGTTGAACAGTGCAGACTTCTCACGCCGTTCTAACGCAAGCTCATTTCTGTCGGGGACCAAGGACACGCTGAGACACACAGCTCCGTGGACCCACAGGAAACACAAGCCATGTATCTGAAAGGTCAGTTAAAATGGGGAAACAGACCCCGTGACTTATTCACCAATTTTCCTTCCTTTTGGCCGAAGTGGATCAGAATAGGACAGGGTTGTTTGTTGCCGGTTACATCCACAGGAAGGTCTCGGCCACGGGAGCTCGGTGGTCAGTGTCACCGTGTGCTCCACTCCGGATCTAAACCACCTGCAGGAAAGCTCACACCTGTGATCCTGAGGAAGCAGGGTGTTCTGATTTTCTTTTGTCACAGAAAGCATTGTTTGAACATAGCAAACATATCAACTTGTCTTTTATAATTCTTCTCTTTTGTATGCACGCCGCTCCTTGGTGATCGCACCGAGGGCTGTGGTTGTGACACAACCTGTGACCCACGACCTCCAAACTCAGAGGTCTAGTGCCGTCTGCCTATGACTTCCCCAGACTTCCAGACTTCTTGTCCCTCATGTTTTACCCCAACTGCCCACTTGACACTTTATCCCGACACCTGAGAAGTATCTAAACATTCATATTTGACAAGTTTGTTCTTCTCCCCACGACCCTTGCAATCCTATCAAATGGATTCTTCAGCCTTCACTTGTAATTCTCAGAGAATTCAACAGTGACTCCTTCACTTTCAAAGAGCCACAGCCATCCCTAACAAAAGTGCTTTGAAAAGTTAGGAAACTAGAAAACCCACCGAAGATTAAAGAATGTTAGAATCTTGGGGATATTATTCTATTTATTCGGGGGGGGGGTGTGGATATTCAAAGCTCTGGCGCAGGTTAGAGCAAAGAACTAACAGCACTTCCTGGAAAACAATCTCTAAAGCACAAATAAGAAGGTTTTCTGAAAATAGGTGTTAACCACCTGGGTAAGTTCCCAAACTTCTCTAGGAAAAGCCAAGGCAATTCCCTGTATCATTATTCTTCAAACACGAAAAAGAGAAATGAGGCAAAGCTTTGTTCTGTTCCCAGACTTGTTTCACTCGTACTTTGGAAAATGCACAACAGACTTCATATTTAGGTTTCATTAAAAACTCTTCTTTGTTTGATCCCAGAGGCAAGCTTTTAAAAACAGTCTTGAGACAGAAGAAATGTTCACGTTCTCTATTGTGCAATACTGGAGAAAAATTTCAATGCATTCAAAGCAGGAGCCTAATAATTTATTCGTCCGCTCAGGGAATGGGGTTGGGATAGCATTTGACAAAGCTGAGCTAATTAGCCTCTTCAAAAAGGTCAAAACAGGAACACTTTTATCACTTTTCTCTCACCTTTCTGACGTCCCAGCCTTTTCCAACAGTCAAATTATAGCCACGGCAATTAAAACGTGTAATTAAGTCGTAAGTCCTTTTTAGTGGAGAGACAACATGTTCACTCCCTTTATGCGAATGGTTTCCTTTAAAGCCGTCATTTTGAGCCAATTCACAGGAATAATCATTTCATTGGGGAATTTATTTTCTCATAGAAAGGGTATTAAACCAATTGTGAAAGCAACATTACTGTTGATTGAATCACTCAGCAGCAAACTGGTGGTCCACATACTTGCCCAGAATTAAAATATTCGAAGATATGCCAACGTGACCCAAAGCATGTTTAACAACTTTGCATCCATGTGTTAAGCTTGTGATCCCCATCTTCAGAACTAACTCCTCTTGCTGTCAACCTGCACATCAGCCGAGGCCGTGATTGGTGAGGATGGGGCTGTTGCTTCCCCCAAGAAGACAGTGTGCATATGGAGGTTCTTTCCTTTGATTCTTAAGGTAGGTATGACCTGACATTGTTGAAGCTCACAAGCCTCGAGTGTAAAGCTTAACACATTTTTACGGACGGTCACTCCCATGGAACCACCACAAAGATCCAGATAAAGATTATTTCTATCCCCACTGCCCTCGCCCCCCAGAAGACTCCATTTTGTCCTGTATGGGACACCCTTCTTTCTGCATTAAAGGTAAGTGCTCCCCTCATTTCCATTAACACTCATTAATTCTGCCAGTTTTTCAGCTCCGAGAAATGGAATCCAACACTCACACTTGTGTTCGACGTCTCTCACTTGCCATAATGGTTTTCAGACCCATCCAACTGGTTGCCTGTGATGGTGGTAGGCATCTACCACCTACCAAAAAACTACAGAGTGATGAACATCCGAAAGAGAGGGGGTAACAAGTATAATCCTCCATCCATTTGGCTACACTATGCTCGTTAAAAAACACATCTTTACGAACTATGCCATCTATTAATGCTATGTAATCAAAGTGCCCACCAAAGACATTAATCCATTTTACAACAATCCAACCAAGGGTTAATGTAGCCTATGCTGGACCATGCCCAGTGTGGGAGATGCCATCTGAGACTGTGCATTCCTCCTTTGGCTCTTTCAAAGTTTTTCCAAGAAAAAAATATGTCTCTTGGTCACTTCTATCAGTTAGCCTGTTTTTTTGCTTAACAGGACACAAAAGCCCATCATGTCTGTCTTTGCAACAATATTTACTGTCTTTGTGAAAACAGCTATCAAATGCTAATTAGCCTATCCATATTTTGAAACTTAATTTAACAGTCATTTGCGGTCCCGATGGAAGCTAGAATCGCCTTAAAGAGTGTTAATATTTTGAACAAAGTATATCATGTGTGAGATCCAACTATCCTTTACAGTTCTAGGAAGGTGCCAGAATGTTTCATTTTTTGTGATCTTTATCCACACCTAGGGTTTCCCCTCTTGAAAGGTAAGCCCCGGAACGATTGCCCCGAATAACAGAAGAGGCCTCAACGCAGAGGCAAGTCAGTCACAACTCAATTACGGGGAGGCCCAGAGCAAGAGGAACAAGGACTTTGCACACCAAGTGTCTTGATGTGGCACTGGCCCTTCTACCAAGGAGCTGTTTCTTAGCAGAAAGAGTTCCTGTAAGCTTCAGGACGAGGCGTCCTTAAGCTGGTTATACGCACCCCAACAGAACTTCCTTGATGATGTCAGCCAGGCTGAACTCTGAACGAGTGTGAAGAAGGACTAGAACAGGGGGGTGGGGGTGCGGGATAGATCAGAACAGCACGGAAGCCCAGGTGAGCACCGCACGGAGGGGAGAGGAGCCAGGGGTAATGCATATTAGCTGCACAGCTTTCCTACGAGTTGACTCTGTGAGTACTGCCCACACACTATTGCCGGTGCATTTGCATCCACAAGCAAACCACAAATTCTGCAGCTGCGGGGGATTTGCGGCTAGTGATCCTTGTCCTACCTGGCTAACTGCCGTGGCTGCTACACGGGATGACTCCGTCTCCTGGATTTGTCCATGAAGATGACCTCGTTCACGGTGCTGGTCTCACTAGGTGTCTGGAAGGAAAGACCAACACGTGTCTAGCATTTCCACTTGGGACTGGCTGCTATAGTGGGGAGAGTGTCCAGGGGCCAGTGGCTAGGGCTGTTTCCTGAAAGGCTATTGTTCTCATTGGCCCTGAAACACTGTCTCTGAAGCTAACACTGTGCTTGGACCTGTGTCTTAGCAAGCCGGACAGACTTTCTGTTCTTCCCCTGCAAGTCACAGCTCCTTACTAACATCCAAAGCCATGCTTTGGTGGCTATTCACAGAACACATTCCTAGTGCAATGTCTGGAACTCATCTTCCAGCAAGAGTTTCAACCTTTTGCCCTCTCCTACATTTAGTCAAAATTCTCTCTATTTCAGTTTTGAGTTTGTATCGCAGGATGAACCGGTTTACCCTAAACCAAAGTCACATCCCCACACACATCACAGCTTATTCTGGTGTGCTTATTCTGGAGGTGATTGGCGTTCTCTGTATGTGGCACTGAAAACTGTATAACAGATTGTCTTCAAATCTTCTAAATGATGTCATAATATTGTCACGTATCTCATCGCTTACTTTCCCTCAGCACTGTGTTTCTGACACCAGCTCTCCCTGCTATGCATACATACAGTTCACTGCCTCGAACTGTTGCTTAGCATTCTACAGCATGGACTCATCATATTCTCACAAGCTGATTTAGAGTGACAGAGGCACACATCATCCTTGATTCCTCGTCATGCCAAATAATGCCACAATCAACATCCATATATGTGCTTCCTTACAGACCTGGGTGAGAATGCAGAAAACATATCGGACAAATTCCAGTACCATTCGTGATTAAAAGCTGAATTCAGGAAGTTAGGAATAGAGGAAAAATACTTCAGCTTGATAAAGAACATGTATTTAAAAAAAGAAATAAGAAATCAACTACAGCTAATGCATGCTTAGTGGTGGAAGACTGAATAGTTCCTCTCTCATATTGTGAACAAGGCAAGGAAGCCTGCTCTCACCATTCATATTCAACATAATACTAGAAATCCTAGTCATTGCGATAAGGCAAGAAAAGGAAATAGAAGGTTCACAGATTGAAAAGGAATAAATAAAACTACCTCTATTTATAGATGAAATGATTGCCTACAAAGAAAATTCCAGGGAATCTAAAAAGAAGAAGAAGAAGAAGAAGAAGAAGAAGGGGAGGGGGAGGGGCAGGGGGAGGGGCAGGGGGAGGGGAGGGGGAGGAGGAAGAAAAAAGCCTAGACTGAGTAAGTGCCAATTGGTTGCAGATACAAAATCAACAAACAGAAATAAATTGCATTTTTGTACACTAACAATAAATATGTAGAAATAGAAATTAAAAATACAATATAATTTATAATCATTCCAAACGGAATAAATTCTTAGGTGTAAACCTAACAAAACATGTAAGGTGAGTATTAGAAGATGAAGATAAAAAAATCCAAGAGGGCATAAATAGGCACGCCTTGGTGGCTCAGTCGGTTGAGCGTCCGAGTTCGGCTCAGGTCATGATCTGGCACTCTGTGAGTTCAAGCCCCGTGTCAGGCTCTGTGCTGACAGCTCCAAGCCTGGAGCCTGCTTTGGATTCTGTGTCCCCCTCTCTCTCTCTCTGCCCCTCCCCTGCCCATGCTCTCTCTCTCTCTCTCTCTCTCTCTCTCTGTCAAAAATAAATAAACATTAAAAAAATTTTTTTTAAATCCGAGAGGGCATAAATAAATGATTAAGACATTTTTTAAGGCAGATAGGAAGAATCACCAAGATGACAATTCTCCCTGTTGATCTACAGGTTAATGAAATCCCTAACAAAATACCAAAAAGATTTTTTGTTTTGTTTTGTTTTGTTTTGTTTTGTTTTTGCAGATGGAGATAAGTTTAATCTAAAATTTATGTGGGAGACCCCACGCCCTGTTATAATTAAAACGATTTTGATGAAGAAGAATGCGGTGGGAGAATCGCCCTCCCTGATAGTAAGGCTACAACAATTACGACAAAGTAGTGGCGAGGAATGGACCCAGAGAGCAACAGAGCAGAGAACCCGGAAAAGACCCACACACATCGGCTCAACTCCTACCCCACAAAGGCCCAGAAGCAATTCAGTGGAATTTAATGCACTGAAAGGATAGACTTCTCAATAAAAGGTTCTGTGAGGCAATTAGACATATACAAGCAAAGCAACGAATCTCAGCCTAAACCTCACACCCCATTCAAAACTTAATTCGAAATGACTAGGGATTTAAGTATGAAATTAAAACTGTAAAATTTTCAGAAAAAGACACCAAGAGAAAGCCTCTAGGAGTAGGGTGAAGCAAAGATCATATGTTTGACACCAGAAGTGAAATCCATACTGGAAAAATTAATAAATTGGAACCCCATCCCAATGTAAAATTTTTGCTCACAAGAGAGCATGAGAAAGGAAAATTATAGACTGTGAGAAAGCGTTCACCGACCACACATCCCGCAAAGGACTAGAATAGAGACGGTAAACAGCACAGGGAAAGAGGCTCGACATTGACCTCCCATGGGCTCACTCCTGTGTGTCATAGAATCATAAACACATTTGCAGTATGTGTCTTTATCAGTAAAATTCCTGCGGCTTTGTAACCCCAAAATATGTATTTTATTTCCACATTTTGATAACCACTTGTTGGATAAAATTTAAATGTGAAGTTATTTTTCTTAATGCTTAGAAATATTCCCCGGTGACCTCGTCCACCCAGTGCTGCTGGCAAGGATTCTAGCAATCTGGCTATTGTCCCTTGGTGTCTGCCCACACCTGTCTTCAGGAAGCCTGCATCTCGGGAGGGCTTCTGTGCTGCCCGATGTCAAGCCCGGGGCGTAGACACGGAGACCAGCTCTGGGGTTCTTCCTTCCTTCTTTCCTTCCTTCCTTCCTTCCTTCCTTCCTTCCATAAAGGAGCAGACGGGGGCTTTTCTCAAAGCCACTGAGGAGAGGCGAAAGAGTAAAATGTAAACAGAAATCCCTTCAAACTCACCCTTAGTCCAACTAGTGAGAAACTGACTCCAATACGCCCAGACCTTTCTCTCTTTAATTTTTTGGTAACTTCCTGGCATCCTGATGCTTTCTTTGGTCATCTATTATTACCCCCAATTTGATTGTTAGGGGGAAAAAGACATCATCTACTCTGCCACTTTTTCAGGACTTTACTTTGTGTTAAAATATTACGTGTGGAGAGAGGTGTTTCGGGTCTGCACAGTTGACAGCAATCTTTGCACTTTATAGAGTCTGGAAAGAGACTTAATTTGGTTTTGTTTTTTTAATTATTATCAATCTAGGCAGCTCTTTTGATTAAAAAAATTGTCAGCAACCATTTATAAGCCTTCTACTGTATTTGCATCAGGGGTACATTGATGAGAACGTAGAGGCCCAGAATTCACGTCGCTAGGGCTGGTTTCCAGCATCTCTGGGATATGGCAGCTTAAATGCTTAAAGTAACACATCTTAATTATAATAATAAATCTTACAATGTTTCTGAAAACCAAGGTGTATGCATAGAATTAACTCTACCTTTGCTTTTTAAATTCCCATCCATGCTATTTGTAGAGGGAAATAGATTTCTTCCCAGTTAATATTCGCATTTACAAAAACTAAGGTGGACAAAAATCGGGTGAATTATTTTATGTGTGTTGATGGCAACAGGTGGCATGATATGGTGACATATACAGGGTCCCCCCCAAATGAAAGGAATCTCAGAAATGTCCTCAGATTAATGGAAACAAGCAAAAGCTGTTCATCCCAAGTGTCGTTCTGAAGAATGCAAGTGATCATATCTATATTGTAGTAGAAGTCGATGCAGAATGTTGACCAAGGTGTCTTCGAGTGTTGGGGTGTTTGGGGTGGACGGATGGAGCCCACAGGCGGGCCCCTGGACCTCCCTGCCTGGGAGCACCTGCCGGGTCTTCTGGGCTCAGCCTTGACACAGACCGAGAGCTGGCAAAGGACCTTTTCATGTTCCAGATCCCTCGTTTCGAAAATGGAAATCCGTGCTTATTCCCACACAGCCTGACTCTACTGGTGCGAATGGCAATCCAAAACCACCCCACACTCCGAGTGCTGGTGACGCACTTCTGCCTCTTCGGTTTGACACGCCTTCTTGTCGAGAAGCACCGTGAAGTTGAAGCCCACGCAGACAGTCCCCTGCAGCCGTCAATCAAACATATACAAAAATGCTTTGCAACTGTACCAAGAAAATGCTTCTTAAACAGACGGAGTCAAGCCAACAAGACATCAATCATCCAATTCTTGTTTTGTAGAGAAATTCAGCAAGCATCCGACATTCACAGTGATTTGGCTGACGTAGCTTCAAAACCCGGGTCCTTCCTAACTGAAAGAGAGGCCTTTATCTAAGATACATTCTTAACGAGCAAACTAATTTAAAACTTCACTCTGTTCACAGGTCTATTTTCCCAGGTAATTACAAGGTTCTTTTGCACCCGGCAGAGGCTGTTTTCTTCTTCTTCTAATTTGCCATGTATTTCCTATATAATTTCATACTAAGCATTGTTTAGCTAGCAGGAATATTTAAGATGAAATTTTATGGATTATCCTGCTTCTCTGGTAAGACATTCTTTAATTCAGTGCCGGAGAACTAAGAGAAAAAATTCTCCATCTTAAAATTGCTTCGTTTATTTTTATTTCCCGCTTTCCTACAGCTCTTCCTTCCCCGAGGCCATCCCTCGGACTTCCTCGGGAAGAAACGCTCAGCGAACATGTACGGATTCGACTTTCTTTGTTTTCTATGGGCCCAGCCTTGGAGTGTCCCTGTGACTGTCACACTGAGGAGAGAAGGTCCGCGCAAGCTGCTCTCTTTCCACTGAGGATGTAGCTCTTCCAGAAAGAATGGAGAGAGCTGTCAGCCGAGGGACTCCTAGAGGTCTGCATTTGTAGGTGCCGACAGCTGGGCTTTGAACAACCCTGACGTAGGAAGGCCACCAATCGCAGATGGGACACTCTGAGGATATGAAGGTGGGCGGTCCCCCACCCAGGCGTGCCCGGGCAGAGTGTGTGGGCCAACAGGGGCAGAGGGAGGGCTCCAGGGGGACAGGACGTAAATGGACCCAGCAAACCACGCAGTTGCCTCGGCTTGGAGGGCCCCCCAGTGCGTCCGCTCTGAGGCAAGTCCACAGTGATCACGTCGGGGCCCTGGAGGGACACGAGGCAGGGCTGAGGTTCAAAGGCTGCCCTTCACAGTGACCCAACGTCCAAAGGGTCAAGAGTCTAATTCTTATCTCGCTCACGCACTGGCAGGGATCACTTTATGCGAAGAGCCACGGAGACCCGTTGGCGTGAGACATAGAACAGGAATTTCTACGCGGAGCCTTGAACTCCAAACAGCGGAGGGTCGAAGGGAGAGCTGCAGGCGTGACGTGCCCGAGTCAGGACCCTCAGGGGGTAAGTCACGCAGTGAAAATGAGAACTAGAACTCGCTTGTGAACATACGCGTATATATAATACAATTTCATATCGCATCATAATAATGTAATTATTGTGTAATGATTTTATTACATGTGTATATTATATCAACCAATATAATAATGTCACATCATATACGTAATATTTTTATATGTGATGTTTAAAGTTTTGCTTCTACAAAGTTTGAAAAAAAAGACATTTTACACAGTAAAGATTATAAAATCCTACAATACCAAACTAGCACATTTTTCTTCTCATCATCTTTAATATAGTCTAAGGTGGTTTGAAAATTTCCAGACCCTCCCCACAAAATTGTTTTGCATTCTTTTTTTTTTTTAATTTTTTTTTTTACATTTATTTATTTTTGAGAAACAGAGTGAGACAAAGCGTGAGCAAGGGAGGGGCAGAGAGAGGACACACAGAATCTATCTGAAGCAGCCTCCAGGCTCTGAGCAAGCGGTCAGCACAGAGCCTGATGCGGGGCTCGAACCCACAGACTGTGAGATCATGACCTGAGCCGAAGTCGGACGCTCAACCAACTGAGCCACCCAGGGGCCCCTGTTTCGCATTCCTGAGTGCAGATTTTGCTAGTTTCCGTCGGAGTCACCCTGAGAATGGATATAAAACACATGTATTTCCTTTACTTATTTAACAAGTCAGTTAATCGAACAATATTTATTAATTAAGCCACTAGTGACGTTCTGTCTGGTCACCTGAGGGAGAAACATAAAACGGAGATCACATTTGATGCCCTTCGGCCGGGGTCTCAGGAGTAGAAACCATACTTCGACCCGAGGGCACCGTGGGGGGGACGGCTCCCCTGCTTACCAGCCTGCCTGAGCGGTACATCATCACCCCTTCGCAACTCGCGTCCTGCCTCAGTCCTGTCTCCGCATCACCTGTTGACCCTGCGGCCCCCGCGCGAGCACCCCGCACCCCTGCCCCACAGCTCACCCCCCAGGGCCCGAGCAGGGCTGGCCCTAAACGCGCCCAGGGCCGGGGCCAGGCAGAGTGCGAAGTAAGCGCGTCACGTCCCAAGGGGCCGGGCCATCAGGAAGACCTCAATCTGATGACTCTGAAAAAGGACAGAGCAGAAACTGGAGAAAAACACACACCCCGCAGAGAGTGCCAGCGGATGGGCTCTATGAGCCAGGCTGGAGTGGCCACAGCTTTTTAAAAATTGATTTTTAATTGGCCACCGGTCACTCGCTAAATGAGCTGGGTCAGATATGGTGGAAAGCCCACAGGCTGAGGCAAAAATTACAGATTTCACCACAGCTAAAAAAACAGGAGAGAAAGGAATACAGAGGCGGGAGAAAGAAGGAAGGGAGAGAGGACACAAGGGAATTTTAAGGTGGATTGTAAGAGAAACAAATGGGGAAATTCATTACTCATTTCAGATTTTATTATTTACTGATATGGACCAAAGCCGTCGAGTGTAATTTTAATCAGTGCCAAATAACAACGAGCCCATGCGTTAGGACTTTGGATTTTACATACATGGCTGCATATTTCTTTGTTTTTAATGTTTAGTTTTGAGAGAGAGAGAGAGAGAGAGAGAGAGTGAGCAGAGGAGGGGCAGAGAGCGAGGGGGACAGAGGATCTGAAGTGGGCTCTGTACTGACAGCAGGGAGCCTGACGCGGGGCTCGAACTCATGAACCATGAGACCATGACCTGAGCCAAAGTCTGAGGCTCGACCGACTGAGCCACCCAGGCGCTCCTGGGGCTGAATATTTCTGAGACAAGAACTTGTATGTTGTTTATCGTCTTTATTACCTGACTTTAATCAGGACATCTTAGCTCTTTACCTCTGGGATTTCAACAGAGATCCTCCCCATCTTGTGTAAAACCTAACCTGATCTCATCCTTCCATTTAGGGTTCTTAGAGCAGAGCCCTTCAGAGCCAGAAGAGGAAAGAGGAAGGGCCCCGTGTTAGCTGGAGCACTGTCACCTCTGGGCAGGGGTACGGTGGCCCATGGGAGAAGCAGACCCTGGAGAGAATTCCCAAAGCAACATCAGCGGAAGCTGAAAGGACAGTGGCCAGAGATGGGGGGTGGGGTGCTCCCTGGACTCTGCCTGGCTTCCTGCCCTGAGATTTTTGTCAGACTCTCGACTCCAAATTTCCTGCATCCTCAAATTTGTAGCCTGGAATCACATCTCCCTACATTTTCAATCATGTAGCCAGTGTCTGTCCAGATCAATGACATCCCCAGAGTTTAGCTCTCCCTCTCCACCCCTCTCCCGTACAGCTTGTCCGCAAGCTGTCTGTGAAACTGTACCAAGTGACCGTGACAGTGACAGTGACATACAGTGGCAGGAAGGGGATGGGCTGAAGAGCAGACCCTGGCCTGACGTCCATTAGAATGATCTGACAGTAACTATGCCTGAGGACACGATTTTTTGCAAGAGCTACCGAAAAATTGTAGTTTGATGGTCTGTTAGCAACGTCTTACTGACTTCTCCCTCGTTCTTGCTGCTTCTGCCGCCATTCAACAGCCCTGTGATACTTGGCTGGACAGAGAGTGGAGACGTGCTGGAGACGAGGAGAGACAGAAGCAGAGAGAGACAACGGGAGATAAAACAGACGGATGCCATGGACCGACAAATACACAGAGAAAGAGAGACGGAGACACGGAGATTCTCATGCCTCGGACAGCCTTGAAGACAGGAACGACGTCAGACTTGTCTTGTGTCTCCACCACCGTGCGCAATTCCTAACCCACTAAAACCAAGTAACCTTGCAATCTCGGAACGGTGCTTGAGGCTTTCAGTCTCCAGATTTCGTCCACCGTCTAGCGTGCATTTAAAATGTTCGGAACTCTCTGCTTTCTGAGCCCACCTTCAGGTCTGCGGCACATTAGGAGGCCGTCCACTATTCCATATGAGCATTTTGGGAGTCTCTCCCAGCGCAGGATGCCTTCCGCACCCTCCCCCTGTCACGCAGCCCAGCTCCTGCAGCCACTGGTGGCAAGCATCCCAAGTCCTCAGACCAGGGTGGTCCTGGTGGCAAGCATCCCAAGTCCTCAGACCAGGGTGGTCCTCCTGCCTAAGCCGGCCACTCGGAGCCTGCTTCCCACAGACCTGGAATTGAAAGGGGGGCAGTGACAGAGAAGCTGGGGGCAAGCACCTGTCACTGCCCTCACTGGCGGGGGTTCACGCGAGCGCGGGCACCGTGAGGGGCCATCTTCACCCGCCATATGGGCCATGGCACATGAAAGCCAGGGGTGGAGCAGCCATGCCCACGAGCTGAGCCAGGAAAACAGGTGAAAAGAGCCCCAGATGCTCTGAATGCTGGAGATTTTTTTTCATCTGTTGCTGAAGTGTAGCAGTCACACAGCATCACACTGGTCTCAGATTGTATTCGCGCGACATAGTGATTACAACGTGCCCGCCTGGTAAATGCAGTCACGATCTGTCACCCCACAGTGTTATGGCCATCTTATCGACTACACTCCCTGTGCTGTTCTTGTCATCCGTGACTTACTTATTTTATAGCTGGGAGTTTGTGCCTTTTAATCCCTTTCACCTGCTCTCCCCCGCCCCCCCCCCACCTCCCTCTGGGGCCACCAGTTCTTTCTCTGTAGTTAAGTGTCTGTTTGCGTTTTTGTCTGTTTGCTCCTTGTTTTGTTTTTTAGATTCCATATGTAAGGAAAACTGCATGGCTGTCTTACACCAAACACAAAAATAAACTCAAAATGTAAGACCTGAAACCACAAAATTCCCTGCAAGAAAACCTAAGCCATAGTCTCTTGGACATTGGTCTTAGCAACACATTTATGGATATGTCTCACCGGGCAAGGGACACAAAAGCAAAAATAAACTATTGGGACTCCATCAAAATAGAAAGCTTCTGCCCAGCAAAGGAAATCATCAACAAAACAAAAAGGCAGCCTACTGAACGGAAGAAGATATTTGTAAATGATATATCTGATAAGGGGTCAAGATAAAAAAAAAATACAAAAAATTTACACAATTTAACACCAAAAAGCTCCCCAAATAACCCAATTTAAAAATGGGCAGAAGAGGGGCGCCTGGGGGGCTCAGCCGGTTAAGCGTCTGACTTCGGCTCAGGTCATGATCTCATGGTTTGTGGGTTCGAGCCCCGTGTCGGGCTCTGTGCTGACAGCTCAGAGCCTGGAGCCTGCTTTGGATTCTGTGTCTCCCCCTCTCTCTGACCCTCTCCCGCTCATACTCTGTTTCTCTCTGTCTCTCAAAAATAAATAAATGTTAAAAAAAAGAAAGAAAAGATTTTGGGGGAAATCATGCTAAGGCAGGTAGATCTCTTAGTGATGTATAGAAATTGGATGGTTGGAAAGGAGTGGGTGGGAACAGCACTGCAGGTAGAGCTAACTGTAGGTGCAAAGGCCCTGGGGCAGGAGCCTGGGCCTCAGTGCCAATAGTGGTAGAAAGCCATTGGTTTAGGCGGAAGTTTTGGGGGAAACTGTGAGTAAATAGAAATGGTGTCATGGATGGCCTCCCGATTAAAGTATAAAAGGTACAGACAATTTTTATAATGTACTTCCTTAAAGTCCCTATGGCCGAAATATAATCATTTCATTGTGTATCCAGTCTAAAACATATCGAGATGTCTTATGTTGTATTTTGTACTAAATCTTCTAAATCCAGTGTGCATTTTACACCTGTGTGAAAGACATAAAGAGCACCATCGTCACCATGGCAAATTGTTTTTTAATTATGCATCGACAATGTTGGCAGGAGTCACGGGGTCACATTTCTAGAAACAAAATGCTCTAGCATAACAACAGTTCTATATGACTAAAATGTTAAGGAGATACGTGTGTGTGTTTACCACCTAAATTATTGCTTCCTTTGACTTAACTCACCTCTCTGAATTATAGAGGTAATGAAACGAACAACAACAAAAAAATACCTAATTGTGTATGATAGGGCATGTAGGTAGGTCTCATCAGAATGTAAAAATAAAACAAAATACATATCAGAAATTATTACATTTGAAAAGGGTTATTCTACTTAAAAGGACAACTCTGAATTGAAAAATATGGAAAGGAAGAGGAGACACAAAACACTTTAACTGAAATATAAAGGAGATAGATAGGTCTAGAGACAGCCAATTCTAGATAGACTTCCATATCTAGTTTAATATCTAGCTGATAGAAAGAAGGAGGCTCTTGGTAGTGATAGATCTAAATACAGATAAATGTAGATATAGATAGATATTTAGCCATAGATAGAGCTAAATCTAGGTATATATGTAGACGAAGGAAGAAAGGAAGTAGAGAGGGAGGGAGAGAGGGAGGGAAGGAGGGAAGAAAAAAAGAGGGAAGGAAGGAGGGAAGGGAAGAAGGGAGGAAGGAAGGAAGGAAGGAAGGAAGGAAGGAAGGAAGGAAATAGACCTAAATAGATATAGATATAGATAGATCTATAGATATCTATCATCTAAGTATCTAATTGATAAATGATAGATAGAAAGATGATAGAAAGATACATGATAGATTGATTAGATAGATAGATAGATAGATAGATGATAGGTAGATAGAAAGATAGATGATAGATCGATGAGGTAGATAGATGATTGATAGATGATAGATGACAGATAGATGATAGATTGATTAGATAGATTGATAGATGACAGATAAATAGATGATAGATGATAGATAAATAGATGATAGATATATAGATAGATGATAGATAGATGACAGATTGATTAGATAGATAGATGACAGATTGATTAGATAGATAGATGATAGATTTATTAGATAGATTAGATAGATGATAGGTTGATTAGATAGATAGATGATAGATGATTGATTAGATAGAGGATAGATAGATACGAATTACACCAGAGACCAGTGAAGAGCCATCCAGACCAAACACGTCCATCCCACTTGTGAAATGACAGCTCCTTGTAGCAGGCAGTGGGCAGGGAAGGTGGACGCCCCCAGCCGAGGGCTCCTCCGGTCTCCACAGCGGGCGAGTCCGCTGTAGTTTTGAGGCGCACACCGACACACCAGAACTCAGGCAGGACCCCAAATAGAGACGGGAGCACGCTGTGTCTTTAGCACACGCCCCTCACATGCCTGGGGCCTTCTGGAAGCCCATCTCCCAGTCCGGAAGCCTCAGGCCTGGTGTCAGGGATGACGAGACCACCTGACCAGGGACAGTCCCCTCCCCACCCCTCACCCCTGCACCGGTCACCAGGTGAGGGCCAGGCAGGGACACCTCGTGGAGGAAATGGCAGGATTCACATCCTCAGGGAGGGGGGAGCCGAGAGGGGGCTCAGACAGACACAAGGGGTCCCGGGGGGCTGCAGAATCAGAGAGGGGGTGAGGCGGGACCGCTGTGTGCTCCCCAGAACGCTGGTCTCCTACGATTCCTCATGGGCAAGTTCTCCTGTCAGACAAACGTGAAGAAAGAAAACTCACACGTTGCCCCCTGAGTACACAGCGTGTTCAGGGGCCCTGCGAGAAAACAGACGGGAGAATGTTCCCTTCCTGCTGACTCCAGTTCCCTACCATGTTTCAGCACAGATGGGGGTTGTTTTTTGGAGGGTAGAAGGCTGGCGGAGTTCTGCCAATATCCTACAGAAAAAGCAAACCTCTTAGGATTTATAAGCAGAGTAGCCTTACTAAAAATAAAAGATAATACGTAAGGACAAGCATCTGTAAAGCCCTTGGAAAGCTCTTCAGGAAAAGACAGAACACACAGAAAAAGTTCAGATCGGGACAGCAGGACGTGAGAAATTCGGGGTCATTCTTGGCCAAGGAGTATTTATCACATCCGAGGTTAAAGGGAAATTCGACTCCGTATTTAAAATATCTATGGTTATCTGCTGAATGTGGCATGATTGACTTCATCACGTTCCACAGAGGAACATACTTTTGGAGGCCACATTCCCTGCCCAGGGGTCGGGGGAGTCTGCCCCATTCCTTTGCGGGGGAGGTCTGCACCCTAAAGGACTTCAGCGGGATGGTGACAGCCAGAGGGCTTGGGTTCTGTCCCTCCTGGCGCAGGACTCCTGGTGTCCTCCACAGTGGCTCTGACAACTGTGAGACAGAGCAAAGGAACTGTCCCCCCACCCAGAGTGACCCAGGACGGAGCAGAGGAACTGTCCCCCCAGAGTGACCCAGGATGGAGCAGAGGAACTGTCCCCCCAGAGTGACCCAAAGGGCAGGCTTCCGGGCCGGCCCCGCAGCTCCCTGCAAAGTGCTCTGTGCCGCAGCAGGCCTCTTGTCCACGCAGTTTGCTGCCCTGCCCACGGAGAAGCAAGGCTAACCGGCAGCGAGCTCCTTCCAGGGGTGGTGTGGCTGTGCCTGCCGGCTAGGGGTGTCACAGGGGAAGGGGCGCCGGCCTGGGGAGGGGCCCCCGGGAGCTGTTCCGCAGGGGCTCCCATGTGACACGCACCGTCGGAGGGATGGCTACGTGTACCCCCTTCTCTCGGCAGTCCCGTGTGCGGCTCCCACCGCGTCCTCGGTGCCCGTGAAGGCCCTAGAGAGGCGGTGACCTCCCCGCATGCATTGACTTCTCCAGCTGGGGACGCTGGAGGTCCAAGGTCAGGGGGCCAGGGTGGGCGGGGTCTCCGTGGGAGCCTCTCCCTGGTTTGCAGCGTGAGCCAGAGTGCTCAGGACCCCTCTACACCTGTTCCTTCCGAAGGCCGCACCTGCGTCACCGTCGCTTGGGGGTTAGGGCGTCAGCACATGCATGCGGGGGGGACGCAGACGTTCAGCCCACAGCCACTCGTATTCTGACGACCGGATTTAATGCAAATAGGACAGGTAGGTGGAAACGTCCACCCTGAATAGCGGACTCACCATCTGAAAGCAGAATCCGCGTGGAACAGTGAGGAGGAACAGAGGCAGAAGAGCTGGGGGGAACCCGGCCCCTCCAGGGGACTGAGCCCCTCCAGTCTCCTTGACACGGGCCGGCCATATTCTCAGGCCCGGGGAGGGGTGGTTCGTGACGGCCCAGGAGGCAGCTTCTGGTATGTTCCCTCCTTCTTCTTCAGCTGGATATACGGAATTTCTGTCTTTCTGCTGTGGGGTCCTGTGTCGCCTTCCATCTGCTAGAGCAACACATATGCTGAAGAAGTGTTCTGACACTGAAAAAACCCGACATCTTGTCCCAAAGTATGTTTTCAGTGGCGGTCACAAGAATTGTCCCCATGTTTCCTATTTCATTTTTTTAATGTTTATTTATTTTTGGGAGAGAGAGAGACACAGCGTGAGCAGGGGAGGGGCAGGGAGAGAGGGAGACACAGAATCCAAAGCAGACTCCAGGCTCCGAGCTGTCAGCACAGAGCCCGACTCCTATCGACCTCCTCAACCTGGGGATCATGACCTGGGCCAAAGTCAGCCTCTCAAGTGACCAGCCACCCAGGCACCACTCCATCTTTCTTATTTAAATTGAGAGACAAAACAAAGTGTTTATAAATGCAAAATAGTCTTTAAATGCCATTGACAACCTGTCTTTCCTTTATTTAAATTAACAGTGACTCACTCCTAGGACCTCCATTTTAGCGTAAACCAAAAAGTAAAAGCTTCTGAATTATGAAGCATTTATGAATTCTGGAAAGTGGTAATGTAACTGCACAGGATCCATAAACAATCCAATGACTGAGCCACATCCACCCATAAAACTTGGAGAAGAGTGTGTGAAAATACAAAGATGTGGGTGTGGTGTTTCCCTTACACTAGACAGACTCTTTGATGAAAGATACAACCATGCCAAATACAGAGGTAGAATGTCATTTCTATTGTCTAGTTTTATAAATTTAAAAATGCACATATCATTTCTTTTTTTTTTTTACTTTACCCTCAAAAGACCTGGGCAACATACATATGGTGGACACTAACTTTCCTGGACATACACACTTTTCCCCCTTTCCAAACCTCTAATGCACCATTGTAACTGGTTAATAATTATAAATGTTCGTGTTCCCTGAAATATAAAGCAGCTGAATTAAGTACATAATAGGTGAAAACAAATGTCAGAGTCACTGAGCGGATGTATGCAAAAATTTTGATCTTTTTTTAGTTGCTGATGTTAACTTTCTCATTAAATAAGTAAACCTGAAGGAGACAAGAAAGTTTTTGGTGGGAAAACCTACAATCTATCTTCTAAATTGACGTCTCCAAGCTGCGATTTTATATTCAGTGAAAAGAGACACGGTGTAACCTAGAACGTATTCCAAACATACTTTTTTAAGTTTATTTATTTGTTTTGAGAGAGACAGAGCACACAAGCCGGGGGAGGGGCAGACAGAGGGAAAGAGCGAGAATCCCAAGCACTGTTAGTTAGCACAGACCCCGACGCGGGGCTCGAACTCACACTCCTGGGATCACGACCTGAGCCAAGATGAAGATCATATGCTCCACTGACCAGCCACCCAGGAGCCCCTGGACCGTATTCTAAACATATTGATCCAATTTGTTGCCTTTGCTTTTAAAAGCCAAAGACACAATGAGCTCATCAACATGTACATTAGGAGCAAAAGAGAAAATATCCTTTAATGAACATATCTGGCAAACACACCAAAAATGATAGAAAGGATTTTTTAAAGCCCAAAAAGCAGAGAAGAACCAAAGGAAAGTCGCGTTTATTAATAAAAGATGAAGACCAGGGCTTGTTCTGAGTCCTAAGACAAAACAGAACAAAAACCGCTTACTCGTAAATCCAGCTGCCAGGTGAAGGAAAATGAGAAGCGGATGATCAAAGTCTATTAAACCAGACAAGGCACGTACGTTACAAGCCTCCCGCCTCCCCACCGAGTTCCTCCAAAGTCAGGTGCAACTGCGGGGTCTTGAAAGGGACAGTTTAGGATGGAAAAATACATCACTCCATACAAATTGTGCTTCGACTGTGTGGTTTCTGGCATCGACTCACGGGTGTATGATTATTTCTTGCTTTGGCAAATGTTTGGTTCAAATTTTCAGGTTTAGCTTTAGTGGAACTGGGGTGTTCAGGGGTCTTCAAAACATGATGGATATATTAATAAGCCACATTACACAGAATCTTTGTCAAAAATCAATGACATCAGGCTATATTAAACTTGTGTTAATAAATCCCCCTGGCATAAATGTGCAGTACTCAGCTGAGCATAGTTCATCCCAGAATTGCAGCTTGTCTATGAGATGCCACAACCTGGCATGATGTAAAGTGTGATGTCTGAGGTGTCGGGTTGCAAAAAAGATAAAATGGGGTAAGTGTACGGGGTGATGGGGACACAGAGCATCCTAAGGAGAAGTCTGAAACTTGATGGTGGGGGGTGGAGCCCGGGCCAGTGGGGAGAGGGGTGGAGCCCAGGCCAGTTGTGGGGGCGTGGAACCAGGGTCAGTGGGGAAAGGGGTAGAGCCCTGGCCAGTGGCTGGGGTGGGGTGGAGCCCGGGCCAGTGGGGGATGGGGAGGGGGAGCCAGGGCCAGGGTCCTGCTGTGGAAAAACAGGGGGAGGGCAAGGTGAGCAAAACAGTTAAGTGGGGGTCTGGCAGGTGGAAGAGAGGTCAACTGTCCTACGGAGGGACACATACAGGCACACCCAGTTCCCATGGATACCTCTGCTTGTGTGATGTTCGTTTTATCTGTCTCTGGTTTTATTTTTTTGATTATTTTTATTTTTTATTTTAGAGAGAGAGCACATGAGCAGGGGAGGGGCAGAAGAAGGGAGAGAATCCCAAGCAGGCTCTGCGCTGTCAGCACAGAGCTCGACACGGGGCTCGATCCCACGACCCCGAGATCATGACCTGAGCTGAAATCAAGAGTCGTTCGCTCAACTGACTGAGCCACCAGACGCCCCTATTTCTAAATAGTGTGAAAGAAGGTTTTTAAAACACAATCCTACAAAAAAAATAGCAATGCGTGCCAACGTTCCCAATGAAACAGCGAGTAGCGTTTCCTCAAATCACATGGGAGTCTGTTAAAGCCGTGAGAAATTATTCCTATTACATGGAGCTGAGTTCTGGGCTCAGGTAGTGATAAGAAGGCTTCTCGTCCACAGAGGGATTCAGAAGCCGGGGGACATGGACCCTGTTGTCACCAGGAGACTCGCCCTGTGCGTTGAGGTGTCTGCCTTCCGGCTCCTTCCTCCTTTCGGTACGGTACAGGACACAGCTGCAGGGGGCAGCTCAGCCTCCATCGAGAACCGCTAATTTAGATAAAACCATTTACTCCCTAACATCACTATCCCCGTGCGGGTTGAGCGTACGTGGTAAGAGGCCTCCTCAGCTTCTGGGCGTCTGGTGGGGCTCCTTCGGTTGAGCATCGCCTTCAGCTCAGGTCATGATCTCATGGCTCATGAGATCTGCTATCAGCACAGAGCCGGCTTCAGATGCTCTGTCCGCCCCCCACCCCCCGCCTCTCCTTCTCTCTCTCTCAAAAAAATGTTTTTAATAAATAAATAAATAAATAAATAAATAAAAGACAGCTCATTAGGTTCCGCAGTGTTGACAGACCATCCTTCTCATGCCCACGTTCTCTGCCCAACCTGGAAAACCCAACAGAAAGCACATTCCTTCCTTGTTCCTATTAACATCCAGTCTACTCCAGTGCTTTAAGTCGCATGCATGCCAAGAAGTCAGTCCCGGCTTTCGGGGTCCAAAAGTTCCTTCCCCCTGCACTGTGTGGGATTTTAGACATTATTTCTACCCTTTAACTTTCAAAACGCGTGTCTTCTTTCTGGAGATCGTATTTAGCTCGGTTCTCCAACTAAACCGTGAGCTTCTTGAGGACAGGGACTGACTGTTTTTGTCATGTCAGCCACAAAGCTCTGAAAGATGATGCTGTGAAAGGAGGTCTCATCAACGGTCGCGGCCAACAGCCCTGAACACCGTTCTGTCACGCGGAGCTCACCCCGCTTCGGGTAACAGGCTGGTTATCGTGTGACAGTGCGTGTACCTCGTCCGCACCCAGGGATTTGAAGAAAGGAAACAAATGGTATCAATTAGAGGCATGAAAGTCACGGGAACCCTCTTTAATTTTCAGATCAATAAGAATGTAGCTCAGAAGCAGCAACAGGTTCAAGAAGCAATTAGATTCAAATGCTTCAGGATGATTTATGTGCTTAATTAAAGGCTTATAGGAATTCATTAAGAAGTTACATAAATTGTCTTTATTTCCTACATCTGGATTATTTACACATACAAACTCATATTGATGGAAGAAAACGGAGGTACTCTATCTATCACATTTTCAAACTACAATCAAAGTAAATATTTGGAAGCCTGCTGATGGGAAAATTAGACTTCATTTCTAAGTTAATTGTAGGAAATGAGGCATTTGTTTGCCATTTATGCCTTACAGTTTCATCACAGATGTATGATGATGTCATAGTTTGGTTCTCAGAGGATAGGAATTTTACTAACTGAAGGCGGTTGCTGTAGATTCCATGTTTGTGTCTTGCCAAGTTCACACGTTAAACCCGACCCCAGGGTGACGGTACAGGAAGGTGGGGCTTTGGGAAGTGAAGAAGTGGTGTGGGTAGATCCCCACCATGGGATTCGTGCCCGAATAGCAGAGCCCCCAGGGAGTCCCCAGCCCCTCCCCCACGTGGGGACACAGCGAGAAGACGAGGTCCCCTCACCAGACACCAAATCTGTTGGCACCTTGACCTCCGCCTCCCGGCATCCAGACCTTCGAGAA
The DNA here is from genome assembly GCF_028018385.1 of Neofelis nebulosa. Taxonomy (NCBI): domain Eukaryota; kingdom Metazoa; phylum Chordata; class Mammalia; order Carnivora; family Felidae; genus Neofelis; species Neofelis nebulosa. The sequence continues at coordinate 2,779,141 of NC_080784.1, read as the reverse complement.
ACACATGTCTGCTGTTATAAACCACCCACGGTCTATGGTGCCCAGACCACAGCCTACGGTGCTCTGTCACAGCGGCCGAAACTCGCTACAACAGTAGTCAACCATCACAGTTAGATTCTTTTGTGAAAAAATGAATTTGGCACTTGAATCAAAACACAACCCCGTCTGGCCCTTAATGACAAAAAAAAGCCTCTTAATCCCTCAAAAACCCCCCTCTCTTTCTCACTCAAGTTGTTGTTCAGTGGGTCTAAAGTTACCGTTCTGCAAGAAGGGTAAGTTCCAGAGACGTGTGGAGGCACAAATCGCCTCCGTTCACGACAGCCTTGTCCACACTTCAGAACCCGTGAAGAAGGTAGCTCTCCAGTTCAGTACTCTTAGCACAAGGAAAGAAAAAGGGAGGGGGAACAAGCAATTTTGTGGAGGCGACCGTACGTATGTCTATTACCTCGATGTGGTGACGGTCCCACGGTATGTGCGTTTGTCCCCACACCGCTCACCAAAATGTATATGTTGGATAGGTATCATGTTCATACATAAAATACACATCCACAAAGCAGAGAGAAAAAACGAAAGCCACAGTTGGATATCTTCTTCCTTTTGACTTTTTAAAAATTATGGATCTCTTTTTCATTTTGAAATTAACACTAGTAAGGGCGCCTGGGGGGCTCGGTCGGTTAAGTGTCCGACTTCGGCTCAGGCCGTGATCTCACGGTTCAGGAGTTCGAGCCCCGTGTCGGGCTCTGGGCTGACAGCTCAGAGTCTGGAGCCTGCTTCGGATTCTGTGTCTCCCTCTCTCTGCCCCTCCCCTGCTCATGCTCATGCTCTGTCTCTCTCTCAAAAACAAACATTAAAAAAAATGTGGACAAGAAATTAACACAAAAAAAGCATTAATTTATTTCCATACTTGTTTGCTAACTTTAAGGCTGTGTCACTCACGCACACATACACGTGCTCAGAACTCTTTTCATGACCTAGAAGGCACTCACCCACGAAATCACTGTTAATTATTAGATTTATTAAATTTATTTTTCCTCCAGAAACGGATGTCCTCATATTCATGGGGAGATCATGTTAACACATGCCTAATTTCTCCACATTACCCAGTGGTACAGCCTGAACCATACTGAAAACAGCACTGAAAACTCTACACCAAAAAGCAAGCAGACCTGTGGTCACTTTCACTCTGTGGTTTTGTTTACATGGGTTTTTTTAAGTTCCAGGGCTACAAGGAGTGTTTTGTAATTCTACACTTCCTATTCAGAGGCGTGTTCTGTTTAATGCAGCCACGCATACCAGAGTCAGATGCCAGGATCTAAAGACAAGAAATCGAAAGCCAGCTTGAAGCAGAGAAGAAAGTGTAGAAACTGATTCTGAAAATGGGAGCCGTTGAAGGGAAGGGGAGGGCCACTGGGAGGAAAACGGAATCTGAAAGGCAATGCATGTACCTTGTGTGGTGGGTGTGTGCACACACACGAAACATCAGAAGTAATGTTTGTACTTTCCCCTTAGTGGGACCCCCGTGTCATTTAATCTCTACCGGAAAAGAAAACGAACTGTGACACGTGTATAATACGGCAAGAAAATTAACATTTGGTTTACTTTTTGCAAATTAAGGAGGATAAGCAGTCTTCCTTCTGGCAGCTTGAAGACTGGACGCAACCAACCTATGTATCTGGGCTGAGCCTCCCCCACCGGAACTCTCGACGGACGATTCACCGTCACTGAAATAATCGGCTTATTCAGGCCTCATAGTAAAATGAGGCTTGGATTACTAAAATCAACCCCCTTTTCGTTTCCGTGGATCTTAGGAGGGTTTGTAGACACGCGAGGATAATAAACCAACAGAGTTGCCAACAGCACGTGGCCATGTTCGTGGTGCCAGCGCGGTGGAGAGCTGACCGCCCCCCACGCAGCCATATTTGAAGTGTTCTGGACCATTCCTGGCGTGGCTCAGTTGTTAGTTACTAGTTTCATTTTAAACAGAAAGAAAATTGTATGTGGGTACGTAGATACCTAGAAGTGGGCCTTTCCTTCAGGTAGAAAAAAAAGGAAAGAGACGCCAGCCACGGTTTCAGACTCTATCTCCAAAAACAGGAGTGTGGCATTGATGAGACTTGATGGTGGGTCTTTGAGAGCTGGAGTGTATTCAGGATCTACAGAACCCAAACCCCAAGGGTCAGTCCCCATATTCGGAACAGGACAAGACATCTGGGTGATTATATTGTTCCCAGAACCCAGACGGCCACAGCTCCAGCCGCGTCCCCCACATCAGGACCCTCAAAACGTCCGCTGTGGTTCTCATGGCACCTCGTCGTGGCACCTGTTTCTCCTCCCCCTCCAGCTGACACACTTCACTCAGCTGGTGCTGACTCACCCCTCCATTGGTAGGGCTTCGCCAAGAAGAAAGTCCATCTACGTGAGCCTGCGGTCCTGCCTCCTGAGAGTCTGACACAAGTGGCCGTGGTCACCGCTGTCGGTTCCCTGTGGGGGCCCCGGTGCCATGAGTAATCACAGCACCATGGGTTGGGCGAGGCCGCCTCACCCACAGACGTGAGCACCACTGTGCGCCCCTACAGGGAGAGCCGTTTTGTGTCTCAGTACTGTCTTTTAAGAGAGAGACAGACAGACAGCGCGGGGAGGGGCAGACAGAGATGGAGAGACAGAGAGAATCCCAAGCAGGCTCCACACTGTCAGCACAGAGTCCCCCCCTTAGGGCTCAAACTCACAAACCTCAAGGTCATGACCTGAGCCGAAACCAAGAGCCGGACGCTTAACAGACTGAGCCAGCCAGCGCCTGCCCCTCAATACTGTCTCTTTTTTTTTTTAATTTTTTTTTCCTTAATGTTTTTATTTATTTTTGAGACACAGAGAGACAGCATGAGCAGGAAAGGGGCAGAGAGAGAGGGAGACACAGAATCGGAAGCAGGCTCCAGGCTCTGAGCCATCAGCACAGAGCCCGATGCCGGGCTCGAACTCACAGACCGCGAGATCGTGACCTGAGCCGAAGTTGGATGCTCAACCGACTGAGCCACCCAGGTGCCCCAATACTGTCTTAATACTAACTTCAAACACAGGGCAATGCAAACTTATCTAGATAGATCGATAGATAGATAGATGTTAATGCTTTCAAGCGTGATCCTTTTCACCACTGACATTAATTGAGAGATTGGTCATGTCTTGCACACAGCAGGATATATATATATATATATATATATATATATATATATATATATACTTTTATATTTTAACAATGGAATGTACATCTGCTGCATCACGTTTGAAAATACACTAAACTATACGTGTGTGTCCAGAAGCTACAATGTCACGGCAATGACTTTGCGGGCTGTCCAAGGATGACCCTGTCAGCTCCCTGACCCCCAGACAGAAGGAGACTGGACAACACAGGAACGCACAGGAAAGCCGGGTTCCGAGTGCATCTCGAGGCTTGGGGCTTGTCAGGGCTGTAACTTTCCCAGACAAGTTGTGAATGTAACACTACTGACTTCCACAAGGATTTGCAAGGAAAGCGGCGGAGAATGCATCATAAGAGAATGCATTATAAAGTAGACCCTGCAAAAATACTTTGTTTTCTCGACAGGTAAGTTAGATTTATTCCTCCTATGGATCTTCCGGTTTGAGGATAGATACCTCACCGTTTTAGCAGACCAGCCGTTATCCTTCTCCAAGCAAGCTTACGGCTACTCTGTTGTCTGTATGTTACCCAGGCAACACCATTTCATCGCCTTGTGGATAACGGTCCACCGGTCGGGGATTTAAAAGGAGTTATTGTCAGTGATAAGGACCAAAGAATGGCCAGAAATCCGCAACGCCTTCTCAGAGCAGTCCTTAGGCCTCGTCCACCCCTGACTTCATCAAACCCTGACGTCTCACCGTGGGAAGGGCTGCGTGACACACACGGTGGGACAGACACCCCTAAGGGGAGGAGGCTGGACCCACGGTCCCAGCTCAGCCTCACAAAAGGGCACAAAATGCAGATGCGAAAGCTTTCGTGGTTTTTGCCTAGTGTTGTGTGTGAGATATGGAAAGCAACTGTTTCCATAAGGAACAAAGGATTAAGGTTCTCTCGGTTGGCACGGGGTTAGCTTCTAGAACATTGAGACATGAAGCTCTCCTGACAGCAGAGAGGCTGATTAATTCACCAACACTCTTCACATCCACCTAGAATTCCCAAAACATCTTCCGAGGAACTGGGGAGTAGTAAAGACAAAGGACAGCAATCTTTTCAAGGCCGAAATAGCGCAGGGTCCCATTGGCCAAGCTCAACGATTTCTCGTTTGGCTGTTTTTTTTTTATTATAGGGAAACTCAAAGTCCGCAGTGTGCTCACTTACACAGCGAGCTTCCAAAACAGGGAGACGGGCTGTTCCGCTTTCTCTACTCTTACTGCCAAACCCGATTCCCACAAAACTTTTTGTGGGAATTTCTAAAACGAGCCCAGGCCACACTGACCCACTTCCCAGAGCCTCCGGTGTCACATGCTCTGCATTTTCCCTTGTTTTTTCACTGATTTCTCTGAACCACCACATAGACCTTGGTTTTTTTTGCAGATGGTGCACTGAGGTCTGGACAGGCCACATCACCTGCCGAGACCACAGGGCCGGGTGCCAAGCGGGTCCCCGGGTCTGCTTCCGGCCACCACACTGCATCCATTGGAGCCAAGCCAGGGACGAGCCCCTCACACCCGCTGAGAGCTCCAGCCTCGGAGGGGTAGATGGGCACACGCAGAAAATGCCTTAGCACGGAGCCAGGAGGAAGTCTGTGTCCACAAAACTTGAGGGGCGCCCGCGTGGCTCAGTGGGTTAAGCATCTCTAGGTTTTGGCTCAGGTCACGATCCTGCGTTTCGTGAGTTCAAGTCCCGCATCGGGTTTTGCGCCGACGGTGTGAAGCCTGCTTCGGATTCTCTCTCTCTGCCCCTCCCCACTTGCGCTCTCTCTGTCTCTCTCAAAATAAATAAACTTTGAAGAAAAGCGAAACCTGAGGCAGAAACAATGTGACCTTTTGAGACAACAGTGCAGTCACACAGACGAAACAAAATCTAGACTGACACAGCCCAGGCTGTGGAAACACCGCAGGAGGCCAGAGGGATGTCCCCAGTCCCGCTGGGAGGGTGGCCGGGCCAGCGGGGGCTCAGTCTGTCTCCACAGCAAGGCTTCTATGTTGCATGAACTTAAATTGCATCTAGGAATCCTTTCGTTGTCTTCACAGTACAAGGAGTTAAAGACCCTTGGTGCATGAACCATACAGGGACAGACGGCCATCGGAGCCCAGGGCAAGGAAATCCCTTTCCTTAGTCATAAGAGCTCATTCATCCGGCCCCAGGCTCCAAGGGGACTGGTCCGATTCAGGTGGTTTGGTGACTTCATCTTATTTAAGCTTCAAACAGCACTGCAAGGTGTCCCATTTTGGGGGACAGGTCCACTGAGGCTATAAACTTCCAGTCCCACAGCTGCAAAGGGCCCGGAGCCTGTGCACTGTCCCCTCCTTGGCCAGGCGCCCACCGCTGGGGAAGCGGCCCCTCCCCACCTGTGCCCCCCGCTTTGTCCTGCTTCCTCTCCCCAGCTCCACAGCAGTTGGCCGCCCTCCGCACTGGGCCTCTTGCTGGCTTCTGACCCCTCCCGGACATTTCTGTCACCACACCAGATACCACTAGAGGTGGGTGGCCTCCCTGAGGGAGCCATCAATTTCCTTATATTGCTGGGGGGGGGGGGGCGGAGGGACATTGAGACCCACGGCGTTGCCACCTGCCAAGCGGAATCTCCCTTATAACATGGGCTAATCAAGGCACCAGTGGCTCAGTCGGCTGAACGTCAGATTTCAGCTCAGGTCATGATCTCACGGTTTGTGAGTTCGAGCCCCGTGTCGGGCTCTGTGCTGACAGCTCGGAGCCTGGAGCCTGCTTCGGATTCTGTGTCTCCCTCTCTCTCTGCCTCTCCCCTGCTCATGCTCTGTCTCTGTCTCTCTCTCAAAACTAAACATTAAAAAAAAGCCTTCAAGTTGTTACTTTCCTGCATGACACGTCATATGATATAAGCGCCCACAATAAAACATGAAAGAGGGCTGTTCACTAACATTACATCTGCCATTTTGAATATACTACAGTAGATTCCGGTATAAGTGAACATTCAGACCATGCCATTATTATCAGACTTATGCATCACATATCATGTATTAAATGACAAAAACTTTGTATTGATACTGACTCCATGGAGGGAAGCAGCTTCTCATGAAACATTCCATTGTCTGCTTTACTGCATCACACAACTTGTGCAAATATCCCCACCTGTATGAGGACAGTGGTTGTCTGAGACCCTGAACCTTGGAGGGCATATTGACGTTTCCGTGTGTGTGTGTGTGTGTGTGTGTGTGTGAGTGTGTGTGTGATTTCTATCCGTGCCTAAGTCCTACAGGATTAACAAAATGTGAATGCAAGGTGGAAGGCGGATTTGAATTCTGCTTATGAAGGAATTCTTGATTTGGAGATCAGACTTTGCATTTGTTTACTACATCCTATGAAATGTAGCAGGCGTGGACTGGGGGTGGGGGGAACCCTCCTTTTGCTCTGAAAATGATCAGGACTTCTATTTTTGGTAATATGGCAAGCAGCCCTTCTGATGCAATCAGCCACAAATCTTAGATAAGATCCAATAAACGTTTTCCCTAAAAACAAAAAAAAGAAAGAAAGAAAGACGCAAACTATGTGAAGTGATGGGTATGTTAATCAGCCTGATTCCTATAATTATTTCACCGTGTTTATGTATACCAAATCATCATGCTGTACACCTTAAATATTTATGGTTTTTATTTGTCAATTATATCTCAATAAAGCTGGAAGAAAGTTATGTAGAAACTCATTATGACACATGATTAAGGAAAATTTTACTAATTTGATGGTTAACTGTAACAATGAGAAAAATGAGAAAAAAAGAAATTCTTCGGTACTAATGCACACAATATTAACTTCTCAAATCATCAGCAGCTCGGGAAATATTTTTCCTAACTTTCTGTATCAGACACGTTCTTAAGAATTACAAATTTGATTGGAATACTTAACTCAGTGATTGAAAGGAATATTATCAACTATCCTTAGAGAGTCAGGCTATGTAGAAAGATCGCGGCTGATGATATCTGATACCTGGAGATGTATTTATTGGTGCTATCTGAATTCCTTTCAATGCATTTGTGCGTTAGTATTTCTTTAGCAAAAATCATACATATTGTGGAAAGAGATATGCTCTATTGAAGTGCATAGCAATACAACAATGGCAAGAAACAGAAGCTGTGGATACAGTTGTGTGAGAGATGAACAGCATCTCATAATGCTGAGCTACAAAGGAAGTCAGGCAAGGGACTTTGACACAAGGTACATAAGGAGAGAAGCGCTATGTTCTACGAATGTCTGCATCCCTCAAAACTCATAGAGAAAAGCCCTAACCTCTAGTGGGATGGTGTTGGGAGATGGGGCCTTTGGGAGGTGATTAGGTTTAGATGAGTTGACGAGAGTGGGCTCCATGATGGCACTGGTGTCCTTATAAGAAAAGGAAGAGACCAGAGCCCATCCCCCTCACTCTTTCTGTCTCTCTTTCTGCCACATGAGACACAGCAAGAAAACTGCCTTTTGCAAACAAGAAAGAGAGTCCTCACCAGACATGTACCCTTCTGGCACCTTGATCTTGGACTTTCAGCCTCCAGAATTATGAGATCTAAATTCCTGTTGTTTACACCCACCAGAAAATGGCATGTTATCATGGCAGCCAGAGCTAATACACTAAGTTTAAGAGAGAAGATGTTGTAGCAAGTTCCAGTGGTCCCAAGAAGGAGTTGGTTTCAGCAGTGTGTCATAAATACACTAAGAGAAGGTGGTGATACTTTGGTGACACATAGGGTGCTGGCTGGGGTCATGAAATATTGGCCCTTGACCAGAAAACACCAGATCGCGATTCAAAGTCCTTTTTAAGATACAGACACATAACATCTCACATTCAGTGATATGTTTAGGTTACAGATATTGGCAAGTTATGGGGTTTTTTTAATATTTCTACTCACATTTTTGAGTTCTAACATCAATGTCTTTTCCCAAACTAGATGTCTGAACTGATTTCCATAATAGCCTTGGTGGTATAATCATCTATTTTTGTTCTATTTATTGCTTGGTGAAAGTTGTTTGCCATTAAAACATATTTCCTCTCAGATGAAAAATGCATAATAATTACATGCTAAATGAGGTCTTTTAAATATCTGCAGCTTGAGAGAAGCTACTGACGGTATGATAATATTTTACAAAATTATATCCTTATTTTCCTTTCTAAAAATGGCATTGAGTGTTTGTAAGGATTTTGGAAGTGTATCTGATATTTGTATACGATACATGGGATACATTTTTAAAGGAGATCGAATTGTGCTATCTTATCATATCCCTTCTAAGACTGAAGGCATCATTGGTCACTGGGAGCCAATAGATTGAAAGATTGAAAGATTCGCCTGGGGTAGAAACTGGACATATATATCAGAAGTATAGTTTTTTCCACTCCAACCAAAAAAGCATTTGAAATTAAGTCAGAGCATGAAGTGATTTATTTTGCAGGACCCGTCACATTACTATTGAGATTAAACACAAGATAACGCACGAGCAACGCACGATTACCAAGACTGCCAGAGGCTTAGCGCCCATGTCTGTGATGTCAAGCTGAATTATTAGGGGCTAGACATCACGGCATGGAATGTCATTTTGAAAGATTTAATAATAAACCAAGGGCTTAGAGAAAAGGAAGAAGCAAAAACATCCTGACTGAAGGGAAGAAAGAGAGAACCATATTAGACTTTTGAGAAACCGATTATTTAACACAGGTATTGGGCGTGAAGTCGAAGACACAAACGTCAAGAGTACGTGGGAGAGCAGAATAGTAGACACTGGGCAAACAGAGAGCTAGAAGTCCAACGCCCGCGTTAAGGGACGTGGTCTAGTTGTTTTGGGGGACAGACAGTTACAGGTGTCCCCCAAGTCACATCCCTTGAAGACATTATTTCATAGCCCATTCCTCCTACAATCTGCTTTAACAATCAGTTTTGAATGTGGATGCCCAAAGAAATATTTAATGTAATAAGTTCAGGAAGATCGCATTTCAAGGTCTTCCTCTACGTAACTAATCATGCGTTATTGCCAAATTCTCCTTCAAAATTCTTTGTTTCATCAATTTGATGGGAAATAACACTGGTGTCCTTGGCATTGTGTTAATAAGGAAGAGCCATCTTGGATGCTCCCACCCTCTCTGACGTGACGTTCTGTGACAGGACTACACCAAGGAGCACGGAATGTCACTGCTAGACACGGAAGCAAGATTCACAATGGCTTGTTCCAAGATCTGCTTGGCCCGTGTCACTAATATTTAGATTCTTCCAGGGAAACAACGCGTTGGTGGATCTTTCAGCTGTAAATAGGAAGTTAATAATATACTTGGACTCCACAGTCCACAGCCAGCGTCTCTATCTTGGGCTTTTGCATCGCATCTCTATTGTTATTTATTGTGTCAACGCCAGGGCTAAACTCGACAATAAATGAAGTATCAATTACCAGGTCACCACCCTAACATCTAACAAAATTCAGTGAGCATAGTAAGAGTAATGGTTGATTCAAACAGAAGCTGCTCTTGAAATAAATGAGCTTCATGAAAAACAAAAAAGAAAAAGAAGGCGGCTTCTTGGCAAATGTTGACTCAGAAAGTGCAGCACTACAAAAAAAATTTTGAGAATGAATTGGATTTTTCTGCTTTATATGGAAATCTGTGTTCCTTTACATGAATATTTCAGTGCAGACTTCTTTAAATATTAAATTTGACTTCATAAAATAAGAAGAAAATCAGAAAGAACCACAGAGTCATTTCCCTGAGCCCTCTCTTCAGTTGAGAAGCAAACCACATAAAACGCTTTTTTTTTAGAAAAAAATAAATCTAATTCACTCTAATCACCCAGTAACAGAACTAGATCAGTCAGCTGCTAAACTATCATTCTTTAAGACACGCTTGTGCCCTCGATGATCAGGGCTGAGTAAACCCTGAGTAAGCCACGCATACTTCAAATGAGGAGGGAAGGAAGACTGGAGGGTCAGGCCGGCCGCTCGCAGGCAGCAGAAGGGGATGAGGCCCTAGAAAGCCTTGGGCCCATCCGGTCAGCAGCAGGAGGGACAGGCGGAGAGGAGGCCCAGACACTTCAGATTTGGCACACTTCGGCGAATGTACGGAAGACGAGGACAGATAACACAGGACAGTCAGGTCAATAGATCAGCCCGCTGAGGATCTCCCTGGGGAAGATTAATTACAGTTGTCAGAGTCACCAGGAACCAACTGGGGGTCATATAGAAACTGTGCAGGAAATCCAGAAGCATGAACACTTAAGATTAAACAGACAAATCGGGTGTACACCCCTCTGCAACGACGCACTCGGGGGTTTGCTGTGGTTTCTCGGCCCCTTTCTGTTTTAATGGTGACGGCGATGTGCATCTCGTCATACTTCGTAGTCACAGTCTTGTAAGCGGCCTCACGCTCTACTCTAAACCGCCTCTACACTGACGCGTGAAACATTGGTTGTTTTCAAGTTTTCACTTAAATTCTAGTTAGTTAATCTGCCATGTAGTCTTTGCTTCCGGAGTAGAACCCAGGGATTCATCTCTTACATACGATACCCAGTGCCCATTCCCACCAGTGCCCTCCTCAATGCCCATCGCCCATCTGGCCCATCCCCCCCCCCCATCAACCCTCAGCTTGTTTTCTATCATTAAGACCCTCATGGTTTGCTTCACTCTCTTTTCTTTTCCTTCCCATGTGTTCATCTGTTTTCTTAAATCCCACACATGAGTGAAATCATGTATTATTTGCCTTGCTCTGCCTGACTTATTTCATTAACGGCACCAGTGTTTCACACAGTTATTTGCAATGTCGATCAAGCCATCAATTTGATTTGGAAAACAAGGTACATTCTGTCACTTTAGCAGGTGCTCGGGGGCCCCCGTCTTGAGGGGAATGAGGGTGAAAAGCAGACAGAACTTAGAACACAATCCGAAGAAGCACAGTGGGTGAACAGGCAAGCTGGCGGGAGGAAGGAACCGGGGAGTCGTAAAGAAGAGTTTGTATTTTTTCCAGCTTTATTGACGTACACCTGGCAAATAAAAATTGCATGTATAAGGTGCACAACTTGATGTGTTGATATACATTATGAAATAGTCACCACGACCAATGTCAGAGAGTCACAGGAGCACGGTGAAGAGAGTCCGTCGAGGGGCGGGGGGTGGGGGTGGGGAATGAAGGGAATGGTGGTCAAAGGCTGCAAACTTTCAGTTACAAGATGAGTAGGTTCTGGAGATCTTGACTCCAGAATGTGAGTCAAGAGGATGTTTGCTGAGAGGATAGGTGGGCACAAAACAAACAGAAACAGCAGCTGCTATCTGAGCTTCACCAGATGATGGACATGCGGGGCGGTGGATGCTGTGACTTGCACAGAGACCCGAGCCAAAGCACTTTGCTGCCTCTGGATAGATATAAAGCTCACAGAGACTTCTAGGGCCATGTTTATGCATAGGTCTTTGTAAGCATTATAAACAAGCGAGGACTTGATTTTGATTTTGGTTTCCATGGAAGATATTTAAGCACGAAATTATATCATCGGTCTTGTGTTAGAGGGGGGCGGTTCTTTAAAAAAGTCTGAGATGACCAAAGAAAGACACTGGGGGCAGTCAATCAGAGAAAAGGACAGCAAGACAGTCCAAGTGGAAGATGACTGCAGCAATGAGGAGAGAAATCATGGCAGGGGCAGAGGGTGGGGAGCGGGGAAAATACATGTGTTCAGCTCAGAATAAATGATCCAGCATTTAATACCAGCAAGAGCTAATATGTATTTCATGTGCAACCGTTCTGTGCTCAAGGTCTATCTTCATTATCTTAACTTCTCTTAAGTAACTTTTAATTACTAGACCCATTTCACACCCAAGGAAACTAAGAGCTCAAGTATCTTGACTAAGGTCAAACAAATAGCTAGAAAATACTGAGCCATAACCGAGCTCAGTTCTGTCTGATTTCCACGCCACCGATGGCTATAACTCCCTGGTGGTCCGACATTGGGGGCAGAGAGAGAGCGTCCTGGGAGAGGGTGTGCTGTTGACCAGGACTCTAAATAGCCACGCCCCAAGAAAATCAGCAATCATCAGGATCAGAACCACACAGTAAATGAGCTAACTTTAGAAAATGCTTAACTTGAAGTCCCCGAGGGATGGAGGTGTCTTTAACGTAGTTAGTTAGAAAGAACTGATGGGCTGAATCAGAGTTCAGAAATCTTCAGTGCATATAAGCTGTGCAACCCGATAACATTTTCTGGAGTAAAACTCTGGTGTACAAGTAAAATAACAATGAGGTACCACTACACAGCTATTAGAATGGTTAAAATCACAAACACGGACAATGCCACGTGCTGGCAAGGTGTGGAGCTCCAGGAGTGCTCACTCACTGCTGATGGGAATGCAAAATGGTGCGGACACTTTGGAAGACAGTTTGGCGGTTTCTCACAAAACTAAAACACTCCTACTGTGTTTTCAGCCATCGGGTTCTTCAGGATTTACCCAAATGAGTTGAAAACTTACGTCCCAACCAAAATCTGCACATTAATGTTTATAGCAGCTCTATGCACAGTTGCCAAAACTTGGAAGAAACCAAGATGTCCTTTAATAGGGGGATGGGTAAACACACAGTGGTCCATCCGGACAATGGAATATTATCCAGAGCTAGAAATGAGGTCTATCAAATGAAAAGACATGGAGACACCTTCATGGGCACCTACATGGGTACGAAGCAAAGCCAAAAAGAATACATACTGTGTGATTCCAACTGTATGGCATTCTGAAAAATCAAAACTGTAGAGTCCTTAGAGGGTTTAGAGGTGGCCAGTGAGTGGGAAGAAGAGGTGAGTGGGTGAGTGGGTGGAACACAGGGATTTGGGGCAGTGTAACTATTCTGGAAGTTGCTGAAATGGCAAATACATTTGTCCAAACCCATAGGATATGTGATACAAAGGATGAGCCCTAAGGTAAACTATGGACTTCAGTTAATAGTAATGTATCAATATTGACTCATCAGTTATAACAAATATACCAAGTAATGCAAGATGTTCATATTAGGGGACACTGTATGGGGGGAGAGGGAGGGAAATAAGAGAACACTCTGCACCCAGTCTTTCAATAATATTGAATATTGTTCTTTTGAATATTTCAGTACACCTAAAACTCTAAAAATTAAAGCCTCTAATTTTTTAAAATGTGTATGAAAAGAGCCAATGATGATATTTGGAAAACACCAATAATTAAGAGCTGAATGGAAGAAGAGGAGGTGAGTTTTTAAAAAGGAATAAAAAGGAATGAATTCCAAGCTACCGAGCTGGCCGTCACAGCCAACTGTCAATTGTTATCGAAATAATTTGACGGATGAGGCTCCCTTCAATCCTCAATCCCATCGCATGAGGATCCAAGAAAGATTAAATATAAATGTTCCTAATGCGTGTGAATGTATTCAGCTGATGCCTGTGCAATCACCACTTTGGGGGCCACATGAACAGCAGCATGTCTTTCAACCTAGGACATTCACAGGACATACAAGGCATTTTCCTGATCTTTCAACTCCTCTGTAATCACAGCTGAATGAGGAGGGAGAGGAATTCACAGCCATGCTTGGCGGCCCCATTATACATTTGCGACCATTTGCTTCCGGTGACCCTGGGGCCCACCGGGTGGTCCCACGCCATTTCTCTGTCCCACCCGCTGTCTCGTCTCCAAGTGACTCCTATGCACCTCCCTTGGCTTCTCAACTTCCATCTCCCTCTCTGACCTCCCCAAATGCATGGGAAAACTCCTTCGGTTGGCTTTCCCTGGTGGGGGAAGTAGACAAAACTTTTAGACTCTGTAAATGCAGCATCTCCCAACTCACCTCATCTGTAGCCATATTCTTTGGAGCTTGACAGAATCATAAGGGTCATGAAAATGATACACGAGAAGATGGGGCTCACAGATGTTGCACCCTTTTGAAGATCAGAGAACAGATGTGTGATGGTGCTCAATACTCTAAGTCCACAGCCCAGAACTTTACCTGCCAATCCCTTCAAAGTTTTGTAGCCGTTTGCCACATGTATCTAAGGTGGGATTACACCACAGTAATGCTAACCTCTTTTTTAACCTAAATGACAAGTTCTTTGTAGAGGTTCTCTCAATGATCACTTGTCCAAAATGTAAATATTCATTTCAGTTCTTCTGACCTGAGTTCCAGCAGCTGCACTAAATTCCATGTTATTTTAGAGGATTGCAGGGTCAGCTTCAAGTACCAGTAATGGTAGACTCTGTGGGCACATGTGTACATGTGCATGTTTGTGCATGTGTGCGTATGTGTGTGCATACGATCTTCTTCATTTTCAGTGTGTGCTAGAGTAGATGCCTAGCACACAGCAGCAACTAAATAGATGTTTATTAAATGGAAGTGTAAGTCAATGAATGGATGAATCTTTAACAACAGAGCTTCTGATATACGAGTCAACCTTTAATGCAGCCTCAATGGGGGATGCATGATTTTTAGCTTCGGTCATTCATGGTTAAGTTCTACCATGATGACCTTGGACAAGAAACCTCACCTTTCTGAGATCCAGATCCCTTATTCACAGAACAGGGCAGAACTATGTATCTACTTTGCAAGTTTGAAATTAAAAATAGTAATAATACATGAAAGGTATTTGGCCACAGATTTTTCGCTGCCAATAAATGGTATGCTTTATGGCTGTCCTTGTTTATAATTCTCTAACACATACCCTGAGGGTTTTTTAAACTCATGGAAACTTACTGTTAGCAAATAAAGTACTACCAAGTTTTAAAAACTCTAATCAGTAAAGGTAAAAATTGGGGGACGTAAAGATAAAAATGAAAGCAAGACACAGTCAGTGGGCTAAGAGTTGGGTGGTTGGTGATTATGGAAATGACACAGGATGTGGAGATACACAGGGTCCCTCCAGGACTGAGATGGGGGCCTTAGAAGGGACCCCAGAAGACGATCATAAGAAAAAATATGTATATAAAGAGAAACTCTAAATAACTCTAAAGATTAAAAAAAAATCTTGGAAAGTGTTATGGACTAAATTGTGTCCCTCCAAAAATTCATATTTAGAAGTCCGAAGCCCCAGGATCTCAGAAGGTGATTGTGTTTAGAGTTGGGGTCTTTAAAGAGATGATTAAGCTCTTTCCGACATTTTTCCATGCCTCCATGATGGTACGCATGAACGTCCTGGCAGATGCTCTCAAGGGCAGCAACAATGCCAGTAAGAGAGGCAAACACCAGGTTCTTCTTAAGCTCTGCTCCAAAGTCATCCTCCGGTTTCTAACTGTGATGATGAAGCGTGTTTACATTGGTGAATTTGAAATGACTGATGATCACAGAGACGGGAAGACTGTTGTGACCCTGATGGGCGGGCTAGACACGTGTGGAGTGACCAGCCCCAGATGTGACGCACAACTCAAAGATCTAGAAAAATGGCAGGATGATCTGCTCCCGCCCTGCCAATTTGGTTTCAATGCACCAACAACCTTAGCTGGTATCGTGGACCGTGAAGGAGCAAGGCGAAAACACACAGGAGGGAAAACCCCGGGATTCCTTTTCTAGGGAGGTAATACACACATGCAAATCAAATGCCTCAGAGGGAAAAAAGGGAGAGGTAACTAAGGTAAAACAAGGCTGTTGGCATGGGCCCCACTCCTGGATGACAGATGTCCTGTTAAGAAGAGGAGGGGAGGATGCGGTCATGCTCAGAGGGATGACCACGTGAGGACATGGGGACAGATGGTGTCTACACTGCCCACACCTGGATCCGGGACTTCCCACCCTGAGACCGAGTCAGTGAATCTCTGTTGTGTAAAAGCCCCAGCCTGTGGCGGCCTGAGCGGACTAAGATGAGGGTCTAAGAACTACCGTGTATCCCACACTCCCGAATGGACCTTTCCTGAACTAGATCTCAGCGGGTCACGTTAGAGTCTTCTCCTTCATGCTTACATGTGCCTTGGCAGGTCGGCTTTCCATATTGCACTTGAAACTTGCCCGGGTACAGAAGAATATAGTCTGCAACTTGCCCGATTCTCTCCCCTGCTTTCATAATCCATGTGCTTGTGCTTCAGGGACAGGACATAAACAGCACATCCTCTCTCCATGTTACCAATTAAGATCACCATAGAGATTGCTGTAGCAGATGCTATGTTCATATTAAGTTTATAAAAATTCACCAGGGACACAGGCTCCATAAAATGCATAACACGACACAACCTGCTGATATCAGGATAACCATGCTATTTTCTATGTTGCAGAAGACTTCTTTGAAACAGAGAGGGTAGCGGTAGTCACTGATGAAACTTTCACTCGGTGCCACTGTGGGCCAGGTGACCACGGGTGGGGGAGGAGGAAAGAGGGCTGAGTGGGACTTACCACAAGTAAGAAATGGAGGGAACAAGGAGACCCAGAGCCCAGTCCATTATATGGGGCACGCTGTATTTCAAAATGTGTGTCTCTTGCAGTTACTAAGAACTGTATGCCATGATATCAGATCATTTGTGTTTACCAGTGGGGAAAACAGACAGAACTAAACTTCCATTCTATTGGGCATGTGGCCTCGGAAGCAGTACCGTGGAATTCTCCCCATCGTCCCTCAGCCTTCCCTGGGCTGTTACATCCATTTTATCTTTTTCTGCCCTTTCCTCTGCCTTCACAGCATTTCCTTCGGTCCCCACGACCGCCCTGGCTTCCTTGTTACTTCTTCCTCGTCTCCTTCATCCTTCCTCCTCTTTGGATTTCTGTTTTCCTTGCCTGGGTAGCTCAGTGGGTTGAGCGTCCACCCTTGATTTCAGCTCAGGTCACGATCTCACAGTTCATGTGATGGAGTCCGTGTTGGGCTCTGCCTTGACTGTGTGGAGCCTGCTTGGGATTCTCCCTCCTCTCTCTCTGCCCCTCCCCTGCTCGTGCTCACTCTCACTCTCTCTCTCTCAAAGTAAAGAAATATTGAAAAATAATAATAAAGTAAGAATAAAAATGTTGTGGTGGTTTTTCCTGTGCAACTGCATTTTTAAAAAGAGATTAACTCCGCACATGCACACGTAAAAGGAACAAAAACAAAATGGACAATGAAATGCTTTTATGAAAATTAACTGGGTGATCCCTCACCTGATAATCCAAGAATGTGAGTTCTGCAGAAACATCCCCCAAATGACAGATCCTCTCAGTCGTAGGACCTGGGGATACATAGAGAAAAAGTCCTGGATTTATAACCTTTTAATATAACAATCCAGCCTGGCTATGAAACTGGGCCCACTGTATGTATCACACTCAGATTATTCCAACATTTTTTTTTATCCCTGATGGAGACGTAATGGGTTGGAACACTTAACTTCCTGTCTTGGTCCCACATGGGGCAAGACCTCAGCGAGGAATTTCTCCAACTCACGCGGAAAGTCTGACAGTATCGTTTTCCCATCTTCAGAGAAAGCAAGGGGTTTGGTCTCACACTTTAGCAGAAGTATCACTGTAATCGTCTGGAGTACAGAGCTTGAAGAGAGTGTTACGCTCAGATATGGTCTGAGCAGGCTCCAAGCTGGGAGAGGAAGGGGGTGAGGTGGAGAGGAGTCCCAGTGAATTGTTCACAGCAAGGTAGATATCAGCAGGTGATGAGACAGAGAGACAGGTCTAGCTCCTGGTGGGGGGATGGTAGCAATTAGATGAGTTTTGGAGTCTCAGGTGGTAAAAATATTCATGACTTTGACTTCTTTTTCCGACTCTTATTACAAAGTATAAATTTATTCCATTTCTGAAGAAACTGTGAGGTGATTCACCAACTAATTATGCACTAACTTATTCATTTCCTTTAGGTTAAATGATATAAATTTTCCTCCTGAGATGCTTAACTGAGTCAAATTCACCACAGTTTTTGAGGTGGGAGTTGGAAAGGGAGAGAAATGCTCTCTAATTACCTCGTATTGGAAAAGAGGTCACAGCTTGCATGTCCAACACTCACTAAGGGCCATTCTAGAGTTTTCTTCCCTTGGCAAATGAAACAGAAAGCCATGGCTAATTATGCTTTCCATTTGATATTGAATGCTTTTGGTTTAAAATTTCAAAGAAGCAGGTAAATTGGTGACAAGTCTCACTCACAGCGAGACTCTCTTCTCCAAGAAACATGTCCACGGCCGGTGTGGGGTGACTGCGTGGGGCCAGAGGCTGGAAAGAAACAGCAGTTTGGAAACCATGAGGTAGAAGGTACAGGATCATGCGACAGTGACCAAGAGACCTGGAGACTGGTTTGTTCTTAAATATGGAGCCCATCAAGCCACTGACTGCATAAGAGCCCTCCCCCAGAAGCGTCAAGGACACTTGGAATTGGAAATTGGAATTGGAAAGCTGGCAGATAAAACTATTTCCTTGGCCAGCCAGAAA
This sequence comes from Neofelis nebulosa, assembly GCF_028018385.1. Classification (NCBI taxonomy): domain Eukaryota; kingdom Metazoa; phylum Chordata; class Mammalia; order Carnivora; family Felidae; genus Neofelis; species Neofelis nebulosa. The sequence continues at coordinate 2,760,638 of NC_080784.1, read as the reverse complement.
CAGTGGAGCCTGTGCCATGAATGAAACACAGGAAAAACCACACAAGATATGCATTCGTTCCCTCGTTTTGGTGACAAGGGAAGGTTTATAAAGCCGTCTACTCTGTGGTAAGGAAAGAGCAGACAATGATGTCACCATGTTGACAGATCAAAGAGCGTCGTTCACCATGGCACCACCATTGTCTTCATTTACCAATAGGAAAAACTAGAAGGGACCTTGCCTTCCTTGCACACATTCATCCCAGGAAGTGACCAGTCACCAGGATCTGCTGGCTTTCCAAGCCCTCCCACTCCGGCCGCTCCATCCAAGGCACATGGGTTATTATCTTGCCTTCAAGACTGAAACACCCCCGGGAGCTGCAGCCCCAGGCAGGTGAGACAAAGAAGGCAGATAAGGACTCTAATCCCTTAAGAGCTTTTCCAGTGAAGATCACTGGTTTCCCCAAAGGAGATATTGCATTTGCTTGATTTTTACATGTAAAAATTCCTCCATACAGTGTTTCAAGTTATTCTTCTATTAGTCAAAATGAAATTTAAGTCAAAATTGGTTTTATATGTGTTATTATGACAACTTTGTTACTACAGAAAACTGTTGACCTACAAAGATCAAATACATATAAGCCTTAAAGACATGATGAGAACAGGGGCGCCTGGGTGGCTCAGTCGGTTGAGTGTCCAGCTTCGGCTCAGGTCATGATCTCATGGCTTTTGGGTTCGAGCCCCGCGTCGGGCTCTGTGCTGAAAGCTCAGAGCCTGCAGCCTGCTTCGGATTCAGTGTCTCCCTCTCTCTGCCCCACCCCTGCTTGCGCTCTGTGTCTCTCTCAAAAATAAATAAACACTTAAACATTTAAAAAAAGAAAAAACATGACAAGAATAAAATTGGGTAAAAAATTGTTGTGAGCTGAGCGGCCAGCACTGTGGGTACCATGGGCTGTGCACTCTGTGCTAAGTACTCTGGAGTCTATGCTGCACTGAGGACTGTGTCCCGTGTCCTGTGAACCCCTCACCGTGCCCTATGCCCTTGCACTGAGCATCCCGAGATGCGGACTCTGTGAGTATGTGCACTCAGGTGTACTGGGGTCCTGTGTCCTGTGTCCTCTGCACCGTGGACCGCGCCCTGGGTACTCTGTACCGTGTCCATGCATGGTGTAACTCACACGATCTGTAATTGCTAGTATTGTATGTCATTGTATGTCATTTCTTGACTGTGAGCTCTAATTGATAAAATTATTCACCTCAGCTTTCCCACTTTTTTGCAGAAAGAGGATAGAAGAATGTTAGTACAATGATTTCTGTGCACAGTTGACCCTTGAATCACGCAGGGATGAGGGACACCGGTCCCAGTGTGATCAAAAACCCACCTGTAACTTTGGACACCCCCAAAATTTAACTACTAATCGCCTACTATTGACCCAAAGCCTTACTGATAACCTCAACAGTTGACTAACACCTATTTCATATGCATATATACTGTGCATATATAAGGACACATATACTGTGTTCTTATCAGAAAGTAAGCACGAGAAAAGAATGTAATTTTAAAAATCATGAGGAAGAGAAAACACATTTATAGTATATACTGTCTTTACTGGGGAAAAACCTGTGTGTAAATGGACTAGCACAGTTCAAACCTTATGGTTCTGGGTTCAGCTACAAGTAGTTCTCCATAAATTATTTCAGGCAAATACTTGATAATTGTGCTTCTGTTTATGTAATCCTACACAACTAAAAAATTTTCAGTACATCATATGGCAAGAATTTATCAGTCAAAAGGTTTCGATTGCAGTTATAATCTAAGAAAACGGTATATATTCTGGATTCTATATTTCTATAAAATTCTTCAAAGGCATTTTATGTAAAGGGGATGGCTTTTCTTAAGCAGAAATTTTCTAACTTTTTCCATTTGTTCTTCCTTATCTTTAGCCTTACTCATGACCTCTAATTTTGAAAACGTTGATTTAACAAAGCAAGCTCACATTCTACTAAAACATCACTAGGAAAAAATCACTGTGAAAAAAGATATTTTTAAGAGAACTTTACTCGCCTAATAAAAAGACAAAACAGAAGAAGGTTAAATCCCCTTCTTAGCACCACGAGGCCATGTCCACGGATGTCCATGGAACCAGTTTGAAGAGTTCTTCTCTAGAGGACTGAAGACATTCTAATAGGTAATCACTTTCTCAATAAACAGATGAAAAGCTGAAACACAGCAGAGCTGGTCCCAGCCCTCCGGCGCATGGAAAGAACAAATCTCCAGGAAAGACCATGTGCTCTTGAGGAAACAGAATTTGTCCTTCAGCCGCCCTTCCGGGAGCACGGACACTCAGCACAGCCAGGTAAGGGCTCTGAGGTCAAGTCTAGGTGCAGAAGCAGCTTTACCTGAGTCATTGCGGGAGAGAATCACGACCCTCAGGATCCGCAAGGCCCGATCAACCCAGGACCCTTCCAGGAGGAACACTGTGGCCTGGACAGGAAAGTGCCAGGTAACATCTGGAATGCACCTGCAAACCCTCCTCCCACCCTTCCAATAACAACTCATGCCATGCATCAGGGTAAATGTGAACCAGGGAAAGGAAGATATTCAGATCCGGGATCGAGTGGCACTGGCACCTCCAAGGAAGCCCGTGAATGCCCTGTGGCCCACCGGTCACATGGGGTCTTAGCTCCTCAGGGATGCCATCCGTCTCACGGGGAACTGGGCACCACGCCCTCATCTCGCAGTGTCCTCCAGGCCTCGGCATATGGATGGACCAGAGACTGACGACAGTTGGCAGAAGTTAGCAGCTGGTGACACTTGGCTATTATGTTGGGGAGGGCCCAGGTAGAAGTCAGAGGGAGACTCCCTTTCCCTAAGAAACTTGTAAACGGGGAGCTACGGAGATGAGAGCCACCACAGACCTTCTATAGGCAGACACTGTCGTTCCCGGTGATTTACGGCACATTTGATTGGCCTCTGAAGAAGACCCATGTATCTTTGAGGAAACCAGCGCATCGCACAATTATTGACATCGACTGCTGCCACGTGTCTAGATATTTTACCCTTTCCCAAGGCAATTTAACACTTCGCCCGGCACATACCACGAAGCTGCTGATTTAGCGAGTGCATTTCTCCACTCATCTGGTGAGACAGAAAGACAGGGGCCGGGGGGCAGAGATGAGCTTAAAGGCACCCACACACTTTTCTTTCACTCGCCAGGACAGCGATGTTCTATACTGGACATAACCTAATTATATCATGGTCTCTAAATGCTTGTGGTAATTTGTCATATGATTGTAGTGCAACTGACAAAATAATTAATTGGTGACCCCCAAAACTTTCACACCATTAAAGTCCCAATGCACCAATATGGCAGAAATTGCAAACATGCACAAGACCCACAGCTTCCAGGTTACATACTACAAAGAAAAAAATCTAGGCAACACTTTGCTTCCACCAAATTTGAAAAATACATCTGCAGTGGTACAGAAATGATGGATTCGTGTTGGGTAATGATCTCTGTGGGTTTCAGTCATTTCTGTTGAATATCTACTTCTCCAAGAAAGAGGAAGTAAATGATTTGGGACACGAGATCAGTCTTCCAAGACAGGTGCTAATTAATCCAGCGAAACCACAACCAGTATACTGAAAATCGATAAAGGCTCCCGAACAAGCAGAGACCTCGGGTGAGATTTGTTCAGTATTTCTTCATTACATTGAACGGACTCTCCACTATCTGATCCATAACCGATAATGAACCGTAGTACTTATTTATAAAGCCCCAGTGTGAGACTTCAGACCTCCGGTGTGGTTTTTGGAAGTCTTTGAAGTGTCCTATTTGTTTGTAGATCATGAAATATCACACCAGTCGGCACATTTACGTGTGAATGTGGACTATTTCTCTGCTAAATGTCAGATTTTTAAACATCCTAAATAACAGACACCTGGGGGGCTCAGTGGGTTAAGCGTCTGGCTCTTGGTTTTGGCTCAGGTCACCATCTCATGGTTCTTGGGATCCAACCCCATATGGGGCCCTGCTCTGACAGCTTGGAGCCTGTTTGGGATTCTCTCTCAACCTCTCTCTCTTTGCCTCCCCTCCTCTCAAAAATAAGTAAATCAATAAATTTCTTTTAATGATCCAACATAATAACAATTTCCTGATGGAGCTAAAGCTGGTTGTTATTTTTGATAATACTGTTGATTCTTTCAGCCAATTCACCTATAATTTTTCAGGCATGAAATATCGAGTCCTCAAAAGATGAATAAGCTATGCTTCCTTAATTGTGGACTGCTTAGAAGGAAAAGCAAGTGATGTCAAATGTGCTACAAAAATGCTTTTGAGGAAAGACACGTGAAAGGGGGGTTGGGAGCAAGCAGCAGACGCAGGGACCACCAAAGAGACTTGGAGCAGGAGGCCAGCACGTCTATGGTTCAGAGCGTCAAGCAGAGCTTGTGTGAGCCCACCACCCAGTGTAAGAACCAGGAGTCGCCGGTACAATGACATCTATCTACCTTTGCCCTACCTTGTCGCCCACACATGTCCCCCGGAAGAGTACTCCTGTTCCCAGGAGCTCTCCAAATGGTGACTCAAACACCCGGGCTTGGTCTGCCATGTGGCTTTTTCATCTTTCATCTGTGGTTCCTAACATCATGATAATGGGGTTGTCTTCATTTCAGCCAATCAAATGGAGAAAAGAGACGGGTTATCAAACAGGACCTTTTTGACGAGCCAGGCTTGTGATATGGCACAGATCTCTCACGCTCGCAGCCCCTTAGCCAATTCTGTAGATGGCGTGACCGAGGTGATGGGGGTGAGCGGTCACTCCCCCACATAACCCCGTGTTCTCAGAGGGGAGCAGGGGTCTTCCGTGAGCACTTAACCTCCTCTGCCCCGAATCTCCATCTTTCCAGGGGGTGTTTCATTTGTTTCACTAGTATTTTCTTTCAGAGTTTTTTCAAGGTTGGTGGATGGGCCAGGAATTTTGTTCCGATTTCCCAGTGAAAGACGAAAGAACTACAGTAGCTTTTTACCACGGTGGCTCAACCAACTTTTAAAAAGAAGGATAAAACAAAAGAGGGGCCCAACCATCCGATTTCAAATCTCGTTAGATGGCTTCTGTGGTCAGGGCTGCGGACTTGGCGAAGGAAGAGACACACGGATCAGGCAGACCGAGTGCAGGGCTCGGAAGTGCACTCACACAAGTGCACCAAACTGATTTTCCACCACCCGGCAAAGGCAATTCAACAGGCGAAAGACGGCATTTTCAGCCCATGATGCTAGAACACTAGGGTATCCATGGAATACGTATGCATATATTGACCGAAGTCTACACCTTATACAAAAATTAATTCAGAATGTATCGAAGATTCAAATGTAAAATGCCTCACTATGAAACTTTTAGAAAAAAAAAAAAAAAACCCTTCAGTATCTAAGGTTAGGCCAAAAAAGTTTCTAGACCTCACACCAAAAGCCGGATCTGTAAAAGGAAAACGTGACACACCGAACTTCGTCACAAGTAGAAGTGTTTTTCTCTACGAAAGCCCCAGCTAGGAGATGAAAAGACATGACAGAGTGGGAGGAAGTGCTGGTAAAACGCGTATCTGACAAGAAGCAGGGACAGAATACGGAGAGGACACGTAAACTTCAGCAGCAGGAGGGACGGGTACCATTGACGCCTGGATGTTTCAGGACCCACTCGTGGGCTTCCCACCGCACTTGGCAAAACACACGCTTGCGTTAGGACAAAAGAGCCGTGGCACTTGGAGATAGAAATCATCAGCCTGGTCCCAGGCTGTGGTTTAAGAAATCCACTTTAGGTCACGTCTGTGCTTCTTATTCTCTGCCCATCAAACCTCAATGAAATATTGAAGGAGAAATCGACTTCATTATTCTACTCCGGAAAATCTATTCAAACTCGCCCGGCCCGCCACACACATGCACACTGTTATGGAAATCAATAATTCAGAGGGGGTTCTCTACAGACCCTCTGCGCACGTGCGGTTCAAGTCCCAAGACGGTGGCCACTCTGCACAGGGGGCAAGAAGGCTCCTGATTAGATCAAAGATGGCATTTCTTTGGCGAGAGGCACACGACACAGCGTGTCTTTAGTCACATACTATTCTTTCAGAGATTTTAGTTTGAGGGACGCGTGAAAGTAAATTTCTCACGGGGAACTTTAATTCAAATCGTAATCCTCCAACTGTATCACATTTCAGGCTGAAATGGGGAAAGTACACCGAGGAATGGGTGACCCTTCCTATGGAGAAGCAGGTGTCCGTGCAGGGTGAACAAGAGGTGCTCGGCCAGCCCTCTGCTCCCACGCAGATGGATACGCGGCACCAAAGAGCAGCCACAGCGGGAATCTTGGTCCCCACCAAGTTTTAAAACCCACATTCATCACCGGTAGAAGAAAACAGCACCGTGCTACTATTTGCCTGGAGGATGTGACTTGTCTCCCGTCGACGGTTTGCAATTACACCCTTCCCAGTGTTCATTCGTTTTCAGAAACTGCATCATAGCTACACTGACAGCTCGGGCTTCGGGACAGGTGCACGTTTCCATCTAGACACGGAAGTCACCGCCACCCCCACCCCCATGCCCGTTCAGTACGGCACAACCACCCGATCAGCAGACCATGCCAATCCATCCGACCCGACCGTGTCTCGTCCGTTCCAGTCTCCTGGACCCTAACGTGGTATGGTCTCCACACCAATGAGCCCACGAATGTGCTGCTGGAATGTGACCTCCACATTCAGACACCCACCTGCGAGACGGTAGAGCCCTCAGGAATGCTCTTTGTCACAGACCGCCTCACACGGCAGAGGAACAGGCTTGTCCCCTGTTTCCTCCTCCTGGAATCAGAGCCTTCTGAGGACAGCAGGGCTGCGTGAAACAAAAGATAAATGTGGGCACATACAATTACAATGTGGGGTGATAAGTGCCTTCTGAACAGAAGCTCCCAGAAACATTTGAGATGCTTAGTAAATCACTGTTGAAATAACTGAATTGAAGATACACACTCCACTTCCAGTCGTGCAAACTGAAGTCAAGATAATAAGGAATAGTATACGTAAGCAAAGAATTATATTTCCATCCAAACTTTCCTCATAATCCTGAGGAGGGTTTTTTTCATAGACAATGGCCTTCAACCTTCATGTTCTCATTAAATCAGTATTGGAATATTTTTTTTAATTTTTTTTTATTTTTTAATTTTTTTAACGTTTATTTATTTTTGAGACGGAGAGAGACAGAGCATGAACGAGGGAGGGGCAGAGTGAGAGGGAGACACAGAATCCGAAGCAGGCTCCAGGCTCTGAGCCATCAGCCCAGAGCCTGACGCGGGGCTCGAACTCACAGACTGTGAGATCATGACGTGAGCCAAAGTCGGACGCCTAACCAACTGAGCCACCCAGGTGCCCCAGTATTGGAATATTTAAATGTACAATTGAATTTATTTATTTTTTATTGTTTTTAATGTTTATTTTCGAGAGACAGAGACAAAGCATGAATGGAAGAAAGGCAGAGAGAGGGAGACACAGAATCCAAAGCAGGCTCCAGGCTCTGAGCTGTCAGCACAGAACCTGAACGGGGCTCGAACTCACGGACCGCGAGATCGTGACCTGAGCCGAAGTCGGTCGCTCAACCGACTGAGCCACCCAGGCACCTGTAAATTTGAATTTAAAATGGAAAGGTACATTGAGGACTACCAGTCGTGTAACTCACAAAAAGAAAATATACATCCTACACCTACGTACACACACACACACACACACACACACATGCAAAGCCATAAAACATTTCCGGTAAGTATCCCTGCCAAGCGTGTACAGATGAACATGATGTGTACAGGTACCGCACCCGCTCACAAAGGTCCCACAGAATCGAACAGCCAAGCTCGTTGGGGGAGCACGAGGTGTGGGTTTGCATTGCAGCCCCATTACTTACCAGAGACACAATCTTTGTGAGCATGATTGACCATCCGAAAAAAAATGGGCAGTCTTTACTGCCTATCACATAATATTGTCTTTACTGCCAATCAATATAATAATGTGGTAATTATTACCATAAAAATAATTATTTTTAAAGGTAATGTACACAAACATGTATTTTTGCAAATAATGCTACCAGTGTCTTAGCACCTTGTCACTAGATTTGTTGGTAAATGAACCTCCTTGTCCAACTTCATCCAATTCCTCTCGCACTTATGCTTAATTCTAACTTACTTTTGTCATTTTATGCTGTAATCATGTAAGCGACTCAATCTTCCTTTGACTTTGACTCCAATGATGAGTGGTTTGCACACACATTTATAAGACTGATCGCTGAGGCAGCTCGTAAATAACTTGGGGCTGATTCTCCATGTCTGTACTCACCACTCAGAGACAATGTGAAACATTACAGGCCAACTTAGCCCTTATTAAATAACCTGACGCCTCATCATTAACCTTCAATGCCAATGGCGGAAGTTCTTACATAGAAAAGTTAGGAAAATCCAGACCCCTTGTTCTTGTTTCTTTCCCTCATTAATAAAGTTGGGGGAAGCAGTTTCTGGAAAGCGTCTTGTACATGACCTGTATCTTACAACGGTGGTAAGTGGTCGTTGCCAATTTACTGGAGAGACGGCAAACGGGAAGAGGAGACGGAAAAAGTATTCTTGAGGACTTTCCACGTTTAAAATCAGAGAAAGGAGCTGTGGAAAATCACCCTTTAAAGTTCTCTCTTAAAAAGTGCCCTGACCCACGTGCCCTCATCATTGCATATTTCAACTAAATGACTATTTTTGCTTAGGGCTGCGGAGCTAAAATGCTTTGGAAAGTGCCGAATCCATCACCCGCAGAAGCGTCACCTAAATGCGGAATGCGGGATGGGTATCATTAGTTTTGAAATCTGAGAGAAGAACACAGCTTGGGTTTTCAGGGGGAAGAAACCATTCAATTTGTAAGCGAATCTTTGACATCAGACGAGTTCGGTGGATGCATACATCTGCACGAAACACACTCAGTGTTTTACCTGTTCTTCTCGCTCTTTCTTGCAAGGGAAAGAAGGCGTCTCTTGTGCTTGACAGGGACCTGCGGTCAGGTGACACGGGCCACTCTGACCTGGCAGCAGGGAACTAATGGCCTGAAAGGCAGCAGGAAAGAAGAAACCAGGGGTCCACCCTGTAAGCTCCGAAAAATACACAAACGAATATCCTTGGGTGAAAAAAAATACATTTTTTATATAAAATGACATCTTCCTTCTTGCACAAAAAATAGCTGTTCACCAAAAGCCCGACATCTAAAATAAGCATCAAAAATGGAAAGAGGGTAAGGGCGCCTGGGGGGCCCAGTCGGTTAAGCATCCGACTTCGGCTCAGGTCATTATCTCGTGGTCTGCAAGCTCGAGCCCCGCGTGGGGCTCTGTGCTGACAGCTCGGAGCCTGGAGCCTGCTTCGGATTCTGTCTCCCCCTCTCCCTCTCACGCTCTGTCTCTCTCTATTCCTCAAAACTAAAAAACAAAATGTTAAAAAAAGAAGAAGTTTCTCTGTGTTGCTGCGTTAATAGGTTTCCACGGGGCCAGCGGGTGCCCAGAGTGCCCGTTACTTCAGTCCTATTTGCCGCCCGGCCCGAGTGCCCTTGTCAGTCGCAGCCCGTGTCCTGTCCCAGAAGACCAGCAGGCTGTGGGGGCCACGGCCCACGTGTCTCCTCTGGACCTGTCCTCTTTTTAACACCAACTTATCCTTCGTGCCCCAGGTGTCCCTTGTCTCCCTACCTCTTGTCACTCTGAATTACCACGTCATCTGACCTCATTCCCCGGCTGTGTTCTGCTCCTGGTGGCACCATGTCCATCAGCTGCGTTCCCACTGTCCCTGTCCACGGGCTCCCCCTTTCCGGGACCACCCACTCGCTCACACCCGCACAGAACCGGACACCCATCTCCCTGCGTCTTCCTTCCACCCTCACACTTTCTAGTCCTTCATCCAAAATGCCTGGCTGTGCAGCCACTGCACGTCCCAGGTACCCGCCTCTGCCCCTGCGTCCTGTCCCCTCCGCACCCCGCCACCTGCCTCCCCGGCCTGAAACTTGTCTGCCAGCACGGTTCCCTGCTCAGCTCCCAGTGTCCTCGCGAACGTTCCAAAGGGCAGGCGCCCTGTGACTATCTAGAAGGAGGCAATAAAACCATTGCACAATGTGGGGCCCCCGGGGGCTCAGTCTGTTGAGCTCCGATTTCGGCCTCGGCTCGATGTGGTGGAATTTAGTCTCTTTTGTGTCCCGAATGTCTGCGGGCCCTCAGTGCTTAGTTCATTCCTACAAGGACACACTAGCGATGTCCTTAGAAGCTCTGCGGGCCCAAGTGAGGGTTTCTGGCTGGTGGAGCTCACCTTTCAGGTAAGCTGGCCTTTCCTCAGGGACCGACTCTGTGTCGATGCCCTCTGTCGCCACCCACGGTCTCTACAGGAGAATCTTCCCGTGTCTCTTCCGACTGTATGTCTCTCGTGGATATTCTGGTAGAAAGGTGACAAGAGGGTTGTTCTCATTTTGGACATCGGACCACCCCCTCCATCAGCCTCGGGACTCACTGTTCCCTCCACCGTGCCTGGCCTCCAGAGTCATTCTGCTTTCATTGTTTTCAGAAGACAAACCGGCCATCTCTCCCATGTGCCGCAGATGAGGTGGGACGTTAGGGAGAGAGAAACCCAGCAGGGCAAAACAGCGAGTGGCCAGGGGGAAGCGCGCCCCAAATCATTTTGTAGCAAGGTAGAGTTGTTAGTTTCATTGGATTCATGCGTCTACATTAGCGGAGATAAACTTACATTAAGTTATTATTCTCCAAGGAGACACAAAGAAAGAAACATAGATGAATAAATCATATACCTAGATAACAAATGCACAGGAGAGCTTCTGTTTTTCAGAACACTGCTGCCTTGAAATCCCTACAGACAACCAAGCTTTTAGAGCGGTTTCGAAACTCACCTTCTGCATGGTCAGATCACATAACTTCCTATCTCAGATCCCCAAGCATAGAAAATAGATTTCTTTTCTTGCCAAACTCGCAAGAATACATAGAGAGAGCCTCTAACAACGTCAAAGACCCTGGAGCAAGATGGGAAGGAGAAAAAGGAGATGGTAAGCCCTTTTGGAAATTCACATCCAAAATGTTGACTGACAGCATATGCAGAGAGGAAAGAATTATGTCCATATTATGAAGCAGCTTAATTTATGGTTCCTCATCCAGTGTAAAGGAATTATATTCTGACTTGGCTTTATATTGCCTATCAGTGAAATACATTAAAAAAAAAACCTATTTAACCATGTTTAGGAACAAATAGGATTTAGTTCCTTTGAAATCATATTTTGATGTTTTGAAATGTATGTATCTTCATTTGCACACTTTAAAATACCGCTCTTTCGGTTACATTTTTTATAGGTTTGTTGTTTCACGGTGGGAAAGGGATTATAACTATCAATCCCGAAAAGGAAAGTACCCATTAGCATTATGTTTGAAGGAAATGCTCTAGAGTTGATATTTCTAGTTCATTCTGTTAAAATCAATTGTTATTTATCATCTGAGATTTCAAATTTATGTGAGCAGTTCATATTATTTATGATATTTTGGGAAATCTGTCTGGAGTGTGGGTCGGTGCCATAGAAAGGCACGCTTTTCACTAATTTACCGGTAAGCGCCTCGCCCTCAAAAACATATTTTGATAAACTGATGTTTAGTTTTTCATTTAAAGAATAAGTAAAGACGTGAAAGGAAAACCATGGCAGAAGAATATTTGCAGTTGTAACCATTTTTGCATTCAATTGATCTCAGCAATGTTTTGTTCTGAAAAGATTAATAAATCCCAACAAAGGCATTGAAAAGACCTCAAACATAGGTATTTCAACAAAAAAGATCGCCATTTCATGATATTTATTCACATAATCCTGCAGTAAAAATGTTGCCTTCTTCTAAACTTCATGGGCATAAGATTTCACACTGAACCTGTAAATACCAAAACTATGAGTTATTCTGAGCAGGGGACTCTTAATAGCAAGCACCACGTTTGTATTTTTCTCAAATGCCAAAGAACAAAAAGTGTTCATCACTACGTGACGAGGTGTTATTTAAAATGAAAGCTGTTTAAGGCGCTACTGTTAAACTATAGCATCAGCCCAGACGGGACTTGCCTGGTCCCACTCACATTTCAGCGGCTACAGCCTTCAAGGAAGCAGGTGTCCCAGTTTCTTCTGGAAGCAGAGGAGAACCGGATATCGTGCATCTGGACCCAACCATCCCAGCCGCACCGCGTGCACAGGGCGGAGGCGGGACCCGGGGGAGGGGGGTTCACCACACACCTGGGGACCAATCGGAATCCTGACACCATCCCCTACTGGCTCTAGGATCACCGGGCGAGTTATGCAAGCTCTCCAGACCTCAGTCCCTGGTCTGTACCACTAAGATAATACAAATATCGACTTCTGGGTTTCTGGTGAGAATGGAGTTAACAGATGTGAAGCACTTAGCACAGCACCTGGGATCCATTCAGTGCTGTCACGGGAGTCACGCAAGGCCCAATCGTCGCCTAGCAAGACCATAGCTCTTAATTTCAAGGGAGATAAACAGGAAAACCGACACCTATAAAGTCTCTGGCCAAGCCCCTTTGGGGGATTAGCATGAAGTATAGGGTGTGAAGAGACCCGCCCCCGTCACCAGCCACAATGCCCTGGGTCTCCTTTCTATGGAGGAGCTAACAGGAGGCCTTCCGGATGACTTCCCCAGAGAGGCTCCACTCATCTGCCTGAGTTGGAGACACAGAGGAAGCTGGTTTTGCAGGGACAAACGTATGCACACAAGAGATTAAAAATGCTGCGAATGATTCAGATTTTTGCACTGGAGAAGTCAAGGGAAAAAAAAGAACATTATAAGATAACGGTAACAAGTGAATGAACTCTTTTCCTTTTCTTCTTGGGATCTTACCCTTGTTGCAATAAAGAAAAATTATTTTGCTATTCTCATGAGCATATGCTACAGTTAGCAATGGCATGTGCCCTCGAGAACCTGCATTCATGGATACATGCATGAAAACACCATATTTATTGGGGCGCCTGGGTGGCTCAGGTGGCTAAGCGGCCGATTTCGGCTCAGGTCATGATCGCGCAGTCTGTGAGTTCGAGCCCCGCGTCAGGCTCCATGCTGACAGCTCGGAGCCTGGAGCCTGTTTCAGATTCTGTGTCTCCTTCTCTCTGACACTCCCCCACACGTGCTCTGTCTCCCTCTGCCTCAAAAATAAATAAACGTTAAAAAAAAAAACAAAAACACCATATTTATTTCCAGGCAGCTGGTTTAAAACACAACAGTGATCTTCCTCAGTACTGCAGGAGGGAAAAAAAATGGTGTAAAACCTACCTGGAAAAAAATATGTTCGTATCTAATCTAAATGTAGAAGGTTATAATCAGAAAATTCATCACTTTTTGTCAAAAGGTAAATGAGTTTTTTAAGCATCGTACTACTTATTATTTAGATAACATCATCATTAAATGATCTATATTCTGCCTTACGTTATTTTCATAATACACCAAGAATACATTAAGAAAGAGTTAAAAATAAGTAGGATCCTATTTCAAATGAGGATCTATATGGTTGTGTAAGGGAACAGTATCACTTCTATTAGGTAATGACTTTTTGACAGAAATCCTGCCAAAACAGCCTATTAGTATTTTTCTGGAAAAAGAGTCTTAATCTGTTTTTCATAATTTCACAAACCTAAAAAAATGTTTTCTACTTACTTGTTAGTAATGCATTTGTTAACGAATGTTCTGGTTATTTCCCTAGAAACCACAATATGCACCTTCACGTATCACAGTCCAACATAAACTATCCTTATTACTGTTACTGCAAAAGCTGGAAACTGAGGGCGCATTACCTCCACTTACCCTCTCCCTCTGCGTTTTTGTAGCCACGCATCTTGTTTTCTACATATATTTTCACCAGCGTAAGGAATTACTATTATTGCTTTTTTATGGTTGGTTTTCACTTACACAAGTTACTAACCAATTTATTTTTCAATTGTCCTTCGTTATTTCCTGTATGTTCATGTTCCATCTGGGATCACTTTCTTCCCTCTTTTTATTGAATATACTTGACATATAACACTGTGCAAATTAAGGTGTACCGTGGTGCTACTTCCTTTAGTGTCGTATGATTCCCACTGTAGCAATATTTATCCCATTACATAATTATGGCACTATATTGTTGTCTATATGCGTTACACGGTGCATTGGATCACTGTGGCTTATTTAGTACTCATTGGAAAGTTACACCATCACACATCGATCTTCTTTTCTTAACGCAGAAGAACTCCCTTTAGTAATTCCATAACTGTAGTTCTGTTGACGCATGTTTTTAGCTTTCTTGTTTTCCTTTTTGCCCGAACGCTCTTTCTTTTGCTTTCAGTGTGGAGATGTCACTGAACATACAGAAGTCTATGTGAATAGCTGTTTTCTTTCAACGCTATGAAGATGCCCCACCATTGATCCTTGCTTCCGTCGTCCCTGTTGAAGTCAGCTGGAAACATTGATGCTGTTGTGTGTGTGTGTTTGTTTTGTTGTTTTTAAAGTAATGCACCCTTTCTTCTGGCATCCGTGCCTCCCTGACTCGGCTCTGGAGAGCCTCTGAGCTGTCAGAATCTGGAAAATCACCTTCCTTCCTCACCAGATCCCGGCCCTTAAATCTCCATTTGTTGGGGCACCTGGGTGGCTCCGTAGGTTAAGCGTCTGACTCTTGGTTTTGGCTCAGGTCATGATCTTGCAGTTTTGATTGTGATACTGAGTTCAAGCCCCACATCAGGCTCTGTGCTGACAGCACGGAACCTGCTTGGGACTCTCAGTCTCCCTCTCTCTCCGCCCTTTCCCCACTTGGCACTGTCTCTGTCTCTCTCAAAATAAATTAAAAAACAAAAAATCAAAATCTTTATGTTAATTCTCCAGCCCAGCAGGTGACAAAAACTCTTGGGGCTCCTCTGCCCAGAGCACACATACTCTGCAAGGCATTCTTCCTGGTCTCTCCAGACCCCGTCCCATGATGAAAACTGGCAGATAATCTCTGGGAAGTAGCATCTTGATTTGCATTCGAAGTTCTCTGTCTCTGAATGCTTGGCCACGTAAAGCCTGTCTCCTCAGAAGTTCTCTGATGTCTTCAAATGTTTGTTTGTGTGTTAACTTACCTGGCTTTCCGGTTAGTCTCAGCAAGACCGTTGGGCTGCCCACAAATGACTCCATCATAATGAGAAGTGGAATCCCTAAATCGTGCGATTGTGGAAGCCACATACTTTATTAAGATTTCAATTATTGTCTTTGCTTTTAAAATCATAAAATACAACACTGTATTGTTTTCATGCCCTGATTTTAGCACCTGACGCACAGTTTGAATGTGAGGACTCATTCACACGGAGCTGGAAACCATGAGTAGTGAGGACATTTCTTAAACTCCTTGAATATGTCTGCCAAGCTCCCTCACTTTGAACATTTTCCATTTTTGCCACACAAAAAAACTAAATGATGCCTTTAAAGAGTGATTTCTTTTCCATCCCATCATTCGAGGAGAAAGCCACGAATGAGCAAAGTTCTTTATCCAAAATATTTGTCATTATTCTTGTATTTTTAATGGGATAAATACCACATCTAAAAGATTCACTCATCTCTAAAAATATCCTATAGTAATAAAATGTAAAGAAACATTGAAAACTAATCAAACACAGTCTACAAAGAAACATTTTCCAATTTACTCTAAGTTAGGTAAGATTATCAAAATTTACCTCTTAAGGGATTTGAAGTGATTCATCATATTTATATTGAGAGAAGTCGGGCTGAAAATACCCGAAAACCATAAAACACTGCAAAGGCATAAAGCGTGTGGCCAGAGAAGAGAACACGTCTTGAAACTTCATCCGTTTATATATTTATTCCTTTTTCAGTTGAAAAATTTAGAAATTATAACTGACACGGTTTTGGAGAGCCCACAGCCAGGAAAGAATTCTTGAAGACGTCTTTGGTGTAAACAGGTGATTTTATTAAAGCATGGGGACAGGACCCATGGGCAGGAAGAGCCACGCTGGGGTTTTGAGGAGTGACTCTGGAGTTGGGGGGTGAGGGGAAAAAAAGAGGTTTGTGTTCATATCTGAAGGAGACTCCCAGGATCCTGGAGGCCCATATACTGTGGGGCTGAGGTAGTTCTTCCCTCCAGCAAAGGATTAATGTTGAGACAGCAGGGGGTTCCTAGAGAACCCTGCCTGCCTCAAGTATCTGTCAGTGGGGGGGGCAGGCTATAAAGACATTTCCTCTTATTTACCATTTCCTCCTGCCTTGTTCCCACATCACCATGGAGGGTGATGTTGGGGCTCCAGAAAACTGAGTCTATCGGTTTCTGGACACGAGACTCTTGATAAGATCGCCTTTTCTTGTAATTTACTAAGAGATTTGGTAAACTGATGGAGACCCAGGTCCCGCATGACTGTGACCTCTGTCAGTTATTTGTTTTTCCCTCCCCTTTGTCCTTGGGCAGCCAGGAGAGCCTGAGGAATGTCACGGGTACCCCGCCGCGGGGGGTGTCAGCCTGCCTATGGCTCCCTCATCAAAACTGCAAGCAGGTAACACACACAGTCACTAAAACAGCTTTTATCAACAAGATTATATTAAGGTTTGGCAAAAATTTGGAAGAACCAGAATTTTCTACACTTGCGGGGGGAATGAGAAAGTACAGCCACTCTGTGAAACCGTTTGGCAATTTCGTATGAATGTGTAAGCACAGACCTACGGCACAGCCCAGCGGTCATGTGCCGGAGGGACACGGAAAAGTTCCTACGAGCAGGCTCCCATGCAAATATTTACAGCAGCTTCATCCATAATGTCCAAAAACTTGAAAATCTAAATACCCACCAACAGGAGAGAATACAAATGGTCACACATGCATACAATAAGATGTTATTAAGCCGTAAAGAAGAATGAACTGGGGATACCCAAAGCTACATGAATGAACCCAGGAAGCATTTTGCTGAGGAAAGACGGTTGTGAGAAGGTCACAGAGCGTATAATCGCCCTTATATGACATAGAGAACAGACAAAACAACAGTGACCAAAAGCAGATCGGTGGTTACCAGGAGCTGTTAGGTGAGGACAGATGTGGAGACACACAGAGGATCTTCTCGGGTGATGGGAATATTCTAGATCTATTTTATATCTTGTGGTGGTGGTAACGCAGCGGTAGGCGCTTGTCAAAACTCCTCCCTTTGCAAAGTGAATTTTAATGTATTAGAATTACGCTTCCTAACAAAAAGCATTAGAGCAATGTCCTAAGCATGTGAATCGTGAGTTTTGGAGGCATTCAATAGTGTGTAGACAAGACAGAGAACCGAGAACAAGGACTTAAGTACAAAATAAAAGACGGTAAAATAAACACCATAATAGAGAAAGGCAGACGCCACGATACGGTAGGTAAGACACGCAGTGCAGACAGGCGTTTTCCACAAGAGAGTCACCTGCGGAAGGGGGACACAGCTTTGTGACACAGACGGTGGAGGTGCCACTTTGGGCATTTTGGAGAGGATGACAGTGAGCAAAAAGGGACCTCAACCAGCACCGGGGAGGGGGACCCAGTGGTTCCTGGCACGGCAGCCACGAGAAGGAGCAGTGTGAGCAATGCGGTAGCACGAGATGTCAGAGACCGGAATTTAGGGGGGCTGCTTGGACAAGAGGGTTCGTGGTTCAGAACAGACTAGTCACCACTTGAAAGGGCTTCAGGGAAAGAAGCGTCCCCTGAGAGCGCCAGGTTTCTGCTACAGCACGTGTGAAAGAGAAAATGCCAGCGACACAGGGGAGGCCACGGTGAAATTCGCTGGCGATGGCCCAAGTGCGGGACTGAAGGCCGTGTGCGAGCGTGGGCTTTGGAAGCAACGGAAAACTGACATGAGCGTTTGTGAAGTTCGCTCCTGTCGTGGTGGGCAAAGGTCAGCGGCATCTCAAATGCCCAGCCCTTGTACACGGCCTCCTAAGTGGCATTTAAACACAAGCAGGTCGAACCCAGAATCCATAACCTTGACCTCTAAATGGTGCTTCCTGCATCAGGCAAGGCTCCAGGTAGATAGAGTATGGATCAAGAAAAGCTTCAGCCCTAAGGAGTTTAGGGTTCAGTAAGGGTTGCACATAATGTGAGAGAAACACAACGGCCAGGTGAAGGCGAGCTGTGGAAGAGATGACTGGAGACTTTGCAACACTGAGGACAAGTGCGCTTTTGTCCTGGTGTGTGACCGGGGCAGGCGTTCGGTCCAGAGCCAAGAGGAAGGCTGCACAGAATATTTTATGGACGATTAACACGCTTGGATATTAGGCTTTCCTTGCACTCAGTAATAACACTAGTTTTGCTTAAGGGTTTTTTTCTCATTTGATCTACAAAGATAGGAATCTATTTCCCGTCAAGTTCCCAGTGTGATGGCTAATTTCAATGTCAACGTTGACCTTGGGGCTAAGGGAGGCCAGAGGAGTCAGGAAATACTATTTCTGGGGCCTGCCAAGGAGGGTGTGTCTGGGAGAGATTAGCATTTGAATGAGTAGACCTTAGAGAAGAATGCCCTCAGCAGGGCAGGTGGCCTCTACCAAGCCCTTGAGGGTCTGAAGAGAAACAAAGAGGAAAGAGGAAGCCTGAGTTCTCTCTCCAGCTGCTAGAGCTGAGCCACCCCTGGTTCCCTCGAATAAATCCCCTCAAATCTGTCGGTCTAACTATCTATCTATCTATCTATCTATCTATCATCTATCTCCTGTTGGATCTCTGGAGAACCCTAATACGTGTCACATAAGCAAATCGCCCCATATAGTCAAAACTTTTTAAAGTAGCCCTACAGCACTGTTTCTACATCATGAGTTAATGAGAAGGTAGGATTTGGTGTCAAGAAATTTGTTTTCCAGATACTTAGGCTTGCAGGCATAAGAAGGTCTATGGAAAGCCAAATTGGATTATATTCTAATTTCTCCACATGCAATTTTGCGTTAAATTCCTCCCATGTCTTTGAATGGTTACACATCCTGCATCTGGTGATCTAAATTTTACCGGGAAATTAGTGTAGGCAAAAAGATAAGACACGTTACTGTCCAGGAGCTCTTAAATATGCTGCAGAGCTATTGTTCTCTAAAGAAGCTAAATTTTGAGAAGGATATAACAGAATATTTCATTCTAAAGAGAACAGAAGCTCCAAATGAAAATTAGACAATTCTTACAAATTATACTGATTATACTGACAATAGAATTAACATTCCCTTCAGACTTTGTAAATTTCAGATAATTGCAGCAGCTTATTTCCTTCTTACCAAGGTTCTTCGAAGTGATTTCCTATTTGAACCCCCCCCCAAAATAACTTTAGGGGTTTATTTTCATGTACAACTAAGGCTTCTCTGTTTTGATGAAGACTTCTTTGAAAACTTAAGACCACAAATATCTCTTTCTCCCCTGAAATGATTCGTCTCACGGAGGTAATCTTCCTGTGACCTCCTCACGTGACTAATGACGCCTTGTTCCTTCCACTTGAATTTCCCTTCATAATCTTCTTGTGGTTGGTTTTATTTTACATTTTACAGGCATTATTGAGAAACAATTTACACTTAAACACAATCTACCCATTTCAAGTGTCCAGTGGAACCTGTCTATATATTCACAGAGTTACTCATGCATCACCACAACCAACTTTAAGACATTTCCATCATCCCCAAAGGAAGCCCTGTCCCACTGAGATTTCACTACCCAATCTCTGCTTCCCCCTCCCCACCAAGCCCTAGACAAGCACTCATTTACTTTCTGCCTCAAAGGATTTGCCGATTCTGGACATTTGATATAAATGGCAATCACACAATATGCGGTCCTTTGTGACCAGCTTCTTTGACTTTGCATCATGTTTTCAAGGCTCATCCATACTGGAGCATGGATTTCTTTCTATCACCTAAGAGTATTGCATTGTGTGGAGACACACATCTTCGTTATCTAGTCAACATTTGATGGGGGTTTGGGTTGTTTCCACTTGCTGACTGTTACGAATAATGCCGTTTATGGACATTTATGTATGAGTTTTACGTGGACATACATTCTCGCTCTTCCTGGCTGTCTACTCAGGAGCAATTCTACGTTTAACCGTTTGTATTTTCTAAAGGGGCCACACCGTCTTCCATTCCCACCGACAGTGGATGAGGGTTCCAGTTACCCCACATTCTGGTCAACACTTAGCATTATCCGTATTTTTTCATTTTAATCATCTTAGCGGGCGTAAAGTGCTATCTCACTGTGGTTTTGATTTGCAATCTTCTGGTGGGTAATGCTGTTGACCATCTCTCCATGTGCTCATTAGTCATTTGTATAACTTCTTTAAAGGAATGTCTATTCAGATCCCTTTATGATCTTTTATTTTAAAATATAATTGGATGCTTAAATCATACGCAACATCTATAAAGCATAACAGTTTAACGAATGCGGTAAAGAGCACCCAACTAACCAAAAATATATTACTACCAACAATGCACATATACTTGTACTTTGGTACTCTGGTCCCCTCTGTCTCCCACCTCCTTCCCTCTTCAAGATAACTGTTCCCCAGAATTGTTTATTTACCATCACATTACTTTAAAAGAATTAGCTTCATCATATTTTATATATACTTAACATGTATCAACTTTACTGGGTATGAACTTTATAAGAGTTGGATCATAATGTGTGATATTCTCTGGGGCTTGTTTAACTCAATGTCATTTTCCTAAGATTTATTCAGATCTTGGTATTTTGCTCTGCATCATCTTTTTTCATCGCAGTATTCTAGAAGTGCCTCATAATTTGTTTATCCATTTTTCCATTGATAGGCATTTGAGTTCTTTCTGTATTTTTGGCTATTTCCAATGGCAGCTTTCCAACGTAATGACAGATTATTTCCCATAGTTGTTATTGAAATTACCCTCCCAGAAGCAGGGTATACAATTTCTCATTGCCCACTGATCCCATAAGGTTAATAACAGTACGTGATAGTTGTAATGGCCTAAGAGCATTTTTTTTAACGTTTATTTATTTTTGAGACAGAGAGAGACAGAGCATGAATGGGGGAGGGTCAGAGAGAGGGAGACACAGAATCTGAAACAGAAGAGCGTTTTTTAAACATGTGCTACCCTTTTCTATCTGTTCTTTTAAGATGTCACATCCTTTGTAAAGAGCGCGAATAAACTACAAAGTAGGACTCATAGATGGCTCTTTCCCTTCATGTCTGCCCTAATAATGCATTTGGCTTGAAAGTCTATTTTGTATAAAATTAATATAACTAGGGGAGCCTGGGTGGCTCAGTCGGTTGGGCGGCCGACTTCGGCTCAGGTCACGATCTCGCGGTCCGTGGGTTCGAGCCCCGCGTCGGGCTCTGTGCTGACAGCTCAGAGCCTGGAGCCTGTTTCCGATTCTGTGTCTCCCTCTCTCTGACCCTCCCCCGTTCATGCTCTGTCTCTCTCTGTCTCAAAAATAAATAAATGTTAAAAAAAAAAAGAAAAAAAAAGAAAAAAAATTAATATAACTAGCCCAGCTCGATTTTGGTTGGTCCAATTTGTACACATTTCACTTTGTCTCTATCCTGTAACTGGTTGCCTCGCAATCTTTCCAAGATAAAACATAAGTATAAAATTAAAGACATCTAATTCCCCACTCTAATGACAGAACAATCTAGAAGAACCTTAATTGATCTTGTCTACCTCCCCACTTGGATGCTTTGCTGTCCAATAGGTTATTGCAGCATTTTTTCTAGAGAATCCATAAATTAGTCAAAAGCATTATATTTTACAAAGCTTGGATTCCCACAGACGATGATGACCACTCTACTTGCCATGTCTCTTGAATCTCACTCAGCACTTCTGGAATCATTTTCCTTCTGCTTGTTGAAGTAGATCCTTTAGAAATTCCTTGAAAACTTTTGATTCTTATTTTTCTCGAAATATGCCAGCCCTAGGATCTGGATATACTCTAGACATTTACCACTGTGACACTTCACCCCTCTTGTCTGGCACTACTCAGATTTCCAGCCTTGGTGCAGATATCCAGAGATATACACACACACTCTCTCTCTCTCTGTCTGTCTCTGTCTCTCTCTCTCTCAGAATCATTTGGAACCTCTCTTATTTCTCATAAAATCAGCAATCTCTCAGAGTGTGTCTTATCCAGAATTTAGTTGTTCTATACTGGGAGTGCCCCACAGAGATCTTAACTCATTGAAATGAGGGAAATACACATCAATTTTTTGGCTCTTAACCCCACACGTCTTTATTCTTACTTTGCTACATTTCTATTTCTATTTTGTATATGTTTTATCTCCTTGAAGAAACAAAATCTTTGGACACTTTGCCCTCTACTTCTTCCGGTCCTGTGTGTGTGTGTGTGTGTGTGTGTGTGGGTTTGGAAGCACAAGAGGTCTTTATCATACTCTTGTATCTCATGGCTTATTAAGGGGGCAAGCATCGGGTCGGGTAGTTTGCAGACACTCCATTGTACCCTCACACAACGTGAAAGGTGAGAAAAAAGAGACACTGTGGTAATTCTTTCATAAGTTGCTCAAGTTGTGTAACTAATAATCAGCTGAACTCAGGGGGTGAAACAGAACCTAACTTTACTCTTTCCCAGTCCCGGCCCTTCAGGTTTCCAGTATACATTCCCTCTTCTCTCAATGGAAAGGAATCTTGAGAAGAATTCACTTTCCCAGGTCACCCTCGAGGAGTATGCAATTCAAATTATTCTCAAAATTTCAACCTTTCATCCCACTGAAAACGCCTGACTTTCCTCCAATCAGTTCACTTTTATTTATTTTTTTTATGTTGGAAAATGGAGTATTCAAAGAAGATCATGAGGAAGAAAAAGTCTGGTCTAACTAGTACTTCTGCGATCCAGTTTGGGGTCTTCTCCCATGGTGTGCTTGCACGGGTTCTCCGGAGGGCACCTTAAAATCAGGTTACGTGTGGGGCCAGGAGGCCAGTTTTGCGTTCTCACCCACCATTCACAGTGATGCACCTGTAGCCTCTCTGTGCTAACATCCTTACCCAGGAGGAGGCTCTGTGGGGGAGAGTATTTCAGGATGGGATACTGGACACTGGGAAGACAGCGCGCATCCTTGTCCCCCTGTTGGTGGCAGATGGAAGTGCAGCGGACTCCCTCCCTAGACACCCCTCCTCATTCTGCTTCAGGGACTCCACAGCTAGGGCCAAAAGCATCGCCAGTCACCAATCTGCAGCAATCCCCAAATACCAGAGCGAAAATGGTCTCTACGAGACTCTCATGCAGTGCCCTCCATCTGGTAGAGGTGACGGGTCTTCCTCATTGAAAACTGACAAGTTTTTCCAAATAAATACTAACGTTAGCGCCTTCAACCCCAGTCTCTTCTGTTCTCCCAAAACACTGGCGATCAGAGCACAGGAGTTTCACGTTGTCTTATATCTGTGTTGCTTACGCTGTTTCCTGATAATTGCATTAAACTCGGCTTTGAAAATCAGCTAAAATGCAATCACTATGCTTTCTTTTCAACTTCATCCTATGGTTGGAGAAGCCAGAGTTCAAAGCCAACTTGCCTAACTGAACTCCTAGCTCTTCTTCTAAATCCTGCTCAACACGTAAATACAGTGCATTAATTTCCCGGAATGGGAGGAAAAAGTGTCAGGAGGCCAGAGGCGTAGATTTCATTCCTATTCCCACCACAGACTCCTTGCGACCTGGGGTAGGTTACCAATCCCTTTTGCCCTGGAGTCATTCCCTCGCACCCTAAGCGAGATAGAATACATCGACCCAAGAGATCCCAGAACAGATCGTTTTTAGGTCTAACATTCTATGTCTCTATGAAATATCCTCCCAATTCAATCCCCAGCACTGTCAGCTGAAGGCAACTCTTCCGTATAAAGATCAAAAAATCCAGGGTGCCTTTAAGAACGTGTCTGCACTTCCCGTTATATGCAGCAGACACACAAAAAAGAATTCTATTGATTCCCCAAACTCTAACACACACACAGTTATTTTTAAGAGAGCAAAGACTATCTAGTAGCCCAATACAGTGAATGACTGGTCATTATGTCATAGAACAACTATTAGAGTTGAAAACGAAATAAATCCATCTGGTTGAACGAGGTTACTATGCACACGCTCTTGTGTGTCCCTGGCTCACGGCACCCACCTCTAATTTCTTCTTCAAAATGTAACGCTCTTGGTGTTACGTGACACTCTGTGATAAATGCTTTTATTTTTGTAAAATGTTTATTTGTTGTGAGAGAGAGGAAGGGAGGAAGAGCACACGTTCGTTCGTGCAAACACAAGCAGGGGAGAGGCAGAGAGAGAGGAGAGAGAGAATCCCAAGCAGGCTCCATGCTGTCAGTACAGAGCCCAACATGGGGCTCGATCTTACGAACCCTGCGATACTGACCTGAGCTGAAATCCAGAGTCAGACGCTCAACCGACTGAGCCCTGCAGGTGCACCTATAATAAAGGCTTCTAGAACCAGGTAATGAAAATGTGATAATCTACTAATTCTAAGTTCCCACTGCTTCCTTAACTGTCGTATGGAAAGTTTGGTCTGTACGTCTGTCTCTCCAAACAGAAATGTGCATTGCTTGAGGGCAGGGCTGCATTTCTGAGACTTGTATTCACAGATTCTCACAGATTTGTGTTTGTGTTATTTGTACTGTGGCTCGTAGCAGGCACTCTGTTTGCATGTGAAATGTGTTGCCCAAACTATGCACTCACACGGGAAAAATAAGATCAATCTGTTTGGGTGTGGAGACCCAGAAATATCTAAAAATCACTGAGGAATTTGGATTTCTCCCTTTTATTTAATTTAGAAAGATATTCTCATGGCAGCATCTTCTAGGATGAATGAAAATTATACCCGCATTTAAATTCAACCGTCAGACCAGTCCTTCTCACAGCAGAGTCAAAGTTCAGCACATAATGGTCGCGCGTTATAATGTCATGAAGAGAAGCAAGGTGGTCCTCGCGGAGGGATGTTGTCTGAATTAGCTAATGGGTGACTGACTGTAAGGGGCTTTGGGGATGCAAAGCTCTGCATACGTGATAATTACGATTATTATCATGGGGAGTAGGACGCTCCTCGTCGCTCTTTGAGCAAAGGGCCAGAGGATGAGTTTGCTACCAGATACAAGGTAGCTAACAAAAAGGGGTGTGCAAATAAGGAGTGATACGGTGCCCACCGCAGCTGAGTTTTGTTCAGAAAGTTGCTTCTGTACTGTGCAGCTGGTAACGGCATCAAAATAGGCAACATAGTGGGCGCTTTTGAGATCCAGAAAGGCATCACAAAAGACTGTTTATTTTCTTTACGTTAAAGACCTACGACGTTACACACAGAGCAGAGTCTCCAGTATCCTTGCAGATGGAGAGCAAGTCCTTAGAAGTGCAGACAGCACAGGGATGTTGGAAAAGACACGCGTGCCAAGACACGGAGAAAAACACCCGGCTTTCAAAAGCCCCTTATCCAGCGTGTGTTTCTTTTCGGGGACCCAGATTTAAAGGAGAAAAGAGAGGCAAACACAGACTGTTATCTTCCATAAACAGGGGTCATCACACAAGAAGCCGGGGCCCCGAGGAGCAGAAGTGGTGGTCACAGAGCCATAGGCAGAGCCCGCGGGGATGTCCATGTGGCCTTGGGTCAGCAGGCTGGAGCGCCACCCCCCACAGAGGCCTGACTGCTCCCTCACCGCCCCCTACCCCTGTGCTGCGATGACCCCGATGGGGACAACCCCCTGCCCGGACCGCCTCTCCCCTCCCCACGTGAAGCTGTCAGTCACAAGGCTTTACCCAGCTCTGCTCCTGAGAACACTTTTCATTTCTCAGGCACTAATAGGAATGAGGGTGGGAGGAGGAAAAGAGGGTCGTAATGAGGCTCTCATTTAAATTCTCTAATTAAAGACGTTTTCAAGACTTTCAGGAATATTACCGTTTAGGGGGCAATGGCTGATTCTGAGAGCTCGGTCCAAAGCTGTCTTTGGAAGCATTTGGGACAGAGTATTTATCTGACTTGTTGGAGAAAAGACAAATGAAAAAGCAAACAGTTCATTATTCCAACTATTAATGGGGAGGAGACACCCCGAGACAGCTGGGCTTCTCAGTCTCTGCAGAGCCCCTCGGAAGCACTAATGAGACCCTACGGTGACTGCTGGCCGCCCAGCCCACCCACCAGTGCGGCCCATACGTCCTCGGCCCTACACTCACAGAGCATTTCTCAAGACCTTCCAAGGAAATCATAAAGTGAATCAATCTGTTTGCATCTCATCGCCTTCCTCCACCTCCCCCACTTCTGGTTGGCTAGGAAAGGGCCAGCAGCCATAAGGACAATGGCCAGCAGCCATAAGGACAATGGCCAGCAGCCATTAGGACAACGGCCAGCAGCCATAAGGAATCAAAGAAGGCTTGTGAGTCACCGGCGACCGTAAGTCAGATTCCACGTGATCTGTGAGGACTGTGCCAATCATCCCTGATAACCAGGCTGGTGTCTCTCGAGCTGCAGTGGGGCTGTGAATGGCCCAGAGATCTTATGAAAACGTGGATTCTAATTCATTACATCTGGGGGTGGGGGCACCAGGTCCTGCATTCTTATGCTCTTTTATCCACCAGGTGAACCAGGAGGAGGGTTCCATGACCTCCTGTCCATCTGCAAACCCTCCGTATCTCAAAAATACATATGTAGTGATGCATTTTTAGAGCTGCACACGATTCTTATTTGCATGTGCAGAATCGCGTGGTCCAAACCCGCGGCCATGAAGAGTTCCACGAGGAGAATGAGTGAGGGTATCTGCCTGGTGGTTGCAAAGTTCACAATGAGATGCCCATCGGGCATTATGGGCGTGCGTGGACACCTCTCTCCCACAGAGACCCAGAATCCGCTCGCTCTATGCCTATGGAGAGAGTCACACAGATTTCCCAAAATGGTTCTGGATCCAAATAGGGTGTTTTGGCCCAACCCTTCCTAACTTGTCCCCTGGATTCATACGGTATGAATATACACTCACTGAGATCTGGGGAACCCTACGTCACGGGCAACACGGCCCAAAAGGCATGAACACAGAATCGGCCACGGGGTGACCTCAGCATCCTTGCGAGATCTTGGTCCAAAGAGATCAGGTGTTCTCCCCGGGGCACCGGAGGCAGCAAATCAGAGGACAACGGAGGAGGTATGCAAGAGAATTCTTACTATGTGTATCTACCACAGACTTAAACTGTATTCTTACGTTTTTTTCCCCAGACCTGAGCACGAAAATGAATTATTTGAATAAGTTTTCTATCATAAAACATATGTTTAACTGAATAGGTAATTTAAGTAAGTGCCAACAAGACATCTAATCAAAAATCATTTCATGTGCACAAAAATGGGAACCACCGTTGACAGTTCATGTCAGCCATTGGAGGCCTCTTATCGGTAGTATTTATAATTATCTGAAAGCCAAGTTCCTGTCTTTAATTGGACTACTTCTGTAAATTCACATCAGCAAAATAACACTTTCTCTACACCTAAGTCATGTTTTTACCAGTATCCCAAGGAATAACAAGCCAAAACAGATGCTCTGTTACTCTCGTATATTTCCAGCTTCATTGAGGTTCGATTGACAAAAATTGCACATAATTAGATTTGATAGCATGATATTGGTTTGTTTCACAATGTGTGTAGCAAAATGATGATTGAATATACACGTTCGTCACGCAATGGTCACCACAGTCAGGCTAATTAACACGTCTACCGTCCCACAGAGCCACGTCGCATTTGTGTGCTGAGAACACCTGTTTTTGAGATACGTGACCTGGGTATTCGATTACCGTGTGCTTTTGTGTGAAGGTGTGCTCCCGACAACCTCAGTCTCTCTGACCTGATGGTCTATCATTTTTGCCACAGGAGACACTCTGCAGAGAGGGGCTCCCAGCCCTGCGTGGATGTCCCTACACGGCTGTGCCCAGGCTCGGGGGTCTGTCCCCAGCGGTTGTCGGTGTCTTTCTGCAGATACACTGCCCCAGTGCCCTCCCGTCTCCACAGGCCAGCCCCGCTCAGGGGTCCTATAGTCCACTGACTGTCCCAACCAGCAGACCAAAACTCCAGTGAGATGGAGGGCGTGTCTGCCCATGCGTGTGTTAGAGAACAAAGCCCCTCATTCTTCTCCTACTAAAGCTCTATTTCCTATCTGACCACCTTTCTTTGTGTGCCTCCTATGGGATTTATCTTCTCCAGAGCAGAGTCCGATCATCTCAGACTCTCAGAGGCAAGGCTGACCCAGCACTGTCCACTTCCACGGTCTCTGTGATTCTTGACCTTTGGATCATGAGCCTGGGACGTCAGACTGACCTCTACTTCTGTGGCCCCTCGAGCTGTATAATGACGGAAATACCATAAATCACAGGGTTTTAGAAGCTAGTGAAATAAAGTCAGAATTACAAAAGAAATTTACATTTGTTGTGAAAGCAAGGATTTGTCGGGTCCATCAATATTGTCACAGTGCCATCTAATGGAAACATGAAATAAATGTATACTTTAGAAAACTAAGAAAATGGAGTTTAAGAAGATGATGAGAAAGCCTATCAAGTTATCAGAAGGTACTTTTTCTCCATATTTGTGGTTTCTCCACGAAAATTGTGATGCATGTGTTTCAAGTGATTATAATTTCAGTTGGATAAGGAAATACACGTGGGAGTCAACCACATTATTTTTCTTTTAAATCACCATGAAAAGATACTTCAAATGTTTATTTCTGCTGTTTTCCAAAACATATAAACATAGAATTCAAAATTTTCTTCATAGTTTACAAAAGACTATAAATGAAAGAAACCCTTTAGTAATTTTGAAAACTTTGCTTTAGGGAATATCATAATTTCATTTAGGGTAAAATGGCATAATCATATATAGTCTTAAATAACTTTTATAAGAAGTAGATTTTCAAAGACATTGCAAGAGATCTGGAGTGAGTTTAGGAAGGTCTCCCTCTGTGGATTCATTAGGTAGGTGACTATTTTCAGATGAATGTTGCGAGGGCCATCTGTCCACAGATTTTTATGAAGTCTGATACGCCTCTGCATTGTTAATCTGTCCCGAACCCCTACATGGTCTGTGTGACATTGAATAAAACATATAACGTGAAGTTGGGTTATTTGTAATTTTATGCCACTTTCTTCTCATTTCAAAGGACATTTCCTGATTGCTTTTGATGTTAAAGTAACGGTGTTAATCTGATTATGTGTTCCAATGTCTCTCATATTATTCTGTCACTCAGAACGAGAACTGCGTGTCAACTGTCTCTACGTGCCTCGACTTCCCACAAGTGAAAGACGTTCCGTCAATCACTGGGACAAGACTCCTTGACCAAGCACACTGTCACTCCACCATTTCAGTCCTAAACAAGGCACATTAGCAATGGAGCTAAACACGTGAATCTGGACACAGCTCAATCGTAACATGAAATTATATTATTTTTCATGCACTCTCACTGTAGTGTTCCGATAATCACTCCTTCTATTGCTATATTACATAAAAAAAAAAATCCCAAATCCTACTTTGGTATCTAAACTTGCTTACACATTAGCTCGCTCAACAAATTTCATTTATCATCATGATGTGCAGACAAGACAAATAAGACACAACGTTTCCAAGGAGTTCAAAGGTGGATGCTAGAAACACTGAAAACTGCAGAAGGAAAACAACAGGTCATTAATCCAGTTGTATCATTATAAAAACAACAACAACAACAACAACAACTTTGTGCCATCACAAATGTAAAGACTTCCTAGACCAAGATAATCTGAGGCCTCTGGAAAATCTCTAGAAATTAATGTTTTGGTTTTTCAGAAATACTTTTAATAAAAGTATCCCAACTCTATTACTTAACGTCACTACCATTTCTACTCCATAATAATTTAGCACGTCAATCAGTGCTTTAAACCTCAGATAGTTCAAGCCTGTGTTTCCTTTAAAATAAAACCCACGGAAGCAGCACATTGAAGAGAATTTGCATCACATATGCCTGATACGTTCAGGCTGACTTCATTTGTTAACCTGTTCAAGGCGTATCTGTTGATTTTTATCTTTCTTCACAGCACTGATTTCTCTCTCGTCAGATTCCTTACAAAATATTGGGGCGCCCGGGGGGCTCCGTGGGTTAAGCGTCCGACTTCGGCTCAGGTCACGATCTCACGGTTCGTGGGTTCGAGCCCCGCGTCGGGCTCTGTGCTGACAGCTCGGAGCCTGGAGCCTGTTTCAGATTCTGTGTCTCCCTCTCTCTGACCCTCCCCCGTTCATGCTCTGTCTCTCTCTGTCTCAAAAATAAATAAACGTTAAAAAAAAAAAAAAATACAACTCAATTCCACTCTAATCTCCTAAACCCGATGCTTGATCCCGTAACTCCTGGGGTAAAATGTGTTCCTTTCAACTTGTTTCAAGTTACATTTTCATCAGACATTTTCTGGTGTTTTGGAAAAGCATTGTTAACATTTTTTTTTTTTAATATCAGCATTATATATACTTCAAAGCGAATCCTAGTGTTTCCTTAGTTTGGTATGGTCAGACTTTTCAGATTCCCCGGAGTCAGCGTTCGGTTTCACAGCAGAGTTCACAGGTTGATCAGTGGCGAGAGACCCTCATGCAAAAACGTTATTTTGGGGGCTCAGGAGCTAAGACAATATACGTGACGGGTTGAGGGAGTGCAGTCACATGTCACATGTCACACAGCGCAACCTGGAGAGGCAGCTGCGGGCTCAGGGAACCGTCACATTCTCCTGGGTCCTGCTGTAAGAAATCTCCAAGAAAATAGCACGCTTGCTTAGAAGACGCTGTGGGCAATGCCCCTTTTCAAAAATCATCCAAAGGCAGTAAATTAAAGCACCGAAAGCCTTCCCGACAACGGCTCACTCCCAAATAAATATCTGGGTAAACTGCCAAAGGCCCGTGGGAGGCAGAGCTTTGGTAGTCTTCTTAAAAAAAAACTGGTCCTCTCCACTCTCCAGTGGACATGCTCCTCGTGACCTGGCCATGAGAGAATGTGCCAGACAGATCCGCACGAGATCACCTCCGAGTTGGTTGGTTTGCTTGTTTACGGTGGTGAAATACGCTCAACACAGAATTTCCCGTCTTAACCATCTCTCCATAAATGGAATCATGCAGCGTCTGTCCTTTGGTGACTGGCTGCTTTCAGCGTAATGTCCGCAAGGTCCATCCGGGTTGTAGCGGGTGTCAGGACTTCCTTCCTTTTTAGGACTGGGTAATGTTCTGCTGAGTGCATATACTACATGTCGCTTATCCGTTCACTCATCTGTTGCTGGACATCGGGGCTGCTTCGCGTTTTAGCTGTTGTGAATAATAACACCGCTATCCGTAAGGCAAGACGTTGAAGATAAGTGATATGTGGTTGCGGTCTGCAGAGCAAGCAGTGTATGAGCCTGGAGACATGGAATGACGCACATACGAATTCTTCCCAGGAGCTTTTCTTTTCAAGGAGGCTCCAACCCAGTGCAGAGCCCAAGGACACACGTAAACTCATGACCCCGAGATCCAGGACTGAGTCCAACACTTAACCGACTGAACTACCCAGGAGCCCCTATCCCGGGAACTTGTCTCATCAAACCCATGATGTCCCAGGGATTCCAGGAGGGAAAAAGTAAAGGAAAATGTACTAAACAGAGTACAGGGTAAAGCTACAGGAACTGTTAACCTACGTACAGGTGACTCATTCAGAATCTGACACGGGAGGCGCCCGGCTCCACACCAGCAAGGTGTGAAAAGGGGAGGCTGGGAGGGTAGGTTTTCCACGGCCTTGCTGGGGGAGCCCCGGCTGCAGTGAGGGTGTAAGGTGAACGCGGATCTCTCACCTCCAGAGCGAACCATCTGCGTAGATCGTGTCCGCCCGGGTAGCTGTGTGCACGCGGCTGGGGGACACCACACCCAAACGAGGAAGGCTTCCTGGAGGAGGTGCTGACTTCGAGCTCAGCTCTGAAGGATGGGGAGGAGTTTCCCAGAAAGGCAAACCTTATTTGACACAAACTGGAATATGCGAAGACGTTACCATAAAACAGAGTGAATTGGAGAAACCACCAGTTAAATGCGGCTCATGTAGAACGTGTTAGGTGAGGAGAGATGCCCCTGAAAGAGACGGCAAGCAGGGTGGGGGGTGTCACAAGACGCCGCGAGCCATGCAGAGGAGGGCCGCCTCCCCTCTGGCGGGGGAGGCGCGCCGGAGGGTTAGTTTAAGCACACAAGGGCCACGCCGAACTTGAAATTTGGAAATGTCATTCTGTCCGAAGCGAAGAGAATCGCTTAAGGTTTGCAGAATTGGGAGCAGAACCACACTTACGAGACCGCGGTTGCAAAGACGTCAGTGACAACAGAGGCCACATAGGCAGGGGAGCAGGAAAACCGGACATCTGGGGCACTCACAAGGGTCTAAGTCCTGGGGGTCCAGTGAATATGGCAAAGTGGGGGGGAGGGGTCCGAGGATCCTTGGAGTCTGGAGAGACAGAAACTGGTGATGGCGCGCAGAGGACAGAAGACGGAAAGATGAAGTTACTTGCCCCCGACGCTTTCCCACCCTCGCGTCCTTGGAGGCACACAGGTGGACAAGTCCTACAGGAGAGGGCTTGCTGGGACTGCAGGTCCTGGAATTTCCTCCACAAGGGTCAGTTATCTCCAAGGAAGCAGGGAATCTGCATTTAAGAGAAAAGTTTTCATGTTTTCTTTCATCCCTGACCCACCGAGATGGGTTGTCATGTCCCCGTTCCTGCATCGGTGCTGGGCTCCTCGTGGGTGCTGAGTTCCTCCTTGGGTGCTGGGTTCCTCCTTGGGTGCTGGGCTCCTCGTGGGTGCTGGGTTGCTCGTGGGTGCTAGGTTCCTCGTGGGTGCTGGGTTCCCTGTGGGTGCTGGGTTCCTCGTGGGTGCTGGGTTCCTCCTTGGGTGCTCGGTTCCCCGTGGGTGCTGGGTTCCTCCTCGGGTGCTAGGTTCCTCGTGGGTGCTGGGTTCCTCCGTGGGTGCTGAGTTCCTCCTCGGGTGCTGGGTTCCTCCTCTGGTGCTAGGTTCCTCCTTGGGTGCTGGGCTCCTCGTGGGTGCTGGATTCCTCATGGGTGCTGGGTTCCTCCTTGGGTGCTGGGTTCCTCCTTGGGTTCTGGGCTCCTCGTGGGTGCTATGTTCCTCGTGCGTGCTGGGTTCCTCCTTGGGTGCTCGGTTCCCCATGGGTGCTGGGTTCCTCGTGGGTGCTGGGTTCCTCCTTGGGTGCTGGGTTCCTCGGGGGTGCTGGGTTCCTCATGGGTGCTAGGTTCCTCATGGGTGCTGGGTTCCTCATGGGTGCTGGGTTCCTCGTGGGTGTTAGGTTCCTCATGCGTGCTGGGTTCCTCCTTGGGTGCTGGGATCCCCGTGGGTGCTGGGTTCCTCGTGGGTGCTGGGTTCCTCATGGGTGCTGGGTTCCTCCTTGGGTGCTGGGTTCCTCGTGGGTGCTGGGTTCCTTGTGGGTGCTCGGTTCCTCCTTGGGTGCTGGATTCCCCGTGGGTGCTGGGTTCCTCGTGGGTGCTGGGTTCCTCCTTGGGTGCTGGGATCCCCGTGGGTGCTGGGTTCCTCCTTGGGTGCTGGGATCCCCGTGGGTGCTGGGTTCCTCGTGGGTGCTGGGTTCCTCATGGGTGCTGGGTTCCTCCTTGGGTGCTGGGTTCCTCGTGGGTGCTGGGTTCCTCGTGGGTGCTCAGTTCCTCCTTGGGTGCTGGATTCCCCGTGGGTGCTGGGTTCCTCGTGGGTGCTGGGTTCCTCCTTGGGTGCTGGGTTCCTCGTGGGTGCTGGGTTCCTCCTTGGGTGCTGGGCTCCTCGTGGGTTCTGGGTTCCTCGTGGGTGCTGGGTTCCTCCTTGGGTTCTGGGTTCCTCGTGGGTGCTGGGTTCCTCCTTGGGTGCTGGGCTCCTCGTGGGTTCTGGGTTCCTCGTGGGTGCTGGGTTCCTCCTTGGGTTCTGGGTTCCCCGTGGGTGCTGGGTTCCTCCTTGGGTGCTGGGTTCCCCGTGGGTGCTGGGTTCCTCCTTGGGTGCTGGGTTCCTCGTGGGTCCTGGGTTCCTCGTGGGTGCTGGGTTCCTCCTTGGGTGCTGGGTTCCTCCCTCACAAGTTACGGCGAAGGCATTGCTCTGATGGTATCTAAACTCCCTTTACGTCTGTTTCTCAATCCACAACATCGAGAGGAAGATGCTGTGGGTCCTCCGCGTCCTCCAAATGAGCCAACTTTTCTAATTACAGCTTTTAAGTCATTCTTTCTAAAATGTTCTCATTGAAAAGTCCATCGTTAAAAATTAAATCCTTTCTCCCCTTCAGCACTTTGTTGTTCTTGTCCAATGCCATTTGCAATTATTCCAAGTGTTGTTTGAAAAGTACTTCTCATTAAATTAAGAGGCAGCTCCTTTAACTTGTCTACCTCCAGTTTATTAAACAAATCACAAAGGTACAGAATATGTTTTTCCAGAGGGGTTTTGGGGTTTGAGGATACTAATCATGAAATATGCATTGGAGAAGAGGTTCGGAAACAGTGCCCAATCTGCATGCAAAATCCCACACCGATAATTTCCACTGTCTAAATCAGATACAAAGTAATTCAGAAAAAGCAAAATAGGACAGCAAGCCACAGAGATCTTTCTTCAGGTGGCCTTCTGGGGCCCATAAATCAGTTCTAAAAATGCGCTCTCGGCTACAGCTTG
Organism: Neofelis nebulosa; assembly: GCF_028018385.1. Classification (NCBI taxonomy): domain Eukaryota; kingdom Metazoa; phylum Chordata; class Mammalia; order Carnivora; family Felidae; genus Neofelis; species Neofelis nebulosa. The sequence goes on along the minus strand of NC_080784.1, from coordinate 2,725,967 downwards.
GCGCTCTGGGTCGAAGACTCGAAGCATTCTTTTTACCAAATGTGAAAAAATACAGCCCAGTTTTAAGTTAGAGAGGAAAAGAAAAAGAACTTCGTGCTTTGAAATGCTTTGTGGTCCAGTTAGAATTCAAAACCGGTCTCGACAGTTACACTTTCTCCTTTGCTAGTACAGCTTGTAGCTGTCTTCAAATCCTCACTTTTGTGCCAAAATCACACAAATGCCGTCACCTATCGCGCACACTTCTATCAGTCCACGTCCCTGTGGATGATGTCTGCCCGGCTTCGGGACGAAACGTTACAGCGAATCACCTCTCAGTAAAGTTAACGATTACCAGCTTTCCTAGCTTGCAAACGGAAGTGTTTTCCTGACCTAATTAAACCCTGCGGTGACTTCTGATGGTGCTGATCGGATTTCCTGGGCTGCTCTCGGCCACAGGTACCCTGAAACTCAAGAAGCTTGCTACCTACGTTTGGGGGGCTCCCCGCCAAACCAGCAGGACCCAGGCTTCTAGGTGGGCGGCTGAACAGCCACCCATTCCCCAAATGCACTGACTTTTGAAAGTTGCTGCCCTTGTATGTGAGTTTTCTTCACCGAAATCTAAGGCCGACTCAATATTTCGCTAAGAAATTTGCTGTCAATGAATAAAGTTGCAGTAAGATACTGACGTCGCATTGCTTCATTCGTTTCAATCCTTCGATGTTCTCTTTCTTCTCCTTGACTGAGCCTGCTCAGAACCTCTCACGGTCCCCTCGCCCCCCACGCCTGTGACGGCATTTCGTGTCCATGCTGAGACACCGCCGTCCCCCTCCCGGGCCGCACACTCAGTGTGCACACAGTGGCCCAAATGCATCCGTGCTCCCCCCTCTTCATCCGTGCTCCCCCCCACCTCGTTTGTGCTCCCCCCTCCAATGCCCAGCGTCTATCGGCACTTTCTGACCCCTCCCAGACAGAGCTCATTTTCAACCTCATTCAAAAGTCAGCTCAAGTCCTATCACCCCTCCAGGGCCTTCCAGCCTCTTCTGGAAGAGGAGGGCCTTCACCCCTCCAGGGCCTTCTCCCCCCCACCCCCCACCGTGAGCTCTCCCAGGACGGAGTCCCCCACCCTCGGGAGGACACCCAGAAGACAAGGCAATGTGGTTTGCCTTTCCTTCAGATGCACCCGCGGCTCGTGTCCAAGTGGGGACCGCACAGCCTGCAGCAAGCACCCGGCTGAACCCCCGGCACAACGCGCTTTTACTCCGTGTTAACCGGTGGAGGAAGAGGCAGCCGATACCCAGGGAGACAGCGGGGGAGATCGTGCAGAGCAGAACCCGATTATTCCCGCGTCATAGGACGTGCTAGTGAGTTGAGTCCCGCCTAACGTCTACGCCTCCCGAAAGAGCAGAGTGCGTTTCACCTCCTGGCACAGCTCTTTCCACCGAGGGCTTCATAAAGACCTTTGGACTTGACAGAAACAGTACTCCTTCCCATGTCTGGATTCTTGGATTTACCGTCCAACGAAGCGAGTGCTTCCATCGCTACGCAAGTAAAGGGAATGTTTCCCAGACCCACTGAGGACACACCTTCTCTGTGCCTCAGTTCCTCATATATTCACAACTGGGCTAGTGCCCCAAATCTGGCTGGGAACCACATTTGTCTTAGACACTGTTTAGAATAAAATACATAACCTTGACACCCCCCCCCCCCCCGCAGCTAAATCACCATCTGCAGTGTTGCAGTCAACAAAGCATTTCTTGAGATCCAGGCTCTAAGGTCATTCCAGAGATAGAAGAAGGGACAAATGTCAACTGTCCTTTCCCCAAAAACCTTAGAAGTTAAGTGGGGCTGGGGGTGTTCATACAAATATATAGGTCAACACAACCCACTGTGGCTCATCAGTACACAGGAGGGACATCCAATCCAGACCAGAGAGATGGGGAAATAGGAGGTCTTGGAAGGTTCCCCGGAGGAGGTGAGGTCTAGGTTGAACCTAAACTAGCCAGGAATCATCTAAGAGGAAAAGACTATTCCTAGAAAAAAAAAAAAAAAAAGGTAGGGTATTCCAAAGTGCAGCAGTAAAAGAGGGCATGAAGATTCCAGGGAAAGAGAAAGAAAAACAAATTTGGAATAAATAGCATGGATTACCAAAGGTGGGCTGAGAGAGAGCTACGTCTAAAGAGAGACCTAGACGGGGGTCAGAGGGGCCGGGAAAGCCACGCGCTGTGGTTCTGGTTTACGCTGACAACGGTGTGAATCTGTACCAGGCTGTGGAGCCAAGAAGAGACACGCTGAGATTTGACTTTGGAAATACCGCTCTGACTACACAGCGGAGACCAGGTTAACCTATGTGTCCGCCCGCAGGCACGGGAACTCCTAGGACAATTGCTAGGCGCTCGACGCAGTGTGCCGTGACGTTTGGAGAAGCTTCTCAGCACAGAGACGGAGTTCAAGCCACCTGGTGGCCTTCACCCTGACATGGTGAGGATCGGGGTACAGTGGGCAGGGGAAAAAAACCTCAGCAAGAGGGCACAGAAGGTCACCCTAGAGAGGCAGGTGGGAAATGACCTGAAATCAGGGCCATGGAACCTAAGAGCCTGATGCCATTAACACAGGTATCAACAACCCAATCAGGGCACACGAATTTATGTTTCTCGATCAGATATGTTTATCACCGTAAGTAAAAAGTTCTGAAAATTCAACAATTCTGGACTTTAAGAAAAAATGTTTTTTTCTCATTCATACACGTTTACCATCACAAATACCGAGTTTTAAAAATATGATTTCAATCTTAAAAGAGGGAAGTTATCTCTGTCAGGAGGTATGTGTTGAGCACACACTTTGTACCTGTGTAGCTGGTGCTGGGTGTTCGAGATGTTTAAGGATTTGTCCTCTACCTTCAGAGAATCGCAGGGTGTGACCGGAAACTTCTAGGGATCCCCAGGGCTCAAAGATCACATTCTACAGAGAGGCGGTCTGCACATGCTCAAAGGTCAGCTCTGTAAAGAGCCGTGAGCTACACCGGTGGGAAATGAGGACAGAGGTTCGAGGAAGCCAGGACCGACTGCGAGGATCCTGGCACAGACACGATGTGTGGAGAGAGACCAAGAGAGCTCGTTCCTCTGAAGTTGTGTGGCAAATCACATAGAACAAGTGTAGACATTGGTCCTGGTCCTCTGAATTACAGGGCGGGGGCAGGAGGGCATGGTGTGCTTGGGCAGCTCACTAACCAACTCTTGGTTTCAGCTCAGGTCATGATCTCACGGTCCGTGGGTTCAAGCCCCGCATCGGGCTCTGTGCCGACAGCTCGGAGCCTGGAGCCTACTTCGGGTTCTGTGTCTCCCCCTCTCTCTGCCCCTCCCCGACGTGCACTCTGTCTCTGTCTCTCAAAAATAAATAAAAGTTAAAACATTTTGTTTTTTTAAAAGAGGCCCTACTGCCTTAAAGCTTTTAAAGTTCTGGAGCAGAAGTTAAAGCCACTGCATTTTATGAATAAAGCCAAAACTGGCCTTCTCGTTTGCTGTCATGAACTTTTGACATCTTACAACATAAGCAATTGTGATACATTTGCCAATGATGGAGAAAAGAACCCCCCCTTTTTTTAACCTCCTGCAAAGCTCTCTGGCTAATCCCTAGAATTCTACCAGGAAGGAAGGCTCCTGTCGCTGCTGATGGTCTCCGACCTCTCCTCCCTTTAACTTTGGATGATTCTCTCTTGGCAAACTGAAGGAGCACAGCAGGGGACAGCCAGGGGACAGCCAGGGGACAACCACCCGGCAGAGCCGCCCAGGCGCACTTGAAACAGGGCACCGAGCCCATCCGCAGGGGTGCTGCCGGTGAGCGTCCTGCATTCATTGTGACGCCAGGCTGTGAAGACAAATTGACCATCGTGACCTTCTGTCTTCTGCCAGGAAGGCGGCACCAGCCTCCGAGCTCCGGGTCTTAAATCTGGCCTCAACGCAGAGGTCCGTGCTCCATAGGGTCTCTCCACTTCTGCAACATAGCTAACATTTGTACGGGCCGTGTAGACAAGAAACGTTTTCGTATTTATTTTTGAGAGACAGAGAGAGAGCGTGCGTGGGGAGGGGCAGAGAGAGGCAGGGAGCCACAGAATCCGAAGCAGTCTCCAGCTCCGAGCTGTCGGCACAGAGCCCGACACGGGGCTTGAACCCATGGACCGTGAGATCATGACCCGAGCCGAAGTTGGACCCTTAACTGACTGAGCGCCCCCCTCTCGGCGCCCCCATTTCAGTACTTTGTCCCATCCCATAGCCTCGTGGTTGAGAACACGGGCTTATGGTTCAGAATGATCCAGAATGATCGGTGCTCAAACAACGTGCAGGCGGGAGGCTACTGGCGGACTTGACCCCTCTCCTTTCTTCAGCGTGTTTCCACAAGCTCGGCCGAGGGAGTGGCTGGGGGAGAAGGCGGGACAGACAGACAGACCGAGGGAGGAAGAGGAGAGAGAGGGAGGGACAGGGAGAAAGACAGGAAGACAGGGGGTCAGAGGGAAAGAGCCAGCAGGGGTGGGGGAGACAGAAGCAGAGGGGCCCGAGGCCACAGAGGTCCTGTTCCAGCAAAACCCAGCGAGGTGTTGCACACATCTCTCTCTGGCAGTGGCTCTGCAGGGAAGGAAACTTGAGCATACCCCTCAGAATACGAGGCTTTGACATAAAATTTATTTTGAGCTCAAGGTACTTGAAAAAGCAGCAGGTTCAAGAAAGCCGCCGTGACCCTCTCCTTTTTCTTCCCAGAAGCAGAGAGAAAACCCCACCTGGAAGATGTCTTCCCTATTCGAGAAGGAAGAGACCCAGTGAAGACAAGGACACGGTGCGGACGCTGTTCTGGGCAAAAGGAACCACAAGGTGAGCGCACAGAGGACAGAAAGAGCTCAAGCGTGCACTAAGAGCCCAGCTGGGTTTGCCACAAGCTGGCTTACGGCAAAGGGAGGCATGTCACCTTCCAGAAAGCCTGGGAAGCTTAGCAAGCTGCAGGCAGACAGACATCAGGCAGGAGCTGAAATGAAGTCCCCAGGGCTGATTCTCTTCTCCTTCCAGTAGGTTCTCTATTACCAGCATGCTCGCCTTCAGGGTCGCCAAGAAATAAGCCTAGCGGGTCTCCAATTCCCAGAGTTCCAGGCCGATGGAAGCCACTGGAAACCTTCCCTCCCTTCCTTCCCTCAAGGGCCACTCCCAGGGGACAGGCAGCAGACTGCCTCCAGCTGAACCCATTACTGTGTTCGCCGTCTTGGGTCTGGATCATAAACTGGATCTCCAAAGCCGTGGATGGACCCCCGTCCAGGCCAGAGAGAGCCAGCCCGTAGGAGGGGTGGGTTCCCCATGTCATAATGGGGGGCGGTTGCTGGAGAAAGAAGTCTAGACGCTTCCAGAAATGAGAGGAGGTCGTTGTAAGTGAAGCGATGTGAGCAAATGGTCCAGTGAGCCTGGAGAGGTCCGTCGGAGACCCGGGAGGACCACGATTATGGCCAAGGTGCCCTATCCCAGGTTTCTCTTACTTCCTCCATCACAGTCACCAGAGTCAAGACCATGGACTAAAACGCACCAGTTGACATTCGTGCTGTCATCTCACTGGTTGCCAGGTAGCCGTTTCCCGTTGTAGGTTATAGATCCATATCCCCCTTTTCTTGACCTAAACCGAACAACCAAATCTGCCAGATCTGTGTGGGAAACACGCGTGTGTCCCTGGTTGCGGTCAGGTGCTGTGCTTCAGGTCGACAGATGTGAGAATACCCACGGTGTGAGCACCCGACTAGCGTGAGAAAACCCACAGTTAACAGTTGGGAGGTTGGGGTGGGGGCCTTCGTCCTCAGGCCCCCAAATTATTCTTGTCACCCACAGGCTGGCTCTTAATTAATTCAAACCTTTTAAAACAGCCAAGGAGGCTTTTTACTCTATAATGAATAGTGCTAATACATGTCTCCGATCCTAAATAAATCACCTGCGTGTACAATCTTAACTGAAGGGATTTAAAGGACCCGGATCTCCTAGACATTTTTGTTTTGTTTTACGAACCTTTTGCAGTCTACCTTTATTTCGTGTATCCTAAGAAAATATTTGAGCCGTCCCCCAGTAGGTACCAACGAGTTCCCTTTCTAGGGAAGGAAATCACAAAGCAGGGTCACTGTCTCTTACATTAATGTACAACAGAAATACTATAGGATTGTATGTGTGTATGTGTATAATCACATGCATAAATACTTTATATTGCATTTAAAGTACACATGCCACATGTTTTCTTTCTTTTTTTCTTTTAGGAGACTGTGAGAGTTACTTGATCAAAATTGAGTACATTCTTGAGAAACAAGGTTTAAATGGGTCTTGAAGTATATGGGTTTTGATAAATCCATGGAAAGATAAACATCCATGGAGGATATAAAGAATTAAACAATTTCTCCCACTTGCTTTGGAAATATATCTAGATTCACATTTTGTTTAAGAAATGAGTTTATGTCACCAGATAGAGGTTAGGATTTCTTCTTTTGAACAGAGAGGAAGGTGAGTATTCTAGCCACTGTGACAGACCCATGGAGTACAGTTTTGAGTGACAAAGTCTGTTATGAGCTCCTTCAGGATAAATTATTAACAGAGTGGCTTAATCTTAAGCAATTCTGTTAATATATCCTCCATAGTAATATCATATATATCTTATACACATATATGTATATGTATAAGTTACATATATAAGTTATATGTGAGATATAACATACGTGATATCTTACACCTTAAGCAAACTCTATTAAAAACGAAGTGTCTAATATGTATATTCCAAATCCATACTGTCTGTCTAGGAGTGAATATTCTCTGCTGGAGATTTAACCAATCAGTAGCCTTGGGTCAGTATTTATAATGCTCTCCTCTACCAGAGGCGCCATCTACATAATGAAAAGGAACACAGGACTCACTCGCCCACCTTTGGTAATAGCTGGGATTTTGCACACGCATGAGGTGGCCGTCACGTGCAGTGGCACGGCCAGATCCAAGTCTCCTGGTTCCACATCTAAAACGCGCTGCAGATCAGGGCTGTGATTTTCAACTTTCTCAGTGAAATCTGGACACTCTGATGGGCGTTGTGTTTGGGCGGCTCTCTTGAAGGGATTCCGTTACGTGCAGAACTATGACACCTTTGTTTCGGTCCCTTCAGAACCATGCTGTTGCTTGAGGAGACCTGTGCATTCCCTTGGGTGCCCTCTTTTGAACACTGGAGTCCAAATTCTTCGTGTTTGCAAATAAGCAGCATTCTTGGGTGCTGCCCTGATGGCACAGGCCAGGTCTCGCCTGCTCCGCCCCAGGTGGAGGGCTCACTGGGCTCACCGTCCAGTCACGCTGGTCCCTCTAAGCCCGTGTGTCTGCAGTTCATTCAAAAATAAACTCTGCCTACAGACGGAATCTGACAGCCGTGCCGTGAGGGCTTTGGGAAGTAGGCGTGATTTGTGAAATCCCACCTGAGAACCTCGAACATCAAAGGAGGGATGGCTGGCCAAGTGTGTGGGGTTTTTGTGAACCAGCTCCGGGTTCAGAGGCAGAGCGACCTGGGGTGACTTTTCCAACACCCCTGAGCCCGGGCGCTGAAAGCATCTCCCCCATGAGGTTGTGTGATGAATAAACAAGGCAAGGCACATGCGACGTCAGCAGAATGACAGGCGACTCATAGTGATGAAAAAGCGATTGTGCCGATGTAGTTGTACTTTGTCGTCTACTTCTGGCTACTGGCAAAGGCCGTAGCGGTCCCCACTCACATTCAGGATCATCTGATTACGCTTCGCAGTGGAAACAAACAGTTAATACTTGCCCACGTCCAACAGATTTCCTACCGCATTGAAACTGGGGAGGGGGGACCCACGAAGGTCCGAAATTCAAACAGCTTTTTCCCTGATGTACAGTTTGGTTTCTATCTACATTAGAAGGGGTTTTCTTAGCCACTATTTGGGGAAACTTCAGGGGAAAACATAATGCAGCACGAACAACTACAAAGGGCGGCTGACGCCCTTGGCATTGAACGGCTGCCTTTGTGGAAACTGGCGGGGTGTCTCCGAGTAGCACACATGTTCCTACTGCTTGTCTATGTCCTGGAAGCGAGGAGACGGTGTCATCTGCTGTGGATGCCCATCCGCAGCCCCGCGGCCGCCCCACGCACAAGGACGGCTCACGGCCAAGGCCCTCCCGGTGCACCTTCGCCACAGTGACACTGAGCACGGGGGTCTTTGACAGGCTCTTGGACCCTTTGCATCGAAGTTATAGGGTCCATTACCTTGCGATTTTAATTAGTGCAAAAAATAACCGATTTTGTTAACAAGAAAGAAATCAATTTCACCACAACACTGGTTGGGTATATTTGAAAAACCAGCACAACGAGGTAACTGTGAAGATGCATTACCCTACCCGGCACCAGGCGCATGAGGGGTTTAATAAACGCTGTCTGATGCTGGTATTTTGTGATAAGAGGAAAAGTTGATAAGGCAGAGGAAACAATATGAGGCAGTGTCGTCGTCTGATTTTCTGATGGATATCCGTTGCCTTTCTGCTGTCCTAGAAATGTAGCATTGAGCTGAGGCACTTAGGGTACCAGTGATCATAACAGATGTCCGAGACTGAGCCTGATACGTGGCGTTCAGTTCTGGAGAGATCACAAATCTGGATCCCATTACTGAATTCACACATACAATCCCATGGAACTCCTCGGAACCCCGACAAAGGACGCCAGAGACAGCCGCCGAAGAGAGATCTGTGCCCGACTCCAGAGGCACGTGTTCTATGTACCACACACGGAGCAGCCCTTTAATCGGGATGTACCCTGTGCGATCATTTGTCTTTGGGCTGGACGTCAGCAACGTGTAAAGCACTATCATGCCTCCTGTGGATTTTGTGGCCAAAGCCACGCATATACTTATGAAGTACTTTTCCTACTAAGGTCGGCGTGTGTGAGAGTGTGTGTGCGTGTGTGTGGTTTTTGTTCACTGAAACCCGCCCCGTGTGTGCGAAAGTCATCAACAACGTGCATAGCCTCCCTACTTTGTGTGTCCAGAAATGAGCCTCCACAGTGGGGCTGTCACACAGAAGACCATCAGGGAGGTGGTGCTCTGTCAGTAGAGGTCACCTGGTGTGTGCGTGACCTACAGGTGACGCTACAGGTGCGTGTACACGGCCGGCTGATGTGCTGGTTGGTGGCATAAGAGAGGAAGGATGATCAGATATTTCAAACTAACTCTAACACACTCTGACCACAATTAATACGTATGCTGGCCTTTGTTCACGATGAGCCACAGAAACGATCAGGACAAGTCCTTGTCACCTCATCACTCCAGAAATACCAATGGACTTCATAAGATTTTGGCCTTGAACACTGGCTTACCGACTGAATTGCTGTCTTTTCTCAATGCTGAGAAACATGCCACATCCTCTCTGAGGGTTGTTTGCACACGGACGGTGGGGTAGACACAGTAAGCCAACTCGGAAGCCAGTGGCGTGCCTACGGCCTCCACCCGTTGCCACACGACTCGCTCCTGGCGCCTGACGAGCCCTATCATTACACAAGGGGCCTTCGTGCACTCTCACCTTGTACAAGATACCCGGGATGACGCTGTATGAGGACAGACACAAAGGGGAGTCTCGGAGACATCACCCACGCAGCGAGGAAGGTGCTCTGCAAGGACCCCAAAGGGGCGGACTCCGGGCGTGATTAATGAGCTCATCTGTATTCTTCCAAAATGTATCTTCATTCCTAGTGTGCACGTGAAAAACACACTGAATTAAACTAAAGTTGCAAACCCAGAGTTCAATGCCAAGAGGCTACGAGTAGCAGGTGTTGGCTGAGCTTCTGAGAAAGAACCTCCCTCTAAAGACGGGCAAGTGCGAACATTTCCACACTTCCTGCCCAGGCGAGGCTCGCAGCTGCAGGGAAGGATCCGATCAAGGCTGCCCTCCGCCCCACAGGGTCCTCTCAGCTCTGTGGGCCCCAGGCCTGACTGTCAGCAGTCCCGCCGACACACGGCTCTGAGTTCAAGGACACCTTACTCCTCTTTGGTCACATTTTACAAAAACAGGAGCACGTTCTAAATACTCAGTTCTTTGGCAAAGTGCGTGAAGGCCAGAAGAACGCAAAGGATGGAGACAGGGGAGACGAGCGGACCGACCTGAGAGGGGCTGACACCTATGTCCTGTCAGGGGCCACAGTGGCCTCCATACCAAGTGGGACAAAGGGCCTGGGCTAAAAGCTCTTGCCTTTTATCGTAATCCCCAGAGGACGGGCTGAACCACGTCATTAGCGTAAGATACTCGCACTTTTACTATTTCGTTTGGGAAATGACCCAGGGGGAGTCTGGCTCTGCAGTATCTCCATCAAATTTCTCCACAAACTTGTCTTCATAGGTAACAATGTCAGGCACCCAGGGGCTCAGTCAGTTAAACGTCTGACTCTTGCTCAGGTCATGATCTCACAGTCGGTGAGTTCCAGCCCCACGTCAGGCTCTGTGCTGACAGCTCGGCGACTGGAGCCTGCTTTGGATTCTGTGTCTCCCTCTCTCTCTGCCCCTCCCCTGCTCATGCTCTATCTCTCTCTCTCTCTCTCTCTCTCTCTCTCTGTCTCTCTCTGTCTCTCTCTCAAAAATAAATAAACATTAAAATTTTTTTTTAAAAAAAGAAAAAAGAAAAGTTCTGGACAAATGTGTCTCTTAGAAGCCCTTAGTGAAAGTCCTGGACCTCAAAGCTGGTGGGAGAGCCCATGAGCAAGACGACATCAGGACAGAAGGGGGTCGTGTCCTGGGGACTTTCCTTGGCTCACTCCTTAGGGGACACAAAGGAAGTTTCACACTTGGAGCAAACTCTTCCCCAAGGAGATGAGGGAGGGGGGCAGGGAGGGGGAGGCAGGGGGAGCATTTTGTCCCCACAGAATTTAGTTTAGTCAAAAATACATGTAGAACAAAATTTGATGAGTACGTCTGAGGCCTTGCGTGAACCACTTTTCTGCATCCAATGACACTGAATCCGAAGGACAATTCGGTGTGACTGTTTTATAGGGACCCCTAAGAGGTCAAGTCCAAGGTCACAGAGCCACTTAGTAACATACCCATGGTTTCCTTCCCGGCATTTTACCTCGAACATTAGGAAATATTAATTATTTGCCAATAGTAATATTGAAAGCAGAAAAGTGATGGACTTCCAGGGAAGACAGCAGAATAGAAGGCCCTAAGCTAACCACATCCTACAGACACAACTAGACAACATGCACATCAGTGTAAATAACCCAGAAAATGGGGCACCTAGGGGCTCAGTCGTTGAGCATCTGACTTTGGCTCAGGTCATGATCTCTCAGTTCACGGGTTCGAGCCCCACGTTGGGCTCTGTGCTGACAGCTCAGAGCCTGGAGCCTGCTTCCGACTGTGTCTCCCTCTCTCTCTCTCTCTGCCCCTCCCCTGCTCATGCGCTGTCTCTAAGAAATAAATAAAACATTAAACAATTTTTAAAAATTGAATCACCCAGGAAAATGACCTAAGTTAAGGACGGCAGAATGGACTGTCCACAGCTGAATGTCGAGGAGAGGCTCCATCAAGGAGGGTGGGAAGGGCAGAGACAGGAGCCAAACGAACCCAGGGACAGAGTGACAGAGGGAGGGACACGGCAGGTCCAGAGAGGGAAGGCAGCGGCTCTTACCCCAGGCCCCCCAGGCACAGGGAGCCTGCATGGCACAGACAATCACCCATAACATCTGGCTTTCAAAACTGTAGGGGCCTAATTTCATGAGTTCTCGCAGTCAGTGGGGCTTAACCCCTGGGATTTACAAACCGGGAGGCTCAGCCCTGGGGAAGCCAGGAGGAGCCCACCAGCCCCACGGAGACATACAGAACTGAAGCTGTGGTTTGCAATACACCCGGGGTGTCAGGAAGGAGATTTGCTCATTAATCTCAGAATGCGTGCTGGAAAGCCAGGTGTCTTCAGGAGACTTCTCCAGGAGCAAAGGAGCCGCCCTGCACCATTTTCCTTGCCCGCCTCCCAGCACCCATCACCCATACCCAGAAGTGTGGACTGGCCAGCAGTGTGCTCCTGCCTCACCTTCTCCTCAGATGTGCCCCCTCCAGGCAGGCCCCGGCTCCGGGTCTCCACCCACAGCACAACCACATAAATGCTGACGCCACGACCCCACCCCCCTGCGATGCGCAGACCCACCTCCTCCAGTACGCCTTTGGCCAGAGCCCGTCCGAGTCGGGGCCACAAGCCCGGCAGGGTATGAGCATCCCTGATGGGCCAGCACCACTGCGAAGTGACTCGGAGAGTCAAGGGAGAGGGGACATCGCCACACACACACCTGTCCAGCCAGGGCCCCGGCAGGGGGCTTGGGGGGGGGGTTTGGGGGGCACACCTCTGGTCTGACTGCGGGGCCCGCCCACCAGTGAAAGCTTCACAGGGAAAGTGTGCTGCCATCTGGTGCTTCTGCATCTCTGCAAAAGCCTCGTCTGATCAACTCAAGCCCCAGGCAGCCCCAGACTGTCCCACTGCCTCCGCAGGGACCAAGCCCCGTCCACTAGAGGCAAAGAGAGCCACCTCAGATGGCAGGACTCAAGGCAAATGAGGCTAAGCCACGAGAATAGAGCGCCAGCTACACACTCCTGGAAATGCCGGGTTCTGGTGAACAGGGGCCACCGCACTGCAGAGCGCTTCAAGACCTCTTCTTCATAAGGTCGCGGCTTTCAAGGGCAGGGGCCGTACCTGACTTTCCTAACACAGAGAAACTGACACAGAGGGTGGGACAAAATGAGAGAGCAACATGTCCCAAATGAAAGAACAGGGCAAAATCACAGCCAAAGAGTTAAATGAAATGGAGACAGGTAATGCACCAGATACAGAATTTAATGTAATGATCATAAAGATACTCGTGGGACTTCAGAAAAGAGTGGAGGAGCTCAGTAAGACCCGCAATGAAGAGATAGAAAACAAAAAAACAGAAAATCAGAAATGAAGAACTCAATGGCTGATGTTAAAAATACACGAGAGGGAATGAACAGTAGACTAGAGGAAGCAGAAGAATAGATCAGAGATCTGGAGGACACAGTAAGGGACAGCAAGCAAACTGATCAAGAGAGAGAAAAGGGAATAATAAAAAATGAAGAGAATTCACTACCATCAACCATAATAGCATTTGCATCACACAGATGTGAGAAGGAGAAGAGACAACAGGGGGCTGAAAATGTTCTTGAAGAAATAATAGCTGAAAACTTTCTGAATCAAGAGAGGGAAACCGAAACCCGGATCGAGGAGGCATGAAGAGGCTCCAAAACATCAACTCAAAGATGTCCACCCCAGGACACACAGTAATTAAAATGGTAAAGAGTGGTATAAAAAGAATTTTAAAAGCGGCAAGAGAAAAGAAAGCAGTTGCGTACAAGAAAAGAAAGCAGATGCCCATGAAGCTATCAGCATATTTTGCAACAGAGATTTTGCAGGCCCAAAGGGAGTGGCATGATATATTCACCGTGTTGAAAGGGAAAAAGTCTTCAGCCAAGGATGCTCCATCCAGCAAGGTTATCGTGCAGAATAGAAGGAGAGAGAAAGTGTCCCAGACAAACAGAAGTTGAAGGAATTCAGGTGCACTACACCGGCCCTACCAGAAATTTTAACGGGGACATTTGGAGTGGAAAGGAAAGAACGTAAGTAGGAACAAGAAAACTAGGAAGCAGAAGAGCAGTAGAATTAAGTATATCTATAAAAATTAGTCAAGGGATTCACAAATGAATGACACCATGCACCTAAAATGTGGGAGCAGAGGCATAAAGAATGTGTTCAAAAATTGAGTGACAATCAACTTAATATAGACTGCTATACGCAGAAAATATTATATATAAACCTAATGGTAACCACAAATGAAAAACCAGGAATAGACATGCAGAAAATAAAGAGAAAGGAATCAAGTACACCACTAAAGAAAGCCAGCAAAGCATGAGAGAAAAGATCAAGAAAGGAACAGAAAAGAGCTACAATAACCATCATAAAACAAGTTACAAAATGGCAGTAAGGACGTACTTATCAATCATTACTTTCAATGTAAACGGTCTAAACGGTCCAATCAAAAGACAACATGGATAAAAAAGCAAGACCCAGCTACATGCTGCCTACAAGAGACTCACTGCAGACACAAGGACACCTGCAATTTGAAAGTGAAGGGATGAGAAAGCATTTATCACGCAAATAGAAGTTAAAAGATAGCCAGGTAGCAATACTTACATCAGACAAAATGGACATTAAAACAAAGATGATCATAAAAGGAACAATCCAGCAAGAATATGTAACAACTGTAAATATTTAGGCATCCAACATGGAAGTACTTAAATACATAAAGCAGCTAAAAACAAGCATTAAGGGTTGTTGATAATAAGGGGGTAATAGTAGGGAAATTTAACACCCCCACTTACATCCATGGATCATCTAAGCAGAAAATCAACAAGGAAACTATGGCTTTGAAAGACACACTGGACCAGAAGGATTTGAGAGATGTAATCCGAACATCTCATCCTAAAGCAGCAGAATACACGTTATTTTCAAGTGCTCATGGAACATTATCTAGAATATCGCACACGCTTGGCCACAAAACAAGCCTCAACGAACCCAAAAAGATTGAATCATACCATGCATCTTTTCTGACCACAGCACTATGAGACTAGAAATCAAACACAGGAAAAAAAAATCTGGAAACAGCACAAATACATGGAGCTTAAATGACATCTAACTAAACAATGAACGGGTCCACCAAGAAATAAGAGAAAATCAAAAGATAAATGGAGACAAATGAAAATGAAAACACAATGGTCTAAAGTTGTTGGACAACCTGGAAGAAATGGATAAATGCCTAGAAACATATAATGTCCCAAAACCGAATCAAGAAGACATAGTTAATTTGAACAGACTAATCACCTGCAATGACACTGAATCAGCAATCAAAAAACCCCCAACAAACAAAAGTTCACACCACATGGCTTCTCAGATGAATTCTATAGGCCAATACCTCTGATAAACAGAGATGAAAAATCCCTCAGCCAAATATTGGCACACCGAATCCAACAATACATTAAAAAAATACATTCACTACGATCAAGTGAGTTTTATTCCTGGAAATGCAATGGTGGGTCAGCATTTATGAATTAGTCACTGTGATACATCACCTCAGAATGAGAAAAAGATAAAAACCACATGATCATTTCAATAGATGCAGGAAAAGCATTTGACAAAGTACAACATCCATTCATGATAAAAACTCTCAGCAGAGTAAGTTTAGAGAGAACATAATAAAGGCCATATCTGAAAAACCCGCAGCTAACATCAGCCTCAATGGTGACAAACCGAGAGCTTATCCCTGAAGATCAGAAACAAAACAAGAACGTTCACTCTCACTTTTTTCAGCGTGATACCGGAAGTCCTAAACACAGCACATTGGTAACATAAAGAGAAAAAACGCATCCAAATTGGCAAGGAAGAAGTAAAACTTTCACTTTGAAGATTATATGAAATTGTATATGGAAAACCCAAAAGACTCCATCAAAAAACTTCTAGAACGGACACATGAATTCAGTTAAGTTGCAGCATACAAAATGAACATACAGAAATCTGATGCAAGTCTATATACCAATAATGAAGTAGCAAAAAGAGAAATAAAGAACAATCCCATTGACCATCATGCCATAAAGTATAAAATATCTAGAAATAAATTTGAGCAAGGATAAAAACCTGTACTCTGAAAACCAGAAAACGCTGAAGAGAGAAGCCAAAGAAGACACAAAGAAATGTTAAAACACTCCATGCTCCGGGATTGGAAGAACAAATATTGTCCATTAAAATATCTGTATTATACAAAGAAATCTACGCATTTCATGCAATTCCTATCAAAATACCGACAACATTTTCCACCAAACTAGAATAACCCTAAAATTTGTGTGGAACCACGAAAGACCCCAAAGAGCCACAGCAAACTTGAGAAAAAAAGAACAAAGCTAGAAGCATCACAATCCCAGATTTCAGGATACGCTCCAAAGCTGTAGTAATAAAAACAGTATCGTACTGCCACAAAAAGAAACACATGCATCGGGGCCGCCTGGGTGGCTCAGTCGGTTAAGTGTTCGACTTCAGCCCAGGTCATGATCTCACGCTCCATGAGTTCAAGCCCCACATCGGGTTCTGTGCTGACGGCTCAGAACCTGGAGCCTGCTTTGGATTCTGTGTCTCCCCCTCTCTCTGCCCCTCCCCTGCTCTGTCTCTCTCTGTCTCAAAAATAAAAATAAAAACATTAAAAAAAAATTTTTTTAATAAATAAATAAATAAATAAATAAAACACATGCATCAATGGTACAGAATACAGAGCCCAGAAATAAACCCCAAATGATATGGTCGGTTAATCTGCAGCGAGGAGGCAAAAGTATGCAAGAGGAAAAAGATGATCTCTTCAATAAATCATGTTAGGAAAACCGAACGACAACATGCAAAAGGATGAAACCGGGCCCCTTTCTTCCCTCGTATACAAAAATTAATCCCAAATGGATTAAGGGCCAAAATGTGAGGTCTGAAACCATAAAAGCACTAGAAGGAAACACAGGTAATTATTTCTGTGACATCAGCCATAGCATCATTTGTCTAGCTATGTCCCCTGAGGCGAGGGAAACAAGAGCAAAAATCAACAGCGACACTGTGTCTAAATAAAAAGCTTCAGGGGCGCCTGGGTGGCGCAGTCGGTTAAGCGTCCGACTTCAGCCAGGTCACGATCTCGCGGTCCGTGAGTTCGAGCCCCGCGTCAGGCTCTGGGCCGATGGCTCGGAGCCTGGAGCCTGTTTCCGATTCTGTGTCTCCCTCTCTCTCTGCCCCTCCCCCGTTCATGCTCTGTCTCTCTCTGTCCCAAAAATAAATAAAAAACGTTGAAAAAAAATTTAAAAAAAAAAAAAAAAAAAAAAAAGCTTCTGCACGGCAAAGGAAACAATCAGCAAAACTTAACGAAAAGACAACCGACCGAATGGGAGAATGACATCTGAGAAAGGGCTGGTATCTAAAAAATATACAGAACTTATACAAGCCAACACCAATACATACATACATAATCCAATAAAAAATGGGCAGAAGACATAAATAGACATTTTTCCGAAGAGGACATCCAGATGGCCAACAGACACGTGAAAAGACGTTCAGGCCAACGCATTATCAGGGAAATGCAAATCAAAGCCACAGTGAGCTATGACCTCAGACCTGTCAGAATGGCTGAAATCAAAAACACAAGAAACAAGTGTTGGTGAGGAGGTGGGGAAAGGGGAGCCCTCGTGCACTGTTGGTGGGAATGCAAACTGGTGGACGTTGTGGGATCATACGGAGGCTCCTCAAGAAGTTAAAAACAGAATTACCGTATCATCTGGTAATTCCATTGCTACGTACTTGCACAAAGAATACAAAAACAGTAATTCAAATGAAGTTAGGTGCACCCCTATGTTCACTGCGACATTAGTTACAAGAGCCAAGATATGGAAGGAACCCAAGTGTCCACTGACCAATGAACGGATAAAGAAGATGTGGTGTGTATGTCCAGTGGAATACTATTCAGCCACGCAAAAGAACGAGAAATTGCCATTTGTGACCGCATGGATGGAGCTAGCGAGTATTATGCTACGCGAAATAAGTCAGAAAAAGACAAATAGCACACAATTTCATTCATATGTGGAATTTAAGAAACAAAAACGAACAAAGAAAAAAGACAGACCAAAGGATAGGCAACAGTTTGTTGTAAAGAACAAACTGATGGTAGCCAGAGGGGAGGCGGTGGGGGGGGTGAGTGAAGCAGGCGATGGGGATTAAGAGGGCAATTATCTTTTTTGTTTTAATTTGTTTAACGTTTATTTATTTTTGAGAGAGAGACCAAGATAGAGACAGAGAGACAGAGCATGAACAGGGGAGGGTCAGAGAGAGGGAGACACAGAATCCGAAACAGGCTCCAGGCTCTGAGCAGTCAGCACAGAGCCTGACGCGGGGCTCGGACCCACGAACCGCGAGATCATGACCTGACCTGAAGTGGGACACTTAACCAACTGAGCCACCCAGGCGCCCACGAGCACACTTATCTTGATGAGCGCTACATAGTGTCCGGAAGTGTTGAATCGCAACATTGTCGACCTGAACCAAACATAACAGGACACATTAATTACACTGGAGCTAAAATCTTTAAAATTTTTTTTTTAACGTTTTATTTATTTTTGGGACAGAGAGAGACAGAGCATGAACGGGGGAGGGGCAGAGAGAGAGGGAGACACAGAATCGGAAACAGGCTCCAGGCTCCGAGCCATCGGCCCAGAGCCTGACGCGGGGCTCGAACTCACGGACCGCGAGATCGTGAACTGGCTGAAGTCGGACACTTAACCGACTGCGCCACCCAGGCGCCCCTGGAGCTAAAATCTTTAAAGAAAGAAAGCAGAACATTATTTTTAAGGCCCTCGGTAAGTATTGTGTTGCAGTTGATGAAGGGATTCATGAGTCAGACTACCCAGGTGTGAATGTCGGGAGCTCACTGCTTGTGCAATCTTTGACATTTTACGCGACTTCTCTGTGCCCCAGATGCCTCAGCTGCGCCACGGGGAGAGTACTGAACGTGTGTTACACGTGATCATCCCGTGACCGCTTGTAGCAGCATCTGGCACATACTTCAAGTCTGTGTGTGTGTTTCGGCGGTGGTGACGCTTCCTCTGTTTTCTCATTACTCCCAGATAACGGAAGAATGAGATGTGGGAAGGTGGCTTCCTGTAAGTGATGGCTGATAGACTTGATCTCTTACACACTTATAATCGCTCTGTAGAAAATCACGCACAGAAAAAGACAACGGAGAACTTGTGAAAACAGATGTACTATTCACAGTAAGACAGGGTTATTTTCTGTGATATGAAAAAGAAATTTGGGGCACTTGGCTGGCTCGGTCGGTGGAGCGTGTGACTCTGGATCTCAGGGCTGTGAGTTCGAGCCCCACACTGGGTGTAGAGGTTATTGAAGTTTTTTTTTAATCTTAAAAAAGAAAGAAATTTACAAAGGAAAGAGAACCGGCACCCTCCTGGAAAACTGGGTGAGGGGTGGGCATGGGCCATTCTAACCTACAAGACGGCACGGTGAATAAGCACCAGCCTCAGTCCTACACCCAGGCAAGCGTTACGAGATGAGATTCATCTCGTCAGCGCTCATAGCCACTAAGGCTTTGAGGGATCACTCTGGGATTTGGTGGCAGGACCCCGATCTCTCTCCCTCTCACACACCAGGTGGGCGAACCCTGCAGCCCGGTGACACTGATGGCAGCGTGGAAGCACCACCCCGCCACCCCCTTCTCCCACGGCATCTCCAGCCCTAACCGAGTGCCCCCAACGAACGCTCACGGTCCCGGCCGATCGCAGGAGGCACCAATGTTCATCAGAGCGTTATTTCGAGCGGCAGAAAGCTATTTAAAAAACTTTACGTAAGCCACACTGTAAAAAAGGCACACACGTAAGAAATGTCGTCTGCCTTCACATGGACTACTAATCTAAGAGGCTGAAGCGACAGAGGATATTCAGCAGCACGAAATAGAGACCATGTGGTTTCAAGGCTGCCTGCCCAGGAGACAGTCCTGCAGAGCAGATCAGTCTCTGGGGAGCCTTTGTCCGGATGCTGGAGCTCAGCCTGGGAGCTTCCTGCTTGTCCTGGTCCCCTGTGAGCACGTGAGCACTGTCACCAACGTCTCCGCCTCCTGCTCTCCAGTCACATCCGTGTGGATGTTCGCCATCGCTGCTGTGACATAGAGTCCATTTCTCCTGTTCTCCACGCCGAGGAGTCGGATCCACTAAAGAACGGGTTTTACAGTCGCAAACCAGCAAGGCCGTGGCTCCGGCCCGCCGGGAGCCGTCGGGTCTGTCTGGGTGCACCTGCTCCGGGTCCCAGGTGGGGCCTGGAGCCACAGCCCCACCTGCAGGACCGGGGGATCCCGGGACACTGCCCTCGGCAAGTCTGGGGGCAATTCCTGTGCTAATGTACTCATTTCTTTTTACCTAGTTAAAATTATTAGTACGCCAACACTTTGCTTTCTTTGGGGTGGGGCCTTTAGCTGGCAACATGCTTTATATTTCAAATGAAGTCTTATTGCTTGAACGAAAATTTTTTTAATATTTAAGTTCGGAAAATATTTTCCCCGAGGAAATAAATCCTGTTATCCGATCAGCCATTCCGCATATACACGAACACACACACACGTGCATAAAACAAAGGTTCTGCACCAAGAGGTTGACAGAGTAATACCTGGGTTTTGAGACTAAGTACAATTGTAGTGTGTGACTGTCATTCTTTTTTTTTTTTTTTGATGTTTATTTATTTTCGAGAGAGAAACAGAGATCGAGTGTGAGTGGGGGAGGGGCAGAGGGAGTGGGAGACAGAGAATCCGAAGCAGGATCCAGGCTCTGAGCTGTCAGCACAGAGCCCGACATGGGGCTTGAACTCACAAACTATGAGATCAGGACCTGAGCAGAAGTCCAGTGCTTGACTGACTGAGCCACCCAGGTGCCCCTACAACATTCTTTTTTAAATTCTTGCATAGACTTCCACTGGGCAGATGCATAACAACAGATTTCATAAATCCTGCTATTTCAATATTACAAACAACACTGCTCTGATAGCCTTGAATATACATCTGTTTTCTCCTTTTCTGTTTTTAAAATTTGAGTTTCGTTGACACACAATGTTACATTAGTTTCAGGTGCACAGCACAGTGATTTGACAAGTTTATGCGTCACTCGATGCTCACAAGTGTAGCTACGGCCTGTCACCAAGCAACGCTATTACGACATCATTGACTGTATTCCTTATGCTGTAGCTTTTATCCCAGTGACTCATTCATTCCATAACCGAAAGCCCGTACCTCCCACCCCCTTCACTCATTTTGCCCAGCCCCTACTGCCTCCCCTCTGGCAACTGTCAGTTTGTTCTCTGTATTTATAGGTATGGTTCTGTTTTTTGTTTCTTCGTTGTTTTTTTTCCCCACATTCCACTTGTGAGTGAAACAATACGGTATTTATCTTTCCCAGCCTAATTTCACTTAGCCTAATACCCTCCAGGTCCATCCATGCTCCCTCAGATGGCACAGTTTCATCCTGTTTACAGCCACACAATATTCTAGTGTGTGTGTGTGTGTGTGTGTGTACATGTGTGTATCACATCCCCTTATCCATTCACGTATTGATAGACATTTAGGTTGCTTCCATATCTTGGCTATTATAAATAATGCTGCAATAAACATAGGGGTTCACATAGCTTCATATTTGTGTTTTCATTTTCTTTGGGTAAACACCCAAAAGTAGGATTATTGGATCATATAGTATTTCTATTTTTTTTAAGATTTCATTTAAGTACTCCCTACATCAAATACGGGGCTCGAACTTACAACCCTGAGATCAAGAGTCACATGCTCTACCAACTGAGCCAGCGGGCCACCCCCGCCATTTCTATTTTTAATGTCTGAGGAGCCTCCATACTGATTCCCACAGTGCCTGTATAAATTTACATTCCCAC
The DNA here is from genome assembly GCF_028018385.1 of Neofelis nebulosa. NCBI lineage: Eukaryota > Metazoa > Chordata > Mammalia > Carnivora > Felidae > Neofelis > Neofelis nebulosa. The sequence goes on along the minus strand of NC_080784.1, from coordinate 2,704,443 downwards.
CATCAGTGCACAAGGATTTCTCTTTCTGCACATCCTCACCAACACTTGTTCTGTCCTGTCTTTTTTATTTTAGTCATTCTAACAGGTTTAAAGTGGAATCTTGTAGTTTTGGTTTGCATTTCCCTGATGATGAAAGATGTGGAGCATGTTTTCTGTATCTTGTCTTTGGAAAAATGCCTATTCAGGTTCTCTGCCCATATTTTTTTATCTGTTTGCGTATTCGTTTGCTTGTTTTGGTGTTGAGTTCTTTATATATTTTAGATATTTACCCCTTATCAGATATGTCATTTGGAAATACCTTCTCCCATTCAGCAAGCTGTCTTCTTAATTGGTGATGGTTTCCTTTGCTGTCGAAATACTTTATTTTGATGCAGTCCTAATAGTTTATTTTCGCCTTTGTTTCCCTTGCCTCAGGAGACATATCTAGAGAAATGTCAGAGAAACGACTGCCTGTGTTTTCTTCTATGATTTTTATGGTTTCAGGTCTCACATTTAGATCTTTAATCCATTTCGAATTTATTTTTGTGTATGGTGTAAGAAAGTGGTCCAGTTTCATTGTTTTGCGTGTAGCTATCTGGTTTTCCCAGCACCATTTACTGAAGAGATTGTCTTTTCCCCATTGTATATTCTTGCGTCTTTTGTTAAAGATTGCTTGACAGTGAAGTGTGGGTTTTTTTATGGGCTCTGTTCTATTGATACATGTATCTATTTCTGTGCCAGTACGATATTTTTTTGACTATTACAGCTTTGTAGTGTATCTTGAAATCTGGAATTGTGAACACCTATAGTTTTATTCTCTCTCTCCAGATTGCCGTGGTTGTTGAGGTCTTTTGTGGTTCCATACAAATTTTAAGATTATTTGTTCTTGCTTTATGAAAAATTCCGGTGTTATTTTGATGGGGATTCCACTGAATCTGTGCATTGCTTTGGGTAATATGGACATTTTAAAAATTTTCATGCTTCCAGTCCATGAGCATGGAATATCTTTCCGTTTGTTTGTGTCCTCTTCAATTTCTTTCATCAGTGTCTTATCGTTTTTGGAGTACAGGTCTTTCACGTCTTTGGTTTATTTCTAAGTATTTTATTCTTTTTCCTGCAATGGAAAATGGTGTTGTTTTCTTCATTTCTTTTTCTGTTACTTCCTTATTAGTGTATAGAAATGCTACTGATTTCTGGGTATTAATTTTGTACCCTGAAACTTTACTAGATTCATTTACGGCTTCTAGTAGTTGTTGGTGGTGTCTTTAGGATTTTTTATGTATAGTATCATGTCATCTGCAAATAATGACAGTTTAACTTCTTCCTTACCAATATGGACACTTCTTGTTTTTCTTGTCTAATGGCTGTGTTGTCAATTTGTTTTTCTACATTTACTGAGATGATATGATTTTTATCCTTTGTTTTGTTGACGTGGTGTATGACATTGATTTGTGAATATTGAACCATCCTTGCATCCCCAGAGTAAATCCCATTCGATCGTAGTGAATGGTCCTTTTAATGTATTATTGTATGCAGTTTACTAATTTTTTGTTGAGGATTTTGCATCTATTTTAATCAGGGATATTGGCCTGTGGTTTTCTTTTTTTTTTTTTTTTTGTGGTGCCTTTATCTAGTTTTGGTATCAGGGTCATCAGGGTAATGCTGTCTTCGTAGAATTTATTTGGTAACTTTTCCTCCTTCTATTTTTTGGAATAGTTGTGGAGAATAGCTTGAAGAGACCTTCCTTAAATGTTTGGTAGAATTCACCTGCGAATCCATCTGGTCTGGAATTCTATTTTCTTGTTGTCTTTTGATTACTGGTTCATTTTGTTACTTGTAATCAGTCCATTCGGATTTTCTATTTCTTCCTAGTTAAGTTTTAGAAGACTGTATGTTTCTAGGAATTTATACATTTCTTGTAGGTTGCCCAGGTTGTTGGTATATAGCTTTTCTAACAGTCTCTTGTAACTCATTATATTTCTGTGGTATTTGTTGTTACTTCTCTCTCATTTCTGATTTTATTTAAGATCCTTTCTCTTCCTGATGAGTCTGGCTAAGAGTCTGTCAATTTTGTTTATCTTTTCAAAGAACCATCTCTTGGTTTTATTGATTTTCTTCCTATGGTTTTTAGTCTCTATGTCATTTATTTCTGTTCTGATCTTTATTAGTTACTTTTTCCTATTCACCTCGAGCTTTATTTGTTCTTCTTTTTATAATTTCTTTAGGTATAAGTTTAAATTGTTTATTTAAACTTTTTATTGTTTCTTGAGGTAGTCCTGTATCACTATATACTACTCTCTTAGAACTGCTTTTACTATGTCCCAAAGAGTTTGGACTATTGTGTGTTCATTTTCATTTGTGTTCATGTATTTCTTTCATTTCTTCTTTGATTGTTTCATTGACCCACTGGTTGTTTAGAATCATGTTGTTTGGTGTCCACATGTTGGTGTTTTTTTACCAATTTTTTTCTTGTGATTTATTTCCCGTTTCATACCATTGTCACTGGAAATGATGCCTGGTACAATTTTGATCTTCTTAAATTCGTGGAGTCTTATTTTGTGGGTTAATGTGTGAACTGTTCTGGAGGATGCTCCATGTGCATTTGAAAAGAATGTTTGTTGTGTTGTTTGGGATGGAATGTTCTGTACATATCTGGACCCATCTGGGTCAAATAGGTCAGTTAAGACATTGTTTCCTCATTGATTTTCTGCCTGAATTACCTATCCGTTGGTGTAAATGGGGTGTTAAAGTCTCTTACTATTATTTTATTACCATCAATATCTCTCTTTATGTCCCGTAATGTTTGCTTTATGAATTCAGATGTTCCAGTGTTAGGTGCATAGATATTTACAATTGATATATCCTCTCATTGCATTGACACTTTGTTATTATGTAGTATCCACTTCTGTTGCTTGTTACAGTCTTAGTTTTAAAGTCTATTTTGTCTGATATAAGTATTGTTCACCGGATGAATGCATAAAGAAGATGCGGTGCGTGCAGACAATGGAGTATTACTCAGCCATCAAAAAGAATGAAATCTTGCCATTTGCAATGGCACGATGGACCTAGAGACTATTATGGTAAGCTAAATAAGCCAGTCAGAGAAAGACAAATACCATATGATTTCACTCATGTGAAAGTTAAGAAACAAAACAAACAAGCAAAGGGGAAGAGAGGAGAGAGACAGAGAGAGAGAGAGAGAGAGAGAGACCAAGAAACAGACTCTTAACTACAGGGAACAAACTTCTCCTTCTCCATCCCCTTCCCCTCGTCCTCCCCCCCACTCCTCCTCCTCCTCCTTCTTCCATTTGCATGGTGAATGTTGTTTTAGCCCTTCGTTTTTTTTTCACCTAAGTTTTTATTTCAATTCCGGTTAGTCAACATCCAGTGGAATATTAGTTTTAAGTATACCATTTGGTGACTCAGTACTTACATACAACCGTACAGCACCCTGTGCTCATCACCATAAGTGCACTCCTTAATTCTCAGCCCCCACCCCCCAACCTTCCACCGATAGCCAACAGTTCATTCCCTGTAGTTAACAGTCTGCTTCTTGGTCTCTCTCTCTCTCTCTCTCCCTCTCCTCTGTTCCCCTTTGCTTGTTGTACGGGGACCCATATGTGTGGGTCTTGTCTCTGTACCCGTTCTGTCACTTGTCTCTTGTTTGAAAATTTTAGGACATCTACACTTAAAATAATTATTGATAAGGATGCACTTATTGCAATTGTATTTGTTTTTAGTTTTTGTAGTTCTTTCTTCCTCTCTTCTTCTCTTGCTCTCTCTTCTTGTGGTTGATGAGTTTCTATTATTTATATGTGGCTTTCTTTCTCTTTATTTATGGTGTATCTCTCAGAGGTTTGGGGTTTGTGGTTAAAATGAGGTTCATACATAACAAGCATCCTAAGTAAACAGTCTATATTAATTTGATGGTCATTTAAGTTCAAACACATTCTTTAAATTAAAAAAAACTTCTTTTCTTTTCCCCCTTTTCTTCTTTCCCCTTTTACCCCCTCCTCTGTGTTTTATGTATATGTTGTCATATTTTACTTCTTTTTATTCATAATTTTCTTATGTTTAATTATTGTCATTTCTTTTCCATGTAAAGAAATCCCTTTAATATTTTTGTAAGGCTGGTCTAGTGGTGATAAACCCCTTTACCTTTGGACTCTTCATCTGTCCTTCAAATCTGAAAGGTAATCCTGCCAGGTAGAATATTCACGGTTGTACGCTTTTTTTTTTTTTCCTTTTAGTACTTTGAACATATCATGGTACTTCCTCCCGGCCTGCAAAGTTTCTGCAGAAAACTCAGCTGATGGCCTTAATAGGTTTTCCCTCGTATGTAATTTTTGTTTCTTCACTACCACTTTTAAGATTTTCTTCTCATCTTTAATCTTTGCCATTTTAATTACCACGTGTCATAATGTGGACCTCCTTGGGTTCATCTTGTTTGGAGCTCTCTGAGTCTCTTGGATCTGGATGTCTATTTCCTTCCCTTTGGGAAGTTAGGGAAATTTTCAGCTATTATCTCTTCGAATAAGTTTTCTACATCTCTCTCCCTCCTCCTCCTCCTCCTGTGACCCCTATAATGTGAATGTTTGCTTGATGTTACCCAAGACATCTCTTACTCTATAATTATTTTTTAAAACCTTTTCTCTTTTTGCTGCTTAGCTAGTATGCCTCCCGTCACCCTGTGTTCCAGATCACTGATATGTTCTTCTATATCCTCTCAGGTACTGTTGATTCCCTCGAGTGTTTTTTATTTCAGTTATTGTATTATTCAAACCTGATAGGTTCTTTCAATATTTTCTATCTCTTTATTGAAGGCCCTGCTGAGTTCTCCCACTCTTCTCTCCAGTTTAGAATCTCTATGGCCATGACTTTGAATCCTTTCATTTAGATCTTCTTCTGAACATCTTCCCTGTTCTTTCTTTTGGAGCAGATTCCTTGTCTCCCCATTTTCCTTCACTTTCTGTGTTTCTTTCTACGGATTCGGCAGAACAGCTACTTCTTCTAACCTTGAAGGAGTGGTCTACTGTGTGGTCATCCCCAGTGTAGACGGTGAGCTTGGTGACTTCTGCCGGCTGGCTGGAGTTGTGGCCGTTTATTCTAGTGCTCTTTGAAGCTGCAGCTCTTTACAGAATGAAAATAATAATAATAATGATAAATAAAGTAATAACATATAAAAGAGAAAGAAGAAAGAGAAAGGGGGGGGGAAGAAAAAGAAAAAAGAAAAGGAAGAAAAACAAAGAGAACAAAAACGTTTTAAAAGCACAAGACAAGACCAAAAACAAACAAACAAAAAGCAGCCCATTTTCTGTGTTCCAGAACCGCAGGGCCAGCGCGGGCTGGCGAGCGTGGGGCTCGCGGAGACTGCCTGTGCGCTGTGACAACAGGGCCCTCCGGTTACAGCACCTCCATCCTCTTCCGACCTGGGCTTTTATGGTCGAGGCGGGGAGAGTGTTCCCACACCCGCTTGGCCCTTTTAAACTGTAGCTTTTGCTCTGCGTCCCAGCACAACCGGGTCTGATATGAGCCTGTGGACCCTGACTCGTTAAGGTCACGGGCTCACGGAGGTCACAAACCTGCTGTCACGATTACACCCACAGCATTTGGACGCCGCTCTGAGCTGTACTTTCCATGGGGAGTGAGAGCATGAACCACACGGCTGACCGGTCCCTCTGACCAGGGAGAGTTCGAGCAGCTCCTGGCCGTTCGGCGGACTCTCAGGCTGGCTTTTCTATATGCCGGTCACTCTTTTCAGACTCAGCTTCTGCCCTGTGCCCGAGAAAAAGGGGGAGTGGTCCCAACCCCTCACTACTGTCCTCCTCACTGCAGTTCTGGGCTGAGGACCCCCTTCCTCCCTGTGTCTCTGTCTCTCTTGCTGTTTGCTTTCGCTGTTCTGTCTTTGGCTGTCCTCAGTTCTTCAGGAGGAATTATTCTCTCAACAGGTGTAATTTGGTGTGTGCTGTGGGGGAGGTGAGTTTGGGGTCTGCCTACAGTGCCATGTTGGACCAGAACTTCTGATAGACATCCCAACCCACTTGTGAGCCTGACTCCTCAACAAATTCTTTGCATATATATATGCATATGTATGTATATATGTACATATATATACACATATATATATATACACGTATATATATATACATATATATATTCAAATTCAAGAGCATATACATATACTCTTAGATCCCTCCCACACATACATAAGATTTTGATTTGTATTATCAGATCGGGAAAATAATAAATTTAAAATAATTATAATTGGTGATTTAATATTTCTTTCTTCAATTAAAAGCAAAGTTACACATTTTGTGTGTCCATCTTACAAGTGCGTCGACTGTAAATTATTTGTGCTCTGCACCTGCTCAGACTGGAGTACTCATCATTTCGCCCAGATATGTCAAGTGTTTACACTATCATACTTACTGCCCGTGTCTTACCCTGTCCTCTCCAGAGGAGCAAGCCCCCGCCGTGAGGTCCCTCCTGACCCACCGCTGTGCCATCCACTGTGGGCGGGTCGGGAGGGGGGGTGTCGGGAAGTAGGATAAGCCAGCTGTGCTGGTCCAGGACCGGCAAGGGCTGAACCTACAGGCAGCTGGGACAGAACACAGTACGTAGGAACTGGGCGGTGCAGGGCTCACGGGCTTTCCTGAGCTTGGACTCCCTCTATCACGGCTCTGTCACGGCCCTGACCGCATCAGAGTGTCCAACTGCCCCAAGGAAGTGCACGCTCAGCTAGGAAGAGGCACCTGCCTCACGTCCCGGCACCGGAACCAACTAGTGCTTTCTGTATGAATGCAGATCTCCCGTGATACCCTCTGAAACTCTTTCGGGCTTGTGGCTTTTGTTTTATTTAAAAAGCCCAGAGACTGGGGAATTTTATGAGGGACTGTCCTAATGGAGCGAGAGGTGAGTATTTTGCTACTTTTCTTGTTATGTAAGAACTAGAATTTTCTGCCTGCTCTTCCAGGTACTGACATATTAAAGCCAGTGAGCAAAAAGAGGTCGTTATAGGTCAAAGGAAGGAAGATCTATTCATTTTGGAAACATTCGTGACAATGAAATGTAGATGCTGATGAAAATCTGAGCAGGCCAAAAAGGAAGGCAGTTAGAGATAGTTCACCTCAAAAGTCTGAAACAACTTTGGGTGCCTGGGTGGCTCAGTCAGTTACGTGACTGACTCTTCCCCTCGGCGCAGGTCATGATCTCACGGTTCGTGAGTTCAAGCCCATCGGACTCCGGGCTGACGGTGCGGAGCCTGCCTGGGATTCTCTCTCTCCCTCTCTCTCTGCCCCTCCCCCACTTGCACTGTCTCTGTCTCTCTCAAAATAAATAAATAAGCTCCGTTTAAAGAAAGTCGAAGACAACGAAAGTGCCACAAATAAAGATACACAGAACATTTAGAAAACAGCTGATGGCAGTAACAATTCCCTTTCGTGAACTTTGTTTAAGCTCTACAGTTTTGTGGACTATTTGGGAAAGTTCCGGCACCCAGACCGTCTGGACTGGGGCTGTGGTTGATCACACGCTGCAGTCTGACCTCAGGCAGCTCATCTTACTTTAAAGCATCTGACAACGAACAACCGTCCTAGTCCCCGAGAACATACTACGCACCTAACACGTTGGACACAAAGGGGAAAGTGCTGTGTGCACGGTCTTAGCGAAATGCTCAGTCATTCTGAGGAGCAAGTACGCTTATCAAGCCCGCTCTCTGGACACACCAAGGTAAGTCCCCCGGCTGCAGGCCATGGGACAGCGGCACCCACACCGGATCAAGCCCTGAACCCACGCTAACCCCGCAGCCCGTGTCCCGCCGCGTCCCCTGCGCCCCCCGTACCTCCTCCACTTGCTGGGCGGACTTGCGTTTCACAGAGGACACCACACAGCCTTGTGCTCTGGTCTTCACCTCACACCGTCCTCTCCTCTGACTCTGACCCACCTCCCCGCTACCGTTCACCTTCTGCCTGGTAATCCATCCACGCGATACCTCATCTGAAGATCCCTCAAGACTACGGCTGCAGGGGTGAGGCTTCAGCCCCTCATCTCACCCCAGGGGTGATACCCCTCCTGTGATGTTACAGAAGAATCGGCAAAGTACGGCTTACAATTTGGACAGAGTGTCAGTGAATACGTAGTATTTAAGTTAAAGAACTTGGTTACTTAAAGTGTTTTAGTGATTTAAAGTATATTATTTGGGGGCGCCTGGGTGGCTCAGTTCGGTTAAGCGTCCGACTTCGGCTCAGGTCACGATCTCGCGGTCCGTGAGTTCGAGCCCCGCGTTGGGCTCTGTGCCGGCAGCTCGGAGCCTGGAGCCTGCTTCTGATTCTGTGTCTCCCTCTCTCTCTGCCCCTCCCCTGTTCATGCTCTGTCTCTCTCTGTCTCAAAAATAGGTAAACATTAAAAAAAAATTTAAAAAAATAAATTATATTATTTGAATGGTTACATATTCTAGAAAAATGTTAGGTGGCTTAAAAAAGAAGAATCAGTATATATAAATGGAATATTGTTCATCCCTGAGAAACAGGAAATCCTGTCTCTTTTGCAAGAACATAGATGGACCTTGAGGCCATTACGGTGTGAAGTAAGTCAGAGAAAGAAAAACGCTGCATGGTAGCTCTTGTGTGTGGATTTTTTTAAGTCAAACTCAAAGAAACAGAGAGTGGAAAAGTGTTTCCAGGGTCTGGGGGTGGGGGAAATAGGGAGAAGTCGGTAAAAAGGCACACAGCTTAGCTATTCTGAGAATCTGTTGGAAAGCATGATGGCTACTATGGTTGATTCAAGAAAGGATTCATTTTCAGAAAGAAAAATGTGCTAAAAATTAATTCAAGATATTTGGCACAGTCACAGTTATTACACACAGTTACTATATATCATGTATAGTTTATAAATGTAGTTATACTCATGAGATAGACAAGTAAATCAAGAGATAAAACTAACATGACCTTCAGATGACAATTCCGACCCACGAGGGAGAAGAAATTAAAATAACGAAAAGGAACCTACAGCACAGATGCTTAGAAAAGCCCAGTGTTAACACGAATGAATGAAGCTGCCAGTGTGTGCATTAGGGCATGGTGGAGACTGGGGCGAAATGGCGTGTAAGTCCTGCCGAAAGCACATTCAAGTCCCTGCTAAAACCAACTAAACAACACACACCGCCCGGGGCAAACGCACCCCCCTGCCCCGCCGCCCCAAGCCAGACGAGGCCAGCAGACCCTTGCACTGACAACTCCTGAGGACAGGTTAACCAGGAGGCTGTTCAGGACTCACAAGGAGCAGCCAAGGTGTGAGAGGGACTTCACGCTTTCTGATCTCAGGTCACTGCATGGAACAGTACCCTGAGGGGGCCTGGAGCAGATACAAGGAAAGGAAGGAGAGAGACAGTCGAGCGAGTCCCAGGACAAATACTGTATTCATAAGCTTTGGAAATAGGGTTTTTACACTACTGCCCTGGGAAGCGTGCACTGAATCAAGTACAAAAGGGCCAACAGATCTAGGGCTAAATGAACAATGTTAAAATTTAAACGCAAGTTAGCACGGCAGAGCTTCTCTATTTGCCCTGCAAGAAATAACCCTAAACGCTGATTGGCGAAGTCAGTTGGTCTCTCCTTGCCACGGTCGCGGCGATCTGTGGCATAAACAGGAGGCTTGGGAAGAGTTCAGCTCCTTTTTACGAGGAGGGCCTCTGAGCACGTGTGGGACGGTTTCGCAGAGATGCCTGGTTCCGGTGCAATTCCAACTGGGGGGGGGGGGTGGTCCTCACACCACCAAGCGGCTTTCCAAGGCCAGCCGGTGTCCTACAGTTCAACGCAGTTCTGCCACCATCCCCCGGAGACGGCGTCAGGCCCCACAGGTTAGGGGCTCAGCCCCGCGGGACTGTCCACCACGCTTCATGTAAGTCCGGGTTGTCACCATGCTTTTGACCAGAACTCTCTCCGTGGGTTTGATCAATTTTCTAGAGTGGCTCAGAGAACTCCGGGGCAATGGACTGACCAGATTACCAGTTTATTATGAAATGACAGAACTCAGGAACTGTCCCATGGAAGAGAGGCCCAGGGCAGGATCTGGAAAAAAAGACGGGGAGCTTCCATACCCTGTGTGGGGGCACCGCTCTCTGAACCTCCCTGAGTTCACCATCCCAGAAGTTCTCGGAACCCTGTCCATCACGTAGGCATGGTTGATTGGATCACTGGCCATTGGTGATTGATTCAGGCTCCAGCCCCTCTCCCTTCCCCCAGGCGGTACCCAAAACTCCAACCCACCAACACCCGCCCCAGACCTGGTTGGCTCCCTGGCAACCTGGGTACCTGGTGCCCAAAGTCACCTAATAAACATAACAAGAGCCACCATGTCCATTCTCATTGTTTAAGAAATTCCAAGGGTTGGGGGAGCTGTGTGACAGAAATAGGACAAAGACCAAATACAGCCGCCTTACTATTAATCACAAAATCACGGACACACATGTGGATTGTTTGGGGTTGGAGTGTCCAGATACTTAATCATAATCTCAAAATGGTCCACATATAGACCAAAAGCCTCCACAGTAGTGGCTGCCCAAGTTAGATCTTCCTACCAGAGCACGCTCAGGACGTGTGAGTTTGTCAGAAATAGGAACAGCGTCCCCACCCAGCCTGCTGAATTAGAATCCCCAGGGCTAGTCCCCTGGGCTGAGGATAAGCTCTCCAGGTGACTGCAATGCAGGCTGAAAGTCCGGATCTACAGGGTTCCTCATGCATCTTCAGACACTTTTCACCAATGAGATCTGAAATCCATTTTAAAAAGACACATTTATTTTGTCTTCAGTGACCAGAGCAATTTTATTTTATTTTATTTTATTTTATTTTATTTTATTTTATTTTATTTTTTAACGTTTATTTATTTTTGAGACAGAGAGAGACAGAGCATGAGCGGGGGAGGGACAGAGAGATAGGGAGACACAGAATCCGAAACAGGCTCCAGGCTCTGAGCTGTCAGCACAGAGCCCGACGCGGGGCTCGAACTCACGGACCGCGAGATTGTGACCTGAGCTGAAGTCGGACGCTTAACCGACGGAGCCACCCAGGTGCCCCGTGACCAGAGCAATTTTAAATGTAACTGTAAGTCTTCTGGAAGCAGAGGAAAAATACCTCATGCCATTTTTCCACAGAGGTGACCCCTTCGTGAATGAGTCGAATTGTGACTATTTTTCTACTAGGAAAACAGAGAAATCTCCAGCATCTTTTGAGAACGTCCATTAACCAAACAGACAAGAGGTGTTAGCCAGCTTGAACACGTAATCAGCTTGGACATAATTCCCAGGTTTCCAGCTCACATGTGGAAAATCAGCTTCTGGCAAACAAACTGTGAACCCAAGAGCCACACCATTCAAGACGCGAGCACGTGTGAGCGGGACACTCACGTGCTTCAGCAATTTTTACAACCACGTGGACACTTTGTGGACACGTTTCCTGTCTTTTTTCCAGAATTTCTCCGCCTCTGACAGAGAAGGGGAGGTCAGAAGGACACGGGATGGTGCGACATTCTGCCAGGTTCACGGAAGACAAGTTAAAATCTGTCATGTTGGTGCCACCCTTTCGGGCGACTAAACACGTGTTCAGTCCTTACAATCATCCAAAATGGTCTGAAGGGAAAGGAGGGAGGGAAAAGAAAAAAGTCAAAGCAGGACCAGACAGCACGGGAAGGCAGACCCAAGTGGCCCATCAACAGTCAGCACGTGGGCACAAGGCAGAAACCACTTCCGGGGCAACTACGGGAAGCAGGCATTTTGCTGGCACTTGTGCAGTTCATCTCCGTATCTTCGCAGGCAAATGCATACACAGTTGACCTTGACCGCAGGGGCTAGGGCACCGAACCCTCTCACCCCACACGGCCAAGAATCCACACATAACCTTTGACACCACAAAAACCTAGCTACCAATAGCCCACTATCAACCAGAAGACAGCCGTAACATAAACGGTGGATGGATGAACATATATTTTGCATGTCGTATGTATCACATGTCGTATCCTCACAATCAAGTAAGCTAGAGAAAAGAAAATCAGGAGGAAAAGAAGATACATTTATGGTACGTCCTGTACTTATCAAAGAAAGTCCACACGTAAGTGGACTCATGCAGTTCATGCCTGAGCCGCTCAAAGGCTAACTGTATGAACACAAGTACATAGATAAATATACATATTTGACCAATGCCAGGTATGTCATCTCCCACCGCATGAATCCTCAAAGCACCACTGATGGCTGGTGTCTTTCCCACCAAATGTTTAATGCCATATTTAAGCGGTACAAGGAAAGACCTGGGCCAAACCCAGCTAAACATCAAAGCCCGTATTATTTCTACTACACTGCGCTCCCTCCTTTAGATCTCCATGAAATACTTTAAATTCTTATTCTTTACTCATTCGGGGTTAATTGCAATTGTGAGGCACACTGGAGGCTACATGAGGAGAAAATGGTTTTGAACGGGTAAAAGCTTCAACTCAGAAATGCTCTCCCACCTGAAGGAGGGTATTGTACATGGGCCCACCCGTGGCACCCTAGGGCGACATGCTGGGCAAGAGGAATAAACCCTACTACCCAAGTTCATGTGGTTCAAGAAGGCATCACAGAGCAAGAATTGGGGAAACGTGGCGGACAAGTTTCGTCCGCTAGTGGAGGGGGGCAAACACAGGAAAGGGCAGAAGGAAGTCTACACCGCGGGAGGCAATGCTATCTTACACTGTAATGACACTGGGGGGTAGGGGAGGGGGCTGGCAGGCAGGGACTTGGGAGTCAACAGAAGACTTCAATGATGGGGATTCATTACAGGAAATCAGAGAAAAACCGCAAGGTTTTAGGGCCAGCTTTGTGGTCAGACACTCAGCATCAGGCAAGGACAAGTTTCCAAGATCACTGGGTTTCCCAGCGGATCCCCTCAGCACCGTTGCCACGATTGATCCATTCCCCTCTCTGCTCCTCACACGTCACCACCAGCTTTTCTACAAAAGGAACGGGGTTTTATTCTGCAGGTGGCAAATCCATCAGTGCCATTTTCTCACGTGTTTGCATTTTCAGACACCACAAGCACACGAGAGCCCGACAGCCTGAGAGTGACACCGACAACACCACTTATCTACTCCTAGATCTCACCTTCATGGAGAATATGATACGACAATCTCATAGCTTCACGTGTAGTAAAATTCTCACCGCTGTAAATGTGAAGCCAATACCCAGCATTTGCTTCTTATTTCAGCCCCGTGGGTCTTTCTTTGGAGAAGAAAGAAACGTTGGTTTGCAAAGGCAGTAACTGCACCCTTTAAAGTCACCGGTTGAGTTCACAGGCAAAGTAGGTACACAAAGTTCCAGAGACCGTGGTGAAGCCACGTGCCCTGGAGAAGTTCAAGCTCTTCCGTGGCCTACGGCAGAGGAAGAAAACTGAAACGGTGTCTCTGTCAATCAACGTCACCCTTTACAGGATTTAAGATAATTCCTTGAGTACAAAGCCGCTAGCAGGTGCACCTGCCAATCAAGAATGTAACAAAACCCCAGACTGGCTCAGACAAGTGAGCTGACGCCATTGACGAAGTCCAGTCCCATTAGAAACTGCAGGGCTGTTCTCTGAGAAGCAGTGAGACATGTATGTGCCAAGGAAATCTCTACCGGAGGAGAACTGGACATCTGGGTCCAGATCAGGCGTTCTGAGATGCTTCGCATCCCAGGCTTTGGTCGTGTTATTTAGGGACAAAGATCCAGCGTTGTCTGGGGGCTCCTCGTTCCCTACACTGGTCTGTGCCCACGGTTAACAGAAACAGTTGCTCACACTTATTGAACGCTTATGTGCCAAATGCTCAGCTAACCCCTGTCGGCGGTTCAACGGGTAAACCCTCACTATAACCCTGCAGGCAAGGTCTCACTGTTACCCCAATCCTACGGAAAAATAAAGTAAGGTTTAACAGTCTTCTCTTCCCCAGAGTTACACGGCGGGTTAAGTAATGGCACTGTGCGTTCACGTCTGAATTCCTAGATGTCGCTTGGAAGCAATCCACTGCCCCCCCTCCAGAAGGACAAGCCAGAAACACCTCACGGTCTGGAACCGTCAACTTTTGAAGAAGTTTACCAAGAGTAGGAAAAAAAAAAGATCTTTCTAAAAAAATCAATTTTTTTTAAGAAAAGGATTTCTGAGCACAGTTGGACAAGCAGGGACTCGACCACACAGACTGACCTGGAGAACATCTTGGGCAGCACAACTTGATACGCCTTCCAGTTTGACACGGTACAGCCGCTGTACAGCTTGACGCTTAAAAACAAACAAAAAAGTATAAATTCTTTTAGTGAAAATGCAGCTCTGAAGCAGAAGATTACACACAGAGACAGCATTGCTTCTCAATCGGGGGACTGGTTTCCTCTGCAGGCTTTTTTTTTTTTTTTTTTTTACAGAACAAACAACCTTAAAATAGGCGTGTGTTATTTTTCTTGCTAACTTGGACAAGATAAAGAGGCAGCTCTGGGATACCTCGATCGTGCTCTGGGACACTCAAGAGTAAGGGAATAAGCCTGCGTGAAGTAGGCTGGGAGAGTCTTCCAGAATTGTGGAATATACTGATAAAACCTGATGGAGGGAAAAAACAACTGTGGAAACTCTTGTTTCCACAAGTTTCCACAATTCAGCCCACGGGAAAGCCACATTTTCAGCATCAGTTACCATCAAAGCATTGGTTGCCGCGTGGAAAAGAAGTAGGTGTGAAACGTCAGGCAGGAAGTGCCACAGGCTGCTTCTCAATCTTGGAATCAATCCACAGTTGAGCAAAACTAAAGTTTACGCTTAGTTTTAATGAACGACCTTATTTTATTTGAAGTTTCCAAGAAATGGTTACTAATCTGTTTTCTAAAAAAAAAGGGGGGGGGGCGCCTGGGTGGCGCAGTCGGTTAAGCGTCCGACTTCAGCCAGGTCACGATCTCGCGGTCCGTGAGTTCGAGCCCCGCGTCGGGCTCTGGGCTGATGGCTCAGAGCCTGGAGCCTGTTTCCGATTCTGTGTCTCCCTCTCTCTCTGCCCCTCCCCCGTTCATGCTCTGTCTCTCTCTGTCCCAAAAATAAATAAAAAACGTTGAAAAAAAAAATTAAAAAAAAAAAAAAGGGGGGGGTGGGAGACACTTGCCTTTGTAAATTTTGCATGTGGGTAGTTTTCTGTGATGGCTATGATAACAGAACACTTAGATGCAAATTAGATGTTTTATGTTTAGTTTGGACCAGATTCCTAAAGTGGTCACAATGGGGAAAAATTAAGAACAGAGCTCTGTTGGGGCTTCAGCACTAAATATCAGGACTATACACAGGACACTGGGCAAAGGGAGAAAGTGTTCCCAAGAAGTTTCCACTCGTTTTCAAGCACCTGTCTATATGCCAAGCTCTTCGGCGAGCTGGTCAGCAGGACTGCCCTCGAGGCTTGAGAGTAGGACACAGCATGATTTCAGTATCATTTTAACAAGAAATCAATATGGCTCAGAATTAATCTACCTGGTCTTTCCATATTTTGCTTCATTCTCAGAAATACATAGGACACGAGCCCTGTAAACTACCTGCGGGCAGCATTTAAAATGTCTAAAGTTGCACTGACCGTGTGGCTCAGGTAAATGCCGGCGACACGGTCCAGTCACAGACTGGACTTCTCGGAACATAGAGCAATCTTGCTGGCGTGACTGTTCCTTCATTTACCCCCACAGGGCACACTAACTCTAGCTGCTAACATTTTTAGCAGCTCCCCGGCGCCGTTCCAATTCTCATTCCCAGGAAAGGTATTACATTGTCATTGAACCATTCTTGCTAACCTGGAGACCACGAGGTCAAGGTGAAACTAACCTCTCTTAATCCTGAGGCCCAGAATAAGAGAAACATCATTCTTCGGGGATGATGATACATTGTATTAAATGACACGGTCGGACTTTTGTCATTTCTCATTGAGGGATGAAGACTTGGATCTTTTCAAGGGTTAAGCAATTCAGACAGCTGGGTAGTAGAATGTGCACCCCCCCACACTGACCTCCCTCTCCCTCCCCTTGCCTCTCCTTCTCCCTGCAGAGCCCGCCCCAGATCCCTTCCTGTGCAAGGTGGTCACATCATAAGTGGGTGCATAAGTAGATTATCTACCTGTTCATCATATCTTATCTGTCATCTGTCTGTCATATCTATCATATTTATCTATCATTTCATCTATCATATCATCATATCCATCTACCTATATCTATCTATATCTGTATATCATATCTATCACATCTGCCTATCATATCTATCGTATATATCTATCATATCTATTTATCATATCATCTATCTACCTATCATATCTATCGTATCAGTCTACCTACCTATCTACCTATCAGATCATATCTATCGTATCTATCACATCTATCTACCAATCATATATCATATCTATACCTATCTATATCTATCATATCTATTTACCTATCATCCTATCATATCATATATACCTATCATATCTATCAATCATTTCTGTCTCTCTTTCTATGTATCATATCTATCTATCTATCTCTCTGCCTATCCACCTACCATTTCTGGCTAGCTTCCTATCTATCATCTATCTCTACATTGAGATCTACACAGAGAGAGAAGAATGGCTGAAGTCTAGAAATAGCGTCTCTCTTCTTTGGTATCTAAATAAAGGAGGCTTTTAGAAAAATGAATAACAGTATTTTGTTTTTGTTTAGTTTGTTTGAGGTTTATCTATCCAGTCTGTTGAATTTCAAAAGGGACAGAAGGTTCATGATGAATGAAAACTCCCAAGGTTACAGTAAGTTATTTTTCGGAGGAAAATATGGTGGGGAGATTTTATTCAAATGATCCTTTATAAAACTAATCACTCATTTACCGATGATAATACAAAAAGTAGGTTTTTAGTCATGCCATTTTCTGAGTGGGCAGGTTGACATCCACATGTGTTTTTAGCATGGGGGCACGGAATGTTCAGGATTACTAGTCTTGTAAAGTGTACTTTCATATTCCGATTGTTTGCACTTGGTAGACGTGACTTAATTTCAGGACAGCACAAAGCCCTGGTGATACACCAGAGGTGCAAACACACTAGACCACCAGGAGGCACGGCGATGGGCGGCCCTCAGAAGGACCCAGAATATATTTGATAACAAATGAGTCACCAATTAGCATAAAGTCTCAGGGCGGAGGTTCTCAGACTCCCAGACAGAGACATGAAGAACTCAGCCTGGACCTCGGATTTAAATCTGCTTCTCTTGCTAAAAAAAAAAAAAAAAAAAAAAAAAATCCTGCTTGTCTATTACACCCCCTCGGTTCTGTACAATCCAGGGAGCCTTCTCTGCACTCCAGGCAGACTTACCGTTTCTCCCCTACAAACCCACCTCGTGACTTCTGCCCCCTTTGAGGCACCTGTTTCCCTGTTTGGCTGCTGGTCTTTGTGTCTCTGTCTTTTTCTGCACCTCAAGCAGCAGAAATGGAGTGTGGGTGGGGCTGAGTTGAGCTGAGCCTTCACTGAATCAAATCAGTAGCCCAGCCAAGGGCAGCAAGTTCTGCAGGGCTTTGGGGAGCTGGCTGAGTCCAGCACCAGGGAGAGCTCTCTGCGGAGGGGACCGGTGACTGCCCGGAAGGAAGCCACCCGTGACCCTACTGTCGGGAGGACTTTAGAGAGCTGGGCAGAAGCCTCATCAGCAAAGCCAGGACCCCACTTGGGAATTATGCCTGCATCCTGCCAGGGACGTGCAGGCGAACCGGGAACCCCAGGACACTGTTACGTTTGGCATTAAGGGAACAAAGGTTGACTTGCTGGCCATCTACCCCAAACACCGTGCTAACAACCGCCTCCCTGTGACTCTCATGCGCGCCTCTTTCACCTCTTTGGTGACTACATAATTTAAACCTAGCTCTCTCACCCGACAGATCTTTAGGTGTTTGCAGAAAGCTACTGCGACCACACTTCTGTACTGAAACTATCGAAGTCCTTCTAAAAGTCCTTATCTGATGGAATCCCAAGTTTTCTCATCATTCTTGACGCCTTCCTCTCTAGGTACTCCAGTCTCCCAGGGTCACCCGGCTGGGACACAGAGGCTGTGGAACGTGTGTGTGCACACACGTCTCAGCGTATTCTGATTGTGGGTTTGTGGCTGTCATCCCGAGATTACACGAATGACAGCCATACCATTCCTTCTGCCCAAAACATCATTATTTTTTATTTGCTTGTGTGGCTTGTGACATTTCTTGCATATTAAAAAACAATGCTTAAGCAAATGAATTAAGACTTAAGTTTGAGAGAAAAACAATGGCATCTACAAAGCTGAATAAATCGTGACAATTTGTGTAAAACCCCTGTCTCTGTCTTTCGAGTCCTTAGCAGAAACTGTAGCTGGTTTTACTATTTTCTCAGCAGGTAGATGAACATCTGAGTGATTTCCAGCAAATGCTGTGTAGCTTGCTGGGTTCCAACCTGCAGGACACATCGGCTTTGGAAATCACTTACCGTTCCTTAGAGACGCAGTGAGATATTAAGGTGTGAGTGAGGTGGGTATAGAAGTCCCATAGTCTTCAGTAAATAATAGTACTAATCACAGGTGAAAATAAGAAAAATCATAAAATAAGCATGTTTCAGTGGAATTACACAGACACAAAAGGTAAAAATATACAAGACCTTTGAGGGAGGAAGTCTCACGAGAAGAAAACAAAACAAACGCTATGCCAGTGACCCTGTTATTAATTAATATACAAGAAACTAAAACCGTAAGAATGCACAAGATACTAGAAAAACCGTAAGATATTGGCATATGAAACAAGGAAAACGTTTCACAATTATAAGATTTAAAATGCAGGGGCGCCCCGGTGGCTTAGTCAACTGAGCATCCAACTCTTGATTTCGGCTCAGGTCACGATCTCATGATTCGTGAGATCGAGCCCCACGTTGGGCTCTGTGCTGACAGTGAAGAACCTGCTGGGGATTCTCTCTTTCTTCCTCTCTCTCTGGGCCTCCCTCTCTCTCTCAAAATAAAATAAAACAAAATATGAAAGCACTGTAACACTAAAATCATCCAAACAGACATAAAATGTTCCTCACATAGATGTTAACAAACTAGATCAAAGGTTCAAAGGCCAAAGCACGATGGCAATCCCAGCAGGAAATGACAAGACGTGGAACCGGGCCCCGGGACGCTCCAGGCTGGTCCTCCAGTCGTGTCTGAGCTCACGAGAGGGACGGTCACATGGGAGATGTGTCTCCCTGAAGGGACTCCATGCGGCTCACTGGTCTACCTTGGTGTCTGTCACGGCCAGCTGTGAGACCTCCTTGGTCTCTGGGGAGAAGGGGACCCCGGGCGGGCCACCACCCTGCAGCAGCAGGCCCCGTGTGCACGGAGCCGCCGACAGCCTCCATCCGGGACGGGACCAGGTGTTTCTCTGGGTCCAGGAGGCCCACCGACCCACCCCCTACCCCCTCCCTGGAAGGAGAGGACCGGGCAGCCGAGGGAAAGCATCCCCACAGCAGCTTGACTTCAGTCCCTGCTCGGGAACTCCATTTTCCCGAGGCCCTTGGAGAGTCCTCACCACCTGCCTGATGTCCTGACTCAGTTCCCGCTGGCATCCAGCTTACACAATCGGGTGTGAGGCCGGCGCGCAGCCAGCTTACCGTTCTGGAACAAATTACAATTGTGCCGCATTTCCTTTCCCGTCTCTCCCATAAGCCCAGATGCAGGAGCCCCGTGGAGGCTGCCCCCCACCCCCAGGGTGGCTAAACCGTCCACAGATCACAGACTTCTATGGGCGCCCTGATAACCAAATGGGCCGAATTCTATCGGCAGCCCGAGCGATCATTCTTAGAACCTGACCAAATGCTTAACCTCGCAAATTGATGCTCCGGGAGCTCCGGATGGGAAGCTCAGGACCTCAGCTCCCCCCACCCACCCCACCCCCGTGCCTGCTGGTGGGGGGTTGGGGGGGGCGAGGGTGATGAGCTGAGAATGGAAATCAGTTTGGACAGGGAGAGTGCTAATATCTACGGTCGCAGATTCCGAGATCTCACCCGTGCAAGAAAAGACATCCGGGATGGAAATGATTTTGTGAGTCCAGAACAAAAATAATCATAAAGAAGGGCTTGAGTTTTGGCGATTTCTTCACCACGTTTAATTAAAGTCTCCAGAGCTTCACAGGAAATTTCCGATTAAGTCCTCATAACAACAAAGGGCACCGGGAGCAGAGACGGAGACATAGGCGGTAGATGGGAGGCCAGTGAGAGTGACAAGGGGCAAACCCACGGGCCCCCGAGGGAGAGCTCGGAGGCCCCCCGTCCCCCCCCCTCCGGCGCCCACACTCCACATGGAGACGCCTCACACGCCCCTGGGCGAAGCGCTAAGCTTGGGTCTGAGCCCTTGTTCCTTGAAGAGCTGTGGCTTTGTGGCAGACGACGGGGACCCCTTCCGTCCTCTCTGCTCCTCAGTGTTCTCAGCTGTTAAGTGGGCGAGACGAGGCTTTCCCGCTCACTTTGTTTTCTTTCTTCCATCTTTTCTGGTTTGGGTTCCTTCCTTTTTTTTCTTTAAATCAAATGAGGCAATGTAAGAGAAAGGGCTTTGAAATCTGTAAAAATTCAAAGCAATCTAAGGCACAAATTCAAGTGAGAAAGTTTTGAATTGTATTCTTGAAGTTCCAGCTGCAGAAGAAGAGCCAGGCAATGATGAAGTCCCTCCATCCGTCTTCTCTTTGTGGGATCTTTTATAGCATGATGTAAAGCTTGATATTCCGGATGTGTCTGCAGGGGCTTCTGGGCTGACAATTTGGGCCAAAGTGAGAATCCATCAGAACCCTTGTCAGAAAATTGCATTTGTGGTTGTTAAAATAAAGATCCAGAATGGTCACCACTTGCAGGAAGGAAAGAACGCAGAGACACTCTGAGCGTTGCCTCCAAGGGCAAGGGGAACGTGTTCAAAGTGAGGAACGACGTGGGGCTGGCCAGCCATCCCCTGAAATGAAATCCTAATGTTTGGCTCGTTTCAAGGGTATCTGCAGACTGGTGTGCAAGCCCAATAAAAGGGCTGTGGCGTGACTGGACACCCTCAGGCCACAACAAGCCCCAACCCACCGTGTAAAAGTGTGTGCTGTGTAAGTGTGTGTACCCCTCTGGTGGGTAGTTTATATGCGTCTGGGTGACTGGGCTAGGGGAGGACCGAGCAGTCTTTCCGGAAGACGTCAGCATGGGAACTGGCACACTGAGTAGAGATGGCCGTCCCCACGCAGGTGGGGGTCACCCAATCCGTTGAGGGCCTGGATAGGAAGAAAGGCAGAGGAAGGGCCAGTGCCCTCCTTGTGCTGAAGCATCCTTCTCCTGCACTCCGCACTGGATGGAGCTCCTGGTCTCTGGTCTTCGGGTGGCATAGCGCCATCCCCTGGCAGGGGCCTCCGGCTCACGCGCGGCAGGTGGAGGCACCTCGGCCTCCATAATCCCATGAGCCGCTTCCTGTAACCAGTCTCTGTCTGTGTATCTCTTCATTTCCTGTTGGTTCTGTTTTTTTGTTTGTTTGTTTGTTTGTTTTTTCTGGAGAACTCTGATACAGGACCTTTCAGGAAAGGCTACTGTCTAAATATATTTTGTTGACGCCTTCTGTAAAACTAAGACTTCCAGACCACGCCAGTGTTGGAACGTGCAGAGCCAGGTAAGGTGTTTGGGACTGAGTACTGAGACCCTTGTGAAGCCATTCACAAAAGGCTGCATTTTCCACGCTCTCCGTGGCAGAAGCCAGTCGTGTGTGTCAACTCAGGGACATTAATGATTCTGAGTTAAGACTCAGATAAGGCAGATTCTGTGAAGTTTTAGCTGTACATTACCAGTGCCTTATGGATACATACATGTATCCGTGCAAAGAGCCACATACATTAAAATCTTTATCTAAATATGCTTTAAAGCGCCCTTTAAAATGCATGAATTAAAATTTTGAGTGATAAGGAAGCATCCGGTCATAATTTTGCTAGTAGCATTTTTTTGTTTCTTAATGGTGCATAAAGTGGTGTCAGGTCTCACATTTAGACTGAATGAAATAAAGTATGGCTTCTGGGCTTGAATCGTCCCTTATAGAGACAATGTTACAACTGGTACAAACTTCATTAATGGCAGCCAAAATGACCTCTGTAGAATATTAAGGTTTCAGACTGAGTTTTCATCTCAATTAAAATAAATTGTATCCATCTTTGATTCCCCCAAGTATTGCCAGTCGAAATTAAATTTGCATTGTGGACAGATTCAGGGGATGCACGACTTTAAATGCCTTAAGGACATAAAGACAGGTACTTGTATGAATGTACATTTTCAGCGTGTACCACAAATTTATAAATAGAGCTAGGAAGACAGCCCGTGTTCAATTAACATGTGGTGATCTACCTCAACGGAAATTCATTATATGTTTTTAATTTAAATATTTAAGTACCAAAAGATAAATTGGGCACGTTTGGTAGGACTCACAAAACCAAACATTTTTGTCTGTTTTTTTTTTTAATCTTTTAATGTTTACTCTTTTTATTTTTAAAGAGAGAGAGAGCAAGGGAAGGGCAGAGAGAGGGAGACACAGAATCTGAAGCAGGCTCCAGGCTCTGAGCTGTCAGCACAGAGCCCAACGTGGGGCTCAAACTCATGAACCACGAGATCACGACCTGAGCTGAAGTCGGACACTCAACCGACTGAGCCACCCAGGCGCCCCGTGTCTGTTTTCTTAAAAGTCTGTTTGCATATGTGACTTTACATTTCCTCTGAATGGAAGGAGCCATACCCATTCCGAGCCACACATTAGGTGTTATGTGAAGTGGGTTATTTAAATCACCTGTTTGCCAAAAGAGCTTCACGTAACATTGTGCAAAGGGCCGGGGAATGTTTTGTCGGACGTTCTGGTGAACCCAAAGTTTTACCCAAGTCGAAATACCCATAGGGTCAAATCCAAAAGATGAAACAAGCAACAAAAGGAAACATGGAACAGCAATGACCCCATGAGCAAGTCACGAGAGCGACCAGCATGCCATGGGACCGCCTCCTCTGTCCACCTGTCCCTTCTAGCTCCTTCCATGCAATCGCGGGTGATGTTCTCGGTAGAAAAAGAAGTAAAAGCTGAACTCATTTTAAGCTGAATAAAAATGGCCCTGACCTGCCGTGGCTGTGCCACCAGAGCGGGGTCACATGTATTCGATGACCTATCCTGTGGGTCCAGTGTGGGAAAAGTGAGGCATTAACTGGGGACGATGATTGTGGTATTTTCAAAATTCATGAAAATGAATGTTTGCTCGGTGAGCTTATTTTAGTCCGGGCAAAAAACAAAGCCCGAAAAAATCCAACTTCACACACAACAGACACGACTCTTAAACGGACTGAATTCACCCAGTGTAAAGACCGATCCTGTAGGCAACACTTGCTCAAACACTGCGGAAAGCAGCCTTTGAGCGGGATGAATATGGGCCGCGGGCCTCCTACCTCACTCGCACAGAGCCCTAGTCATGCCAGGGTGATTTGTGGAGATAAGTTTCAGATGTTCTTTTGGGTATGAGAAGTATTGACTTAGAATTTATGATAAGACCAAAATCAGCTTATAAAAATATATAAGAACTGTCATATCCAGGAATTAAATGGATCCACCGACAAATAAAAACTTCCTTATATCCACCTACTAAAACCGTCTCTCAGGTATCTTTTTTGTTGACACTGTTGGCCAGATGGGCACAAATAAAAAATATTTCGTGTAGGGGCACCTGGGTGGCTCAGTTGGTCGAGCATCCGACTTCGGCTCAGGTCACGATCTCGCAGTCCGTGAGTTCGAGCCCCGAGTCAGGCTCTGGGCTGACGGCTCAGAGCCTGGAACCTGCTTCGGATTCTGTGTCTCCCTCTCTCTCTGCCCCTCCCCCACTCATGCTCTGTCTCTCTCTGTCTCAGAAACAAACATTAAAAAAAAAATATTTCGTGTAGCCAAAATACTATGCTTTGGGAAAACGGAAACGAAGCCTTTTTAAAACCTAATACGATTTACAGTCAAGAAGCTTGCCCAAGTTCCCTCTCCTGTTTCTTTAACTATCTGGGCTATGCTTTAAGAGCGTAAGTTAGGGGCGCCTGGGTGGCTCAGTCGGTTGAGCATCCGACTTCAGCTCAGGTCATGATCTCACACTCCATGAGTTCAAGTCCCGCATCAGGCTCTGTGCTGACAGCTCAGAGACCGGAACCTGCTTCGGATTCTGTGTCTCCCTCTCTCTCTGCCCCTCCCCTGCTCGTGCTCTGTCTCTCTCTGTCTCGAAAATAAATAGAAACATTAAAGAAAAATTTTCAAGGAGTATAAGTTAAATGTTTTAGTTTCTTCTTCAGACTGCTTTGCACGTGGCATAATCCATGGGCGTAACTATTTAATAATGCTTCCCATAACACGTCAACACTTATGTCTAGCCTGATAACAGAAAGACGAAACCACAGTGAGCATCACTGTGTAAAATAACAACAAGGTTATTTTAAATGCAAGCCGGTGAACGTCGAGGGAGTAGATCTTACGCACGTCTCCAATCCTCGAGATACCTGCTGAAGTCCACTAAAAGCCAAGGTACCTGTTAGGCGTTAAAACAGACACGAGTGGACTTTCTGCCTCCCAGCGGCCCCAGCAACCGATCACACGTAGATCAGTGTGGCTGCAGCTGTGCAAGTACCAATCTCATTTCAGCCGAAACATCTTCTATAAATCCCCTCCTTCTTCTTTAAGAAGCTCTAACATCCCTGGTCTCTCCAGAGCACTCTTTCGATTTGGTCAGCTCTGTGCCTCCAGGATTTCAATCCCTGAGACCCCAAATAAATGCATATTTCTTATTTTGCAGTTTGCAGTTTTGTCTTTCGTTGGTGGACACGCGCTAAACAAAACGGCAGATGGGGAGAATCTCTTCGTGACGTCACGGCTGCGTCCTTTCGGTGACCATGCACCTGTCCTTTAACAGCCGACACTGGCTGCCCAAGACCCCCAGTCCCACCCCAAACCCCTAATGCCCAGACACCCCAGATGCCTTCCCACAGAACGCCCTCCTGTACACGCGTCAGTTTGTAACTACCCATGAGAACCTGCCTGCCCAGGTTCCATGGTCCCCACCCCGCGTTGGCTAGCCCATGCTGGGGACTTGGCTGCACTGGCACAGGTACGTGTTTCTCCTCCCGAGAAATATGTGTGTATATTCACGGGCCTCCTGAAAACATCATCTCTAGGTGATTTCTCACAAATCTTCAGATCAAACCATAAAAGGCTCTGCCTTCCCTACACTTATTAGGAATGACTGAGAAGTTCATTCAATTCTAATTTGCTCTTGTATCAGACTTTCAGAATTCCATTTACTCTCAGAAGGAAACAGCTACATTTCCAAGATCAAACAACCTGTTCCTGGGACATTGCTGCACATTCATCAATGCCAATGACAAATGTCTTCTGCCCTTGCAAACTGATCCACCAGAAATATGTATTATTCCCAATCAATAACGAGCTCGTGCAGTGAAACAATGTGTAACCATCTAGCTCAGTTGTCAAAATGTGCTAGTGTAACTCGGGGGGAATGTAAACGTTGCAGCCATTGGGTAAAATGGTATGGAGTTTCTTCAAAAAAACAGAATTACCATATGGTCCCGTAACTTCATTTCTGACTACTCATGCTGAAGAATTCAAAGCATGATCACAAAGAGATATTTGCACAAACACGTTTATAGAACGATTCACAATTGCCAAAATGCAGAACAAGTCTCCCTTGTCCATTGGCAGGTAAGCAGGTAAAGAACATGTGGGTACACACACAAGAGAATATTACGCAGCCTTTAGCCAGAGGAAAGTCTTGTCACGTGTTACAACATGGACGGACCATGAGGACACTGCTGTGTGAAACAAGCCGGACACAAAAGGCCGGCTTCTCAGAGATGGAAAACAGAATGGTGAGCGCCAGAGGTGGGGAGAAGGGGAGAGGAGAATTATTATTTGGCGGGTACAGAGTTCAGGGCGTCCGTGTTAGAGGTCTGCTATATAATAACGTACGTGCACTTAACACTACTGAACTACATACTCCAAAATGGGGGGAAATAGTAAATTTAATATTATGTATTTTTAATTGCTTATCTTATTTATTTTGAGAGACAGCACGAGTGGGAGAGGGGCAGAGAGAGAGGGAGACACAGAATCCGAAGCAGCTCCAGGCTCTGAGCTGTCAGCACAGAGCCCGACGCGGGGCTTAAACCCATGAACCATGAGATCATGACCTGAGCCGACATCAAGAGTTGGATGCTTCACGGACTGAGACACCCAGGCGCCCCTAATGTTATGTAATTTTTTTACCACAATAAAAAAAATGTGCTAGCATAATCTAACCCATAAAAGTGAGCAATGAATATTTAGAGACTAATGTAGGTATTTGGGTTCTACTGGATTTAGGGACAATAGTTGGGAATTTGAAAGAACTGAATGTTTATCAGATCCGCTTTTTAAAAGTAGGCCACATAAGCTGTCATTCTTTATGGGACCTTTTTTTATTCCCCTTAAACATGGCCTTGAAATCTGGTGCCTAAGAGAATATATGAATATTGAATCAATGATGCATTGCGGGCATATTTTAGGAAGATCTCCTACGATCTAACTCTAAAGCAACGCCAGGAAAAAAGATTACTTTTATTCTGCCTGACACGAAATTATGCAGCAGTTTGCATCAAAACAGACATTGTTAGAAAACGTGATAATTTTAGTCCAGCATTTCCTCGTGCTTTCAGGATTTTTACAAAGATCCTGCTTTAGCAGGCACAATACAGGGACTCCTCCCGCAAAGGATCGGCTGAGCTATTCCTAAACTGAAATTATAAAGGTGAAGTCACATGTAAACAACACAGCCCCTTGAGCTTGGGAAATGCTTCTAGTGAACACCCAGCAGCACGAAACGTTTATACAAACACAAAACATCAGAGGACCCGGCTTAGGCCCCACGGGCTCCTAATCACCTAACAGAAGGACAGCTCGGGTCGGCTTTACCATACTGACCGAGCTGTCCCAGGAGGAAACTTGCACAGAGCTTCTGTGCACCAGAGACCCCAAAGGAGAAGACACATGTGGTCCCTGCCCTCACCAAGCTTACAGCTGGGTCGTAAGGCGGAAGCTTGGCTGGTCATTAAATGAAGATAAGAGGAGCCTTGTAAAGGAGGTGTTGCTGTATGCATCAGAGGCTGGAGGTTCAGGAGTCCCAAGCAGATGGGGGACAGGGAGGGAACGTGCCCCGAGGCCCCGAGCCCCACACTCAGGCTACAGAGAGCAGCTAGGTGCTGCTCATGGAACGGTGGGCTGGCGGAGGAGGGGGGGACTGGGAGGGGGAGGCCTGGGGGAGGGGGGCCAGGAGAGAGGGAATGGGGGTGGGGGGATGTGAAGGTGCCGGACAGGTGCACAGCCCGCAGTTTGTAGCCGCCTTTGTTAGCTGTCACAAGGGACCTGGACGTTCTCCGAAAGGCCAACGAATGCCAAGAAACGGCGGAGGGTCTTGGCCCGGTACCATTGGAGATGCGGCAGGAGAGCACCGGCCAGGGGATCTGGGACCTGGAGAAGACCACGTTGCTTCGGGGGCAAAAACGCATAAACACTATCAACAAAAACGGGGAAAGCCGTCCTGGGAAGACGGATCTCACTGGAATTGGCTACAAAGAACGGAAGTGGGACCTGAGGGGAGAAGCGACGAGGGAGGAGGTGTGGAAAGCAGCTTGAGAATTTTCTAACAACTGAGGCTGGTGGATCAGGCTTCCTCACAGGGTTTGCTCCCCAAACTCAGGTGTTCAAGTAGCACGCCAGCGATCAGGTGGCAAGAGATGAGCAAGTTCAAACATCCGCGACTATGGAGCCGAGAGCGAAATACTTGGCTCGGAGAGAAGGCAAAATTAGGATCCGGGGTAACATACGAAGAAGAAGGTGTTCAGTAAGCTCAGCATCAGTCACTCTTTCCAAGGGTCCACGTAACCAGAGAAAGGGAGAAGGTTCTTCAGAGGAGACCCATGACTTGGGGTGTCTGTCACATCCGACACGATGGCCTTCTGAGGCCAATGACACGCAAGCCATGGAAACATGAGGAAACGGCCAATGGGAGAGGAGCAGGTACAGGGGCTGACCTAGGGGCTGACCCCAGGGTGACTGCGGCCCGCTGAGGCCCACCTCCCACAGCAGCCCCTGGGCTCTCCGGGAGGCGTGCAGCAATCCCCACTCGCGGACCCACAGAACCGACGAGTCTCAGGGTCCAAACAGGGGGAGCACAGGACAGACTGCAGTGCGGTTTCCTAGGACCCACGGCCCCTGCATGCCCCCACCCGGGGGGGCCGCCTTGCAGCCTCTAGCGGATGATGCCCCCTTCCACGCTGTCCCCGGCCAGCAGGGACAAGGGGTCCTGCTCGGTGCCCAGTGCCTAACGGGGCCTTCTCTGGCCTTTCTGCTCCTATAGAGTGCAGAGTCCCTTGAACCACAGACAGGCCCCCAGCCAGAGGCCAGGCCCTCCGCACTCTGCATACCAGCACCTGCCCTCGGCACCAGACCACCCCCAGGGCTGCTTGGGCCTGTCCTGGCATCTGTCCCCCGGGCCTACTGCAGGCCCAAGGGGTGGCCCGGACACAGAAGTTTATAGAGCAGTGAGGAGGGGGATGCATGTTCTCGGGGGGGGGAGGGGGACGGGCGTCCACACTCGTGAGTGTGCGTGTGCGTGCACACACACACACACACACACACACAGCCCTCCGGAGGGGCAGAAGGTGCTGTCGGGATGAGAAGGGGGTGGCTTGGGGAATAGCCCTCCCCAGACCACGTTCCAGCCCCAGACTCTTCAGGACCCGGAATTCACACGCGGCCCTGACCCTTGGCAGGCGTGGAGGGCCGTCCGCAAAGCCCGGACACTCATTGTCTCAGGCTTTGTGAGCCTTGTGTCTGTGGCAAGTACTCAAGTCGGCCCTGTTTTGAGGGCCACAGATCCATAAGTGGACAAGCGTGGCCGTGTCCATGGGAACAGGTGCTGGGCCACACTGGGGCCGTGGCTTACAACCCCGTTCTGAGCATCTGCATGTCTGAGGGTCAGGGAGTACAGGACTTCACAGTTTACCGACTCACCTACAAACTTTAGGACCATGTGGACACTGTATGGGCCCCCCCACCCCACTCCCAGCTCCTCGGTGTCTCCTCTTCAAGAGCCCAGAGTGACCTTCTCACAGGACGGCAGGGGCCGGCTTCTCAGCCATGCAAGAGAGCAAGGCGTCGGAGCCCCAGACATTCTGGGGTAACGGCCCCGGGGCCCTCAGAGGAGAGGACAACGGGATCAGGGGCAAACAGGGGCGGTGGAGAGGACGCTCCGCCAGCGTCAGGAGACACCCGCTCTTGCACGCGGGCACAATGGTCCCCAACGCCCACGAGACCTCCCTCCTCTCCCCTGCTTTCCACGCTGACCCCAACGTTCGGCCCTGCTTGCGTCCTACTCTGAGGCCTCACTGAACACCACCCCCACCTCCGCTCCTGGCTGCACCGCCCTCTGCTGCACACCCATCCCGCGTGTGGCCCGTGGTGGCCCCGAGTGCGCGCGTCCTTCCAGAGACACCGTCAGCTCCAGGGTGTCCCTCACGCTCCCCACCCCCATCCCAGCTGGGGCCAGGTGCCCCCTCGTGGGGCCGGCGCGGATTCCCACGCGGAGAAGACGCATCCCCTGTCACAGGAACCACTATCCGCGTCCTCTGTCGCCGGGAAGGGGAAGGATGTGCGGCTGGCAACCCAGAGCCCGCCTCTCACGAACATCCAAACCACCGTGAAGATTCTGTTTCCGTTCCAAGGAGGCCACACACGACCGGCTCTCGGACAGACAGCTTCCCTCTCCGCCTTTGCACAAGCAGGTAGCACCCCTCCCCTGCCCAGAGCTCAGGTGGTCTGTCAGGCGGACTCACCTCTTGGATAACAAAGGTGACTCTTCCTCCCTCACCCCTGAGATCTATCCCCGTCCTGGGAGCGCAGACCTCGGGTGCAGAGGACGCGGCAGGGCGTGTCCCCTTAACTGCGACTGATCACCGCTCTCCAAACTCAGCCCTGCAGTGAGATCCGGCCTTTGACCTCAGGCCCCAACTCAGCGCGCCCTTCCAGCGGGAATAAGCCGTGATCCCGGCAAACAGCTGGCCCTGTTGACAGATGTCTTTGTGTCAGAAACAATGACCAAGGCAGAAGGGGCCCCGGGCTGCAGGCGGGGCGCGCGCTCCTGTGTCCAGCACCCGGGGCTCTGCGTCCCGAGGGGACAGGAGTAAGGTCCTCCTTTGTGGACACACCTGTGCTGAGTGCCTGGAGGACGAGGAGCAGGGGGGTGGCTCCCCGGGCGGGGCGCCGGTAACAGTCACAGTCTGCGTCCCCGAGGGGGCACGGGGTTGCTCCAGCGGCAGCGACTTGTCACCGCCTCCAGGGCGCATCGGACCAGGCCTTCCCCCGGACCTTACCCAGCTGTGGGCAGCATCGGCCCCCACGGGGTGCGGGATGAACCAAACACCTGCATCTGCCCGGGCACCTTCGGGTGACGGCCCTCAGTCATGCCATGAGCGGTCCCTGCTCCCCACTCCCTCTGTCCTCTAACACGCTCCGTTCAAGGCTGGCAAACAGAGCCAACGGCAGCCACCTCCCTGAACACAGGCGTTGCGTTGTCTCTGCTCACTGCTCCCTTCGCGTCACGTCTCCCGCACTGCCGGCCCGAGTCCCCGAGCCGCCCACAGTCCGCTGGGCCTCCGCACCCCCTCACCCTCCTTCCGGCTCGGCCCCCACCCTGCGCTCTCCTCACCCAGGCCGCGCCGACAGGGAGCGGCTCCTGTGCCCAGTGTCCCCTCTCTCGTCCGCACTGGCAGCAACTAAGAGCACGGGACGTGTGCCTGTGTGCACGGGTGTGCATGCCTGTGCGTGTGCGTGCAGGTGTACATGCGTATGCACATATGTGCGTGCGTGTGCCCGTGTGCGTATGTGTGCGCATGTGCGTGTGCGTGCGTGCATGTATGCATGCGTGTGCGTATTGCGCATATACGTGGGCTTGTGCGTACGTGTGCGCGGGTGCGCGGGTGCATGTGTGCGTGCGCGTGCACGCGTGCACGCACTGCGTGCGCGCGCGTACACTTTATACACTTGTATGTGCGCGCACACGCATGTGAGTGCTGTGCGTGCAGTGCCTATCCATACGTGGGCGCATGTGCCTCTGTGCGTGTGCATATGTGCCTCTGTGCATGCGTGTGCCCGGGGGGGAGGGCGGGGGGGGCACTGAGTAGTCTATAGCCTTCTCTTGGCCGTGCCCGGTTCCCACTCACACTGGGAGCTACCCGGGGACCTGCGCCTGGCCAGCGTCCAGTGCCTCTGCAGAGGGAAAGGCAGGCGGTTCAAGAGTCATCCGGGTGCTTATATGCCAGTGCTACGTGGGCAAGCGCCGGGTGCCATCCTGGGGGCTGCAGACGCACCAGCTGGTGTGACCCTCACCACCCCCGGGAGGAAGAACGACCATCCTTGGCCTCTTTTCTCTTCTGAGACACTGAAACTCAGAATGGTTTAGTCGCTGGCCCAGGATTTCCAAGCGGGATTTGGAGAGGGTTGCGGGGGGAAAACCCAGGCAATCTCTCCAGGGAGCACGGGCTTTATCTGCATGCTGTTCTAATCCTGTATAAAGCCGGAATCCCATAATCACCTCTTCCTGGCTGCATGGCCTCAGTTTCCTCATCTGTGCCATGGAGTTAATGGTGCCCACACCCACAGGGTGTCCACCTTCCATCAATTCTAGAGCAATTCTAGAGTTTCTTTGGGAACCCCAGACCTTGGTGGGAAGGAAAATCATTTTCTTGAGTTCAGTAACATGGGTACCTCGCGTGCCCAAGGGGGAGACCTAATAAAACGAGTATCTCCCTGAACCATCCTAAGTCACCAGCTTAAATTCTGGTGTTAGCTGAAGACAAAGGAAGAAAGGAGGATATAGGGGGGTCGGGTGGAGGTAAGAAGGTTATAAGGGGTTTGGGTGGAGGTAAGGAGGATATAGGGGGTCACTTGGAGGTAAGAAGGATATAGGGGTTCAGGTGGAGGTAAGAAGGATGTAAGGGGTTGGCGTGGAAGTAAGGAGGATATAGGGGGGTCACGTGGAGGTAAGAAGGATATAGGGGTTCAGGTGGAGGTAAGAAGGATGTAAGGGGGTGGCGTGGAGGTAAGGAGGATATAGGGGGGCCAGGTGGGAGTGGGGGTGAGAGGCCAATTTCCAGGCGGCCAGGAAAAGCCTGGTAAACAAAGGTGAGGCTTGTTAACGCAGATTTAAGATGAACCTTCTCCATCGGTAGGCTTTTCTGGATTTAGAGACCATCTTCTCTTCGTGCAGAGGGAGGCACCCTCTGAATGGAGATTCCGTTTATAACTGAACATTTCCCTTACAGAGGAGGACCTTCTCTTGTTTCAGGAACTTCTCCTGTGTCCCTTGTTTCTCAAAATAATCAGCTGAGATGAATCCTTATGCCGATGAGGCATATTTTGGGGTGGTTTGTGCTCCCATACCCTTCCCCTGTTTGTGTCTTTCTGCTAGCGTGTCTCAGATGTAATAAATTTCCACATAGGATACATTCCTGGAAACAGTGCCTTCCCTCCACCAGCTTCTCATGGCGACATTGTCCCACCTGTTTGCATTGCCTGGACACTGAGGCCTAAATGCTGTTTGCGAGAAATCTGCATTCGCCATGTTTTTTCCAATTAGCGTCGTGTTCACCTGACCAACTGGCTCTCTGTTATAGACGGGAACAGACGCCAGTCCTATTAGAAAGGTTCAGAGTCCCAAGCTTGATCTTGGGTGTTAGGATCTGTCACTGGTATCACAGCTAATAAGCAACTGCCTCTCTGTTTAAAAAAGCGGAAATAACAATACATGCATAGTAATTCTCACAGGTCTAGAAAGGCTGCCAAGAAATACTGTACAAAAAAAATCAACTTCCTCATTTGAAGTCACTTTAGCACTTCAGTCTTCATCTGAAAGGCTGTGGACAAACAATGTAGCCCCTCCCCCTGCCTTCTCCCCTCCTGTGCCCCCCAGCCAGGCTTTGGGTGAATCGACCTGGCCCGATTCGAGGACCGATTCAGGCAGTCCAACCTAGTCTTTCATAAATAAAAAAAAAAAAAAAAACTCAGCCCAAAGGCGCACAGCTAGTTACAGAGCCAATGAGGGTGGATTGCATGCCTCCTGAATTTTAGTTCAGTAATGTGTTTCTTGATTGAATTGGGTAAGATTTCATTTCTCATAAAAATAAATATTTAATACATAGGCAGATGATAGATAGATGATAGATGTTACGTGCATGGATAGATAGATAAAATGGATAGATGATAGATAGATAGATAGATAGATAGATAGATAATACATGGATGGATGGACAGATGGATGAATGGATGATAAATGGATGACAGATGATAGATAGATCATAGATAGATAACACTGAAATAAATTTGTAAGCCCAAGACAGAGCCACCCCTGCCCAGGTTGCCGTGTTAACAAACTGAATCATAGGTCGCTTTCGTGTCCCTGTAAAATCTCTGCTTGGCCAGGAACAGGGAATAGAGATTTCCAGTAGACTACTGGCTGTCATTCAGCTGTCCTCATTTCTGCTGACGCAAGCCCAGCCCCTGGGGAAGGGTCTGCCCTGAAGGTGATGAGGGCAGCTGATGAGGGAGAGCACAGGTGTTAGGACCTCCGTTCTACCGGACTTAGGCGTGCGACTTGTGAAGGCCGATCGCCCTTGAGCGGCCTTTTCTCATCACCAGTAAAGTGTAGCTGACTCCCTGCTGGCAGGGCCATCTCCACGGGCATGACACCTGCACGAGTTCCCAGGACCCCACACTCACTCAGAAGGGACCCCGCACCCGACCTAGCTCTCTGCTGTCACATCTTGAACTTCTTATGTTTGAATAAGGGCACCCTATTGTCACTTTCCACTGGACCCCTCGAATTATGCTGTCAGTCCTGCTTCTGAGGACAGCAGTGCTTGCTAGTGCTTAATATACAGCCGGGCACTCGGGCAAGTGCCTGACACCCAGCACGAGATAAATAAATGAGCATTACTCTCAGTATTACCCGAGGTGATCCCTGGATGGTCCCCAGGCTCAGAAAGAAACACATCATTGAGTGAACAGCTACCAGTGGGTGACACAGAATGTCCCACGTGGAATGTCCTTCCTTAATGTGACTCTCGGGGGAGGGTGGTGTGAACAGTCCTATAGAAAGCTCTCTACGGGCAGACTCAGGTAACAGCACTGAGACGTCTGCAAGGCTCGGCACAGAAGGTGTCACGTGCTGCGCCCACAAATGGCACTGGGAGCCCCTGGGCTGTAGCTGAGCGCCAGCTCTCTGCCGACCTCAATCTGCGGCAGGAGGTGCGTGTCCCCTGGTGAGCCCGTGCACGCAGACGGGGCTCCTCCCGCCGTGCCTGCCTCCCCACGCAGAGCATCACGTGGAAGCTTCAAGAAGGGTCGCCACCCTCTCAACTCACTCGGCCGCACACCAGCACCTTGCTTCCTGCAGCTGAAAGCCACTGCTTACGGAGGAGTCAGCTAGACCATCTGCAAGAGCTTAGGGACCCCCCGGCCTGTTCCCTGGGAGCCTTGCCTTGGGGAGCCACCCAGTCACACAGCCTCCGAGGAAGGCACTAGAGAAAGACCCCTCCGTTCACAGACCCAGTGCTGGGTCTGGGAGACGGAAGACAGGAGGCCCCTGCTGCTCCCGCATGCGTTGCAGAGGGTGGGAGGGGCTGGCCTCTCACGCCCCACTTGTGGGCTTGGATGGGACTCTCCGCCCTATGGGGTCCCTTCTTCTGGGAACCTGCTGGAGCTGCGTGTGTTCTCAGCAGTTTGAGGTTGGGCTCCGCCGTGCAGTTTGCTCTGGGCGCTGAAATGTGAACAGAGCCACCTGCCGGTCCCTGAGAAAAGCCTTCAAGAGTCGTATCCAGGGGCGCTTGGGGGGCTCAGTCAGTCGGTTAAGCATCCGACCCCTGGTTTCAGCTCAGGTCCTGATCTCCCCGTTCATGAGATCGAGCCCCATGTCGGGCTCTGTGCTGACAGCCCTGAGCCTCGTTGGGATTCTGTGTCTCCCTCTCTGCCCCTCCGTGCTGGTTCCCTCTCTCTCCATCTCTCAAAATAAATAAGACTGAAAAAGAAATAAAAATAAATAAAAAGCATGTTCTGATGACACGCACACACACTTTGGCCAACAGGGTAGTTAACAGTTTCTCCAGGGTGAAATGACTGATTTTAAGAAAATAAGACACATTTCTGTCAGACTCATCAGAATCTGTGAGGGGATTCCAAATCTAATCGTGATTTGACCATAGCGCTCTCTCTCTCTCTCTCTCTCTCTCTCTCTCTGTACCTCCCCTGCTTGCGTGTTCTCTCCTTCCCTGAATGAATAAATAAATAAATAAATTCTGAAAAAAAAAAAAAAGGGTCGTACCCAGTTGGCAGATGTTATCTCTTGCCCTGTGCCGGGTGGGAGAGGCCCCAACATCAGGGTCCCTGAATCGGGCCATGTAGAGCGGAAGTCCTACTCCTCTAACCAAGAGTGACAGATAACCCGTGTGCAATTATATGATACCTCGCACACCCTAGTCTGTCCGGACAGAAGCACACCGCTGCCCTGGACAGAAAAGAGCTATTTCCTGCGAATGCCGTGTGACCCTGCGAGGGAGGGGGTGTGGAGTAGGAGGCTCCGGAAGGGACCACATCCTGGTCCAAGGGCACATCCAGACCAGGCGATTCACAACTAGGACAGAGTCTTACTTGTAACTTTCTTAAAACTCACCCGTCGTATGGTCTCCTAATAAACCAAGTGACTCAGCGAGAGGGACAGGTAGAGAGGCAATTCGGAGAAAGATAATTTTATATGACAATTTTAGCTCGGTTTTCACTGTTCCATTTTATCTGCTGATAGTTCTGGCACATTCCCACCTTTACGAAATACTGAGGTGACAGTGTCTCATTCTGCTGTCTCATGAAAGGGAAAGAGCCGTGCATCCATTACCCGTTTTGAGTAAGGAGTTAACTGGAACAGCATAAAACCACACACCTTTCCCCACGGTTCTAGAGGTTGATTCTACATAATGCTGTTTACAAGATGATGGCCCCCTCTGAGACTAGCATGGAAATCTCTCTAAAGCATCCATTGACACACAATACCTGGGGAAACGCTTAATTTTGCTTAAATTTCATCAAAGAAAGAGTTCTCTCCCAAAGACCCACTTTAACAAATAGATAAATGGGGAAGCAGGTTTATTCCTTAAGGTGCAGGAAGCAAGTGTACTAAATGCCTCTCCTTCCCCAAAACCCCAGGACTTCAAAATAAATAGATGCATCTGAGTATCTGCATGTTTGCACGCGAGCCCAGCAGCCGCTAATCAGAACAAAATCAGTCTCTGGCTCTCGCACCCCGCCCCCGCCCCGCCCCGCCCGCGCCCGGACATGGTCGCAGGCGTGAGAAAAACTGTGCATCAGCGGAGCGGAATTCTCAGGGACGGCAACTCTTGAAATCCTGCAGACACAGTGCCCGCCCCGAAGCCTGGGCCGCGCCTGGCGGTGAAACATAGAACAAGAGCGTCCCCTAGTGGCTGCATCACTTGTTGTCGTGGTTCTGAGGTGCACCTGTTTCCTGTCTGCTGTTTCCTCTTTCGGGGGTTGCAGCACCCACCTCACGGCCCCTTCGACCGGGGTGTTCCAGTGGCTCTGGCCTTTCCACGTACAATTGCTAAGGTTATGTTCTTGATTCTTAGGCTATACCTTCTTATTTCAATACCCTTACGTGAAAATGGTAAGAAACTGTTGCCTTATAATAACTTCCTTTCATTTACATAAAGCTGAACACCTCCTTGGAGAGCGTGGTGTTGCTCAAAGATCACCCACGTCGGGGCAAACTTCTGCGATTATTTCTACTACATATTTGTTCTTTAAGTCCACACAGTGTATCACAGATAATGCAAACCCTGCAGCCAGAAATCTAATTATAAAAGTCTCCAGAAATTCTTGAATGTGCTATCTGGTCGTGTGAAGAAAGGCGCTCTGTCTTACCTTGAAGGCCAAGTAGGCAAATGCCAATGTTGTTTTGTAAATTCAGCGTTAGCAAGCAAACATGGCAATTACGTTTTGTCTTACATCACAGTCACCGCCTGAAGAAGTAAAACGCACCCTCCCATCTTATCCTAGTGTGTTTCCTACAATTACGAACGGGGGCGGGGGGTGAAAGGCTCCGAACCGGTAGGCTCATGGTGAGTCGGGCTCATGGTGACCAGCGTCTCCTTCCCACGTGGGAGCCTGTGGAGGCACAGGGGTCCCTCAGTCCCGGCGGCAGGCGGCCCCGAGGGCCCAGGACTCGGCCACGCCAGGCGGGCGCAGGGGACCAGAGTGCCACTTCCTCTTCACGACCTTCACGTTACAGAAAGCAACACTCAGCTTTTCCTTTGCTTCACGGCTCAGGTTTCTGCATAAAAACTTTGAGATGTTCCAGCAAGGATTCACCTGCTGGTTTCTATGGTTTTACTTCCCGGTAGGTGTGGTCCTCCACGTGTGTTTTAGGTAATTTAGGACCAAACTGCGTCCACACACGTGCTTTCTTTCCGTGCTTCCACAAGTGGATGTGTGTGCCTGTGCGTGCATGCATGTGTGTGCACGAGTGTGCAGGCATATGTGTTGTGTGTGTGCATGTGGATGTGTTGTGTGCGTGCACGTATGTGCACCTGTGTTCATGCGTGCTAACGTGTGCCTGTGTCTGTGTGTCTGCACTTACATGTGTGCATGTGACTCCGTGTGTGTTACAGGCATGTCTGCACACACGTGGGGGTGTGTGCACATACATGCGCGTGTTTGCACGTGCAGGCGTGTGTGTTGTGTGTGCACATGCGTGTGTTAACGAGCAGGTGCTGCTATGTGTAACACGGCTCTTTGCAGAAGTCCACCATACACAGCCGTGCTGCTGTGGGCATTGTACACACAAGCTTGCCTGTTTCCTTCCTCCATTAAATTGTGTTTGTAACAAAACAGGACCAGAGGGCTGTGCAAGAGTGAACACGGAGCCCAGGCCGCAGAGCACGGAGCCCTCCCCTCGCAGAGTCGCCTCATCTGATGCCTGAATCTCTGTCGGCTCTCTGTGCCACTCTATAGAACGGACACGATGACGCTCTTTCTAGGGGAGTCCGTGTGCGTGAGCGTTAAGTTAGACGAGCTGTATTACAGCCCCACCCAGATGACGACATAAGCTGTCAACGCAAACCATTATTATCACCATTAGATGCAAACACGTCCTACGCCTCTCCCTTCCCTCTGGGACAACACCGGTCCCTCGTCGCCTGTGGGTTACACACGCCCTCCCCGGGGCACCGGGCGGGATGCGTGTTACCCACGCAAAGCTGCTTCCTGCTCTTCTCCGCCGTGAACCTGCAAGGCCATCTACCCCCACCCCCACCCCACCCCCCGTCTCCCTACCGCCTGCCCGGTGCTCACACCGCTGTTCCTTTTCTCAGCCCACACGTGTCGGGCGCCTCCTCCGTGGAGGCTGGGCGTGCGTAACGGTGAAAAAATTTGCAGCTTCTTCCCTTCTGGAGCTTATGCGGAGTCGGCAAGCAAGCACATCAGAGAGACCATCGGTGACATGGTGACTTGTATTGTCTTCACACGGTTCCCTTTTGTGTGCTTTTCACACCAAGGTCGTAAGTTCTTCCCGGAGAGAATCACACGTTGCACTCTGACCTCCTTCATGGGCGCCGTTCATTCACTCAGTGAGTCCTGGGCATCTAGCAGCCTGTCAGACCTCGGGAGTAGAGTAACAACGGGACGTGACGACTTTTTCTCGACTGGAACTAACGGTATGGCGGCAAATGTGAGTAACAGACCAGGAGACCGAGAGGCGGCCCGGGCCTGCCTGCACTCTTCCCGGTCGGAGGACTGGCCCCATCTGTCCCTGTGCGGTCTCGTCCAGAGCCTCGGAGACCCGCCGCCTCCTCAGGGCTCCTGTGAGGGGCCGTTGTCAGCTCCGTGCGCCCCTCTCCCGCCGGACGACCCTCTGCCCGTGTCCCCGCGGCTAAGCCAGCCGGACGAGCGTGAACAGAGAACTCATCTGCTCCGCGTCAAACCGCCCTGCTTGAGAAATCGAGAAGAAACCATGTGCCTCGGTCCTCTCAGAGGCGCCACCCGCTGTCCCCAGCGGGAACCAAGACCCACCGGACCAAAGCAGGACCCCAGACCTAACAGGACCAAAGCAGGACCCCAGACCTAATGGGACCAAAGCAGGACCCCAGACCCACTGGACCAAAGCAGGACCCCAGACCCAATGGGACCAAAGCAGGACCCCAGACCCACCGGGACCAAAGCAGGACCCCAGACCGACCCACCGGGACCAAAGCAGGACCCCAGACCCACCGGGACCAAAGCAGGACCCCAGACCCACCGGGACCAAAGCAGCAGCCCACCAACTTCACAGACTATGCCAACACACGCTGTCCTCCAGCTCGTCGCGTTTTCCACGGTGTCCTTCTCCCACATTCTGGTCTCCCAGACCTGGGACCGTGACTCCTTCTGCCCTGTCCTCCAGCTGAGAACACGCTGGCTCGGGGCACCTCACCCACTTCGAGTTGATTAACACGGATATTCACAAAACCCATTTATCGCCCGTCAGCTTCTCCACCCCGACGTGGCCGCCCCACATCCCTGCAGGGCAAGTCCACGGCCCAGACCCTCAGGCCGAGAGCTTCTGTGTCCCTGTGGTGTTAACACCCGCACCGTGTGCCAGAAAGGCCTGGTGACTCCTGCGCCACTGCCACAGCCTGTGGCTCCTGCTCCCGCCTCCCTCTGCCCACCAGGTGCCAGTGCGGACACAACAGCCTCCGGACACCCCAGTCTCCACTGCCACCTCCATCACTCCCTTGGACAGGGAGCCACATCCTCAGCCGGCCAGGAATGTTCCGCGTGCTTCTCCTGTGAGCCCTCCCTCACCCTGATGCTTCCCATCTCTTCCGCCACAGACCCAGTGTGCTGCCACAGACACACCGGACGCATTCCCACCACCGGCCTCAGCACGCTGCCCCATCCTTTTGGAATGTGCTGTGACGTTAATACCCCCAGAAACTCCTAGGACAAATGCTAAGCCCCAGCGTGATGGTATCCGGAGGTGGGTCTTCGGGGAGGTGAATAGGTCATGGGGGGTGGAGCCCCCACGAAGGGGGTTAGCGCCCTCGTGGGACACACCACGCAGGGCTCCCAGCCCCTCCTGCATGTGAGGACACAGCGAGAAGACTGTCACCCGGAAGGGCGCCCTCACCTGCCCATGCTGGCATCTGACCTTGGACTTCACCCTCCAGGACTCTGAGAAATAAATTTCTGCTTATAAAGCGCCCCCATCTGTGGGATTCGGTGACAGCAGCTGAATGGACTGAGGCCAAGAGTTCCCTCCCAAATGTCCCCACGACCTGCCCCTCTCTGGTCCCCCATATGTCTCCAATGCCCCCTACCCCCGAGTTCTCTGCGAACGCTGACCCTCAATCTGTTTCCCATCCCAACCAGCCTTCCGCTCCCTCTTTTCTCCCTTATTTTTGCCACTTGTCACCAACGATGCATCATGTACAGCAAACATATGTATTGTCTGTCTTCCTTGACCAGACGTGAACCCTCTGAAGACACAGGGATCTTCTGTCTATTTATTCGCAGCTTTACCCCCAGATCTTAGAGCTGGCTGTTAACCAATCCTGTGAACACTTGGCTGTGTGCCAAGTATAAGAATTTTATCTCTGTTTTGCTAATCAGCCTTCACAATAACCTCAAGATGTGGACTCTGGTACCATTAACCCACGTGTTACCGATGAGAGACAGAGGCTGGAGATCAGGTGCTCCGGCCAGGTTTAGGAAGTGTGGGAGGGGACTCTGTAGCCCCCTGGGCTCCATGGTGGTCCCCGTCTTCATGACACCAAACACGACCCCATCCTCTCTCGAGTCCAACCTCATGCAGTCCATTCTGCACAGAATCACCTCGGAATCGTCTTTAAGAACAGTTACATGGCTGTGCACCCAACCTCAAGATCCCTGACTTCCCAGTCTGAACAAATCATAAAAATACATTCCTCTATTTATTGGACACTCTTCTCTCTTCCTATCAGCACAGACATTGGATTCCATTTCCATTCTGTGTTCGCTCTCCACATTCGCCTTTCAACAGTTTTTAACCCTGATTCCACCTTTGCTTCCTTGTGAAGACCTCAACTTTGGAGCAGGTAATTTATAGGAGAAAAATTAAGACCAGTAGGTATAGTCCGTGAGAAAGGACTCTTACGGTTTGTACTTCCGGGTTTTCTCCGACTCAATAGCAGGGCATCGTCTCTCAAAGGCACTGTCTGCTGAGTCATCCTGAAATCGTGCAATGCCGTGTCTCCCCAGAGCTGGGCCCAGGCCCCCCACCCAGCCCACCGCTGGGGCACCAACAATACTCACGCCCTCTACCAAATGGCGGTGCAGGTGCAGACGTGCTCCGGAGCAAACACATCAGCATTTATATTCTCATTTTATTATACAATTACGCTTTTTAACATCAGCAAAATGACATTGTAAATAGCAATGCTCCTCCCCCAACCCAAAAATTATTCATGATCTTTTTTCTGCCTTGAAACACCTTTGTGTGTTGGGTGTTTATGGGGCACGCTCTGGTGTGCCCGTGGGCTCCAGCCGATTCCCAGTTGTGAATCTTGGACAGAAAAAGGTCATCCCAAGTCTTCA
Source organism: Neofelis nebulosa (assembly GCF_028018385.1). Taxonomy (NCBI): domain Eukaryota; kingdom Metazoa; phylum Chordata; class Mammalia; order Carnivora; family Felidae; genus Neofelis; species Neofelis nebulosa. The sequence goes on along the minus strand of NC_080784.1, from coordinate 2,662,715 downwards.
TGACCAGTTTAATTAATGGAGAGTCCTCCCTTCTAAAAAGATGCGCACTTCATTTACGTCTGCCTGGAGTATGGAGGCAGGAGAGAAGAGAGGTCTACACATCTGTCACTAAATGATGAGTTTCCATCTCGTTTAATACAGACCCTCTCCCAGCACTGACCCCCCTGTGTCACAGGCCTTCGTCTGTGTGTTTTATGGATATTTATGTGCCAGTGGACCAGGACCTCCTTTCGGCCATGTATCACGACATCATCTTTTTTAACCTAATAAAATGTGTAAGAATAACAAACAGCCGTCACCCATGAGATGTCTACTCCGTACCAGGAACCGTGCTATTTTCCCTCCATCTGCTTGATGCTGAGACACGGTACAAGCACCGGCCTCGTTCTGCAGATCTGTGCTCTGGGTCACGAGGGCCAGAACAGACGACCGAGGCCCGGTGTCCCCAGGAGGTCCCGTCCTGTCCGCCCAAGAGTCAGCTCCACCACAGCACTGCCTGAGCAGTGCCCTGAGAGTGAGGAACTCTAGGAGCCCTTACGCAGGAAGGCGAGCATTTTAGTTGCTTGTTATCCGAGAGGACAGACCTGGACCCATGGTGGAAATTACAGAAAGGCAACCTCAAACCCAAGGTGGAAATAGAGCTGATCCAAAGCAGTCCATACTTTTGCCCTTTACGTCACATACGGTCAAGTCCTCCCAAGGCCCCATCGCTGACTTAGCTTCCCATGTCCGGCATCTTCCAAGTGCACTTTGGTAGACACCTGCATTCCGGACACGGTCCAGCCAGCCCAGAGGACAGGGGAAATTCCTTATCTGCTTCCATGACACAAGCATCTTAAAATAGATAACGATGGGGGAGAGGGGCATACTGATTACAGGGAACATCTCCATCCAGCATAATGGCAACAGAGAGAAAAATGATCTTACAGCTATGTTCTATGCATCGGTTAAATATGCATAGCATCCCATATTTCCTTCAACTTCTTGTTATTTTTCAGTTGATATAAAACACAGTTCTCCTCATGAGAAGGATATTTACACACTCATTCTTTCAGTGAGGAAATGTATTGAGGAGGGCATCTTTTGGGATGAGCACTGGGTGTTGTATGGAAACCAATTTGACAATAAATTTCATATATTGAAAAAAAAGAAAATTCTTTGACACATAAAAAAAAAAGAACAGATAGGAATTTCCCCTATGGATATGACATTTCTTAAGCAGACACAATAACAAGACTTATTCAACCTTTTCTTATAATGTCTCTCATCCATTGTAGGCTGATGATAAATGACAAGTCACAAGTCCAGCAAAAGAAATTCCTTTGAAAAAGACAGGTCCCAGTGGAGTGATTTGACATTGGGGTGCCTGGGTGGCTTGGTTGGTTAAGCATCTGACTCTTGATTTCAGCTCAGGTCGTGATCTCACAGTTTGTGGCTTCAAGCCCCATGTCAGGCTCTGCGTTGGCAGTTTGGAGCCTGCTTGGGATTCTCTCTCTCTCACTCTGTCTCTGACCCTCCCCTTTTCTCTCTCTCTCAAAATAAATAAACTTAAAAAAATTTTTAAAGAGTGATTTTATGTGATTGTAAAATATAGAACATTTAAAGGAATGGGTTAATAGTGTTACTTCTCACACAAAGGCAATAGAGAATGTCAGATTATAATTTCCAGGATTACCTGAGATTTGCAATTATGAACAGAGTCAAGCAGTATAGGGTTGGCTACACAGGTAAGGTTTTCTGAGAAAATAAAGTCATCTAACCAGGTCTGATACTGTTTCAAGAAACTACAGAATCTAATCTTAGATTTTACTTTAAAAAATTTCTTTTAAAGGTTATTTATATTTGAGAAAGAGAGAGAGAGAGAGAGAGAGAGACAGAGTGTGAGTTGGGGAGGGGCAGAGAGACACAGAGACAGAATCTGAAGCAGGCTCCAGACTCTAAGCTGTCAGCCGGGAGCCTGGGGCTTGAACTCAGGAGCATGAGATCATGACCTGAGTGGAAGTCAGACATTTAACTGACTGAGCCACCCAGGCACCCCTTCATTTTTAATTTTAGCATAGAAAAATGGATGATACATAGAAGTCACTCAATATTACTTGGTGAAGGAAAAAAGGCATAGACGAACCTGATGGGAAGAATTGTTTAAATATTACTAGAATTTAAAGCATAAATAAAAGATGTCTCTCAAACAAAAAATAAATAAGTAAGTAAATAAATAAATAAATAAAATAAATTTTTTTAATGTTTCTTTTTTTATTATTTTTGAGAGAGAGAGAGACAGAGAGAGCACAGGTGACAGGTAGAGAGGAGACACAGAATCCGAAGCAAGCTCCAGGCTCCGAGCTGTCAGCACACAGCCCAACGCGAGGCTCAAACCCACGAACCATGGGCTCAGATCATGACCTAAGCCAGTCGGACTCTTAACTGACTGAGCCACCCAGGCACCCCCAAGGAAATGTATTTAATGCCTGCTTTAGATTTTCAAACTTCCTATTATTTGTTACTGAAAATTATGAAAATATTTCATAAGTATCTGACCTTTTAAATCCATCATAGGCATTAAGACCCTATATGTGTATTTATTTTGAGAAATTTTGCTTAATTATAATACTAGTTGCTATTTAGCGCGATAAAAACACTCGCCGTGCAGCTGAACTGAGTGTTCGAACTCATAAATGCAAGCTATGGTTCATAATTTGTTTTATATTTTCCCCGTATAGTGTTTAATTAAAGTAGCCGTGGCTACTAGGGAAGAAAAACGCACTCATTGTCCAATCACCCGAATGGTTTAGTCAAGTACGGCCACGCCAGGAACTCCCGTTAGTGGAAATGTCCCGCAGCCGTAAAGTTTCCCTGGCTGCGATTTTCTTGAAGCCACGGAGAAACCTGTCCCCGGAGAAGATCACCGCCGTCACGCCATCCGCGCCCACGGACTCCCGCCACCACGTCTGTCTCTCTCCCCGGGAAGGATCATCTTAAGCGCCACTGTGGTTTGTATTTTCTCAAAATCATGGCTTTAAAGTGCAAAGGTGAAGCGACCTGCCTGCCCGTCACTGTGCTCAGAAGGTTACTTATGAAGTTAACTACACGGAATCTACTCGAAGATAAATACAGCCCAGAGCTCCCGCTCTGGCCAGTGGGCACGAGTCCTAGCCAGATTCTCCATTATACCTACTTCATTTCTTGAAGTGAGATACCCTTCGTGTTCCCATGTTGGCTTTGATCCCTTCTACTTTGTCTGAGAAGGTTTCATGCCATTAAGCTGATTGAAACAGGCCCAGGATACGGACCTGTTGGTAAGCCGTCAGCGCAGGTGGCTCTGGGGACAGACGGGAGCCGTGTCTTCTGGCTTCCTCTCGGGGTCGTTCGCATCCGCTTGTCCTTTCATTCGGGGAACATGACTTGGGACTCGGCACGCGACTGGGCTGTCCTCTGCTTATTAGGAACAAGGCTTTCGTGGAAACTGCCCAGAGGGATGCGCCTGATTTTATCCGGGGGCGGCCCTGGACTCAAACCGCGTGCCATGCTCCAAGTCCGCTTCACCAGGCGGGAGGTAAAGAGGAAGAGCGGGAAAAGCTCCCAGAGAGGGGGTTTTCACGGGAGGGGGTGGTGGGGCCGTCCGGGCTCCGAGGGGGGACAGGCGGAGTCTGCAGGTTCATTAAACTGAAGGCTGCGGAACAGAAGCCACACCGATGGCCTCAGCGTGGGGACACTCGAACTCAACCACCTTGTCACTGTTTCATGCTCGGGCGTTTGGGCGGGTCCAGCCGGGGGTGTGTTTCCCAGGACAACGAGGAAGAAGAAACAGGAGGCGTTCAGCTGGCAAATGGGCTGGATTACAGGGTTCATGGCCGTTCCCGCAGGTCTGGTGCGCAGCTGGGGCGGCTGGAGGCCAGTCCGTGCTTGTCCAGCGTGGTACTTGGTCCTGACCCTCAGGTGATGGAGCCCAGGGCTTTTTGAGCCGGTGTTTCCGTGAACGAGCGGGAGCGGAGGGTGGTGTTGGCCACCTCGTGTCCCTTACTGCATTCTGTTGGCTCAGCCGTCACAGGGGCCTCACGCGGCACCTTGAAACTGGGCCCGGGGGTGGGAGGCACAACCGAGAGATGTCCGAGGGGTCAGCAGGGGCCTCGCTGGGAAAGCACTCACTGGTTAGGGACCAGGACAGAGTCCGGCTGCCAGGCTGACGGAGGCCGAGAGCAGAGAACATCCAGCGGAGCAGGGAAGAGTGACGACCGTGCCCCTGCGTCTGGTCCCGGAGGTCCCTTGGGAAGCAGCACCGAGGAGAGGCAAAGTGTGGACTCGAGGCACCAGAGAGGCAGGAAGGTCACTGTGCAGGGAGAGGGGCACACGGCCGGCTGTGCGGTGACCCGGGCCAAAGGCAGGCTGGGCCCGAGTGAATCTGCAGAGGACGGGGTGCCTGTGGCCTTGGGAAAGACGGGAGAACTCAGCTCAGGGGCCACCGGCCCTCATTCCCGCTTCCCGACTGTTCATAAAGCATGAGGCCTGGGAGCAGTGGTCGCTGACCAAGGTCCCATTGAGGAACGCTCACGGGGCGGAAGGCTAAGCCCACACTTCAGCTAACACGCTGCCCAAGTGCGGGAAACAGTTACCCAACCACCCGCGTGTGCAGCACACTCATGAATCAGGATGTTTACTGTAGAATATAGAAAAGGGACGGGGACAGGGGGCGATCACTACCCCCAGTGAACTCTTGTCTTGTGTCTTGATCCAGAGCCAGCCTCGCCTGGGGAAGCCTCCCGTGTCCGCTCCCCCGGGGCCGGGCGGGCTCCTTCCAGAAGCCTTTTGCCCACCACGGCACTGACAGACGGCCCCCACTGCGTCTTCATGGCTGGCTCTCGGCCATCTCGGGGCCCCTGCGCATCAGAACGGCCCCCACCTTTATGACCTAACAGGTGCACTCGCAGACAGGGCTGGGCTGCCCTTGGCATCGGACCCTGCAGCAGCCGCAGGGAGGCCTCCCATACGCTGGGACAAACGGTCAGCTCTGTTCACGGCCCTAGGCATGTGGTCACACCTACCCATAAGAGAGCAAGGGTGAGTGTCACTCTCTCTTCGTTCCATCCACGTCCGTCCCTCTCGTGTGGCTGTAACCCTCCCTCCAGTCACTGTGATGCCTAGAGCACGTAGCACAGAACGGTGCTAGGCGGTGTGGTACTCAGTCACCACACACGGCGGGGATGAGAGGGTGACCGTCCCCACCTGCCTTGTGAAGGCTGGACGGCACATCCTGTTCTCTGAAACCCTCCGGCACGGCCCCCTGTAGACACAGCTCCCTACATCAACACATTTAGTCACCTCGCTTACTTGCGAAACGAGTTTTAAGACCTCACTGAAGACAAGGAACACGGCATCTGTTGGGTTTTGAGCCTGATAAAGCTGGAAGCGGCTGTCTTTCGCTTTTACTTCAATTATGTTTTTTCATGAGCCACTATACTGACGAGGTGATTGAAAGTACGAAGAAATAGGGGCGCCTGGGTGGCTCCGTCAGTTAACCGTCTGACTCTTGATTTCCACTCAGGTCATGATCTTGTAGTTCAGGAGTTCGAGTCCTACATCAGGCTCTGTGCTGACAGCAAAGAGCCTGCTGGGGACTCCCTATTTCTGCCCCGCCCCCTGCTCATGTCCAATAGATAAACAAATAAACAGTGCAAAGAAACAGCAAAAGCAGAAAGAAGCTGGAGCCGTCTGGCTAATCACCTGCTGGCCACAGGACCCTTACCCCTCCTTCACTCCTGTTCCCCAGATGGGGAACACCAACACTGATTTTGAGACTGTGGCAAATGCAACAAGGTCTGCCATTTACTGATCAACTACTACGTTCCAGCTCCTTGAGGAGCCTGAGCTAAGTCGTAAGAGAAACAGAAAGCATGGTCACTAAATTATGCATAATTTATGAGAATAACAAAGTGCATGCATCCTTCTAATGCAGATTCTGAGACTCCAAGATGCGTCGGTCAACAAAAGTGCTTCTCCACATCAACCTAAGCAAAGATGTACTGTTAGAAAAATATAATTTTAAATTGTACAAAGTTATTTTGAAAAGTGAGTAGTAACATTGGACCGCGATGACTTTGAGAAAGTTGTCTGGTTATAATAAAAGACAGTTTTCTGGTTAGTTCCCCACTTATTTACCTTCCATACAAGCTCATTTTTCACTAATCATTAGAAATCAATATTTCATTTTATGCCGGTATCTCTCTTCTTGCGGCTAGCTTGAATAGGATGAGACCTTTCTCCTTAGGTATTAGTATTTATTTTAGAAACTAATACACACACCCCTGGTCCATCCGTGTGTCCGCTGACGGGAAAATCATCAGATCTCTTTTCAAACACTGCATTAGTTGCTTACTGCTGTGTAACAAACCCCTCGGAAGCATAGTGATGTGAAACACAGCTCGTGTATCAGGGAGCCAACAGGGCGGGTCAGCCCATCTGGTCAGGCTCTGCTGATCTCAGCTGGGCTCATTCACGCATCTGTGGTCGCCTGGGCACGTCACCTTGGAGCTGCGTGGTCTAGGACGGGCTCCTCAAGTGGCTGGCAGGTGGTCCAAAGGCAGCTGGGACGATGGGGCACCTGGACACATGACTTACCCTCCCACAAGCTGCTGTGGCCGCAAGTGTAGCCGCCTGTGAGATTGGGAAGGCATACCAATGCCCTGAGGTCCTTGCCTTAGGACAGGCACAAAGTCACCTCTACCTCCTTCTGCTGGCCTAAGCAAATCATGAGGCCACCTTGACTCAAGGACTGGAGAAACAGGTTCCAACCCTTGACGGTCAGATTGCAGAGGGAGGGGAGAGCCCCGGGCGTCTTTGCCGTCTGTCTCTGTCCGCGGGCTGAGCAACACGATTCACATTTGTCCAAATGCAAAATGCACACGGACATCTCCTCTTAGCCACAGAATCCATCCACCGGCTGGTCGGAGTCCAGGCATTCAGGAAGCACTGGGGTGTCTCCTGCTCTGGACACTCTCACTTCAAAAGGAAGGGTGTCTGTGCCTCCAGAAGAAATCCGGGGAGTATCTCTGTGGCATCTGAGATAGGACTGGAAAAGGACTCATCATCCACAAGCTGATAAGACAGACTTCATTAATCTTAGTCCCTTCTGTTCATCAGAAGACATATTGCGAAAATGGGGCACCTGGGGGCTCAGTCGGCTGAACGTCCAACTTCGGCTCAGGTCATCATCTCGTGGTTCACGAGTTTGAGCCCTGCGTCGGGCTCTGTGCTGACAGCTCGGAGCCTGGAGCCTGCTTCGGATTCTGGGTCTCCCTCTCTCTCTCTCTGCCCCTCCCCTGCTCACACTCTGTCTCTCTCAAAAATAAACAAACATTTGTATCCAACTATAGTCATTTTAAAGCCTACAAATTGTTCTCATATTAAAATGACTAATTCTGTGGGTGTTCAATATGCATTTACTGGTTTTTATTGATTTTTTTTATTTATTCATAACAAATCTATTCTTAAAATTGTTGGGTCATACCATGAATATAATTACAAGAATGTATTGTGTAGGCTGTCATATATGGAAAAAAGGGAAGATTGCTCTGGGATTTAACATGTTAACGTCACAGCTTACTCTTAAATAAACCATCACTCTCTTAATATAAGTATTGATATATGTTTGTTTGCAATAAGTTTGTCTATATAGGAGTTTAGGAATAGTTAATTTCTTCTTACTTTCCACTGTTATTTCAATGTAGAGTTAAGGAATACATATTCAATATGTTATCTGTATATTTTGTTAAATTATAATTCTTGGCCCAATAAATCATTCTGCATTTGCAAAAAAAAAAAAAAAAGTTAAATTTAAAAAATTTTTAAAAAGAAAAAAAAAAGAAGCAAGAAATTAAATAAAAAATTTTAAAAAAGAAGAAAAGAAGGCAAGACACAGAATGAAAAAAATAATAATAATCCCAATACACATAACTAAAAAAAAAAAAAAAAGACAGAGATCCAGAGAACCAGTATCAATCAGATGAAAGCCGGTTTTGTAACATGGACAAAATATTTGAAAAGAGTCTTCAGAAAAGGAAAGAAGGATGGAAGCTGAGCTCATAAAAGATGATCAACCCCATTTTCACCAGAAAAATGCAGTTACAGGCACGTGGACATTGTGTCCTAGGACCGCTGAAGTCAGCAAGACTGACGACACCGAATGTTGGCAAGAAGAAGACCTCTGGGACTTTCCTACACCACAGGGCCGGGGCGCGGGGCAGTGTCCCCGTGGAGAGCGTCCGCCGCCCCTCATTAGGTTAAACACACGCCCTCCCTCTGAGTGGTAAGTACACTCCTGCACATGCACACGTGATGGAGAAAACCTGTGCCCCCACAGACTTGTCAACAGACGTGTACGAGAGCCGAGGCCGGGCAAAGTCCCTCAGCAGGTGTACAATTCTCGTCATTAAACTGCCCTATCTCACCCCACCCCCCATTACTAAACAGGTGCACAAGAGTATCCATACAACAGCAATAGTCCACAGTAAAGAAGAAAGGCCATGAACGTGAGTGAGGACGTAAACATACCTCAAACACGACCGTCCAGGAAAGACACAAAGGACCAAGTGCCCTGTGGCGCCATTTGCACAAGACTTAAAACGGAAAAATCTGATCTCTCGTCACAAAATCAAGACAATCGTTAAACATGGGTGCGGGAGGCTGTGTGGGCGCAACAGCGTGAGGACATTTGTGGGTGCCTTCACGGGAGTGACGGTCACTCGAGGATGGACAACTGTCAAAACTTATCGAATTTACATTTAATGTCTCCGCACTTCACATAAAGTGTGCCCCGCTTAAAACGGAAAGTCCCAGTGGACTTCGGGTAGAAATTGAGAAACGGATAACAAAATCTGTTCAGAAATGCAAAGGCCTTACAATAACTGAAACAATTTTGCAAAAGGACGAAATTGGAGGACTGACGCTAAGATCAAGGCGTGATGCACAGGGCAGAAACCCAACCAGGTGGTATCGATTAACCAGAAGACAAACAGATCGTGAACTCAGACATCCGGAGTCAGTCGAGTTTTGTTAAAGGTAGCAAGGCAATTTGAAGATGACCACAGCCCTGAGAGGGCACTATGATACCTCTAGAAGAAAATGAAGAATATTTCCACGACTTTGGTATAAAGGTTTCTTGCCTGGAGCTGAAAATAATAGTAATGATAACATTTAGAAAAAAGGAAAAATGATAAATTAGGTTTCATCAAATTTAAACATGTCTGCTTACTTCAAAACACAATTCATAAAACGAAAAATCAAGCCAAAGAATGGAGAAAGCGTTTATGAAATGTGTATCTAACAAAAGACATTTGTGCGGAAGAGATAAAAGGAAATACAAATCAATCTAACAAGTAATGGGCAAAAGGCCCAAATTGGAAGTTCACAAAAAATTACAGACGATAAATACGGACGTGAGACAGAGGTGCATGAAGGACCACGGCCGACGGGGAAATGCAAGTTAATGCCCATCACTTCCACCTGCTACGCTCACAAGTACTGATAACACCAAATATTGTCAAAGATGCGGAGCGGCAGGAACCCTGCCCTTGGCTAAGGAGGATCTAAAATTATACATCTAGTTTTGAAAAATAGTTTCAGAGTTTCCTATATGCCAGCCCTGTTGACCGGTGGCTCTACACCTACGTATTTACCTAAGAGAGCTGGAGACAAATATTTATAAAATGGTGTATTCAAGAAAAGTCCTAAGAACTGTTTGTGAAAGAGCTCAGATTTTGAAATCTGAGCTCACAGAAAAGAGCTCAAATGTCCATCAGCAGAGTGAAGCACACCCACCGATTAAAGTATTTCCTAGCAGTGATGAGGAATCAGCATCTGGTTCTTGCGAGAATGAGATCGAAAGTCAAAATAGTTATGCTAAGAGCAAGAAGACAGATGCAGAGGAGAGGACACTGTAGGACTCCGTTCATGCGAGTTCTGGGACAGGCAACACCGATGGAGGATGAGAGAACCCGGGGTGGTCATGATAAAGGGGGGGCGGGTCGTGATAAAGCAGGGAAGCGGGGGTAACCAGAGAGGAAATCGGAAAAAATGCTGCAGGAATAGAAACGTTGTGCCTCTGGATTAGCGTGGTGATTAACAATAAATTCGTATTTGTCAAGATTTATCAAGCTATCCGTTTCTATTCTCCACGTTACACAAGTCACACCTGAATTTTTTTAAAGCGGTTTATTGGAAAAGTAACCATGGTGGTGACACATTTGGTTGGAATCTACTGGACCAAGGTCACACCTACAGACCTTTTTTTTAAATGCCTCTAATTCTAGATCTTCAGTTATTTTAGGCATTTCAGATGGCTGTGGGGTTACACCTTACGTTTTTTATTTATGTTTTTAATTTTTTTTTTTTAATTTGAGAGAGAGAAAGAGAGTGAGCAGGGGAGGGGCAGAGAGAGAGGGAGACACAGAATCCGAAACGGGCTCCAGGCTACGAGCTGTCAGCACAGAGCCCGACGCCGGGTTCGAACTCACAAACCGTGAGATCGTGACCTGAGCCGAGGTCTGACGTTCAGCCGACTGAGCCCCCTGAGGTGCCCCTCGCTGCTTAGGGTTTTTAGAAGCTCTGTTCTAGCTGGGAGGCCCTATGGCGCTCTCGCTTCTCAATTATCTTAGAGTTTGTAAACAGTGGTCTTGCAGCCACACTCCTGATTTGATGTCTCCCCCTGGTTTTTGCTTTGGGGTTTATTGGGTTTTGTTTCGCCCCTAGAATATTTTGCTGAACGAGGAAACTGAACCGAGTCTCCTCTTACACCCCAGAGAGTCTCGGCCTCTCTGGCCTCCCCCCTAACTCGGCTTGCCAGCCGGAGCCCCCCTCTCCTCCCCAGCTTGTATGCACTGGTGGTAGGCAGCCGAAACGTTGACATCTGTTCGGAGCTCGCCTTGGCCAGATACAGTTCGCCGGGTTCACTTTTCTCTTCCCAGTGACTGCAGGTAACCGTTGCTGTTGTTCTGGAATTATGGAGCGCACACCTAAGCTCTTCCAGGTTCCCGTAACAGTTTTTCCAATGCTTGCCAACTGTCTCCCGCCTCGCCAGTTCCTACCTCCTGCCCTGTCCCGAAGCCAAATTAACGCCGTGCGTTTTAGGTTTTAGGTTTTAGGTTATGAGAGTAACCCGCTTCAACATGCCAATTTCTATATCGGTTGTGTACCAAACAGCCCCGAGCGGCCTTACTTCTGTATAAGCTAGAAGTTGTACAAGGATGGGGGAGATGATTACCCTCCACGCTTGTGTGTTCCCAGTACCTGCCAAGATGCTTGACATCTGGAAGCATCCAATAAATATCCCACGAAGGTTATATGAAGGAGCCACTTGCAGTGACACACACGGGAGTAAACCTTAAGCCACGTTTGGAATCTGCACGATGCTGTTAAAATCAGTACGGTCCACACCAGAGTTCAACTTGGCAACTGTTTTGTGAAATGGAACTCTTAACGGCACAAACGCTCGCTCTGCAAAACCAGCTTTTTGTCCCGATATTGCTCAGCTACTGTGCGTGCGTGTTGGGAAGAACACAGATGGATGTGATCAAGCGTCTCCAATAATTTCTCTAACCTCAAAAAAAAAGGAGATACGTAATTCACATGTTGCCTCTGCCAATCCTGTCTTAAAAAATGAAACCTCGAATAAATTATGGAGGCAGGGAAAAATAAAAGCTCCGAAAAGACAAGTTTTCTCCAGGTTTTCCTGGAAAGTATTCCTAGAATTATGCGTGTGTGTTTTATGTGCGTCCGGGCAAGTGGAAGGGATTTAGGAATATGTCCTCGGCAATGGGAAACACTAATCAATGATTTCATCAAGAGAATAGATCCTTGTTTGTGAAAGTTTATCTCAGCAAATGTTTAGTAAACTCCAACTTTAAATAGGCACTAAAATCTCTAAATATATTTTCTTTTTTTTTAATGTTTATTTAGTTTTCAGAGAAAGAGAGTACAAGCTGGGGAAGGGCGGAGAGAGAGAGAGAGAGACAGAGAATCCGAAGCAGGCTCCAGGCTCTGAGCTGTCAGCACAGAGCCCGACGCGGGGCTTGAACCCACGAACTGTGAGATCATGACCTGAGCCGAAATCAAGAGTCAGACGCTTAACCGACTGAGCCACCCAGGTGCCCCATAAAATCTCTAAATCTATTTTTTTTTAAATTCACTCTGTATTTAATCAGGCAAACAAATGACCTAAACCAGCCGGCATTGGCGGAAAAATCAGAAAGAAGCAGACTGTGGCAGGGCTGTGGAGTGTGGGCTGCACGCCCTCCCCCCCCCCCCCACCCCGCACTGAGGTCAGGAGTGTGGCTGAGATAATACAATCCAAGAAAAGAAGCTGTTTCCAAGTTCACGATTCTATCTTTATAGCTTTATTTTAAAGGATAATTATTCAATACTACCATCAAGGCACTGCTTAACACAGAAGTTACTACGTAAGCTGCAAGAGTGTAGAAATATTACTATGACTATAAAGAAATATTAGATTTTCTAACTTTCTGCAAGTCTGTTATTGACATGTAATGACGATGGTAAAACCTTTGTTTCAAAATACAGAACGGACGGTGGAACTATATGGATCCAACAAGTAAATCTCTCAAGTTGCCCTGTTCAGCAACCCAGGATATAGGTAAAGCTGTCTGTGTAAATACAGATACGGCCACCCAGTCCTGAGAATAAAATCTGTATTCCAGGGGGCGCCTGGGTGGCTCAATCGGTTAAGCTTCTGACTCTTGATTTCGGCTCAGGTCACGATCTCACAGTTCTGGGGTTCGAGCCCCACACTGGGCTCCGTGCTGACAGCGCAGGCCAGCTTGGGATTCTCCCTCTCTCTCTGCTCCCTCCCTGCTCGCACTCTCTCTCTTTCTCAAAAATAAATAATAAGTTTTTTTTTTAATTGAAAAAAAAATCTGTATTTCAAATTTGCAATTTTCTAAGCATCTATCGGAAATGGAATAAAATATCCCTGAAGACACATGTTTCTGTTATTAGACAAATGTTTCTATGTCATGACAATGCATCAAAAAGTCAGAATGCTTGGAAACAACTTGAATTTCCATTGAAAACTGCTTTTGATCAACACTGTCCCTCACACATCGTTTTCCCTACGTAGTAACCACACCGAGACAAGTGCTTTTATCCCGCTCAGTGTATACATATGTGTTTAAAAATCTGTTTTAAAAAGTCCCTTATCCTATTTAAACCCGGCATTTTCCTTTGCCCGGGCAGTGGCTGCAGTGTTCATTAGAATGGTAGCTGAGTGTCGAGTGCACCAATGTTTGCCTGGGGTAAGATTTATTTTCATAAGAAATATAACATTTCTATTCAAATGGGCCATCTGTTCCGAACTCACAAGATTAGCAGCTGAACACGGAGTCCTGTCATTTCCTCTTGGCGCTCCTGTTCTCTTCCACCCTGGACAGCTCTGAGTCCGCAGTCACAAAACAACTACACAGTCTGCATTGGTCACTCAAAATGAAACTTGGGAGAATGGTACCAGAAAAATATATTTTTTGATGCATATGGATCCTTCTGCATCTGACCCTCGCTCAGTCTGTCTGGTGATGTCACGGGCAAATCACATAGGACAACCCTGAAAGGAATATTAATCTGATCATATTGCAAAGGACCTCCCAGACTTAGTCTTAGAGACTTAAAAATGAGGATTGACGTCCAGTCGACTGTCATTCGTCGGGCCCTCCACAGTGACGGTGTATCTGGTGCTTGCCACATCACAAAGCACAGCAGACAGGCGGCTTCGGCAATTATGGGCACATCTCCCTTCAGCAATTATGGGCACCTTCTCCTTGTGTCTACACATGGTCCTCCCTCTGGGTGTGTCTGTGTCTGATCTCTTCTTATAAGGACACCAGTCAGATCGGATCAGGTCCCCACTCTTAAGGCGTCATCTTACCTTAATCACTTCTTCAAAGGCCTTCTCTCTAAATACAGTCATATTAAGGGTTAAAGCTTCAATATATGAGGGGGCGGGGGGCGGGGGGGCAGAGCTGAGTCCGTAATGGCCACTATTGAAATTAATGAGGACAAAAGCAATGGCGCCCAGTTCTGGACCTAAGCCATAGGAGGGCTGGGTGGCTTCCACTTTTACCCTCTGGAGGATGCCAGCTATGCCGGGGCCACCTCTCGGAGGGGAACAAAGGCCCCGCCCCTAGCCCCAACGAGCTCCCAACCCAGTGAGCCAGCACCAACATGGCAGCTCCTCGAATGGGCCATCTAGGGAGTGGATTCCTGGTCCCGGCTGGTCCAGGTAGAACAGTGAGCAGGAAACAAATGGTGGTTGCTTTAAACCATGAAATGTGGGAGCCGGTCACAGATAACCGAGGCAGATGTCACGGCAGATGAGAAAAAATATCGACGAGCTCGTATGAGCGAAACCGAAGGTGAGGTTTTGGTGTTCAGTTGAAGGCAAATTTAAAACCACATTAGGGCCAAACAATGATGACGACGGTAATAACGATATGCAAATACACGTAAGTGATCCCAGCCAACAGAAGACATTTAGCAACTCAAAACTTCTTTGGCATTCTGACGCGCTACAATTGTCTGTTAATTCTGAGCTGGCAGTAAGGTGTCACCTTGTGATTATAAAACTACGTTTTTTGAAACAGACTGTCTGGATTCAGGCACTCGGCCTAAAGTTTTCCACTCCCATCACGAGCGGTATAAGGAGGTTTGCTGAGGATTCCAAATGAGTTTATTTTAAAGACCTGCAGCGACTCGGAGAAGTCACGTGGTTCGGCGTACCTCGACGGAGCCCCCTAGTCCGGGGAAGGCGTTGCGCTCCCGCTGCCGCAAATCACAAGGCAAACGGAGCCCAGAGTGGCGAGCACTCAAAGGGATCGCCAAGGACGTCACTTCGCAAAAGTAACGGCCGTCTGCGAGCAGCCCCTTCATTCCTCGGCAGGCGGAAGTAAACGGAGGTGAGACCATCCCCACGGTGGTCACAGACTCCCCTAAGACACAGCCCTAAAGAAGACTCCTCGCCCCCAGATCCGGAACTCGGGCGTCTTGCGCACAATCTCACAGAGCCAGACGTGCAAGGAAGTACATTCGTGTAAATCACCACTGGTCCTATGTCCACAGTGGGGCTGGAGCCGGTCCCCGAAGCGGCAAGGCAGCCTCCAACCCACAGCTTTTAATAAATGGGGTCCACCATCACCACGGGCCGTGGAGGGAGTGACTGCCTCTGCCGGGGGCAGAGGGAGGGGGACGTGCCTGCCACAGGGCACGAGGAGACGCCAAGGTCATGGTAAGAACGTGGGATCCGATTTGGGGTGAGAAGCTCTAGGGAGTGTTTCACAAGATGCACTCAAGCCGCTGTGTGGAGAGGAGAGGAGAGGAGAGGAGAGGAGAGGAGAGGAGAGGAGAGGGTGGGAGGGCAAGGGGCGATAGGAGGGCGGTCACCCGGGGGACAGAGGACGGTGGCCCGATCGGAGTGAGTGGTGAGTGCGGGAAGGGGCCGCAAGTGTGTTTGTGCATATGAGGCAAAGATGGGATTCACTGTGGACAGAAAGCAGACAGAGAAAACAGAGGAGTTGGATTTGACTTTTGGGTCTTTGGCTGCAGTGATGACACAAAAAGGGTTTTTACCCCTAGCGAGCTGGGGAGACTTGGGGCGAAGCAAGCTGGGTGGACAGGGGTGGAAATCCAGCTAAATGAGAGATGGGTCCAGAAGGTCGGGGTGAGGGGGAACAGCGGGCACTTGCCCCTCTGGGTCTCCGATTCAGGGTACTGAGCACACACGGCACTGAGAGAAAAAGACTCTAGAAGGTCACCTGGTGCGGATAAGGAAGAGAACATTCCCAGGATGGTCCACGCTGCAGAGTGTGAAGAGGGGGGGTTGAGGATTCCAGCTTTCCCATATAAGAGGGAAATTGAGGCCCCAGACCAAGGCGGGGGGGGGAGATGAATAACCGTGGAACGGGACTTTCAAAGGGGAAAGATGGACCAGTGGGGCTTAGAAGAATCCGGAAACGTCCATCTGGCACTCGCAGAAAAATGATCTCCTTAAGGAAGAAACAGGAATGCTATCCTGAAACAGCGAAGAACTCAGTGCCTGATGGCCATGTCCTGAGAGGGAAATATGGCCCCATTTATAAAGGGAGGAGATGTACCTCCCTTAGCAACAAGAACATGGCAGGATGCTAAGGCACGAGTTAATGGCAGCCCTTAAAAATGGGAAATTCAGAGTAAACGGAGGAGAAAGAGCGAAGGACTTTCTACTTGGCTGTTCGGCAGGGTGTGGATGGCTCAAAAGCGATGGCAACTCTCTGATGCACATTTCGCCTAGCGGTCTTGTCCAGGAGGAATTCTAATTCTCCGACTGAAAAGTCCAGGATAAACAGGGTTAGAAGAAACCCTCACCTACCAGGACCTGGGACTCCAGAACGGCCAGAGCTCAGGAACTGCACCAAAGGATGCTTAGCAGAATCACAAAGACACCTGCAACCCTGGGATCCCGGGTGCAATGGCCACTTTTACCCTCAACAGGGCCCTTACCGGGGTGTAAATCCCTCCCCGGTCCCTGCGGCTGGCCCCATGCCGTCTGTGCAGCAGATGTTTGAGAAGCACTCGTGCAGGGACCGGGAGGTTGTACACCAGTTACACAGACAGGCGGCGGGTGGGCCTGGTGACGAGCTCTGGCGCTCCGACACTTTGCTCCCTTCGATTCCTTGACTGCGAATTTGAGCTGTACCCTGATTCTGCCCCCCAGAAACTGGTGTAGGACGCGATGCTGTCCTCACCGTCCTCTTGTGCGCCGTGGGTGGTCAGAGCCCACGGCCTGCGCCCCGCGCTGCCCAGGGCCCCCCGTGCTTGTCTGAGCCCCACTCCTGGAGGAAATGCCCCTGGCCAAGCTCCCCACTGGGAAGTATTAACTAGTTGGCTTCCAGAAGTCTGGCCGCTTAAAGAAAATCAAAATGGCGAGGTCTGACGTGGGTATTACCTTGAAGGATTCCTGCCTTTAAAGAATAGAAATGACTTCCTCTCTGGACACTCAAGATTCACTTCAGGGTCATTACCTTCCCTTCCAATTCATGCCAAATTTTTTTCATTTTTTTTAATGTTTATTTATTTTTGAGAGAGAGAGAGAGAGAGAGAGAGACAGACAGACAGACAGACAGAGTGCGAGTAGGAGAGGGGCAGAGAGAGAGGGAGACACAGAATCGGAAGCAGGCTCCAGGCTCCGAGCCATCAGCCCAGAGCCTGACGCGGGGCTCGAACCCACAGACCGCAAGATCATGACCTGAGCCGAAATCGGAGCTGAACCGACTGGCGCCCCCAATTCACGCGGTATTTTAAGTGCCGTATGTGACTGCACGCAGAACATGGTTCAAAGCAGCCTCACGGTCGCCATGGCATGCTTACGACGGGCTCCGTAACGGCGGATCTGAACTAGTTTGTGAAGTTGTTCAGGAGGTGTTTGTTGTCTTTGTCGCTACTGACTGGTTTTAAGGCAGAAATCAGGACGGAGTAGCTTCGTAGGTGAAAACACTGACTCTAAGCAAGGCTTGCAATGCTGGCGGCTGTCAACTAGTTATTTTTCTTCTGAGAACTAAACAAGCTAATTCAGTAAAATGTGTGCCACCTCCAAGTTACTAATTTAAAGTCAAACACGATTTGGTGAAGGCGCAAGGCAGCATAGTCTTCACGGCAAAGACAGGACCCGAAAAGGCTTTCCTCTTCCCCCCTAGTGTGCGGGATCCCACTTAGGTTGTGCCAGAGGCTTCCTGCTGTCTGCGTGTGACTTTAACAGTTTTAAATAGGTTTGCAGAATGTAATAAAAACAAAATGGGATTGTGATAAAGTTTGCTACAAATATGCTATAAAACGGCATCAAATTGGTTTTTATTTAAAAATCTATAGAAACATGAAAAATGACTCGAAGGATAAGGAGTAGACTCTGGTCCAGAAAAGCAGGGCTGAACAACAAATTAGAACACTCGCTGTTAGAAAGCCTGCACACGGTTCCTGACGCACACACCCACACACGCTCACCTCTTTATTGAGGGCTCACGTCTTAAATACCCGCTCTTGTAACCTTAGATGCAACAATAATGAAGAAGAATCACAGATGACAATTCCTTAAGATCAGAGAAACGAGGTCTGACACTAATTCATCTTTTTCTTGGCTGAACTTCCCAGTAGTGAGCCCGCTGCTATGGTTTCTGAACGTCATTGCTTCCATACTTGGACTTAACGTGAAGAGCTTTTCCACCTGCTGCCCTCTATTCTTGCTAATAGTCAAGAAGACTGAATCCGCTCTTGATCTGCTTGGATCTTTTGATATTTTAACTCTGGAGAACCTCTTCAATCCTCTAAACAACCTGATTTAAAAGTGGAAAGATGAGTTCGAAATGTAGTTCCTGGTATTTGAAATGAGAACTCTGATCACTCTGTGCCTCTCATTCTGTCCATGACACCTAGGCTGTTCCTGCAGGATGTATAGCACCTCCCAGAGGGCCCACATCTCAAACATGTGTGTGTGCAACACACACACACACCCATGCATACACATGTGCACACGCACACACTCACAACCATACACATGTGCACATTCACACCCCCCACACACACATGCACACACATACACACACCCGTCACATGCATACGCACACACTGACACCCACATGCATGCGTGCACACACACACACACACACTCACACCCACGCACATGCATACAGGAATGCTTACACAGTCACACACATGCATATACACGTGTACACACTCGCACATACACGCACACACTCACACCCATGCACATGCATACATGAATGCTTACACAGAGTCACACACATGCATATACATTCATACACACGCATATACACGTGTACACACACTCTCGCACATACACGCACACACTTACACAAGTACTGACTCACACCGCTGACACCATGGGATGTGGCTCCCAACCCTTTTTTCCCCACGTTTGTTTATACACGTGGCAGGTATAATGAGCTTCCGCACAGTCACCTAGAAGATTCCGTCAGCTACCCTTACTGCTAAACTCACTCTGAAGCTCAGATCATCCCTTATGAGAAGTTTGAAATGAATATGACACCCTGAAATCACATATGGGCAACTTGCCGCATTTCTATGTAAATGCAGACAACATGTTGTGAATTAACGTATCTTATTTTCGTATTCGTTATTACAACCTGCGATATGTGAAATGTATTTTATAAATAAGGACATGCAGTCGAGCAGAGTTTAGGTGACAAGAGTAAGATTCTATAAGTAAGAACTGGTCTTACTAGGTCACATGGAATTTTTATTTTCTGATAGCACAGCTTCTTCTAAAAAAAAACTGCGTAAAATGAGCTTTCTGGACCAAGCACAAAGGTAACCATTACGATTTAATGGCAGTGACTTTTCCGTATTTGTAGACAGATATGGGAATAAGTAATTTTCTAATTGAGAATATGGTCACACGGACATTAACAGAAATGCATTACTGTAATGAGTTAATTATACAAAGGAATATTCCAACAGCCCATTTATTATGTTTATGATGTGGTACATTCTAACCCCTTTTCAATTTTAATCTCTTCTTACCACACGTGGTACTTTTCACGGATGACAGAGGGATGCGAACATGTGTCAGCTGACACACTGAAGCTTTTAAGGCGTTCCCATCGTGTGAGCTTTCATGTCTGCCGTTTGCTCCTACACGTCCCATTCTGCTGGTGCGGCAACGAGAGGATTAACATCCAATCCCTTCCTGAGACAGTCTACCTCAAGACGAGGCACCTTCTTGGGGACTGGATCTGTTCAGCCATTCTTTTAAAATTATGTTTATTGAGCAGCTATTAGGTGCCAGATACTTTCCCAGGCACTGATAATATAAAGACACGGTTGGCAGTAAACACAGAAACAATGGCTCCTTCCCCTGAACCTCTAGTCTAAGAGAAAACCAATATATTTATCATACTGTTTATAGCAGGAAAAAGTCACAAAAGCCATCACTCCAGACCATAAAGAATGCTAGGAGAAGAGGTGCCCGGGGATGAAGGAATGAACATATGGGAGACTTGCCAAGTCAGGGAGGAATAAAAAAGAAAAAGCATTCATGCAAGACAAGTCACAGTCTAGTTACATGAGCACAAATCCCCATCAGGAACAGAAACCAGGAAGGGAGCCATAAGGCTATCAGTGCCCATGACAAATCCAGGGAACCAGGCTGGGTGTAGACAGTAGCTGGGAAGACGGGTCAAGCAGTGAGTCAGGCCACGCACCAAAGGGAGCAAGGCTGAGGGACAGGATTCTGGACAGGCTGCCTTCAGACTGGAGAGTGGTCTTCCGGTGAGCAAAGCCGCTGCCGGGGTGAAGCTGGTCCACAGGGGCAGAAACCACTGTCTCTCCCATTCGTGCAGGTGGCAAAACCAAGCTTGCCCACGTCAGAATACATCCAGAGCAAAACACTCAAAAGTGTCTCCAGAACTATCCGTCCTCTGATTCGTGACGTGTTTTCTCGAGATGTTGTGAAACTCCAGGTTGAAACGCTGTTAGCTAGCTAATAGGCTTAGAAATAGGAAAACAGATCCTCTACCCAGATACAGACAAACCCAAATGTAAGGAATGCTGTTGTTCTGTTGTCGCAGACACGGCAGCCGCCGTCCTGCTCTCTGCTTCCGTGGGTTTAGCTGCGCGGGTCGTGGCACGTGGGAGCCACAGCGGGTCCGGCGTTACTTCACCTGGCACGTCCTCACAGCTCACCCAACTCCCGTTATTGTCAGAATTTCCTTCCTTATCTAAGACCGAAGAATATTGCACTGTATGTGCAGACCACATTTTGCCCATCCCTTCACCGACGGACACCTACGTGCTTCCCCCTGTTGGGATTGTGAATGGCGCTGCTACCAACATGCTGTGCAAATATCTCTCCACGATGCTGATTTCAATTCTTTGGGGTAAATACCCACAAGCGAGATTGCTGTAGGATATGGTGACCCTACTTTTAATTTTTTGAGAAACCTCCATAGTGTTTTCCATACAGTTTACAATCCAAGTGACAAGGTACAAGGGTGCTCATTTTTCCATGTCCTCAACAACACATGTTATATCTTTGTCGTTGATATTGTTGTTAATGGCCATTCTGAATCTTGTTATGATTTTGATTTGCATTTCCCGGACAATGAGTGATGTTGAACATCTTTTCATGTATCCATGGGCATCTGGATGTCTTCTCTGGAGAAATGTCTGTTCAAGTCGTTTGCCCAGTTTTAAATAGGCTGTTATTTTGCTATTGAGTTGCTTCGGGGAGACATTTTTATTGTGCCAAGGTGAAAGTGCAGAGGGCAACATTTCAGTCTTCCTTTCCAGCCCTATTGTGGTGTTTTCCCAACTTGTGTCTGCGAATGGACAACATTTCTGTCCTTCAGTCATTATCTTTGAGACACAATGCAGTTCCAGCCCTCGAGGGTTCCTTCCAGACATTGAAGTCCAGTTTGGACCTTGGAGCCATCACCCTCCACTGACTGTCCTGCCTGTCAGTGTTTATGTCTGGCACTCTGGGACTGCCCTTCCTGTGTTGTGAGTTTAGATTAGTGTTTAAAAAAAAACTCAGAGTGTATCCAGCATCCGTGTGTTTACAGCAGGCATTTTGCATAAACTTGCGTCTCAGAGCGCTTCGTGTATGTGTGAATAGCTTTTCTCCTGGGTAAAGTCACTCAAAGGACCGGAAGTAGGTGTGGCTCATTCTCTGTTATCCACAACACATAGTAAGCCTCCTTGTAGTACATAATGAACTCCAACTGACCTAATAAATACTTACGATTTAACACCCACGTAACAAGTGAGCACAGGATTTTAACTCCTCGAAGAATCAGGTAGAATGAAAAGTACATATTTCAACCCGGAAAGGTGGTACGATCAGGTGCTCAATTTAACAGAGTTATTTTAAAAGAGCATAAGTTGCTTATATATTCCCATTTCAGGGGAGTATCAAAGATGACTTGTGAGTGCTAATCAGATGTTCCTTGTCAGGTTAACTATAAAGCCACTGCATCTTTTTTTTTTTTTTTAATTTTTTTTTTCAACGTTTTTTATTTTTATTTTTGGGACAGAGAGAGACAGAGCATGAACGGGGGAGGGACAGAGAGAGAGGGAGACACAGAATCGGAAACAGGCTCCAGGCTCCAAGCCATCAGCCCAGAGCCCGACGCGGGGCTCGAACTCACGGACCGCGAGATCGTGACCTGGCTGAAGTCGGACGCTTAACCGACTGCGCCACCCAGGCGCCCCTAAAGCCACTGCATCTTTAATGACTTCAGAAATTTTACACAAGAGCTCTTTTCCACTGTTTTCTGCAACTTTGCGGCAACTATCACAATGACTCTGCTCAGAGAAGATTGCCATTTGCTCACAGAACCATCCACGCCCGAAGGAGGACACGTGTGCCCACGTCCTCATTTCCCAAGGCTTCACTTGACCCAGCGTGACACCTTCCCCGGCACCCCGGTAACTGTTTTATCACAGAAGTTACCTTTTATGGGGGCTGCTCATTCAGGATGGGTGTATCTTAAGTGCTGCAGAATGTTCAAGTGAGCTGACACTTTGTGTAACTGGGAAGAAAAAGGAATGATCGGCGTGGGTTTTGTCAGTCGTACGGATCGAGAGAACACGATTGATAACCTTTCAACACCTGAAACCCTCGCGGTCGTCACAGCGCGCTCGGTGGGCCAGCACACGTCTCACGTCTGGGCATTAGAAGCAGACGCCCCGCCCAAGCTCTCGATTTACCCATTTCCCTCACCCTGTGTGTGGCCGTTTAGGCGCCACCCTGGCTCCCTGTCATGAGCCATTTCAAGGGAGCCCAGGAGACATCTCCCCAGAAGTTTTCTTACAGAAATGTCCCTGCATACAGAAATGTTGGAAGAAAACAACACGTATACACCTGCCCTGAGGTTCAACCATTTTAGCATCTTCTCACGTCTGTTGTACACGAGCAGCACACGTGGATTGTATGTGTGTAAATGTATACATGCGCGTATATGTACACACGCGCACACACACATAAAATGTGTTGTTACTGAACACGTGAGAACAGATTCCTGACACTTGACCCCTGACCTCCAAACACCCCGGCACAGGGCTCCTGGGAGCAAGGATGCTCCCTCCCGTAACCGTGTCGCCAGGGCCCATGCCCCGTGCTGGTTCTTCTCTAACACGGAGAGTTTTGTGTGCAGAATGTTGAATGAGGTCTCAGAGGGCCGACGGACACCTGTGGGAGTGGGCGGAGCAAGCAGCAGCCACGCCCAGGCCTTGGGGACAAAGAGAGGCGTCTGGCCTGGTGACCATCGGCGAGAAAGCACGGGCTTGGAGCGGCCCCAGGCCTGAGAGGGGGCGCCACAAGCAGGTGCTGGAATCTCTCCGCACGGCAGACGGTTCCGACAGTGAGGAGACCCCACTCCTGTCTCTGCAGTCTCCCCAGCAGCCCTGCAGGCAGGGGTGACAGGGCACGAGCTGGCCAAGAGGAGGGCTGCTGGGTCCCACTGGGTGCTCACTCAGGCCTACAGGACCAACCCCCAATATCCCTGGTCACCAGGCTCGGGGAGCTTGTGCATGGTCACACATCATTGCTGGGAGACACAGGTGTCGTCTGTGACCTTCCCCGGGAGAGGACAGCTGGAGACCGCGTGCGGGGCTGTCCCGGAGCTTCCCCGGAGCCTTTCCCACCGCGTCTTTACATCTGCCTCCTTGCCCTGTGACAAACCATCACCGTGAGACAACAGCTTTGTATGCTGACTTCCAGGCACACGTCTAGCAGATTAGTGAGGCTGAGGGTGGCCGTGGGGACTCCTGAACTGGCAGACCTAAATCTAAATGCAACACAACACAACTTCCAGAAGAAAATATAGCAGAAAACCCATGGAACCTGGGCTTGGCGTTGGATTTTCCGATAGAACACGGGAGGCACAACCCATGAAAGAAAAATCGACAACTTCAACTTTATTTTTTAATTTTTTTAATATGTATTTATTTTTGAGAGAGAGACAAAGCACAAGCAGGGGAGGGGCAGAGAAAGACGAAGACACAGAATCCGAAGCAGGCTCCAGGCTCTGAGCTGTCAGCATGAGCCCAATGCGGGGCTCGAACCCACAGACTGTGATATCACGACCTGGGCTGAAACCAAGAGTCAGACACTTCACCCGCTGAGCCCCCCAGGTGCCCCAAGAGGTACATGTGTGCAGGGAAGAGAAGGAGTGGCCCCTAACATTCCGCAGCCCCGAATCCATTTGTCCACATGCCCTGGGTTGGCTATGATGGGACAGCCATCCTCGGCCTGCCGGAACGGGCTTGTGGCTCCAGATCCATCCGAAGGCAGGACCACCTCTTGTCCCCGCAGTCAGCTAGAGACGGGGGTTCCGCACGGGGGCCGCAGGTGAGCTACAGAAGCAGCAGCAGAGCGGTAAGAACACGAGCAGCCCTCAGACGGTCACGTGCCTTCAGAAGCTTCTCTGGCACCATCCACTTGACCCCGTCCCGGGGAGGGCGTGCGGACAGACAGCTCCTGTGTGGCCGCTTCGGTCAGCAGCACCCGACTCAGGGAGGCCAGGGTGGGGGGCTGGCGTTCATTACAAAGCACCCCGGCTGAGGGCTGTGACACGGGCCTTCACTGCCCCGCATCCTGGGGTCTCCATCGAGGCGTCGGCAGGGCCATGCTTAACCCCTGGAAGGCACTGGAAGGATCCGTCTGCTCCTGGCTCCCAGCGTATGGCAGGTCCTTGGCTTGGGGCAGGGGCCACTCCAGTGCCAACCGTGGTGCTGTCCCTAGATGCCCCCCTTTCCGCAAGGACCCCCGCCATACTGGCTTGGGGCCCACCCCACCCCAGCATGACCTCATCCTAACCAACTCCGTCTACACAGACCCTCTTTCCAAATAAGGTCACCCTCGGAGGTCCCAAGGGTCAGGACCTGAGTGTGTAAGCCGGGGGGAGGGGACACATGTGAACCTGTGACAAGAGGCATTTTCTGTCTCTACGCGACTAATCTTGATGCGGTCCCATGGAGAGCGAGGGAGACGCCAAGTTAAAGACGCAGGTGGGCCAGACAGGTGTATGGAGCGGAGAAGCAGGTGAGGACATAGCCGGTCTCCTACCCGCACATTTTCCCGTGACCCAGATGGGGAACCTGGATGGGCGGAGGGTCCCCGCTCTCTGTCCTCCCTCTCACCCCTCCCTCGCGGGGAAGAGACGGCCCCACAGCACGCACCCAGGACTGAGTATGCGAGTGGCCACCCATCTGGGATCTGCAACATATTTTTATGACAAAATTGGGAGCATAAAAATCAATTTTCCCCCGAGATGTGTCTTCCTTGCTTTATGCCGAGTACATGTGTTTAATGAAAATTTCCGGAACAGATTTCTACGTTCAGCTGGCACATCGAGATATTCAAAAACATCACACTCGATACCCACGTGCTCTACTTATGACCATGCAATAAAATTATAGAACAGGTCTGAGTTATTTGCAGTATTTTTTTATATTTTTTAATGTTTATTTTTTGAGAGAGAGAGACAGAACGTGAACCAGGGAGGGGCAGAGAGAGAGAGGGAGACACAGAATCCGAAGCAGGCTCCAGGCTCCAAGCTGTCAGCACAGAGCCCGATGTGGGGCTTGAACTCACGAGCTGTGAGATCATGACCTGAGCCGAAGTCAGACGCCCAACCAACTGAGCCACCCAGGCGCCCCTGCAGTGATCTTTTTAAATTTTAAACTCTCCAAAGAGGTTCTGGGCTAACAATGTGTCTCATTGGCGTTTTAGAAGAGGAAACTCCTAAAACTTCACTTTTAAATGTTCCATGAGGTCATGGAAACAGAATGACACATCCCTTGGGTCTAATTATAAATATTTTTAGTATCTTCAATTCCATACCAAAGTATGTGGCCTAGACAAGGTCATAAGAAAAGTAGTTCACCAGGGGCGCCTGGGTGGCGCAGTCGGTTGAGCGTCCGACTTCAGCCAGGTCACGATCTCGCGGTCCGTGAGTTCGAGCCCTGCGTCAGGCTCTGGGCTGATGGCTCGGAGCCTGGAGCCTGCTTCCGATTCTGTGTCTCCCTCTCTCTCTGCCCCTCCCCCGTTCATGCTCTGTCTCTCTCTGTCCCAAAAATAAAAAAATAAAAAAAAAAAGAAAAGTAGTTCACCAGCCACTCACCTGGACGAGTCGGGTGGGACAGGGCTGTGGACCGTGGGTGGCTGACAATGCCGGGCTCTGTGGGCACGTCCGATCTGAGATCTTCTGGCCCCTGTGGGCCCGTCAGAGCCACGGGAGATTCTTTCTTGGACTCAGCTGGGTTCTGTATCCTCAAGTCAGATTACACTCAAGTTAGGAGACTTTTTAAGCAACGCCACCAAGATTAGTAATAACATAAGCCAATAGTAACTGTTGGAATTATTCTATCTGCCTTTTTTTTTCTATCTGTTTTTTTGGGGAAAAAAGTCTCCAAAAGTATTATTTTTGTAGAATAAAACTGGAGGTCTAGATTGCACAGTCAAGGTCTGTGTATAGACACGTATAATCTTCCCGGTCCATACAATCTTCCCATGGCTGAAGTCAACTGAGCTGTTTCGTAAAAAGAAGCATCATTCCCACTGAAACCTGGTCTCTCTCTCTGTTTTGCATCCGTGGGTCTCGAATGCCTTGCCTGTCTTCCGGGGTGGACGGCCCTCCAGTCTCCTATCTGTCTTCAGCATCTGTCGAAAATTCCCCAGCTACTGCCTGTCAAACAGGTCGGGAGGTAAGTACTGTGGATTAGTAAATTTCTTCTTTTCTGGCACGCGGTTGTTTCTCCCCCAGGAAACGGTTCCCACAGATGGCAGGGACCCCTCGCTACACGGACACACGTGGGTCCCCTCGCAGTTTTTCCTTCAACCGGAAAAACGAAGGACTGACATCTCCAATCTGTTACTTGTGTGACAGTTGTGACAGGCAAAAAGTCCCAACGCACCCGCCCCGCCAGCAGCCCCACGCTGCGAGGCCCTTTGACGTCAGACCCATCAGGTGCATGAGCGGCACCAAGCAGGGACGTGGTCCGTCTGCAGTGACCGTGGCCCAGCCGGGGCCACCAGGAAGTTCTGCTTTGTGGGCACCGTGAGCCGGGTCCCTGGGCTCCCGGCCAGGCACTTCCCGTGTGTCATCTGTAAGCCCTGAAATGGAGCATCCTTGTCTGTGACATGAGACTAATGACAATATGGTCTTCCTCACATATACATACGTGTTCATGATTATACACACATACATAAGTACACCGATACGTGCATGTTCATGTGTTATACTCACACATATACATGCCCTTTACGCACACGCACACACGTGCACACGGGCCCACACTCTGCCCAGGACGATAAGGAAGCTCCTATTCCCCACAGTACTGAGAACGTGGCCCAAGGAACTAGAATTGGAAAATAAGACGTCTCCATTATGAAGGACTCATGAAAACATCACTACAGTCAGTCACCAAGGACAGCAAAATCGTCACGACATCCCCATTAAGCACCTGCCTCAGGACACTTTTTAGAAATGTATATTAAACTGTTTACAGGGGCGCCTGGGTGGCGCAGTCGGTTAAGCGTCCGACTTCAGCCAGGTCACGATCTCGCGGTCCGTGAGTTCGAGCCCCGCGTCAGGCTCTGGGCTGATGGCTCGGAGCCTGTTTCCGATTCTGTGTCTCCCTCTCTCTCTGCCCCTCCCCCGTTCATGCTCTGTCTCTCTCTGTCCCAAAAATAAATAAAAAATGTTAAAAAAAAATAAATCTTTAAACTGTTTACAGTAAGATGCATCTCTGAACTAATTAATATTTGGCCTGGTAATTTCACCACATTTTGCTGCTGGATGGAAATTAGGATAACTTCATGAAGACCACATTAGACTATTCTTCAGATAATTTCCTTTTTATTCCTGATCAGGGACCAAGGTTAGGCGGAACCACAAGGTCACGGCTTCACTGCAATCTCCTTTTCCTCTTTTGAAAACGGAAGGCTTTCCGACTTTAAAACCTGCCCGGAAGAGATGAAGATGTGTCCCTGGACGTCTCGTCCCAACTACATCTCTGGTCATTCAGAACAGTCAGAGGGGCCTGGGAATCTCGGGGCCACGTGGAATCCACGAACGTGCCTTCCCTAAGGTCACAGGGTAGAAAACACAGCAGGTGCAGAGCGGCAGAGGTCTGGTCCTGAACATGACCCCATAAGGGGGGGTCTGGTCCTGAACATGACCCTATAAGAGGAGGATCCAGTCTTGAACATGACCCCATAAGGGGAGGGTCTAGTCCTGCACATGACCCCAGAAGGGAGGGTCTGGTCCTGAACATGACCCTGTAAGGGGGGGTCTGGTCCTGAACATGACCCTGTAAGGGGAGGGTCTGGTCCTGAACATGACCCCGTAAGGGGAGGGTCTGGTCCTGAACATGACCCTGTAAGGGGGGATCTGGTCCTGAACATGACCTGTAAGGGGAGGGTCTGGTCCTGAACATGACCTTGTAAGGGGGGATCTGGTCCTGAACATGACCTGTAAGGGGAGGGTCTGGTCCTGAACATGACCCCGTAAGGGGGGATCTGGTCCTGAACATGACCTATAAGGGGGGGTCTGGTCCTGAACATGACCCCGTAAGGGGGGATCTGGTCCTGAACATGACCTATAAGGGGGGGTCTGGTCCTGAACATGACCCCATAAGGGGAGGGTCTGGTCCTGAACATGACCCTGTAAGGGGGAGTCTGGTCCTGAACATGACCCTGTAAGGAGGCAGACCTCTGAATGGCACAGATGAGCTATTAGGTGTGCTCTAGGCTATGTGGAAAGTTCCAGAAGAGCTGTGAGTGGGGAGAGGAGCACTGAACCCCCACGGGTGATTGATTCAGAGCCTGGGCTCAGGTTCCCCAGTGCTCAGGAAGCTTGGGCCAATATCACCACATCGGGGGCCTGCGAAGTTGGGCCTCTTATAATATATAGAATAGTTAACTGGGTTAAAACAAAATGCCTCCCCTCACACTTAGTAGCACTTTGTTTTCCTCTTCTTTTCTCCTTTTTCTCAGCCCTTCCCTTTTCCTCGTCCGTCTTCATCCTGAAGGGAAAGGGCCGACTGTCCGCTCCTGCACATCCGTGTGATGACATTTGCCCCCACGAGGGGCCAGGTGGAGTGGGGGCAGCCACGGCAGCGTCCCCGCCCGCCACACACCCAGGCTCAGGGGATTCGGGAGAGCAGCCCTGCAGCCCCCGTGGAAGGGGGGAAGGCCGTGTCCCGATTGTCACGGAGGCTATTAAACCCTTTCCCCTCATCCCCCCACTGAGTTGATTCAGCATACCTTTGGATTTTACCAAGGCCTAATGCAAATTCCATGAGCCTTATAATCAAAATCCTCAATGCTCTATCATATACAAGAGCCCAAGTCTCCTGGGGGACTGGGGACAGCTAGATGACAGGTTGGGGGGCTCTGGGACTCTCCCACATTGAAGCAAGACTGCGTGTGTGCAAGAATCACAGCTGAGCTGGTGATAAGATGGGCCTGCCTATTGAGGACCAGGACCCAAAGACATAACGCCCCAATGGTGTGGGGCCAGCATCTTGGGATTTCCAAGAAACGTAAAATAAGATGAAGAAAAATTGCCTAACAGCAAGTAGCAAAGTCCTTTTCACAGGAATGTATGGTAGCACCTCGGTACCTTGCACATTTATGAGAGAGAGAGAGAGAGAGAGAGAACCCACACCTGGAAAACACAAGGCATGGGAAATGAATGCCATTCCAGAAACTGAGGGAAAGGCTGCAACCCAAAGATGCAAGGCAAGATCCAACTTATGAGCTCCACGTGCAGCGTCAGAGCCACACCGGCAGCTGAGAAGGCTCGATGCTGGACGCTGGGCCCCTGGACCAGCCGTCTCCAGCTTCAGCCCTCCCCCCCACCGGCGACAGGGAGGACGTGTCACAGAGTGTGCAGTGTGTCTTCTGCTGCAGCCGGAGGCATCAACCGAGAAGCGGGGGTGGGAGCACTGGCAGAGCACGACCGCACAGCTTGGGTCCGGGCCACTTAGCTTTCCGTCTTCCAGCAAGCCCCTCGGTGTAACGATTCGTGTGCTCCAAGATCCACGTGCAAGGATATTCCTCGTTCATTGTACACCACAGAGAAATAGATGACAACGATGATAGGTAGACGGCAGATGAGACGTCAGAAAGACTGATGATGACGATGATGATAGACGATACACAGAGGACAGAGAAGAATGACAGGTGAATGGTGTGGGCGCCGACTCGTGCCCGTTGTTAATTACCCGCCCTCGGTTCTAGGGTTTAGCGTGTTTTCCCACAGTGATGACCGCTGAAAAGGCGACTTGAAAATAGTTTTAAAAACCTCACATATTTCTGCCCACTCATACAACATAAACATGTGGGGGCCATTGGGGTCTCTGATGCATATTCATTTTGGATTAAAATCTCAGGAAAGGAAGCAGCATAAGTAAAAGTGCTGAATCATAGATCCTCGAAGTGCGGAGGGGTAACGGATGACCCCATCCGAGCCACCGCTCTGCGCCCTCGGCCAGAGTTCTGTTCCTGCACTTTCGCCAGGACCCAGCCAGCCTCCTGACGTTCAGACCACTGACCAAGTGAGCATCATGTAAGGCAAGGTCTAGGAGCCCCCTGGGTGGCTCAGTTGCTTAAGTGTTCAACCCTTGGTTTCAGCTCAGGTCGTGATATCATGGCTTCGTGAGTTTGAGCCCCGCGTCGGGCTCTGAGCTGGTGACCCAGAGCCTGCCTGGGATTCTCTCTCTCCCTCTCTCTCCGCTCCTCCCCCGCTCATGCTGTCTCTGTCTCTCTCTCAAAATAAATAAATTTAAAACAAAAAAGACAAGGTCTAATATGAAAATCTCTTTAGATTCTGGTGCTTGATGAGCAACTACAGGTGTTTTGTATTTTGATTCTTTTTGTTCCTATGCAAATAATCAGCTATCAATCTTTTTTTTTTTTTTAACCAGTCAAGCTCGAGTTCTGCATTTCAAGGAATCTCATTAAAAGTAATGGTCTTGTCCTGCTGGAATTGAATCTTGTTTTCTTTATTAAAATGTTTCCTTTTTAATGCCTTCAAGAAAGTCTGAAAGGGAGGAGAGACCGTTTCATCACATTTGAATAATTTGTTACCGAGTCACTGGCATCGTGGGTGCTATTCGAAACTCTTCTTTACGAGAAGGCCATTTTTTTTCCATATTTCACAAATTGGGGCGTGTTACTACATCTTATATGAGTAAGAAAGTTCACTCTACAGGGGCGCCTGGGGGACTCAGTCGGTTAAGCGTCCAACTTCAGCTCAGGTCATGATCTCACGGTTTGTGGGTTCAAGCCCCACATCGGGCTCTGTGCTGACAGCTCGGAGCCTGGAGCCTGCTTCGGACTCTGTGTCTCCCTTACTGTCTGCCCCTTCCACACTTGTGCTCTCTCTCTCTCTCTCTCTCTCCCTCTCTCTCAAAAATAAATAAATATTAAAAAAAAGAAATTTCATGCTACAGAATATGAAACCATGTCTAAGAACAGTTTTCAACTTCATTTCTACAAGTCCCACTGAATTTGCTTATAAGTGAGACATGCGACCATGCAAAGCCTGTGTTTTCATTCCGTGGAGCCATGGCAGGTGGAGCCCAGTGGAGAACGTCACCACGTCTCACCACATATGACATTCCTTGTGTTCTCACGTAGGAAGGCAGAAAGACCAGAAGACCAGGAATGATCTTTCTGGACATCTAAGTCAGAGCAAAACTGTAACACACTCTTCAGATCTTCTCTTTCTTCGCAGCAGCAGATTGCTCTTTTCAAATAAAATTTTGCCTTGAACATTAAAGAGGTAAGTCCAGGATTGTTCTGGTTTAACCGTGAGAGAGCAGCCTTTGACGCCCAGACCAGCCTTGCTACCACTGCCCACCGGGGCAGACCCGCCGAGGTCTCTTCAGAAACACCAGGATTTGCTGTAGCTGATTTTGAAAAGTCCTGATTAGATTAAACATGTAGCTTTATAGACGAAGAATCTAAGGCTGAACACCTAGGATGTCCCTGCATGTTCGTTGTCAGCAGTGGCTGGAACCCACATTGTTCTCCTTAACCTCCCCTGTGGCCCGGGAGCTGCCTGTCTAGCACGCGGAGGCCCACAGAGCATCTCAGATGCATCCTGGGTGGTGTAGACCCCTGACAGCTCCCTGGAGCCTGGTGGAGATGCAGGACGCCCGCGACCCAGCATGGAGCTCCTGGCGTTACCCAGGCTGCTTCTCCCGGGAACCCCTTCCCAGCCCTGTGGAAGGAAAACAAGGAGACGATGATTTTTCGTCACCTGGACCAGACCTTATGAAGGGGTCAATAGTCCCCTGAGGACCTGGTCACTCAGAATGAGACCTCCCCACCCCCACCAAAGGGAAGGGGAAATGAGAGTTGTGGAAGTCCATTCCCCATGGCTAGAATCTCCTCGGAGAGCTTCTGGATTTTCTTCCATAATAGCCACCAAGGGGATTGGTCACCATAAAGTTGGAGGCGGCTACTATGTCTATTGGCCTCACAAGACGACATGGGCCTCCTGGCAAGCCAAGTGTGAGTGTTCGAAAAGAAATTATTCACACCGGGAGCTGAGTTTGTATTGTAGACTACTTTTGTAATTAAAACAAAATAAAACCTCTGTCGTCTCCCTTAAGCCCTCAGCATATTAAAGAAGCTGCCGGCTTTATCAACCAAATGATTCGGTCATCACTGGTTAATATGAAATCTGGAAAGCTGGCTGTAGAAGACCAATTAAGAAAGGGAAATGAATTTTTAAAAAATTAAAGAGAGCACATAAAAATAACAAACACTCAAAAATAATAAACAGGTTAGTTTTATTATAGAATTACTAGAGTAGCTCCTTTTGTTAATAAGCACAAGAAATATGCCTTATATGTCATGTAGCAAATGGTTATTATACTCAAATCACTCTTAAGTAGTCAGATCATTAATATAGTGCATATCTTTCAATTGTTCCCTAGACAGAAGATTTTTTTTCAGGGTGCACAATGTAAAAATAATAACCTGCTGCTAAAACTCAAGGGATTGAATGACCTATAAGACAGATGACATTTAACAGCTAGGCGATGCTTAACTACCTGAGTGAAATGCAAAAGTCCCACTGAAATGTAGCATAAGGCTCAGCGATGTCATGACCCACGTTCCTAAAGGACACTGTTGTCACCATCGTTCTGCCATCAGAAATTAGTGTGTGAATTCCAAAAACAACAGGTTTGCCATACAGTTTAAGTGGCCCAAGTGACAGGGTCGCCCTACTAAGAAATCAATAGAAATAGTAAAGAATCTGAGAGTCAAAGGTCTTTTTGGAAATACTGTCACCGAAAAGAAAAATCTAATTCTTTCTCTGATTTACAATTCTGCTCAAACTGGAATTAGGAACATATAAAGTGGAGGAACAGAGTCTATCAGCAGACTTTTCCTTTAAATAGCCAATGACTTCGGGGTGCCTGGCCGGCTTAGTCAGGAAAGCACGTGGCTCTTGATCTCAGGGTTGTGAGTTCAAGCCCCACGTTGGGTGTAGCAATTACTTAAAATCTTTAAGAAAAAAATGTCTAGTGATTTTCAATACAGAAAAAGAGAAGATTATTTAGCAATTCATTAACCTATGTATAACAGAAACAATGACTGAACTACCATTCAAAAGAGCAGACGATGGTCAGACACTTTACGAGTTCTGATTTATGTACAGGCAGTTCATACATTTATTATAAACAAATCCTATCTATGTATTAACTCAAACCTTATACACATTTAACCTACTTTCAAGTTTCTCTGTGCAGCAAAATCTATAAAGCCTCACGTTTTCACTCCTCAATATCCTGACTAGTAATAAGGATATTACTTACTAACAAGGATAATGGTTAAGTGTCGGTGCTAACATCAGGTAAGTGACGACTCACATGCTTCACGACAGCTTCGTGGGGCCTTTCATTCAATAATAGTCACCGAGGTCCTGCCTCTGCTCTAAGGGCAGGTGACGGAATAGTGAACTCAGCGGTGCAGTGCCTGCCCTCGTGGGGTAGAAACACTAGCAGGTCAGAAGGCAAGAGGCACACAAATAAACACACGCAGTGTGTAACGTGAGCAGCGATATGCGTGGCACACACCTTTGGAAGCAGTGTGTGCTCGTGTGTCCCTTCCCTAAAGGGGGATCAGGGATTAAAGTAACTTGATCCAGGATACAGAGTTAATAAGCCACCGGTCCAGAACTGAATTCCAAGGTCATCAAATTCTACAGCTCAAGCTCTAAATCACTGCATCACATTACTTTACCATGCCTTGTGCACAATAAAAATCTGTATCCGGACTTCCTTTCTATCGATTAGAAATTGATTACAAGTCATTTAGAAATACGCACCTACCTTGGTTCAGACATTGGGATTCAGAAGTGGGCTTCAAATTGGGCTTCAAATACGGGCTTTGCCTTCTTGCGACTCATCTCTAGAAGACTTCGGAGGCAAAACCAAACACACACACACACACAGGAGATTTTTACAAACACATGGTTAGAAGTGTAAACCCAGACAGGAGTGAGGGTCCCGACCAAGCCCCACCATGTGTCTGGCACACCGCACTGAGGTACCAGTATTGTCTCATTAAATCACCATCTCACCACCGGACCGGAACCAGCGAGGGTTTTGCCAGAATCGGCAAACGAAGCAGGAGTCAATTACGTAAGAGGCCCACAGGCATGTGGCACACCAGCAGCAGTTATCTGCCCCCTGCGCGAGGACAGCAAACAGAAGAGACCGGACTTGGGGAGGCGGACTCCTCTCTTTTCTCCCAGGCACTTTTGGCCATGCCGTCCCCACAGCCGCCAAGCGCGCCATCACAAAAATATGGCTAAATTCACTTCTGACATTTGAACCGACGCCTCCCCCTCGGGGTCCCCAAGAGCCTGCACGTGTTTGCACGTGTGTCGAAATAAAGATTATTTTCATAACGACGTGGAGAGACTTCCCATTAGCCCTTTCGGCCTCATTGCCTGCTAATAATTTTTTAAAGGGAAGAAAACTTAATAGTTTACAAACAGGCTTTAAATTCACCGTCCTGGCCGTGGTCTTCTCCACCCCCTCCTCCTCCGGGCCTGTGCAGTGTGACTTCGTCTCCTGAGATTCGCCCGTGCGGCCCCCGGCCCTGCGTTTCTAAAGCAGGCAACATCCTTCTTGTTCTAATCTGCCTTCCTCCCAGCCCTCGCCGCCCGCCCAGCTCTGATAAGTGACTTCAGCCTGGAGAGGATGATAAACATGTGTCAAAAGGAGCAAAGGAAGCAAATTCCTTCCCACCCACGAGGCCGCATGATGGAACTAATAATCCCCAAAGACCTCCACCTGACTTACAGGTGCAAAACCCTGCCTGCCTCGGGATGTGTTTACTTCCTGAGTGGGCCGCGTCGGGGAACACTGACTATAACAGCAAATAACTGGGTGCCCGGTTTGTTGATAGTGTTTCAGGTAAGTGGGCCTGTTTCCAGGCAGGAGGGGCGAGGGAGCAGAAGGTCGGCCTGGGAGACTCGAATCTCAGAATCGCGCGGTGCGGGGCTGTGCTTCAGCGGGGGCCATTCGCGCAGATGCCACAGAAAGCACAACACCCCCCACCCCGGCCAACCTCGGCCGGAGGGTGAGCCCCCACACTGCCAGTTCTTACCGACACTCGTTGACATCTGTCCCCTCCCGCAAGTGTCCCTAAATCTGGAGCTGGATGGCCCTTTCCTCTCGTCTTCGGAACAGACGACACGAGCTGGGCAGCCCAAAGCCGACGCCAGAAACCCACCGCGAGCCCAGGTCACACATGCAGAGAGGGGACCTCGGGGGACTGCCTGGCCCAGGGCCAGGGACAGCACTCCCCTCAGAGCACGGCCAGCTGACTGCCCCCCAGGGGATCCCCCCAGGATGCTGCCTTCAGGCTACAGAGACCTCATTTCCGTCCATCAGTTGTGCTCTTTGAGGAAAGCAAACGCATCACGGGCATAAGTTGCACACGCAAACTAGCGACGAAGTGAAGGAAACGGGTAAAATCCCACTGCCGTCACTCAGGGTGCGGCCACCATGCTCAACGGTCTCATTCAGAAGGCCCGTGTGCGCTCTTGCCCTCCCGCCTGATTGAACTGGACGTCGTCTGGCCCAAACCGATACAATGAGAGGGCACGTGGATACGGGGACCCCCCAGCGCTTGCCGGTCAGAATGGGGGGACCTCAGGGAAACCCCCTGAGGATTAGGGGCGGGGCTGCAGGCTCACCTGGCACTCAGGCATTCCTGAGAACTGCTCCTTCCCGGGGTCCTCACTCAGTGCAGTCACTTGAACGTTGAGCTCTACTCTGAGAGCAGGAATCCTCTCCACCACTCACTCTCCCCACAGAACCGGAAAGAAAGACAACATCTAGGAGAAATTCCCTTCTTGAAGGCAGGAAGGACTGCCCGCTAAGGAGTCACTTCAAATGACCCAGTAGAAAAGGGTGCTCACTTTCAACCATCCCCAGAGACGGTGACAGTAGGTGATGCAGGTGGACGAATTTATATGTATGAAATAGAACCCTAACTTACAGATGCTTCAGGCCCATAACATTGATCGTAAGATCTGTATATTCTATTTTTGATGTTTGTTCATTTATTTTTGAGAGAGAGGTAGACAGCGAGTGGGAAAGGGGCAGAGAGAGAGGGAGACACAGAATCCGAAACAGGCTCCACAGTGTCAGCATAGAGCCCAACCTGAGGGTCGAACTCATGAACTGTGAGATCATGTCCTGAGCTGAAACCGAGAGTCGGGTGCTTAACTGCCGAAGCCACCCAGGTGCCCCGATATCTGTATATTTTTGATATTTCCTGCTTACTGGTCTTGAAAAGCCATCTGTCTTTGGTTCAGACTAATTTCGGTGCTCGCCGTGACGCGGGCCGCACTGTGTGGGAGACACTCAAGTCCCACTGAGGCCTCTCACTTGGGAGGGGGGGATGGAGGCTCCTTCCTGCCTCACCTGGTCTCCGCTCCGTGCAAGGGTACCCCTGGTGTCTCTTCTTCCTCTTATGAAGACTCTGGTCCTATTGGATCAGGGCCCCACTCCATGACCTCATTCAACCTTAATTACCTCCTCGGAAGGCCCCATTCCAAATACGTTGGGGATTAGGGCTTCAACATCTGAACTATGGCGGCATAATTCAGCCCATCACAGGATGTGGATAGAGAGAGACATCCTGTGCTCACCCTATACAACGTGATCAATGTCTATGTTGACAAACGTATGCCACGAAGGTCATTTAAAATATGGCTAAGTTGTCTACAGAGTCGTATGTGTTAATAATTTCCCATTGCTCCTAAAAACCATTTGCTTTTTAGACTGGAAATCACGTATCCAGTACAGGAATAGTAATTCTTGTTACAAGAGACCCATTAGTTGACATGAAAGAATCTGCATTTAGCTTGACTTCCATACACAAGAGACACATTCATATGCCGGAAAAACTCTGAGAACACAAGTAAGCTAGGGAAGGCTCTAGAAACAATATCAAATGGGTCATAGTGAATTCCGTGAGGCCCGTTTGCCTCAAAAAAGTGCAGTGGAAAATGAAGTCACAGGAATGTTGAAAGGGGCCAGCATTTGAAAAATGAGTCTATGTGCCTTGCGTGAACCCAGAGGTGAGAGATAACACTAGAAATTTCAAGGGGAGAATGTGGACAGATACAGAATTGTTCAACCCACTAGGACAGTCTGTTCTATTTTAGCTCTCCTGTAAACATCCAGAGTTTCCCCACAGTAAGCTGGGGTCTGACACCTGTCAGGGAGGTTATAGGCAATAATGCTCATCTCATCTGGAGAATAAATGACCCTGACATCCCTTCTGGCACCAATGACTGATGCATTCCGGACCACATCTAGGCCAGGTGTCCAGGCCTGTGTGTGCACAGCCTCGAAGGTTCCTCGAAGGATGGTTGGAAACAGGAACACGGGGGGCCCCTAGGGGGCTCAGTCAGTTGAGCGTCCGACTTCGGCTCAGGTCATGATCTCACGGTTTGTGTGTTCGAGCCCCGTGTCGGGCTCTGTGCTGACAGATACTGTGTCTCCCTTTCTCTCTGCCCCTCCCCTGCTCACACTCTGTCTCACTCTTTGTCTTTCAAAAATAAACATTAAAAAAATTTTTTTTGAAACAGTAAGGCTGCTTTGCAGCACAAGTCAGTGTGATTCGATTAAACGTCTAGCAGAACAAAGAGAGAAGGAGAGGAAAGAAGAAGGAGATGGGCAGCAGGGCCCCGAGCACACGGGCACACGGGTCAGGGCCCGCCACTCGAGGATCAGCTGTTGCCTGCTTTCCACACTGTTTCGTTTTGATTTCTCTGAAGATACGGCCCGTCCCGGCATTTTGCTGTTGGAAAGCACTCAAGTCTCACTAGCGGCTGCTTCATGAATCACCTACCTCGTAAAACTCTAGATTTGACTGTGGGTCCCAAGCACTGATGAGTTCGTTTTCCATAATAGGAACTGCTATAAAAGTAGAAGCCTATTATCTAATAGGAAATGTATAAGCATATATAAATATACATATAGATAAATATACGATAGATACAATGACATGGGCACATATGTAATTTATTTAATAGGAGCCTATTATGTTCTGCCTTCTCTGGGTTGTAATGGGCCAACGGAATTATGTTATTACGTAGCCATAATCATAAAACACTCACATAGTACACAGAGTATAGCTATTTTAATACAATTTGAAAATAAAGTAGCTATCGCGATGAAACCGTTGGGCCCAGTTCTCAATTATTAGCACGCATTTCAGATGCCGCAAAGCCAGAGCTGGATCATGTGACCCGCCCGTGCCTACCTGGGAAAGCCACGCTTGGAGAATCGCGAGGCAGAGTCTCTGGAGGACCCGGGATCTCACTGGGCTCGTGGATGGGGGGCAGAAAATAACCGTGACAGATAAGCAGATTACATGCAGCGTCACGAGACCCTGTGGGCTGTTAAGAAATTGAGCCGAAGAGCACGGAAGGCCCGGCTGGTTGGGTCACATGGATGCCAAGTCCAGGCGGGAGCCACACGGCTCCAGGGCGCGAGCGCCCGGATCTCAGGCAGGAGCCCAGCAGGTGCCCGAGGCACGGCTGGCCAGGGGATGGTAGGGCCCGTGGCCGGAGGGGACCCAACGGCACCAGCCGGAGCCCCTGGAGACCAGGGCCGCGGACCAGCAGAATTTTGGCTTTGCAAGCACGGTGGCTTTTCCTGGGAGTGAGAGGCGGCGCTCCAACGCTTCTGGGAAGGGGGCAGGTCGGACTGACCTCGTTCTCAGGACACTCCAGCCAGAGTGCAAACTCGTGACACAAACCCGCCTTCTTGTCGGGGATGGGGCACGGGGAAGAATTCTTACTTATAACCCAGCCTCGGGACTTCAAGACAGAACCACTCATTTCCAGCACTGTTGCTCAAGCATTTTCTTTCACCCCCGGATCCACCCCCGAAGTATTAGGGCACGAATTTGCTGCGCCGTGGTGACGCAGCACGTGGCCCGTCTCGGGGGAAGGGAGACTCGATTTACTGAGATTTTACCGTAATGATTAGCTCGAATCCCTCCAAACGGCCAGAGGGGAAGATACAATTAATCTGTTTACGGGGAAAGAAGAGCTTCCCAAAGCATGGAAGGCAGCGTTCCCATGACGGATGTGCAGACACCGAGAAGTTCTGGACAGCGGCTGCCTCTGGAACGGGGGCTTGGCCCGCACCCGACAGATGAGGGACTGCAGGCCCCCTGTTCGGGGTCCCACCCCATCCGCGCTCTCGGGCCCCCCAGCGGGATTTGCCCAGGGAATGAGTCAAAGAGCTGAGGCAAGCAGGATTTACCGACCCCAATAAGGAGGGAAGAAGGCTGGGTAACACAGAGCTATTAAAGCGACTTTGTGTGGACACGAGGATCTCAGAAAATAAATTGGAAGATGAGAAAGTGTACGTATAAATATTCAACGAGGGTGTTAAGGCCACATTGAAATTCTTTGGGGAGATAGTGTCAAAGGGAAGGCATTAACGTAAGCAATCTAGATTGTCCCGGAACGGCAAAGTATGGGCAGGTCCCTAGATATTTGAGACAGCGGGCACCTCGGGACAAGGCATGTGGGGCTGACCTTGCTGATTCTTTCCCAAGGCCTCTGATGCTGGAGGAATCAAAGCCCGGCATTTGGAAGGAGTATGCGAGGTGTCTCCAGGGAGCTGAAATAAGGCTTTTCAGAGCTCACGAGTGACGTGACTTAGGCTCCGGAGATACAGGACTCTGGCTCGGGACAAAGCTGCCAGCAGATTAGGTGGCCTGATTGTATACAGAGAACAAACAAATCCCGTCCCTGCGACCACAGCTTCATTGTCCACGACGTCACCCCCTGGACAGAACACCAGACGTCCCCCCTCTGAACTCACCGCGCGACAGCTAAGAACGCCCCTGTGCTCACAGTCTGGCTTCACACCCTGGGGAAGCTTTGCCTGGCTAACAAGTCCTTTCGTTCCCAAAGAAGTCCCCAGGCTGAGCCACATTAACAGCAGGAAACTCCCACCTGCAAATTTCTTACCCGACCGGAAGCAGAAAGTGAATGGAAGAGTGATGATGGTCCTTGAAAATCAATGGAGGAAAGTTCTTTACGGAAATTCTAGCAGTGAACGAAATCATTTCCTTGCCAAAAAAAACCCCAAAAAACTGGATGCGTCCCTATCATATAACAATGCGTGGGTGACTCATTCCCTGCCAGAGGTGGCCGTGCAGTGACAGAGCAGCGCCCACCTATGGGCCCTCACAGGCAAGCCACCCCCCTGCACACACCTGCCCACTCACAGCCACGCTGGGGGGCGGGGGCGACCAGCCACCTGTTCCTTGAACCCCCTTCGCTGCTTCCTCTCTTCCTGGTAGCCAAGGACCCCAGAGGCTTCTGCTGGAGAAACTCCAATAAATCAAGCATTGCCTCCAACATATCCTCCCAGGTCCCCACTCTACCCAAGAGTAAGTCACTGCATCTTTCCCCTTTGAGTTGATCTTAATTTTTTCAAGGTATTTTAAAGTCAACTCTGTCTCATAGTCATAACAGTCACCAAAAAAGGCCCTTTCCCACTTGAAAAGATCCTCAGAAGCACGTATTCTCACCTCTCTTCTATGTTCATGAGGCTAATCCCTGTGCCCACACTGTGCCTTCCTCTCTGCTTCCCGTTTTAAGTACTTTGTTAGACTTCATTTTCTCAGGGCGGTTTTAGGTTTACAATAAAGTTGAGAGGAAGACAGAGATTTTCCATCTACCGCACAGCCTCCCCCCCATCAACATCCCCGCTGGATGGTTCATTTGTTACACCTGATGGACCCACACAGACACGTCTTCACCCAGAGCCCATAGTCTACATCAGGGTCCCTCTTGGTGCCATACGGTCTATGAGTTTGGGTCAAAGTACGATGACATGTGTCCATCACTACAGTATCGTACAGTATTTTCTCTGCCCTGAAAATCCTCTGTGCTCCCCCTGTTCATCCCTCCCCCCATCCACTGTCTCCATAGCTTTGCTTTTTCCAGAATGTCACAGAGTTGAAATCATACACTATGTAGGCTTTTCAGATTGCCTTCTTTCACTTAGTGATGTGCATGTAAGGTTTCTCGTGTCTTTTCTTGCCCTGATAGCTCATTTCTTTCCTGTGCTGAATGAGATTCCGTTGTCTGGGTTGACCACAGTTTATTTATCCATCATCTACCAAATGGCACCTTGGTGGCTTCGGGTTTTGGCAATTACCAATAAAGCTGCTATAAACATCCTGTAGAAGTTTCTGTGTGGACATGAGTTTTGAACTCCTTTGGGTAAATACCTAGGAACATCCTTGTCGGATCAGATGACCGAGTGTGTTCAGTTCTTTAACAAACTCTAACACTGTCTCCATAGTGGCTGTGCCATGTTGCTTTCCCTCCAGCCGTGAGTGAGGGTCCCCGTGCCCCACGTCCTCTCCAGTGCTCTGGGCGCTGGCCGTTCTCATGGGTGCTCAGCAGCATCTGTCTTTCTTCTTCAGGAACTTTTTAAGCAAGCTCCCCTCTCTCACTGTCTCCATTTCACCTGGAGGGCTCCGTTTCCTGAGGGGTCTGTCTACATGCCTAGGTCTGCTCTGGGCGGCAAAATGCACGTTAAGTCATTGTTTTAAAAATCTGGTTTCACCCTCAAGCTTTCTATTTGTCTCGTGACACTTGAATATGAAGGAAAAAACTAACGTGGATAACAGCCCTTATTCTGGAGACACAGGTTACTGAGTTTACCACCTCTGAGTCTCGGGCAAGTAATTTAAGCTCTCAGTGCTCCAACATCCTCATCAATAAGACAGGGATTAAGATGATGTGTACTTACTGGGTTGCTGTGAACATGTACATACACACACGTGACTTAGTAGCGCTCCCAGCAGGCATACAAAGCGCTCACTAGATGTTTAAGGTAATAACAAGCCAAAAGGTCTTTGGCTTCTGTGTTCAGAAATTCAACAAGAACCTCCTAATTTCTTTCTCGGAATGCACTTTCTACCTCTTTGTATCTTTTGATGATCTCTTTTTAAATGTTTATTTTGAGAGAGAAAGGTCGCGTCCTCAGGCGGGAGAAGGGCAGAGAAAGAGAGAGAGAATCCCAAGCAGGCTCTGCCCCCAGTGCAGAGCCCGACGCAGGGCTCAATCCTACGACCCTGGGATCATGACCTGAGCCGAAATCAAGAGTTGGACACTCGACCAACTGGGCCACCTCGGCGCCCTGCTTTTGATGACCTTGACTGCCCTTTTCCTTCTCCCTTCCTCCCTTCCTGTCTCTCTCTCCCTGTGTGTCTCTCTCTGTCTCTCCCTCTCCCCACTCACCATGCCAATCATAAGATAAGGAAACCTGAATTTAAACCTGAAGAACCAGCTACTACTGGCAAGTGTGAGGCTTCCACTTGCAACGGAAGGAGTGGAGAGCATCAACACGGCACTCACCGAGAAAGGCCAAGGGTGAAAACATAACATTTTGAAAACAAAGTGTATTGGGCATTCATGTTTTGCGAGGAAAAACAGTGTACGCTCAAATATCATGGAGACACAGGCCTAGGAAGCATCGCTTAAAAGGGAGAGACAGTAAAAACCTCACGGCCAGACAGCACAGGTTAGGTTACACAACATTCAGGTTCGGTGGTGTTGGGATGGGAGATTTTCTGCTGGGAAGAACAAGCAGATTCTCTCCTCACCCAACATGCCTTCAATCCCAGCCCTTTTGGTGCAAATCATCTAAGAGATTTTAAATCCAACTTGCATGAGGACCATAAGATAGCGACCCCTCGAGGGTGGGACTCTCCAGTTGGCGGGATATCCGTGGCTCTTGCTCCCTCTCTCTCCTTCCGTTTGTGCTTTGGGTGCTCGTTAGCCCAGGCTTGAAGGGATGCAGAGAAGACAGAATGTGAACCACTCACTTTGCTGCTTGGTAATGGTGCTTGTCAAACGCGTGCCGGGCGGAAAGGTTAAAATTAAATGGGGGCAAAGGCTTCCGAGCTCTATGGATTTCATTTTCTCCAGTCCTCCCTGCCCCCAGCAGCACGATAATTGAGAGTTGGCTGCATTTTTTTCCCTATAATCAGATAATCTGTGAGGAAATGAGAATTTGACTCCTGTGGGTCTCTATGTAGACCCTTAGAAAGCGTATCCTCAGAAGCATTATGTCGCTTAATTCTGAGCAAACTAGAAGCAGAAATGAGAAGTGCTAATGAAGATATCTGTTAGTTCATTACGGGGAAAAACTCAGCTATCAGAGAACTGAAAGCAGGCGATTTTCCCGGTCTCGGGGAAGACCCCAGGAGAAAGCAGAATCCGTTTGCAATCTGACTGAGGAGACATTAAAGGCATAAATTGAGTAGGAGATTTATTTACGACCTATCCAATAGCACTTCTTCTGCTGGGGATCTAACTGTCCCCACCGTAAAGGAACCATGTAAAGATGTATGGTTCCACATGTCAGAGAACTTGGTAAACTCAGATGGTCTGTATCTCTGAATTTGGACGCTGTTGATACCTGAAAAATTATCCTGAATTACTTTCGTGCAAGACTATCGTCAGGCACTTAGTCTCGGAAACTGTCACCGCCAATAGTAGATAAAAACAGAGAGGGAGGCAAACCA
Source organism: Neofelis nebulosa (assembly GCF_028018385.1). Taxonomy (NCBI): domain Eukaryota; kingdom Metazoa; phylum Chordata; class Mammalia; order Carnivora; family Felidae; genus Neofelis; species Neofelis nebulosa. Next base: position 2,618,533 of record NC_080784.1, on the reverse strand, counting down.
TAAGAGAGTCTTAAATACAGAGAACAAACCGAGGGTTGAGGGAGGGAGGTGGGTGGGGGGATGGGCTGGATGGGTGACGGGCATTGAGGAGGGCACTTGCGGGGATGAGCCCTGGGGGTTCTATGGAAGTGATGAATCACTAAATTCTACTCCTGACACCAATACTGCACTGTATGTTAACTGACTTCAATTTAAATTAAACATAAATAAATAAAGAGTAAAAAAATAGAAAAGCCAAAAAACAAAACAGTGGTGCGTTGATCTTGAAACACTGTGTTAGCTTCCTGGGGCTTAGGCTCCTCCCTGAGGACGTCGGTGAGATTCTTGGTGTCTCCTGGACAGGGTCCTTCACACTCAACCTCAGAAGGGGGCTATCACTCTTCCTCCTAATGGCTGTATCAGTCAGAATGAAATGAGGCGGAAGGGCCTTTCTGTGGGACCCTGACGTGGCACGGGGACAGGCTGGCGGGGCTGAGGCCCTACCCTAGGGGTCCGTGCTGACTCCGGACCATCCATGTCAGAGCCGAGGTAGATCACAGGACACCCAATGCACATCCACGGAGACCAGGGACGTGCTTGGCGTGGAAAGACGCGCCTGTGCCTTGGAGCAGAGCAAGAGAAGGGGCTGCTTTCCTTTACCTGTGTGTCCTTCAGGTGGCCTCAAGGCGTCCCCTCCCGCCCTCCCTCCACATCTCCCCCTCCCCCAGAATGCAGGGCAGGACGGCCGAGCCCACCACACCCCCTCCTGTGATAGGGTCACCTGTCCACGTGCCAGGGTCGGACCGAGAAGCCACTCTACTGCCGGGTGGGACGGGACCCCACCCCTTCCCACAGCGGGAGCATCAGGGACCCCCCTACAGACCCAACACCTGACGACACAGACACAACCCTGAAGAGCTAAAAAAAATTAAAAAGGAAAGGACTACCTGAAAAGAGGTCCCCTCCCCCAAAGCTGCACGTTTGTGTGGATTTGCTACATCTTAATCACAACATGCAAGGGTGTCAGAACTAACAAAATTAAAAAATTTAAAAAATTTAAAAAGCAAATTAATACTCTCTGTTGCCTAAATTTTTTAATCTATGAAACACATTGGGAATGTTTTAATTTCCATAATTGATCAACTTAATCTCACAGGAAATCATGCTTTCCTATTGATTTGCTTAGAAAACCTTAAAATTAAGCCCGAGCCTCCTGAGCAACCTCAAAAATCAAAAGAGTACTAAACTGGTACTTCGTGGTCATAAAATTTTCATCCATAAGGCACATTGGGGATGTTTTAATTTTCATAATTGACCCACTTATTGAATAATCTCAAATTAAATAAATGTCTTCTAATTGATTTGTAAAAAGTTTAGAAACCCTGAGTCGAAAGAGTGCCTTTGAAATCTACAAAGTACAAAAATCGTGCTTAATAAGCATTGAAATATTACGTGGAGTCACAGCATCCTTGATGTTGGAGGCTTCTCAGTTATCACACCTGGCCTGCCAGGGAGACTCCAGTAAGTTCCTCGTCCTGCGTGGAGTCTTTCTCACGAATTAGCTCGCTCAGCCCCCATAATAACGGTGAGAACCGTCATCTCACAAGATTTCGGGGAGGATTACATGAAATGAAGTACACAAAAGCTTCCCCTACAAGAGTTTAAACCCATGGAAACACCATAAACAAAACAAAAAGCAAACCAGGAAGAGACATACACATTTGCCTGCGTATGTTTGAGGTCTGTAAATGTGCGCGTGTATATAGCACACGGGAACACCATGGTGATGGCGTGCATGTAGAAAGAGTGAGTACAGATCTGTAAGAAAACGGTGATATTAGGGGCGCGTGGGGGGCTCAGTCAATTAAGCGTCCGACTTCGGCTCAGGTCACGATCTCACAGTTTGTGGGTTTGAGCCCCGCGTCGGGCTCTGTGCTGACAGCTGGGAGGCTGGAGCCTGCTTCGGATTCTGTGTCTCTCTCTCTGTCCCTCTCCCACTCGTGCTCTGTCTCTCTCAAAAATAAATAAACATTAAAAAGTTAGAAAACAGTGATATTAAGAAGCATACAAAGCTTTTGGGGCGCCTGGGTGGCTCAGTCGGTTGAGTGTCCGACTTCGGCTCAGGTCATGATCTCACGGTCCATGAGTTCGAGCCCCGCATCGGGCTCTGTGCTGATGGCTCGGAGCCTGGAGCCTGCTTCGGATTCTGTGTCTCCCTCTCTCTGACCCTCCCCTGTTCATGCTTTGTCTCTCTCTGTCTCAAAAATAAATAAACATTAAAAAAAATTTTTTTAAAGAAGCATACAAAGCTTTTGACCAAAAGTATTTCACTTCAGCATTTTTTGTTGTAAAATATGAAGCGCAATCCAAATGCCCAAGAGGACAGAAACAGTTAAGAAACACACATATTTGACACGTAGGAAAGAATATTATTATGTCATTCAAAGTGGTGCTTCTGAGGAGTACGGATACCACAAAGGATTTTCACCAAATGAAAAGGAAAGAGAAAATTAAACGAAGGAAACCATCAGATTCTGGTCCGTGTGCACACATCTACACAGAAGAGAGACCTCCATTATTTCAACTCTTCCTTTCCATTTTCTAAACATTCAAAAACTAAATGTTTTTCTAAACATTCAAAAACTAAACGAGGCTCAGGCTTAATTTTAAGGTTTTCTAAGCAAATCAATAGGAAAGCATGATTTCCTGTGAGATTAAGTTGATCAATTATGGAAATTAAAACATTCCCAATGTGTTTCGTAGATTAAAAACTTTAATGGCTTAGGAGGACCAAGGATTGCGGTGAGCATGCAGAAATCTAGATAATCATGTTTACGTTCCTCAAAATGAAATAATATTGGCCTCACACAAGACAGGGACAAGGCCAAGGATAAATCCCAGTGCGTCAGCAATACTGAACAACGTGAAATTACATGCTATTTGTCAACTCCTGCTCATTAAGAACACTGGAGGTTTCTCTCTTTCAGGGTGTCAATAGAACATTTTAAAAATTTGCTTTTTCTGGGAGAAACGATGATCCAGAGACTGTCAGCCACTGGAAAGGCAAGTTCCAGGATTGTGCCAATTTTCATCTCACAGGTTACAGAAATTTCAAAGGCACAGATGTTTCACACGAAATTCTCAATACCTTTGGGAGAAGGGGCCAAAATTCACATCCACAACATCTCACAAGTGGAACTTGGCAGGTCATGGAGGCGAATCAACATCACCTTTTCCGATTCCCGAAATGACATGACAAGTGAGTTAGAAAGAATCAATTCTCCCCACTTTATACGATGTGAGTAAAATAAGCCGGGAGAATTTATTATTTAAATTGGGAAAAGCCACCCCTAAATGCACTATCATAATATGTGTAATGCACTCACCGGGAGATCTCTCCTGCATTGGAGATTCAAATACGCTCATTTCTAGCTGGATCTTAAAGGCATTCCAAAGTTATTATCTGGTACCTCTGTTGAAAATGTTTAAACAGGGTGCTGCCTCTCTGGAATCTGGAGTCTAAGTCCTGACGAACTAGGAACCAGACATCCTCACAGATTCGGGAGAGAAGGCGAAGTAAAATCAGCACCTGATGAAAAAATTACGTTTTTTGATGATCAAGTCGGTAGCCAGGGTCCTCATCCTGAATGGTGTCTGGCAGCCTGGAAAGGCCACGGCCATGCCTCTTGAGTCCTGGGATCTCCTCCCTTCCCGGGTTCCGAGGTGCCTCCCGGTGGCAGGTCCTCACTCAGACTCGGACTTCTCCACCATCTCTGACGTGGCAACCATGTGGAGTTGAAGAGGAAGAGTGACGGTCTGCCTGGCCATGAAGACACATCTTGTCTTGTGGAGGCCGTTGAAATTCATCTTCAGCTGAATCATAACTGGATTTAGAACTTTTTCAATCTAGGGCAGTTTGGGAACAGGTATTTTCACCATGTGATTTTCCCCCCTCCCTATTTACTACCGAGGTTCCTTACTGGATAAGCAAAAGAGATATTATTGATGAAATGCTCTTGTAGAACATCAGCCCAAGTTTGTCAGGTCAATCAATAATTTATGCCCCAAGGCCAAATAAAAAGAGAGAAATTTTCAAGTGTTTATAGACTATCAAACTCCACACTGTCAGCTACTCCTGAGATAAAGCTATTTTAATTTCACTTTCACCGGGGTCACTTAGCTTTCCACACGGCTATACTTAAAGTAAATAGAGGGGGATAAGGCAACACATTAATGAAAAACGGTGTAAATAACTTAAAAACTTGAACAATGATAAAGTCGCCTGCCATCCGTAGGGTGAGCTGCTCCATTGTTGCTGCCATATTTCTATTTTCTACAGGAAATTATGCAGCAGATAATTACGATGTCTCTACCTGTCGTCGAAAAAGATGTTTATCTTACTTGGCTAGTTAGAGTGATGTGAGTTAGAAATCACAGGAAGGGTTCTGGGCCACAATGCGTTTCCTCTGTTCCTGTGTCAAAGCTTTGCTGATCCTGCTTGGTCAATCTCAAGACAAATACACTTTCTGGCGGAAGAGTCAGGCAGTCCAAATGGATCCAGGGTATGCTGTGCTCGATGATAGGAAATCTCCAAAGGGAAGTCGGGTCGATTTTCATCATTCACGGCGGTTATGTTCTATTAAGTCCCCACCAACACTGAATGAGTGATGGCACATCGTGCTATCTGGAGAAGTACGGCGTGAGCTTCTTCTGGACCCCTGGCCACAACGTTCCCGTCAGCCGGTCTAAACAAACCTTGTTTTCTGTGTACTTTAAGGTGTTTAAAGCCACCTTAATATGTATTGTTGATGCACCAAACAGAACTCACGAGAACGAGAACCCTGTAACTCGTGCCCCAAGGAAGGGAGTCTACGGAACACACGTGTTCCCTTAAGCGACAGAACACTAGACAGCATTTCAGCGCTGGGCTTGGGGGCCCTTTTAAACCCCGCAATCGCCAACACACTCGTTGCTAAACAGCCCCCGGAAAGAACACGTTTCGGCAGTGTGGGAGCTGAAACAAGAAGGCAGAGGACGGCCTTGTCCACCTCAGCCAGGGACGGGTACGCTGGGCGACTCCAACCTTTCTCCACTCTGGGCAGGTCCACCAACAGCCGTGAAGGCACCGTGAGGATGGATGTTTGAGTTATAAATAAAATTTAGCTTAAGCTGATGTGGAGAAAGGGAATCTGCAAATCATGAGCACCAACTGCACGTAACAAGGAAGTCAAGACCCACACGCGAAGCCTCCCACAAAAGCAAAGATAAATGACAGGTATGAAAAGTACAGATGCGATGGGGCGCCTGGGTGGCTCAGTCGGTTAAGCGGCCGACTTAGGCTCAGGTCACGATCTCGCGGTCCGTGAGTTCGAGCCCCGAGTCGGGGTCTGTGCTGACAGCTCAGAGCCTGGAGCCTGTTTCAGATTCTGTGTCTCCCTCTCTCTGACCCTCCCCCATTCATGCTTTGTCTCTCTCTGTCTCAAAAATAAATAAACGTTAAAAATAAATTTAATAAAAAAAAAAGAAAAGTACAGATGCAAGCTTCAGTGACGCTCCTGGAACAAAATGTACCCGTGATTTGTGGACCATCTGGCTTATCTCATTAGCACACAAAATGTGCTCCTCCTCAAACAGAATCAGGGAGGAACTTTCTGTAATTAGTCAAGTGGATTGGGCCTCCTTCTAAATGGATCTTTAAAGAAGGAAAGAAGACGTCAAAACAGACAGTTGAGCTCCAAAATAGAACAGGGATCATCCAAAAGAAGCAGAAGACACAGCTGTCAGGAAGCGATAACTTGTAGGGAAAAAACGCATGGGCACTCTGGAAGGCGGGGGTGGTACCACAAGTGTGTCCATCAGTCCAAGATCACCGAATTGTTTACGGTGGTCATGTGCACGTTATAAGTATAAAACAGTTAACACCTCAATTATACTCAATAAAGCTGAGAAAAAAGAGCATTAGTCCGGTGGCTCCCCTGGCGTCTCTCCGTCACCCCCAGGACAAACATGTCTTGAAACAGCCCAAGGGTTCTGGTCCCTAAAACCAAAAGTTGGGAGTCTTTCCCGATTTTCACAGGAAGTGGGAAGGGAGACTTATAGAAAGAATCATCACGCTCATGGGCTTACCCTGCACGCCCAAAACGAAATCTGATTCGCATAAGTGCTTAGTGACTGTTTCAAAATGGAACTGAATGGTGACGATATTCAAAGCATCAAAGAGTGGTGTGCATGAGGCAGACGTTAAGACAGGAGCTGAATTTCCATCCACCTCCATCTGCTAGGCAAGACGGTAGTCGTTTTACCGGAAAGGGAGTGAGGTGGATGCAGTCCCTTCCAGCACAGGCCAGCACACACGTGGCTGTCGGGGAGACTAGCAGGCGGAAATCCGCTCTTCTAAAAAAGTTCAGATCTCCTCAGAAATTTCCAAAATGCTTGGGAGAGACCTGGAGCTCCGCCTCGATGCCCACGGCTTCACCGACGCCCCAAGTCTGCTTACTTCCCTCCTCTTGCGCCTTCAGAAAGCCACGGATGCGATCCTGACTCCCACACATTTGCGAGAGCCTCCCACCTCGTCTGCGGGAAGAGGAGAAGCACTGATCGAGTAGCGATTCTGCCTCCTCTGGTTTCCACAGACCCTGGTCCCACATACCGTAGGCTGCTCCTCAGAGACCCAATCCTTTCCGTACGTGTCCCTGGATGGAAGAAACCTTAGCCACCTGTGATGAATACGGTCCTCCGAGTGTCCTGGCCACCTGGAAGGCTGGGGCCCAGGTATTGGGTTTGAGGACAGCCAGAGGGCAGAGCAGGAGTCTCCTGGAAGGCCCAGAGAAGGCAGACCAGGGGATCGGGCTGACACGGTGCTTTGTGTCCCGGGACGTCAGCACCTGGTGACTGAGCTGTGCCTCGGTGCTACTCAGTCTGCACCCCCGACACTCCATCGCTGCCTGCCCTATCTCCATCCATCGTCCTGATGGTCTGAGCGAGTCAACTTCCACACATCCGTCTGGCCGAAGATTCCTTAATCCCCGTCAATCCTAGCCATCACAGGACCTGGAAAGACTCTCCCGGGCACGGAACATAACATGCAGCCGTGGCTTCCTGTTTACCTACTTTGCTCAGTGCGGTAATAAATCTGGGACGGAGTGATGATTTTACACAGCAAATGTACACCAACCCAGGACTCAAATAAACAGCTGTCAGGCATATCCTGAGAGAGATTCCCAGTATAATTTTATACCATCACACGCAAGGAAGACATTACCTTATCCCAAATTCTTTCCGAGAAAGAGTCTCCTCATCCCACGCGAAAGTCCATTTGGCGCCTAAGGGATCTGATTCCAAGGATGGTTGCATTTTGTGGTGCACCAGAAAGATCTTGCCGCAAAATCTAACTAAGAGAGAACTGACTAAGAATTTGAGACCTGAATAGGAATCTAGGAATCCTGTGTATGGCAGCCCGTCACGTCTCAGAGAAGAAATCGGTGAGCCCCATGCCTCCCGGGGCCATCAGGGAGTGAGAGGCCAGGGCCTCTGTGTCCCTGCTCAGCAACCCCTGCGCTCTCCCCTCCCCTTACAACGGGCAGCCCAATCTACAGCTGCCATCAAGACCCCTCATTAAAAATGAAAGCCTGGCATCGGTGCACGTGGGAGTGACGTTCATTAGCTCTCGCTGTACCACTTACACCTGGATCGCGTTTTATATATCGTAACGCACACTTGTGTATTTTCCCATTGGGCCTCCACACAAACCCAGCAAGATGTATAAGCTGCACATGACTACTGGCTGGCAAAAAGCGAGTTACAAAAATGCTCTGGGATCTGCTCAACTTCACACAATTAATCGGTGACGAAGTCATACCTGGAAGCCTGGAATCCTGATTACCCGGCAAGTAGAGGGTTGGAAAGGCTGGCTGCTAAAAAGGACTATCATGACAAGAATTATTAGGCACCAAATGCATGCCTACGAGAAACCGGGCCATCCGATTATTTGGAGATCTCTTTTTCTAAGGTAATTTGATAGCTGTTTTCACCAGGAGCAGGTAGCCAACACCGAATAATAAATTCCCAAGGATCCTTTCCAAACCAACAAAGAAATTATTTCCAAAGGGCCTAAGGGGTGACGCTGGAGAAAACGATGGACGACACTTCTTTTTTTAATTTTTTTTAATGTTTTATTCACTTTTGAGAGAGAGAGAGAGAGAGAGAGAGAGAGAGAGAGTCAGGCCGTGAGCAGGAGCGGGGCAGAGAGAGGGAGACACAGAATGCGGAGCAGGCTGCAGGCCCTGAGCCGTCAGCACAGAATTGGATGTGGGGCTCGAACTCACGAACCATGAGATCATGACCTGAGCCAAAGTCCAACGTTCAGCTGACTGAGCCACCCAGGCGCCCCTACAATGATGCTTCTTTTTGTTCCCAGAACAAGCTCCGTTCTCAGGCCCTTTGATGACAGGGCAGATTTCCTTTCCAGAAGCTCCCCCCGATTCACAACGGGACACCATCCCTCGTGGCCAATTCTCGGGCAGGTGGGACCCTTTACGCCTCCCTGCTTCCCTACGCCCTTTCCTCTGGGTCAAGGAAAACCATCGTCAGCGTCATTTGCTTCTCCTTTGGGGCTGAATGTGTTTTCATATTATCAGAGTCTTGAATCTAGCCTAGCAGGTGCTGGAAATCCTGATATTACTTTTATTTATATATATTTATTTATATTTATATATATATTTATACTATATATACGTTTCATTATCATCATTATTCTTTTGATTGTCCCGTTATTTACCTGGGGGTCCATGCTGGGGAGCACATACGCCAGGGCCAGGCGCCCTGAGTTTCTATTTCCATGTGATGCCAACGTCCCTGGCGCTTTGGGCTCAGTGCCCCGGAGCAGCGAGGATGCTGGAGGAAGTGTGGCCTCCGGCCTTCCTGCCCACCTGCCGACCCGGAGGCCTTGGATGGAGACAATGGAGCCACAGGCAGACCCTGAACACAGTGTCCAGGGTCACAGCGAGAGAACGTCCTCCCCAGACAGCCACTGCCCCGCGGCCAGCTTTGGGAGCAAGCAGCACATCTTCATTGCGCTGGGACCCGGTGCCAGTGCGGGCGGGTGCTGGTGGGAACCCGTGACAGCTTCTCGCTGTGTCGCACGGAGGAGGGGCCGGGAACTTTGCGGGTCTCTTTTCTAAGGACGCCGATCCCATCGCGGGGGCCCCACCGCCAGGACCTCATCACGCTGGGGGTCAGGACACAATATATGGATTTGGGGAACACAAACATTCAGCCTGTATCAGCTTGTGCGTGTGCGTGTGTGTGTGTGTGTGTGTGTTACCAGACCCTTGGGTCTTTTCATGTTTAACATTTTTATCAAAATAAAATCCACAGGAAAGTGCACAAGCCACACTAAAGATATAACTCACGGGATTATTGCAGACTGAGCACAGCCCGGTAGCCAAGTTTGTCCTTTAAGCTCTAAAGGACCGTCTCGGCAAAGCCCACGGAGTGTCTGCCTCCTTCCCACCCGGCCTGGTGCGCAGCTCTGAGGCCGATCACTCGGGAAGCCGCGTCAGAACCGGTCGCGAGGCTCGGGGACGGGAATCCAGGGGTAATCACGTAGGCTCACTCTAGGGACTCACCTCTCCAAAGAGAAGCGGCTGTCCCGTGTGAGACTCCTGCACGGGGGGAAAGATTCTCGGGGTGGGGGCCCTGACTCCAGTCCCCCGTGCACCATTGCACAGAGGCGCCGTGGTCAGCCTCAGGGAACAGCACGGTCACTTTTCTAGGCAACGGGGCGATGGCGTGACCTTAGGCTGGTTCTCAGGTTGATGCTTGGTGACTGTAAGTGCTGTGACCTAGGGTGCTAGACGGAGCCTACTTCCTATCTGTGACTCCCTCCCGGCCAAGCATGGGGAGGGAGGAGAGCTTCCTGGAATCATTATCAGATAACCGCCTACGTTTTAATAAAGTTTTTAAAAACCCACAGAGTGAAGGTCAGCCCCCTTCCCACTGCCACTCTTGTACCGGACACGCTTTTGTTTGTCAGCACAAAGCAGACTTGAATCTCCCTTCACGGCCAGGAGCACCCAGAGTTCACAAGTAGCTTGAATATTCACGTTCTAAGCCTATGGAGGTCATTGTCGTCAGCACCTGCCCCATTAGGACACGTGTGCTGGGGAGAGCATGTCGGTGCCAGGGGGGAAGGGAGGGAGGGACAGGAAGGTCAGGCTAAGTGAGCCCGGGCTTTAGCTGGAAAGTCGCCTATGGATTTAGGACCACACGCGTCTTAGACACCTCCCTGCTCAGGAAAGCACCGGGAAGCGGATTGAGCGTACCCCAGCTCGGAGACGTCCTCTCTGCTCCCTACACCTGCAAGAGTTGAGCTCCAAGGTCTGGCCAGCTCTCAGGCGTAATTTATAACCAGCCAGTGGCAGATCCAGACTGGGGGCTCGAATCCACTCCAGCAGAGGGAATCCCCAGCTAACATGCTATGTGGGTTGTGTTCAGGCAAAATCACCTTCGTTTCGAGAACAAAAAGTTCTTGTTAGAAAATCGAAGCCCATGGGTGGCTCAGTCAGTTGAGCGTCTGACTCCTGATTTCGGCTCAGGTCACCATCTCGCAGTTGGTGAGATCAAGCCCCCCGTCAGGATCTGCGCTGACAGGGCGGAGCCTGCTTGAGAGCCTCTCTCCCCCTCTCTCTCCGCCCCTCCCCTGCTCTTTCTCTGTCTCTCAAAGTAAATAAATACACTTCAAAAAAAATCCCTATCTTCTATCCTTCCTCCTGTACCAGCCTCTTCGTCCCCAGCCCACACAGGATGACTGCAAATCTCTTGCTCTGAAAGCCTAACCCAGCTGAGCATCATTACAGCAATCGTGTACTTTGGCCGCACAAGACAGACGCTCTCCACTGGAGGGAAACTGGAAAGTGGAGACTGACGAGCACACAGGCCACAAGCAGGTGCAGGTCGGAGGCGTAGAGAGGCAACTCTGCACACCTCCGCTGGTCCCGCCCAGACCCCGCCCCCCTTGGACATTTTGTTCTTGCTGACGGTGTACGTTTCAAGTGGAGACAGACGGTCGCCTAAAGTCTGTGCCATGACGGCAGGCTTCCTACCACTGAGCAAACAGCCTGTCAGCTTATACCCTCATAGTGACTCAAAGAGGCAGTTCGACAGAACCAACAAAATCCGGGGCCCTTTTCATCACCACGTCGGGAGTGCCTTCTGCCCATCACAACTGCATCCAAGAGACCTAGCACCTGCCCCTCTCGGTTGGGATTAGTATAAAATTACCTAAATAGTCATCTTTATCACTCAAGATGATTTCAGTTTAAATCGAGGGAGAGATTGATTTGTTCAGAGTACCATCACAGACCTAAAATACGAGAACAGTGACTTTGGAAGATGCTGAGGTCGGGCGGGGGGGCGGGGGTGGGGTGGAGCTAAAATGAGGGTTTAATGATTTAGTACAGGGTCTGGCCAACCTTCGTCCCCTGTGGATGCTTCACAGCCTCTGTGACAGTTAGAGAAGAGGGGGCTGGTAACATGCTACCAAGCACTCAGGCACACGTGGCAAGGTGTGGGATTATCACCCTACTTCTCAGGGGCCACGAGATGGTGTCGTGGTCCCATTTGATGAAGGATAAACACAGTGTCATTGACAACATTTCCACGCATCCGAGAGGCAAGGAAATCCCAGCATCGGACGCGTCTTCTGTCCCTCGGAACTGTCAGGCAGGGGCACTTTGCAACGATGCCCACCTCTGAAATAGACACGATTGCTTGGAAATAGAGGTCACACCTGCTGAAATTGCCAGTGGAGGCTCACCCTGCCGGAGTGTCACTAAAGCGGCATGAAATCACAAAAGCCGGAGAACCCGCTTCTGCTCCAGCCACGGGGAGGGCTCAGCGTCTCTGATCGCCTACGCCCCCTTCGTCAAAGGCGCAAATGTGATGCTGATTTTGCCAGATTAGAGCCCGCGTTCATTTGGAAGCTTTACTTTCGAAAACAGGAGTTGACTGGGGTCATCTCGCCGGCGTTGGCATTTCTTTAGCTCACGTCACGCGCACCACGCCGTGTGGCTTTGGAGAATCTGGTGAAGCGGCAACAAACAGTGCAATTAATGAGTCCATCTCCGAGAAGCCGAGCGGTTCTCCCAGCGCGAGCCATGCAAGTCACAATCGGTGACGAGGGAGCGAGAGGGACCCTGCAGCAAAGGGCAGGGTCTGCCCCGAGGCACCCGCGGCCAGTCCCAGGGGTGGCTGACACTGAGTAGGGACGCTGAGTGGGTTACAGCGGAGGCCGCGTGCTGGCACAGGCAGGGAGCGCCTGGAGAGGCTCAGTGATCATCCTCACCAACGTGAGGTCACGACCTGAGCCGCAATCAAGAGTCGGACCTTGGCCGGTGGGGCCACCAGGCGCCCCTCCCTGGGTTTTCTGAAGAACAACACGGTCGGTGTTCAGCAGTCTCAGGCCTGACCCCGCAGCCCACTGACTCCCAGAGGGTTCGGATTTCCCGCCTAGCGACGGCAGTGCCTGCGGGAGGTCTGGCCTGCGGAGCCAACGACCACCCGGTCGTTGAAAGCGCAACTTTCGTACGAACACGCACCCCCTCCGCACCCCCATGAGGGCGCATTCATTATTCCACACCCACTGTGTGCGAAAGGCATAGTGAGCCGGTGGGGCCGTAAAACGGGCCCACGGCTGAGCCGCACGGGGTACGGGGGACAGGGGACAGCCTGTGAGCCATAGCATCAGACGGCGAGGGGCAGGCCCTGGGGCTGGAAGAACTAGGAAGGAAGGGTGGCCGGCAAGGTGCCATGAGCAACAGCCAGCTTGTGACAGGAGAGAGAGCAGGCAGGGGTCCCACGTCGCGGGACTGCAGGGTCGTCGCCGGCCTCGGGAGCACGCGCGGTGGCCCTCGCGAGGGCAGCTGAGCCCCGAAGGCAGCTGTCGCTTTGCTGAGAGAGGCCGAGGAAGACCCTCCCCTCCGTGCGGGTGCAGGTACAGGGCTCCCATGAACCCCGTGAGAGCAGCCCCTCCGAGGGAGGAGAAGGACGCCCTCTGCCAAAGGACAGAGGATCGTGACGTTCCCGGGCCACACCGCACTTTCTTTCATGCTCGGAACGTTCCAGACACCACTGCCCCATCACCTCGCTTGAGAAAGAGCACGTGTGCCCACTTCTCCCACAGGGAGACGATCACATGCCACCCGCTCGAAGACACCGCGTGGGGCAGGTGAGGACGGGAGCCTTGGACGCCGGGCCCCGGGTCTTTCTGCTTCGCCCATCCCCGCAAACAGGGCGCCCCACAGAGAGGACGGAAAGACCCCAAAGGGAGAGGACCGAGCGAAGAGGCCTCCACGGAAACAACCACGCGGGGAAAACAGCTGCCCGAGAAGGCGCCGCCCATTCCGGCCCGTGGCCGCTGCACACCACGGGCCGCGTGGATGGGCGCCGCCGAAGTCATCGGGACACGCGTGCAGAGGCGGCGGCCAGAAGCTGGGGCGCGCGGGGACCAGAGCGGCGGCCCAGAGCTGCTGGCGGATCAGCTGTCACCCCTCCTGCGCCCTCCGCGGAGAAAGGACTTGACCCTTCTCAGTCGGAGCAACAGAGAGCCGACAGTCCCAAGTCCTGCCCTAAAGGGCCTCACGTTGAACCTGGAGGACACGGTGCTTCCGGAGCGTCCTTCCCGCAGCAGCGCCAGGGCCCGGGCGGGGCACACGGTAGGGCCGCAGTCCCGTTCGGTGTAACTGAACCCAGAAAAGAAAGAAGGATTCACTTTCCCCATCGACCTAGGTTGCTGGCATCCTACTTCTTTCATTGCAAAAATAGCCCATAAATATGAAGAGACGTGGCACCATTGAGAATGTTAAAAAGGATTTTTTTGAGAGGCAATTCACGCTTCTTTCTGTACATGACAGATGTGCTTCTGTTCGACTTGGGCTGAAATCCTGGCGTGCAAATCATGGATGTGATTTGTGTGGCCATAATCCGTCCCACCTATGAATCACGTCGCGTGGACGTCCCCGCAGATTTCCCTCCGCTCCGTGCTTACAAAACGAACGCAAATCCCCAGGGAGCTGCTATATTTAAGCGAGCTCAGTGTGACAGGGGAGGAACCGATGCATCCTCGTGAAGGAACAGAATAAGGGAGGATCGAGCATCGCAGAGAAAACGTGCAGAGAGCGGGCGTCGCTGGGGCTGGGGTGGCGCCTCAGGAGCTAACTTTGCACAGAGGTGTTCCTTCAGATAGGGTTCTGTTTTCTCCTTAATAACACTCTGCTTTCTCTCGCCTGTTTGCTCGTTTGCCCTTTGAAAAACCATTATGCTGAATAATTCCCGAAGGCTGGATCAGGATGATGAATCATAACTAATCCTCATGGCGCCAAACCCGAAAACACACAGAGCGTTTTCCCAAATGGTATGCGCGTACGTGAGTTTTGTCCCTTGGTTTATTTTTAACAGAATGTGGTTGTACCGTCTACATTATGGAGCCAAGTGCGCTTTCCGTTTGCCAGGCTAGCGTGGACAGCCCTACCTTCCTATCCCCAAATTTATGGGCACGCCCACGTATGCACTCACGTAATTTTACGTCAATGGATCCACATACTGTGATTTTTCACGCGTCTTCTTTGCTTGTCTCCTCTCTCCCCCTCGAACCCCTACCTCTGCTGGCATTCACCGTGGCTCCCACCCACCCCTCTCCTCCAGAAAACTTGGTGAAGAACCTGGTATGTATTCATTCATAAATTGCTCCGTACTGCTATAATTATGACCGTGCATATTTCCATGCACGCAAGCTTATACTTTTACCTCACATTGGTATCGTTTGGGGCCAACATTTTCTTTGCAAAAATGGGATTATTCTGTCCATCTTGATCTTGCCTTTATTCACTCAACAGCAATCTGTAGATCTCCCGCTGAATTCGTCTGTGCATGCTTCGAAGGCGCATCGAAAGGCTGCGTGATGTCACAAGACGTCTTCACCCTTCCTGGTGAGTGCCCATGTCTCTGACGGTGGTTCTGGCCATCATCAACAACGCTGTGAGGGACGTCCGTGTTCCTGTGGCCTTCCCCAGTACCTGTGCGTCCGTGGGACCCAGCCTCAGAAGTGGGTGGCTAAGGAACAGGGCACAGGCACATTTCATTTGGATAGGATTTGGTAACTCATTCTAAAAAATAGGTTCTAACCATTTCTATTTCTGGTAACAATGTGTAGATGAGCTTTTCCCCCCGTATTCCTGGCGGAAATAAGTTTATTGCTGTTTCCCATTTTTACCAGTTTGATAGGTATTAAATGAGGTTATTTTAGTTGGAATTTTTCTGTCTACTTGTGATTTTGAACATCAGTGCATATGTTTGATGGTCATTTGTACTGCTAATCCGTGACCTTCTAATTCACACCTTTGCTTGTGTTTCTATTTTGTGATTTGTCCTTCTCTTTGCATTTGTAAAAACTCCTTGTTTATGACACGTATTAGTCCTTTGCTTAGCATGTGTGTTGCAAACGTATCTTTCCACAGCTATAACTTTTAATTCACTTGGTTTGTGAAGTTTTCGGTCACACTTGAACGTTGCTTTTCATAGCTTTGAGCTTTTGGTATCGTCTAAGACATTAGCTCGAAACTCCACGTAGTAATGTACTTTGGGATTTTTTTTTTTTTAACTCTTAGGAGCACAAAATTTGTTTGCTTATTATAATCCTTAATTCATGAAAGATCCTGAGCTCTGTTTTCTAAATGATACCCTTACATTTATTTCCCTAGGTGTTTGGGTAATGGTCGTGCTGTAACTCACCAATCTGACATTGATCTTCCAACAACAAGCTGTGCCTCAGATCCGCCCTGCTTTTGCTCGCCTCAAGTATCTGCCTTTCTGGAGGCTTTGTTCAGTCTCCTTTACCTTCCTTTTTATATGCTTAATTGCTTCTTTTCCTGGTGCTGTGGACTGTGTGGTGTCCCCCTCAAATTCCATATGGAGGAGCCCAATCCCCAATGTCTCCACATTTGGAGACAGGACCTTTCAGGAAGGGATAAGGTTGAATGAGGCTGTGAGGCTGGGGCCCCGATCCACGAGAAGAGATGAGCACACAGACGCACCCAGGGGGACGACCACGTGAGGACACGGGGGGCCATCGTGTCTAGAGGCCAAGAGGGGGGAAGCGTCTGTACCCCGCTCACTCCGGCCGCTGTACAATTTCTCACGGGATGAGACACGTGTTGTTGCCCCAGGTGATGATCGACTCATCCTCTCGCCTTTGCCACGTTGATGGGATCACACACGGACTGTGGCACGTTCCGGTCACTCGACTTTGCTTTCTAATCGCAGCTGCTGCACATTTTCATTCTTTCTTGGCAATTTTGGAGTATTTAATTTTCTAAATCATTTCTCAAGAAGTTCGCATAGAATTTTATTTTGGAATTGACCTAAACGTAATGGGACTTTTAGAAGAGCTGATTTTTTTTTCTTTTTTTTCTTTTTTTTTCCAGGTTAATTCATCTTCCCATTTCCCTCCAACCCTGCCCCTGGCAACCACTTTTCTCCTCTGCTTTCCTACTCTGTTTCTATGAGGTTTTTGTTCATTTTTCTTTTTTTAGATTCCACATATAAGTGATCCCATGCGGTATTTTTGGTTTTCTCTGACTTATTTCACACAGCATCATGCCCTGGCCCCATCCCAATTGCTGCAAATGGCTGAATAACACTCCATTGTGCACAAACACGACATCTTTATCCATTCGGCAGTCAGTGGACCCTGGCTGCCTCCACCTCTTGGCTGCTGTAGACAATGTTGTGGACAGTGTTATAGATAATGCAGCAGTGACCATGAAGGAGCATATGACTTTTCATTTTGCTGTTTTTGTTTCCGTTGGTAAATATCCAGAAGTGGAATTGCTGGATCATAGGACCGTTCTGTTTTTTAATTTTTCGGGAAACCTCCATACTGTTTTCCAGGGTGGCTGCACCAGTTTGCATTCCCACCAACAGCGTAAGAGGGTTCCCCTCTCCCCGCATCGTCTCGATACTTATTGTCTCGTGTTATTGATTTGGCCCATTCTGACAGGTGTGAGGTGATATCCCCTTTTGGTTTTGATTTATATTTCCCTGATGCTGAGTGATGATGAACATTTTCCTTTGTAAATACAATAACTGTTGGGGTTAATATCTAAAATATATAAGGAGCTCCTACAACTTAATGGCTAAAAAACCAAATAGCTCAATTTAAAAAATGGGCAAAGGACTTGAAGAGACATTTTTCCAATAAAGACCTGTTGCTATATGAAAATAATTGATGTTTTTATTACAGTAAATTTTTACTTCTTCCTTTCCAAGAATTGAAGGAATACATTTTGAAATTTTTGTCAGACCATGGGGTGCCTAGGTGGCTCAGTTGGTTAAGCATCTGACTTCAGCTCAGGTCATGATCTCACAGGTTATGGGTTCAAGCCCCATGTCGGGCTCTGTGCTGACAGCTCAGAGCCTGGAACCTGCTTCGGATTCTGTGTCTCCCTCTCTCTCTGACCCTCCCTCATTCATGTTCTGTCTCTCTCTCACACTCTCTCTCTGAAAAATAAACAAACATTAAAAAATGAAAATAAATTTTTTCAGACCTGTTTTTAGTGGTTATTTTTTTACTGTTTAAAATTTTCTGTATCAAGTCCTCTGGCTTATATAGATTTATCACTGAATATGGATGTTAATTCTATTGTATGTTGAGTGATTTTTTTCTCCTTTCTCTAGATGCTTAGTTGAAAGAAACACTATTGATGTGTTCATAGCATATTTATTTTGAACACAACCAGCTTAAAAAATATTTTAAGTTCTAGTTTCTTTTTAACTAAGCCCTCTTGAGTATGTTAAATACACAATTATAACATCAGCACAAGTCAACAGTTAATGTTTTTTGTCTTGTACTAATTTGAAGGGATTCACTGTGTCTTACTGCTGTTATTAGAAATTTTCTTAAATAATGACAAGTCATGACATGATGTGTCTAATTCCTAGTTTTAACTGAAAATTTTTTTTTAGTGTTTTGCTGCTTCGATAATATTTGGTATTTATTTTTGACATTTGCTCTCATATCTAACTAATCTTCTTGTACTCCTAACTTCACACATATTAGGATATTTAGGACTGCCTGCTCTATCTTATCGAATGCATTTCTAGGCTCTGATCAGAGCATCATATGATTTTTCTCTCTTAACTTATTTATGAGTGCACTGCGTTAATGGGTATCGTGATAATTAACTTCCTCTGGACTCCCAAAGTAAGCTGTAACAGTCCTTAGTATATTATTCTGTCAATATTGCATTCCATCCTATGTATTAAATTTTTATTTAGAAGTTCACACCTCTAACTGTAAAATAAATCGATCTAATCGATCTTTATAAAGTTATAATATTAAAGTTGCACTGAACTTATAACATGAATTGCTTTCTATGATAAATGTTCATTTCAATGACATTATATTCGTCCACCCTTTAAAATTAACTAGGTATTAGTGGCAAAACAACCGAGTCTGCTGACTTTTTAAACAGGAAGCATTAGGGGCACCTGGATGGTTCAGTCAAGCATCCGAGTTCGGCTCAGGCCAGGATCTCAGAGTTTGTGAGTTTGAGCCACACATCGGGCTCTGTGCGTGCTGACAGCTCGGAGCCTGGATCCTGCTTCGGATTCTGTGTCTCCCTCTCTCTCTGCCCGCCCCCCCCCCTCACTTGCACTCTGTCTCTCTCCCTCAAAAGTAAAAATAAGTATTAAAATAATAAATAAATAAATAAATAAATAAATAAACAGGAAAACTCAGATCACTTTTCCAAGCTCTGAAGTGATCTACGATGTGTTCAAGATCCCTAGTTCTTCCATTTTGATGGTTTCATTTTGCCAAGAAATCACTTTTTCTAGGTTTGCAAATTGGTTGCAGTAGATGTCCATATAATATTTGCTTGCGTTTTCCATTGCAGACTTTACCTACTATTGTCATTTCTATTAATCTTAAACATTTTGTTCATTTTCTTTCTTTAGTCAGCCTTCGAAAAGTTTATCTAATTTCATAACTTTAAAAGATAGGAAATTATTCTTTCCACAATGCTTTCTTAATTTCATTAATTTGAGGTTTTTGATTAGTAATTCCCTCTTCATGATTTTTAGTTATTTTACTATTCTTTTTTAAATTTATCAAGATCAAATCATGCCATTCGCAGCAACGTGGACAGAACTGGAAGGTAATATGCTGAGTGAAGTAAGCAGTCAGAGAAAGATATCATGTTTTCACTCATATGTGGATCTTGAGAAACTTAACAGAAGACCATGGGGGAGGGGAAGAGGAAAAAAAAGTTAGAGAGGGAGGGAGGCAAACCATCAGAGACTCTTAAATACAGAGAACAAACTGGGGGTTGATGGAAGGGTGGGGGAGACAGGAAAGTGGGTGACGGGCACTGAGGAGGGCACTTGTTGGGACGAGCACTGGGTGTTGTATACAAGAGATGAACCATGGGAATCTACCCCAAAACCGAGAGCACACTTGACACACTGTATGTTAGCCTACGTGACAATAAATTATGTTAAAAAATAATTAAGATTTCCTACTGGAGGTTTTTTCTTTACCGGTGATGTAATTTGACGGGTACACTTTCCTGTGAGTATAGTTTTGCTGGTTTCCCTCGGATCTGATAGCAAGCGTGCTTTATAAATAGCGGGAGGTCTCAGCACCGGCTCTCCTTTGATCTGGCCTTTACCCAGCACCACTTGGCTTAATTTGCCAGTCATTAAGGAGTATTTTTTTAAATTGTTATCATTTTTGCTTTGGCTTCCTCACATCTCCTTGATAAGTGAGCAAAGCAAAACTTTACATTTTAAAGCAAAGGTAAGTTTTGCTATATGTTACTTCTATGGACACGTATGCCTGACTGATACAGAATTTGGTAACAAAAGTGTCCTACAAGAGACAGATGCGAAAATGTACAATCGGCTGCACGGAAGGGTGAGGGCGGCCAGTAGGGGGCACACGAACACCAGCACCCTGACTTTCTAGAAGGAGACCAGGTGCCTCGGATTCCAGCTCTGTGTCCCGACACCTGCGAGGTGGGAAGGGAACCATGGCGTGAACCTAGTGCCTGAGCATGTCCGCTACTATTTTTAACTTAAAAAAAATTAACTTATATTCTACGCATTTTTAAGTCAGGAACAGACCTGAGTTAGAGTTGTCCACCATATTTGCTCATAGAACCTCACAGTCTACGCGGCATTTTCACGCGCACACGACTGAATCCGAGCCCCACGGCAGCTCTGTGAGCTCCTCTCAGTTGTGAGCAGCTTCTCCTGTGGAGATGGAGAGAGGAAAGGAGTCTCCGAGGTAGCTCTCTTAGGGGGCGGCAGCCGAGTCCACTCAGACCCGCCCTCACCACCCCTGCCTCGCTAGATGTTACCGGCACGTGCCCTCCTCCCCGGACTCACAGAGAATCAGTACACCCCACTGACCACCACATCCATGCCTCACTGAGGGTGCAAGCGAACCCCGGGTATTTTTATAACATGAAAACAAACGTGCTCGTTAGGATAGCCACCATCAAAAGAACAGAAGAGAACAGAGGTTGGCAAGGACGCGGAGAAAGGGGAAGCCTCGTGTACTGTTGGTGGGAATGCAAACTGGCGCAGCCGCTCTGGAGAGCAGCGTGGAGGCCTCTCGAACAACTAAAAGGAGAAATGCCATGTGATCCAGCAACTCCCCTCCTGAGTATTTCTTCAAGAGAATTGCAATCCAGATCTCCAACAGATATCTGCACAACTGTGTTCATCATACCCTCACTCACAATAGCCAAGATATAGAAACAAGGCAAATGTCCATCGAAAGACGGGTGCATAAAGAAAACGTGCATATACAGTGGAATATTAAAAAAATATTTAAGGGGCGGCTGGGTGGCTCAGTCGGTGAAACATCCAACTTCGGCTCAGGTCATGATCTCACGGTTCGTGAGTTCAAGCCCCACGTCGGAATGTGCTTTGATTCTGTGTCTCCCTCTGTCTCTGCCCCTGCCTTGCTCCCACTCTGTCTCTGTCTCTCAAAAAGTGAATAAACGTTAAGATAAATAAATAAATAAATAAATAAACAAATATATAAACAAGCGAATAAATAAACATAAAAATTAAAATTAAAAAATATTTAAGACGTAAGGCCATCCTGCCATTTGTGACCACGCAGGTGAACCTAGGGGACGTTCTGGTAACTGAAATAAGCCAGCCAGAGACAGATAGTGTATGATTCCACCCACGTGAAGTATCTTAAGTAGTCAAAATCGCAGAAAGTCCGTTTCTACAAGCCAAAGGCCAGGGGGGGGGGGGGGGAAGGGGGGAGGGGCGGATCTGTGTTTGGTGGGGACGCAGTGTGAGTTTCGCAAGACGAACAAGTTCCGTACATGTGTTGAGGACGGCGTGAATGCACGCGACACGACCGAATGTACACTCAGCAACGGTGAACGCGTTACACGTGCTGGTAGGTATGTTTTGCCACGATAAGAATGAAGCGTAGCATGGAGATCCAAAGGCAAAGCCTCAACTATAAACCATATGAGTGTTGATTTTAGAGACATTTCATTAACACAAACAAGTGTGTGACAAAGCTAAGACAATTCTATGCAGGAAGTGAAGAAATCCAGTGAGTGAACCCATGTGGCCAGGGTCCAGCACTTCCTGGGATTCTCTATTCAAATCAAGGGGCTGTCACATCTAGAAACCGAACCGCAAAGAACTACAAGAGTTTCTCAACAAGCAGGAACATCGCTGGACACTACAAAGTGCCAAGCCTTCTACCAAGCCCCCTCTGTGTTACTTTAACTGGGCACTGATTAAATTAAATGGCTTTTCCGTATCTTTCACTTGTCTTTATTTTTAAACTCTCCTTTATGCTGGCAAAATCATGGGGGAAAACCCCACACATTAAATATACACATACGGGGTCTTGAAGTTGAGCCCAGAATTAGGGGGTAGTCACGTAGGACTCCAGGGAGACAGGTGATCTGGTTCCAGGGTGAGCAAACCCGCCCGCAGAGTAGACTGCTTACCTTCTAGAAGTCCCTTGTCATAGATCAGCCAGGGCACCAAGGGACATTGAGAAGTAGCTTTTCCCGCGTGACAAATGACACCTGCCGATACCGTTGGTGTCATCCACCAGCCACAGTAGCTGACGTGAGGGGGTGGACGGGCCACCGGGCGTCTGGGGCCTCTCCTGGCCGCTGCCCAGGGTGTCCCGTGGAGGGCGTGCGCCCGCACAGTCCCCTGAGCCACCTGCACACGCGCCCCGCCCTCTTCGCGTTTCTCTTCATCCTCAAGGGCCGTGTGCTGGCCTGCCGGTCGCCCCGTCCCCAGAGCCACGGCACCGTACCAGCTGGCACAGTTAACGCATGCCAGCGCCACGGGCACGTTCTGTGACAAGCTCACTGTGCTCCAGAGAGGGGGCAGGTGGGTCTACCTGGGAGGTGCGGGTGGGGCGGTCTCAGGACTGCTCTGGGGGGGGGGGGCACGGGTTCTCCCCAGGAACAAAAGCGCTTTGGGCGTCCTCCGGGAGCCCAGGGTATCACCTTCCCTGAGACCAAACCAGCGTGGAGATAAAGCAGTGCCGTCTGTTGGGAGGGGCCTTGCCGCAGTAGCCCCAGGGAGGAGCAGGGGCTCGGGGATGCGAGGGGCCCACGGGCCGGCACAACCTTGAGGATTCCAGCCCCTTCGGTCTCCAGGGCCCCGCTCGCCCCCACCCTGCCTCCTGCTCACCGCCTCGCCCCCAGCACCTGCTTTCGGTCACCGGCGCCGGCGCCGCCCAAAGGTCACTCCGCCTGGCCTGGCGGGAGCGGCCCTCCGGAAACCGTGAATCCCAGCGAAACCCCCTTTGGCTCCGGAGAATTCGAGCGTCCTCCCTCTGCTGCGGGGATCGTTGGCCGCACTTGAATGGCTACACTACACGCCACAACTCGGGATCAAAACCAGCCGCGTTTAGCCCTTGTGTTAGGGCAGCAGCCTTGGGGGAGTTCAGCAGCCCCGTGTGATGGCGGTCTGACTCCAGGGACCTCTACACAGACTGGGGTCCTGCAGGGACGCTTCTTTCCCGTGAATCCTCCGGCCTCTTAGGGCCTTTTTAGAAAAATCCCGAGATACTGGACCGCATGTGCCCGTGCACACTCAGCTCAGGGCTTAATTGGAGTGGGACTGATTATTCCCGCTTAGATTGTGAAGCTACGGTACCGCGGGCTGCCCTTTCTCAGAATGAGAGACTCATAGATCCTTTTAATGGCGTGTTAATAATTTCATTCTGTTTTTTAATTCAGCATATTAATTGGCCGAGGCGCACTGGCAGCACTGAGGATCTGCACGGGTTTACGACAGAACATAAGGAAAGGCGCCTCCATTGGTCATCAGTCTGCACCCGAGAGCAGGTGCGCGAGCATCTAATATGGAAATGCCCCTAGTTCACACCAGGGCCCACCAAACAAGCGGCCTGATGGAGGGGCTGGGTTTTATACTGTTATTTGTCTGCAGAAGGAAGGAAGGAGGAGGTCCGGTGAGCATTTCATCGAATTCGTCTGCACACCCTCTGGCCCCCAGCGAGGGAGCCGGGATGTGTGCGCTGTGTGCTTGGATCTTGCAGAAGGGGCGCATCGAGTACTGAGACATGCACAAGGTAAAGCCGCAAGAGAGGGGAAAAGGCCCACGAGGGACCAGCTCAAACCAGTGGTGACTCACGCAGACTGCTTTCCCGGCGTCGGGTGGAGGCTGTGCCGGGACACTGAGGACACAGAGTGAGAAGGAAGGGTGTCACCAGGCAGGAGCAGAAATGTCCCTCCTGCCACCTCCGCCCTTACAGAGCCTGTTTCTTTACCTGTGAAGTGAAGCCTCCTCCTCGCTGAGCCTCTGGGTACAGAGAAGAGAAAATTCAGGAAGCCCCAAGGGCAGTTCACAGTGTAACTAAGAAGAAGTGTGGAAGGAAGAGAGGCAGGGAGGGAGGGATCCGCCTGGCCCCGCTCCCCCTCCCCTTCCCTCAGAGAGTCATGGGGGCAGGTGAGGGGGCTGCGAGCAGGGCTGGCCAGACAGTGGAGCTGTGATTACCGCCCTTCTCGGCACCCAGCAAGGAGAGACAGTAGCTCCTGAGTGTCCCCGCAGGGGCAGAGGGGGGCGCAGCTGTGTATCTGGCCCCAACTACATTTGAGAAACCTTCCCAGTCCACACGGGGCCAAAAGCGCATCCAGCCTCTCCCTGCATCTCGAATTTGACGAACGGCACTCACTAGTCACCCTTCCGACAGCATCCGAGCAGCCACCACGTGTGAAAAGTATAAAACGCTTCCTATGGGAACGTCCCCTTGGCTGAAGGAAGTGATCTAAGTTCAAGACGAAAGTAAGTAAACAGCACTGGGGGGAAACTCTTATCAGCAAAATAAACACACAGAAGTTCTCCTGGAGCCGGTAAGCCTCGAGGTTCAACCCAGATGGGCGGCGGCTTGACAGGCTGGCCTGACAAGTGAGGTAAGAAAAGGCCAACTGTAAGGTGACGAAATGCGCTCTGTCCCCCGAGAGAGGACGCTAACTGCACAGTGCGAATCACATACCACCTGGTGAGTCTGGTTGTCGGCGACATGTCAAGATGTGCACCTGTTGCCAGTTTTCTAAAACGGAATGATGATCCTTCGACAATGAAAGCAACGGGACATCAGTCGCTGGATAAGGTCCTAAGCGAGAAGCTTTACCCACACGCTGCACATCGCCCACCTCGCGCCCCAGGGCAGCTTCCCGCCGCACCCCTGCTACAGGGGAGAGTCCACCCCCCCTCCCCCCCCGCCGTGGGCTGTCCTTTCTTGAGCTGAATGGCGGCAGTCTCCTGGCCTCTTCGCTTCCAGGACACGTGTCGCTTCTGCTCTCCAGCACCCCCAGTGTGGACAAGACCCCAGGCCCAACCGCAGGAGGCGGCGTCCTGGGGGTTATCATCCCAGGAGACACACTGTCATTGACACCCTCCCCCCTCCTCTTCCTCCTCCTCCTCCTCCTCATCCCCATCACCTCGTCAAATCCTATGCCAGACACCATCATAAGCAATAGGCATCTATCCCCTTGCTGGTGCTTTCGGCAAGGAGACGGCTCCCACGTGGCCGGTTTTATCGCTGTCCTGCAGCCAAGGACACTGAGGGGAGACACCTGTTAAGGAGACTTTGAAGAGCCCCCAGCTCCTAACAAGGAGACCGACATTTTCTTATGTTCATAAAAACACGAGTGAAAATCACATTCACTGTGTATTTTCCATTGAACAAATGACCAAAAGCGCAAGCAGTCCACAAAGAGGACCCATATACAGATAGCAAAATACTTAAAAAAACACCCCATCTCTATGGTAATTCAATGATCTCCCGTCAAAAGGAATGACAACTAACAATTTGCACTTGTTGAAATGACATGTTACAGTCACGGGGCTCCCACATCTTGTTTTCCAAAGCGATGTTGCCGATGTAGAGTGCGTACTGAGTGTTCACGCAAAGGACGATGCACGCTGTAGACCTTTGCTACCCCCTGGGCTGTTTCTTTTGCAAAGAGACTTCTGGTAATTAAGTAAATCGAATGTTCATTTGAAATAAGTGACCGTTACCAATCAACCCCTGGGACTGTCAAAATTTAAAATAGTCATAGCAAAAAAAATAAAAATAAAACTTACCCGAAAAGAAATGTCCAATATGAGAAGAAAGGCAATCTAAATTATGACACATTGAGTAAACGGGTGAATTCTTGTATCTACGCCATTGTTACGTCCGTGGAAGGATGGTGAAGGGTAGACGCACTATGGTGATGTGGAAAAAATAGCTGACATCATGGTAAGTTCACAAGTTGCCACTCCTGTAAAAACACGATGCCTACGAATTAAGGATCCAGCATGAAAATGAGCTTCCCCTCTCTCGTGCCTATTCAGCAGGAGCTCCTCAATAAAGGGGTGTTAGCAAATGACGCTTTTTTTTTTCTTCACAAAACTATCTGTTGTTTAAGAAGTTACCAGTCACGGGGCGCCTGGGTGGCGCAGTCGGTTAAGCGTCCGACTTCAGCCAGGTCACGATCTCGCGGTCCGTGAGTTCGAGCCCCGCGTCAGGCTCTGGGCCGATGGCTCGGAGCCTGGAGCCTGTTTCCGATTCTGTGTCTCCCTCTCTCTCTGCCCCTCCCCCGTTCATGCTCTGTCTCTCTCTGTCCCAAAAATAAATAAAAAAAAAAAAAACGTTGAAAAAAAAAAGAAAAAAAAATTTAAAAAAAAAAAAAAAAAAAAAGAAGTTACCAGTCAGGGGCGCCTGGTGGCTCAGTCGGTTGAGCGTCGACTTCAGCTCAGGTCGTGATCTCGCGGTTCATGGGTCCGAGCCCCGCGTCGGGCTCTGCACTGACTGTGCAGAGCCTGCTTGAGATTCTCTTTCTCCCTCTCTCTCTGCCCCTCTCCTGCTCATGTGCGTGCTCCCTCTCTCTCGAAATAAACATGAAAAAAATTCTGAAGAAGGAGTCACCAATCAATTGAGGAAATTGATTAACCTCGATTACATTCTATCATCTCCTTCTGACACATCACCCCGGTCTCTTACTCTCTTGCTGTAGACGTGGACAGCAGTGTGCAATTCCATCAACAGCACATTTATAAATTAGTTCTTAGGTTACTTCATCCTGCTCCTCCTTAATCTCACTCATACGGTCAACTTTTTGCTGAACTTGACTAGATGTTAGTGAAGTCACCTTATTACAAATCATTGACCCGTTTGTTTACCTGCTGGAAAAGTGTTCCTCTCTCCGCTGTAAGACTTATCCACATCAGGTATCTCCTTGGGATCTGGGCCTTTCCAGTCCCTGGGGGGGGGGGGGGGGGGAGATGGGAAAGCCAGAAGGCATGCTCAGGGAACCTTCTTGCTTGGTCATCTCTTGTGCCCTCGTGGCCCCATTAACTGAGTTGTAGCTTTGTTCTCAGGATCTTCACAACCCACCACGACCACAAGGGTCTGCAGGTGAGTCCCTCCGTTAATTGCCTGCACTCGGACTCCTTCCAGGAAACCTTCCCCATCCTCCACAGCTCTTGTGACTTCATTCACTCTCATCACCCATCTGGGAAATATGGGACGGGGATCCTGATATCTCCTGATCAATGCGTTACAATCCCCCTCCTCTCGTGCCCCAAACCCCAGACCGCCCATCCAGAAACCCTGGGAGACATTTCTGACGGTAGCTGCTTCCTGGAACCCCACCTGCTGTGTGGCCGTCCTTTCTGGGTTACTAAATCTTACCTGCCTGACCTGACATTATTCCATTACCAGCAGTTGGGTCTGTTCCCTGTAACAGGCGGGTGAACACTAAATCCTAGCTCTTCTCACTTGGCCCAAAGCTGGGAGGCCACGAATTCCTTCGCGCCTGGCGAGAGCTCAGACCACACCACAGATCCGTTTCAGGAAATCGATGTTTTGTGTGTTGCCGTGTGTCCTCTCATAAAACTTGCAAAGTCAGAGCAAGAGGAGATACGGACATTGGTGTATCTATCGCTAAATGTTTTAAAGTTAAAATCAAGCTAAGTAGCGGTGAAGTAGAGTGTTTTTGGAACCCCACCCTTTGCAAATATACTTCCATAATACCAGGGAGGTCTGGTTCTTCCTGAGAACAATCCATTTTCCCAGAGCTCTGCCTCAAATGTGAGGGTGGGGTGCGGGAAGACGGGGTCCGGCCTCGCCTAACATGCTGGCCTGCCCACCCCCGGGGTCCTCCTACACTGCAAGTGGCATCACGCACCCTTGTGGAGACCCACCCCTGCTCACCCGAGTTCCATGCACCTGCTCATCCCTTACACAGGTACCTTTTGGGTTCACGCTGATGAAGAGGCATGCCTTCAGTCAAGGACCTGGGGAAGAAGCCCAAGAATCTCTACAACAAAGATCAATCATCAGGAAACCTAAGGGCCGTGGTGGGCATGTCCTTTAGGCCCTGTGGTCAGGGTGCGGCCTGAGAGGGTCAGGGCAGAGGCCCGGGTAGCTCCTGTCTGGCTCCAAAGGCATCACAGCTCTCAGAGGCCCACTGTTTGCTAACAAGACAGATGTCATGGCCACCACGGTGTCTCCCGTCCCCATCCTCCCGAAAAGAAGAGTGGCAGGTGTCCTGGACCCCCCTCGAGTCTCTCTGAGGGGTAACCACCTCTGAGTCGGCCGACAGTGACCCCCCCCCTTACTGGCTGGTCAAACTAGCTAAGGGACCAGAGAAAGAAAGCCACGTGACCAGACCCTCTGTGTTTGGAGAGCTACAGGAAAGCAGCACGCCTGCGGGCCGAGGGAAGGGAGGGGGACAGCAGTGGTCATGGGTGGGCCTTCAGCCCCGGTCCAGCTGGCTGGGAAGGTATCTGAGCGCGCAACGGAGGGGGCCACCCTTAGCGCTGCAACCACAGGATCCTGGGAAAGGGTCTTTGCAGCTGGCAGTGAGGGAGCGGGCGTGTCCTCCTGCCTGCGTGGTGGCCCAGAACTGGGCCTGCGTCCAAAACCCCACTGCGTGCAGAAGCGAGACTGTGGGCTGATGGGATCCCGGGGCTCTGCCACCTGGTGTTGAAGCCAGAGGGCTTCCTTGAAGGGACGTGGGACAGCTCAGGGCCGGGACCCACACCCAGATAATACATGTGCAGAGTTCAAACGAGCACCTGGCTGTAAGCCAGGTAGGGAAGCAGCCGTTTGTACAACAGATGCACGTGTTCTCTTCTCCGGAAAAATGTTTATTCAAAGGCCTCAAATTATTCTTAAAGTCGGACAAAGTATAACAGGCTCAGAATGCCTGTGCCATGAGTAGGTTTTGCTGAGATGCTCACTTTGAGAGCTTTGTGCTTTTCCTTTCTTTTTTTTTTTCTCTTAATACTTCACCTCTCACATCTCGGAGAGGAAGGCCTTTGCACTCAGCGCTTTGGGAACATCAGGAATGGAGCTGCGGTGGGCTAGGAGGCTTTCTGGTACTGCTCCGGGACTTGCCCATCCACTCGCTCCATAATGGACGTTGTCACACAGAAGTCCCGAGCGCCGCTGTGCACAACTTACTCAGACTGGGGGTCAGGCTCCCTGGAACCGCCTGAAAAGATGGCATCCAAGGACCAGGAGGAAATGGACACAGATTCATAAAGAGATAAGAAGACCAGCAGGTGCCGACAGCACATCAAGTGAGCGGAAAGAAATCGAGCCTTCACTTCCTGTTTCATGTTTCTGTAGCTGAGGACTTGTTCCGTGTGGGTTTGGGGGCACTTAGACTGCGGTCCAAGGGAATCACTGTCCAGTGGTTTCATTTAATTGAACACACACCAGATTGGCTGAGACCAAAGCCACTCTCCCTTTGTTACCTTTCACAATACATCCCAAAACTCAGCGTCCTCAGAATCCCCTCAGTATTTTTTTAGGACTTGTTCCAATTCCCTTGTTGTCTCTGGGTTCTCCTGAGCTCAGAGAGAAACTCATTTCCACATTTCACCCCTGCACAAGTTCACACCATGATGTTCACATCTGTGTGCTAGTTTTCAAAATCGTAATATCCCCTCTTTATTTTCTCTTTGACCCAACTTCCCTTTACTTCATGCCATTGTGCTCTACAAGTTCTTGTAAACTACCTTGAAACAGTTTTGAAACGAAGGACAAGATAGATTGGTTGGCCAGTTGTTTGGTAGATGACAGATTAGATGGATGGATGGACAGGCAGACAGAAGGATGGATGGATGGATGGATGGATGGATGGATAATAGATAGATAGATAGATAGATAGATGATAGATTAGAGGGATGGCAGATGGATGGACAGAAGGAACGACAGATGCACAGACTGGATAAACGGATGGATGGAAGGATGGATGGATGGAAGGAAGGATGGATGGAAGGAAGGATGGATGGATGGATAGATGGATGAAAAGATGGAAGTATGGATGGAAAGATGGATGGATGGATAAATGATAGATGGATGGTAAGATGGATGGATGGATGGATGGATGAAAGGATGGATGGATGGATGGATGGATGGAAAGATGGATGGATGGACGGATGGATGGATGATAGATGGATGGAAAGATGGATGGATGGATGGATGGAAAGATGGATGGATGGATGGATGGAAGGATGGATGGATGGATGGATGGAGGATTAGATAGAGAGAGAGGATAATTTAAGATAGTATTAATCTTCCACATAGGAGAATATAAATCAAACTCTTAACACCAATGACCTGGGTGGAGGGTGGAGGAAGAGCACAAGAAAGGCAACTGGAATAGAAGTGAGCGGGGGTGTGTTTTTTTCCCACTTTCTAGTATTTGATTTTTTGCAATGAGCACTTAAAAAATGCAAGGTGGGGCACCTGGGAGTCTCAGTTGGTTAAGCATCCAACTCTTGATTTCAGCTCAGGTCAGGATCTCATGGTTCATGGGTTCAAGTTCCACATCAGGCTCCTCACTGATGGCACTGGGGTCTGCTTGGGATTCTCTCTCTCTCTCTCTCTCTCTCTCTCTCTCTGTCCCCCACTCTCTCTGCCCCTCCTCTACTCTCTCTCTCTGTCTCTCAAAAATAAACATTTGTTTATGCAAAGTAATAGCAACATATATACTCTGTGAACATAAATACTACACAAATGAAGTACTAGAAATATAAATAAATATAAATATAGGGTTGATATGCAGTATGTCCCTAAGTTTTACATGTGAAATGCCATGAAGGCATCACCAATGTACATTCACGCCAACGGTGCAAAAGGATCCCTTTTACCAACATGCTCACCAGTACTTGTTGATAACGTAATTTCTGATCTGTTGTAACATGTCTCAAAAGGTATCTTGATTATAGACTCACTTTGTATTTGGAAGATAGAAACAAAAATGGATTAACTAAGATTCAAGACAGAGCAGAAAGAGAACTACAATGGTTTTTAACCCACTCCCCGCAGAAAAATTTAGAGATTTGTAGTTTCCTGCAGAATAGTCATTGCATAATCATTCATAATTTTGTTAAATGATTTGATTTTTTTTGTTTGCTTAGTATACGTGATTTACGATAAGTAGAGTCCACGAGATTTTTTAAGTACAATACATCAGTAATTTAGGAATAGATATATTTATATATTTGGTGGGTACTTTGATTTATTTTTACATGATGAAAAATAGGGGTATCTATAGGAAAAATGTGATCCAGAGAATGAATAACTAGAACAAATAAGCATATAAACAAACAAAACATACCATCTAAAAATGGTGCCAACACGTCTCATGTCTCTATTTTCTCCTAATATCTCTACTTTCACGTACTTTGACATAAGCTTCATACGCAAAATTTGATATCAAACACTATTGCAAAGAAATTATTTTTACAGCAGTTATACAATCTGTCAAAATGCCACTTTATTTCAGGAACAGGAATTATACTGGATTGCACAGAGTAACATAAGAGAAAGGGGCATTTGCGTCTTAAAAGCTGATTATCCGTAAGTTCTGAGGCCTAATGCAGAGTCCTAACACACTGGGGGATTAGGTAACTTTGGCTCTCACAAATTACCCCTGGACTTAGGGGTATTTATAGAATATTGAGTTACATAAGGCATGCAGATATAAATTTCATTAGGAAAGAACGCTGACAGCCGCATTCTGTCCGTCGGATCTGGCCGGACACCTGGCGTGCGCTGGGTCACTGGCGCCGCGTTGCATAAGCTCCTTCTGGACGCGCCAACCACGCTCCACGCTCCTTCCCCACTGGCAGAACCTTGGCACAAAGTGTCTGGTCTACAGCGTCTCTTCATTAGCCTTCAACCCAGGCCCGTTGCTGCTCTAAAAATAAAGGTCCACCACCTGCGTGTCCTCAGATGTGCAGCGACAACACCGGGCAGCAGGCGCCGTCTCTCAAAATGGCTCCCACTGCCCAAGAGACAGAAGTCATATTCCTTTAAAGAAGGATCGATGTCTGCTCCTGGCGCATACACTTCCACCTATGGAGAACTGAATCAAGAAGATGTCAGTTGACAGTAACTCTCAGTTTCTCAGAAACAGGTAAAATAGAGCTCCGTGAAAAGAAGTAAAAAAAAAGTGGAAAGTCTGAAGTTGACAGAGTTGGTGAGGTCCATGGGAATAGGGGACAGGGGCAAATAGCCATTGGTTTCCAGACCATGCTGACCACACCTCTGCTCTGTTAACTGGGTCAAGTTACCGTCTAAGTGCGTAAGAGCCATGGAAAGAGTCACCGTCTTGATTTCACAAATGGGGAGAGGAAACCAGAGAGAACAGAGATGATTTACTTCAAGACCTGAGCACCTTGATGAGAACGTGATTCGTTGCGGCTTAGACCACTGTTATTATCAGCACACATTGTGATGGAGACAGCAACGGTTGACTATTTTGTGCTCTCGACATTTGGATCTTGACACAGAAGACAGCTGATGGGAGGCAGGGTCCGTAAACTCGGATTACTTTCTCTCCGCCGGCCAACAAGATGTGAAGACAGACCACGTTCTAGAAGGTTCCAGCAACAGTCCACTCTAACTGTACACAGATACATCTCACACACCAAGTAGAACAGGGGAGGTCGGGCACCTGTTTACAAGTCCCTGTATAGCCATTTTCCTATCACCCCACCAAAAATGAGACAAGAGAGACTCCCGTGACCATCAGACTGTAAGGGAACTACTTGCCCTCTGGTTTGGGAAAAGGCCAGGAGAATTATGTGGTCACTTAGGCAGCCTCAGTGACCAGTCAGCCTTGGCTAACTGGGTCGCAACAGGCTTGAAGTTAAAACATAGGGTAAATCAGCTTCTTAGAATATTATCCACAGGAGAGAGATCATTATCAGGTACCAATTGTTGACTGATTCGGTTAATTGCTCCTAATGGTGGCTCCCGGTGTTTTAATTAAACACACAATGCCAAGGTGCTCCACCAGGTGGGGTGTGAAGTAACCGGAAGGGAAGATTCTGCAAGCCCCTGAAAACCAGGAACAGAAATTTGAAGACATTTCTATTCCCAGATGGTCTCGTATGAATAGTGATGTTTTCAGGTGCATGACAGACACCGATTTTATACGGCAGGTGCACACATTAGATGAGGGTCAGTGAAGACAGAGCTTGCCCTGGGCCGGGCGGAGGTGGATGGCTTTGTGACGGTCGTGGACCCTGACAAGGTGGCTTCAGAACCCCCTGGGAACGCCCAGAAATGCTGCCCAGCATCTTCCCGGGTTGAAGACGCGTTCCCAGGGGCCCAGCTACAACACGACCTCACAGTTTCTCAATGAGCCTAGGGACTCAGCTGATGGAACCTTTGTTTTAATCTATCCATCGTCCTCAGCCTGCAAGTGTCTGTGAGATCGAATCTCACCCACTCGGTGAAATCAGGTAGCAGTGTCACGGAACAGGAAATTAAGTTGTCACCATTGACGGGTAAGTAATACCGCACCACTGACGAAGCCCTCGGTGAATATTTTTCCCATTTGACGTCGCAGGAGCGTGAAAGGGGGATAGTGAATGTGGAGGGTTGAAAGGCTGTGCTGGTAAGAGTCCTCTCTGAGCACCTCATGTCAGCGCCTCGGGGGAGGAAGCCAAAGTGCCCGATGACACTGCAGACCCCATGGGACCTCCGGGCTTCCAGATCCCACACCTCTGCACTTTGTCCCCCCCTGCACAGCGGCCAGCGTTGCCTACACAGCAAAAACACAGAATGCAGGCAGAATTGCTCAGAGAAACACTTTGGGGAACTTTCTTCCTCTGGAGTGAAAAAGTTCGGGGGTGCCTGGTGGTTCAGCCCGTTGGTTAAGCATCTGACTTTGGCTCAGGTCATTATCTAGAGGTTCTCGGGTTTGAGCCCCGTGTAGGGCTCTGTGCTGACAGCTCAGAGCCTGGGGCCTGCTTCGGATTCTGTGTCTCCCTATCTCCCTCTCTATCCGTCTATCTCTCTCTCTCTCAAAAATAAATAAACATTAAAAAAAACCTTTGTGTTTCCAAATGATTTCCTTATTTCATCATTTGTTCCTTGGTGACTGACTCCTCCACTGAGGATAATAATAAAATCATGAGGTTTTCAAGTTTTCTTGTTTTAGTAAAACACGGTGTCTAAGCCAATGGGAAATACACGGGTTATGGTGTTTGCCTGCAGTAATTAGATGGAAACAGCCGTATCCTTCAGTCCGTGGAGCTGGAAGTTTCTAAGCAGCTTTTTTGTTGTCTGTATATGTGGGTTTGAGGGGCGGTTGTTTGGGTTTTGCTTTCTTTCTGGTAAGATGGGTGGTTCAGACATTTATGCGCACACGCTGGGGCACCTGGGAGTCGGCTAACGTCCACACGCTTCGTCAGTGGTGGTGTTTCTTTGGTGCAAGAAAAGGCAACATTCATCTGCTTATTCATATTTCCTGAAGGATGAGGAAAAAATTAAGAATTTATCTTCAACTTAATTATAACAGGGAAGAGTGTTACCTTTGGTGTTTCGTTCCTCCCCGCCAAAAACGGCAAGAAAAAAACGTCCCTGAGCCTTGGGCCTCACTGTTTGCAGATTCGTCACAGCTGTCCTATGGAGAATCTTCTTTCCATGACCGCAAAAGGGAAATGTTGTTTAGTATTTCTCTTCTCTAAGCACCTGGGTGTTAAAAATGACAGGGAGCATATTTTATGCGTATTAGTTTAAGAAATCTGTTAAAAATCGACGCGGGGCAATGAGATGAAGTCCGAATCCACTGTGGTGATACATTTCCATGACACAGAGGTGGGGGCTCTTGCCCGGAGAGTGTGGCCTCACTACCGGCCGGCAGGGAGCGAGGAGAGCCTCTCAGGACATGTGGCCCCGAGGCGGACGCTTTCCCACAGGCGTCCCTGGAAAAGCACTGGGTCCGACCCAGCTTCTCCAAACCAGAAGGAAAGAGTGGAGGTCAGGGGAGTCATGAACCCCCGGGGGGAGCAGTGACCTTCCTCTTCCAAGAACAGCCTCTCTGTGCAACCCCCGCCCCCCACAGGGAAAAGCCAGGCAGATACACCAGCCCCTCCCCTCCCCCCGCTTCCAGCGACATTCACCAGGCTTTCTCGGCCACAGAAGCCTCTTTGTTCTAGGCTTTTCCTTTCTGTGCTTTCCGCCTGTACAGCCTGTTGTCACGGGGAGCGAGTTGAGTTCAATTATGTTCCTTCCAGACCAGCTCCCTGGGAGGGTCAACCAAAGACCCCAAGTCTCAGAGCACATATACATCTAATTATTTAGGCCTTAAACGTTCAGCTTACTTGGGGCAACTGGTGACTTATCTCTTTAAATGGAATGAAGGCCTCGGACTTTCCTATCAGGATAATGACGCAAAAGGCAACGTTGCCAGGGATCCTGTTGTGTGATGTGCACCAAGTCGAGTGTTAAACAAAGGCGATCGAATAGACCCCCATGAAAGTCGGACGGAGGGGTCACACGAGCCCATTTAGAGTTAGGAACCCAACGGCGAAGGAGGGGGTATAACTGACCCTCATCTGGCTGAGAAGCGGGGTCCGGGCCAAAGCTCCGTCTCTGATCCCCGGTATCTGCACTCGTTCGTGCAGATCTATTGTCTTCTCATAGGCCCCGGGATTCACTTACTGTGTCGGGCACACAAGTCATGGTCTTTGTCAAGGTAGGAGAGAACGCTCACTGCCAGTCAACACGAGCTGAGTTGAGCTCAGTAGAGAACCAGGGTGATGGACCCCTGGCCGCCGTCCGCCCCTCCCCAGCGTCTGACGGGGGGGAGCGCTGGCCGACCAAGTCACTGGGGACACCGCGCTCCAGTGTTGAATACGTCCAGTGGACGTCTTCCAGGAAAAATCGAATAGCTGAATATCAAAGAGGACCCGTCTTCTGAGCCTCCGCAGTAAACAATGAACTCACGAATTAAAAACGCCTTGTGGGAATATTTGAGTCTGAATTGAGGGCAAATGACATGTTGATTGAGCAGCAGAGATGCTGCAACAACGAATTCAGGGAACAGAAAAATTAATTACCACCCCCCCAGGACCACGCCCTCCAGCTCTCCCGCGGACCAACCATGCGGCTCACACACGCCATCTTCCAACGCTGGGCAACATCACTGGGACACAGGAAGGTGCAGCGTCTATAGTACAAGAAAATTGAAGGCGTGACATCTTCTGTCTGCCGCGTTTGCACGTGATCTCACTGATCTCACGGGAGCTTTGCACCAGCCGACTCAGTTTACCTGAGGTACTATTGATCGATCAGTTTTCATTTCGCACCCAAAAGCTAAAATATGATGGAATGTAACATAAAATATTCATTCTCAGAGGTTCCCATTAGATCATTATGACAAAAAATAATATGTAAAAAATTACCCATGAAATTGAGCTAAATAAGACAGAAGGAAAATAAACGCTACCGGGAGAAAAGGTTGCACCAGTGTCTCTGTCTTAAAGACCACGTGTGGGGCACCTGGAGGGCTCAGTTGGTTGAGCGTCCGACTTCGGCTCAGGTCTCGATCTTGGAGTCCAGGAGTTCGAGCCCGGCATCGGACTCTGTGCTGACAGTTCTGAGCCTGGAGCCTGCTTCGGATTCTGTGTCTCCATCTCTCTCTGCCCCTCCCCCACTCGTGCTCTGTCTCTCTCTGTCTCGGAAATAAAAAAACATTAAATTTTTTTTTAAATTAAAAAACAAAACCAAAAATAGACCATGTGTGCTTCCTTAGAATTGGGTGGAGACGTTGATGTTGAGGTCCTAGTTATTAATTCTTCTTCTCCCAGGTATAATTGATACAAATCGTAAATATCAAAGGTGCACAAGTCGATGTTGAGATATAGGTGTACATTGTGGAATAATCAACACACCAAGCTGATTAGCACACCCATATCCCTACACAGTCACCATGTTCTTTGCTTATTTTTTCTTTTTCTTGTTCATTTATTTATGTATTTGGTGAGTAGTTCTTAAGGTTTAAATGGCTGTTTATTTATAAAGAAACCAATTTCTGTGTTACCATATTGGCAGGCCTCGACGGAACACTTGATGCGATTTGAGGGGAAATCTCATTTCCTTGACTAGATTGAATTGAGGCTACGCCATTGTAAAAAAGCTGCTGGTTGACTTGAATATAGAAATAGAAAAGAAGTATGTTCTCAGGGGAAAAAAAGCACGGTTCACGTTATGTAGAGGGAAGGACAATGACACCGCAGGACAATAGATCCCAACCCGGAATAAGCATGTGTCTGGAAGGAACAGTGTCCGCCCCATCACCAGGCGGAGGAGGGGAAGGTTGCTGCTGTGATCTGGGTGTCAGTGGCCCGGGGCGGGGGCACAGAGAGAAACGGATCTGAATTCTAGGATTTTTAAAGCACTGTTCGGTGATCCTCTTGATGGGGATCTTTTCAGGAAAGAAATCCAGCAACAGTAGGCAGATGCCGTCGCAAGGAAATATGGTTCAGCCGAAGCAATGATATAAGGGAGTCTAAGGAGGGGTCTAGGGGAGAACTCTCTGTAGGTCTGACATGCTTCCCGGGTGCCTTCTGTCCTGCTAAACTGAGACAACCAAGGAGGCTCCAGCGCCCTCCCAGGCACCTCTCTTGAACTGAAATAAGAATGTGGGATGACAAACATGTACAGGAAAGGGGACTCAGTCAGTGTCAAGACGGATAAGAATATATACTTCCTCCGAGGAATGAAGAGTGGGAAATAAAGTATGGGATCAGCACGATGCCCTCAGATTAAGTAAACGTCATAAAAATAGGAGCAAATCCGGTTCCGGGAAGAAGGGATAATACAAAGTTGTTTCAACTTCCGCAAGAGTCAAAACTGGCTCCATGGACAAGGCATGGCATGTGCTGGGTCCTTCATAAACAGAAGAGGGTAGAAAGAGAGAAGAGGAACATTTCAGGTGACGAGACAGCTCGAGGAAGTTCCAGAAGAGAAAGGGCAGCAGGGGGAGACCAGATAAAGATAAAACCGTCTTTGCCGGAACAGAGCATAGGGGTAGAGAAGCCGCAAGGGCAACCCTGGAAGTGAAGCCAGGCTGCTGGGGACCACGTACGCGCAGAAGGAAACAATGGAAGCCAGGCTTGAGAAAGTGAAATTTAAACCTGCAGGCAAAAGGGAGTCCTGCCAAGGGTTTTGAACAAGGGATTCTCTTTATCACTGCCTCACTCGGGGAAGGGCGACGGGGCAGCACGTGGCGGCCAGCTGGGAGGAAAGCAAGTGACGACACGTCCAGGGAGGAGGCCAGCCAGGGAGTCAGGAAGAGGTCTTCAGGGCCTGAAAGAGACCTGTGGCAAAAAGACATGAAAGGAGAATACAGATGATATATAATGAGAGAGTCAGGCTGTTCCTAGTGTCTCCCTCTGCCCATTCCAGAATATGCCAGAGCTTCCAGAACGAGAAATCCCTTTCGAGGATGGTGTTCACCAACACAAGAGTCAACTAGTAAGAAGGAAATGGACCCACAAGTAAAATCATTTAGTTACAAAGCACGAAGTCTGAGAAGTTTATACAAAAACCACCACTTTCTCAAGTTGTGTCTTAGACACGTCTGGGCGTGAAAGAAAATTCATAGCACACGTGGCTACCAGAAGTCACGTTATAGCCTAGAAAACAACCTACCACTCATTGGACTTCCACAAACACTACGTCCCCCGATTAGGGAATCTGTGTGTGAGAGTGACAATGTCCACTGCCCAACCTCTAAGCTCGCTGTTTCATTGAAACCACAACTTTACATATCCTTTTTATGTAAACACTCCTGAGGTCCCCCATTTGAGAAACATGGCGGATGAGGATATTACAGAAAAATTCCTTCTACAGACACCTAGAAATGCTTTTACTTTTTTTTTTTTTTTTTTTTAGTTCAAAGGACTGTGCAGTCCCTGGTGGCAGGAGTGGTGAGCCGGGGAAGGCAGGGAAGATGCATTGATGACACGGGACCTTAGGGCTCAAAAAAGACAGGATCAAAAGCTGTAGGTTGGCACTACACACCCACGAGAATGGCTCCAAAGCCAAAACACCAGCAACACCAAGCACCGGCAAGGACGTGGGGAAACGGGGGCTCCCGCTCGGTGTTGATGGGGACACAGGATGGTGTGGCCACTTTGGAAGATGGCTTGGTGGTTTCCTGCAAAACTGAACATACTCTTACCTACAACCCAGGAACCACACTCTTGGTATTCACCCAACGGAGCTGAAAACGTGTTCGCACACACAACCTGCACATGGGTGCATACAGCAGCTTTACCATAACGGCCAAAACTTGGACGCCCTTCAGTAGGTGATGATGAATGAACTGTGGTCCATCCAGACACGGAATATTCTTTGGTGCTAGAAAGAAGTGAGCCATCAAGCCACGATAAAGCATGGAGGAGTTGTACGTGCATATTACTTAGTGAAAGCAGCCGAAATGCAAGGGCTACGTACCGTATGCTGCCGACGGGTATGACATTCTGGAGAAGTGAAAATTGTGACAAGGTCAGCGGCTTCCAGGTGCGGAGGATGCCGAGGGCAGGATGAACATGTGGACCACAGAGGACTTGGGGGGCAGTGAAAGTATTCTGCACGACGCTATAATAGTGCAAGCGTCACTATACGTTTGTTCACACCCATAGAATGAACAACACCAAGAGTGACCCTAATATGAACTGTGGACTCTGGGCGATGACGACATATCCATGTGGGTTCATTGATGGTGACAGACATGCCATCTGGGGTGAGGATGCTGATGATGGGGGACCTGTCTCTCTCTCAAAAACAAAGAAACATTTAAAATTAAAAAAAATAGAAACAAAAGAGGAAATGAGAATTGTAGCAGGTATAGATACAATACTGACAAAACTCAACAATTGCTTGGGACCTTAAAAGGGACACCGTTTGTAGCAACTAAGAGTGAAAAGGAACATCGTTGGCCTGATGAGCAGGATCTATGGAAAACTCGCCATGATGGCATTCCATGGCCCCACATCAGGGACGTGGAGCACGCCAGCCTGCTATTACCCCTTCTCCCCTTTGCCCCCAACGGGAGGGTATAACCGGCCAATGCATCAAGAAAAATGAAATTTGTGAGAATCATAAGGCAAGAAAGGAAATTATTGGAATCTGCAGGCAATACAGTTTTCAACATAGAAAATCAGAACACGGGGCACCTTGGTGGTTCAGTCGGTTAAGCATCGGACTTCAGCTCAGGTCACGATCTCACACTCCGTGAGTTCGAGCCCCGCATTGGGCTCTGTGCTGATGGCTCGGAGCCTGGAGCCCACTTCGGATTCTGTGTCTCCCCCTCTCTCTGCCCCTCCCCTGCTCATGCTCTGTCTCTGTCTCGAAAATAAATAAAAACTTTAAAAAATGTGAAAGAAAGAAAGAAAGAAAGAAAGAAAGAAAGAAAGAAAGAAAGAAGAAAGAAAGAAAATCAGAGCACATCTACAGACCAGTAGCACACGGAGAGAGGCAGTTGTAACACATGCTTTCAGAGCCATCAGCCACGTTGCATCGTGTCATAGCCAATGTGTACAAGAGTACAGAGCAGCACGAGTGCCATACGTCCCTGATCACAGCAACAGCTCAATTACCATTTCGGGGAGCAGCCTGACGACGGCTAAGGAAGTCGACGGTGCATAAATCCTACGACACACCCATTTCACTTCCACGCACCTGCTTTAGAAAACCCATAAACGTACACAGTTACGTTATTAAAGACACTCGTTGAACGCGGTTCACAATATCAAAGATTACGAACACCCTGGTTATCCCTCGCCAGGAAAATGCACAGCTATAGACAAAGAATAAGAACAGGCAAGAGAATTCACAGCGACATCAAGACGTGGCTAACTCTGGAGCAGGAGAGGGGAGAGGGCTGGGCAGCAAACTTCACATCCAACACCCAATGGTGTGTGTGTGCACGCGTGCGCCTGAGACACAATTTTCTGAAGTCTTGTGGGTGTTTTAAATTTTTACCTATAAAACCATAAAACTAAAATAGACCCATGCAGTGTAAACACAAAGGAAAGAAGGAGCAAGGGGAAATGGAGGGAGGGAGGGAAGAAAAACAAAGAGAAGAGAGGAACCCATCCAGAAATAACCGTGATTATCCTTTAACATTTACGAAGAGCATGATGACTCTTGATCTGGTTGTGCAGACACGGACACAGCTCGACTTGTTCGATAAATTCCAATACATATCTAGGTTTCCTTCCATGTATACGAGGGCTGAATTATAAACATGGTTAATGAGATGTTTCCTCAACTATCTCTGGTAACACAAAGTGGAATGACAAGGAAGGACCTAGCATAGACTCTCTCTAGTTTGCCGCATCATATTTATACTCTGCAGACTATCCATGGAGCACCTGCCTTGTGCCAGGCATGATTCTCAGGGCTGGAGGTAACACAGCAAATAACACGGGTTCTGCCCTTGGGGGGTACAGCGTATGGATGATTAGGGCTTCCTGTGTTAACTGTTCCCGTGCTTCCGAAGTGGGCTTTCAATTTACTGGGAATCGGAGTGAGTGCAAATATTTCTCCCACGATCTTGTTCACATTTATTATTTTGCTTCATAAATCCCCTGCTCAGAGATAATTCCAAATAAAAACTAGCTTATTAACCAAACTAGGTTATTTCGCTAGAGAGATCCAAAAAACTAAGATTTTCCCGGCTTTGTGGATCCGTCGATGAAGCGAATTTTTGCTGCAAAAATGCAATGTTTACCCCCTCTTATCGTTGTTTGCAAATGTCTAGTGAACAGCTATGATCTGAGCTGAATTGTGCTCAATGATAGAAGAACGAAATAATTCTTTGTGGTCTCAGGTGCTTGTTGAAGAAGTGATGGGATGAATGCATGAATGAGTGAATGGTTTAATGACGATTTGCCTAGAGCCAGGACATAATTTTTCAAAAGACCTTAAGGCAAGTAGCAATGGTGTAGGGGTGGAAAATATTTTAAAAGCATCCTATTACCCAGGTAGCCTCGATGATAAATACAAGCACTTGCTTTTTCTTCTTCTTCTCTTAATCTCTAGTAGGGGAGCATGGAATTACAGGCCTGTGAGTTTTCTTCCATTGGGCAAAAATCAAAATCATTCTTTTTATAGCTGAAGAATACTCTATCGTGCATATAATATACACCACATCCTCTTCATCCGCTCATCTATCGAGGGTGGTTCCAATAAAACACTTGGGCTGTTGCTGTAATTTGGTTATTGTAAATAATGCTGCTATAAACATAGGTGTGCATGTATTTCTTTGAATTAGTGTTTTTGTATTTTGGGGGCGAATTACTCAGCCATGAAAAAGAACGAAATCTTGGGGCGCCTGGGTGGTTCAGTCGGTTAACTATCCGACTCTTGGTTTCCACCCAGGTCATGATCCCACAGTTCATGGGGTCGAGCCCCACATCAGGCTCTGCACTGACAGAGTGGAGCCTGCTTGGGATTCTGTCTCTCTCCCTCTCTTTCTGCTCCTACCCCCCCCACTCTTGCACACTCTCTCTCTCTCTCTCTCAAAAATAAATAAATAAACTTTAAAAAAATGAAATCTTGCCATTTGCAGCAACATGGATGGAGCTAGAGAGTATAATGTTAAGCGAAATAAGTCAGGGAAAGGCAAATACCATATGATTTCACTCCTATGCGGAATTTAAGGAACCAAACAAGCAAAGGAAAAAGAGAGACAAGCCAGGAAACAGACTCTTAACTCCGGAGAACACACCGGTGGTCACCAGAGGGGAGGGGCCTGGAGGAGGGGGACACACGTGATGGGAACAAGAATACACTTGTGGTGAGGGCACCGGGTGTGGGGTGGACGTGCAGGGCCACTGTATTGCACA
Organism: Neofelis nebulosa; assembly: GCF_028018385.1. NCBI lineage: Eukaryota > Metazoa > Chordata > Mammalia > Carnivora > Felidae > Neofelis > Neofelis nebulosa. Next base: position 2,575,810 of record NC_080784.1, on the reverse strand, counting down.
CCTGGAACTAATATTACACTGTGTGTTAACTACACTGGAAAGAAAATAAAATGAAGTCAGGCCCGGGAGGACGGAGGCCTCGGCACCCCGGGCTCGTGGCACGGAGGCTGGGTAGCCGAGGTCGTGAGCAGACTCCCCATCGACACGAGAGACACACGTGCTGATGTCCCAACGCGAGAGCTCTGACGGGGCTTTAGGAAACCTCTGGCCGGCTGGCCCGACAGAACGAACGATCCCAAGAAGGTGTTGGAAACGAAAGTCCCACGTGCAGGACACTGCGGAGCGTGCCCGGTGGGGGGTACAGGTGTGCTGGGCCCTGTGGCTCCTGAATGGGGCTTGGTGTGAGACCTGCTGACCCCGCTCCCCCCTCGAGGAAACCGAGGCGCCGAAAGACCAGACAGGCGCAAGGCGGTGCAGACAGCCTCTCGGAGCCAATACCGTGTTCTCCCCGCTGTAGTCTGTGTTCATCTGTTTGTGCTGTGGATGCAGTGAAAGAAATCTGTGTGCTCCCGGAGAAGCGGACTCACATCTCGAATGAGGTAAGAGCAGATCACCTAACGCAACGATGAGTGAGACCAGGCCCAGAGAGCAGACGTGATATATCAGGAGGGGGCCGAAGGGCAAATGGGATGGGCCTGTCGATGTCATAAGGCTGGATCGGGGTGGGGGAATCGCTGGTCTCCACTGGAATTTGTAATGTGGTCTTTAATGTGCCCCTTTGGTATTCCCTCCCCGCATAAGAAGTATCATTGTGGTTCTCCAGGTAAAATGATGTTTAAATGGACCCCATCCATTTTGAAGCCAGTGAAAAATGAGACCGTTACAAGTTAATCTTTCTTTCCATTACTTAACTAAATCTCAAAGGGGCAATTAAAACCAAGAAACAGTAAAGACATACAGTTAACCATGTTTGTTCACTGTAAAACACGGGGTGATAGGACTCCCCGATGCCTCCCCAAAGCTTCTTCTGCCAAATATCCATAAGGAAGACGCCTCTGAAAATCAGGAACCAGAACAACCACGGAGAAAACACTCAAGGACACACAAGGACGCGGGGGGAGCGCAGCTCCGGGACGATCCAGAAACCCCTCCGCCTCACCTCCTCCGTCCCCGACTGAACTTTTGTAATATCAGATGCTTCCCGTGAAAAACGTCAATGCCGTATATATAATTCACTGCTTTGAAAAATGAGTGAACCGACTGCATTTGACATGACTCCTTGAAACATGGAATATTTAAAATTCATGCCCCAAACTTAATGTATAGATACATCACATATTTTGATGACTTTGCTGATGTCATAAGAGCCTTGTAATATCTCACAAGGTGTGTTTTATTCCTTCTAATGTGTATCATGTGAAGATTAAGAGGCTATATTATTGCCTTCAGAATGGCCTGCTATTTCCTGGAAACAGTACTTTGCCGGACCTGTCCTTGTCACGGTGCCTTTAATCATCTTCCATCACTAAGTGATTGTGTTTGCATCAGGAAGATGTATCCGGGTCGGCCGCGCAGTCAGGCAGTCCGGGATCTGTTCTCGGAGCGCCATCTAGAGGCTTCGCGGGGCCTGAAAACCATTCTTCACGTTATTTACTTGGGTCCTAACACCCTTTCGTGAGGCTGGGAACGGAGGCCTCCAGGGGTGCTGTCATTATGTAACTTCTCTCCCAGGGGGAACCGATGGCTCAGCTGAGGGCCATCCTGGCTGGGGCGGGGCTGAACCCTAGTCTGTTCCCTCCCAGTGGGAACGGACAGGTGACACTCAGCTGAGGGCCAGCCTGGCCGGGGCGGGGCTGAACCCCGGTCGGGGGCAGGTTGTACCGGGGAAACAGAAAGCGGGAAGCTCACCCGTGAACCTCCAGCATCCCTTGAGCTAACACCTCAAAGCCGCCGAGAAGCTGGCCTTGGCAAGGCTTTAACAGATTTCCTTTTCTGACAAGCAGGTGCGCAGGAAGATTGGGGGAGATAGGTGCTTCCGCAGGAGCACCGCACGAGGGCCATCTTCCCAGCCCCGCAGGCTCGGAAAGCACTGAGCTGGGCCGCCATCCGACCACCTGCCACCGGGAGGCCACGGCGGCCACCGCAGTTCTGGCGAGGGCAGTAGACACCATGGAAGAGGTCCCCGCCCGCCAGGCTGGGGATTCGCAGTTGAATCGCGCCCTGTGGGTTTGTGAGCACCAAGCACCAAGACCGGGGAAGGGACCCTGCTTTACGCTGGAGTCCCACGTGCTGTCTGTGCTGCCGTTTGAGCACAGGCGATGGAGACATGTGACTGACCGGTCTCGCTATTTCAGGAATGGCCGCCGACCTACCGAAGGTTCCATTTTCTGCTGCTACAGCAACAAAGCCATAATTTTGATGGAAATGCGGAACAATCCCATCTTTCCAAGAGCATTATTTTTTTAAGGGAATGTTTACAGAGTAAACGTAGAGACAAGAAAAAAGCATCCCTCACTAGCTCTACAGACAAGTGGTCTGTGACGGGTGGGAGGAGAGGCCTGACCCCAGATGAAAACTCCCGTGAAGGAAAACGGTACGGAACGGCCTAAAATGTTCAATGAAATCACAGAAAGGATGATTGACAAAAGGCATCAAAGTGTGGATGGGGAAAAAAGAGGAAAAAATCAAGACAAAAATAATCTAGGTGAAATACTAAATATTAGACATTAATGCTAGTAGTGATGGGTGTTAGCCAGCATGCATTTATGTAGCACTTGCTGTATACTAGGCACTTGACCTGTGCTCACAAGTGTTCTGATGGAGCCCTGGGCTGGAACTATCACCCCCGCCTGACAGCTGAAGAATGAGGCACCAAGAGGCAAGGATTGTCCCCGGCTCCCAGGGCGTCAACGCAGAGCTGGCGTTCGAACCTCACAGCTCAGGAGTCTGGGCCCTCGGCAGCCTTGGTGCGGACCGGCTGGGACACTAAACGGGGACCAGATGTACCACAGAGTGTGGGGGGAAGTAGAGAGGAGAAGAAGGCTCCTTATTTCTTAAAGAATGATCTGGCCTGGGCATGCCGTGGGGGACGTCCGGGCAGGCTGGTGGCTGAGACGGGGCTGTGTCGGCCACCTGGTGCCCACGGCAGTGCCTCCCTGGCCCTCCCAGTGACAGGACATGGGGCCCTATCTGTCGTGATGGTTGTATGTCCGAGGGATGGCTCCCAGATCCCTGAGCGGGACAGTCCAGGTTATGAGACTGGCAAGGGACTGGGAGATTTACGTACACGTCAAAGGGAGGTCGGAGGCATAGACACAGGAAGACTCCAGGCTACAGAGTTTCCTCGAGCTCACGTGAAGGCTGTCTTCATCAGGGCCTAGAAACTTCCAGACAGCTCAGAAAATGTTTGGGGCTGGCGGGACATCAGCTGAGCGCTGCAGACAGACTTCGTCCAAGTGTAAGAACAGAAAGTGGCTGGGGTGCCTGGGTGTCTCAGTCAGTTGAGCGTCCGACTTCGGTTCAGGTCATGATCTCGTGGTTTGTGAGTTCAAGCCCCGCGTCGGGCTCTGTGCTGACAGCTCAGAGCCTGGAGCCTGCTTCAGATTCTGTGTTTCCCTCCCTCTCTACTCCTCCCCTGCCCATACTCTGTCTCTCTCTGTCTCTCAAAAATAAATTAAAACAGTAAAAAAAAAAAAAAAAAAAAAAAGAACGGAAAGTGGCTGGGATGTGGAATCTTCCTCGTGGGGCATTGCCCAACATTCCCTTGGGGACCGCCTCCCTCACCTCTTGAACTGAAAGGTGAGTTAATGCCATTCCGTTGGGAACAAGGCGGGAGAGTCGTGTTGGTCCGACCGGTCACAGGCGCCCCGCACACGCACCCCTGGCCTTCTTCGGAAATCCTCTTAGTAGAAATCCCTCCAACCCAGAACCCCAGAATGGAAGAAAAGCTTTCTGTGAAGCACCCGGGTGATAGACTTTCCCCCATCGACATTCGCACAAACCTACCTTTGTTTAGTTAATAAATAATTTGAATCCTTAAAACAAAACAAAACAAAACCTTTATAGCAAGTACCCACCCAGTAATGAAACACTCTGGGTACCTTTTGCCACGAATGCGCATCTGTTTAATGCCGTGCGCGTACTTTCTATGAAATTTAATTTCTAAATCTATTTATGGTTTTTAATTTTCCAAGTCATTAACGTTCACATGTGGATTCCCACTGAGCTCCCCGGTTAAAACGTTTCATGGGGGGAAAGTACGTGTTTTGCTGAAAGGAACACATTTGTTGCCCACTGAATGAGGTGCACAAATGAAATCCGAGCGCTAGCAATGGTACCTGTCTCCCTCTTGGCCATCGGGGTAAATCCCCAGAACGCGTCTCCGTCTCCAAAAACAGTGAGCCGCTCTGCGGTGCTGTAAGAGATGGGATTCCCTGTAATGTCTCTTGACTAAAGAAGCTAGTGGGGGACCCTTAGGGAGCAGCTGGTTCGTGCAAAGGGACTGCGGTCCCCTTTGCTTCTCTGCCGTGCATCTCGGGGATCAGGGCTCATGTGACGTAGGTGAATTGCACTAAACACTGCAGACAAAGGGTACTTTCCTGTTCCCGGGTCTCCATCCACAGGAAGTTTTACTTTTGCCAACATGCCCTTCCGATGCATAAAACAAAACGAAACAAACACACGAAAAACAGCGATCCCAGAAAGGAGTCTCCAGCTCACGTTCTAACTCATACCCTTTCATTCTGGCCAGGTCTGAGAGCAGAGAGGAGGAAAGTAAGAAATGAATTATTTCTTTAAAAACAGGACATGAGCAATCTTAAAATTTAATTTTCAGAAGATGCAAAATCCTTCTGTTTCTCCCATGAGTTGACCGGGGTCGCGCATACATTCCCCCAGCTCTAGAAGATATAACTGAGGCAGGACATCTGGCAAGGCATACAAGGTGCTGATTTAATATATTGCAAAGGGATTACCACCACGGCGTCGCCATCACATAATTACGATTTCATTTTGTGGTGAGAGCTTTCCGGGTCAGCTCTCTTAGCAGCTTTCCCATATATAATACTGTATTGTTGGCCATAGTCACCCTGCTGTGCACGGGACCCCCAGAGCCCACCCACCTTAGAGCTGGAAGTTTGCTTCCTTTGGCCAACGCCTCCTGTTTCCCTCGCCTGCCCCTGGTAATGAGCATTCTACCCCCTGCTTCTGCGGGTTCTCCCTTATTAGATTCTGCATATAAATGAAACCATACGGTGTTTCTCTTCCTCTGACTTACCTCCTTTAGGATAATGTCCTCAAGGTCCATCGCTGTTGTCTACAATGGCAGGATACCCTTCCTTTTTGTGGCTGATATTCCACTCTGTGTGTGTGTGTGTGTGTGCATGCACGCGCGCGTGTGTGTGCCTGTGTGCATGCACATGCATGTGTGCACGTGTGCGTCTGTGTGCGCATGCGTGCATGTGTGTGTGTGCACACGTGCGTGTGTGCCTGTGTGTGCACACGTGGGTGTCTCTGTGTGTGTCTGTGCACGCATGCGTGTGTGTGTGTGTGTGTGTGTGTGTGCGCGCGCACGCACACATCTTTATCGGTTCATCCATCCATGGACACTTAGGTTGTTTCCACGTCTTGGGGATTGTGAGTAACATGGCAATGACCGTCGGGGGGCAGGTGTGTCCGGAGACAGTAATTGCGTTTTCTTTGGAGACACGCCCACGAGCATTAACAGATTCCAGTGACAAGCGGCTAGTAGGAACGTGGAAAGCTGCAAAGAAGTGTTGTGGTCGGCTGTCCCGTAATTAGCCTTGACTCAGTTTTGGAGCTGATGACCTGGGACGTCACTGGTTTGGTGAGCACAACGTTCGTAAACGTGGGCTCACTTTTCAGCTATTCACAGCCCCACACGCCCACCCTGCTTCCCGCTCGGGGCAGCCGCGTCTCAGGGGAAGCCAACTTCTGGGGCTGACTTATATTAACTTGTATCTAACTATTCTCAAGAGGTGGCCCTAGAAATGGCAGAATTGATGCACATTTTTAATAGATGGCTGATTTATTTAAAGGCCCCACTTCTACCCCAAATCACCACATTTTGTGATCACGCAAATCCTAAATTTACTCTTTCTGTAACTGAGCTATTGGAATACAGACCACACCCCTCATAAAAGGCATCGTTTCTTCTATTTTCATAGATAAAAGGAAACAAGGCTTAAAGAGTCCAACGACCGGCCCACAATGAAAAAGCTGCCCGGCCACTGGGCGGGGACGCAGTGCAGGACGCGTGGACCCCACACACCTCGTTGTCCTTGGCCTGGGTGCGGTCGTCAGCCGACAGCCACAGGTGGGAACAGGGGAGGTCGTGTCCGGGTCACGGGTCCTTCCCAGGGCAGCAAGCCGTGAAAAGGAAGCGTGACCCCCGACATGGGCGTTATCAGAGGAGCTCCCAATTCCCAGCCGGAAGTGCAGCCAGGGATGCTGGCAGAGGGCGGGGGAAGGGCGTGTGCGGACAGCTCAGAGGTGCAGACACGGGAAGGAGGACTGAGCGGAGCACAGACGAGTGAACGGTGCCATCGGGCACCACAGTAAACACGGACATATTGAATACAGAATGGCACGGGGCCCAGGAGTCCCGTGCGACGGTGACAGACAAAGCAGAAGTGCGTGACAATGAGCAGAGCAAGGACCACGAAATGGCACAGGCACTCTTGGAGCCACGGGAAAGTCCGTGGCTACCATCCCCGGGGAGCATCCGCCTGGTCTCCACGTGTCCCCGCAGATGGCTTGTGAGCCGCAGGGACACGCGGCTGCTGTGAGGTCCCTGCAGCCTCTGATCCCGGGACAGAAACACACTGCTGTGATGGGCAGACACTCCACGCGCCTCTGCACGGGCCACCGCGGGGGCCACCACAGCCGCGTGACCGTCAACGTATGTGTCAGCCAGACGGGCCTGCAGGAGGCCGGCACCCGTGAGGACAGAGGAGCATGTGATTCGGGGGACCGAGTGGACAAACCCCATCATCCAACCCGCTGGGGCCCGAGTGGAGCGAAAGTGAGCGGGAAGGTGGACTCACCCTGCTTGAGCTGAGACAGACTTCCTCTGTCCTCGGATACCAGCACTCCCGCCTCTCGGGCTTTCGGACTCAGGCTGACGGCCACCTACCTGTCTCTTGGGCCTCCACCTGCAGACGCAGTCGGTGGGATTTCCCAGCCTCTGTGACCCCATGAGCCCTTCCTGTAACAGATCTGCTCATCCTGATCCGTCTATGGCTATCATCTATCTATCCATCTTCTGTCTATATACCTATCTATATGTCTATCATCTATCTACCTATATATCTACATATCTATATATATATCATCTATCCACCTATCGTCTATCTATCATCCATCTATCTCCATATCTATCTATCCATTGTCTACCTATAATCTATCTATCGGCTATCATCTATCTCCTATTGGTTTTGTGTCCCTGGAGAACCTTAACTAATGCAAATAGTAATGCAACCAGGGATGCGTAGCTTGAATTTAATCATCAGTAAACATCAGCAAACCCCAATTAAGAAAGACTCTACAGGGGCGCCTGGGTGGCTCAGTCGGTTAAGCTTCCGACTTTGGCTCAGGTCATGATCTCACAGTTCATGGGTTCGAGCCCCATGTCGGGCTCTGTGCTGACAGCTCAGAGCCTGGAGCCTGCTTCGGATTCTGTGTCTCCCTCTCTGTCTGCCCCTTCTCCACTCATGCTCTGTCTCTGTCTCACAAAAATAAATAAACGTTAAAAACAATTAAAGAAAAAAGAAATACTCTATAAAATAACTGGCCTGTGTCCTTCAAAACTAACAACATGAAGAAAAGGAAGGGTGGGGAGCCGTCCCAGGTTTGAGAAAAGTCAAGAGACGTGGCCAGTAAATGCAATACAGGATCCTAACCTGGGTTCTGGATTCAAGGGAACCTCTAGAGCTTATGACTGGGATCACCGGCAAGGTCAGAGTGTGGACTCTGCATTACAGTTCTGTATCAAAGGTAAATTCCTTCCACTCGATAACTGTACGGTGGCAACATAAGAGGATACCTTCGTCTTCGTTCGAAGGAGACATAGCCACAGTGTTAAGGGAGAGAGACCAATGATGTGTGTGACGTGTGCCGTGTGCTCTCATGTGGTTCTGAAAACAGTGCTATTTCGGCTCACCGAATCAGCGCCTCAGCCGGGCAGCCTTGTGCTTCTCACGGCCGTCACGGGAGCACGCGATTCAAGGGAGCACGTGGGGCTCCCAGGGCCCGATGGCGTCCCCTAACCGAGCCGTGAGCGTTCCTCACCCCCGTCCCCTGATCCTAGCCCAGCGCAGTCTCTACAAGAGCGGTGTGGATTCCAGAAAGAACTAAAGGCAGACAACCGCTCTTTGGAGGCAAAGCCCAGTCATTTCTAGACAGTTAATGGATGACACCGATACCTTCCCCAGGTACTTAATCCCTTCTGTCTCCCAGGGAGTAACTGGTAATCATATTGGGATCACCTATACTGTGCTGCAGAGATACAGCAGGTGGGATGTGTGATAAAAAATATGAGATGACCCCAGCCCCAGTCCTTGGATTCTGGTCCCACGGTCCAGGACGAGGAACCAGGTGTCCCTGGAGAAACGGCCGAGTCTAGGCCTGGGCCAGGGTAGATGCAAGGTGAGCCCGCAGTGTCCACGAGAGCCAGGTCAGGAAGGGCTCAAAACAGCAAATGGCAAAGGACCTGGGGGCCAAGCCTAAGGAGACTGTGGGGGCCAAAGTGGAGCAGTCTGGGCAAGGAGAGCAGTCGCTTCATAATGGATCGTAACCCAGAGTAGGAAGGAAGTCTCCTGACTCCATGCCAGTATACATGAGTGGTTGAAGAAAGAAAGAAAAGGCAGAGAAAAGACCCGTGTTTCTTACAGAAGAACCCTAAATACCGTATGCAGACGCTCTCCCTCCAAGAGGAGGGCTCCCAGCCCGCAGACCCCTCCCTTGAGGGCGGAAGGGCCCTTCGCACTTGGATGCAGGAACAGACCAGGAGAGGGGGAGTTGGTCATGCTGCGGGGAGAAACCACCGACACCCCTCATCACGTGAGGAAGGTTAGCGCCACCCTGATGTGTGGATGCGGGCCGCCCGCCAGGTCTTCCCAAAGCCCCCAAACCCCACCCCGGGCCCATCAGGAGGGGCCGTCGGACAGACCCAGACCGGACGGCATCTTCAAAACCATCGCGCTCTGGAGAAACAAGGGGAAACGAAGTGTCGGGGACCAGACCGGGGAGAAGTGGCAGCCGGGTGCCAGTGGCGTCCGGAGAGGGCGCGGGTGCGACCAGCGGGGGGATCCAGAAGCCGGCTGCAGCGGACAGCCAGCCTACCAAGGTCGGGCTCCTGAGCTCCCGCAAAGGTATGGTGGAAGCCACGTGTGGGGTGGGGAACTCTGCGCTGTCTTCGCAACGGTTGTGTGAGCCTCAGGTTGTTCAAACAGAACAAGCTTGTGTTTAAGATAGTGTAAGCCAAGGGGCGCCTGGGGGGCTCAGTCACCTGAGCGTCCGGCTTCAGCTCAGGTCACGATCTCACGGTTCATGGGTTCGAGCCCCGTGTCGGGCTCTGTGCCGACCGCTAGGAGCCTGGAGCCTGCTTCGGATTCTGTGTCTCCCTCTCTCTGCCCCTCCACCACTCATGCTCTGTCTCTATCTCAAAAATAAATGAACATTAAAAAAACTTAAAAAACGTAAAATATTATAAGCCAAACTGGAGACAGCGAAGAGGTCGGTGGCTGCCAGGGGTTGTGGGAGGAGGGAGGACGAACAGGTAGAACACAGAGAGGTTTGGGGCAGTGAGACTAGGCCGTTACTCTATTATGACGGACACATGTCATTATACATTTGTCCAGACCCTCAGAATGTACGACACCAAGAGGGACCCTGATGTAGACTGTGGACTCTGGGCGATGACGACATCGTCAGTTGTAACAAATGCACCGTCTCGTGGGGGTGCTGGTGGAGGGGGAGGCTGTGCGTGCCGGGGGGTGTGGGGGGCAGGGGTACCCGGGAAATCTCTGCACCTTTGTCTCAAGTTTGCTGTGAACCTAAAACTGCTCTAAAAATATAAAGTCCACCAAAAGAAGTGACAGGGCTGTAAGAAATTCACAACCGTTTCATTCTTTCCCACGAACTACGATTGCTAAACAAAAAGGACTATTGAAACTAGAAAATAAGCCAGTTCCGTTTAACCCAATAAAGGCCAAGTAACAGGAAAATCTGTCTGTGCCCACCCTTGCCAAGATGTCTGGGAAATCCGCTCCACACTACAGTACTAATAGAGGCAGCTGGAGTTCGCCTGCCCGACACAGAAGGTAAAAACACTTGTGGAAATTCTGGAGGGTACTCACTCTACCTGCCATAAACCCCCTCAACCACCTGGCGATACCAGAGACGTATTTAAATGGCAGAGTTTCTTTTATGACCTTGGGAAAATATAACACAATCTCATGGAGTCTGGATTGGCCTTAACGACCGAGAGAGAAAATAATCTGAACCACCAAAGCTTTTTCTGATAAACGTCACGTGTCTACTACAAAACTAAAATATGGAGGTAGGATTTTTGCGCCCAAGGGATTTCAGCCTCTTCCCAAAAGAAGGAAGGAAAAGTTCAAAGGAAGGCTGGGTCCATTTGCGCATTTTAACTTCACCCAGAGACGTACGGTCGGCCAAATTTCCGGTGTTCCCCAGGCCACTGCTCCGCTCCTTTCTAACGGCTGCCTCCTCTCTTGGGAAGCCCCTGATTAATCAGCACGCTGAAAAGGAACACAGCCACCTGCACCTGTGCCCCTCTACAGAGGTGTTCAGGCCCACGCGGTGATAACCACGTAACAGTGCCTGTAGACGAAGTGCCCCTTCTTAGGACGCCCTCCTGGCCACCACCCCTGGAGGGGGCCCAGCACGGCTGGGCTCTGCCCGCCGCCCCGGCTCTCCGGATCACAGGCCCACGCGTTCGTGCTCCTGGCCACGCCACCACACGTACTTAGGCCCAAAAAGGGAGCAGGTGGAGTCAGGTACGGCTTCATACGGGAGAACCATGAGTTGTCTTTTAAAGTTTTATTCGTTTACGGCAACAAAAACCAGAGTGTAGCCGGTAACACGTGCATTTAAGGCTCTACAACCAGGATTTCCGAGCGGCTGGATCTTGTCTACACCACAGACTACAACCACCAGGAGGCCTGGGGCTTTGCACCCCATGCCAGCATCGATGGAAACCGGAGCGGCCACCTTGCAACCCGCTCTCTGCGGGAACCCGCAGACCTGAGCTGTGTCAGCCTAGTGCAAAACCTTAGCTTTTCCCCTTAGGTGAACATAAAATGCCAAGAATCAAATGCCAGAATTAAAAGCATAACGCGTGACGGCCTATCGGCACACGTGGCATCCCCCGGGGCCGTGGTCACTCACTGGAACGGGTGAGCAGCACTCAGCGGCCTGCCCCCCGCCGGCGGCCACCCCCCTATTCCGTCATGGAGGCAGACGCCGGGATGAGCTTCGGCTTCGCCTGCTGGGGTGGTGCCACGTCGGGGATCTTCTCCCCGTACTTGTACACGCTGACGGTGACGTCGATCTTCTCACCTCCGTACTTGTTCTTCACGTTGATGCTGTACTTGCCCGAATCCTCGGAGGTCACGCCCTTGATGGTCATGCTCACGTACTTGGCCTGCTCCACCTTGACCGAGAAGTGCTCGCTGAGCTCGATGTCCTTGTCGTTCTTGAACCACACCACTTCAGGGTCAGGGTTTCCAAACACCGTGCAGGTCAGGTTCAAGGTCTTCGGGAGGGAGGCGTGGGCGGAGAAGGGAGGGTTAGGGACAGAGAGGTCATAGCAGCCCTCCAAAGGGGCCCGGCTCCCTGTGACACTCACTGAAGCGTTTACCTATCCCCCACGTTCATTTGGCCAATACGCTCTTTCTATGTGTAAGCACCACACTAGACACGCGAGATCTGAACACAGCACACGCGAGCGAGTTCACCGTTCCGTGAGGCAGCTCATGAGAAAAATCAGTGTTAGTTTTCCCTCATTATTCTCAGTTTTAATCCATGGCCTGACAAGATTAATGCATTTAGAGGTAACGAAACTCTACATTTTACAGTAGACATATTTAGCCTGTTTCTAAATTTCCTTTCTATTCCAACCAATGGATCCTTTTTACCAACATCTTCTCTGGATTTCCTCTGGCAAATCCAGAGAAGGTGTCTTCTAACCAGTAATCAGGTGCAGCAAACGCACTGACAACATATGCTTGGCCCATGAGCAGCTAACAGCACCAGCACAGCCTCGTTGTGAGGCCCACAGTTCCTCCGTCTCAGGAACTCGCTAGAATTTCTTTAGCTGCTCAAGAAAAGGCCTATAAATTTTAGTGTTTCGGCCTAATAAAATTCTCTCGTGTCTCTGTCCCCTCGACACTGACTTAGGACGGCTGCAGACAGAGAGAGGTTCCAATCGGATATCGGCAACTCCACTGACAGGCAACAAACACAAACTCCAGGAAGTGGTTTCCGTTATAAATTCCAGAAGGACCTCGAAAACCGGAGTGCTTTTCTACCTTCCTGCCGGGCCAAGGGTGGCGGGGGGTGCGGGTGTGTCCCACCATCTTGGTGGGCAGTTACCACCTGGAAGGGCCAGGACCCCGCAGGGGCCCAGGGCTGGGAGCCACACCTGCCACACACCGGCTATGTGATACCTGCGTCAGGCTCCGTGTCCCTGTGGGCCTGTGGTTTCAGAATATTAAACTCTGCCGTCCCCTGAGAACGTGAGGGTGACTAGGGGCAGCCTGAGACCGCCATTGGGGTGGGTGGGGAGCTCCCCATGGTCCGGGCTCTGGGAAGCAACCCCATCCCCAGGCTCCCCCTACACTGGGCCACATGAGTCCCACTGTCCTTCTTACCTTGCCCTCCATTATGGTCACCACGTCAGGTAAGCCACCGATCACCTTGCCACGATCTGCAACATGAAGGCCACTGGGTTGAGTAAACCGTCCCCAGGACGTTTCTAGGAGCAGGCCCCGTGCCGCGCAGCAGTGGATACAACACGACACGGGAGGGGCCCCCACCACTAACAGGGGGACGACGGCCGGCCGGACCCACTGGTCCTGTGAGGGACGGAACTGAGGATGAAGAGTTCCCCGAGGGCCACACAGGGAACCGGAACGTGGTCCCTGGAAGGGAGAGGGGTCCCCTGCGTCTAGACAGCAGGACTCTCCCAGGGCAGTGGACTGTCCACTGTGTTATGTTTCCACTGTTTTCTGGGTTACGACGCTTGACATCCTAGAAACCTTCCTGCCTGGAAGACGGCGCCTCCCCCGGCAGCCAGTTCTCAGAGACGACAAAGGTCTGAGCCTGGGACAGGCCGCCAGCCCTTCTGGAGCCAGCCCACCTGTACCCACCCATGCACCCTGGAGGTGACCCCACCCCTGTCCCCGGAAGGCGACATCCCTCCACCCCACCTCCCCCACCCACCCCTGCCCCCGGGACATGATCCACCTCCACCCTGTGTCCCCCCCCCCACCCACCCCTGCACTGGGATGCGACCCCCCCCACCCTGTGTCCCCCACCCACCCCTGCTCCCAGGAGGTGACCCCCCTCCACCCCACCTACCTCACCCAGCCCTGCACCTGGAGGCGAACCCCCTCTATATTGCATCCCCCACCCACCCCTGCACCAGGAGGTGACCCCCCTCCACCCTGTGTCACCCATCCACCCCTGCACTGGGAGGTGACCCCCCTCCACCCTGGGTCCTCGACCCACCCCTGCCCCTGGGAGGCAACCCCCCTCCACCCTGTGTCCCCCACCCACCCCTGCCCCTGGGAGGCGACCCCCCTCCACCCTGTGTCCCCCACCCACCCCTGCCCCCCGGGAAGCGACCCCCCTCCACCCTGGGTCCTCCACCCACCCCTGCCCCCCAGGAGGCGACATCCCTCCACCCCACCTCCCCCACCTACCCCTGCACTGGGAGGTGACCCCCCTCCACCCTGCATCCCCCACCCACCCCTGCCCCCTGGGAGGCGACTCCCCTCCACCCTGGGTCCTCCACCCACCCCTGAACCCCGGAGGCAAGGTGACACCCCTTCACCCCTGGCCACAGGAGGCGACACCCCTTCACCCCACCTCCTCCACCTGCCCCTGCATCCAGAAGCCCTATTCCTCTACCCTGATCATCCCAGGGCCTGATGCCAGGCAACTAGGGGCCTCCCCTACTGACCAAAACCCACAGAACTGTTCAAACTAGTCAGTCCTAAGTTGTTCCCCTGCCCTGCCTGCGGTCCCACGGAAACCCGAACACCGGTCACGGCCTCAGCGCTCTCTTCACTCCCGCCTCCTCCACACCTGACCCGGTGCCTCCCCAGGTGCCTGCGTCTCTAGCACCTGCGAGTGTGATGGACTCTGATCCCCTGAGCCCCCCCTCTGCCTCCTCCACCTGTGGCTGCACCTGCCTGACATGTCGTAGAAGAACAGGGGGCAGGCGGGTGGAGGGCAGAAGGGAGGCGGAGGCCACACAAATGACAAGGAGCTGACAAGGGGAGGTGGGCTGGGCAGGGGCGCAGGGAGTGCCAGGATCAGGAGGGCAGGTGCCGGGAGTTCTGGAAGGTTCCCCGCCCACGGAGCAGGTCTGCTGTCTATCAGTGAATACACGGTATTAAAACTCTATCGTGGGACCCGCTGCCCCTCCCCAGATAATAAAGGGTGCTCGATACCACATAACATATACTCACTCTTCTCTGCAAAAGCGGCTGCCCTAGGAATTAAAGGGGCAGAGAGAACAGGAAGTCAGTCATGAGAAAAGGCTCTGGACGACAAGCACCACACATCTCAGGGCTTCGCCGGGCAGGGGGCGAGAGGAACAAGCAGTGTGTTCTCCCCTTGGAAGGACACCAGGGCACAGGGCCCAAGGAACCGTAAACTGTGTGCATTTCTCCTGCCCTCTCCGCTGCCCCTTGGGGGGGCCCAGCGGGATTCCCTGTCTCTCAGCAGGTGAAACCCACGGGAAAGGTCAGCATTCAGGCTCGTAGGCTGGAGAGATTTCTTTCTTCACCAAATTCACCAGATGGCACTGGAGAGTTTTAGATATCTTTGAAAACCCTGGTTTTGGACTTATCTCAGCCGTCTGTTCATTCGTTCAGCCAGTGTTTCCTGACTAGCCTAGCATGGCCGGTGACCGCTGTCCGTTCTGGGTACTCCCAAATTCAGAGACACACTTAAAATCTCAAGTGATTCTTTAAAAAGTTGCTCTGAACAAGGTGATATTATCCAGCGCTAAACATAAAGGAGGCTTCGAGCCATGAGAAGACACAGAGCAGCCCTGAGTGCAGATTCATTAAGTGAAAGAAGCCGGCCTGAAAAGCCCACGCATCCATGATTCAGCCCCGTGACCTTGTGGAGACAGCAAAACCGTGGAGACAGGGGACAGTGACCAGTGGTCCACAACGAGGGACACAGAGGATGTGGGAGGCCTTGAGAAGTCTCTGTACGATACTCTAGTCGTGGACAGGTGCCACCATACATTTGTCCAGACCCACAGCCACTTAGAGGGAACCGTGATGTGCACGGCGGACTCTGCGTGGGGATGATGTGTCCGTGCGGCCTCATCGACGGCAATGGATGCAGCACCCAGAGGGGATGCTGATGGGGGGGGGGGGCTGGGTTTTGGGGACCCGGGAAAACTCTGCACCTTCTTCCCCATGGTGCTGTGGTTAAATGGCTCTAGAAAAACAAGGTCTTTAAAAAGAACCTAAATACCTAACATTAAAAAATTGCTCTGCGCCACATTACCATAATTGTAACTATTGGAGAAATCCATCATTATAATCACTGAAGCAACCCAGGGTTATGGGGACTCTAGAAAGTTACTTTATAAACACACGCACGGCTTAGGGGCATGCCTGCCCCCCCCCCAACACTGAACGCTTCAACCGCCACATTTAGGTCAGTTCCCTGGACAGGGCGCCCAGTGGCCACCCACACGCCCACAAGGTCGGTGGCCCCAGGGACAGACAGACTGCCACGCACACACACAAATCTTACTTGAGCTGCTGGAATTCTGCAAAGGCCTCATCGAACGCTGTAAGGAAACATTTCAAACATTTTAATGGTTTCGTTGCCAATGTATTGGCTTAATGAAAACTGACAAAGAGCCAAAGACTAAACTGATTATTCGGAGAGAATCTTCTCCGAATGAAAATCATGAACCCGAGCGCTTCCTCTCCCAGCATTCTCTGTGGATCACCTAATACGAAGTTAGGGGGTGCTAAGGAATGTGATCTTACCCTGGCCGGACAGGTCGAGGGAGCGATGATGGTTATCTTTGCCGTCGTAAATCTCAAAAGTGTACTTTCCTTTATCTTTCTCCGTGGGCTCACAGATCTGCAGCCAGGCCATATCCTCGGTGCCTCCAACCCTCATGTGCTCACTAGACGCGATCTTGGCATCTCTTTAAAAAGAAATCAAAGGGGGCGCCTGGCTGGGGGGGCTCAGTCAGCTAAGCGTCCAACCTCAGTTCAGGTCATGATCTCGAGGTTCGTGGGTTCGAGCCCCGCGTCGGGCTCTGTGCTGGCAGCTCGGAGCCTGGAGCCGGCTTCGGATTCTGTGTCTCCCTCTCTCTCTGCTCTTCTTCCCCTGCTTGTGTTCTATCGCTCTCTCTCACAAAATGAATAAATGTCCAAACGTTTAAAAAAAAAAAAAATAAGGGCTAAAAATGTTGCCTATGCCTTCAGGTCAGAGCAGAGACAGCCTGTCCTGTTCCACCTGCTGCGGCTGACACCCCCTCCTTTGCGGGCGAATGCTGACCTCCGTCCTCTGTGCTCAGAAACCACTTCTCTGACAACTGTTTCAGACACACCCCTGGGGTGTGGTTTGGAAAGAGCCAGACAGCAGGAGCCCGCCTGTGCCGTGACTGTCACAGAGTCCCAGCTGCTTTGGGAGGGGACACCACCCACCTAGAGAGGCAGGAGCAGCAAATGTGAAACAGAAAACCTGCTGGTCTCACGGGCTTCATCTTCTTCCACGTTTTACCTCTGGGTTTCTTTAATGCTTCTCTTCTTTTTTTTTTTTTTTTAATGTTTATTTATTTATTTTGAGAAAGAGAGAGAAAGCGAGCAGGGGAGAGGCAGCGAGAGGGAGAGAGACCGCACTGTCAGCACAGAGCCCGACGAGGGGCTCGAACTCACAAATTGTGAGATCACGCCCTGAGACCGAGAACTGGACACTTAACCGACTGAGCCCCCCAGGCACCCCAGTTGGTCCTTTTCTTCGCAACCAAGCTAGTGAGGAGCTGACAGACTGGAAACTGACAATGTGGTCTCCACGTATTATTTTCCCGTCGGCGGTCTGCTGGATTGCAGATAAAATGTGCATTGGCAACAGAGCCACGTTTGGCAAAACCCAGAAGGTGAAGACATTTGTCTCCGGCACCTTCAGGCATTTCTGTCTTCCCCTTCCGTGAGGCCCGCCTGCTGTCCCGGGCCAAGGCCACAGGGAATCACACTTGTACTTACTTGTGATACCAGTTCGCTTTCATCTCTTCGGTAAAGTATTTCATGAAACACTGAAGCCTGATTCCTTCTGGGGTGCAGAGCACCTTGAGCGGAGAAGCGGACGCGCCTGCAGGAAACAGAAGAGATGCGGATCTAAGAAGGGCAGCGTGTGCGCCTTCGGAACGCAAGGCGCTACTGCCCCTTGGCAGCTCAGCTTAAGAAGAGGAGGAAAATTCTCGCAAACGGCGCCAAACACCGTTCATTCTGCGTGAATTGATCCGGAACTGAAGTATCGGGGGGGATGGTGAGTCGGCAGAAATGATGCAGGGAGGGGTCAAGGACAGGTCAGGGACGGGTCAGGGACGGGTCGAGGACGGGTCAGGGACGGGTCATGGAGGAGTCAGGGAGGGGCCAGGGAGGGGTCAGGGAGTCCTAAAACTGCAGTTCGGCCTTCAAGCTGAGTAAAGACGGGATGAGAGGGAGAAGGCAGGAGAGGCAACAGGGGAGGAAAACCCACGATGTGAGAACAGACTTCATGTGTCTGGAGCAGGAACGCGGCCTCGCGCGACACGACACAGGGTCTGGGGGGCGGCGAGGGGTCAGGACTCAGGAAGTTACGGCGAAGGCTCTGACCCGGAAGCGGAGATCGTTACTAGATGCATAACTTCAGAGAACCGGTGTGGGCCCAGGGTATTCCATCACCCAGAAGATGCCGTGTCCGTGCCCGGCAAAATACAAGGAAACGATATGATGGAGAAGGACCTTCTGAACGCACCATCTCCTAACTGTGGTAAGCGACCTGGAGACTTCTATTCATCCTAAAGTCACAGCATTCCACGCGGTCATCCTACCTGCAGGCGTCGCCGCACCTGCAGCCCGAGGTGCCGGACGCGCAGTAGCTCTGGGGCTTCAGGTGTGACAGCTTTCGGCTCCAAACCAGGTGGACATTCTCCTGGAAGGGCCAAGGGGTGTGGGGTGGGGGGGTGCAGGGAGAAGCTGGGCAGGAAGACAGACTTAGAGAGAGGGAGGGGGGGCTGAGAACAGAGGAGGGGCAGGGGGTGTGAGTCTGTGTGTGTGTGTGTGTGTGTGTGTATGTGTGAGGCTGGGTGTGTCTGTACATGTGTGTGATTCTGTGCGCGTGTCTGTGTGTGAATCTGTGTGTGTGTGTGTGTGTGTGTGTGAGTCTATGCATGTGTGATTCTGTGTATGTGAGTCTGTATGTTAATGTGTGTGTGTCGGTCTGTATGTGTATGTGTGCATGTGTGTGAGTTTGTGTGATTCTGTGTGTGTCTGCGTGAGTCTGTGAGTGTGTGAGTGTGTGAGTCTACGTGAGTCTGTGCTTGTGTGTGTCTGTGTGTGTGTGACTCTGTGCGATTCTGTGTGTATATCTGAGTCTGTGAGAGTCTGTGTCTGTGAGTATGTGTGTCGATGTGTGTGTGTCTGTGCGATTCTGTGTGTGTGTGTGTGTGTGTGTGTGTGTGAGTCTGTGTGAGTCTGTGCTTGTGTGTCTGTGCACGTGTCCTGCATGAGTCTGTGAGTGTGTGTCTGTGCTTGTGTGTATCTATGTGTGTGTCTGTGAGTGTGTGTGTGTCTGCGTGTGTATGAGTCTGCATGAGTCTGAGTGCATGAGTCTGTGTGTGTGTCTGTGCGATTCTGTGTGTGTGTGAGTCTGTGCTTGTGTGTATCTGTGTGTGTGTCTGAGTGTGTGTCTGAGTCTGCATGAGTCTGAGTGCATGAGTCTGTGTGTGTGTCTAAGTGTGTGTGTGTCTGAGTATACGTGAGTCTGTGGGTGTGTCTGTATGTGTGTCTGTGTGAGTCTGTGCTTATGTGTGTCTGTGCTTGTTTGTCTCTGTGAGTCTGTGTGTGTCTGTGAGTGTGTGTGAGTCTGTATGTGTCTGTGTGCGTGAGTCTGTGAGTGTGTGTGTTTGTGTGTGTGAGTCTGTGAGTGTGTGTGTTTGTGTCTGTGCTTGTGTGTCTGTGTGTGTGAGTCTGCGTGAGTCTGTGAGTGTGTCTGTGAGAGTCTGTGCTTGTGTGTGTCTGTGTGTGTGTGTCTGTGAGTGTGTGTGAGAGAGACTGTGAGTGTGTGTGAGTGTGTGTGTGTGTGTCTGTTTGTGGGCACTGCCGATGCTCCCAGGAGAAACCGAGGGAGGCGAGTGTGCTGTGTTCCCGAGGATGCAGGATGGAGACGGCCCCACCGACAGGTCCAAGAACAAAGGCCCCATTTTCTGAAAGCCGAGGGGACCCACGGCACAAGGGATGGTGGTCCGTGATGAACGGCAGGTGGTGTGGGAGCCCACAGACGTCGGTCCAGGACTAATGCAAGGCCGGGACACCTCGAGGTCGCCAGAAGTGTCCCTGCGGCCTGCGAGGGGCTCGCGGAGAGGACGGCCCGGGGCAGCAGGCGGGGCCCTGGGGGTCCTGGACCGTGGCACGGGGCGCGGGGGCTGCGGGGAAAGCGGTGTGCTCCCAGCACACACGTGTCTTTCAGCAGACGGCAGCGGCTCCTGCCCCTTTCCCTCAGGGGCTTCCGCACACGCGGGCCTGGCCTCTCGGGAGAACACGGTCTTCGCGTGTGTGCCCCTGGAAGCCCCGCGTCTGTTCTCTCACTACTCTGGCCCCCGCACACGCCCGCTCACATCTTCAAGGACGGCGCTCGGCTGCCTCCATGGCGCATGTGACACGACAACTTAACACAAGGTAGTTCCCAGGGGCGCAGGAGTGCACCCACCTTCCAGACAGCTCCATCCACCTTCCCCAGGGGCTCCACCGCCACGAAGGCGTGTTTGGTCCCTTAATGACCATCGAGGCTAAAACTCACTTAAAATGTGGTCACGTTTCCTTGACCAAAAGTAGAAAGAAGTGAAATCTAGCCCACAGAGCTGTTCTGAGGAAACAACGAAAACCACAAAACCACAAGAAGCTTTTGAGGAGGTCAGAAAGCCTGGTGAGAAAGCACTTGGGTTTGGAATCGGACGTGCGCTACTTGGCGGGAGAGCCGCGGCTCGAGCTAGCGGACACCCACAGTTGAGCTGGGTTCCTGCTGCGGGCCTGGCCGCTTGCTCCGAAGACAGAACTTAGGGGATTTCTAGAAAGCCCACAGCGATAAGTGGTGTACCCCTTAGCATAAAACTCTACACAAATGCCAGCTAAGGTTACTGAGTTACTAACCGATCCCTTCATTGTCCGTTTCCGTGGAAGGGGACGTGGAGAGAAAGAATTTATTTGCAAAGCTAGAGAATGGCCTAATACGTACGATGCAAAGCCAGAGGCTTAAAATCTACGATTGCTGCTCCACGTGGGTAATAAAGACGCTGACAGCAATTACGTGCACGTCAATCATCCAAACAAAGCGGCAGCAAATCGGAAGACGTGGCTAATCAGGAAGTCCCAACTGGGTTTTTTAAAATATGACATAGATCCTAAATACAGTGCTGGAGACCCCTTTAGAAAGCCTCGGGAGCGGTCAGCGGACGGCTCTGTCTGGCCCCCGGGCCACCCGGCGTCCACGCGCAGGTGCCTCAGCCTTCCCCTTGCAGTGCTAAGTGCCCGTCTCCGCGAACGAGATGTCGGCACCCAAAATAACTCACAAGTTAGTGGGCATTTACTTACCGCAGACTCTGCTCATTGCCAAAACCATATCCTCGTACACTGAAAGGAAGAAGGAGAGGTGCCGTTACGACGTACACTTTTATCAGGACGCAGCATTTTCATGTTTAATTAAATGGATACAGGAAATCGTCATGTTCATTTGAAAAATGAAACATTACAACGGTGACATTTATCCATTAAAGGTTCACGTGTGTCATAAATCCCTCTAACCTGTTCGCTTTTTAAACAAGGAACAAGAAAACCTTACGCCACGTAAATCCAACTATACCTTTAATTTAATTTAACTTCCTCGCTGTTTCAATCATTTTAACTGCATTAGTAATGGGATAAAACCTGGCTTACGATGACACACTCAAATGGCGTTTCTAATGAAGGCGAAGTAACATCACACATTCTTCTAGAACACTGAAGCAGGTTAGAATGGAAATAAAACACAAATCTACTTTCTCCTGCTGTGTTACCGCCATAAGGACACAGACGGACGTGCCCTCATAGCACATGGCATCCCACTGGCAAAACGGATCTCTCGTTGCGGGGAGCAAAGAGGATTTTGTTTTACCTTTGCCAGCGATCTCCAGGACAGACACATCTTGACCTCTGTCGTCTTTCAGCGTTGCCTTGTATTCGCCGAGGTCCTTCTTTGACAGCTGCAAGAAAACATACCCCACATGCGTGTAAAATCAATGCCAAGATGGAAAATGTAAGAAGTGCTAATACGGTTTTTAGCCAACCCTGGGAATTCAGGCCACAAACTGGGAGACAGCGCAGGATTTGCAAGTTATTAGAAAGACGAGCTTTTGTTTGGCCCTCCACCGTTTCATACAACACGGCGTACCTTCGGTATGAGGAGCTGACAAACTCCCTTCTCCAGGTCAGGCAACGTCTCCGTCTCATACAGAACATCATCCTTCAGCCATTTGAAAACTGTCTCTTTCTTAGTGTTTGCAACCTACGCGGCAGAAATCTTACGGTTAGTATGTGAATCGCTCCAGGAAAAAGTCTCTGGATTTTAAATCACAGACTTAAAAAAAAAATACCATCAATGTTTATTACAGCCTCAGATAGAGGCTTATGGAAAAGCTGTCAGTCCTAATAATGGCCAATAGACTTCTAAATTCCAGCTTCTGAAATAATTAAGCCCTCACAGTTGCACACAGAAGGACAAATTGTCCTAGTCCGCGGAATTAAATGATGTGAGGCGCTTTTGGTTTATATGAAATGCCAGTAATAAAAACAAGTCGTAAGCAGTGTATTTTAAATTTGCAGATAATATGAAATACTCTTAGACGTCTATAAGACCATTCACTGGCTGCTTTTTGGCAGTAGGACATTTCAGATGTGTTCTTATGGAGTGAATGCAACCATAACACAAGATAAGCCCACTGGGACTGGGAACTCCCCTTCCACTAAAATTCCTCACAAGTCAACCTCTGACGTGAGCTCGAATTTGAAACTAAGCTCTGCAGAATTCCAAGGGTGAGTACACATGTCGATCCACATGCTGTGACACGTACATCATACGGGTGAGAAAGAAGCCTGGTTCCTATGAACGGAACGTACCGGCCACACCAGAATGCACGGGCTGGACTTACATCCATTTCATTTACAAGATGCATTTACGTCCCATACGGGCTCAGCCACAGTGAGGTCAGTGTCGAACAAACAAATGACAAGTATCCAGACAGCGAGACTCGATCCGATTGCGCGGTAGCATGGCCCAGAGATTCCACGTGGGCCCTGAGCTGGTGTCACTGGTGACGGCGTCAGAGCGCCATCCCCGGACAGCAGGGACTCTGAGTGTGCTACTCACGCTTGCACCCCAGGCCACGGCGGCACGCCCACGAATGTCTGCTGAGCGGGGGGATGGACTGTTCCCACCAGACTGTGGGACAGGAGCTTGGTTCTCTAGCCGGAAGCAAGAGTTGACAATAAATGGCAGGACGGACTGCATCCAAACAATTCCGGCAGACGACCTCCCGTCCCTAACCAAACCTCGGTATCCATTTTCAGTGCCAACCCATCCCCCTCACGTCCTTCACCTCAAGTCAGTACTGCTTTCCCTGACTCTGGTTTTCCCGGCTGCGTTGTCCTTGAGCGCTAAGTAAACCCTTTCCAAGGGCCTCCCGCCTCTGTTCTCTACAACAGACACCCTCAACTGGCTTCCCAGTCCAAGAGCTGGGACGTTCTTCTGCCCCTGGAGGACTCTGGTCTTTCCTCTGTACTCTCTACGATTTCTCCCTACTGCTCCTAAAATACGGGCCCCTGAAAGGTACATAAATACCTCGAAAAGACAGTAGCAAGACCCCCAAGACATCCACGTGGCACACGCCTGACTCACTCTCCAAGAGGGAGCGCCCTGAGTCCCCACGTCTGCTGTACAAGAACTTTCTAGAAGATTTTCTTCGGTTTCAGACTCAAGTTTCTTTTACTATAAACTTTTCTTTTAAAAGACGTTTTTTTCTGGGGCACCTGGGTGGTTCGATCGGTTAAGCGTCCAACTCTGGATGTCAGCTCAGGTCATGGTCTCATGGTTCGTGAGATCAAGCCCCAGATCTGGCTCTGTGCTGACAGCATGGAGCCTGCTTGGGATTCTGTCTCTCTCCCTCTCTCTCCGCCCCTCCTCTGGTACCTCTCTCTCTCTCTCTCAAAATAAATACACTTTAAAAAATATATACATAAATAAATTAAAGACGGTTTTCTGTGAAGTTATATTATGAATTATGTACCCTTGCATAAATTATCTCCATGTGTCTCAATGTCTCCATTGTTTTTTAAGTAAATTTTAAAAATCTGCCCAAGTATCATTAAGGGAAAAACTACGTAAAATAGGTGACAGAATCACAGGAGATGGGGACACAAGTACACAAATTAAGTGCATTAAACTGCAAAATACTCAAATCCCAGTTAATATGTATTCAGTTTCTCCAACAGCTGTGTTTAAACACTTATAAATCGCTTTGGTGAGGGAATGTGAATCATCCTCACGGATTATATGTGAAGGCACATACCACTGGGATGATAGCAGATGTACACGCAGAAGGAGAATTCCCATTTCGCCCATGGAGGCGGGTACTGAATGCCCACAATCAGAAAAAGACAATGACCCAACCACCACCAGCCCCTCTGCCCCGGCTGGCCAACGAGAGCTGCTGACTGTCTGAAGAACAGACCTGGGCAGTTGCTGGGGTCGAAAACTTTGAAGATACACACCTTCTTTGCATTTGACAATCATCTGAAAACACTGTTGCTCTTCTGATCCTGTTTCCGAAGTAAACGGCCCATCCTCGGGGACCCTGTGGAGTTTCCCTGTAAATACCTACCGTTCCCACTTGCTGACCAGACACTTGTAACTTCGGTGCCCGTCAGCTTCTTGTACTTTAAGAATGAGGTGGGGGCGCCGGGCGGCTCAGTCCGTTCAGCATCCCACTTTGGCTCAGGTCATGATCTCGCGGTTTATGAGTTCATGTCCCTAATCGGGCTCCGTGTGGACAGCACAGAGCCTGCTTGGGATTCCCTCTCTTCCTCTCTCTCAAAAATAAATACACACCCACTCACGTTCTCCCTCTCTCTCAAAAATAAATACACATAAAAAAAAATGTTTTTAATGAGTTTGTCTCTGTCTTCCTTGTAAGCATACCGGGGTAAGAAACTCACTATGAGAAGAAAGACATCCAGGAATTTTTCTGAAATAGCTCTGTAACAACCTCGAGTGTGTCAAATATCAAAACTTTAGCCTCAGTTATTACACACACAAAAGAGCCAGGAACAGGGCCTCTAGTTTCAAATTAGTCGCCAACACCAACAATGAGTGGGGATGAACAGGAAAGGTCGGGGTAAGCATGGGGTCTCAAGGCCCACCGGGAATGCACCGAGGGCGCCCACGGCCCTCACGCGGCTGCCTCCTGCAGACCGTCCTTACCTCACGCCCCCTGTCGCCGGGCCCTGTGCCCCTGCTGCATGCCAGCGTCCTGCACGTTTCTACACCTGAGCACGGGCCTCCCCTTTACTCCGGCCCCTCATCTGACAACAGCAACATGGAGAAGCCGGCATCCTGGTGCCCCTGCCCCGCCACCCCAGCAACCCCACTATCACCCGTCTCCTCCTGCCCCCCCCCCCCCACCGAATGCCAGCTCCCTGCACGGATGCACACCTGCATGGCCCGCCTGCTCCTTCTCCATCAACCCATCAGGCCAGGTGCACAACCGGCTGACGACTGAATCACCAGCACACAGTGCCCGTTCTCACCTCCTCAGACCGGCCCCTCATGCCGTGGTCCTGACCGTCGCCCGTTCTCACCTCCTCAGGCGAATGCTGCTCCATCCTTTATCCTACTTTCCTTTGCTTTCACCCCATAACTCTTTGTTCCCGACTTCACTGAGATACAGTTGACAATATCATTATTTAAGTTTAAGGGATACGACGTGATGATACGATATATTCAACTACTACGAGATGGTCACCACCTTAAGATTAATTAACACATCCATCCCCTTACATAATCACCTATTTTTTGTATATTTATGGTTGAGAACTCGAAGATCTACCCTCAGCAGTTTTAAGGGTGTTATATGGTATTACCAACTACAGCCACCATGCTGTCCATTTACCAGCCCTCGAACTACTCATCTTACCACTGGAAGTTTGTGCTCTTTGACCAACTTCTCCCCAGTTCCGTATCCCCCAGCCCCTGGCAACCACCCTTGCACGCTGCTTCTGTAAGCTCAGTTCTTTTAGGTTCCACATATACGTGAGATCGTACGGTATCTTCCTTCTCTGTGTGACTTACTTCGCTTGGCACAATGCCCTCAAGGTCCATCCATGTTGTCACAAGTGGCAGGCTGCCCTTCCTTCCAAAGGATGAGTAACACTCCACATTAAGGATACACACGCTGCATTAACCCATTCATCTGCCCATGGACACTTGGCTGCCTCCTTCGGCTGTTGTGAAAAATGCTGCGGTCCACACGGACGCACAGGTACCTATCTGAGTTCCTGGTTTCAATTCCTTTCTCTGCCGGATCCTCAGTAATTCTACATTAAATTTTTGAGGACCTGCCTTACCATCTGCCACGACGCCCAGCCTCCGAATATCCACAAGTTGGCAGTTTCCGAGCTCCGTTGCTTTGTCCGTGCCCTGGGCCTCCCTGGAGAAGTCTCTCCAACCTGACTGCCCCTGGACTATTCCTGGTCTTCCTCCAGTGTCCACCCCAAAAACCCTCACTCTGCTGAAATTCTCTGTTTACCTTCTCTTTCATCTGCTCATCTATGAGTAGCTTGAGAAACAAAACCCTGCATTATCGATCTTCCCCAGCACCTGTGATAGTGCCAGTCTTGCAGGAGATGCTCCTTAAAGTCTGGTCCCCCAAACAGAGATCTGTATAGTCAGTAGTAACTAAGGCTTACTTTACTATTCAATTGTTAAAGAAAAGCATAAGGAGCATCTTATTCCCAAAACATACCTTTTATTTCTTAAAGAAACCACGTGAGCGGCACGGGAATCACCGGATGAATGTCATCGTGGCACACTGTCCCTGAGTTCACTCACCAAGATCTTAAATCTTCTAAACGGCCCACTTGACTTCCCTGGCATGCCACCACACCATAGTCCCCTCATAAAGAGCAGAGACGGGCACGGAAGTGTAAGACCACAACGTCCACAAGACGCAAAGTCGCTCGGCACGCCCACGTGCGGCGTTTCTTCGCGTCCTGGGACGGACGGCACACGCTTCCCTGAAAGGGCTCTTGCCAGCCCCCGGACGACACCTTACCACTTTCTTGTTGGAGCTCAGTCCTCACCTTACAAACAAGTCGAACCTCACACTCGTCTGTAACATCCCAGTGCAAATATTCAGCAAAATGAGGGCCTGGGGGGAAAATAGAAAAGTTTTAAAAGGGGGAAGAAATACACACACACACACACACACACACACACACATATATATATCACACCCACACAATGCATATATATATACACACACACACACACATATATATGTATTACACACATACATATACACACATATATATCACACCCACACATACGCATATATAGACACACACATATATACACATATATATATCACACCCACACACATATATACCACGCACAGGCACACATATACATATATGTGTGTGTGTGTCTATCTATACTTGTGATGCATTTTGAGCAGAAGAACATAGCTTTTCTGTTTGAAACTGAGATGACATTTCTGATGGATGTACCCTTTCCTCATCACCACCCCCCGAATCATTCATGTGGTAAGTACGGAGTTCTGACCAGCCCCGGTCCCCAGAAGCTCAAGGTCATGGCCTCCAAAACACCAGCTCAGGTCTAGCATACGGGAGTGGCCTGGAGATCCAGCTCGCACTTTGCATGGTGCCCCAGATTGAATGGGGGACCATGGGAGACTATGTCGCTGTGGGATGGCCAGACCACAGAGGGATGGAAAATGTGTGTGTGTGTGGGGGGGGGGGGTGGAGTGGGACTGTAAGGAGACCAGCGGGCTCAGGAGAGATTAGCTGGTCTGCAGGTTGGCCACAGAGCCCGGGTACCTCTGGTTACCCTGATCATGTCCCTGATTCACAGTGACAGAAGTATGAACACTACATAGTGGATTCCAGGACTTTTAAAGGTAGAAGCAAGAAAAGAATACAGATGAAATCCACGTAAAGTGCAAAAAACAGAAAAACACCCAAATTTCTGCAGATAAAAACCATCTAACATCGTGGTCATTTAAAATAGCATTTAGTCATTGGGCATTGAGCAGAATTGGCTTTAAACAAGCATTCAAATAAACACTGAGTCTGGGGGCTCCTGGGTGGCTCAGTTGGTTAAGCGTCTGACCTCAGCCCAGGTCATGATCTCGCAGTTCGTGACTTCAACCCCTGCATCAGGCTCTGTCCTGACGGCTGGGAGCCTGGAGCCTACTTTGGATTCTGTGTCTCCCTCTCTCTGCCCCTCTCTTGCGTGCTCTCTCTCTCTCTCTCTCTCAAAAATAAATAAACATTAAAAATTTTTTAAAAAAGAAAACACTGAGTCTGTTGGGGGCTCGTGCTGGGGGCGGGTTAAGTACATACCTTGCTTCCTGAGGAACTCCTTTCTTTGAAATTCAGCCTCATCCAGAATAGCCTTGAATGCTAAATTCAGTATTTAAGGGGGAAAGAAATGAAAAATGTTTGCTTCTGTGTGGTCAACACAATTTTCTTTGAATTTTCTTTTACAGGCATACAAAAATAGTGTTGCATACCGTCTCCGATGAGAACCAGAGAAGACTGACTTTTGGCTTTTCCGTCATGAATCTGCACAGTGTAGGTGCCTTCGTTCTCGATAGTAAATCGGTCCATGACCATCTCGATAATGCCCGTTGCTTTGTCGCATTTAATTCTGTGTTTCTGGAAGCAATGGGGGAAGTAGAGAGGTCTACAGTGAAATTCCGTCTTCCGGTCTGATCCCTGACATTAGGTAGGGGCATAATGTCACTACTGTATCTTCAGGGACTGGGACGTACACAGAAACACAGAATGAAATTTTATCCACTAAACCTCTTGGAGAACGGCACATCCACCAAGGGGACACAAACGTCCCCTCGGTGACCAAGCCCGCGTTCTGTGTGGGAGCCGACAATGCCAGGAAGACTCACTCCCAAGAACAGGCGCCTAGCGCGAGAAAATTAGACACGCAGGAGGGACAAAACGGTGTGGATGTCAGCGTACCCCACGCTGACCACAAAACCACGGGGAGCCAGCAGCAACGCACCGCGTGGCCTGCGGCTCCCAGGCCGCCGTGTGACCAGGGCCACAGGAGCTGCGTGTCAGGTGGGCAGAGGTTTTCTGGAGGAGTGAGGAGGAACTGTGCATGCCTTGGCAGTTCTGGCACCTTGTGCCCGAGTCCTTCCTGAGGCCACGACCCGACACGGCCTCTGAATGCTCCCAGCTGACCGCCGACCCCATGCCCTGCAGACTGGTGTGGGGAGCACTTGTCTGAACAGCCCTGGGGATCGGCGGGGTGCCTTCCCCTGAGATCCCCGCAGTGCCCGCCTGCCCTACAGGGCCATACCCTGACCCAGTCCAGATGTCCTCTCGCTGTCCGCCCGTCCGGCTGGACGGTAAATCCTCAAAAGCGAGGACTGTCCTCACCCTTTCCACCTGGCACGTGAGCGCCCAAACAAGCATGTAGGGGATTCTCGACGAGAAAGTCAGCCTGTGCCGATCGGCTCATTTTGCCGTCTACGGCGCTGAGCTGGCTGTGGTCCCTGACCGCAGCGTAGTTCCCCACCGACGCGTCCAACCAGGGACATGACCCCGTGCTGCCCAGCCCACCCGAAGCCCGGCTTCCTTTCACGCTGCTCTCATCTTTCGTGACGAGCTGACACACGCTGACGTTTTGTGGTGGCTAACGGACTCCATCTTATTCCCACCTCAGACACCACGGAATCTGAAACTAAGCAGGGCCACGGAGGTGCGGGGACCACATCCAAAGAATGAGTCATCTCCGATGCAGAGAATCAGCAGGGAAAGGACGGCACCAAGGCACTGGGGCTCCTCCCTAGAGATGCTGCTCACGGCAGGGCCTCGACCTCCGCGTGCCCAGAGTGACCTACAGGACGGCCCCTGCCGGCTCTCGTCCTCCCATTAGGCTGAGCCCCACTGGGACTGTGGCAGTGACTCTCCAACCTGAATGATGACCTCGCTCCTGAGAGGGGGAGGCCCACGAGCCAGGAAAACAGAACAAACACCCGTGACCCGTGGTCAGCAGGCTAAGGAAACCCCATTGGCCCCCTAGAAAGTGCGCTCCCTGACATGCCCCTTTCTAAGAGTTTAGAATTTCTGTCTGCAGGTAACTTAACAGAAAACCTGTGAACAGGGGCGCCTGGCGGGCGGGAGGGGGGGCGGTCAGTCGGTTGAGCATCAGACTCTGGATTTCAGCTCAGGTCGTGATCTCACAGTTCGTGAGCTCAAGCCCCACGTCGGGCCCTGTGCTGACAGCTCAGGGCCCACTTGGAATTCTCTCTCCCGCTCTCTCTGCCCCTCCCCTGCTTGCTCTCTCTCATCTCAAAATAAATAAACATGATTTAAAACATCTGTGAATGGAGCCAGAGAAACAGGACTCACTTTCTGACAAACACCGCGTGTAATTTCCATGCTGCTGTCCTCTCTCTGAGACCACACTGACGCCTCAGCATTCCAAATGGCTGTGTCCCAAGAGACTTCAGAACACAGCTACTGGCAAAACAGCAACTTTGCCCGGTTTACCGGTGAGCGCATCTCCAGGAGCATCGGGCACCGTCTAAACTCTCCCGCAGGAAGGCCAAGGCCCCCGTCTTTGCCCGCTCCCCTCCCAGCTCCTGGCATCTAGCTGTCA
Organism: Neofelis nebulosa; assembly: GCF_028018385.1. NCBI lineage: Eukaryota > Metazoa > Chordata > Mammalia > Carnivora > Felidae > Neofelis > Neofelis nebulosa. Next base: position 2,545,405 of record NC_080784.1, on the reverse strand, counting down.
AGCCGCCAGCGCTCAGCACAGGCAGCACCAGGCTGGCCTGTCCCCCGCCCACCTCCCCCAGACTCACCCCGGGCACCCCCGTTCCCTAAGCCTTCCTAACGGCTTGGGCCTCTCCAGTCTCTGCTGCCCCTGAGCTCAGATGGCCCTGCTGCTCTGTTCTCAGTCCCTGCGTCCTCCCCTGAGGGACCCGGTCCTCCAGCTCCAGGGGACCCTCCAGGAGGGCAGGCTCACCTCACTTCTCTGTCCCTACTGCTGGGCTGGCTCCGGGGGACCATCAAAAATGATTCGCAAAACATACCCCGCGGGAGACAAAGACGACTACCACATTCTCAGTGGTTAACGATGAGGCTTCAGGTCCTGGCTCATCAAATACACCTTGTAGGTTTTAAGTGAATCAAACCTACTCCCCGGCCCTGACTTCCAGTCAACATTAAAAAACCACCTTCATAGTTAGAAATTGCAGTGCGATTTCACAGACATACGGCACACGATATGTGCTTGTTTGAGGTCATTTACGCCGTGTCCAGATGGGACGCTGGTCTGTAGAATGTGATGGAGAGACAGAAATGAGCAAGAAAGGCTGGCTTCAGATCGCTTTCCAGGAGAGAGAGGCCAGGGTAAGAGGCGGTACTGATCACGGAATGTGGAGTCACTCCTGGTGGGGGTGGGGGGGTGCGGGGGGCAGGAGGAGGGGAAGGCCTGTAAGTAAGGGCACACTCAGACACCTGTAAGCAAGGGGACTCCAGGAGCTTCCTTGTCAAGTCTGAGAAGCAAAAACACGGCACTCTCACCCCCCAGATTCTTAACAATACAACAGCCGTTTCCATTTTCTCGGCTTCCGCACTGTGGTATCTGGGCAGGTTTTAGGAATTCATTAGGCTTCTCGCTATTATGCAGCCAGATGAAGTTCAACGATTTTCCGGGTGCCATAAATACAGGCTTTTATGTGACTTACGCAAAATAACATCAATCTTCACATGGGAAAGTCACCTGTGGATTGCTAATTAACCAATGAAACAGCTCAGCCCTACTCCAAAAGATTAGCCACGCAGCAAAGACATCAGTTTTTAAAGCAAGGTCTATGCAGCAGGTAGGAAACGTTAATCAAAAGATGTTCTTCAAACAAAGTGCAATTACACTAACTTCCTTTTCATCTCCTGGCACGATCTCTGCTCGAAGAAAATGCCTCCAATTCCTTCATCATGCCGTACTCTCCCAGGGACAAGAGTCACATTTCTGGCTTGTTTGCAACCAGGAAGAAAATACTGCTATCTGTCAGCCGATCCTCCCACGACTACGATTCTAACGTACGTCACTGTTTTTCAAGGTGAAGAAAAATCACATGCTCTTTGTCCATTCAGGATTTCTGCCCGATAGCCGCTCACGCTACCAGATAAGCTTTACCAAACGCCCACCGGACACAATGCCCGCACTAGGGGTGAGGGGCCCGGTGAGAGGCACCTGCGTGGCTACAGTGATTCCCCCATTTCAACCGCCCCGTGAATGTGTGTGCAGCACACACAGGGGTGAGGCGTTCAGGGGTTAGTAGGATGGTACACGGACCAAGGACACTTCACACTGAGCATCCAGAGGAAGAGTAGAGGAAGTACAGTCCCCTAGCTTTCCGTGCAACAGTAACGAAAGGGCCCATCGGGCAAGGTTTTCCTTTAGCTGGATCTCCAGGTGAACTATAGTTACTAGACAAGAAGAAATACGTCGAAACACAATCAAGGTTCCACAGCCAGAAAAGGAATATTTAGAGTAACTGTAGGATTCGTTGCACACAATGAAAAGCAGAACAACGGTAAAAGCGTTCGAATCCCAGCACACTATACATTGTTGGCGATTCTGCTGGTCTTTGCCCAGATCTGCCATAACAGAGAGCAGCCTAAAAGTTCAGGGAAGGTGTAGAAACAGATTTACCAGGAGGTGCCTGATATGGGAAGTTCTCCGTGGGAGGGGGGTCCACCGGCCATGTTGCAAAATGCATGCCTTCAAAACCACGATCGAGAATAAATACACCTATCCATCAGGGATATTCCCACGTCCCTCGTGTCACCTGGACCTTTTGATAAAACCAGGCTCAATGTCTCCGGGGCGGTGCCTGGGTGGCTGAGTCGGTCAAGTGTCCAACCTCGGCTCAGGTCATGATCTCGCAGTTCGTGGGTTCGAGCCCAGTGTCCGGCTCTGTGCTGAGAGCTCGGAGCCTGGAGCCTGCTTCGGATTGTGTGTCTCCCTCTCTCTGCCCCTCCCCCGCTCACACTCTGTCTCGTTCTCTCTCAAAAATAAAAAAACATCCACAAATTAAAAAAAAAAAACAGGCTCAACGTCTCTAAAACATAGAGTGTCATTTTTTTTTAATGCCGGCAGGCTGGGATTCAGAGGGCTTCCGATCTCTTCTCTGGCCCAGGCCAATCTCTGAACATCCCAAGAATCAGCCATCACACAGGCATCTCACCAACCTACTACACCCCAAATTCTACCGCTCAAACATAGAACACTGACTTTAAGGAACTGACCTACTGAAGTAAAACCTGGCCCTCTTCAAAGCCCCAGATCACTCACACATGAACTCACCTCGCTGTCGGAGACTTCTCTGTCGTTAATAATAAATCGGTAGCTGGCATCTGGTGATAAGTGCTCAGCCTGGAGCCAGAAGCGGACCTGGCCCTTATCAAAAATCTCATAAGCTAATTCTGATTTCAAAGGTATTGCTACAGGAAGAAAAGAAATCAGAAGTCAATAATGCATGAATCCTTATGAGAAAAACTGCTACATATTAGTGGAAAATATCAATCCCAGTTATTAAATTTTTTGTGAGAATGAAGCCCAGGAGTACTGAATTGGATTATGAAAACCCGAAATAAAAATAAACCCCTCGTTAGCCTGCTGTAGTTAAAGGCGTGCCATGCGAGCTTTGTGTGCCCGTCAGCACAGCCTCGCTTTCCTGGCTGATCCGACGGCTGCCAATGTATGGATCTGTGTATTCAGTGTAACTCAATCACCGAAGGTGCCATCTGACTGACTCACTTGGATTAGGAACAGCTATGCTAAGCCCCAAATTCTAAACACTCTCTATGCAATAAAAATTTCTACGAGTTACAGTACCAATTCGTTTTTGTTTTAAATGTGCAGGGGACACGCCTGTAAGCTGGGAGCGCTCTGCCCCAAAGAGCTCCTCCGTGAGCTCTGCGCGGCAACAAACACCCCCCTCCCCCGGTTGCGTCAGCCTGCAGGGTCCCGGGCTCACTTACTGGGATTTTTGATTTCGTTGCTCAGGGCCATCAGACGTTCAAGCTCTAAAATTAAGAAAAATACTCGCGTCGGTTTTGCCCTGTACATTCAGAAGTTTATAAACAATCGAGCGGAGATGGGACATCACCGAAATTTAATCTGGGGTGGTGTAAGAAATGTGAACCGGAAGTGAAAGCACGAGTCGGAGTTAAGCCACCTTCGAACACTCTCTTCGGCTGAGATCCTCACCATTTAATAACCCGGTCCCGACGGGCGGTGGGGTGTGTGAGGGCGGAGCCTTGGGGACAGCGGGTTTGGGGTGGGGGCGGCTTGCAGAGGGGAGGTTTACAGAGATCCATTTCCAGACCCTCTAATTCCATAGGATCCTAATATGGATCCGGCAGGCTGGGGACAGGTGGGTAGTCTGTGATTTTCTTCCCCCTGCAAGATGGCCTTCTTCCAAATGCTTCGCCGCCCCCCACGATTTCACTGTGATGTATTATTGCCACAAGTTAACAAAAACAAAAATGCATCACTCCTGAGTCTCAAGGACAAGCTAAGAAACCCTGAAGGTTCTCAGCCATTTCTTCCCTGCTTCCTTCTTTCCTTCTCTCCTTCCTCCTCGATGAGAATTGAGAAAGGCAGCCGTGGTCACGAAGGCATGTGTGAACACGCTGATTTGAACTCAACAATGAAGTCGGACTGCTCCTGACTGGACGGCTGGCCTGGCTTCCCGATGAGGTCTAAGGGTAGGAATCCCCGTAAATCAAATGGGCAAAACGTGCAGCTTCATCCACAAGACAGACGTCCAAAGTCCACATACGTTACAGAACACGCTGTAAATGCGCATCATTCGCAACTATTTAAAAGGAGGGGCGCCTGGGTGGCTCAGTGGGTTAAGTGGCCGACTTCGGCTCAGGTCATGATCTCACGGTCCATGAGTTCGAGCCCCGTGTCGGGCTCTGTGCTGACAGCTCAGAGCCTGGAGCCTGTTTCAGATTCTATGTCTCCCTCTTTCTGACCCTCCCCTGTTCATGCTCTGTCTCTCCCTGTCTCAAAAATAAATAAAACGTTAAATAAATTTTAAAAAATAAAATAAAATAAAAGTAAAGACGCCATCTAGAAGCTTAGCGATGGTGCCGAGGGGGTACAGACCACTCTTCAGGGTTACCTAGGGGTGTTTGGAGCCTGAATGGTTTGAGGACCACTGAGTTGGGTCAGAAAAGGCAGCCTAAAAGGCACTGCAGCAGATTGTGGATGTGCCCCTGTCTCTGGGCACGGGCACACTGAGCGAGGACCCCACACGCAGACTCTGTGCAGAGCCCCCCGCTGGAGTCCTGCTCAGTCTGGTGAAATCTGCATTTGCTTCACCAGGCTTCCCAGCACCTGCACTGGACACGCAGGGGCCTGATGTCATGGGCAGGGGGTGCCTCCCGGCAGGGGCCCAGGCCGCTCCCACCTACCCACACCAGACGGCCACTCTAGGTCAGCTTGCCTCGGGACCACACTGCCTCCGGCCACCACGCCACGGGTGGCCGCACAGTCTGCTCATCAGGCGCAAGAGGCATTTTAATAGAGGGCTCGGAGGGACTCAAAAGCTTCAAGGACCTGAAGAAACCTGTCTGGAACTGCACGGTTCACCCCACATCCCGGTAAGGCTGACCTTGACCTGCACGTACGGCGGACAAGGGCTGGACACAAACAGACCGAAGCCCAGGCAGCACAAGAATCCGCCTCCCGAGGCTCCCTCGTTTGCCTAGCGGAGTCGGGTGTGTGAGCCCACCTGAGACCACCTTCCCCGAGCCCCGTGGCCCGAACAGACTTTGCTCATTTCCTCCTTCAGTCTCCTACTCCTAGGAGAGCGCGAGAGGTTGACTCTGCTGGCTAGACCCTATTTCACACGCCGAAAATGCATGTTTTCTTTTATCGTCCTGATTATTCAATGTTGGGAGGGAAGGGGGCGTCTTCCATACGTGTCCCCTGCATCAATCTCACGGACTTACCTGCTAATATGCCCCTCCCTGCTTGCAAGCCTCCGAAATGTAGCAAAACCCAACGTTAAAAGCACAAGGGGGAAACGGTGGCTACCTGGAGGGCTCAGGTGGCTGAGCATCTGACTCTTGGTCTCGGCTCAGGTCGTGATCTCAGTTGGTGGGTCCGAGCCCCGCATCGGGCTCTGTGCTGACAGCACGGAGCCTGCTTGGGATTCTCTCTCTCCCTCTCTCTGCCCCTCCCCTGCTCACTCCCTCTGTCTCTCTCTCAAAATGAATAAATAAACTTGAAAAGAAAAAGCACAAGGGGAAGCTATAAAGGCAGCAGGTCCTGGGCCGGTGATTTACATGGCGGATGGACTACAAGCTCCAGAGTCTCCTCAGTCCCACGGTAGGTTTGCTTCTGTAAATGTCCCGCACCCCAGCCTCCCCCCGGCACACGCCCTTTCCCTAAGTGAGTCCTTCCTGTGTTGCCGTCAATCTTTCCAAGCGTCACACACCGAACCAGGCGAGCCCACGTCACGTGGACCTTACCTTCTTCATCCAACACAAAACTGGAGGACACTCCGTCGGTGTCGCTTACGGACACGGAGTACGTTCCTAAATCCTCTTTATCCGGCTTTTTGAAGTACAGCTTCGAGCTGAAAGGGAAGAAGCATAGGAAACGTTACCGTTTGTGACGGTCCCCCGGAGTCCCAGCGGCCAGCTCCAAAGCAGACTTACTGGTCTCCCACCGTCTCGATCCTGAACTTCCCGTCATCTCCGACCTCCTCGTAGGCTTTGCACCAAGTGAACTGGGAGGCGTCTGTCATTTCTTGGCAGTCAAAGCTCAGGTAGATGTTTCCTTCCTCGTCCACACCCGCACTGATCTCCTTCGTGCCTGAAGGGCGAGGACACAACTAGACGCCTTAGGATTCTTTTTTTGGAGGGGTGGCTCCTTTTACCCCGACTCATCAGGTTGCTCTCCACGGTCACCGAGGACGCTGAGTCGGACCCGTTGGAGGGCAAACCACCGGGGGAGCAGAGGGCAGAGCACGCTGGGCGTTCCGTCCATCCCCCTCTCTGCGTCCAGTCCCGCCGTGGAGAGTGTGTCGGCCAGGAAGACCCTTCCTCTCTCTGAGATCTGGCCCCTCACCCCTGCTAGGGGCCCGGGCAGCCGTGGGCACACGTGGGCCCCCCTCTCTGCTCTCCTTCCCTGAGGGGCAGTGGCGGTGGGGGGGGACTTCTGGCTACTCTGGGAGCAGGTGGACACCCGGCCCATCGCAGGCCAGTCCGAGTCGGCCCCTCGGGAACCAGGGACACGTCAGCCTGGGCAGGTACGAATAGATCACCGGTTTCCGAGAAGACAGAGAGGCACGGAACGCCGGGTGGCAGAAGGAAATGAAGCCAGCCCCAGGGAGGGGAACCGCCGACCCCCCTGGCTGCGGCTCGAGCACACTCCTTCCCCACGTGCCCTGTGCGCTGACCTCATCCTCAGAGGTCACCTCCACGGGGCTTTGGCTACTTGGAACCGCGAGCAGTACCAACGGCTTCATTAGCTCCTGGTCCAGAGGCAGCAGTGAAACGAAGACCACCGTCATCCCCGCCGGTTGCGGTCCTCCTCCACGTAAAGCTGCCACTGACTCTGCCACGTGGCCTGGGGCACCCCACCCTGACCCAAGGGTCTGCCAGGGCACGGGGCTGGCTGGACACAACGCGCTCCCGTCTGCCACTCAGCTGCTCCAGCATCACGACGGGACCCAGCCGTCGCGCGCTCACGCAGACACAGAGCGCGCGCCCCTCCTCCTGCAGCCCGGCCACCGCCTCGCGTCGCTACGCGCTCCAGTCTCACCTGGTCTGGCCTCCACCAGCACCGGCTCAGACGTGTCCGACGGCCTTCCCACCCCACTGGCGTTCACAGCCCGGACCCTGAAGACATAGGTCTTACCCTGGTGCAGGTTACAGACCTTGGGAAGACAGAGAAAATACCCCATGTCAGTCGACAAATGACACAGACTTTATACTTTTCACATTTTACCGTGAACCTGCTTTTTAAAAAAGCAATTCATTTTCCAGCTAGAATGGCTGCACGCAAGGATCAAGGAAGGCCAGAGGTGAGACAGGCTGACCTGACGATCACTCCCAGCCTTACTTTGCAAGAGCAAACACTCACTCTTCAATGTTGCTACGTTGTTTCTTTTTTCTCTGCATGTTTCAAAGCAGAATTAAAATCACACCTCCAGTTTGCAACCTGAGGTTCATACTTAACACGATTCTATGGGACCAAATATTATTTTCACGGTGAGTGCTAACTGCGCAAGATATCCCATCATTTGGAGGCATGAAGATTAAATCATTTTCCTCTCGCACATACGGAGGTAATGTGTACCGCAATCCGCACTGGTAAGTAAAGTATACCTAAGTCATTTGTTTTGCTAGATCCTTAGAAGCTGATCGGTTCATTCAGAAGAACCCGATCTTGTTTTACACTGTCGGCTTGCTTCCCAGAGGCTGATGCCGATTTACGTGTCTGAAGGTGCAGCCGGGGACACAACTCAGGTGTGGTCTTTACGTACAGGCGTGTACGTGCCACGCCACGGAGACCCCGGTCAAGCGACGAAAACCCCTGGGTGAGGGCAGCTGGGGAACAAACCAGCCAGGTGGCCTCCTGCTCCAAAGACCAGGGTCACAACTGCCCCCAGTGACGGGCAAACCGTAGGTGCTAAAAATAGAAACACGTGGAGCAGGAACAGTGCAATCTTGTTAAATGTACTAAAGCTGTGCGTGTCTCGGGCAGAGTCTGTGAGCGATCCTGAATTATTCGGACGAACTCCAAGGCCTGGAGCGCAAAAAACCAGTAGTGGAGACCGTGCACGGTGGCACCGAGCTACGCGGGCGGCCGCCTGGTGGCTCGGAGCCCGTCCGCAGCGGGACCAAAGTCACCCTCCCCGCGAGGCAGCGAGCGAGCGGAGGAACACGGTCACCTTTAAGTAACGGTTGGCGGTTGCTGCCTCGTTCACGGTGCTCCATTCTCCAGAATCCTCCTCCTTATAGTCCACAAAATACCCAGAAATGGGGCTGTTGCCCGTGTACATGGGCGCCTTCCAGAGCATGACCAGCGACGTGTCCCTGACCTCACAGAACGTCAGATCATAGGCAGGACCTGCAAAGTGGAACATACCCCATGCCCATGCACGCACACACCGGCCGCACAGCACAGCCGCCGCCCCGGGGAAACACTACTTTTTCACACCACGGTCATCGCTAATCTGCCTACTGAATGTCTCTGTCGGCATTTGTCCGAGAACGTCCGGGAGGAGCGTGGAGGGGGCAGTGGGGGGCGTCCGGCTGGCCCCACTGCCGCGCATGGGGCATGAGGGGCACTGCGGCCACCCTCGCGATGGCTCGTGAGCCCACATCGCTGCTCAGGACCAGCAGCCTGTCTCACAAACAGAGCAGGTGCACCCAGGTGGGGCACGCGTGTTACCCACGCCCACGCAGGAAACCTTTCCACCACAGCGCCCGCCCCCTGGCCAGCCCCATGCGTGCACAGGGCACTCGGGGCCCCAGAGGGGACTCGTACCAGGCTCAGGCATGGTCCACGCCTCACACTTGAAGAGCTCGCTGGGGTCCGACGACTGCCCGATCCCCGCCAGGTTGACAGCCGCAATTTTGAACTCATAGAGTGAGCCTTCTGTCAAGCCATCCACCTACGCGGATTATTCAAGTTAATGCATGAAATAAGCGTTGTGTTGCAGTCCGTTCACGACTGACTCACGAATGAACCCCGAGGGAGGGTCCACGTCGGTAAACTGTGCAGTGAGGTCAGGGAGGGCTGCAGATGCCCCTGCCGCATGTGGCCGCTCCAGGGGACCTCACCTGCTTTGCCCTGTTCCTTCCTTGCATAACCTCGCCTACAGGGGCGGCGTGATGACCCCCCCCCCCCACCGGCAGATAGGGCTCCGGGGGCTTGGAGACACGAAGGCACAGAGGCAAGCGAACAGCAGAGCAGAGGGGCCCGCCCTCAAGCCCCCGTCCCTTCTGTGAACGCTGGCACATTGGCCGCCACGGGTTGGGGACCCGAGGCCTCCCTGCCAGACCAGGTCCTCACTCTGTGACACCACGCAATCCGTCACCGTCCCCAGCACACTGGCTGGAGGCCCTTCGGTCGGGACCTCAGCCACACGAGGGTCTGTACCCAAACGTGAGGGGAAGGCCTTGACCAGGACCCTTAGCGCTGCCTGGCAGTTTCCAGACAATACTGTCTCTAAAAACAGATGACCTGCAAAGCGAGTGCGTTTAAAGTTCAACGGCCTCGGGCGCCTGGGTGGCTCAGTCGGTGAAGTGGCCGACTTCGGCTCAGGTCACGACCTTGCGGTCCGTGAGTTCGAGCCCCACGTCGGGCTCTGTGCTGCCAGCTCAGAGCCTGGAGCCTGCCACGGATTCTGGGTCTCTGTCTCTCTCTGCCCCCACCCGCCTGCTCATTATTGTCTCTCTCTCTCTCTCTCTTTCTCTCAAAGGTAAATAAACATTAAAAAAAATTTTTTAAGTAAATGCTTTTCTCATACACACGTGAACACATATGCACACACATGTGTGCACTCATACCCATTCACAAATACACGTACACATTCATATGCTCACGTGCACACACAGGCACATGTGTGCATGCTCACATGTGTTTGCACTGTGCACACACGTTCACACACACAAGCCTGTGACCTACACTGTGCGAACGAGGAGTGGGAATGTCAGAGGTCAGAAGAGAAAGCCCACGGGCTACTGAGGGTTTGTGTCTGGATTCGGTCCCGGATCTTCCTTCCTCCAAACCCACGTCCTTCCCACTCTCTCCACTTGGACAGAACAGGCATTTGGACAAGTGACTCACTCGGGGGCGGGCATGCAGCCTTGCTCAGGAAAACCGCGACAAAGAAGCCGGGGGGGCAGGGGGACTCCCTGACTGACACCTGCTGGGCGCAAACCTCACATCCCCGCGGCCGCTCGCTGTGACAAGCTCGGGGCCTGGAGCCGGCCACGGCGGTGTCCCTAACCCCCCCCCTCCCCCGCCCGCCCCCTTGCCTCTCCACCTGCTCCTGCTTCACAGGACAAAATGCTTCCTAAGGCCCAGTTCTAGAGATACAGGATCCCAGGAGACTGCGAACTTTTCTTAACCCGCTTTTGCTTCCGTGTCACGTGATCTAGTGTCTGAGTCGCCGAAGGAAGGACTCTGCCCGGGACACGAAAGCAGAGCAGAGACCCGTGAACCCAGAAGAACCAACCGTCAGGATCCTCTCCTTCACAGGCGAAGAGTTGACCTCATGCCAGTTCTTATGCTGAGCCTCGCGCTTGTCTATGTAGTAACCCAGGATGGGGGCCCCGCCGCTGAACCTGGGCACCTTCCAGCCCAGCGTCATGGAGTGGCCATCGCAGTTCAGAAGCGTGACCCCGTACGGATGCGAGGGGACAGCTGCAGGGACACAGGGCGGGAGGGTTACCCCAGAGTCGGCCTGGGCACCCCCTGCCCCGCGGGGCGGCTCCTGCACTGGGGTAAGGGGGGGCAGGCAGCAGTTGGGGGGGGTGGCGCCCAGACTCGACCCATCTTTGTGTGTTTTCATCTCTTCCTTTGAAGAGAGAACATGTCCGTCGTATGTATTTATTGCTATTTCTAAAAACATCCCCCAATAAATAACACAGGCACACAGACATCTTCCAATATTTCAATAATACAAGGGCGATAAATTATTGAAATCTGGCCCGGATGGCTGAAATACGAGATTCCTCCCCCTCCTCTGGGGAAAGCCTCGAGGAGCCGTCTCATCACATCCATGAACGACACCTGTGCCCCCCATGACCAGAGATGATGAACGTTACAGACGCCAGAATCACTCAAGTGAGCACGAATTTGTATTTTCCTTCTGAACCCATTTGGAAATGGACCATGTTTTCCTACCGGGTTGAAGAGGGACACGTCTCTGCTCCCCCACCCCCAACTCTGGGTGACCTACGCCCAGCCGTCCTCTGTCACCTGAGACACAGGTGACCCGGGAAAGATCCGTTCTCATCACAGAATAAAAATGTAGACGATTGCTTTTCGTTTAGTAGAAAGGACTCGAAGAGGAAAATGGTAACGTTTGGAAGTCCTTCCCGGGAAAAACTGACAGATTAGAATGGTGACCTTAAAACGAAAGAATAACTGATTTTTTTTCTTTTCTTTTTTTTTTTTTCTCTATTTCCCACCTAAGTGTTATCGGACCCGACATTCCTCGGAAATTCCGTAACACTGTGTATTGTCAGAAATCGTAAGTAAGCCCGCGCGGGTTACTCACTGAGAGCGGCCTGGACCTTGATGACGTCCGACTCCTGAGAGTTTTCACTTGTGCCGACGGCATTCACCGCCTTCACCCGGAACACGTACTGCTCACCGGTGGTCAGGCCGTGCACCACGAACCTGAGGGAGACACCAGTCAAGGGCACGACTACGTGGCTGAACCGTTTTTTCTCTCCCACAGCATGAGTACAAATCGTGGGGGACACGCCAGCGTTTTTTCCACGGGGCACAAGAAGGAACGTTACTCTGAGTCAACTTGTGTGCGCATGGCATACATGGGTTCACGCTGGCAGTTTTAGCTTTCTGATGCAAACCAGCACGCGGGGTCAGGAAGGAAGGTGGCGTGACGCCTCGCTACGCCAGGAGCTGGAGGGGCACAGGTCTGGGGGCACGGAAAGCAAGCCCCTCAGATCCTAAGCGCCCCTCTTCCTCCGTGTCGCCCACGTGCTCTGCGCCCCCCCTCCCCTTCGCTTCCCCAGTTACCAGGTTCTGTCTGAATCACACGTCTATCACGAAACAGCATTCAAGTCCTCATCTAAAAGAACCCACGTGTGGAAGGCTTAGAAGCAGAAGCGTTCTGGACACGGAAGGGACCCTAGTCAGACGAGGCTCGAACACCAGCCTCCACACTCAACAGATTTGGGCCCCTAGTCACGTGCCTCCCCCTTGGTGAGGCTGCTAGCCCATCTGTGCAATGGGGCATCGGCCCCCTCCTCCATCACCCCTGGCAAGTGTCACCCGGGAAACGGCACGGGAGGATCTGGGTCGCCCCACACAGGCCGGTGCTCTGCCCGGTCCGCGTAAGCGGTCACCGCTGGCCTCACCGGGCCTGTGAACGTGCTGTGACCTTCTACAAAACTCCGGCCTGAGAATGCTATTTTCACTTCTTTGTTCTGAGATCTCTTTCTGCATTTGCCGCCCGTGAACTCTAAATAACATCTAACCAATGCTCTCAGTCGCATCTCTTCTTTCGCAGCCACGGCCTTTTCCAATCTATTACTTTCTTAAGAAGACTGAAACGGGAAAGATGGCTGAGCCATCACTGACCACCCGTCCATGGTGCAGAGCCGGACAGCTGCCTCTGTTTTCTGGAGAAGCACATCCTGGAGAGGGCCTAACAGGGTCTGACATTCTGCACCCTTGGCAGGAAAGGGGACTGCATCGATGCCAGAGTGAAGACGCTCCCTCCCACGGCAGGAGGGGCCCAGGTCCCCTGCACCAGAGACGGGACGTCCCCTGGCTTTGTCTCAATCGGTGGTAGAGTGCGGGCTCTCACTTACACGAATGAAGCAATTTTAAAAGTTCGAAAAATCAACACGGAAAAATAAAACGCCTCTCAGGTCGCGGTTGCGACCGTAACTTTCCTGCTGGAAGGGAAGCCTTAACTGCTCCCGTGTCGGGAGAGTCAAGGTTCTGGAGCCTCCTCTGTCATGAACACACTAATCATTTCAGGCACGAGCCTGGGGACCCGAGCAGCCTGCGCCCCTTACGTGGGCATAAGAAAAAGACCTTTGTGTAGAGGCTCACGGGTGTGGGCGCCACGGCGTGGACCACTCTGAGCCTGAGCGGCTCCTGTCTGGTTTTGCGTCTCCTACTCTGTCCCCTCACACGGCAGTTCTGGGACCCCCGCAGGGCCACACCTGTTGTAGCCAATGGGCTTGTGATTGCACGGCTCCCAGACGTTGGACCCCGCCACGGAACAGTCCACGTAGTAGCCAAGGAGATCGTCTTCCTGCTTGGGTCTGTCCCACCGCACGACCACCGACGTCTTCGTGTTCCGCGACGCCAGCACCCGGCCAGGGGCAGAAGGCACGGCTGTGCAGGGGAGACACGGTGACAGATGGGACACGGTATCAGAGTTTTGGAAGCTGTATCACAGACCCTCGAGCCCTTGTGTCCACAGGGAAGGACGACCTGAAATCTGCACACGGAGGGAAGTGGAGGGCAGGCTGCCACCCGGGGGAGCCAGAAGGTGCCGGACCTTCCTCCATCCTCCCAAGTCCTACCCGACTCACAAAGGAATTACAACCACCGAATCTCCCATACCCCCACGAGAAAAGTTGAAAATCACGTTCGGGGGCGCCTGGGGGGCTTAACCGGTTGAGTGTCCAACTCTTGGTTTCAGCTCAGGTCATGATCTCACAGTTCATGAGATTGAGCCCCACATCAGGCTTTGTGCTGACAGCGCTGAGCCTGCTTGGGATTCTCTGTTTCCCTCTCTGCCCCTCCCTGCTGGTTCTCATTCTCTCTCTCTCTCTCAATAAATAAAACTTAAAAAAATAAAAAATAAATAAAAAGCATATTCTGATGACACACACACTTTGGCTAACAGGGTAGTTAACAATTTCCGGAGGGTGAAATGACTGATTTTAAGAAAATAAGACACATTTCTATCAGATTGATCAGAAATTTGACGGGATTCCAAATCTAATCGTGACTTGACCATAAATTTTTCTCACTGGTGCAATTCAGAATTTCTGTAACTCCTACTTGACATATTCCAAGAGGGAACTTGAAGCCATACGGGCAAGGAGTTCCGGTGTGTTCAGGGTTTTTAAAAAGGTGGCCAGTGCCTAAAAATATTTCTAACCCATTTATTAGTTCGATGAAAATAAGATGGAGGGACACCTGGGCAGCTCAGTCGGTTAAGCATCCAACTCTTGACTTTGGCTCAGGTCATGATCTCATAGTTTAGGAGTTCGAGCCCCAAATCGGGCTCTGCGCTGACAGCACAGAGCCTGGTTGGGATTCTCTCTTTCCCTCTCTCTCTGCCCCTCCCCTGCTCACAAGCTCTCTTTCAGTCTCTCAAAATAAATAAGTAAACTTAAAATAAGACAGAACTTTGGAGAAATGTTGAGTACCAACCAACACAGGGCAAAGAGATCTCTGTCTCCTGTAAAATGAAATTTTAAGACAGCTTGAATTTTAACTCCCATACAACATGAATTGTCTTTTTCAACACAACATGATGGCCTCTGATGTCAGTGACTCAGGGCCTGTCCCCAGCTGTGGTCACTCACGGAACATGACCGTACTCACCAATCATATCCTGGGCCTGAATGGGGGCAGTGATCTCCGATGGTTCGCTCAGGCCATGTTTGTTGGCTGACAAAACCCGGAACACGTATGGCTTCCCTTCAGCAAGGTCAAAGACGGCGTAGCGAGGGGACCGCACAGCTGTCTGGGCGTTGACCCGCTGCCAGCTCCCGCTCCCGACCACCGACTGTGAAGAGACATGGGATTCGCCAAAGGAAGCCAAGAACGGCCCAAACACGTGCTGAAGGAACCATTCTGCGTTAGCTAGCCAAACTAATCTCTAGGGACGTCCGGGGGTAGGGTGCATCCTGGGCCATCAGTAAACCTTTCCTGAATCACGCGAAAAGGGAATTCAACTGGGAAAAGTAGGTAAGAAATTACCCCAAGTTGGAAATGCTCAGCAGTAAAAAGTTTTACGTGAAAGCAAATAAACTTCAAGGAATTAACACATAGGTTGTAGTTTTAGTAAAGTGGAATGAACTGTAAAGAATGAAAGATAACTTAAGATATTCATAAAATTCTATCGTAACTCGACTGGTCACATTTCAATTTAAAATGTACAGTATTTTGCAACTATTATCGTAGTAACAGCAATCTACCTAACCAGCAGCAACGTAAGACGCGCTATGATACATCCGTACATTGGTAGTCACTTAGGCTACCTTATAAAGATCCTCAATCAGAGAAGAGCGACTGTTTTGCTAAATGTAACACAGGATGCCAACTGTAGCGATGACATATAAAGTATACAAAAGACTCTAAAGAAAAAGACTCTTAATATATGTATCATACATTCATCATGACTATTTCAGGGGTGCCCGGGGGGCTCTGTCAATTAAGTGTCCAACTTCGGCTCAGGTCATGATCTCGTGGTCTAGGAGTCCGAGCCCTGTATCAGGCTCTGTGCTGACAGCTCAGAGCCTGGAGCCTGCATCGGATTCTGTGTCTCCCTCTCTGCCCTTCCCCACTCACTCTCTCCCTCCTTCTCTCCCTCTCTCTCTCTCTCTCTTTCTCAAAAATAAATACTTTTTAAAGCATAATGACTATTTCACATGATGGAGTTATCAGTGATTTTCATTTTATTCTATATAATGTCTCTGGATTTCCCAAACTTTCTATATTGCAGGTTTCGTTTTTATCATTTGATTTTCTCATCACTGATAATTATTTTTTTCAACTTCAGTTACAAGTTTTACTTGTTTCCTAAAGAGAAAGATCCCCCTTCCTGAAGGGATCCTGAGGCAGCAAAAGCACGTGCACGGTGACCCTTGGAAAGGCTCCCAAGAACAGTGAAAGCGTTTCAAATGACCCCGGGCTTCTAGAAGTCAGAGTCACATTGAAAGCTGTCTCTTGTTTCAGCAGGAGCGAAGTCACCGTCTAGGGGCTGGTGCAGGCACCCGCAGTCGGAGGCCCCCACGCGCCCCCGTCTGACACTCAGCTGGGGCCGAGCAGAGAGGAGGAGCCTCGCGTTGGAGGAATGACGACAGGGAGGAGGGAGGAAATACAAGGGGCTTACTGCCAAGCTTCTAGAAGCCCAAGAAAGGCTCGGGAGCCAGAGCTAAGTCGGGAGCTGCTCATCCTTCGGTGGAGGCTGGAAGGACGCGTGCAGGTCCCCGTGCCCGGAGCAGGGCCCCCAGGGCATGCGTCTGGAGCTTCACCTCAGGCAAACTAGCCACTGAAGCGGCCACTAGCCGCTGAACCATGGGCGTCAGAAATGACCGGCCACTAGCCACTGAACCACGGGCGTCAACACGGAGGGAACGGGCTGGAAACCACGGGGATCAACATGGAGGGAACGGCCCGGAAGCCGTCCAGGAGCTACCCAGCAGAGGCGCAATCGCACCGAAACTCCGCTCTGGGTGATGCGGCAGGCCATCTGCTGGGCGTCTGGGTGCCGGGCTCCCGCCCCCCACTCTTGGTGTCAGCATAAAGCGGGAAAGAGGAATCCGTATTCCTGCGCTTCCTTCCAGGCCTTGACAGGAATGAAGTCACCACAAGACCACCTCAGACGGGCTGGGGGCGGACCACCCTCCAGGAGCCCACACTCGGCGTGGCCCAGCTCCGGCCCCTCCCGGGGGCCTCAAGCTGCTCCCCGGGCCCCCGGTGCACGCCGCCGGGCCCTGAACGCTTCGCCCTGCAGCACTGCAGGGTCAGCCGCCACGTAAGGCAGCCCCGCAGACCAGCGGTGAGGGCCACGGGGTCCGTCCACGCCCTGGAGGCTGAAACAGCGCTCACTTCGTTCCCGCGTCTGCTTCCTCTAGTTGGACCGTGCGCCGCTCCTGTGCCGCACGCACCTGTTACTTGTTCTGTCCCGTGTGTGTGCCATAAACGGCACGCTCCACACCACACTGTGGCGTAAGTGGAGGGTCACAAAACCAGCCACGGGATCTGGACCACAGCGATTTTTCTCAGTATGGCCCACAGCCCACTAGCAGGTCACTGAGCCCGTGAAGGGGTCAAAAGCTGTGTCCAGCGCTACGGGACAGACCAAAGTCGGAGCGCATCATAGCACGCGGCAAGGATGTCACGGTTTGGGAGTCGTTGGTTAGACGTGTGCATGTGTGTGTGCGACTGTGTGTGCATGTGTGCATGTATGAGTGCGTGTGTGTGCACGTGTGCAACTGTGTGCGCATGTGTGCAAGTGCATGCAGGTGTGCACGTGTGGGCATGTGTGTGCGTGTATGTGTGCGCATGTGCCCGTGTGCATGTATGAGTGTCTGCGCAAGTGTGTCTGAGTGTGTGCATGTGTGTGCCTATGTGTGCTTGTGTACATGTATGAGTGTGCACGTGTGTGCACGTGTGTGCATGTATGTGTGTTCGCGTGTGTGCAAATGTGTGCGTGTGTGTGCTTGTGCACATGTATGTGTGTGCATATGCGTATGGGTGTATGCATTTGTGCATGTGTGTGCACATTTATGAGTGTGTGCATACGTGTATGAGTGTGTGCTCACGTGTGTGCATGTTTGTATGAGTGTGTGCGCACGTGTGTGCATGTGTGTGTGTATGGGTGTGTGCATGTGCATATGTCTGTGCATTTATGAGTGTGTGTGTGCGTGTGCGGGGCTGCAATACACAGCTACTTCTCTCTGCGTCCAGACCTAGAGCCCTCCAGCCAAGAACCGGCTCTCCCCGCCAGCTGCAGTGTGAATCCCTGTACAAGACCGCCACCAAGTGGCCACGCGACCTCTGAACAAACGCAGAGCAGCAGCAAACGACCCTCCTGCCCAGGTCTCACTCATCCTCGAGACGAGACGTGGGAGCTAGACTGCGTCGGCAGGAAGAAAACATACAGATCCCCCATTTCGGTGCCTTGGTGGGGGTGGGGCCGCTCGCTCACAGGAAGGCAGCAAACCCAGACCCAGGACGCAGTCCCCTGATTCCCACTTGCACGGCCGGGCTGGCCACGTACTCATAGCACAGCCGGCTCCCTCAGAGCACAACCCATTGAATGGCACAATGTGAGGGTTTACAACACACGGTACCTTCTCGATGAAATACATCAGCGGCTCCTTGCCGCGGGGAGCAGGCGGGTCCCAGCTGAGGACCACATACGTCCTACTGATCTCTGAGGCATGCACGTTGGTGGGCGGCCCTGGGATCTGCACGTCGCCTGCAGGAGTGATGAACTCAGTTAGTGCTGGGTGTGCCCCAGGTCCCCCCGTTCGCCGGAGCCCATCGTGGGAGCGCGGTCCCCGGGGTACATTCCCAGGCACCAAAGATGTGCCCTATCAGTGACGTCCTCTGCTTCGCTTCTATTTGGGGACGGTAAGCAAACTATTTTTCCCAGCCAAGTCTAATGCACTGCTTAAGATCACCTAATTAGTTTTGTTTCTGACATAAGCCAGCTCATTAAAAAAAAAAAAAAAAAATCTAATCCAAAAATCTTCCAGAGTTCCGCTGGAAGGGGAGGCAGGAAGATCCACCCGGAAGAAATAGAGTGCTTAACCACAGTGCAGCTTTCGAGGTGCCAGGAACCCGTGCAGAGGAGGTGCTCGCGGTCTGTGTTCCGCGATACGGAAGCCTTCCGGAAGGGGATTACCCTCGCTCTGCTGGTCCTCTGGGTTATTTTCCTCGTACTGCTGGCCCTCACAGCCCTGGATCTGTACACTGACCTTCTATAGCCCGTCGTTCTTCCCTCCCCTAGGGGGGCCTGGGCCACGTTCACAAGCACTGGAACCTATACCCACAGGTTTAAAATCCTGGAGTGATATCAATAAGCCTCTTGCAAATAACTAGTTTGGAACATTTGTGATCGGAGGGGTCTGCTGTGCCTGGCTTGTGACACACCCCTTGTTTTAACACACGTGAAGGTGTCGGGGGCGTTATATCTGGAGAGAGCTTTTCATGAGATGTGGAGGTTTTCCAGACCCACAATCTCTGTAGCTGTGATACAAAATGTTATGAGCTTCCGATTAGATTAGCACATGATTAAATCGGTTTGAACGTCCCCAGGACACATCTGAGCCCTTCTCCATATCCCATTGCACCCTGGGGACTGTGCAGCCGGCAAGGAACTGAACCACCGCATGGAGACGGGACAAACAAGACTGGGTCTGGTTTCCCAGGAGTCCTGTTACACATTTTACAGGCCACTCGGCACAGAAGGGTGTCGTGGCCTGATCTAGGAGCTTCCTGGCAAGTGGCTTGGATTCAAACAAGGACTCAGGGAGTCTCTCCAGGAAAGTGCCCAGTAAGGCCGGGTGGAGCGGGACCCACGCACTACGTCCCCTCCTGAAGAGATCCGGACACGGCCCTGACGGGAGAAGATACAGGAACCTCGCCCTCGGGTGACGCGTGCCAAGCCCCCAGGGCTGCAGCCTGGTTTATGCTTTATGCCCAAGGTGCCGCAGGACGTGGGAGGCAAGCCCAGGGAACAGAGGGCGGCAAGGCAGGTGGTGAAGGCAGTAAGGACGTGTGAGCGCCCGCTCACAGGGCTGCCGTCCACGTGCTTTCAGGTCTGAGCGTGTCACTGTCCTCAGACCCCGCACAGAGCCGCCAGGCCCAGAGAAAACGGAGCAGGAAGCATCTCGTCCGATGCTGGGGGAGAAGGAAGAGTCCCCGTTCGTGTCAGCAGGGGACCCCTGGCTGGGGCGAGATGCTTGGGTCCCAGCGCCTTTCGGCGTCAGGCCGACCCGCAGCGGCAGGAGCCTCGGGGATGTGCTGTTGGCGTCAGCCACGGACAGCAGAGAGGGGCCAGGGAGGGGGACAAGGAGAGGCCACGGGCAGAACCCACCTCTGTTACCCATACTCCCAACAGCCGAGAGGAGGGCGCAGAGAGAAGCAAACGAAAGCAAACGGAGAGGACAGGGAACTCCAAGTGCGTTACCAGGTTACCCTGGGGTGTCCCCGTGCCCGGGGCTGCGCATCTCTGGAGCCCACGGCGCTCCCGCGTGACTGCAGGTCAGCAAGCTGGGACGCTCTCCCAGGACCCGGCTCGCAGCGGTGGGACGGGGGGCCCAGGCCCTGGTCTCCCGATCACAAATCCTGCACTTGGTTCTCTCCACCCCGGGAGACTGCAACCCCCACAGGCTGCCCAGACGTCCCCTCCAAGTCAGTGAAACCCGAGCTTCATCCCCGGGATGACAGAGCCCGAGAGACGGTGCACGTGTTCAGAGCACACGGTGCCTTCGCCCCGGACGCCGGGTGTGCAGTTAGCGGAAGGCAAGCCATCTGCCTGGGCT
Organism: Neofelis nebulosa; assembly: GCF_028018385.1. NCBI lineage: Eukaryota > Metazoa > Chordata > Mammalia > Carnivora > Felidae > Neofelis > Neofelis nebulosa. The sequence goes on along the minus strand of NC_080784.1, from coordinate 2,525,156 downwards.
GCGAGGCCTGTGGGCCCTTCCCAGAACGGACTGTGTGCCTTGAGAGCGAGCAAGTCAGGAAAGGTTGGAAAGCTGGGTGACATTCAGAGAGGGGCACTGACCATAATTAACACGTTTGCAAGGGGGGGCGCCGGGGTGCCTTCTCTGACCCGCCTGCCCCTGACCTCGGACAATGTGCGGCCGCACCCCGGAGAGCTGGCGCCCGCTGGCTGGACTCGGGGAGTACCATGGCCCGTCTGAGCGTCTCAGCCCCTGGCCCGCGTGGCCAGACACAAACAGAGCCTCAGGAACACCGGCCACAGTCTGGATATAACACAGCCATGTTCAAGAGTGCATCACACAAAATGAAGGCACCTGCCTTCTTATAAGAAAGGAAGCATGAGAAGCATGAAAAGTGGGGTCTGTGACGTCACTCCAGTTGGAAATAAGATGCATTGCGTCTGTAACTCCCATTTTATCAGCCGGAAAACAAAGTCTCTTACATTGTGTTATTTCTCTGGCACTTAATAGCTGGCCGTTTACACCCAACACGCCCGAATCTATGTGTGAAAAGGCAGATGTTCTCTGCAGACGGGCACGGGTCCTGCCACGGGAAGGTTTATTATATTATTTCTTACTGCCATCGCTTTGCACGGTGACCTTCACGTAATGCAAATTTCACCGATAGGCGTGGGGAGCAGCCTCCTCGTGTGGGGTAATTTTATGTGAATTCCTACACACCCACTCAGGTTGGCTCAGATGGTTCTCTCGTCACTTACCCCAGACGCGAACAAAAGAACTTCCTTTTCCTCGCGTCTGTCAAAAGCGCCTACGTTACCCAGGCTGGGGTGCTGCCGGAACCCCTCCTCCACTCTTAGCAGGACCAGATTTTACTTGTTCAAAGAGCGATGTTTCCATCAGGTATTTATGAAGCCACAGTAAGTCAATCTTCCCTAAGTTGTTTTTCTTTTGTCACCGCTTTCCTGGGCATCTCCCCCCATCTCTGAGAATGTCTGGAAGTGGAGGTCTCATCTAAGCCTTCAGATGTTCCTGTGGGGCTCAGCCAGGACTCTTAAAGGCGTCCCTCTGGATGTTGGGTGTTGAGATACTAGAGAAAAACCATTTTAGGTGCAGAAGATTGCAAGCCTGGAGACCATCTGGGGGCAAATATGGAAATCAACGAAGGAGCCCTCAGTCCGCGGCTCCCTGAGGACAGAGCGCTTAGACCACAGCGATTTCAAAGGAGAGCCTGCTCCAAAGTACGTGTCCTGAGGCTCCAAACTCAACTTGCTTCGTTTTTAAGTTTTTCATTGTTCTCTATGAACTGTCCTTGTAAGTCCACGTAAGATCTTTGGCTTTCTGATTCATAATGCCAGGTTCCCCTCCTTAATAAATTCATCCTCCTCCTTGTCTCTGAGAGAACTATCTAGGAGAAGTGTTCATAAAATCCAGTATAAATGAGGGAAATGCAAACTTTCAGACCAGGGATACCGACTGCAAGAACTCACTCCATTTCGGTTAAAATGCTGGAAATACAATCTTGGCTTAAAAGGAAAAACTAAAATAGTCCTCCACTAACGGAGTCTGAGAGAAGGGGCCCCAGCCTCAGCCGGTGATCAAGGCTCAGATTCAGTTTGATCTTCTCTGCACGCCCCCAGGAGAATGCCATAGTGAACCCTACATGGAAGCAATGAGGCCCCGTGACGACCCCTGGATTCTAATCCTCTCCTCACTCTGCCCTGCTTGTGCTTCCTGACTTCCACAGGCCGTAAGCACGCAGGCCTGACCCGCGGGTTTTACGTTTACATGTGAAGCCTGTGCTGACCAGCTGATCACACTCTACTTGCCACCCTGAATCCCCAGCTGAGCCAAAGCGGTGAGAGGCCACTTACCCTCAAGGTCGTCCTGATACATTACGACTTCTTTATCCCCCTCCAAATGGACCGCTGCAGAGAGAAAGGTTGGTGCTCAATTTGGCATCCGATGGTTTCCTGAAGAAAGCCCAGCTTCCCTAACCGAGCGTGGGATCCAAATCACCTCCGCGTTATGATTACAGCATACTCCCGACTCTACAGGAATCAGCGTAGGTATTCCGAACAGGCTTAAGAGTTAGTGCTTCCCAGATCTTTGTACCGGATCAGAAAGCCCGGGGAGGGGTGGGGAGGGTAAGGAACACGTACGGGCTCACTTAAAACCATGATTGAGGGGCCCACCGTCCCATCCCTTTCGGGAATCTGGGTCATGGGAAATTAAACTTCGGAAACAGAGCGGCCTGGTCTCAAAGCCTTCTGAGTCTTAGCATGTGTTGAGATCGCATCACCAACGGACCAAGAAAAGGCTAATTCTGAACCCAGAGATCTGGATTCCAGTGGAGGGGCATGAGGACGGACGGCAGTGTGCGTTCGTGGTGAAGCACACGCACCCGCCCGGCCGCCCCGCCCCTAACACGGCCCCGGTGGACACACGGGCACCACGAAATATCACCGCCCCATGCTCGGCCCCAGGAGACGTTCTTAAGGCTCACATACAGCTGAGCACAGAAGACAACGTCCCAAGTTTCCAAGACACGACTGGAGCTTGAAATCTGCACGGCCTACCTTGTAACCTCCTGAGGTCTACGGGGTCAAGGGCAGCCACGGCCTCGGAGACTCTGGAAGGCCTGCTGATGCCCGCGCTGTTGACTGCCCTCACGCGGAATATGTAAGACCTCCCTTCAAAAAGGCCTGTCACGGGGTATTTGCAGATTTTCACAGGTGCGTCATTGCACTGAACCCAATTGTCTGTCCCCACTTCACATCTGTGAATTACAAAAAGAGTAGAGAATAACAAATACATCAGCCTAGTAAATTCACTCAGGTCTATACACCTATTCTACACACACATGATGTATCTAGGACAACTGTAACAGGAAAATACCTTGCATTGGTAGAAACCGATGCTGGTGAAGTACTGATTTATGTCAAAAGTAGTACAAATAAACCATAAAAGACAAAGCTACTTAGGAAATGTGAAATATATTTATATATTTAAAAGCTTGATGACTTATAGCTTGAAAATCAGTTCCTGCCTTCAACCACATTTAGGCAAAATGACCTCCAAAGGTCATTCGAGGCATATCCTTGATAGTCCTTTTTCCGACACATGTGGCGAGATCACAGGGTGCCCTAAGCTCCCCAGCACGCCCAATGCCAGGGTGCAGGGGAGTGCCCCGCTGCCCGTCCCCCACACGCCTCCCACCCTACTGAGCCCCAGAAGTGAACGGTCTCCAGCCCGCTGGCTCAGTCTCTCCCGATGCCAGAAATACGTGTCTTTCAAGCACGTCTCGTGTGGAATTTGGAAGTCTTTTGAAAACACTTAAGTGCTGACCAGACACCTGGAAATGCAGAAGAGATCGGCCTCCATTTTTCAGAGGCTGAGAAATTTCAGCACCAAAACATCATGGCAAATTCCCAGGAGAACACAGCAAGTTCAGAGAAATCATTTTCGGAGACATTCGGAGCCAGGTTGTATATTCACTTTAAAGAATCAACTCTCTTTCTAACTCTTCGGAATTTTTAATGGAAGTTCTGCGACCCACACGTGCTAACCTGTTACAGTCACAACGTGACATGGTCATAGCTGAGCATCTGGCAGGGAACAACTTGGCTTAAATCAACACCTGGCTGTTGCAGGACAGGAGGGCGCATAGGGTAAGAGCTGCCTCCCCAGACCTGAAGTCCTGTTGTGTTTATCTTTGCCAATGAAGGAGAGAGGGGGCAGGTCATTAACTGCGAAGGGCCATGAAATTGTTTTCGCCAAATCGCTGAAAAAATTATCAAATGTCACAGGAAAACAGAAAATAGCTTTGTTTCAGTTTTTTGTTTTTTAATTCAAGGTAAACCCCGACCGATGCCCTCTGCAAAAGCTGACCTTAGCACTTCCAAATATCATCCCGATGGTGAATATTTTACCTAAACAAGCAGCTTTGTTGGTGTGGAAAAGGGAACTTAACAAATGTACTGACAAAAAAAAAAAAAAAAGATTTGATTTTTCTGAAACAAACGTCTTATTTTACTGTGTTTTATACATACGGCATCTTAAATCCCTCCCCATACGCATCATCTTCTGATAGATCCATAGCTTAGACCTTTTATCTTACTTCCAAATTCATTTTCTTTGACTACGGTTTTTCTCAGTGATTGGTGTGTGTAATTGAGGCATAAACTGCATGTGCAACAAATTCACCGACTCTGCTTGGTTTCCTTCCCAGGCTCTGAGTGCCACACCAAGTAAAACAACATGAAAGAATTAAGACTGATGCGTTTTGTGATGATCCACATTTAAGTTATTAACTCAAAGGTGAAGTCCGATCTTCTGTACTTGAAATGTCAATAGATTTTTTTTTAACTTGGAAACAAGAAGAAAACCTAATTTAATGGAGAGGAAGACTGGAATTTGGGTTCGAATGGGCAGGCGCTCTTCCCAGCTACGCTTCACGCGGCCTGTCTTCTGCTCCGGAAGGAGGCGCAGGACTGAAGTTCTCCCCAGAACCCACAACCAGGGTTCCGCGTGCCGGGAGAAGCTGGAGGGCATTCGGTACCGGGTGTCGGACAGGCAGGCAGAGCTCCAAGCACCACATGCAGAAGTCTACCCGCCCTCGCCCCGCCATTTGGTGATATCTTCCAACTATCCGGTCAGGAGCCTTAAATAACCATATAGTGACGTACCTGATCAAGAACGCTGTCGTGAACTTGAGTTTAGAAGTATATCCAAAGACACTGTCCATGCCAACAATAATTTCAGGAACGTTCCCATCCCCGGAAGAAGACAATGGGCACTCACCGATCAACGAAATAGCCAATGACAGGGCTCTCCATGGTCGTGTTGGGCGGCTTCCAAGTCACGATGACATAATCGCGGTTTGCGTCATAGCACCGCAAGTCCATAGGCGCACCAGGAGCCCCGGTCACCAGTGGGTCTGCGTCTGCACCGGGGGGAGGGGGAGGGGAGGCATGAGGCTTGGGACACTGTCAAGCCTGTTCATGGCTCCTTCAAACTCAGACTTGTATCTACTCGACTCGATCTGACCCCTGCTTCGTCCTCACGTCTAAATGACCTGACTTCTTTTTGACTACGATGCATTGGTGACAAGAAATATAAGCCTAGTTAGGAGGTTTTAAAGTCAACATGTTCTGCCCTCTATAAGGTACTCAAGTCTATGATTTTTTTTGTAACTGATTCCAAAATGGAAGGTCACCTTCTCTTGATAGTGGATTATCCCATAAGGTCATGTCAAAAACTAACCAATGAAATGATAATAGTGTGGCCTTTTTAACACCTGAGAAATATTACCTTAGACGCTTTTATCTTTCAAAATCCTTCGGAGATTGAGGATTTAAACCTTTCTTTTTCTGCAAGCTGTGAGCAAACATTTAGGTCCACACGACACTCACTCTTTCATGGGCCACTCGTGACCACGGTGCACATTAAGTTTTATTTTCAGGTTTTAATTACAGGAGCACTGAGGCCAGCAGAGCTATTCAGAAAGTGGGTATGCCAAACATTGAATTTCCTTACCTACAATCTGTATTTATTCCGTAACCATGACTGTCACACTCTCCTGTTCGAGGCATATTAAAAGCTAAGCATTTCGTGACATTGAGCCAAATATTTTCTCTCCCATTCAAAATGCTCAGAAAGTAATCAGAACAGTAAAACTCCCCCCTACGTGCATTATTTTCCTCCTGCTGGTGGTGCTGAATAAGCAAGGCGATTTCAGCTATGCTGTATTTATTGCATTTTTATGGGGCGAGACATCTTGCCAGAAGGCGTACAGGAGAACGGGAGGGACACTTTAATGCCAACCTAATAAAAATGGTAAAACTTCACAGAAGGGCCTAAAACCCCGGCCCTGCAGGTTTATGCCATCTTGTGGGAGTGGGGAGGGGGAGGGTATTTGTTTTACATTTATTCCTTTTTTTTTTTTTAAGTTATAATACCCCCTGATGATACAGCCCTTTCTTGCGCTCTGACAGCTCCAGTGGAAAACAGAATATGCTGATGGGACCATCCCAGGCACATATAACCAGAGCTGGCGGTAGGCACAAAGGTGCCGGGAACACCGAGTGCAGGTCAGGCTGGGCAGCCCGTCCGAATGGAGGGGCTCAGGCAACTAGAGCGGAAGTGTTCTGGGATCTTCGGCGGGGCTCAGCTGGGCCCTGTGGAGGAGGGCCTCCAAGCTGGAGGCCACAGGGGTCTGGGAGTAGATACAGGCAAAAGGGCTCTGCCAGGTGAAGAGAAAAGCCCGGGGGCTGTTGAGTGTCCAAGGGAAGGCTCCAGCTGAGGGTCCAGACACCTGACCCCCTGCCCCTCCAGCCTGGAGAAGTCCCCCAGGCCTCTGAGCCTCCACATTTGCATTTGGGAAACAGAGAATAACAGCCCTTGCTTACAAAATGGGCCTAAGAATTGTAGGGTATATACACATACGTGTGGATGTGTGTGTGTGTGTGTGTGTGTGTGTGTGTGGACGTGCACATGCACACCTGTGTGCACACATACACAGACACATACATACACTGCATACCTATGATATACATAATTTTATCCATTTCATGTGTCCATGTGTCCGTTTTGTACAGGATAGATACACGATGTGTACGCATATGACACGTCCACGTATAAACGTGCACATACACATACACACATCTCCGTGCTCACGTGTGATAGGGATTCGTAGATCATGTACAGAACGTGTGACCCCGTGGCTGGTATGCCATGACTTTGTCCTCAATTCCATGAACTGGGAGTCAGGAAGCCGCCGGCGGGACCACGTCAGGAAGAAAGGGGACAGCGCGCAGACTGCTGGATGTCAAGCTCTTTGCAGGTGCCAATGCCACGCAGGCATCCTACCCACACACTCGCTGGAGGCAGTGATGACAACAGCAGCCCTCCCCTCCCGGCCTGTCCTCGTGAGTACGCCCAGAGGCAATGAGGGGCGCCCCCCTGGAACCCCCTACTCCGGGGCCCCCTCAGCTCTGCAACGCTCTCGAGAATTAGTAACGCAGGCGTATTCATGCTGGAAAGCCGTCTCATAGATTCTATCGATTTATCAACGGAGAGACAAAAATGGAGATTCTGATCTGTTCCCAAGTGTAGTCAGGGACTCGTTGTCAGGACAGGAGCTGACACGCAGGACAGGGAACGCTCGCGTCACGTCAGGAGGCTCCGAGGAGCAGAGTGAGTGGCCCCACACACGCACCTGCTCCGGCCTAGCCCCTGTGAGGTCCCAGCCTCCCGCGCTCACGCCCTGACTGTGCCCCCCTCACCCCTGGAGGCTCCACGTACCGCAGACAAACAGGAAGGCGCTGTGCTCGCTGATGCCCCCTCTGGACACAATCCTCAAGGTGTACAGACCCTCGTCGTCCTTGTTCAGGTGGCTGAACGACAGGGAGGCCTGGCCTTCGCCAAAGAACATCTTGGTCCACTTGGACTCCTTCACTAGCACATCTGAAAGAGCATGCAACACGGGATCGCCTCAGAAACCGTCAAGGAGATCGGACGATGAAAGTGGACAATGTGTCCTGGCCGGGCGGCAGGACACAAAGGAAGGGAGCCTCAGCCTCACAATGACCCGAGGGCGTGTGACACGCCAGGAGCACACACGGTGGCCCGTCGGGAGGACGGAGGCATCCTCAGGACAGGACCGAGGCCCGCACTCGGGGTGCGCAGACACCCGGCGCGTCTCCGCGGGGACGGGGGGTCGACCTGGGCTCAGAGCTCCCGGCGGTGTGACTGCTGTCTGCCTGTCCCGCCCCACCCACACCTAACCACGTGGTCTAACCACGTGGTCTAACCACGGCCACGGCTTCCTCGCAGGTAACACTCTCCTGGGCGGAAAGCTGGCCTGGGAAAGACCCCACCCATGCGCCTCAGCAAAGAAAGGACAAGCACGGACAAACCGTCCATCAGAGGCCGCGAAATGAAAAAGGCGGCTGCGGAAAAAGAACAGATGAAACCACAGTGGTGAAAAACACCCACTCTGGAAATCAAGGAAACAGCGAACGAGCGATCCTCGTCCGCCTCCTAATTTGGCTACATCCACACTTGGGAAGGGCAGAGAGATCCCGCCACCCGCCTCCCAGGGGAGAACAGCCACACGGGGTGAGTCTTAGGACAGGCACACCGTTTGGGGCACAAGCACAAGTTCCAAGAACGTGTCCCAGGGTAACAGAGATGCATGGTGACGGTTTCATTCAAGAACTGTCCCGGGGCACCTGGCGGGCTCAGTCAGGTAAGCATCTGACTCTTGACTTTGGCTCAGGGCACGATCTCATGTTTCGTGGGTTCAAGCCCCACATCGGGCTCCGTGCTGGCAACACAGAGCCTGCTTGGGATTCTCTCTCTCCTGCTCTCTCTGCCCCTCCCCTGCTCGCTCCCTCCCTCTCTCTCTCTCAAAATAAATAAGTAAGCTCTAAAAAAAAACCAGAATTGTTCCTAATGGGAAAAATAAAGACCAACTCAAGCCCTGAGACCGAGGACAAATACGGACCATCCTACAATGGGATACGGTGCCCCAGAGCCAATGACATCAAACTACTGTCATGAAGACACTGTGTGGCCTTTTGTGAAATGAAGAAAAGGAGAGTTGTAAGTTTTAACATGTATGTACACATACAGGATATATTCTACAGCCAAGTGGTAAGAGTAATTTTGGGGATGGGGCACCCGGGTGGCTCAGTGGGTTGGGCGTCTGACTTCGGCTCAGGTCATGACCTCATGGTTCGTGAGTTCGAGCCCAGTGTCGGGCTCTGTGCCGACAGCTCAGAGCCTGCAGCCTGCTTCCGATTCTGTGTCTCCCTCTCTCTGCCCCTCCCCTGCTTGTGTGTGCTCTCTCTCTCTCCCTGTCTCAAGAATAAACATTAAAAAAGAAAAAAAATTTCTAAAAAAGACTAATTTTAGGGTGAGAAAAATTACAATTTAGGGGTTTTTTTTTTTGCAAAAAACAGACACGACATTTGTATAAGAAAAAAGTTATTTGTGTATTTTCCATTTTAAAAACAGGCTTGTCTCAGGCTTGACTGGCAGGCTCAGGAGTGCATTGCCCAACAAAGTACCCTGCTGCACACAGTAGGACTTTCCCTTCCTGGAGCCCAAGAGGCGAAGCCCCACTCAGCAGCACTCTGTCCCGACAGCATGGAGCCTGCTGGGATTCTGTCTGTCTCTCCCCTACTCTCTGCCCCTCTCCCCTTCACACTCTTTCTCAAATAAAAATAAAAAGTATTTTTTAAAAATTTTAAGTATCATAAAAGTAGAAAGTTTAAAATATTCTGTCACTTTTTCTCTCTTATCCAGAGGAACTAGCACAGTACCTGATACACAGTAAGTATAATATAAATATAAATATAATATAAAAATATAACGTGATTTAATACAAAATACAACGTTAAAATGTAACACTCCAGAAAGAAGTGAGTGAGATAGGATGATCAAGTCATTGGAGTGGAGGGGGAAGGCTCCCCAGTCCGCAAGCCAGTGGGGGGTCCTTGCGGGCACCTGGGTCTTGGACCTCCAGCCGCCAGAAGTGTGGGAGGTCCGTCCACTGTGTAAGCCGCCCGGCCGTGGTATTTCTGTCAGCGCAGCCGGGACGGACTAAGACACCAGGCTATTCCCGGCAGGATGCTGTCGTGGCTCGTGCTCTCGAGGACCTGTCTGTCCCCACAAAGTCCCTCACGCGCCATAGGGAATGCACAGCACGTACGCATGTGACTTGCTTGCAGTCACATGTATTTAAGACCAGGGCCCATCAGCTGGAGTGGCATGTCTAGCCAGGATCCAGTCCCCTGACCAGAGGCCCACCCCACCACGGGCTCCGTAAGCATCTCAGGACTTGCCAAATGGGCCTCAAGTGCAAATCACACCCAGGGGTGGGTCTCGGGTTTTAATATGAGTAAACTTGGTTCTCCCTCCTCCTGTTAGATTAGAGTTCTAATCCATCTTAACTTGTGTCCCCAATTCCACATGTCCCGTTTGCACGGTGCACCTGCCGTGCCTCACGGAGGATAGCATTCCTCGGGCTGACACCACTTCGGGGTTTGCCAGCCACCTGGAGCCTCACAGCTCATTAATTTTAAGGGGTAAAAAAAAAACCCAAAATCTCCTTGCATTTTAATGTCTACAAATAAGCCACTGATAAGTCTCTACCGGTTCCCTCTTGAATACTAAAGCCCGTGAAGATCTTACCGTGACTGTGCACGCGGGGCGTCTGGCACAGCTAAGCCCCCTAATGCCACAAGGCCCCAGCTCGCCATGGGGACAGGCCAGGCACTGGCTCCGAGCACAAGTTCTCCGCACAGAGGTCAAGGCCAGGAAAGTGCCGCGTCACCCGGATGCCAGGCGCTTCCCCGTCACTAGGAAACCCTCCAAAGCTGACATCACTATCCTCCGGGGACATAATGAAAACTTTCCTCAAACCTATGTCATTCTCCACAGAAGAAGTAAATTAGAATCTTGGAACTCAAGTTAGACCTCCTGTCTTAAATTAGAACTACAGAGGGTAAATGAAATCCCGTCTGTCACCACAAAGATTGTCCCCTTCCCTCCCTCGGCTCCACTCAGACTGGACACGTGGTCCTTGCCATGTATTTGGCAAAGCGTCACGTTCTGGGACATTTCTTACACTTTAAAAAGACACGGCTTTATATTTCTATTTTCCTGCAGCCGGATTATAAATACCTTGTGGGCAGGCTGGCCTACGTCCTTGTCATATTTTGCACCCTGTTAGGGCCCAAGAAGAGATAAGCAGGCCAGTCGCACTGGCTGCACAGAAAACCGGTTTCTGTTAGGAGCCCCAGGGCAGACACGATGAAGGAAAACCCTCTCGCACCATCCTTGCACCTCACAGGACAGCCGCGCACGCTGGGAAGGAGCGCAGCATCTGCCCCAGTCCTGCTGCGCAGGAAGCACCTTGAACAAGCCCCTTGTCGCGGCGCCCACCTGTCGCAGGGAGCCACAACCCCATCCCCGTCTCGGGTCCGGGCGGAAGAAGAGTGTCACGTTCAACACACAGTCCAACACACAATAAATGGCAGGGGTTGTTTTAGCCAAGGAGGGACATAGAGACACAGACACCTCGCTTCTTCTTAACCCCAGAAAGACCCTTCTTAGGCAGCTATCAAGATCTCCTGTGCCTCCTCTAAATTCGGGCACCCCCGTTGACCTCTCACACGCTGGGGTGAAGGTCAGGGTCCGTGGCAGGCTCCCGGCTCTCCCCAGTCTCCCTGCTGGCCGTGCTGTCTGCAGCGACCACGGCGGGGACACGAACGCCCAGGGGTGTCCCCGGTCGGGGGGTGGTCCCCACATCACACTCACCATCTCGGTACCACTCGGCACGCGGCTGCACCCTCTTCAGCTCCGGCGTCACCAGCAGCGTGCACTTGAGAGTGACAGTCTCGCCTTCCCTCCTGAAGGTGACTCCAAATTTCTCCAGAAACTGGACGTCAAAGTGCATGTACGGGATCACGGACGAAGGGGGCACTGTGCAGGGAGAGCGGGACAGCGTTAGGGTGGCAGGCGCAGGAATTCCCAGCCCAGCAGGTACACAGCAGGCCGTGACCGCGCAAGTCCCCCAATCCACCATCACACATCCCGTCCTCGAGACAGGTGCGTGACGGGATAGACCGGTGTCCCCCAAAGTCACGTGTCAAAGCCCTAAGCCCCAGAGAGAAGGTACGAGGAGGTGGGGTCTTGGGAAGGGGAGGAGTTCTAGATCAGGCCATGAGGGTGGGCTCCCTGATGGGACTAGCGTCCTTATCAGGACGGGCAGACGCTCGGGCTCTCTCTCCTCCGTGGGCGGACGCGGTGAGAAGGCGCCATCCGCACAGCTGGAAGGGGGCCGCAGCCGCTGGGCCGACACAGTGATCTCTGACTTCTGAGATCCGTGAGTAGACGCGTGAGGTTGAGGCCCCCAGCGTGCTGTCGCGTCCTGGCAGCTGAGCTCACTAACCCACTCCCAGAGAACCAGAAGACCCGTCCTGGAGAGGAGCGGACCCTCTGTGACAGAGGGGACAGAAACAGGTGGGACAGGAGGCAACCCGGAGTCTGAACCACAGGTAAGAGTAAAGGGTTTGAATCCTGCATCGACCCCACATGGGGGGCTTTCTTGTCGTCAGAATGAACTGTGGCACGTTCATCAACTGAATGCCATTTACGCTGCAGACAAAATGAATTAACCAGATCCAGAGGCACCGAAACTGAATCTCAAAAATATACTGTTTAGTGGAGGGGACAGTATTTTAGAAAAAAAGTGCACAGTAAATTTTCAAAATAAAAACCACCTGTGACTTAGAAACACATGCCTTCAGGGAAGATGTTTTTAAGGAGCTGGGAGCTTCAAGGTAAGAGTTTCTTCTTGGAGGAAGACGGGTGAGGGGAAGGAGGGAAGGATTGTGGAGATTCCTCAACTCCTGATAGTTTTGCTCCCTAAAAACACCCGAAGGTCACCGAAGTGTCCATTTGAAAATGCTTATTAGCTTTGTGTTCTGCCGATCAGACTCCAATTTTTTAAAAATAACTGAAAAAAAGTGGCAAAATATTCACATCTGCTGAACACGGGTGGTGGACGACTGCACAGCGTCTATTATGTCACGGTCCGTGCATATCAGTATGTTATAGATACCGCAGAGGTTTTACTCAAGCAGACACAATTTTAACCAACAGAGGAACCCCAGGGGACGGGACCAGGGAACAGCCCCCAAGGTCCCTTCCGGCTGCACCGGTGCCTCAGGGCCATCCTCCCAGTGGGCTCCACATGGTCCCTGGAACCCAGGGGACACCATCAGACGTCTCCCCAACACACACACTCTCGGGCCTCCCTGCCTCTCCACCTGTCGGCTCTGAACTTGTCCTGCTCACCTGCTAATGGTCTTCGACAACCCCCGAGGGAGGACACGAGCCAATCCAATACCTGACCCAGAAATGGTCAAGGGCCGACCACACACAAGTGTCCAGCGGCTGCCAGAAAGGCTTTCCCCTCGGGCACCCGACCTGAAGTCAGGTCTTCACCGACACTTGACCTGTAACATCTCCACCTCCCGTCAGGGTAAAATGAAAGCTGCTGCGGAATCACATGATTATTCTTTCGGAAGGTCAGGTCAATCCCAAACCTCACTCCCATCCCGTGAAAAAGCCACGGTAAGTCACTGAGTCAGCCTGCCAAGTCCTGGTCCTGGAGGTGCTACGGACATGGCTCCCTTCTCCACCCTCACCCGACTCAGGCCACCCCAGCTTCCTGGCCTTCTGGCTCGACACCAGCCCTGGGACTCAGGAAGACACTCGACTTGCCTCATCAGGGGCCCACCTCAGGTCGCCTTGGAAACAGGGGGCCCACCGGTGGCCTCCAGTCCCCAAGCCCCACAGAGGAGCTGACAGCATCAGACATGTGTCCACAGTGCAGAGAGGGAGAACCTTCCCAACAGGTAAGCGAAAGAGCCGGGCCCGAAGTCACAGGGGCTATGGGCATCACACACAGCGGGAAGGGAGCGTCCACCGTTTAAAGGCAGGGCCCCGAGCCAGCTTCTGAACGTCATGTGCCACACGCCGCCACCCTGCTCGACGGTGGCTGTTTGCTATAAATGGGCCCTGTGGCAACAGCACGCATTCAGGTCAAAGATCTGGATTCCCTGTTGTCCCCAATCCAAAGGTGTGAGGTCCGTCAGGTTCACCAGCGTCTCAGAATTCCACGTAGCCACAGAGTTACGTGGGGACAGCCTGTCAGCATACTAGCACTGCCAGCAAAGACGGAAGAGTCTTCTGACACACGGCTTTAAGAAACGATTCGACCCTCAGAAAATGACTTTTTAATTCTGTGCTGTGTCCCCACGCGTTTTTCTGCACAAAAAGGAAAACAGCGGACTTACATCCGATAGGGAGTCCCACCGAACGGAACGGCTCCTCGTCTCCGTGGAACCCTGCAAGACAAGCCGCTGAAGGGCACGGGGGACGGGAGGCGCCAAGGCGTGCCCGCACCCCGGGAGGACAACTCACTTCTCACGACCACGGCAGCGTTGGTTGACACTTGTCCGTACCCATTTGTGGCCACCGCGGAGTACGTTGCTGTGTCATCAAAGTTTGCCCTTGGAGGAGAGAAAGCAAGGTCACGCCCTGAATGCACTGTGGGACTGTTCTGCAGGGGCCGGTGACCCTAATCTGAGCACCAGGTTCCTCGAAAGCCACGCGTGTGACCCAGATCCTTTGTTCGTGAGTGGTTAGTTTAAGAACAATGCCAGCTCTGTCTGTGGAACAAGGTGGTAATTATAGACACGGCAAGGTCTGATCCCAGACTACGGCTTCCCTGTCCTCGAGGAAAACAGTAGTACAGATGCTTCTCGATCTCCTCGACTGCATTCTCAAGGGGAAGTCTATGTGCCCCTCTGGCTCAATTTTTCTTCCTCTATAGGATTCGTGGCTTTATTTTGCCAATGGGAAGGCCCCCCTGACCTCCACCACCGGGAAAATTAACTCCACCTCACTCCACACCCGGGGTTTCCATGTGGACGGGAGAGTATTTCCCAAGCCCCAAAATAACAGATACGAAGCACCCACTCGGGGGTGTTTTGAAGGTGTCGAACTGGACCCAGCCCAGGCAGCCATCCCCAGGGCCATAGGGATGATGGACACCCACCTCCAGAAAGAACCGTGACCCAGGAACCACCAGACCCCAGCTTCTCCAGGCTGGAGCCCCTCCGCACCCCCCCCCCCCAAAACTGATCTGGAAAAAGTTGAAGCTTCCCAACAGGATACAGAAGATGTCACAGACACCACGGATATAGGCAGGAAACTGAGCCCCAACACGGGGCTCAAACTCACGAACCACAAGGTCATGACCCGCGCCGAAACTGAGAGTGGGATGCTTAACCCACCGAGCCACCCCGGCGCCCCAAGCCATTTCGTTTTCATAAATGCATTCTGCAGACAGGAGGGTATCCTGCGTCTGGGATCAGATACCCACACCTGCCCCTGCAAGCAGCACCCCCACCGGCAACAGCACGGCACAGCCAAGGCCACACGGAGAGAAGCACAGAGATCTGTGAGAACCGCTGGGTCAGGGTGTCCCGACCCTGCGCCACGTGCAGAGAGGGGAGACCGGCCGCCACAGGAACACGGGTCCTCAGAGAGCACGTATGAGGAGGTCACTTAGCGCCATCCAGTCGGGCACCGTGAATCTCTTTCCTGTCTCCTTGGCCTCCCGGACTTCACACTGGTGGTCCTCAGGCTGTGCCCCGTGGTTTACAAACCAAATCTTCCCATTTTCTCTTCAATGTATATTTTAGCAGTTTTTCAAAGTACGGCAGGGGTGCCTAGTGGCTCAGATGGTTTAGTGTCCGACTTCAGCTCAGGTCACGATCTCACAGCTCGTGGGATCGAGCCCGAGTCGGGCTCTGTGCTGACAGCGTGGAGCCTGCTTGGGATTCTCTCTCCCTCTCTCTGCCCCTGCCCCACTCCATCACGCACATGCGCACGCTCTCTATCAAAATAAATAAAGTTTAAAAAGAAAGATCCTTTAAAAAGTGCAGGAACCACAGGCACTCGGCAAGCGGCGCTGGGATATTACGAGCTGGCAGACGGGTCACGTCAGATCCTCGCCTTCGCTCCACCTGCTTGATGAGTTCATCCGCTGACTTTGTAACAGACAGACAGCATCCGCCTTAAACTTCTCAAGTACGTCTACCGTGCACCTGCCCTTCACTCAGGTGACTCTGACAATCAAATAAAACAACGTATTTGAAAACATTTGTAGTTTGTAGGACCGTCCCTCGCTCGTACACTATTCATTAAAACATATTAGCAGAGCTCCCGGACCCAAGTTCGAAGATGCTTCCCTGCTCGCTCTGTGACTCGGGCTCTCTCCTCTGCCTCCACATTCCAACAAAGCAAAACAGACTTCTAAGCATTTTGAGAACTGCAATTAATTGCTTTCGTTTCTCTGTGGGTGGAACAGCCAGAAGGGACAGCGGAAGGGAATTCACCTTGTGACAGAGTCCCTAGAAACAACTCGGAGAAGGGAAGGAAGGGGCAGGGTGAGTCCTGCAGGGCAGGACCCAGCCAGGCAGCAACTTCTACAAGATTCTGAGCTCATGTCTCAGCCGAGAATAAGAGACGGAGGGGAGCTCCCTAACACATTAGCACTGACAGGTTGTCAAGGGACCAATTATCACTCAGTACTTAGCGGCAGGGATGGGGCTGGGGAGGAGGAAGCCGGTACTTAGGAGCTGGAACCTTCCTCGGTGCCACACAGACTGATTGTGTACGTGCTCGTGTGCACGTATCCAGAACAGGGTCCACGGCGCTCGTCCGGGGTGCGAGGAAGTCCATATGCCCAAGTATTCAGACGCCCTGATTTACTGCAACTGTCCGGGGAGGGCGTCCCGCACAGGTGCTGGCTGTGGATAAGTCGACACTTGGTCTTATGTTTACTTTTATCTCGTTGCTTTCGCGTTTCCCCTTTGCAAATGTTTTATGCTGCATAAAAAACGCCGGGACATCGAGAGGCTGTAAGGAAGCGTCCCTGGGTGTACGGGGTCCTGCTCGCACATGCTGCCCCGTGCTGGTGCTGCGTGCGGGCTGCGGGAAGGACGGTGTCTGGGGCACTGGGGCAGCGTGGAAGCAGAGGGTGGATGGGCCGGGCACGCAGATTTTGAGGAGACTGTACCCAACTCAAAATTCTGTCCAACCTTCCCACGGGCCAGCAGGACTGCGTTCTCTCTCTCCTCCCCCAGGCCGCACCGGGAGGTGGCATTGGGCAATCCCCTCCCGGTCCTCTGCCACCCCCACCCCCCAGGGCAGAGCCTGCTTCCGGCCTGTCCTTCATGCTGTGAGAAATTGCAAGCGAGTGATTAAGAGGCAAACGGTTTTATTTTCTGTTGGGACAGGTTGCCGGAACAGACAGAGGGGGGTTTCCTTTGGTCCCCCTTTGTACAAACTTCCCGGGGGCACTTCTGTGTCTCAAAGTCTTGATCTGAACTGCCTCAAAAAGGACTCATGATATTGTATCTAGTTTAAATAGGACGGACGAACGTTTCAGTGGTCTGTGGGCCTGCCCTGGCTACTCTGGCCCAATGTCCTTACGCGGGACTCACCATTTAACTCGAATCAGAGTTTGCATATGGAAGTCTAAAGAAAGTGCAAGAGGAGGTCAGCTGTGCTGAGCTCAGCAGGCATGGGGTGGGGGGCGGTGCTACAAAGAAAACGGGAGCCAGATCCCTCTAAACGCTCTCATTACACTATGAGAGCAGCATTAAAATTCCCTGAAGAAACAGGACGCGCATGATGAGTCCCCAGAGAAAATCTTACGAGCGTATAAAATACTGTCGAATTCGAACAGCACCAAAGGGTCAGAAGCTTCCCTTCCGGCACTTGAGGAATTCAGACGGCCGCCAAGGAGTATTCCTGGAGGTGAACGTCACTCCTGCGGCCACGAAGGAAGAGCTCGCAACCCCCCCTCCTCCCGCCCCTGCCCTCCCAACAGACGTGGCCAGCACATTCCCCACCACTCAGAACGGCCACAGATCAAATGATGGCAGGTCAGCACTTTGGAATGAACAGCTGAGCCCAGCAGCGGCTGCGGGCCACCCCCCCCCACCTCCACTCTGTGTCTGAAGAAGGTTCACACTGCCTCTGCCCAGAGGGTCCCGACCCAGGCCTATCTGGGTTCATGAACTGCAGATGACGACATCTGGGGCCCTTCGAGGATTTATCAGTCTGTTTGGTCCAAAGCCTGTATAAATTTAAACGTTTTGGGGCCTCTGGGTGGCTCAGTCGGGGGGGCGTCCAACTCTTGATTTTGGCTCAGGTCATGATCTCACAGTTCGTGGGATCAAGCCCTGCGTGGGGTTCTGTGCTGACAGCACACGGAGTCTGCTTGGGATTCTCTCCTCTCTCTGCCCTTTCTCTCTCTCTCTCTCTTTCAAAAAATAAATAAGCATTTTTTTAAAAATTTAAAAGTTTCATACTTGAGAGTGGAAAGTGGTTTTTCCTCTTAAAACTGTCCTTACCACGCAGCTGGAGGGGAGCTGGCTGGATCGTCAGCCTGACCCTCGTAACCCTCACCGGCCACAATGCACCCCAGGCCAGAGAAGAGATGTCCCTGAGCACAAACGCACCCCCCAAATGAGGGTGGACATTCTCCTTCTACAGAGCGTGGCTCTCTGTCCACTACAGTTTCATGAATTGTGGAAACCAAAGGAGAGAAAATTGCAGCAAGGGGCCAGGGCATCCCAATGCCCCAGGCGAGGAGACCCTGACCCTCTGTGCAGGCTCGCACCTAGACCCGCCCCCCTTCTGCCTGCTCATCTCAGCGGCCCCCCTTTCCATGAGCACCCCGCCTCCGATCTGTCACACTTCCTGTCTTTCTTTCTCCAGAACCCACGTAGAGCCCACGCCCTTCTCGCCAGCCACGGCACGGCCACCAGCACTCAGCCCTGCCTTCTGTTCAGAGCCAGGCTTTAGACCCTTTCAAGACACGGGTCAGATCTTCCACCGGCCCCCTCAAAGTCCTTGTCACGGCCCACAGTGTCCGTGTGGCCCCCACGGTCCTGGCTCCATCTCTGACCTCCTGTCCCTCGCCGGCCACAGCCCAGACCAGCCCGAGGGCCTGGGACACAACCTCTTGGAGCCTCTGCTGCAGCTGCTGCCTCAGGCTGGCACCCTCGTGGCCCAACTCCCCATCTATCCCATTCACCGTCTCCTGTAAGCCTTGTTCAGAAGACGTCTTCTCAGGGAGGGCTGGCCTGACCACCCCACTTAACCCCACAACCTAGCCCATTCCCCACGCCCAGTACCACAGCCTCCTGATTTACTCTAGAATTCACTATTTTGTTACGCTTACGGTTCACCTCCTTATGCCAGCATGTAAGACCTCAGAGATGAGGACCTCAGTTCTGGTCCTGTGTCCCAAGCATCTGGACCAGTGCCTGGTATACAGTAGGTTGCCAATAAACAGCACCAGTAGGCCCATGAGGCCAGAACCTCCAGCTTCCTGAAAGAGCCTCATATTTACCTGGCCAAACAGGGCAACGACTTGTCACATGCTTCCATGTTCACTGCAGTCTTCTAACACCTGTTCTAAGTCATCTGTAGGTGCAGTGACAGTTCTGGTGACGGGGAACCTTCCGGGCCTCCAGAGGCACATACCGGGCTGCGCGTGACTGACGAGGGAGCTGGCCTCGCGTGAGGCGGGGGGACACGTAGCCTGGGGCTGACAGCCAGCCGGCGCCCCGTGCGGTGCGGTCCTGAGTGCTGGGCGGGCGGTGCCTGGGGGGCTCACGCCCGGGCTCTACCCCCAAGTCAGAGTGGGAACAGGGAGGGAGAAACAGCGAGGGCGACGAAGGAAAGCGCGGAAAGGAGGCGACACCGACTTCCCGCTGGGTGGAGGGGAGCCGGCAAAGACTCCCGCCCGGATCCACCCGGGTCAGCCTCCGCCGAGCCTCAACCTTGGGCCTCGTCCTCACGCTCGGGAAGCCCGCTACGTCAGCTCAGGGAGCCCCCGGCTCCGTGTCGGGCCGGGCTCCTCACCGCCCCCCAGGTGAGTCCCATCGCCTGGCCGGCCTTCGGCACGAGACCTGCCGGTGGGTCTGGAAGGACCCCCGCCCCCTGACGCTTCCTCGTGGTGGTGTCCCTCCGCGCCCCCGCCCGCTCCGAGGAGCACACCCCACTGCCCTTCTGGGGCAGGGGCCTGGGCCCCACCCCCTGGTCGCCAGACGGAGCGCCCTCAGGATCACCTTCTCTTTAACGGAACCCAGGTACAAAGGCTTTTCAACAAAACAGGAGAGAAGCCCCTCGGCGGAAGAAGTGCGTCCGGAAGACGGAGCCAGGTAAAGGTGACGTTGTACTGACTCGTGACTTCCACGAGTTGTCTTGGGAATTGTTTCATTGGAGCTTTTTTACTGGGGATTCCTTTACCTCTAAGTAAACTGAACCTAATTATGACATGGTGGCTCCACAGGGTGGTAACAGTGAACCCAGTAAAGTTATATATTCTAATGTCTTACTGATTTCTTGCCTTTATATTAGGATCCCTTATCTTTTCCTGGAAAGGACTTGATATGACGTCCTACACACACACACTCACCACCTGTTTAGATCACGTATGTCAATGTGGATGTGGTCCTCACAGTAGGCCCTATTAGGCCAACTAATAGAAGATAACATTTTTATCATCCTTCTCTGGAGAATTATTTTCAGATAAAAGTATTACAATCCAGGAAGCATTAACGACCCATCCAAAGTCACCAGGTCAGTGGTAGATGGGGATCTGAATCCAGGTCTCCGGCTGCCACACCAGCAGGGGTGTGTGAACTACAGGGTGTGGGGGAGCCTCATTTATCTGAGAAATCAACAGCCGGAGCCATGGGAAAATGTCACGGTACGCTGTTTGCGAGAAAAGGTACACTGCACAATGTTACGATCTTCTTGTAAAACAAAAACGGTGTATACACGCAAACAGTAAAAACTGCAGAATCTTACTTTCGTAACATATACGTACATATATATATGTATATATATACACACACACACACGTATACATATACACACACGTAAGTATGTGTGTTTGTCTGTGTGTGTGCATGCCTGTGTATGTGTTGTGTAAGGAAAATGACATGCTATCCATCCAGCAAAATACTGATGCCAGCTGTGGGAAATACGATTTTTTTCTTTTACTTATCTGTATCCTACATTTTTTTCAATTTCTGAGAAAAAAATATACAAGTTGTATTTCCTTGAGGAGCCTGGGTTGAGGGACTACTCCTCAAACCTGTACGAGACGCAGCCCCGCGGCCGGACAGGTGTGGAGGAATCCTCTGCACCCACCATAACCTTTACACCTGAGCGTGTCCATCTGTCCTTAAACCACTCGCCCTGTTCCCAGAGCAGGGGCCCGGACAAAACCACTGGGTTTGCCTCCCTGCGGCCCGACACTGAGGATAACAAGGGAAGCCTCTACCACAGATTAACTCGGAAATACCACTGAGAGCACGCGGAACACACAGGGATGGGGTGCAACCTGACCTCCTGGTTTTAAATTCGGTTTCTCTCCCGCATGAGCAGCACTGACTATTTGGGGCAGGTGTCCCAGGGCACGTGGCCAGGCCCACCGAGACCTTACCTGTTGATCTCCAGGGTGTGCACGCCATACTTGCTCTCGATTCTGTACTTCCCGGGCTCTCCTGCTTGGCAGATCAAACTGCCGTCTTTATACCTAAACGAGGGAAACGCTGATTTTAGTGCAAAGGCAGAGTGGACTTTGCATTTTGTCCCAGCCTTCTTTACGGCCCCTCGGGACGCTACTCCCTGCCTGTGCGAGCTTCACGCAGGGCCCGTGGGCACAGCGGAGTGGCCGGGGGGGCGATCTAGGGCCCGCGTCTGCCTGTCTGTTTAGGGGAGAGCAGCTCTTGCAGGATTCAGCCCGTCTGGGCGATCCTCAACCGATGACAGCGAGGGCCGCAGGGCTCCTTGGACTCCGTCAGGAATCCAGGAAAAATCCTTCCATGAGAACGAAATGTTGCCAGCGTTAGCTGGGTTCCGGGCCAGCCTCTCCAGAGAGTTCCACAGGATCAAACCACACTGGACCCTGACTCGAGGAAGGTGGCCTCCTTGCCCCATGCAGGACAGCAGGACCTCGTCTCCCTGAGACCCAGAGGCTGCGGGTCGCAGCCTCCCCTGCCCGCCTGGCACGTGGGCTCCTTTTTTCTGATCTGGGCTGAGCGCCCCAATCCAGGGTGTGAGTAAAACGCTTACAGTTTTTGCAGCAAGCTACAAACTTCGGGAATGTTATCACTTCCAGCAAGTGAGGAAACACACAAGCACATATGGGGCCTGGAGACTTGTCTTGGCTCCTAAGGTCCGGTCGACCACAGCCCAGCTCCAGCGGGGAGCCTTCCCAAGTTAAAAGCAGAGCCACTCGTGTAAACACGGGCCACCCGAGGGAACTCTCTCTGAAATAAAAACCCTCTGAAAACTCAGCTGAGTCTGTTGCAGCGACATGAAAAACGCTGCCATGGTATCTATAATGGACGCCCTGCGAGTTTTTATAAAGGCCTCTTCCGGAGTCTCGCACAAGGTGGTCAGCGGGACGGGCCGTGTGCCACGTGCTTCCTTCGCGTGGATCTCCCACTGCACGGCTCAGGCAGCCGTTTCCAGATCCCTGCAAGAAAGTGCAGGCGCCGGGGCAGCTCGGCGGGTAAGAGTCTGACTCTTGATTTCGGCTCAGGCCACGACGTCACCGTTCGTTTGATTGAGCCCCATGTCTAGGTTTCTCTCTCTCCCTCTCTGTCTCTCTCTCTCTCTCAAAAATAAACAAACGTTAAAAAACCATCAGTAAAAAGAGAGGGCGAGAACAGGACAGCCCTCCCCGGGCCGGGAACGGCACTCACCACTGCACCACGGGGGTGGGAAAGCCTTGCACGGTGAAACACAGCTTCACGGACATCCTCTCCCACACGGTGTGGGACCGCAGGCGCACCAGGATCTCGGGGGCCCTGCGCATCCGCTCCTCGTACGAGTGCCTTTCCCCGGAGAGCTTGTCCTCCACCTGTCCCGGGGACAAGGATGTGTCAGCGCCCCTGCCCCGCCAACAGGCCGCGCGAACGCAGCGGGAGCGCCCAGGACGAGGCCCGCGCCTCTCCCGGAGACGCAGGCGGCCCCCTACCTTCTGCAGAATGGCGTATCTGTCCAGCTGGTGCTGCGCCTGTGAGCGAGCCAGGTGCACGTTCTCTTCCATCTCCGCCAGCTCCCGGAGGAAACGCTGCCGCTTGGCTTCGCCATACGAAGCCACCAGAGACTGGTACCTGCGGGAGAGGCGACGTTATTCTCAGGACACACCGAAAAGGGCACGTCTGCCTGTGTTCATCTCCCTCGAGACCTCTGTGCGCTGGTGAGCCTACACCACACAGAGCTGTGACGAGGGCAGGTGTAGAAGGCGTGAATGAGACCATGCCGGGGGCCGCCTGGGGGGCTCAGTCGGCTGAGCATCCGACTTCGGCTCAGGTCGTGATCTCGCGGTCCGTGAGTTCGAGCCCCGCGTCGGGCTCTGTGCCGACGGCTCGGAGCCTGGAGCCTGCTTCTGATTCTGTGTCTCCCTCTCTCTCTGCCCCTCCCCCGCTCACGTTCCATGTCTCTCTCTCTCTCTCTCTCTCGCAAAAATAAATAAAAAATCGAAAAAAATGTAAAAAAAAGAAAATTCAGGGATTGAAACAAAAATGCATTATTTTTTATAAACACATAAAACGCTAAAATTGAAATATAACTGGGGCGCCCAGGGGCTCAGGTGGTTGAGCATCCGACTTTGGCTCAGGTCGTGATCTCGCAGTTCATGAGTTCGAGCCCTGCATCAGGCTCTGTGGTGACAGCTCAGAGCCTGGAGCCTGCTAAGGATTCTGTGTCTCCCTACCTCTGCCCCTCCCCCGCTCATGCTCGTGCTCTTTCTCCCTCTCTCTCTCTCTCTCTCTAAAATAATAAATAAACATTTTTTAAAAAGGGAGGGGGCACCTGGGGGTTGAGTTGGTTAAGCGTCTGGCTCTTTCTCGGCTCAGGCTCTGATCTCCCAGTCTGTGAGTTCAAGCCCCATGTCGGGCTCTGTGCTGACAGCGCGGAGCCTGCTTGGGATTCTCTCCCCCTCTCCCTCCCCCACTCGCACTGTCTCTCTCTCAAAATAAATAAACATTGAAAAAGGGAGAAAGTCAGCATCTGGCGGCCTAGGGGTCTGACACCCCACGCTGAGGCGCCCACACAGACGACGTGAGATTCTTCCTGCGCGGAATCCTATAAAAACCGCCTGTTCTCCTGGGGAGACTGCTGTTCTGAATGAATTTAGGACTGGGTTAAAGCCTCCTGAATCCACAGCTACAGACAGGAAGCAAACCTGTGTTCCAGGAAAATAGAGAGGATGCAAACAATTAAGCTCCTTTCACCTGTGGGAGCAGAGAACAAGGTGCGGCTGATCTGGCCCGGGGGGGGGGGGGCCATCTTTGTGAGCCCAACAGGGCCCGGCCCGCTCCCGGCCCGCCTCTCCTGCCCCTTCTCCCTCTCTCTCCCTCTCCTCTGTCCTTCTCCCTCCCTCCCTCCCCTTCTTTCTTCTCTCTCCCTCTCCCTCCCTCTCTCCTCTTCCCTCTCCTACTCCCTCTCCCTCCCCCCAACCACTGAGGGAGCATCTCCGCTGCTCTGTGATGAGGTGTCCGGGCCTCTGGCCCTCTTCTGCAAGCCCACAGACAGCCTGTGTGATGCACGGAGGCCCGTCTTTCACTAGCACAGAAGCAGGGGCATGAAAGGGCTACTTCTAATCCACGTATCCCCCAGGAGGACACGCTGAGATGTGCAGAGCTCCCGACGAGTCTTGGGTTCCTATCTTACGTGAAGATAGAGTGGTACTTCCAACGGACGCACCCACGGGTTCATCTTTTGAGCACCAATCAATCTGTCCCATGCGTTAAACGAGTTTCTGCCGTAGGAGGTGAGGAACAAAATGAGCTGGGGAGACATGGGTTATAACCCACATACCTGCCATGAGTCAGCTTCCTACTTCAGGCGAGTAGCCTCGTGTATCCCAGAAAGATTTTCCACAGCCAGAAGGTCACCAAAGTCATTATCGCCAAAACCACGTGAATCCCTGACCTCTCAGATCAACAGAAGTCGACCTTCCCCCCATTTCACTCCCTCAAAAACTGAGGAGTGGAGAGTTCTTGTGCCATGTTCAAGGACACAAGGAATAGCTCATAAACTTATAAAGCTCTAGTCCTCTCAGTCCCCGCACCTGAACCCTAACTATGGGTAGAACCATTTTTTAAATATTCCAATACCAGAAAATCCAGAGTTTTATAACGTACATGTTTTAAATTTTTTAAATGTTTATTTTTGAGAGAGAAACAGAGCAAGTGGGGGAGGGGCAGAGAGAGAAGGAGACACAGAATCTGAAGCAGGGTCCAGGCTCTGAGCTGTCAGCACAGAACCCGACGCGGGGCCTGAACTCAAGAACCGTGAAATCATGACCTGAATCAGACCAAAAGTCAGACGCTTAACCGACGGAGCCCCCCAGGCACTCCTCTAACGTACACATTTTGAAGTGATTCTCTTACAAAAGAAATCCTCACTTTATAATGAAATTCATGTGTCAAAACTCCCATAAGGCATTTAAAAGATCATTCAAAGATTAAAAATGAGGGCTAGTCTCTTCAGCTGTACATTTTTATTACACAGATCCTTCCATCGTGAAATTCATCAAAAATGAAAGCTGTTTACCAAAATCTCATTCTTCTTTCAGGTTTTCAATGTGTTAGAGATATCGAGAAAATTTTCTAGAAGTAGGAGGGAGAGGTGAGGGGGGAAGCAGCAGGAATGAAATAAAGCACTCATGACCCACTCAACTATTTTGTTCTTCTAAGATCACCACCTGCCTCTCTGATCTGGAAATAATTTTAAGACTGACGTCCCTATTAATCCATGTCACGCCCGTGACATTTTCCCCATGAGCTGAGTCCCCTGACATGCACGGCACGGCCGTCTACGGGCCCCTCACGACGGTTTCCCCACGGACACCCCTGGGAATGCTGGCACGTCTCAGGAAGACCGCCTTCCTGGAGTCGGCGACCTCACTGCCCGGCTTGAGCAGCTCAGGAGGCTGTTGGTGGGGGTTCCACATGACTTTCAAACCGCCAGGTCTTAGGGCTTTAATGTGAGAATCCTGCTGTGCGTGGAAAGCTAGCGAGTGCCATGTGGGACGGCGACCGGGACCTGACACAGGATGCCAGCGGCAACGCACACATGGCACGCGGCCCCGTCTGCGACGTTCCCTTCTGCGACGTTCCCTTCTGCGACAGTTATCCTGTTAGGGTCCACTGAGGTGATGTCACTGACGAATAAGCAGGCAGCGGGAGCTTATGCTTTTGTTAGAAGCAAGCATCACCGGGGCACCTGGGTGGCTCAGTCGGTGAAGCATCCGACTTCAGCTCAGGTCACGGTCTCACAGTTCGTGGGTTCGAGCCCCACGTCGGGCTCTGTGCTGACAGCTCAAGAGCCTGGAGCCTGCTTCGGATTCCGTGTCTCCCTCTCTCTCTGCCCCTCCCCAGCTCACACTCTGTCTCTCTCTCTCTCTCTCTCTCAAAACTAAATAAACATTAAAAAAAGATTAAAAAAAAAGAAGCAAGCATCACCTGGGGCACAGGGAGGGGGGTGCTCAGACAGTTACGCGTTTGACTTCACAAAGCTCAGGTCATGATCTCACAGTTCGTGGGTTCGAGCCCCACATCGGTCTCTGTGCTGACAGCTCAAGAGCCTGGAGCCTGCTTTGGATTCCGTGTCTCCCTCTCTCTCTGCCCCTCCCTGCCTCCCAAAAATAAACATTTAAAAATGCCTTTAAAAACAAAAAAGAATAGGGGCGCCTGGGTGGCGCAGTCGGTTAAACGTCCGACGTCAGGCAGGTCACGATCTCGCGGTCCGTGAGTTCGAGCCCCGCGTCGGGCTCTGGGCTGATGGCTCGGAGCCTGGAGCCTGTTTCCGATTCTGTGTCTCCCTCTCTCTCTGCCCCTCCCCCGTTCATGCTCTGTCTCTCACTGTCCCAAAAATAAATTAAAAAAAAAAAAAAAACCATTGAAAAAAAATAAAAACGAAAAAGAATAAAAAAGAAGCAAGTGTGACCTTCCAGGCTCTCTCGGGTGTGCGTCTGGCTGCCGCCCAGTCACTGTCCCCCCTCTGGCCTTCAGGCCCTTCCTCCCGAGGCGCGGTGACTCCGCGGGCCTGCGCGGCCTTTGCAGGCGGCCTGGGGGAGGCGGGGGTTACCTTCTCTTCTTGTCCTGCTCCTCCTCCTCCAGCTCGGTGCTCACCCTCTTCGCACAGATACTGCACATCGTCCCCAGCGCCGTCTGGCCGGAAGCCCTCTGGGAAGACGACTTCCTCTGGGCGGACGACTGCGTGGAGGTACGCCTGGGTGAGCGTGGAGAAATCGGACGCGTCAGAGAAGTACACGGAGAAACGTGACAGATGCACGCAGGGCGCGCGAAGGAAAACAAGGTGCAACAGAGAGGGAGCAGACCGTAAGAGGTTCGGCAATACAGACAGCAACTGAGGGCTGCCGGAGGGAGGTGGGGGGGTTGGGCCAGATGGGTGACCGGCACTAAGGAGGGGGCTGGCGGACGGGCACTGGGTGTCATACCTAAGAGATGAGCACTGGGTTCTACTCCGGAAGCCGGGACTGTGCTGTAGGTTAGCTAACTTGAATTTAAATAATTGTTTTCATGCTAAAAGCAGGGGCACTTGGGTGGCTCAGTTGGTTAAGCATCCGACTTCGGCTCAGGTCACGATGTCACACGGTTCCTGAAGTCAAGCCCCACATGGGGCTCTGTGTGTCAGCACCGAGCCTGCTTTGGGTCCTCTGTCTTCCCCTCTCTCTGCTCCTCTCCCACTCATACTCTCTCTCTTTCTCTCTCACCTCTCTCAAAAATAAGTAAATGTTTAAAAACAATGGTAGGGGCGTCTGGGTGGCTCAGTCAATGTAGCCTCCGACTTCGGCTCAGGTCACGATCTCACGGTTCATGGGTTCGAGCCTCGTGTCAGGCTCTGTGCTGACAGCTCGGAGCCTGGAACCTGCTTCGGATTCTGTGTCTCCCACTCTCTCTCTGATCCTCCCCCCACTCGTGCTCTGTCTCTCTCTCAAAAATAAACATTTTATAAAGTGTTTAAACAATGCTAAAAAATAATAAAAACTAAAATTAAAAACAGTACACAAAGTTATCATCACAGACATGCCACCTTTTCCAGCGGCGGCACGCCGGCGTGAAGGAGCACGCACACGCGTGCACACAAACGGGTGCGTGCGTGCACGCACACGGAACTCCGCCCCCGTCTGCACTTGCCTGTGCCCGGAGGGGCGCGTGCGCGCATGAGTCGGCCTCTCCCCCTTGCCATTTTCCGTCCGTGCCAGCCAGCGCCTTCCACGGCGCTCTTGGCCCAGCGCCACGATTATATATATCTCCGGGGATCTGAGGCTCCCGGAGGCTGCCGGGAGCGCTGTGAATGCTTGGCTGTGTGTCACAAGGATGGCAAAGGACACGGCCGCGGGCGCGTCTAAATATAGGGTGTCGGCGACACGCACGAGCCCCCGGGCCGGGCCCGGCACACCTGCGGCGTCTGTCCGTCCTTCGGCACAGCCGTCTAACCGGCCCAGGCCAATCCCGGACTCGGCACACAGGCACGTGCTGCGGGTCCCCGAGGACGCCGGCTTCAGAAACCACCGTATCTGCGGCTCGACACCAGCCTACTAGGCACCGGATACGAGTATGGTTTTGCTATGCGTATTATTGCAGCAAAATTATGGGTATCGGCCTCCACGTGATCTTCACTCCGCCCCTATGAGCTTTCCTCCCTCTGACGCTCTTCCTGTGGCCCTTCCCACCGCCCTTGTGCTGACTGGTTTTGTTGTTGTTGTTGTTGTTGTTGTTGTTGTTCGGTTTTATTTGAGAGCAAGAGAGGGAGCCAGAGAATCCCAAGCAGGATACGCTCTCTCAGCCCAGAGCCTGACGTGGGGCTCGAATTCACGAACTGTGAGATCAGGACCTGAGCCGAGATCAAGGGTCAGACGCTTGGGGAGCCTCGGGTGGCTTAGTGGTTAAGCGGCCTCTCGTGGTTCACCAGTTCAAGCCCTGCGTCGGGATCTGTGCTGACGGCTCAGAGCCTGGACCCTGCTTCGGATTCTGTGTCTCCCTCTCTGCCCCTCCCCCACTCATGCTTTGTCACTCTCTCTCTCTCTCTCTCGAAAACAAATAAACATTGAAAAAAATTAAAAAAAAAAGAATCAGACGCTCAGCCAACTGAGCCACCCAGGCGCCCTAGACTTTCTAGATCCTAGTTCTGGAAGATGTGTAGAGAAGGGCAAAGTCAAGGAGCACTTGCGAAAAAGTCTCTGTGTTCATCATCTACACTAGGGGCTCAGAGCCAGTCTACCAGCATCTACCAGGATCCCAGGTGCGCAACCTGGAGCTTCCAGTGCAGCCAGGAGAGCTAGATTTCCCCTGGGGTGCTAGCAGGGCGCGGGCGTCAGGGAGCCTGCCATCTCTGACCCTCCCGATGCTCCCGTCCAGGTTGCAGGGGACCGGACGCCAGACCCCCACGACCCAACCCCTCCCAGTCTAACCACTGAATTTCAACTTACTTTTTGGCAGCATATTCATCCAGAAGGTACCTCGTCTGAACATTGCGGTACGACTGGTCAAAGTGTTTGTGTCGCTTCTGGTAGAAGGGCACTGCGGCGAGTGACATCTCGGTGGGTACCTACGAGTAAGGAGGGAGGCGGATGGTGCTGAGCTCCATCCCCCGTGCAGTCTTGCCCGGGCAGTGTCTACACCAGCATGTCGGGTTGTTCCAAGGGGGGAAACCAACTTCAGTCCATCAAACCCCTTAGGGGGAGGGACGGATGGAAGAAACGTTATGTAAGTGAAAATAATCTTGGGCTGGGAGACCAGACACCTATCAAGTTCCCTGGGGTCGGACATTATTTTCTGTTTGGTTCTTTGGAAATTAGAAGATTAGGTTGTAGGTTTCTTTTCATTGTGAGCTCACCAAATGTTTCCACAACACCCCGTTTATCCAAGGCAACGTGAAAGGCAGTGTGAGTGACAAGGATAAAAATAGGTAAAACACAGATTAGAGAAGTAAACAAATACTTAGAATACAAGATAAGAGCGGAAAGAGGGACACACGCCCTGGGAAGCTAGGAGGGGGCACACGTAACAGGAGAGAGGGCAGCCAAATGAGGTCCCCTGAAGTAGGTGACATTTGAGAAGAGCCTTGACAGATGGATAGGCTGACAGATGCAGACGGGGCAGAGAGAAGGGCATCCCATGAGCGCAGGTAGGAGGCGGGGAGACAGGATCTCAGGATACTTGAAGAGACGGGACAAGAAATCACTCTGGAAAGCTTGTAACCACATACGGTGACCTGGAAAGGGAATTCGTCTCCAGGACGCTGTCCAGATCCACGCTTCTAAAATCACAACCCGCGGGGTACTTGTAGATGCCCACGGCTGGGGTGGGCGGGAGCAGGGCTGAGCCCAGCAGGGAAGCCAGGGGGGTGCGGGCACGCGACACATCTTGGTCAAACTCCCTGAGAATTCGTCCTGCAGTGCGGCGTCTGGGAATTTGCAGTAGTGCTGGCACCTGGCCACGGGGCCACCTGCACCCACAATAAACAAAGCGCCACTTCTCACTGGGCTATTTGGCCGTCTCCAAAGCGTGACACAGGCAGTATGCCTCAATCTCGGTGACCCCTAACCCCCCAAACCGAGGGCCGAAGGAATTCTCAATCCGACCTCCACTTTGGTCCTTTGTGTGTAAGTTCATCCCCCCCACTCGAAGAAGAAAACGCAGAGGCAAGGCAGTGCTGGGGGACAACGGGAACGGAGACCAGGAGTGGTCAACACACAGGTGCGGCTCTGAGGTGAAACGGCCTGGCCTCCACCACCGTTCAGACCTTGGCGCGGGTGTTACAAAACCCTCCAGGCGCTCTGCTGGTGATCCCTGTAGACTGTGATCTCCCAGAGTCACAGAATCGCAGGGCTCAGGAAGATCCTTAGGGATTATCTCCGCCCCCACTGTACTGGGGGTGGGGACGGGAGCAATGCCTCCCCTGGAAACGTGCAGAAAGGGCTTCAGACTTCTATCTCTGGGCCTCTGACCCTTTGCCACACAAATACCAATGTTTCCTCTTAAAGACCAACCAGTCAACCAGCCTCCACGGGTCCACTGAGGGCCGGGCATGTGTTTTACAGCATAAATCTGATTATAAATACGCAACGGAACGTGGCGTCTAGTGGAACAAAGCGAAAAAGGCGCCTCTCCATCCACCTCAGCTCTGACACAGGTATTCTAGCACGGAGGCCAAGACCACAGGTTTGACATTGGGCAGACCGAGGTCTGAATCCTGAGCCCTGCCCGGTGACGTGGCCGCGGGTGACTCTCTCGCTGCTGTAACCCCGGAGTTCTGAACGGATTCTGTGGAACGTTTGGCACGCGGTCTCCAACAACCAAAATCGGCAGCTGTCCCCGTCACGCTATGTGCTGTCGCTGTTGTCCAGCCGGACGCTGTGGGTAGGAAAAGGTATCTGAAAAAAATGCATTCTGTCACTTGACTATCTGAAACGTCCTCGATGGCATCCCCGTGGGTTCTCCGGCGAGTTCAGCAAGGTGAATCTTCAAGAAAAGCTTCCTGCCCACGACCGCGTGGCTTCCACTGATTGCGTCCGGAGTCCCTCGTGTGCTGCGGAAAGCTCACGAACCAAAGTCAGACCGGGGTCGGGGGACACACTGCACCACTCTGAACCAGCTTCCTGTCTCGGGCTTCTCCCACCGCACCTGCAGGGCCGGAGGAAAATTCTACGGCACCAATCCAGGACGATGCCCGCAGGTGCTGTGATGCCAGGTGGTCACGTCCCATCTCGATACTTGCTAATGTTGCTGTTGAGTCAACCTTCAAACGCGTTTGCATTTCTCCGTGAAGGGAAGAGCCCAGAAATGGCCCCGACGATAAGAGGTGATATGCTATCTTGACATGTCTAAACTGTGGCAGCCGGCACCCAGAGGAGGGTAATACACACTCGAGGGGACCCGTGCTTCTGTTCTGACTCAACTCGGCGTGTGCTTGTGCGGGTCTGGGAGTCCTCAACACTCCCCGTTCAAGGAGCACACACTTTGTACCGATTAGCGACGCGGGGCCGGAATCGAGCTCACACGGCTCCGGTGGTTTCTCCCAGCCCCAGACGGCCTTGGGCAGGGCAGGAAGAGAGCACTTCACTGCACTGATCCCACATCTACTCTCTGCTCACTTCTCGACACACTGTGTGGACGGCCATCAAAATCAGGGGCTTCCGAGGACCCTGCAAATGCAATTATCCTCACTTCTGCCCACTTTTCATGCCACAAACACGTGCCCCTGGCCCGTGGCGGCCACGCCTGAATCACAGAACCTGCATTTCAAGGACGGGGCCGTCTTAGAGGCCCCCCCTTGCCCCAGGGATGACGTCACGTCTTACATCTGAGCCTTGTGCCAGCGACCTCAGCTCCTCCTGCCTGTGCTGGCTTTTCCCAATCCCCTGGGTGACCCAGACCGAGCGGCAGGACCACCACGCGGCCCACGCCCACGTCCAGGCCACTCGACCTCTTCCCTGCCCAGTGGACCTCACGTCTCAGCACCTCCGTGTTGTCCCTGACCGCCCCAGACCGGGCATGCTGAGATCCCTGCAGGCTGAGCACATGCTCGCAGCTGCAGCCTTGGGTTGCAAGGCATTGATCTGAAACCACAGAGCGATTCCACAACTTGCCACGGATGATCTCATTCTGTCCTGGGTGGATCTCAGCCTTCCCTGCGAGGAAACTGAGTTTCAGATGGTAAAAATCATCTGCCCGGGTCACTGGCTCGTCGGAGACAGAGCCGACGTCCCACCTTGCACTTGTGACTCTGTGCCCACCTGCCCACACCCATCCCCGCCACTCACGGAACGCTTCTGACACGTTTGGGAATTAGGATACCAAAGTGAAATGCGAGCCTGTCCTCAAGTACAGGAGACCGTGCGTCTGTGACATGCTTAGACCTAATCCCTTCCTGCCAACGATATTTGGAACCCGCCTTCCCTGCCACCAAGAAGAAACTGAATTTGTGGACGCATTTCAACCACAATGCATTTATTTCCATTTAACAAAAGAAGCTGTGTCCTGTGCAGCTAAGAATGTCCCAAGTCAATGAGCGTACCAAGTGAAAGCTTTTCTAGAGGAAGGAAAAGGATTGGTTGGCGCCCACAGTGGGCCGATGCCCCCCAGGTAACTCAACCCTCAGGCCCCGAGACATGTTGTACCCACCCTCATTCACACCGAGGTCTACTTTCCCTGAAGCTTTTTGCAAACGACTTTGCACCAAAAGACAACTGAGCACAGAGCCACTCTTAAAATCAGCCTCGATGACAAATCTAATACGGTTTGACGTCTAATGTCTGGCGGCTGAATTTCTCCAGCGTTCCTCTGAATCATCTTTCGGAACCATGACCTGAACAGCAGAGGCCTGCCCTCGCGGCCACAGGGCTCTCCGGCTTCCAAGGACCCTGAGTCCCTGTGTCCTGACGCCGAAGCAGGATCAAATTCGATCAAGCAACGAGATCGTGTGCAGCTTCCTGGACGAGAGACGGTTGCCTTTTCTTCACAAGTTCAGAGAATTAAAAACAAACCAACAGCTCCGGAAATATTCCAGTGCCGTGAACTTTTACGCACAGAGTCTCTGGGTTTTGTGTGGGTGAAGGTCCCCCGTTCAGTGTTAGTTTCCAGTAAGTTCGCTGCAAATGTGACCCAGACCTGGTTTACTTAAAACTTCAATTATCTTTCTTCCACTCGCTCTTGGACGCCTGTGTCACTTGTGTCCGGGAAGTGAGAGCTGAGACCCAGGAGGTGGGAAAGTGACCCTTCTGTGCACAGGCCCCCACCCCAGCGCCCTCCTCGTGGACGCACCTCTAAGGGCGGGAGGGAGCACGCCGGCTCCGCCGAGGGCACCGAGCCCAGAGACTCTGCAGGACTATTGCTCATCACAGAGCACAGAGAAGGCGGTATGGGGAGCTGGCAGTGAGCCTTCTTCCCCTCCCCCAGACACCAGTGTCCAGGGCCACGCTAATGTCCCTGCTTCCTCCTTCTCTCCAGAAAATACCTTTTATTCCACACCTTTTCAATCTGCACTGCCCCCACAGACTCCTTCAGGGCTCAGACTCTGGAGAAAGGGCACGGGCTCCAGGCCCCAGTGAGAAACGCCGCAGAGCTCGGGTCAGCCGGCAGGTGCACTGAGCGGGTGGCACCCGATAACACTCGCTACCGTGACCTCGGGAAGCATCGGAAGCGTTAAAGTCTAGTCCGGGAAGGACAGACGCAGACCGAGCCGTTGGCTGTCTTGTCTGTCCAACGGAGCGCCCTCCCCCGAATAGGTCCACCTCGGACACCTGACTGCTACCGGCTCGGCATGCATCGTTATTCCTTCTTCCAAAGCCCCGGGTTAGAGAAGGAAAGAAGAAAAGGGGACTCACCCAGAGAGAAAGGAAAACGGCACAGAGGAGAGATGCCCTGCCGGCCTGGCTCGCCCACGATGAGGCTCTGGCTGAGGAAGACACAGCTACTCCTGCCTCCAAGTGCCCAGCCC
The DNA here is from genome assembly GCF_028018385.1 of Neofelis nebulosa. Lineage (NCBI taxonomy): Eukaryota > Metazoa > Chordata > Mammalia > Carnivora > Felidae > Neofelis > Neofelis nebulosa. The sequence goes on along the minus strand of NC_080784.1, from coordinate 2,490,998 downwards.
TCCCTCCCATTTATGGCCTGGGAGGCGCTATATATAGCCACAGGGACTGCCCCACCCCGAACTAATACCTGCACCATAAGCCATCAGCCTGATCTAAAAGGGAAAATTCTTTGAGTCGAAAAAAATCAAAATCACAAAATGCACAGTGCCTGTCCTGTCCGCAAAGCGCACCTGTCTCTCCCCGGGCAGGGGTGTGACAATTCGGGGAGAGCCCCAGGAAAAGAGGGACGGGCCGGCAATACATGTGGCTGGCTCTCCCGACGCATTTTAACTTTTATGCATAAACTCTCAGACTTCACTTCAATCCTGTGGAACCACAGGTTCCCTGGATCATAGACTGCCACCTCCAGAGGAGTCTGATGATGGCCAGACTACCAGCAGGCATTTGCCTTTTGTCCCCAGGGCACTTGAGCGCTTCTGGTCCTGGAGGAAAGGAAGGCAGACTCTGTGGCTTTTTGGATGTGTGGATTTGTTTTGTTTTGTTTTGTGTTTATTCCAGAAACGATTCGAGCTTTCTCTGGTCTCATCCTGAGGTTAATTTAGCAGGAACTGTCCTCCTAAAAGAGGAGCCAGCCCAGTCGGCAAGTTACGTCTTATTTATAGTTATTACCACAGATGTGCGCTGCGTCTAACAACCAGATAATTGCAGGGTGTCCGTCTTTTCGCACAGCATGTGTCCAAATATAAATAACACATGCCTGGCACGGCCACGGGCTGTAACCTGGCACGAATCGCCAAGAGGAGGGGCCGTGTGGCCGTGGCCCTCGACCTCAGGATCCAGAGGACTGCGATCAAACCACAGCTCACCACGGAGGCCGTGTGACCTTCGGCCAGCTGCTCTACCTCTCTGTTTTCCCCACCTGGAAAGCTGTCTTTACGTTTCTTACAAACGTTGGAGAAAATACTATCCTGGGAAGGGCCTGGGCACTAAAAAAAACCCTGTGTCCGCACAGCTGGTGTATCAGGAACACAGCCAAGGACCAGCAACACAGGTCAATGAGTGTGTAAATCTCAGCTGAGAGTCCCTGACGTACTTGATCAGGGGCTGCACGCTTCTATTCGGGGCCTTATTCCCACTTAGTGTTCCAGTGGCCTAGCTTTTAATTTAATAAATGTTAGTTAAATGGGTATCAAATAAACACAGGTAGTTGGTGTGTTACCTGTTTAGCACCTTCTCGAAGGAGACCAATCCTGCCCTCGTCCATGAGCCCCGCAAGACAGTCCATCGTGGGCTATGCCCCCCGCCCATGGGCACCGCCCCACAATGCAGAAAGGACGATTCCAGGGGCCCGTCTCCCATCAGATGGCATCACAGCCAACTGAGTCCCAGGAAACTAGCCTCTTCTGAGAAAACAATCTCATTCCAGGGAGAGACCGTCTCCTGACGGGACCAGAGGCGGACCAGCTTCTCATGCTCCTCACCGTCCATTTCAGAATTGCCCCGGCCCCTCCTATAAGGTAGGGGCTCACCTCCTAGAATGCTGCCCTAGGAAAGGCGCACCGTCTCAGCCATACTACGTAGGGAAGCCAAACACTGATCTGGACAGAGCAGGTCCCTGACGGGAAGAGAGTCCCCCTCACTGAGGGGTGAGACCCATCTGTCTCGGTGTAGCCATCGCTGTCCTAGAAGATGACGCCACGGGCACTGTGAGGGGCACTTGCGGGCAGGCTGGGACCCTGCCCGTGTGCTCAGACACACCATACGGCAGTGGCCGCTAGACCTCCCCATCTACAGGACCACCAAAGTCTCTGCTGAAGCTCCCTGGACGCAGGCTCGTATCTTGCGCGACCCAAAGAATCCTGACAGACACATAGGAAAAACGATCAGCGATTTTATTTCCAAACCCACAGCTGGAGTTTGCACCATGCAAACGATAAGCAAAATCGGCATCAGTGAGAAATGTCAGATGATGTAAAAAAGGACACGGGACGCTAATAAGTGGCATCCGATATTTTCCATCAGAGGAACCAGGTACAGTGCGTGGTTCACAGGGCAAAGTCAAGTCCTCAGGATTTCATTAAATTCTAGCGTAGGGCCCAAAACTGATATTCAGGTCACAAAATCTATTTGAGTATTTGAAAAAAAGAGCAAAATTGTTCTTAAGGTATTTTGCTAACTTCCATATACTCTTAGAAAGCAACAACCAAAAAAATGGCCTGATGTATTTTAGAAAATGTCTATCCGACAGGCCAGATATTCCTAACTGTTCTACATTACAAAGGATGAGGCCACACAGAAAAGGAGCATCCAGGGGGCCGCAACGTGGGGGGTGGCAGAAACACGGGCCCTGGCACGCCAAGACTTGCGCCCGGCTTGGCCACCTGTGAGCCACGTGGCCCGTGGGACACTCCTTAGCTTGGATTTCCTTGTCTCTGAAGTGGGTCCCCCAGTGCTGCCCAGAGATAGCATGTGTCCGATACACGTCAAGGCCCTAACGGACAGCAGCTGTGGTGACGGGCTGGGGTGCCGGACCCCCAGCCCCAGGCTTCCCTGACTCCTCCTCGACTGGTCATCTCTCTGGCACAGGGGGTGTTCATTTCATCCCAAAGAACTTGATCCCGGTGGTCTGGCTGCAGTAGGACGGAGCTGCCCCCGGCCCACCCAGCCCGCCCAGCCCGCCCAGCCCTAGGCTTCGGCCGAAACGGGTGTCCTGCCCCAGATCAGCTCACTGGCTCCATTCACCTCTCTTCCCAGCAGCTGCCACCTACACAGGCCTCACAGGGCCATGCCCCCCTCGCCACGTCCATGAGGGTCCCGGTACATTCGCCTCCTGGCCCGTGAGCGTGCGGAGCTCAGGGCTGCCCACGACGGCTGGCTTCACTTCAGATCTGAGCTAGTAAAACTCTAACAGAGACGCTTTCAAGTGCCATACGGCCGTCTCTGCCTCGATCCCATTTTAATCTGCTTAAAATACGAAACTTCTGCATGAAATCTCTTAAATAACAATCTGATTCTTAAACTGGGCAAAATCTGATTCTTAAAATGGGGGGGCTCAGTTGGTTGAGCGTCTGGCTTTGGATCTCATGGTTCGTGAGTTCAGGCCCCACCTTGGGCTCTGTGCTGACAGCTCAGAGCCTGCTTTGGATTCTCTGTGTCTCTGTCTCTCTGCCCCTCCCCCACTGTTCTCTCTCTCTCTCTCTCTCTCTCTCTCTCTCAAAAATAAACATTAAAAAAAACAGGCAAAGGACTTGAATAGACATTTCTCCAAAGACAATGCACAGATGGCCAACAGACACATGAAAAGATGCTCAACATCCCTCCTCATCAGGGACGTGCAAATCCAAACAAGATACCACCTCACGTCTGTCAGAACAGCTAGCATCAGACAACAACCACAAAAACCCAGAAAACAAGTCGTCGGCGAGGATGTGGAGGAGTTTGAGGCCACGCACACTCTTGGTGGGTGTCTTTGTATTGTTTCTGCTGTGATCGTTTCTGACAGTTTGTTCTCATCACCCCAACGGGGACAGCCAGCTTGGAACACCTGGTGGAGAGGTTTCCACATCGCTTCCCTGGGCGTCTGGGTGTCAGGTGATCTCCCCGCGAAGGCGAATTACTAGTTCTCCCCTCCTCCAGACGTCTGAAGTAGATCACACTTCTGTACATACAAGTACGTCTATTACCCCTCTATCCATAACACAACTGCTCCTGTCGGGACAAGACTCTTACCCAGAACAACTACAAATTCAGCTTCAATACAAATAAGGAGGGGCACCTGGGTGGCTCAATTGGGTAAGCGTCCAACTTCCACTCAGGTCACAATCTCACAGTTCATGAATTCAAGCCCCACATCAGGCTCTGTGCTGACAGCTCAGAGCCTGCTTGGGATTCTCTCTCTCCCCTTCTCTCTGCCCGCCTTTCTCTCTCTCTTTCTCAAAAGTAAACATTAAAAAAAAAATTTAACATAAATAAGGAAAGAGATGACAGAGAAAGAAAGAATAGATGTATGAGAGATCAGATAGCTGATAGACGATAGATAGATAGAAGATAGATAAGGTGGATCAATCAATCGATCAGCCAGGATGAGAGACGCAAAGGCCCCTAGAGAGAACTGTGTCTTCCTGCACTCTGTTCTTGACCTTTGGACATTTTCCAACTCCTGGCTGGCTGAAAGCTAGGAAGGCAGAGACCCGCTCTAAGAAGCTGAGAGAACAGTGGAGCTTTCTAGCAATGTCACAGGGCTGGGGAGAAAGAAATTGGAGCCTGAGTCAGAGGACGCGTGCAGGACGTGAAAGGCCAGGATGCAGGAAGGGGGCGAGGCCCACGGATGTGAGCCCAGGGCGCAGCACTGACTTTCACCACAATGCACTGCGAGAGCAAAAAGCAAACAAAAAGTAGTAAAGCGGCAAAGCAGGGTTTCCAGTGGGTCCATGGTGCTACTGAGACCAACACTGGGATTTAGACCCTCCAAAAAGATAGGGCCTTCTTAAGCAACCCAGGTTCTCCACGGGGACCCCGAACAGAGTGGGGGCACCCTGGAGGCAGAGGGCCTCCTGCTCCTCCAACCAGCTTTGCTTGTCCTCAGGACCCGGTGGATCCTGGTGCCATCTCCCCGCTGCCATTCAGGACAGGTGGCCCCATTCCATGAGACCAGCATCACTCCGAACCCGGACAATATCTCTAAGGCAACTTCAGTCATTCAGGCCAAGTTCACTAAACAGGAAGACTATTGTTTGCTGTGGGTGCTGTAATGACTGTCGCAATCTTGGTGGCTTAAAACGACAGAAATGCAGCCCCTCCCTATTCTGGAGGCCAGATGTCAAAACTCGGTATGTCGGGGGCCTGTGCTCGCTGCAGGCTGCAGGAGGGATCCTTTCTCCTCTCTTCCAGCTCCTGATGGCCTCCTGTCATCCACCACCGTGGACGCCTCTGTCTCGGGCACCTCGGTGTCTGTCTCCACGTCTCCTTTCCTGTCTCTGTGTCCTTTTCTGTCCCTCATCAGGGCACTCACATCGGATTTAGGGTCTACCATAATCCCGTATGATCTCAGAACAGTCTTTAATTATATCTGCAGGAACCTTACTTCCAAATAAGATCACATGGTGTGTGGCCAGTGGGTGTGAATGGGGTTGGGGGTGGCTATTCAACCCAGTACAAAGGCCTCTAGAGTATGCTAATCACAGGGGGCAGCTATATCAGTTAAGTGACGGAGTCCTGACTTCGGCTCACAGTCTGTGGGATCGAGCCCTACCTCGGGCTCTGCACTGACTGCACACAGCCTGCTTGGGATTCTCTCTCTTCCTCTCTCTCTGCCCCTCCTCCCTCCATCTTTCCTGCTCTCAAGGAAATAAATAAAAGCTTTAAAAAAAAAGAATAACCCAATCATATAAAAAGAGCCCAGATTTCCAAATCATTGGAATTATCATACCCTTTTTTTGAATATCTGCAATTACTGTGTTCAAGAAAAAAAAGGGATACGATGGAGAATTTCACCAGAGAACTGTATTTTTTAAAGAACAGCATGTATATTTTTTGTAATTTATTCCTTATTCTTTTTGAAACAGACTCTATTTTTTAGATCAGTTTTAGGTTCATGGCAAACTTCAGTGGAAAGTACAGAGGTTCCCATACACCTCATGTCCCCACGTGTGAACAGCCTCCTCCACTATCAAAATCCCCACCAGATGGTACCTTTGTTGCCACTGATGAACCCACACGGACACGACATCATCGTCCAGAGTTTTCATCAGGGTCCCTCTTGGCAGGGTGCTTTCTGTGGGCTTAGCCAAATATATAATGGCATGCGTGCACCATTACAGTATCACACAGAACAGTCCCAATGCCCTCAAAATCCTCTGTGCTCCACCTGTCCAGCCCTCCTCCACCCCCACTGATCTTTTCCTGCCTCCATAGTTTTGCCTTTCCCGGAATATCAGAGTTGGAATCACACGGTACATTGTTTTTGCACACAGCCTCCTCTCCCTCAGCGTCAACATTCAAGGTTCCTCCATGTCTTTTCACCGCTCGAAGGGGTGTTTCTTTTTAGTGCTGAATAATATTTCATTGTCTGGATGGACCACAGCATCGCCATCACCTACTGAAGGACATTCCGGCTGCTTCCAAGTTTGGGCAAGGATAAATACAGCTGCTATCAACATACATGTGCAGGCTTTTAGGTGAACATAAAACTTTCAATTCATGAAACTTGTTTTCCTGAGTCTTCAACTCATCAGCACCACTGATGGATCACATGGTAAGAGAATGTTCGGTTTTATAAGAAACCACCAAACTGTCCTCCAAAGTGTCTGCACCATTCTGCATTCCCTCCCGCGGTGAGTGAGAGCTCCTGGGGCTCCCCCTTGTCACCAACCCTGGGCGTGGTCAGTGCTCAGGCTCTGAGCCTCTCTAACAGGAGTGAGGTGATACCTCAGCGTTGTTTTACTTTGCATCTCCGTAATGACATGTGCCACAGAACATCTCATAGGCTTACTTGCCATCTGCCTGTCATCTTTGCTGAGGTGTCTGTTCAAGTCTTTTGCCCATTTTAAATCGGGTTTTCCATTTTCTTGCCGAGCTTTACAAGTTCTTTATATATTTTAGATATCAGCCCCTTATCAGAGATGTCTTTTGCAAATATTTGTCCCTGACTGTGACTTTCTGCCCAATCTCTCCACAATGTTCTGCACAGAGCAGAAGTTAGTTTTTCATTTTAATGAAGTCCAGCTGATCAATTATTTCTTTCATGGATCATATCATTGGTGTTGTGTCTAAAAGTCACTGCTGTCCTCAAAGTCATCTAGATTTTCTCCCAGAATTGATTTTTTTAAAGGATAAAAAGAAAATTCTAGAACTGAAAAATACAACCAATGGTAAGAACTTAATAAAGAGCTTTAACAACACTCTGTTGCTCTCCCTCTCCCCCTCTGGCCCACATGCCCTCCCATGCATGGACTCCACGCCCTCATGTGTGGAAACTCCCGGAGCTCACAGAGGGTCTGGAACACTCTGGATGCCCCTCAGGCAGGAGGGCGATCTCCTGGTTCATGGGATGTTTGCACTGACTCAGCAGTTGGGTCACCATTAGCCCCAGGAGAAAGGCTGCTCTCACATGTCCGTGAGCTCCAGAAGGTGGAACACAGGTCAAACTCACTAAGTAACACAGAAAATGTTAAAAAGATCCAAGTCAAACTTTTGTATGTGAAAACGACCACATCTGAGATATTTTCAGTGCGCTGATGGGGTTAACAGCATATTATGTCAGAAGAAAAGGTCAGTGAATATATTGGAGATATAACAACAGAAAATATGCAAAATAAAACAATGAGGCAAAAAAAGGCAGGAAAAATGAAAAGAGCCCCCGCCCCCAGGACAAGCCTGGCCCCCACCGCACACAGCAGTCAGGAGGCAGCAGACCCCTCTTGGGCCAGCACGATGACCTCGAAGTCCCCGTCACACAGGAGTTAAATAGGTTCCAGGGCCCCCTAACATCATGCAAAGTCCCTCCCCCCCACCTTATACAAATAACTTCTCCTCCTCTGCGGACCCCGCGCCCCACACCTGCCCTGAGGCTCTTCTCTCGCCCCCACCCTCTACACCATTGCTTCTCAGTGCCCCCCCAATATGTCCCCATAGTCCCCAAATGTCCTCCAATCTCCCAGACCCTTTCCTCGGACACACATCCTGCTGCAGCTGCTGACCTGTCCTTCCAGCCAGACCTTGGAAAGAGCTGCGTACGGTCACATTTTTCCATGCATTCACCGTCCCCAAACCCTTTGTCTAGTCCAGCCTGCCTTCCACTCCTGCCACATCACACCCCAAAATAGCTGGACATCACCATGGCCACCAAATCCAGAGTCTTTGTCCTGCTCTCCCGCTGTCCACCTGTCCCCATCCTCTGAGCCCACCGACTGTCTTCCCGCCTGGAGTCCATGCTCCCTGGGCCCCTGTCCCTGCCTCCAGCCCCTGCAGGGCATGGCTCATGCCCCCTCCCTGCTCGTCCGCAGCTGGGCCACGGCTTTTGAGGGGCAAGGCTTCGATGTCAAGCAACCTCTCCGCCTTCTTCTGAAGAGTAAATGGAACCTCAAACCCAACAGGTCAAAGACCAAACTCGTGCTCTCCCTGCAGCTCACCATCTGGCCTCTGTCAGTGTCCCCTACCCCTGAGTGGCACCAGCCATAAGCCGTGGACACCTTCCTTAGGCCACACATCCCAGGCGTCATCCCTCCTGGATACCCCGTCCAGCCTGCCACCCGCCTCGGTCCACACCGCTGGGCGCCACCTTGTCCCGCCTCCCGCATCCCACCGCGTGCCCCAGCCGGCTGCAAACTGTCCTCCAAACCAAGTCCCACACAAGTGTCTCAGAGTGCACACCTGGAGAGTCACCCCGTGGCACCCTCACCACCACTCTGTCTCACCCACAGCCCCGCCTGGCCCTGCCTTCCTCCGCACGGTCCCTCCTGCCTCTTCCAGCCCCCGGCCTAACTCCCGTTCAGACTCCCCCTCAAACGCCCATTTCTCAGATGCCTTTTCCCACCCCAGTCTGTCAGGTTCCTTTGTGACACATTCCCGAGAGCCGTGTTTCCTTCTCCCAGGGGCCCTGCCTCGACTGGCAGCCACACATTCCTTACGGCCACTGCCCTGCACGACCGTCTCTCCAAGCCGACCGTGAACACAGGGTGTTTTCCCAACCCCCGGAGGTGCAGAGATACACCTCAAGAAACATTCGCTTCCCGAACCAGTAAACCAAATAAATTCGCTAATGTGCCTCCTTTTTTATCAATAAGAAACTGAGCGGTGATAAAACCGATAGCCTTCCCCAAACATCAAAGCAACGAGATTGGTCAGTATTTGGGCGTCGCTCAATGGCTCTGTACTGAGGCCCGAAGTTTTTCCATGTTTTGTAAATCAAAACACAGCCTAGGAAACCTGGCAGGCAGCCCTCGGCAGGTATCATATGTGCATTCTGCCCGGCGTGACCTCCGTCGTACCCGTCGATGAGGTGGGGTGTTGGGGCCGCACACCCAGGGCTGTGGACACACGTAGCCCAGCTCACCTAGCAGTTACAAGTTCCTCTCTGACTCACGAGGATCTTCCGGACCAGGTAGGGGGTAAACATTTTCTCGGCAGAGAGAAACCCAAAGGGGGTGTGGAGACCCAGGCGGGAAGAAGAGAGGCCAAGACCGAGGTCGCGTATGGTTTGCGTTAGACCACCGCAGGCTTCTGCATCTCGGTAAAACTCAACACGAGCACCGGGTGATGTACAGAATTGTGGAATCATCATATTACATGCCTGAAACTAACAGAACACCGCATGTTGACTGTACTTCAATGTAAAAGATGAAAACGTGGCCCTGGATGCAATACGCATGGTTATATCTAAAACTGTACGAATCGTCCACCTGCCCGAGTCAAAACCATACAACGGGCTCCTTTCTCCCGAATGAACTGTACCCAGTGACCACAGGGTTGTGAGAGACAAAAGTGGGTGCAGATCCCCTGACTTTGACTGAAACGGTGCCTTGTGCATCACAGAAACTCAACAAGTACCTTTTTTTACCCTGTAGATTCTATTTACAGGTTTCTATTTACAGATACGGCCCTCCATTAATGGGAAGTTTATCTCTGCGATGTCATTAAATAATCACAGCGAGGCTACAGAGGCCGAGATCTGGCCACCGAGCCCCGAGCCGGTCGTCAAGGGCACTGGCTCCGGGCCTGGCTGGTAGGTTTGCTAATCTGTTGTCAAAGCTGCGTGACCCGGGCAGGATCTCCTCGACCGCCCTGGGCCTTGGCTTTCCCGCTGGTAAAGTGAGACTTGGACTACACGATCCCCGTTTAGGCCCCAATACGCTACAATTTCAATCCCGAGTGATCATGTCCAGGGAAGGGAGCGTCCCCGCACATGGACACAGTCACCAGCTGCCTGGCTCCAAATAGGATCCAGGAAACAGGAACCAGAGAACAAGCCGGCCACGCCAAGAGGATTCCATTCTGAAAGCACTTAATGGCTTAGAGATTACCAACAATGCGGCCCGGCCATGTGCTTGGAAGAAGAGTGGTCGTAATAAAATAAAAATGGATGGAAGGCCCTCGTGAGCACATTCAGCTGGCAGGGCCGGCCTGTCCTGGCGGAGAGGGAACCAGCCAAGGGCCCCCGGGCTCCAGGAGAGGGTGGGGCGGCTGGAGGCTGGGACAGGAAAAACTGTCCGGGGTCACAGGGCTGTGCGATGACTTTGAGCCAAAATTTAAGTACCTTGATGTCAAGGCCATCGCTATTCAGCCTCCAGGGAGGGGTGGTTCCCAGGTCAAGGTCAAGGTGAAGGCCATGATCCTGTTCTGCACTGGACTCTGGCTAAACCTCCAGGGGTGGTTACTGGGTCACGTCTGCTGAGACCCTAGGCTTGATGCATAACAAAAGCAGGCTCTGGGGGCGAATTCTTCTTAAATCCGTGAAAGTCAGAAACGGTCACTAGAATCCTGTGTCACTTCCCTGGCATTTCTACTCCCAGCGGGGTGGTCTGTTCCTGCTTCCTAAGGGCAGGCTGTGCTCGGGCGGGGGCCCCTGTGATGAGACTTGGCTTCCACCCCGGGCGAGGCACGGAGGCATCTCCCCCAGGAGGCTGATGCTGTGATTACTCCAAATCTACCGGCCCACGCAAACCTTAAGACTGTGCCCTTAACAGCTGTCCCCAGTTCCCCCAGGACAGCAGAGAGCATGACTTTTTCCACCCGCATAACGAGGTGGGATGAAGGAAACTTTCTTCTCGGGGTTAAATGGAGGTCAAGGCAACACTCACCCATCATCCTCAGACAGCTAAGCTTTTGGATGTGCCTGGCTTAGGATGAGCCCCGCTCTCCAGCACATTCTCAGGAACTGGGTCCTCACGTGGTCTCCGGCTCTTCGAGTCTGTTTGCCGTGGGGAAGCTGCCATCGCACAGCGGCCTCTTCTTCCGAGGGGCTCAAGCGCCAGCCTCCAGCAAGTCCCTCTGGGGCCACCGCCATCATGCCAAGACACCCATTAGGCCGCAGGCAAACTGACTAAAAGGAGAGATAATGACGCCAAATAAGTGGCCGTACACGTGGTCCTAGACTGACACTCCAAGCGTGCATCCTAGAGATGGTCACCGATGAGCCCTGTGACATCAGATCACGCAAATATGCAGCCTCCCACTAGATCGCAGGCGGTGAAAAGATAGTAGTCAAACAAAGCAATCACTAAGATCTACCTCACCCCCAAGCGTCCGTGGTTCTGTCACAACGCGGGGACCACACAACCCATGACCCACACGGGGACCCCCTCAGCAGTGGGAGAAGGGACTAATAATCAATACGCTGCGACAACGGGCGTGTATCTGCCATCACCCTGTGAGGGGTCATTTTCGTGTCAACTTGACCGCGCCCAGGGAGGCCCGGGGTGCTGGTGATTTCCGGGGCGTCTGTGGGGGTGTCCCCAGAAGAGATCAGCACGTGAGCGGAGAAGCCCTCTGAAATACAAGCAGGCAACATCCAATCCGCTGAGGCCCGAAAGGAGCCCCAATCCCCTCCCTCTGCGGGGCTGGGACAGCCGTCTCCTCCCGGCCTCGGACCTCGCTTCCCTGGCGCCCAGGCCGTCGGGCTTGGATGGAGTTCTACAGTGCCGCTCCCGGCGCCCAGCTCGCAGACGGCACACGGGGGGACTTGCCGGCCTCTCTCATCACGGGAGCCGATGCCCGTAATAAATCTTACTTCCATCGACCCAGCGACCGACCTGTCCATCTACCCGTGGCGGACCGGTTCTTTTCCTCCGCGGACGCTAACACACAGCCTCGTTATAACCAACATGAGATAAGCATCCAAGAACGGGACAGCGCCGGCCACCTCACACTTTGATCAACGGTCACCACCGCAGGAGGCACGCTGCATAAAAGGGAAACACAGGTAGGCTCTCTCTGGGCGAAGGACAATTGAAATGTTTCTCCAAAAGACCAACGTTTGTGCGGGGTCCGCGTCGTTCTGCCTACTTTGCCCGTGAGCTCTGTACTTAGTTATTTTCTTTTATAACTACGTGGTGCTTACACGGGAGTCATGTCACTGAACCTGGGCTTTCGATTGTCATCCTTCCTTAAGTATTTTTTATTATTTTTTTTTTTATTTTTGAGAGAGACAGAGAGTGCAAGTGGGGGGGGGAGGGCAGAGAGAGAGAGGGAGAGAGAATCTCAAGCAGGCTCCACACTCAGCGCAGAGCCCAACGCAGGGCTTGATCCCACGGCCCTGGGGTCACGACCCGAGCAGAGACCAAGAGAAGGACGCTGAACCGGCTGAGCCACCCAGGCACCACCGTCATCCTTCTTTAAAAGCATTTCTTCCGGGGCGCCTGGGTGGCTCGGTCGGTTGAACGTCCGACCTCGGCTCAGGTCACGATCTCGCGGTCCGTGGGTTCGAGCCCCGCGTCGGGCTCTGGGCTGACGGCTCGGAGCCTGGAGCCTGTTTTGGATTCTGTGTCTCCCTCTCTCTCTGCTCCTCCCCCGTTCATGCTCTGTCTCTCTCTGTCTCAAAAAAATAAATAAACGTTAAAAAAAAAATTAAAAAACAAAAAAAGCATTTCTTCCATCAGAACAGACTTTCTTACTTGCAGAAGATTCTGTGGGGAAAACGTACACACACCACACCAATGGCAGAATATCTTAAGTTAACGGAAAGTTTATGTGCACAAAATTCTCGCTACCACCAATTAGGCATAAAACCACAAGTCTCAATGCCAGGGGCCCAGGAACACTCACTTATTCGTAAATTAAAAGATGATCTTTCTGAGTTAAATTTGGGAGTGACGTTGGGAAACTGAGCAAATTATTTTTAGATACGCACATAGATATGTTATTACCGTCTCACCCCGGGAGAGGTAGAAACCAGTCTCATTCTCTCGTTATAGTTCAGCGATGTCCCTGCACATATAATAGATACCCAATAAGTACTTCTTGATTTGGTTGTTTTAAAAAAATAATGAAATAAACTGAGCTAAGACATGTGGTCAAGTCAGGGATGGAACCTGCTTTTAAACTATGAAATGTAAAACTATTAAGTATCAACACTAACTGTTTTGATGTACCAAGGAGACGATATAAAGTATCAACAATTAGCAAGATATGACTCAAATTATTATAGTGTTTTTCTCATTTTTTAAATATTTATTTTGAGAGAGAGAGAGCACCCACCAAGAGGGGAGGGGCAGAGAGAGAGGGAGACACAGAATCCAAAGTAGGTTCCAGGCTCTGAGCTGTCAGCACAGAGCCCGACGTGGGGCCTGAACCCACACACCGTGAGCTCATGACCTAAGCCGAAGTCAGATGCTGAACCAACTGAGCCACCCAGGCGACCCATTATAGTTTTTGAATTCAGTTTTACATTTTATTTTTAATTCTCTGTAGATTATCAGGTACTATTTCTTCAATCTAAACATTCTCAAACGTTTTGGTCAAACACTCTGGAGCCCTACGCACCCTTAAAAATGACTGATAACCCAAACAGCGTTTCTTCATGTAGGTTGTATCTACCTACATCGACCACACTAGAAATTTAAACGGAGAAATTTTTTATAAAATTCATGTGCTTTTTTCATTTTAAAGTAACAAAAACGAACCCATTATATATTAACACCAACAACATATTTATGAACAATAACGATACTTTTGAAGACAAGAAAACAGCTAGAGTGGCACGTTTTCGTATTTTTGCCAATCTCTTCGACGTCAGGCTTAGGGAAAGACAACTGGGTGTGTGTTTGTGCATTCGGTGTGTTGGGACCCAAGTGCGGGCTGAGATGTGTGGAGGAAACCCAGTCAGGAGCAGGGTCAGCCCCATCAGATGGCTGTAGACGGTCTTCCTCATCGTGCTCTGCCACACGGCTAACTTCCGGAGGATGAGCCACGACGTGGGATCTGAAACCACACCAGCCCCTTCGACAGCTCCCACACATGGGTGGATCTTCACCCACGCAGAACCTGGTAACGTCACACATTGGCCATTTGGAAAATAATAGTTCACTGAATTATGCAATCCACCCAAATGCCATCACCCGGAAGCAAAAATTCACATTGTTAAAACAATCACTGACCTTATCAGCATTATGCAAATGATTCGGACCCCTCGGCTCCCTAAGAGATATCAGAGATCTCCCGGAGACTCCTGGCCACACCTGGAGAAGTGCCATACCAGCCTCTTTTAAAGCTCTGCACCTTCCAGGCTTGGGAAATCTCGCCAAAGGGAGAATTCAACTTACATCCACTAGATGGAGCTCCAAACCCTCAAAACCATCTTTGTCCTTCTAAGGGGGAAAAAATGTACCCATATCAATAACTTTGAGAAGAAATCCAAAAGCACTTTATGAGAGAGAGGGAAAACATTAAACAAATTTAACTAATTTTATTTCTGGGGCACCTGGGTGGTTCAGGTGGTTGAGCATCTGACTTGATTTCAGCTCAGGTCATGACCTCACGGTTCATGAGATCAAGTCCCACACTGGGCTCTGTGCTGACAGCTCAAAACCTGCCTGGGATTCTCTCTCCCTCTCTCTCTGCCCCTCCCCTGCTTGCACATGCATGCTCTCTCTCTCTCTCAAAATAAATAAATAAACATTTTTTAAAATTCTATTGCCAACAATCTTTTGCAATTTTGGGAAAAATTATATTAATCCTAACTTGGCTCCAACTAGTCATAGTAATAGTATCTAACCAAAAACATATCAGTGTAAAGAACTCCAAGTTGATTAATGGCAGATTAGTTGTTTATAACAACTCTTACACTGAAAATAAACTTTGGAATATCTGAAGGGGTGTGTGTGTATGTGTGTGTGTGTGTGTGTGTGTGTGTGTGTTTGTATATGCTGTGATGGTTAACTTTAATGTGTCAACTTGGCCATCCCATGGTAACTAGATGCTTGGTCAAACACCAGTCTAGACGTTGCCATGAAGGTATCTCTTAGACAGGATTAATAGTTAAATCAGTAGGCTTGGAGTAAAGCAGATAACCCTGCATGGTACTGGGTGGGCCTCATCCTATCAGTTGAAGGCACTGATAGAAAAAAGACTCACATCCTCAGAAGAGGGAATTCTGCCCATGGATCACCTTCAGACTCAAACTGCAACTTCTCCCTGGGTCTCCAGCCTGCTGCCCAGCCTTCAGGTTTTGGACTTGCCAAAACCCCATAATTGTGGGATCCAATTCCTTACAATGAATCTCTCTCTAGGTCTGGTTTTTACATTTGATTTTATGTGTTATCTTCTGTTGGTTCTGTTTCTCTGGAGAACGCTCATTTTCTCTCTTTCTCTCTCTCTCTCTCTCTCTCTCTCTCTCTCACACACACACACACGCACTCACACACACTCACACACTCACACACACAGAAGAACTGACCAAGAATTTCACAAGGAATACCAGCCTAAACAGAAAAGAATAATAAAGTCCTACATGATGAGTATGGAAACAATTTTTCCTTGATGGCTTCTGTTAATCACACACACACACACACACACACACACACACACACACAAAACCCTTTCATTTGACGGCCTCACTTAGGAAGGCAGAAATAAAACTCCCGTGGCTGAGAGGAGGTGAGGAATCTGGCGGGCGACCCCCTCCCAACCAGGAAATCCAGAGGGGCACAGGTCAGGGTGAACACGGAGCGATGCACAAAACCACAGCCTCGGGTCAACCCCCCAGTACCATCACGAGAACCTTGTGCCTTGAGCTTGGTTGAAGGGAGTCCCAAATTAATGGTTCCCACCCCCGCCCATCCCCCAGCAGCCTGGTGGAACTAAATGTAAACAAAAAGGAAAAGGCACCTCATTGGCAGGAGCAAATGGTTCCTACAATCTTTCAAACACAGTAACTAGCACATTGTCAAAGAGAAGGAAAGATCCGTGACAACTACCCCATGCATCAGAGACAACAGACAGCGAAAACAGATTCTGAGACTTCTGCCGTGGCCGGCATCAGGCAGACACAATATGCTGTAAACCGGAGAACCATGCGCTCTTAACAGATGTGCTTACGGCATTCGCCATCAGGGAAATGCACATCAGACCACAATGAAACACTGCATGCCTGCTACATGGCTATGATGTTCAAGGCTGATGGTAACCAGCATCGCAGAGGACCCGAGAAAACAGAACTCACACATACCGCTGGTCGGGATTTTAAACGGTGCCCCCACTCTGGAAAACCATCGATGCCGCTCCCAGGTACACACTCCAGAGAAATGAAACCAGGGGCCCACACAAAACCCATGCATGAGCGCTCACAGCAGCATGGCTCATCAGATCCACAAAGTGGAGACAGCTCGACCATCCAACAGATGATCAACAGGTAAAATAAGACGTCGCGTACCGGTCGTGAAGACCGCCTACTGGGCGATTCCATTTAACGAAGGGTCCAGAAGAGGCCAATTCTTGGAAGCTGAGAGAACTTAGTGGCTGAAAGACTAAGGAAAAAAGGGGAGTGACCATTGGCGGGGACAGGGCTGATTTGGGGATGAGGAAGACATTCTAAAGCTGACCATGTGATGGGTGCACAGCCCTATGAATGTGCCACACACACACCAGGGAATCACACACTTTAAACGGGTGAAGTATATGGTACGTGATAGATACAGATATAGATATAGAAAACCTTGGATTACGAGTGTTCCGCAAGACGAGCAAACATTTCTAATAAATTTTAACTTGATAGACGAGCGATGTCTTGCAATTCGAGTCGTACGTGACACCAAATGTCACATGATCACAACTGAGCCAATGGTTTTTGAAATTTGCTTGGATGTACGAGTGCTTTAGGTTAAAAGCATGTTTCTGGAACAAATTATACTCACGAACCAAGGTTTTACTGTGTGTGTGTGTGTGTGTGTGTGTGTGTGTGTGTGTAGCCATGGGGCTAAAATATATGCTAAACCACTGAAATAAAAGGCAATCCTGAAGGTATCTAAGATAACAGGAAACCATAAAAAGGCACACCTCAGATTTTAAAATAACCAACTAGAGCTCTCAGAAACAAAAATTAAATAGCCAAAGTCAACAACACAATGGGTAAACCTAACTGCAGATTCGTCACATTTCACGAACCGGAATATGAATCAGAATAAATTATCCAGAGGGGCGCCTGGGTGGCGCAGTCGGTTAAGCGTCCGACTTCAGCCAGGTCACGATCTCGCGGTCCGTGAGTTCGAGCCCCGCGTCAGGCTCTGGGCTGATGGCTCGGAGCCTGGAGCCTGTTTCCCATTCTGTGTCTCCCTCTCTCTCTGCCCCTCCCCCGTTCATGCTCTGTCTCTCTCTGTCCCAAAAATAAATAAATAAAAAACATTGAAAAAAAAATTAAAAAAAAAAAAAAGAATAAATTATCCAGAGACAAAACTGCTAAGAATATACAGAATAATGTGAGAGCTATACAAGGTAGAAAGTAAGACATTCTAAAATCTGCTTTATTAGAGATTGACACAGAGCCAAAATGTGAAGAGATGATAACATCTTTCCAGAACTGATGCAAAATACCAATCCACAGATTCCAGAAAACTCACAAATGCCAAGCAGAAGAAAGACAAAGAAATCCACACCTAAACTGACTGTGAGAGAGACAGAGAGGGAGGGCGAGCCGACAAAGAACCAAACAAAAGCGGAAAGGGGTCCGGGGTTACCCGCAGTTTGAGGACAGTGGACCCTCCACAGCAGCCACCGAGAACAGCAATGCCGGAGCGGTGTCCTCTGTGGCCACGGGGAAGCGGCTGCCCCCCGGAACCGTGTCTGATAACCAGAGAGCAGATCCCCCGAGAACAACAGCAGTGCGGGCGACATTCCAGACAAACAGCCACTGAGAGACTTTCCAAGCAGCAGAAAACGCTAAGGGTGTAACGCAGACGGAAGGAAAACGGCTCCGGGTGGGAAATGTACGGGACAGAGCTACAGGGCAAAGAAAGCGGTGAACCACCCCAATCCTATAGAAATGCTCGTCCATGAAACTCACGGAAAAAAAAATTGCTTTAATTGGGTTCAGTTTTATAAGACCTCGATGACATCCTAACGGGACACGCATCGTGGCCCACATCGCCGGCATTTGCCTCGTTTGCAGGACACGCTCATCTCGGGGAAAGAGGGCACGCGTGTTTTTGTACGTGGCCCAAGTCAAACGGCTTTTGCATTTTTAGAAGGTTGTAGAAACAAAACCAAACACAATAAAGAAAAATACAAAGACCAGTAGGTCCACCGAACCTGAAATATCTACTGTCTGGCCCTTTATGCAAAACGTTTGCTGACCGTTGGTCTGGAGTATTTCGATTACAGGGTGGTGTTCTTTGGATTTGCTTTCTTTTCTTTTCTGTCCTAGATGCAAAAATATTTTCAGTGAAAAGAGCAGCTTGTTTTTCTCGGGCAAAGAAAATGTGGTTATAATGGGAGAATGTGGCAGGAGGTGACTTAACAAATTAAACCCCAGGAGCCAAGGATGGGGTGTCACTTGAAACGTGATGTCCTTAACTTTGCTAACAAAGTCACCTGGGAGCTCCTGACCACATCTGACAAGCAGCTTCCCCGTCGTGGGTCTGTCTGCCACGTGGATGGCCACGCTTACCTAACAAAAGTGAGTTTCTCCTCAAAACAAAATTTAAACCCCATGAAGTTTGAATGACTGGACAGAATTGCTGGCATGTATGAATTTATATTTGAAAATTTCAAATGGAATTATTTAGAGATATACTTCTTTTTTTTAAAGATGGATGAAGTCCTTTTAATATATGATGCTAGAACAGCTGGGTATGTACATGGCAAAATAGATACCCGGCACATGCCAGACATGAAATTTAGTATGGGGGCGCCTGGGGGGCTCAGTCAGTTGAGCATTCGACTCTTGATTTTGACTCAGGTCATGATCCCAGGTTGTAGGATCGAGCCCCATGTCAGGTTCTGAGCTGACAGCATGGAGTCTGCTTGGGATTCTCTCTCTCTCTCTCTCTCTCTCTCAAACAAGTAAAAATTAAAAATCTTAGTATAAATTTATATTATACAAAAATTTAGTAGACACACACAAATTGTGGAAGCGGAGATACAGTCCTAAATGTAACAATAAAAGCTATAAAGCTCTTGAAGAAAATATAGAATATCTTTGCAACTTGGGAAGAGACAAAGACTTCTTAGGTCACAGAAAGTAACACCACGAAATAATAAAATTGGTATGTTTGGACTTCATCAAACGAAAATACTTCTGCTCATGACACAACATCACAGAGAAAATTTAATGGACAAACCTCAAATTGGGAGAAAATATTTCTTTGAATGTATATCTGACAAAGAATACATATCCAGAACAGAAGAAGTTCTCACAACCCAGTAGTCACGTGAACAACCTGCTGTGGTTTGAATGTTTCTATCGTTCCCCGCCCCCGCCCCCCACCCCGACAAAGTCATGGGTTGAAATCCTAATGCCCACTGTGTTGGAATTAGGGGCCTTTAGGATGTCTCAAATCATGTGGGTGGAGCCTCATGGCTAATTTAAGTGGGATTAGCCTCTTAAAAAAGAGACCCGCCATAGCTCCCAAACTTTCCACCATGTGAAGTTACAGCAAAGAGGCAGCCACTTATGAACCAGAACGCAGACCCTCACCGACCAGAACCAGACCAGCTGGTGCCTTGATCTTGGACTTCCCAGTCTCCAGAACTGTGACATTTTTCTGTTCTTTATAAGCTACCCAGTTTATGGTATTTTGTTATAGGAGCCCAAATGGACACAACCTAGTTAAAAATTCAGACAACACTACACAGAGGGAGATAGAGAGACAGACATAGAGATATGTAGATATAATTAGTCATCAAGGAAACGCAAATTAAAACCACAATGATACCACTGAATCCTCATTAAAACTGCTAACATTAAAAAGACTGACAATACTGGGGCACCTGGGTGGCTCAGTCGGTTAAGCATCCGACTTCGGCTCAGGTCGTGATCTTACAGTTTGTGAGTTCAAGCCCCGCGTCGGGCTCTGTGCTGATGGCTCTGAGCCTGGAGCCTGCTTTGGATTCTCTCTCTCTCTCTCTCTCTCTCTCTCTCTCTCTCTCTCTGTCCTCCCCGTCGCACTCTGCCTCTCTCTCTCAAAAATAAACATTTAAAAAAAAATTTGTAAAAGACTGACAAATACCAAGTTTGGCAAGGATATGAGGCAGCCAGAACTCTCGGGCATTGCTGATAGAAATGTAAAACTATACAACCGGGGCGCCTGGGTGACTTGGTCGGTTAAGCGTCGACTTCGGCTCAGGTCACGATCTCACGGTCCGTGAGTTCGAGCCCCGCGTCGGGCTCTGTGCTGACAGCTCAGAGCCTGGAGCCTGTTTCGGATTCTGTGTCTCCCTCTCTCTCTGCCCCTCCCCTGCTCATGCTCTGTCTCTCTCTGTCTCAAAAATAAATTAACGTTAAAAATTTTTTTTTTTTTTAAAAACCGTACAACTGCTTTGGAAAAATATTTGGACGTTTCTTGCAAAGTTAAACATACACCTTCCCTTTGGTCTAGAAATTCTAGTCTTACAGATTTTAGAGATAAATATTTCGAAAACAGTCACAAATATGACATCAGAATGCTACATGCCTATATACACACACCCACTCACACATACATACACGTGTACATACAGACACACATACACATGCATATACACACATACACAGACACGCACACACATATACACACTGTAAACCAAGTTAGGAACACCACTGCTCACATGATAAATCAGCATTGGCTCCGAGGGCATCTCAGGCTTTGTAAATCAACTGCTCCCACACATTCCCCATCACACATCACTCTTCCTCCGCCCGAGGAAACAATACACACCAGGCACTACTAAGGGAGGAAAAGGATCTAGAATATTAATTCTTTGTTCTCTCCAGAATTCCAACTCACCACTCATTAGTCTATCAATGTCGTCCCCAACACCCTCAGATGTACATATGCATCCATATGTCTGTATGTCCCCGTATTTACAGGAAAAACTAGCTTCCAACCGTCTATAATGTTCCCGTTGCTGGTTGGGTTTTCTGGGGGGAACCAGCACCTGGTGCAGCCACAAGGCCCAGGGGCCATGTCCCAGCGCTGGTCTATTCCTGCAACAAAGGGAAAAGCCAGCTGGTTCACTAGATTTTTCCCAGCAGCAAAATTCTGTGTTGAAATGGTTGATTTATACCAGTGAGAGCCACCTGAAATAGTATCTAAACTTTGTATCTACACTCGTGTAAAGCCAGTGACATTTCCAAAACCTACAGGTCTTTCGGGGCGCCTGGGTGGCTCAGTCAGTTGAGCATCTGACTTTGGCTCAGGTCATGATCTCACAGTTCATGAGCTCGAGCCCCGAGTCAGGCTCTGTGTTGACAGCTCAGAGCCTGGAGCCTGCTTCCAATTCTGTGTCTCCCTCTGTCTCTGCCCCTCCCCTGCTCATGATTTGTCTCTCTCTCTCAAAAATAAACATTAAAAAAAAATTTTTTTAAGTCTGAAAAAAAACCCAAAAGCCCTACAGGTCTTTCTACTACAGGCTGCCCAGGGTCCCAGCCAGAGAAAATGCCTGAAGACTCGGCCGGAGCAGGTCCGTGCACAGATCGGGGAGCTGGCGCCCCGGGGACAAGCCCAGCACACACAGCTCACAGCACCCACGCCACCCTGGCACAGCGTCCAGGAAAGCCACAGGGACCCGGCCCCTGCCGCGTAAGTCTCCCACCCTGACGACCCCCATGTCCTCTGTCAAGTGTTACCCACATTGCAGAAAAATCTCCTGTAGGAGCCAGGGGTGGCCGTGAAGGGACGAGCCCATGACTGGGGACAGCAAGACAGAGGGCTAAGCTGGGTCTAAGCTGGCCTCGAGACGCCATGCCTTTCCACGCCCACACCTGTTCACCCAGCGGGTCCCGGGTGCACCTGCTCCGAACAGGGTTACTCAAGCACTGAAGATCAGGCTATGTTCCAAACACCCTTGGAGAGGCCGCAGGACCCAAGGTGGTTCACAGAAGCGAACAGCCACTGGCTGGTGACCCGTACCGAGGTGTGGACAGAGCAGGGGAGGTGCCCAGGAGCCCAGCCGGGGTTGTGACTTAGGCCAGGTGATCCCGGAGGAGCTCATGAGAAGGTGACTCTGGGGTAAATACCCCCGGTCCTGGCTTACACCGCACACAGGCCTCTCTTCCTTCATATTAAATGATTCTATGGTTGCTAAAAATAACGTTTGATATGTTCTTCCTCTCAGATTGCTGATTTTTTAAATGTTTATTTTTTTTTTCCAACGTTTTTTATTTATTTTTGGACAGAGAGAGACAGAGCATGAACGGGGGAGGGGCAGAGAGAGAGGGAGACACAGAATCGGAAACAGGCTCCAGGCTCCGAGCCATCCGCCCAGAGCCCGACGCGGGGCTCGAACTCACGGACCGCAAGATCATGACCTGGCTGAAGTCGGACGCTTAACTGACTGCGCCACCCAGGCGCCCCTTAAATGTTTATTTTTGAGAGGGGGTGAGGAGGGGCAAAGAGGGAGGGAGAGGGGGGGGGGGAGAGAGAGAGAGAGAGAGAGAGAGAGAGAGAGAGAGAGAGAGAGAGAGAAGAGAGAGAATCTCAAGCAGGCCCCACGCCGTCAGCACAGAGACCGACACGGGGCTCAAACCCATGAACCGTGAGATCAAACCTGAGCCAAAATCAAGAGTTGGACACTTTGACTGACTGAGCCACCCCGGTGCCCCATCAGATTGCTGATTTTTCACATTGTGAACATTAGGTGTAATTTTTCTGCCTGCTTATAACTCTAGGCTGACATCTGGGTTTCTCCAAAAGGCTGCTGATCAGAGGAATCCCCTATGTCCACTCATTATTGTGACTTCTGAGGCATCACGGCAGGCACAGAGAGAGGGACCCACGCGCATTATATTCTTAACACAAATACATGTCACTATAGGATTTAAGTCATGCATTACCTTTGACAAAAAAATGCACTTGAACTCTTTAGTTAACCAGCATTTATTACATGAAGCTACTTAACATAATATTAAATGTATGTAAAAGGGTTTTGAAAATACATTACATGCCCTGACTTGTTTTACAGTAGCTGTAACATGATTTAAAATAGTTTGGTTATTTCCCTAATTCAATGTCTTGAATATTTTCAGTCGTCCCAGAAGTGTAATTCTCCGTGTTCCCCAGCAGATGGCGGAATTGGAGGCACGCAGGCCTCTCGAGGTGGCCTTTCCAGGGCGAGACACACCGCAGAGTCACACCATCTCAGAGCCAGCAGGGCCCGGACCCAGCATCGCATCTGACCCACGTGTTCTGCGGTGAGAATCCTGACCCCGAAATGCAGCGACAGGTGGCGGTGGGGTCATTTGGACCACGACGGAAATAGGGGCAAGTAAAACCTCTCGCGCCACTTGAAGTCGGGCAAGGTACCCAGGATGTGCACATCTATATGGGGACTTCACGTGGAATTCAAAAGGGAAAGGATACAAACTATTTTTAAAAGTAGAAAAGCCACCAGATGAAGCCCACGGCCGAGGGGGGAGCAGGTGGGCTCGGGGGCTCTGCCTCTCGGGGTTCACTCAGCCGCCCGGGGCCGCTCTGGTGCCGGGACAGCTGTTTGCCCCGTGAGGGCTGGTTTCTGTGTCCAGTGACACCTGGATGCCCAGACTGAGCGGTACTTGTGGGTAGTCCGAGGATGCTTCCCGGAGGGGTGAGCACCGCAGAGGAAGAGCAGTGGCCGTGACGGTCCCCAGCGTGGGCAGGTGTCACCCCCTGCACGGGCCCTCCCTGCTCCAGCTGGACACGCGTCCTCCGCCGACAGCACGCCCGCCTCGTGGCCTGCCGGACAAGGACCGCAGGGCTCCCAGCCCCCGTAACGCAGCAGCCAACACGGCACAGCAAAACCCTCTCTGGAAATGTATGCGTTTCCTCTTGGTTCTTTCTCCGGGGAGCCTGACACAGCCTCCAGGTTCGCTAAGCAGAGACGACGAGTAATGCAAGGAGAGCTGGGCCGGGCGGGCGAGCAGACAGGAGGACAGACGGGGATGGCGGGACAGGGGAACGGACGGGGACGGCGGGACAGGCGGACAGATGGGATAGCAGGTTACAGATAACAGATGTGCTTCCACATTCCTAGTAAGAAACACACACATGTTCCAGGGTGGGACACGTGCACGTGTGTGTGTGTGTGTGTGTGTGAGAGAGAGAGAGAGAGAGAGAGAGAGAGAGACACACACACAGCTGTCCGCCCTGACTGCAGGGGACAAGCTCTGATATTTTTTTATTCTTCTACTTTGACTGGTACCTGTTAATTCCTTACAATTGTGTTAACAATGAAAGGGTTTTGCAGGAAGCCTCCCTGCTCGTCCATGCTGGGCCCGGGCCGTCCTCACCCCTGCGCCCTCCCCTCCGCAGCTCGTCCAGGACGCTGTCAGGCTCAGCATCTGTCGAAATGACATCTACTAATGCTTTTAATATCATCTCTTCCTTCCTCGAATCCAAATCTCTGAGGCATTCAACCCAAACAGAGAGGCATTTGTATTGCACCAAATAAATGATTAGTGAGCAGGCAGAGAGAGACAGAGACAGAGACCCAGAGACAGAGACACAGAGAGAAACAGAGAGAGACTGAAACAGAAAGAGACAGAGACAGCCAGCAGAGACAGAGACACAGAGAGACAGAGACAGAGACACAGAGACAGAGAGACACCAAGAGACAGAGACACAGAGAGAAACAGAGACAGAGACAGACAGAGACACAGAGACACAAAGAGACAGAAACAGAAAGACAGAGACAAAGACAGAGAGAGAGAGACGCAGGAGGGGGTAGGGAGGCATCCATCCTTCAGGGCTGGGATCAAAGAACGACTTTCTGTCTCCACTTACCCATCACTCCTACCTTGACCTCTTTTGAAAAGAACAGAGGCAGCAACATCAAAGAAAACTCTGATTGTTAAACAAAATGGTACGGAATTAACAAATAAATGTTCTTTTTCTCCACTGCAGTGACCTCCTTAAGCAGCAGAGGCCACTAAGAGTCTTCCCGTTTGTCCCTGGACACCGTCCCGCCAGAAGGCGGAAACAGTGAGGAGATTCAGGCCAGGGCCCAGAAGAGAAAGGGCCTTTGTCCTCCCCGGAGCCGAATCGAGCTGGCTTTCACACACACACACACACACACACACACACACACACACACAGACAACAGACACTTAGCCCTCTGTGTTTCTGGTTCTCAGTATTCACAGACGGTGACCCAGGGCAAGCACGACGGAAGGGGAACAGCATCTTATGTGCAGAACCCACCCGGAATTCAGTGCCGTCATTTGTAAAAGTCCTTCCAGGAAGAGGAAGTGAGGGCCCCAGTGGCAGTGGGCAGAAAGGCCCACGGGGGGGGAACAGGTGGAAACCGCCAAGGCAAACGTCCGTCCGTGCAGCACCCGAGACGCGAGATTCTGTTCAGCCCTGTGCCGGCCGTCTGTGCGTGCCAGGCCGGTCCCTACCAGTGTTCGCAACCCTGCCGTAGGAGGCACCTCCAGGACTCTGCTGTCCTGACCGAACCTATGCAAACCGGCCTCACGATGGATCGTCCCCCGGTGAGGCACCCTCTCGGATTCTCGAGCAGACGGTGTGCCCCCTGCCCCGCGGGCTGTAAGTCAGACTGAGTCGCCTGTTGAATCACAAAAACCACCCAACATTTTTAAGAGTAAACATTTCCTAAACAGCAACAGCTGTGGGGCAGCATTCAGCTGAAGCAGGACCCGGGTCCTGACCTCGCAGTTCCCAGGATCACCGCCTAAAGGGGAACAGCATTGTTAGCCTAACAGACTTTACGTGGAGTTAGTCCTGCGTTATTCCAGACGCGGTTGTCTAAACCCAGGGGAACATGGCAGCCTCTCGGGGCCTGTGCAATACTGTTTAAATCGCTCTACGATGCTGATACCGTGGTGGACACGATGTGCATTTTGATAAGCGCAATGGTATCATTACTGCTCAGAGTTTAGAGAGTTTCCGGATTATGCCACCGGAGCAGAAGGAAATGTCTGCGGAAAGCACTACCAAGGTGAGCATCGGGTTTGCAGAAACACCAGAGGACCCAGGTCCGGATCTCACTGCTCAATGTGCCCGAGAACTGCAGAACTCCGGGCAGATGGGACTACCCAAACCCGGGCACTGGGACCTGGAGCCTGTGAGGCTGTGTCCTGGGGGAGCGCTGGACCCACCCGCGAAAGTCCCGTAAGAAGCCGG
The DNA here is from genome assembly GCF_028018385.1 of Neofelis nebulosa. NCBI lineage: Eukaryota > Metazoa > Chordata > Mammalia > Carnivora > Felidae > Neofelis > Neofelis nebulosa. The sequence goes on along the minus strand of NC_080784.1, from coordinate 2,464,817 downwards.
GAGCCTCCAGGAGAATTCACCATCCAGCCAGCGCATGACCCCGCTTAGAGCATTTACTGGAAAGGACTCGGAGCCCTGACTGCTGTCTCTGGGATGTGTACGCCCCTCCCACCCACAGGAGCATCTTGCCCAAGGACCTGAGAGCCGTTCCTTGGAAACAGAATCATCAGGAGGGACCTCCGTGTCCTGGTCCCTGCAGAGAGGGTGGGGTCCCAACTCAGGTCACGGCCAGCAGGCAGGCACGCCCGTCTCCTCGCATTAACACTGTGCAGCCCTCTGCGGGTGGTCACTGTGCCCACTTCCCCATCCCTCCTCCCTCAGTGCCCCTTGAAAACACCATCACCTCCGCACAAATGCCACTCTGTGCCCTGGCTCCTTCTCTACGGTCAGGAGGGACAACAAAACCTGGTGTCACCACGGTGATGTCCAGCGGTGACGGTCTGACGTGCTTCGGAGGTCAGAAGTTCAGGCACCCACAGCCGCGCCTTTCCCATGGCAGGAGACCCGGGGCCCCCGCCGTGTCTTCTGGGCTGCGCGGACAACCTGGCTTTACACCCACCCCCCTCACGACAGGGCATCAGCCTCTCTGACTGCTCGTTACAACACACATCACATCCTTCGTCGTGTTTGTGCAGCTGACTTGAAGGTAGGTTAGACGGCTGTATCAAGAGAACGTGTTTCAGTGTGAGCTTTCTTAACACAGAATATGCTCGTGGTTCCTTATATTAAAAGGAACCCGACAACACATTAGCATTTACATATCCTGTACCACTGTTAACAAATATTAGACACGCCGTTTGTGAAACTGCTAAAGGCTCATCCCCAAATAAGAAACCATCAAGAAAAAAATTAATGGATTTAATTTCTCAAGTTAAAGATTAGTTACTACTCCGTAAAAGATCCCCACCCCCCAAAAAAATGCTCACAGGTAGTATGTGAGAGAACACATTTAAAACCCCTAAAGGGGGCGCCTGGGTGGCGCAGTCGGTTAAGCGTCCGACTTCAGCCAGGTCACGATCTCGCGGTCTGTGAGTTCGAGCCCCGCGTCAGGCTCTGGGCTGATGGCTCGGAGCCTGGAGCCTGTTTCCGATTCTGTGTCTCCCTCTCTCTCTGCCCCTCCCCCGTTCATGCTCTGTCTCTCTCTGTCCCAAAAATAAATAAAAAACGTTGAAAAAAAAATTTAAAACCCCTAAAATAAGCCAAGGGGCAGTGCCTAAAATCTACGAGAGATTGTAACTCAACAAAGAAAAATGTACAGGGGCGCCTGGGTGGCTCAGTCGGTTAAGCGGCCGACTTCGGCTCAGGTCACCATCTCACGGTCCGTCAGTTGGAGCCCCGCATCGGGCTCTGTGCTGACGGCTCAGAGCCTGGAGCCTGCTTCGGATTCGGTGTCTCCCTCTCTTTCTGCCTCTACCCCACTCTCTCTGTCTCTCTCTCTTTCTCAAAACTAAATAAACATTAAAGAAAAACGTACAGAGAAGGTAAACAGGTCACAGGTCGCAGAGTGGGCAGGTGACAGGGACACAAAGGGCCCTCAATCCCGTAACTCTCAGAGAAATGCAAATTAAAACAAGAGGGAGCCCTCTCCCGCCCGACGGTCAGACATGGGGAGGCCACACGAAGGCGAGTGCCGGTGTGGATGCGGGTAGACGCTGGGCGCCCAGTGATGGCAGGACGCGAGCGCAGCCGTGCAGAAAGGCCCCTCGCTTGAGCGGTATGTTATCACTGTGCACTTGCCCGCAGAGCTGCTGCCTGGAGTGTGGACTGCTGACGAGCAGTCCTGTATCGCGGGGGCACCCGAGGGGCATCTCCCGGGAGGGCTGCCAGGTGAAGGACAGCACGTGCACAAGCTGGGTGGTGTGCCTGGCTCGGGAGGAGACAACGTGTAGAGAGGCACATCCCAGGAGGTGGAGACCAGGCGTGGACGGCAGCCTCATGCATCCTCCTGGCACCGCGGCCGGGGCAGACCCTCGGGATCAGACAGCGGGCCCCGCGCCACCCGGTCACCAGCCGGCCTCGACGCGGCCCCTCCTCGCTCACGCAGAATCCGTGGACGCACAGGTGCAGCCGGTGGCAGAGCCGGGCGATGCCCCGTGCTGGCTGTAGGGCGAGGGGGCCACGCCGTCCCCCCCCCCCCCCACCGCCGTGCCTCCCGGAGGCAAGTCCCTTCACTGCTCCAAGCAGGAGGTGCCGCGGCCTCAGATGTAACAACGGCCACCGCACGCACCACGGAGACGGGCCGGCGGCCAACAGCGGCGGGACAGGTCGACACCAAGCAACTCAGGCAGCTTTCTTTTTAAACGCGTGAAGACAGACAAGACCCAGTCAGTGTCGGACACGTCTGTGTGTCTGCACACGACAAGGACACGCGTCTGCAACGTCAGCAGGCGCTGAGGCCCGTCCACACTCCGAGACCAGCTCATCCCAGGCACAGCAGGACGTGGGACATGTGCCACCAGGACGGCACATCGGATCCGCCGCTCAGGGCACCCACGTCTCGGGACAGCCACACACACACACACACACACGCCGAGGGACAAACGGGGAAAGGAAAGGGCAGCCCAAGCAAACGGAAGCCGGGGGCACGTGGGTCTGACCTGATTTGGTTTGGGGGCAGACCCTCCTACAAAAGGACCGGAGCCTGTCCGCCGAAATAACGAACTCTCACTGCTCACAGCTTCTTTGGAATTGCCCTGACGATCGCACTCCTGGCTGGAAGTTAAGAAACAAAACAAACGAGCAAAGGAAAGGGAAAAAGGAAAAAGGGAGAGCGAGGCGAACCCGGAAACAGACTCTTCACGGAGACCACAGACGGTTCCCAGGGGGAGGGGGGGATTCAGAGCTCAATTAGCATAAGGAAGAATAAAATAAAATAATTAAAAAATAGAAGTTGCCCTGACACGAATGTTTCTAGAAAGACATAAACGGCCAGTTAAGGGCTGTGTCTCTGATGGCGCGGGGTCTGTGAGCTCCGTCGGGGGCGGGAGTGGGGGGGGGGGGGGGGGTGGAGGCGGTGGCTCTGCTCACGCCTGCCGGTGGGGGAAGGGGGACTCGTGAACGCACCTGCTCCTCGGTGGTCTCGGCAGCCGCACAAATGGGGGCTGGGTGCCCCCCATGGGCCAGGCGCTGGCCGAGGGTCCGGGGACACAGGGGAAGGGCAGCCCACATCTTCGCAGGGCTCGCTCCGGTGGGGACAGCAGACACACAGGTGCCCAGCTGAATAATAACAGTGAAGACGTGACATGCGGGGCATTAATACAGACCGGCCGTCCTCCACGTTAGGAGTGAGAACGCGGTGCAAACAGATTAGGAACATGAGTGACGCTGACGGTGAAGTCACGCTTACAGGACAGGACACGGTGGATTACAATAACACAGATGCCATCTAACTAGACGCTGATGAAAACCACCCGCGAAGGCAAGGCCTTCCCAGCGAAGAGGCAGTGGCCGAGGGGCCCCCGGTGCCAGTGCCGCGGGGGGAACAGCCAGGCAGCCAGAACGCCTGGAAAAGAGGAGGGAAAGGCAGGGAGAGGGTGCAGGGGCGGTGGTGTAGCGGGATTCTCACACAGAGAGTCGTGACACAGAGGCTTTTTCATTTCCAGAAGCAACTTTATTCGTGCCGGCCCCGCTCAGCTGGGTTCGTACCCGGAGAACTGAGCCCCGAACGCCACGTGGTGTGTTTTACGCTTTTTCTTTGTCTCCCATACACGGGAACACACAAACATGCAGTGAGTGGTCTCAGTTTACAAGGTCGTGAGGGATGTTGTCACGTAGGCACACAGCCAGGTTACCCTGAAGTTCTCTCCTTTTCTCTCTGTGGAGAGAACCCCTCTGTGGAGGGGACCCTACCACAGTAGGGGTGGACCGAGGAGCCCCTGGGCCGGGGCTGGAGTCTCTACTCCATGCTGAGGTGTCAGCATGCTCCCGGAGAGTCTGAGGGGACGGGGAGGGACGTCCCTCAGACAGACGCTCGGCGTGACAACAGCCGAGGGCGAGGTTCACGTCAGCCCCTCTCCACTGATGTTTAAAATCCATGAGAGCCCAGCCTTTCCACTAAGCACCAGTTCGGGTCTGAAGGGGGCAGGAGATCTGGTCCTGGGAGTCGAGCAGGGGGTTCCGAGCCCCCACAAAGGCAGCCAGAGGCCGAGGCCTGAACGTCTAGGCCCAGTGTCCTCTGTGGAGTCGGGCCAGGTGGAGGCTTGGATGGCACCCCCAGAGAGGAGGTGCCTCCAGGCCACCAGAAAGGGGACGGGGGACAGAAGGGCCTCGGACGGGCCAGGGCGGGGAGCAAGAAGGGAATCCTCAGGGACGGGAGGACAAGGGGGTCCTGTGTGGAGCCAGGCCCGGCCCCTGTGTCCTGTCTGCCTCTGGGACACACGGTTGGCGGGCACTTTGCTCTGTGTTAACGGACCGGCGGCCAGGGCAGCCCAGAGCTCAGGGCCAACCCTCAGAAGATACACAAGTGGTTGCTGAATGACTGACTGGTCGATGAGGCTCCAATGAGTCCAACGAAAGCCTCACCTGCCCTCACAGCCCAGACAGGACAGCACGACCCTCCCCCCGTGCTCCTGACTCTCACTGCTTCTGACACAAACAAAAACAAGTCAACTGCTCTTTAAATTTTAGCCTCGCGGTCTGTGAACAGAGTCTGCAACCCCAGCGGCGTCTGTGCACTGAGCCTCTGGTCCGTGGTTCTCGAGCAATCCCTGCAGTGGGCCGCTCTGGGGGGCACGACTCCAGGCCACATCCACGTGAGGGGTGAGTCACCCCCACCATGCGGGGCGGGAGGCCGAGGGCACAGAGGGCTGGTGAACGTGCCCACGGCCAGAGGACGGTGGGGCAGCCCTCACGAGGTCTGGCCTCCGCCACGCTTACTTAGCCTGTGAGTAATAACCACACGACGGGGCGGGGGGGGGGGGGGGGGCACTTCCGGTTCACCTGCCGACCCTGCGCGGTGCTGACCACAGACAAGGCTTCATAACTGATGCCCGAGGGCATGAGCCCTTGACCGCAGGCGGTCGATGGCCGCTGGGTCACATCCTGGGAAGGAGAGCACGTCGCCCTGTCTTCAAGACATCGTCAAGGAGGGCTGTGGGGTGCTGGCGGGGTTCACGCTGTGTCCCCACACCTGGAACAGAACCTGGCCCTTACGAGGCGCTCGCTCTTGTTGAGGGAGGGCACCGGTCGGTCGACACTTGGAGAAAGTTTCCGGGCACCGGGAAGGAGAGTCCAACCCCGGGGTCACCTTGGAACCGGTGCACCTGCACGGGGCCCGCATAGGAGTATGGGTTCGCTCACACCTGGATGGCACTGCAGGCCACCCCAAGTCAGGACCCGAATCCGGGAGGGCTCTGCTATGCCGGTGGGCAGGCTGTCCTGAGCTCTGGAAAGACCTCGCCGTGCTGAGTGTCACCTTGGGGACCACGAGATACCTACCCCACAAATGTCTGTGAGGCGTGGAGGTGATAATGTGTGATAATGCAAAGTGCCCGATGTGGCCTCTGCCTGTGGATGATCCATCAGTGAAAACCGTTCACTTAAACAGTAAAGTATCTGATAGATGGGTGCTCTTAAATGCTTTGTAACTGGTGGTGATTTGCTTTGCAGAGATGGTTTGGTATAAAACGTAAGTGGCTGCTATGTGATCTGGGGAGCGAGGTCGCCCCAAGTTCATTTACAAGGTGGCTCGTGCACCCTTTGGGCGCGGAATGATTGCATGTGCCTTTACGGCTACCGAAAATACGACAAAAGGTCATGACTTCCACCCAAGCCGACAGAGAGAAAGGACTGGGGGAGAAGGCAGGGTTACCACCAACCAACCAGCAAAGAGCACCCATCTGACCGTGAATTTCACAGCACGCTGCACAAAGGGAAGTTACACGGCTGACAGCATGTGGGACCCAAAATCTGACAAACTGCCAGGAAGAATTTAGGTATTCGTGGCAGGACACAAGCATCCATGCTGTCATTTATCACGCAATTGACCAGAAATCTGGCTGGGAAAGTGCTGTCCTGCCCCCGAGACAGCCGTTACAATTAATCCAGTGTTCCCTACTATCACCCCTGCTGCCTACAGAGCTTCAAATACTGCATCTGTTTTGAGGAATAACCTTTCAAAAATAACTTGCACAAAAAAAAAAAAAAAAAGACCAACACACACAACATCTAGATGGATCTCAGAACATCGTGCTGAATGAGGGAAAAGGGACGACAGACAAAAAGCAAATGCTATATGTCTCCATTTCCATGAAACTGAAAACCGGGCAAACGGATCTATAGGGACAAGGGCAGGACAGTGACTGCCCGGAGCCAGGGCGCTGGGGTGTGGGAGTAAAGAGGCACGAGGGAAGCCACGGGTAAGGGACTATTCTGTGTTTTGCCTGTGCCCTAGATCCGTGGACACCTACGTGCATGTATGTATGTGTTTTGTCAGAAGTCCTTGAACTGTGTACTGGAAAGGAGTGTATTTTGTCCTGTGTATCTTTATCTTAATAAAGTTGATCTTGGGGCGCCTGGGTGGCTCAGTCGGTTAAGCATCCGACTTCGGCTCAGGTCGTGACCTCACGGCTCATGGGTTCGAGCCCCACATCAGGCTCTGTGCTGAGAGCTCAGAGCCTGGAGCCTGTTTCAGATTCTGTGTCTCCCTCTCTCCCTGACCTTCCCCCATTCATGCTGTCTCTCTCTGTGTCTAAAATGAATAAACATTAAAAAAATTTTTTAAAAAGTTGATCTTGGGGCGCCTGGGTGGCTCAGTCAGTTAAGCATCCGACTTCGGCTCAGGTCATGACCTCACGGCTCATGGGTTCGAGCCCCACATCAGGATCTGTGCTGACAGCTCAGAGCCTAGAGCCTGCTTCAGATTTGTGTCTCCTCTCTCTCTCTCTCTCTCTCTCTCTCTGCCCCTCCCCTGCTCGCTTGCTGTCTCTCTCAAAAATAAATAAACGTTAAAAAAGAAAAAAACTTACACACACCTTATCCTAATTGCCAAAGCTTAGAGGCAACCAAGGTGTCCTTCAGCAGGCAGATAAATCAGTAAACTGAGGTACGTTCAGATAATGGAATAGCGAACGCTAAAAAGAGGTGAGCTATCCAACCATGAAAGCATGCAGGAACCTTAATGCGCATCGCTCAGGGAAAGAAGCCAATCTGGAAAGACTACTTACGGTGTGATTCCAGCTCCAGGACGTCCTGGAAAAGGCAAAACTACGGACACAGTGAGAAGACGAGAGGCTGGCTGCCAGGGGTTGTGGGAGGAGGGTGGACGAACAGGTGGAGCACAGAGGGGCTTGGGGCAGTGAGACTAGGCTGTGTTATTCTATAATGATGGACACGTTTGTCCAGACCCACAGAATGAACACCGGGAGTGACCCCACGTAGACTATGGACTCTGGGCGATGACGACGTGTCCGTGCAGGTTCATCAGCGTAACAAATGCACCATCTGGTGGGGGTGCTGGGGGAGTGGGAGGCTGTGTGTGCTGGGGGGCTGGGGGGGATTAGGGACTCTTCGGTTCTGCCAGAGGCGGCACTTATCACACCCACCGGAAAGGTTCACTGGCGTCCCCAGATGCGGCACATTCCCTCTGGTTTCTCAGCCCAGTGTTACTGGACTTTGACATCGCAGGTCTTGGTAGCTGCTTGGGATTCCCTTACTGTAAGTGAGTTATAATAAAAAGCTCTTTCTTGGCTCCTTCCTTTACCCACATGTGGTTTGTGGCCAGCACAGGCTCGCACCCAAATGTAACACCGCAGGTGGGGTCCGCCGTGGTCGTGAGTGACGAGGGGCAGGCCAGGGAGACGTGCTAGCAGAGAGGACAGCCGGCCCGGCACAGCCCTGGGCTCCAAGGGGACCACCTCACCGTTCAGGCCCCACGTGTGCACACGGCCAGGAGCACTGGAGTTACCTGTGCTGTTTGTTAAAATGCGAATTCCTGGCCCCACCTCAGACATCTTGCCTGGGAATCTCTCATGCTGGGACCCAGGAACTCGTATTTTTAATTAGTTCCCAGAGGGGGGCGCCTGGATGGCTCCGGCGGTTAAGCGTCTGACTTCGACTCAGGTCACGATCTCAGATTCCTGAGTTCGAGCCCTGTGTCAGGTTCCGTGCTGATAGCCCGGAGCCTACTTGGGATTCTCTCTCTCCCTCTCCCTCTGCCCCTCCCCTGCTTGCCTCTCTCAAAATAAACTTAAAAAAAAAACCCAAAATTTCTGGAGCGATTCGCCCAGACTGTGGGGTTTGAGAAGCCCTGCCCTAGTGGGGCCCTGTGGCGAGTACTGCGCACGCCTGAGCTCATAAGCACTCTGGGGGGGGGGGGGGGGCGGTTACAATCCCGAGTGTGCAAACAAGGACATGTGACGGTTCGCGAAGCAGAGGAGTCTGTCCTGCATGTTCAGCAGGCGGGGGACAGCACTGCAGCTCAAAACGAACTGCAAAGGACCCCCTTTATGTGTGCTTTTCCCGCCGAGTTGCAACCAGCAGAGAGGACAGCTTCAGGGAGTGAAAGGGCAACCTGCAGTGACCCCTCGCCGACCACGGTGCCCACCCCCCGAAACACTCCCGTGGCGTGCCGCTACGGGAATTCCTCGGGTTATGGCCGAGGGCATCCGACTGCTGCCCTTTGGTTGCTGGAGTGCTTGCAGGCACCTCCCAGGAGCTACCAGACCATTCTAAAGGCAGCGCAGTGCCCAGATCACTGTCGCGTTAGCGCCAAAGGGCAGGGACACCAGCCACCGGCAAAATGGGTCCCCAAGGAAGGTCCTCAACGGGACTTTGTGGTCTCTAAAGACTTGAGTGCAATGGACTCTCCTTTGCAAAAACATTTAATTTGTCAGAAGTGATTAAAAAAAAAAAAACCACCACCGTCCCTTCTCACTGAGCGAGAATCTTAGACTAATGTGAACTTTTCCCACATCCTTCATCGGCCCCGACTTAGTTACAAGAGTCATCACCTCAGTCTGAAAAGCCCATGGGTGTTGTGGCATTCCGTCTAATTTAAAAGATGCGAAAGGCCAAGAAAATCATTCCAATCTATTATCAAAATCCCAAAACTCAGGGGGGAAAGTTGCAGCTGTGGAAAAGTTCAGATCTAATTCTATTTTTGCAGGGGGGAAAAAATGCTATGAAGGAAATTACAGGCGGCAACGTCGGGGCGGGGAGCATCTTAGTGCACCCTTGCCTCAGGATGTGCTTTTAGCAACACCGCCCCCTTCCCATGAAGAAATGTTTTTTAAGAGGCAAAGACCTAATTTTTTAAGGAGCCCTTCCACATTAACAATAACACAGGTCCGTGCTCATGGGGAGCACAAACTAGAGAGAAACCTTTGGGTCTATAAACCACATTCCCAGGAGGCTACGGGAGCACGGTGACCCAGCGTTGTGGCTGGCATCCCGACCATGATGAGCCACCACCCGTGGCCAAGGGGACAGGGGAGGGGGAGGGGAGGTGTCCTGCACACATCCTGTAAGTAGTAAGAAACCCCGGTACCTGAACCTTGGAGCTGCAAACTCCTCCTTCATGAGATCCCAGCCCCAAGCCTCACAGGCAGGGCTAGAATCTTCCCAGCCCAGGTGACCACATTTCCCACGGGAGGGTGCCTCACCTGCTGCTCTGCTCTGAGGGGGGAAAAGACGGGCAACTCTATCACCTGCTGCTCTGCTCTGAGGGGGGAAAAGACGGGCAACTCTATCACCTGCTGCTCTGCTCTGAGGGGGGGGGGAAAGACGGGCAACTCTATCACAGACTTGAGGAGCTGGTTTATTTCATCTTGGCATACGCAGACACATACAAGGTTTTACAGCATTTGTGCCCAGGTGGTGAATACCAAAGCGTTAATAAATACATTAACTGCACGCAAGCATCAGCTGGCCTGAACCGGGCCACGAGCAGGGACGGTGGGTCTCTAATCAACGCCACACTGCAGCTGTTTGCCGCTTGGAAGAGTTTTGGAGGAGCCTCGGTATCACGTGAGAACACATCCAGCCTGCACTTCAGCTCATTGTAAGTGATTCACTGAGCACGTGGAGAGCGGCTGTGCCCGCAGGTGGGGCGTGAGGGCCAGTGGCTGCCGGGCATCTCCCCGTGTGCGGGTCGAGTGCCGACTGCTTACTGACGGGGAGGCGGGCGCCCCCGGACCGGGTGCTCATTGTGAGTGCCATCTTCTTCGTTTCGTTAATGCCCAGATAAAACATGTTGTAAGCCAGGAAAGCATCTGAGATAAGACAACACAACACAGCACTTTTGCTTACACTTCACCCCCACAAGGTGTCACAGCCGGCTGCGTCCAGAAACTACCTTGACTTCAGGAAGAACGGCAAAGGGCCTCCAACACATCCCGTTTCCAAAGCTTGCCCAGGATGTTACCCAAGAGACCCACAGACGAAGCGGCTGCTACCAGCATTACTAAGGCAACGGCAGAAAGCGACAGAGATACAGCAGAGGGCTCCGCTTCTCAGGCGTCTGCGGCAGAACCCACGCTGTAAGATCTTTCACTGGAGCCAAAGCATGTCCACAGCTTCGGCTAGTTCTCTTAGAGAAAAAGAGAGAGGGGCCACCAGAGACGCAGAACTCCAATCAGCAGGTCCCAGACGCAGCTCCAGAAAGCTGCCGAGCCTTCCACGCTGGTGCTGAGGCTGCTCCCGAGACCAAGAGAAAACCCAGGAAGTGAAGCCCGTGTCTCTGGCTCTCAAATGAACCTCGACGGACAGAACAAAACCACTACTGGTAACCAACCAAAGCATCAAGCTTTCATGTCCACCACAGTCTCCCCTGGCGACGCCACCGCTCTCTCAAATCTGTAGAAGTGTCAGCGTGCGGGGATGAATTGTACGAGAACCGTGGATGGTTGTCCTCCAGACACTGGCTTCACTTGCCGCTGACAGATCGATCATCAGGAGCATGTCTGCACCTACACGGGTAACGAGTAACACCGAGGCATTCCCGCACAGTGCTGGGTGCAGACTCGGAACATCACGTGGTACACGAATAGACCCCCTCCTGGCAACAACAGCCCTCAGAGGCCAGTCCCCGCAGGGACTGCCCACCGCCCCCTCCCCACGCAACCCTCCGCATCGGCGACCCCAGAGGGATGGCTTTTTGGCTCGTGTGACTAGTACAAACCCGTGCGGCTGCACCTGCAAATACCGCCCGCCCCCCGAAAGCAAAATCAACTGGTCCTCCTGGCCTGCCAGGTCCTGCAGTAATTTTTATGAGGTACTCCTGTTTAGAAATAAAGACACAGAAGATTCTACAGCCCTCATTCACCCTTCGGCCTCCCCAGATGTCCTCGGGCATTCCACCGGGACGAGCCCCCAGGGCTCCACGGCCAGTTCCCCCTGGAAGCGCCGCAAGGTCTAGGACCAGCATTTCTTATTAAATCAAGTCACAAAACAAAATACAGAGCTGCAGGTGGTTGTGTGATTGCAAGGCTGTCTGCACCGGACACCCGACGCTCCCCAAGTCCCCCGGTACCCCCTGTGCGGGTGACTCTAGTTCGGAAGTCCCCTTCCGTGGCATTTTGTTTTCGAACAGTAAGCATCACAGGAATGGCTTCTCAAGCAAAATCACAGTGATAATACTTCATGAATTCGATATTTAAGGAAAGAAAATATTAGCCTGGTTCCATTTCATATAAAAGCTTTAGCACAAACGTAAGAACGTTCCAGAGAAAAACGTGCTGCGATACATTTCTTTCAACGAACCTCGTGTCCTTTTGCTGTAAATTCTCTTTCTACTACCATTTCTGCATTCTGCTCCTAGAAAAGGCCGATAAAGTCAGGCAATAGGACGTCTGTCTGTCTTAAGATGCTTAACCAGGCTGCCAAGCTGTCCTCCTGGTTGGTGAGCAGAGTCACGAGCAAGCACACAGATCACCACAATGAATAAACTTGTAACCGAAACCGTAAACTCCATTCCTCTGGCACATGCATCAAGATGAAACCGGTCATTTCTAAACATACTTAACCGGTAACTTTCATAACCACAGACTCTAACCTGTTTCCCAATCACCCACTATTGCTACAGAGAGGTCAACCCCCATCACTGGATGAACAAGTAAGGAGCCATAAGGTGTGTATGATTCCATCTAATTACATGCCAGTGACTTTCAATGCAAACTTCTCCCATCATAATCAAAGAGTGGATTGGGTTCGGAATCCAAATCGCTTCACCTCCATTTGTGAGCATGTATCGTACCCTTAAGTTCTTAGTAAGTAGTAAACTCAGTCTACACCGATCCGGAAAGTAAAATGTTATAACAAATGAGGATCAACCGATTTGTTTTTAATGCTTGTGATCCCTCAAAGTACTGAGCTCCACGCTAAGTCTACTAGGGTATTTTGGAATTCAATCAGAATTCCCGTAATTACTTACTATTTACGTTTTAAGTAGATGTTATTTTCCCTATGCTAATATGCTTTTTGTCACTCTGCTATGTTTTCTTAGAGTCATGCTTAAAAAATTAATTTCCCTCATCAGAATTACGTAACATATATTGGGAACACCGTAAATAGCGGGTTCCAAATGTGCCTACATGTTGGTCTTTGGAAGCATCAAAAGGAGCGGTTTCAACCTTCTTTCTCTGGGAGGGAGAGATAATCGATTCTTTGAGCCCATTATAATACATGAAGGTGGCTGAGAATATTCAGACACTGTCTATCAAAGGCTCCTTTTCCAACAGACAGGCGTCCTTGTCAGTCAGCTTTCCCTACTCATGATCTGCTCTTTGGGAAACACTCATTCACCAAAGATCTAAGATTCAAAAAAGAGCAAATCATTACTATTTCATCAAACATAATCATTAAGATCCTTTAACTTGAAAACATTTAACCGTCAGGGGATGCCTGGCTGGCTCAGTCGTAGAGAGTGTGACTCCTGATTTCTGGGTTGTGAGTTCTGGCCGGACCTTGGGGGTAGGTACCACCTAAAAATAAAATCTCAAAGTATTTAAGCATCCTAAACTGCTCTTGAGAGAGGGGTGCGAGACCCACCCTCTGTGGCATCCGCGTAGACACGGGAAACGTCTCTGCTGGGTGCCGGACAAGAGTCCTATTGTACCAAAGACCCCACCTTCTTGCGAAACCTGGAACAAACCCAACCCACGCTTGACCTTATGATGACATGAGCTTTTTAAGTAATTAGAAAAGGTTTAAGAGTTCTACTTATCAGTTATAAGGGGCCCAACGGCAGAGTGGCCCTCTCTCGGTGGCTCACCAATACAGCTCACGGTGGCCGACTTCAGGGATCTCCTCGCTGCAGCCTGGTGGCCCCTGAGCCGGCTACTGCGCAGGCTCACGTCCCGGCCAGCTCTCCGCTCCGCCCGGGAGCGCACGTGCCCCCGAGGACCCGGGCGCACCCCCGCCCACCCGGGCACGCTCTGTGTCCCGCCCACTGTACCCCAGGCCTAATCTTCCCAGTCCTTTTCCTTCTCCCTCAGGTATCCCGTGTCATCCTTGTAAGGCTCCCTATTTGCACACAGCTTACGCCGTCGACCCCGTTAAGCAAAGCGACGCGAAAAGGAACGCAGAATGGGGCGGCAGACCATAAGACAGCGCTGCGAAAAATCTTCAAGGCCGCGCGACAAGCTTCCAACTTATAAGCGTTTCAGTGGTCCCCGCGGACAGCGCCCACTCTCTCTGTCCCCGCCCCCCTCCCCCTCTCCCCACTTGAATCTCGGCCCACGGGGGGCGTCCCTGAGGGAGATGCCCAGGTGGCCCCAGCCCGCCCTACGCGGCGCCCTCCTCGCCTCGGTCCGGCTTCTCGGGCAGGTTGAGCACGAACGGGAAGAGCGCGCCTCGGGCGTCCAAGGGGGCGCGGAGCGGCGCGGGCTCGAAGCTGCCGCCCTCGCCCGCGCCCACGTCCGCGCCGGGCTCGCTGTCCCGCGGGGGCACGAAGCGCCAGGTGCCCGCGCGGCTCACGCAGTAGATGGCGCCGTCCAGCGCGGCGCAGCGGAAGGGCTGCAGGCCGGACGGCGCGCCCGGGGGCCGCAGGTGCGCGGCGCAGCGGCTCCACTGCTTGGCCAGGCAGTGGTAGCGCAGCACGCTGACGCCCCCCGCCGGCGCGGCGGCCGCCTGCGAGTCGCCGCGGCCCCCGCCCAGGTCGAAGCGGTAGATGAAGCCGTCCAGGGCCACCATGGCGGCGGAGCGCTCCCTACTGCTGCTGCACGGGCACTCCTGCCACTCGTCGCGCCGCGGGTCGTACTTGAGCAGGCGGTAGAAGAGGGAGCCCCCGGACACGTAGATCTCGCCGTTGCAGGTGGCGGCCTCGTGCGCCACGGCGAAGGCGCCCCGGGGCAGCGGGGCCACGGCGGCCCAGCGGTCGGCGCGCGGGTCGTAGCGCTCCACGCTGAGCAGGCACTCGCCGCCCACGGCGTACAGGTGGCCGTCCAGGGCCAGCAGCTGCAGCTGCGAGCGCGCCTGGCGCAGCGGCCGCACGGTGCTCCAGCGGTCGGTGGCCGGGTTGTAGCAGAAGACCTGGTCCGAGGGGCGCGCGCGGCCGTCGGGCCCCGCGGGCCCCACGCCGCCGGCCACGAAGAGGTAGTTGTAGAGCACGCACAGCCCGCAGCCCCGCGCCGGCGCGCCCTCGGGCAGCCGCGTCAGCTCGCGCCACTCGCCGGCCGCCTCGTGCAGCCAGTAGACGGCGGCGTCGCCGCGGGCCTCGGCGTCCCCCGACGGGCTCTGCGGGCGGCTGCCCGCGCGCTCCCCGGCCGGCCCGAGCGCGGCGGCCAGCAGGCGGGCGCGGCCGGCGCGCAGGCGGCGGCGCAGCAGCAGGTCGCGCTCGGAGCCCGACAGGCGCCCGAACACGGCGGGCTCGCGCAGCACGTCCAGGTAGTGGTCGCTCATGAAGCGGTAGGCCGCGTCGCGGAGCTCCGCCAGCCGCTGCCGCTTGGCCGCGCTCAGCACCTCGTAGCAGTTGGCCAGGCTCAGCTGAGGAGCCACGGCGTCGGTGGCGCGCTGCACGGCGCACGGCAGCTGCAGGCGGCGCGCGCCGGCCACCACCTCCGCCACGTTGTCGGGTCGCACGCCCGCCATCTGGCCGCTGTACGCGTAGGCCAGCAGCAGGCGCAGCGCCGCCCAGCCCACGCCCTGCACCCGCAGCACGTCCCGCGACGCGCGCGCGCGGAAGTAGTCGCTGCGCGCCGCCAGCACCGCCTTGTGCGCCCGCAGCCGGCGGCCGGACACCTCGATGACCAGGTCGGGCTCCCCGTGCGCGGGCCCGACGCCGGGGGGCACTGGCGCGGGGTCCCCGGGCTCCTCCGGGGACGCGGGCTCTTCCGGGGTCGCGGGCTCCTCCAGGGACGCGGGCTCCTCCGGGGACGCGGGCTCCTCGGCGGACACCGGCTCCTCCAGGGACGCGGGCTCCTCCGGGGACGCGCGCTCCTCGGCGGATGCGGGCTCTTCCGGGGACGCGGAGTCCGCGGGGGACGCGGCGCCCGCGCTGCCGACCTCCCACTGCCTCTCCACCACCCGCTGGCCGCTGCGACGCGAGGGCGGGGGAGTCGCTGCGCCCTCCGCCGCGGAGGCGCGAGACTGCGGCGGGGAGTCGTCCCCGGAGCTGAAGCACAGCGACGCGCTCAGACTGCAGGGTGTCTGCGCGTCCGGTGGCTGCAGGCTGCCCTCTCCCGGAGCCGCGGCAGCGCCGCCCCGGTCCCCGGCCTGGCCGCACGCTCCCTGCGCAAAGGCGCCCCCGGCCTCGGCCCCGCGGCCCTGGTCCTCCCGGGGGTAGAGGGCGCAGGAGGGCACCGGGTTCTCCATGGGCCCGCCTGCGCTCGCCGCCGCGGCCCGACCCCCGCTCAGCAGCCCACCATGACCGCGCCCTGACTCAAGGTCGGCGGTTCCTCTGGGGCTCTAGCTGCGCAGGCTTTTCCTGGCCCGCGATCAGATTTCACTTCTGCGTCCACAGCCCCCGTGGCGCTCACACGGCGCTGCCCTCTCCCGCGTGCAGGAGGGGGGTCGGCGCTAGATGCACTCTCGGCCGAACTGCTGAACCGCAGGCACGCTACCGCTGGCCAGCCGGGCGTCGGGGTCTCCGTGGCTTGGTCCCCAGGCCGC
The DNA here is from genome assembly GCF_028018385.1 of Neofelis nebulosa. Classification (NCBI taxonomy): domain Eukaryota; kingdom Metazoa; phylum Chordata; class Mammalia; order Carnivora; family Felidae; genus Neofelis; species Neofelis nebulosa. The sequence continues at coordinate 2,448,773 of NC_080784.1, read as the reverse complement.
AGCACTGATCTTTGATGAGGGTCCCGCGCAGGCACCGGCCGGGTATCCGCGGCTCCGTCCCCAAAGCACTGGGCTACTGGGTACGGCCGACCCACCGGGGCATGCCCCCTCCTTCCGAGTCAGTGTTCATCACTCCGGGTCTCCTCACTGGGTCCGAGGACAAACACCACCCAGGCAGGCTGTCTCTAAACTTCAGAAGGGGGACTTGAACTCGGGCTTCGGTAGAGAGCCCCCCCCCCCCCACGTAGCTTTTATTTGTACGACTCCCATTTATATTAGTCTCGCCTCGCAGCATCAGCAGCAGTCCTGATGCGTCTGCGTGCGCACTGTTCACCCCCGGGGGGTGTCCATAATTCATTCGCCCAGGTGTTAGAAAAACACAATTACTGCCCTGAGAGCTGGCCTTCCTCACGGATCCATCAGGAGCCTCTTCCTTTGTGGAACATCAGGTGTTTCCATATGGTGTCACCACACTCTTCTTGTTCCTGTTTATGGGAGAGAGAGAGAGAGAGGGCGTTTGAATGTGCACTTTTCAGTGGGGTTATTCTGTGTCAGTGGGGTCTACTGCGCTGCCCCTGACTTTCAGGTTAGGGGACTCACGTTTGGTGGGAAAGGGGTTTGTGACTTTGGGCTGCTGGAGAGTTTGATGGAGAAGATATACAGAATAATTTAGGGATTTTTGGAAGTGTTCTCTCCCCTGTTCCTGCCCTGACTGTGAGGCCCCCGAAGGAGAACCCAATTCAGGCAGAGGGCTTTAAACACATAGGGTTGATCTGAACAAAACTGCTCATTTTGCGGCTAAAAAGCAGTCAAATATCAACAGCTTATTTTCAAAGTAATGAGATGTACATGTAAAGAGCGGTCAGTGAGAGAGCATAATTGACCTTATTAATTGTATTAATATGAGTTTTCCTACAGTCTTTTCCGGTTGATTCAAATTAAGTGGCAAAAGATACTGGGAGGAAGGACCTGCTCTGGAGCTGGCCTCAGAAGCCTAACTCCGAAGTCGGTCTGCACTGTCCCTTCTTGGAATCGTGTCTTTAAAACCTCAGGGAAGCAATTCCCCACAAACAGTCCATGCACAGCAAAAGAAAAGCCAAAGCAACAACAACAACAAAAAGAAGAAGAAGAAGAATTAAAAAGGAAGTATGTGAAAGGCAGATGTGAGCACGTGCAGGTGCACCGTAAAGCCATGAAATATCTTTCCCAAGTTGGCAAAACCTTCTGAGACTCCCCAGCCTGGAAGGATCTTGGCAGTTTTACCACAAACGTAAAGGGAGGGCCCGACCGTGTACCAGCTTTCTAAAGAAGAGAACTTACAGGGAAGGAAACCACATGTAGGATGTGTTAGCCTCTCCACTGAGATCCATGACAATCACCTTCCCTCAACCTCTCCTGGTTTCTACCTCGCCTACCTGGTCCTCATAAACGTTCAGCGTTCAGCATTTACACTTGCCTGCCCTGTTCCTCCTGCTGCTATTACTAAAAAACTATTCCCGGGGCGCCTAGGGGACTCAGCTGATTAAGTGTCCAACTTCGGTTCAGATCATGGTCTCGTGGTTCGTGAGTTCAAGCTCCGCGTCGGGCTCTGTGCTGAAACAGCTCGCGGAGCCTGGAGCCTGCTTTGGATTCGGTGTCTCCCTCTCTCTGCCCCTCCCCTACTCGTTCTCTTTCTCTCTCCCTCAAAAATAAACATTAAAAAAAAAAAAAAACTTTCCCATTATGTTAGCAGTAAATGTCTTCAAGTTGAAAGTTCAAGACATTCAATTCTCTCCCTCTCTCTCCCTCCCTTCCTCTGTCTCTCCTTTCCAGATATCTTTAACAGTAACTTTCAGGGCACGTCCGCTGTGTGCAAAGCAGAGTCCCGGGACACAGGGAAATGCAGAGTAAGCTGAAACCCTGGCCTGCCCGGGGGCGCGGGTGGTGGAGGAGGCTCTCCTGTTTACTCAGCTGTGGCCCAGCCCCGCTGTGGTGCAGGCTCAGTGCTGTCCATCCCGGCCCCAGCGGCCATGCCCCGGCGAGGTGGCCGTGACCGCTGACCCACAGCGAGGCAGCGTGACAACGAACTGGAAACCTGTACGCACTGTGTAAGCAAAGCTCGTGGTGTCTCCCCAGGGACCCAGTGGTGCTTTCTCATCAGTGAGGTCACTCAAGGGAAGGTCTGAGAGGTACTGACAAATCGTACTCAAACTTCGTAGATGCGGAGAACAGACTGGCGGCTGCCAGAGTCAGCAGGGGGAGAAACGGGTAAAAGTGTCCACCTGTGAACCTTCACATCGGGCAGAAAGTCGGAGGGACTGGCTGTGTTCTCAGGCTCGTTCTTTCACACTTCTGCACTCCGCCTAAGACCGTAGACCTCAGAGGACCAAGCTAGTATTTTATTTCTTTTTGTGGCTGAGAAAGGGCCCCAGAACTTCCTGGTTCTTTCTCTGGCTGGACTCGGTTCAAAGAAAACCCTAAGAGTTGTCTTCTTGTAAATCATCACAGACTGAAAGGAACGGCACAGAACAGCACGCATTTTTAAAGCTTACGCTCGGGGCTCTGTGTTTTGAAAGCCCTACAGGACGAGTGTGAGGCCCAAGAGACTCGGGCTGGGAAGCGTGGGGTATGTCGTAGCTACAATGAAGCACGGGCTCTCGCTCCACAAAAGAACCAACACAATCCAGAGCAGCCCGTGGTGTGGCCCGCCGGGCCGTCTGCTGGCCTGGGTGAGACGGAACTGGTTCTCGGCCCAGCCACCCAGAGAAAGATGAACAATCCTCTCGAATATCCTGCCTCTAGAGTTCTAGTGACAATACCACTTCTACTCCTCGGCACACGTGAAAGTTGTGAAACTGTCCTTTTGAGGGATATCTGCAGCAGAGACGGTTTCATGCTGTTCCGCGGATGCTCGGGCCCCAGGCTCCCCGGGGAACCCGGCTGGGGTTAGAGCCGGTGGGCAGAGGCCCCCTTGCCGGGATACCAGTGGTGCGGCCACGAGAGCCCCTCCCAGCTCAGCCACGTGCCCAGCTGTGCACCCCGGGACCAGGTCAGTCCCTGCTCACGTCCAGCCAGCCAAGGCGATCCCGCACACGGGTGTTACCGGCTGGGCCCCAAGACGGCCTGCCACTCGACGTCAGGCACGGTGATGCCGAGTTAGGAGCCGGGAGGCCAGCCCTCCCCACCCACCCCCCACCGGAAGCTCTTGGCCAGCGCTTCTGGAAGATGGTCCCCAAGCACCACTTCGGGCCTCTTCCGAGTCTCTCCCAAACCTTGAAGAATGGGCGGGTCAGAGTCCACAGGAGAAATGAGGACATTACGCAGAGGGACCACTTCCTTTCCCGAAAGGTTTTAAAGAAGCTCCACAGTAGTAGCTGTCTTCCCTCCTCCCTGAATGGCCCGTTGCTGTGATTTTGCCTGAAAATAGATGGGGAGTAGGGACGCCTGGGGGCTCAGTCGATTAAGCGTCTGACTCCTGATCTCGGCTAGGGTCATGATCTCATGGTTCGTGGGATCGAGCCCCATGTCGGGCTCTGTGCTGACAGTGCAGAGCCTGCTTGGGGTTCTCTCCCTCTCTCTGCCCTCCCCTGCTTGTGTGCATGCACGCTCCCTCTCTCCCAAAATGAAAAAAAAAAAAAAAAAAAAAAAAAAAAAGATGGGGAAGAGTCAGCCCGTTTTGCATCTAACAGTCCTGAGGCCTCAGCAATCCTGCTGACAAGGTTATCGCCCAGTTTCCGTGGGCTGGGAGTCACAGTGTTCCCTCCATGTGGTGGTTGGTTCTAGAATCAGAATTCCAGGAAGGGAGTCCTGCAGGACTCTGGGCAGGGTGCCCGTCCTGGCCACATGAAGTAACCGAAACCCCGCACCCGGTCGTGGCATCAGGAAGGCCTTCTTTCCCGAGTGATCGCCATCAGGTGTTGCCCCGAACACTGCTTCTGGGGGCTGCTGCGGCAGATGGTGAAAAGGGACGTGTCAGGGTGGATACGTAGGTGACAGTGACAGGCTCCCTTCTCGACTGTAGTCAGAAAGTGTTTCAAGAACAAGTCTTATTTAAATGTCATTTATGTAGCGTTTCCCCCTGAAGGAGTTTCTTCTTCACAGAAACCTAAACCAAAGTTTTACAGTTTCTTTCCATGAGTTTCTTCACTATGAACAATGAATTTTTTTTTAATGATCGTACAATATCCTAATGGGAACATTGTTTGTGTCTCTAACGTGGAAATTAGTTGATTTAAAATTAAATATGCTTCATTGTAATATAGGTTGCTAAAAAGAATCCTTTAAATAATTACAGTTAGCTTTTTAAAAAAAAAATGTATTTGTTGGGGCACCTGGGTGGCTCAGTCGGTTGAGCGTCCGACTTTGGCTCAGGTCATGATCTCGCAATCTGTGAGTTTGAGCCCCGCGTCGTCGGGCTCTGTGCTGACAGCTCAGAGCCTGGAGCCTGCTTCGGATTCTGGGTCTCCCTCTCTCTCTGCCCCTCCCCCGCTCATGCTCTATCAAAAATAAGTAAACATTAAAAAAAATTTTTTTAAAAACTGTATTTGTCAATCGACTTAGGAAGCTTATGTGAGTTTCCGTGACACGTACTGCTTGTAAGGAGCTCCTCCTGGGTGCTGTCCACGTCCTGCCCAGCCTGTTGCTCCATAGACGTCTCCATCCACACCCGTTAGGTCCCAGAGGCCCTGGGGACAGCGCCCGTGCTGTCCCCACGTGTGCCTCCCTCAACACCAGAAAGACACCATCCTCCTGGTAAGTAGCCAGCACTCGATGTGAGGTTCATCAACAAAAAAAGCCATAAATAGAACTGTCGCAGAGTCTTACAAACTCATAGGAAGCTCCAGGAATTTTCTGTTGGATTAAAGAATGTGTTGGTTTGCCTCGGCTGTTCACACCAATATTACTTTTCAAGATGATGTCTTCTTTGGGCCCCAATTAAAACAGTTGGCAGTTTTGGAGGGGGCCTAGAGCTGGTGGGTCAGGAGGGAGCCCAGGCTGTAGACGAACTGACGTTCCGCGAGGCTCTGATCTTCACCCCAATGCCTGGTTCATGTTTCCTGTTCGTAGTACAGAGTGGAGTTTTAGGAGGGCCATCACACTATGTGTGCAGAATTACAAAGTCCAAAGCCAGGCGTGAAGAAGCATCGATCCCAAGATGCTTCTTCATTTTGAAACACATCCCAGTAACACTGCTGTCTGGCCCCCAAGAGCACGATGCTGCATGGTGTCGGAAGACGTGAGAAGTGGTCCACACCCAGCGTGTCCGGGAGAGAGCTACGAGGTTTCAAGCGTGGAGATACTCAGTGAATAAAAGAAAACTAAAACCAACTTAGGTAACATAGTCTGTGTAGTTTAGAAATGGACAAGGTAGGAGTGCCTGGGCATGCTCAGTCAGTTGAGCGACCGACTTTGGCTCAGGTCACGATCTCACAGTTCATGGGTTCAAGCCCCACTTGGGGCTCTGTGCTGACAGCTCAGAGCCTGGAGCCTGCTTAGGATTCTGTCTCCCCCTGTCTCTGTGCCCTTCCCTGCTCGCTCACTCTCTCTCTCTCTCAAAAATAAACATTAAAAAAGAAAGAAAGAAAGAAAAGGAAATGGACAGAGTGGCTGGTGACATACTTTGGTGAATAATTTGATGTAAGCGGTGCCCTCCGGTAGGTCCAGGGGCATTGATTGGGGTTTATGTGACCACACTACAATGTATGATTTTTATTTTTTATGAAGGAGATTCCGAAAAGCGCAGATGAACTGTAACACAGGCTGACCACACACTAGTAGCGATAAAAACGATAGCTAACATCTCTTGTGCCAGCCACGGTTCTCCTGTGATAAATCATGCAACCATGCACAACCCTCACCACCGTAGGCCCTTGCTTTCACTAGCCCCATTTTACAGAAGAGGAAAGGAGATGTGAAGCAATCTCACCCACATCATACAACGAACCAACCACGCGGCTGGTAAGTGGCAGAGCCAGAGTGGGACCAGCGCCCTGGCTCAAGTGCACCTGGCCCAGAAGCACCACGCCCAATGCTTCCGCACGCGCTACTGATCACGCGCGAGGGGACTTCCGTCACAGCCGAGAGCTGGGCGGACTGAAGCCCACACTGTCTCCAAACGCTCTGTCAGTTGCCCAGGGTGTCCCGTCCCCGGTCCTAGTAACTCTGGGTGCCCCACCCAGCTCTGAGAATAAAGCAGTCAGCGGCGTGCGCGCACCTGCTCAGAGCACTTTGGCGGGAGTCATTTAGGGCAGTTACGATCTTTATAACTTTAGGGGGTGAATCTTTGGCAGGGCTCACTTGCACCAAGTAAAATTTCAGAGAATTTCCTGAATAACAGGTGTATGTAACAGCTCTTCCTAAAGTCCCGAGGCCAAGGGGTGAAGGAGGCTCTGAGCTGTTCCCAGGACACCTGCGCCCTCGTGCAGGTCTGTATCTTAGATCCTGGGCTGACGGGCTCCTCCTGCCCCAAGCCAGCTTGGTCAGCATTTCAACTACGATCCCCCTCCTTCTTGAGCTCCAGCCCCGTGCACCCCATCCGGTGGAAACCGCTTGCCTCCCTTTCCTGTGAGGTGGTGTGGTCTGTGTTCCCAGAATGTCTTAATTTAACTCCACCTAGTATCGCCCCTCATCTGCCCGTGCACCACCCTTTTCTAGAAGAACGTGAAATTCGGGACAGAAGATTTCATTAGTCATTCTGTCTTTAGCACAGGGATGGGTTCTCCAAGCAGAACCAGTGAACGCTGGATGGATGGATGGATGGATGGGTGGATGGATGGGTGGATGGATGGATGGATGGATGGATGGCGCTAACTAGGTAAACAACGAAAAACAAACTCTGAAAACATATGAAGGTTCGGAAGCTGTACCAAAGGTGACACACATTACAGTTTTATCAAGGAACGAGGATCCTGCTCACAAAAAGAGTTCTTGAAAGGGATTGGGGGTTGAAATAAAGATGGGCTTTCTAATCTCCTCCACAACTATGCCGGGTTCTCCATTTCCTAGATAAACGATACTGCTCTGTAATCCTAGAAGATGCGGGTGGGTTTTAATTACAGGGCTGCTCCGGGCCCGGCCCGCTCCTCGGTGCCGGGTTCAGCGGAGCACGGCCTCAAGCCAGGTCTTTTGCAGCAGTGACACATCAGCCTTCCAGTTGATGCAGGAGGAGAAAGGGCCTTGCCTCCGCGGGTCAGGGAGCTGAAATCAAAGGAAAGCTTGTTTTCAGTAGAAGAAAAGGAAGCCAACACACAGAGCAAAACCTAGGAGATGGAAAGAGAGGCCCCTGGATCGAGCCGTGCCCACAGCCAGCTGCACCCCGGGGCTTCTGACGTACGTGAGCTAATAAGTTCCATCTGTAACCTATGCTGACTTGGGTGGGATTCCCGTCCCTGGAAACCGCAGTCAGACTGGCTGAAAACAAGAACCGCATCGCCCAGGGGGTTAAGCGGGACGTTTAGAGAGAACCGGGCACAGCACAGCTCCTGCCGGGAAAGCATGCACAGCGAGGTTCCCGCCCCGACAGCAGCACAGAAAGCCTCGAGCGGGACGAAGGAGCACGAACAACCCCACCCGTGTACCCAGACGAGTCCCCTCGCGATCCATGCGTGAGGACAAGTGTCACCACCGTCTTGATTCAGTAAAGGAGAAAATGCCTGAAGCCCAGACAGTTCGAGTTCCTAGTCTCAGAAAACCAAAAAAATTAGCAACAGACCCAAACCACGGCAGCCTTCTCTTTTCCCATCTCTGGAGCGTTGACTGCGTGGCCTCAGGAAAACCTGCCCGGGCTCATCCCATGTGTTCACCAGCGGAGTGGGCCACGGGAGCCACGGGGGCCACAGGGGTGAGCACCCCTGCCGGTCAGCCCGAGGCGTCCTGCTCCAGGCGCTGTGCTCCCGGCTCTGAGGGCAGCTCAACAGTGCTGCGCTCAAGGCCAAGGCATCGCAGGCTCTCTGGGCCCGCGTCCTTGGCCGTGCTGGCAGCTCGGAGCCCGGAGCCTGCTTCGGATTCTGTGTCTCCCTCTCTCTCTGCCCCTCCCCTGCTCACGCTCTGTCTGTCTCTCTCTCAAAAATAAATAAACATCAAAAAACTTAATAAAACAAAAAGAATGAAAACTCAAAACCTGTTGAAATAGAAGCATCTATCTTTCTTCGTGGGTCAAGATTCAAGAATCATGGATTTGGCCCAACATACAAGTGTGAGCACTAAGGTTAGAGAATCACTGACAGTCTGCAAATTGTAGCTATAAAATGCAGTTCTGAGCAGTATTTGGGTGAACCTGGCCCTTTCCGAGTAAATCTGTTCCGTGCATGCACTGAAATAAAGTGGAGTGTCCCACAATGACGGAAAGCCGGAAAATAAGAGACTCCCCGTGCCAACTCAATCCCGGTTTTTCTCAGTTGTGCTGTTAGCTTCCCATGGATCCCTCAGCACTGATAAATAACGAACAATGTGCATTCGTTGGCTCATTCCTCGTTGATCACGTTGCACACCCACAATGTAGCAGGAAGTGTACGACGTACCAGGAAGCACCGAGGAACACAACAGGCGTGGCCCCAGGCTCCATGGCCCTCACGGGCTCGTGAGGAAGGTGAACCTAAAGCCGTCACATGAACTCTAATGGAAATACAAACCGTGGCGGGTGCCATGAAGGAAACACGCACTTCTGAGAGTTGATGATGGTGGACGGGATTCCTACTCTGGGATGGGGTAAGAGTCCTCGGAGAGTATGGAAGGTAGGCTGACCCTTGAGAGAGGTAGCAGTTCGCAGGGAAGGCGGAAGAGAGCAGCCACGGGGAGGTCCTGGGGTGAAAACAAGCCTGACCGGTTCTAGAAACAGAAAGCGGCTGGCTGTACTGTGGAGGACCAGCCAAGTCCATGGAGCCCCTCCGTCTTGGTTACAGTGGGGAGCCACTGATGGTTTGTGAGGAAGTGCAGGGAAGGTGACCTGGCAGCGACCGTGCTCAGTCCTGTGTTTTAGAATGCTTTGTGTCCTGCTGCACAAATGGAATTCACTAGACTGCTTTTAGACTACTCTCGTGTCTGCCAAAATCATTATATACATGAAAATGAGCTAATTTACATTGCTATGAATACATCTCAAAAACACAACTTCGAATTTTTGAGGGTTTGCAGTTGGTACAAAGATACCGTGCAATACTGTCCACATCCTGCCCATGAAGTAAAATCCTGTAGGTTGTTTACGGGATGTGAAAAGAAGAGGCAGGAATCTGGCATAGAGGTTACTTCCCAAGAAGGAAGGAAGGGGAAGTTTTCCCAGCTTGGTATCATTTGGTTTTTCTGGAAATTTAAAGCATCCAAGGCAAAGATAACTCGTCTATTTCCTTTTACACATCGCTTATGGTGTTTGAGATATTTCACAACTTAAGATGTCAGATGTTCCTCTGTTTGTTTAAATGGCTATCAGTCCTTATCAATTAATGAATCTGGTTTCACTGAAAATTAATGGAAGCCATACGACCTTAATCATAAGTAAGTAGATTTAATCAACAGATAGTAACTTCCTTCATTCCTAGTGCTGGAGTGCTTGATTAACTTATTCAGGATGCTTAAAATTGTACCGGAATTGAAATATGGTGACATTAAATAAAAACTCACATTTTGTCATTTTCAAAGTTTTAAGCTCTTGGATTTATAAAAGGGAGCCTTGTCCAAGATCAGACCGGATACCTACAGAGTGTAATTAAAACCTGTGCAGAGTCCTGGGAGGTGGGGGGGGCACCTGGGCAGCTCAGTTGGTTGAGTGTCTGACTTCAGCTCAGGCCATGATCTCACGGTTAAGTTGGTGGGTTCAAGCCCCGTGTCGGGCTCTGTGCTGACAGAGTGGAGCTTGCTTGGGATTCTCTCTCTCCCTTTCTCTCTCTGCCCCTCCCCTGCTCAAGTTCTCTCCCTCAAAAATAAACATTAAAAAAATTTTTTTAAACCCAACTATGCAGAGTCCTAAGCCAGTGCCCTAGCTATCAATGTCACTGTTTATCTACCGTTGTTGATACACATTGAAAATAAGGTAGAAACCCTTCTCGCCAACTTCTTGGTTAAGACATAATGCAGTCTTTCCTTCCCACTGCACCTGCATCACCAACACATCCAAAAACATCCTCAAAAAGAGGATGTTATTTAACTTGTACTTCCTCCTCGGGCATGGCTGTTCCCGAACAGTGAGTGTGGACTGCCGTGGGTCCAGGGAAAACGCCTGTGGTGTGCGTCAGGTCACGGACGGCCACGCAGAACAGGCTTTCTGCCCAGTGTCCAGGCGGACGTGAAGTGCTAATTGCTCTCACTGGTATTTTAGCCGCTACCTTTGAAGGAGAAATCAAGACAAACGGTCTGACGAGTGTGAGTTCACGTGTGTGAGCAACCAGGCAGACCAGTGGGCGGTCCAGACACAGCCAGGTGAGTGCAGATGTGGACGCTAAAGGTTCATAGTTCTGGCCTGAGATTGAATCTGAGGAGCCTTTGTGCTATTATCTGCTGTCTTTGCAAACGCTTTGAACATCGGACTGAATGTGGTTTCTAGATGAAAGTCGCCAACGTCTCGACTTGTCTTCATTTTGTCCCTGGGAGCATGAAGCTAACACGAAGTGAGTTCAGGGCGAGAGAGGAAACCAGTCTCACGAAGCTGATGACTGTAGAAAAAAACAAACAGTCCCACTTTGCAGATGCAAAATACAGTAAGACATCGGAGTGGCTCTGGGGAGGCTGCGACTTCGGTGCGTGACCGTGAGGCACCAGACAGCGTCCCCCGCAGTGTGTCCAGCGTTTGAAATTCCAGGAGGACGTGGACAGTTGCTGTGTGTCAGGCCTGGACGGAGGCGACGGAACCAGTGGCAATGAGCCTCCCCGCACAGAATCGCAGCACACCTGGTGTCTCCTCGTGGGGAGGGTCAGTGCTTCCTCGGCAGGCGACCTCTCACAAGGAGCCAAGGCCACACGTGGGGCGTTCCTTCCACGGACGCTCAGCCTCTTGTCCCGACACGTAGCCTGTGTTTGCAGCCACCCTTCCGTTCGGGGGTCTCTGCGAGCCGCCCGGCCCCTCACAGCCCAGCCCCCCAGCGACAGGAGCTCCAGAAAAGGGCTTTCGGCTTTTAGAGACGTTTCTCTGTGGACGCCAGGACAGAGTGTGGACCCCTTCGGAGCAGGAGAATGCAGTGCTTTGTCAAACCGCCTTAACCCAGAGTGCAAGACCCGCTGAAAGCAGGTGGGGGGCGGGGCGGGCCTGGGGGCCGCGGTGCTCACACAGGCTCCCTGTGCGAGGACCTGCTGCTCAGAGACCCGATTACCTCGGGAGACCTGCGCCTGGCATGTCCGAAGCACTCACGACGCGGATGGAAGCCCCACTCTGGAAAACCAGAGCTCTGAGGACAAGGACTTCCCACAGCATCCCTATCTGCCAAGCCCTGGGATAACAGACCAGGAATTTTACCAACAAGTTCCGTCGTGTTCATAGGCCCTGGTTAAAAGCTACGTTCTCGAAGTTTCCAAGCATTTGTGAAAACGCCTCGACCACAGTGACTCTAGAGACCAAGATCACAAGGCGGCACATGCCACTTACAGAGCAGTATGTGGGTGTGTGTGCACATGTGTGTGTGCGCACGCATGTGTGCACATGTGTACGTGTGTGTGCACGTGTGCACATGTGTATGTGGGTAGGTGTGCACAAGTGTGTGCGCGCGTGCACGTGTGTGCGTGTGTGCACGCGTGTGCGCGCACATGTGTACATGTGTGTGCATGTGTGTACGCGCGTGTGCACTGTGTATGTGGGTGTGTGCATGTGTATGTGGGTGGGTGTGTGCACATGTGTGCTGTGTGCACACGTGTGCACATGTGTATGTGGGTGGGTGTGCACATGTGTACATGTGTGCACAAGCGCATGCACGTGTGTGGGTGTGTGCACATGTGTACATGTGTGTGCGTGCATGTGCACATGTGTACGTGTGTGCATGTGCGCGCGTGTGTGTGCACATGTGTGTGGGTGTGGGTGTGTACGTGTGTGCGTGTGCACACGTGCATGTGGGTGTGTGTGTGTGTGCACGCATGCACGTGTGCACACAGGGGAAACCACAGAAAAACATTGAGAAAAATACCAAAAAGTCTAAAAAGCTTGTTCGTGGCAAGATGATGTGTGACTTCTTTTTTCATAACTTTTGCTGCCCTCAAATTGTCTATCCTCAAGAGGTACTACTTTGGGAATCAGAGACATTATTCTACATGCACACCCCTCTATGCACAGATGTGCACATATGCACGCCCGTGTGTGTGCACACGTGTGTGTGTGTGTGTGTGTGTGTGTGTGTGTGTGTGTGTGTGTGTGTGTCCATGCACAAAATAAAACAACACTGACTCCGGAAGGGCCCCAAGAGGAAGGGCCCTCAGTGAAGAATTCAGTGAGATGGCCAGGCTTTCAGGCTTAGGGTCCTGAAAAGAAAACGTCACTTTCAAAAGTCAAATTCTGCTAAATCCGGGGCCTGCTGTGGGCTGCAGGTTTGCAGGGAAAACACTCTCACACAGCCCGCTGGATGTCAAAATGTCCAGCTCCAGATCCCGTCCCCAAACCCAGGCCTCTGGGGACCCCGATGGCCCCAGTTCTCCAGGCGCCCTGCCTTTCACTTCAACAGGGGAAACTGAGACCAGACGGGTCAAGTGACTGCTCCAGGCCACACAGCGAATCAGCACTGATGGTGACCCGGACTCACGACCCCAGTGTGCCCTGCTTCCTGTGTGGTGTTCTCTCAATTCCAGGAGGGCGGAAGTCTAGGATCCAGCCATTTGTACAGATTCCTACAAAGCCCATGACACCATGGAAGACAGGCCACGCGGCCAGCAGTGCGTCACACTGACAGCTCCTAGAGGCTTCAGGGCCGAGGCTGGTGCCTCCAGGAACAGGTGGTAGCAGGACAGTGTGAAAAGACGCTACCATGCCTCTGGGCCTCGTCCCGTCTGCCACCGAATGCCACCTGCTGTAGCAGGGGGACCGGCGGGGGGGGGGGGGGGGCGGAGAGCTCCACGGGGGTTGGTGGGGGCAAGCACCTCTCAGTTCACACCCCGTGTCAGCAGACCCAAGGCACCCACAAACCGCCAACTAGAGCCACGCCCGAGTGGCATGAGATTTGGGACCACGGTCTCCCCATGGCCTTGGGGCTGCTCCTGAAGACATACCCCAGGTGCCTGGAGTTCACTCAACGTTCCCCCTCGTGGTTCACAACCTTTGGTTCATAAACTGGGCTTCTTTCTCCCATCCCAGTATTTCTCCTTAAAAAACCCAATGGGGTGCCTGGGGGGCTCAGTCGAAGCGTCCGACTTCGGCTCAGGTCATGATCTCGCAGTCTGTGAGTTCGAGCCCCGTTTCAGGCTCTGTGCTGACAGCTCAGAGCCTGGAGCCTGCTTCCGATTCTGTGTCTCCTTCTCTCTCTGCCCCTCCCACACTCATGCTCTGTCTCTCTCTCTCAACAATGAAAAAACACTTAAAAAGTTTAAAAAAAAAAAATCCAACCTTCACATAAGGTCTCCTTAATAAATAACAAAAGTGCTTACATCAAAAGCGAATCATGCGGTCTGCCTGCCTTCAGGAAACGAAGAGAACTGTTCTTTACATCTCGGCTTCGTGATCAAAATGACAACACACGTGGCTAAAATTACCGAACCCAATCTCCACGTTCGGCCAAAGAGGGGTTCCCGCCAGCTCCCGGGGCAGTGACCGTGCAGGTGAGCGCCCCATGCAAAGTGCGAGGACTGATGAATGAGAAGCTGTGGCATGAACTAAGGCACAGACTTTTCTTGCCCCGGTCACGTTTCACAGCTGCTATCTTGTCCTGGGACAGAATTCCACAGCCGGCATCCATCCTTCCAGGGCAGAGGGCGGGGGAGACCGGCTCTCCCCTGCACCAGGAGCTCTCCACCCGCCGAGAACACGATCCTTCTGGCAGAGACACAGCCCATGCACTGTCCAGGGCTCTGCTGGGTGGGCTTCCTTCTCACTAAGTCATGCATTCGTTCGCAAACGCACACTGACGGAAGCCCACGAAATGCCGGGCACAGATGACAGGGAACAGGCCACGAAGAATCCTGGCTCACAGGCTCCCGCTGCAGGGGGGACGCCCAGCCCTCATTCATCAGCCCCCCAAGCCCACCGGGTGCCACCCCACACGGGGCGGGTGCAGGACGGGTTTCCCGGGGCTTCTGGTCTGGGAGGCGAGACAGACACCCCCTGCCACCCGTCCCCAGTGACTGAGTGAATGATCACAGATGGGGGGAGCACGGGGGACAGACCTCCCCGGCACGTCCAGGGACACTTCCCAGAGGAAGCCAGGTGTACCTGGGGGCGAACAGGACGAGCAGGACTTGAGAGGAGGACAGGAGGCCTGAAGATGCGGTCCCCGCACACAAGCTGTAAGATGGGCACGGGGGCACCGAGGGAGCCGCCGGCAGGCCACCGGGAGGAACGGGGCCCGAGGGACACACGGCTGGCATGCCCTGGCCCCCCGGGTCCAGCCCGTCCCACGCTGCCCTCCCCAGGGGATGCTGACCCCTTAGCATCCTCTGGACCTGAGCGGCCACATTGCAAACAGCAGCTGCTGGTTCTCGTCCTCGTGACACCCACGCCTGGATTCCCGTGCCCACATGGCGGGAGGTGGGAGGGTGTCACTGGAGCGCCCAGCCGGAGGGGCTACCAGAGACAGCGGCAGTGCTCGCCGGCAGGCGCCCCAGCCTGGGTTTTGGAAGGGCGTGTGAACCTGCGGAGGATCTGTTTGCATTTCCCTCAGCTGAGTGAGGCACAGAGGACCGTCCCTGCAGATCCCTGCAGAGTGTGACCAAAATAAACCCTGCTGTTTCGAGCGGGCCTTCTGGAATGACTGGTTATGCACCCCCCACCCCCACCCCGGGGCTCTCGGCCAGGCAGGGCGCTGGGTCGGAAGGATGTCCAGCAGCTGAGCAGACCTGGCAGCCAGCGGGTCCCCGGGGGCCAGGCCCCTGCCCCGAGCCCCATGTGACGGGGCGGCAGAGGGGCTGAGGGCACGGCCAGCCTCGCCGAACTGACGGCCTCGGGGCAGTCTCCACGCAGGTCTCAGTGATGCTGCTGAGGTTTTTCTTGGTGACGCGATGGAACGAGAGGAGACAAGGTCCGGGAAGGAAGCAGTCAGTTCTCAAGTGACACTGGGACCAAGCAAATATCAAGGAACCGGGCCTTGCTGGGGGCTGGGGTCAAAAATAAAACGGGCCCGTTTCCCAGCCTCTCCAAGAGCGTCAAATTAAGGAGCTTCAAGTAAGGGTCAAACCCAGATCCTTTGTGGAGGCCTCGTAAGTGTCGGACGGGGCGCCTCGGCGTCTCTCAGACAGGAGTCCCCTGAGGCGCTCCTACCTCGTGGACACTAAACTGCAGCTTTTGGGAATTTCAGGGACTTTTTTTTCCGAGCAGCCCCCGGCCCAGCGGAGGTCCAAGGTAGACCGAGGGCTCGCGCCAGCGACATTCGTGACCGCTGCTTCTGTCAAACGGCATGAGTCCCAACAGAGCCACGGCGGCCCCCCCCACCCCCGCACAAACAGGAAGAGGCACCACCAGCGTGGACTCCGTGGGACAGAGACAGCACAGGACGGAAACAGGAAGCAGGCTGAGAAAAGTGTCAGCTGCACACACCAGGCATTTCTTCCGGACAAGAAAGGGTGACTTCCAAGGGAGCGCCACGAACCCAGAAGGCAAGGCCAAGAGCAATGGAAAAATCATCCTCAGGAATTCGAACGGAGCCCTTTCCAGGAACTGCCAGCTTGGGCCGGACTGCAGCGCAGGACGCGTGGGCCAGGCTCCGGGGGCCTCCCACATCCGCTCGGGAAGAGGCGGGTGTGACGGGGACGTCCACGTGTCTGCGTGGCTGGGCCCCGGTACCCAGACGCTCCCTCAAGCACCCGTCTGCGTGGCTGGGCAGGCACCGTTTGGAGGGAATGATCGCTTAAGCTGGTGGACTTGGCTAAAGGCAGAACCCCCTCCCTGATGCGGGGGGGCCGCATCCAACAGTCGAAGGCTCGGAGCAGGGGAAGGGAGGTCCCCCAGGAAGAGAGAAGCCTGTCCCCGGACGGCCCTCAGGCTCCAGCGGCGGCCCCCGCCCTCCCCGGTCCCCTGCCCGGCGGCCGCCAGCCCCACCGGCCCCACGGCCACAGGAGCCCGTACCTTAGCAGAAACGAGTCTGTCTCTGTCCAAGTACGAACATCCTGTTGGTTCCAGCCCCAGGGCCCGCGGCATCTGTCCCACACACATCTGCCACTGCATGTCCGGTGTGGGGCAGGTGGCTTCGGGCATGGGTCCTCACGTGAAGAGCGTGTTCACAAAGCTGCACTCCTGACCAGCAGCCAGGACGGCTCACGCGCACCTGGGCCTGATTTCGGTGACAGGATGCTGGAGCCTGAGCCGGATGCCACGACAGGATGAGGTTGGGGGACCCGACGGGGGTGGGGGGGGGGTCGTGACACTGCACGCGGGAGGAATAGGAAGTTAGTGGCCAGAGAGTGGGCTGCGGCACAGGGTATTTTCCAAAGATGGCCCCACGGACATTTCCCGTCCAGCACGATCTTCTCACCACGCGAGAGGACACTCGCCACGGGAGGTGAGGTCCACGTTCCCTGCCTTTGAACCTGGGCAGGCCGGGAGCTGCCGTGAAGTGACACGGTGGGACTTTCAAGCCTAGTCTGGGAAAGGAGGCGCGGACTCCCCCCGGCTCTCCCTCCTCAGGACGCGGTCCTCAGGAACCGTGCCTCGACGTGGACGAGGTCCAGCACACTGAAGCGGCCAAGCTGGGAGAGCACCGGGAGGGGCCGCAGAGAGACAGGGACGCTCCAGGGGCCCCGCCTGCCTGAACCAGCCCCACCCGGAGCCCAGACAACAGAGCTCAAGGCTGTGCGGGCTCTAAGCCACCACGTACCGCACCGCCCGCCGAGTGGTACAGAGACGAGCCGTCCTCACGCCGCAGATCTGTAAGCAGATTGTTCCTGTGTAACGCCACCCTGAGTCTGCTGACGTTGCTATACAAAAACATCAGAGACAACAGACACTTATCTCTCACAGTTCGGGAGGCTGGGAAGTCCCAGATCAGGGAGCCAGCATGGCTGGGTGAGGGTCATCTGGGTGGCCGACTTCCCGCTGTCCTCACACGGTTGAGACAGACTCCTGTCTTCTCGCAAGGGCACGAACCCCATTCATGCGGGTTCCATCCTCCCGACCTGCTCACCCCGAGGCCCCACCTCCAAACACTACCGCAGTGGGGGTTAGGGTTTCACATACAGCAGCGCATGCGGGCATTTGTGGGACAACCAGAGCAACTGGGGTCTCACAGCCTGTGTGAAGAATTGTGGGGTGCAGCTTTGACAGTGGGAAGCCACTGACGCCCCAACACGGTAAGATCTGTGTCTGTAAATGACTGCTCTGACCACCGTGTGACAAACTGACCAGAGGAGACAAGAGTAATGTGCAGAGCCCAGACGGGGGGCTCAGCCACAGTAAAAACGAGAGAAGACGGTGACTCAAAGGTAGCAGGTTCCTCATTCACACACTCGGGGGACCTCACAGCCTAAGACTTCGTAATACAATAGTAATAACAGCATTAACGCTGGCACTGTGCTCATCAGCTTATGAAACGTTTCGTCTGCATCATCTTGTTTGGTGATTTCCCTTTATGATTCGGTAGATCTCAGCTCTGCAAAATTAACCCATATCCTACTCCATCAAGCCCTAAAGTATGAAGCCCCATCAATTTACATAAATGAAATATCACAATTTAATAACAAAATTATATGAAGTTACAAATTACGACTCTGCTCTGGCCTTCCTTCAGTTTTCCAGTGTGCCCTAGTCCTCACCACAGGGCCTTTGCACACGATTCCCCCTGGGACCTCACCATACCATCCTCCTTTGCCACTTCTCACCCTTCAGATCTCAACTCAACGTTTCCTTGTTATGTGCTTTCATGGTTTATTCCTTTCCTTCAGAATACTTGTCTTGATCTGTTACTACACAAGAATTCACACGGTCACGTTTACTGGCTTTCATCTCCTTAGAGTCCAGGCTGCAAGGGGTTGGGGGACTGGGTCTATTTCATTCATCACCGCCCCTAGAATTGTGCCTGACCCACGGAAGGTACTCAGTAAATATTTGTGAAAGGAGGAAATTAATTTTTAATTGGTCAAACATTGCATAAGACAGAGAATGGCTTCAATTTCCAAGGCACTGTTTATTTTAATATCGTGTCCAGCAGGAGCCAGGTTCTTGGCAAAAGATAAACTCCTAGAAGTTTTAATTTTATTACAAAAGTTATTGCTGCTCTTTGCGAACTATTTTGCAAATATGTGGTGGGTACCAACACTGTAATTTCAACATAATTACAATAACTGCAAGAGAAAAACTCCAATCAGGGCCACGGTGGAGACAATAATCCCTTGAACTCCAGAGAAGAGCAGATCTTATCCTGAGTCACCAGGGGAAGATGTGTGAAGTGACACGGGGGCTTTCTGCCCTGCAAGCGGACGGCGTCACAGGCGCCTCTGAAGCCCAATGAAGCCACAGTCCTCTCGGGTCACAAAGCTCAGATGTAGGGAGGCTCGGGGGCATTACAGCTGCCTAAGTGATTCCAGATTCTCTGCAAAGCTATTATTACTGAGCAATTTATGCTGTTGGCATTCAGAAAACAACAGAAATATGATTCCAGATGGAGGCGTTCAGAGCTTGGAGAACCTCTGTTTTTCCGGAACAGGAACAAAGACTCCAAAGGTGTATTTTAAGCTAAAAAGAGACCTTTTCCCTCCCACCGCCGTTTGTACCGGGACTTAAGAAGGTGAAAACGGAAGCAGTGGGGGCTGTGTGCAAAGACATTCATTGATGAGGCCAGGGCCTCACCACTCTTCCAGATTCTTCTAGAGTCAAGGCTGGGTCTTCCCTGAAGGGACGCCCAGATAGCAAAAAGGCCAGAGGATCGTATACAAAATCTCCCTGCAGGCATGTAGTCTCGGGCAGACATCCGCACTATTTTTTTCTCCCTTCCCAAACCGAGATTGCCTGAAACACAAGCAACATCTCACAATTTTGCTCATTCTGTTCTAATTATACTACCAGCAATATCTGTGCAGTCGACACTAAAAGCTCAAGAGACTTCTTACCTCATTAAAATGTTTGCTTAGTTATCCCCAGAAGAGAGGCGCCGAACGCCAATTACCATAAATTTGCAGGCAAGGGCCATCCCGGGAGCAAATCTGGTGGCAGGGGAAGGCTGGCTTCTGTGGTTTTTGGGGTGTGGAGAGGAGTATTCTAATAATAGGACGCCATTAGCCCAGGATAAAAGGCTCAAGGGCAGCGCTGGCACCCATTAGGAGTTCCTAATTAGAGTCTGAGTAACTGCTATTTAATGAGATGGCGAGAGGTGCCCAGAGAACAGGCCGGGAACAGAGCGAACTCCCCACTCCCTCGGCACTTAAGGGGGAAGGGCAGGGAATTAAGAGCTGATGCTCACGCCTTCAGTGTTGTGCGTACAAATGCAGGTTATCATATTGTTTTTTTTTTCTTTTCCCTTAACATAAATGTGGGGGGTGGAGATAGAGAATACGGTTTCGTAGGAAACTAAGAGGTGCTGGAATTACTCAAAACCCTCCTTGTTTAAAGGCTCTGGGAGCCTTGGCTCCCGAGCCAGCCCCTCCCCCAGACCTGCCGGGTCCCGCGCAGGGGGGGTGCACGTGTGGGTGCGGACAGACCACGCGGCTGGCATTCAAACTCCCCTCCGGACGTCTTCCAGTCGGTGGCGCAGGCAGAGCTGGTTCCGCGCACCGGGTATTTCGACGCCGCTCCTTGTCATGCCCCCACCCCATCGTGATGTCGGGCACGTTCGCACAGGCCACCGGCGCTGGCACGGGGCTGCCCGGCCCGGTCGGGGGCACAGGCTCCGCGAGAAAGGAAGCGCAACCGCGGGCAGCGGCGGCTGAGGGCGACACCCTCGGGGCGGGAGTGCGACCCCGGGGGCGGGGGCCGCGGGGGCGGGGTCTCGAGGTCCCGACCTGCGGCCACAGGGCTCAGAGCGGCCGAGGGAGGAGAGACCGCGGGGCGCGTCCCTCCGCTCTCCCGGGTCCCCAGTCCGGGAGGGACCTCTCGCCTGCTTCCGGGGACCCGCGAGTAGGGGCGCCGCGCACAGGCCCTGAGAAAGCGGGGATCCCCGGCCGCGCCGGCAGCAAACGTGGCCACAGCGCACTCCCCCCCTCCACGAGCGCTCCGCGGGGGCGGCGGGCCTCCGGGGGGCCTCGGGCTGGGCCGAGCTGCGTGCGGACACGCGTTGGGCCGCGGCGCTCCCGGGCCTCCGGGGGCCGTCTCCTCGGCGGCGGTCACCGCGGGGACAGCGCGGGGCTCGAACCCCCGAGACCCAGCGCGGCCGCCGATTCCCAGCCCACTCCCACCGCACGCCCTGAGGGAGGCGGCCACCCGCTTCCCGGGGGAGTCCCCGCGGATCGGACACCCGCCTCCACGCGGGCGCCCGGGGGCGAGACGGAGGTGCGCCCAGCCCACTGCCCACACCCCCACCGCCAGCAGGGCCACCACGGCCACCTCCCCCCTCGCCCACCTCCCCCCCCCCCCCTCGGCGGCCACCCCCTTCCCGCCCCTGCTGCCCCAGTCCCGCGCCTCCGGGGGCGTCTGGCCACCGCCTTCCTTCCGCGGGGCCCACCCCTACCTCGAAGCTCCGCGCCTCGCCCTCCACCCCGGGGCCCACCCGAGCCAGGACGCTGAGCCCCAGTCGGTGGTCTCCGGCGCGCATGCGCGCGGGCCTCTTCCCGCGCACCTGTGAGAGCGCCCGGGGGCGGGGCGGCCGCCTCCCGCGCACCTGTGCGAGCACCCCGCGGGGTCCCAAGCCTCTTCCCGCGCGCCCGGGAGCGCCCGGGGGTCTTCCGGCTCTTCCTGCGCGCCGGGGGAGGGGGGGTCCTCCGCTCCTTCCCGCGCGCCCGCGAGCGCCCCGGGCCCCTCCGGCTGCTGCCCGCGAGCCCCGGGGCCCTCCGGCGCGGCCGGGCCCGGGCCGGCGAGCCCTCCACTCCCCCGCCCCCCGCCCCCGCCGCTCGTCCCCGGGGAAGCGCGCCCAAGCCCGGCCCCCGCGGGGCGGACAGCGGGGCCCGGCACTCACCCTCGTCCGCAGACGCTCAGCCGCTCCGGGGAGCGCGCCGAGGCTCGGAGCCGCGGGGGCGGGAGCGGCCACAGCCTGGGCCGGGCGCGCGTGCACACGGGCGCGCGGCCTCCGGGCGGGAGCGCGAGCCCGCGCCGCCGCGAGTCCCGGCTCCGGGGAGAGGGTTGCGGCTCGGCGCCGGGGCCTCCTCCGCGCGCCCCGCCCGCCCGCCGCCCGCTTAACCCTTTCCAGGACCCCGGGACTTCCTGCCGAGATGCGGGCTGCAGGCGTGGAGGGCGGCGCCACCTGTCCCCACGACGGCCCCACGGCCGATGCTGGGCTCGAGCTGCGCCCCGGTGTGAGTGAATCCCCGCAGCCACCCCGCGAGAAGCGGAGAGCAGGTTCCCGCCGGCGGGCTCGGGGTTTCTGCCCCGACCACCACACTCTTTTGTGTCCTGCTTCCCCTCCCCCGCTCCTCCGTTACAAAACCGTGCGATAAAATGTAGTGTTTACATATGTTTGCAAAATTGGGGACGCTGCGTTGTTGGCATATTTAGTGGTTAAAAACCTATTGCCTACCTCCTTACAGATTCCGGGATAAAAGACAAAAACGTTGCGAACGCTCAGAGGAAACTGCTGAACTTTGTTCTTCTGTCTGGAAGTGTGGCCTCAACCATCTCCGGCTCCCTGCAGCTCGGACCTGGCATAGGGCCACGGGGGGACCCTCTGGACCTCACCGAGAACGTGAAGTGTTAGCTCCACAAAGCCAGTGGACAAGGGAGACACTTCCTCTGACTTCAGCTGCTTTTTATTCCTACATACAGCTGCTTCCTGCCCAGGTCAGTTCTAATTAAGACTGGACCCCTGATGGCAAACGCTATTTTTAAGTTTTATGCAAAAATTATGATGATTACATTTCCATAGGCCCAGAGAGCCTCAGACTTGACTTTTTTCAAATTTTGCTTTTGACAGCCTTTGCCAGTTTCATACGCTGCGAGGCTTTTGGATTTCAGCGCCAGAGCTAACACCCTGAGAACATCCTTAAAAAACGTTTTCATTCTGCCAAGTGGAATACTTTACCTCGGGATTTGGATCAAAGGAAGCAGAAACCAAGCAAACTACTGGGATGTATATTTTTAAATTATCAGTTAACTATACCAGAAGCAGATCTTTTGGGGGCTGAACTCATTCCCATCATGCTCCATTTTTGTTTTGTTCTCTTTACTCCAAAAACATTCCAAAATCTACTGGGATCTTTTTTCGCGGATGTTCTGTTCACCTTCACATGGAGACTGTGTGTCATTAGCTCACCCAGCTCCATTGGCTTAAAGATGCCTGGAGTGGAGTTTTAAACTTATTTCCCAGCAATGCCTCCAGCCCTCACCCGCATTCTTTCAGGGGAAGCTTTAGGCAACCCACAGCTTTATAGCCTCATCCACGTCCCCCACCCCCTTTTGTGGATTAGAATCCAGTGGCCCCTAAGTTTTCCCCAACCAAAGGTGGAGTACTGGCCTGTCTTCTCTACCGTTCTCCAAACTTCCAGAGATCAGGTAATATGTCGCATTTAACTTTTCTTCCCGCGGGATCTTACTATGCTTGCCATATACTAGGTTCTTAGTAAATGTTTATTGAATGAGTGAAAAAGTAAATGAATTAATTTAAAATATTCATCCAACCCATATGCCATCTGGTAGATAAGGTGTGTGGGGAACCCCATCCATTTTCAGACTTTACATGTTTTATTTTTAAAAATGTACTGTGGTCCCAATATGGCCAATGGAAATTGCCGTGGAACGATCCATGCATTTAATTAGGAAGTCATTCAAACTACAGGGACATCCAGAGTCCCTGAAATCAAACATGGGATCCAACAATACCCAGAAAAAGAAGGACTTGTCGTAAACATTAAATAACGTCCATTCCAACAGTATTTCAGGAATATTATTATTTTACTATTTTAAATTTTCCACTGCTCAGAAAGAGCCTAACCACGCATGGCACACTTGAAGAAGTGTATAAACGAGCTGTGCAGAGCTGTATGAGGTATAAATGAAAATGTAAGTGAAACTCAGAATTGCCCTGGGTGAGATGGTGTCCGGCCCCCTAATAAATGCAGGGTCTCCCGGCCTGGGCACCAGGCTTAGGGGACTCTGACCCCCATCTGGAAACTGCATGGGGAGAGCAGAGAGCACAGCTTTGGAATTCAACAGATGGGATTTCAAACACCAATGTCACCATTTCTCCATCTTAAGAAATTTGCACAGAACCCCTGACCTCTCTGTGGTCTTCTGTCCTCTTCTGTCTGACCAAGGTGACACATGCAAGGCATTTAGCTCAGTGGGTCTTAACTCTAGTGGGAGGACAGCCCCACTCGTCACCTGTGACTTTGTCACTGCCCCTCTGGCTGAGTGTCAGCAAATACTTTCTGTGTTCCCAGTTCTGTGCTTCTGCATGTCGTTTTCATCACACAACACCCAGTACTTACAGAAGATTCAGGTGGCTGGGCAGTCCAGCATTGAGCCCTGTTTGGATGCTGGACACCGGTTTTCTACTCGTGCTGATGCCAGAGAGCAGATAGTTTCCCCAAAGCTTAATAGCCCATAAGAGTTGATGCACTCCTGCCTTCCAATAAGAAGCAATTAAATTCCAGTAGCTGTCAGGAATCGATCCCGTTGCTACATAGTGCTTTGAGTCTCTTGGCATGAAAAATTAACCAGAATATCTGTGTGTTGGTGTGGAAACATCAGTCCCTGCGGCCTTGAAAAATTCTGCCCGTGTCGTACGAACACGAAGCCATCTCCTACACAGAGCTCCCCGAAATTCCCCTGGCCCCACGGTGACTACCCCCTTCGGCTCTGATGGCTCTGGGTCCGTTTGTAGTGTCATGTAAGCCATTTCTTCAACATGGTGAATATTCTCCTCAGGCCTGAGTTTTCCCAAGCATCTAATTAGCCCGTGCCTGAGAATGTTACGCGCGAAAAAGAGGAATGTAAGTGCCCTGAAATACTGTTGACGATTGGCCATTAACTGGTTGTGTACTGACTGTGTACTTGTGATGTCACTGCACACATTTTCTGTTACGGACAGTCCCGGGTTTAGGAGAATACCTGAGCGGTCCTGATCTGAATAGGACAACGGAGACCTGTCTTTTTAGCCTCAAGCCCCAGGGCCAGCACTGTGAGCAGATCAAGCTGTGCTCGGTGCTGGTCCAGTCGGTGACAGGAGGAAGCCTGATTGTGCTGAGTGTCTCCCTCCTGCCGTCCTTCATCACTGTGGGCAGCGGAAGGAGGGCAGTGGGGAGGGCTGGCAGGCCACCAGGAGGCCAATAGTTCCTGTCAAGTGAGTCACGACTGCAATCCCTAAGGGCCGTGAAGTTCATTAGTGCTGATTCTGGTAAACCTTCTCTTGGAAAAGACATACCAACTGAACAGTTATTTTTAAATACTTTCAAGGCATGTGTTTATCCTGTTAGAGCAAGTTATTTACAATCAAATACGATCTCACATGAATCTTTGCGGTATACCTACACGTAAGCATGCATGTAACTCCGCAAAATACCCAGGTATAGATACACGCACTGCCAGAGGGCAGTTTTACAGCTGAGGGAACGGACTCTCTCTTAAAGAGTCCGATGTCACTTTCGTGTCACGTGCGGCTGAGCAGGGATGCTAGTCCTGCCCAACCCCAGGCCCTTCTTCACATTGACAGTGAAACACCGTCTTTCCAAATGAATGAGTCCTATCTTCCGAGTACAGATCAAGGAGGCACAAGACCATACTTCGTGTAACGGGAATCGATGTGTTAAAAATAAAATTGGATTCCTAGTACATCTCGATGGCTTCATCCTGCCACACGGATTTCCACCCCCAAGCCCCAAAGACTTTGTGCTGCGAGTGAAGGGTTCACTTTTCCAGCTGAAGCTGCCCGGTGGGTGAGTCGCCCGAGACTGGGGGCGGGGAGGGAGGGTGTTGGCCTTGCAACCTGGGGGATGGGTCCTTCTCTGCCCTAAAAACCATTCTGCTCAACACTCCTACTTCACACAGTGGGCCTGCAGGAACTTTCCGGAAGGGAATCTCCTGCCGTTTGCCCACTGCTCTAGTAGGTTAGGGCCAGGACGGGAGTTCTCTCCTGGACAAGCAGCACTGGGGACGCCCAGTGGTGTGGGTGCAGCAGGAGGGCCCAGTGCCTTTACCGCCACGCCGGGAAGGCAGTCCCCAGAGCGGGGTGCCTGCTGTTCTCAGATCAGTCTCTTCTACAGCACAGTTCTCTCACTACACAAGGAATGCTCGTGAGGCGTCTGGGTGGCTCGGTCAGTTAAGCAGCAAGGTCAGGATCTTGCGATTCGTGGGTTCGAGCCCCACGTCAGGCTCCTTGCGGATGGCCAGGACCCTGCTTGGGATTCTGTCTCGCTCCTGCTCTCTGCCCCTCCTCTGCTCTCTCTCTCTCTCAAGATAAATAACTTAAAAAAAAAAAATCCAGTTAAAAAGAAAACAATGTCAGCAATGCCTTAGGTGAGGTGCAAGGTTAAATGAGACAAAAACCAAAATCAAAATGGAAGCACAGTGTTACTGTCTCCCCACTGATAACACAGGGACTGCAAAAAAAGTTTTGTTTTTTTCAAGTTTTCACACAGTAAAGGTCTAATTAGGAAATCTCAAAAGTATAAACTAAATAAGGACACCTTATCCAGTTAACCCCAACTTAAAGGTTCTTATGAGTCAAGTTGTGTCCCCCCGACCCCCGATAAAGGCATGTTGGAGTCCCAGCCCCTCAGAGCATGACCTTATTTGGAGATGGGGCAGCCAAACTGAAATGAGCGAGTTAGGGCGGGCCCTAACGCAAGGTGAGCGTGTCCTTCCAGAAGGAGACTCCGTCACAGACGTGGACGGGCACAGAGGGAGGCCGAGTGAAGGCAGAGGCAGAGGCTGGAACGATACGGCCACAGCCGAGGATGCTGGCGAGCTCCGGCCCTCAGACGGCGAGGCCATGACGCAGGGGTGCCAGCCTGGCCTACGGACCGTGGGAGGGCGCGTGGCCCCTGCCCCGGCCTCCCGCGGCCCTTCCTTAAGGCAGCTCTGGGAAAGCAGGACAGGGGTCTGGGGTCTTCGCCTCTCAGACGGTCTGCTGTGGGGGAGCACGTGGCTGTTTTCCTTGTTTTTAACCCGTTGAGGACTGGCCTTCTCAAAATACGATACAAATGAATGGGTGGACAAAGGAGAGTTTGGCAAGGATACACAATACAGACGGCCACTTCCTCGGGACGCAGCTAAATGGGCACACGGCATTCTGTCAAAATGTCACCCGCGTCTCTGCTCCACACGCGGCCTGGGGACACTCGGGGACCCGGCCCGGCTGGAGGATGTGGGTCTGAGGAGCAGCAGGCTGCCGGCTGGTCCTCGAGAAGCCCCGGGCCACGGCACCCAGGGCGGCACGGCTGGGCTCTCCTGCTCCATCTGTCTGGACCTCGACTTCCCGTGGGGCTGGGCAATGGGCTCGCGGAAAAGTAGCCACGGGATGGGGGAGGGGTGGTCACAAAGGGGCTCTAAACTATTTCCAATAAATATACACAGAATCTGGGGCGCCCGGGGGGCTCAGTCAGTCAAACACCTGACTCCTGATTTCGGTTCCAGTCAGGAGCTCACGGTTGGTGAGCTCGAGCCCCACGTCGGGCTCTGGGCTGACAGGGCGGAGCCTGCCTGGCATTTTCTCTCTCCCTCCCTCTCTGGCCGCCCCCCCACCCCCGCACCGGCTCTCTCTCAGGATAAACGATTAAAAGTCTGTACGTGGACACGGAATCTGGCGGCCGGCCAGGCGGGCCTCCGTGTCTTCCAGCATACGGCCTCTTTCCTGCCGCTCCGGGGTTCGGCCGGGAGCCCTCCAGGAGAGCGCTCCTGAGGGACATCGAAGCCGGAGGGCCTGTGTGAACCCTGGCCTTTCGGGTGTGCGATACTCTGGTTTCGTGGTTACAGAGATGCTGGACGCTGCTTCCTCGGCCCCCCACTCCTGCGCTCAGCCCCCCGGAAGCAGGGGGCGGCCTCGGCCGGAGGAAGGGCCGCGTGGCACAATTGCAGGGGACGGGACCCCGCAGCTCACAGTCGTTCTGTGCTGCTGCAGGAGGCCCGGGGCCACCAAGCCTTCCCAGCTCCCCCTGCCTTCCTCCGGAGAGGCCTCTGCCTCCTGCTGTGTCTCCCCTCCTCGGGCATCTTTGGGGTCCCGCTCCGGAGGGAGCCTGCGTGGGAGGGGACCCCCGGGTAAGCGGACGATGGCACTGAGCTCCTGCGATCATCCGGACCCTTCCAGCAAGGCCAAGCCGGGCGCCTCCGGGAGCCGCCGGACGAGATGGGCAGAAATGTCCACGCACGAAAGCGGTTGCGTTACGGGAGCCTCCCCGCCGCACCTGTGTCGCACCTGACACGGTGCGCGTCCGGGGGCTGCTCCCAGCTCTGCATCCAGGCCCACTCGGGGCCTCTCCGAAGCCTGTCCGCCACCTTTCCCCAGGCCAGGCCCAGACCCCGCTGCCCGGTGGGCACGAGGTCCCAGAGCCGCTGGCTGAGGGTCCGTCCCCGCCCTGCCCGCCAGGTGTCCTGGGCCAGGACCAGCCTGTCATCAGAGACATCCTCGCCTGACGACTTTGTTGTTCGTGCCTTTTATTTCCCCTTGAACGCCTACCGTTTTGCTCTTAGAAAGGAAAAGAAAACATAAATGCGATTACTTTGGACAAGTGTGTTTGGGGAATGAGTTCCACAGAGACTCTGCTGAACCTCCAGTCGCCCCACTGTCCCCTCAGCCCGTCCCGCTCTCACGCCCCCTTCTTTCCCACACGTCACCTCTCTTCTGCCAAGCGAGGGGTCTCCCTGCCCGGCCACAAGGTTGGCCTGGGACTCAGGCCTCCAAGGGGACGGGAGAGGGTTCAAGGAGGCTGCGTTCAGAAGGGACTGTGCCGGCTGCAGGGATTCACTGCCCTCGCCCCGTGGGGCCGTGAGAGTTCACGGGGTCCCCTGCAGAAAAGATGCCATGGGCAGAGCTCCGGGAAGGCCAGGGGACTCGGGAGACGGCTGTGGCCCCAAACCACACCTCAGCCACTGTGGAGAACAGTAAGGTGTCATTTTCACACGGCCTGGGGCCGCAGGGCCTGCATTTGGCTTCTGCCCTGAGTCCTTGGGCACTGGAGGCCCACCAGGCAGCAGGCGTGCTGTGGGAACACCCGGGGGGCTGCAGGTCTCAGAGACCCCCGACCACCACCTGCTCCATCCAGGCAGAGCACAGTGCAGAAAACAGGAAGTCGGGACGCAATCCCCACACCTGGAGAGCCCGCTCCAAACCACGTAAGCCCTGCTGGGTCAGGCGGCACCCGGTGACTCCTGAACAGAGCTCAGCGTGCAGCAGCCCGGGGGAGCTGCTGGGACACGGGACTGATGGTCACTCCGCGGGTTGGTGCCCCTCCACCCGGTTGCAAGAAGACCTTTCAGACGATCTGCCGTCCAGTCCCATCTTGCCCTTCGCCCCGGAAGGTGTCCAGCAGAAGACGAGAAGCCTCCGCAGGATTCCTCAGGGCCTCCAGCGTGGCTGCCATCTGACGGCACCTCTGCGTGGCCTAGTCCTGCACAGATAAGAACTCAATCCACAGGACAGTGCGGGTTCCCTGTGGTTGCTGTGACATGTTGCCATAAAATCTGTGGCTTCAGCTTCAAACAATACACATTTCTTGCTTGCGGTTCTGCAGGTGAGAAACCCAACCTGGGTCTCCCCGGGCTAAAGTCGGGATGGTGGCAGGGCCGGTTCCTTCTGGAAACTCCAGGGGAGGCCCCGTTTGCTCGCTTCTCCAGCGTGCACAAGCCCCTTCCTCGGCTTTGCCCCTGTGGCTCTCTCCCTCACCCGTTTCCTTCTCTGACCCGCCCGCCTCTCCCTTGCAAGGACCCCTGTGATGGTGCCTGGGCCCCCATGATAGAATCTCATCCCCTCATCCCAAGATCCTTAATTTAGTCACATGTGCTAAGTCCTTTTTGCTGTGTGAGGCAACAAGGGGTCTGGGCACTAGGATGTGGGCATCTGGGGGCCGTCGTTCGGCCCGGCACACGAACTCGCCGAGATGAGCGAGATCTGCAGAGGCGTCTGCACAGCACCGGAGCGGTATGGCCCCGGGTGGGTGCCCCAGCCTTGGCCCTCCCAACCAGGGCCTGGCCCGCTGCAGGCAAGCAACACATCCTTGTGGAGAGAATGAACGTATCCAATAAGAAGTGAGAAAATCATGGGAAGATCAAAATAACCATGGCCTGCAGGACGGCGTGGTGGAGACAGGGGTCCAGAGGGCAAGCGCTTTCCGGGGTGACGGCTGCCCGACCACAGGCCAGGCACTGACTCGAGACCTTCATCCGTTATTTTATGTAAATCTTACCAACCTCCTGCATTTTACAGGTGACAGAATTGAGGCTCAAAGAGGTAATTAGCCCGAAGCTGCATGGCCAGCAAACCCTAAGTCGCGAAGCCACCGTCTGAATGTCAAAGCTTGTGTTCTCAGCCCCCCGTCTGTATTTCCTGAAAGCTGAAAGAGGTTTCAGGATGCTGGCACAAACCAGGACAGTGGCTTCAAATAATCTTCTGGTCGCTCACTTTGGCAGAATGAATGCTCCAGCTGCTCCCGGGGCGGGAAACGCAGACACACACAGCAGCCGGCACACGGGTTGCGTATGCTTCCTGGCAATTCAGAGCCCCCGATCGCCAACTGTGGCCCCTAGAGATCCACAAACCCCAGGTGGGGGATCCTCGTCTGGAGAAATCCTGTCCTCTGAGGAATTCCGTAGCAGAGTCAGTCGTGAATCTTTGTGCGGAGACCAAAATTACTGTTTGTGTAAATCTGGACGTGCGCCCGTTGAATTTGCCCAGAATAGGGTGCCGAGAATAGCGCCAAAGCCAGGCGGACGCAGCGAGACGACGGGGACATCTGGGGACAGAGCAGGAATCCCGTATGTTCACACCAAAAAAAGAAATCGAGCAAGCGACCTTCCCTGGAGATGGAGAACGTGAAGAATTGGTGTGGCCTCAGCTCCGTCGGCCGGGGGCCGTCTGTGCACGGGGCGTCCAGCGTCCCCCCTGGCCTCGGCCCGCCTGCCACCCTGCCTGGATGAGAACCACTGAACTGGACACAGGACACGAGTCCCACACACTTGGCACCACAGGAAAAAAAAAAAGCAATAATTTTTTGATGAGCAGAAAAACATAAGAATAACTCCTCCATTACTTACCGACCTAGAGCAAGGCGCACAGGGCTCTCTCTGCGTGCGCGCCATGCACCAGCAGCCCTGCATCTCAGAACCTTCTAGAAATCGCCTGTCAGCGGCTGGGACACACTTTACTGGGTCCCCCGGCTCTGCTCAGACGCTGTACGGGAGCAGACCTACCAGAGCAGGACCCTCAGGGACCCCGCCCCTCCCCCAACCTCAGCTCTGCCCTCCCCCTCGCTCCCCTCCCCCACATTCATCACCGCCTGGCCCTGGGCTCTGCCTCAGCCCTCAAACCGCATTCTAGAACACCACACGCGGCCTACGTCTGGTCATCCTCCTAGAAGGCGGCTGGCTCCGTGACGCTCAGCTGATGCACTCCGTACCGGGTGGTCTGTGTGAACCAGTACTTCTAGAGACCCCGTGCATCGTAACCGGAGACAGCCTGGTGGGCACGTTCAGCCAGCAAGCTGCTCGTACGGGTGATCCGTTATCTCTGGCGTTGACAACCCAGACGAGGGAAAAGCCCCTCAATCACGCGGAGCCTCGGGTCTCCGTGGGCACCGCTGTGCGGGTACGCTGGCCGCCCTTCTGACTGTCTGCTCCGGGGCCTGGCTGGGCTCCCGGCAGCCCACCCACACGATCCCGGCCAGCGGGGTCCCCGCCAAGGGTCTGCGCCTCTCCCTTTCTCCCCGCAGTTCCCACCCGGTCACCCCAGTGCCGGTAAATTCCGGTCCTGGCCGAAGGCCCACCCAGTCCTGCTGTCTGTCATCAGTGTCCGGCTTCCGCGGCTCCGTGCCCAGTCCCCTCTGGCGGGACGCCCGACCTCTCCCAGCCGTGGCGTCCTCAACCGCCCAACGGGGCACAGACCCCCTACCTCCCACGGCGACTGTCTTTCATAAAACCACAAAGCTGTGCCCACGTGGTGTCTGCCAACAG
Organism: Neofelis nebulosa; assembly: GCF_028018385.1. Classification (NCBI taxonomy): domain Eukaryota; kingdom Metazoa; phylum Chordata; class Mammalia; order Carnivora; family Felidae; genus Neofelis; species Neofelis nebulosa. The sequence continues at coordinate 2,417,509 of NC_080784.1, read as the reverse complement.
GAGGCGCGGAGAAACGCCGCTTCAAGAGTCAGACTCGAGAAAGTGTCCTGTACGGCAAGATGGCCTGTGACGCATGGACAGCTGCTCAGTCCCCACGCCAAGTAGGCAGGGGCCACAGCCTTCACGGCACAGGTGAGAAAAAGTCACCTGAGCTTCCCAGGCCGCCCGCTTCCTGCCCTGGCTGGGCCCTCCCGCGCTGGGGGCCCAGGGCTCGGCACCTTCTCAGGAGGGACAAGGGGCCATGTCACCGACTGCAGGTCCGGAGGGCGAGGGACACACCATGCGGACGCCTAGAAGGACCAACGCGGAATTCTCCCCCACGAAGAGGCGGCAGAAGGGTGCTTTCAACCCCACAAAAGCTGTCAGGCACCAAAGAATTCACCAACCCGCTTTTCAAGGGTTAATTCTTTCTGAGGCTCTTCGGAGAGAGCCAGCAGCAGGGAGCAAACTCAAGCCAGACCCAGGCCGAGAGGCTGCCTCTCTCTCTCTCTCCTCTTCCGCCTGAATAAACATTGCACAGACAGGCCCTCGCAGGCGAGCACAGAGGCGAGTGTGCAAGCTGAGTGTGTGTGCGTGCGCGTGCCCAGGGACTGCAGGCGAGGCGTGAAAGAGATGTGGTCTGGAAAGGGGGAAGCGCTCTGCGCCCCGAAGCAGAACCACCACGCTGGGTGTGTGTGGGGGGGGGGTGCTTTCCAACGGTGTCAGGCAGCCGGAAACAGTCCTGAAACTGTGCGGTCGGGGACCCTTCACGGACGGGTGGCTGGCCACCATCAGCAGCACACCTCGCTTCCCTCAATACACCTGCGCCCCGGCGCGGGACAGAACGCACTTCCCTGCATGTAAATCCGAAAGTCACCCGAAAACTATCTGCTCTCTAGGGCTTAAGCTGTGTCCGTTTTATAGGAGAGAAGACCGGCTAGAAACTACCCCACTTTCCTCAGGATCTAGGACACGCTTATCAGATTGAACCCACAAAATACTGACATACAGCAGCTTTGGGACATGATTTAGGAAATCAAATATGAGGACTCCATTTGCAAAATCCCATTTCTGTACAGCCTGTCAGAAATACCCCAGAAAGTGAAGTGAGTCGCCCGTTCGTGACCAAGGAAACGCTGCTGGAGAGCAGGCCCCGAGCTGCCTGGAAAGCCAGCCAGCAGGCCCCGAGTTCACCACACCAGGAAAAAGGCACCGGAGTCTTGGAAGGAAGCCTCTCGCCCAGCTCTTCCCCCGTGTGTCTGCTGGGTTGGTGGCCGGGGGTTCAGAGGGCGGCAGCAGGCCCTGGCCGAGGCTATTAGGACGTTTCCTCTCTCTCTGCTGGAAGGAGGGCCTCTCACGGGCCCGGGGTCTTTAGCACTTCTGCAGGGAACAGGGTTATCTCAGAAGCCAGGCGTCCCCAAAGGCTCAAACTGCGGAAAAGGCTGTGCTCCCAGCCAAAGAGGCAGACACAGGAGGTGGTGCGGGTAGAGTCCAAATGGATGAGGTCAGAGCTGGGTCCCTGCAGGGGACTCTGGGACATCTGCGTGTCAGCTCAGAGAGGGGGGCTCGGAGCCACCAGCCCTGTCCAGCTACCCGGGACGGGGGGTGGGGGTGCAGAGACAGGAGGTGGGGGCGTCCCCCACGGGGCTGGGGGAGGGAGACAGGAGGTGGGGGCAGGAGGAGATGGGGGTTGTCTCCAACCAGGATGGGGGGCAGGAGGTGCCTGTCACAGCCCCTGTCACACCCCTGTGTCCGTCTCTTACCCTAAGTCTTCCTGGCACGCCATTATCCGCTGAGCTTGTGAGCCAGGCTGGGCCCGGGCTGGGCCAGCTCCTGGAGCTGAGTCCCTCATCAGGTCCAGTCCAGGCTCGGGGCACGGAGACCCCGGGGGCTCCCTGCTGTGCAGGCGGCCGAGTGCCAAGGAGCCTGAGGACAGGACCCCTGGCACCACTTAGATTTGCAGACGTACTTGCTCCCCCCCCCACCCCAGAACACGGAGCCCCCATCCTGCCTTAACTGTTCACAAGAACCAGATGTCCTCACTTCTTGCCCGAAAGTGCACACCAATCCTGCAGGCACACCAGTCAGAGTCAACCCCACAGGACGAGTCCACACTTCCGGGTTGGCTCCTGGTCCCTTCAGGGGAATGACAGCACCCACCTAACACGGGGGTGCCCTGGCCGTGATGGAGGGTCTCGCCCCCGCCCCGCCCCACCCGCACTGACGTCCCTCCCCCTCGGCCAGCACCTCGGCAGGCTTGGTGGGGGGAGCTGGGCCCCATCCCCCACAGCACAGAGCACGAGGGGCCTCCTGGGTGAGCCCTGAGCTCGCGAGGCCCCTGGGCGGCGGGACGGCCGTGCAGGGGCAAGTCTCCGGGTGCCGGGTCACGGCCCACAGGGGCCCAGCGTGGGGTCGGCTGTCTGGGGAAGGGCCCCCTCTGGAAACGGGCCAGTACTTCAGCAGCACATAAGGCTCCAGAGACAAGCACCACCCTGGGGGGGGGGGGTACGGGAGTGCCGGCGATGGGGGCTACGCTTTACCCCTTGGGGCCGCAAGTCCAGAGCGGAGGCCGGGCGGGGCCGGTGTGTGAAGGGGGCTCCCTGGCTCACAGATGGTGTCTTCTGGCTGTCCTCGCGGTCCTCCCCGGCAGAGGGGGTGGGAGCTCTCCAGGGACCCTCTCCCGTGTGCGTTGATTGCGGCACGGGGTGCCACCCTCGCCACCTCAGCATCGCCCTCTTCCTGACGTCACCACCTTGCAGGGTGAGATTCCAACCTAAGAGTTTGGGGGCACCCATCCACGGCACTGGCCCAAACCTGGGTCTGACCCTGGCGGTCCCAGGATGCTGCTGGGGGCCAGGCGCCAACCACACGCGGAGCCGCTGAGGCCGCCAGGCCAGGGGGTGTGAGGGGCCCGAGGGAACCGGGCCTCACCCCAAGGCAGGGAGGCAGGGTGGGGAGCCCCAGTTGGAGGAGCTAGGACTGTGCCAGGCTCCTTGCGAACCGGGCCCATGCATGGGGCCCTAACTCTTGGAGCCCAGGAAGAGCTCAGGGGGCCGCGGGTGAATCGGGAGACAACTATGGCCCCAGAGAGAGGCCGCTTAGCGCCCAGAGCCCCTCACAGAGCGAGACCGTTACCATGGAAGCACCCTATGTGGCGTCACGTGGGGTTTTTTCTAATGACGTCATTGATGTTACAACCCAAATGCAAACCTCCACCTGTACGGTCTCGTTCTCTCCTTATTTACGCCAGAAGAAAACCTACTGGTTTGGAGTTTTCTGAGACAGTATCAGGTCAGAGTCCTTCCGTTCCCCCGGCCCGTGAAACTACCGAGAACCTTCACGGCTTCTGCCGCACAGACATTACGGAGCTTGGTGGGCTGCAGACGCGGTCTTCGTGTATTACACGAAATTCATTCAACCTGCGACATCACTCAAAATGTAAAACGGCGAGTACGTGAGTCTCTTGGAAGTGTCTCAGCTCAGCACCCACCTCAAGTCACAGCACTGTTTTCCTCTCACACTGGGACTGTCTCTGGAACTCGTACTAAACTCCCAGGCCGGCAGGTGGCCATCCTGAACTTGAAAGGGCCCCTCAGACCCCCCCCAACTGCCCCTTTGTGTTTTATGGGGAAAAAAGGCAATTCGAATACTGTATTTTTAAATAAAAAGACTTTATTTATGACTTCAGGTAGCAGCTAACAGTTTAAGAAAGCTTGGGGAAAGATTACTTTCGCGTGGGGGTATATGTGCACCTTGGGAAATATTTGGCTAAGTCATAAAATTAGCATTTTTTAGTCATCTGTAAAGTGCTGAGAAGTTTATCTCCGGTGATGCCCGCATTAATGTTCTCAAACCGCTCAGTGAGTATGACACGGAGACGTAAACCCACGCTGCACGGGATGGGGCCCACTGCTCGCCCGCACGCCTCAACTGCGTGGGGGCTTTGTGACCGCAGAATGCAAGCCTGCGTGCTTGCAGGAGGCACACTGAGGCAGTGTCCCCGGCCTGTGTCCCACCCCAGCAGGGACACACCCACACTCTCTAGCACCATGAGTAACCTCAGAAGGCATATTCGAAGCAGGCACCGAGGTCCAGGTCAGCAGGTGCGGGAAACACCCTGAAAGAGCTGAGGACACGCTCAGTGTGCATCTCCTACGAGAGGGAAACGTGCATTTCTAATGTGGGTGTTGATACTCTGCGAGGAGGAGGGAAGGATCTTCTGGTGTGGACGCTCGAGTCTAAATGTTGATAATGTATTGAGCATTTTGGTTCAAAGCCGAACGTTATTTGTGAAACGTTACAGACGATATATTGACTAAAACATTAACTGTTAATTTTTAATAGAAAAAAAAGGCAGTACAAAAATACTACTTCGTTAAAATACACAACACGCACATTATGCCGCTTTGGAAAACCCACTTCACTTCAGAAAGCAAATACCACCACCTGGACGGGGGGGGACGTTAGCTGGCTCTCTTCAGCGTTACGGACTCTGTGCTGGAATTTAAAGATATACAATATAAATAAAAGGAGAGACTCTGAATCGAGTAAGGTTACTCTAGGAATTGTTAATAAGTTTCTCTACGACGGAATAAGCTGTATTTCCCCGTAAGTTCTGAGTCCGCGAACTCTCTAAGCAGCAGGGCCCGCGAGTGGGTGCGGAGCGTCTGTGTTTCCGCGTGGTCTGCCACGCTCGTGAAGCACACGGTCGCCCCTGGATGCCAACACGGCTGCAACCCGGCCTGGTCCTCTGTCCCCTCATGGGCGTCTGTGCTGGCTTCCGCTCCGGAAAACACCACCGCGACGGTATTGCACATTTCTTCCCCCAAGACGTGATTTACCCTCAACCAGTGTAGACACGGCTACAGCCCTCGGGTCGCCCGGCTTGGCCGCAAGGACACGGCCACCCAGATGGGCCGCGGACTCACGCGTTCAGCAGGGGGATCTGCCAGACCATGATGGAGGCGGCCAGCTCCTCGGGGCGCTGCGGCCGGGCCTTCCTGCTCACCCGCCGGTGGCCCTGGCCCCCGCACACCACCAGCACCGAGCTGGCTTTCGCCCTCCTGACCCGCCGCCCTCTGCTTGGCAACATGCTGGGGAGCCGCAGGAGGTCATAGACGACGCTCTCCTCCGCTCTGGGCTCCAGGGAGCCCGAGCCCTGCGACGGGGTCAGGGACCCGGACGACGAGGAGAAATCGCTTCTGTGGGTCACGGAGCCCAGCGAGCCCCCCAGCCAGACGGCGTCTGGGCTGCTCTGACTCAGGCCGGGGCCCGGCCCCTCGCCCGGCAACACATCCTTCTGGTCTCCGTCCTGGGGGTCCCCGCCGGGTGGTGGGCTGCCCAAGGGCTTGTCCTTGTCTGTTTTGAGGGCGGCGGTGGCCATAACCAGGAACTTGACGGGCCCGTTGTGTGCGTGGTAGGAGACCATGCCTCTTCCTGGGGGATGGTGGGGGGGAGGGGTCATTCAGCAATCTTCAGCAATCACCGCGTGCAACAGCCCAGAGGGGGTCAACACGCATCTGCCCCCGTCTAAACCACAGAATCCCACACACGACTGGTACACCGACTGACCAGTTAACACGAGAACAGCTTCTCGCAATCTCGTGGATTTTTAGTTAAGTCCACGAAATCTTCCAGAATGACGGGCTAGGATACAACCCTGGTTTTCGTCCACAGCAGCTCCGCCCCGACACCCACAGGGGACTTTTCACAGCAGTGAAACAGCTGTTTTCCTGTTCTCTGTATAAATGCTTTTTCACTTTCTCTACAGAAACATGTTTAATTTTTCTAAGTCTTGATTGAAAATTTAAATGCCAGGGGTGCCTGGGTGGCTCAGTCGGTTAACCATCTGACTTTGGCTCAGGTCACGATCTTGTAGTTTGTGGATTTGAGCCCTGTGTTGGGCTCTGTGCTGACAGCCCAGAGCCTGGAACCTCCTTCGGATTCTGTGTCTCCTCCTGTGTGCCCCTCCCCCACTCACACTCTGCGTCTTTCAGTAATAAACATTAAAAAAATATTAAAAAAAAAACACAAAAATTTGAATGCCAGAAATGTGTCAATTTTAAGAACAAGATGCCTAAGTAAACGGCCAGTAGCTTCCTGCCATTTTCTGTTACAAAAAAGTTCTAGGAGTTACTTCTGTGGTTTTAATTACATTGAGGACTTTTTGATTTATTTCTTTTTTTTTTTTTTTTTTTTTTAAACGTTTTTTATTTATTTTTGGGACAGAGAGAGACAGAGCATGAACGGGGGAGGGGCAGAGAGAGAGGGAGACACAGAATCGGAAACAGGCTCCAGGCTCCGAGCCATCGGCCCAGAGCCCGACGCGGGGCTCGAACTCACGGACCGCGAGATCGTGACCTGGCTGAAGTCGGACGCTTAACCGACTGCGCCACCCAGGCGCCCCAAGGACTTTTTGATTTAAAAGTGACGTGAATTTAATTTTAAAACATCACCTAATCCAAGAGCACGTGTCAGAAACTACCTATAGGTCTTTTTCGAAACAAAGTTTATTTCCCCCCGAACGTCCTGACCCTACGTTGTCAGGTAGGAACAGGGTGTCAGCACTTTTTAAGTGGTTCAGGTGAGGGGACCAGGATGGGAAGCATGTGTCCCTTTGCCACCAGATGCTTTAAGGCTGACACGAGGCCCTAGCCCTCACCTTCACCCCTCCTTGGCCAAAGCAGATTAAATCACAGGATTCTTTAGCCGGTGTGAGTGGCAGTGGCCAACCAGCAGGTGCTGGAGGGAACCTAGAGGGGGCAGGAAGGCTCGACCCCAGCTGGGGAGGTGTGATCTAAAAGTTACAGAGGGACAGACACGTCATATGTTATGAGGCAATTATAGAAAATGGAAAAAAAAAAACAGCAAAATCACAAGTTTGTTTTTTTCAGGTACAAATTGGCAAAACTATACAGAAAAATCAACAGAACGAGGGTGTACGACTCAGGAGAATAGTCAGGTATGTTGTGAGGGAGGGGCCCCTGTGCCAGGGGCAGGTGCAGGGTGACCGCTTCATCAGCACAGTCCAACCTGTATGTGTTGGTTACGTGCAATTTCGTGTACGTGCAATACAGAGCTCAGAATAAAAACTGAGATTAAGAAATGAATGACCTGGGTCGCTCAGTCAATTAAATGTCTGACTCTTGATTTCGGCTCAGGTCATGATCTCATAGTTTCGGGAGTTCAAGCCCCACATCAGGCTCTGCCCTGACGGCACAGAGCCTGCTTGGGATTCTCTCTCTCTCCCTCTGCCCCTCCCTGCTCGTGCTCTCTTTCAAATAAATAAATAAACTTAAAAAAAAAATCAACAAAATTGGAATCCTTAGCGCTAACAGGTGGCTCCTGAACTTAGGGAAAGATAAGTCTGTTAAAGCCCGTGGAGAAAAAAAGCTTTTTGTCTGATGTCACATGAAATACTCTAAAGTTGTCAGTAGGAAAAAACTGTAGAAACAGAATCTTTATTGACATTTTGGTGAGTTTCCTACAAATCTTTCTCTTCTGAGAGTTTTTCCCACATCGCTGATGTTACATCATCAACGTAAAATTTGAGATCTTGGTTTTACTTATGGAATTGACGTTTTGTGTGTATCATTTAAAGCTCTCCACAAACACCATTTCTACTGGCTACATCATATACCAAAATGGCAGTGCAACCATTTTCTCAAGTATCTCTTTCCCCCTAATTTTAAGTTGTTTCCTATTCTGGGCTACTAAAAATTGAATGCTGTATCGAATATCTTTTTTGCATCTTGTTTTTGTTCACGGACTCGGCTGCTTACCAAGGCAGATTTCTCAACTGAAAAATCCTGAATCCAGACACACAAGCCTTTTCAGGCTTGTGATCTAAAATGCCAAATTGCTTCCCGAAAATCCTGTACCCAGTTGAACTCCTAGCAACGTTGTGCAAAAAAGCACACCTCACGTTGTCCAGAGGCTGGGCTTCCTTCTTGGCCACATAAAATATAAAAAGCATCCACTCCCACTGAGCAAAACCACACAAAAACGACAAAAACTAACAGGTGGCAGTAAAGGTAACATGAAAACGTGTTTGGGGGGAAGATTCTCCCTGGGCCACTAACAGAAGCAGCAGAAAAACAAAAGCAGGAATTGATCCCAATTAGCAGACAGTCCAGAGTATGCCAGAAAAGAAGGGAAAACAGAACCCCAGATAATCTACACGGTTTAAGCAGACCCTCCCCCCGGCTGCAAAAGCGCAAGGAGGCAGACAGGCTCAGCGAGCTGACGGGATGGGATGGTGCGTGCGGAGGGGTCCACTCACCGGTCACTTTGGGGATCCCCTGCAGACGAGGCACGGGCAGGGCCACCACGAAGCCCAGGCTGGTGCCGACCATGAGCAGGCCATGGCAGACGAGCAGGCTGGTCACTGACAGGCGCTGGTGCCCTGCAGGGGGCGGGGGACGGAGTCCGGTGTCTGCAGCAGGTGGGGGTGGGGCAGGTGCTCACCCCCACCCCCCGGAGCGCTCCCTGCCCAGCCAACCCCCTCCCCACCGGCAAGTGGCTCTCCAGCTACACATTGCACTCAGTCCCTGCCCATCCAGGAAGAGGAAGGCCACAAGCCGAGCATCGTTTCGGCCCTCCCCACCCCTGCCCCCTTGAAGGAGCGGCCTTGCCTCACAGGTGACACAGAACTAACACGTGATCTGTGTTCTGTGTTCTACGTCATGCGCCCAGCACGACTCCCCTACAAGCTCATTGGCACAGCTCATCAGTGACAGCAGGTGACACAGAGCTAACACGCCTTCTGTGTTCTATGTTCTACGTCATGCGCCCAGCACAACTCCCCTACAAGTGCCCTGCGGCACAGCTCATCAGTGACAGCAGGTGACACGGAGCTAACACACGATCTGTGCTCTGTGTTCTACGTCGCGCGGCCAGCACGACTCCCCTACAAGTGCCCCGCGGCACACCTCATCAGTGACAGCAGGTGACACGGAGCAAACGCGTGATCTGTGTTCTGTGTTCTATGTCATGCGTCCAGCACGACTCCCCTACAAGTGCTCGTCAGCACAGCTCATCAATGACAGCAGGCCACACCCCAGGCTTCTGTCGGGACGGGGAAGGACGTGGGACATGGTTTGGGAAATGTCATATGGAACGGTGGCACCAGGAAGGCCTTCACGGCATGGCCCTAGGATCAATTTGGGTTACAGCCACGGCCCTGTGGCCCAGAAGTGCACGGGGCCGCCTGGCTGGTCTCCTGTGGGCCTCTGTCCTGAAGGGTGCCGGGGGTGTCTGCGTGATCACCACCACTCCGCGGGTGGCACCACTCTGAGCGAGACACACGGCAACCCCCAGCCTCTCTCTGCCAGCTCGAAAGTCGGCGCGTGGACCAGACGGCTTTCCTTGTGTGTGAGGCCACGGTGGCACCTAAGCTGACATGACCCCATCCTGCACAGACAAGGTTCCTTCCAACATCTCTGCTTCGACCTCAAGTTCACCTCCTGTAAGAAACATGGCAACAAGTGGCCTGGTACCAAGGCCAAAGCTACATTAACACGACTATTTTTACGAATTTTTTTGCAATGGCAAAAACAAACAAGAAGGGGCGCCTGGGGGGCTCAGTCAGGTAAGCATCTGATCCTTTGTTCCGCTCAGGTCATGATCTGGTGGTTTGTGAGTTCAAGCCCCGCGTCGGGCTGTGCGCCGACAGCACGGAGCCTGCTTGGGATTCTCTGTCTCCCTTTCTGCCCCTCCCCACTGGTGCACACTCTCTCTTCCACTCTCTCTGAAAATAAGTAAATAAGCTTAAAAACAACATCTACAACGAACAAAACTTTTGGTTTTGTTTCTCAACACAGGCTTACATCCTGTCTTACAAGCTCATAATGGTTTACGTTCCCAGGACTTCCGAACGTCTGACTGAGGGACGTCATTCTGGAGATGGGTGGGTGCTGTGTGAATTCTGTACACACCACAGAGCACAGGTGCACAGGCACCGTCAGATGCGATGGGGCCAGCGGACGCGGCTGAGGGATAAGATCCTCAGCACCGTTTACAACCACCATCAACGGGCGACAAGCTGGGGGGTGTCCACATGCTCGCAGTAGATACTCTAACAGAGGCAGGGAGCGGGGGCAGCACAGAGCCTCTAAGAGTGGGATGCAACGCTTCAGCAGGGTCCCTCTCTCTGCACAGGCACCCAGAACACCCCACAGGCAGCGGACAGGGCCCAGCCGATGGCTAACCCGGGATTAGCTGCTGGCTAACCCGGGATTAGCTGCTGGTTAACCCAGGATTAGCTGCTGGCTAACCCAGGACCACTTAATCCAGGATGGCAGCAGGAACCAGGATACCAAACCCCATCCTCAGTTTTGCTTCCTAATTCACAAATCATCTTCAGTCTGGTTTAATTTGCTGACTTCCCCTAGGATGTGGTCATTGAGTATTTCTTTTTAAATTATACTGATTTTACTTTTTTTTTAATCCTAATTTGGCCATCGTACGCGGCCACGTCTCTCCTGGAAGGCAACGCGTTCGCTCCGTGGGGACACAGAAAGGCTGACTTCACATGACCTCTCAGAACTTCTCCGTCAAAACAGTCTCCCTGGAATATTCTAGACAAAGCAGCAAAACGTGCCGCTTGCATCGTGGGGTAACTGAGTGGGAGCCCCAAGGAACAAGGCCACGTTACACGCTTTCGCTGTAAATTCTACACCAGCAATCTGCTCTCCAAGGTGTGTGTGCTCATCCGGAGGCTGCGTTATCCCGTGTTCGACCGTGTGAGGGCCGATGTGCTGTACGTCACGGAGCCTGGGTGTGATGGTTTTCAGAACAGAGCTCTACCCAGAGGCAGCAGACATGGCCCACCCAGCACAGCCACGTCCTCCTCCAGGAAAAGCACGCTGGGGCCTCCAAGAATTATTCGGGTTCCGTGAAGTTCTGTTAACTCCCAAAAAAGGTGTGAATTACCAGTGTATCAATTTTGTGTTCGATTTTTGTTCTTTCTGGCTTGGGCAGTCTTCATCTCCAGAACCTACTGGAATTTCATCGTCCGGTAAGAGCACAAAAGGGTAACTTCACATATTCCTGCCACGTGTACACAACGAAACCCATGTGGGCAACCCATGAACACGACTCTCGGACGGAGGCTCCGGATACGTGCCAGCACTGGACGTGCAGGAGTGCGGGAAAGCCGCCGGCAGTCACAGGCACCAGTGTCCAGAGAACGACACAGCCCAGCGGCCTCCAATCGGCGCACCTCCGTGCCTATAGCGTGAACAGAGTCCCCCGAAGCCACAGCCAACTAACGCTTGTCTCCAGGAAGCACCGGCCTGAGGGTAAGACCACCGGTAAAAGTTCAAGGGAAGACTTGGGGCTTGGGCCTTCTCATTTTCTACATCACAAAATGCAACAAGAATCAGACCAATTTGGGGGCACCTGGGTGGCTCAGTCGGTTGATGTGGACTCCGGTCATGTCTCAGGGTCGTGAATTTGAGCCTTTGCATCAGGCTCTGTGCTGATAGCCTGGAGCCTGCCTGGGGTTCGCTCTCTCTCCACCCCTCCCCTGCTCTAGTGCGCACCTGCTTGCTCTCTCTCTCTCTCTCAAAATAAATAAACTCAAAAAATTTTTTAAACATCAGACCAATTCTGGATCACATCTTTCTGAGGACTGTGCCCCACAGCCACTGAGGAGACGAGACAAAGACAACAACATTCCGAGCATAGCGGACTTTGCTCTAACCACCCACCCCCCTCCAAGGCCGCTACACAACCTTCACGGAGAGTCTGAGACGCAGGTCAGGCGTAAGATGCCCCCGGACGTTGGTGAAATTCGGGAGAACACGCGTCACCCGAAGGCTCCTGCCCCTATCTGGCCTGGAGGCTTGCTGGTTCTCCACAGCCTGACGGCGACACGGGAATGAAGACCCAAGACCGAGGGGACGTGTGCTGTGACCACAAGGACAGAGCCGAGCCCCATTGGACGCCGGCGTCCGGCCTGCAGAGGGTGGGCTCGGGGAAGCGTCTCACCGCACAGCCTCTCAGTCCCACCAGAGCCCAGGTGGGTCTGTGACAGCACAGGAGAGCCATGAAGAGGGAGGCAAGAGAGTCATTGACTGGAGGGTGAAACCAGTCACGAAAACGCTCGTGAGAAATGAAGGAAACACCCCCATGTGTGGGTCTGTAAATGCAGCGTGGACGTGAGGCCAAGTGAGGACAGGGACAGAGCTCAGCCCTACGAGAAGGGGCCCAGCCCATGGCACTTGTGGGCTAGCCTGTGGGGGGTCTGGAACCGCCTTGACCTTGAGCAACAAGGGCAAGATGGCAGCAGGTCCGGGGCTCCCCTGGGGCTGCTTGGCCAGTGAGCCCCACAGGGCCGCGGGGTCAGGACTCTGGGGGCTCAGAGGGCAGTCCCCCGGACGGGCCGGCCGCCCACGGGCACGACGAGAGCCTGCCCGACACACCATCTGATACGACGGATCCAGACTGCACACACCTGCTCCACCAGCTGGCGTGCAAAAGAGAACACACCAGGTCCCCAGGGAAGTGCCCATAAACCAGCGTTTTCTTATATGCAAGCTCGTAAGTTGTGTCAATCGGTGCTCCTCGCGAAACAAAAGCGCCCTATGGTACTTAAGAAGCGACATGTACACAGCTCGTCCTATGGATTAAATCTCCCGACCACCACACACGCGTGCACATGTGGAAACCATGAAGTGGAGAATGCGTTAGCTTGGTTGCGGCGAGCCCTTCACGACGTGCACACGTGTGCAAACAACGAGCCACATGGCCGGTGCGGTTTTATGTGCCAGTCACCCCAGTACAGACACGAAACACAACCAGGGAGCAGCTGTCCCTCGCTCGCCGAGCCCCAAACGTGTCTTGTCACCGTCCCTGCTTCCCACTGTCCTCTCTGCCCCCAGCCGGCCCGCCTTCCAACTGCAGTGTACTTCCCCTGGTCAGAGGCCAGCCTTTCTGGAACCTGAACCCAGGCTATTCATTTCTCAATGCGTCAACGGTGACCGTTCTTCCAGTACCTTCCGCTCAAGCTACAGACATCTTCAACACTGTCACTGACCCATCTGCCACCAACCCACCGCCAACCCACCACCAAATCTGCCCTGAGTCTGTAAGATTCTGAGAACTTGTTTCACTACCGACATGAGCAGGGGACCCAGACAACTTCTAAGAGCTTTTTTCCACACTCACGTACTTGCAGAATTTAAATGTCATCCGACACGTAATCCCGATTAAGAGGCAACTTGATCGGGGTTCTCTAACCTGCTCAGCCTTTCGTGATGAACTTTTCCAAAGTGAATCCTAAATTCAGTGCCTTTACTATCCTGGTTCCCCCTGCTCTCAAACACCAGCAGCACAGCTCCTCCTTCACATGTACACACACACACACACACACAGGTGTAGTGCACACACCACACCCACACCCACACTCACGCGTGCAAGCATGCTCACGTACACACAACAGCACTCCAGGTACACACACACTCTCATCGCCTGCGAGCACCCATGCACACAACACCCCCAGGTGCATACAACGTGTGCACACGCACGCACACCGGCACTCGGGCTGTGCGCGTGGCCGTCCCCCGCCCGGTGCTCCTCTCCTGGCCGCTTGGATACGCACTGCAGGGCTCTCTGCGCTCCTGATGCCCCCTCTGACTCTGCACAATCCTCTCACCTCCTGACGGTGGTCCCTGACTCTGTCTGCCCTGTCCCCCTGTCCCCCATCGCTCGCCGGGAGGGCAAAGTCCCACACAGGCCCCTTTCCCGACTCGTCGTCCGCATGCCAGCCCCTCCTTCCAATTTCCCACGGGGCTCCTTCGCTCAGCACCACACATGCTAGCTTCCTCCAAGCCGGCTCTGTGGGACCCAGTGTCGCTGATGACTTCACGTCCTTCCCGAAAACCCAGGCCCCAAATCTCAGGCTTTCTGGCCCTTCCTCTCCCCAGTCGGTCCCACCGCAGGTGACTGCTCACTGCCGCTTGCCGGGGTGCGTCCCTCGGGACCACAGGACAGCCCGCCACCCTCCTGTCCTCGCAGCCCGCTGCCGGGGAGCCCCTTCCACACTCATGACCACACAACCTTCCCGGCCTCCTCCTTCCCTCTGCCCCTCCGCCCCTGCACGGCAGCCACCTGCTTACGCATGTCCGTCACACGCGGACGTGCCCCAGCTACAAGCCCGCACACACCAGCGATGCGTTCCACGTACGACCTACACGCATGCAGGCACCAGGTACGCGCTCGCACACACTAGCTGCACGTTCGTTTATACGTGACATACACACACATTAACTACACGCCTATATGTACCAGATATGGGAATACACTCTAGCTCCATGGGTGTCCGTACCAGCTACACGAAATACGAACGTATACATACTGGCTAGAAACTTATACACACCGGCCACACACCGGCAACATGGTCCTCGCATGTGCTAGGTGCCTGTTTGCACTTACTGGCTACACGCTTATGTACACACTTGCATACGTGTTTATGCAGACACATATGTATGTACGCACACTAGGTACGCGTTCACACGTGCCAGCCACGTGCACACACATACCAACCACATGAATCGACCCGCATGAGCTACATGCACACGCGAGCCACACATGTATACACACTTGCCACCCAGACACACACACACACACACACACACAAGCTACTTGCCGCCCCACAGCCGCACTCCTGCACCTCTGCTGGTTTTGTCCCCTGTCCCACCCCCCCCACCCCCGCTAGCGGCATCCTTCCTGCTCTGTGTCTGGCGGCCTCCCAGCCGAGAAGCTGCATCTCTGGCTTCCCTTGGGAGCTGTCCCCGCCCCAGCAGGTCTTTTCCTCCTCTCTGTTCTTCAGCTTGCTCCCAGGGTGGAGTCTTAGCAGGCTTAACTGGCGCACACGGGCTATGATCAACGGCTCCTGACCTACAAAAGTGGTGCTTGAATACGGTTCCACGCCAGCGCACAGAGTCTCGGTACGCACAGCGCCCTCACCCGGAAGGGCCGTGCCTGCGCGCCACGTCCCCCGCCGTGTCCTCCCTTGGGGGACACCCCCCACCCCGCCCCCGGGTGCAGTTACCTGGCAGCATATGGTGCACAGGCGTGGCTATGTTGATGTCCTGCAGATGCTTGAGTGTCTCCGTGTGGAAGAGGCGAAGCGTGGAGCCAGAGGTGAAGGCGATCCAGATCCCCACGCCAGCGACGACCATGTGAGAGACCACCATGCCTTCTTCCTGGTGGGCGTCCAGCTGATTCTGGAGAGATCAAGGAGAAGCGGTGGATGGGGCAGCGGGTGTGCCTGGAGCCCCGCCCACCGCGGAGGCAGAGCCCGGCAGTCCCCGGCCGGGGCAGGGTGGGGGGTGGGGGGGCGACGAGAGCAGGAAGACGGGAGGGACAGAGGGACGGAAGGCCCGGGAACAGGGAGACACGATGGCCAAAGGAGGCCAGCCAGCACCCCCGACTTTGGTGGGGAGTCAGCAGCCCTCCCCCAAATCCCGAGCAGGAATGGAGGAGGTCCACGACCCGGCCTTGGGTGGCCCTGAGACGGCCTGTCTGACCCCGCCGCTCCCAGCGCTCCTGGGCTGCCCACAGTGTCTGGGTTTGCAGTCGCCCCTGGCCTGCCCACAAAGGCCAGCTGCTACTTCTCTGTGTGACCAGGTCCTTCCTCCCGGGCTTCTGGCCAAGCTCTGCCCCGTCCACATCTCCATCCTGACAACCCTGCTCTATGGGGACCCACGGGAGCAGATTTTGTGACTTGGTCACAGCGCGGATGGGCCAGCACTGGGCAGCCGGCGTGTTGTCTGCTAGGTCTGGAGGAGGGGTGTGAGCCTGGAGACTCCGTGTGAAGACACGGGGTCCTCAGGGCAGACCAAACCCCATACGGTCCTCCCCACACAGTCCTCCAGCTGGAAACACTGGAGGCTGAGCCACACGGGAAACAGGCGGGCTTACTTCTCTGACCCAAGGGCTGGTCCCAAAAGTCTAAGCGCAGGGGGCGCTGTGTAGAGCCTGCTGAACTGCCCGCCTTCCCCGGCTGCTCCTCTTGGGCCTACGACATGGCGGTCACTACTCCCTGGGGGAGGAAGGCACATCCGGGGGGAGGGTTGTGCACGTTACACAAGCTCGGGAATCAAGGAGCAAAGCCACGTTCTGTCCTTGCCGCGGACACTCCAGGAAAGACGAGGAAGCACAGGTTGCTGGCCCTCAATCCCGGTTTCTAATTCAGTAGGCTGAGGGTGGGGCCCAGAATTAGCATTTCCAGAATGTTCCGAGGGCCCGCCGCTGCTCCACACCCCCTTTTTTCCACTGCTTTCCGGCAAGTTACTTTATCCATTCACTGCGGTTTGTCCTCCTTTCTGTCCCGAGTCACGTCACATGCAGCCTTGATGTGCTCCCAAGATGCCGCGGGCACGACTCCAGTGCTGCTGGCGCACGCTGTCCGCGACTGCCCACTGACGTGTCTCCTGCACTTCGCGGTCGGTGGCCTGTCCTCCCAGAACCAGCTCGTCCTGCAGGCCTGCAGGTCCTGTGGGCCTCCCACCACGTGCGTGGTCTCCAGCAGCACCCCCTTCCGCTGAGGCAAACCGGCCTTCAGAGAGCACGACTTCCTCACATCTGCTCACATTAAAGCCCCTCGGTGGCTCACCATCCACCCAGCGTGGTGGTGTCCCTGCCCCGGCCAGACGTGGCTGCTGTCGTGGGACACCTCCCGCCCTGGCGGGCGTCTGCGATGCTCACAGGGACCAAGGAATAGCCCTAAGCTCGTCCGTAATGAACGTGAGGTCCCTTCCGACCCCACCTGTGCCGCCCTCTCTTCCCACCAGGCTCTCAGGCTCCCCCGACCTTTCTTGCACGTGACAGGCGTCCCTCCTCACAGGCTCTACGTCGTCTCCTTCCAGGAATTCTGCTCTGTCGGGACAGCCGGCGGCATAGGGCTCTCGGGCAGAAATAATCCAGCGTTTCTGTCCTGCCCTGTGTGTCCCTGGCATCAAAGCCACGATTCCGCTCTTTCCTGCCAGCTGCCTGGCGCAGCCAGAGCCACCGCTGGCTGACTTTCTACCAGCTGCAGGAGGTGGGGTCTTGCAGGACCCTGGACTGGCACATCAAGGACAAGCCACAGAAAAGCTAGCTGTGGTCCAACGGAAAGTGCATCGACCTTGAGCCCGTCTGGGACCCAGCGCGTCCAGGTGTGGCACCTGGTGACTTCCCGAAGGCCTGCTGTCCTATGCCGCCCTCGGGGGTCTCGCGCAGTCTAACACCGTCCACCCAGGCCCGCATGGACTCGGTGTTACTCTGACCGCGGTCAGCCCACGCTCTGTGACGTGAAGGAGCTCCTACAACGGGCTGGAGCCTTACGGTCCACCTTCTGACGTTACAGAATCTGCCACCAAGCGTGTCCGTGAATAGGTTTCACGAATGTCTTGAAATGTGTCTCAATGAGAGCTGGCAAAATGTCTTCAAGCCCCTGTCCTGGCTGAACCGGTGACCCTTCCTAAGGAGAGTCTAGACAAATATTTTTGGAAGTCCACGATGACTAAAGTTGATCACGAGTTTGTGGAGATTGGCAACAGTCATTCCAAAATGCCCTCAGGGCCCTCACGGGGATGACGGGGACCCTCCCCTGAACAGATTCCTTTCTCTACTACCTTTGGTGTGATGCTCAGAGGAATTTTTATCTGTGACAGGATTTGTTTCATTGGCGGAAAAAAAAACCAAAACCTTTGCTATCTGAGTTCATTTAGAGTAGAGGTGAGAAATGGTCATGTGTAGACAGAAAATAATTAGGTACGTGCAACTTTTAATAAAAAAAGAAATATATAAAATGGGCAAAAAATTCAAAGGTATAATAAGTAAAATTCTTTCTCTCTCATCCCTGCTACCCTGCTTAGGACAGCTTTTTGTGTGTCTCTGAAAGTACACACACGTGCACGTGTTAAGCAACTGCTAACAACAGGTAATACGTAAAGCGCTCTGCGGGCACTCTCTGTACCTGTACGTTCACACAACAACACTCTGCAACCTGCCCCTCCTCCGCTTAACTGAACACCTGCCAGCGCTGCCTGCTCATTCTCTCCTGCCACTGCCAGGTATGACGTTATTTACCTAGTTCTCCCACTGGTACTCGTTGGGTATTTTCAATTATTCGTGATATCACACAACGTGGCAATACGTAACCTCACCCACACACGTGTGAGCTTATCTAAGGAGCAAACGTCTAGCGGTGGCATTGCCAGGAAAAGGATTGAGCCCTTTGAATGCCAGACGCCAACGCGGGATTGCCTTCCGGAGATGCCGCACAGTGGCCTCCCTCCACTGGCTGAGTCCCGGAGCCCTGGACTTGCCCAGGACCAGCCACGACGCGCCCACAGCTCGCCAACGCTGGAAAGTGAGAATGTTTCACCTTTCGCCCATTTGAAAAATGGCTCCTTGTTACAATAAGCGCTTTCTAGAGATGAGGCTAACACACGTATGCCTGTACGTACGGGTAAACACGTGTGTGAGTACACTGGCCGGGTGTATGAACACATACCTGTGCGCTGCACGATTCTTAGTTTAGTGCCCTATTCGTATTTTTCTCTGAGCTGCCTTATGTCCTCTGAACATTTTTTACTAGCTTGGCTTCTTTCTCTTAAAGTTAATAAGAATTCTCTTTAATAAGAACATTACCTCTCAGCCACAGATGTGGCATATATTTTCTTCATTTTCATTTACAAAAGTTTCTATACAAACACACACTTATTAAATGTGCACAGAAAATGTTCTAAAACCACACCAAATTTATTTTCTTTATTATGGCAACTTCTAGGCATGTGTCATGCTTGGAAAATCTCTCCCACTACAAAGTAATGAGAACATTGTACTGCTTTCTATCTAAGTTTATGATTTTGTTTATGTTTTTAAAATTACCTCCATCTGTAATGTTTACAAGGGAAAAGGCTTGGGGCCAGAGGCACGGCTCCACATTTCCACATGGCCCGTTGTCTCCTGATCCTTTGTTGAACAATCCACGGATTGCACTGATTGGAAAAGGCCACTTCGATCAAATGTCAAGTTTGTCCATGTCCTTGAAGACTATTATGTTCGTACTGAGCACGTTTTTTAAAGTAACGTGTTTGCGGTCGTTAGCAGATAAACAAGCAACAGTTCTTTCATGGGCGTTAGCTGAGTTATCTACTTAATATGGTCTTCCCCAGGTTTCCCTCCCAAATCTAGGAGGAATTTTCTCTCCGTGCAGGGCCACATGCAAGAGGCTGCCAGCATCAGCTGGCCAGAGGCCCTCTGACCACCAGCATCGGAGGCTAACTGGGGCCAGCTCTAAGATGCGTCTCTTCTGTGCCACGCACTCAAGGGGCTTACCTCTATTGTGTGGGTCTCGGCGCTGATCGTAAAAACTTGACCTCCCGAAGCTGCCCATAACGTGTCCTCCGTCATTACGAGACTTCTAACTGGTAGCACGCCTAGTTTTATCACTGTCTGAGGTTCGGGACTCCAGGATCCATCTTGAAAAACAAAAATTTTACTTTCAAATTCAGTTATCTGTACACAGGGAGTAGGGACAGGATCCCAGCTCACTTTAAGTAACAGGCAAAATATCATCAGTAACCGTGACATTCACACGTGGTGCTGGGTGTCCAGAGTTCCACGAGCACCATTTCCACGAGGCAACTCAGCACGGTGGCAGAGCCCGGAGCGCACATGACCCCAGCCCGGCCATCTGGCACATGTCCCGCACAAATGGCCCGCGAGGTGGCCGTGACAGTGTGAGGCATGACGAGGTGATTGATCAGCTCAGCAAGGTGCCCGGCGCCCAGGTGTCTCATACGCCCTGTCATCTACAACACCAATACACGAAATGACCCCGTCGTCAGGAGGAGGGGTCCACACCCACACGGTGCGGGCCAACGTCCGCACCTCCCGCTGCCTTCTCGCTCTT
This sequence comes from Neofelis nebulosa, assembly GCF_028018385.1. NCBI lineage: Eukaryota > Metazoa > Chordata > Mammalia > Carnivora > Felidae > Neofelis > Neofelis nebulosa. Next base: position 2,397,621 of record NC_080784.1, on the reverse strand, counting down.
TTGAGCTTTCCCTTGATACGCATCCTGTATCATCAGGATGGACCGTATCTTCCCTGCATTAGAACAGTAAGTCAGAACTGGGAGGAGAGGCTTTCGCTCGCTCTGGTCCTGAAGCACAGGCCCTGATGAAATATGTCGCTTTGCAAATACTTTCAAGGATCTAAGGATGAGGTCTGTCATACTTCACATGAAGTAGAGTCAACAAACAACTTGGAGAGCGGTAAAAAATATGTAAAGCAAGACTAGGCACACATTTTCAACGTGACTACATAATTGTCCTGTGAAAATTTAAAATAACTTTTTCAATTTTCAAAGCAACCACAAATTAAGCCATCATGCCTAAAAACATCTTTAAAAAATTGTTTTTTACATTTATTTATTTTTGAGAGACAGAGAGAAACAGAGCACAAGTGGGGGAAGGGCAGAGAGAGAGGGAGACACAGAATCCCAAGCAGCTCCAGGCTCCGAGCTGTCAGCACAGAGCCCAACATGGGGCTCGATACCACGAACCGTGAGATCGTGACCTGAGCTGAAGTCGTCAGATGCTTAACTGACTGAGCCACCCAGGCGCCCCTATGCCTGAAAGCATTTAATGGTTCATCCACCAGTGCCTCTGACTTCCTAATCAAACCAGAGCTTTGCTCAGGGACGAGGGCACAGTCTTGGTTCCGAACCAAGTTCTGGCTTCTGTGTTCTAGATCTGAAGCACTGAACCTTTTAATCCAATCCCTCTTTATGAATAACTTTAGCTGAGGTTGTGCAACCACCAGGAGGCAACCAGGCAGGTTCTGAATTCCATGGCACACTTTCAAGTTATAATTCAACTTAAATGGAGATGCTTTTATGCTACAATTAGGCCAAAAGATGTTGCAGGACAATTACTGGTTCCAGTGGACAATGACCTGTAAAATCATTTGTAAAATCCGCACTGGACCCGGAGTATCATCGTGTGGTTACACATGCGTGCACACACAAGCACACGCTCACTAGCAGTCACATGTGCACATACATACACACAGAAGCACACAGGCCTTCTCATCTGGGACTCAGAGCCCTTTGAGACCCCGCAGTCTCCACTTTCGATGGGATCACAGAGGCTCCGAGCTGAGACGCGATTCTCCCCAACACTCGCACGGGACTGAGAGAGCAGGGCTGTGGATCCCTGCTGCCCCTGCCCCTGCCCCACGGGGCCTGCCCCCCCGATGTGGCCACGTCCTCCGAATCAAGACGCTTGCTGCTGTCAAGTTATTTTGGTTTGGGACTAACTTCTAACAACTGAACTTTGTTTTCCGACCACCTAAGTCACTCCTTCTACAGATCCCGTACACAAAATCCTCTGGGGGCCATGGGGAGGGCACAATGTCGGTCCCTGGGATGCGGGCCTCAGCTCCAGCTGACACGCCACCTGTCTGGGGACAGCCTCTTTCTGCAGTCTTCCCTCCAGACCTGAGTCCTCAACCAGGCTGTCCAACCACAGCTGGGTGCAAACCCATGCCAATGACATTTTGAGCCCACACTTAAAAATCTGGAAATTTCCTACAGAACATTCCAGATTTCAAATGCCCTGAAAAGTCAGATGCTTGCAGCAGTGCCTGGCTGAGAAGCAGCCTTTCCCCCTCTGGCTAGGCACATCGTCACCCCTCAGAGAACACGACAGTGGGGAAGAGACACCTCTCCAAAGAAGACATTCAGACGGCAGACAGGTACGTGAACTTGCGGTCAGCACCAGCATCATCAGAGAAATGGAGTGAAGGCACAATGGGCCATCGCTCCACACTTGTGAGAATGACATCATCAAAGACACAAGAAACAACAGGTGTTGGCGAGGATGCGGCAAAAGGGGGACCCTCGTGCACAGCTGGTGGGAGTGCAAACTGGTGCAGCCGCTCTGGACGACAGTGTGGAGGCTCCTCAGGAGATTAGAAACAGAACTACTCTACGACCCAGCTGTCCCACTTCTGGGCTCTTACCCGAAGGACACGCGAACAGTAATTTGAAAAGGCCTGTCCGCCCCACGTTCACACGGCATTATTTACAATCACCAAGACACGGAGAAGATCCAAGTGCCCCCCAACGTGTGAATGGACAGAGATGTGCTATACATACAACGGAATATCATTTGGCCATAGAAAATGAGCAAATCCTACTGCTTGTAACGTAGGAGACAGGTCAGACAAAGACAGACAAACCCGCTAATGGCTCTTGGCCGCCCTCAGGAAGGGCACAGACCCCTGCTCCCCACCCTTTCTAGCCTGCTCCCTTCCCGGGGTCCCGCAGCGGCCCGGCCCCCTGGCCGAGCTCCATAGGACGGGCACCTCCAGGCTGGCTCCACGGCCTTCCCGCACACGACTCTGACCCCAGCACCCCCCAGCGCTCTTTGGGTGCCCTGAGAGCTATGTTCACCCCTGGGTACTGTTCTGTTCGCCCCCCGGACGTGAGGAGTAGGACCTGTGCCCATCTGCAGCCGCTGGTGACCAGCTCAGGGTCCCCTGAACCAGCCAACACTCAGACTGTCCCTGAGATGTTGACTGACCCAAGTACAGAGCCGGGGGGAGGGGGGTTGCCGAGGTGGACCACAGGCGGGCAGGAGCCGGTGGGGGTTCCTGAGGTGGACCACAGGTGGGTAGGAGCTGAGGGGGTGTTCCCAGGGTGGACCACAGGTGGGCAGGAGCTGGGTGGGGGTGGGGTTCCTGGGGGTAGACCACAGGTGGGCAGGAGCCGGGGGTGGGGGTGGGTTCCCAGGGTGGACCACAAGTGGGCAGGAGCCAGGGCAGGGGTGGGGGTGGGTTCCCAGGGTGGACAATAGCGGGCAGGAGTCGGGGCAGGGGGGGTTCCCGGGGTGGGCCACAGGTAGACAGGAGCTGGGCAGGGGTGGGGTTCCTGGGGTAGACCACAGGCGGGCAGGTGCTGGGGAGGGGGGGGCATTCCCAGGGTGGACCACAGGAGGGCAGGAGCCAGGGTGAGGGTTCCTGGGGTGGACCACAGGCAGACAGGCAGGTATCAGGAACAGAAAGGACCCAAGGGGGCCAGGCAACCCCCATTCCTTATGGGGCCTCAGCCCTTGGCTTCCCTCACTCAACCCTTCTGATAAATTTGCCATTTTACTTTTCCTCGTCGGGGACCCAACTGGACACGGGGCTGCCCAGTTGCCGTGGAAACCAGCCAGGATGTGCAAACCGCCCGGACTGGGCAGAGGAAGGGTAGGTAGGGCGCTGAGTGCTCACACGTAACGTGTCAGGTGGGGCCCCGTGACAGGACCAGCGCCCTTGCAAGAAGGGGACGCCCCAGAGCGCGTGCTCCGTCCGCCGCGTGAGGACCCTGTCCCTCGGTGGGGAGGCGCCCTCCATAGCAGAAAGCGACTCTCCCCAGGGACCCGCTGCCACACCCTGCTCAGGCACCGCTCTGTGGTATCTGCTATGGCGCCCGAGCCAGCCAAGACACGACGTCTTAGCACTGAGGCCCCGGGGCGGCCCACAATCCCACATGTCCGTGTAACCCCCAGACGAGAGGTGCAGGGAGGCCTGCCAGCCAGGGGTGAGGTGAGAAGGAGCCCCTGAGAACAAGAGCTTCCGCAAAGGGGTGACAATCCGTCAGATCAGAACTGGCAGGAGCAGGTGTGGACACAAGGGCCCCTGCCTCTGCCTCTGAGAGCTGCAGCCCGGGGGGCCCCGGGGGCCCCGGGGAAGAGATGCCCACCGGCCCCTCTGCTGTCACCGGAAGCCACTGGAATGCTCAGCCAAGCCTGTGACAAGAGAAGGAGCCTGAGGAGGAGGGACGATGGCCGGGCTGGTGGGCTGGTGACAACCTCGCGTAGCCGCTCACCCGGGTGGCCTGCAGTGCCCCCCCTCCCCCGGGTAAGAGAGCCTTGCGGGGCCGGGGGACAGAAGCGTGGCTGAGGGGAGACAGACGCACACAGAGGAAGATACTTGGCAGCCTGCTAAGGGGTCACCAGGAGACCGTCCTCTGAAACAGCTTCCCGCCTGTGCGGCTGGGGTGTTCCTTTCGGGGCTGGGAAGTCACGTGCCCAGGACAGGTGGGGGTAAGCGCTGGCGGGGATGTGACCCAGAAGCACACAGCTCAGTCCACAGCAAACCCCCGGACACGGCCACGAGACCGGCCATGCAGACGCGCACACAGCACAGACGCAATTACCTTCCGCCTTCTGGTAGACGGCCACGGCCCCGTTGACCAGGCCGGCATACAGGCTCTGGGCCGCGCAGGCAAGGCTCATGACCGTGGACTTGTCCGGGGTAAAGAAGTGCTGCAGACGCACCTTCTTGGAGCCTTGGCTGCTCTTGTAAATGGAGATGCTTCAAGAGAAGAACGCAAACCTTGTCAGCGCATTTGCTCGGGAAGGAAGGGCAGCCTCATCTCATCACAAAGTGCTCGTGACACCCCAGCCCTTCCCGCCTCCTCCCGCCCTGGGCAGAAACGCTGCTGCCTCTCAGCCCTCTTCGCTTCATTTTAAAGGAGAAAGTTTGGGTTACACAGATTTTTAAAAATTACTTCTTTCAATCTATCTTAAAACTTCGTATCAGGAAAACCATGTTAACTTTCCTTTAAAAGGTGTCTGTGTTCAATATGTTTACAGCACAGACTCTGGCCGTGTTTTTTCCAAAACATGAAGAGAAAGGTACTTTTGAAATCAGGGATGAGAAGAAACACGTCAGGGGAAGCGCCAGGCAGCACGGGCGCACTTGCTGGTCGTGTCAAAGGTCAGCGACCCCAGCCACTCTCGCCACGCAGTGTCACCCAACAGATGGAGCAGGTGACCGTCCGGCTCCTCGTCACAGAGCGGCACGTGGGGCTCACCTCCCCTCCTCAGTGCCCAGGCAGATGGTGGGCACGCCTGGCGCTCTCCCGGCCGTGGCCCCGGGCTCCGCAGGGATGAACACCATGCACAGCGTCCGAGACTCCACGTTGAAGCACTCGATGACTTTGGGGCTGGAGCTTTGAAAGGAGACGATGGCGATCTGGCCCATCTGACTGGTGCAGCTTCCAATCTGAGGCAGGGGTGGGGTGGGGGGTGAGGGGGGAGAGAGGAGCGGCTAAGAGCTTCCACAGCAGCTTCGGATCTGAGGCAGGGGTGGGGTGGGGAGGAGCACTGGGAGCTTCCACAGCAGCTTCGGATCTGAGGTGGGGGGGGGAGGAGCACTGGGAGCTTCCACAGCAGCTTCGGATCTGAGGTGGGGGGGGGGGGGGAGGTGCACTGGGAGCTTCCACAGCAGCTTTTGATCTGAGGCAGGGGTGGGGGGGAGGAGCACTGGGAGCTTCCACAGCAGCTTCGGATCTGAGGTGGGTGGGGGGGGAGGTGCACTGGGAGCTTCCACAGCAGCTTTGGATCTGAGGCAGGGGTGGGGGGGAGGAGCACTGGGAGCTTCCACAGCAGCTTAGGATCTGAGGCAGGGGTGGGGGGGAGGAGCACTGGGAGCTTCCACAGCAGCTTCAGATCTGAGGTGGGGGGGGGAGGTGCACTGGGAGCTTCCACAGCAGCTTCGGATCTGAGGCAGGGGTGGGGGGGGAGCACTGGGAGCTTCCACAGCAGCTTCGGATCTGAGGTGGGGGGGGGGGGAGAGAGGAGCAGCTGGGAGCTTCCACAGCAGCTTTGGATCTGAGGCAGGGGTCGGGGGGGGAAGAGCACTGGGAGCTTCCACAGCAGCTTCAGATCTGAGGGGGGCGGGGAGGAGCACTGGGTGCTTCCACAGCAGCTTCGGATCTGAGGCAGGGGTGGGGGGGGATCACTGGGAGCTTCCACAGCAGCTTCGGATCTGAGGCAGGGGTGGGGGAGAGAGGAGCGGTTAAGAGCTTCCACAGCAGCTTCGGATCTGAGGCAGGGGTGGGGTGGGGAGGAGCACTGGGAGCTTCCACAGCAGCTTCGGATCTGAGGCAGGGGTTGGGGAGAGAGGAGCGGCTAAGAGCTTCCACAGCAGCTTCGGATCTGAGGCAGGGGTGGGGTGGGGAGGAGCACTGGGAGCTTCCACAGCAGCTTTGGATCTGAGGTGGGGGGGGGGGGGAGGTGCACTGGGAGCTTCCACAGCAGCTTTGGATCTGAGGCAGGGGTGGGGGGGAGGAGCACTGGGAGCTTCCACAGCAGCTTCAGATCTGAGGTGGGGGGGGGAGGTGCACTGGGAGCTTCCACAGCAGCTTTGGATCTGAGGCAGGGGTGGGGGGGAGGAGCACTGGGAGCTTCCACAGCAGCTTCGGATCTGAGGCAGGGGTGGGGGGAGGAGCACTGGGAGCTTCCACAGCAGCTTCAGATCTGAGGTGGGGGGGGAGGTGCACTGGGAGCTTCCACAGCAGCTTTGGATCTGAGGCAGGGGTGGGGGGGAGGAGCACTGGGAGCTTCCACAGCAGCTTCGGATCTGAGGTGGGGGGGGGGGGAGGTGCACTGGGAGCTTCCACAGCAGCTTTGGATCTGAGGCAGGGGTCGGGGGGGAAGAGCACTGGGAGCTTCCACAGCAGCTTCAGATCTGAGGGGGGGGGGAGGAGCACTGGGTGCTTCCACAGCAGCTTCGGATCTGAGGCAGGGGTGGGGGGGGATCACTGGGAGCTTCCACAGCAGCTTCGGATCTGAGGCAGGGGTGGGGGAGAGAGGAGCGGCTAAGAGCTTCCACAGCAGCTTCGGATCTGAGGCAGGGGTGGGGTGGGGAGGAGCACTGGGAGCTTCCACAGCAGCTTCGGATCTGAGGTTGGGGGGGGGAGGTGCACTGGGAGCTTCCACAGCAGCTTTGGATCTGAGGCAGGGGTGGGGGGGAGGAGCACTGGGAGCTTCCACAGCAGCTTCAGATCTGAGGTGGGGGGGGGAGGTGCACTGGGAGCTTCCACAGCAGCTTTGGATCTGAGGCAGGGGTGGGGGGGAGGAGCACTGGGAGCTTCCACAGCAGCTTCGGATCTGAGGCAGGGGTGGGGGGAGGAGCACTGGGAGCTTCCACAGCAGCTTCAGATCTGAGGTGGGGGGGGGAGGTGCACTGGGAGCTTCCACAGCAGCTTCGAATCTGAGGCAGGGGTGGGGGGGAGGAGCACTGGGAGCTTCCACAGCAGCTTCAGATCTGAGGTGGGGGGGGGAGGTGCACTGGGAGCTTCCACAGCAGCTTCAGATCTGAGGTGGGGGGGGGAGGTGCACTGGGAGCTTCCACAGCAGCTTCAGATCTGAGGTGGGGGGGGGAGGTGCACTGGGAGCTTCCACAGCAGCTTCGGATCTGAGGTGGGGGGGGGGGAGGAGCACTGGGAGCTTCCACAGCAGCTTCAGATCTGAGGTGGGGGGGGGAGGTGCACTGGGAGCTTCCACAGCAGCTTCAGATCTGAGGTGGGGCGGGGAGGTGCACTGGGAGCTTCCACAGCAGCTTCGGATCTGAGGTGGGGGGGGGGGAGGTGCACTGGGAGCTTCCACAGCAGCTTTGGATCTGAGGCAGGGGTGGGGGGGAGGAGCACTGGGAGCTTCCACAGCAGCTTTGGATCTGAGGCAGGGGTGGGGGGGAGGAGCACTGGGAGCTTCCACAGCAGCTTCAGATCTGAGGTGGGGGGGGAGGTGCACTGGGAGCTTCCACAGCACGCGGAGGCCTGACACTCCATGGCAACGAGAGAACCGACATGCCCACAAGGGCCGGCGCGATTAAGAGGGTCGGGGGCGCCTAAACGATCTGCCGTCAGAGCACATTTCTCTTCAACTCACGAGGCTGCTCTTCCCGTTAATTCTCATAACAGGAGGGGGGTTTCGGCTTTTTACAGTTCGTGTTTCCATCCCTGAAAACCTGCGTCCCCAGCACCACACAGGTGACGGCCAGCTCAGGCACCACTTGAGTCCTAAGTACCCGAATACCGAGTCTCAGCACTTTAACACTAACGCTCACCTAGGAAAATGAGCTCTTGAGACGAGGCAGCGTCAGAACGCCTCCCCACGTGGTCACCAGCGTTCGCGTGCGAGGCCGTGTGCAGGCGCCTGTGACACCTGTGTCACCGCGGGGAGGCCCGCGAACCTATCTGCCGGGTCACTGAACACACTCGGCAAACTTTGTTTCCAATTTGAAGTTAAACTGTTGGTTTACTTATTATTTTTATTTTTGAGAGAGAGACACACGCACAGAGTGTGGGTGGGGGAGAGGCAGAGAGAGAGGGAGACACAGAATCTGACACAGATTCCAGGCTCCCGATGCGGGGCTCGAACTCCTGAAGCACGAGATCATGACCCGAGCCAGTCGGACGCTGAACCGACTGAGCCACCCGGACACCCCCAACTTAAATTGTTAAGTGGGAAAGAGTGGGATCTTGCTCTCGGAAGAACTGACCCCACAGAGCTCGCGAGGTCCTGGAGGGGAAAGTTGGCCGAGTAGGTGGTGGTTAGGCTTCACAGACCCTTTGTCCTTTGTGCCGGCTTTGCAAATGTTGCCACACTCCCCTGACCCTTCCTGCGGTGTCTCCACGCTCACATAAGCGTCCTGCTCGGACAGCCTTCCAGGCGAACGGTGCCACCAGCTGGCCCTGCTCTGACCGGCAGGGGCGGGGTGCGACCAGGAGAGGGAGTGAGGTACCCATTTCACGTCGGACTGGTGGGAAAACTCTCTTAACGTTCAAAAACCTTAGGGAGATAAGCCCGTCCCACCCTCGGTGGCTGGGTGCACAGAACAGCCCGGTAATGAGGCGGCCCCTTCTGCGCACTCAGGGAGGCCACTGACCACACAGAGGCGCTGGCTGGGGGCAGGAGAGGTCGCCTGAGCACTGGGCACCTCGGAGCTGTAAGACAGCAGGGCGCCCGTCGGGGAGGAGGCTGGGGGAGCGCAGGGAGCGGGGCACAGGAGACCTCAAAACACAGTGCATGGGGACGCACTTTGGGTGCAGGAACCAGAAACCCCGCTTCAACTGCAGCGTAGTCCAAATGCAACACTTCATTTAGAAGAAATTAACTACTAAGTTTCCAGTGTAAAAAAGCCAGCAACGGCTTGGACAGGGAAAAAAGAAATCTTGTGAGATTTAACCACCCAAATTAAAGAAACATTTAAATTCCTATATTCGTTAAATTGGTTGAATCTAACCTGGTAAAGTTTTAGATGGGAAAGAAAAGGCAGGGAGACTCGCACATCTTTCCCGAAAGTGTTCAGTCCCCTCTCCTGGTCCGTGACTTCCGTGTTTATAAACACAGCCCAGGACACGCGGGCAGCGAGCACGCGTTCCAAGTCTGAACCTTTCAAACCTACGGCTTCTCGTCACGCGGCCCACGAACCCTGATTCTTCAGGGACCCGCATTAAAGACACGCAGCGCGTCTTACCCACAGGAAACCATGCGCCGTGGACGACGAATCCGGCTGAACCTCATTATTCACGCAGGGCTCAGGATTGTAGGCGGCACATTCGATCTAGCGGGAATAAAATCAAACGCCCACATTTAACACAGAACCAGGAGGTGTCCAGACGCCACGGTGCCTTGAGCAGATGACAGACTTCTGACACTGAGACACAAAAACCGCAGGTGATTACGTATTAGAGATTAGAATGGGAGGAAAAAAACAGACTAAAATCGGCTTTTTGGAAGCAACCCTCTAAGGAGCCACATGGGTCATCACTTGAGTATCTTCGGACCCCAGGACGCGCCGCAAACGTCTCGGGGCGCACGGGTGGCTGCGGCGTCCCGGATGCTGGTGGCCTGGGCACGTGGATGCGCGGTCCTGACCTCTGCCTGCCAGCCCGCCTCCCTGGGGAGCCGCAGGGGGCCCAGGCTCCAGGCCCAGGTGTTGGCCTGAGACCAGGAAGCAGGAATGTCTTTACTTGTTTCTCACGGGAGGACACATCCACATGTCCCCGAAGACACCCGCTGCGTTGCCTCAACAGGCAGCACAGGACCACGAACAAAACAGCCCCTCGGCCCAGACTTGCTTCAGCAAACAGTGTGCGACCCTTCAGGCAAACACGAAGCCTCTGATTGTGACCCACTGTCGGAAGTGGATGCCGCCCTCTGACTGTGACCCACTGACCGTGACCCACGTGGGAACTGGGTGCCGCCCTCTGACTGTGACCCACTGTGGGAACTGGATGCCGCCCTCTGACTGTGACCCACGGTGGGAACTGGGTGCCGCCCTCTGTGACCCACTGACCGTGACCCACTGTGGGAAATGGATGCTGCCCTCTGACTGTGACCCACTGACCGTGACCCCCTGTGGGAACTGGGTGCTGCCCTCTGACTGTGACCCACTGTGGGAAATGGATGCTGCCCTCTGACTGTGACCCACTGTGGGAACTGGAGGCCGCCCTCTGACTGCGACCCACTGACCGTGACCCACTGTGGGAAATGGATGCTGCCCTCTGACTGTGACCCACTGACCGTGACCCCCTGTGGGAACTGGGTGCTGCCCTCTGACTGTGACCCACTGTGGGAAATGGATGCTGCCCTCTGACTGTGACCCACTGTGGGAACTGGAGGCCGCCCTCTGACTGTGACCCACTGACCGTGACCCATGGTGGGAACTGGGTGCCGCCCTCTGACTGTGACCCATTTTGGGACCTGGATGTCGCTCTCTGTGACCCACTGACCGTGACCCACTGTGGGAACTGGGGGCCGCCCTCTGACTGTGACCCACTGACCGTGACCCACTGTGGGAACTGGGGGCCGCCCTCTGACTGTGACCCACTGACCGTGACCCACTGTGGGAACTGGGGGCCGCCCTCTGACTGTGACCCACTGACCGTGACCCACTGTGGGAACTGGGGGCTGCCCTCTGACTGTGATCCACTGACCGTGACCCATGGTGGGAACTGGGTGCCGCCCTCTGACTGTGACCCATTTTGGGACCTGGATGTCGCTCTCTGTGACCCACTGACCGTGACCCTCTGTGGGAACTGGAGGCCGCCCTCTGACTGTGACCCACTGACCATGACCCACTGTGGGACCTGGGGGCCACCCTCTGACTGTGACCCATTTTGGGAACTGGATGCTGCCCTCTGATGGTGACCCGCTGACCATGACCCACGGCGGGAACTGGAGGCCGCCCTCTGACTGTGACCCACTGACCATGACCCACTGTGGAAAATGGATGCTGCCCTCTGACTGTGACCCACTGTGGGAACTGGAGGCCGCCCTCTGACTGTGACCCACTGACCGTGACCCATGGTGGGAACTGGGTGCTGCCCTCTGACTGTGACCCATTTTGGGACCTGGATGTCATTCTCTGTGACCCACTGACCGTGACCCACTGTGGGAACTGGAGGCCGCCCTCTGACTGTGACCCACTGACTGTGACCCACTGTGGGAACTAGGGGCCGCCCTCTGACTGTGACCCACTGACCGTGACCCCCTGTGGGAAATGGATGCTGCCCTCTGACTGTGACCCACTGTGGGAACTGGAGGCCGCCCTCTGACTGTGACCCACTGACCGTGACCCATGGTGGGAACTGGGTGCCGCCCTCTGACTGTGACCCACTGACCGTGACCTACAGTGGGACCTGGATGCCGCCAAGCCAAGGGCAGCTGAGCCCACAGGTCTGAGACGTGTGCCCTGGGAGGACTAAGGGTGCCCTGCAGGCGTCAGATGCGCGACAAAGCCCCAGCGCCAGGCCGACGGCTGAGCAGAAAGGCAGGCCTCGCCTTCGTGCTCTAATGATCCTAACTGGCTCCCCGCCACACAGCCACGGAGAAGGGGAGACCATAGTTGACTTGGGGCGACAACATGGGGCGCTGTCCCCACCCAGACCAAGAGGGCACACAGACAGTGGGCCCTGTCTCCCGGTCCACCCTCCTGTCACCTTGAACTCCTGCTGCTTGGCCACCGTCACTGCCATGTGTCCCACGAGGAGGGGGTGTCTCTCCTTCTTAATCTGATTCCCATCATCCTCCACGCAGAACCAGCCCATGTGGTTCTCCTCCTCTGTGGTCAGGTCAGAGAGAACGGGGAGGGACAGCTGAGCCATCGGCAGCTTCCTGGGGGCCCTGTGGAGCCCAGGCTTGGGCCACCCTTCCCCCCCAACCTGTGTGCGTGGACCCCAGGCTCGCCGCCCCCCTGCCCTGCGTGCATAACCCAGGCTCAGCCCCCCAACCCTACCCTGCGCGCACAGACCCCAGGCTCAGGCCTGCTATCCTGCGTGCAGACCCCAGACTCGGGCCCCCTGCCCTGTGCGCGTGGACCCCAGACTCGGGCCTCCTCTCTTGAGCACGGACTCCAGGCTCGGGCCCCCCTGCCCTGGGCGCACGCACTGCATGCTCAGCGCCCCCCTCCCCCGCACTGAGTGTGCGGACCCCAGGCTCGGGCCTCCTGTCTTACGCACAGACTCCAGGCTCAGGGCCCCCCACCCAGTGCGCACACACCCCATGCTCAGCACCCCTCCCCCGCCCTGCACGCACGCACCCCATGCTCAGCCACCCCCCCCCCCATTGAGCACGCGAATCCAGCCTCGGGCTCCTGCCCTGGGCGTGTGGACCCCAGACTCGGGCCTCCTCTCTTGAGCGTGGACCCCAGGCTTGGGCCTCCTGCCCTGGGCGCATGGACCCCAGACTCGGGCCTCCTGCCCTACAGGGGATAGCAGAACTAAACATTCATCTCTGGAAAACAGCACAATCTTTCCTCAAGGGAAAAGCAGTATGTTCGCTGCTTTATCTGAGAAAGCGCGTCCGTCCGGCGTTCCGGTGTGCTCCCCGTGACTGCGCTGGCGCAAAGGGCTGAGAGACATCACTTGTAAAGCACCTAAGGCTGTTTTTCTTGATCCCCCTTTTTTTTTAAGCAACGGAAATGTCCAGATTCAAATACCACAGATACAGTGAGAGGGTTTTTGACAACGGGACAACGGTATGGGACCAAAAAAAAAGTGAAATGAGGACATATTTTGCTATAGAGCAAGTTGCCCATCTCAGCTCTGGGCTCTTAATGAAAGCTCTTAAAGACACAGAGAGCTCGTTTCCAGGTTCAGCTCACTCCTCAGGGAGCGGGCCATTTCCTGGGTTGTGGACTTGCTGAGGAGCCTGGCCTGATGAAGCATTAGATTATTCAGGAAGGAGGGGGGGCTCACGTGGGACAAGGGCGCTTCACTCATCACAGCTCCGGGGGCGAGAGCATCACAAGGGCCCAGTTCCCTTCTGTGTCTAATTTTCATTTAACGACCACATCTCAAAGAGAACTGCACACACATGTGTACATGCACTCAATATCCAGCGTGAGCTGAGCAACAGACCCGTGTGTGTGAGTCACACACATCTCCCTACGCAGGTCTAGAGAGAGAGGTCTGCCCGATACGTGGATGGAAAGACAGCAAGGCTTTGGACAAAGGAGCAGGAAAGTAACCATGAGGTCAACTTGTCTCGGATCAAACTACAGGACTTCCTTTTCCTGCTGCAGGATCGTTGAGTGACTACTCGGTGCCACCCTATACTTTCTCCCAGGTTGGGGAGGGGGAACCACGGCTAGACCCAGACCCGACTCCCGACTCCCGGGCCTTTATTGCGAGTGCTGGCAGTCTCAGCTGATGTCAATGTTTTGTTACAATAAAAGGAACGGCTTACTTTTTTCTAGGATCCCTAAATTATAACATAGAGGTCTTAAAAAATCACTCATCCTGGAGCCAATTTTTCCCGTTTAAAAACATTCTTTCAAAAAAAAAAAAACAAAAACATTCTTTCAGGGACACCTGTGTGGCTCGGTCGGTTAAGCGCCTGACTTCAACTCAGGTCATGATCTCACGGTTCTGTTCGTGAGTTCGAGCCCCATGTCAGGCTCTGTGCTGACAGCTCAGAGCCTGGAACCCGGTTCAGGTTCTGTGTCTCTCTCTCTGCCCCTCCGCCGCTCATGCTCTGCCTCTCTCTCTCTCTCGAAAGTAGATAAACATTTAAAAAAATAAAAAATAAAAACATTCTTTCAGGTGAATGGATGACTCTATCGTCGAGGTCATTCTCGACCTGGTTTTATCCTCTCAGGCACATATTTCACCATCACGGAGAAAACCAGGGGACCAGCGGACGCAGCCTGGTCGTGCGACCATCCCTCACTTAGCTTCCATGAGCCCAGTCTTACCCAGGGCGAGCTTGGCCATCTTCAAGTTGTTGGTCCAGGACTCTTTGATGGCAGGCGTGAACGTATTGAACACAGCCGTGAAGAATGTGGGCCGCCCGGACCTGCCAGGGACAGAGGAAAGGCATTCGTGTCCCACAGTGTGTCCCATCCAGGACACTGCACCCTGCCTGCCCGGCGCCATCACCAGACCACGAAGGCTGCGTCACGACAGAGCGAGCTGCCCAGCCGGCCAAGGAGGCCCCTGGCAGGGTCACTACTAACTTGTCCTGCTTCCCGGGAAGCTGTAACTGGAGTCTGCAGCAGTCCGCAGCCCTGATCTCCTCTTCTTTCTTCAAGATGAGCCTTTGTAAACCCGACGTCCAGTCGTGGGCTACTGACTGGTTTAGGTTCTGCCAACGAAACACATACGTGCGCGTTTTACGTGCGTTAACAAGGTGGGGCCGGCGCAAGGAGGACAGCAAGGCGGGACCAGGAAAGTTCAGAGGAGACAGTAACGCTCTGTTGGATTCCAAACACGAACTCCGGGGCTCGGGCCGTGTGCCAGTCTGGCTCAGACATGTCTGAGAGGGAACTGCTACTCAAGGCCACGCGCAGACGGAGGACAGCGACCCTGAAATAGTCCCGCCCCACCCGAAACGGGAGAAAACACGCGGTCGGACTGGTTCTTAAAACCACCGTAATTGTCACGTCTGGTGGGACCCGGAGGCACGGCCACGCTCTGACAAGGACTTACAAGTGACAAAAGAATCCTGAGTCACGCGGCTTCGACCGTTACCTGATAGTTCCCCTTGAGGTTACCGATCAGCTGAGAAATCTGACCGATGACGTTCAGGTCATGTAGGAGGTTCTGCAGATCCTGGTACAGCTGTCCCGGCCCCACGTACACCTGGTCTGCAAAACAAGCAAGCAGCACGCGCCTGAAGCGCAGTCTGCACCTACGCTGGCGGGGGCAGAAAGCACTAAAATTAAGATTCTGGTCGACTTAGAATGTTTTTAAAAAGTGGGTACTTTCAAGCACTCGGTGGTTTTTCCTTTTCTAAGTTTTAACTGTGGAATGATTTCAGACATAAGAAAGACGCACAGAGGTCCCCCGCGTACGCCCTTCGCCCTGCGTCCCGGGACGCCACGATCTCACGGAGCCACACGGACACAGCACCGCTAAGTAACCTGCAGCCTCCCCACTCACGTCATCTCGGTGCGCGGTCCCACGCGCACTTAGCTGCTCTGGTCTCCTTAACTCTCCTCCAGTCTAGGCCCGTTCCTTGGGCGTCTGTCTTTCATGACCTCAACTTTGTGACCCGAGCCGGTGAGCTGTTTCATGGAACATCTCACGCTCTGGCTCTGACGGACGGTTTACCACTCTGGGTGTTCTCTAAGCCTTATTGATGTCATTGCGGTAAGCGGTGTCTACACACGGCACCGGACCCAAACCAAATTTCCCGTAACCAGGGTCATCCGACACCAGAGTGGGCTCCCCAGTGCGCTGTCTCTAATGTGAATAACAGGAACACAGACAGGACTCTCGTGTCCGGGGGGAGGGGGGAGGGGGACAGCGTCCCTCCAGGGCCCGCCCCCCCGCTGCCCTGGACTCAGGGCGGCCTGCAGGTCACAGGACGCAGTTCCAAGTATTCTGTCACTTCCCCCCACAGTCACACAGGCAGGATTCGCACACAGAACCACACTCACAGCCCATACTTTGAAGGACGTGCAGTGGTAGCCACACTTCTCTCCCACGTCCACGGAAATATACCGCCTCGCGTCCCCTCGACGGTAACCGGCAACAGGCGGAGCAGGAGCTCCGACCCAGGGACGAGGGGAGGCTCCACTGAGTGAGCAAGAGGTGTCTCTCGGGGCTCATGTTTCCACGGCACCAGCTTCGCGGCGTCAGCCCAGGAGCCAGTGGTCAGAGCTGCCTCAGAGCTCAGCACGAGGCTGTGCCGGGTTGGGCATCGACACTCAGTAAATGAAATTGAGTACGTATGTTGTCAGCCAAAATTATCTTAAATTACAAACGTACTGTTAGGGAAGAACAGGATGTAAAGTTGACCCATGTGACCACCGGGACGGTTTTTCAGGCGTGGCCCAGAAGAAACCAGGTCTCCCGGTTGGTTCCAGGCTCCACTGACCGTGACTCAGAATCCTTAAGAATTGCGAACAAGGTGCCCTGTGTTTTCACGGTGCGCGTGGCCCAGCACATGGGGCGGTGGGGGGGACAGAGATCTGAGGCAGGTTCCGAGCTGTCCGTGCAGAGCCCGCCATGGGGCCCCACGAAAATCAGCAACACTCTGGGCACGTGCCGGTCCCGCCCACCCTGTGTGCCCCCGAGGACGGACAAGTACAGCCATGCCGGTGACTTTCACACTCATCTTCAGGGACAGCGACGGGACGGAATCCTACACAGTCGCACGCGCTCCCCCACAACATGCTCAGCCTGCACCCATTTCTCCAGACGTCTGAAGACCTTCTCCTCAGGACATGTTTGAAGAGGCGACGGTGGGTCTCCTCCAGTGAAGACCCCATCCCCTCCCAGGCCCCCCCTTAGCACAGTTCCCTGAAAACTGGGGGTGCCCCAGACGTGCCGGTGAACGGACGGAGGCTGTAAGGACCCTGCATGAGGAAAACCCTGGGGTGCCTGGGGGCTGAGTCGGGTAACCTTCTGACTCCTGATCTCAGCTCAGCTCACAACCTCACAGTTCATGAGTTCGAGCCCCGTGTCAGGCTCTGCGCTGATAGCGTGGAGCCTGCTCGGGATTCTCTCTCTCCCTCTCTGCCCCTCGCCTGCTTGCGCACGTGAGCTCTCTCTGTCTCTCTCAAAATAAATAAATGAACGTTAAAAAAGAAAGAAAGAAAACACCTTGTCTCTGGCGACAGGTAAATTCATTCTCCCGTGAATGCACTCCCAGACAGGCTGCGGCCCCGTGCACATAACCCAGCTGTGGGGGCGGAGGCGGCAACGGGGGCTCTGAGGTCGCCAGCTCCGACTCACAGTGTCCGTGAAAACTTTTCAGTCACCCCGGAACAAAGCACGGAATTTTGCGAAATAACTTCAAGAGGCCTGTTTTCTGCAACGAAGCGGTGGGGTCGCAGAGGACCCGGCATGCACCCGGGGGCACTGGCCCGCAGCGCAGACGTTAGCGCCAATGAAACGTCACGGGCCAGGGAGGCCAACCCGGCAGCTCTTCTGGGGACGAGGCGTGTGTGCGGCTCCTGGGGCCCACGCACGGCGGCCATGCCGGCAGCTCCTGACAGTGGTTGCTACGCAGTGACGCCCACACTCCATCTCCAGCACTGAATAACACACCGAATTTTCCGGGCTGGCTTTCAGAGCACAGCCATCCCAACAGCAGGAGAGTCATGCGGCTATCCACAGAGCACAATCGTTCCTACTTCGCGGCTCGAAATAATCGAGGCATGACAAATCAAGAGAATCCGAAGGAACACAAGCAGTGTGGGCGCATCTGAAGCCGTTCTATAAAAACCCTGAGCCGCTGGGCACAGGCCTGCTGCACCGTGACTCGTGGACGGGCACGGTTCTATCTGCACGAAAACTAAGCCGCTCGCTGGCCGCAGGCTGGTGCGAAGGAGGTCAATACTATGGATCGGCTACACAGAGTGGGTCACTTTCTGGCCCCAACAGCAGACTGTCCCTCATTCCTGATGAGTCTGGACCAGGTGGGATGACCCCTGCTGCAGAACTCGCCAGTGACCACGTTCCCAGCCGGCGCCTCTGGAGCACAGGAGCCCAGACCCCCTGCCCAGAAGCCTGAAATTGCCCCAGAGAAGCCCGACTTGAGTTCGGTCTTCTAACGCACACGGAATCTACACATTTTAATTTGTTAAAAAAAATTATCTTTAACCTGGAAGGCATTTAAACCACCAAACACATTTACTCCACACCGGTCTTTTCAGAGCCCAGAGCTGAAATTGCAATCCACCGTGTGGACAGGGAAACCACGGGACTGATGGCCACACAGCAAAGCTGCACCCCTAAACCTGGAACCCAGCAAACAGACATCCCACAGACGTCCGTGTGTGGGGACCTCCTGAACTGTAGTCTTGGTGCCCACCGGACCCCCAGCTCTGGGCAGTGTCTGTCCACCGGTCACCGCCAAGGTAACGCCCACTGTCCACGTAAGGTGGGTGAGCCGTACTGTAGGAACACCATGATAAAAACGTTAATGCTGAAACAAGTAACACGTCCAACACAGAACTGACACCATTAAATGACTGTGTCAGGAAACCGGGACATCAGGGTGGGCAGTGACCCTGCAAACCCAGGACTCCAGAGCCACGAACACTGCTTCCTGGAGCTTCCTTGAGGCCTTTCCATCTGGAAAGCTGCGTCCAGAAAATTCCCAATCAAACCCTTCCATGGCCACTGTCTGTTAACGATGGGCGATTCCTCCATGGACGGACAAGCACGTTAACTCTTTCTCCTGGAGAAGCTGGTATCACCGGAACATCACCAGCCACCTTCATTCTGCTCTTTGTTGTTCTGAGAAAGACAGTTTACCAAGTAACCAGCAGTGATTCAGTTTTCCTTCTCTGACCCAATGCTTCGTTCTCCCGGCATCTGACCGCACATGTAACAGAAGCCACGAGAGCAAGAGGAACACAGGATGAAACATGGGACAAGGGCCGCTAGGCCCCAAAGCAGCGTCTCAGGTCCCCAAGTCCACGCAGCTCCACACTGACCTTAAAGCCCTTCCTTTCAGATGCAACAATCCCTAGGTTGCCTGGGTGGGTCAGTTGGTTGAGCGTCCAACTTCAGCTCAGGTCATGATCTCACAGTTCGTGGGTTCGAGCCCCACGTTGGGCTCTGTGCTGACACCCAGGAGCCTGGAGACGGCTTCAGATTCTGTGTCTCCCTCTCTCTGCCCCTCCCCCACTCATGTTCTCTCTTTCAAAATACATACTTCAAAAGCATTAATGTTTAATATAAAGGCTCATTCCATGCATAAAAAGGCTTACTGAAAGTTCTCATTCATAACTCGGGCAGAGGCCAGCAAGTGAGTGAAACTCAGCCAGGTTTTATTTGGATTAAAAGAGAGAGGGAAGGAGAAAGTCATGAATACTATGCTATTCCAAAATCCACAGTCCAAAGACCACAGTAATATTTAGTAAGAAATATTACACAACTGTTGAAGCATTGCCAAAGTTATCAGGACTCCCTTGGCTCATCTCACCCCGTCAGGCGCACAGCCCAGCACCCCCTCCACGAGGAGCCTGGGGAAGAGAGAAAGGGCTTCCTGGGCTGGTCCATGCAGAGCTGAACCTACAACCCAGATCCACACACTCAAGGATGTCCTGTGTGGCAACTCAGTGCACACTCAGAGGAGACAGGAGCCAGAGCCCTAACTGCTTATGTGGGAAATGCAGAACAGAACAGAAATCAAACCTGGGGAGACTGAATGCACCCATGTGATGGGGCTTCCCCATAAACCCACAGGATGCACACCAGTGGAGACCAGCTCAAAGATGAGGGTTCAGTCTACACTTGTCAGCCAACATAAAACACAGGCGCCAAAGATGACATCATCCAACGGCTTGACCATCTACCTGGGTCCTTGGATTCATGTTGAGGCCACGGAAACAGGGTCTATTAGGTCAGTGCAGATGCCAGCCCCACGACGCACAAGCACGTTAGTACAAGTGTCACTTACTTGGCTTAGCGTTGGCAACAACCGCCAGGCTCTCAGGTGGGTACACCGGGGGACACCTGTTTTCTCCAGCACCTTCATTATTGCCGTACTCTATTACTTCTACGTGTCCGAGAGGAACACTCCACTTTAACAAATACCTTTGGCTGGTGGACATCGTGCTGCTGTCCGAGGTGCTGAAACATCGTTATTTCATGGTTAATTACGTGCGCAAGTCTTGATACTTTTTATATCCCTTAGTCAGGTGAGTAACATCCACCTATTGAAACATCCTGCTCATGACCTTCTTACCAACAGTTACCACTTGGTTCCATAATGAGGCCTCCCCTTAGATGAGAGGGTAGGAATTCTTCACTGTCTAATCCAGGAAAACGGGAGAACACGAATGCTGATCTCCCAGAGAGCTCTCAGTTTCCCACAAGAGCTTAGAGGGAATGAACTGGAAGACCCCTGATGACTCTTTGAGCAAAGATGCTCGTGGATTCTGGCAAATACTGTTAACAGGGAAACTCTCCAAGGTGGACAGAGATATTCTCTGGTCATTTCATTTGAATAAACCTTAAAGTTCCTCGTACTGTTGGTTGTGGCATAAGCATTTTAATAAGATTGAATCATGTCATCATACTCCATGTTTAAAATACTTATTGACTGTGGGGGCAGCTGGGTGGCTCAGTTAGTTGAGCATCCGACTTTGGCCCAGGTCATGATCTTGTGGTTCAGCCTGGAGCTGATTCTGTGTCTTCAGATTCTGTGTCTCCCCCTCTCTCTGCCCCTCCCCTGCTTGTGCTCTGTGTGTCTCTTTCTCTCAAAAGTAAACAAATATTAAAAATATTTTTTACTTATTGGCTGTGTAGAATTTACAGAAAAAAAATCCCATGACCTACATAGACTATTTTCTTCTTTAACAATAAAATGAAGCACGCAGAAAAACATACCAAGCATACTGGTGCAGGTAGGTGGAAAATGCCAGAGCAGACACCTGTGTGACCACCCCCCAGTCCAGGCTATAGGGCTGCCAGCACCCTGAGGCCCTCCAGGTGACCAGGAAAACCCCACCCCTCTGAAGCAATCAATGTTCTTACTCCTACTGATAATCAATTTGCTTTCTTTGAGATTTTTTTTTTCCAATCAAAATGTATTTGGGAATAACCAAAATGTCAGACAGCATGCTTTAAACTGAAATCCTTGACCTGATAGGAGTCAGCTGGGACCAAAGCTCCTGGACCTCTCTCTGCTATGAAAGGGTTTGCTTTTCAGCTTGTAGCCCACACGGGAAGGGGGAGAAGGCAAAGTTCAGACGCTGCTAGGAAATGAAAGACTGAGTTCTATGAATTAGATGTGCTTTATATTTAAAAATGAAGAGGTTTGTGAACTTGACCTCAAATTTCTACCCATCCTATTTGAATCAAAAATCTTTGCTTCTGCAGAGGTTTGGGATCTCGATGTTCTGAGGTTATCAGGGGGTCTCCTGGGGCTATTTTAACATCTCAGCCAGAGCAAAGTGGGTCCTCCCTTCACCACCTTCCAGGAGAGTCGCTGATAACACATCAGGGGGAACTGAACTATTCCTCTTTACTCACTTTGTAAAAAGGTGTCAAAACTCGGGATCTATGCCACAGCCTGGGCATTATTTTAAAAAATAGACCTGGCAGCTAACACAGCTACATCCATTTTTAAGGATTCATTCGTTTCTTATTCGGCTTGAAATTTTTAATTTTTTTTTCAACGTTTTTTATTTATTTTTGGGACAGAGAGAGACAGAGCATGAACGGGGAGGGGCAGAGAGAGGGAGACACAGAATCGGAAACAGGCTCCAGGCTCCGAGCCATCAGCCCAGAGCCTGACACGGGGCTTGAACTCACGGACCGCGAGATCGTGACCTGGCTGAAGTCGGACGCTTAACCGACTGTGCCACCCAGGCGCCCCATTGAAATTTTTAAAATTACATACAAATTTCAAAAGAACCAAATGGACGCGGCTCCTTTGGTGGATCACGCACCTGGGCTGCCCACGAGATGCATGATGCCACGTGCAGGGAGGGTGGCCCTCCCACTACATTCAGACAAAGGTTGCTTACGAACAGCAAATACGTTGGGCAAGAAACACCCACATCTGCTCTGTGCTGAGCTGTCTACAAAGTCATCTCACTGTGTGACCTCATCTTTCATGGCAGCACCTCCCGGGCAGGCAGGGGGCGTCTGGGGCAGCCTCGCCCAGAGCCAGTGTGGGGAAAAGGCACTGGCTTCACCTGGGAATGGGGGGTGGGGGCGCTTCCTGGGCAGTTAAGCCTGGGAGCCATGCTGCTAACCACGTGCCATTAACTTCCGTGTTGCAGGAAGCAGCACACGGGCTGGGAAGCCAAGAGCAGAAAGGTCTTGCTGGGGAGACACACCCCGCAACCCTCCCCGGGCGTCCAGACTCGGGACACACCTCACAACGCACGGACGCCACTGGCTGCTCCTTTCTACATGTGGACGAAGGCAGGGACCAGACCACACCAAACGTGGCTGCTTCCAGAGGTCAAAGTGTGGCCACGGCAAATCGAACGATAAAGGCTGAGCCACTGACAGGGACCAAACAAACAGGATTCTTGCCAAAGGGGGTGGTCGTTTAAAATTGGTAGATTTCCCAGGGGCGCCTGGGCGGCTCGGTCAGTTAAGCCCCCGACTCTTGGTTTCGGCTCAGGTCACGATCTCACGGTTTCGTGAGTTCAAGCCCCACATCAGCTCTGTGCTGGCAGCACAGAGCCTGCTTGGGATTCTCTCTCTCTCTCTCTCTCTCTCTCTCTCTCTCTCTCTGCCCCTCCCCCACTCATACTGTCTCTGTCTCTCTCAAAATAAATAAACTTTAAAATAAATAATAATCAATATAAAATAAAATTGGTAGATTTTCCAGCCTTATCTCGTAGCTGCCTCAGATCAAGTGTGGCCAAGGAGGAGCCCTAACAGAGGTGATGGTTACTGGGCAGGACCGTGCCAGGCGCTGAGCTGGAAGTCTGACGATGGTCCTGGGCTGGACCCTCACAGAGGTCCCAGGGGTGGCTGGCTTCCCCACCATATGAGCACGGGTGTGAGGCTCAGCGAGATGGGGTGGTTCCCAATGTCCTGAGAAGGCCGGGCTGGGACGGGGCTGGAACCCCGGCTGTGCAGCGTAAGCCCATAGAGACTCTCCCACCCGGCTGCCCGCTGGGGCCCCACTCAGCCTGTGCTGGGGAGGGCCTAATGCCTGGCTTCCGCTGGGAGGGGAAGGCCTCACTGTCTCCCTGGCCAGTCTCCACGCTGTAAACACACACGGTGGGCGATTTCAAGCAGGCAGTGGTTTGGAAACCATCTCCCAAGCTCCTGAGTGTGAACAGCAATCCTTCTCAAGCCATGACGAGCTGGCTCAGGATGTCAGCGTGTGTGACTTTATAAAGCACCCAGAGCATTCAATTCAAAACATGCCATTTTACCTCAGTTCCCTTACAATCCACCTCTTCGTGTAACTTCTCAGATTCAACCAGCTACAATATTCTAGGTGTTGGGAGGTTTTTTTGTAATCTTTATTTATTTTTGAGAGAAAGAGAGAGCGAGCGAGCGCAGGGGAGGGGCAGAGAGAGAGTGACACACACACAGAATCTGAAGCAGGCTCCAGGCTCTGAGCTGTCAGCAGAGCCCGACACAGGGCTCGAACTCTCAAGCGGTGAAATCATGACCTGAGCCGAAGTTGGATAATTAACCGACTGAGCCCCCAGGCACCCTGGGAAGCAGTTCTAACAATAAACAAATTTAAGTGTAGGAAATGCTGAAGCACTATACCCTCGTTTCTTCGGTTTCACAGTGAACATAAATGCCTCCAATATAATTATATAAGACGCACTCATCAAAAATGTATTCGCAGAGAGGCAGCTAAGGAGAAAAATCTGAGTGAGCAATGATCACAACAAGACTGCAGAATGATTTAGGAGGCAAATAAAAGAAACTCAATGTAGCTTCTGGTTCCAACACTGGCCTTACGTTTAAAGAGAAATAGGCCAAACATCCCTAATCTCCTCCAGCAGTGACCTGGCGACTTAACAATGGACCCCTTTAGTATTTTTTTAATTTTTCAAGTGTTTATTCATGCTTTTTAAGAGAGTGACAGAGTGTGAGCAGGGGAGGGGCAGAGAGAGAGAGAAGGAGACAGAATCCAAGGCAGGCTCCAGGCTGTGAGCTGTCAGCACAGAGCCCGACACGGGGCTTGAACCCATTGTCCCTGAGACCATAACCTGAGCTGACATGGGACGCTTAACGAGCTGAGCCCCCTGGGCACCCCAACACTGCACCCATTTAGCCCTCAGCTTGTTGGGGACCCGACTCTCCGCAAACCCTCGGCTTGATTGGGACCTGGTCCCCCGCAATCCCAGGAGAGGGACGAAGACGTGCACATAGACCAGCGCAGCACGGATGGGAGCGATCACGGAGTCACCCGCTCAGCCGGGACGCGCCCCACACGCGAGTGTGAAGATACCCCGGTGGCCGCGGCGGACGCTCACCGTGTGCTGACCGTGGCACACACCAACACATCACTCAGCATGAAGATCCGACGCTCCTTGGTTTTCATGATCTCCCCTCTGTCGTTGTACACGGTTTCGATCATATCGTCAGACCGCACGAGGTACCGATTCCCACTGCTGAGAAGCTGAACATTCAAGGTCACGGTCGACACGGTTCCCACAATCAAGTTCATCAAAAGAAGAAAACAGGTGAGCAAAAGTCTTGCAAGATATAGGCATATAGAGTGTCAACGTTTACAGATTTTTCTCACGGAGAGTCCATGTACTTTCAAGGCAAGCACGCTTCATATGTATGCTATTAAGAATTCAGAAAGTGGCTTTTTTTTTTTTAAGCTAAATAGTTGTATGGCCAGCGTCTGCAGTTATCCTCAACAGCGAGAGGAGACTAACCCTGTCCTCGTAAACACAATGCCTCCGGCAAGGAGGGCTCATTGGTTTCCACCCAGCGCTCATCATATTCCCTTCTCCTTAGATGACGTGCCCGAGTGCCTGCTCCATTCCTCACACACCGCCGTCCACACCTGGCCACCACTCTGTTCTTTACAACACCGCACAGCCGAGAGTACTTACGAGTGCAATGCTACTTGGTCTTACTCTTCCCAGGGTAACAATTATGGAAACATCTTTGCTTCTTGTGATTCCCCACATTTTATTTCATTGAGCCAAACACGACACCCTTGGTCTTCGGAGACATGCTTTGTATTAATTAGTAAACTGAAGTAAGTCACACAGAAGTCGGACTTCTTGCAACAATTCAGCCCAAAAGGACATCTGGAACCCTCAGCCCAGATGATCAGTAGCGTGTCTGGATTGTAAATCTGCAGCGGCCGAGCTCACCGCCTACCTATTCTTGACGTGCTCACAGGGTAACGGGGCTGTGCGCACAGGTACGGAATTGGTAGTGAGCGACACGGCTCTGCCTCCTCGTCCGCCTGGGCTCACTCTGTGCCGCACAGGTTTGCAAACGCTGTGACCACAAGCGGGCATGACTCTGAACCACGCAAACTGTCATTTAATGCAATTTTTGGCTCATAGAAATTCCCATACAAATCACTTAGAAAATCAGGAAAACCCGTTCCTTAAAACGTAATACAGTAAAGTTCTCGTAGTTAAACTACCAAGTGTCACTTTGTGCTCAGAAATTACCCCTAATGACAAAAACAAAAGGTGACATTAGCAACGATACATATGATAGATAACTATCTATCTATCTATCTATCTATTGACAGCTCCTGTCAATAACTTCTTCCGGGGGCCAGAGCCATGCATAGCTATGGAAAAGCCCACCTAAAACCAGCTTAGTGTTGCAGGAAAAGGAATTGTGAACGTAAAGAGGAAACAGAGCTCTGCCCAGGAGCTGCTTTCCTGCCATATTTTGGCCCGTTTCCATGATGAACACAGCTTAGGACACGCACAGACGGGTGCAGGTGAGAACGTAAGCAACACTTCCTGATTTTATCGTGACCATCCAAAAGGAAAGACTGCATTCTGGCAACAGATTCAGCTACAAGAGCTGATGGGAACCGCCATGGCGGTCCCGGACCCGTCTGCGGGTCTAATGACCGTGGGAGCCCCTTCCCCGAGAAAATGTGCCACGACCCGCCTGACGCTCCCCACCGGCTTCCAGACCAGGGCTCTGGGCCACGGCATCACTGCAAAGCGTCCACGAGATTAGTAGCAAGCAGGTGACATACGGGTGGCTCATTAGTACAAAGCAAACCGAACACCAGCCCAGACCGGGACGCCTCGGGCAACCTTGTTCAGGTATCGCTCGTTTATGGCTTTGGCCACGTGCTTGATCTCACAGCGCTGGTCAGCGTCCCTCTTCCTCTCGTTGAGCTTCTCCGCCAACGTCTCCAGCTCCGTCAGTGCCATCTGAAGGGGCAGCCGGTCAGGGTGCCCTTTGGACGTGTTCTTCAGCATGTCCTTGGGGAGAAGAAACACGGTGAACAGGGGGCACGTGCTTGCTGGTGCGGAGGCGCAGACGGCTGCACAGGCATGCGTCCGGCCAACACCCACGTGGCGCACGAGCCGGCAGCGCTCGGGCTACTTGCGGGGAGGAATAGAATGAGCACGACGGCCAGGATGGTAAGCTAGCTGACTCACGGTTTGGCTGAACACCAGAGCGGCTCCTTGTGCAAAAACAAACTCACTCAGTGGCTTTGCTGATGGAGGAAGCCAGCGTTTTCCAATAACAGGCACCATAATCACAGGCACACCACATCTCGGAAACGTCCCGTGCCCGGCAGCAGTGTTCAAGGTCAGGCCTAGACCATTTCCCTCTGGCGGAGCCGGACCAACGGAGCCCGGCCCCACGCACGGCTCCAGCTGCTGTGTTTCAACAGGTCCGCTCCCGAACGCCAAGTGGGCACAGCTGCTGGGGCGCCTCGGGCCGCAGCCCCGGCTTCCCCGCACACGGCAGGGCCTCGCCCCACCCCGGGCGCCCCACCTCTGCCAGAAACCTCTGTCCGCGCCTGCAGGGCCACAAAAGGACGAGCAGGCTGCAGGAAGGATGTGCGGCAGGGAGTGACGTGGTCACCAACAGAATGACATCACGTGGGTCAAACACAGGGGACGCTCTCAAGAGTGACATCTAAGTGACAGTCCTGACGTCGCCACCTCGATTCCACACAGGCCCTTCCGCGTTCCAGCTGCCACAGACGACGTGCTGACCTCTGCTGGGGGTGGCAGATGCGTGCGGACGCGCCCCCCTCGGGCCAGCCTGGCCCTCCACCCGGCCTCCCCACGCTAACACCTGCTTAACCCGAGCTCGAACTCAACGGCACCCTCGTCTGCTAAACCTGCTTTTCGTTTTCTATCGGGAAAAAACAAAGCACAGCACAAATGATGAAATACTTCTGGTCTGAACGAACACTGTATGCTGAGCTGCGATACATCTGCGCCCCCGTGAGTCACATCAAATCCTGGCAAGGGAAGTCGACAGTCTCACGATGGGTTCTGGCTCCACCGTCACCTGCTGGCAGCATCTACCTGCTATCTGAGCGCCATCAGGACAAGCAGCAGGGAGGACCCACCAGATGCCGGGACAGAACCACGTGAGGGAAGAGGGGAGTCCGTCGTTCTCTCCGGACTGTTACTTATTTGGGGACAACGCAGGACAGGAGACAGGAGCGGGATACAGCGAGACGAATTCCAGGAGGACCACGTGTCGGAACCCGCAGGCCCAGGAGAGTGGGTAAGGTTCAGGGAAGGCTGCGGGGTCCTGGCGCCACAGGGGCCCGGGCACAGGAGAGCCAGGGATCAGCACAGAGACAAGGAGGGCAGGGTGCTGACGGGTCACAGGAGGGGAAGGAAGCATGCCAGTCACCAGGCCGTCCCTGCCCACGCACTGACAGTTCAGGAGGGAGGGAGGGCACTGTCCTCCAGCTCCTGGGAGCTGGGTCTCCAGGCGCCCCCACGCAGCCCTCTCAGGTGCACAAACTTCACCCCGTCCGACTCCTGCTGTGCATCTCCCTAAGTAACCCGGACCCTCCCTGAGCCACCCCCAGAGTGAACCCTGAGGGACAGAGGGTGGGCCACCAGGGAGCCCACTCACACGTCTGGAGACATCTCGGGTGAGTCTCCCGGGTGCCCAGGTAGGACGGGGAGGGGTGGGGGAGGAACACCATAGCCCCAGGAAACAATGGCGGGGGGGACAGCAACACACCGCCTTTTGTTAAGGGCACTGCTCTTAGACAAAAATCAGAGAAACGTCACCCAGGACCATGTCCTTGCTCTCAAGCAGTACGAGGCTCAGAGCTTGTCCTGAGATGCTTTTGTTCTCTTGCCCACGGCCTTCTCACCCTTCTGGAAAAATTGATTTTGGTAAAACCCTGGGCCAAAGGTTTGCCGTCATTTATTAACGGCTAACCAAAAGCCGACAAGCCAGACTGCAGACTACGTCCGACTTTAATTAAGGACAAAACGCTACTCACGAGCGAGGTGTGACGACCCGACAGTACCTCGGGGCACGCGGTAAACGCGGGCGACCGGCGATCACTTAGCAGCACGTCACTAAGCGCGGTCTGCCCAAGCACTCGAACATACACCGCACGGGTTACAAGCGCTTCCGTCTTTGCTCTTGGCGCCTGGGTCATGACCTACCGACCGCCAGCACCTGTGGCCCAGGAGGCTGGTCCCCATCTAGCTAAACAAGGAGCTAACTGGTTTCTGGATGTGACACCTTTCTTCCTCACCACCCTCTGCCACCCTCTGCGGTGGACGGACGCAGGCCTGGAGCCTCACGTTCGGAGAGCCTGGCAAATACTTGTCAACTGGAGGAATAAAACGCGTTTCCCGGATATTCTGATCTCAGGGGAAATCAGCGGGCTTTTGTTATTAACATTCTGACCCAGGCGTTTGGAAACCAGACACCTGATCTAACACTTTCG
Organism: Neofelis nebulosa; assembly: GCF_028018385.1. Lineage (NCBI taxonomy): Eukaryota > Metazoa > Chordata > Mammalia > Carnivora > Felidae > Neofelis > Neofelis nebulosa. Next base: position 2,369,051 of record NC_080784.1, on the reverse strand, counting down.
TGTGACTGGACACGCGCCGGGAAACACAAGTGGAAAAGGGAGAAAGACGAGAATAACCACAGAAGCAGCCAATGTTCACGTTTCACGTCTGTACCTTTTTCTTCCTATTTTCACGACTCCTCTGCATAAAAGGAGTCGGTAAGCCGGGCAAAGCCGCCCGACGTCCTCGGGAGGGCAAGCTGAGGGATCTAAGAGACCCGACGCCGCAGGGGCCAGTGGGACCGTCCTCAGAAATGCCATTTTCAGGCAGTTCCGGGAGGTGGGTGCAGAGCGCCCCCGGTCGCGGGGTCACGGGCTTTGGAGTGGACGAGGGGTACACATGGACAGTGCATCACACGGGAGTGGGCCGGGCTTCCCCGGACGGTATTTCGTACCCCCGCTCGGAACCAGTCCCGTCAGGAACAACACATGTACTAGTCTGAATAGCGTTAGTCTGAACAACGGGGAAGGTCCGCTGGGAAACCTCTTCTCCGGGGAACCTGCCGCTCCCTGGACCGTCTGTGCACCAAGCTCACGGCCGGCACGGTCGGTCTGAGTCTCCACTCAGTCTCCTGAGCCTGCGCCCGCCCCCAGGGCACAGACGATGGGACGTTTTCCCCGCAACCCTGGACCCGACCCTGACTTGGCAGAGGGAGCGGATTCCTCTCCGCCCCGGGGAGTCCGGCCACCTCCACCCGCGCACAAGAGCGCGGGTGGGGCCCGGGGCCATGTCCACGCTCGCTCAGGGTCCCTGCCCACGACCCCGCGTGCCCTCACCTGCAGCAGGAGGATGAACTGCGGGAACCTCTGTATGGGCTTCATCATCAGGCTGTAGAGTGTGATGCGGTCGGGGCTGCTTTCCTGGCACTGCTGTGAGGAGAGGCCTCGATGACCTGAGCTGCTCCCGACACCGGGGCCGCCCTCCCGCCCGACACAGACGCCTCGGCAGGGCGCACGCCCCGACCTCACGACCCCCCGACGCCTCGCACGCCAGCACAGGCCAGCCCCTGTGCTTTAGGTCTGAGCCGGCCGGGGCTGGATTCCCGGCTGAAATCTCCTGTTGTGTCATCCGCTGCTTTCAGGGCCACCTCTGGGGGCGCCCGGGGGGCTCAGTCGGTTAAGCTCAGGTCATGATCCCACTGTTTTGTGACTTCGAGCCCTGCATCTTTGCTGAGCATACAGCCTGCTTGGGATCCTCTCTCTCTCTTCCTGCCCCTCCCCCTCCAAAATAAATAAACTTTAAAAGAATTAAAAAAAAAAAAAAAAAAGAGCCACCTCTGATGCCAGGCAGCGTTTATCGTTTACCAATTCATTTAATCCTCTAAATGCCGAGTTAGTTTCTGGGACCCTACAATCACCGGAAAAGTGCACTTACAAAAAAAGAAGAAAAGAAAACCACAGAATCCCAAACGGGAGTCGTGAGGACCCTTAACGGTAGCCCGCCACGGGCGCTGGAGCGAGATCTCCATGGTGGCCACGGACCCTCCTGCATTCGGGCCCAACCTCCAAACTCCCTACTTCAGGCTCCAGGTGTGAGGGTCTCAGGGGTGGGGGTGTCCCTGGGTCTGTCCTGTCTGAGCTGCCCCAGCTGAGTGAGGGCTGCCTGGTCCCTCGACCCGCCTCTCAGCCTGGGACGGACACCCCACCGGGCTGGACCGTTGGCAAACCGGGGTGGGGTCTCCAGCTCTCTCCAGCTGAGGGAGTTGTGCGGTCTGATGGCAGAGGGAGGGCTCAGCCCCCTCTCCCAACACCGGTTCCCGGGCTTGACCAGGAGGTCAAGGGACAGTGGGGGCCGTGGCCAGCTCCCCTGCTGACATCTCAGATACGGTCCCCAAGACAGTTCGGCCTCCTGTAAGGAAGGAACTGTCTGAATGGCCTGTATTTTCTTCCCCAGGAGAAGAAACGCCGTGGTATAGAAAGACCACCGGGCACCGAGGCCACCAAGGCTGGGGGCTGATTTAATCCCTCGGCAAGCCTTGACTGGAGGAGGAGGGGAATAACGAAGCCCTTGATCACACTGTGGTCAGCGAAAATAGTTTCGTGTTCGCTCACTGCCGGACAGCCTGAGCTTCAAGAACACGGTTCAAGTAACAGGACCAAACTCGGGAACTGGAGCCTCGTGCAACTGAGGTCTGGGCTCGGTGGCTGGCCGCCGTGAGCGTCTGCAGGGATCCCGTCGGTTCTATGCGCAGCAGCCCCCGTGGCCGTGACCTAAATATCCCGGGTCAACGTCCCCCAGCAGGAACCCCACGATGTCCAAGTCAGACAAGCCTGGGGAGGGTAGCCCTCTCCACCTGACATCAGAGCCCCACTGGGGGCCACATCCTTGCGGGTCAGCTCACTGCTCTGACTTGAAGGGGGCCAGAGAGCTCCACCCAGATCCCGAATGTTCAGTCTGCTGCTCCTGATACTATGCTCAAGGACGGGAAGCCAATGGCAGATCCTCGGGGGCCCGACCCTCACATTCTGTCCATCCACGTCTACGCACGTCCGAGGACCCGACCCTCGCTTTCTGTCTATTCACATCCACACAAGTCCGAGGATGTGCAAATCAAGGTTGTTTTCAAAGAGCCAAGCCACTGCTGAAAATTCATCTTTATTTCCAGCACTGACCCCACACCTTGGTGCCAAAATCTTTGCACAGGACGTTACACGTTTAGAGGCAGGGTTTGGTAAAATCTCCTTGTGAAGTGTTTTCGCACGGAACCTGTTATCAAAAGGTGTTAAAACCTAAACGAAAAAGCAGCAAGTTCTTACCTTTAGAAATTCAAGGAAAGCAGGTTTCGTGGCACACGTTTTCTTGAGGATTGCCACGGCTGTGCTGAAATTATTCACATACTCGCTGTAGGCGTCCAGCACCATGGATTTGGAAAACTGAAAGACCAGAGAACATTGGGAAGCGTCAATGATGCACAGAGCCCAGACCCTCCCCCTTCCAGGACGGGATAAAAGGTTTGAAACCTGCCCTAAAAGCTACCTCTCGGGCACCACGATGTCTGCGCAGGACGCACTTCATTATGCCTGGGTGTGATTCCTTTTCCGTCTTTAAACAAACTCGTCAAGAACTGTTTGGACAGCTGATCTTACTCTGCTCCCCCTGGTGCCCGTGCAGGCAATCCGGTTCACATCCCCGGCGGCCTGGCTCTCAGGGAATAAGAGTTCCTGACTACAGACGTGTGGACATGATCATTTCCGACCCCCTTCTGTAAGCTGCGGCCGATCCTCACTGCGGATTTCCCCTGTGGGAAAGACTGGCACACAGGCCCCAATGTCCCAACGAGCTGGCACTGACTGTCCCCTGGAAATGCTCCGGGGCAAGAAGAAAATCAATCCCCTCCAGCCCTTGTGGCTGAGGTCAGTGTCCTATCCGTCCGTCTGTCCGCCTACTGTCCTGTTTTCCTAGAAACACCAGGAGGCACAACCACCACCCGCTGGTATTCTTCTAAGATCCGGCAAGTTCTCGGGATAAACAGGAATATCCATAGCGGGTATCTGGTGTGACCATCGCTTACGGCAAAATGTTCTCACCTAAATTTTATATATATGTATTTATTTTTTTAAAGTTTTTTTCCTTTTAAAAAAAAGTTCCCAAGGTAAATAAATATCTTAAGAAGAGAAATAGAGTAAACGTTTATGCTAAACCCAGAAAATAGCCAGAAAATGCAAGAACAAAGTAAATATCCACGGTTGCTTTGTTTTGTTTCTCGTAAAGGTCCCCGAAAGGGATCCTACAAGTATCTCAGGAAGAGCTCTTGTTTCTGTGTTCAAGGCATCCTGTAATTTATATACATCATTAAGGACACACAGTCGTACAGAAAAAAGGAAAAGGTTTCTTTATTGTTACTACAGCGTTCACAGAGCATTCGAGCACTTGAACCTCCAGCTTTGATGGCATTCTTGTCTTCACGCAGCTAGGGAACCCGTTCTCCTGAGCTACAACCTCCCGCATCCAGAGAGACCGCTCCCTCACGCGCGACACACGGTCACAAATGACCGAAGATAAAACCGCTGAGTGAGACCGGAGGCTGGGCTTCCCGGGCAGCGCACGGCTCCCCCTGCCAGGAAAGGCTCATCCTGTGTCAGCGGTCACCCGGCCACCGCATCCGCACCCCACACCCCGGTCACAGAGGACAAGCTTCAGGGAAACGGGTCGGTATTTCCCCACAGGGCGTTTTCCGCCGCCCCCTGACAGGGACAGGGCTCAGGGCGAGACCCACCTGATGAGGGCGTGAGCGGGATGAGGCAACAACCCTGTCAACAGAGCCGTGGCGTTGGCCACAGGCCACAGAAAGCACGCTCAAATCGCCTGCTGGTGCACAGTCCGCCCAGACCTCCCCCCGTCCGCCCTTGGCCTTCGTGACCCTTCCCCCTCCTGTGCGCTGGGCAGAGCGCCCTGTCCTCACGGTGGCCTCGAGGGGCCCTGCAGGGCACCAGGGCTCCCCGCCGACACCGACACCCCATGTGACGCAGCCGCGTTCACTGGGACGGGACGCGGCTCCGGAGCCCAGGACAGCGTGGGGCAGCTGGGCCGCCGAGAATTACCGAAGCCACGAAGACGTCCCCGATGGTCTCCACGGAGTCCCACTCGGCCACGCGGCTGGCCAGCGCGATCTGGAACATGCCGTGGCACTGCAGCAGCTCTTTGACCCGGTAGAACACCGTCTTCAGCTTCCTCTCACTCAGGATCTTCGGTTCCATCTCCGACAGTGGCTTCTCGTAGCACTAAGAAACACACAGGGAGGCGGCGTGCGCCACACACGGGGGGAAAGCCACTCACGACAGCGTTCACCACAAATCGCCGGACTTCACGTCAACATGCAGACACGGCACTTAGGGTCTTCTGAGGGTTCTGCAAGTTTGATTATGTCATGGCTCATACACACGCACACACACACGTGCAAGAAAGGTGAGTAAAACCTGCGTGTACTGTGTGACACGGTGTTTCGGTACCTCCAGAATCCTCTTGAGAGCATCCATGTAGTTCTTCTCACTGTCCACAACTGAACCCAGGATGTATCTTCTTACCACCTGTTGGCAATTTGAAAATACGATGGTAACAGAGAAACATACTTGCTCTGTGGCTATGATTTTGAAATGTTTTATTTTTTTAATTAAAAAAAATGTTTTTAACCTTTATTCATTTTAGAGAGAGACACACACAGAGCATGAGCGGGGGAGGGGCAGAGAGAGAGGGAGACACAGAATCCGAAGCAGGCTCCAGGCTCCGAGCCGTCAGCACAGAGCCCGACGCGGGGCTTGAACTCACGGACCTGGAGATCATGACCTGAGCCGAAGTCGGACGCTTAACCAACTGAGCCCCCCCAGGTGCCCCCAATTATGAAATATTTTAAACCGCAAATTATAAACCGTAAGTACAGCAAGACAAGTGAAATTAGAGCGGTAACAACAAATGGATTCACTTATGCAACAATTATAAGCTAAATTAATTGTACTTGACGTGTCCTACGCTGACTTATGTGACACTTCACGTATAAATTGAGTATAAGAAAGCAGTTCTAGTCTTGACTCAAAGAATGCTATTAGCAACATTTATCTCATAAAATTATTATTCCGAAGTTGGAAAAGAAGAAGCTTTTGAAAGATAGAAGAATAGATTTTTCTTTTTGGCCAAGAGCTTCTGACCAAAGACGCACCCACGAGGCGGAGTGCACAGTGGGTGAAGTAACCCTCCACAGTCTGGGACGAGCCACTTCAGACAAGGACGTCACTGTTGTCACTACGCAGGTACATACACGGACAAACGTCTGGCCGCACGATTCCTGGTAACGGCCAACGTTGATGCCTGGCCCTTGCATCAAGCCTACACGTGTTCTGGCAAGTCATTTTCTCCAATAAATGGAAAAGAGAGCACCAAATTTCAGGAAGGCTGCCTCTCGACCACACACACCCGTAACAGCCAGGGAAAACACCAGCAGGGAGTCAACACTCACCGCAGGAACCACACCGCCACCCAGTGGGTGGACACGGCACCTGCCACAGGGGAAGGCCCTCAGTCCAGAACATTCCAGGGCCACCAAGTCTTCCAAAACATGACTGACGCGGGAGCAATTCTCTGCTCCACAAGAAGGACTGTTCGATTCACAAAATTAAGACACAGATCAGTGCTTCCAGAACACGTAGAGAACAGAGTGATGTACTTCAAGAGCCCAGATGTGTCTGGGATTAAAGACAGCTCCCACGAGGGCGCCCACCCGCCCAGCCTGGTCGCCCAAATTTCAGATTCCCACACACTTCAAGTCTCCCGAGGCAGAATATTCAGGGTCAAACCCAGGAATTACAGACATTTTTAAAAGTCCTGAGAGGATCCTAATGTGTCAGGTCAAAGAATCGGGAGTCGGGCATAAACTTAGAAATACAAAAATAGAATAAAAAATTCCAGCAGGTTTTGCGGCTCCTACAGGTTGGGTTGGCCCTTCTAGGAAGTTAAATCTAACGAAGTGAACAGTGTGCCCCACGTGGACACGGGTGGTGAGGCTCCAGGGTCGTCGGGCTCGTCCTGAGGGCCCAGCACCGTGGCTGCGGACGGGGGAGATCCAGGCCCAAGTGGGCGTCTTCACCACGACCAGGTGGACAGATCAGGAGAAGCGCTGGCCAGGAGGGCAAACAGCACGAGGGCCCAGCTGCTGGGCCCAGGAGACACTCCGTCGGGGGGGGGCGGGGGGCAGAGCCCCGTCCCCAGGCAGGGCCCCCAGCCCGCGGCATCGATGGCACTTTTCGAGAAACAGCAAGCAACCCATGAAATAAGAGAATTTCTTGTGTTTTTCTTCCCAAACAGGGTGTGAAGAGAATGCTGGATACGTAACATTTTAGTTACGTTACCTCATTTCGATTTGGGGAGAAAACGATGTGATAAAGAACACGAGCACCCCGGTCTGACGTCTCTCGGGACAAGTCCCACAGAAAGCATGCCCGGTCGGCAGAGGGGAAGGGGAGGGGTCCCCGTGAACCACGACCACAGGGAAAGCTGGGGGGACAGAGAGATCCTGAAGACGAACCCTTCCGTAGCCCCCGTCCCGGTGGCCTGTGCCCTGGTGCTGACCTCACCGTGTCCACGTGCACCGTGCCCACGTCTGAGTCACTGTCCCAGGAAGAAACGTGCACAGACACGGCATCCCTGTCTCAGAGAACGGGCCCGGGTGGTGAGGGGCGAACCTCACGGGACTGCCCAGCGAATCCCAGCGCAGGGGCTGGGGCCAGGCCCACGGGACACCGTCCTGGAGGCCCTTCCTCAGCACAGACCCCCCGTGGCCAGCACGCTCGTGGCCAGCACGCAGCCTCTACGAGCGCCCGAAACAGACTGGCGGGAGCGTGCATCTAAGACCCTCCCGGCTGAAAACACCTTTCCACTCCTGTCTCCTGACAGATGCTCACAACACCCAGCTGCCACTGCCGAGTCCCGGCCTGGACAGTGACGCCCTGTGGCCACCTCCCCCCTCCCCCGCCCCGCCCGTCCTCTGTCCTCTGCACAGCTGTCCCCCTGTTCCATCACAATGTCCCATGCATGACTGCCACCTTGCCTGGGAGTGCTCTGCGTCACACATCCCCAACACCACAGCCTCGGACAGGAGGGTCCAAGGCCCAGTCACCCCGCGGCCCCCCAGGACTAGAGAGCACAGGAGCGGGGCAGGAGGGACCCAGGCACAGAGACCCCAGAGGAGCATCAAGGCTGTTTTCCAACCATCAAGTCCCTTTCTCAAACTTCTCTCAGTCTCGTGAGGCTGGAGAACGGGGGGGCACGGGCACACGGGGCTACGACAGAAAGGGCCCAGCCGCACCCCACGGGGTCACAGCCACATCCCCCAGGGAGCACCACACAGCAGAGGATTTACGGCTAACCTAACTGACTTAGATTGGAGGATTTTAGGTTTGGGGATCAGAGATGTGGCTGGAACGTCAGGCCCTGCCCGCCCATGGCAGGTGTCGCCCCGGCCTCCTCGGAGCCACGGTGTCCTCCCACAGGACGCGTGCGCTCACGGAGGGACGTGCGAGGCTTTCCTGACGTCCAGAGCGCTCATGGGGGTGCTGCGGGGAGCAGACGCAGTGGTGGCTACAGGGCATCTCTGTCACCTGGTCGAGCGCTCTTTCGCTCCCGACATGCTCACAAGTCAACCCCTCGCCCCCGACACGTTTCCTCATCACCGCAGCCCCCGCTGCTTGGCTCCCCCTTCACCTCGAAGCTCGAAGCTTCCCAGTCTGGCCCGACGATGATGAACAGCCCCGGGCCTCCTCCCAGCTCGGCTCCCATTCCTCAGACTCTAACCTTACCACCCGCACCGGCCACGCAGGCCCCTCCGTCCCGGCCTCCGCTCTGCCCCCCATACGTGTCCACCTGCCCGCGCCCACAACGTGAGTCACACTGCGCACGCACGCAGCGCCCCCCAAGAGCCCCAAGAGTCCTGAGGCTCGTTTCCTTTCACCCAAAGATAACCGAGAGGACACCACCAAATTTCTCTTCCCTCTGCTGCCTACTTCCAGACATCGAGAGACTGCTTTATGCGCGATAGTAACGGTATCAGTTGTTGGAAATCCGTGTTTTCATCTCTGTCAGAGGCACAGTTGACACAAACGCACACGGTGTCTCTGTCAGTAAGAACGGGCGTAGACAGCGCCCACACAGAGGGCAGCTCCACACCCTTCTCACGCTTACTCTGGGGTGGGGACTCGAAGTGCTCGAGGACCACAGAGACCGCGTCCAGGCCACAGCCGCCAACCGGGGCCGCCAAGACCCACTGCTGCGCCCGAGGACACGGAGGGGCCAGGAGTGCGCAGGGGGAAGTCACCGGCCGCGCACGCGTTCGGGCACGTCTCCAGCCAGCACGGCCGTGCCGGCCAACGGCCCCGGCCTACCTGCTGCTGAGACAGACCCTCAGGCATCGGCGTCAGGATGGCCTCCGGGTGCCTGCAGTCCACGTCGATAAATAGATTCTGCTCCTCTTCGAGACAAGATCTGTGATCTGAAAAAATAATGCACCCGTTTGACACCGAGATGGCACGCCCATAACACTGCAGCGCGGTGAAATATGCCGTCGAACCGATGCATCGGGCAGACACCTCCGTTTCCTGTGTTCTCTTCCCGCCTGGCAATGACTAGGTCAAAATTTTAACAAACCCAAGACGATATCCTCTCCACCAGAGGAACACCGTGTCCGTCAAAGTTTGAAAATTGCAATACCTTGGAAGTTTCATTTCAAAAGGCAGAGGGGTGTCATTTGAGTACCCAGTCGGTGAAGCAGAAATAAATACCTCAATTTCCTCGCCTATAAAATACGACACCCAGAGTCAGAGAAGGGCAGGTGAAAACAGCTAAGAACCCACAGTCAGTAATCGACGAAACCTAAGTGGAGACTCCGTGTATTTCTTGACCTTCTGTGTGTCTTTCTCACTGGAAAAACACAGCTTCTCCCAGATCAAAACATTTAGACCAAATCTAAATTTATTTTTAAAAACTCAGCCGTAGCTAAATAAATGAAAGAATCTGGGGCGCCTGGGTGGTTCAGTCTGTTGGGCCTCTGACTTCAGCTCAGGTGATGATCTCACAGCTTGGGAGTTCGAGCCCCGAGTCGGGCCCGCTTCGGATTTTGTGTTTCCCTCTCTTCTGCCCCTCCCCCCACACTCACAATCTGTCTCTCTCAAAAATAAATAAGCATTTAAAAAATTTAAAAAAATACATTAAGAAAAAAAGAAAAAAGAATCCACAAAACGGCTGGAAAACAGAAAAGCAAAGGAATTCTTAGGTAATAGGACCCCAGAGATTATCGAATTTAAATATCCCAAATGCTGGCTGCATAGGAAAATTCCTGAGGAGCTTTTAAAAAACCCCCAGTGTCCGCACACCTATGAGGATGGCCAAAATCCAGAGCAGCGACCATGCCAAGAGCACCAAGGGCTAGAGAAAACGTGGAGCAGCAGGGACTCACGGCTGGTGGTCGTGCACACTGTGCAGCTAGTGTGGTGCTGTCTCACAAAATGAAACCTGCTCTTTCCCCACAATCCAACGACGACACGCCTCCACATTTACAAGGAGTGGAGAGCCCGCGTCCACGTATAAGCTGTGACGGACGTTTACGGCACTCTGTTCCCACCTGCCCAACCTTGGAGGCAACCACAGCGCCCTCCAGTAGGTGACGGATAACTAAACCGGTGTGTCCAGACAGCGCAAGATCATTCAGCGCTAAGAAGAAACGAGCCCTCAAGCCACGAACAGACATGGAGGTCTGTTCTTAACCACGTTACTAAGTGAAAGAAACCAGTCTGAAGAGTCTACACCATGGATGATTCCAACTCTGACCTTCTGGGGAAGACAAAACCATGGACACAGCAAGGCGAGAGGCCGCCGGGGCTGGGAGGGACGAACGGTGGGGCCCAGGGGGGTTGACGGCAGTGAAGCTCCTCTGTGTGACGATGGATCCCCGTGGTTGTACTTTTGTCCCAACCCACGGAATGGGCCACATCAAGACGTGCAGTGCGGACCCTGGGTGGTGACAACGTGCCCGGGTGGGTGCGTCAGCTGTCTGTGTGACAACGTGACAACGGGGGCAGGGGCGGATCTCCTGCTCAGTTTTGTTGTGAATCTAAAATCGATCTTAAATAATAAAGTCTTACAAAGAAATAGAAACAGAACCTTCTGGTGTCCAGACCCCTTCCCTTGAGTGTCGCTGACTGGTCCCGGGGCGCTGGGCCCGGGCAAGTGCGTGCACATCCAGGCTGAGGAACCGCGAATTCAGCGTTATCTTCCCATGTCACAGCTTAGGACACGAAGGTCGTTGGGCTCAAGGACGTGCCTGACGACCTGCTGTGCCCCCGGGGGACCCCCGTGGACCTCCTCCCTGCCTAGCTTGGGGCTTCAGGCCCACCCTGCGTGCTGGGTCACTGGCCTGCAGATCCTAGTTCAAGGCCTGGGGTGGGCCAGAGTCGGCGTTTCTGACCAGCGTCTGGCATCCAGGACCCCAAATCCCAGGCTCAGCCCCTCTCAGACCCTGCCTCTGCTCTCCAGGGGCAGGTGCACGCCCCCCCCCCCCACCATGAAGGTGTTCCTCCTCGGGGTGCCCAGCATACTGCCAGCACCTCATCGGGGCCGTCCCCTTCCCAAGTAACCCAGTGGGACTCCGGACAACCTTTCCTCTGTCTTGTTTCTTTTTTTTTTTTTTAATTTTTTTTTTTTTTCAACGTTTTTTATTTATTTTTGGGACAGAGAGACACAGAGCATGAACGGGGGAGGGGCAGAGAGAGAGGGAGACACAGAATTGGAAACAGGCTCCAGGCTCCGAGCTGTCAGCACAGAGCCCGACGCGGGGCTCGAACTCACAGACGTGAGATCGTGACCTGGCTGAAGTCGGCCGCTTAACCGACTGCGCCACCCAGGCGCCCCTCCTCTGTCTTGTTTCAAGGTGAAGATGTTGTTAGCACTAAAATGTATTAAAAAATCTAGTTTTTGACTCCAATGACTTCCCCTTACAGAAGCGTGGCCTCACCGTCCTTTCCAGGCACCAGGATTAGCAAATGCTACACTCACAACGGCACTGGGTTTGCCTCTTAGAATGTCTGTGCAAACAACAAAGTCCCGTTTTTACAAGAACCGGTCAGATGCCCCCTGGGAGCGTGTGCTCTCGTCCACACTGCACGTACTAGCCAGGCTGTAAGGACACGCCAGTGCGTAGACATTTTCTCCGACGTCCGAGAATCCTTGGCCCACAGCCGGGCGTCAGCAGGAATGCAGCAGACACAGCCCATCTTCCTGACAGACGGATGGACAGCACAGGCTACACCCCCCCTTGGTGAGAGTCTCAGAAAACCTGAAATTTCTGGAATCATCTCAGAGCTTCCCACACCAGCAAGAGTGTTCCTAACATCTCTGCTTAGAACGAGACCTTCTTATAGCTTCGTCCTGGTGGGAAGCACACGTCTGTATGAGGATACACCACACGCGAGATCACGCGAGATCACCCGTTACCACGCCTTACTGAGAACAGGCTTGCTGAGAATCATGCCTGACTGAGGTCCCAGGGTACCCGAGGGGGTTTCAGGAGACACAGCAGAGAGTGAAGCCCCCCGGGGCAGTCGGGGGGGGAGGGGGTTTCACTAAGGGCTCACGACTTGCTGGGAGGAAACAATAGACAGAGAACTGATGTCTACTACCTACGCGAATTGTCTTAACTTTCCGCTGCTTGTCGTGTCTGTGTGTGTGTGTGTGTGCGTGTGTGTGTGTGTGTGTGTGTGTCCCCGAGCTACTGCACAAGTCCATGCAGGCCCTCAGCGGAGAGTGTGCACCCCCTCCCCCATTTGGGAGCTGACACCTAGGCGGCCCGCTGAGTCAAACACCAGCTGAGTCAAACACCACTGTGCTGAGGTTGCGAGTGACGTGCCCGTGGCCGCGCTCCCCACCCCAAAGTGCTGTGTCGGGGGGACCACAGGCTTGGAGCACCTGTCTGCAGGCTAGGCCACTGACCTGGAGCCATGAAGGACTTGGTCCTAATGAGAGAGCGGCCTCTCTTCACGGCAGCCTTGGTCTTCTCAAGCCCGTCTTTAGTGCCTTCCTTCGCAGCCTTCATGAGTTTCTGCATCTGTTAAAAAAAAAAAAAAAAGGGAGAACCGTGAGAAGCGGACCGTCGGTAAAAATCCACTAGCTGCTTTTACTTTATTTTAAAAGAATACTGTCAAATAGCTTGGTCTTAAAACATCACCTGAAACTGGCTTTTTGATGTGGGAGCACTTACTTGCTTGGTGTGTGTGTGTGTATGTAACTTGGGCCACATTTTGTTTGTTTAAAAGAAAAAAACGAGGACGAAAAGCAAACTTGAAAAGCGAGCCCTTCTTTGACCTGGTTTCCTGCTGTGTGTAAACGGCAGCCTCCACTTTTCTTAGGATCACTTACAAACACAGAGCCTGGCGGACATCAGAGGGAGCAAGTAAAACAGACGCGCGCGCACGCGCGCGCGCGCGCACACACACACACACACACACACACACACACAGACACTCAGGCAGCCGGCCCCAGGTCACAAGGCAAACGCAGGAAACACAGAGCCTCGGCTGCCTTCCTGAGCTCCCCGGGGGGCCAGGCCAGAGGCTCACGGGGGCCCCACCGCAGGTTAACAGACGAGGAGGCAGACGGGCGGGAGTCAGGAACACCACTCCGCACCGTCACGCCATGTAGGGAACCTGGCTCACCCACCCCGGAGTCCTGTGGGCACTCCCGTGGGCCATCAGTGCCCAGAGCAGCACGGACCCGCTCTGGCACACCCCTTACGCTGGAAAATTCTGAGGTCTGAGGTGTGGGCTATGGGGCTCCACGCGATTAGAGAAAACCCAAATGGCCTCCTACAGACAAAGCAGGATCCCGCCGAGGGGACGTCCACACTGCCTGCTGCCCTGCTCCTCCTGCAGACTCCCTCCGGCACGCTCATCTGTCTCTACCTCCCTCCTCAGCCCGCCTTCCCTGCCAGCGAGCCTCGGGATCGGACCATCAGCGTTACCACCGGCACCGTGCTGCCCGGTTACAGCCGGGGACGCGGCTGTCCATGCTGCACTGTGTCCCCGCGGAACACACTGGTGTCAGACACGCACCGCGGCCCAGCTGTTTCTGTACGTCCTCTGTCTCCCGCCACCCGGCGGGTGACCCCGAACCACGTCCACGCTGCCTAGCCGGGGCCCCGCCCCAGCCCCCACGGGACACGGCCACTGCAGTCTCCTGGGAGACACAGCCACTCCGGGATTCTCTTGCGTCCCTTCCTCCCCATCCTGGGGACGTGCCCTCCACCACACTCGCCACCTCCCTGGCCACTCCTGTGGCCTCCGCCCTGCTCCACACGCCCAGTGCCTGTCTGCCTGCAAGGCCTCTCGGCTTTGTCTCCTGACCCACACGGCCCTTTCAGACCCCTCCCTTTCTTACCCCACGCCAGACCCCTAAGCCTCGGCGTCAGCCCGACCCCAGTCAGGGCCCCCGTCCTTGAGCTGTGATAAAGACCCAGGTTCCGGGGAGCTGAGACGCCCGTCCAGGTCACACGGCAGCCAGGGAACAGCCGGGGCTCCTGACCCTCCCTAACGTCTGCTTCTCGCTGGGTGAAGGGTGTCTGCCTGGCCCGGCCCTCACCCACTCACCCCGTCTTACTGCTCGCTGCCCCCCAACGCACACTGTTCGCCCTGCCACGCCCTGCTATCTGCACTTGATTCCAGACTCCTCCATGGAGCTGGCCTCCTTCACGCTTCCCCCACGGCCAATGACTGAGTTCGGGGCTCCCCAGAAGACCCCATCAGGCCCCAGACGCTCCCACGTGGGAACCAGCCAGAGGCTCCATGGAAAGAAGTGACTGCCAGCATTTTGCTCCCACTTTGGGGAGCCCGGGGCTCAAGAACACTCTGGAATTGAGCAGGCGACCATAACGGGAGACACTTACTTCTAAGTGAACGTCTGCTTGCAGGTAGATGCTGTTCAACACACACGAACAAACAACAGAACATCAGACGGACAGGTGTAACGGGAGTGACAATTACTCGACAGTGTCCTTGTAAAACACATCTCCGAGAACTGACTGGCACCACATTCAAACCTCGCGGTTCTCCGACCTCCGGTCTCCGGAGCCCTTTGTACCCGGAAAGATGCCAAGGGCCCCAACGAGGCCCGTTGATCTGGCTTTCACTCATCTACCCTTACTGGATGAAGAATGGAGACTGACAAAAAATATCGAACTTTTACGAATATTCATTTAAAAATACTAATAAGCCCATTCCGTGTTGTCTAAGTGACGCATTCGTGAAAAGTTACCGTGTTTTCCCAAACCACAAAACAGGCAGTGCTGTTCTGCATGGCTGGCCATCTCTTGCGGCCGGGGCAGCACACACACAGTGGAGCCTCGGGGAAACTCCCGTCCGTGCGTACGAGGACGAGAGAGAGGAACGCAAACGGTGTCTCGCGATTAATCTGACCTCGGTGACATCTGGAAGCCCAGGACCACACGCTGAGAACCAGTGTTCGCACAGAAAGGGCCAAACTTAGTTTCCTTGGCGCTTCTGTTTAAAGTACGGTCTGTTTCTGAATAAGCATTTTCCACGCGGCTGGTCGAGAAGCGAGCCACACTACCTTTAGTTCATGTTTCTGCTTTAGTTGCTGAATCTCTGTGGCTGCCACCGTGCTTGCCATCAAAGCTCTCATCGTTCTCTCATAGTGCTCCTTGAGACGGGTTAGGTCATGGGAAAGCTACAGCATAAAGAGACACAATCTTCTCACAAAAACGCTCCCTCTGGTACTCTGAGATGATCGTACATTGCGAGGCCCGGGGGGCGGCGTCTGGGGAAGCCCACGCACCACGGGGAGCCCCCAGCTCTGGCCCACCGACTCCTGAGAGGGAAAAATGGGGCGGCTTCTCAGGAGCCAGACTGGAGACTTTTCTGTGCCAGCCCAGGACAAGAAAGTGAACGAAGGGCTGAGGGTCGTCATTCACGTCCATGTGGATGACGTCACAATGATCAGACGTGTAAATACAATACGTATAAAACTATTCCTTATGTCAGCACCAAGGCACAGGACACCAGGGTTCACGACTGCACTACAGGGCGTCAGAATTTGGAAGTGGGCGGCACCGATTTTTAAGTCTCCAAACTGACGTGCCTCGGCTGACGGGGAAGGGGAGAAATCTCGTAAGACGCCGTCCCCCGTGATCACGCACGCCTCAGACGTGGAAACCCAGCCCTCAAGGCTTCTCGAGACAGCGTCTCCCATGTCAACACAGGCAAAGACACTGTGTGCTGTGAGCAAATTCTGACTAGAGAGTGGACCCTTCTTGAGTTGACCTCAACCACTTAGGGTGCTCAGTGGACCGTTCTAACACAAGACTTCAAGGAGACCGCTAGGTCCTTCCCCCCTCCCCCCGCCCTCCCTCATGCCGGCCATGCTCCCAGCGCCCCCAGGGTGCAGCCAAGCTGGGGCCAGGGCGGTGGGAAGACCCCGCCTGATTATCCCGCACCTTGAGCCACGGTGTGGCACTTCACCTGCTGCCGAGCGGCCTCTCGTGTGGCACTTCAAGGGCCTGCCTGGTAACCCGGGTCCATTCGGAGGGCGAGGAAACCACGGTTCGTTCAGTGAGTGTGCGAGCAGCTCATCAGCGGGCCCCTGACACCCTACCCGCCCACGGAAGGACACCCTACCTGCCCACGGAAGGACACCGGCGTGGCCTCATCACCACTCTTCCTGGCACCTGTGCTCGACTCTCCAATCTCAAGCCCAGAGTGTCGGGTGCATAGAGTCAAGCATGACCAAAGGATTTAGTGTCCGCTGTGCCAATGCCACTGGCAGAGGGGGTCTAAGGGACGGCTGTAGGACGGGAGGTGCTCGGCCACTTTCCCAAAGCGGAAGGCTCGTCCTGAGTGTCACAAAGCAAGCTCACGGAGTGCGGGAACTAGGCCCCTGTAACCACCTGCCAGCCGGAGGTCTGTGGGGGCTTCAGCCAAGAACCCGCGCGTCCACGTACTGGGGGCCCACGGCATCTACCCACGCTGTCATGGTGGCGAGGCAGCAACTACGGCCCGGCCTGCACCAACACAGAGTCACACGGGCCAGGCTCCGTGCACCTGTGGCCTGATGCTCGGCCTCACACAGAAAGCACGTGACATCTGCAGACACGCGTGGGGATGTCGGTGCACAACAGCCCTTTCGCTAGCAGCCAGAGCCCACGACCAACAGCACGGGCACAGCCGCTCAACGCTGAAAACCAGAATCTCATTAAGATCATGTGCCTCAACAAAAGCGCTTGTAGGTCCCACGTCTGACAACCACCCAATTTTAGAATTCACACTCGCGACCTGTGAAGTTCCTCCTCCGACCTTCACTTCCGGAGACCCCTCCCCGCCACACACACACCTTCCACTCAGGACAGAGAACGTGGGGCAGCTTAGGAACTCCGGCCCTCAACATCATTTTGTAACATATTCTATCTTTAGACCTTCCTTTTTGTGTAGAAAACGCGGAAGTTCAAAACGCCCCTTAAAGGGAAGCAGGCTTGTGCCGCATCTCAGAGAGACCCGATTTGGTCCAGTGAGCACAGAAAGCATGCTGTCTACACAACACAAAGAACGAGGGGACAGTCACATAGGACCCCCTGAGTGATTTCATTTATAAGAAGGTAACTTCCCATCCTGCTACGATTACACTTACAACGTGAAATAAAGGAGCCTCCCTTGCGGCCAGCGTCTCACACCCTCCCCACACCCGGTACCAACGTCTTTAAGGGCACTTCAGTATTACGGAATGAAAATTCTGCAGTCCGTGCCTGTGCTAACACAAGACGTGTGTCTCTCACGCAGGCTGAACACATACTTGCTTCCTGTGGTTGCTGCGCAGGAAGGACCTGGGGACCCCATTCTTGCACTCGGAGTCACTCTGCTCCTCGTAACTCTCAAATTCACTGGAGCTCCATCCGTATTCCAAAGAGCTGTTTCCACCTTCGTCTCCATTCTCGACGTCGTCATAAATCATTTCATCTGAAGGCCAAAAGGCCAAAAGGAAATAAAAAGAACACAGAATTCTCTAGTTATGTTTTACTGATCATCGAGAGCTGGGGTCTGGAAGCATGTCAGAAACCCGCGGGGGCAGCGTGGAGCCTCGGGGTCGGCTCCCTATACAGGTGGTGGGGAGCCCCTCCAGGGTGCGGGCAGAGACGTGCGGGGCCGACAGCGCTCCGGTGAACCCCCAGCCCCAGGTGTATCCTGAGGGCTGCTGGTCTAGAAGAATCCACCATGACAATACAAAACAAGTTGCCGGCCATACAAAGATAAACCCACGGAATATGAACGAGTTATGCAAGTGGGTGATAGAGATGCTCAAATACGAACACACGTGAGGCTCACGGGAAACAGTTCTAAGTTTTGCCTTTGTGCGAAAAACTGTCTCATAAATCTCGTCTATTACTGTTTTTAAAATATTTTCATCACACGAGTCATGCAGAATTAGTGAAAAACACGTTTATGCCACCAAATACGATGACAGGGGCTCTTTACTTTAAAAATTCTGCAGGCTTTAATTCCCATCTTTGGTCTCACAATCTCTGTTCTGCAAAAGTGAATTCCCGGAGCAAAGCAGCCTTGCGGCCACCCCCAGGGCAAGGCACACGTCTTACCAACTAGCCCGCTTCCTTTCTGACACACACAAAGGCCTCAGGTCCCAAGAAAGTAGTTCTGTGAGACTCCCGGACAATTACAGAATACTCAGTGGAAGTAGAAAACACACATGGAGTTTTGTGCACTGGGACTTTCCGAGAACAAAAACATCGTTCTACAAACTTCTGGAACATCAGTGTCTCTCTAAGTTCTCCTGCTTATTTTATTTTTTTTTTTTTTTAACATTTTTTTATTTATTTTTGGGACAGAGAGAGACAGAGCATGAACGGGGGAGGGGCAGAGAGAGAGGGAGACACAGAATCGGAAACAGGCTCCAGGCTCCGAGCCATCAGCCCAGAGCCCGACGCGGGGCTCGAACTCACGGGCCGCGAGATCGTGACCTGGCTGAAGTCGGACGCTTAACCGACTGAGCCACCCAGGCGCCCCTCTCCTGCTTATTAAACACATGAGCATGAAGGGTTATTTCAGCTGGAGTTTCTCAGGTATAAATGATGTGCTAAGAGTGACTTCTACTTAAACTATCACTGAAGGAGAGTACCATGTGAGATAAAGACATTTCCACACCTGGGAATACATTTTTGTTTCCCAATTAAATTTATTCTCTGGGCACCTGGGTGGTCTAGTCAGCTAAGTGTCCTACTTTTATTTGGCTCAGGTCATGATCTCATGGTTCGTGAGTTCAAACCCCACACCAGGCTCTGTGCTGACAGCGTGGAGGCTGCTTGGGTTTCCCTCTCTCCCTCTCTCTCTCTCTCTCTCGCCCCTTAACCTACTCATGTGTGCACACACGTGCACACTCTTTCTCTTTCGAAATGAACACTTAAAGAATTTATTCCATATGCATCTTCAGTCATCCTCTGTAATAAAACTTGCCCTTAAAAATTTTTCAGTAATTAAACCTCGATTAATAGATTCTCTAGGGCCAAGAGCAAGCTTTGTAGGTATAATGACATTTAGAGGCAAATATTTGCTTTCACTGGAAATGAAAAGTAGATACAAGGTTGTCACTGAGGATCTCAGATTACTTGGCCTCACGTTCTCTCTCCATCGAATTCAGATTAATTTTGAATATAAAACAGAAATCCAAACTTCTGGTTAAAGGCTCTGAGAGTAAATGTCATCTGGGTAAGAACATGCAACATTTGAAAACGAGCTCATTTTCCAGAAGCCACAGGAGTGTGGGTCAGCCGCAGGTCAGCGTATCTGCCCTAGATGACCACCAACTGGGCAACTGGGTCAACAGGGCAGGTGGATTCCAGGGATGGGGGCAGACCCTGACTCAGCTGCCACGCAGGTCGGGGCCGAGAGCCATCCTGATAAAGGCAGGTTGCCATGGGAAGGACCTTGTGACCTCCATGGCCTGGTCGGCAGGAGGCATGCAAATGCAGAAATGTGCCTGTGCACTGTCCCCTGGTGCGGCTCATGAATCCTGAAGCTGCCCGACTAGCACTCCCTCCTCCCTCCATGAACCCCTGCGGACATCGGGCTACTCTTTGTGCGGGAAACAAGTCCGGACGAATAGCCGGGCGGGTGTTGCTCACACCTGCAGAGGGACGTCCAGCTTGTGGGGGCGGAGGCAAGCTGCAGGTACACCCAGGTCAACTGGGCGGCTGGTCCTGGCTCTGGAGAAGACGGCCAAGGGTCCTGCTCTACTGTGAGCCCTGCTCTCAGGCGGGCTGGATGGCTTGTCCATCTTGGGGAGGCAGGAGCTACCAACGCCAGGCACCATGGACCACCTCTAACTCAGGTACATCTCCACTCAGCAGTCAGAATGTGGGAAAATAATGCTTCTCCGTGTTCTGGAAAAGGCAGTACTATCTGGGCCTCACCCGCACACTGAAACTTTCAAGGACCCTGAAGAGCCTTGTTAAGGACAGATGACTGATGCTTTGTGAATTACAATGCCCTCCTGAGCTCCCAAATGCGCAGACTGGTGCTTTCTGAGAGCAGACCGAAAAGCAAGCACAGCCCCAGGGCCTGTGTTTCTCCCACAAGGCCAGCGAAGGGAGAACTGGTCTACGTGGCTGGATTTTACTTGGCAGCAACCTTGCTACCTGCCCTGGGCCAGGACGGACCTAAGAAGTGCCACTGCAGTGGCAGTGGCCACACAGTCCTGTGAGTGTGCTCAATGCCACTGAACTGTGCACTCTAAACTGGTTAAAATGCTCAATTTTATGCAGTGGGCACTTTACCACAATAAAAAAAAACAAAAAACAAAAAACAAAAAAGGAACCCTGGATGGTCATCATCATATCTCATAAGAAATTCTTCAGTATCCTGCCAGTATTGTGACAGAACTTAACCCAAAATGACCATATTTTGCACAAAGCACACAGGCTTCCACTCTCCCTCAGACACCTCTGTCTCCCTAAGTTCACCAGCTGGACAGCTGAAGTCCTGAACAGCTGGAGGAACCTCCAAGATCTAGTGCCACCTAGTTCACGAAAGAATATAGTTACTTATCAAATATCCAAATGCACCAAAAAGCATATAATAGCAGGCCTGTCTGTAGACCCCGCCCAAACCCTGCTTCAGTGCCCACTCCTGTAAAGGCAGCAGCACAAGGCAACATGCATACAGCCAGAGCCCTGGCCCCTCCGCCAGGCCAGCAAGAACCGTTCTTGGCTTGTGGCTGTCCACTTACCTCTGAGGTGTGGGTTTACCCGAAGGCCACATGCAGCCTACCTCTGTGTGTCTTGCTTTTTGCTCAACATTGCCTTTGGCTGTATACACACACACAAACACACCATTTATTCATTTTTAACTGCATTATAATGGTCTGTTGTATAAATTCATTGCCATATGCTAATCCCTTCCCCGAGTGTGGGGCCACTATGTTCCCCTTCATCTTTGGCTCTTTACAAGCGGTGCTGCAGATAAGCATCCCTGCACATGTCTCCCGGATAGCGGGCATGAATTTCTCCAGGAAACACACCTGCAAGGGAACCACTGGTTTGTATCACCATTTACACGTTAGCTAACTCTTACTAAAGTGTTTCTCAAAACAACTGCAGCACCAAGATGCTTAATGAGACAAAGAGCAAAGGGCCACAGAGGGAGCCAGAACCCTTTGTGATCCTAACCAGGGAGGGTCCTGGCTGACGTGGGACTGAAAGCAACTGTGGACGCCCATCAGGGTCAATATACCAAGGGAACTGCGTAAAAGAAACACATTAAGACGTCTTTTATGGCCACAAAAGTTTTGAAAGTATTTGTGGGAACCTTGAGCAGACTCTTATGTATTTAACAAATAAAGAGAGTACGAGGGAGGTATTCTTTCAGCTGACAGTTCAGTGACTCTTGGCTGAGTCCACACACATCAGGGCCCTGCCGCACGCTGTCCTTACAGGGACGTGGCTACTCTATGCAGAACAGCTGTCACCTTTAGTAGGTAAACTACTGGCAGACCTTTTGCCAGTGTTTTGGATTTAGAGGGGCCAGACCAACGTTCTGTGTTGGCAAAGGCCTACCTGGTAGCATAAATTACCCAAAAATAAAAATTTCAAGCTTGTTTTTACAGAAACCAGTCTTTAAGCCCCACTTTATTTGCAGCATGTATTTAAATAACTACCTAGGAGCACATTTACTGACAAGAACTTCCAGTTCTGTTTATAAAGGGACCCAAATGTCAAGTGTTTGTCTCCCTCAACGTAGGAAATCTCAAGGGCAGGGGTGACTCTGTTAGCTGAAACTAAACCGGTGCTCGGTAGGTAACAGCGTCCAAAAGCATTTTGGAATGAATAAACTACCACGTGCTTTTAACTCTTCATCAGTTAGTACGCTGGATGTGGATCATAAGAATGTGTCCTTTTTAGGTCGAAAATGTTTCCTTCTATCATGAGTTTTTAACATTGAATGGCCACTGAATCTTGTCAAGTGCACTTTACGGAAATACTAAGATGAGCCTATGGTTTATGTCCAGAAGTCTGTTCCTGTGGAAAAGGTGGTAAAGGAACCTGCTCATGTTGAAGGGTCTGTCACCCCCTGAGACCAATCTGAAGGGTTCAGGTCGGCTTTTGCTGATTTGTTGGGATATTACCAGATTTGATTTCTTTACATTTTCATCAGGATGCTCAGCGTCACCCCTTCAAGCGAAGGGGGCTCTACGTTTACACCAACACCCTAAGATGGGTTCCCTGCTCCTGGGTGGCTGGGGTCCGCTGGGACTACACGCAGAGCCGAGGAACTCTGTTCCCTGACGGTTTAGCAATTCTCAGACGAGGACACTGGTCCTAGTGGGCTGCCGGGCAGATTAAACAGTTCATTCTAGATTGTGAATCGTTAGACATTAGTGTGTTCTACTTCAGGTGCAGTCCACGTTTCAACTAGCTGACATCAAGGTGTTTCTAGAATCCCTTCCTGGCGTTTGTCTCTACCACACTTTCTTGTTCCTGATCCATCCTTCGCTTCCCTCTCCTCCCGACAATATCCTTCCTTCCTAACACTACCAGGGGCTTGTCTGTTTTTGTATTATTTTTGGAGAACTGCTCTTGGGTTCTGTTGATATTTTCTGTTGTTTCTTTGTTTTCTAACACTTTGGCTGTTATCATTTTTTGTCCTCCTACTTTCGCTGAGTTTGCTCCGCTCTTCTCTTACATCACGGAGCAGAGGCTCGGATCACTACTCCCCCACCGTCTTTTCTTAACAGGCGCCATCGTGACTGCAACTCTTCATTATTTGAAATCTTCCCCATAATATTTTATGCCATATTTTCATTATTATTCAAGTCATAATATTTCTACTTTCCATTCTGTTTTCACCATTGTCTGTGAGCTAAGTACTAGTATTATTTTTAACTTTCAAGTGTTTCTTCCTATTGATTTTTTCTACTTAGGGAATGAGGCCTAAACGCCAATTGTTAGGCATTTCTTAATATTTGCTTTGGGGAATGCTATATGGTTTTTATAAATATTCCATGTGTTTGAAAAGAAATTTCAATCTTTAGGTTAATCATATACTGTATTCTTCTGCAGTTTACTAATTTTGTATCCAGTATCCAAGACAGTGGAGGGAACGGTCTTAAAATCTCCCACTCTAATTATGTACTTAACTATTGCTGATTATTTTTCAGTCATATTTTGCTTTCTGTATTTAGAGGCTATCTTGTTAGGTACACACAAGTTTAGAACTGTTATAATTCTCTCTGGTGAAGGACTCTAAACCTAATGTTTTATAGCCTAAAATTCAATATGTTATAGTAATACTGGCTATATTTTGGTTGGAATTGGCCTTATATTTCTTTTTCCATCCATTTACCTACGAATGTTTTATATCCTTATATAGCTGTCACAAAAATATGTGGCTAGCTTTGCTACTTCATCCAACCTGAGAATTTTTTTTTTTTATGGGCCACTGAATTCAATTTATATTTACCATAAGTAGCAATATATTTGGACTAATTTTGCCATCTTTTTTCATACCATGTGCCATAGTTTCTTACTTTCCATTTTCTTGCTTTCTACCAGACTGAGGTTTTCTCTACTGGTTTGGGAGTTAAATAATCCATTTCTGTTCTTTTAGTAGTTACCCACAAGATGCAGACCTGACCTATCACAGCCAAAAACACACATCATTATCTATGCTCTTCCTGGAAAACGCACAGACTTTAGATGCTCAGGGTCAGTCCACCCTCCAGCTGACAGTTACCACAGCCTGGGGCTTTGGTCCCACCCTGCAAATGAAACAACACTATTACTGCTATCGTGGTCAATACTCCTTTCGATTCATTCACAAAGTTATTATTTGCTCACTGTCGTGTCTGCTTCTCATTAGGTTCGGTAACCTTTTCCTTGAAATGCAACGTGACAGTTTTTAGAGTCTAAGTGGTAAATCTCCCCAATCTTTATCTAATACTGCCTCTGCTTCCCTCTTTTTATTTTTTTTTTTTAATTTTTTTTTTCAACGTTTTTTATTTATTTTTGGGACAGAGAGAGACAGAGCATGAACGGGGGAGGGGCAGAGAGAGAGGGAGACACAGAATCGGAAACAGGCTCCAGGCTCCGAGCCATCCGCCCAGAGCCCGACGCGGGGCTCGAACTCACGGACCGCGAGATCGTGACCTGGCTGAAGTCGGACGCTTCACCGACTGCACCACCCAGGCGCCCCTGCTTCCCTCTTTTTAAACACCTGTGTTTTCATATGAGTGGACTGATTTGTGCCCAGCAGTTGTTAAGTGTATGTGCCTAGGTATGGATTCAGGCTTAACCCTGCTTTGAACTTGTATTTCTACAATCTGAGAACTTAGATCCTTCCTGAATTCTAGAAAAGTATTGGCACTTCCTTCTTCTACCTTCTCATTAGTATCATTTATCAAATACGTGCTAGTACTCAGCCTCCATATTTCTTACCTTTCCACTTATACACTCCACATCTTTAATTCCCTCTGCTTTACATGTATCAACTATCCTATTTAAAGTTGTAACACAGGGGCACCTGGGTGACTCAGTCGGTTAAGCATCCAACTTTGGCTCAGGTCATGACCTTCCTGAGATTGAGCCCTACATCGGGCTCTATACTGACAGCTCAGAGCCTGGAGCCGGCTTCTGATTCTGTGTCTCCCTCTCTCTCTGCCCCTCCCCTGCTCATGCTCTGTCTCTGTGTCTCAAAATGAATAAATGTTAGGGGCGCCTGGGTGGCGCAGTCGGTTAAGCGTCCGACTTCAGCCAGGTCACGATCTCGCGGTCCGTGAGTTCGAGCCCCGCGTCGGGCTCTGGGCCGATGGCTCGGAGCCTGGAGCCTGTTTCCGATTCTGTGTCTCCCTCTCTCTCTGCCCCTCCCCCGTTCATGCTCTGTCTCTCTCTGTCCCAAAAATAAATAAAAAACGTTGAAAAAAAATTAAAAAAAAAAAAAAAAAGAATAAATGTTAAAAAAAATTAAATAAGGTTGTAATGCAGCCACACACATCTATGTGCTCAAATATTCTACCCCATGGTATCAATGAGGCACTACAAGACATAATAAAATCCGTCGGAGCTGTGAATCTAGGGTCTGTGTGCACAGTGACTACTCATTTTTTACACCCAGCGGGAAAGACTGATAAACTGAACCTTCTAAAACTCAATTTCAGACAACTCAAACCTGGTTCAGAGTCTGAATTTTCTCTTGGCACGTCGTCATAAATGGCTTCTTCTGGATCTGGAATAAAAAGAAGGAAACTTTCAAAACCGACCAACACCAAGTACAATGTCCACTGTTCAGGGCCACAGTCTCACACGGCGCTATAATGATGCAGAAAGCTAGTTCCAAAGGGCAGACACATGCACCTTCCCAAAGCAGAAGTTTTCTGGGGACTGAAGGATGACGCTCTACGTGAGCCAGGTATGAATGGGGAATTTTATGGTTTCTAGGCCAATTTAGTCCATTATTTTGTGCTCACCTGCACGTCTGTATGTGGCTCTTTATAAATATTTTTCAGCTTACAAAGTTAACATGTTCCAATGTACGAACAATACAGAGGTGCCATACACAGTTTCAGAAACAACAGGACAGCCCAAGAGGTGCTATGTTAACAGGAAACCTAAAGTAAGTCGATCATCTATGATATCTTGAACTACTGGATATAAAAACTGGGCACACGCAAGGATGAGAATGTTCACCTGTTAGGATAAAGTCTCTCCGACTACACTATGTGGAACGTTCGTGTCCTCTGAGACTGTAACACGTTTTCTTAAGAAAAGGTCGGGATCCTTCCGGGCCAGACTACTGAGCGAATACGGTATGAAAAGGTCGTGTACGAGAACAGCAGTGAAGCTAGAAATGCATTTCAGTATTTGTAAGTTTGGGCCTTCGTGGAAACCAACCACGTTATGAGGTCTTACTTACACACTGAAAACCGTGAAGGTCACCGCGACTAAGCAACAACAAGAAGATGAGGTAAGTACTCCCAACTCTGCCTCTGCTCTCAAGCCAGTTACATTCTGGGGAGGGGGAAGGGGGAGGCAGCAAACTGGGGAAAGCCCCTCGTTCTCCTCCTGCCGTCAGGCCCCCGTGTGACAGACACCCCCTTCCTTGTAATAAGATTAACTGCAACAGTGATATGCATTTCCACTCCCGACAATGTGTTGGATGCTCAACTACGCACCCGTGAAAACCACGGCCGTGAAGCCCACGAGTCCGCTTACGTGCAGATCTGATTGTGACACCTACGCGAACCTGTTTGTGATACTTTATTGTAAGAACGCGGTATGTGACACATACACACAATATAATCGACGGTGTATGTGATTGGTAAAGCCTCCGGTCACCAGCAGGCACCAGTAGGAGTCAAAAGTTATACGCAGATTTTTTACTGTGGGGGGGTGTCAGCACCCCTAACCTGTGTGTTATCCTAATTAACTGCCACTTGTGCAATAAAACAAGTAATGGGAGAAAGTCACACAAATTTTACTCTGGAAATAAAATTGCTAGCGAACAGGAGGAAAATAATTTCACCCTTTAATGATCCCCATTTAGCGGCCCCCTAGCAGAATCCTCTACTTATGCTAGGCTCTTTGTTTGACAATGTCATAATTAAAACCAGAACATGACACATTCCAGGAGATAACTGAACAATCAGGAGACTGTTAAGATGGTTCTTCCTTGTAAGTCAATCATACAAAATTACACAGAAATTAGTGAGCCAGTAGATAATAAAGGGATAATTGGAAAAGCCATCTTTACTTTTTTTAAAAAATTAAAAGTCAAATCTAGTTAAAAATAGCTCAGCTTTCTAAGCCACATGTGGAACAGAAGTCTGGTATGCCATCTGGACAGTGGGCTGGCTTAACCAGCCATCTACCCCCTTTCCAAAATGGTAGCCTGAAAAAGATCTCCGTGAGAATCACAAGAAAATGCCTGGTAACGTCTCCGTGGTAACTTGCTGAGTGCGGGCCCATGTAAGAGCATCAGTTCCCCGAACACGGGACCATCATGACAGGACCCAAGGACTGTACTGGGAAGAAACAATCAGGAGGAAACCCGTGTGGGACGGGGGAAGCAGAGATGTTCTGACTGGAAACAAAATAAGGGCTTCAGAGAGCCTGGGGACAGCAGCGACAGGCAGCTCTGTTGGTCCTTCAGGAAAACGAACGCAGTTCTGAAGGGACGTGGGAATAATCAGCGGAACCCGGCAAACACACATCGACCCCTGGGGCGGCGTCCACGCGGGGCCTGGCGAAGATGAGGGCACGGCCCCGCCAGCTTCCCGGAGGTCAGTGTACTTACTCTCCATCCAGGCAGTGTTGGCCGGGTCCGCCGCCCACCGGGCGAGGGCACTGTCCTCCTTAGGCGCTCGCTCGTCACTGGGAGAAAACAAACCAGGAGACCACAAGGGTGAGCGTGCTTCCAGTCAGGACGCTGCCGAATGTCCCCAAAGGGTACGTGAGCTCCAACGTGTGCACGCTGTCCCCAGATGTTACTCCAGGCGTCCTGTGCTGAGAACGTCTTCTGAGTCGCTGCCTATGCATCTTATGTAGGACCCCGCCACTCACCCCACAACGCGGACGTGTATGGAAGGACCCATGCCTGCAGTCCCACCACACCTTCCCACTTGGCTTTTTCGGGGCCCCTTTTACGATAAACACTTAGACTTAAGCCCTTGAAAAGTCAGTGACCTCCGCCCTAACCATCTCATTAGGAACCAGTGGCTGACCTCGTTCTGTATCTACAGGGACAGGGGACGCCCTCCCCCGGCCCCCTGCACACACCCCATGTCTGGGATACGTGAGTAATACATCTGGGGCCTTCCTTTCCCTTGTGCGGGTGTACTGAGGCCGTGCCTTCGATCCAAACGCCCCGGGGGCTTCACCCCCCCAGTGGTCTCTGGGACGCTGAGGGAGCCACCGGCTGACACAGGCGGGAGCTTCTGCCCCCTCACCCAGCAGGTCAGAATCTGCATGTGCTCGTTTTATCGGACCAGCCGCGGCTTCTCAACACAGACGCCAGGTTCAAGCTTTCGTTCCCAGCGGTTTGTACGTGCTTCCGAACGCCCGCCACGTGCCCGGGACAGGTGCTCGCACAACAGAAATAGGAGAAACGAGGTCTCTGCTCCAGGGGGCCTGAAGCGTCTTCCAGTTGTTCGCCAGAACTTCTTGCGGGCCTGTTGTGTGCCGCACACGGTACCGGCTGCAGAGACACGCCCGAGTGACAGACGGGCCTTCTCACCTCCGGGAAGGGACCTCACGCCGCCAGAAATAAAAAGTGCTCATGACTCAACTGGTGTTGTGCTCTAGTGCAATGGTCCCGGGGGCCAAGTCACAGGGTCACACACAGGGATAGGAATGCTGTCCCGCAGGCTACGGCAAGCCTCTGGAATGCTTTATTCAGAAGAACGACAAGGTCGGCTTCATTCAACACAGCTGGGACAAGACCAACCTCAGGGGCCCGCGGTCTAGGGGAGCTCTGCAAGGAAGAGCCGAGCACGGTGTGGAGCACTTCACGGGAAGGGAAAGAGGCTGGAACTAGGGTGAGTGCTCAGAGACAACCATGGGCAGCTCGGAAAAACGCACACGTGCAAAGGAGAATCATTCATACGGAGTTAATGCCACACTTCACGATAAGTGACAGAGATGGCGGGGGTCACTGCAGCGTGGTCTCTTCTATCATCATTTTTGTTAGTTTTCTGAAAGTTCTAATGGTTAAATACAAGATTTAAAGGCCAGGGAAGATGGCAAAGATCTTAAAAATGTCCAGGTCACAGACACTTTAGCTACGCAAGCATGTGCGACACAATACGCTACATTGTGGATGCGTGTAAGAAAAGAAGCTGAGTCCATCCCCACAATTAGTTGAGGAACGTGTCACATAAAAAAAAAAGTATCCTCACACTTTTCAAGACTAAAATTACATCAAAATGAAGTTAAGCAAAAAAACAGAAAATCTAAAGCAAAAATGGATGATATTTAAACTGCTCCCGAGTGTTTCCGTAGGTTTAAAAAAGGTCGCTTTCCGTAGATTTAAAAAAGGTCGCGCTTTGGAAGAGAATCTGAGCTTGCCCTCTCACGCCACTTCACGTTCTTTTTGTTCTAAGAAACGATCCTTTCAGCAGACATGTTTTCCACTGTACGTTTCAGATCACCGGCGATAATGCGCCACCCGCTCGTGTCTCATCTCACGCACACTGTGATTCTACTGCGGGGTCTTGGTGGACCTGCTCTGCCACATGTAATGTAAACCAGGTGGAAAGAGCTTGTGCGTCCCTCTCTGCAAAGACACCACTCTTTTAGGGACGAGTATGTCTTTCTACATTCAGAGGCCAGCCTACCACCCCAAAGAAAAAGCCAGGTGAGCGTGAGAACAGCACGCCAAGGACCCGAAACCCGAGTCAGGAGTCCGTTCTCGGTTTCCGTCTCCTCTGCTGGTGCCTGCGCGGGTGAAAGGAAACACTGCAAGCCGCCATATGGGAGGGAGGGAAGTCCTCCCTGGCGTGCTGAGACCGGTTTACTTCCTCTCGGTCTCTGATGCCAATCACAGGCCAGGCACTCGGTAAAGGCTTGGCGAACTGAGACGTAACAACTAAAAGTGGGTAAACAAACAGAGCCAGCACGCACCAAACACAGGACCAGGCAAGGTGGTGGATATTCTAACGCTGGGTAAGGCCTGATCCCACAAAATGGCCTTTAACTCATAAAAGGTCACAGAAGGCAAAGACAGAGATCATATATTGAATAAAGGTCCAATAGAACAAGAAGATATAACCATTACAAACATACAACTAACGAAGGAGCCCCAAAATAGATGAAGTGAAAATACACAGTACTGAACACAGAAATGGACCATCTCACAGTGACAGCTGGACACACCAATGTAGCACTGTCAACAGCAGAACCACCAGGCAGAAGACGCTAAGAGCGCCACAAATCAACTAGACCTAAGAGACATGGCAGAACGTGGCACCCACCCACCCTTACGAGTCAAACTACAAAACTCTTAGAAGAAAACAATGAGAGAGCTTCATGACACTGGATGTGCCAACAACTAACTGGACAGGACACCGAAAGCACAGGCAATATAAAAGAAACAAAACACATAAACTGGATTTCATCAAAATTAAAAACTTTTGTGCAAAGGACACCATCGAGAGAGTGAAAGGACAAGCCACAGCATGCGAAGAAATGTTCACAAATCACGCATCTGATGAGAGATTAATATTCAGATTATATAAAGAACACCTACAACTCAACAACAACAAATAAACCCAACTCAAACATGGGGAAGGAACGTGAATGACATTTCTCTGAAGAAGACATACAAATGGGCGATGGGACGTGGATGAGGTGCTCAGCATCATTAGTCATCAAGGAAATGCAAATCAAAACCACCGGGAGGTACCATTTCACACTCTCTAGAATGACTACAATCTTTAAAAACTGGAAAATAAATTTGGTGACCGTATTGGAAGCAGTTCATTGCAGGCGGGAATGTGAAATGGTGCTGTCTCTGTGGTAAAGAGATTGCTGGTCCTCAAAAAGGAAAATACAGACTCACCATAAGATCCAGTGCTCCTCTCACAGGTACAGAGCCAAAGGGATAGGGAGCAAGGACTTAGATGCTCATACACCTGTGTTCCCAGCAGCGCGATTCACGACAGCCAAGAGGTGGAAACAAAGCAAGTGTCCTTCGAGTGGTGAGTGAAAAGGTCATATGTGCTTACAAAGGAATATTATGCAGGCTTGAAAAGGAAGATCCGGACGCATCCTACAACACAGGAGAACCTCGCAAACATGATGCAGAGTGAAACAAGCCAGACACAGAAGGACACGAGTTACCTAGATCGGGCCAATCCACAGAGACAGGACACAGAGTAGGGGTTGTCGGGGGCTGGGGGAGGGGGGCGGTAGATTACCACAGGAGGGTTAGAGCTCCTGTCTCAGATGATGAAATATTCTGAAAGGGGAGAGTGGTGACACAGTATATGCACGTGATGCCACTACATGTTACACTGAAAAGGGTTCAAATGGCAAGTTTTATGTTGTATATATTTTAACACAGTTTTAATACGGACAACACAGTGTACCAAAAGCCACAGGACGCTCCACCTCGAACAGGTGTGGATAATGCATCAGTATGGCTGCACAGCCGCCAAGCAACAAGCATGACGGCGTGCTAAGCCTTGGTCAAACCTGCTCTCCCCCTTCACAGGATTCTCAGTCCAGCAGCAGAAAGGGACAGGGGAAGTCACAGTGAGGGTGCACTGTTTTAATCAGTTTTAAAGCCGGTGTGCCCACACAGCTCTAGATGGACAAGAGGGAACTTTATAAAACGAGACACTAAGGCAGGGTTTTGAAATGCATGCAGGAGTTTGCCTGGAGGACGGGCTTTTCCTGGGCATCTCAAGGAGGAGAAATAGCGTTTTTGAAGGCAAGTGGCATGAAAGAAAGGTCTACAATCAAATCAGTTTGAAGTACTCTCGCTGAAAGCTGGGTCAGACACACTGAAAAATCCCCTCCGGCCCCACAGGGTTCTGAGACCCTTCCCAAGGCTGAAGTACACACAGAATCTCCAGGGTGGAGGCCGAGGAGGGCCACCTCTCTGGGGCCTATCTGTACGTGCGTTTGTACGGTCTGTCCTTCTACACAGACAGTATGAACCTCTAGCCGAGTCCTTGTACTCTGACACCCATCCTGGGAGCCCCTGGGCGAGAGAGCAGATGGATGCAGGACTGGGAGCGGAGGGTCTGGGGCGGGGAGTAGGCCTGGTCGGTCACCACCTCACAGCACTGAGGGCAGGCAGGACAGGTGTCCCACACTCCACATTACAGGGAACGGTCATGGACCCAGAGCACGTGTGTAAAATGAAAAAATTTACCTGTTTGCTGGATCCTCAGAACTTAAAGAATTAAATGGGCTGTCTTCTGCTACTTCCTGTGTCTCTGTGAGGAAAGAAAAAAAAATCATATAGTTTCATGCTTAGGGTAAAATTGTAGGAAACGGATTTTTACATTTAAAATGGTTCCCTATTTTCCATTCTTATGAATGATAGGCTTATCTTAGCATAAAAATGATTAACTGATAGATTTAAGGTTTTTTCGGTTAGATTCAAAATAAGATGTTTTCAAAACAGGATTACAGTAAAAAGTGATATCCAAAGGCTCCTGAAACAGCTGGAATTAAACCCAAAGAAAGCAGGCTACAGTAAGAAACAAATTTTCTCCTGTGTCTTAACTTTTCATGGGAATTTACAATTGTGATTTATTGGAAAGTATGTCCAAATGGGAACCTCCAAAGATTCTCAAGGGAGAGTTACATTCATGATATCTGGCAACCAAGTTTTTATATACTCACACGCACGTGCACACACACACACACGCACACACACAGTCTGTCACACATGTCCAGCTGACTGCTGTTCTCCCACCTCTGGGTTTGATTTACCAAGCGGTGAAGAGCTCAGGCTTAGCCACGTGCTCAACCAACAACTGGTTAATTGCTACACTGGGAAACTGTCCATAAACACCATTTTAGAAGGAATTTACTGTGTGCTAGGCAAACGTTCTTGACCACTTTCAAAGCACTCAGCAGTTAACTCAAGGTCCAGGAAGGCTGGGCTTAATGCAATAAGCTTGGAGATCTCACTCATAAAACTGGTCCCCTGATCCCGCTAAACAGTAACAAATACCCCTTACCTGGTGGTGGGATTTGCCTGGCGGTGCACCAGGAATTGTAGAGGCATGAACTCAACAAGTTCTCGAGGCCATGGAAAACCTAGCTGTCTGCCAAGGAGCACATGCCAGGTCAGAGGCAGGGTCACGATCTGAACTCAGACGTGCCCGTCCAAAGACTTCCCACCACACCACACTCCCCCCAAAAATGGCCCACATGACTTCCTAAAAGACAAAGATACTCGACAAAGTCAACGAAGAAAGGATGTGGACTGGCAGCGAGCGTACTTCACACGGTGACTACCTTCCCCAAGGCTGTGTCAGGGGCCCCTCTCACCACCCCTGAATGCACACCGTGCGTGCCTCAATGCACCCACCCAACACCTTCCTTCCCGGCGCTCCCCCTTCTGAGAAAGCAGATGCACCCGGAGGTGATGTCTGCTAAAACGAAAACTCTGATGACAGTATGGTGAGCATACTCGAGAGGAAGTTCTCCCGCTGGCCACGCACACTGCCCATCTCTCACTGTTCTGGAAGGATCTGGAAGCCCATGCCACGAGGCAGAGCACCATGAGTCTCTGGCCACTAGAGGACCACTAACGAACGAAAGTGGAGGCTCAGTGTTGGTTCTGGGCAGTGGGGAAGACGACGGGTTCTTGCTGTCCCGGACTCTGAGGCTCATGTCCCAGGGGAGCCTCTATGCGAGTGAGGGAGCCTCAGCGAGGACGTGCATGCTGAACGAGCCCACAGAGCCAGGCCGCCCTGTGTCCACGAGGGAACCACACGGTGCAAATGGTTAGGAAGCCGGCCAGGACACCACAGGACGTATGTGCACACGCGTGTGCTCATGCAAGAGTGGGGGAGGGGCAGAGAGAGAGAATCCCAGGCAGGCTCTGCACTGTTAGCACCGAGCCTGACGTGGGGCTCAACCTCACGAACCTCGAGAGGATGACCTGAGCCAACATCGAGAGTCGGATGCTCAACCGACTGAGCCCCCCAAGTGCCCCCCCTCTCCTCTCAATTCCATAATCTACTTCCGTATTTTCACATCGTTCTTACTTGTCAGAGGCCACAAAACACGAATAGCATTGTTGACCACGGTTAATTTCCAAGATTCCTACCAATTACAAGAAAGCATAGGTGAAAAACCTCAACCCTAAAAACCTGTGGTTTCCAAACAAATTCAAGAGCTTCTTTAACGAAGACTTTTTTTTCCCCTCAATGGTCACAACTGGGAAGGAGAGAACGTGTTTACTGAAATCTCGCACAAGCTGTGATTCCGCGTCCGAGCAGCCTCGTGTCCCTGAGAGCCTCTACACCTGGGACAGCGCCCGTGCTGCGTCCTCGGATAGGGAACACACGCAGATCTCGGTAAGAGAACAAACGCTCGGCTGGGCTGCCTCACTGGCCACACTCGGAACGGAACAGGCCGCCCTCTGCTCAGGGAGGGCCG
Source organism: Neofelis nebulosa (assembly GCF_028018385.1). Classification (NCBI taxonomy): domain Eukaryota; kingdom Metazoa; phylum Chordata; class Mammalia; order Carnivora; family Felidae; genus Neofelis; species Neofelis nebulosa. The sequence goes on along the minus strand of NC_080784.1, from coordinate 2,334,915 downwards.
TACTTGAACGTCCCGCTGCCCTCACGCACGCGGACCCACAGGCACCTGCCGGGGGAAGGTGACCCGGGCCGGCTCCGGGGGCTCTACCAGAACACGGAGGACTGCAGGACTCACGGACGACAGGCGGTCACGGCCCGCAGTGCGCGGCGAGGAGGACACTACCTTCCTCTTCCAGGGACGCGGCGCGGATGACGACGGGGCTGGAGTAGGCCGGCACGAGCAGCGGGAGGTTGCAGGGCACAGCATAGCCGCAGGGCACGGGCACCGAGTACCCGCTGGGCACCGGTGGGCTGGCGCTATCCTCCTCGGCATCCGGGTCGGCGGGCAGGGGCTGCTCCTCCTGGAAGGGCGTGATGTCGATGACGGAGTAGGGGTTCACCCGTGTCGGGACCTCAAGCGTCGTGCCTTCCACCGGGGCCTCCGTGTCCGTTCCCCTCCCGATTTCACCTCCTGGAAGCAAACACACAGTGTGGAGGAAGGGAGGACAAGTAGAGCCACGCCCCCCCCCCAAAGGGCACGCAACACCAGGGCACCCAGGAGACGCCCAGATCTGGGAGTACAGGGCGGAGCATCGCTGGGGTCAGCGCGCGACACCCCAGGGCCTGGCAGCTCCCAGGGCCGCTTCTCTGCTGACAGGCATCAGGTAGAAGCTGCCGGACCAGGGGAGCCACTGACTGTGCGGAGAGCCCTCGCTGTGGACAAGAAACCAGCCCTCGTGGTCGGGACAAAAGCAGCCACCTCCAGGATACAACACGGACTCCATGCATCTCAAAGAGCGTTAGTTTCAGAAACGTTTCCCACCACGCAGCAACACGGTGCTGAGATGTGGCCGATACCCACCCCCTCCGAGAGGCCGCCAGGGGCTGCCGAGCAGCCTGACGCCCGTGGGAAATGCCAGGGACCAAAGGAGCGCGGCCAAACTCCAATGAGCCATCACAGCTCACGTCCCGCTCCAGGACACCGACTTCCCCCCCACGTCACTCACCCGCGGTGAGGACGAGCTGGCCGCTGGGCCACGGGCGCTGGGGGTGGCCCGGGGACTCACCTGAGCCAGACGTGGCATCCGCGACCCCCCCACTGGCCGGGGCACCCGCGGCTGGCCGATCCGCTTCTGGAATCTCGTCTCCGCTGTCGAAATCGAACTGCTCCCCCTCGTCCTCTTCGTTGTTGTTCCTGTCGTATTTCACCTCGTTTTCTAATGGTGAAAAGAACACAGACTCAGCCGCCGCAGGAGCAGAGACGCGCTAGCATTCAGTGCCAGGGACTGTGCGGGTGGCGGAAGCGACGGGCAGAGGATGAGGGAAAGGAAGCGCCAGGAAATGAGGGAGGCCACAGACTTCAACACTAGTGGATTCCGCTCAAGCCCCACGGGGCCACAGGCCCCTTCGGTTCTGTCCACGCCAATCACCCACAACGTAAATGCCACCCAAGGAAGGGGACCTCGCAACCCCTGCCCAGGCCAGGCCCACCCTGCGGTCCCCGTCTGGCATGCGTCCCCGCGTGTGGATGTGTACGGGGCAGGGTGGAGGCCTCTCAGACCCACAGATGCCGTCCACCAACCCGTGAGAGGCCACAGTGCCCTGGTGACAACGCCCAGGCTAGGGGGCTGGGGCAGGGGACAGCCCAGTGGGGAGGGAGCCTCTGCTGCTCCACGGCACCCCAACACTGGGGCCGGAAGTCAGAACACAGAAAACTCCCAAACCTGACGGCCTTCTCCACTGGTGCACAACTCACTCCTCTGTACCCAGACGGTCTGCGGGCATCTGGTGCTCACACAGATCACGGGAAGTCGGTCATGGGGACCCGTCTCCCAGGACGGGGACCCTGCACACCCACACGGGGACCCTCTCCCAGGATGGGGACCCTGCACCCTTGGGGTGTCCAGGGCGGTTCCCTTGCGAAGGAACGAGTAGGTGGGCACTACGGAGAGGGAGAAATGACCCCAAGATGGAACCCAAACCGCTCACTCTGCAAGCAAACCGGGGTGCTGCAGGGTGGGCCAGGGCATCAGGCGTCCCCACGGAGAGAGAGCTCCGGTCCCACCAGGCTGCAGAGGGATCTGCTGAGAGAGGCGCCCAGGGCCCAGAGCGGGTTCCCTCCTCCCTTCCAGAGGGTTCCACCCAGCGGTCACACAGGCCTGAGTGTGGGAATGTGGGATCTGAACCAGTCATCTTAGAGCCAAAGACGCGTGAACACGGGCTGGGAAGCCGGCCACGGGGCGGTGGGGTAACAGAGCCAGCACCCCTGAGCCAGAGCCAGGTGGGTTCTGGGGATGGTGGGGGCGGGGGTGCAGAGAGGCTGGGGAGGGGTCACCTCCCCTGGGTCGGGGTGGGGGTGCGGTGAGTCAGGGCACGGACTGTCCCAGCATGATGGGGGGCTGGGAGGGGGCCTCGGCCCCTCCAGTTCCACTCCCAGCGCCTCTCGCTCCTGGTGCGGGGCCCCGGTCAGCAGCGCCCCAGCAGACGCAGATGCTGTGCAGGGGGCGATGTGTGCTCTCCAGGAAGGAAATGTTCCACAGCCACCTGGCAGCTGGGGGGCGGGGCCGGGGTGGGGGGAGTGGAGCCAGGGGAGAGGGGAGGGGGGCTGGGGGGTAGGACGTGAGACTCAGGCTTTCAGAGGTGGCCTGGTTTCTAGGGAGAGAAGGTGACAGAGCTGGGGCTACCTGAGCCAGTCTAGGACGGTCTTTCTGGCTGTGGCCTTGTGGGTCCAGATGAACCTTCGATGGTCCAGAAACAACGGTCTTAAATACCAGGTGCTCATTTTTCCCTTCGGTCTTTGGAATTGGCAACACGTCCTAACAGGTGTTTTGAAGGAAACACCTTACCACAGAGGTCAGGTGGACAGGCTCTGTCGGGGCAGGAGGGAGGGGACCCTCAGCGGGGACCCAGGGGGAACGAGACTGCTGGGTCCACAAGCAGCATTCTGGGGCAATTTCTCCCCAGTTGACACGTGCTAAAAGCATGACAGGGGCAAATACCGAAATGGAATCCAGAAAAGGCTTCAGAAAACTGTTCTGGTGAGAGTATGCATTGGCGACTTTGTGGAAGAGAACTTGCCAACACGTACCAATGCCAGACAATTCTGTACATCCCTTGTCGCAGAAATCCTACTGCGAAACACTTATCTTAAGGAAATAATCAGAGACCGTCACGACACTCACCTGAATGTCCTTTAGTAGGAAAGAGACTTTACATACTACGCATTTATACAGCCAGACACTCACGAAGCCATTAAAATTATCTGGTCGAAGCTTATTCGAGAATTTGGAAAGAGGTCTTGACGTATTAAGTTAATAGTCTTTCTAATCGGTCTTTCCACACCCATTTAACAGAAAATAACACACAATGATGAGGGTCTGGAGAAACTGGAACCCCTTGCAGCGTTGGCAGGACCAGAAAACAGAGCGGCCACCGTGGCAACTGTAAGGAGGCCCCTCACGAAGGAAGCACAGAACCAGAACCACCGAACGACCCCAGGATCCTGCTTCCAAGCCTCACCTGGAGGAATTAAAGCAGGCACACAGATCCCAGCGCGCCCACACAGGTGTGCAACCACACGAGTGTGCCACTGTGTGAGCGTGCAACCATTCAAGCAGGATAATTCACAACAGCCAAGAGATAGAAACAAGGCAAGAGTCCACGGACAGATGAACGGCCAGATGGACTGTGGTCGACGCACACAACGGGGAGCACTCAGTCCTAGAAAGGACAAATTCTGACACCTGTCACCACACGGACGGACCCTGGGGACATTCTGCGGAGCGAAGGGAGCCAGTCACCACGGGACAGACACAGCGTGACAGCACCCATGGAAGACAGGACGGCGGGTGCCAGGGGCCGGGCAGGGGATGGGGGTCAGGATCTCGTGGGGACAGAGCTTCAGTCTGGGAAGATGGAAAGTTCTGGAGGCGGAGGGCACTGCTGGTGGTTTTCGTGCTCCCGGGGGGCACTGAAGAACGGTAAATGTTCTGTATATTTCACCACAATAAAGGGAATCATCCAAAGACGGTTGGTTTTACTAATTTCATCCCGCTCACACACAGACCCAAATATTAACCGTGGCCTCTGCAAATGACTGGTACTTTCTCCACTGAGATTCCCTGCATTCGGCAAACTCCCCACAACACATACGTTTCCTGCCTGCCGTGAGGCTGTGTTCGGGTTCAGACCACATTTCCACTTGGGCTAAACTCCGGGAGCAGGCTAATCCCCTGAGGTTCGTACTTAATAAACACAGACGCACAGCTCACCGCCGCCACCAAGTGAGGACAGCGTCACAAGAAAAAGCAGCAGACACGGACCGGACCTGGGGGTGGACGCAGCCTGTGTCCGCGGATCAGTCACGCGACGTGCGCTCTCCCACCAAGTCGGGTCTCGGGCCCAACGACAGGGAGGTCGGCGTGTGGGTTCTCGGCGTTACCGTTAGGGAGTCAGTCAGCTTACTCACAGGAGTAACCTGGGGAACACGTCCCAGGGCAATAAATCTCTTCAACAGAAAAACCAAAACGCACAGGATGCTTTCCAAATACAACTGTTCCCACGACTAGATTTGTGTTTGCCGGGTCAACGTGACAGGGAAACAATACGAGTTAAACACCCAGCCGAAGGTGATGACGGGAGAGCTCGAGTTGTGACCCGGCGACGTGACACATGGAGATCCCGCCACCCACACGTTCCACAGGGCGCAGCAGGGACTCAGAACCACCTGCCTGCTCTCCCTCCATCAACCCTCCTCTCGGAAGTCACAGTTCATCACTGCCGGACTTTAAGAAGTAGATAAAATACACCTGAAAGTGATTTTATGAACACTGCTTCAAACAACAAAGCCTAGGGCGCCTGGGTGGTTCAGTTGGTTAAGCATCTGACTCTGGCTCAGGTCGTGATCTGGTGGTTTGTGGGTTCGAGCCCCACGTCGGGCTCTGTGCTGACAGCTCGGAGCCTGGCTCCTGCTTCGGATTCTGTGTCTTTCTCTGTCTCTGCCCCTCCCCTGTTCCCACTCTGTCTCTCTCTCAAAACTAAATGAATATTTTTAAAAACTTAAATAACAAAGCCTGACAGGGTCTTCCCCTTAAAGGAAGAAGGTAATTCTTGTTCAGTGCCTTCAGCAAGTAAGATGGGCAACACAGGGCCAGGCCCTCACGGACAGGCCGCCGTCGCCCAGAGACCACGGTTTCCATCCAGTGATGCGCACCACATGGGTGTAGACAAAGGCACCGTGATGTGTGGCCACCATCACAGCGTCAGACACAGCAGCCCAGAAACGTCCCCTGCACTCGGCCAGGTCACCTCCCCTGCCACCCCCAGAATGCCTGATGCCTCCCCACCAGCTAGTGACCTGGCTTCACGCGCTATTGGGTGCCTTGTCCCCAGAGCCAATGCCCGTGGTCCTTCCCCGCTGTCCCCTACGGGGACCTCACCGCCCCGTTTAACATGACCATCCTTTGGCATCAATGACACTACAGTCTCCTGGCTCCCTCCCACACACCCAGCTGCTTGTTTCAGTCCCTCTGGAGGACAGAACCGTGTCCCCCCACACCCTAGGCTGAAGGTCTAACCCCAGGACCTCAGAACACAGCTACGTGTGGAGACGGGGCCTCAAAGGTGATTAAGGTAGAATGAGGTCGCCAGGACGGCCCCACTCCAGCACGACGGGTGCCCTCATCAGAGGAGGTCAGGACACACACGTACTGAGGCACGACCACGTGGGGACACGGGGAGGGACAGTGTCTGCACGCCAAGGAGGGAGGCCTCTGAAGGAGGCCGGGATCCCCGATGTCCACCTCCAGGCTGTGACAGGTGCAGGCCTGTGGCACCGCCCACCGCACTCAGAACAGCTCCCCAAGCTGACTCTGCTGCCCTCCACGGACCCCCTTGCTTCTGCCCCCCCACACACACAGAGTTCCAGTGCACCTGACACTCTCCCCATGGGGAGGCCGGGCCTGCTGGAGGCCCTGGTGTCGTCTGCACAAAACCCCAAGTCCACACCCAGACCCCCTGCTAGAGCCCCAGACCCCCATCCAAGGAGCTCTGCTGGGGTTTCCATGAGGCCCTCCGACCCAGCCCTGCCCCCACCCCCCTCCGTCCCCGCCCACTCCCAACTTGCCCTGCCTCCCATCCCTCTCTGTCCCTGCCCACAAAGCCCTGTGGGTGCCCATCGCTAAGGGTCACAAGAGTCAACCGCCCACAAGGCTGTGCGGATCAGGATCTCGGGTCTTGAACTATGGGGTTCTCTGTTGTCAAATAGCGGCCTTCAGTCCACACCAAAGCCAGAAAGCACACCCACAGGCTACCAGCCAGGAAGCAGCCATCCACCCACAGAAATGGGGACACTCTCCCCCCACCCCGTAAGGACGCTGGCCACACGCCCAGAGCTGCCCAGAGGAAATCTTCCAGGGGAACCGAGAACAGGGGTCCATGGGGGGATCCTTTCCACCTCCCGGCTGCCTGCCGCCCAGGGTCAGTTCCCAGCTCACAGGGCCTGGGGCCTGGCCCACAGACGGCTTGACCGGACCAGCTGGGCCCCACAGTGACAGGCCTCGCGGTCAGCCTGCTTGTCACTCTGAACGTTGAGAACAGGGTGGGTGTGGGCTTGCAGGGAACGCGGGGTGGTTCTGCCCGACGCCCTCGGCAGCCCCCCACCGTCCCGGCTCCTGCCTGGCCCTCTTTCCCTCCTCTACTGAGACAGAAGTCACAAAAACGTGCACGTTTCAGGAGCACACGGGAGGACTCTGAAATAACCACCCAAATCGGGCTGGTTACCGTGCACCCCACGTTCAAGAACCACTTCTCTCCCGGGGAGCACATGTCCGAGCTGCCCCCTCAGCACACTCCCAGAAGACAGCCTTGCTGCCCCCCTCTCCACCGCCCCAGTCACATCACTGCTCTCCACGTCCCGGACGTGCTCCCGCCCACCGAAGCCTCGCAGAGCCTGCCCGCGGCCCCCCCCCGATGCCCTGGGCTTCACAGGCCGTGACTCCCCTTCCCAGGTCCCCGGCCCGGCCCATTAGCACAGCCACCCACACCCCGGCCGTGTGGTCAGGGCCCCCCTCCCGTCCCAGACCAAGTGCAGAGGTGCATCTGGGGGCGAAGCCCGTGGGTGGACGGGCGTTCCTGCAGATCCACTCAGTATCACTGCCAAGGCTCCGTCACGCACGGGACCAGCCCCAGCCGGCTGCTGCCAACAGATGTTGGGACACACGGAACGAGAGAAGGGCGGGTTCGGGTTCCTTTGAAAACAGCGGACAAAGCATGGTGGAAAAAGGCACGCACCGCCGTCAGATTTTCAACAGTCGCAAGTCCCACACACTCTTAACTGGTGCAGAAAGGGCTTCTGGGCCTTTCATTTTCTAGCTTTTCCCCAACAAGTGTGGCGAGCCCACCCTGGGAGCGCCACTCTGCTCTGCCGTGACCATGCTCCAGACGCGGCCCAGCCCAGCCGCCCAGTGTGCACACCACGGGTATCCCGGGGAGAGCAGTCAGCACGGCCCATGCAGGCCACGGAAACCGTTGACGTTGAGGATCCAGGGACCGTCCCACGGAAGGCAGCCCACAGGCTCCCTGAAGCTGGGTGTGCCAGCCCCGGGGACACGCCCGGCCACGTGTGTGTAGGCTACACCCAGCTTGTAGGGGAGGAAGCAGTGAGCAGTTCTGGGACCTTCCCAATTATGACAATCGAGTACGATCCAGCCTGGAGGAGCCTCAGTGCCACCCCCCCGACACACGGTGGACACCTGCACGGGGGCCATCCAGGACCCCCCCCCCAACCAAAGCCTGCCGGCCGCAGCCCAAGGAAGGAGCCAGCCCCCCCAGAAGGCACCCCGCAGAAGGAGCAGGTGCACGGCCTGGGCCGTGGGATTCCTGGGGTGCCCTCCAGCGAGCCACCCTCACCCCGGGGCTCAGGAAACTCTCCAAGGTCGACAGCTGGGTCTTAGGTCACACCTGAGTGCAGACTCTGGCTGAAGGTGTGCAGGGGCCCCTCTGGCCACATAGCCCAGCATCACTGGCTCCTTCTGGAGCAGCCCTCCCACAGGGCTCTCCAGTCGAGCTGAGCCTTCCTGGGGGGCCCAGCGCCCAGCAGCCCAGGCACCCCTCGGCCCGAGCTCTGCTTCCCCACAGGAATGGCTCCACCTGTTGGCTGCCTTCCTTCTGTTCCGACTGGGAGCCCGAGGCCCAGAGCCACCTGCAGCGCAGAGCCGGGCCGGGGCACTATCCAAGGGCCCACGCCTGCCGGGAGCGGGAGGGCATGGAAGAGCCACGGGCCTTGCGTGGGTTCCTCCCACACTCTCGCAGCCTCACATGCTGAGGGTTCTGCCCTTCAGGCCCTATAGCCTCCAGGTGTGCAAAGGACACACGAGTCTGTCCACGGGGGCACGTCTGGGGAAGCCTCGGGAACGGGGAGCCCGGAAGGAGGCCCTGCCCCGTGAGCGGGGAGTGACACCAAGCCCCCGATGCCCCACCGTGGCGAGGGGACGGGACAGGGAAACGTTAACTTGCACCCCTCCCTCACGGTCCTCACAGTGGTGGAGGGAGGCAGATAAGGAACGTGCCCAAGAGCTGGATGGGACGTCTCCCTTCCTCATCATCCTCCAGGCCACCCTCCATGCCGGAGGGCACTGATGGGTCCCCACAGGTAGGGCTCACAGCAGGCTGTGCTGGCCCGTGCCCCGCGGGGGTGCCCAGGGCCGGGGAGGCGCTCAGCCAGGTTACCCCAAAGTGAGGATGGGCCCTGGTGGCCAGGGGATGGGGGGGCGGCCGAGCTCCACCTCATCGGTACCTGTGGTCACCCCTCCCCATCCCCGAGGGGGAAAGGGCCCCCGAAGGACGCCCCATTACCTTCGGGCGCGGGGGCGGGTGGCTCTGGCTGGTCCATCGTGCAGCTGGGACGCTCACTCCTGGGAGCCCTGGGGAAGGAAAGACACCACGGTCACCACAGGCAGAGGCCGCCCTGGGCTGCAGGGGGCTCTCCAGGCCAGGCGGTCATCACGGCGGCAGCTACGGGACCAGCCCCTCCCCCACAAGGCCTGCCAAGTGTCCTCTGAGACCACGCCCAGAGCACGGAGCACACAGTCCAGGTGGCCTCACTTCCCCCCCCCCCCCCCCCCCCCGGTCCTCACTGGGAGCTGCGTCTGCGCCCATGCTTCGGGGACAGCCCCTCCCGCCCTGCACACGTCTCCCCGAACCGTTCCCTCCACTGCAGCCTCGAGTGAAGCCCTCGCCGCCCGGGACCGTGGGCCACGCTCACGATCTCCTCAGCCTTCAGTCTCTGAACCCTGGGTCTAGGCCACATCTCCGCACACGTTTTCCTCTCTTTTTTGCAGATCCCGTTCCCATACATGCGATCAGAGAAAACCCAAGTCTGAGAATGAGCGTGAAACCAGCCAAACCATGAGGAGATCAGTGCCCGGGCCGCGAGGAGGCTGTCCCGTAAGCCCCCTCCCTGTTTACGAGGGTTTAGGGTATCAAACACCTGCCCGGCTCCCACCAGAACGATCCGGTGAAAATGTCCAGGCTCCGGTGCAGCAAGGACAGCAGCAAGGGACAGTGACGACGGTGACAGTGCCCTGGCCGCCATCCGCCCACAGCGCGGAACATGCTGGAGGAACCAGGATACAGCCTGCTGTCAACCCACGTGGCAGAAGGGACTGCTCGTGTGGGCTCTGGCAGGGCACCACTGGTACTGCCCGCCCAGCCACGCACTGAGCACACACAGGCCACACACTGGCCCCCACAGCAGCCACAAACCGGCCCCCGCACAGGTCCCACCTGGGCCACGCCCTAGCCACACACAGGGCCCCACACTAGTCGTGCACGGGCCATGCACCGGTCACACACCAGCCACACATCAGCCCTGCACACGCCACACCCCAGCCCCCGAAGTGGCCCCCACACGGGCCCACGTGGGCCACGCACCTGCCATGCGCCGGCCTCTCTCGCTTAGCATCTCCCTGCTGTGCACTTGGAAACACCACACCTCCGGAAAACAGGTTCCCTTTATTTTCAAAATGAGAAAACCAAGGCTTGGGGGTCCTGGAGAAACCCACCCACAGGAAGACCCAGGACAGACATGGACGCACACGCTGGGGCTGTGATCTCTGCTCCCTGCTCTCCTGCGGGCCACCAGGAGCCCCAGAGTGTCCGTATCTCTGAGCCCAAGCCTCCACCTGGAACGGAGGGACAGTACGGGCCTCGGCGGCCGTGGGGATCAGAACAGGGCCCAGCACGCAGGGGACACTCGGTGAATGGCAGCAGGTAGTCCAGCTACACTGCCATCTGTCCTCTGTGAGACCATGTCCACCCCCAGGCCCTCTCCAGAGATCTGATACGACACACACTCAGTGGTGTCAACAGAGGCCACAGCAAAATTTGGCCACAAAACGGAGTTAGGTCTCCAAACAACTCAGACAGACGTGCACGGACCACAGCGAACCCTCGGGAAAATAACGCGGGAGGAAGCACATCTGGCCAAGAAGCTGTGGCGACCTCAGGTGACCTGCTCCCCAGGGACGGGGACACAGGAACCCAGATGCTAACAGGAACACCACGCCTGCCACGTCAGCAAATGTCCCTGCAACGTCCACCGTGGTCAAGGCACCGAAGTTGAGTCTGCAGGAAGTCACAGCCCGGGCGCACACACACTCTGCTGGCCCAGCTGGCACGGACACCAGAGGGTCCACCTGCTCTGGGGCAGCGGTGCCAGGAGGGGCGGGGTACGTGACAGGCTGCAGGAATCACACAGGCCTCCGCAGCACGAGGGGGGGAGGGCCTTCACCCTCAAATGCAGACACATTCCAGAGGTGAGCCTGCAAATCTCCCTGGAGTGCGCCAGCCGAGACCTGTCGTGACGTACATGAGGCCGTCGAGGGCGCGGGGGGCTCTCACCGGTGCTGCTCACACAGGGAAACGCCAGGCTGGTCCCAACACTGGACCCGGCCCCTCCCGGCGCACCAAGACCCCGCAGGCACCGGGGGGAACAGGAAAGAAGAGACATCCGCGGGAAGAGGGGCCAACGGATGCCACAGTCATGGGAGGAAGCGAGGAAAAGAAGGGAAACTGGTATTTTTAGCCGTCTGAGAGGTGAGTGGACCAGGGCTTCCAGCTCCTAGGCATTCTCTCCACAGACCAGGGACACACATCCTGCACTCTTAGCTGCAGAGGACGACATTCCCACGTGACAGAGCCCACGGGAGCCAGAGGGGCTCTTGGGCTTTAGAGCAAAGCACAGCTTTCTACGCGGTATGATCTCTGCACACGTTCTCCTCCCGCGTGAGATGTGCTGGAGGCCGGCCATGAAAAGGCATCCTTCCCGGTGGGGACAAAGTGGTGGCGTGGCTGCTGGGGTCCCTCCTGGGGAAGCTCAGCCACATCGACCAGCCACACCCTCTTCCTCTTAACTCGATTCTCTTCTCTCCATCACACGCCCTACTCGGCTTCCAAACTCTTCAAACCTCGGTGCACAAATCTCATTAATGCGAATTGTTTGTCCTTAAAACACTTCAGAACAGAGTCCAGTTGGGCTTTTCCCCACGGGTAACCGCGGGACAACACGAGAGCTGCCCCGACGCCCGGCCCGCTGACCAGCACGGCTCACGCCCACAGGGTACCTGCTGCACCCAGGACCCGTTCCAAGCAAGCCCAGGGCTCGCTCACCGTGCGCCAGAGCTGGGGCTGGAGCCCGGGGCCCCCCGTGCCGCGATCTGTGCTCCGGTAGCCGGTGAGCGCCAGGCAGATCGCAGAGTGCCCGGTGACGGTTTGCTTCCAAGATCAGCGTCCGCAGGAAGCCGTGCTCCTGAGAAGGAAATGTTCTAGGCAGCAAACACACAAGTCGGCTTCCGGAAGTCACAGAGGCACTGACCGTGCCTGCAGCCTGCCCGGGCACCGTGTCTGCACCCCCGGGCCCTCCAGGCCCCCCGCAGCCAAGCAGGTTCTGAAGCCACTTCTCTGCACCATCGGGTGCCTGACAGTGGACACCCTCCCCGGGTGCCCTCTGGGCTGGCAGACGGCGTTCTGGGGACTGGGCGGGGCTGCAGCCCACTCTGCCCGAGACCAACCCAGGGACACAGGACAAGAGTCGCTTACACGATGCCGTCCTCCAACGGACAGAGCGTGAGATAATTCCAGTCCGGGCTGTGTTACTGCTGTCACTTTCCAATTTCGGCATCCTAATGAGAGATTGCATCGTGCACCCAGATTGCGGTTTTCGACCAAACGATGACGCATCCAGTCACGGCAGCGGCCAGAGGTCAAGCGCTGCAGGAGGATTTTGTGCCACGGGTCTGGAGGCCACGTGGCTCCACGTCACAAGATGGTTTCCCAGGCCAGGGAACACCCCAGATCGCTTCCCTTGCCTTCTGCGACATCACAGAAATAGACTTGAACCTTTACTCCCGTGGCATTTTTTTGTGTGTGTCCTGCACGATCCGTGGAGATGCGCGAGGTAGCATCTGGGGCCGGTGGGCAGCAGGATGCTGAGGCACAGGGGGCCGGTGCTTCCTGCGGCTCGTACCCTGTGACTGCAGCAACGCTGAGGTCTGGAATCTGAGAACTGCGGCACTCTCGCCACCTAGGCCCCCTCCCCCGAGAAGCAGGTGAATCAGCAGCAGAGGGCTGGGGGCCGGACTCTGCCGACACCCCGCCGTCCTGACCCCTCCCGGCTGGACCAGGCTCTGCTGTTTGCGCCTCGCTGTCCTCAGCTGTGCCGCCCGCCCGAGGGCCACTGGGGGTGAGACGACCCCGTGTCCGCGAGGCTGGGGCAGCACCCCGGAGGGGACAGGCTCTCGGCACATCGGGCTCAGCTCTGCTAGCGCACAGCACCGCACGCACAGTGCGCTCCGGGCTCGGCTCCCCAACATCCACCCCAATGGTCTCCCCACTCTCTGGGTGGGCCTCCACCCGAGCCCGCTGCCACCAATCGTGCCGGAATCAGAGCACCTGCCAGCGTCCCAGACTAAGGGGCTGGCTCGGAACATCGGCACAGAGCCCGGCTGGGGCAGGGAGCCTCGGGGCCCCGTCCCTCAGGCCTAGGGGGAGGCGGCCCCGAGGACAGAGCCTGGGGCTAAGGGGCCAGGGGGCTGGACGCTGAGCCATCAGCGTGAGCCAGGAAATCCCGGGGGCTCACAGCAGGTGCGCTCAGTTTGGTACTGGAACCAGGAGCCTCTGGGTCAGCGTCACGTCCGTAAGGCTGTCCCTCAACAGAGACCACGAGGGGAGAAGGGAGAGCACCCGAGAGCTCAGCAAGCATGTCCTGCTGGAATGGCAGGGTCTACATTTAACCAGATTCCACAGCAGACCAAACACGTCAGCCCCCCGTCCTCACGTTTCCAGACTTTTAAGTAGAGGGGGGCGCCTGGGTGGCGCAGTCGGTTAAGCGTCCGACTTCAGCCAGGTCACGATCTCGCGGTCCGTGAGTTCGAGCCCCGCGTCAGGCTCTGGGCTGATGGCTCGGAGCCTGGAGCCTGTTTCCGATTCTGTGTCTCCCTCTCTCTCTGCCCCTCCCCCGTTCATGCTCTGTCTCTCTCTGTCCCAAAAATAAATAAAAAATGTTGAAAAAAAAAAATGAAATAGTAAGTAGAGGTAATGCTCACAAAAAAGGGGAGGGGTGGGGAGGAAAGAGGGTCTTCTCTGACACCTGCAGGGAACATCGCTGTCCACCTGGCACTTCCGTCCCGTGATCGCCTGGATTTACTGCCGGGGCGAGAGCGAGGCATCATCTCGCCAAGGCTACGCGGGGGGCGGGTGTCTGCGCATTTCTTACCATAAGAAATGTGCCCGTGTCACACTGTCGCCAGCCCTGAGATCTCTTCCCTCCCGCACCCACTGGCCCAAAAAGAAGTAAAAGAGAAGCAAATGTACCGGAATCAATGGCTATCAGAGAACCTGAGGCACCAGCCGCTCACCGGCTCTTTCCCACTCGCCCCTGCTCCAGGGAAGGGATGTGAGGTCTCCCCAGAGGGCGAGCTGCCCTAGCCAGAGGCTGGGACCCTTCATCCCATCTGCCGTCCCCAGCTCACGCCAGCCATCTCCACGCAGGCCACCTCCATGCAGCCTCTCCCGGCACTCCCCCTGCAAACTCTGATCCCTCTCTCTGCCCTCCCTCCCATGGCTGCGCCCCTCCTGCGTGGCCTCAGCTCCCAGCCACAAGGAGAGGACACATCTCACCTGTGGAAAAGGACAACGCCCAGCCTCAGCACAACGAAGCATCACCAGAAGGAAATCCTAATAGGAGCAGCCCACTTGGGGGCCCTAGGACACAGAATCCGGGGCGTCCTGGGAGGGAACGAAGGACAGGATGGGGACCAGAGGCTGGAGAAGCAGGGCAGACAGCCCAGCCAGGACTGCACTTTGACTGAAAGTGTCCATGAATGGAGCGCAGCCCACACCCACGCTGCCCCTCTGCCTGCCCTCCAGGCCCTCCTGCCCTTCCCCCTGACCCCTGCAGCTCACCAGTTTGTTCGCCTCCCAGGACCTCTGCACCCCTGCCTCCTTCCCCCTCCCAGGACCTCTGCACCCCTGCCTCCTTCCCCTTCCCAGGACCTCTGCACCCCTGCCTGCTTCCCCCACCCAAGACCTCTGCACCCCTGCCTCCTTCCCTCCTCCTAGGACCTCTGCACCCCTGCCTCCTTCCCCCTCCCAGGACCTCTGCAATCCTGCCTCCTTCCACCCACCCAGGACCTCTGCACCCCTGCCTCCTTCCCTCCTCCTAGGACCTCTGCACCCCTGCCTCCTTCCACCCACCCAGCACCGCTGCACCCCTGCCTCCTTCCCTCCTCCTAGGACCTCTGCACCCCTGCCTCCTTCCACCCACCCAGAACCTCTGCAATCCTGCTTCCTTCCACCCACCCAGGACCTCTGCACCCCTGCCTCCTTCCCTCCTCCTAGGACCTCTGCACCCCTGCCTCCTTCCACCCACCCAGCACCGCTGCACCCCTGCCTCCTTCCCCCTCCCAGGACCTGTGCACCCCTGCCTCCTTCCCCCCTTCCAAGGTCTCTATATCCCTGCCTCCTTCCCCCTCCCAGGACCTCTGCACCCCTGCTCCTTCCCCCTTCCTGGAGCTCTGCAGCCCTGCCTCCTTCCACCCACCCAGGACCTCTGCACCCCTGCTCCTTCCCCCTCCCTGGACCTCTGCAGCCCTGCCTCCTTCCACCCACCCAGGACCTCTGCACCCCTGCCTCCTTCCCCCCACCCAGGACCTCTGCACCCTTGCCTTCCACCCACCCAGGACCTCTGCACCCCTGCATCCTTCCCCCTCCCTGGACCTCTGCAGCCCTGCCTCCTTCCACCCACCCAGGACCTCTGCACCCTTGCCTCCTTCCACCCACCCAGGACCTCTGCACCCCTGCATCCTTCCCCCTCCCAGGACCTCTGCAATCCTGCCTCCTTCCACCCACCCAGGACCTCTGCACCCCTGCCTCCTTCCCTCCTCCTAGGTCCTCTGCACCCCTGCCTCCTTCCACCCACCCAGCACCGCTGCACCCCTGCCTCCTTCCCTCCTCCTAGGACCTCTGCACCCCTGCCTCCTTCCACCCACCCAGAACCTCTGCAATCCTGCTTCCTTCCACCCACCCAGGACCTCTGCACCCCTGCCTCCTTCCCTCCTCCTAGGACCTCTGCACCCCTGCCTCCTTCCACCCACCCAGCACCGCTGCACCCCTGCCTCCTTCCCCCTCCCAGGACCTGTGCACCCCTGCCTCCTTCCCCCCTTCCAAGGTCTCTATATCCCTGCCTCCTTCCCCCTCCCAGGACCTCTGCACCCCTGCTCCTTCCCCCTTCCTGGAGCTCTGCAGCCCTGCCTCCTTCCACCCACCCAGGACCTCTGCACCCCTGCTCCTTCCCCCTCCCTGGACCTCTGCAGCCCTGCCTCCTTCCACCCACCCAGGACCTCTGCACCCTTGCCTCCTTCCACCCACCCAGGACCTCTGCACCCCTGCATCCTTCCCCCTCCCTGGACCTCTGCACCCCTGCCTCCTTCCCTCCTCCTAGGACCTCTGCACCCCTGCCTCCTTCCACCCACCCAGGACCTCTGCACCCCTGCCTCCTTCCCTCCTCCTAGGACCTCTGCACCCCTGCCTCCTTCCACCCACCCAGCACCGCTGCACCCCTGCCTCCTTCCCTCCTCCTAGGACCTCTGCACCCCTGCCTCCTTCCACCCACCCAGAACCTCTGCAATCCTGCTTCCTTCCACCCACCCAGGACCTCTGCACCCCTGCCTCCTTCCCTCCTCCTAGGACCTCTGCACCCCTGCCTCCTTCCACCCACCCAGCACCGCTGCACCCCTGCCTCCTTCCCCCTCCCAGGACCTCTGCACCCCTGCTCCTTCCCCCTTCCTGGAGCTCTGCAGCCCTGCCTCCTTCCACCCACCCAGGACCTCTGCACCCCTGCTCCTTCCCCCTCCCTGGACCTCTGCAGCCCTGCCTCCTTCCACCCACCCAGGACCTCTGCACCCCTGCCTCCTTCCCCCCACCCAGGACCTCTGCACCCTTGCCTTCCACCCACCCAGGACCTCTGCACCCCTGCATCCTTCCCCCTCCCTGGACCTCTGCAGCCCTGCCTCCTTCCACCCACCCAGGACCTCTGCACCCTTGCCTCCTTCCACCCACCCAGGACCTCTGCACCCCTGCATCCTTCCCCCTCCCAGGACCTCTGCAATCCTGCCTCCTTCCACCCACCCAGGACCTCTGCACCCCTGCCTCCTTCCCTCCTCCTAGGTCCTCTGCACCCCTGCCTCCTTCCACCCACCCAGCACCGCTGCACCCCTGCCTCCTTCCCTCCTCCTAGGACCTCTGCACCCCTGCCTCCTTCCACCCACCCAGAACCTCTGCAATCCTGCTTCCTTCCACCCACCCAGGACCTCTGCACCCCTGCCTCCTTCCCTCCTCCTAGGACCTCTGCACCCCTGCCTCCTTCCACCCACCCAGCACCGCTGCACCCCTGCCTCCTTCCCCCTCCCAGGACCTGTGCACCCCTGCCTCCTTCCCCCCTTCCAAGGTCTCTATATCCCTGCCTCCTTCCCCCTCCCAGGACCTCTGCACCCCTGCTCCTTCCCCCTTCCTGGAGCTCTGCAGCCCTGCCTCCTTCCACCCACCCAGGACCTCTGCACCCCTGCTCCTTCCCCCTCCCTGGACCTCTGCAGCCCTGCCTCCTTCCACCCACCCAGGACCTCTGCACCCTTGCCTCCTTCCACCCACCCAGGACCTCTGCACCCCTGCATCCTTCCCCCTCCCTGGACCTCTGCAGCCCTGCCTCCTTCCACCCACCCAGGACCTCTGCACCCCTGCCTCCTTCCCCCCACCCAGGACCTCTGCACCCCTGACTCCTTCCACCCACCTAGGACCTCTGCACCCCTGCATCCTTCCCCCTCCCAGGACTTCTGCACCCCTGCCTCCTTCCACCCACCCAGAAACTCTGTACCCCGCCTCTTTCCCCCTCCCAGGATCTCTGCACCCCTGCCTCCTTCCTCCTCCCAGGATCTCTGCACCCCTGCCTGCTTCCCCCACCCAAGGACTTCTGCACCCCTGCCTCCCCCACCCAAGGCCTCTGCCATGGCTGAGATGAATTCATGTGCATGTCAACTTCTGGTTTGTTGTTCTCTGAGCCCAGCCCAGGCCCCCAATCTGGAGTCCAGGAGGAAACACCATCCCCCTCCCCTAGAGAGAGAAAGGGGAGGGAAGGAGCCTTGTCCAACCCCACCCCGCAGGGAGTGCGTGTGGCTCGGGGTGGGACACATCCAGGAGCCTGTCCAGGCACGCTCCCTCTGGAAGGGCGCAGGCTGCTGAACGCTGGCTCAGAACAAGGAACACACGTAACCTTGGCTGATGCCCAGGCTGTAAGTGCACGTTTGTAGAGCTGGGAAAATACTTCCTTATTTAGGACCTACTAGTAAAGAACAAACTCCAGAAAGGGGTTTTGTGAAGAGGGAGGAAGAGGAGGGGAAGGGACACAGGAGCTCCTGGTGGGTCACACTGTGGGCAGCTGGAGGCCTAGGTCGAGGGGAACCCCCTGCCCCAGGGGTGGGGTCCACACGGGCTCTGACCATGTCAGTGACATGGCTGTACCCTCCTGTCCTCTGATGGTCAATTTACCAAGAGGAGACTCACCATCCAACCGCACGTCCCCCGGAAAGCTCTGGAAGGCCCGTCTGCACTGAATGCACAGACTCGGGTCATCTGAGTCAGAGCAATCCAGACTTTTCTCTAAACCTCAACTTCACCTGCACAAAATCACAACTGCTTCACATGATCAAGACTTACCGAGGAGTAAGTGAGATCTGTCTTTATCAGCCCAAGTCTTTGAGAAATGCTTTCTTTAAATATCAAGCTCGGAAAACAAAATAGCAGAAAGTTGCTCATGGAAGTGAACGGTCTCTAGAGCTGCCTCTGCTCCCAGAGCCCACACCCTGTGCTCCCACCAGCCCTCCTCCCGGAGCCCACACCCTGTGCCCCATCAGCCCACCAGCGGGGGCGCCGCTCTCTCTGATTCTGGGGCCGGGTGCCCTTCGCAGCCTCTCCAGGCCTCCCTGTTCTTTCCCACGCCACACTGTGCCCGACCCAAGGACAGGGCAGAGCATCCCAGAAAAAGGTCAGCTCACAACGTGACCCAGAGTAAAACCACAAGCCCCTCCACTAAGACCCACGTGCCCAGAAGTCTCATGCATAAAGTGAACTCCAACTGTAAGAATCATCCTCAGAGACCAGGACAGGTGGCCTCAGAACGGGGGTCACCTGGAACCCGGGCCAGAGTCTGAGCCCTGCACCCCCAGCAGGACAACCTCCGTGCCGAGGGTGCAGGGCCTCCAAGGCCTCCAAGGGGTGGGGGCCGCCCAGGAAGGGAGCTACTTACGGGAAGCGTAATTGAATGCTCCCACAGAGAAATGTTATCACATCGGTCAGACCCAGGATAAGAGCCATCCCCCCCAGGGCACAGCAAGCCTCCTTCCTCACACACGTGGGGAGGGGAGTCCGTGAACCTGCTCTGTCCCCCGGGACACGGCCCCCAGGGTGCTGGGGTGCCCACACACCCAACACCAGCGGAGCCACACCGTGGACCCTGGGAAGAGGAAGGAGAGGGTGTCCAGAGGGCGCAATCACTGTGCCCACACATCAGTCCTGGGCAGGGAGGCAGGAGAGCAGGCTAGGACTCTGCCAGCACGGCTGAGGCAGGGCTGCAAAGAGAGTGCTTCCCAGAGGAAGACAGAGGAGGGCAGCACGAGGGGAGGGAGGCCCCCCACCTGCAGGGGGACCCCCCCCATCCAGGGCAGGGCCTCGTGCTTGGCTCCGAGGGGATCCACGGATGTGTTTGAGCAGGGAACTGATGTGGCCAGAGAGGCCTTTTTAGAAGGTTACTCAGGTATCGGGGTCCACAGGGCACCGGGGAGGAGGGCCAGGTGGATGGAGGGTATCTCCAAGACCACGGGGCAGGAGCAGAGGTTCATGACCATGAGACGATGCTAATTAGGCAACTGAAGACTCCTTAGCCTGCAGCCCTCCAAAGTGGTGGCCATTTCTTCTTCTTTTTTTTTTTTAATTTTTTTAATGTTTATTTTTTTTAAATTTTTTTGTATGTTTATTTTTGAGACAGAGAGAGACACAGAATGAGTAGGGAAGGGGCAGAGAGAGAGGGAGACACAGAATGTGAAGCAGGCTCCAGGCTCTGAGCTGTCAGCACAGAGCCCGACGCGGGGCTCGAACTCATGAACCACGAGATCGTGATCTGAACCGAAGTCGGACACCTAACCACTGAGACAACAAGGCGCCCCCAAAGTGGTGGGCATTTCTCCTTCAACCCCACCAAGTCTTAAAGTACGTGTGACAGGTGGCCAGACAAAATCAAACAGGAAACCCCAGCCTCAAACGGCACATCAGACAAGACGGACTTCACATACAGAGCATTCGTTTCCGAAGCAGAATACACGCTCTTCTCAAGTGCATATGGCACATTCTCCAGGACAGATCGTGTGTTAGGTGACAAATCAAATCTCGACAAACTTAACAAGACTGAAACCATATCAAACATCTCTTGTGATCACACTGGAATGAAACTAGAAACCAATCACAGGAAAATGGGGAAAAACACAAATATGTGGAGACTGAACGACATCCTAGTGAACAACCAGTGAGTCAAACAAGAAACCCAAAGGAAAAAAAAAAAAAAAATACCTTGTTTCGTTTGAGACAAACGAAAACGGAAACACAACACTCCAAAATCTATGGAATGCAGTAAAGCTACTCTGAGACAGAAATCTGTAGCCATAAATGTCTATGTTAAGAAACAAGAGGACTCCTGGGAGCTTGGTCGGTTGGGCGTCCGATCTCAGCTCAGGTCATGATCTCACGGTTCTTGAGTTCGAGTCCTGCATCAGACTCTGTGCTGACAGCTTGGAGCCTGGAGCCTGCTTCGGATTCTGTGTCTCCCTCTCTCTCTCTGCCACTCCCCTCCTTCTCTCTCTCTTTCTTCTTTCTCTCTCTCTCTCTCTCTCTCAAAAATAAATAAACATTAAAAATAAAAGAAAACAAAGAAACAAGAATGGGGTGCCTGGGTGGTTCTGTCAGTTAAGCATGAAACTCTTGATTTCAGATCAGGTTGTGAGATTGAGTCCCCTGTCAGGCTCCATGCTGGGCATGAAGCTCGAGTAAGACTCTCTTTTTTTCATTTTTTTTTTCTTAATTTGAGAGAGAGAGGGAGCACACACATGAGTGGGGGAGAGGGGCAGATGGGGAAGGAGGGAGGGGGACAGAGAGAGAATCATAACCAGGCTGTCCGCTCAGTGTGGAGCCTGATGAGGGGCTCAATCCCACTCTCCCTCTCTTTCCGCCCCTCTCCCACTCATATATGCTCTCTCTGTACATAAAAAATAAAAAAGAAACAAGAAAAATCTCAAAGGAACCACCCCACTCTACATCTCAAGGAAGAAAATAACAAAGATCAGAATGGAAATAAATCGGACAAAAAGCAATAGAAAAAAATCAATGAAACTACGAGTTTCTGAAAAGATACAACTGACAAACCTCTCACCAGACCTACTGGGGAAAAAAAAAGAGAGGACTCAAATAAAACCACATGTAGCAGACGAGCCATTTCATCAAATACCAAAGAAATACAAAGGATCATAAGAAACTTAGTACGAACAATTTTAAGCCAACAAACTGTACAACCTACAAGGAATGGAAAATTCCTACAAACAACTTACAAAGACTGAATCAGGAGGAAATAGAAAATCTGAACAGACCCGTTGCTAGTAAGGAGATAGAATCAATCACCAAAAACCTCCCAACAAACAAATATCCAGGGCCAGACAGCTTCACGGACGAGACCTACCAAACATTAAAGTTAGAATTAATACCAATCCTTCCCCATACTCTTCAAGAAAAACAGAGGAATGGGAAACACTTCCAACTGCATTTTAGGAGGCCAGCATTACCCTGATGCTAAAACAAGACAAAGACAATATAATTAAGGAAAATTACAGTCCCGATGAACAAAGACGTAAAAATCCTCAGTGACATAGTGGTGAACCATAATGAACGCCGCATTGAAAGGATCAAATGCCGTGACCAAGTGCAGTTCACCCCAGGAATGCCAGGCTCAACATCGACAAGTCAATGAGAACCACCTACCAACAAAAAGAAAGACAAAGATCACAGGGTTATCACCATCAGTGCGGAAAAACCATTTGACAAAATTCGACATCTGTGTATGACTTAAAAAGAAAAAAAAAACCTCAACAAGTGGGTATAGAGACAACGTACTTCGACCTAATAAAGGCCCCATGTGACAAGCACACAGCTGACATCACACTCAGTGAGGAAAGCAGAAAGCGTCTCCTCTAAGATCAGGAACAAGACAGGGATCACCACCTTTCTTCATCATGGTGCTGCAAGTCCCAGCCTCAGCAATCAGGCAAGAAAAGAGACAAGAGGCATCCACACTGGGAAGGCAGAGGCAAAACTGATACTCTCCGCAGACAACGTGACGCTGTCCATAGAAAACCCCAGAGACCGCACCAAAAGACTGTTAGAAACAAATTCAGCAAAGCTGAAGGACACAAAATCAAAGTACGCACAAATCGGCTGTACTTCTACACAAAGTAACAAGTTACCAGAAAAATCAAGAAAATGGGCGCCCGGGTGGCTCGGTCAGTTAAGTGTCCGACTTCGGTTCGGGTCACTTCAGCTCGGGTCAGGATCTCACGGTTCGTCGGTTCGAGCCCCACATCGGGCTCTGTGCGGACAGCTCGGAGCCTGGAACCTGCTTCGGATTCTGTGTCTCCCTCTCTCTCTGCCCCTCCCCCACTTGTACCTTCTTTCTTAAAAATAAATAAATATACATTTTTTAAAAACCGGGCAGAGGATCTGAAAAGATATCTTTCCAAAGAAAACATACAGGTGGCACAAAGGCACATGGAAAGGTGCTCTCACCATCAGGGACCATCAGGGAAATGCAAATCAAAAGCACATTGAGAGATCGCCTCCTGCCTGTCAGAACCGCTAAAATCAAAAAGACAAAAGGTAAGGAGCGCTGACAAGGATGTGGAGAAAGGGGCCCTGGAGAAGGCACGCAGGTTCCTCAAAACATTAACCCTAGAACTCGCCCACGGTTCGGCAATCCCACTTCTGGACAGTCATCCTAAGATGCGTGTAAGCCACCGAAGTGTCCACGGAAGGAAGAACGGGAAGAAACTACGGTGTGATACACACCACGCCACGCGGATTACTACCCTGCCGTGGGGACAGAGGTTCTGCTCTCCGCAGCGACACGGACCGGCTGACTGTGTCACATTGGCTGAAACAAACGGAGAGAGACAAGTATCAAGTGACCTCGTCTTACGTGGACTGAAAACGAGCTCGTAAGTACAAAGAACGGATTGGTGGTTGCCGGACGCAGGGGTGGGGGTGGGAGAAGTGAGGGGAGGATGTGAGAGATCCAAGATCCCACCGACAAGATCAGTCTGTCCTGGAATGTTCCATAGGCAGGGACACTAGCGCTAAGAGCACACTATGGCACGCGGGTCCCCCGCTGTCCGAAAGTACAGTGTTCCGACGAAATCCCTCAGAGCAGAGATAGAAGGAATTACCATTCATTTCTATGGGAAAATCTGTGACTGTGAACAGACCCCAAAAATTATTCTCTCAGGCTTTTCTTGGGCCACAGGGACACATGCCGCTAACAGACGTCCGAAATAAATGGAGAAGGCACAGACGGGGACAGGCGGCTGCACGCAGAGCGTCCCTAGGACAGAGCCGGGCTGTGCCCCTCTGGCTAGAGGACACACGTCTATTTTCACGGATCGACTGTTTTCACAGAAGCGTAATCCTCCTCGGGCTCTTTGGGCGAGGGAAACCAGGTCCTAACGTGGGTCTTTCCAAGAAGCCAAGTGGCTTAGCGTGACCTTTCAGAAAGCAGGAGACGCTCGTATCTGAAAGTTGCCAAGGGGGTATGCAAAATGTTCCCCCAGAGACATCGCCGGCCCCAGCGGGAGGCACCTTGCTCAGCATATCGAATTGTGAGCACTCCCATGCCCAGAAACGTCCTTCTTGCCCTCGCTCAGGACAGAACTTCAACAGCTGGGAGTTACCCCGATCCCCCTTTCTCCTGTTCCCAGCATCTAACCCGTTGGGAATCGGGGCACTTCCGTCTTGAAATCATTACCGGAATGCGACCAACCACTCCCTCCAAGGCCACCTGTCTGGCCCACACTGACTCCTGTCTCTTGCCTGAGTTACTGGAAAAGCCTCACAAGTGATCTCCCTTCCCCATCCTCAACCCTCTGTAAACTGTTTCCAAGACTGCAGCCAGGGTGGCCCAGTTAAACAGGGGTCACGTGTGGTCACAGCCCTGCCATGGCTTTCTGTCACCCTCTGTCACTTCCTTGAGGCCAAGTCCTACCTCTGTCTTCCGCAGCCACGGGCCGTCTTGCTGTTCCTGGACATGCCTGGTACGCTCCTGCCTCAGGACCTTTGCACGTGCGATTCTTTCTGCTTGGAAAGGTCTCGTTGCCTTATCACTCACCTTCTTTAGATCTTTACTCAAGTATCACCCTCCTAGCGGTCCTACCTGCTCCCGTGTGAACAGCATCACCCGCTCCTCACCTTCACACCCCCAGCCCTGCCTCCACCTTTACTCTTCCAGAGCATTTATCGTAGTCTCTAGTCCATTTCAGCAGGCCTATCATGTCGGCTTAGTAGTTGAACCCATTTGATTCCTGGTGCGAAGCCCGGGGGGAAAAGGTGCCTGGGGCCCTTCCGCAGCCCAGAGCCAGAGAGCAGGCTGGCCGGCCAACTGCGCCCCCGAGCACCACCAGGAGAATGGGCCTTACTAGGAACACACCTGCGTGTGAAGCCACAGCCGCCTCGGTTACAGGTGAGCACGTGCACTTCCTGTTCCATCCAGAACGCTGAGCAGGGACCCGTCCTGGGGTGCACATCTCCCTCTGGCTGGGTCCTGCCTAACAGGGTCATCTCCTCGCTGCCGCGAACACCTGTGCCCGGTTCCCGCACACCCCTGCGGCCGGGCAGAATGGGACACCTGTCACTCCCTCCTGGTAAGTCGCACAGTGCGCAGGAGGGACAGCAGACCGCCCGGGCTCTGCCTCACTCTCACACATCAGGCCCGGACAGAGGCCCTCACGGAGGCCGCTGGCCCCTGCGGTGCTGGGAACCTGGCGGCGGGAACGGGATCTCAGCTGCAAATGACAAGTGACCCCCTCCCCACAGCACAGTAGTGGTGGACAGGACGCCCCAGCGTGGCCCCGTCAGAAACGCTTGTGCCGCCAGACTCCCCGAACATGCCCACGACATTCCCGCAGCTCCCGGGAGGCAGGTGGCACGCGGGGCACGAGTAAGCACCCCCCCACCCCTCGCGACTGGGCCGCTGCCCCCCGCCCTGCCGAGTCCGGGCTCCAGAGCGGTCTTATCACTGCTGCAGCACAGGGCCGTGGGGGGCAGAGCCCAGTCCCTGTCCTTGGGACGAGGCGAGTGACGGCCCACAGCCTCCCGGCCGCCCGATCCACCCGGCCCACAGGCCCAGACCTGCTGGCACAAGTGACGAAAAGACACGCAGGATTCTTTCCGCTGGAGCTCAGCGCCAGCCTCGGGAGCGCGATCCTCCTGCTCTCCGGGCTCTGTCTACACTGGCCCGTGCAGGCCTCCCATCCAGACGGCTCAGCAAACGCCCTCAGGGTTCAAGTCACTTCCCAGCCGCTGTTAAAAAGGCAGAGCAGCCAACAACGACGGCTGTGCTGCAAACTCGGACGACAGCCCTCCTGAACACAGCCCTTCCAAGCCCTGGCTTCAAACTTCGCCCGCTGGCCACAGAGGACCATGTCAGCATCAACACCTCTTCCAATGCACTCGCCTCCCGGTCCTTAAAGCCAGGAACCAAGCGCAAGTCGCTGCTCTCTTCTCCGCTCAGAGAAATGAGAATAACAGAATGAAACCCTCAGTGTGCCCAGCACGCTTGTGTCAAGATGTAATGCCCGGGCCTTTCTCACACGGGCAGCACTTCTTACTTCAACGTTTATTTATTTTTGAGAGAGAGACAAACAGAGCACAAGATGGGGAGGGAGACAGAGAGAGAGAGGGAGACACAGAATCTGAAGCAGGCTCCAGGCTCTGAGCTGTCAGCACAGAGCCCGACGTGGGGCTCAAACCCATGACCCTGAGATCATGACCTGATGATCTCAGATGTTTAACCGACTGAGCCACCCAGGCACCCTAATGTTTTTGTTTTTATTTATTTTTGAGACAGAGACAGAGAGTGAGTGGGTAGGGGGCAGAGAAAGACAGAGACACAGAATCTGAAGCAGGCTCCAGGCTCTGAGCTGTCAGCACAGAGCCTAACGCGGGGCTCGAACTCATGAACCGTGAAATCACGTCCTGAGCCGAAGTTGGGGGCTTAACAGACTGAGTCACCCAGGCGCCCCGTCCCATGGGCAGCTCTTAATGACCCACGCTAACGAGAGAAGCCAGAAGTTCAGAGGTCACGTATATATGTGACATCGTGGCTTTCCTTATAACATCTGTATCTCAGAGGAAATGTCTACATTGCCTTCTTAAAATAGTAACGATGATCAAGGCACTGTCACGAAAGGGTCTGGAGCTCCACAGCCAAACCATGTGGCTGTGGCCCGGATAAGAATGAAGACACACCCTCAGCCCACAAAGCGAAGCCCACATCCTCAGGGACCCCGACACGCCTCACACTGGAAGATCCTTTGCTACGCGAGGTTGTCCATGTACAGAATACCCAGGCACCCTCCCCCATTCCTTCTGCTTTCTTCATGAATTCTCCAGTTTGGGACTTGTGAGTGGTCACTGGGTCAAGCTTCCGGAGTCTAGAATGGGCCAGCAGGTAAGCAGACCCCTCGGAGCCCCCGCAGAGAGCTAAGAGGCGCTCGATTCCCTCCGGACGTGCAATGCACCACCGCCCCCCGGCTCCTACACAACGTACCCCCCTTCTCCGTGTCTCCCTGTCACAGAGGCCACCCCACACAGTTTTAGCTGAGGCTGTGTTTTACTGTAACCAATTTCTGATACTGGAAGGCGGTTCATGGGAGAGAAAAACATGAACACTACAAAAGATTCAATATTTCAAAAAATCTTTTTCACGTGAAAATATGAAATAAAAACACACACAGCCCCTCCTACCAGCAGGTACAGATCACTTCAGTGATTCCAAGAAAAGCAGGGGAAAAAGAGTACCTGTGGTTCTGACAACCATTCCTTTTCATGATCGGAGCTTTGAAGATTCACGAACAAGCAGTGAGAAGTGTGAGGTGTGTGTGTCAGGGAGGCTGGGGGCGGAGAAGGTCCCGGGTCTGTCACCTGCTGTCAGCCAGGGCCGTCCCTGTCACAGGCGAGGCCCCGCCACAGCCTCCCACAGATGCACTCAGCTCTCATCTGGGACCCCGGGTCAGACTCACCCAGACCTGGAGCTCCCGTGCCTACCGCACAGCTCCAGGACCTCCCCTGTCCTTCCAAAATTACACTTGCAGGAGGCTTGGTTGAGAAAGGTATGATCCCACCTAATCGAAGTTTCACACCTACTCTCCCTTTCCGTCTTCTTTCTCTCCACTCCCCTTCTATCCGTGCAGACTAGGAGTAACGTATCAGCTGAACACCAACACGCTCTGAGACCTTTCTACCACACCCTGTGCAATACAGCAACATCCTACAACTCGGGTTTTTAAACTATTATTTACGGAACAATACAGCCAAAATCACCCCATTTTCATTTCACTCTGCAGACCATTTTCTGTGTAAAAAGCCTTTCCATAGAAACTGTGTTCCTGCAACTTTGTAAGTGAGTAGACTTGAAACTCTGTGGCATGACCTGACTCACCCCGGGTCAGGTGAGCGCTTCCAGACCTCAACCCAGGGCTCCTGACATCAAGCCCCTTGGTGCAACCAGCCTGCCTCTATCCAGAATTCCCAAAGACTTTCCTCTTACCTTCACTGCAAAGAAACTACATAGAAAACACAGCAGATCAAAACATCAAGATGATAAATTTAGTAAAAGTAGAAAGGTAAAAGGTAAAAAGTGGGGTGCCTGGGTGGCTCAGTCGCTTAAGCGTCCAACTTTAGCTCAGGTCATGATCTCAGTTTGTGACTTTGAGCCCTGCATTGGGCTCTGTGCTGACAGCTCAGAGCCTGGAGCCTGCTTCAGATTCTGTCTCCTTCTCTCTCTGCCCCTTCCCTGCTCGCTCGCTCTCTCTCTCTCTCAAGAATAAACATTAAAAAAAAAAACAAAAAAAAACACATTTTTAAAGGTAAAAAGCTATTTTAAATAACTCTCAATTTCCCTCTTCCCTAATTGTAACCCCTGGTGGAAGGTTAATCAGTTATGACACAGCACCTTAGACAAATGACAAGGAACCAGGAAATTCTGTATCTGACTACAAACGGACCCGTCCCTAACTGTAGATGTTAGCCACTCAGTCATATGCTAGGGCCAATCAAATAAACACTGTTAGTTGTGGAGCAAATTATATTTCAAAAATACAAACACCAAATCTTATCTTTCCTTTCTAATAAAAGTTACTTCCTACGAAACAGATATGCGAAATAGATTTAGTGAACAGTAAGTGAACAGTGAAAACCTCACCCCTGCAATGTTCCACCTGGCGGGGCACTCAGGCACGCCTGCACCGAAACCGCACACTGACAGCTTCTTAGGTTGTACTCTGCGGCTCAACCAGAGAGGAGAGAACAGCCCGCGAGGTTTGGAGTTAATGAGAAGTTTCACCTCTAGCAAAAGTGAGTCACTGACATGAATACTGCATTGCGCCAATCTGCTGCTTTCTCTGAACACGGATGCATCGTTTGCCCAGATGTTGATGCTCAAAACTGAGGGTCTCACAGAGGCGAAGTGTCGCCAGCTGGGGGTGAGTAGGTGCCTCCTGAGTATGGCCTGCACCCCTGCTTCAGTTTCTGGAGCCGTGATACTCTGAGAGAACGGGGACACATACTTGCTTCCAAGATGTAATTACGTTCATCCTAAAGCAGACCAATGACTTTGTATTTACAGGAAAAGGGAAATTACTGTTCCAGATAAACACCTCAGTTCCTCCCGTGACTTGAGTGGGGTCTGGTTGACTCCAGCCTCCAGGCCCCTGCCTGGAGGACCCTCCCACACAATCCTGACAGCCCATTACCACTATCCCGTGGGGGAGGACCCCAGGCACCCTGCCGAAGCTGGGGGGCTGCTCGTGGGCTTGCTCCCTCCACATCTGTGCGCGGGGTAACAGGAGAAATTCCACCCAACTTGGCGGCCACTCGTGGTCTGTTACCTGCACTGTCTGTACCCAGGAGTGACAGGTGACACCCTGAAGCTGGGGGCTGCTCATGGACCCCCTTACACATGAGCTGTATTGTCTGTGCCAGGGGACAGGGGACACCCCACTGGGTGGGGTGCTGCTCACGGTCCATCACCTGCACTGTGGGTGCTCAAGGGTGCAGGGGACACCCCTCTGAAGTTGGGGGGGGTTGCATATGAACCACTCCTTGATGTCTGTGCTCAGAGGAGACAGGACAGTCGTCTGAAGTTGGGTAGCTGCTCATGGGCCTGTTACCTGCACTGTGTGCTGGGCTGAGGGCACAGGGGCATCCCACTAAAGTTGGGAGGCTGCGTTCAGTCCTTTAGGTCCACTGTCTGTGCCCAGGGGGAAGGGCACACCCCGAAGTTGTTCAGGGCGGGGGGGGGGGGGCGGAGGAGAGGGGGTGCTCATGGGCTGGTTAGCTCCACAGTGGTGCTCGGGGTGCCAGGAACCATCCCGCAGAAGCTGGGTGTTGCCCGTGGTCCATTACTTGCACTGTGTGCTGGGGAGAGGGCACAGCGCGCACCCCACTGAAGCTGGGGGCTGCGTGCTGTCCGTTACCTGCACTGTTCCTGGGGAACAAGGCCCCCACCACCAGGGGTCTGCACCTCCCGTAAAACTCCGGGTGGGCGGGCAGCCCAGAGTTCACGGATCTGTGGGATTTAGCGAGTTTAGGGGGCACTGGATGGAAGAGAGACTTTCAAAGGAAAAAGCAAACTCGTCCGAGACCCGCGATTAACTCGCTGGACGCGCCCTTCAAGGACCCTAGCCTCCCATTCCTGGGCCCGGGCCCTCCCCACCGGAACCCCCGCCTCTCCCCACAGGACCCCAGACTCCTTGCGACCGCCAGTCATCCCTGCCCCCCCCCCCCACAGACCCCCGGACCCTGCCCCTGGGCCTGTACCGTTCCCCAGGGATCCTCACGTCCCGGCCCGAACTCACCCCCCAAGTACCCTGGCCCTCTAGCTTGCACTCACCCAGGCGGGACCACCGCCAGCCGGCCCTCCGAGCGCCCCTCACCCTGCCCCGCTGCTGCCGCCCTGGGATGCGCCCTGGCCCCGCCCACAGGGAGGCAGCTCCACCCCCACGGTCTGATTGGGCGGCTTCGACGGTGCCGGGAGCCCATTGGATTCTACTCCTGCCCGTCCTCGGCCACGCTCCGCCCACACGCCCGCGCATTCCTGCGGGGCCACGTGGCCGCCCGCGGCCCCTCCTAGGCCCAACGCCCCGCCAGGCTGCGCACGCGTGGGCGGGGGGCGGGGGCACGGTGCCCCAGACTCCCGGCCCTTCCTGAGGACGGTTAGACTGTGCACATGTGGGCGGGGGGCATGGGGACGCCCCCTCCAAACGCCAGCCCTTCCGAGGACCCTTAGACTGTGCACGCGTGGGCGGGGGGAGGCATGGGGACGCCCCCTCCAAACGCCAGCCCTTCCCGAGGACCCTTAGACTGTGCACGCGTGGGCGGGGGGAGGCATGGGGACGCCCCCTCCAAACGTCAGCCCTTCCCGAGGACCCTTAGACTGTGCACGCGTGGGTGGGGGCAGGACCACCCCCCACTCCCACCCTGCCCCAGATACAGGCCTTTCCCCAAGCACTCATAGACTGTGCACGCGTGGGCGGGGTCGTGGGTAAGACCCCTACCCCCTACCCCCCCACCCCCCGACACCCGACGCTTCCCGAGGACTCTTGGGCTGTGCACGCGGGGAAGGAATCCCCCTTCCGCCCACTCCCACCCCGCCCCAGACACTTGTCCTCCCCCAAGCACCCATAGTGCACGCGTGGGTCGGGTCGTGGGCAGGACCCCTCAAATCACCTGGCCCTTCACGAGGACCCTTGGGCTGTGCACGCGTGGGCGGGGGCAGGACCCCCCCCCCCCCCATACAGACACCTGTCCTTCTTGAGGACCCTTGGGCTGTGCCTGGGCAGGGCCCCTGGGCCACAGACCACCCCCCAGAGCACCGCCTCTTCCTTCCAGTACTGGTCCAGCCTGCAGGCAGGTCCTGGCCCCTCAGGAGGTCAGCTGCTCTCAGACCCGCCAGGGCTTGGGCCTTAGGAAATGCAGCGAGTTCACACGTTTCCCAGCCAATTTTCAGAGGCAACGAGTAGTGCTCTGAGAGACACAAGCGCGCCTTCTGCTTCCGCCCCCCAATGCAGAGCGCGTCCTAGGCTTTCCAGCCTTCGCAGACTTTGAGTCCATCTGTGGTGGAAAACCGGCGCACGCTGGGTTCCGCAGGGAAGCGTCCAGCCTGGACGGGAAGGTCGCCCCCGTGCTGTTGGACTTGTTAACCAGCGGCGCCTGTTTCATGATTTACAAAGAAACGCACTATTGTTACCGTGACCACTGAAGGGAGGGACTGGGGACCCAGGTGTCTTTAACCAGACTACGAAGAAACCGAACTCACGGCTGGAGGATGTTCCCTGGTACACGGGCCTCACAGGTAGCACGGCTGTTCTTGTTTTTCCAAGACGTGGGCTCCTCCCCTCTCCTGCCCAAATCTCTGAACCCCAGAAGCGATTTAAGGTCGGGATTTTACAGCTGCCAGACATCTCAGAGATCTCTGGCCCCACTCACTTGGCTTAGAGAATAAAACCAAGCAGCTAATTGTCATAATTAATTGAAACATTAAGTGCCCCTACAGCTTGGCTGCTCTGTGTAAGTTCGTTCGCTGACAGTTTTGACTAATGTAAATCACGGTCCTAATACAGAGACTGTGGTGATTAGGAAGTAAACAATAGTAGGTCAGGCAATATTTTAGCAATATTTACTGTTTTAATGTTTCTTTATATTTGAGAGAGAGACAGGCTAGGGTGTGAGTGGGAGAGGGGCAGAGAGAGAGGGAGACACAGAATCCGAAGCAGGCTCCAGGCTCGGAGCTGTCAGCACAGAGCCTGACGTGGGGCTCGAACCCATGAACTGTGAGATCGTGACCTGAGGTGAAGTCGGAAACTTAACCGACTGAGCCACCCAGGCGCCCCTAGCGATATTTATTATTAGCATTTGTTCGTTTTGTAGAATAGGCTGAGCTATTTTTAAATCCTATTTCAGACCTGTCTTACTGCACGCTCTGAAGATACTGGTGCCTGAATCAATGAAAAAACATATTTCCTGTCAGTGAATTAATAACAGAAAAATATTATAATGTCTGTATTCCTAGGGTTCTTTCAGGACCTTACTCAAAGGTCTTCTACCCAGACAATTACCTTATTGGTCATGGTGAACAGACGTTAAAAGATGAGCTGAATTAGTTCTAGTTTGCCACACAGCAAGAAAATCCTGATGCTTGTTATGTTTCCGGATCAAGAAGGCCAGCAGTAAGAGGGAAATAGTAGCATGTATAGAATAAACAAAGGATTTGGAGTCCATCTGGGGGATGCTATTCTGGTTTCTGACACTGAGAAAATCCTGTGACTTACACAGTCTCTAACCATATAAAAACGTGACTAATAATATCTACATCACAGCTCAGAAGCTTAAAGGGAGACCTTGGGGTGCCAGCGTGGCTCAGTCGGTGAAGTGTCTCTTGATTTCGGCTCGGGTCATGGTCCCAGGTGGTGGGATGGAGCCCTGCATTGGGCTCTGTGCTGAGCATGGGGCCAACTTGGGATTCTCTCTCTCTCTCCCTCTGCCCCCCCCCCTTTCCTTCTCAAAATAAATAAACATTTAAAAGGGGGAACTCTACAAAAAGGCACTGGGATGTCTGGCAAGAGCAGGTGCTCAGTAAGTCATAATAATTATTTGGGTCTATTTTTTTTCCCCAGAAGAATGAAAACATATTGAATCAACATTTCTAATAGATGGCTCACAAGCTTACTTTCAAAAACTTAAGGACAATCACAAAGCTACTATTGTGTCATATTTCACTCAGAAATTGTGTTCGGGGACCTATGAGGACAATGGAGTAGTCCCGTCATAACTAGCAGTACGAATTGGAGTTTCCCATTTCCAAATGGTGGTGTTGACACTGTAGCTCGGGGCCGCCAGAAAGGGCATGTGGGGGGGACCACAGGGCAATGCGCCCGGCGGGGCTGGGTCAGGCGGAACTCTGATTTAAGGCTCCAATCCTTCTAGCTCATTCCAGTGTTCCTCACAGATGTATTGCCATTTTCTGTGAGCCCTGATATGGAAAAGGTTGCGAATTTCCACTGAGATTCCTTCTTTGACCCTTAGTATATTTAGAAAACTTCGGTTTAATTTTTAAACATTGAGAGACTTTTTGGTTTTCTTTTCATTATGACTAAGGCTTAACTCCCCTGTGGTCTAAACATATAATCTATATAATCTCAGTGTTTTCAAGCGTGTAGACTTGCTTCATGGCTCAGCGTATAGTCTATTTTGGTAAATGCTCTATGAGCACTTGAAAAGAACGTATTCTGCGTGTATTATGTAATGTTCTATACGTCAGTTAGGTCATATTTGTTACCAATTTCCGGTCTGCTTTTTCTATCAGATATTAAGAAAGGCGTATTAAAATCTTCAAACATGCTATTCTATTCAACATTGTATTGGAGAATCTACCCAGTGTTATAAGGTAAGAAAAACAAAAAGTATGAAGAGAGGAAAAACTTGATTATTGACAGATAATATGATTGTTTCCATAGAAAATCCAAAGTAATGTGCAAATAAACTGTTAGAATTAAAAGGGGAATGTAGACATTTGAGATGGATCATAGCCTTAAACTATAAAGTTTCTGGGGAAAAATGTAGAAAATATCCATCTTAGGGTAGAACACAAAATGCACTTGCCATTTAAAAGGATTCAATGGGACTTCATACAAATGTGACATTTATCTCATGATCATTAAGAAAATGGAAAGGCAATGGGGCGCCTGGGTGGCTCAGTCAGATGGGCGTCCAGCTTTGGTTCAGGTCATGATCTCACGGTCTGTGAGTTCTAGCCCCGCGTCAGGCTCTGTGCTGACAGCTTGGAGCCTGGAGCCGGCTTCAGAATGTGTGTCTCCCTCTCTCTCTGCCCCTCCCCCACTTGTACTGTGTCTCTCCAAAAAATAAGTAAACAAATAAATATTAGGATCAATTTTAATAAAAAAGAAAATGGAAAGCCACAGCCTGGAAGTTAAGATGTGCAATATACATACTGAATTCCTACACATCAGCAATAAAAAGACAGTCTATTCAAAAATGAATATTTCACAGAAGATTTACGGATGGCCAAGAAGAACCAGAAAGGGTGCTCAACAGTGTAACTTTCAGGAAAATCCAAATTAAAACCACAATGAGATACCATCACACCCATGCAAGGACAGCGAAAATCAGACTGACCATAGCAAGTGTCAGTGAGGACAGTGAGCAGCGGGGACAATCGTGTCTGCCGAGTTCTCCAGGGACAGAGTAGACGGGAGACACATCTGCAGAGTCAGAGGCTGTCCTCAGGCCAGGGGGCCCCGACAGCTGCTTCACAGCCTGCCCTCGGGACTGCTGACTCCCGGCCATCCTGACACCCCGCCAGCCAAGTGCCTACAGCCAGTCTCTTCATGTGTCTCCTAGTGCCTGTCCCTGCCCCTGCCTATGGACGGGGTTCCTGGGCATGTTGCTCAACTCAAGTTGGCGGCCACTGCTCTGGGCGGGAGGACAGCGCGGCCACTGCTCCGGACAGGAAGTCGGCAGTCACTGCTCCAGGCAGGAGGACAGAGCAGGCTTTGGAACGAGACCGCCAGGCTCAATCTCTGCTACCTCCCAGCTGGGTGACCTTGACATGTTCTGGACTTCACTAAGCCTCAGTGTTCTCCGTGTACGCAGGCTTATTCTCGGTCCCCAGCGTGGGAGGCCCTAGGGAGTGAAGATTAACTGTGGCCGTGGGCACAGACCTGCCCGCACTGCCCAGAGCTAGGAGTTCTAGTGTTTGCTAAGGGTTATGTCAGTGGTCAGGGGACAACGTGGTGTGATGGGAGAGTAGTCAACCAGGGGGATCAGAGCCGGTGTCACCGGCAAGGACCGGGAGAAGCCTGGGGGTGGCCGACATCGCTGCAAAGAGCTTGCTGGGGCAACGCCAGGGTCTGACGTGGAACATTCGCAGAGGACACACTGCTGGTTTAAGGACAGCTCCCTCCGGCGCCTGGGCTGTGCTCAGCTAACTGAAGTCTTGGGCCACCAGTGCTCCTGTGTGTCTGCTTCTTCCCCTGCAGGCTCTGAGCCACGGGCATGCTCCCGCTTCTTCTGGGCCTCCTGACACCAAATACAGGGCCAGACAGACGTCACTTGTTCAGTCAGCATGCGTGCGACAGTATACCGATACCCTATGTGTCTCACGTTCTATCCACAGCCCCACCTCCTTCCATCCCCTCCAGCCACCCCTCCTCCCAGGCCGGCCCCTCCCAAGCTGTGTCCCAGGGACACTGCTCCCCACTGTGTTTGTGCCCAGTCCCCCACATGCACTCCGACCCTTGCTAGCCGTGCCTGGCACGCGGTGGGTACGCAGGACCCACTGGGGGACAGTCCGGCCCGTGTGGGCCACCAGAGGATGCACCGGGCTGATAAGAAGGGGCTGTAGATGAACTTGGGGCAGCCACTCCTGGTGAAGCACATCCCGATCCCTGAGGACAGAGTCAAAGACACATAGTGAGGAGGACCGCTTTGCAAACCATGCACGGTTCCTTTCCAGTCAACTGATCGCTGTGTCTTTATAGACTTCTGAAAGTAAAACGAAAACAAGCAACTAGGTTAACACACACACCATTCAAGAATCGGTCAGCATTGGCTTCTAGGTGGTCCTAGTGGGGGAGGGAGGCTGTGCTCACTTTCCTGACTGTGGTGATGGTTTCACAAGTGCACACAGACGTCCAAACTCACTAAATTGTAACTTTGATTACACACAGTTTATCGTACGTCAGCTATCCCTCAACAAAGCTGTTAGACACAGATCAGTGAGAGCCGGAAGCAGCCTGGCCTGAGACCCCTTGGCTTGGGTCTCACACACAGCAGGTGTGCCCTCTCTTGACTTTCCTGGCTGCACTCATGGGGACTCCAGTTCCTGTCCCCACATGTTGGACGGAGTTGGGTTTTAGGGTCAGATGGTCATAAACGTTTTCCCACTGATGTGGCGGCCCAGTAGAACACCGGGGGGCCGGCGGTGTGGAGTGTCCACAGGTGGAACACCGGGGGGCCGGCGGTGTGGGGTGTCGACAAGCCCTGCCTCAGGACTACACCACGATTGCACAGATGGGAGGATGGCAGGCGTCCCTGGCCTCCACCTGCTGAACGCCCCACACTCAAAACAGGACATTGCCTGCCTAGCTCCAAGGTTCTCTCTAGCGGCCATTCTCTCCTTGAGTTGGTGTTGGGGAACTTTCTGCTGCTTTTGCTCCGGGAAGCTGCCTCAAGGGCATTTGGAGGTTACTGGTCTTTGCAAATTGGCATTGCATATGTCCATGGCCCACGGAACATGTTTGCAAAACTTAATTGGAGGAGACAGTGAGGAGACAGAGCCAGATGCAAAAGATGGGCCAATGGATAGGCGGCAGGTCTCCCGACGAGGTCCCCAGTGAGGCTGGTGGGGAAATGCCCGGCGCCTGTTTCCCACAGGACGGGGTCTGCCCTCCTAGCTGCAGACCTAGAAGACCTAGAACAAATTCTTTTGCTCAAAACTGTCTGTCCTCCTGTGCACAGATGACCAATGGGGCGCGTGTGTGGACGGGCTAACTGGGCCCGGATCCCATCAGCTGCGCCACCCACGCATGTTGGCCAGTGGAAGACGGCCGTCAGGAGAGCAGGAGAAGGGAGATGGTCACGTGGACCCCCCAGCAGGGACGTGGCCTTCTCTCCACATGCCCTTCGCAGTGCTGGCCCGACACAGCGGCACTTCCCACCCCGCCCACCGGTGCCCCCTTGGATGGATGGCGGGCCAAGTGGATGACCTGTGGGGGGAGGGGAGGAGAAAAGGGACAAGAAGCCCAGCGGAGGGTGGAGGGGCCTGGCGAAGCTGGGGGTAACACTGCCCCTCTGTTTCAGATGGGTCGCTAGAATCTGGTGGGGAGAAGGAAGCATTGTTCCAGGCGGGGAACAGGAACGTTTTTGTTCCCAGAGAACTTGCAACAACGACTAAGCTGTTTTCTTGCTTTGCGCTACGTCCAGTGGAGGAGAGGCCGGGGGTGGGGGGTGGGGGGGCTCTCAGGACAGCAGGCGGCTCCATGTCCAGACCCCTGCAGCACCGGGGAGGGGCCAGTCACATGCCACGTGTCCATCTAAACGCTCCAGGTGCCTCCTGGCTCCTGCGGGGCTGACGCTCGGAGTCCTGAAACCCATCCGCAGGGCCGTGCCCCTCCTCACGCGGTGCGCACGGACCGCACAAGCTCTTTCCCTCCCCCACGCCCTTCCTCGGCCTCCCTCCTCCCCCCACCCCCCCACACCCCCGCCCAAGCCTCTGGCAGAACAATTCCAAGCTGGAGGGGCTGGAGCTGGCAAGGAATGTTGAAGAAGGGAAAGAAGAAGAAGACTCCTGTGGATGATCTAGAAGGTTCTTTTCTGTTCCGGGAGCCATGGTTCTGCCCACGGCAAGCTGCGGTTCTCAGTGCTGCCGAGCGTAGGAGTCATCCGTGCCTAGCGAGACACACGGCCGAGACAGGCCTGCGCCCCAAAGCTGTCCCCTTGGCCTGAGGCCCTCCATTAGTGGGAAGCAGGGCATCTTGTGCCCCGACCATGCGCACTCATAGTGATTCCGCGGTCACCCCGGTCCCCGCTGCCGTCTGAGGGCCGTCCGGAGAAGAACAGGGAGAGCGTGGTGCTGTGTGAGCCGGGGCAGAGGCGGCCAGGCCGTGGTGCCCGCCATGGACTCCGGGAATTCGGTGCCAGGAGGCCGGTGAGCGCAGAGGAGAGACAGCCATACCCACGGCAGAGGCCACGGGAAGCGTGGCGGGAGCGATCCCACGCCTCGCAAGAGTGTGCTCCCCGGGTCCCTTGGGTGCAAGCTGCACCGCCCATGGATGCAGAGTTTCCTTCCACCAGGTTCACGGACGCTCCCTCCACGGTGACTCCTTCTTCCAGCAACCCCATGGGGCTGACCGGCACCTTCCCTCTCCTCCCATCTTACCCACGAGTCCTGAGGCTCGGGGGTGACCTCGCTCTGCCCCTTCCTATCCTCACGCAGGACATGTAGTCCTTGGCTCTGACCCGGGACAAGGTGTCCCTGCTCCTGCCCAACCCCATCTTGGCGACTCTGTTGCCCAGCGTTCAGCCTTGTAGTCTGGCTTTATTTCAATGCACCAAACAGGCCAATCCTCCTGACCCCCTTACCCTCACTCAAACTTGCAGACGCACAGCGAGGGCGGGCAGGGCTGCAGCCCAGCTCCCCAGGGCCCTTCCTGGAAGGCAGAACCCAACCTAGGATGTGTTCTCATTCCCAGCTGCCTTGTCTGCTCCCCCACCTTTTCCAACGTGGTTTTTGTTACACTTCTGCGATATAATTTTTAAAAAGCGTTCATGTATCTGCTCCCAATTCCTGACACAGAGCTCCAGAATTCCTTGCACTCTCCTGGGTGGTAGGAACACATTTGTTCCAATGAGGTGACCCGGCATAGCATCAGGGCAGGGGCTGGTCAGCGGAAACACGGGGCCACGATCTGGGCCCTTCAGCCCCACCCCCACATCCCAAGGAGGGGACAGGGGCCCGACACTGGGCTAACGACCATCATGTCTACGTGAGGAAGCCCCCGTAAAATAGTGTCTCCCACCAGTGGGGGGCTCAGGGAGTTTCCGGGCGGGTGTACGTGTTACGTGCTGAGAGGGTGATGCCCTCCCCACCCCGACCCCGTCCACGAGGACAGGAGCTCCCAGGGGCCCTCCCAGACCTCAGCCCACGTGCCTCTTGATCCAGCCGTTGGTCAGCACCCTTCGCCATCCAGGTAAGTAGTATCTTTATGACAGAACAAACCAGTGCACACGAGGGGTTTACTGAGTTCTCGAGCCACTGGGGCAAGTGACTGAAAGCTGAGGCGGGGGGGTGTGGGAACCACGCGGGTCAGAAGCACAGGACAGGATGGAGCCCTTTAGCCTGGGGATGTGACACTGAATGCCAACAGGCTGTAGGACCCCGGGCTGATGCCGGGAGAACTGGCTGGTGCAGGGACTCCACGCGTGTGGTGTCCAAGTGCTGGGAGTAGAACGTTGTCCTTCGACATCCCTCTGCCGAAGCATCCCCCAGGGACACCTCGGGGTCCCACGCTCTCCCTCACGGCTTGGCTTCCTCTCTCTGCTACAAAGCAATTCTCCCTCTGCCACGGCCACGGCCCTGCACCCTCCTGAGTCAGGCTTCCCCAGACCTGCCCTCCCCTGCCCCACGTCCCCCGCCCTGCACGGAGCCTCCGAGATCGCCAGCCCGGGGGGTTCCAGGAGTGCCTTCCTTCTGAGCGTGCTCCAGTCCATCCGCACGCGGCCAGCCTTCATGCAGAGCATGTGTGATCTGACCTGACTCCCAGCTACCCACAAGACTCCCCCCGCTTTCAGCACATTCAAGCCGGGGCTCTGCCTCATAGAGACATGAGGTTACGGGATTAACAGAGGCTAAGGCAGGAGGGAGGCGGTCTGTTGCTGTTCCCATCTCCGGTTTTTATCCGCAGGCTGGAGACCAAGGGAGACTTGGCTGGGGTAGCGCCTCACACTGTGTTTTAGGTATCGCCATTATTCAAAAGCTTGTCCCTAAAAGAGGTATTTCTCGCAGATTTCTGGGATGCGGGTCATTACAGGGCAGCAAGGCGGCGGTTGATGAGACTTTGATCAAACCGACCCAAGGGAGGTTGTGTTCGAGCTGGCCGGACAGTCTCACCTGGGCCGATGGCTGCCCCTCATCCCACCTGCTCCAGGAAGTTCAGCTCCTGGGCCAACCCTCCAGCCTGCAGGCGGACAACCCCAACCCACCGCCTTCCCAGGACGGCTTCCGCTCCCCCAGAGGGACCCCTGTGGCTGAGGAGTCATTTCCCCAATGACCTGAGGACTCCCTCATTCCCGTGCGCCTCTCTTCACTCTGCTTGTGACCCTCCGGCCCTATTCTAACTTAATTAAAACGAGGTGGGGGCTCCCGGCTGGCTCAGTCCATAGAGCATGCGACTCTTGACTTGTGAGTTCAAGCCCCACATTGGATGTAGAGATTACTTAAATAAATATTTTAAAAAAAGAAATACAA
Organism: Neofelis nebulosa; assembly: GCF_028018385.1. Lineage (NCBI taxonomy): Eukaryota > Metazoa > Chordata > Mammalia > Carnivora > Felidae > Neofelis > Neofelis nebulosa. The sequence continues at coordinate 2,294,985 of NC_080784.1, read as the reverse complement.
TGAGGTGTTCACGCTCCAGATTGAGAATGCAGTGAAGTCTCCAATACCAAGTGCCGACAAGTCCGTGGAGAAGGTAGGATGGTCACACGTGATTATAGGAGCCCAAACAGTCCGTTTAACCCGCAGCACTGGGTGCAGTCTGTCACACATCACGCCTACACTCACCGCCGACCCAGGATCGCCACTCTTGGTGCTTACCCCAGCTAAAATAAAAATGTGTGTGCACAAAAGTCTTGTAGAAGAATTAGCCTGGAAGCTTTCTTCCAGAGAGCCCCCAGGTAGAGACAACTCGTCCACAGGTGAGCAGATAAACAGATCTATCTGGTTATATTCAGACAACGGCACGCTACTCAGTAATAAAAAAAGAACAGTATTGATAAATCTCCAAACATTATGCCAGACGAAAGAGGTCAGACACGCGGGAATGTGTCTTCCCACTGACCCGAAGCTCTAAACAGCCGACGTGGCCCGGGGGAGCCGGTGAGTCATCTGGGGAGACATAAGAAAATCTGGGGTGAAGGCAGTGTTGTCTGTCATGGTTGGGGGGGCGCATACATGGCATATGCGTTTTTCTCAACTCATCTGGCTGTTAAGTGAAAACGGGTACGTTAATTTTATAGCAGGTAAATTGTACCTCAAGATGGTTCTTTTTTTTTTTTTAATTTTTTTAACGTTTATTTATTTTTGAGACAGAGAGAGACAGAGCATGAACGGGGGAGGGTCAGAGAGAGGGAGACACAGAATCCGAAACAGGCTCTAGGCTCTGAGCTGTCAGCACAGAGCCTGACGCGGGGCTTGAACTCACGGACCGCGAGATCATGACCTGAGCCGAAGTCGGCTGCTTAACCGACTGAGCCACCCAGGCACCCCAAGATGGTTCATTTTTAAGTTGAGCAGAAAAGAGGTACAGTTGGAAGAGTTTTACATAAACACTGAGTTTTAAATTGTCTTTATTTTTCCTGCTTTCAGATTCTCAAAGCATGATCCTTTGTTCCTCTCTAGTTAAACCTACATCTTTTGGGGCATCAACATTTAATGTAAATTTTAAATAATTTTGCAGTCAGTTCTATTATTTTCTATCACTTTTTAAAGTATTTTTTTAAATGTTTATTTATTTTGAGAGAGAGAGAGAGGCAGAGAGGGAGAGGGAGAGAATCCCAAGCAGGCTCCTCCCTGTCAGCAAGGAGCCCAAATGGGGGCTCGAACTCACAAACTGCGAGATCATGACCTAAGCCGAAATCAAGAGGCGGGAGCTTAACCGACTGAGCCACCAACGTAAAAAGTGAGCCGATGCGTCACAAGCCACCTTCACAACAGGGCAGCCAGCGCCCTGGTGACTGCCCGCGATCGCCGTGCTGCCACCAGGACCATCAGCTTCCCTGCCTTGACCCCAAGTCAGACCTTTCAGTTAACTCTGATCACTTTGGGTTTTTTTTCAGTTTTCATCTAATTGTCCCCCAGATTATTTCTGGCTGTGTTGTTTAACAAGCGGACTACCGGGAAGCTTCTCTGAGACACAAACAGCCCCGCCCTTCCTGGCGCTGAGAGCTGGGCCCTGCAGGGTTAGGTCCCGCCAACATGTGGAGCATTTGTAGATATGACTCAGCGTATGGTCACGACATTGTTGTTTTAATCCCTTTTCTTCCTTCCTTCCCAAGTGATACTTAGACAAGACGGCTATGTTGGGGAAGATAAGCAACAATGACGTCTGAGGGGAAAATGGTACCGTTTTCTAAAATCTCCTAAGCAGTTCTTCTTCTGAAGACAGACATTATTAGTTGAAATAACAGGCCAATTAAACAGCATTCGTAAGAAGCAACATCCCGCGGTAATAAAACATGCATTTGGCTGCAAAGGTGTTCGCCTCTGTCTTAGCCATGCTTCAACTCGCTGGATGACTGTGTAAAACGTTTAACTCCCGGGGTCTGTGGGCTGGGTTAGATTACCTCCCAAGTCCCCACCCGTCTACAGTAATGGGCAGACCACAGGTTTGATTACACAGAATTCTGCTGTTTTGACCGTCTGCCATTCGTTCCACATGAGGCACCACGTAGGTTCATTTCTACTAAGAAACAGAATAGATCAGTACCTCCTTTGGGACCCCTTCCCTCCCAGTGGTAACTGAAGTAACCTAATTTTGTATTTGTCGTTCCTTTGCTTTAGTTTATTGCTTTTTTTTTAAACTTTTTAAAATGTTTATTTACTTTTGAAGGGGGGCGGGGAGAGGCAGAGAGAGAGGGAGACACAGAATCTGAAACAGGATCCAGGCTCCTCGCAGTCGGCACAGAGCCCAACACGGGGCTCAAACTCATGAGCCGTGAGATCATGACCCAAGCTGAAGTCAGACGCTTAACCCACTGAGCCACCCAGGTGCCCCTGAACTCTGTCATACACTTTAAACACACTGAGATGTTTTCATCGGATGGCCGGGCTCAGGATTACGCAGTATCGTGCTTCTTACATCATTTAATATTGGAAAGAAAGGATAAAATGGTATCTTTCCCATCACAAAGTTGACCGACGCGTTGGTGCTGAGATTTCACAGGGATCAGAACTGATCCCCAGTCTGGCCTCCCTCACCCCCCACGACTGGGTTTTCCTCGAAGTGCCATCAAGTTCTGATGAGAGGCAAATCACTTAGCCGACATCCTCAATGCGTCCGCAACCACAGTATCTGTTATCTTATGAATTATCTGTTAGAAAACAGGGCCTGAGGAACCGAAATACTGGAGGAGAAAGGGAGATTGCCTTGAGCAGAACAGCTCAGTCCTCCAGGCGCCGAGCAGGCCCGCTTTCCGTGTAAGGCTGGCAAGAAAGCAGTACGAAGAAAGCAGGCATTTTTTTTTTTTAATGTTTCTTTATTTTTGAGAGAGAGAGAGACAGAGAGAGAGGGAGACACAGAATCTGAAGCAGGCTCCAGGCTCTGAGCTGTCAGCACAGAGCCTGACGCGGGGCTTGAACTCACGAACTGTGAGATCATGACCTGAGCCGAAGTCGGGGGCTTAACCAACTGAGCCCCTCAGGCGCCCGTCTTTAGTTTATTGTTTTAATTACCAGTCCTTCGGGCCCTCTCTCAATCTCTCATATACTGCTTAGATTTGCATGTTCTAGGTATTGTACACAAACATGTATTTTCCTGAGACTTTCTTTGTTATCCTACACGCAGTTCACTCCTTTTCACTACTTTGAAAAAATTAAGTTCTGAATACATCTTACGTGACCCCCAGGGGGCGGGCTTTCTGAACACGCTTCCGCGGACATTCACGTGCGTGTCTGCCTTCCCTCCGAGGATGGACGCCCAGGACCGGAGATGCTGGCTCACAGGGCACGCACATCTTCAGTGTCACTAGGTGACCCAATCCCTTCGCAAACAGGTGCACCAACAGAAACTCCCGCCAGTTGTGCTTAGCCTCCTGGAGTAATTTTTTTTTTCTTTCTATTTCATACAAGTGTAAATGCCTTTTAGCAGATTAAGGAAGTTCACTTTCACCCCCACATGCCGGGAGTTTTTACTATTAATGGGGTTTGAATTTTACGAAGTGTCTTCCCTGTAGTTATTGAATGAGCATGTGGTTTTTCTAGTGGGGATTCAAAAGTAATAGATTTTCGGGGCACCTGGGTGGCTCAGTCGGTTAAGCGTCTGACTCTTGATTTGGGGTCAGGTCGTGATCTCATGGTTCATGAGTTCCAGCCCCGCGTGGGGCTCCCTGCTGATGGCGCAGAGCCTGATTGGGATTCTCTCCCTCCCTTTCTCTGCCCCTCCCTTGCTCATGCACTCTCTCTCAAAAATAAATAAATAAACGTTAAAAAAAGTAATAGATTTTCTAAATTTTAACAATCCTGGCTTCCTAGGATAAAGGATTGCTAGATTCATTTGCCTAATTGTCTCAGGGACTTTTTTAAGTCTAAGTTCATGAGATTGGAATTTCGTTTCTCACACTGTTCTTATCAAGTCTAACCTCATAAAATACATGGATTCTGTCCACTCTCTGGGACAGTTTAAAATTCGAATTCTCCCCAGGGCACCTGGGTGGCTCAGTGGGTTAAGCATCTGACTTCAGCTCAGGTCATGTGAGTTCGAGCCCCGCGTGGGGCTCTGTGCTGACAGCTCGGAGCCTGGAGCTGCTTCGGATTCTGCGTCTCCCTCTCTCTCTGCTCCTCCTCTGCTTGTGCTCTGTCTCTCTCTGTCTCTCAAAAAATAAATAAATGTAAAAAAAAAAAAAATTGAATTCTCTCTTCCTTGAATATTTTGGTAGAACCAGTCCACGAAACCGACTGGAGCTTCTATTTTCTTGCCGGAAATTTTTACTTACTCAACTTTTTAAATGCCATTTGGACTTTCCGGTCTTGTCAATTTCCTTCAGCCGGTATTGGCAAGTTAGATTTTTTTTTTTTTTTTGAGGAATGTATCCACTGATTCTAGGACTGTAGAGCTACTTATGACGTGGTCCTGTTGTGGTTTTAATCTCTGCCACGTGCACAGGCTTAGCCCCGCTCGTCACGCCCGCGTTGGTCTTCCACTGCTCCTGTGATACAGGATCACACAGTGAGTCTGAAACAACACAGATTTAGTGCCTTATACCTCTGTGGGTCAGAGTGCAATACGGCTCTCGCAGAGACACGATCAAGATGGTGGAGGGCTGTGTCCCTTCCCGGGGACTCCGGGGACAAGATCTGCCCCTCGCTGTGTGCAGCTTTAGAGGTCATCCGCATTCCCCGGCCCGACGCCCTCCCTCCAGCCTCAGAGCCAACGGCAGTGAGCAGGGTCCCCGTCACGCCGCCTAACTCCAAACACTTCTCCTCCCTCGGCCAAGACCAAGGACACTGGAGAATACTTCGGGCCAGGATAACATCTCCATCTCAAGGTCCTTGCCTTAATCACATCTGCAAAGTCCCTATTGCCGTGTGACGTCACGGAGTCCCTAGCTCTGGGGATTAGGACATGGACACTTCGGGAGACCCTAACTGTGCTACCACAATGTCTGAGATTATTTATTTATGCCTTCTCCCTGGCTCCCTGGCCCACCTCTCTCTCACTTTTCCTTTGATCAGTTTTGCCGGGGACTTTCATTTTTTTAGTCTCTTTGTGTTCTGTCTCTGTGGTGTTATTATTTTTCACTTTATTAATTTCCACCCTCTCATTTTTCTTTTCTCCCTTCTCTTTACTTTTGGGATGTTCTGTCATTCTATTTCTAATTAGCTGACGTTGTAGAGCCAATAATCTTGCCCCCCCCCCTTCTTTCTAGTTAAAGCACATAAAGGTACACACATCCCTGGAATTACTGCTTTAACTGCATTTCACGCTTTTTAAAACAATTTTTTTTCAATGTTTATTTTTGAGAGACAGAGACAGAGTGTGAATGGAAAAAGGGCACAGGGAGAGGGAGACACAAAATCCGAAGCAGTCTCCAGGCTCTGGGCTGTCAGCAGAGCCCAACACGGGGCTCAAACTCACGAACCACAAAATCATGACCTGGGCTGAAGTCAGACGCTTAGCCCACTGATCCACCGAGGAGGCCTTGTTTTGGTTTGTTTTTTAAGAGAGAGAGAGCGCTCAAGAAGGGGAGGGGCAGGGGCGCCTCAGTCGGTTAGGCGTACAACTTCAGCTCAAGTCATGATCTCACAGTTCGTGAGTTCGAGCTCTGCGTCAGGCTCTTTGCTGACAGCTCAGAGCCTGCAGCTTGTTTCAGATTCTGTGTATCCCTCTCTCTCTGACCCTCCCCCGTTCATGCTCTGTCTCTGTCTCAAAAATAAACGTTAAAAAAATTTTTTTTTTTTTTTTAAAGAAGGGGAGGGGCAGAGGGAGAGAGACAGAATCCCAAGCAGGCTCCAAGCTGTCTGTGCAGAGCCCGACTCAGGGCTCGATCCCAGGAGCGGTGAGATCCTGACCTGCTGAAATCAAGAGTCAGATGCTCAACCAACCAGCCCCCCAGGCCACATGCAGGCAGGTGCATGTTCTCACACCATCTCCTCACCCTGCACATTGTTCTCTTGCACACACAGACCTCATGCCCGGTAGACAACACTCAAAAACAGCTCTTGCTCAAGTTGGGGGGTGGGGGCGGCCCCACCCGCAAACACACCCACAGAAGTCACAGCTCAGCTACAAGTGGCTGATGGTGAAGCCAGCATAGGGCGCACCCCTGCAGTACCTGGTCCTGAGGGCCAGGGGGCAGCACACTCCGCCTGCACAGGAGCTCTGCACAAGACTTCAGGCTTCCAGGCCAGAAGACAGCTAACTTCCTGCGGTACACAAAGAGTAGGACAAAATCTCAGAAACTCAGAACTAATCTACACGATGAAGAGTTCAGTTTCCGGAGCAGTGATACTCCGGGAGAAGGGGAAACACGTACGTTTTCAGGTAGTAATTATCTTCATCCTAAAGCAGATCAATGACTTCGTCTTTATAAGAAAGGAGAAATTATTGTTCCAAACACTTCAACGCATCAACGGCACGTGGCTTGAGCGGGGTCTGGGTGACTCAGGCCTCCAGGCCCTCACCTGGAGGCCCCTCCTGCACAATCCTGACAACCCTTACCACTGTCCCCGGCCACCCTGCTCAATTGGGGGGGGGGGGGGGGGGGTTGCTGCTCACGGTCCTATACCTGCACTGTCTGTAGCCAGGGGACAGGGGCGGGATGGGGTGCTGGTCATGGTGCATCACCTGCACTGTGGGTGCCCAAGAGCGTAGGGGACACCCCTCTAAAGTTGGGGGGCTGCCTGTGATCCTTTCCCTGGGTTGTCTGTGCCAGGGGAAAACAGCACTTCGCTCCAATGGGGGCCTGCGTGCAGTCCTCTAACTGCGCCGTTCCTGGGGAACAAGCGACACCTGGAGCTCTACACGCCCCGTCCCGCAAATCTTCGGGGGGGGGGGGGGGCGGGCCGCCCGGAGTTCACGGATCGGTGGGAGTTCTGGGGGCCCGCCCTTCAAGGACCCCGGCCTCCCATCCTGGTCGGCAGTCAGCACGCCGCCTCTCCCCTAGAGCCACAGCATCCCTCTCCCCAGGTACTCCGCCCGCGCCCCCAGCCCGCACTGGCCACTAAACTCGGACCCCGCCCCCTCCGCCTGCGGACCCCAGCCTCCCCACCCCGGGCCCGCATTCATGTCCCCGCCCCAGGACCCCCACCCCAGTATCCCCCCCTTTCCTGGCCCTGAGCCGCACTCACCTGGCAGGTGCCAGAACTTGCCTTCGGTCTGAGAGCCTCTCCCACTGCCCAGCCTCAGCTAGCTAATTGCGCGCCCCGGCCCCGCCCCCAGGGCGGGACCACCTCCACGCCGCGATTGGCCGGCCCAGCCGGGGCCGGGTACCCATTGGCTGACCGCTCTCGCCGCGCCCCGCCCCCCGCCTCGGCACCGCCCAGTGGCGGCCGGCTCTGCCAGCGACTACCAGCCCAACGACCTGCCGGCTGCGCACGCGTGAGCCGGGGGTGGGGGGACGCACCGAGGCTCCCCCGAAACCACACCTGTCTTTCCTGAGGGTCCTTGTGCTGCGCAAGCCCAGGCGGGGGCCATGAACGGGACGCCACCCCCCAGGGACACTAGCCCTTCCTGAGGACCCTTGGGCTGTGCACGCGGGGGCAGGACGCCCCCCCTCCTCACTTACCCTCACCCCGCCCCACACACCTGTCCTTCCCCAAGCACCCATAGTGCACGCGTGGGCCGGGTCGTGGGCAGGATCCCTCAAATCACCTGGCCCTTCACGAGAACCCTTGGACTGTGCACGCGTGGGCGGGGGCAGGACCCCCCCCCCACTCCCTCCCCACCCCAGACACTGGCCCTTCCCCAAGTAGCCAGAGACTGTGCACGCGGGGTGGGGTCGTGGGCAGGGCCCCTGGGCCACAGACCACCCCCCAGAGCACCACCTCTTCCTTCCAGTACTGGTCCAGCCTGCAGGCAGGTCCTGGCCCCTCAGGAGGTCAGCTGCTCTCAGACCCGCCAGGGCTTGGGCCTTAGGAAATGCAGCGAGTTCACACGTTTCCCAGCCAATTTTCAGAGGCAACGAGTAGTGCTCTGAGAGACACAAGCGCGCCTTCTGCTTCCGCCCCCCAATGCAGAGCGCGTCCTAGGCTTTCCAGCCTTCGCAGACTTTGAGTCCATCTGTGGTGGAAAACCGGCGCACGCTGGGTTCCGCAGGGAAGCGTCCAGCCTGGACGGGAAGGTCGCCCCCGTGCTGTTGGACTTGTTAACCAGCGGCGCCTGTTTCATGATTTACAAAGAAACGCACTATTGTTACCGTGACCACTGAAGGGAGGGACTGGGGACCCAGGTGTCTTTAACCAGACTACGAAGAAACCGAACTCACGGCTGGAGGATGTTCCCTGGTACACGGGCCTCACAGGTAGCACGGCTGTTCTTGTTTTTCCAAGACGTGGGCTCCTCCCCTCTCCTGCCCAAATCTCTGAACCCCAGAAGCGATTTAAGGTCGGGATTTTACAGCTGCCAGACATCTCAGAGATCTCTGGCCCCACTCACTTGGCTTAGAGAATAAAACCAAGCAGCTAATTGTCATAATTAATTGAAACATTAAGTGCCCCTACAGCTTGGCTGCTCTGTGTAAGTTCGTTCGCTGACAGTTTTGACTAATGTAAATCATGGTCCTAACACACAGAGACTGTGATGTAAATAATAGTTTGAGGTTATCTTTTAGCAAAGTTTGCTGTTAGCATTTGCTGGTGGAATTGGCTGATCTGTTTTTAAATACTATTTCAGATCTTACAGCAGACTGAAGATACTAGAGTCTGAATCAAAAAAGACAGTTCCTTCTAGTGGTTTTAATGCAGAAAAATATTGTGGGTGTATTCCTAGGGTTCTTTCAGGACCCTACTCAAAGGACTTCCACCGAGATAATTACCTTAATGGCCACGGTTTAACAAAAAAGCCGGCTGAATTAGTTCCAGTTTGCCACACCAGAAAATTCTGATCTTTGCTATGCTTCCGGATCAAGAAGACCAGAAATAAGAAGGAAATAGTACCAAAGGATAGACTAAACAAGGGATTTGGAATCCATTTGGGGACGCTACTTTGGTTTCTGAGACTTTGAAATCCTGCGTGATTTACACAGTCTGAGCTCCGGTCTAAACGTCTGGAAAACGGGACTACTAATATGCACATCACAGCTTGGGAGTTTACAAGGGAGAACTCTACAAAGAGCCTGCGTGATGTCTGGGAAGAGCATGGGGAGCTTGGGCCCGGAGCAGCCAGGCGGGAATATTCTAATATTGTCTGCAGGGGCTGATGCACGTGATGGAAGCCTGCGGTGAACGCTCGGGTCCTCCCAGCGGATACCCAGGGGAGCGAAGTGCAGGTGGCCGCCTCTCCCACACCTGTGGGCATCTGCCTCCAGTCCTAACGCTGTTTTACGGGAACTGCCCCAGGACTTGCAAGTCGCTGGAAACACGTCTTAGTCCTGTGGAGTCCCCTACATGCTGCTAAAAGGACTAGTCTGCTCGGAACAGGACCCAGCAGGGCTGCTGGAGGTGAGTGCTCGAACCTCGTTCCTCCCTGGGCCGTGCAGCACGACGGAGCGGGGGAGTGGGTGGGGCAGCCCGATGAAGAATGAGATTCAACAGTGAATTATCTTTCAGGCCTGGAATCAAATTTGTCTTTTAAGACTGTGATTTTTGTGGTTTTAAACTTGCCCGTTTCAGACACGTAAACATCATCAGTGCATAGAAACACCGGTCTCTGGGTACGACGGCCCGCTCAGGGGAAGGGAGGGGATCCACCTCATGAAAGGAAACTAAATAACCAGAAGCCCCTGTCTAGACACGTCCAGGTACTGCATGATCCGGCACATGGTACTTTTATGCTACTCAGAAACAGTAATCATAAAAGCTTTTCCTACTGGCCCCAAGATCTCTTGAAAAAATTTCCAAGGAAATCACACCGTACCTTTCCTGCCTCTTCTAGTTTTAAACACTGACATAGTGTTGTGAAATACAATATATAGAAAATTCATGAATTGTAAATCGAATGCAAATGTAACCAGATAAGAAATTAGAACGTTGGTGGCAGGCAGCACAGACGCATTGGCTCCCACTCTGATCCCAACCTTCTCCCGACTGGGACATTACTTTCATTTGCAAGCTAACCACAGCCTTGCCTCATGTTCTGACAGAGTCCCAGAGCCAGAGAACACAGATCCGCTCAACCGATTTTATTTATTTATTTTTTTAAGTTTATTTTGAGAGAGGGAGAGAGTGTGGGGGAAGGGCAGAAAGAGAGAATCCCAAGCAGGCTCCACACTGTCAGCACGGAGCCCGACAGGGGGCTCCATCCCATGAAACGTGAGATCACATGACCTCAGTCCAAATCAAGAGTTGGACTCTTAACCCACTGAGCCACCCAGGCGCCCCCCAGAGGCGACTTTTAAAGCTCATTTGTGTGGTGTTTGGAAAGAAATGTAAAATTAAGTAAAAAGAAAGTGTCAGTTGCCTGACAAAAAAATATAAAACAGGCAACAGTAAAGGTGAATTCAAGGTATTTCAGAAAAGTTTCCCAATGAATTCAAAGTCATCTTGCCAAGGCCAACCCACAGATGGGTACACCTGTTATATATATAATATTTCATATAATACATAAATGATATATCCACTCAGATTTGCATATGCAATAATGAAATGCATTTTCTCTTTTTGCTCTATACGGACCTCCTCCACAAGAGATGATGAAAGGTTAGAGCTGCACTTTTAGAATATAGTAAGAATGTCATGTTCTCTTTTCTTTTTTTTTAAGTTTTCAAAAAATTTTATTTATTTTGAGTCAGACAGAAAGCATGAGTGGTGGAGGGGCAGAGAGAGAGGGAGACACGGAACCTGAAGCAGGCTCCAGGCTCTGAGCTGTCAGCACACAGCCCGACATGGGGCTTGAACCCATGAACCGAGAGATCATGACCTGAGCCAAAGTTGGATGCTTAACCGACTGAGCCACCCAGGCGCCCTGTCTTATTATCTCATTAGAGTCAAAAGACAATCTCCATTTTAAAAGTAAATGCAAACAGCAAAGCCAGAAAGTTAGATGGAGGGGGTTGCCATTGTTTTCCGGCCTCCGGGGGAAATTTCTCATGTAAAATTACTTTCTCCTGTGACTTTCTTTTTTTTTTTTTTAATTTTTTTTTCAACGTTTTTTATTTATTTTTGGGACAGAGAGAGACAGAGCATGAACAGGGGAGGGGCAGAGAGAGAGGGAGACACAGAATCGGAAACAGGCTCCAGGCTCCGAGCCATCGGCCCAGAGCCTGACGCGGGGCTCGAACTCACGGACCGCGAGATCGGACCACGAGATCGTGACCTGGCTGAAGTCGGACGCTTAACCGACTGCGCCACCCAGGCGCCCCATCTCCTGTGACTTTCTAATAGAATCCCATTAAACCCTCTGAGAACACATTCATGACTTTGGTTGTGTGGCTTTTCAGGCCACTTCATTCCTGACATTCTGATTCTCTGAAGTGCTGGCTGTCACCTTAAACTAAGAGCTAATTTGGGGGAGGGGAGTGGACGTAAAACACTGTCCTCAAGGGCCACACTCCGACCTCGCACACTCATGGCGGGCAATCAGCGTGTCTGGGCTGATGTATTCCTGTAGCCAGTCTCATTTCTAGAACCTAGTTCTGAGTCAAAGGGTAGCAGCACCTCTTGAATTCTGAACTGCCAGAAACTCTCCACGGGATGGGACGCATCACCGCACGACGGGCCCCTGAATGCTCCGTCCTCAGAAAGCCACTGGCAGGAAGGGCAGTCCAGCAGTGTGACCTGCGTCCTGACGCGCTGGGGCTTCCCAGGTGGTCCTCGAGCGCCGCCCAGAACTCAGAGGCAGCTCGGGCTGGCCAACCTCCTTCCTCCCCCTTCCTTCTGGTCCACAGCCCGTCCCGAGTGGGAGGAGGCCACGGGCGCCCAGAGCACCAGACTAGGCCACTGGCACCGCATGTGGGGATCCAGACCCCTCCTTGGGGGTGAGGAGACAGTGACCCGGACGGGGCAGGGGACCGTGCAGATACAGGCCAAGTGAGGAGCGGGGTGAAGCCCGCTGGTGCAGCAGAGCATACAGAGGGCAGTCCCAGGGGGCACAGTGAACCCACCACCTGCACCTGACATCACCCGGCCTGAGGGCCTCTCCCTGCCACCTGCCACCCGCCCTTCGCTGAGCCTCCTCCTTTGTCTGTCTGTCCCTGCTGGAACACGCAGGTGTCCTACGGGGCGAGCTCTCTGCTGGGTGCGGAGGGCAGAGGCCACAGAGTTTCTACACCATGGCCGCAATGCTAGGGCTGCCGTTCCCTTTCCTGATTCGGATGCTGCTTACAAGAGAGCATTTGCTTTGTAAAAATTCACTATTAGGTCACAATTATTGTCCTTATTGTCCCTGTTTAATGGGAAAGGAAACCAGGGCTTGGGGAGGTTAAATAATTTGCCTGAGGGGGGAAAAAGAAAAACGATGTCACTATTAGAATCACCACTGTTTACACACATGAAGAGAAGCCTCAGTAAGTTCAAGGCCCAGGGCCATGCAGCCAGCAAAGGGGCCTGAGACCCACACCCAGGCCTCCGCTGACACCTGACAGGCTTGTAATCTAGGAACAGAGGGTCACGTTCATCCCCGGGCTTTCCATATTAAAGAAAGCGTTCGTGGGATTAACTGGATGGTGAGCATCTGAGACATGGGACTCCCTTTCCCTAATTGTACACTTTTGAAGAAAGCTGTGGATTTCATATTGAAATATGTATGCCTGTGGTTTCTACTGTTTTCCAAGCTCTGAGAAAACGGGGCAGCCCTAACATTGGCATAATTGAGTCATCTGTGATGCCTGGCGATTGGGAAGGATGTGCAGACATTACAGATGTGAGGCCCGATACTGAACAAGGACCCCCCCACTCCCCAGTACTCGAGTGTGATGACATCTAAAGCTCACGGGACGCTATACCTGCTGTTTTCACATCCTGGGTAGTTCTGGGCACGGGCTGCCCCTGTGATTGGCAGGATGGGAAAGTAGATCTTACACTGCAGTCTGGGCCACCACAGCACGGGGCCGCTACTGTTCTGAAAGGAGGAACAGCGGACAGCACCTGTGAGCACCAGCACCAGGGTCCCTCGAGGTCGGAGCAGCCGGCTCCTGATTCATCTGCGGGCGGGCTGACGGCCTCACACGGGCCCCTGGTGTCCCCGGGGCCCTGGGAAGTCAGCGGGCAGGGCAAGCGACCGTCAGGCCAGAGGGCAGACTCTGCAAACCTGAACGGGGAGGGCCGGCTCCCTAAGCGACCTGGCCCAGGGGAAGGCAATGTTGACGGGGCCTCTGCGGAAGGAGCCCCCAGGGCGCAGAGGGCAACCTGGCCTGTGGCATGGGAGGACCCTCCACTGGGGCAGAGGCTTGTGGGGGGAGCAGGGCGCGGGATACTGATGCCCAGGGCCGAGGAGGGTGCTGGCTGCGGCGTGGACTTGCTTTTTTTTTCTTTTTTTTTTTTTTTTAAGGTTTATGTATTTATTTTGAGAGAGCAAGAGCGGGGGAGGAGCAGAGAGAGAGAGAGAGAGAGAGAGAGAGAGAGAGAGAGTGAATCCCAGGCAGGCTCCACACTCAGCACAGAGCCCGATGCGGGGCTTGAATTCATGAACCGTGAGATCATGACCTGAGCCGAAACCAGGAGTTGGGCGCTTAATGGACCACGCCACCCAGGCGCCCCTACATTTTACATTTTAAGCATGATTTCATTTATCAGAACTCCTTGGTACACGGGGACCATGGGAGACAAGAAGGAAGATGGTCACCATGGGGTTATATGCACAGCCACAGTTACCCCCAAAGCCCTCTTAAAATTTGAACTCGAGTTTTCTCCTTTGAGTCACTTAAGAAACTTGCCGAGACCTCTATACAAATGAAGTTGGAAGCTTAGATGAAATGAATACTTTTCTGGAAAAAAAATTTACCAAAATCAACCCCGAAAGAGCTACAAGGCTTAAAGGGACCAATTCCATAGAAGAAACTCAGATATTCATCAGGGAGCTACCCCCCAAAAAAGCACCAAGATGGCTTCATGAGAGAGCTCTACCGAACGGTCAGAGGCCAGCTCACCTAACACCTCCACGATACAACAACATGCATGCCCGTGGTTCTTCATTGATACATCATCTATCATTGCCAGCACACCGGAAACTATCTAAGGCCCGAGCATGGGTGATGACAGAATGAAGGATAATTAACATGTAGGTCGTGTGGAGAAGTGATGCGGGGTTTTCTGGATGTAACGCATCCAGGAAAAGAGTAAGTGTCTGTGCAGTAGGAAAGAAGGGACAATAAGAAAACATATGCATGTGCCTACCTCTGAAAAACACCTAAGTGGAGACATTCCTAGGTCATATGTAGCAACGTTTCCAATTGTACAACATACTGAAAAGCTACAGTAATGAAGACACTGTGATATTGGTGCATGGGTAGATGTACAGGTAAACAACACCCCGGGGACACAGGGTGCCTACTGATGAGTGCGGTCTCTTCTGGGTGATGACAGTGTTGTAAGTGGACTGTGGTGATGGCTTCACAGCCCTGTGAATCCCAAAACCCACCAAACTGTACGCTTTAAGATTTTATTTGCTTACGTATTTATTTTGAGGGAGAGTGTGTGCGTATGTGCAAATGGGGGAGGGATAGAGAGAGAGAGAATCCCAAACAGGCTCTGAGCTGTCACCACAGAGCCCGACGCAGGGCTCAAACCCATGAACCGTGAGATCATGACCTGAGCTAAAGTCAGACGCTTAACTGACCGAGCCCCCGAGGTGCCCCATCACATCTTGATTTCTAAGTACCAACCCCAGTGAAGAAAACCAGGGTCCTTGGAGAGATGGCTGAATCCAATACAGGGACGATATGGAGAAGGGACATCCTGTTGCAACAGAAAATAAGGACACACTCAAAAGCAATGATGGGGCAAAGGAAAGGACCCTGGGACCAGTGCGAGGGGCTCCCCCTCATAATCTGGGGCGATCTGAGCATCAGAATGTACACGGAGAACAGTGCATTGTAAATTACTGTGAATAAACTCATAGCACAAAGAAGCCATGAGCCCATGTTGATCATGAACACAAGATGGGAAGGTTAGTCTCTTCTTCGAGATGGATTTCTGGCAAACGACTACAGAAGGAACAATGGTGTCAGGAGATTAACAGTCTGCAACCATCACGGTAAAAGTGGACTCGGGAGAGCAAGCATCGCATTGGCATCAGTGGACAGTAAAGCCAGAGCGAGAGGTGGTGCCGTGGAGATACAGGACACACACGGTCCCGACCCATCCCCGCACGTCACCTGAGACAAGGAGGGCGAGATACGACGTGTGTGGCACAGCCCAGACAACACCGTGATCGGGTGACCAAAGTTAACGCTACCAACAAGGGGCCGACCGGTGCCTCCGGACCCGATACGCCAGAAGGACGGCAACACGTATGTGTTTTCCAGCCAGAAAGGTCTGGTCCAATCCTGACATCAGACCAACCCGCACGGAGGCATGTCCTCTAACATAAATGCCTGCCGGTCCTCACAAATACCAATGTCGTTAAGGACGGGAGCAGGCCGAGCGGCCAGCAGAGCCGTGTCCCCGGCCGTGTCCCCAGCCAGGAGTGGTGGCGGGAGAGGGCATGTGGGGGCAGCTGGCAAGGCCAGGATGTGAAAGGCAGATCCCTAAAATGCGTTCACTGTGCTGAGCGTCCTGGGGCCTCTACGGCGGTCACTTCAGACCAGACCCCTATTCTGAGGAATATCGCACCCTGCAGCGTGGGGCCGAGGGGTGTGTGGTGAGGCAGGGAGGAGGGACAGCACACACTGTTTCCCCAACTTTTCTGCAAGTCTGAAATTCGTTCGAATTAGAAAGTTAAAAATAAACACGAACTGAGTAACACGTGAAACAAAAAACCTTCTTTCTGGGGCCGTGGCGTCGGGACGAGGGGCTCAGGCCCAGGGCGCCTGCCGTCTCTCCTCCTGTCAACAGGGATGATTTTGAGAAAGGTCTACGGTCTCACACTGGAAATGTCTTCCCACGAGGGCTGATTACACCTGTTCGCTTGAGCCCCAGATGAAGTCCAGACACACGGGTATGGACGCTCTGAAGGTTAACGCGTGAGCAGTGTCCCCTGGCTGACCCGCTCTATCGGGACGGCAGCTCTGGGGCTGACACAGCGTGTCTGTCTCACCTGACATGTGATCCGGACGCAGGTGGCCCGAGGCCGTACAGCAGCGAGAGGCCACAGGGCTGTATGTCCCACCGTCCCTGGTCCGTGTGCCTGTCCCCTCTGTGACAAGGGCAGGTGCACCTGTGGGATCATGACTGCACTTGAGGCCAGTAGGAGGCAGGAAAGGGGCGAAGGGCCTCTGCTCTTGGGGCTCGTGTTCACCTGGGAAGGAAATGTCCAGACTGAGGTTCACGGGGACAGGGACAACCCACAGTCTCCATGATGGACTCTGAAATGAGAATGTAGAAAATCGCTTTTGATGAGTGAGGTATGTTTCTGAGCTTTATTTTTTTTAAGTGACTCCATATTTTAGATCTGACATACTCAAGCAATCCCCAGAAGACGTAAAATGGGGGTCCTAGCGTGGTGGGCCTCCAACTTTCTAACCTTGGCTATCTACACACAAAGCACCCCTGGCCCCAACGTTGTGCACTCTGGGTTTGCTCAGCATGGAAATAAAATCTCTGGGGTGGACCAAACGGGCTCAGGAATTTCTTGGGCAAGAACCGAGGGTTATCTTAATATAAACAAGTGAAACTGTGGCTGAAATGTGCCATCTGACGATGCTGGTTTTGCTTTTTATCGATTTTTGCAAGTGGGCAAGGTAAATACTGAGAAAGTTACAAGGTGCTGTAAACGTTTTCCATGTTATGGGTCAGCAGGCAATTCTGAGATTGAAGGCGTTGACACGGAATAACTGAGGACTCTAACTCTGGCTTAATTTTTTACGTCTCTCAGCTGCTTCGGGGCTGCAGACATGAACCACTAATGTTGACGGGAGGCCCAAGCGTCTAAGTCAGGTCTGGCTGCTGTGACCGATCATTGGGGACTAGGAGGCTGCAGTCCAAGGTCACAGTGCTGGCAGACTCCGTGCCTGCTGGGACCACTGCCTGTCTTCCCCTGTACCCTCACCTGAGGAGAGTGGGGGAGGGTGTCGGAAGGTCTAAGGAAAGACGTAACCACTGCCGGGTGACCTGTGAGCTGGGCGCTCGGAGGCTCCTCGCCCCCACCCTTGCCCTTGGATGTGGGTTCTGCTTCCCTCCTGCTCCAGGGACACAGCCTGAGAGAACAACGCGGTGTGGTAACAGCTGTACGGTAGGCATACGTGACCAGACCCACTTAAGGCCCCTCTCGATAGAAACTTAAGACCTGGCTGGAGGGAGCCCGAGTGGCCTGCCTCTGTCCTTGGTCTCTCTTGCGCTCCTCGTACGGGCGGCGGACTTGGGTGGCACCCGGGAGGGTCCCGAGGGAGGCTGGTCTCTTGACTCTTCAATAAGCGTCCTACTCCCATCACGGAGGCTCTGCCCCAGTCACCTCCAAATGCCATCGCATTGGGGGTTCGGGCTTCACGCAGACACGCTCCACAACACGAAGCTTCCACGGCACGGAGTGAACACCACCCGGTACAAAACAGCACGGTGCTAACGCGAAGAGCTACACAGTGAGCAGAGGCCTGCACTCCCCTGGCGGGGCTCCCAGGGCGGAGGTGAGGCTCCCTCCGACGGTGTCTCCGCGAGGCCAGGTGCCTGTGCTCGGGGCTCTGCGCTGTCCTCAGAAGGAATGCAGTGGCGTCTTTCACCTCCACGCTGGCACTCGGGCAACGCGAATGGAAGGCTACCAGACCCTGGATACCTGGGAGTCGGTTCCAGAACATTCTGTGTTTTGAGTCAGTAGGAGGAAGAAAACAGAGATTCCCCAATTCCTCCCATCGCTGTATTCTAGTCAAGCTGAAAAGACAGCACATATCACCGTGTGTTTTAGTTCCTGACAAAGGGGAGACTTATTTAAAAGGAGAAATACTGAACCAGCAAGCTTTCCCATTAGAGCAAAACAGATTGAGCAAAGACAGAGGTGAGGTGATTCACCAGAGTCTGGGGACCCTTACCGTGTACTCACTCTTAGGTGGGCGGCACCCTCACTGTTAGAAACCAGTCTGCGGGCAGCAGGCATCGGCCCGCATGTGCCCCCTCCATGTGCACAGCCGCACCCCTCCTGCCAGCACAGGAGCTCCAGGAGTTCGGTGTGGCAGGGACAGAGCAGGGTGAGTGCGCAGCGGGCACCGGTTCAGGAGCCCTGAGGACGGAGGTGTTCGGATCCCCGACACCAGGGGCGGCCCTCCGACTGGGGGCCGGCCCCACTCACCCCTGCAACCTCCTCCTGGGAGGCTGGCGGGTCACGTGCATCTGAAAGCAGTTCTAACAGTGCCGCGTCCCTGCCTCACTGGGAACGGGAGGCTACGGGGTCAGGAAGGGACCCAGAAGTCCCCAGGACACGTGACGGTGACCTGTAGGTCAGGGCCATCCTGACATCTGACCACATGAAGGGAGGATGACGCAGCTTTCTCCGTTTTGCTGTTGTCTGTTCGAGGGCTCAATGGAATAGGGAAGGTTTTTATCTGCTCGAGGGCTCACACGATGGAATAAGGGAGTTTTTTGCCTTGCAAAACACTTAGATTTAACACGATTTCCGTGTGCCGTGAAGCAAGCTGACACAGACACACTGAAACCAACACCCACGAGGCAGAGAGAAGGCTCGAGGACCCTGACGAGTGCCGCCCCCGGGGCCTCCACGGGCTCCGGGAAGCAGGAGACCCTCTCGCAGCTGAGCCAGCTTTCATGACGGGTTCCCCACCAAGAATGTCCCCTACGACCACTGGCCTTGCCAGGTACCTCCGAGCTACCTCCCAACCCTGCCTTTCCCACGAAGATCCGCCACGACCCGTCCCGCAAGCTGGTGAGCCCTTCTTGTCCACATCAGGCTTTGTCCCCTCCCTGGCTCCCTGTGGCTGAGCGGCTGGCCCACGCCAGGCACCGCGGGGACGTGCAGTCAGCCGTGGACGGATACACACAAGGACAGCGTGAACACGGGACGGGGCTCCATCAGGGGCTGTCCTACGCTCTGAGCGGACCGCACGTCGACGAGCCTCGGCTCTGACACCAGAGGAGTGAGCCCCAGTACGGGGAAGGCTGCGTCCCAGCCCGTCACCTACCAGCAAGAAGGCAGCCTAGGGAATCAGGTGCCTGGCGTAAATAGGACTGCCAGCACAGGGTCGTTCGCGCAGGGACGGTGAGAAGCTGCAGGTGACTCGGCACAGCACCCAGCACAGGGCAATGGTTGCCGGCTGCAGGGAGACCCGGGGTCTGAGGAGAGAGGAAGGGGGCAGGGGCTCGGTCTCCCGGCCTGCAGGGTCCTGGGAACACACACTAGCAGGGCCGGGGCCATCTTCCTTCCACAGAGAAGACGCTCGCTGGCCCACTGTCCTTCCCTCCCCCCACCCCTAGGCCAAGGCTGTTGTGAAGAGCACAGCCTGTGCACAGAGAAGTGTGTCTATGCCAAAGCACGGAGTGCAGTGACAGGCGATAATCGATGGTATTTCACCTCCCCACGGGCCACGCTGGAGGGCACAGCTGGCTCCTGCCTCCGACACCTGCGGCAGGTGAGTCCAGGCTGCTGTGGCCAGATCTTCCCATTTCTTGAGATTCCAGGATTTCTTTTTTAAGGTTGTTATTTTTTTTATTAAAAAAAATGTTTTTAATGTTTATTCGTTTTTTTGTTTTTTTTTTAATTTTTTTTTTTCAACGTTTTTTATTTATTTTTGGGACAGAGAGAGACAGAGCATGAACGGGGGAGGGGCAGAGAGAGAGGGAGACACAGAATCGGAAACAGGCTCCAGGCTCCGAGCCATCAGGCCAGAGCCTGACGCGGGGCTCGAACTCACGGACCGCGAGATCGTGACCTGGCTGAAGTCGGACGCTTAACCGACTGCGCCACCCAGGCGCCCCTTAATGTTTATTCGTTTTTCGAGACAGAGAGAGAGACAGAGACACAGAGTGTGAGCAGGGGAGGGGAAGAGAGAGAGGGAGACACAGAATCCGAAGCAGGCTCCGGGCTCTGAGATATCAACACAGAGCCTGATGCGGGGCCTAAACTCACGAACTGTGAATCGTGACCTGGGCCCAAACTGGAATCACCCAGGTGCCCCAGTTTTTTATTATTTTTAAAGAATCTTTTACTTATTTTTGGGACACAGGGGGAGAGGGAACAAGCGGGGGGCACAGAGGGGTGGGGAGGACAGAGGATCTGAAGCAGGCTCTGTGCTGACAGCAGAGAGCCCGACATGGGGCTCGAACTCACCGACCGTGAGATCGTGACCGGAGGTGAAGTCAGACAATCGACAGAGCCACCCAGGAGCCCTGAGATTCCAGAATTTCTGGCTGCTACGCGCACTCCCCCTGTCCAGCGCCCACCCGCCCCCTCTGCAGACAGCGTGGGAGTCACATGGGGCTCCCCCACTGCACGTCCAGCTGCAGATGCCTGTGTCCTGGCAGCCTTGAGCCACGCCACAGCCGGTGCCGGGTGGCCTGGCCTGGCGTGGAGCCCGGAAAGCGCCCTACAACTCGGAAGGCCCTACCGGCCCCTGGGCAATAAAGGTGTGTGGGTCCGGGATCAACAGGGTTCAAAAAGCCTCTTCTATGCACACGCCTGCCTTGCTGCTCCTTGTGGGAAGTCCCTGGTCAGAGGGAGCACAAAAGTGTGCACGGGCCAAGCTCTCGTGCTATCTGGTCTTTCCCTCTCCACACACGACTACTGCGTCGTTATAAAGACGTGGGGTGTAAGGGGGGAGCCCTGGGAAGGTCAAATCCTGGTGTGGGTCATGTAAAAAGTAAGCTAAATATTTCATACTTTAACCTGAACTGTGAACAGACATGGGTCATCACCCGGTGTCTCCAAGACAAATGACTCACACCGACCAAACATTATGGAGAGACAAGAACGGACATCCTTTTGGGTCCATAAACATAAGTTACTTTATTAAGCTTCTGTGCCATCGGAAGACACCAGCTACGTCTGTTCCACAAGAAGGGCGGGGGCCGCAGGATCGTGAGTTAGTCGTCTTTGCGGGGACGCGGTTTGCGGGGTACCTTTGAGGCTTCAATCACTCCTTACGAGGAGATACACGGGTGTTACGGATCTTGACCTAAGCATAAAGCCGAAGCAGCAGTAACGAAGGTCGCCGCCGTGAGCGCCCTGTCACTTAAACACGAGTTGGACGTTTCCGTGACCAATAAACACATGTTTTTTGCAAAGACGTCAAAGAGGCTTTCAAAAAAAAAAAAAAAAAAAACCTAATTTTAATTGCACACCCCAGGCCAGAATCAAATGTCTGTACGTGTGTCCCCCACTGCCCACAGTAGGGCGGTCCCCTGAAACCTCTCGTGAGCTGGAATGACCCCCTTTGCAGCACTTTGCTGTTACACAAGACTTACTGGGTGCCTGTTCTCGCGGACTAAAGGAAGTTGGGGCGGGGGGGACCCTCACTTTCACAGGAGAGGCCGTTACTCGGCGGACACATCTCTGCTAACAGCGGAGGCGCCTGAGCAAGCTTTGGAAGCGGGGGGACCCGGACCTCCCTGCACACGTGCTAGGCTGGTGCCCGCCTTCCCGAGGAGGGGGCAGGTGAAGGCGGCATGCCTGCCCCCCCAGCTCACAGGGCAGAGCGCCCAGTGCCCGGCCCTGAAACCCTCAGGAACGCCAGCCACAGAACGAGGGTCTGGTTAGGAAGCACACTGGCAAGTCGGTCCGTTGAAAACGGCTCTATTACCGAACATCTACCTTATTTTACCAAGTGACCAAGAGAGTGTGAATACACGCTTCTGGTTTTACTGGAGATCCCCTGCTGTGCGACCCCACAGCCTCCACTGGAGCACAGGCACCCGCCAGGCTGGCTCCGTCCCCCAAGGCGGGGGAGGGTCACTCCTGCAAGGGGCCTGCCCACAGCTTCGCCACCAGATGGCGCGACCGCAGCCAGGCTGGCCTCTCCATCCACGGAGATTCTAACAAGGGGCCCAAGCAGGACCCCTTCTGTCCGAGGACAGTGCCCTGCGGCTAAGAAGGTCACCACCACCAGATAGGACACACAAACTGCTGACCGTGTGACCGGACAGACCGGATGCTGACAGCCACGGCGGCGGAGGAGGGGGGGCGGGGGAGGGTTGCTGATGCCAAGTCACGCCCGGCACTGGGAGTGCTCCCTCCTCCTGGACAGGTGGCCCGACGGCCACCGCGACGCCCTCCCTGATGGTCGACAGGGCCGCACACGGTTAGGCGTGCAGGAGCAAACCACAGCAGGCGACAGGGTCGCCACGGCAAAAATGTGCCCCCAGAGGCAAAGCCGGGCTTTGCACACCCTTTGCGACCACCGGGAAATCAGCACAGTCAGTGTGACTCGGAAAGAGCGCCGGGGACAGCGCGGTCCCTGCCTCACTCCGCGGGAGTCTGCGGCAGGGACCTCGCGGAGCCCGTGGACAGCAGCCGCTGCGCCCCGGGGCCCGGGGCTCCGAGCGGCTACTGCCCCTTCTTCTGCGGCACCTGGCCATTGGCCCCCGCGGGCCGCCCGCCTCCGGGCTCCGGCTGCGCGAAGTTCCAGTCCACCGGGGTCAGGAGCTGCTGTGTCTTCTTATGGGTCCAGTAGGGGTTGAGGACGAGCGTGAGCAGACCCAGCCCCACGAGGAACAGCGCCAGGTGCGGAAGGTGCAGGCTGCTGCGCAGGCCGTCCCAGTGCCAGAAGCACACCCACCACATGTGGTAGGTGAGCACCATGCGGCAGTGGAACATGTGGATCATCAGCCACTGGTTCAGCTTCCAGAACAGGGAGTCGGAGCAGCCGGCCTGCGGGACAGAGCACACGCGTCAGGACGCGGCCGCCCAGGCGTCACGCCCACCACGAATTCGCCACCTGGGTGCGCCCAGCCCCCGTGCCCGCAACAGCCGTGCCCCCGCCTCCCGCGGGCATCGCCCCGGAGCAAGGCCACCCTGCCAGGGCCTCCCGTCCACGGCCCGTCCGCTCCTGGATTCGTGCTCCCAGGAGCCAAGGCCAGACCTGTTTCCAGTCTCACTTCAGTCTCCTTTCTAACCCTGAGTCACACACACTGGCCGCCAGCAAGCCCTGGGAGAAGGGCCTCTGGGGACAGGGAGGCTGAGGATGATATACACTTACCTCCTGGTTTGATCTTGGGTCCTTCACCCCCGGAGCCCACGGACGCAGGCACAAGTGGACTTTCCTTAAAATTACTCTAACTTTACACTAAAACCAGTTTCCAAGACTTGTAGCCAAAACCGAGCAGAGAACTTGAAGATGGCCCAGCAGATCCTGGACGCGAAGGCGGGACCTGGCCAGCACCAGGCCACTCCGGTGCCAGGACGGTGGGCGCCCAGCCAGGTGACAGAGGACATCCAGCACCCCCGCATCCCCGCACCCCTCAGACCTTCCACACACCAGCCTCTCCGACCTCGTCTCCGTTGACCCCAAGCTGCACAACCTCCCTCGGGAGCTCCGGGCCACAGGTGGCCCCTCCCCGGGTGGGGACACTGTGTTGCTTCTGCACAAGGAAAGTCAGCAGTTTGAGGCAGAGAGGCCCCAAGAGCAGGCAGCAGAAACGACCTCAGGAAAGGGATCAGGCTTTACTTGAGCCACGTCTGCCGAACCCTGAGGAGGATGCAAACCAATTTCCAAGAGTGGGTCTGGTTTTAAAAAACAGGAAAGGAATCCTAACTCTGAGGTCATAAAAGTGTCATCACGGCTCGGACAAAGGAAAAGGAGACTCCGTGGAAATGATGACTTAGGACAAAGAAAGTGAGAAAGACAAGAAATTTCCTTGCTGTCTGAAATACGGTGAGCTTGGCCCAAAACTAACGCCACAAGAAATGTGAACGGCCTCCTACTTTCAGATCGGACACACCCAGGCATGTTTTCTAGTACTGCTGAGAGTTAAGTTAGGCGTAAACAGCGCCCAGAGGAACATTCTATTTATTCCGGCAGAGTTTAAATTTCCTCTAGGTGTAGAGGAAAGCACCTACCGGAAGAGGAGGAGAGAAAAGAATCGGACAGACTGGGAGCCCCGTGGAGGCTCTCACAGACTGTCCGTCTGCAGGCACGCGGGTTCTTGAGGCCGGAGCCTCGGGCCTCCCGCAGACAGCCTCCCTGCCTCAGTCTCTAAGTGGTGAGTCTTCCCTCACCACTAAAAGCGGTCTTCTTAAATCATGAATACTCATATCACAAACACGAACTCTTCCCCATGGAATAATTACGTTACGTTTGGAAAGCTCGAAGCTGGGGGACCGAGCGTTCTTTGGCATTCCTCAGTGTCACGAGGTGACGGAGCTCCGAGAAAAGCCGGGGACAGGAACGAGATCTGTGACAACGCACACAGAGAAGGCTTTGTGCGGACCCGGCTCCCGGCGGTGAGCACCGCACAGGACACACGCACGACAGCGATGGTTTCTACCTCACCCACTTAGTGTCACGGGCCGGTGTGTCCTAGATGAACCGTATCACCCAGTGTGCGAGTCCCGTGTGAGTCCAAACCACACTGCGGAATCCCAGCCCAGCAGGAGACGCTAAGGACAGGCCCCTGCTTTTGAGATAGAAACCCGTCTTACACGACGGTGACGTTTTCGGTCTTGATTCACACCCTTCAGTGTGTCATCAAATCAGACCTGGATGGTGGGCAGATTCTTGAACAGGACGCCCAACCGTGCGTGAATTTGGCGACTTTATTAAAAGCTAAAAGGATTTCCACACGTCAGGGCGGCACATACATACAGCAGCGTGTGAACGGCAAGGAAACAGCTAGAGTTTCTGACCTAAGCTACCGCGTTTTAGGGCACGGTTCTGTCGCTGGGACCTGCTTGCTCCGTAGAGTCAACACAGCGAATGGTGTTGAGAAGCGACCACACCAAGACCCCCTTCTCCATCCTGCGTACACAGCGCCCGGCAAACCGCAGAGACCGCAGACAACAGCCCAAACCAGGCCTGTCGCCCGTGCCCCCCGCCACGGCTGGAGTCCGCCTTCTTCGTGGGGATGCTGGGGACCGAAGGCCGGGCCTCCCGGCACACCTGAGGAGAGAGACACCTGGAGACCCCCCAGCAGCCCTGCTCCAGGCGGGGCACAAACAGGTCTGGAAAGACACCGTGAAGCCGTTCGACACCGACCGCCCGAGCACAGGAAAGAGAAAGATTTATTTCTTCTTTTTAAGAGCATCCTCCAAAAAATGACAAAAATTTGAGATAACTAATAATCTATCTTCTCAGAACACGCGAATCACAGCCCAAGCTCGCGCGTCTTGTGGGTTGTGGTGCCAGTCACCACGGGGCACGGTGTCCCAGTGCACGGACGTACGCGGCTCCTTTTGGGGACGTCACTTCCCGCTGCAGCCACGTCTGCTGTGAAGCCTGGTGTTCTCACGTGTGAGGGGGCAGAGAAGACAGGACAGCTGGGCCACTGCCTGTCTGACCCGCACACCCTCCGTCCATACCTGGCCACGATGCCACCGGTGCCGTGCTCATAGCCAGAGGGCACAGGGAAGCTTCCCCCTGCCCTCCGTCCTCAGGAGGCCCCGCTCCGTGGGGAGGACACCCACGAGGGCAGCGCTGAAAAGCCACGTGGTGTGAGTAGGCGGGTCCCAAGTCACAGCACCTTACCTAAAAGGACCCACACCTGGACCAGCGGCTTCCATGACCGTTCAGAGCTCGGCTGAGTTGAAACGCTCCTTCACTCCATTAACGGTTTCCAGCCTCCCCCCAGATCACTCCTGTCCGAGGACCTCACGCCATCCCCAAGCCCCCCATCCACGAGCAGCTGTCCATGTGCTTAAACTGCCCGGCTGCTGTAGCGCCCCGCGCACCTGCCCCGGTTCACCTGCCAGCCCGGCCCCCTGTCCCCCTCCACAGCACCTGCCCCT
The DNA here is from genome assembly GCF_028018385.1 of Neofelis nebulosa. NCBI lineage: Eukaryota > Metazoa > Chordata > Mammalia > Carnivora > Felidae > Neofelis > Neofelis nebulosa. The sequence continues at coordinate 2,269,037 of NC_080784.1, read as the reverse complement.
CTATTGCCACGTCCTCCTGTGGCACTGGGTGGGGCGGCCCTGGGGGACAACGGGACTGCCGGGCACGTGGCCAGGTACGTATGAACAGTCTGCACACTTACACTGCTAATTCACTTCTGGTGTGCGTACAGCATCGATCCCCAAGGACCCTGAAGGCAGTGTGGTGTTTCCTACTTCTCTGTTTTCTCCCAAAGCTTACCACAGTGTCGCAGGAGTGACACAACCCATGTGTGCTGACTGCAGTAGACGTTTACAAAACAAAAAGCTGTATGTCAAGTTTCACGTAAAACAGGCTGTGAACGTGTCATACGAGATGGCCAGAATCTGTGCTACAGTATAATTCTAAGAGTTTAACATGAACATCTTGATCTCAGAATAAGAATCAAGATGTAGACAGACGACACACATCTTTTAAAAACACGCTTTTAAAAACATAAAGTAAACATATACACAGATAACATTTCCAGGTCCTAAACAACCTTATTCAGAAACAAAAACACGAGAAAACCATCCCGATGTGGGACAGCCGCCACTGAGACGGCGGGCAGGAAGCCTGGATCCGCCCTCCCCACAGACACTGATTCAGCAACCGTTCACACACACAATCCCTCCGTGAGAAACGTGACACTGATGGAGAGGCCCCTGTGCAGGAGAGCCCACACTCGCCGCGGCCAGGAGGGGCACTCAGGGCACCCTCCTGCACCACACGATCAGGAAGAGACCCCAGAGGAGGAAGGAGCTGCGGCACGCGCCCAGCACCCCAACTTTTTCGAGGGGCTCCCGGAGGACTGGCCTCGAGCTCGCCGGTCCTGGAGTTCTGACAGTCCGGCAGAGCCCGGCTGCCCATGGGGAGCAGCGGCAATGGCTTGGCTGGTCGACCCCACAGCGGCCTGCTCTGCCCCAGAGCCTGGGGCCAGGCTGACCAGCGGGGTTGTGTCCCGCGTGAGGAGTGTGTGCAGACCTGGAGAGGTGCCGGCCTGGTCTAATGCACAGACAGCAACGGAGCCGGGAGCGGGACCAGGCAACGGAGCTCTGAACCAAGGAACAAGGAGAACCCTCCAAAAGCACCCCTTGGTGAGACGGGACTGAAGGGTTTACGTGACAGAGAATTACACACAACTGTCACGAAGATGCTCAATGAAGTCACGAGAACAACATGCACGACCACAAGCGAGAATTTCAAGCCAGACAGAAAAATGTTTAAAAGCAAGTACCAGACAGAAATCAAGGAGCTGAGAACACGGTGAAGAACAGAAAAGTTCACTAGAAAGTTTACCAAAGTGATCTACAGATGTAACGGCCATCCCTACCAGAATCGCGATGCTTTTTTACAGAAACAGAAAAAACAATTCTCAAATTCACAGGAAACCATAAAAGACCGCAAATAGTCATGTCACTCTTGAGAAAGAAGAACAACGATGAAGGCATCACACTTCCTGATTTCAAACTCTATCTCAAAGCTAATCAAAGTTGCCCGACACTGACACGCAGTCCGATGGAACAGAACGCAGAGCCCAGAGAGAAATCCGCCAGGTATGGTCAGTCCATTTCTGACAACGGGGCAAGGGCAGTACCTTTGACAGGTGCTGCTGGGGAGACCGGACAGCCACGTGCAAAGGAACGAAATGGGACCACGTTCCCACACCAGACACAAAAGGCAAGTCAGAATGGACTCAAGTCTTAAAAATAAGACCCAAAGCTGAGACTCCTGGAAGAAAACATGGGGGAAAAACCTTCATGATGTTGGTCTTGGCAATGATTTCATGGATAGACACCAAGGGCAGATAACAGATATAAAAACAAACAACTGGGACTGCATGAAACGAATATCCTGCTTTAAGCAAAGGAAACGATCACTGGGGTGAAAACACAACCTACAAAGTGGGAGAAAATATCTGTGAACCACATAACTGATAACAGATTAGTCTTCAACATACATAAAGAACCACAACTTGATCGTAAAAATCAAAGAAAATCAGATTCAAAAAATGGCCTAAGGACTTGAACCGTTTTCCAGAGAGGCCAACAGCTGTATGAAAAGATGGTCAGCATCACTCGGAACCTGGACCCACAGGGAGGAACCGCCTCGCACCTGTCAGGACGGTTGCCGTCAAGCACACGAGACGAGTGTTGGCGAGGGTGTGGAGAGACAGGAAGCCTCGCAGTGTGGGGAGAGTGAAGATGGGGCAGCCGCTGTGGAAAATGGTTCGGAGGTTTTATTTTCTAACACCGAGCTACCTTATGATCCAGCAAACCCACTTCTGAGTAGTTTTCCAAAATGACCGAAATCACAATCTCGAAGAGCTGTTAGCTCCTTCCCTGTGACGCACAACAGCTAAGACACGCAGACAACCGCAGCGCCCGCGGCAGGTGCACGACACGGAAAGTGTGCTGGACACACAGAACGGAAAACTGTTCAGCCTGAAAAAAGGAGATTCTTTGATATGCAACGTGGATGAGCCTTGAGGACGTGATGCTCAGAGCGGCGAGCCCGTCACAGAAGGACAAACACCGCTTGGTTCCACGATACAAGTCACCTACAATGGTCAAACTCACAGATCAGTGTGGAATGCCGGGTGCCCGGGGCTGGAGGAGGGCGGCAGGGAGCTGCTTATCACCAGACATGAAGTGTCGGCCACGCAACGGGAGACAAGCTCAAAAGAGCTGCAATAATACCGTTACCTAAAAACTGGTTAAAAGGGTAGATCTCAAGTGTTAACATAAGATGAGAGAAACATTTCAGAAAGATGTGTGTATTCATACATACACTTTTGGACCTTGTTTCAAAAACATTTGAAAGAAAGAAAAACAAAATCACCTTTTCTGGGGCTTACAGAATACGATCAGCTCAGATCCACTGTTTTGTTATGGAGCCAGAAGCTTAAAACATTTGTTTAAAATTAGCAGGGGCACCTGGGTGACTCAGTGGGTTAAGCATCCGACTTCAGCTTAGGTCATGTCAGAGTTCGTGGGTTCAAGCCCCATGTCGGGCTCTGTGCTGACAGCTCGGAGCCCGGAGCCTGCTTTGGATTCTGGATTCTGAGTCTCCCTCTCTCTCTGCCCCTCTCCCACTTGTGCTGTCTCTCTCTCCCTCTCTCAAAAATAAATGGTATTAAAAACATTTTTTTAATAAAATAAAATAAAATAAAATTAGTAACATGGAGGGGCGCCCGGTGGCTCAGTTGGTTAAGCGTCTGACTCTTGGTTTCTGCTCAGGTTGTGATCTCACAGTTCGTCGGGCTCTGCTCTGACAGCATGAAGCCTGCTTGGGATTTTCTCTCCCTCTCTCTCAAAATAAATAAACGTTAAAAAGTTAGTAACACGGAATTCAACCAAATGAGCGGTTACTGTGGACGCCATGACCTGGTCTGGCGGGGACCCCGAGCGTGGCGCACAGGGAAGCCGTGGCACGGACGCGAGACGGGAAGGGGGCCCTGCCCGGCTCCCCAGGTCGTGCTGACGAGGAAAGAGAGGACAGGTGAGCCCCACGCCCGCGGAAACACTCACCTTCAGGAGCATCCAGGAAACGCAGGTGAAGGGGGTGCTGACCTCCAGGAGCAGCGTGATCATGGCCAGGTAGTGGCCGGCTCTGAGGTTGACCACCGAGCCGAGAAAGCCCAGGAAGGCAAAGAGGTGGTGGACGACCAGAAACCAGTCAAACGTCCGGAAGAGCACGTTGGACACGTGAACCGCGACGTTTTCAAAGAGAAAGAATCCCGTTGCTGTCGCCACGTGAAACCAGCACCAGTTCTGCTGGCCGCGCGCCTTATCGGCCTGGAGCACGGGGTCCGCCAGCAAGGCCCACAGGCCCGCGGCCGTGCTCTGAACGCCAAAGACCGCGCGGGTGGCCGCCAGGTTCCAGAAGACCTTCTCTCTGGCCACCAGGGAGCGGTAGGTGGCATTCAGGGAGGATGACAGCTGGTGGCAGACGACGAAGACGCCCACGTAGAAGACGAAGCCGGCGACCACGAGCGTTGAGCGGATCTTCCAGGACGTGTAGTCCAGGTCGAAAATGCTCCCTGCTGTGCCGCCATCGCTCACATGAGTCATCGTCCTAGGTGCGGAGGATTAAAGGCGTCCCAGGACCAATGCAGGGCTCGGGCGCCCACGCCACGTCTTGTCCCACGAGGCACCGTCCGTGCAGGTGCGTCTGGGCTCGTCATGTATTCGTCTCCGACCTGAAGAAGGAAGACAGGCTCACATGTGTGGACGATATGGGGGCCCCCCCACTTCTCTGCTCCTGCAGGACGCACACAGTGCTGGGAGAGGGAGTGTCACAAGCCCTCTGTCCTCATGTGCTTGCAGGCAGGCAGGCAGGCAGGCGTGCGCATACACACACACACACACACACACACACACACACACACACACACACACAGCAGGGAAGCACCACCGGCAGCACCTGAGGAGGAAAGGAGAGGGCATGGGAGCCGGGAGGTGGGACGGCAGCAGTGGTGAGGCTAATGGCACACACCATCCGAGACTCTGCCGCGGGGACGCCCCGCTCACAGCCTGGGTCACACTCACACTCCACAGGGTGAGACACTTAGGCAACCACACCGGGATACGCTTTGTCAAAGCTTCTCACACCCCCGAGGGAGAGCCCTGCCCTGCCCTCTACAGGCTGCACACAGTACTGTGCAGGGTACACACCCCGGCCGGGCTGCGTGCAGACTTCACACTGTCTGCGCTCGCTCTCCGCATGCAGAAATCATTGTCGGGAGCACAGGAGCAGGGGCAGCTGTGTAGACGGGCTGCAGTAATGTCTGGCACACACAAGGTGTTTGCAGGACTCAGCACAAGGATTATCATCACCCGTCACATCAGGGTCCTTATAAACCGGAGGAAAACCCAAGTCCCCAGTTCCAGTCTGTTAACCTGCCTACGGCATGAAGCCCGTCCACACTCCCATCTGAAGCCAGTGCAGGGCCTGGATGGGAAAGGGACGAGGCCACCTGTGTGTGCCTATCCCCGCCCTGGACACCGGGAAGGACAGCGTGTCCCGCCGAGGCAGGGGGCTATGCCAAGTCCTTGCCGGAGGAAACCCACCTCCCACCCTGGACCACATCAGCTCTCAAATGCAAGGTGGGAATTCTGATTCCAACCGTGAAAAACATCCCCTACGCTCAGTATATAAAGACACAAACTAAGGGCTTAACCAGAGGGTGTGGATATCGCTTACCACTGCCCCGTTTCCAAATCCTTTTCTCCTACACCAGCGGCTGCTACACGCAGAGAAGATATTACGAACATACTTACCCACTCAAACAGTAAGTGCAATTGAAATAACCCAATAATTTCTCTGTAACAATGTAAAAACAAAAATTCATTCTTTGCCCAGAAATAAAAAACAAAAAAATATTTCTTCTTTTCACAACCGGCCCATTTGCTGTTGCTGACCTCAAGTCCAGCAGAGTTTGGAGACTAAGATGAACTTCTGGCTGGATTTCCAATACGTTTAAGGACCTTCCCGCCTCCACGTTAGAAGACGGCTGTCGTACGTTTTATACTAGTTAGCGCAACAGACTGCACTGTGGTAACCGCTAGAGGAAGGTCACCAAAACCCGTGCTCCTGCCCTTCACACGCGTCCCCACAGAGTCTGAGCACCGTGCTCCCAGGACAGGGTCGGGTGGTGGCTCTTGACCTGCCCCTGCCCCACCCGACAGCCCTCCTGCACAGGCAGCTGTTTGAAAGCCCAGCCCGTGTCCCTCACTTCTGGGCTCCTGCTGGCACTGGGTCCTCTAAGAGTCCTTTCCCCACCTGGCCCCACCTGTCAGCCCTTATCTTTCCGATCTCGGCATCAATGCCTTTTCCTCCAGAAGCCCCCTCTGGAAGCCCAGCCTCCACAAGACAAGCGGCTCTCTGTGGGCGGGGCCAGGCCACCTGCCCGCCGCTGTGCCCCCACCACCTGATACGGCGCCTGGCACAGAGGACGTGCCCAGGAAACACTTGTTGAATATACGCTCCCATGGTCACATTTATGTAAGTTTGGACGCGTTGTCTGTGAAACTTCCAAGACCAGATTCTCGAGTCCTCAGAACAGGAGGAAGGGACCTCTGAAGCGTTCTGTGTCAGCCTCACAGTGCGGGACCCCAATGTGCAGGAGGGAACCCCAGGATCAGGTGCTAGCAAAGTGGCCAGAGTCCCCCGTGGGTCCCCTCCTGCCCACACCTTCCACATCCCACAGCCCTGCAGGGGGCTCACCAGACAGGGCACCTCCTCAGGAGCGGAGGGCTCTCCCACCCACATCTGGGCAACAAGGAGCAGGACTGGGCAGGGGCCACGGTGCGTTCCAGCTGTCCATCCTTGTGGAGGTCACCATGTCTAGCTGAACTGCGGGCTGTGAGCCCAGAGCCACAGCTGTCCATTTGTGACTATTCGGCGAAAAGAGCTACCCTGCCCAAACAGTCACGGTGACCACTGTCGGGACGTAGGAAGCACTAGCTCCTTTAACCCAAACTACGGAGGCACCTTTTCTAACTACTGAACTCGTGGATTTGATAATGGTCCTGTAATCAAAGGCAAAGATCATAGAAACATTTGTCTTCCTACTTCTGAGTGAACCAAGCTCTATGGCAGGCTGGCTCTTTGTGGGTATGAATCGATTCAGGGAGGAAAGACAAAAGCACACACGTACACACACGTCCCCCCGGGAGTCCCGAGTCTGTGCCATCGCCCGTGCCCGTGCCCAGGAGTGCTCTGTATCGGACAAGACTGAAGGCGCCGAGGGGGCTGCGCTGGCCGCTTCACGGACTTGTTCTCTGCTCCTGTGATTCACACCCCCCCAAACACACGTACAAGCGCATGTGCACACAGGTCAGTCTAATAGATGACAGGCTGGCGAGAGCGCCTGGGCGTCTGTGCGCTGGTGTGTCGCGTTTATTCCCCCGCACACTCCGACATCGTAAAAACCTTCCTGGCTGGGCAGCCCGCCCCTCCCAGGCCAGCCCATTCTTGAGAGAGCAAAGCAGGGACCTAACCCATCAGAGCCCTGACTCCCCACCCAGCCCCTGCACCTGGAGGCACTACTGCTCTGCCTTGACCGCCCCAGGGTCCACCAAAGCCCACCAAAATCGTTCAAGCGAGCCAGTCCTCGTGTTCACGCTGACCTGCTTGCCTTTCCCATGGAAACCCCAACAAAGGCTGCAGCCTAAACCTTGTCCTGTCTCCTGACCGGTACTTCCCCATGGGGCCCAGCATGGGGCGGGCAGGGCCCGTCTCCAGGGCCCACAAGTGTGATAACCCTGGTTCTCCTGAGCCTCTGCTCTGTGTCCGCTGGTGCCCACACCTGTCTCATAAAAGCACACAGAACCATCTGGTTCTGGAGAGTCACCTCCTAACCCCACAAGGGTGGGGGAGGCTGAAGTTTACAGGTGCAGGTCAACTTCCTGCAGAGATTTCCAGGGTTGGGTAGAAAGGAAGCCTCACCTCCAAGCACACGATGGTAACCATTACAAGAGTCACCCTGCAAACTGTAAACTCTGCTAAACTATGGACTCCCCCGAAGACTTCTTGTACTCTTCCACGAGCCAGTCACGAGGTCCGGGTGACAGTTCCCATTTTGCCACGATTGCGTGAATATGCTCTTAGCCAAGGCTCCCAGCTTCTGTGGCTCCTCTGCCCGGGCCTCTAAGCCTCAGGCTCGGCCCACTGGTGAGCCAGGACAAGTGCTGTATCAGGAAGTTTGGGCTCAGGATCGAGGGACCCCAGGGTGCCACGGCCAAAGGAATAAGAACGGTGGAATCCGACCGTGGTTCCACTATTTAGGGCCATGCTGGGCCCATTTCTGACTGTGAGAATAAAAAATCTACATAAATGCGGGAGAGTGGGCATTGGGTACTAACAGGAGACACCTACCACGGGCCAGGCATGTTCGACTAGGCCGTCTGCAGGAGAGCCCAGGCGTGGTCACCGATTCAGACTGCACTGGCATGTGACGAGACGGCCCTCAGAGCCCCGGCCCGTGGTGCACAATCGATCGCCTGCAGCGTCTCTTCCACACGCGTGGAAGATGCCTGTGACCGGGCCCACCTCCAGATTCTGCCTTTACAGCCCCGGAGGGATGGCCACGCTTGGGCATTTCCTAAGCACGCGGGTGCCCCGAGGCAGGTGCAGAGCCACTGAACTGGCATGACCTCCGCTCCCCATCTGGTTGTGAAAACCCAGGAAATCTCAGGTGGGGTGGCCCCGTCTCTTCCTTCTTCCAAACAAGGTCAGCGGAACTCAAAGGCAGCACACAGCAGCAGTGGCTTTAAATGTGAGCCACACACAATCAAAGAAAAGCTGATTATCCTGCTGGAAAGAAACGCTCAAAGCAAGCCACTGTGAGTCTCTCTTTTCTACTGCCCCTCCCTTGACACTCCTGCCCCCCACCAAGCAGCATAGGGACCAGGGGGTCCTGAGGGTCTGGGAGGAGACGGCCTCAGTGTGCCTCCAGGGTGGAGACGGGCACCGTCCCGGGTAAAGGGAACGGAAAAGTGGAGGTTCTGAGACAGGGATCCGCTCACCAAACTCACAGTCCTCTGGAGGATGGTAGGACACAGGTCCGTTCCTGGGTCCACATGTTTCAGAACCACATGCTTGATTCTCTGACAGTAAGACCAAATGAGGCAAGGACGGAGGCACAGGGCTCCTGAGGGGGCCCAAGTAAGGTGGCCGGGGGCGGGCCAGCTCTTCACATGGGTGATGGGAAACTGGCTGCAAGGGCTCAGAAATCCGAGAAAAAACACTGTCCTTTAAGGTACACCACAGAGGGGTGCCTGGGGGGCTCAGTCGGCTAAGCATCGGACACTCGATTTCGGCTCAGGTCATGATCTCATGGTTCATAGGATCGAGCCCCACGTCTGGCTCTGTGCTGACAGTGCAGAGCCTGCTTGGGATTCTCTCTCTTTGCCCCTCCTCCCCTCACTCTCTTTCTCCCAAAATAAATAAACTTAAAAATTATTTTAAAGTACACCATGGAAAACGCGAGGAGCCTTCTAGACCTTTTTGAGGACAGTATCATATACATACATATAAATATATATTAAAAAATAAAAACGGCTGCAGACAGTAGAGTCAGACATTGAAACAAAACAGGAGAGCGGAGCTGAGACAGACGGGTACCAGCAAGGCAGTGCAGACAGGGTGGGGCCGACCTCCGGTTCTCCTGTCTTTCCCTGGCCTGTCACCCTGATCACATCCCTCTGAGATGGCACAGAGGACACTAGGGTCACCGCTGTCCCACTGCCACGTGCCCGCCTCCCAGACTGGAGGGTTCCTTTCTGGGGCCTGAAGTCTAGCGGGTGGTCACAGCTGGAAGTCCCTGTTCCCTCTCGGGGACAGCGGAGGCCCAACAGCTCACCTCGGGCTTTGTTTCCATCTGGAAGGCATCCAAGTCCAGGTGGCTGAGGAGCTGTGGGGGCAGGGGGGAGGCACTGGTTCCTAGAGGGGGGCCCGGGGTCCCCCACCCAACTCTCTGCAGCTCTCTGTTTTCTTTCGAAAAAAAAAAAAAATCTATCTACAAACCTCGTCTTTCTAAGATTCGCTGGTTTCAACGGATGCATTGCGCTGGACCAGCCATTTAAAAAAAATTTAACAAGCATTAGTTTCAGGGCCACAGTGTGACGTGTCAGCCCTGTCTCCAGGGATGGGACTCCGTGGCCACCAGGACGCTGAGAACTCCATCTGACGCCCACTGAAGAGTTCACCGGGGGCTAAATTGCTAAGCTGCCAAATACTAGCAGTTCCGTATTTGGGTTCGATAATTGATCCAAAACTTGGAAATGAGGAAGGGTGTATGCTTTCTACATCATGCTGGATGACTGCTTAACAAACCTCGTGAGGATCACTTGACTTGGGAGGTAACTGTCACCCTTTCCTGGGGACCGGCCATTTCAGTTAGAGAAGTTACAGGTTGAACCATGACACTGATAAGGGGCTACCCTCCCCTTTCGGCCCCAGGAAGAGATAGTGTGCGGTGGTGGTTTCGGTGCGCCCAGACACTCACCACTGCCCTGCCTCACCTGGCACGCCTCTCCGACCCTTTCATTCACTCGGTTTTGAACCGGCTTTTCATCCTGCTGGGTCCATAGTCAAGGAGACCAAAGTCACCTGACACGTGTTCCCTGTCTGTGCGAGACCCATGTGTGTATCACTTTGAGAATGATGGTTTGGTCATGTGTAAAAATGTTTCTTCCAAAATCAAAAGAAATTCAGACTCCAGGAACAGAACAAAATTCAGAAAATCTGACCAAGCATATAAATACAAAAATAAAACCCTGTAATCCTCCAAGCCAGCTCCAGGCCGCACTACTATTTTCGATTCAATCGATTCACTAAATATAAGCTCTTACTAATTTTTCCCCTAAAAAAAGGGCTGGGGATACATACTGCCTGGCGCCTGCTCCTTTCCCGTCCACAATCCTGCCTGCAAAGTTTTGTCTCCCCGGCACGGAGACCACCCCGCAGGGTGCACCGGCCCATCCAGCGCCCCGTCAGGCTCCCCGTTCCTCACAGCTCCCCACTGCCAGGCAGTGCACGTGGTCCAGGCCACCCGGAGACCCCAGCACAGGCGCAGCTCCAGTGTTTAGGGACAGGAAGCCCTGGGCGAGAACGCACAGCGAGCGGGCCCTGGGAGCTGCCTGAGGAAGGCTCACTGCCGCGCCCTGCTGCTTCCCGAGCTCCGCGGCTCCCCGGCACGGGGCTCCCCCTCACAAACACAGGGCTCCCCTGCACAAGCACAGGGCTGCCCCGCACAGGGCTCCCCCTCACAAACACCGGGCTCCCCCGCACAGGGCTCCCCCGCACAAGGCTCCCCTGCACAAGCACAGGGCTCACCTGCAAGCGGGGCGGCCGGAGCCCTGTGCAGTGCATCCTCGCCCCCGTCCAAGCCGGGACCTCGCTCCCGGCCACGCCGTAGGGGAGCGCAGGCCCCGCCCCGACGGAGAGGACGCCCACCCCGTCCACACGGCCCCCGCCCCGTCCCGTGCGCCCACCCGCCCACCGTCCTCCCTCATCCCGGCACTCACCGCACTGCCGCCGTCACGACCTCGCCGCAAACACGGCTGCGCATGCGCACGTCAGGTGGGCGGGGCCTATCGCGGGGCCGACCGGAACCGCGGGAGCGGGGCCTAGCGCGGACCGGACGGAACCGCGGGGCGGGGTCGAGGCCTAGAGCGGGGCTGAACAGAACCAGGGGCGCGGGGGCGGGGCCTAGCGCGGACCGGACGGAACCGCGGGGCGGGGGCGGGGCCTAGAGCGGGGCTGAACAGAACCAGGGGCGCGGGGGCGGGGCCTAGCGCGGACCTAACGGAACCGCGGGGCGGGGGGCGAGGCCTAGCGCGGCACCGAACGGAACCGCGGGGGCGGAGCCTAGCGTGAACCGGACGGAACCGCGGGATGGGGGCGGGGCCTAGTGCGGGACCGAACGGAACCAGGGGCGCGGGGCGGGGCCTAACGCGGACCTAAAGGAACCGCGGAGGCGGGGCCACGGGGGCGCGGACCTGGCTCCGACTTGAGGCCCCTGCCCTGCCTGCCCTGTACTCTCGGTTGTGCGCAGACCCTCGCCGCCCTCGTCACGCCCCAGGCTGACCCCTGGAGAGCAGTGGCTGTCCGAGGAAAGGGGCCGTCTGACAGACCGCACCGTCGCGGGGGTGCTGGGTCCCCGCAACGTCTTTGTGCCCACCGCCCACGGTAGGGCCCCGGGGATCGCGCACTGCAGAGACAAGACCGCGGAGCCCCGCCCCCACCGGGACCTCACGGAGACCCCACGGAGCCCCCCCCTGAAAATTCACGGAGACCCCATGGAGCTCCCCCCCACCCCGGGGACCCCACCGAGTCCCCTCGGACCCCCCACTGAGTCCCCGCGGAGCCACACACCCCCCCCCCCCCCGGGGACCCCACCGCGACCCCAAGGAGGCCCCCTCCCCTCACCCGGAAGTCCAGGGATGCAGCTCACGGCTGGGCCGGGCCGCAGCTGGAGGCCCCAGCTCCACACCACACCGAGGTGACTCAGCAATCAGAGGCTTGGAAATGGGGAACATTCAGATAGTTTCACTTCCCAACCGTGGCCTTTGGCGAACAGGGACTTCTCTCGACCCTAGTTTCTGGTCTGCAAAGTCCGTAAGACTGCCCCACTGAGTGGCCTGTCCCGACTGTCACACCTCCTCTGTGTGTGGTTTTATGAATCCCTGGAGGCAAAGCTTGGGCACACGGTGTTAATGTCATCCCCTGGGAACTCCTTATCTTCCGGAGAAAGCAGTTGTTTTAGTCTCCCCAGGACCCTGGTTGCTTATGGTGGCTTGTGGTTTCCAGAGCCCCTCTGGGCATGTGATGGATATCCAGCAGGCCCCCTCTCCTGGCCCTGTGCCCCCCACATCACCTCATCACCTGGGCTCCTGGCCCTCAGAATCTGCTTCTGTGAAACGGAAACTAGGACAGCATCCACTCCGAATACTGCCCAGGGAATTAGATGTTATGATGGGAACAGTGGCCGGCATTATATTGGCATTCAGTGCCGGCTACTTACTTAGTCATACAAAGTCATTAACTGTAGGAACTGCCAACTGGGTGTCAAACTCCCCTGTCCTTATCTTCACCGTCCAGGTGAGGCAGCCTCCAGAACGAAGACTTCCATGGGAAAGGCAAAGCTTGCTGGCCTTGCCTGTGCCCCTAGTTTCTCCTGTAGTTCAAGAACCAGCCCACAGAAGACAGAGCCCAGGGGCTTAGAATTGGGGGTTTGGTTTTTACGTGAAGATGGCCAGGCAGCCTGGCCTTGAGTAAACCCCCTGGCTTTGGACCCAGACAGCCCTGGCCTCCGGAACCACCAGCTTCGAGAAGTTGGCGTGCACCCTCTCAACCCCTGAGCTCTGTTGGGAAATGTGGGAACAGCACCTGGTAGGGGGCTCTGAGGTCTCCAGGGGTGCTGACTCATCCGGGCACAGCTCCAGGTCGGCACGCAGTAGGGCCCTTGCCCCTGAATATTCCCCTGAAGCCTTTTCTTCCTTAACCACATCTACCACCGCCGGACACTTTGTGTTTTTATGTGTTTGTTTTAATTATTTTTTATTTTCTGTGTCTTTCAACTAAAATGTGCCCTGCATGAAGAGGGACTTGGCCCTGCTCCCTTTTTTTTTTTTTTAAACCGTTTATTTTGAGAGAGTGAGAGTGGGGGAGGGACAGAGAGAGGGAGAGAGAATCCCAAGCAAGCTTTGTGCTGTCAGCAGGGAGCCAGACGTGGGGCTCAGTCCCATGAACCCTGAGATCATGACCTGAGCCCAAATCAAGAGTCAGACGCTTAACCCACTGAGCCAGGCGCCACCGCACCCCCCACTCCCTAGAACGTCCTCAGTGACTTGTGAAAAGCCCTTTAACCTGCACCCACATGCCTGCACCCATCCAGCCTCCCACATGAGAGGCCCTCAAACACTTTATTGAGCTAAGAATATGACAGATCCTGAGTCACATGCTTTTGTTTTGTTTTAACCACTGCCCGTGTACATCTGGGGCCAATGTGGGGATAAAGTAAGGCATTTTAACTGTGAATGTTCTTTGAAAGTAAGGTATCAGAAAATCAGTCTATACCTTCAGCACATCAGGAAGAAGGGTTCCATTCCCATTCAGGTTTTCAAGTTCAGCGTTTTTTTTCTGGTGTGTGCCACCTTGCTTTAGGTGAAATCCTGGTCCTGAGTGTCACATAAAAATGTAGCTATAGGGGCACCTGGTGGCTCAGTGGGTTGAGCATCCGACTTCGGCTCAGGTCATGATCTCCTGGTTCGTGTAGTCCAGCCCCGCATCGGGCCCTGTGCTGACCGCTCGGAGCCTGGAGCTGCTTCGGATTCTGTGTCTCCCTCGCTCTCTGCCCCTCCCCTGCCTGTGCTTTGTCTCTCTCTCCCTCAAAAATAAGTAAAGATTAAAAAACTTGTTTTAAATGTAGCCGTCGTGGTGACTGTGCGCTGGTGCGGTGCGCGGCCTCTCGGGTTGCCTCCCTTTCCTCGCCCTCAGTGCCACCTTATGAATACGGAGCTGAGGCTCATAGAAACCAAGCGACAACTTGCTCAGTCAGTCTCATAGGCAGAAACCACCTCAGCTAGAATTTAAATGTTCAAGGACTGTGCCTTTCCACTCTGCCCTCTTTGATGCATCGTGGTAAGATCAGTCATTTGGAAAACAATCCAGAGACAACCAGTAATAAATAACCTGGTGCAACTCAGAAGACAGACGGCACTGCAGCCTTATTTCTGCTCACAGGGGACCCGCGGGACTGTCCTCCCGGTGAGGCCACAGGGATCCACGGACTGTCTTCCTACTGAGGCCCCTGTGGGTCCAAGCGGGTCACCGGCCCCTCCCTCCAGCAGATGCCACAACATATCTACTGTGTGTGACACAGCCTGGCAGGTGCTTTCCGGAAATGGTTCATTCACAACCATTTGGCTGGCCCGGCACGTCCCGGGATGCGAGTAGGCATATTCTCGCACTTCCTAGGTGAGAAAGCCAGGGCTCCAGTGTGGTAAGGTCAGGGAATCTGTCCCCTCCCCTAAGCTGCTGAAAGATGAGGCTGACTTTTGAAATTCAAGGCCATGAGGTGTTTGGAGGCAATTGAAACTGATTTTTTAGAGGAGGTGGGTAGGACAGTTTTAATATTGCCTTTCCTTTCTGATCGTGTAAGCAATAAGGCTCATTGCTTGCTTAAGAACAAGACAAATTTTTTAAAGACATTAATTAGCAGGGGTGGGGTGGGTGCAGTGAGATTTCTCCTCTTCTTTATTCTTTCCTTTTTTTAATTTTTTATGCTCACTTCTTTTTGCAACAGAGTGCAAGTGGGGGAGGGGCAGAGGGAGAGGGAGACCCAGAAGCTGAAGCAGGCTCCAGGCTCCGAGCTGTCAGCACAGAGCCCGATGAGGCGCTTGAACCCACGAACCGTGAGATCATGACCTGAACAGAAGTCAGACGCTTAACCTACTGAGCCACCCAGGTGCCCCTCTGGTTATTTGTCAGTAAGAACCCAGAAATAAGTGGACGGGTTGTCATGGGGGGGAGGGGGAACTTTTCCCTTTTAAATTCCTGTATTTGTTACCAGAGAGCGCAGTTAGCTGAGGAGGAGAGATATTCCAAACAACATTTTAGGGGTGCCTGGGTGGCTCAGATGGTTGAGTGTCCCACTTCGGCTCAGGTCATGATCTCACGGTTTGTGGGTTCGAGCCCCTGGTCAGGCTCTGTGCTGACAGCTCAGAGCCTGCTTCAGATTCTGGGTCTCTGTCTTTCTCTGCTCCTCCCCTGCTCACAGTCTGTCTGTCTCTCTCTCTCAAAACTAAATAAACATTAAAAAAAAATTTTAATACATTGGACCCCAGTTCACGATCTGCAGACCACAGATCAGAAACGAACACGGGATTCTCTGGACACCTGCACTGCCGATGAGTAGGTTCTCGGCCCCGCTGTGATGGAGATGCTCCCTGACCTGCTCTCCTGGGGCTCCTCTTACCCTCAAGGCCCCAACCTTGGGGCTCTGCCCTTGCACGCTCCGTCCAGTTGTGGCAAAATCCCTACCCTTGACACATCTCCTCAGCCTGCTTTGGCAAGAATGCTGTTGGGCTGGTCCAGCGGGAATGCCCCAGCCTGAGGCTTCCCACCCACCGGCACCCCAACACGCACCCGCCTCGGCTATAACCCACTTTTCCTTGTGGTGGACTTGCCCACCACCCCATCCCCTACTGCAAAGCCCACCGCGGGGACACCGCATCAATGGCGGTAGTTTCCTGAATGATGCCTGTGTCAGCACTCTTCAACAAGTGTCACGGGGAACATTTCTTCGACAATTGTGGCAAAATGAAAGCTTCTTAGAAAGAAAAAAAAATGCCAGAGAAGAATGCATTCTCTTGGAATCATTCCTGCCTATATGAGTATTCACTGCATCTGACTCTTTTCTGAAAAGTATGTGTTTGAACCACAAACCATGGTTTTGATGGCTCACGTCCAAGATTTTCAGAGGGCCCTGAACTGGGGTCCCTTTGCTTGGGCTGGTGTTGCGACCTGGGAAGGTGTGAGTGACCTCTCTGAGCCACAAACCTACAAGGCTAGAATTCATCTCAAGTGTCCGGGAACATCAAGGCTTCTGCTCCGTGAGTGTCAGCTGAGCCAGGGCGGGGCTCTCTCTGCAGGACAGGATGATCTGGAAGCTGAAGGCTGTGATTATCTTGGCCCAGAAAGAATCATGAGTCTCGGTTGGCCAAACACACAACCAAAACAACCAGCATTTAAAAAAGTGCCTCGATAAGAGTGTGTTTGTTCAAGGACCAGGAAGCCAGGCTGTTCCAGAGCGGCCCTGCCCAAGCCGAGCCCGGGCTAGCCAACCCCTCCTGGGGGGCACAGGGGGTGCGTGGGACACTTGGGTCTTCGCAGCCGGTGGGGGTGGGGCTGAGGCCCTTCCGGGGCGGAGGCTGCTGCACCCACAGACACAGAACAGCACCCACAACGAAGGCAGGCAGTAATGCAGAGGCTCAGAAATCCTCACCAACTGCGAACTCACAGGAGCCCAGGCTGCGGTATGCTAAGCAAGCCTTCCCCCCGCCCTCCCCCCCGCCCCCGCAGGTCTGCCCGGTTCCATCCCCTGGAAAGGGGGGCAGAAGGGGCTCATCCACTGAAGGAAGTGGTGCGGCCTTGAGGAATGTTTAAGTCAGAGCGCAGAGACAGGATCCCTGCGATCCCTTGGGATTTTTTTGTTTTACCTCAGGTACTAGTTTGGGAACAGACTTACAGGCTCAAAAGTCGCCCTCTCCCCCGCCCCCCCCCCCCCAGCACAAAGTATAATGCGACGCACAAATCAAATATCTAGGCACAGAAAAGGAAATGAGAGGCAGTGTGTTTCGAGGGTCAGGTCGAACATGACACGGCAGGCAGATCCCCACAGCAGGTGGGCCCTTCTCGAACCTGCCGCACAGTGAGAACTTACCTGAGTGTTCTTTCTGCTCTACCTCCCGGCAGGTGCACATTTACAGGGAGAGGCAGGTGCCGCCAGAAGCCACCGGCAGGAATCAGGGAACACTCCCCCGGTTCTCGTCTCCCTGTAATAAGTCACAGCCCTCGTGAAGGAGCCGGACCCAGGCCTCAGGCTCGCCCCTTCACGTCTGTTTGCAGGCCCCCAGGAACCAGACGACCTTCCGTCTTTTCTGGTGCTGGCTGCTCAGTGGCCCGGCACACGGCCTCCTCTGACAGTGACAATTACAGGTCTGAGTCACTGAGGGCGGAACACGATGTCTGTAGGGCTCCCACTGGCTGGGGCTGTCCACCCTCACCCCTGAGGGAAGCTGGCGCGGGGACCCCGTGCTCACACCCGAGACTTCGGGCAAACCTGGCCGTCAGGAGCCTACCAGCCAGACCGGCCGCACCAGGGTCTGACCTGAGCCAAAGCGGTGCTCGGCCATGACTCTGGAGTTGGGGGTCACATGTCTCCACCAGGAGTACGGCCGGACCTTCATTTCGGCACACCGGCCAAGAGGGCCGTTTGCTCTTTTCTGCCAATAAATATTACCCGTGGAAGTCACTTAGCTCTGACTCCCAGGTGTCCGGGAGCCAAATTCTTGCTATTACACAACCTACTGATAGGAGATAACAAAGCGGTATGTGCTGGAGTTTACAGATAGCAGGAAAACAGATATTACTCTTGGGGCAGTTACTACCTGTAGAAAGCAATACTACCCACACATATAACGCTTTTGTTCATAATGCGTGCTTTATAAACATTATTTTACTGGAGTATGTGCTCAAAGAAGATTAAAGTAAATAAACAAACATGACCGTTTCTCTTCACCTTGACACATTTCAAAAGGGGCAGAGGCATTGCTCTAAAATAGAATGTGTTCCCGGGGTGCCCGGGGGGGTTTAGTCGGTTAAGCATCTGACTGTTGATTTCCACTCAGGTCACAATGTCACAGTTTATGAGTTTGAGCCCCGTGTCGAGCTCTGTGCTGACAGTGTGGAGCCTGCTTGGGATTCCCTCTCTCTCTCTCTCTCTCTCTCTCTCTCTCTCAAAATAAACATTAAAAAAAAAACCAAAAAAAACGTGTTCTCAACTGAGAAACGAAATCTCGGTTTAAATCGTTATGTCTGTGTGGTTTGTGTATCAATCCTGTGTTTTGCTTTCTATGTTTTAGGATGCTTTGATACGTGGGGGCCTCCCTGACGTCACGGGGACTGAGTCCCCTAGGGTGGTGACGACACCCCACCCACCCGCCTGCTTTCTCCGGCTCTCAGCCGTGGGGCTCTGACCCCCGGGGCAGCCCCTGGACCCAGAGGAACTGAAATTATTCAGACCTGCCAGTCCCCGGTATGGTCAGCTGTCCCCTTGCCGGCTCAGTCCCTCCTATGAAAACCACAGTAAGGCTTCCCCCCTCACTTCTTCTGCCCCTGACCGACCCCGGGGCCTCCAGGGGGGTGGGCCCGTGGGACCTGTCCTGCCTCCTGTGTCCAGGAATCTGCGACCTTCAGCCGCTTCCTTCATGACGATCACTTCGTGCCTGCGTGTCTCACGAGGCCTGCGTCCAGCAGATCCCAGGCATACACCCTCCGCTCAGTTGTGTACCTCCATTTCCAGAAGAACCAACAGTTCTTTCAGCCCGGTTGAAAACTAACAAATAAAAAACCAAAGACCAAAAGTCGCCTAGAAACAGAACGCAGCCGACAGCAGCAGGAACAAAACAGTGAGTTTACAAGGTGTCTGTGTTTAAAATCCTCGTGGGTAAGAAGATGTTGGGAGACCGATGCTGCTTTCTCTACCTGGCGTCCGAGGCTCAGAGCTGAGGGCCGGATGGTTTACGGGGCCCACAGTCTGAGGTGGATAAGAACATCTGAAGTCAGCTCCCCAAGGGCTTTGCTAAGAGACAGCAGCCCCCCGGACAGGAAGGCACACAGGCCCGTCCCTCGCCTGCCCTGCGCCCTCCTGGTGTTCCCCGACGTGAAGCCATTCACTGGCCAACCGAGTCTCCGTCGGTGTAGACGGCACCGGGGACATCTTTGAATTGCGGGGCCCCACCCGCTTGCCAGAGAGTCGTCGAGGCGGCCGGCCTCGGAGGTGGCCGGTGCCCCAGAGTCGGAAGGGACCCGGCGCGGGTCAGCCGGAAAGACGGCCGCAAGGCTGCCGGGCTCCCTTTCTCTGGCGCCCAGAGGCTGCGACAGACACCTGACCGCGCAGGCCGCCCTGTGACACTGCCCAGTCCTTCCCGCCAGCAATGCCAGACCTGAGGGCGGGCTCTTCCAGGCGGAAACGGGCAAGCTTTGTGTCCGGAACGAGCACTCTCGGGGGATTTAGGTTTGTCTTCTGTGCCGCCGGCACTGTCCACAGGGACCTGGTCCACACGGGACCTCACTGTCAGCAGGGCCACTGACACTGGACTTGCTTGGCTGAGTGTCTTCCGCTCCACGTTTTCGACCGGCATTAAGGCGCGTGGGGTGCAGGCTGGCGGCGCTCTCCTGTGTCATGCGGTCGGTCACACTGTCACCTGTGAGGTGTCCCGGGCATCGAGGCCCTAGATCAACACCCTGTGTTACAAGAGACGCAGGCCCCAGAGGGACAGTCCCCGGGACACGTTGACCGGAGCCACAGAGAAGCGGCTGGGGCCAGTCGGGAACGTGGGACACTGGGCGGGACAAGCCAGCGAGCCGGGAGTGAGGAAAAGGGGTCCGGCGTCCGTGGAGGTCACAACGGCCCAGCGTGCCGCGTGAACCCAGGCCTGACGGGACCCACTCAGAGCACCTTCCCGGGACTTCCGCTGATCTTCCTGGGCGGTAGGGGGCGTGGTGAGGTACAGGAACGGTCACTCACGGGAGAAATGGGCGGAGTCGAGTCGAGAGTCCATGGCGCCTGCGCAAAGGCTCAGCGGCCTGGGCGGGGCGCGAGCGTGGGCACGAGCGTGGGCGCGAGGGCTGCTGGGTGACCAGCCGAGGTGACGACGGCCGGTCGTGGCCGAGTCCGGTGTCTGGAACGTGGGTATTCATCTTCTCATTTAAAATCCTCTTCTGTGCACTTAACCGCTCTCAGTCGGCGGGAAAACGTACTTGACTGTGAAACCGTTCTCGCAACGCCCGCTCGCAGGGTGCCCCTCGGGCTCCCGAAGACGAGCCAGCGCGGAGGTGACGGAGACTGCGCGGCTCCTCTGTGCGCAGGCGCCGGGCCGGCGCGGGACTTGTCTGCCTCGGTTCCTTTTCCTGGACACGGGGCCGGCGACCTTCCTGCCACTACGCTGCAACCAGGCGGCCCACGGTGCGGCCACTTCGGGTTGCTAAATATCTAGATACTTCCGGCCCGCATTGCCAGGTCCACTAGGCGTCCCCACCGTCCGGTAATTACCGTCGCGCTGCCTGGCGGCCGAGTCTTCTGCGTGTGGCCCCCCTCACCTCCCGGCCCCGCCGTGGGATCCGTCAAGCTAGTACTTTCCACGAGCCAAGCCCTTGGGACGGCGCCTGCCACCGGATAAACACTCGGTAAGCGTTTGCGACTAGTGGTAAGTCTCTCATTTTTCCAGAAGATTCGATGCGCAGTCTCTGTTTGTTTTATGTTAAAAGAGTAGGCAGAAGGTCAGTGTTGAAGTAATTAAGTTCTTAACTGAAGTGCGTAATTAAATATTAATTGAAAAGAAGAGTAGACAAGGTCTGTGAGACGTTCAGGTCTCTGTGCCCCGCGCTGACACGTTACTTGCAAATTCAGGGGGAGAAAGAAAGTTCTTGGAAAGGGGAGCCTGCGTGCAAATGAGTCTGCAGGTTAATCAGGTGGGCCCGTTGCGGGCCACCTGGGGCTGTCACCGCCTGTTTCAAATCCAGGCACGTAGCTTCTTAATGAGGACTTTGGTGAGAGGCGTTAAATTCTCAAGGGCGTTTGCAAGGACCCAGCAGGAGATTTGTGGAGCCCAGGAGGCCGCCCTGGAGGTGGGGTGCAGCGGGAGAGGCGGCTGGGGGGCCTGGGTGGGGGGGTCAGGGAGGGCAGGAGGGGCGCCATGGGGCCCCAGGACAAGGGTCCTTCCTAGTTGAGGCTCATCACTGTGAACTCAACCCTGTGAGGTAAGCACTGGGGAGTTTAAACACTGGATTGTAAACTCTGTGTGAAGACGTCTTGAGGCCTGAGAACTGACATGGTGGCAGTTGGGGGGGGGGGGTCCCTGAGGCACCACGTCCCGCTGGTGCCTGGGTCCACCTGTATCCATCTAATAGGCACCTAGTTAGGCCGACCCTGGGGCGGAAGTACGGAATGACCTGGCGTCTTCTTAGCCGCCCGCCCCGCGACAGCTCCCAGTCCAGGAGCAAAAGAGAGGGGTCCCCTCCACCCGTGTTGTCCCAGGGAGGTTTCCAGGGACTGAATGTCTGCATCCTCCCCCAAGGTGACGGGACGGTGCCAGGAGGTGGGGCCCTGGCGGGTGATCAGGCCTCGAGGCGGGGGCCTCATGAGGGGATTAGCGTCCTTAGCTCTCTCCCCGCGTCTGCTGTGCCACGGCCCCGTGGGCCCCGGGAGGAGACTTCTCACCACACACGGGCTCTGGTGGCACCCGGATGTCCACCTTCCGCCTCCAGAAATGTGAGGAATGCCTGTGGTCTAAGCCTCCGGCTGTGGTTTTGTTTGCTATGGACGCCCGTTCGGACTAAGACACAGGAGTCCCGGTCATATATGTGCATCTGTTTCTGTAATGACACGGGCGCTGTGTGCGTGACGCATATTTACGGGAGCGCCGAGGAATGACGTGTACAGGCCGCTAGCAAGTGTCGGGGCTGGGCTCGGGCTGGCGGTGCTCGGGGCTGGGCTCTGATGCACAACCTGTGCCTTCCCACGCCCCGGGTCTGGAGGACCTGGCCCCTCATAACTGGGACGCTTGGGACAACAGAAATGTGTTTTCTCGAATCCTGGAGGCTGGACGTCCGAGGTGGGGGTGAGGGCAGGGCCGGTTCCCTCTGGAGGTGCTGGAAGGGTCTGCTCCGGTCACTCTCCCCGCTTCTGGTGGTTCCCTTCACGTGCCGGCTCCCCACGTGCGTGCCTGCCTGCTGCGCTGACTCCAGATTCCCCTTTGTACAAGGAGAGCTGGCATCCTCCACTCGGAGCCACACTGATGGCCTCGGGTTACCTTGACTACCTCTGTGAAGACCCTATTTCCATAGAAGGTCACGTTCTGAGGTCCTGGGGGTCACGACTCCCAACGTACCTGATTTGGGGGTTGGGCACCTGAAGGGATCCCCCCCCTGAATCCACAACCCATCTCTTAATGGCTAATTCCACTAACTCGTCACTAGGTGATGCTAGAGGGTAGGTTTCTTATCCGGGAGACTAGCTTTACCACTGAATTTTCATAGTTGTAGACATTTGGCAAGTTTTAGAAGCATCGTTACTGGGTTTCAGTTGTATGAGTTCACCTTCGAGATATTTAACACCGTGTCCTTGGGATAGACAGAATTTATACAAATTTAGGGAAGTTTCTATTCTTGGGATTTGTATTTGATATAAAATACACTTTATAAATGCATTTTGACGCACATTGGTACTGGTTGTTGACATGTATCTGGGCGGTACGTGTCCACAGGGCCCCCCCTGTGCGCGCTTACTCAGGAATATAGCAACAGCTCCAGGAGGAAGCCAGGCGGGAGGGCAGGGAGGGCCAGTGACTCACAGGTCACAAGCCTGGGGGTGGAGCAGAGGAGGAGGGGGGCTGAGCACGCCGTCCTCACAGTCACTGTGCCTGTATTTACTGTGGGGGTAGGGGAGGGACTGGCTGGTAATTCCTACAGATTCAGGCAGAAAGCTTTGTAATAAGTCACAGAAAACGAGATGCATACCAACTTCAGGGAACACAATGAGGGGCTTGTCCTGTCCCCTGCCCCGCCCCCCCAGTTCGCCTTGGCAACCCGATTCTCTTCTTACTTCTCCTTGTTTGAGGGGGTGGGGAGCAAAAACAAGCAAGTGTAGAAACAGAACCTTCCTGAGAACTCAGGGCGCAGGAGGCAGGGGTCCTGCGGGTCCTTCCCCTCAGGACAGGGGAGGGAACCTCCAGATCCCACATGCTAGGGAGGCCCTGGGGAAACTCAGTGTGGCAAGGGCGCAGCTCGGCGTCGGCCAGGCCCAAATTCCGGGGGGGCAGGACCCTCCCTCCTGCATAGGCACGCCTCATTCAGCCATCCGGCTCTGGTTGCTGTGACAAATCCCATGGACAGACAGGAAGTCCTTGTGGGGCTCTGCTTAGGATAGCAAGGCACCTGGCATGGAGAGCAGGGGGTCATGCATGGGCAGAGAGGACACCCCGGAGTTCGGATGATGACAGGTAGGGTGACCATGGTCACCCTTGCGGAACGTTGGGACCTGGGGAGGTCGGGTGTGGCTGGCTTTGTCTCGGTGCTGCAAAAGCATTCGGTCGGACGGAGTTTTTTTTAACGTTCTTGCACTGCAAAATGTGAACGATCCGAGCTTTAAGATTTAAACATCCTTAGGCATTCAAAATAAGGACCAGAAGCCACAGACGACACGTGGACTGTCACCTCAGCATTCTGTTGCCCAGCAAACCACCAGAAGTAAACAGACACCAGTTTGAGAACTCAGGGTCTCAGGGTAGAAACTTGCAACTGTGAGATAAGTCAGCCCTCAGGAGGTGGGGGGGGGGGGGGGCCTGAAATCCGGATTCCTCAAGATACACATGGGAGTGAAAACACGGTATCTGTCTTTCTCTGCCTGACTTATATCACCCTCCAGTTCCATCCATGTTGTAGCAAAGGGCAGGATTTCATCTTTCTCGTTGACAAATAGTATTCCCTGTTTATATAAACCACTCATCGGTGATGGACGTTTGAGAAACTCAACAGAAGACCATGGGGGAAGGGGAAAAAGTAGTTCAAACAGAGGGGGGGCGGCTAACCATTTAAGAGAATATTGAATACTGAGAACAGACTGAGGGTCGATGGGGGGTGGGGGTGGGTGGGTGATGGGCACTGAGGAGGGCACCTGTGGGTACGAGCACTGGGTGTTGTATGGAAGCGATGAGTCCCAGGAATCTACTCCTGAAGCCAAGAGCACACTGTCTACACTCTGTTAGCTAACTTGATGATAAATTCTATGTATAAAAATAAAATAAAATGTAAAAATAAATAAAGTGAAACCGGAGGACATGAAAATGCATGTGCCCTCAAAAACACAGAACTTATGGATTGAGACGCTGTTTTCCCATAAATGCCTGCTTGACAGGAAACCGAGGTAACACTAGAATTTTCTCGAATGACCCTAGTGGGGCTGGTGTCACCAGATAAGCTGAATTGAGCTTTTGTTTGTGTGACTGCGGTGGTTTTGTCGGCTGGGGGAGGTTTCTGGGGTGGTCTTCATTTGTTTAGATTTTAACACTCTGGGTGAACTTTCCCCTCTGGACACTCGCTGCTGCTCACGGCCCCAAGTCCCTGTGGCCTCGCCTGTGGCTGGTGTGCTCGTCCCGGTGGCAAGTCCCTGCTGTTCCCGAAGACACTCCTCCTTTTGACAGTTCCGCTCGGTTTGCGTCACTTTCAAGGTCAATTGAGTATAGTTACCAATAGTCTATGGTAGTCTTTTTTTTTTTTTTTTAATTTTTTTTTTTTAACGTTTATTTATTTTTGAGACAGAGAGAGACAGAGCATGAACGGGGGAGGGTCAGAGAGAGAGGGAGACACAGAATCTGAAACAGGCTCCAGGCTCTGAGCAGTCAGCACAGAGCCCGACGCGGGGCTCGAACTCACATACCGTGAGATCGTGACCTGAGCCGAAGTCGGACACTTAACCAACTGAGCCACCCAGGCGCCCCAGTCTATGGTAGTCTTAACATTTGCTAAGAGGGAAGACAGAATTTCTCGTCACATGTGACACATTTGTAGTACCGAACTTATGGTGGCCATCCCATCACAACTGGGCACGTAGCCAGTCCTTCCGCCTGATATACCCAACCTGCAATGTCACATGTCCACCTCAGCTCGATTAAGAAGAGGAATTCGGGAGACGGAAACTCATCCCTCCCGTTACTGTCTTCATGATGGCTCACCTCTGTGCTTGGATCTCTACCTGGGCGGCCTCGGATTTAAGTATCAGCATCATTGGTTCAACTTGTCTCCATCACTGCTGCCCATCTCAGGACATGGGTCTTTATGGGGAAGAGAGTTTTCCATCCTGGAAAGAACCTGTGCGTTTCATTTTCTAGGTCACAGAGCCCTCCTGCAGTGTTTACCAAGTGCCTTCTGTGTGCCAGGCTGGTGCCCAGTGACCGTGAGGGGCTCTTCCTGAGGATTTTCCTTCCTGGCCCATTAGGGGGACGTGTTCATGCTTGGGGCTCACTTCCCTGGGCAGGGGAAGAGCTGGGCCCCTGGGGGGGAAACCTGAGGCCCTGGGTGGGGGGTGGGGAGCTGGGCCCCTGGGGGAGGAGATCTGAGTCCATGGGGAGGAGACCTGAGTCCCTGAGTGGGGAGCTGAGCCCCTGGGGGGAGAGACCTAAGTCCCAGGGTGGGAGGAGCTGGGCCCCTGGGGAGGAGACCTGAGTCTCTGGGGGGGGTAAGCTGGGCCCCTGGGGGGAGAGACCTGAGTCCCAGGGTGGGGGGAGCTGGGCCCCTGGAGAGGAGACCTGAGTCTCAGGGCAGGGGTGGGGGAAGCTGGGCCCCTGGGGAGGAGACCTGAGTCACTTGGGGGGGGGGGGTGCTTGGCCCCTGGAGAGGAGACCTGAGTCCCTGTGGGGGGTGCTGGGCTCCTGGGGGGGAGACCTGAGTCCCTGGGGGGGGCAGCTTGGCCCCTGGGGTGAGACCTGAGTCTCTCGGGTGGGGGGGAGCTGGGCCCCTGGGAAGGAGACCTGAGTCCCTGAGGGGGGCAGCTGGGCCCCTGGGCAGGGGGGCGGGGGGTAGACCTGAGTTCCTGGGGGGTGAGCTGGCCCCCTGGGGGGGAGACCTGAGTCCCTTGTGGGGGGAGCTTGGCCCCTGAGCGGGGGAAGTCCCTGAGTGGGGGAAGCCTGGCCCCTTGCGGGGATACTTGAGTCCCTGGGGTGGGGGGAGCTGGGCCCCTGCGGGGGAGACCTGAGTCCCTGAAGGGGGGGAGCTGGGCCGTTGGGAGGGAGACCTGAGTCCCTGGCGGGGGACAGCTGGGCTTGCCCTCACTCAGCTTTGGCAAGTTTACTTCAAGGTGCAACACAATTCCCTATGAGGTGTATTGTTCCCCTGTCATAAGAACAAAGCAACTGAATGAAACCTAGGATGCTCCATTGACCTCCTGCTAGAGTCCAAGCCCAAGGTGGGGGCCATTGTGAACCAGATGATGTTTACCGTTTCCATCGTATGCATGCAGGTAACCAGGTAACTGGCTTCTGCCTCCCTCCCGCGCTTCTCTCCCCCTTCCCTTTCTCTTGTGTGTAGCACGTTTAAAAGGTGTGAAACAGGAAAGTGGACTGGGAATAATGAAATTGTGCTTTGAAACAAGAATTAAATCTGTAATTATATAACCCATGAGAGCTACTATGGAAAACTCCCCACGCTCCCCATTGGTGCCTGATTGATTGATCCTCATGGTCTACACCTCCCGACACACAGCTTCCTGCCAGGGATGCTCGTCATGTCTTGTTGGGCTCATGGCCGTGGAGGAGCGTCCGTGCAGAGGACCCACGTACAGAGACACGCGTCTGTCCACCCGCCAGCGGCAGTTGGCAAGTATTTTGCAAACACAAAAATACCTGGCCAGAGACAGCAATTATTGGTTGACTTTAACTAGGGATTAAAATAAAGAGTCATCACTTCCTGGTCCATTTGTAATGCCAATTTTCTTCCTGAGTCGTACCCTGTGGGTGAGTTCAAAGGAGGATTGCTAGTTACAGAACAGAATAATTGCTCTGTGTTCCCAGGGCCACTGTCATTTTGTGACGGCTTGTGTCAAACTGCTCACGGTTTCAAGTACAGTGTTGTCTGGCCGATTCCTTGAACAAAAATCGATGTGCCCAAACAGCATTGACTCTGTGTGTTTGTTAACTTAAAAATCGGTGTTTAACGATGGTACTTATAGTTGTCACCGTCGTCAGCCAGAGCCGAGTCTGCAAGGAACCAGCTCCCAAACGCCACCCTCTGTGCCAGGAGCTCAGGGCCCCAGCGGTCTCCACTGCGTGGATTCTGATGAGTCCAATTTCTTTTGCCTGAAGCCAAAATGTCCCCGGGCAACTATAACAAAAGACGTTTTACTTTGGAAACAAAGTTATCGCTCAAGTCTGGCGGCCACTTGCGGCTCTTTGTTAATGCCTGAATCTGCACAACACATTTGCCGCGTGTCCATTACTTCAAATGAAGGCTCCCTGTTCAATTTCTTTTATTCTCTTTTCTTTTTTTATACTTTTTAAAAAATGTTTATTTTAGAGAGAGAGAGAGAGAGACAGAGCATGAGCAGGGGAGGGGCACAGAGGGGGGAGACACAGAATCTGAAGCAGGCTCTAGGCTCCGAGCTGTCAGCCCAGAGCCTGACACGGGGCTCGAACCCACAGACTGTGAGATCATGACCTGAGCCGAAGTCGACGCTCAACGGATTGAGCCACCCAGGCGCCCCAATTTCTTCCTGGTTATCATGGTGAGAGCAGGCTGGCACTCTACAACCGGGTGTGTCCAGGGAATTGTTGGCCTCAAAAGCCCAATCTGTATCTCACGTCTGGAAGCTTCCAACAGTCATGTTTCAAATGCAGAAGGAGAGTCTTTCTCAGGGACATTGCTCACTGAAGATCAAGGCAAAAGCCTCTAGTATTTTGTTTTGTTTGCACTATGTCATGAAACCAACGTTTTCTTTGAATACGTTTGAATACAATTGACCATTTTGGGATATTTCATAAGTTACCAAATTACGGCCAAATCTCATTAGTGAGTATAAGATCACTGGGAAAGGGCAGGGGAGGATTTAGCAGATGCCTGGGAAGATTCATTAGGATTAGATTCCAATGTTAATGAAGGAAAGTCACCTTGGAGTCTGTCCCCATGGGGGCTCACCAGCTCTGGGCAGGCTGACCTGGGGTGCACCCGGCACCTGGGGTGCCTCCCTCCATGTGGCTGGGGTCACAGCGGCAGGGACAGACCCCGCGCTGGCAGCGGGTGCAGTGAGGAACCACGCAGAGTGCGGGGCTTCGAGGCAGAGACGGGCAGTGTGGAGAGAGGGTGATCTCTCACTGGGTGTGGGCACCTGCGGTCTCTGCAGTTTCAGAACAAAATCTCACAGCTGGCAGGGAAAGACATCCTCTGGGGACTCTTCCCCCTCTGCCCCTGTCTTTGCCAGGTGTAAGAGCCATTTCTCAGGCTGACACTGGCTGTTGGCAACCCTGAGGAGCAGGTCAGGTCTCCCCCTGGACCAAGAGCAGGCGTCCTTCCTGCTGTCTGTACCGGGGAGCCCCCAAGTGCAGGGATCCCCAGTTGTGCTGCAAACACAGAGTGTGCACGGCCTCGGCCCCCACGGCAGCTCACGGGCCCCTGGGAAGTCGACGGTATGAAGGTTTTCTGATCCCAGGTTTCTACCTTTGACCAGCATGAATGCAGCAGTAACAGGCCGGCTCGTTAGCTTATACGTAAAATAAGAACATCTATGACCCTTCACAGACCAATGACACTACTGTAGTTGAACATAAGTGTGAAATCACAACTCTCTCAACCGTGGTATCTCCAGCACAATGCCCAGGACCTAAGTGGTGTTCTACGAATATGTAGTGAGTCAGTGAATGGCGGATAGGGACACAGAAGACTTAGGTCCCTTCATTCACCCAGATGTTCACCGATAAGTGTATATAAGAATACTGTGAGCATGTGGTCACTGTCACATGCTTTTTTGGGAGCAGGAGCCAGAGACGGAGCATGTCAATATATTTCTTGTGCTCAGAAAGCTCACAGTCTGATCTCAGGCCAGTGAACAGGTGCATTCTGCTTATGTGGCATATGATGATGGATTAGATGCAAGGTTGAGCACCGTTTTGGGAAAACAGAGAAGAAAGTGATCAGCTCACTTGGGAAGCACGAGGGTGGCAGTCCAAGGAGATGGCTGGGGTCACGTGAAAGCGTGGCAGGAGTCTGTTAAGTCCATGGAGGCGAGGTCCCAGGGCAGAGCTGTGACACTGAATGCTGCAAGAATTTGAAACTGCTCGTGATTGTCCCAGCGGGAGCCCCGGAGATGGGAAGGCATTCGATGATGGAGAGTCCCACCAATGTGAAGAGGAGTCTTCGGATGTTTCAACCAGGAGCCGCCCTTGGCGGATCTGGATCATAGAGACAGCGTTTCGGCAGGTGACAGGGAACAGCCCAGTGGGACACAACGGGAGCATGTGGAGAGGGGGTCCTGGAGGACTATGTGACTGGTCTGACGGGAGCCAGAGGGAGGGACGCCGGCCACCAGCGCTGCAGAGTGGTGTCCCCGGTGCTTCCGGACAGGGGTCTGCGTTGGGAGAGACGGGAAGGCTGGTCGGGGAGGCCGGAGGAAGGGGCTGGGGGGCCGCAGGGTCCCGAGGGATCACTGGTGTTTTGCATCCCAGTGGGGTGTCTGTCACAGGGGCTGGGACAGGAAGACCTGCCCATGGAAACACAAACGGAGGTGCGTGTTTCGAGTGTGGCCTGCATGGTCACTGAATCTCGGCTTTGCAAAGTGTATTGTTTGTAGAAAATTGAATTTTTCACACTCTACGTTGTCAGAGCCCATAGCGGTGTAATGAGATCACGTGCAAATGGACTTTCATCGGCACTGGACTCTAATTGTTCAGAGAAAATCCATCTAGTCCATTTGAAACCACAGCAGTCCCATGGTGCGCTCCCAGGAACTCGAGGTGGCGTCATTTGGCGGGATGCCAAAGTTTGAAGTCGTGTCTTCGGAAATCATCACTTCTTTCCTGGTACAACATCTGTGCGATGCTCTTTGCCATAATTGGGAGTCAAGTAACAATTCTCTGAACATACTAAGTGATGCTAACTTAAGAGCTCACGAAACAAAAATAAACAAAAATAAAGAGCAGAAATCTTTCCAGTGTCCTGATTTTCAAAAGGCAACTTGTTTTAAATATCACATAACAGAAAGCAAGTCGAAAACATCCAAATGGTTGCCTCTGACTTTTCTAATGGCCGCTTCTTGTTTTGAGGGTGGTGTTGTTTCTAGTCAATGGGCCGTTTGGGGGGCACGTTGTGGCTTCTAGGGAGGCCGAGGGGACCAGCCGAGTTCTCACCATCACCCCACCCGCTTCCCTTCCTTTGTATTGGGCTGACTTCTGGGAAAACAGCGTTAAACCACTGTTTAACTGTTAAACGATTCGTGTGGATTGAAGTGCACTTTCCAGTCTAATGCCAGGTAAGTGAAAACTTTCACCAAAGCATTTTGGGACTAAAACGCATATATATACAGGAAGCCTCCTTTTTGCTCTTGACAAGTGTGTTATAGAAACAGGGCAAGTGGAGAACTGAAGTATTACGTGTGTACCTTTCTTTTAGAAATGGCTTCTCTGAACAGAAAACTGCTGTAAATGGTGGCGGTTGCCCACTGAGTTCCGCGGGAAGGGCCCTGTGTGGAGTCAGCCCCATCTCACCCAGCTCCACGTGCTGCCACAGGGTTCCTCCACTGATTGTCACACGCACGGGGTTGCGGGGTAGGGGGGGAGGTTTGACTCCGCGCCATCACCTCACCTACCAACCTCAGCGACCAGAGCAGGGAGAGGGAAGGAAACGGTGCTGAGCATGGTCCCCAGTGACCCCAGGGGCAGGGGTGCCAAGCTGCGCTTTCCCGGGACCTCCGCTGGTGCTTCCTTGGGGCTCGGAGGGGCAGACTCGAGAAGGAAGCCCAGGCACGTTTGACCACGCAGGTAGAGGGGAACTGGTGCCTGACTAGCGTGGGGGACGGCCCGCTCCACCCCAAGAGACAGAGCACACTGCATCTCTGGCACTGGCTGCTTGGTGGCGGCCAGGGTCTCGTCCTCCAGGCAGGCCTCCACCATTCCAGGCAGGGCCCCCACTCTTCCGGGGTGGGGGGCTGAGTCACTGCAGACACAGCACCCGGCCTCTCTCATGGAAGCCTGGGTCTGAGACTCAGCATCATGACCTAACAACGTGTCTCCTCTCGTTGCAACTCAAGAGAGTCTAAAACAACCATTAACTAAATACTGTAGTATTTATTAATTTTAAACTCATTTCGATCTGTGCCATTTTTGCATACACATGAAATCTGTAGCCTTAATAAGTGTCCATTTCTTCTTAGTAGATCGAGAAATCGAGGCTAGTTCAACAATGAAATATATAATGGGGGAAGGGTGCCCTTGTTTGTGATAAAACTCTTTGGTCTGTATCATTTTTTTCTGAGTTTAAAGTAACATGAGAATTCACTCCAATGAAAAGTAAACATTGCTTTTCTCAAAAAATTTAATTGCAGAACTATTTACAAGAGGTGGACATCAGCAATACAGAGATCAAATGAGAGAGGCCTCATCAGAGGGGAGTCGGAGAAAACGGTGGGCACGTTTTCCTTATAATCGGCTGAGCGTGGGGAAAAAAAAGTCACGAACAAAGAGAACTCAAATAATGCAACCTGGTGGTGTCTGAAAGAAATGACCAACATTCTGATACGTTATTAACAAGAAGCAAGACGAGGTGGTGACGGACCGCGGGCCGTACGTTCCCGTCGGGTATTCTGCATGCTACTAAACAGAATTTATCAAAAGAACCATAAAAGCATGAGAGAGAGAAGTACATAAAATAGCTGGATCCCAGTGAGGTGTAACTTTGCACAGAGGTGAATATTTGGCACTCTGCTCATCCTCGTTGATATGGTTTCATATGTATATATATTTATATATATATATGTGTATATATATATATATTTATATATTTCTTTTTAAAACTTGAACTAAACAGCTAGTTTCCTGGTTCTGACATTCCTTGAACTTCTATAGGAGGCATTGAATTTAGTCCTTAGGCCACCCCTGGGTATTTTGGCACATAACATGGAGGTGGGTATGTGAACTGGTCTCTAGACAGGAAGGACCTGTACAAGAGGAAAGTGGCTTAGCGATCGGAAATCTGAGTTCAAGAGTAGCCTAGGATTGTTTACTACTTGTGGGGGAAACCTTTGAATTCAGCAAACCAGTTATAAGGTGGAGGGAGGGAGACACATGCTGAGCCCTTTTACCGTGATATGGTCCTAACGCTGGGATGGCAGGGGCGGGGTGTGGGCGTGAGTTGGGGGAAAACCAAAGAATGGTGAGTGGCGTCCATAAAGGACCACAGACAGCCTCTGAGCTCCCTTCACGTGTGTTGGCCGAAGCACAGAGCACACCGTCTACTGGCAAGAGAGAGATTTGTACTTAAATTGGCACAAGAAACCGGGCCGACGTCTTTCGTCATGACCCCTCCCCCACTGAGTACGTGAAAGCTTGGACTCCCAAGCCTTTCAGGTTCGGAATAAGCACCCATGATGAAGAGTCACATAAAATCTAAGAAAGTAGGGCGGTAAGCCTCTGTTACCTTAGTTGGTGTATGTACAAAATCTTTTTAAAAAGTACTGGTGGAGTAGGTAACTAACGTTTCCTCTGCAAAGAAGTCATCTGTCACGTGTTTACACTGAAACTTGAAATAATTTCTTCTCACACTGGATAGAAAGAAATGCGAGGGTTAGGGTTAGCGATTCATAAAGTTACGGACACGTCGCAATGTTGCAGGGATGAAAAGATAGGTGTTTCTTGGAGCGTTCCCGTGGACCACTTCCGCCTTCTCTGAAGCCTGAGCTAGAACAGTCACAAAGAGTTGGAATCAGAGGGGCAGATGTCGCAAACCTTTAGCAATTTCGGTCAGTCTGTCTGATTCCATTCTTGATGTGCTCCCAAATTGTGTTCCTTCACCCTTTGAACATTGGGCTTAATAGCCATCCATGCATCTAAGATGCCGCTGACCTTAAGTAACGGCGAAAACATTGCCTAATTCTGGGCGGCATCTGGTTCTCTGAGATATTTATGAACGGACCTGACTTTTGCCAGCGTCCCACACCTGGTGGGGAGGACTGTTGGCCAGAGTGCCCTGGGCTGCATCTTGAGTGGTAATTCAGGCTTTTGCCACCGGTCCGCAAGGAGCTTGGAGGACTTTGGAGCCCACATGACATTGATTTTCATAATCTGCGAGTGAGACAAGAGACAGGAGGAAACAGATGTGAAATGAAGTCTGGCTGATGTATGATTGGGAGCCAGGTTGTTCGATGGGTCAGCTAGTGATTTTCCAAAACACTGTGCGGCCACTCTGTGCTGACGGGCGTGTTGTCAGGCGTGTGGAAGGGCACCTCTCCTCCAACACTCGGTCACCTTCCCTGCCTTACTGCGACCGTCAGCACAGCACAGGGGACCCGATATAATGGACACGGGAGGGGTTCGGAGTGAAGCAATACGCCCAATGCTCCAGCCAAGCGGTTGAATGTGTTCCCACTCAGCAGCGGACCACATCCCCGATCTCTTCTGCTTGTGGTTTTCTGATCTGTTCTCAAGTTTTGGCATCCTGTATTCAACCCAAACTTTCAAAGGGTAAACAGATACGCAAATGAAAACAAAAGAGAACCCTCGGGAAGTTCCAAGGGCGTGTGGCTTGGAGACAACAGTCTGCAACTACCTGATTAGTGTGTTAAATTTGCAGTAAAAAAAAAAAAAAAAAAAAATGGTCTTGAGAAGAAAGGAGGCGTCTGGGAAAGCAGCAAGGAGTACACAGAAACGTGTCGAATTTGGCTTGAGGCGGGTTTCTGGGGGGACCAGACTCAACACTTGTTGACTTGTTGGCAGGACTGTTCTGGTTTTCAGCAGTGGGGGGTCAGACGCCGCACGCAGGTGCCCTCCCACGTGGGTACACTCAAGTGGTACATGCCACGTTCATACGCTTCCTGCTGACACCACCGAGATGTCGGGGGGCCTCTCTCACGAACAGCAGCCCAGCCACTCTGTGCAGCCTGGGGACGCGCCAGCTCCCAGGCTGACTCCAAACAGCAGCACCCGACCTCCTGCCCAGTGAAGGTTCTAGTAACACGCTGGCTGCCCTTCCCAGCAAAAACCCAACTCGGTGTGGGCTGGTGGTCCTCTGAGAGACTCCACGGGCCACACGAGGTCCGGTCTGGCTGTACTGGCCTTCTGGCAAAGACCATGACCCCTCTCACCCCTTCCTACTCGCCAGCAAGAGGTCTGGCCCAGAGCAGACAGTGGTTCCGACGGGCGAACACACAGTCACCACAGGAACCTTGGCCAACGGCTGCCAGATGACAACTTTCCGGAAAGTCCGTCCTGGGTGGGGTTGGGGCGGGGTGTCTGGCAGGGCTGGAAGTACGCAGCCTGGGGTCTTTTGACTGGCGTGCGGGAACCATGTTGAGAAAGGCAAACATCTAGAAGACACAACCCCAGCGCAACGATCGCGGCCCGTACGTCTGAGTACCCCCTTCGTTGCCTTCCTGCTCTAAGTCTGACTTCTCCACGGGAGCCGGTGGGGGGGGGGGGGAGTCCCCCCACTGGGGAGGTCACTGACTTCGTGGCTATGTCTTTGTGTTTGCTTTTTTAAACAGGGAGCCTTAGATGTGATCATTTTCTCTAACGGTACACTTTTCTATTTAATGCTAGAAGTCTTTAGTATTGATCTTGAGGTGAACACATCAACGTTTCCTTTTAAACAAAAGTGTAAATTTTTGGTATCCTACAACAGTTCCATTCTTTATCCACTGTTCTAGGGCAGTCCTACACGTTTGCGGAGAGGAAGGTGGCAACAAGTGTTACCGGTGACAACGCAGACGGTGCACGCGACGAAGACAAACGAGGATGGGGGAGAGGAGTTATGTGCAAAGTGCTCTTGTTCCCAAGCGACATTCACCTGCTCGGGCTTCGTGGAACTTAAGGGTCCTGTTTATCATACTTGTGTTTTGATTTTGAAAGTTAAACTAAAGCCTTCAGCGTGGCGATGCTGCCGTGAGCAAAACGCTGTGTCAGCTCGTGTGTCAACAGTTACGCGGTGTCTTCGGGGAAGAACGCTGTCCGATCTGAGCGTCTCCAGCATACGCAAAATCTCTTACTGAAACTATCTCCATAACGTGGTGAGACGGCCACACTACAGGTCTGTGGTGCGTATCTGCCGGAAGTGCCAGAAATAAGTTGGTTTGATTGACTAACACAAGTATCATAAACAGTTTTATTTTTCGTTACATGTACAATATGTAAACATGGCTTATCTGCATTTCACGGTGGGATGTCGCCTGTGTGAGAAGTGAAAATATTGCACTGAGTCATGGTGGCAGGTGACACTGCCTGGGGGCCGGCGGCAGGCCCTGGCTGCGTGTCACATGACCTTCTTTGGGACTCGGTGGACCGGACAGGGGTTCGTACGCACCCCCCACTGCGAATCGGTGGCCACTGTCACGTTTAGCTACAGGTTAATCTCACCTAGGGGTGGTTCAGGCCAAACTTTTGGGGGATTTTAAGATAAAAATGAGTATACAAAACATAAAAAAAAAAATCCAAATTCAGTGAACACTTTCATTCAAGTCAGGGTCAGAGAAGCTGGGATCTAGAATAGTTGTCTAATCTTAGGATTTGTCATTAGACGTTTTGTACAAGCTTCAGGAAATGAGGTAAAATGCATCAGCGGCCAGTAGATTTACATGTGTTAGCAGGTCTGGGCGCATATGTGCATTTTACATTTCCTCTCCCTAAGGGGTCTACACTGACTTTGCTTTTCTGTGACTATTTCTAAAGAGCAGTTCATCTTAAATAATACATCATTTTTAAAGTCTAAAATGCCAATACTTGCAAATACATTTGTTTGTAACATAGTATAGTGAGTATAGGAAGAAGTGTCGTTACTGTATACTACTCAGGATTTAAATATTTATTTAGGTAGAAAAAATGCTTTGAATACTCTGGGGAAATAGGATTCATTTATAGAAGAATATTTCAGGGAATTTTTTTTTTTTTGCATTTTTCAAGGATATACATTCGTACTGATTTTTGCTTCCAAATATATTTTAAGGCTGTTTGGTAAAATATACCAGATATGAGGCTCAATTTACAGGGTTTTGTTCTTACAGGGAATTCTTAACTACTCAGCTTTAAAAAAGTAAGACTTGGAAGGCCAACATGCTTTAGTATCAACTGTGCTCCAGTGAACCCCATGCTTGGTTGGATGGAGAGTATGAGGAAAAGAAAACACTGCAGGCTGGAGCAGCACCCCCGGGGGATGACCTCACTGGATGTCCTGCTGGTGTCACCAGGCTGCAGGGGGACCTGGGGCATGACAGTGCCCGTCAAGCTGAGGAAACAAAGTGCCAGAGGAGGTAAACCAGGGCTGCTCGGCCAGCTGAGTACTCGGTACCTCTCCGGGCAGCGGGAAGGCCCGTGTTTGGGGAGGAAACACCTGTCCCCAGGTGCCATCCTGTTTTCACCTTGCGTTACAGTGGGGACTCTGAGTTTGGGATCCGAGGGAGAGATTTGACGGGCTCTCCTCTGCAGATGCATCTGGACAGGGACACAGGAAAGCGATGCTGGGATGACGGTCACTGCGTCTAAGCGTGATTGTACAAGTGGAAAGCCTTTTCATTCGAATCCTTCCTGCTTTGCTCTGGTGCCAGTCAGAATCCTGAAACCTAATTACTTTTCTCAGAGTCCACAGCTGGAAATCACCACATGTGACCTTTTTTTTTTTTTTTTTTTTTTTTTTTTGTCATGTCTAAAACAGGCAAGAAATATATTCTTGACTTTAGCGATACTGCATAGGACAAAAGAATTCTGGAAAAATACAAATGTAAGCTACATTTCTTCTTTACCATTTAAGCTGAGAGATACCACTCACATTCATATTTCTTAAACTTTTTACATCACAACTGTCATTTTAAACAAGCAAACTTTTTTTTTAAGGATACCCTGGAAAGTCAACTGATAGAGCAGTTTGAGAATATATATATACATCCATAAAAAAAAAAATCACAGGTACACAAATGGGGACACTTACAGACAAGACTGTGTGTGGTAGAAGTTATGAAGGAATAAAACATACGATGACTCTTTCATCGGAATAAGGGCGATTATTTTTCTCTTTACATGCCTGCTACAGGCCAGCCAGCCTTCTGTAAGACTCCAACCCTTTTCATGTGTCACTCCCTTGGGTGAATGAACACTCAGCTTATTTTGGGACTGTTAGATGCTGTGCCGGAGATTTCTATCGTGTTCAGACTTGTGACCCACCCCTCCCTCCCCCCCCCGCCGGGGGTTTCTGGAGAACCGCACGGCAGGGAGTCGGGTGGCTGGAGAGATGGCTTCTCATAAACTCTGCACAAGGACCCTGGTGACAGGGGCCGGCTAGACTTGGGGGGCAGGGGGAGGCATCCTCAGGTGACGGGGTGGGGGTCTTTCTTGCCTGCACTTCGAGCTGAAGCAGTTTCCACTGGGGTGTCTGGTGAGTGGCAAGATGCACCCGTATCTAGTTGTTAGTCTTGCCTCGAATTGTCACACGCTTTATAAAAATATAAATAACAAAAATGTGAGCTGGGCTCAATCTCGAGAGGTGTTTCCTGTGATCCTCTGAGAACAGAGCAGACCAGGGAGGTGTCCCCACGCCTAGCTGGCACAGCTGACCGTGGGTCAGACCACTGGAGGGGAGGAGGAGGAAGGGGGAGGGTGGGGGGAGGGAGGAGGAGCTCTGGCCGGGGCTCGGCGCACGGCAGAAATGAACGCATTCCGGTGTGTCTATGGCACAGAGAACACAACAGGGTGTATTCGGTGGAGAAACAAGACTAAAATTAGCGGGTGGGTGAGAAACTGTACACGCATCTTGTTAAAAAGAAAAGAGGGCAAAGGTGCCCCTAGAGCCGCGTCTGGGCCTCCGGGATGTAGATCTCTATGCTGTCTGCGCGCTCCGAGGCCGAATTCTGGCGGAAGGAGGCGGCCCGCTTGGCAGCCATGAGCCGCCTCCGGGCTTCTTGACGCTGTCTGTCCGGCAGGTCCAAGGACTTTTCTCTCGTGACAGGAAATTTCCCTCTGGGGGGCTTCTTTGGTATTGGAGGGGGGACCTTTCTTTCTTCCTGAAAAGGATCACAGGTCAAAATTGGGGACATCAGAGGGGAACAGCGCCAGTCCATGGGCCTGGTCTCCGCGCAGGGTGACCGCAAACTGCCCGGGACACCACCCCAGTGCTTGACTGGCCCAGCCCCACGCCCCCAACAGTGGCCTTGCCGCCTGCCTGCTGGACACCGTGACTTCCCTCACACCCTCCAGGGCAGGGAGAGGGGCTGGGTGACGGCCTTACACGTAAGGAACCAAGTCCCGCACGGTAACATGGAACGTATCCTTTGTCTCAGGCTTATTTTCGTGCTGTTGCTAGATTTTTGCCATCTCTGAGCATTGGCAAATATTCACAATTTCAGTTCTTGAGTATCCCAGGTATTTTGGAAGGTGTCACTTGATATCCCTGTCATGTGCTACAGACTTTTCAGCAGACTCCGGATTCTAAGGACCTTCATGGAAACCATCTTACATGGGGGAGCTGTTAGCCAAATTTCCTGTTATGGGCCTAAAACCCCTTGACATTGACTAGATGATAGATTAGATAGATAGATAGATAGATAGATACATACATACATACATAGATACATAGATATGCTGGCTGGATAGACAGATAGATATGGTGGATGGATAGATGGGTGGATGGATAGATAGATGGATAGGCAGATGTGATGGATGGATGGACAGACTGACAGATTTGGTGGATGGATGCATAGGTAGATGATAGATAATATATTAGATGATAGATAATATAGATATGATGGATGGATAGATACATAGATATGCTGGATGGATGGATAGACAGATATGGATGTATGGATAGATGGATAAGCAGATAATGCTGGCTGGATGGATGGATAGACACACATGGATGGATGGATGGATAAACAGATATGATGGATGGACAGATATGATGGATGGATGGATGGACAGATTTGGTGGATGGATGGGTAGATAATAGATAGATGATAGGACATAGATATGGATGGATGGATAGATATGGATGAATAGATATGGATGGATGGATAGATGGACAGATATGGATGGATGGATAGATAAACAGATATGATGGATGGACAGAGAGATAAATAGATCTGATGGATGGACAGATATGGATGGATGGATGGACAGATTTGGTGGATGGATGGATAGGTAGATGATAGATAATAGACTAGATAGATGATAGATAATAGATATATAGATATGGATGGACAGTAGATAGGTAATAGATATGATGGATGGATGGGTGGACAGACTGACAGATCTGGTGGATGGATGGATAGGTAGATGATAGATAATAGATTAGATAGATAGATAATAGATACATAGATATGATGGATGGACAGTAGATAATAGATATGGTGGATGGATGGACGGACAGACAGATTTTTCACCTGCTTGGTAAAAACATGCAAGTAATTACTTCTGACCTTTAGCTCATATTCTTAAATAAGTCACAAAAGTAGGTGTAGGCCTTTTCCAGAAGGCTAAATCACACAGTTCTGCAGCAGATACATAATGTTATATTGTGTCTTTACTGTTTTGGTGAAAGGTCTGTGTCCCCAACCCTGCCCTGTTATTGAACGTGCATCCTAACTAACAAAGCTGGACCCAACATGGACTGCCCTTCCCAGCGGGTGATGACAGGGCCCTGCATAGCCGACTACCTCCTTCCCAGGGAAGGATGCCTGGCAGAAGGCGCTGGAACCTTTCCTTTCCTGGGCAGGGATCCAGTTGTTGGGGGAAAACCGCACCCCTGTGTCTCCCTTCAGCCTCTGCAAACATGCAAATGGGCCAGACATGCTAGGACATTGTGGGGAAGGCACAGCTTGGGCAGACACGTGTGGCAGAACCCCACCCACTGGTTTTGGCAGGAAGGTTGTTTTGGTGTCTGACACTTTATTCCCATGACTTATTTTTAAATGACTTGGCCAGAAGCAACGACTTCTTACTCTTTGGCAGGCATCCACAACAGTAGGGTAATGGGTTTGTTAAAGATTTCATTCAGCTCTTTCAAAAGTTAGTTCCTAAGTTAAGCACATGATTGTATCTACCTATTCTTTTCTCTTTAATTGGTAGCCCCTGAAGTGTGGGGCTGTAAGAAATACACAGGGGCAATTCTTGTGGGAGTCTCCTGTTTAAAGGGACTCCTGGCCTCCAGGTGTCCTGTGGTAGGAGAGGGTTGACCAGGTGGCCTTGCGGATCGATCGGGTAGAGTGGCTCCTAAGCACACGGCCTGGGGCCTCAGTGGTGTGAAAGAGCGGTTCATGTCTGCAGTGGGGCGTATATCCTCGGCAAGTGGATGGATAGATGGATGGATAGATCGTGTATACCCTCAGCAAAAGGCTGTCTTAATTTTGAGGACCATTTTCTCTGCATACCTTAGGTAGAAGGGGTTGTATTGTCAATTACTGAAGAATGAAAAATAGGGATCATCGCAGGGCTCTGGGATGGTTAAATGGGTTCTATTTTTAGTATTTTATCAGAATGGCATTTTCATTGGCGATCTTAGGATCTCCTTCACTACGAAACCAGACCATAGATAGGACTTGCTAATGTACCATTTATGGCTTACAGACAGCCTACACCTTCCCACTCCCCTCTGCCCCATCGTCTAGTAAAGAGGGGGTGTGACAGTCATCTGCAGTGGCATCTATGACCTCGAGCCCAGAACTCCACCGACACAGACAGTGGCACCTTTGGAGGAAGACTGAGGATGGCAGTGATGGCTCTTGTTCTAAATCTCTATGTAG
This sequence comes from Neofelis nebulosa, assembly GCF_028018385.1. NCBI lineage: Eukaryota > Metazoa > Chordata > Mammalia > Carnivora > Felidae > Neofelis > Neofelis nebulosa. The sequence goes on along the minus strand of NC_080784.1, from coordinate 2,228,298 downwards.
ACATCCTCCGCTATACAGTAACACCACTGTCCTAAAGTGTGTTGGATTACTTTCATCACTTTATTTGAATCGATAATGTCTACCTAGAAATTCAGATTATGATTACTTAGAGCGTCTTTCAAACGTGTTAGGAAATCACTGTATTTGTTGCTGATTCGGACCTACCTGTTACCCTACTGTGGATGGCATCTGAAGGGGAGAAAGATCACAGGCTCAAGTTTAATGGAACCTTTCAGCCTGTTTAAGGGCGAAGGCTGACAGATCTACAGGACGTCTAAGTAGAGCCCACAGCGTGTCTTCATCTTCCACTGGAGATAAACCACCAGAAAGTACCGATCTGAATCGGTAGTTGTTGTAACCAGACCTCACACCTTCCTTGTGGAGAATCATTTCTATATAATCCAAACACAGGTTTGATGAAGGCACGGGGTAGGTCCCTATAAGGAATGAGACTCTTCGTCTCCATGTGATTTTCCGTTCGAGTCCCAGAGATATGGCAGAAGGACCTGTTACCTGTACCCCCCGCCGGTGGCATTCGTCCCACGTCAGCTTATTGCCGGCTCCGCGTGCAAGCATCTGCACACCTGATCGTGCGTTGCCGACTGGAGACCATGTGGCATGACACAAAGGAGCACCTGCCGCGTTAGGGTTAGGCTCCGGGGGCCCACAGGGAGCAGCACGTGGGGGGCGCGTGGCCCGGGCAGGGTTACCTTTCTCTCCGGAGACTCTATTATCTTCCAGTCTTTGAGCTTCAGCTGGTGCAGCTCGTCGAACTTCATGCTGACGTCCTCGACGGAGAGCTGCAGCATGTCCCAGTAGCCCGCCAGGTCCTGGGACGTGGGTCTCGGCATGGCGCTGGGGTCCTGAGAACACACGGGCAGAACTCAGAGCCATGAACACCCCCAGCTGGCCCAGGGCTCGGGTGGTGGGGGCCCCGCTCCTTCCTGCAGATGCTTTTCAAGGAACCAGATTGGGGGGAAGCCTGAAAAATTCATGCTCTGACAAACATTCCAGAAGGCCCACGAAGGGCCGCCGACAGTTAACGCAAGCATTTGCCGACGGTTAGAGAATGTGCAAAGGCTGCGTGATGAGTGACTCCAACTCTGTGACAGTCTGGAAAAGACACTGTGGGGACAGCAAAAAGATCAGTGGTTGCCAGAGGTCCAGGCGGGGGGACGGATGGACAGAGCATAGGACTCTTAGGGCAGTGAAACCACCCTGCAGAATTCCATGATAGTGGCTACATGTCACCATACGTGCGCCCAAACCCAGACCACGCATGACAGCAGAAGTGCCCTGATGTGGACCCCGGATGCTGGGTGATGACGCGTGTCGACGCGGGGTCACAGATCGTGTGAAATGCACTTGCTGTTGGGATGTTGATGGTGCGTGTGGTGCCACAGGGTGGGTGGGAACTCTGTACCTTCCCCTCAATTTTGCCACAAGCCTAAAACTGCTCCGAAAACATAAAGTCTGTTAAAGAAAATACACTTGGTGCATTCACTCACTGTTTTGTTTTGAAGAGGCTTTCTTAGACCTTGAAAACGGTGGCAAATATTACAGTTTTCAAATGCTTGGCCATTCCTAAAAGCAATAGGGCTGCTGTGGTTTCCGTCTCCCTGTGGGCTGTTCTGCAGCCAGGTGCCTGGGACAGGGACAGGGACAGGGACAGGGAGGTGGCCATGAGCTTGGGCTTGGAGCCATGTCTGTTTCTGTTCATTCCAATGCCATGTATTTTTATTTATTTTTATTTTTTTTATGTTTGTTTATTTCTGAAAGAGAGAGTGAGCAGGGGAGGGGCAGAGAGAGAGGGAGACACAGAATCTGAAACAGGCTCCAGGCTCTGAGCTGTCAGCGCAGAGCCCGACCTGGGGATCCAACCCATGAACTGAGATCACGACCTGAGCCCAAGTCCGACGCTCAACCGACAGAGCACCCCAGGTGCCCCCCCCCCCCCCCCGTGCATTTACTTTGCTCCCATGTAGAGGGAGGACGACTTTTATGAAGTCAATTTTACGAAGGTACAGAAAGCTCGCCGGACTGGTCCCTGAGCTTAGAAGAGCAATGCCACGGAGCCACAAACTGGCAGTCCGTGAGCTGCGTGTGGCCCAGAGACCTGCTCTGCTCCACACACACGGTGCCCTGCACGCACACGGTTTCAGTGTGTTGCCTATGGTTAAAATCAGGTGACTTCCCAAGGTCTGAGGGCACCTGCCCAGCCCCTTCCCGCACCGCCTGTGGCTGGCGAGGGACCGCAGCCCTGGGTCAGACTCTACCTGCCTGGGTCTGCATCCCTGGGGGTGAGCAAATGGGCTTTTCTACGTGTGGTTCCTTTGATGCAGTGTGAGGCCATCTCAGATTAAACAGAGACATTTCTGTGAATTCACTTAAAACGTGCAGCTTTCAGCCCACTCCGTTGCTCACGTTAAGCACAACGTGGACTTGTGTTTGGTTTGTTTCAACTCGCTTTAAACCGCGGCTTAGTCCGCCGGGGCCGCCGCTAGATGAGCCCCAGGGACTGGGCGTTTGCTGCTGGCAGCTCTGGAGGCTGGCCTCGTGGCCACGTGCCGGTGGGGGCGCGTTCTGGGGGGCCACTCCTCCAGCTGGGGGACTCTGGCTGTGTCCTCATGGGGAGGAAGCGGCTGGGGGCTCCCCTGGGTCTCTCTTACAGGGACCCTGACCCCATTTGCCAGGACTCGGCCAGAGGCACCACCTCCTAATGCCATCACGTTGGGGGGTGGAGGGCCGACGTGGTTTTCGGGGGGGGGGACGCACACATGCAGTGGTTTGACATCCACCTCAAAACGATCACTTTGGGGCCCAATTCCACCTGCCGCGTGCGACCAGCCGGTGGCCTGTGCTGAGCGAAGGCCAGAGGGAAGAGAGTCGCTGCCCCCAGAGGATCCGTGTCCTCTATTCTGTTTCGGGGGGTGGCTCCATCTGGTCCACTAGGCCGTTGGATCCCGGGATATGTTTATGAAATTGTTTCTAAACGTCAGCGGTGAGCGCCGCCCCTCCCCCAGCAAAGTGACACAGTGACATCCCTGGTGAATGACTGCCACTGAGAGTTCGCAAGACTTGCTGGCCCGGCCATCGGAGGTCCCCGTGACATGGGCGCTGCTCATCCCAGGCTCTGGGGCAGTGTCCTGGGAAGGGCTCCAAGGGCTGGGGAGCCCTGGGGGGGCACGGGGGTGGTGGGACTGGCTCCGAGTAGGTGTGAGTGGCACTCAGACCTGGCGATGCGGTGCGGTGGGCCTAGGTGGCCCGTGTGCGCCCGCAGGTTCACGGGCAGATCCTCCCATTGCTCTTTACATCCTTGTTACCCCGTGAGGACCCATGGGTCCTTGCCTTGCGTTCGGTCCACCCGAAATATCTGGATAAGAGCCAGCAGGTTCTCTAGGGTCTTCCCTTTGACTTTGAACTGGTTGGGCTGCACCTGAACCTCCCAGCAGCTGCCAAAGCTTCTCTGAGCTGCCAGCACACATACCTGCTTCATCCCAGCACCTCCCTCTGGTCTCAGACACCCCGGCCCCCACTCGCTCCAGCACCTACCAGGGGCTCAGACACCCCCCCCCCCCCACACACTTCAGCACCTCCCTCCAGTCTCAGACACCCCCCCCCCCAATTCTCTCCAGCACCTCTCTGGTCTCAGACACCCACCCCCCCACTCTTCACTACAGCACCTCCCTCCAGTCTCAGACACCCCCTCTCTTCACTCTAACACCTCCCTCCAGTCTCAGACACTCCCCACCCAACTTCACTCCAGCACCTCCCTCTGGTCTCAGACACCCCCCCAACACTTCCTCTAGTACCTCCCTCCGGTCTCAGACACCCCCCCACCCCTCACTCCAGCACCTCCCTCTGGTCTCAGACACCCCCCCCCCAATTCTCTCTAGCACCTCCCTCTGGTCTCACACATCCCCCCACTCTTTACTCCAGCACTCCCTCCAGTCTTAGACACCCCCCCCTCTTCAGTCCAGCACCTCCCTCTGGGCTCAGATACCCCACCCCCATCACTCCAGCACCTCCCTCGGGTCTCAGACAACCCCCCTCTTCAATCTAGCACCTCCCTCCAGTCTCAGACACCCCCCCAATTCTCTCCAGCACCTCCCTCCAGTCTCAGACACTCCCCCCCCCACTTCACTCCAGCACCTCCCTCTGGTCTCAGACACCCCACCCCTTCCTCCAGTACCTCCCTCCGGTCTCAGACACACCCCCCCTTCACTCCAGCACCTCCCTCAGGTCTCAGACCCCCCCCCCCCCGAATTCTCTCTAGCACCTCCCTCTGGTCTCACACATCCCCCCACTCTTCATTCCAGCACCTCCCTCCAGTCTCAGACACCCCCCTCTTCATTCTAGCACCTCCCTCTGGGCTCAGACACCCCACCCCCATCACTCCAGCACCTCCCACGGGTCTCAGACAACCCCCCTCTTCAATCTAGCACCTCCCTCCAGTCTCAGACACCCCCCCTCTTCATTCCAGCACCTCCCTCTGGGCTCAGACACCCCCCCCTCCAAATCTCTCCAGCACCTCCCTCCAGTCTCAGACAGTCCCCCCCCCCACTTCATTCCAGCACCTCCCTCTGGTCTCAGACACCCCACCCCTTCCTGCAGTACCTCCCTCGGGTCTCAGACAACGCCCCTCTTCATTCCAGCACCTCCCTCTGGTCTCAACACTCCCCACCACTCTTTACTCCAGCACCTCCCTCCAGTCTCAGACACCCCCCCCTTCACTCCAGCACCTCCCTCGGGTCTCAGACACCCTCCCCTTCACTCCAGCACCTCCCTCCGGTCTCAGATACTCCCCTCCACTCACTCTAGCACCTCCCTCTGGTCTCAGACACTCCCCACCTCTTCACTCCAGCACCTCCCTCCGGTCTCAGACACCCCCCCCACCCCACTTCACTCCAGTACCTCCCTCTGGTCTCAGACAACCCGCCCCCCCAGTTCTCTCCAGCACCTCCTTGTGGCCTCAGACACCCCCCCCCCCACTTCACTCCATCACCTCCCTCCGGTCTCAGACACCCCGCTCCCCCCCCCCCCCACTTTGCCTCAGCACCTCCCTCTGGCTGGTCTCAGACTCTCCCGCCCCCCGTTTCCCCCGCCTCCGCTGAAACAAAGCCTGCAGATATTTGTTGTGCTTTTGTCCAGTTGTAGATGCCAAAGAAAAGAAAGCAGCAACACCACATATTTCGAAAGGATTATTCTCTTACAGTTGGGATAAAGTGCAATCTGACACGTGTAGGAAGCATCAAAAATATTAGGATGGGTCATTTAAAAATCCAACGTCAGCTGCTTCTGGGAGCGAGGACACGGGCATTGTATAAGCTTGAACAAGATCTGTACGTTTTTACTGCATGTGGCGGGTGCTTTAGATAAGGGGTTCCTAAAGATCGTGACCACCGGTGCTTAACCCGACTCAGTGTGACAGAGGGTGGGGAGCCCTGCAGAGGCCTACATCCACTCCTTCAGGGACAGTAGTCAAAGAGGTATGACACAGGAGGCAGGAGCACGCTTGCTCAACATGGTAACTGAGTGTCTCACGGCTCTATGTTCCTTCCAAGGAGCCCTAAACCATTCTGTTCCCCCATTTTTTTAAATTAAAAAATGTTTATTTTTGAGAGAGAGAGCACGAGCTGGGGAGGGGCAGAGAGAGAATCACGCAGGTGCCTCCTTCTGCCAGCACAGAGCCCGACTCAGGACTCAGACTCACAAACCTGGAGATCATGACCCGAGCCGAAATCAAGAGTCGGACGCTCAACCAACTGAGCCCCCAGGCACCCCTGTGTCCCCCTTTTTAAGTGATGGTTATAATTTCATGTCACAGGCGACATGGTGGTCACTTTACACATTTTGTGCCGAACTTCAATGGGGTTAACTGGAAAATATTAGAGAAAACGTACTTTTTAACGACCCTACTTAAAAGGGATGATTTGGCAGCTCTAGTGCTATGCTTCCTCTGATGTGTAAGAACATTCTGTAAATTCACGTCTTGTTGCAATTAAAAAACAAAACAAAGTCAAATCACCAAGCACCATGGTTACCACGGGCCTAGGACAGACTTGCATTTTTTTAAGGTTTACTTATTTATTGTGTGTGTGTGTGTGTGTGTGTGTGTGTGAGTGTGAGAGAGAGAGACAGAGAGAGAGAGAGAGAGAGAACTGTAAGGGGGAAGGACAGATTGAGAATTGCAAGCAGGCTCCGCACAGTTAGGGCAGAGCCCGACAGGGGACTCGAACTCGTGAACCGTGAGATCACGACCTGAGCCGAAATCAAGAGTCAGACACTTAACCGCCTGAGCCACCCAGGTGCCCCCAGACCTACTTGTATTTTAAGGAACTGTTTGCTCTGAAAATGAATGCATGCATTTATAAAAGAGCCTATACAGTAATGTGAATACTCTTTAGTTATTTCTAGAAGTGATATTAAGCAGATGCTTTGTTTAGTCACAAAGGAAAGTGTGTGTGTGTCTGTTTACACAGAGATGCGGCAAATATGCACACCTAAGTATTTACAAACATATGCCCAGGCTTTCCTTCTCTTTGATTCCCAGGAAGATCAGAGCCAAGTTTTAATGCCAACTGTGTCACCCAGTGCATTCATTTCGCTGCTACGGAACATGCAGCCCAATTACCGTACAATCCCTGCTGAATCTCTTTAACTGCAGCCGTTTCTGCCTGAGTCAAGCCGCCTCCCACCACGGCCTGCATCGGTGACACCTGGGTGACACCTGCCGTCACACCTGCTCACCTCCCACCTGCCTCGTAAGCCTGGAGGGGGATGGCCCGGAGCTGCACCAGTGTCCTACAGGTCAGGGGCTGTCTTTCCGCAACCCCCTCGCTGGCCCCCGCACTGTGGCCCCCTCTCTGGGCTGCACCACAGTGACTCCCATTCACTCACTGGGCTGCAAACTCACAGAACGTGAGACGGCCACTGAGCATGCCCTGAGGAACCGGGTTACCTGGGGGTCTGCTCACCATGTTCTGTTGGCACAGCCAATAGAACTGCTGGAATTTCTGGGACATCAGAAGCTGTGCACTCCCCACGGCACTCCGGATCTTCCCGAGAACTGTGAACCAGAAGAAAACCAGCTTGAGACCCGGTCAGTTGAAAAACAGAAGCAGAAGCATTACACAAAGGGAGTAAACTCCAAAAGGTGGGGGCCACTCCTTCTTTTCCGGAAGATTAAAACCTTGAATTTATTGTGCAGAATATGTCCACTGATGGAAGTTCTTTTCCAATCTGTTCCGTTTCTTTTTTTTCCTTTTTAAAAAATGCTTATTTATTGGGGCACCTGGGTGGCTCAGTTGGTTAAGCACCTGACTCTTGCTTTCGGCTCAGGTCATGATCTCACGGTTCATGAATTTGAGCCCCGTGTCAGGCTCTGTGCTGGTGTGGAGCCTGCCTAGGATTCTCTCTCCCTCTCTCTCTCTCTCTGTCCCTCCCCTGCTTGCTCTCTCACTTTGCACAATAAATAGAGTGAGAGAGCAAGCAGGGGAGGGACAGACGGAGGGAGAGAATCCCAAGCAGGCTCTGTGCTGTCAGCGCAGAGCCTGACACGGGGCTCGATCCCACAACCCTGGGATCATGACCTGGGGTGAAATCAAGAGTCTGATGCTCACCCGACTGAGCTACCCAGGCGCCCTGGCCTGTCCCTTTTCTGATTTTTGAGGGAAACTCAAGGAATGCTACATAGTATCAACGATTAGGAGATGACTCTTCAGTGTTAGGAAGAACTAACTTTGGAAAGGCGGTCTATACTGCAGGAGGTTTTCCTGTTTGTGGCATCAGGACACTTTTATCACGATGCTCACATGAGCTAGAAGATGAGGCAGAAGGATGAATACAAAGACGTTAAGTACTTATTTTTTACGGATGCCTGAAGATGAAGGTGTTAATTCCCAATTTCTAGAAAATCACAGTGACATCAGTTATCGCATTCAAGTCCCGCGAACAGTGTTTCAGGACTGCTGGTGGCCCTGGGGCGGTGCTCTGAGAGCATCTCCCACAGGAATGCAGGGGACGTGACAGTCTCCCTGCCTCGTGCTCGGTCCATGGCTCCCGCCACTGGCCGCCACCTGTCACCACAACAGGCTCACATCACGGACGTCCGTGGTGATGATGTCCCTCCCACTCCTGCGCACCCACTGCGATGTGGCCTGAAGTTGACAAATGATTTCTAAGTTGTGGGACTTGAATTAATCAAATGGCACTTTGTAAAAAGGTAAGTGATAATGGTTTTGTCAACGGAAAGGACTCCTATTAGCAAAGGGCAGGAGCGACCACTTGGGACGGACAGTCGGCAAACAAAAGACTTGGTGAGTGAAACGCGGGGGCCCTGCCGCAGTCCCGTAACCTCCAGGCGCCTCGCCGGCCTGCCCCCCGCTCTCACACCCAGTCCATGTAGGTGGCAGCACCATCAGGATTTTGGAGATAATAGCTGTGCTAGATCCCGACTCGCAGGCCTCTCAACAGCATGTAGGAGCCTGCTAGAACACGTTTCCCGCTGCTGGGCCTGGGACCGGGGACCTCTACGTTTCATTTGCCTGGGAGACGAAAGAGAAGTTATTCCCTCGGTTTATACGGATCCACCCGTCTGGGCCGGAGCAGATCGTTCCCTCCCTCTGGCTTTTGTCGCCTCTCTGGCTCTCTCGCAGACTCACAGGACACGGGCAGCGAGGGGCCGACCAAGGCATCTCCTCGGGCTTTGAAGGGGAAGACAGTGGTGGGAGCTTATATTCGCTGACAGCAGGTGGCAGGTGGCTAGGGAAGGGGGTGTTTCGCCTTAGCCGGAGATTTGCCCATCAGGGAAGAGGAGGAAAGACACCCCCCCTCCCACATGTATTTATGCGGATTCATCTACATCAGGACATTTCTGTGCTGGAGGTTTGTCTAAAGAAGAGGGGACCAGCGCTCCAGCCCACGGTGTTGTCCCGACTCAGCTCCTCAGGGGCACCCGGGGTCCCTCGGGCACGCTCCACCATTGGGGCCTCGCAAGTGTCCACAGAGGCGGAAACTGAGGTCCGCGTTCCCGCACAGTTTCCCAAACGGTAGTGATTGTAACAGGTGCTTCCAAACCAGCGGCTGTGAGACTCACTCAGTGCGCGCTAGAGACAGGCATCGAAGATTCTGACACCCCGACAGCCAGGCCGCACAGGTGCCGTGTCCCCTTCCCTCGGGCTTGCTCTGGAGGAGACAGTCACAGACCAGAGTTGGGAAGGGCCTCAGTGCCCATGTGACAAAATGCCGTGAGGCTGTGGACACAGATGTCCCACAAGTAAACCCACGGACGTGCCCGGGACACCTTGCAGTGTGTGGGTCAGTCAGCTTCGGGGCAGTCGGCGAAGCACAGGGTCCATCTGCTGAAGCACGAGGACCGGGTGTCCTGCACAGTGCGTTCCGACAGTGACTTTCTCTGGGGAAACACTGTCTAATTAGATTTGCCTGACTTTCTCATCTGTGTACAAGGAACTCAGATTGCCGACCACCGCTCCCCAGGGTTTTGTTGTTAACGATCTCACACATACAGAAGATCTAAAGAAAAGCATCCGCATCACTTAGAGTCAGCGAGTAACAGTTTGTCATGTGCCAACGTTTGCTTTTCTGAGCCATCTGACAATAAGCCATAGCCCGCCTGTCACCTGCCATTGCCCTGGGCAACCACACTCTCCTTATCCTTCCTAAAGAGTGAGTAATTCCCTCACACAACTAATTCTGCACTGTTTCCAGAATTTTTTTCTTAAGCAGGCTCCATGTCCAGCATGGAGCCCAACAGGGGGCCTGAACTCATGACCCCGAGATCAAGACCTGAGCTGAGATCAAGAGTCGGACACCTAACTGGCTGAACCACCCAGGTGCCCTTGCTTCTAGGATATTAAAGAGGAGTTTAACACATGGGACTTCCCACAGAAGCGAATACATTGGATAACACTTTGGCCTCCCTTCAGACTTAAAAGTATCATCATGCGTCTTGCTACCTGGGCCCACCCGTATTCTGCAAATCCATTTCCAAGAGGGGCTTGCCCACTTCCAAGGTGGGTGCCCACACCCACCTCCTTGACCTGATCTGCCAGGCAGCACGGGAGGAGGAAGCTGGCACCAGGGAGGGGAGGGCGACCGGGTTCAGGACTGAGTGCCCTGGGGACAGGTTGGGGGGGGGTAGGCAGGTGTGGGACAAGGCAGGACACAGTGTCTCCCGGGAGGGGTGAGAGCACCCATTCACAGTTGGATCCCCCAAACTGAACACGTCTCTCTGGCTCTGGTCTCACTGCCACTGAGTGGAGGAATGATCTTGAAATGTTGAAGTTCCACCTGTGAACCCCTATCACCTGCAGGACCGATGAGAACATTTAAAGAGACTTGTTTTGAGCGAGCTGTGGCTGCAGGAATAGAAAGAAGCGGTGGGTCTGTGTGGTTTCCTGCACTCACTGCTCCCTCGGCGGCTAATTACAAGTCAATCCATTTCACACAATTTCAAGTTTTAATTCCCAGCTTTCACGGTCTTCTTAAAACGTGATTCAACAGAAGTATTAACATAAAGCACTTCACTGTAGAATCTTTAGCACATCGTGGAGAGATGGGGTCATACCTTGGTGCTGGTTTAGTGTAGTGAAGAGATATTATAAAGGGCGTACGTGGATTCTTGCTCGGGAGAGTTGGCGGACGTCAAAGAGCAGCTCACGACGTGACTGCTAACGTGCTCAGGGCAGGAGCGCCGGGCGCTTCAGTGGGCCGATGCTCTCTATCCGGTGCCTTTAATGCAAATAGCTTCCCATACGGCAATGAAATTGAAGTGAAAAATTCAATTTATTCTCTTCCTCTGTCCTTCCCTGATGTTGTCCTAGTTTGGACACTTTCAAGAGCTACCGATAAGGGCTAATGCTCATCAGAATGCAAATTTACAGAGAACCTTGTATGACGGTTGCCTCTGACGTGCATGGAAATGTGATGAACTTGCTTGCTCCCATTAAGTTACTTTTCACGTGTCTACTACAATTTCCAATTCTTGCAAATTTTGGTATGACATGCCAGCAGAACATTCACATGAGCCTTTTCTTTCAAAATTTGAGGTGGGTTTTTGTAGAATTTGCAGGTAGTTTGAAATGATCATTTGAATATTTCTTCCTCCCTGGTCTCTGGGATCTTCCATGACTGAGGTTGTAGAGTGGGTGTAGGAAAATCACTGCCCCCACAGGTGTGTCCCCCTGTAAGGTCTCAGCGTTACTGTTTTCATATTTATCGAGCACACATTTCTGGGTTTTTTTTTTGAAATCATATACTTAGTATTTAAAAGTTGTTTAAAGAACAAATTGATGAATGGAAAAGTATAATCTCCAGATTAACGGTAGATCACAGTCAACTCTAAAATCTAGCATCATTCTCCGTGGATTTGAAAACAAGATTTTCCTTTTCTTTTTTTTTTTTTTTAATATAATTTATTGTCGGGATGCCTGGGTGGCTCTGTTGGTTCAGTGTCTGACTTCGGCTCAGGTCATGATCTCACAGTTGGTGGGTTCGAGCCCCAGGTCGGGCTCTGTGCTGACAGCTCGGAGCCCAGAGCCTGCTTCAGGTTCTGTCTTCCCCACTCTCTCTGCCCCTCCCCTGCTTCCAGTCTGCCTCTCTCTCTCTCTCTCTCTCTCTCTCTGTCTCTCAAAAATAAGAATTAAAAAATATATATACCTTATTGTCAAGTTAGCTAACATGCAGTGTATACAGTGTGTTCTTGGCTTCAGAGGTACATTCCCATGATTCATTGCTTTGGAGCGCACGTTTCGTGTCCATCCAGTTTCACGTGGCTGTGTGGCGCCTGGGATGTGTGGGACCTCCCTGTAGGCGCCTGCCCTTGGCAGCAAGGACCTGGACACCGGTCAGAAGGCCGGGAGCAGTGGCTATCCACCGAGCTGTATGGTGGGCAGGTCCCCAAGGTGCGCGTGGCATCTGCCCCCCTCAGGGCCATCTCCCTTATAGCTGATACTTGTCTGTTCTCTTCTCTGTGGCTGTGCGGCATCCAGGCAAACTGTGGACTGCAGGGCCCGTGTCCTCCTCAGCCCTGTGTCGTGCTCTCGTGGGGTAGCTCTGAGCAATCTCTCTTCTTCCCTCTGCCCGCCACACAGTCTATGAGCCAGGCATCGTCCCATCCAGGGATCACGGCCTGAGTCCCGGGGGTTACCCCCCGTCTTCTGGGGTGGAAAGCAGGTCCTCGAATGAGGAAATCGCTGAAGCCCCACCCGCAGCCCCGGGAGTCTGTGCCTCCACACATCTGACCCAGTAGTGTTTAGATTATCAGCTAATTGGGCAGAGTTGTTTTGGGCAAGAGAACCTGTCAACACCTGTCCGAAGACCCTACCGTTGAGTCCCTCGTGTGGCCCATGTCTCTGTGGACCTACTGAATGAAACTTGGTAGCTTTGGAACAATTGCTTTTATTCAAGAAAAACAGCTTATTTGCTTTGTTTCACTTTATGCCATTTACCCGTTGGGCTTAACGTAACAGATACAAAAGTCCCCAAACGCTAGCACAGGAATGGTTTACATTCCCTCCGGAACGTATCTTTGAATGATTTAACAACAGGAAGCCTGCCTGAACACGACTTAACTAAACCAGTATTTATTTGGGCTCATGATACGTTTTATTAATCATAGAGGGCTGAACAGATCTAACTTCGCTCAATCGGTTCAGTGAGCTGTGATTATAAAATTACAGTTTTGGGAAGAAATTATTTCGTGTGATGGAAATTTCAATATTTGGAGCTCAGCGTTCTGGCTTAATGAACCACTTAACCTAATCTTTACTTTTTAAAGGGCGCCATCAGCAATAACCCTATACTTGTTCTTCAAATCAGGGCAAGAACCACAGGTTATCTTTCCTGTTACAAATTATTAGCGAAATATCTAAACGTGACTAATAGGGTGCTAGTTTTAGGTGCAAAGTGTACAGAGGAGACACATAATAAATGTGTCCTCTTTGTCCACAAGAAGATCAAGGTGTCTGGGCAACTTCGGTAAAGAAATTAAGAAAACCACAAGAAGCAGATCCATGGATCTGTTCTCTGTTCTCTGCGTCCAAGTCCCGCAGCAGAGCAGTCATCTTAAGTCATTACAGAGTCCTGGGAAAACCGCACACAACCCACATTGGTAGACGGTATCTATAGAAGGGGGAGCGCCCAGGGCACTCCCAGCCCCTGAGTGCCACCGAGGACCTGGAACTCTAGAGGATCCAGAACTCTAGAGCATTCTAGATGCCATGGTCTTACGAGGTGCGAGGGGGAGCGGGACTGTCCCTGTTTATGAAGACTGCTCCTCTCTTCCCCCGCTCCATCCCCTTTGTCTCCCCTGCAGAGCACATAGGGCTGGGCGCTGCTGGGGGATAATAAACGTATCAGACATGATCACTGCAGCAGGGCGCCGAAGGCCTCCCATGACAGCAGACGGACAGAGCTTTGGGAAAACACAGGGACTGTCCTATCCTCCAAGAAGAAACGCTCGTCCCAGGGTGTGGAGGTGACGGAGCAAAGGGGCTCCTTCCCGCAGGCAGGTGCACGGTCCGCGTCAAAGCAAAGGTCTTCTTACAGAGTCTTGGGACAGGGGCTCCTGTGCCATCGCCCTCCCTCTGCCCCCTCTGCTGCTCAGCCAAATCCAACTCCCCCTCGAGGCCCTGCACCATGCCACCTTCTCCACGAAGCATCTTGGAATCTCCCCCCTCAACAGCATCTTATACCTTTGAGTTTCTAATGCACCTGCCTGCCTGTCTCCTACTACACGTGATGTTTCCCACTCGCGATAGTCTTGTCCTGGTCTCACTTCTCCATCCGAGGTAACTGCAGTCTGGGTCTACACTGTACCCTGGTCACTCTCCACTAGCCTACGTTCTGTGCGGTGGTGCCTGGCTCACGGCACGTATCCGGTAAATATCCGTAGGATGTTTACGTTAACAACACAGTCCAAGAAGGCCCCAGAGGTTCAAAGGCTTTAAAAAAGGTGTTTAGGAAACGCAATTGAAGGGCAGCAGAAAGTCACCTTCCGCCATAGTTTGCTGGAGAATGTGCTCTCCAACCGAAATTTAAATATTGTGTATCCTGAGATGATGTAATCTTACAGTTGATTCGGGTCATTGCAGGCCATCAAACTGACTTTCGTATATGGTGCCCTTATGGCACTCTTCCCAGAATTTTCTGGAATGTCTCCTATGACAAGACAGTCATGACTTATTGCGATGCTGTTTCGGTGCTGAAGCCTTTTTTAACTGTCGGATCTTTCGTGTTTAGTTTGAGAAAGAACTTGTGCCCTTTCTTCTTTGCTCTCTTAATCTCCAGTGGCTTATTAAGGATACCCCAGGTCTGTATTTTATCAGCTCAGGAGTTCTCTCTGAGGATAAATGGGTGTCCCGGCCAAAACGGACCAGAATGAAGCAAATGGCCAAGGATGGGACTCAGCACTTTATAAGACACAGAAGAAGGTGATCCCCAAGAACACAGATGGGAAGGACGCAATGTAGGGAGGAAGTTTCCAGTAAAAGAATCTCATGATTTAAGAAATTCAGACAGCACAGCCAGCCCTGAAACACAGCTCTTGACAGGAGATGCCCTGACTCTGACACCTCATTCCACCTCTTTACTCTGTGGGACCTGGGGAAAGAGAGTGACCCTGAGCCTTGGTTTACTTTGATAATGGAGACGATGCTCTCTACCCACCACCCACGGCGAGCCCTTGACGAGGTACATGAAGAACTTAGCGTAAGATTTGGCACAGGATACGTGCTCGTACGTGCTCGTATGCCTTCATATGTGCTGGCTTAGAGATTTCTTCCTTTAAAAAATACCCGTTTTAAAGCTGATTCTTGGAAACTAATGACTGGGTTAAAAGGACACATGAAATATGGGAAATTCGGATAAGGGAGCTCTTGTGCTGGACCACCTTACAAACATCAGTGGCTGGCGACCCTCATTGCTCTGCACACAAAGGGAAGCCAGAACTTCTAGGGTGTGTCCTGAGGGTGCAGATTCGGAAGATGACAGGATAAAATTGGCGGACACTCTGTGGAGCTCAGACGGACAGCTATTACCGCAGCGTCTTCCTCCTGTCTCCTCCTCCGCGGTGCTCCGCTGCGGAGCCACGGGACGGGGGACGTGCATCCTGACTGACCACCCGGCAGGTCAGCGCGCCCCAGGCCCTGCAAGAACTCACGCTGAGCACGCACACACGGTGGGCACGGCAGCCCGGCCCCGATTTCCCACCAACGCACACAATTTAGTTTTCCTGTGTCTTGTCTTTGGGAGAACGATTGTAAGTCCCTGTGACGAGAAAAACAATTTTGCCAAGCTGACGCACATACCGACGAGTGAGAACAACGTGCGGGAAGTAAGCGAGTTTTCAGTACCACAATTGTGAGCAAGCCCTCCACTGAATGTGCCCCAAGCAGACAACAGATTGGGACAAACGCTTGGGGACGGTGCGAGACACCAGCGGCCAGAGCCGGCCAGGGAGCAGGTTCAAATGGCTCACCCTGGCAATGCTTCCTCCAAAATACTCAGGGTCTGATGGCGGCCCAGGTAAACAACATGTGGACTTGGATGACTCAGAGAGAAATGTGGGGGAAGGAATTAGCGATTTAAGGGCACTCTGTCTCTTTCCTCATAGGTTGGCACCATAAGTTCTAACAACTAGAGATCCATACACCAACTATTTTCTTGGCTTCTAGGATCCCAGGGCCATTTTACTCTGTACGTTATGTGAAGTCCATATAATTTCATCACTGCATTTCCGTTTCTAGATTACTGACACATTCTATTATGGCAGCCATCTAGACATGTCACGCCAGGCACAATTCCCAAGGACGTCAGCAATCTTTTTGAACTTGCAAATTTGTAGCGACCTAGCAAATGTACAAAGGAATTCATGGAAAGTGAACAGCCACTTTAAAGACAGCATGATTTGTCGAGTCAAGACACTCGGAAATGCCTTTGAGAAACTGTACTGTGCTAAAGACCAGGGGTTAGTTCTAAGTACGTTGCAATTATTCTCATGGTAATCTTGTTCTAAAAACAAAGACGGCGGGTACTTGCTTGGAAGTCACATGCAGTGATTTGTGAAGGAGGCCGCTCTGACAATCCCCAAGATAGGGTTCTTCAGGGAAATGGGGAGTAGGTGGGCAAAAAGGGACGCTGTCCCTTCCTGCACAGAGAGGCAGAGACCCATCTGAGCCATTAAGGGTTGGAGCAGATCTGCTCTGCGGACCCTCATTCAGGAAGGTCAGATCTGCGCGCGGCACTGTGATGGGAACGCACCGTCACGGGGCCGGTTCAACCTCCTATTCGTCTCCAACTTCTCTTTGGCATAAAGCCAACTCCACTCCACGTAAACACGGGGCGGGAAGGACTCGAGAAAACAGAGTGCTCCACGTGGAGAGAGCTGGCACGTGGAACACGAGATTAAGGATGCTAAGGACACCACAGTCGGCACCACCGGGCTCACGATCTAACAAAACCCAGGAGGAGCCCCTGGAACATGTTACCGGTTGCTTTTCTGTTCGTTCTCTTCTCTGTTCTCTTGGAATTGAGTGGGATGCAGTTTCAATTTGCCCAAGTCTCAAAGGACATTCCCCCATTAATACTGGCACCTGCCCGTTCATGCTACTGCCCAGGGACGGGGTTAAGAAGCCACCGGAGGCTGTGCTCTTACTTTCCTCCGAGAGGTCATTCTCCTCTGCCTCTCTCTCCATGTCCTTGCACCAGCCTTCCATCCTCTTGGTCTCCGTGTGTAGCAGCTTCACAAACCACGAGCCGTCCCTGCGGCACGGAGACATCCTCCCGGTGTCTGCTGTCTCGACGCACGGCTCCAGCCAGGGCTCGGGAGGGGGCAGGGTGGCAGTGTCCACGGGCGCCCTGTAGTCCTCTCTGTAACTAAAGACCCCCTGGGTCCGGACAGTCCTGACCGCCCCGTACTGGGTGGGCGTGCTGGGCTCCGAGTGCCGCTGGAAGGCGGGACCAAACTGCAGGCCCTTGTCCTCCATGGTGACGCGTCCCGGGAAGCCCTCCAGCTCCAAGTCTGCTTGGACGGCGGCTGTCACGCTGTTCGAGCGCTTAAAACGTCCATGTCTGCGGAGGCGGGAAGGAAGAAAAACGAAAGGCTTTCTGAGATGACTTTCTGCGGCACACCTACGGCGAGCTCGCACACAGCACTCCTGCGATGCAGCGAGCCAGCGGCTCAAGGGAAGGTGAGCGTTTTCACCTCTACTGCCGCTGCTCTGGGGTCCCAGCTATGAAAGCACATTGGGTTTCGCTCATAAGCAACCTCTGACATGCACCTACGTCTCAGTGCCTACATAATGCCCACTTAAGACATGAGTGTACTGTAGGGCACAGTGAGGAGAGCGGCCTGTGAGACCCCTCCGCCTTGGAACAGTGACCTCCCTTTGCAAATCCGCCACAAGTTTACGAACTCCCAGGTGTTGCATGCAGGTAAAAGTAAGGCCGCGTTGCTTCTTTGATATAAATAACTTCTGTACCCTCTGACTTCTGGGGACACATTTCAGGACGTGAGTTTCTCCTCCTTTCTGAATATCTTAATATCGTCTCCATTAAGTCTTTTATGCAAAATAATGAATCTGAGCTCTGACTTTAGCAGGTGTTTGAAAAACATTTTCATCGTATGTATTTGGAGGCCACCCATGCCTGCACAGCCGATTACTGAAATGATGGGTAGGAAAGGGCTTGTAATTGGAGTCCAGACATTGCTGGGTGAGAACTCTGTGTGTGTGTGTGTGGGGGGGGTGGTACATCCACACTGTACCCTAACTAAACATTCTGGCTTCTCCCCATTTGAACCTGCAGATGGCAATAGCTGTGAGAGCAGCTGGTTAATGAATGTGCCACTTACTTTCTTTGCTGGAGGCAAACAAGAGAGCAAGCCAGGGATGGGACGGAAGGCAGCAAGCCCAGATTCCCCAGTGCAGAAGCCGTCCAGCCTCTGAGAGGTCTATTGGGAGCCTGGGAAGCCATTAGTTTGTGGTCTGAATATCTCCGCAATCAAAACCTTTATGGGTTGGGTCCTAAAACCCTCCAATGAGAATGTCACCCAGGACCTTACCAGCTAGATGTGAACAGAAGTTGCAGATGTAATGATGCTCTCATTAAAATTCATTTTTATGAAATTTATACGATATGTTATTTTAAATACAAAAGAATCATCCTGTTCTTGTTGCAAAATAACACTATCCTAATAGACATCTCTTACTCTGTAGTTGAAGTCATGGTGGCTAAGGTCTTAAACATCTTTCCTTATCTCTCTTTCTTTTCCTTTTGACATTATTAGGTGAGAAGGCATGCATCTGGTCAACTCTCAGGCCGATGTGCTCTTCCTTTGGGTGAAGAACTTGGCTTTCAGAGCTGTCAGATTTCATAGGCAGTAAATTACTTTAGAAAGAATTATTCCCTTGCCTCTTGCAAAAACAAGACACAGGTGGATGCTAATTCATACTTGAACGACATATTGAAAAGTATAAATATATGACCCTATTTCCACGAGAGGCATGAATTATTGATGGTCAGCATGATCTAGGTGTTTGCAGTCAGGTTTCTAACAGATGGTTCCTGCTGGGGAACCTCATATCCCTAACAGATCCTTCCTGCTGGGAACCTCGTATCCCTAAAAGACCGTTCCTGCTGGGGACATCGTATCCCTAACAGATCACTCCTTCCTGCTGGGGACCTCGAATCCCTAACAGATCATTCCTGCTGGGGACCTCGCATCCCTAACAGATGGTTCCTGCTGGGGACCTCGGATCCCTAACAGATGGTTCCTGCTGGGGACCTCACATCCCTGACAGATCGTTCCTGCTGGAGACCTCATATTCCTAACAGATCATTCCTTCCTGCTGGGGAACCTCGTATCCCTAACAGGTCATTCCTGCTGCGGACCTTGCATCCCTAACAGATGGTTCCTGCTGGGAACCTCGCGTCCCTAACAGATGGTTCCTGCTGGGGACCTCACATCCCTGACAGATCGTTCCTGCTGGGGACCTCGTATTCCTAACAGATCATTCCTTCCTGCTGGGGACCTCGCATCCCTAACAGATCACTCCTTCCTGCTGGGGAACCTCATATCCCTAACAGGTTGTTCCTGCTGGGGACCTTGCATCCCTAACAGATGGTCCCTGCTGGGGACCTAGCATCCCTAACAGATGGTTCCTGCTGGGGACCTCGCATCCCTAACAGATGGTTCCTGCTGGGGACCTCGCATCCCTAACAGATCATTCCTGCTGGGGACCTCGTATTCCTAACAGATCACTGCTTCCTGCTGGGGACCTCGCATCCCTAACAGATCCTTCCTGCTGGGGACCTTGCAATCCTAACAGATGGTTCCTGCTGGGAACCTCACGTCCCTAACAGATGGTTCCTGCTGGGGACCTCGCATCCCTAACAGATCGTTCCTGCTGGGGACCTCACATCCCTGACAGATCGTTCCTGCTGGGGACCTCGTATTCCTAACAGATCATTCCTTCCTGCTGGGGAACCTCCTATCCCTAACAGGTCGTTCCTGCTGAGGACCTTGTATATTTCAAAGGGGCTGATTACCTCTTCTCATCTTCCACCTGGACGCCGACAGAGTGGTATTCCCGCAGGCCTCGGCTCTCCGTGTCCGAATCTGTGGCTGTTTCCACCTAGTATAACACAGAACATCTTATTTTAGAACCACGACAGGGGACCTTGGTGAGGGACTGTTTTTTGTGTGTGTTCATTTGCTGTAATTAATTGCATATGTAATTAATACAGAGTTCCACTTGACCCAGTAAAAATCACAGAGAGAGGGAAATGCATTGTACTGGTGTAATTACATTGCTACTGCGTTTCATCAAAGTTTACATAACTCCTTGAGCTCAGTGTTGTGCTCTGATCTCTTAAACCTATGCAAATACAACTGCTTAGCTCAGCTAAGGCAAGAAAGAGGCTTTGTTGGGTTGCATTATTATAGGGCTGAAAAGCTCCTATCACACCCTACAGTGGAGAAAGTAAGTACAGCACGAACCAGAGTTTGCAACAACATAAGCAATTTAATGGAAGTATACTGGTGGCGGTATCCACATACGAAAACACACGGAAAGGACTTTCAGTGTTTACCGGGGATATTGAGGCAACGTCTCCGACTGTTCCCACCTGCAGGTGTCTCTTGTTTGCTACCAGGACTGTGTGCAGCAAGGCCATGTCAGAACACAGCAGAGACTGCATTTCCCATGGAGTCCTGATCGTGGTTCTCCTTGCCAAAATCTCTCCCAAACCCAGAAAGCATTTCAGGACCACGAGCAGGGACACACGAGGGAACTCTGAGACACTCCGTTTTGTGGAAAACAACAACAACAACAACAACAACAACAACAACAACAACAACAACAACAACAAAAACCTCTCGGTGCGAAAAGTCTGTGAAACCAAAGGTTAGTTTAATCGTAAGTATTATCCTGGCTACGCAAACATCCCTTTCCTTTTTCCCAGAAAAGATTACTTACTATATCAGTAGGATTTTGACCCCAATCTAAAATGCCACAGCTAAGTTGTAAAACACATTTTTTTTCTTAAAAGTATTAATGATTGCCACAAGGGTAAGATATAACCCATTAAACAATTGTGACATTCTCTTCTGTGATGATGAGAGACTGTCGTTGTAATTTGTGGCTGTCCTATGGCTGAGCTCGTACCATCGAGGGCCAACGAAATTTGTGGCAAAGAGAAATAATGATCTCGATAGCTGATAATTTGTTTTATGCTTACCCCGCACCAGGCACTGTGCTAAGAGCATAGGAAGCATTATCGCACGGAGTGCCCACGATACTCCTGCTGTTACTTCCTGCCACACTGGACAGCTGAGAATCAGAGAAGGTGAGAAACTTGCCCAGGGGTGCACAGCTCACTAGGGCAGAAGGAGGGTTTACACCTGAGTCTCTCTGACTACAGCACCAGGCTCTTCCTAATTGTTTGCGGCCGGAATAAATCTGGCCGCGCGAAGAATCACCGAGAACACCCCCTCTTACTGCTGGAGTCCCGAACACGTGCACACAGGTCGCACCTCCTTTGTGTCGCGTGGTCTGACATGGGGTGACCCCCGGGGGGAGGGACGCTGTTGAATCAAAATCCTGTCCCCGCTGCTGTCTCTCCTTCCCTCCCCAGTTTTAAGGGGGTCATGGCTTTGATGAAGTCCGCCTTCCTGGTCGTGGAGACTGTTACCACTATTATCTTACACAAAGGAGCACAATAAAAATTAAAGTATTGGGAACATCGTCCCCGTCAGAGCGAACAGAGCTGCCTTGTGTCTTATCTGCTTGCTACTCCGTTTTATGAACACGACCTAATTTATCTGTAATCAGTCTTCGCCGGAGGGGTAATGTGCTTATTTCTAATTTTCTGCCATTATTTATGCTGCTGCTATAGATATGCATCTGCACTTGTGTGTGTGCTTTTGTGACTATTTTCACAGCACGGGTGATTTCTGGGTCAAAGGTATTACTATGCCTGACGATTTTGGTCGATGTCGTCGTATGTGATAGACTCATAATATGGGGGAGATCACTGCGTACATATACTTTTAGAAAGACTTTTGTAATGGAAAGAGCACAGGGTTTTATCATCAAGATGTTCAGAATATTTGCTTCACTTCTACTTTAGGATTTTGGTCTACCAAATTACCTTACTCTGGCAAACGTGTGAGGCGTTCATCGTAGCGGTATGTAGAAGGTGAAACACAGCGGGTAGTCATGGAGGAGAACGGTGACATGGGGTCGGGTATGATTTGCTCAAGACACAGAACGCTATGCAGCTGCGACACGGAAGATGCTTATGGTCCGAGGCACATTAGCAAGTGGCGTGAACGGTGCAGTCGGGAGCTGTGTGCGTACACACGAAACACGCACATATTCACGGGCATGTGAACACGTTGCATAAGTGACTAATGCATACAAGCAGACAGTAAGACATTTTCTCCCTTGTCCCATCTGCACATCCCCTCCGCTGGACCCCTCTTACGTTCCTAGCAAATGAGGAGAGTACAGCTTCTGGAGTCAGGTTCTGCTACTGCCTGGCCCTGTGACCCTCCGGTGAGTCTCTTAGATTTGGTTGAATCTCTTCTTCCTCGTCTCAAAGATGAGGGGACATTGGACACTTCATTTAATTGTAAAACGCCACAGGAAGCCAGAGTCACGGGTGCCTGTCCACAGCAAGTGTTAACGCTCTGTCTTCGCACCTCAACTGTCAACAGTCAGGTGTGTGTGATATGGACATTAAATTTGAGGAATTTCACAGATTTACAGTGGTTGTCACGTGTAACTTTCTTGAGGGAAAAACGTAGTTATCCCTATTGTCAGAAGGTAAGGGCTGAGGGGGATGGTAAAATCATGTATCGCCTGGATGAGCTAAATACTTATCCATTTTGGAAATCCTGGGACCAGAGACCCTTGTATAGATGGAAAAAAAAGCAAATTTAGGACACAGAAAAGGAATTACTACTTTACACAGTGGGAAGGAAATGAAAGGAACGTCTTCCCAAGAGGAGACTCTGGCTAGAAGGGTCGAGTGATCTTAAAAGGTTTGAGAACTATAGACCGATGTTCATTTTCACAAGACTGGCCATGGACTAGGCTTCGAGAGGAAAGCTGTATTTTAAGCGAACTCTTTCTGAAGGGCTCCCTGATGCACGGGGACAGACGCCTCCGCAGTCACCGCAGTGGGTGGCGAGTGCCTTCACGGAAGACCGACCCGGCCCTGCGCACCCCGCAGCGGCTCTCCCTGCGTAAGGCCAGAGCACTGGGAGCAGAGCCGTGTGCCGTGGGGAGAGGCAGGGAGGGGGACTTCTAAATACGGTCCATGCTGTTGCGTGCGTGTGCACGTGTGACTGTGTCCGTGTGTGTGTGTGACTGCGCGAGTGTAGTGTGTATGTGCAAGCGTGCACGTGCATGTGTCTGTGTGTGCATCCACATGCCTGGCTGCACACGGGAGCACACATGTGTGCATGTGACCGTGTGTGCTCCAGCAGGTGCACAGTGAGTCTATGTGAACACACACGCACGAGCGTGCACACAGCAAACGCATGAGCATGCTTGCACATGTGGGTGGGTATGAACACGTGTGAGTGTGCGTGTGAGGTGTGAGCCCACGGGTGCGCGCGTGTTGAGTGTGCATGCAGGTGTGTGCAGACACGTAAGCACAAGTGTACACAGGAGTGTGTGTGTGTGAGCGTCCAGGCACATACGTGTGAGCATGTGTATGTCGGGGAGTGTGAGCTGGACGGGAGGCGGCCCCCGTGTGCCCTGGCCCCCGTCTCCTGCACGTAGGGGTTTGTGGGAAGTCAGCTGACGAGCTGCTGTCTGAGCCCCGCTTCCCCAGGACCTAAGAGAAGGGTCCAGGCAGGCAGCCGGAACGGCCGTGGGCCGCGGCTCCGACCGCGCGTCTTTGGCGGCTAAACGCGGATCGCTTCCGCTCTGCCTTCAAGACCTGGCGCGCGGCTGGGCAGGCGCACGGGGGCCGTGTCTCCCTCGGGGACCTGCTCCACGCCCAAGAGAGAAACGTGATCTGCCGGCCTGCCTGCCGGGAGAGGCTCAGCGCAGCTCTGAGATCAGATGGCGGGGTGGGGGTGGGGTGGGGCTTGCGGGGACGTGCGGCGGCTCAGGCTGGCGAGGGAGAAGTCCGCGTCGGCGGGCAGACCCACGCTCGCTCGGCCGGACGTTTGGGTGGAGTAACGAGGGGCCCGCATCGATGCCTCCGTCCAGTCCCACAACCCGGGGCTGCAGCAGACCGTCACTGCTCGCGCACCCGGCCGGGACAGCTGAGGCAGGGGGCCTGCGCGTGAAGCCGAGCCGTGCTGCCCGCGGACAGGAGACACCTTGCGAGGACTCACAGACACAGACGCAGACGCACAAGCGAAGAAACCCGTGGTGACGGACCAATCACAGACACGAACAGAAAGGGACGCGAAGGAGAGAGGCACGCGTCACCGTCCAGGGAGGGAGGGGGGCGGGGCTGGGGGGCAGGGCGTCACGGTACCGCCCCCTCCCTCGGCTAAGGCTGCGGAAGGCCTGGAGTCCTTCCCCCAAACCCGCAGAAACGGCGGGAAGATGTCGTGCGCTGTGCGTCGTCTGGTGTCCTCCTGCAGACGAGAGCCCGCCGTGGTTGTGGGAGCGTGGTCGGCGGTCAGGCGGGCCTCCCCCCGGGAGCCGGGCCGAGCGTGTGCCACGCTAGCCTCCTTCCTCTACGGGCGACGGGGACAGACCGGGGCGGACCGTGCTCGTCCACGCGAGTCGCAGGAATCGGGCCCGGTCAGGCTCGCAGAGGGCACCGTGCGGCCCTTCCCTCGATTCTCCCGCAAGGCCCTCCTCCGTCCTTTGACGCTCACGGCCGTGTACCCGGAGGCAGGTCCCGGGCCCCCGAGCCTCAGTCTCCCCGTCGGGAACTTGGGTGTGGTAACAACAGCTCCTGGGGGTGTGAGGTGAGAACGGGCCCGTACCGGGGCGCCAGGGGCACGGCGGCGTCGCGAGCTGCGCCTTCACAGCCGGCCGGCCGGCCGCTGCTCCGGGCCCTCGGGGGTCTGTGGGGTCTTGCCCTCCGCTTAAGTGGCCCCCTCACCCCGTTTCCTCGTGCTTTCCTCTTTGAGTGAGCTGCCTACACTCCCAGCTGTCACTTCTTTGACTTATGTACGCTAAGACGGGTTTCTGTGACGACGTGTCCTCTTGGCTCCTCCGTTCTTTGGTCTGACAACTGCCAGGTTACAGGCTCACAGGATATTGTGCATTTTTTCTGCCACAAAACAGAGCTGAGTCCAGCACACGTGCGCACTCACACTGGTTCTCACGGACCACTCGGCCACCGTCACCCGCGCGCCACTTATCAATCCGACATTTACCGAGCACTTGCTATGTGCCAGGCGCTGTGCTAGGCGCTGGGGTGTGAAGAGGGGGAGGGGCAGCCCTCCCAGACACGCGCTCCGGGGGCGGCTGCAGGAAAGGCTTCTGGGAAGCGGTTTGCGGGAACCGCGGGAAGCAGTGAGTGGTGGCAGCGGGAGGAAGGACGTTCCCGCAGAGGGAAGGCGTGCTTGCGAGAAGCACAAAGGGCCACGGGGCAAGTAAAAGTGTGGGGGCTTCTGGGGGGGGGGGGGGTGAGGCGGAGGCGGGAGGGGGCACTGCCGAGCGGCCGGGTGACCGAACGCGACACGTGTTCCTGCTCTTAGCAGACAGTGTCAGAGGCCGACATGCCCCTCCTTGTCCACGGCTGGCGTGGGCAGCCAGTTGGAAGCCGGTGGCAGGGGAGAAGGCCAGAGGGTGCGGGGGCGCCCGGGGGTGTGGAGTCAGCCTCCTTAACTCGGGGACCGCACACGTCTTCCCTGGAGACGTGACTTCAGAGCCAGGACGGCCAGGGACCCCGGAGCCCCACGTCCCACCGCTGTGGCCCCGGCAAGCCCGTCGACTGCCGCGTTACCCACCCGGTTTGAGCCTCATCTTTGCCCTCGTCAAAGTGGCGTTAATTGCACATCACTGGGGAGGTGGTCAGCGGGGAGCACCTAGCATAGCGCCTGGCATATAGAATCAGGACAGAGAGAGGTGACAGAGCGTTTGTATGAATAATCCAAAACAGGGAGAGAAAATAAAAATTCATGCGTACTTGGCTTTGGAGTATATCTTGGTACTTACATCTGACCTTGGGTATGGCTGATGTTCTGGGAATTCAGAATCCTAAACAAAACAATGAAGCCACAGTGTGGAGACCTGGTTCAGACGACCTAGTCGAGCGGGCGGTCTCCCCAGCCTGCTCTCCCGTGTCCCCGGGATGCCCGGCACGCGCGGCCCCCGGTGGTCGGGGCTCAGTTCACCCTCTCCCTGGCGGCCAGGAAGTCCTGATTTTACAACTTCCGGCTGCACACAGGCTGAATGGAGGCGAGCCGCGCTTGTAGAATCTTGCCGTGCGGCAGAATCGTGTGGGGAGAGTCGCCGAGGCAAGACAGGGTCGGCGTGAGGGTGACCTGTGTCCCTGAGTGAAAGGGGGCTCCTGGGTCCTCACCACGTGCCTCCCGCCCCCTGCCCGGAGACCGCGGCACCCTGTGCGGGCAGCGCGTCGGGATCTCGGGCGGGAATTGGGGC
Organism: Neofelis nebulosa; assembly: GCF_028018385.1. Classification (NCBI taxonomy): domain Eukaryota; kingdom Metazoa; phylum Chordata; class Mammalia; order Carnivora; family Felidae; genus Neofelis; species Neofelis nebulosa. Next base: position 2,202,190 of record NC_080784.1, on the reverse strand, counting down.
CTCGGGGTGCCGTGATCCCTCGGTGGTCTGAAACTACGGGCCTGGCTTTGCCTCCCCCACTACAGGCCCAGAGCGCCCCACGGCCGGCGCACAAGCGCCTTCTGGGGGCCGTGACCTGAGCAGCTGTGGGCTCGCCTCAGTCTTTGTTCCTTTTACCGTTTTATTCCCAATGCCCTTTCCCCCCACTTAAGTGTTTGGCCAAAAGACTGGAAGGCTTTCAAAACACCAGGGTCCACCAAAAATACCATCCTTCCGAAGCATCAAAATGAGCTGTCTGCACACTCTCTAAGCGGCCGGTGGCCCCTAGAAACTGCCCTGGGGGGTGGGGGGCCCAGGGTGGCAGGGGCGGGTGTGAGGCGGGGGCCCCAGCTGCCCCCGGCGGGGGGGGGGCGCCCGGCTGCAGACTTGCAGGCTGCAGACGAGCTGGGCCCGGCTCTCGCATCGGCGGCCCTCAGAGGCCGCGCTCCCCGCCAGGGCCCCAGGGCGGCCTGGCGCCATGTGTCAGTCTACGCTATTCGCAGAGCCCGCTGAGCAGGCGGCAGAGAGAGTCTACCTGGATCCCGATGGAGGAGCGCCGGCTCTTGAGGAAGTCCTCCGCCTTGGACACCAGGACGGCCTTGTCGCCGGTCCGCGTGGAGCCGCTCTGGCCCTCGGCAGCGAGGCGCTGGGCCGCGGCCGTCTCCAGGGCGAGGCTCATGGCCTTGTTGCTGTCCAGACTGTCCGTGGAGTTGTAGAGGCCGCGGCCATCCTGGGGCCACGGGGACGCCCTCTGGGCGCGGCTGTCCTGGTAGGCGTCCTGGGTGGACTCCGTGCTACTCTGCGCCGTCACCGAGATCAGGGGCTTGGACGTGGTGCGCGGGGGCACGGGCGGCGGGGTCTTCTTGTAATTCGCGTACGACACGGCTGCGAGGGAAATCAGAGTCCCATCAGCAGAAGCACCTTCCCCTCCCCCACCCGGAAACCGGGTCCCCCGTCCGCCCCCCTACGACCGGCCGGGCCTTTCGGAACCCGTGGCCTAAGAAGTAGCGCAAACCGTGGGGGGAACCGTGTGCTCACACCGAGTCTGCACAGATACACTCGTAACAGAGGAAAAGGGTGAAGCCCCCCCAAAATGCAACAATGGCGACCGGACTAAAGGAATTCTGACTCAGCAGGACAGACGGCGAGCATCGTGGGCAATGCTCGTGTCTTCGCGCCCTGCTAAGAAGCACTGACACGCTAAATTATGTCCAGATGAAGGAGGAATGTACTTGCAAAGAAAACCTGTGTACAGAAAAAAGGTTAGAAGCACAGAAAACCTTCACCAGGTCATCACCGAGGGAAAGCGTGGCTGACTGTTCTCTCCTCCGCTTCTGTGTTTGAGGAATGTTTGTGATGAGCAAGTTCTATTCTTCCAACGGACACGAATGTGATCTGAGAAGCTTGCTCCCTGTAAGGACATGCTTACTGGGAGTAAGCAGAGACGTCGGTGGAGAAGGGACACCGGGATCCCAGATCAACCCCTGGCCCAAGCCTCGCTCGCGTGTGTGCCCCTCACCAGCCACCCGTCTCCCCCTGTCCTTCACATCGGGCTTCTCCACCCCCAGCCACAGTCAATCCACCGAAGAATACAGACGTATCTGGACGTGGAGTTACACTAAATGTCTCTGAACTCATTAGACACCTTTGCCGGGCTCAGCGTGTTACTTATTTTTCAAGTGACGACGAACTAGTCCTTTTTCACACGAATGTGTTTTCCATTACAGCTGATGATTTTCCTTTTTTAATTAAAAAAGAAGTTTAATTTTTGAGAGACAGAGACAGAGTATGAGCAGGGGAGGGGCAGAGAGAGCTGGAGACACAGAATCTGAAGCAGGCTCCAGACTCTAAGCTGTCAGCACGGAGCCTGACATGGGGCTCGAACCCACGAACCGTGAGACCATGACCTGAGCTGAAGTCGGACGCTCAACCGACTGAGCCACCCAGGCACCCTGATGATTCTTCTTTATGTGGAAAGAAGAGCCCACAGGAGTGCTTCCGAAACAGACTCCTTCACCACGGTGCAGTGCAAAAACGCACGCATGCGGTCCACAGGCAGGTGAGGGCTGCTGTGTGCCCGGCCGCATGTGCATGGGAGCATCTCCTGGGGAGCACTTGGCATCCCCCCCCAGGGGGGAGAAGACTGGGCAAGTTTCACCTACGATTTTCAGAAGCTGTCCCGAGTCACCGTCCTGCTGCGGCACTTGGGAGCACAGGATTTCCCCTGTTCTGTTCCTGAGGATTTCAATGCCCTTCTCTGTTCCCTATCCTCTCCCCCAATTACTGCTTAATCTGTGTTAATGGGTTTTCCTAATAAATAAAACCTCAGATGTCATTCCAAATAAAAGTTGGCAAACGACAAAATAAAGCGAGTTTGTCACGTCAGGATGATCTGAGTTTAAAGGCATCAAAACTGCACGTGAAAATTTATGAAACGGACACATTTTTAAACGAATGCATCAAAAGAGACTCTGGAAGGCAGGAAACAGATGGAGGGAGACAGTTTTTGGAAACACAGGCTTTGAACTCTGTCTACACAGAGGAGCATCTAAAATCACCTTTCTTATTTTAACGATTTCCCCCCTAATGTGGATCAAGCTCTAAAGGAAGATTATTGAACACGGACCATACTCGAGGCGTTATTCTAGGAGATTCAGACACGCATGCAGTATGGTTCCTGAGCTCAAACACAAACCGCTTGACGTGTTGAATAGAAAGGTGCGGGCCTCGGGGGTGGAGGCTGTTGGTGCCTTCTCTGCGCCGCTGGGCACCGTTCCCTGTCCCGGGACATCCCTCTCATCTCGTGTCCTGGGGTCACGTCTGCCGAACCCCTGCCTTCCCCAGAGGGCTTGGACATCCTCCTCCGGGAGTGTCCCGCCCTTGCTGTCAAAGTGGCTGAAGTGGCTAGGTTGGTGGCAGAGGGCTCGGTCTCCATCGGATCTCAGGGAATCACAAGGGCGCTCGCCCCTGCACCTACCCACTGACGTGTGATGGGTCTGCTTGGGTCTCTGCCTGTGAGACGCTCACTGCAGCCGCCTGCCCTCTCCCGCCCTCCCTGTTCCTTCTCTTCCTCTCTGGCTCCCACACCTTCCCTGTCACTAAACTTCAGAGGCCACCAAGCCCTTGCTCTGCTGGACTTTACCTCCTTCCCCGCTCACCAGCCGCCTCTCAGCCCCACGCTCCTGAACCCTGCGCGGCTCCCTCTCGGGTCTGTAGGGATCCACAGGAGGGTGTCTATGGGACTCACCGCAGATCAGCGGGCAGGTATCTGCCGAGGGCACCGTGGGCCACGGTGGGGCTGCTGCCAGGAAATCCACAGAAGTGGGCCCGCTGGCCCCACGGGCCACGGTGTTCAACCTCAGAGCCGCTAGGAAGCCCCTCCCCCCCGCCTCCGCCCCCAGCTCCGGCCCCGCCCTGCAGCCTCAGCGGAACCCTCTGTGTGCGGGTACCCCCGCCTTGGCTGGCCCTCCCCCCGCTTCCTGGCCACCCTCTTTAGAGGCTTCTGCAACAGGTGGTGGGCGACAGATGCCTGGGTTCGGACCCCAGTGCAGCCTGCTAGCGGCCGGCGGCACATTCGGCAACAGCAATTTTAACAAAATCTGGCGCATCTGCCAAGTGGGGATAAAGCAGCCCCCGTGCTATGATTTGTTTCGAGGATAAAATGTGTGAGCACACTGATGGCACCTGGACCGGCCTGCGCCCATGTGTGCTGGCTGCAGTCCTTTGCTGTGTCCTGTCCCTCCTCTGTCCCACAGTGTCTGCCTCCTCCCGGAGCCAGCCCGTGCCCCGCCCTTCTCCGTCCTGACCTTCCTCGACCTAAACTTTGGTTCTTGATCCTTAAACAGCCCAGTTGAAAGGGTCCATCTCCCCTTGGGAGATCACATCCAGCCTTTGTCTTTACCGTGTCCTCCTGTGTCGCTGCACCTCCCCGCCCCCTCACCTGCACCTTCCCCACCCACCGCCCCCCTCACCTGTACCTTCCCCGCCCCCCTCACTGCTTCAAGGGCCTCCAAGGACAGCATGCAAAGGCCCACTTTCAAGTACCCAAGCCCGTGACTGTGTTGAGCCCCATTTCCCCTCTCACATTTACTGTTGGATGACTTCATCCTATGTCTCCAACACGGCGACACATCCCCTTCCGGGCTTCAACTGTTGCCCCTGACTGGCCCCAAAGTCACACCCTCCTGTGTTGCAGTTCCCATTATGGACGGGGACAGCTTCTGGTCTGCGGCCCAGTTCTCTCAGACTCAGCACCCAGCTCTCTCTGTGGCTCGTCTGGCGCAAGGGCACCCCTTGGGTTTGTCCTCCAGACGGGACAGTGATCCTCCCTGGCCCCAAGCCAGTCTCATGCAAGCTTCCTCACTGCCGTCTGTGAACGGACTCTGGTCTGCTCCCCTGGCTTCGCGCCCGTGCTCCTGAGTCCTGAGCGCCCCATCCTTCCTCCTCGTGGCTGTTGCTGGCCTCAGTGATCACCACCCTCTCCAGCCCATCAGTCCTCTGGACCACACACGTGGATGCTCCACAGACATCGCTGCAGGTGCCCCACATGGCGCCTGTCTCTCTCAGGCTCTCGCCTCCTTCCTTTTATTTCCATCTTGTGTCTCATACGGGAGGCCTTCCCTGGGGCTCTCCTGACTCTCAGGCCCAGGAAATCTCCGTCTCAGCCATCCTGGCCCCAGGCCTACGTCCATGGCAGCATTTCTTTGGGCGAGTGGTAGGTACCAGACTCTGAACTTGTTCGTTCCGGGGAGACGTGTGGTACCTGTGATGCCCGGGGCCATGGCTGGCACATAACTGGGGCTGGATGAGCTTATGGAAGAATCCCGTAGCTTTAGGACATGGCCATGGTTTCTGGGGAGAAGACATGGCTGAGGTCCCAGGAACTGTGGGGTCCCTCCCCCATCACCAGGGGCTACGTGGTTTCAGAACAGGTGAACTGCTGTAACAAGTGAAATGAAAACTGCGGAAGACCCACCTTCTTCACGAAGCTTATTTTTGGCGATGGAAAAACAAGCTACGGACGTGTTTGTGCTTCTCAAACATTAACACAGAGGAGAATAACTTCTGCCGTCGATAAACTTAATTTACACGTACCGTACAGGTGCACGGAGGTGAAACACCAGTGGGTTCTGAGAGGAGCAAGGCCCCAGGGCACAGAGAGGCTTGGCTGGAAATCACTTTGAACATCTGGAGGGAGTAAGCTGTGAGATGCAGAATCTCCAAAGCTGTGTCGGGTCGGAAATCCCCGCTGACCCCGCTGACCCAGGAGGAGGCATGAGGGGGCCTGAGAGTCAGGGGTGTGAGGGAGGGAAGAGCAGGCAGGACTCCTCCCGCCCAAGGAGCACGGGGTATGAGGACTGCCTGCGCTCACAGGGCAATCAGCGGGCAGCATTTGGGAGAAGGGCTCCAGGAAGCGGTCCTGGGGCAGGTTTTTAGCACAAGGGCAAAAGGGCGGAGGTCTGAGTGGGCAGGAAGGGAAGACACTAGTGAATACACTGGCATTCGGGGTGGGACCCCAGGCCCGGGGGAAACGGAGAGTCAGAGCAGGTGGACAGCACCTTCAGCAGACGTCTCCTCGGGGCTGAGTCCATTTTCTACCTGATGCTGTGGGCAGACGCAGGGCTCAGATGGGACCCGGTCAGATCTGCTGACGGCCAAGGCCCCTGCAGGGAGACCCTGGGGGAGCCCGGCCACCAGGCCTCGGCAGCTGACGCTTGCTCCGGTCTCTGACGGATCACAGCTCGCTCTGGAGGCCGGCGGCACCCATTCTCCTCGGGAGAGTGTGCCATCCTATGTCAGCGAGCCGCTCCACTCTGGCAGCCACAGGGCCCTGGACCAGGGGTACGGATGCATCAGTCCAGGGGAGGCTGGAGAGGGGCCAGGCTGTGCTTGTCTATCCGTCTGAGCGGAACCGAGGTGCAGCGGAAATGTGCAGAGGCGGGCGCCTCGCCCTGTTCTCGGTTCCATCCATCACCGCGCGTTCAGCCGCAGCCACCTGGCAGTGCTCCGCACGGACCACAGGTGCATCATGAGCAAGGGCTGTGCCCTGAGGATTCAGATTTGGGGACTCTCAGGTCCCCACGTTAGACACTTCCGTGTGTTAGCCAGGGCGCTCCGCTGGGGCGGCCTGGCCTCCGCTCTCTGCCAGGGACGTGCTTGATGGTGTCACAACTGGGTGGGCACGGGAGGCCTGCTGGCATGTAGCAGGCAGAGGCCAGAAGAGCTGCCCCCCCCTCCCCCCCCAGCTGGGAATGCCATGGTGCTGGGGCTGCAAGTCATCTCCTGCTTCCCAGCGGGTCTCCTGTGCTCGTCCGTGAGATGAAGGGACGCGCCTGTGGGTGGCTCATCAGGCGAGAGCTCGTCATTTCCTTCTACTTGGTTACCCGTGGTGGCAATCCCGCTTCTTCCCAACCTGGATGAGGATTCAGAGTGCACTCCTTGTCCTTGAGGAATTGAGGCGGCCCAGTTAAACATCGGTTTCTCACGAAGCTTCTCTTACTACTACTTCATAATGTTGACGTCTCAGGGTACTAAGTGCGGTGTATACACACGAATAAGAGAACTGAGCGGGTGAGAGCGTGAGGAAGGCTCGCCGACGGACTATTTCATGTGACAACACGGACACTGGTCATTGCTTCCACGCTGACCCGCCCGGCATTGTCCACCTTCTGCAAGGAGAGTCTGTCTGTAATGCCCTGTCCCCAGACTGCATGGGGCCGGCAGAAGGTAAGCACGGCCCCCGGGGCTCTGCGTGACACTCAAAGCACACAGGTGGCTGTGCTGTGGCTCCCGGGTGCAAATGCTGACCGAAGAATTGTCCTGACCTGGCGGTAGCGGGGGTGACGATGAAGGACAACAGAGAAACACAGGACTGCGGTTAACAGGCGACGTCGGCTGTGACATGGGCACACTTGTCCTCGCCACGCTGGCAGGAGCTGGAAGGTGCTCAAGAAATCCCCAAACTGGCCACGTTCTGCTGCCGTGTCCATCTCGTGGCGCTCAGGGACCGTGACACCCCGGGGCCACATTCTGCTGCCGTGTCCATCTCGTGGCGCTCAAGGACCGTGACACCCTGGGGTCAGGCACAGCGGAAAGATCCACCCAGGACGTGGGAGCACAGCCACTCCTGGAACCCACTTCCAGCCTGGCCGCTAAATGGTCACAGTCATCCTCAGACATGTCCCTAACCCTACCCCCAGATGACGAGTCTCCCAAACGTATTGAGTGCCATTTGGCAAACCAACTGGACCTCCCGTGTGGGTGGCCTGTAAATAAAAACAAAGTTCCGGAGTGTTTTAACGTATGTCCACGACCACAGGAAAACCTCACGTTGCACCTTCCCACCTCATGATGCTACAGGGGATGATACGAATTCTCGAACGGGTTTCTGTGTAAAGGAGCGCAGGTGAGCAACACGCTTCGTTGAGACGCTGGCTAAGGCTGGGCAGTTCTTCCCAACCTGCATAAGGACCGTGGGCTGCACGCAAGAGCGACTTTCTCTGGGTGGCCAGAGAGAGAGTCTTCACACTGTGTCATGTGCCTGCACGCGGTTTGAACGGCCGCTGCGGCGGAGGCGTGGTTCAGCACCATCAGCGTGGCGTGTGCGGAGCAGCGGACCGCAGAGCCAGCTCGCTGGCCGCCGGAGAGGCTCTGGATCAGCTTTGGCGAGTCACATTCTGAGCGCATCTGGGAGACTCACGTTCCTCCGCTCGTCAGCACAGCCGACTACTGGGGTGTTCGTTAGGGCTGCTCTTGTCTCCTAGTAAACACTGCAGGAAGTATGTCCAATCTGATGCTTTTCCTGTTGCTTAAAAAAAATCAACTGCTTCCAATATAATCACGTATTTTCCCTGTCAGGCCACCGAGTTAATTGTGTAACAACAGAGTCAGCTTGAGGTGTTCTATGGATGCTGGGCCCAAGGACACCCCGAAAGCTGGGCCGGGGCAGGGGGTGCAGAGACCTTGCAGTTCCTTCTGTGTGGGCACCGAGGTCCCATGCATTCCAGGCATCGTTTGAGCGGCCATACTGTCAGATCCAAGGTTCCAGTGAACACTGAGCTTGAGCCTAAGACTCTGGTGCCTCCGTGCTCACCATCAAATTGAAGGGAAGGGCAAAAAGACCACAGTTGGCACCAGAGCCTCGCGGAAGCCTGAGGACAGACTGACCCCGGGGTGACAGGGAGGGCTTTCCGGAGGAGATGGGCTTGGGTGGGGTCTTGGTGGAAGGACAGAGCGGGCCACGTGGGAAAGGCACAGCAGGTGCGCCCCGAGGGTGCGCGTTCCCCTGCGTGGAGTCTCAGTGCTCGATACCGGAAGCCGTGTGGAGTGGAATCAGAATCAGTGGGTCAGGAACTACCGATAAAACTGCTCTCATTTAAAAGGTACTCTACAGGGGTGGGGTGGGGAAAATGGGTGATGGGCACTGAGGAGGACACTTGATGGGACGAGCACTGGGTGTTGTACGTAAGCGACGAGTCCCGGGAATCTACACTGTCTATGCTGTATGTTAGCCAACTTGACAATAAATTATGCTAAAAAATAAATAAATAAAAGGTACTCTACGGTTTACTGTGGCTCTCCCCAGAGGTCTGGAGGCTCTCACTCAGGGGACAAATTGACTAATTACATTAGTTTTCTAGGGATACTATCTTGTTCCTTTTTAAGTGTCAGAGTTTTCTTCGAATTATTTATTTCCAGGGGAAAATATCAAATGGCCATTCTACTGTTCTTTCTTCCCCCAAATGGAAAAAAAAATGTGCTTTAACGTTCATACACTTGCCTTGATACACTTTAGTATTTTAGTATCTTGACGTAGTAATGCGGTCCTGGCCGGTGATGCTCATAGCTGGGTACCCTAAACTCGCAGTGGCCGAGCAGTTACAGAATCTTGGGACTCATAGACGAGGACACACCGGCATCTCTCCCACCAAGATTTCTGCAAAGGGAAATTCCGTTTCTAGCTTCCGTTCCGGTCTACTGGAGCTGAACTAACTCTTCCTTGCTTTCCGACATACAGTTGGGTAACCATGTGATCTTGGACAAGTTAAATTCTCTTGGCCTCAGCCTGCTCATCTGTGAAAGGGACTACTCAGGGTGTCTCCTTTTGTGCTGCTGTGGGGATGGAAACACACAGAAGGCACGTGCAGACGAAAGCAGCCAGCAAGGGCAGCCATTGTGGCGTCTGTGCTCAGCGGACAGAAACAAGTGTGAACAGCCACCGCGAACTGGGTGCCATCCCTGCTTCTCTGCAGATTGTTACCAAGTGTCCATATGGATATTCAGGAGATCTGACCGGGGGTGTGCACCCGCGACCAGCCACAGCTGGGGGAGGGGGCTGCAGCAACACCACGCTGAGCACTTCACTTCTCATGCAGGCTTCTGAAAACCTCGCCAGGTAGGCGGCATTTGTATTCCCATCTCCCAGGTGAGAACACAGAGGTTCCAATGGGTTGAATCACTTCCCCGAGGTGAGCCAGGCAGCCGGTGGCAGAACTGGGAGAGAAGTCCCCCTCCAGTTACTGGCGGTAATGAGCCTTTTTTCTTTCTCAGACCACGTACAGAGCTGTCTGATTTCTCACGGCTTGATCTGATTTTATTCCTTCACAGTGCACGGAAGCCCACCGGCATCCTTGCCCGTCGCAAAGGGGACTGGGAGAATCATTTATTGTTTCAGCGAGAATTTCCTCTTCATTTAGTCAGTTCCAAATTTTTGAAAAAAAAAAAATCAAAATACGTTTGGCATTGGAAACATTGTAGATTGTCTTCCCACTCTGTGATGCAGATTGTTTGGAGGGACTGTTAACTAATGGGATTAAGACCCAGACAGAGGAAATTAATTGTAATTATCTCTCAATTCTTCAAGTGATGGAAACCAGTGAAAACTATTTTTGGGAAGAAGGCCTCTTATATTTTCTTCATCGCCTAATGAGAGATTGCCGTGGTTCACGGGAAGTTCGGAGGGGACGCCGAGAACGTTAGAGCGTCCACATCACAATAGCATGGGAGCACAGCCACGCGAAGTTGTTTCTGCCCTCCGGCCAGTCACCCTTCTGGCAGAGCACGCAGGTGTGGCCTCCTATTCAGAACTGAGTACGGGAAAGTTTCGTTCCCTGGTCTAGCTGAGTAACAGTGGTGTTTAATGACTGTCCCATCTCAGCACCGACCGGCCATCTGGATAGAGGGAGATGATGCTGTCACTCTGCTGGCACGTGATTTGCGGTCACAGGGCTGGGACAGCAGGTGCCACTGCCGGCCGAGAGACCCAAGCCCAGCCAGCTCAGACCACAGCGTTCTTTGCTGCTTGAGTGTGAATAGGAAAAAAAAAAATCCTTGAACGCATGTGAAAAGATTTCTGTTTGTACAAAGTTTTTGTGGAAATAGCTCACATTTGGTAAACTTTTACTAAGCCTACACAGTATTATTATTTTTGATGTGGATCACTGTGTTTAATCTTCCTGAAGTCCTAGGAAGTGGGAACGGGTTGGCAGCTCTCAGCCCCACAGATAGTCAGTGGATCCCTGCGGCTTCGCTGCTGGAGTTTGTGAGCAGCCATAGCGAGGGGGGCGTCTGCCATCCTTTGGGACATGCTCTGAGAAAGTGCCCATGGTGACTGCCCGCCAGAAGATCACTTCCCTCAGGACATCTAGGATGGTTACTGGAGGGCCCGGGGAAGGTTCTGGGGGAATAATTCAGGATCTGAGGAACCCACACCCCCACGCAGAAGAGACACATGCGCTGGTGGGACGTTGTTAAGCCCCTGAAAATATTTATACTTGTCCACGTGATTCCTTTCTAAGGGCCCCATGAGAAACCCACCACGGACTTAATAGAAATAAATGGTACTTAATGTTTTGAGAATAACAAATACTGTATAAATTAATATCATATGAGGAAACAGATTTAGAAATACACATAAAAACTTGCAGGCACCCAGATATCAGACTTATTATCACATGTTAGTACGGAAGTCAATGAGATTTGCATTTTAAGGCATAAGATAGGCCTTTCGTGTGCATTTTCAAAGTCCCTACAGCCTCTCCCAGTGGTTCTATACCCATATGCGTGTTCCCCCAGAGGGTCCTGAATGGGAAGTTTAGTATTCAGAACAGTAAGTTGCTTTTATATTCCTGGTTAATTGAATGCTTTTTAATTTTATAAGTTAAAAATTACCTATCAGTCGTGAGCTTTTGGTAAATAAAACTGCAGTACATACAATATTTTAGGTAAATAAAGTAATATTGAGACAGAATTTTTTAAAAACGGAAGTAAATCAGTATTTTCGTTGCTACATCGATCTGCTCTAGTGACAAAGATTTGTTGGTACCTACGATCTTGTGGGCTAGAACTGTGTGTCCTAAATGGTGTGTCGCAGTGAGTATTAGAAGCTTGGAAATATCGTCGAAGATTTAAAATGATCATCGGATCATGTTACTTTACCGTCAAGAATTACAATAAATAAAGAAACAATCTTAGCCACTCAAGAAAAACATTCAATTATTCAGCTGGATAGTCTGGGGATAATAATTGACTCCGTTCCGTGTGTGGGAATACACAATTAGAATATACTCACCAGAGCTAATAATTATTAATTACGGGTATTGTTACCTATCATTTTCTATATGTATGTCAGGCAAACCTTAAATACAACTGAAAACTGAAAATTTAATTTAGCAATAAATTCTGCTGAATTCTCTGCCAACAGAGAAAGGTTTCCAAACAACCACAGAAGATTTATTTACATATAAGTGACCAAGTAAGAATTTTGAAATGAAAATGAAATGATTACTTAACTTAGTATCTTAAGGTATATGAAGACCTGACTACTGTATTCTTTTAAAAAATTGAGTTCAGGCATGATGTCCTTTTGTGTGTAAAAGCCTATCATGGATTTCTTTCACCACGTGCATAACACTCTGAAAATCTGTGGTTGTTGTTCAAGTGGCTTCCTAAGTATAGGGAGAGAGGTCACTATATATGTTTTCTAATCCAATCACCCGGTTAGTTGGGTTTTGCTCATGTCCCAGAGATCAGGTGAGTTGGTAAGAGTCACCCCCAGACGCGGGGGGCCAGGGAAGGAGGCTGCCCTAAAGTGCCTCCCCTCCCGAGTGCACCGTGCCAACACAGGCCTCTGTGCCACGCAGAAGAGGCTAACCACCTGATTTAATATGGAAGGAGCCATGCACATAATTTCGGTAAAATTCCATTAAATGCAAGTAGTGAGGCCTGATGGAGATTGCCTCGGGTGGACTTGTTCTTCCTGCTTAGAGGTGAATAAATGAGGCGTGTAAAAATGTACTTTCCCAGATACGTTTGGGGTTGAGTTAACCTCATTTGGAAACCCTTTCAAAAGGGACTGCCCAGAGCCCTGGGTATAAACGGCGGTTAGCAGGGAGGAGAGGGCAGTGGCTGCGGTGCTGACCCTGACAGGTGGGGGGGGGCGTGCCCACCACACCTGTGTCCGAAGACTCCTGGCTTCCCTCTCGGGCGGCCACATGAGAAAGGCTGCGTGCCAGCCTGCTGCGTCCAACAGCACAGCCACTAGCCACTTTTAAGTGACCTAACTTCTTAGAGCGCCTGAGTGCCTCAGTCAGTTAAGCATCTGACTTTGGCTCAGGTCATGATCTCAAGGTGCCTGAGTTCAAGCCCCTTGTTGGGCTCTGTGCTGTCAGCTCGGTTACCGGACCCTGCCCCAGACAGCACAGCTTCGGGACATGCACACTGGGCTAGAAGATTTTCGTCCCGCAAAACGAACACGTGAGTACGCGTGCAGCCATCTGTTCAACAGATGACTTGAAGCAAACGAAATCAGCCATCAAGATGTGACCTTAGGTCTTCAAAGTGTTGGCTTAGCAAATCTCTGGAAGGAGAATCTGGGGAAAACACCTTCCCGTTGAGGTCCGCTCACGAAGGAGATGCCCTACACTGTGGTGTGGCTGCTGAGTCATCTCAAATGTGGATACATCGTGACTCCAAACACATGCCTACTGACCCACCCACACCTGGCATCCCCCACACCGTTTCCGAATGCAAGCCAGGCAGGCCATTTGCAAGCCAAAAAGGAAATTTAGAAATTAGCTTTCTATCGTGTAAAGCACAAATGCGTAATCAAGATGAAGTATATCCCACACGGCAAGCAGCACCGGTCTGTCCTAATGTAATAGCCACACTTAAACTCACCACCCTCCGTTAATTAGAGCTTCAAAGATAACAGCATAAAAAGAATCACAGCAATCAAGTCCACGAATGTCTAAATGAGAGTCTGGATGTTGGAGAAACTAAACTTTGAAGGCGAAAGATTCAACATAAAAGATGAAAGCTATTTTGACACTTTAATTAACGCCAGTCTCCAAACATAAGTGTAAATCAAGCAGGACGCAGAAGCCATATCCACACCCACAGACAGCGGTTTCCCTGAAGTTACCAAAATGATGTGGGCCGCCCAAGTTCTGGGGCAACGTTGATGGGCTGGCAGCGAAGACATCTATTTCAAAAGTGTTAATTGGCAAGAAATTATAGTCTAACCAGCACTTAACGTCTCGTAGACAGGAACATAGCGATGACAGCCGTGTCACCGTCCAAGGCACTTCCTGTGTTCGTTTTAAATATTTAAAATTCACATTACATAATGAGAACTTGGATTTTCCGCAGAAAATGTGTGTGTATTCATTTCCACTTGGGACGTTTAATTGTGAAAGCCGTCTACATTAAAGTCGCACCGGCATGACATTTTTACTGTAAAAATTTGGAGAGCGGGGAAAGATTCTCAGACGGTGTTTTGTTTGACAGTGAAATTGTGGGTTTTCACACCTGCACGTGGAAACAACGGTGTGTGGCTGACGGCCTATCTCAGTTAATATACCCAGAGGCGCTGCTGTCTCTGTTCAAGGAAAAGAAAACGACCTTCCATGAAAAAGTTACTAAACCAATAAGGCAAATGCCATCTGCAAGCGTAAAAATAATACATGACTTGTGACTTGCTCACGCTTGTGGGTGCTCAGTGAACACGTGCTAAACACTGCCCGCTTCCCCCCAGAACGGTTCGGTAAGAAAGTCGGAAGGCCCCCACTGCATAGGTAGGGGTGACATACTCACAACCTCAAGGTGACTGTAAGGAAATACAGTCATCCATCCTGAAACACAGGCCAGGCCTCGACAAGTGCCTTCTGCGCGCATCTCGTTGACAGTGAACGGTCAGGTGGCCGATGTCGGCCGTGCCAATAAACCAGAGCTCCCCGACCAGGGGAGCTTCTTCGTGAGCTTCCCAGCCGCTGAAATCCATCGGCAGCATTGGTGTGAGCTAGCCGAGCACGCACGGCGCGTGCGGCCAGACAGCTGGCGGGGCACAGGGCACTGAGGGGGATGGTGGGCTCTGTCGCCTGAGCCGGACCTCTGTCCGGTGGCTCTGTCGGGGGGAACAGAGTCCGGGGGCTCTGTTCTGGCACCGCCGTCAGGAGCCCAGGGGCTTCAGGGCGTCCCAGTCACCCAACAGACTCACAGACCGGGCGCAAGGAACACGGATGGTGCAAACACGAGGTTGTGTGCAAGCCGGTCAATGAAATGCCTGCTCCAAATCGACCCTGGTAATGGTGCCCTGGAGAGCACAACAGAGGGGCGCCTGGCACAGCCATCTGGCGTCTGCAGGACAGCGCGTCCTCCACGGCCCCGCGGCGAAGGCACATGGAGAGAAAGGCCGGCATGGAAACTGCCGGAGGAGTCGTCAGGGAGCACGGCCTCCAGATGAGGGCACGGAAGGGAAGGTGTGCAGGGGCCTGAGTGGCGAGGTGCTGAGCTTTCCAGAAACTGCTCCCAACACTTCCTCCATTTGCCGGCTGACTCCCGTCCCTGTGTCCCCCTCGTGTGTTATCCTTCACTGAGGAGAATAACCTGACCTTGCCTTCTGGAACTGGAGAAGCAGTGATGTGATTCTGGGGTGAACCCCAGAGACGTCCTCCAGGGGAACCCAGGCAGGGGGCTTCCGTCACGACTGTGTCCCTGACGTGGACGCGTCACCTGCAACATGCCAGCTGTCAGGACACTACAGAACAGACTGTGTCCCCCCGTCCCTGCTCTCCTGGTGGCTGTGCTCTCCCAGGGGCGGGGGTGATACGCCGAACCAAAGCAACATTACAAATATACATTAGATTCTCAGGTCACAGACATGACGTCTCCAGACGGGCTCCAAGTGCAACTTCATTAACATGTTGGAAAACACCACACTGTGTGTAAAACCTGGCCTACTTTTCTGCCTAAACTTAGCGTGCAGTTTAATAGTCCATTAGCACCAGGTGAGTGCAATTATTAAAAAAAAAAAAAAGAGAAGCGCAAACGTCTCTAAATTCCACACCTGCCTGTTAATGAATGCAAGGCTAGAAACAAGACCACCTTAATTCTCGAAGGAGGAGGGGAGATGAGCGGGCTAATGGGGCCGGACAAAACACAGCCCCCCGGCCCCCGGAGGAGGCCTTGTCAGGGAGGCCAGGCTCCCCAAGCGGCCTGTCAATGCTGTCTTGCACCAGGTGAGGGGCCGATTGAGCGTGAAACCCAAGCTCTCCCGCAGCCTGACAGTCCCCCAGAGAAGCAGACACCCCCCATACTCTCCCCCTGGGGGCCGTGCACCTGTTCGCAGTGAAGAGGGACAGCAGGGACACCTGTGGAGCCCCCGGAGGCCGGGGCCCCGGGCTGGAGAGGGACAGCTGTGCAGACCACATTCACGAGGAACTGTGTCCCGCCTGCCACGTGCTGTGGTTCCTGCTGCTTCCACCTTCTGGGCAAGCGTCCCAGCTGGGGCTTCCTGGTCTACACTGTCCCCAGGGCTCTGCCTCTCTGGGGAGGCACTGGAGTCCTGAATGGTGGCCCGGGGGAGCTGGGTTCCCTGACCCAGGGCTTGAGCCGGGCTGAAACTGCCGTTCACACAACACCGAGGGTTCTGGCTCCACTGATGTGGCCACACTCCTCTCTTTTGGACCAGGGGATGCCCATGAAGACGTGCCACACGAGGCTAACGGGCTCCAAGAGTCTCAGCCGCATGCTGGTGCCCTAGGCTCCCGGCCCTTCTGAGAGGGCAGAGGTTGGGGATTCGAGTGTCTGCAGAGTCTGATGACCTTCGTAACCCAGAACGTGGACCTCAGGCTGTACACTGGAGATCGTGAATGCCTTTCCACGTTAGCACCGTTCCCCCAAATACCGGCCACGTGATCCCGAAGTCATGCTGAGTGCGGATTTTCCCGCTGGGCATGCGCGTCTGAAGCAGCAGTATCAGTCCCAACATCTGTACGTCCGCCTGCACCTCTGCAGACAGAGACTCCCTGAGGATCTCTCGAAAGCACACAGTATCTGCCCCTTGCACAGCCCCAGATGCCAAAGTACCTCATGTTTTTTAGTGCCATTTGCCAGAAGGTAGGTCTTTTAGGAGTACCCTTCCAGAGACAACCAAATCTGAGGGTGCAAGAAGGAGCAGAAGGGAGCAGGTTCCTGTGTCCTCACAGTTAGGATCTAAGATCCAAGCTCGTGCCGCAAATCTTCAGAGCAGCATTCGACTCTTCTATGAATCATAGAACCTTTTGAGATCACTTAATATTTATCACGAGCAAGGACTGAATGCTGTGCAGCCAGTGTTGGTGGCGAAGTTCTGAACACGATCATTATCCTTCCGTCTGCCCACGAGTCTGGAGTACCTGGCTCTGCTTCACCTTCTGTCTCCTTGCACTGCACGAAGCACCTCTCCGGTATGTTGCACAAGTTAGACACGAGGTAAATACTTGTGGCTTTGATTCAGCTGCTGGTGTGACTGATCGGACGGAAGCCAGCGAACGGCCTCCTGGAACCGGTACGCTGGCCAAGAAAGCGCCAGGTCTCCAGTATAGACGGAGACAGTTTCCAGACGACCTGAACACCGGAGATGGAACCCTCTGGGTCTTCTCCGCGTGTGGTTGCTGCTGGGGCCGTCAGCGGCCCTGTAGGTGCCCACGACAGCACGGGGCTTCCCCTTGATCCGCTGATGAGTCTTTTCCTTCTTAGGTGTCTTCCTTACACTCCTGAGAGCACCTGATCCGATCGATCACTTCAAACCTCCTTATCTCTTTCCTCCGCAGCATCCAAAACACCACAATGGAGCAACAGACGCATAAATATTCCCCAGGATCAATCCTGGGCCTTTCCAGCCCTTCTGTTCATCACTGATGTTTAAGAAGCACAGCCTGGTTCTAGATCCTCATGGCTGTGTCAGGAGGAAATACGGCAATGTGATGAAATATTGTAAAGGGGAATGCTTTACGCACGGGGGCATGTTTCCTGTCTTCTGTTTGACGACTTCCTCACCACGTGTATCCACAGAGGCACAAATCTCACGATCCAAGTCCTTACGCCTAAACCCAGTTCACCGTGTGTGTGTGTCTGTGTGTGTGCAGCACTCTACATTTTCAGCGTCTGAACAACAGTTCACAGAGTAAGCTAAAAAATAATCCACCTCATTCAACCTTTCCTCCAAACTGGGGACCATTAAAAAGAGCAAACATACCCTGTGTGGCTTGATCCCACTACTAGAAATAGGTGATAGGCAGCTAACACTCGCAGAGTTTTCAATGGCTCTGGAATCTTCCTGAAGGCAAAAGGAAGTTAGTGATGGAATTTTTTCTTCACTTAGAAAAATTTTTTGACATATGTGTGTTTCCCTTTTGGCCATCTGGGACTTTAGAGAAAGGTGGTTCCCTCAAATTCGGTTCACATGCCTGAGTAATTCTTATTGTGCAGGGTCACAGGCAGTGTTCTGTAGTTAGGGGGCCATGGAGGGCCCATTCTCAGAGGCGTCAGATGTCGTCTGAGGAAGGAGTCACCAGCACGGCTGCCCATCCTGGAGAGGCCTCTGCTTAGGCCTGCTCTGCACAGTAATCTTTAGGGTATAACTTGCTTGTCTCTCTCCTACAGTCCTTCCCACCACACACCACCTCCAGGGTTCCACTTCTTGGGGGTTTTGCTGGGGGAAGCCAGCTCCAGGGTAACCTTGGCCTGATTTCTGTGATAGCCTTGATTCAACAGGGAGAGTGCCTGGGGGTCTGGGTGGCGAGGCACGAGAGCAGAGGCTCGGAGGAGGGCAGTGGGAGCCCAGGAGAGGCCCCCGTGGGCCTCTGGGCAGCCGCAGTCCTGACGAGGCCCCGTGAAATCCACGAGACTCGAGGGGCCCCCTCTGCAGGGAGACGGGGATCTTGGTCAGCTGGCACCGGGATCCCAAGGGCCTTGCTGCCTTGTGGGAGCCGTGCCATTGTTTCGGCCCCGGGCTCACCCCAAAATGACGGAGGCTGTGTTTCTTGGTGTGTCAGGTACGAGGGTGAGGCGCTCAGAACTGGGTTGGATTTATTTAAGAAAATAAATGACCGTATTACTCCTTGCACGTCTGTGTGGTAGATGGTCGAATCATATGTCACACAGACCATCTAGAGGATGTGTGGGTGCCTGTCAACTGGGGCTGCCCACAGAAGCAGATCTAAAAGAAAAAGACCCATCTAGATGTTGGAGATAATAGCCAAGTACATGGGGGGAGGGCTTAAATATTGAATTTAAAATATTAAGTCAGGGCAAACTGTTCATGTAAATGGATTTAAATATTTTATAAGCTGTAGATTCTTAAGTCCATTATTTATGCATTCAGCAAATATCCATGGAGTCCTGTGCCGTGTGGGGTAGATGAGGAGATTGGGGGGCCCTAAATTCACCTGGAGAGTCTCCCCAACGGCCTCCAGCACAGGCGTGGCCCTCGGTCAGTCCTGGGAAGTACATTAACTAAAGATAAATGATGGCCTGTAAACTGAGTTTGTGACTGCTTCGGGCAGGATGTCCCAGCTCGTCAGTACCAGTGCTGTTGGAAATAATAATGGGATTTGTGGTTGCCAGCTGGTGTCATTGGAGCTGCTGGGTTGAGCCGGATACGCCTCTGTGACCAGCTCACCGTGACAGACCCCCGCCACGAGCAAAGCGTGGGCTTCCCATGCCACGGTGCTTTGCTGCCACACTGGGGGTGATATGACACCTGGGACGAGGCATGTCCTGTGGGACCAGCAGTGTCGGGGGGAAGAAACCCACCCCTGGGACTCCTTAGGGTCCATGTTGTTACCCTGGTGTTGGGTGTGACACAGCCGAGGGAAAAGCTATCCTGCGAGGGTAATCTGTGTGAGTCCGACAAATCCCTCCAGCCATGGAACGTGCAGGGTGATTCTCGTGTGATGCATGCAAGCCCTTCTACGTGTGGACCCTGTTCTGGATGTTTTCAACAGCACGTCTGCCCACTCCTAACAGGTGCCTGCTCTCATAGCCCCTACGTTTCAGTAGCGGAAGACAACACACAAACAAAAAGCTCTGATAGCAATTGTCTACAAGAAAACCAACGACTACACATATGGAAAACTGAGCATATCTGGCCTTGCTGCTGTGGGGAGAGACACCCCACCGTGACGCCTGGCGGTCAGAGCGCATCACACCCACTGTGACGCGTGGTGGCCAGAGCAGGGCGCCCGACCTTCCCGCGAGCTCTGACCCCTCAGCAGCGCAGTGCCCACTGACTCCTTCTCAAGATAATGTTTTAACCCCAGAACATAAAATGCAGAGGATTAAAAGGCCTACGCGGAAATACAGTCGTCAGAGTTACCGAACCTTTGCGGTAACGTGCGCATCGGTGCAGTAATGAGAGTGGCGTCAGGACTAACAACTGCTGGGATTTCAAAGCCTGATGAACGCAAAGGATGTGTTGAGACCGCGCCGAGAACTGAGGGTTGTCGCCGTCTGAGTCCCGTGCTGACCAAGTCACGGGGAGGTGGGTGTGTTGGTGCGTAACCGAGGGGACTCCTCCAGTCAGAGGTTACTAAAGACAGAGACCCGCTATTTAACCCACCTACGTTCACGCAGCCTCGAGTCTTGAATGTATTAGGGACGCTTCGGGCCCTGGCCTCCACACGGGACATCAGCTCCGGAGCAAGTGGCCGCCGACAGAGCGACAGGGTGCGGCCACCTTCCTCCTCCCAGTGTGGACGCATCCGGGAGAGCGCGACGGATGCTGCGTCCCTGGGACCACACGCCTTTAACCCCGCAGACCTCTGCAGCCCCGGCCGCCCGCACCGGGCGAGCCCCACAAGCCGAGGCTGTGTGCCTCCTGAGCGTCGGGTCACTTTTGAAGCTTGACCTCTCTCTCCCTTCCCTGCGGGCTCATCCAGCACTCACTCCTGCTTCTCCTTTTTAAACTGGAGTTTCGTGTGCCTTCTGGCTCCCTCTGCCTCTGACAGGCCTGGCTGACTAGCCCCCTCGCGTGGCACACAGTCCTGGTGGCCGGGACCCGATCTCAGGCCCTGGTGTGCGCAGCCAGGCGGGATTTCCTTGGCTGCCTGGTGCCCACGGCCGCGGGGAGAGTGTGGGCTCTGGAAGGTAGCAAACATCCGCGCCCCGTCCGAGCCTCGGCCAGACTTTCCCACGGGGAGCCCGTCGTCCTGGAGGCCAGCTCCCTGCAGCCGCGTAACACCTGTCACCTGGATATTTCTGAAATTAATGGGGTTTTTAACACTTTTGGATACCTGTTTATGTCACAAACGTAGCTTTTGGACATCCGTGACACCTTTCACTTTATTTTTTATTTCATTTTTTACAGTCTATTTATTTATTTTGAGAGAGAGAGAGAGAGAGAGAGACAATCCTTGTGCTGTCAGCACAGAGCCCCACTCGGGGCTCGATCCCATGAACCAAGATCACGACCTGAGCCAATATCAAGGGTCAGACACTTAACTGACCTAGCTACCTGGGCTCCCTGACATCTTTCATTTTAACGAACCCTCCCCTGTCCCCAGCCACGAGGACAACAGTTTCTGATTTAGCTTTTTAACTAGTAGTTAGTTAAACTACTAGTAGTCTGAGCTACTAGTCTGACCGTTTTAACTAGGGAGCCACAGAAGTACGCTGGGAGCCCACTGTACGGGCTGGGGCTGTGTGAGAAAAAGAACCACAAAGGGAGGTCCATGTACGTTCACCCAGAGATTTGGCGTAAGGAGCCAGCTCACGCAGTATGGGGGCTGACCAGACCCAGGGTGTGCAGGGAGAGTCAGCACGCTGGCGCCCCGGGAGAGTGGATGCTGCACTGGCCCGAAGCTGGGGGGCCAGAGACCCGGCAACAGTTCACGTATCAGTCCAAGTTTCCAGGGAGCAAAAAGCTGATTCCCCAATTTGAAGACAGGCAGGCAGGGGGAATTCTCTCCTACTCATGGGCCGGTCAGCTTTTCGTTCTAGACAGGCCTTCAACGGATTGGATGTGGCCCACCCGGAGGGCCCTCTGCTTTCTCCGTCTACCGATTCAAATGTTCACTCAGCAGAAAACAAAAAACAAAAAACAAAAAACAAAAAACAAACCCTCACAGAAGCACCTAGAGTAGTGTTTGACTAAATGTCCGGCTCAGTCAAGGTGACACAGAAGGTTAACCGTCAGGCTAATTTTCCAACATTCCTCAGAACAACTTGTAATTTTCCAACATTCCTCAGAACAACTACGCTTTCGTCCTCAACCACCAGCACAGAGCAAAACTCCACCGCGTGTGCTCGACACAGCGGGAGGGCCGGAGTGGCCAGGACAGGCTGGAAGCAAGAAGCCTGATTCTCTTCGTACACGGCTGATGCTTCAAAGGGTAATTTTTTGAACTACATTTTATTTTCAACCTAATAGTTAATACAAAGTGCATGTCAGGTTCGTTATAATTAGGGGTAAGAAACTTCCATTTAAATTCATTTTTACAAATGGGGCACCTGGGTGGCTCAGTCGGTTAAGCGGCCGACTTCGGCACAGGTCACGATCTCACAGTCTGTGAGTTCGAGCCCCGCGTCGGGCTCTGTGCTGACAGCTCGGAGCCTGGAGCCTGCTTCGGATTCTGTGTCTCCCTCTCTCTCTCTTTGCCCCTCCCCCGTTCTCTCTCTATCTCAAAAATAATTAAAAAAAATAAAGTGAGCAGTTCTAACTAACGCTGACATCAGTACTGTGATTCAGTCCATCCTTTCCTTTGCTTGGGTATTTTTTTTTTCAAATTTTAATTTAAATTGCAGTTAGTTAACATATAGTTAACTAACCAAAGGATAATTTTTTTAAAAAAGGCTCATTCTCCAGAATCTAGGAATTCCTAATCAGAAACCGTACCATTTTTGAGTAAGTCCAAAATTGTCACATTAAGTTGTTTTAAGTGTCTCTTGGAACCCATAAGCAAAGAAAGGAATTTGAAGTTACAAAAGTAACAAATGAATCATAATTTTTAAAGTGCGTTTTAAAGATAGCATATGTGAAATTATTAGGTCTGGATAATCATAAACTCAAAGGTATACATAGGACTTTCTGATCAGATTCTTCTCATTTCTAACATTAATTTATATCCTACATCATCGTACAGCAAGAAAACTAAATACTGACTTTTGGAGATGTGATTTAAAAGCATTGCATTGCTACAGTATTTTCTTTCCTGAGAGAGGAAAAGTATTTTCTTTTCAACGTTCTCAGGATGTTTTATGAATTTTATGTATTTTTATAACTTGTCTCAATATAATGCTTTTTAAACTAACATGTTATAAGGAATAAAAGCTATAATATCAATGTTTTTCAAATATATTTATGAGATGTTGTAAGTATATGAAATAGTGAATATAACCATAGCCTCAAGTTTTGGGCATCTAATATCTCTACATCTTTAAAAGGAAGTTCATTTTAAAAACAAATGAACGCTGGGATTTCTTGGTTTTAATAAATACTTTTTTGTTGGAACTTGTCTGATCAGGGAGTGGGGAGGAAGGAGTTTATGTGGCACCTAAACTGATTAGGAGAATGAATCACGGAAGGCCTCCTGGAAGCAAGGATTTCACAGTTGCATCTTAAGGCATAGCTAGGAATTACATAGAGAAAGCCAGGGGAGCGAGTTCTGGGCTGGGCAGAGCGTGTGCAAAGCTCGGCAGTGAGAGGGTCTCAGGTGAGTGGGTATCAGCCGAGGTGACGGGGAGCTGTGGGGAGAGCCTGGGTCAGGTCACCCAGGGTCAGACGGCCCCACAGGGGATGGCCCTTCACTTGCTGCTAACAGGAAGCCGAGAGAGAGGGTGCCAGGTGGGTATGTTTGCGTCGGGCTATGATTTATATTGTATTTAACTCTGTTCTATTAATTTGGGGGAGGGCCGTATTTTTAGAAAGAAGATCATAGGAGTGTGGAGTGTGGGGTGGGCACGGATGGGAAGTCCAAGAGGGGGGCCAGTTAGAAGGCCATGCAGAGGCCCAGGGAGCACGCCACGGGCGTGCAGCACAGAGGGGTCACGCAATGGAGCATGTGGCTATTCGCAGGGCACGCGAGGCAGCTTCTGTGGCCCCCACCGCGTGGTTGAATGACTCCCTGGCCCAGCTATCGGCTTACGCACGCAGGCACTTGCTTCCTTGTTCACCCCCGGGTACTCATTTTACGGGGTGTGAAGGGACCAGTTTGGCTAGCTTCCTTCCAAGAAGTTAAACAACCCTTAGAGTAACTAAGGTCGTCGTTGCTGTCGTGATGGCGGCACAGAATTTCCTGCGTGGATCTCTGACTGAACTGCCACGCACCTGTACCCTCCAACCTCCCCCTCCCCGTTTTAGGCAAGGGATGAAGTGAATTGCAGACAGTTGTAAAGAAGAATCCTGGACCGTGAGTCTGGGGTCTGTGGGTCTAGTGTCAGTCCCACCATGACTCATCCCCTTGACAAGTTTGGACCGCACGACGGGGTCGCTCACACTGCTCTCCTTTGTGGGTGAGCGGATGGGTGCATGTGTCTAAGAGGCGAGAAACACTCGAATCGCGGTGCTTTTGGAGGGAAGGGCACATTGCGTTCTTGGGGCTTGCCCGCCACCAGCCAGGTAAACTGAGGGCCCCCTCCTCTGTGTCCAGGTAACTGTCTGCACAGTTTCGCTCACTGGTCCTGAGGGTGGAGGCTGTCTTTCGCTCGTTGACCCGGAGGTTATATAGTCCAAGGAATCACAGGCAGTTAGAATCGCACAGACTATGTCCCAACATTTCCGTATCCAGGCGGCGTATCCTGACTTCTTCTGACGCGCAAGTCCACAGGCCAGGGGGAGCCGCCACGTAAGAGCTCTGCAGACACATCTGCTAACCTCCATGGATCTCAGCACCATGGCCAGACCCACAAAGGATGCGAATGTCCCAGTCTTCATCCCTTGTCCCTGAACCTCAGACGCCACACGTGGCAATGAGGTCAGAGACGTGGCTGTGGCAGGACGTCCGCTTCCAGGAGAGCATGGAGGAGAGCCCTCCACGTCACCTTGCCACAGGTCAGGGGATTCGCGACACTCCTGGCCGGGAGCCTCGACTGGATTTGGTTTCCGGTCAGCAGGAGGAGCTTGGATTTAGTACACGCCCAGCAGAGCAGTGGGCACCCCATGCTTCTGTGTGACTGAGAGGAAGATCTCCTGGCGTGGTTCCAGAGAAGACCCCCTCCATCCATCCGTCCATCCGTTCACGCATGCGCCCAGCCAATATTTACTATAATGATGTGGTAGTCCCGTTAGGGTGGTCTGGATGCCCACACCCCCAGATGTCCACATCTAATCTCTGGGACTATAACTACGTCACCTTACACGCCACCCTTGGGTCGTGTGGGGCCCGATGGCATCACAGGCCCTTACATGAGGGAGGCAAGGGTGCCAGAGTCCGAGAAGGAGACGCGGTGGGTGACGGAAATGGGCCGTGTGGCTGGGGGCGTATTAGGAAGGTGGTCAGACCCTAGAAGCCAGGACATCTTGGAAGCAGATTCTTACGTGCCCCCGAGGGACAGGTTATTATTGAAATATAAACAACAGGATAAAAATAAATTTATGGCTGTTTCCTCTGTTCATGCTTTGTATGGATTTTCCCTTTGTTTTAATGACTTCTAGAATCAGCTGTGACACTTGTTGAAAGAACTTTTGACCCAGAGAAAAATCATTATAATCTAATGTCATAGCATTTTCCTCCATAATATCAATGACACGCTCTCCCTAGAAAAGTTGGGTGAAATGCATATTTAGACAAGTAAATCTTTCTGATAAATCATTTCACCGACGAGAAAGAAACCATGTGTGAAATGAAAGTTAGATGTTTTGAAAACCACTCCGTTTAAGGACAGGACACTAATCGATAGGTGTTCCTTATAATGAAAGACAGTGCAGGAGAAACGTGGTCCACGCCTATCGGGGGTCCCTGGACAGCACAGGAACGGACTCTGTTTCGGCTGAATCTCCACGTGCCTTTAAGGGCCGAGGGAGAAAACAGGTGACATCCAGTCACTCCAAGCCAGCCACCCATTCCTGGTGGCGCCCACCTGTCAGTGTTTAAAATAGAATGTCTGACACATATTTTCACATTCTTAACAAACCTTTCATGCACATATTTGGTACTTAATGGCTACTAGATGCATATTAAAATCACACGTTCATCCTTGTTCAAGGGGACGTAGCCTCATGACAGCAGCTTCCACTTTTCAAGCCGCAAAAAGAAACATATTAAATACATATTTAAATACATCTGAGACTTCCAAATAATCACTGTGAATGATTTTGAAAATAGCTTGTTTTGGAATTATTTTCAAGAGAGTTTTAGAACCATAAAAGAAAATCAATTTGCCAAAATAATCTCTCTCTCTCTCTCCACACACACACACACACACACACACACACACACACACACACACAGACACACACCTACCCATGTAACTATGAAATGTCAACGTTGCTCTACGATCTTCTAACTATTTTAATATAAAACGACTGAGATCACATTTTGCCTCGAAGATTCAGACACGAAGCTCTGAATCAGATCAGAAGCTTAGCGGGCGTTTACATCCTGTGTCGTTGGATGGTTTTCCCCCAAACTTTTGTATTTCTATGATGTTGCAGGTAGGGATTTTTCATTCGTCTTATTAACCAGACAACTGCTGCACACCCTCCCAATTCTATCTGGGAAGTGAGATTATCAATATACGCAGTGTGGGGCACCTGGGTGGCTCAGTTGGTTGAGTGACCGACTTCGGCTCAGGTCATGATCTCATGGTCTGTGAGTTCGAGCCCCGCATGGGGCTCTGTGCTGACAGCTCGGAGCCTGGAGCCGGCTTCGGATTCTGTGTCTCCCTCTCTCTTTGCCCCTCCCCCACTCATGCTCTGTCTCTCTCTGTCTCAGAAATAAATAAACATAAAAAAAAATTAAAAAAAAATGCAGTGCTTAGGATAAAACCGGAAATGGTGGAATAATGACCCCTTTTCCGTTTCTGCAGAATGAGATTCCCAGCAGGTCACCTGCTTCTCAGACCCTTCCCCAAGTCTGCACCCTGTCCCCTCTGGCCTGGAGGAGATCTGGGCTCAATAACTAGGCCAAGGTCTGGTAGAAACTCCGGAGGGAAATACGTTTTGGGACTTATTTGGTGCGTACATTTTGGGAACACAACAACATGTTCGGGAAAATGACACAAATCAGAATTTTAGTGTGAGTTCTGCACTGGTTCTTGCGTGATCTCTATGAAAACTGTCTTATTTTTATTCTCCCATAACGACAAACATGATAAAGTCATTTTCTGCCAGGTAATTATCATTTCAAAGCATTTCTGAAGACCGTGAAAGGGCCTGTCACTTGCTTATACGAGACATTCAACAAATATTGGCGAGTAGATCAGTAAAGATCTCCAAAAGTGTACTTTTTAAAAGGCAGTGCTTGTGAAGTTCATTACCTCCCTAAGTTCCTAATGTGGCCATTTCCCACAAAGGCCACGGTGTGGGGGGTGGTCCATGACCTCGCTGCAGGGTGTCACAGACTTCCTAAGATACAGGGCACCTAGGAGGAGGCCTGGAGGCTCAGCCCCACCACCCACAGGCCCCATCACAGTGGCACATCTGTGACAGATGTCACACGGGGCATGCCCACGGCCCTGCCCTATCATCTCCACAGAGTTGTGCTTTGGGGACGCGGCACCCCACGGTGCTGTGCGCCTCTTCCGAACACCCCAAGGCTTCACGGTCAAGAAGTGTCACCAACCCTCCACTTGGGTGCCCCCCGCCACACAAGAAGATCACTGAGGACACACACACACACATGCCCTTTGATAAATTATTCACGGCTACTTCTGAAATCTGAGATTCAGCAAGTTGACAAGCCTGAGGTACTCGAGGGCCGGCATCCTGAAACAAGGCTGGCGTCCAGGGTGTCCTTTCCCGTCTGCTGCTAGCCAACCATGTGCCGTCCTCTCCTGAGTGGCAGGACGGTGGGGATGCCCCTCCCTGAGCTGCCGCAGCCCTCCCTCCTCCTCACCCTGCTCCTCGTCACCACCAGGCCCCCACAGCTCTCTTCTCAGACTGTCCCCTCCCTGCTCCGACAGTGTTCAGATGACCTCGCTCCCCAACTCTGCCCGTTTCTGACTTTCTCCGCTTGGCCTTTATGTGGGGCTCGGCGAACGTTTATTGCTTGTTGTGTTTTATGGTTTCTCCAGGCCATGTATATTCATTATGTTACAGAAACAGTAACAGCGCAGGGAAATACTGGGCACTGATATTTCGTGTAGGTGGTAAATTTTCAAAGGGGTGGATATGGTTTTCCATAAGAATGGAAGCAAACTGTGACACTGAAGGGGATGATTAGTGAATTTACATGAAGGAAGGATCTGCTCCAAGCAGTGAATCATGTTTATGGATCTGCCCACCAGGCGGCACTCGGCACTCAGACCGGAGGAGAAGGTGAGGGAGCCCCGGAGTCACTGCACGTCTGCTTGAGTTTTACTGCAATCTATTAAACCTTGGTATTTAAAGCACAGTCACTTTCTAAATGTCAGCCCTTAAACTTTTTTTCCTGCAGAAAACTTTACAGAAGTTATACCTGGTTATTTGCAAGAACTTTGATACCTAAGAGATTGCATTCTGAGAAAAAGAGAGGTTATCGACAAAGAAGTGTTTCAAAAGACCGTTGCAAATAGGAAAATGGGACAAATGCAATTTGGGAAAGTTACCAAACGTTCGGAGAGTGTATCGCGTGTGTGGCGAAGGTGCGCCCGCTCCTCCCGGATGGAGACCGCACCCCTGCATGGTTCTCACCAGGAAGGCGGAAAGGGCGGCTTTACCTGCTGTGGACCTGACAGTTGGGGTGGTGTTGGAGGGCGTCATCACGGGAATACATTCGTCGTCCTGGGAGTAACCAGCTTGGATGGCTCGGAGGTAACTGTGGCTGCGCGTCCGGAAGCATCCGGGAAGGTCCAGGGCGTCCATGGCCTGGGATTCGACTTCACTGAAGACAGATTCACACACCGACTCGAACTGCCCGTTCATCTCTGCCTCGCTCATCTGGAACAAGAATGCACAGGTGATGGCGAGATGTGGCCAGGTCATGGGAGAAAAAGAAAGAACAAAACTCACCCTGACCTTGAGGTACTGTCTCTTCAGCAGAGTTAATTGGAAATTGGCCTTGGGGCTCCATTAAGCTGAGGGAAGGGCTTTTACTGGGTTATTTCTCACAAACACTAAGAAAAATGTCACTTCTGAGATGTTACTGAAATTCTGAGGGCCCCTGAGGGTGGCTGAAAGGGTGGCCTGCTGGAACCGTCCAGGACAGAAGACAGGACGCGGGTGGAGCTCGGCACCTGGGCGGTCAGTGAGCACACGCCGCTGGTCCCCACTCCGTCCCAACCCCGGTGCCTCTGTCACCATTCCAGGCTGTCCATGGCCCAGCAACTCTAGGAGCTGAGCCTGCCTCTATGCATCGTCGTGGAAACCAAGCACACATCTGGCAGGAAGTTCATCTCCTTCTCCCCAGGGGAGCAGCAGGACCGTGGGTCCAGGAGAGAAAGACACGGCCAGCGGGCTGTCCATCGCTTCGTCACCAGCCTGTGCCATGTGTGTCCTGCCCGTGCTGCTGCTCGGCCTGGGATGTTAGGAGACTCACTTCCTTTGACAATTTAGCAGGTGAAGTAATAATTTTCACGCCTGCAATTTAATTTCCAGGTATAGAGTCACCCTGGGAACCTAAAAGGTCCAAATGTGTTAAGAAAACATCGAGGCTTTGGACAGGCACGGGATTGCAGGTGCCGGGCACACAGGGGCACGCCCATCGGGTTGGCTAGAGGGACTTTGCATGGGGTCAGTGAGTGCTAGCGGGGGACACACTTTTCCTGCCATTCCTGGGTAGTGATCCTTGCGCGTTTCCCAAGAGCCAAACCTACAGGCTTCATCTGGGTGCCCAGTGAAGGGAGGTGCGCAGGACAGCCAGGATGAAGAGAACGGGGTGCAGAGCAGATGAGACGTTAGGAAAGAAAAGCTTAATGGCTTAGCCACTCGTCGGTGAGGACGGGAGGCTCACGGGTCTGCGGGCAGGGCTCTCGGGGTGGGTCACGTGTTAGGCTGAAAGGGACGTTGATAAATGAGCCCTCCCCGGCTACTCCTGTGTTGGGTACACCCCTCGAGGGAATCACGCGTGGGTGAGCACGTGTGCATGGGTGGGATGCTTGCTGGTGAAGTCCCCGTGCACCGGCCGGGGCTGGGAGGGGAGGCTCAGTGCACAGGGAGGCTGCGAGGGCTGAGGGAGCACCCCGTGGCCTCTGCTGTCCCTCCAGATCGGTACCCGGCCGTCCCTCCTGCCCTGGGCGTTGGGAGGGGCCCACGCCACCCGGGACGTCTGCCCCGCTTCTCAGGTGGCTTCTCCACACCCCGCACCCCCTGCTGTCATCGTCCTGCCTCCGTCCTGCACCTGCTGTGTCCGCCTCTCACACACCAATGTCCCAATGTGCTATCCCACTGCCGGGAAGGCCACCCACGACTTCCAGAACACCCTGCGTGATGCTCACAGATAAAGACACCAGCTCAGTACCTGTGCTCTGCCTGTTTGCAGGGTGAAAGCGGGCGAGAGAAGCTGATCTCCCTTCCGACAGGAAGGAAAACCTGCTTTCTTCCAGAATCTCTAACTGCAGACCTGGACGTGGCCCTGCCTGGCACCACGTGGGGCTCCTGACATGCTGGGAAATGGCTCCCTTCACAGAGCGAGCATAACCCTCTCTGGTTCTGGAGATGGAGGAGGAAAGTGTGTGTGTGTGTGTGTGTGTGTGTGTGTGTGTGTGTGCGTGCACGCTCGTCAGGGGGGAGGAAGGCAGGCCGGCTGCCTGGCCCCCAGTGTGAGGAGGAGAATCTCTGGGTCGCATCGACAGAAAAGACCAGAGGAATGTTTCTGAAGTTGGAGAGGGGCAGACAAATCAGGGTCAGGACAAAGCACGACACTCCCATCGTGACAGCCTCACGTTCCCAGTGACGAAGCTTGTGGGACACACACCTGCTGGGTTGAAACATGACATTTTCTGACTACACGTTTCTTACACTCTGTTTTCCCTTATGGGGAATTATATCAAGAAGCCTCAGATCGTTTCATGCCATTTATGTCAAAGACCCGCATCAGACAGCCTGAAAAGGCCAAACTCTGAGTGATGGCGCCAGCGTCCCCAGCACCCTGGCCGCGGGGTTTCGCGGACCCCCTCCTGCAAACCCACTGCGGGCCAGGAGCTCTGTCCTTGAGGCAGGACACCATCACACCTGCTCGTGCATCTTAAAGGCTAAAATCTCAGCGAGGACCACTTGGCTAGTACTTCCAGCTACAGAAACACATCCGTGAGGTTCTAGAAATGAAGGTGACTCATTTCTCCCAAATAGAAGTAGTTGAGAAGGATCTCAAGACTTGGTCCAGAGAGGACCTGAAATGCTCTGTCCTCTGAGAGCTGATGCGTTCATCGAGCCTGAGGGGGACTGGGAAAAGTGGGTGTCGTTTTACGTTGGGACTCAAAGCACGGCTTGGTCCCCGGGAATCCCAGGAGGGTGCCAAGCCAGTGGGGTAAAAGCTATGGAAGACAATCAGTGCGGCCTGAGGCTTCCTCTGTCTCCCTTTGTGAACCGTGAACTCAGAACACAACCGGGCCTGCTTCTGGAAAATGTGGGCACGGAACAGCCAAAGCGGGGCAAGCTGGGAAAGTGGGGGTGACAGGGTGACTGTCCAGTCTGTGGCAGAGCAGGGGGTGGGCTCTGCAGACGTCATGACAGATGGCGAGCAGACACGGCCCTGCACGTGGCCGCCGTGGAAAACAGGGTGGCGGTTCCTCCAGAGATTAAACGTAGAACCGCTGTGGTCCGGTGAGGCCACTTCTGGATATTTACCCACAGGAACTGAAAGCAGGGACTGGGGAGGACATATACTTGTAAACCCACATGCACATGGTGGACTGTTACTGTGATGTGGACGGAGCGTGAGGGCACTTGCCGGGGGAAAGAAGCCAGTCATACAAGGAAAGACGCCGGGTGAGTCCGCTGGCTGGAGGTCCAGGGGACTCACGTCCACAGAGACACGGAGGTGGTGGCACCGGGGACACCGGCCAGTGTTTGGTAGGGACAGAGTCTGCATTCTGCCAGACGGGAGAGGTCTGGAGATGGACGGTGAGGGGCACTGTCCGAGCATGTGGCACCGCTGACCTGCACACTGAAACACGGTTAAGATGGAAAGTTCTGTTACAGATATTTTACCACAGTTTTTAAGAATTTCCTTTAAGAAGGAAGCCATCATAGTGCCAGAGGTTTTTAAAGAGGAAGAGAGAAAAGGGGCCATAAGACAGTGGCATGGCTGGAAGATGTGGGGAAGGCAAGTGTGCCTCCTCAGCCAGGATGCAGAGGTCCCAGCGATCCCACCACACCGGACCCCAGCATCACCTGCAAGTTCTAGGACAGGCTGGACCCCAGCATCACCTGCAAGTTCTAGGACAGGCCGGACCCCCGGCACCACCTGCCAGCTCTCAGATACGCCGGACCCCCAGCATCACCTGCAAGTTCTAGGACAGGCCGGACCCCCAACACCACCTGCCAGCTCTCAGATACGCCGGACCCCCAGCATCACCTGCAAGTTCTAGGACAGGCCGGACCCCCGGCACCACCTGCCAGCTCTCAGATACGCCGGACCCCCAGCATCACCTGCAAGTTCTAGGACAGGCCGGACCCCAGCATCACCTGCAAGTTCTAGGACAGGCCGGACCCCCAACACCACCTGCCAGCTCTCGATACGCCGGACCCCCAGCACCACCTGCAAGTTCTAGGACAGGCCGGACCCCCAGCACCACCTGCCAGCTCTCAGATACGCCGGACCCCCAGCACCACCTGCAAGTTCCAGGGCACGCCGGACCCCAGCATCACCTGCCAGCTCAAGGACACGCTGGACCCCCAGCACCACCTGCCAGCTCTCGGATACACCAGACCCCAGCACCACCTGCAAGTTCTAGGACAGGCCGGACCCCAGCATCACCTGCCAGCTCAAGGACACGCTGGACCCCCAGCACCACCTGCCAGCTCTCGGATACACCGGACCCCAGCACCACCTGCAAGTTCTAGGACAGGCCGGACCCCAGCATCACCTGCAAGTTCTAGGGCACGCCGGACCCCAGCATCACCTGCAAGTTCTAGGACAGGCCGGACCCCAGCATCACCTGCAAGTTCTAGGACACGCCGGACCCCAGCATCACCTGCAAGTTCTAGGGCATGCCGGACCCCAGCATCACCTGCCAGCTCAAGGACACGCTGGACCCCCAGCACCACCTGCCAGCTCTCGGATACACCGGACCCCAGCATCACCTGCAAGTTCTAGGACAGGCCGGACCCCAGCATCACCTGCAAGTTCTAGGACACGCCGGACCCCAGCATCACCTGCAAGTTCTAGGACACGCTGGACCCCAGCATCACCTGCAAGTTCTAGGACATGCTGGACCCCCAGCACCACCTGCCAGCTCTCGGATACACCGGACCCCAGCACCACCTGCAAGTTCTAGGGCACGCCGGACCCCAGCATCACCTGCCAGCTCAAGGACACGCTGGACCCCCAGCACCACCTGCCAGCTCTTGGATACACCGGACCCCAGCACCACCTGCAAGTTCTAGGACAGGCCGGACCCCAGCATCACCTGCAAGTTCTAGGGCACGCTGGACCCCAGCATCACCCGCAAGTTCTAGGACAGGCCGGACCCCAGCATCACCTGCAAGTTCTAGGACACGCCGGACCCCAGCATCACCTGCAAGTTCTAGGGCATGCCGGACCCCAGCATCACCTGCCAGCTCAAGGACACGCTGGACCCCCAGCACCACCTGCCAGCTCTCGGATACACCGGACCCCAGCACCACCTGCAAGTTCTAGGACAGGCCGGACCCCAGCATCACCTGCAAGTTCTAGGGCATGCCGGACCCCAGCATCACCTGCCAGCTCAAGGACACGCTGGACCCCCAGCACCACCTGCCAGCTCTCGGATACACCGGACCCCAGCACCACCTGCAAGTTCTAGGACAGGCCGGACCCCAGCATCACCTGCAAGTTCTAGGGCATGCCGGACCCCAGCATCACCTGCCAGCTCAAGGACACGCTGGACCCCCAGCACCACCTGCCAGCTCTCGGATACACCGGACCCCAGCACCACCTGCAAGTTCTAGGACAGGCCGGACCCCAGCATCACCTGTAAGTTCTAGGACACGCCGGACCCCAGCATCACCTGCAAATTCTAGGACAGGCCGGACCCCAGCATCACCTGCAAGTTCTAGGACACGCTGGACCCCAGCATCACCTGCAAGTTCTAGGACATGCTGGACCCCCAGCACCACCTGCCAGCTCAAGGACACGCTGGACCTCCAGCACCACCTGCCAGCTCTCGGATACACCAGACCCCAGCACCACCTGCAAGTTCTAGGGCACGCCGGACCCCAGCATCACCTGCCAGCTCAAGGACACGCTGGACCCCCAGCACCACCTGCCAGCTCTCGGATACACCGGACCCCAGCACCACCTGCAAGTTCTAGGGCATGCCAGACCCCAGCATCACCTGCCAGCTCAAGGACACGCTGGGCCCCCAGCACCACCTGCCAGCTCTTGGATACACCGGACCCCAGCACCACCTGCAAGTTCTAGGGCATGCCGGACCCCAGCATCACCTGCCAGCTCAAGGACATGCTGGACCCCCAGCACCACCTGCCAGCTCTCGGATACACCGGACCCCAGCACCACCTGCAAGTTCTAGGACAGGCCGGACCCCAGCATCACCTGCAAGTTCTAGGACACGCCGGACCCCAGCATCACCTGCAAGTTCTAGGACATGCCGGACCCCCAGCACCACCTGCCAGCTCTCGGATACACTGGACCCCCAGCACCACCTGTCTTTTCTAGGACAGGCCAGACCCCCAGCACCACCTGCAAGTTCTAGGGCACGTCGGACCCCCAGCACCACCTGTCTTTTCTAGGACAGGCTGGACCCCCAGCACCACCTGCCAGCTCTCGGATACACCGGACCCCAGCACCACCTGTCTTTTCTAGGACAGGCCAGACCCCCAGCACCACCTGCAAATTCTAGGGCAGGCCGGACCCCCAGCACCACCTGCCAGCTCAAGGACATGCTGGACCCCCAGCACCACTTGCAAGTTCTAGGACAGGCCGGACCCCAGCATCACCTGCAAGTTCTAGGGCATGCCGGACCCCCAGCACCACCTGTCTTTTCCAGGACAGGCCAGACCCCCAGCACCACCTGCCAGCTCCAGGACCCTTCCTCGGCCAGGATGCAGAGGTCCCAGCGTCCCTGCCACGCCAGACCCCAGCACCACCTATCTTTTCTAGGACAGGCCGGACCCCCAGCACCACCTGCCAGCTCTCGGATACGCCGGACCTCCAGCACCACCTGCTAGTTCCAAGAAACAGAATTACCCTGATGGTGGATGCACTGAAACAAAGCAAATGTGCAGCCTAAGCAGTGATGAGCTCAGGAGGCATCAGAGCCGCCCCGAAGGTGAGAACAGCCGGGGGTGGGGGGAGAGTGTGGCAGGTCCCCACTGGCTGGAGGCTGTGATTTCACTCCCGCTGAGGTGCCCTTCCTGCACCGCAGCTCGGCTGTGCCTCCCCACGTGTGCCTTCCGTCTGCAGTGAGGGGCCAGGGGGAGGTCTGGGGACCCACTTCACAGCCTGAGGATGAGTAGGGATGTGTCCTTGCAGCTTGCTTGGAGGGGGCTGGGACTCATAAGGAGCGCCCGACCCCAGGAGTGCCAGCATGTGTGGGCAGCGGGCATCTGCGTGGCTTTGTGACCCCTCCAGGTGGGACACAGGCCTTCCACATGGGGTGTGGGAAGATGACAAGGTGACACAGGAAAGGAGGCTGCTCGGTGTGGTGGGGATGGAGGGGATGGGAGGGTGGCACAGAGCACGGGGCTGGGGTGCTGTCTGCTCGTCTTCATGGGTGGCCGTGGGACATGCCAGGTGTAGACACGAAACCCTGGTCTGCCCTGGCTGTCAGACAGGTGACTGCTGCGAGACCCAGGGCCTCCCTCACTGCTGTGTGTCCCCAAGTCTCTGCGCAGCCGGGAAGCAGCTCGGTTCATGTGGCTGGGCACTGCGTGTGCCAGGAAACCACAAGGTCGTGCCCTGCTGGGTGGCCCTGGGTGACAGTCACTGGCAGAGCCCATCACACTGATGGGGACCACACTGCCAGCATACTATCGTTTACCAGATGGTGGAGGACTAGGTGGTCTTCAAGCCTATCGCTCCCCGTGCGTTTCTGGGAAATGGAGAGCGTGGTCATTCTTCCGGGTAAGGTCTAGACCCAGCCGGACAGACATTACATGCGGTGGGGGTACAACCAACAAGCCCACTGTGTTCTCTGAAACCACAGGGACGTCGTGCTGAGAATAAGAACAGCACTGGGGTCCCCTGTCCGATGGGCTGACAAACTGGTGAACCCCAGGGAGATAAGGAAAGGCCAGGGAAGGGTCAGTGCCGATGGGACGGCCCAGACGGCTCAGGCACACAGCGCGTCTGCACCCAGGTGGCCTGTGTCATGCCGACGCCTCCCGAAACGCAACCTGTCAATGTGCGTTTCTAGCGTTTCAGTGAGATCCCTCCAGGTGAGAACTCTCGTGGTTAAAAACAAATTCCAGGGGCGCCTGGGTGGCGCAGTCGGTTAAGCGTCCGACTTCAGCCAGGTCACGATCTCGCGGTCCGTGAGTTCGAGCCCCGCGTCAGGCTCTGGGCTGATGGCTCGGAGCCTGGAGCCTGTTTCCGATTCTGTGTCTCCCTCTCTCTCTGCCCCTCTCCCGTTCATGCTCTGTCTCTCTCTGTCCCAAAAATAAATAAAAAACATTAAAAAAAAAACAAAAAAAAAACAAAAACAAAAACAAATTCCATCCCTCAAGCTGGTCACTGGGCAGGTGTAACCACACGTGCACTATTACCGTCCTGGGTGCTCACCGCCGGCAACCCCAGGGCATCATCCCAGACCCTCCAAACGCCTACGCGGACTCTTCCCCGGTTCGTGAGCTCAGAGAAGCCGGACCTGAGCTCAGAGACTCAAGCTCAACTCACAGCATGGCTCAGAGATAAGCAAGTCTCACAGGGGCTCAGTTAGACTTTTAATTTCATGTTTGTTGCTCGAGAGACGTTGGGTATTAAAGATGATGGGTGAACTTCTGCAGCTTAGCAACCAAGCCAAGTGTCTCAGGGACACGAGGGGTTCACCAGAGGCAGCACCCCAAAGGCGTCGTCCTCGGTTACTGGGAACGGCCTCTTCCTCCCTGACTTGGAGTGCACTGGCCAGGGTCGGACACACAGTGACTATAGACCGGTTCCCACGAGTGAAACGGCCCCAGCCACCACCAGGGTGCCGGGAGTATCTTAAGGAATTATATGCTTTTTTCAGCATTAAAACTGGAGCGCAAGTTAAAGTCCTATCCTAGAACTCAGCGATCGGAATCAAAGTCATCAGAGTCTATAAAACAGCCAACTGGCCTTCTATTGCTATTATTTACAATGACGAATCTTTTCAGATACAGAAAGGTGTGAGAGTGTGTTTTTTTTTTTTTTTAACCGACGTATTTTTGGAAATCCCAGCTTGGGTTCACCAAAAACACACATACTTGAGGGTAGTACGTGGCTGATGTGTCTGGAAAATAATGATGAGTAGCCCCGGGGAAACTGGCCAGTTTCACAGGAATATCTGGAGAGGTGTGGTGTGCGTTCAGCTGGAGTCTGTCTGTTGAGAGCAAGTGAAAACACAGAGAAAGCAGAATCAGACCCATAAACATGGAGAACAAACATGGTTGCTGGGGACGGGGGATGAGGAGGGGGATGAGGAGGCGGCTGGGCAAA